>NC_065581.1:36806480-39306480 GCF_024542745.1 Macaca thibetana thibetana | reverse complement strand
AAATTTAGCTGGGCATGGTGGCTCATGCCTGTAATCCCAGCTACTCAGGAGGCTGAGGCAGGAGAATGGCTTGAACCTGGGAGGCAGAGGTTGCGGTAAGCCGAGATTGCGCCATTGCACTGCAGCCTGGGCAACAACAGCGAAACTCCACCTCAAAAAAAAAAAAAAAAGCACAAATGAGTCTGTTCCATATGACCTATGACCTCCAACTTTCCTTCTTCACAGGAGGGACATATGTTGTTAAACAGTGTGGACTGGGTGAAGCTTCTGGGGGCATCATATTAACTTCTTTGGGTGTATTCTTCCTCTCCATGTACTTAGTACTTCTGTTTTTATTTTAAATATATATATAATAAGACTTTTTTTTTTTTTTTTTGAGATGAAGTCTCGCTCTGTCGCCCGAGCTGGAGTGCAGTGGCGTGATCTCGGCTCACTGAAACCTCTGCCTCCCAGTTTCAAGCAATTCTCCTGCCTCGACCTCCCAACTAGCTGGGACTACAGGCGTGAGCCACCATGCCTGGTTAATTTTTATATTTTTAGTAGAGATGGGGTTTCACTATGTTGGCCAGGCTGGTCTCAAACTCCTGACCTCGTGATCCACCTGCCTTGGCCTCCCAAAGTGCTGGGATTACAGGCCACTACGCCCGGCCCAGACTCTGTTATTGTATGAATTTATAGACAAAATGTTGCCCCCGCACAATAGCAATGGAGTCTAACAAAAACCGTCTCACCAACATCAGCATTATGAAGGCACCGTGATTTTGTCATATGTATTTCTATGCAATCTAGTACTGGGAAGCTATTCTCTCTTGCCGCAGTTTTGCCTGGTCCCTTAAAATAGAAACTTTTACCATCTCAGATATTTTGGGAGGAAGGCTTCATGCATAAGAGAGGGACTGTAAAACCAGACTGGGTTATCTCTCAGCTCTGTACTTTCTAGTTGTATAACTTTAGGTATAACTGTATGACTTTAACTTTTGTTTGTGCCATATGTAAAATTGGACTGTTGATAACATCTACTTCATAGGTTGCTGTCAGGAATAATGAAGTAATACATGTAAAGCACATAGAATAGTATCTGGCACACAGTAAAAGCTCAATAAATATCAGCTGTTATTGCTTTCTTAATATCTCCCAGAGGCTGGGTGTGGTGGCTTATGCCTTTAATCCCAGTGCTTTTGGAGGCCAAGGTGGGAGGATCACTTGAGCCCAGGAGTTTTAAGATCAGCCTGAGCAACAAAATGAGATCCATTTCTATGAAAAAAAATTTTTTTTAACTAGCCAGGCATGGTTGCGTGTACCTGTATTCCTAGCTACTCCTGAAGCTGAGGTGGGAGGATCTTTTGTACCCAGATGTTCAAGGCTGCCATGAGTCATGATTGGCTCACGTTGTCCAGCCTGGCGACAGACCAAGACCCTGTCTCTAAAACAAAAACATCTCCCAGGACAAGGTGGTAAGTTTTCTTCTCTGTAACTCTCTATAGCATCTCATATAGGATTCTGTATTCAGAAGCCTCCTGCAACCACCTCCCCACCCCCAAAATTGTAGGAATTGGCAAACAAATGTGGAGGGGCTAGGTCCCTCCAAAGGGTCTACTACCACCCAAGAGAACACATTCTTAGCCCTTCACTTAGAAGCAGGACCTCTAAACTGGCCCTTTTGGGGACACAGGCTACCTTGGCTAGCAGCCCCACAACACTTTGGGCCTGGAATTGTGTCATCCAGTGTTTCTGGCCTCCTTAGGTTTCTCTTTTACCATAGTGTTGGCTCTGAGTTCTATGAAATTTACCCTCAGGGTAGTGACTCTCTTTATTGCCTTCATAGGCAGTCACCCAGCTTCTCCACTTCTCCACAGGGTGTTTCTGGGAAGCATATGATAAAATGGATTATGTTTTCCTAGAGGAAAAATATAAGTGCAAAGTATAGTACTCAGTATCAAAAAAAAATTCTAGATTGGGCCAATACTGTATTAGAAAACCCAGATCTGCTGGCTCCCTGACCAGTGTTATATCTACTATAGCTCATTATCTGTGCTTTAAAAGTTTTATAAAATACACATAAATGTTTAATTAGTATATGTGGTACAGAAGACCCTAATGCATTATAAAGTAGACATTCAACATGTTAAAATATGTCTATTATGCCATAAATTTGACATACCTAAAAGTAATATGTTGTTATAATATACACTAAACATTTAATTAACGTTAACGTTCCTTACTTTTTACAATTGTAGGGGTCTTGATGGAAGAATTTAAAAAGCTTATCTAAGAATGTTTGAAAAAGAAAGTTGTCCAGAAATGGTTGTGATCTCTCTGAAACCTGTTCCAAACAGGCCTCCCCTCATCTTACACCCTCAAACTGCCCTTGTCATGGTCACCAATTATTACCCCAGTGCTGAACCCGGTAGTCTGTTCCAAGTCCTCGTCTTGCTTCACTTAGCAGCAGCACTGGATTCAGTTGTTAACACCCTGCTCCTTGAAAGATGTGTTACTTGACTTCCAGGACACTTGTCTTCTCTGGTTTCCTCCTACTCCACTGGCTGTTTCTACTTAGTGCGTTTTGCCAGTTCCTCCTTCTCCAACCTCTAAAACTGAAGTGCTCTAGCCTTCATCTGTGACCCTCTTTTCTTTTCTATACATACGCATGCTCAAATTTGGTGATCTCAATCAAGTCTCAAGGGCTTTAAACTATTTCTATGCTGAACACTCGCAAATCTGTATATCCAGCTTGGACTTCCTTGAACCCCAGCTTCATAAATTCAGTGACCTACTTGACACTTTCACTTGAATGTTTAACAGGAATCCGAAACTTAACATAAACAAAGCCATACTCCTGAGCTAGCCTCTACAATCACCCATCTTCTGCAGTCTTCAGGAGTTTGCCAGATAGTAATTCCAATGTTTTGCTTAGGCCATCATTCTGTCATATCCCTCATCTAGTCTGCCAGCAAATCCTGTTAGTTCTCACCTTCAGAATATTTCCAGAACTTGGCACAGTAGCAGATGCCTGTAGTCCCAGCTACTCAGGAGGTTGAGGAGGGAGGATCTCTTGAGCCCAGGAGTTTGAGACTGCAGTGAGCTGTTAAAATTGAAGCCCAAATTAAAAGTCACAGTTGCGGCCAGGTGCGGTGGCTCACACCTATAATCCCAGCACTTTGGGAGGCTGAGGTGGCGGATCATTTGAGGTCAGGAGTTCGAAACCAGCCTGGCCAACATGGTGAAACCCTATCTCTACTAAAAATACAAAAATTAGATGGGTATGGTGGTGGGTACCTGTAATTCCAGCTACTCGGGAGACTGAGGCAGGAGAATCACTTGAGCCTGGGAGGCAGAGGTTGCAGTGGGCAGAGATTGTGCCACTGCACTCCAGCCTGGCAACAGAGTGAGACGCTGTCAAACAAACAAACAAAAAAACAAAAACAGGCTGGATGCGGTGGCTCATGCCTGTAATCTCAGCACTTTGGGAGGCTGAAGTGGGCGGATCACTAGAGGTCAGGAGTTTGACACCAGCCTGACCAACATGGTAAAACCCCGTCTCTACTGAAAATACAAAAAGAAATTAGCTGGGCGTGATGGTACACGCCTGTAATCCCAGCTACTTGGGAGGCTAAGGCAGGAGAATCATTTGAACCTGGGAGGTGGAGGTTGCAGTGAATTCCTGAGATTGCCCCATTGCACTCCAGCGTGGGTGACAAAAGCAAAACTCCATGTCACCAAAAAAAAAAAAAAAAAAGTCACAGTTGCTACACGAGCCTACAAGACCCCACATTATCAGGTACCCTATCTTCTCTTGGACTATGTTATATACTCTCTTCCTTGTTTTCTTCACTCCAGGACATGCTTTGCTGTTCTTGAACACACAAGGGATAGACTTTTGCTGCAGGACCTTTAAACTTGCCGTTCCCTCTGTTGGCAGCTTTTCTCCTCCAGCTTGTTTCCTCACTTCCTTCAGGCCTCCACTTCTATTCTGTTTTCTCAGTAAGACCTTAGTAAGGCCAAACACCCATCTTCCTTCTGTTTTGTTTTTCTTCATAGTATTGATCACCATATAACCAAATATATTTTACTAATTTATTTTGTCTTTTTAATCTGTTGTCTCTATCTTTCTCCACTAAAATGAAGCTCTCTAGCACCTAGAACTGTACTTGGTACATAGTAAATGCTCAGTAAATATACTTGTAAGATTGAAAGGATGAACTTTCAATCTTTGTAGTTTCCAAAGGAAAGGAATCCGTCCATTTAATTGAGACCTAAATGACTGAAAAGTTTGTTTCCTAGTAGTGTTTATGTTTGAAAATGTTGCCTTTTTGGTAGAAACAGGAGATGTTTTGATTACTACTTTTTATTTCTTCCTCCACTGAACTCATGCACTGTCCCATCACTCCCATGCCTCTGCCAGAATTAGAATTATCTACTTGCCATCTTAGTTCTGAAAGGCTATCAGTTATACTTTGCACCTTGTACAATTTCTCCACTTCAATGGTTTTTCTGCTGCCCAGGCTTATGCTGAGGACCCAAAGTATGTGAAAGCCGTTTTTTATGTATTAAATTGCCATAAGCTGCAATCCAGTAGTAGTCTGTCCATCCATCTTCCCTCCCTCCTTCTTTTCCTCCCTCCTTCTTTCCCTCCCTCCTTCTTTCCCTCCCTCCCTCCCTTCCATCCCTCCCTTCCTTCCTTCCTTTTTTTTTTTTTTTTCCTGTTTGGCCATACTGAATCAAGTAGTAGTATTCTTCAAGCTAGATCCTTTCTACAAATGTTTTCAAGTTTCAGTCAGTGCTGTTGATGTGGGTGAAAATATCCTCCCTTCGTATCCCAGGAGATCCCTGGGTTTTGGAACCAGTAGGCTTTGTTTAAATTAGAATTGCATCTTCAATACTTACATAGCTCTATGTGACCTTGAAAAGATTCTTAAAATCTGAGACTGAGTCTGACATGTTACCTTTCAACATAGGTTACTTTCCTTTTCCTTTCCTTCCCCTTTTCGTTTTGTTTTCCCATTCCCCACCCAGAAAAGAGACTTGACCACTGGATTTTTCAAAGCCTAAATACAGAGATCCTACTTGGACACTGTCCCCTGCTTAAAAATTGTATTTTAGTTTACTGTTGAACATTTCAGTATAATCTTCGACCTTAATTATCATTCATGAAACCTTGTTCTCTACGTGAACTCTGTACTAAGCAGAAAGCCTGGAATCTTTACAAGCATTACAAAGTAAGACAGATACGTCTTGGGTATAAGATGAAAGATGAAACACATCAGAAAACATGTGGAAAGGGCATTACAGTTTTCACAGTCTTTCTCAAAATGTCTTTTTTTTTCAAAGAAATAACAATAAACCCAGAAAAAGACATACATTATTTTCACGTCTACTTTTCAGTGAATAGAAGTAAAAATTAATAATAATGGGATAAGAACATGAATCCAGATAAGGTATTTGCATCGTTCTGTATTTCTTCCTCTAAAAACGGTTGTGAGCTGGCAAATCCTGCAGTTGATAAACTCCAGAGCCATGGGGGACAGGGGTAAGATACTCACTAGGACCACCCCACTTCTCTATCGTCAGCAGTTACCAGCTGCTGTGACCCTCCCATCGCTACCCTGAGGCAGTGGCGCACATCCAGGGGAGCTTTGTCATTAGCATCTTTGGTCTCCCCCTGTCTTCGTGTCATGTTGACCTTTCAATCTTTAAACATATACACGTGGTCATAGTTGACTCTGTATTTATATATTCATACTCCTTAAGCCTTGGGTTTATTGTAATTTGTATTAATTAGATGCTTAATATGCATTATCACCAACCCAGCCTTTTTTGGTACTGTGTTTGATTCTGCATCTTTAGGAGGATAAGGGAAAAACTGGCTTGCTTTAGATATCACAGAAAGCCAGGAAAAAGCTGAGTGATTGAAGAGTGGTACACATATACATATTCCTATGACTACAACTATCATCATTGTAGACTTGTAATTTATAGCACTTCCTGTTTACAGATACTGAGAGAAGCCCACTCTGTGACTTGAATAATGCCAACAACCATCAGTCAGAGATGCTGTTCTTACTGAGGGTAAAGCCGAGGAGTCGGGAGCGCAAGCAAGGCATTCAAACCTGTGTGCTCTCTTCTTTTTATGAAAAACTCCTTGAATGAGAAAGTTGATGTCAACATATATTCAAATTAGAATTGGGGCCAGGTGTGGTGGCTCACACCTGTAATCCCAGCACTCTGGGAGGCCAAGGCAGGCAGATCACCTGAGGTCAGGAATTCGAGACCAGCCTGGCCAACAGGGTGAAACCCCATCTCTACTAAAAATACAAAAATTAGCTGGGCATGGTGGCGCATGCCTGTAATCCCAGCTACTCAGGAGGCTAAGGCAGGAGAATCACTTGAACGTGGGAGGCAGAGGTTGCAGTGAACCAAGATCGTGCCAATGGCACTCCAGCCTGGGCAACAAGAGTGAAACTCCATCTCAAAAAAAATAAAAAAAAAAATTAGAATTGGGATAGATATTATTGCTTCATTAGTTTCACATACAGAAGATTCTATAGCCCTTCTTCTCAGTGTTGGACAATAAAGTATTTATAGGAAGTAGAGTGGGAAATTTGGATTTCAGACAGGAAATTGGAATGTGTCTTTTTGGGTGTTCTTCATTCTACTGCTTATGTTGACTATGGGCAGGAATCTTTACCTCTTAACTTCATTTTTTACATTTAATGAAATGGTACTTTCTGTTTATCTACTTATCAGTACTAGGCAGATTCTGTATAACTTTCAGTTTCAAGATATTTAAGGAATTTATGACATTTAATGATTTTGCTCCAAATTGTTAACTTTGTACTTAGAATGTTAATATTGAATGTCCCCATGGGTCTGTGGTTATACCAGGATACTCTCTGGGCTGGGTGTGGTGGCTCATGCCAGTAATCCCAGCACTTTGGGAAGCCAAGGCGGGCGGATCACTTGAGGTCAGGAGTTTGAGACCAGCCTGGCCAACATGATGAAACTCTGTCTCTACTAAAAATACAAAAATTAACCGGATGCAGTGGTGGGCACCTGTAATCCCAGCTACTCAGGAGGCTGAGACAGGAGAATCGCTTGAACTCAGAAGATGGAGGTTGCAGTGAGCCAAGATCGCGCCACTGCACTCCAGCCTGGGCGACAGAGTGAGACTCAGTCTCCAAAAAAGGAAAGAAAGGTCGGTCTGTGAGTATTTTTGGTGCAAAAGCTGGCTGTTTTTTCTTTTCTAGTGTGTTCTAGATTTTTTTTTTAAGAACAAAACTTTAACCATGCTTTGCTTTTTCGTTTTTTCTTTTTTTTTCACTGCAACTTCTGCCTCCCAGGTTCAAGTGATTCTCAGCCTTAGCCTCCTGAACAGCTGGGATTACAGGCACTGCCACCACACTGGGCTAATTTTTGTATTTTAGTAGAGATGAGTTTCACCATATTGGCCAGTCTGGTCTTGTGCCATAAACCTAAGCCTGGTCATTCTGATACAGTAGCCTGCATTAGTCTACTGAGGATATGAAACATAGGGCATATTAGCAATTAACTTTCCCCCCCATCCCCCAAGACAGAGTCTTACTCTGTCTCCCAGGCTGGAGTGCAATGGCGAAATCTCAACTCACTGCAACCTCCACCTTCCGGGTTCAAGCGATTCTCCTGCTTCAGCCTCCCAAGTAGCTGGGATTACAGGCACGTGCCACCACGCCTGGCTAATTTTGTATTTTTAGTAGAGACAGG
The DNA here is from genome assembly GCF_024542745.1 of Macaca thibetana thibetana. Classification (NCBI taxonomy): domain Eukaryota; kingdom Metazoa; phylum Chordata; class Mammalia; order Primates; family Cercopithecidae; genus Macaca; species Macaca thibetana. The sequence continues at coordinate 39,298,743 of NC_065581.1, read as the reverse complement.
GTTTCTCCATGTTGGTCAGGCTGGTCTCAAACTCCCGACCTCAGGTGGTCCACCTGCCTTGGCCTCCCAAAGTGTTGGGATTACAAGCGTGAGCCACCGTGCCCAGCCAAATGCACCATTTTATATAAGGGGCTTGAGCATCTGCAGATTTTGTTATCTGCCGGGGTCCTGAAACCAATCTCCAGTGGATACTGAGGGACTAAAGTATACATATATCTGTCTATATAAAACAACTAAAAATTTAATGTATAATCACAAATTTCCTGAATGATAGACTACTACTAGGGAGAGTGTGTAAGATAAAGCTGCTTGAATTTGAATTCAGTCTTTTGTTGACAAAAAGAGTCAAACTCTGTAAGATATTTGAAGAGATTTATTCTGAGCCAAATATGAGTGACCATGGCCCGTGACACAGCCCTCAGGAGACCCTGAGAACATGTGACCAAGGTAGTTGAGGTGCAGCTTGGTTTTATACATTTTAGGGAGGCATGAGACATCAATCAAATACATTTAAGAAATACAATGGTTTGGTCCAGAAAGTTGGGACAACTCGAAGTGGGGCTGGGAGGTGTTCCAGGCTTAGGTACATTTAAACATTTTCTGGCTGACCGTTGGTTGAGTTTGTCTAAAGACCTGGGATCAATAGAAAGGAGATGTTCAGGTTAAGATAAAAGATTGTGGAGACCAGGGTTCCTTTGAAGTCTAGTAGTGGCTGACCTTAGAGACAATAGATGACAAATGTTTTCTATTCAGACCTTTGAAAGGTGCTGGAGTCTCTGTTAATCTCTTCAGATTGGGAGAGCCTGGAAGAAAAAGATCTAGCTATGTTAATAGAGAGTCTTTACAGATGCAAATTTTGCCCCAGAAAATTTTTTTTGCAGGGCCATTTCAAAATATGGCAAAGAAACTTGGGGTAAAATATTTTGATTTTCTTCTTTATCACATAATGCTATACCAGAGTCAGATTGGAAAGTAAGTCAGAATATATAGTGTTAAGTAAAACTCATCTGCTGAGAATATATGGTTTGTAGGGCATGACTCCCCAGACCCCTTAGAGAAGAATTTGGCCAGGATAAGAAAATCAGAGCTTAGTTCTCACTTTCAGCAAATACCGACTGAGTGCCAGGCACTGTTCCAGTCATGAGTATACAGCAGTGAACTCAACAAACGTGGTCTCTGTTGTTATGGAACTTACATGTTATGGTGGAGGAAGGGAAGACAATAAATAAACAGTGAAATAAACATGGCAATTTCAGATATGATGAATGCGAAAAGAAAATAAAACGTGGTAGATGTCACACATGTCCATGTGAAGAGACCACCAACAGGTTTTGAGCAACAAAGCTGTTTATTTCACCTGGGTGCAGGCAGGCTGAGTCCAAAAAAGGAGTCAGCAAAGGGAGATAGGGGTGGGGCTATTTTATAGGATTTGGGTGGGTAGTGGAAAATTACAGTCAACGGGGGTTTTTCTCTTGCGGGCAGCGGCAGGGGTCACAAGGTGCTCAGTGAGGGAGGTTCTGAGCCAGGAGAAGGAATTTCACAAGGTTAATTGCTCAGTTATGGTGGGGCAGGAGCAAATCACAATGGTGGAATATAATCAGTTAAGGCAGGAACCGGCCATTTTCACTTCTTTTGTGATTCTTCACTTGCTTCAGGCCATCTGGATGTATACGTGCAGGTCACAGGCGATATGATGGCTTAGCTTGGGCTCAGAGGCCTGACATTCCTATCTTCTTATATTAATAAGAAAAGCAAAACAAAATAGTGGCAAAGTGTTGGAGTGGCAAAAAATTTTGGGGGTGGTATAGAGAGAGAATGGGCAATGTTTCTCAGGGCTGCTTTGAGTGGGATTGGGGTGGCATGGGAACCTACAGTGGGAGAGATTCAAAGATTTTGGGGTAAGGGGTGATATGGTGGGATTGTTAGAAGGAGCATTTGTCATACAGAATTGTTGGTGATGGCCTGCATATGGTTTTGTATGAATTGAAAAACTATATGAAAGACATAAGGTCTGAATAAGAGAAGGAGAAAAACAGGTATTAAAGGACTAAGAATTGGGAGGACCCAGGACATCTCATTAGAGAGTGTCTAAGGAGGTTCGGTGTAATTACTTATTTGGTTGGTGAGTTTTTGGGCTCTATTCTTGACAGAGTCCTTTTCGTTAAGTTGGAGGCTGAGCTTGGTGAGGTGTGTTTTTAAAAGACCATTAGTCCATTCTACCTTTCCTGAAGATTGAGGACGGTAAGGGGTATGAAGGTTCCACTGAATATCAAGAGCCTGAAAAACTGCTTAGGTGATTTGACTAATAAAGGCTGGTCCATTATCGGACCAGATAGAGGTGGGAAGCCAAATTATGGATTATGTCTGACAAAAGGGAAGAAATGACTGTGGTGGCCTTCCCAGACCCTGTGGGAAAGGCTTCTACACATCCAGTGAAAGTGTCTACCCAGACCAAGAGGTATTTTAGTTTCCTGACTCGAGGCATGTGAGTAAAGTCAATTTGCCAGTCCTGGGCGGGGGCAAATCCCCAAGCTTGATGTGTAGGGAATGGAGGGGGCCTGAATAATCCCTGAGTAGTAGTAGAATAGCAGATGGAACACTGAGAAGTGATTTCCTTGGGATAGATTTCCACAATGGAAAGGAAATGAGAGGTTCTAGGAGGCGGGCTAGCAGCTTGTAACCTACATGGAAGAGGTTATGAAATGACGAGAATAGAATGGGCCTGTGAGGCTGGAAGGAGATATTTTCCTTGATCCAAGAACCATTTGCCTTGTGTGGGAAGAGATTGATAGGTGGAAGTTTCAGTGGGAGAGTAGGTGGGAGTGACTGATGAGAAGGAGAAAAACTGGCCGTGAGGGACAGAAGTTGGAATGCTAGCTGCTGCTTTAGGTACCTTATCAGCATAAGCGTTGCCCTGAGCGATGGCATCTGATGCCTTTTGGTGGCCCTTGCAGTGTATGACTCCAGCTTCTTTGGAAGTAAAGCAGCCTTTAAAAGAGTTTTTATTAAAGAGGCATTAATGGTGGAGGACCCTTGCATAGTGAGGAAACCTCTTTCAGCCCATGTAACAACATGGTGGTGCAGGATATGGAAGGCATATTTAGAGTCAGTATAAATATTGACACATAATTCCTTTGCAAGAGTGAGGGCTCAAGTTAACGCAATGAGTTTGGCTTGCTGAGAGGTAGTGGAGAGGGGCAGAGCAGTAGCCTCAATGATAGATGTGGAAGATACTATAGCATAGCATGCCTTTCCTGGTGTGTAGCGATTAGGCCTGGTGGAACTGCCATCAATAAACCAAGTGTGATCAGGGTGAGGAACAGGAAAGAAGGAAATATGGGGAAATGGAGTGAATGCCAGGTGTATCAGAGAGATACAGTCATGGGGGTCAGGTGTGGTATCAGGAATAATGTGGGAGGCCGGGTTGAAGTCTGGGCCAGGAACAATGGTAACTGTGGGAGACTCAACAAAGAGTGAGTACAGCTGAAGGAGCCAGGGAGCAGAAAGTATATGTGTGAGGTGTGAGGAAGAAAGTAGATTTTGGAAGTTGTGAGAACTGTAGAGAGTGAGTTGAGCATAGTTTGTGATTTTGAGGGCCTCTGAAAGTATTAGGGCAGCAGCTGCCACTGCAAGGAGACATGATGGCCAGCCTAAAACAGTAAGGTCAAGTTGTTTGGACAAAAAGCCTGCGGCATGTGGTCACATTCCTTGTGTAAGAATTCCGACTGCACAGCCCTGCAGTTTGGCTGTGTGTAATGAAAAGGGTTGGGATGAGTCAGGGAGAGCTAGTGTGGGAGCAGTCTCAAAAGCTGTCTTCAAGGAACGGAAAGAGGAGTGGGGAAAAGATTTAGGATCTATGGGGTCAGCTAGGTTTCCTTTTGTGAGTTTATATAATGATTTTGTTAGGATGACAGAACCAGGTATCCAAAGGCAGAAGTATCCAACCATGCCCAGGAAGGAAAGGAGTTGTTGTTTTGTAGAAGGGGTTGAGGTTTGAGAGATCAGTCAGACACTATTGGCAGAGAGAGCACGTGTGTTTTCATGAAGAATTATGCCAAGGTAGGTAATGGATGGAGAAGAAATTTGAGCTTTGGAGGGAGATACCCAATATCCCTTGGAGAATAAATGTTGAAGGAGCAGGAGGGTGTCTGTTGAGAAGATTCAAAGGAGGGGCTACAAAGTAGAAGGTCATCAGTATATTGAATAAGGTGAGAAGCAGTGGGGTGGAAAGAAAGTAAATCATGAGAAAGAGCTTGGCTGAAGTACTGAGGGCTGTCCCAGAAGCCTTGTGGCATGGGCAAGGCTTATGGGATGGGATACTGGCGTTGAGTGGGGTAAGGGTGATTAGGTTTTAATGGGATAGTAATGGGTGTGTGATCAGTTGCCAGGGAGGGAGTGGAGGTATCCCATATTTGTGGGCTAAGGTGGGGGGATATGACGCGAAGGAGGCTTTGGGTTGGGAAGAAGGGTGGCAATGAGATGTGGCCATAGTACAGGAATAATCAGGGAAGCAGATAATTTGGTTCAAATGTCTCAGCCTAATAAGGGAGCTGGGCAGATGGGGATAACTAAAAGAGTGCATATAAGAGTTTTGTCCAAGTTGGTACCAGAGTGGGGGAGTTTTAAGGGGTTTTGAGGCTTGGCCACCAATACCCACAACAGTTATGGGGGCAAGGGAAACAGGCCCTTGAAAAGAAGGTAATGTGGATTGGGTAGCCCCCATATCAATTAAACAGGGAACGGACTTATCCTCTGCTGTAAGAGTTACCCAAAGCTTGGCGTCTGTGATGGTCCAGGGGACTTCCGAGGTGATCAGGCAGCATCAGTCTTCAGCTGCTAAGCTGAGGAGATCTGGGAAGGAGTTGGTCGAGGAACATTGGGTTTGGGTTCCAGGGGCTTCAGGAGTGGCAGCGATGTAAGTTGAACAGTCGGACCTCCAGTGGGGGCCACACAGACTGGCACGGCGTAGGAGGAATCCTGGGCTGCGGGCATTCTTAGGCTCAGTGGCCAGGCTTTTGGCATTTGAAGCAAGGTCCATGAGGATGTTTCGAAGGAGCCCCTGAGAGCTGTGTCTTAGATATTCTGAAGTTCTTATATGTTGGAGACGTGGTTGTGGGCTGTCTTGCAGCGGAGGCAAGTAGTTGTAACTCAGAAATGCTTTGCTGTCTAGCTACCTCCTCTCTATTATTGTACACCTTGAAGGCAAGGTTGATTAATTCCTATTGTGGGGTTTGAGGGCCGGATTCCAATTTTTGAAGCTTTTTTCTAATGTCAGGGCTGACTGGGTGATAAAATGCATATTAAGAATAAGGCGGCCTTCTGGCCCCTCTGAGTCTAGGGCAGTAAAGCGTCTAAGGGTTGCTGCTAAACAGGCCATGAACTGGGCTGGGTTTTCATCTTTACCTTGGGTAGTTTCTTTAAGTTTGTCATAATTAACAGCTTTGTAAGCTGCCTTTTTAAACCCTTCAAGTCAGCAGGAAACCATGTAATCTCGCCTAGCTATACCTGGGGAATCTGCCTGATAGTCCCATTGCGGATCTTCTCGGGAACTGCTCTAATGCCTTCCTGGAGGTCTGGCTCATGAAGCCAGCGGTTATCAGTGTGAGATTGGGCTAGAGAAAAAACTCTTTCCCATTCATCTGGGGAGAGGGTAGAAGTTAGGATGACATTTAAGTCACTCCAGGTTAAATTGTAGGACAGAGTTAGATATTGGAATTCCTGTATCTATTTAGTGGGGTCTGATGAGAAAGAGCCTAAACGCTGGCTGATTTGGGAAAGGTCTGAGAGAGAAAAAGGCACGTGTACCCTGACTGTGCCTTCAGCTCCAGCCACCTCTCTGAGAGGAAATTGTTGGGCAGGTCAGGGAGAGCTAGTTGCAGAACAAAACTGTAAACCAGTCCGGGTGTGGGGAGGGGAGGTAATAGAAAGGTTATAGGGTGGGGGAGCAGAGGCTGAAGAAGAGTTGGAGCCTGATTCAGCCTGGCAGGGAGAGACCTGAGGAGGAGCAGTCTGGGGAGGAGGTGAGAGGTCAGATGGGTCAGTAGAAAAGGAAGATTCACAAGACTCAGCGACGCTTGGGGTTGGAACGGGAGGGAAAGGAGGAGGATTTGGGGTGAATTGCATTGGGAACAGAGACTAGGGAGGGAACTAAGTGTGAAAAATGCTTGGACGTAAGGCACCTCAGACCATTTGCCTATTTTTCAACAAAAATTATCTAGGTCTTGTAGGAAGTAGAAATCAAAAGTGCTCTCTGGCCATTTGGAACCATTTTCGAGTTTGTGTTGGGGCCAAGCAGTGTTGCAGAGGAAAATAAGAAGTTTAGGGAGATTCAAGGGTAGCGAGAGAGGCTGGAGAAGAGAGTGAAAAGACCGCTTACCTGATTTGAAATTGGCGAGCTGGTTGGTCTGAGGACCTGAGGTCGTAGGTGGATCACTTCACAGAGTGAGGGTGAGGACAGGAGACTGGTCTCCCGAAGGAGTCCCTCTGACCCAGGTCTTTGGCACCAAATGTCGCGTGTGTCCATGTGAAGAGACCACTAACAGGCTTTGTGTGAGCAATGAGGCTGTTTATGTCACCTGGGTGCAGGCGGGCTGAGTCTGAAAAAGGAGTCAGCGAAGGGAGACAGGGGTGGGGCTGTTTTATAGGATTTGGGTGGGTAGTGGAAAATTACAGTCACAGGGGGTTTTTCTCTTACTGGCAGGGGCAGGGGCCACCAGGTGCTCAGTGGGGGAGGTTCTGAGCCAGGAGAAGAAATTTCACAAGGTTAATCAGTTAAGGTGGGGAAGAACAAATCACAATGGTGGAATGTCATCAGTTAAGGCTATTTTCACTTCTTTTGTGGATCTTCAGTTGCTTCAGGCCATCTGGATGTATACATGTAGGTCACAGGGGATATGATGGCTTATCTTGGGCTCAGAGGCCTGATGGTAGAGGGATGAGAAACTTTGAGTTGGATCATCATAGAAGGTAAAGTTTGAGCCGAATCTGAACTGACATGAAGGAATTAGGCAACTAAAAATCTCAAGGGGAAGCATTCCAAGCAAAGGGAGAACTTTGCAGAATCCTCAAGGATGGAATGAACTTGGTATACTCAAGGCACAGAGGAAGGTCTGTTTGTGCAAGAGGTAGCACAAGTGGTAGTATGTGAGGCTGAAGATATGGCTGAGAGCCTGATCATATAGGGCTATCGTATTCAGTTTTCTGTTGCTATAACAGAATACCTGAGACTGGGCAATTTATAAAGAAAAGAAATGTAATCACCTAATGGGTTCTTTCTACCTGCTGCACAGAGAAAACGAATTCACTGAGACTGTGCTATTGCAGTAGAGAAGAGTTTTATTAACATGAAGCTGGCCATGCAACAGAACTGTAGGTATCACTCAAAGCAGAAGTTAAGGTTTTTCAAGGATAGTTTGGTGGGCGGGGGACTAGGGAATGGATGCTGCTGATTGGGAATGTAATCATAGGAGTGTGGAAAATGGTCCTCATACACTGAATCTGCCTCTAGGTGGGGAGGGTGGGTGCCACAGGACCTGTTGAATCATAAGTCATTAGTCATGAGGTCAGTGGGTCGCCAGAATGCAAAAGTCTGAAAAATATCTCAGAAGACCAATCTTAGGTTCTACAATAGTGATGTTTTCTATAGGATCAGTTGGAGAATTCACAAATCTTATGACCTCTGTCCGCATGATTCTGAGCAGTAATGGGATTATAGAAACTATGCCTACATTTTAGCAGAATTCAGGACCCTCCCATAATCCCAATCTTGTGGCCTCTGATTAGTCTTACAAACACTGTCTCAGCCCCAAATGAGAAGGGGATGTTTTAGGGAGGGACTGTTATCATACTTAATTCCAAATTCCTCCCGTGGTTGGCTTGGCCTATGCTCAGGAGTGAGTGAGGACAGTCAGCCTGTGAGGCAAGAGGCAAGATGAAGTCAGCCATGTGAGATTTCGCTCAGTGTCATGATCTTTGCAAAGGCAGTTTCAGAACTATATTTGGCTCACAGCGCTGGAGGCTGGGAAATCCAAGGGCATGGTGGCAGCTTCTGGCAAGGGCTTTTTGACCCCATCATAACATGGTGAAAAGCAGAAGGACAAGAAAGCTTGTGCAAAAGAGACAAAACATGATAGCCTCGCCTCAAAACAACCTACTCTTGAGGTAGCTAATCCAGTCCTGTGAGAGGAATAATTCACTTACTTCCACCAGAATTAACCCAGTCCCAAAGAAGAACATTAGTCCCTCTTAAAGATCTGATCACCTCTTAAAGGCCTCACTTCCCAACACCACCATACCAGGCACCAGATTCCAACACATGAATTCTGAGGGACACACTCAAGCCATAGCAAGACCCCCATAGGCCATGTCGCAGGGTTAAATTGTATTCCAAATGAGATTGGATGCCATTAGATTTTAAACAGCTTTTTAAAAACGAAAAGTGTTTCACTCTTGCTGTAATGGGGATATAGACAGACAAGAGTAGAAAGCAGAGAAACCAGTAAGGAGGTTCATTTATCATTTATCACTCTAGAGAAGTGATAGGTGATGTGCATTGGGTGCTAGCAGTAGAAACGAAGACCCGTGGTCACAGTCAGGTTATATTCAGAATTTGCTGACAGAGTAGATAGAGATTAGGAGATAAATTTTTTGTTTAAGTGAGGGTATGACTGATGGTAGATAAGACAATGGGGAGGAGCAGGTTTGAGGGATGGGAGTCTAGGGTTTTTTAAGGCTATCTTAATTTTTAAATGCATGGTTCTGACATTTATTACTTGTGGAATATTGAACAAATTATTTCAATTTCCTCATCTGTGAAACGGGGTTGGTACTAGTATGTATGCTCTATGGTTTACATGAAAATTAAATGTATTAATGCCCTGAAGCACTTAAAACACAATTGGACACATACTGTGTTCTCAGCAAATGTTAGGTATTGTTGCTGCTACTGTTATTAATAATATTATTACTATAACCCATAAGTATAATATTAGTGTATATCCAAATGAAATATTGAAGAGGCAATATGATTTATGAGTCTGGAACTCAGGAGAGAAATCAGGACTTTGAGAGTTATTAGCATACAGATGGGTATTGAAAACCATGGGACTGGATGAGATTTCCTATGGAGAGAGGAGATAAAAGAAGAGAGCAAAGGACTGAGGAGTGGGGCTCTCCACCTTTAGAGGTCAAGACAAAGAGGTAGAGTCAACAAGGAAATGAGAAGGAGCTGTCAAGGGACAGGAGGGAAACCTGAATGGTACTGCATCGTGAAAGCAAAGTATAGAAAGCATTAAAAGACAGAAGTCAGCCACATCAAATGATGCTGAGAAGAGTAAGATCAGGACAGACCTGACTGTTGGGTTGGCAAAGGATTAATTGATGGCAGCCTTGACAGGAAGCATTTCAGTGGAGTGATAGGAATGAAAATCCTATAGGAGTAGCTCACGCCTGTAATCCTAGCACTTTGGAAGACTGAGGCTGGAGGATCACTTGAGGCCAGGAGTTCGAGACCAGCTTGGTCAACATAGGGAGACTCTGTCTCTATAAGCAATTTAAAAAACAAAAATTAGCCAGGACTACTTAGGGTAGTCCCAGCTACTCAAGAGGCCTAGGCAGGAGGATCACTTGAGCCCAGAAGTTCAAGGCTGCAATGAGCTGTGATCATGCCTTTGCACTCCAACCTGGGCAACAGAGCAAGACCCTGTCTCAAAAAAAAAATTTCTTTTTTTGGCCAGCTGCGGTGGGTCACGCCTAGCCCTTTGTGAGGCCAAGATGGGAAGATTGCTTGAGGCCAGGAGTTCAAGATGAGCCTAGGCAGCATAGTGAGACCCTGTCTCTAAACAAAACCTGTAAAAAATAAGTTGGGTGTGGTTGTGGCACAAGCCTGTGATCCCAGCTAGTTGGGAGGCTGAGGCAAGAGGATCCCTTGAGTCCAGGAGTTCAAAGCTGCAGTGAGCTGTGATCATGCCACTGCTCTCCAGCCTGGGCAACAGAGTGAGACCCTATTTCTAAAAAAATAAAATTAAAAAGTTTAAAGCTGCATTCAGAATAATTGGAAAAAAAGTAAGGAAAAGTATAGTCCCTACCTAGGAAAAATCATCTGATGTTATTTGCTATCAATGACAAAACAGAATTATAATCTCCTACCTTACTTTACTTTTCTTCAGTAAGGAGTTTGGTCTTCAAACAGAAAAGGAAAAAACAAACATGTTTGAGAAGATATGGGAGCCCAGCGTAGGTAAGACAATCAAAGGGCGATTAAATGAGTATCTGCCACTTTAAATTAATTCTGATCTCTAGGTTCTGTTGAATTACATCCCAGGAAGCTCAGAGAACTTTCAAATCTGATCTTGGAATTTTCATTCAGCATAATTTTTAGCAAGAAGGCTAATATTACATGTGATTGTTTTTTCCCCCAAAAGGAGAAATTCTCTATGCAAAGAGGCTTGGCTTTTATTCCTGGTAGTCATTCTAGAACTAGTGATTAACCCCATAGTTTCTGAGCATTTGAGAAAAAAAATGTGTAACACTAGTAACCAACTTGAATTTTCTGAAAATAAGTCATTCCAAAATAGATTTTCCTTTAGGGTTTTATTGTTGGAAAATTGGAACAACACTGTAGATGCAGTGTAACTTGGTTTTAGCCAAGTATTTGATGGAGTTTCTTATGACGTTTTGCAGATAAGAGGAAGGATAGGTTAACATTTAAGTACGTATGTGTGCACGGTGCTCAATAAGGTGGTAAAATTATATTCATTCTTTTTTTTTTTTTTTGGAGATGTATTCTCGCTCTTGTCACCCAGACTGGAGTGCGATGGTGCGATCTTGGCTCACTGCAACCCCCGCCTCCCGGGTTCAAGCGATTATCCTGCCTCAGCCTCCCGGGTAGCTGGGATTACAGGTGCCTGCCACCATGCCCAGCTAATTTTTGTATTTTTAGTAGAGATGGGGGTCTCACCATGTTGGCCAGGCTGGTCTCGAACGCCTGACCTCAAGTGATCTGTCTGCCTCAGCCTCCCAAAGTGCTAGGATTACAGGCGTGAGCCGCCATACCCAGCCCAGTTGTTGGTTCTTGAATCAGTGACACCCATGAGGTATTTAATGGGGTATCACAGGATTTTGCACTTGGCTCTCTCCTGACCAGAAACCTAGAAGAAAATATAATAGGCAAGTGGAAAGAACTAATGCAGTAGATGACAGAGTCAAATGAAAACTCATTCCAATGCCTGAATAAGCTGTATTATTTGGGAACCATTCATTGGTTCATTCATTTACTCATTTTTATTGAGAGTTTTGTATCAAACACTGTTCTTGGTGTTGGGAATACATGAGAAAACAAAGAAACAAGTCATGGACCGTGTGTCTTCAAGGACCTTATAGAGCGTGCCAAAATAATGCGTTAATACAGATCACTCAAGCCCAGGAGTTCGAGGCTGCAGTGAGCCGCGATCATGCCACTCACTCCAGCCTGGGCAACAGAGACCATAGTTTTAGTGAGGAGCAGGGGAGTGGGGGACATAACAGAGCAAGTGCTAACATGCTAACATAGAGTTGTGTACAAAGGTTTTTGGGGGCCTAAAGATGGGAGTGGTCCGTTCAACCAGGGTGCTGTTCTATTGCAATGCTGCTTTTCCCTTCAAGTGCCCAGCTCCTGAAGAAGCATGGATGGCCACTTCAAACTTCTCAGTCCCCTTTTAAAAAGTCCTTCATGAAGCACCTCTTGATGTTTAAATGTCAGGGATGTATCTCGTTAATCTTTGGTGCCTGTTCTGCCCCACTGTTTTATCCCCATCACCCAAAGAACTCCCTTCCTAGAACCTCCAGCCCTCAGAGTAGCTGCTCTTTGTTCCTCATTCCTTTGAGGGGGCCTGCTTACCTCTTTTTATGCAAATATAGAAAAGTACCTTCACTTATGCAAATGTTGAACATTAACACTTCCTAGTGCCCAGGAGCAATGTTCCCTCAAACATTACACTGTTCAGGAGTAACAAACTATGAAGGTTAAGCGTACAGGAACAGTTTAATCTTGCAATCAAATAAAACTTACTCTAGTTAACGCAGTACAGGTAATAACGTACTTCATCGTTATTGTGCTGCATTGTAATTAGTCAAGTAGAGAATGGTTGACCTAAGAGAATGCAATGAGTACTTATTTTATATGGTGAAAACAGATCTTTGTGGGTTTTCCCTTCTTTTTGTTAGTTCTCCATTACCTATAATTATCTTTATTGTTGATAGGGTTTTTTTTTTTGAGACCACTATAATTTAATCTTTTTGTTCACTGATAAGCACACACACAAATACTTTGAAACACAGGTTAGAAAAACAAAACTCCAGCATTTGTTTCCTCTTTTCCTTTCTAGGGAGGCATCTTGTCTGTGCATGGCTAGCCCATGCAGTATATGGTTGCTCTAGCTCCCTGGTGTGTGCTTTGCTCAGCTCCAGCTGTGCATTGGAATCATTTGGGGAGGTTTTACAAAAGCCCAGTGCCTAGAGCTCACCTCACAGAGAACCTAATGAAATTGGTCCAGGGTGAATCTGCTATCGGTATTTCTTTTTTCTTTTTCTCTTTTGAAATGGAGGTCTTGCTGTGTTGCCCAGGCTGGTCTCAAACTCCTGGGCTCAAGCAATCCTCCTGCCTCAGCCTCTTGAGTAGCTGAGATTATAGGTGGGAGCCACCATACTCAGCATGGCATCAGTTTTTTTTTGTTGTTGTTTGTTTGTTTGTTTGTTTTTTGAGACGGAGTCTCACTCTGTCCCCTTTGCTGGAGTGCTGTGGCCGGATCTCAGCTCACTGCAAGCTCCGCCTCCCGGGTTCAGGCCATTCTCCTGCCTCAGCCTCCCGAGTAGCTGGGACTACAGGCGCCCGCCACCTCGCCCGGCTAGTTTTTTTGTATTTTTTAGTAGAGACGGGGTTTCACTGTGTTAGCCAGGATGGTCTCGATCTCCTGACCTCGTGATCCACCCGTCTCGGCCTCCCAAAGTGCTGGGATTACAGGCTTGAGCCACCGCGCCCGGCCAGTTTGTTTGTTTGTTTAAGCTCCTCAGGTGATTTTAATATTCAGCTATGGCTGAACTGCACTGCCGTAAAGAGATAGAGAGGTACAGTGGTTTCTTGGTTATTTGTCCAGGAGAATGGACGTGGGTATCAGGGTGCTGTGGAGGGCAGAGAGGTCCTACAGCCCTAGGATGTAGGATACAGAACGTAGAGTCTTTACCTGGGAATCTGGGGAGATGGGGAATTGAAGCTTCATTCAGGCATTTCAGGGGACACTGGAGGCTTGATGGTCTCTCTCTTAGTCCAGACATGATACTACACCAAACATTCTTCATTAATTACTGCATCCCCTGGGAACAGGCTTGAAGCAGCTCTGGACATCCCCTCCTCTCCACCTGGAGGTCTATCCTGATCCTGCTTTTTGTAAAGACGTCAAGAATTGTATCACACGTAGCTTCTGGACTGGGCTTGCTTTTGTTTTGTGGGTTTTTGTGTTTCTTTTTTTTTTTTCTTGAGATAGGGTCTCACTCTGTCACCCAAGTTGGAGTGCAGTGGCTTAATTATGGCTCACTGCAGCCTTGACCTCCATGGCTGAAGCAGTCCTCCCACTTCCACCTCCCGAGTAGCTGAGACTACAGGCACACACCACCAAGCCCTGCTATTTTTTTTTTTTCTTCCAGTTTTTGGTAGCGATGGGGTCTCACTATGTTGCCCAAACTAATTTCAAACTCCCGTGCTCAAGAGATCCTCCCACCTTCGCCTCCCAAAGTGCTGGGATTACAAGCGTAAGCTATCATGTCCTGCCTGGGTTTATCATTAAATAATATGTGATTGCAAGGGACAAACTAGAACTCCGTCTCCTATTCCTTCTCCCTGTATGCACCTTACACGTAGAATCTCAGAGCTTAAAATGAATCCCACGTAATTCCTCTAATTTTTAGATAAGATATTGAAACTGGTAGAAATTAAATGTGCTGCTTACTGTCACACTAGTGTTATAAGTGTTAGAACTAGGGCCGGGCCCGGTGGGTTATGCCGCCTGAGTAGTGAGATCCCAACACTTTGGGAGGCCGAGGTGGGCAGATCTTGAGGTCAGGAGTTTGAGACCAGCCTGGCCAAAATGTTGAAACCCTGTCTCTACTAAAAGTGCAAAACTTAACTGGGAGTGGTGGCACGAGCCTGTAATCTCAGCTACTCAGGAGGCTGAGGTAGGAGAATCACTTAAACTTGGGAGGCGGAGGTTGCAGTGAGCTGAGATCGCACCACTGCATTCCAGCCTAGAGGACAGAGCAAGACTCAAACTCAGAAAGAAAAAAAAAAAAAGCTAGGCATGGTGGCTCACGCCTGTAATCCCAGCACTTTGGGAGGCCAAGACAGATGGATCACCACGACCAGCCTGGTCAACATGGTGAAACCCCGTCTCTACTAAGAACACAAAATTAGCTGGGTGTGGTGACGTGTGCCTGTAATCCCAGCTACGGGAGGCTGAGGCAGGAAAATTGCTTGAACCTGGGTGGTGGAGGTTGCAGTGAGCCGATATTGTGCAACTGCACTCCAGCCTGGGGAGCACAGTGAGACTGTGTCTCAAAAAAAAAAAATAATAAAATAAAAATAAAATAAATAAGCTGGGTGCGGTGGCACATGCCAGTAATCCCAGGACTTTGGGAGGCTGAGGCAGGTGGATCATCTGAGGTCAAGAGTTCGAGACCAGCCTGACCAACATGGTGAAACCCTGTCTCTACTGAAAGTACAAAAATAAGCCTGGCGTGGTGGTGCACACCTGTAATGCCAGCTACTTGGGAGGCTGAGGCAGGAGAATCTCTTGAACCCGGGAGGCGGAGGTTGCAGTGAGCTGAGATCATGCCACTGCCCTACAGCCTGGGCGACAGAGCGAGACTCCATCTCAAAAAGTACAAAGATTCACACCTAGTAAGTTGAGAGCTCTACCTAATATTTGTGGCCCATAGTTGGCTAAAAATTTACAATGAGCTGGAGCCTTGTCATTAAGCCAGTTGTTGGGTGGTATTATATTTTTTTCTGTATCACAAAGAATTTCTCAGTTGCTTCCAAATTTGTTCCTTATAAACTGAGTGGACCATATGACCTTGTGAGATGAATTTTCAATGAACTATGCTGTCTGCTTGCCAATACCTGAAGTTTCTTTAAAGTAACCAGAGACTTTTATTCCTCAATGAGAAGTAAAAGCCTATAACGCAGATGCCTTGGAGATATAATCCACATGAAACTCATTCAGCCATTCACAAGTTTTCATTAGTCAATGAATGAGTGTAAAATTCATGCTAATAGCCATCACTTATTTAGTTCCTCTTGGGTACCTAGCCCCTAGATTCTTTGAATACATATCTCCAATAATTCATACAAAATGTTGGATGCCAGTATTATTTTCATTTTGCAGAGAAGGAAACGAAGCCTCTGAAAGGTCAGGTAACTTGCCCACGGTCTTGTAGACAGGAAATGAAAACGCTGAACGTGGCACGGGCCTTGTCGTAAACTATTTAAAAATATTGTCATTTATTCATCTTAGACCACCAAGACTGAATTGAATTTTTAATTCTGAAGACATTCTTTTAACGCATTGTATCTGACTTAAAATTTTTTACTATATGATTTAACTACAAAATCCCAATACTAACTTCTATGCTTTGACCTGGTGGATTTCACATTTTGTTAATTATTTTGGGTCCACTTCCCAAGATGAAGGATTTACTTATAATAACCTGTTTGGCATTAATATTTGTGTCTTTTGGTCGTCTTATGATAACTTGTAAAGGAGTTGGTCAGGTACAGTTGCTCACACCTGTAATCCCAGCACTTTGGGAGGCCGAGGCAGAGGATTGCTTGAGCCCATGAGTTTGAGACCACCCTGGGCAATATAGTGAGACCTCATCTCTACAAAAAATTTAAAAACTAGCGAAGCGTGGTGGGACACGCCTGTAGTCCCAGTTTTGAGGGAGGCTTAGGTGAAAGGATCACTTGAGCCTGGGAGGTAGAGGTGGCAATGAGCTGAGATCATGCCACTGCACTCCAGCCTGGGTGACAGAACAAAACCCTATCTCACTCTATTTCAAAAGAAAAAAAAAGAAGATTTTAATTTTTGTTTGTTTTTTTGTTTTGTTTTATTTTGTTTTTTGTGTTTTTTTGAGATGGAGCCTCACTCTGTCACCCAGGCTGGAGTGCAGTGGCGCAATCTCAGCTCACTGCAAGCTCCGCCTCCCAGGTTCACGCCATTCTCCTATCTCAGCCTCCCGAGTAACTGGGACTACAGGCACCCGCCACCACGCCCAGCTAATTTTTTTGTATTTTTAGTGAAGACAGGGTTTTACCATGTTAGCCAGAATGGTCTTGATCTCCTGACCTCATGATCCACCTGCCTCAGCCTCCCAAAGTGCTGGGATTACAGGCGTAAGCCACCACGCCTGGCTGGTTTTAATTTTAAGTATTTTTTTTTTATTTTTTGGGGGGACAGAGTCTCTCTCTGTTGCCCAGGCTGGGGTGTACTGGAGAGATCTCGGCTCACTGCAACCCCCGCCTCGCAGGTTCAAGCGATTCTCATGTCTCAGCCTCCTGAGTAGCTGGGATTACAGACATGCACCACCAGGCCTGGCTAATTTTTGTATTTTTAGTAGAGACGAGGTTTTACCATGTTGGCCAGGCTGATCTCGAACTCCTGGCCACATGTGATCTGCCCACCTCAGCCTCCCAAAGTGCTGGGAGTATAGGCCTCAGCCACATGCCCAGCCCATTTAAAAAAAATATTTAAATAGAGATGGGGTCTCACTATGTATCCGACTTACCTGGTCACTATGTTGACCAGGCTGATCATGAATTCCTGGCCTCAAGCAATCCTCCCATCTCGGCCTCCCAAAGTGCTGAGATTACAAGTGTGAGCCACTGCACCTGGCCGAAAAGAAGATTTATAAAGGAGTTAATGGATTTTGATAAAGGACGTCAAAATATACCAGTGCCTAGAAAACTCTGTGTAATAGGGAGGCAGATCGTGACATCTGAGAAAGTTTTTTAAATGGAGATATTCTCAGTGATCATCTTGAGTTTTATTTTTCATAGAAGATATAGTCTTAGAATGTTAGATCCCCATTCTACAGTGATCCCTATTCTACATCTTCATTTCATTTACAATATTGGTTCTTATCCCTATCTGCACCAATATTCCCTTTTTAAAAGAAATATTATCCAGTGCCCCTTACTGTCCTGAAATAAAATTTATAGAAAGTATAACCTGCTCACACACACAAACTTTTTTTAAAAAGTCGATATAACCCCAACTGTTTTTAGTGGAATTTAATGGGTTTATTCTAAAATGTATAAAGTATAAAGATTAAAAGTAGCCAAGTTACCTATGAAGGAAAAGAACAGGGTGTAGGAAGGGGTACATGAGGGCTTCTGAGATGCTGGGTAGGAGTTCATTTTACAGTAGCTTGCTAAGTTATTCCTTTATACTTTATCCATTTTTTTATATATTGGTTCTATCACAGAAAGGGTGTTTGAAGAAATCAATATTATGCTTTAGCTGTGCCATAAAGGAGAAATGAAAGGAAATAATTAGACTAGAAGGGTAAAGTGCTCCAGCAGAATCCAGAATGCTCCCCAGAATGATACTACCCCCAATGAAAGCCCCTGATTTAGAAAATTAACTTGGTATGGAGGTTTACAATTGCATTTGAAGGCACTGGCTTTTTGTTTAATGAATTGAAAAACTGTTTTTAATTAGTTATCCTAAATCCCTTATGCTTCATTCTGAACCTGTTATCAGTGAACCTAATGGAATCCAAGAGTAACTGATCATTGCTTTCAGTCACAGAGATGCATATTTTTTGCCAAGTTTTCTGCATTTCATATTTATACTCCCCATTTACTTTTCTTTCTTTGTTTCTTTTGCATTACTGATATACCCTGTACTTGTCATTAATGAACTTAATTATTTCATTGATAATTTAACTTTGGTCAGAACTTCTAGTGTCTGGCTAATGCCTTACTGTTTGTTATCATCTCAAAATTCAGTGGAGTCTGCCTCTCATCCATTTATCTGGTCATGGATGAAATGTTAGACATACAGCATGATTATGACTAGCTATATTACTATGAACCACTAAAATCCGCTGCTCCATGTGCTTTTGTCCTGAGGCCAATATACAGAAGCAGGCATCTTTGAGATGGGCTGTCAGCAGCCTTAGACATATATGCACAAAGGAAGACTGAAGTCAGGCTTAAGAATTATTAAATTATTAGTAGATAAAAATTTTGAAACCAAGACACATGTTTAAAAACAAATGAATAAAATAATCTTGTCTTCTAAATAATCTTGCCTCCTATAACTGTTTTCTTGTTTGTTTGTTTGTGTTTTTGAGATGGAGTCTTGCTCTGTCTCCCAGGCTGGAGTATAGTGGCACGATACTGGCTCACTGCAACCTCTGTTTCCTGGGTTCAAGTGATTCCCGTGTCTCAGCCTCCCTAATAGCTGGGATTACAGGCACCCACCACCACGCCTGGCTAATTTTTTTTATTTTTATTTTTAGTGGAGATGGGGTTTCAGCATGTTGGCCAGGCTGTTCTTGAACCCCTGACCTCAAGTGATCCACTTACCTCGGCCTCCCAAAGTGTTGGAATTACAGGCATGAATCACTGCACCCAGCCCTGTAACTGTTTTCTAAAACATTTTTATTATTAAATACTCTTTAAGACATCATAAAAGAAAGGACCTTAAAAGCTTTAGACAATCTTATCACTGTAACTTTTTTTTACTGTATTTGACAGTTATAAAATGCATATGTTATAAAATGTATACAGTTTTTTTTTTAAGTTTGTGCTTTTCTTTTTCTTATGTAATTTTTAAAATTGTGTTATTCTAGGATGTTTTTATTATTATTATTATTTGAGACAGAGTCTTGCTCTGTTGCCAGTCTAGAGTGCAGTGGCATGATCTCAGCTCATTGAAACCTCTGCCTCCGAGGTTCAAGTGATTCTCCTGCCTCAGCCTCCTGAGTAGCTGGGACTACAGGTGTGGGCCACCACGCCCAGCTAATTTTTGTATTTTCAGTGGAGACGGAGTTTCACCGTGTTGGCCAGGATGGTCTTTATCTCTTGACCTTGGATCCACCCGCCTCGGCTTCCCAAAGTGCTGGGATTATAGGGGTGAGCCACTGTGCCTGGCCTAGGATTTTTTTTTTTTTTTAAACCTTCTCCATGTAGCCATCACAGGTACCACTTTTAATGACTGCATGATATTCGGTTATATCGAGAAATCCTACTGTTGGCTTTGGATTTAACAAGTGAGAAACATTCACAAAGATCCATGACCCAGGGATTTTATTGATGCACAAGTTTGAGTCACTGCTGGTATTACCCCATGTGTGCCAAATGCATTTCTCAGCTTGTGAGTATAGTTCCCTGCCCAGTTTAAGCGTTTCATTGCCACTCTGTTGTTTTCTACTGGTCCTTAATATGCACAATAACTCTTATAAAGTCATTAAAGAAAAATCTCTTCAGAGACTTAGATAAGTTCCTGGATATCAGTCATCATAGTAATGATGTAGAATAGTGTTCATTTTAGTGGCAAAATTGGCATTATTAGTATTATAAATTGTTGTAGTCTTCTACTTACAGAATAATTAAAAGCTTAAAAGGATTGATTTTTTTTTATTACTTGTTTGTCAGGAAATGAGATGTCAGTGTTTTTTTCAGAATTTGTAGATTTATGAGTACCTTGGGATAAATCAGTTTTGACTATTTCAGGTCTAGTATCGTTTATTTATATTCCCTTGTTGTTACACATTTAGTTTGTTGAAAGGAAGATTGCTTTGAATACCAGAAAAAGTGTTAAAATAGTTTCCCTTAGTAATTTTTTTGTTTTGTTTGAGATGGAGTTTTGCTCTTTTTGCCCAGGCTGCAGTGCAATGGCGCAATCTCGGCTTACTGCAACTTCCACCTCCCGAGTTCAAGTGATTCCCCCGCCTCAGCCTCCTGAGTAGCTGGGATTACAGGCATGTGCCTCCACACCCGGCTGATTTTGTATTTTTAGTAGAGATGTTGGTCAGGCTAGTCTTGAAATCGCGACCTCAGGTGATCTGCCTGCCTTGGCCTCCCAAAGTGCTGGAATTACAGGCATGAGCCACCGCACCCAGCTCCCTTAGTATTTTTAAGCGAGTATTTTAGAGTCTTCCTAAATTAGCATTTTCCCTTCTTTTATAAATAGATCATATTCGGATTCTTTTAATCACAATGAATTTTCAGATCAAGTAAGATTGACAGACAGGTCTCATAAATGAAATGTACAAATATTTTTTAATTATTAGCACTATTTTTTGTAACAGCTTTATTGAGATATAGTTTATATACCATACAACTCACTTGTTTAAAGTATATAATTCAGTGATTTACAGTACCAGAGTAAAATTTAGAACATTTTCATTCCCTCAGAAAGCACCCTCACAGGTTTGATATAATAGTGGCCCATGTCCTCTGAGCCACTATTTCAGTAGATCTTAAGTAAAGAGACAGGATCAACACCTAGAAAGATTATAAAATACATGCATTAAAATAGTAAACTATTAATAGCAGTATTCTAAATAAAGGTAAATTCTTTACTGTAATTTCATCTGCTATTTATTTTCCTTAAATACAAACATACAGCTATTTACTGATCTTTAGCCTGCCTATCTTGCTATTTTGTAAGAATGGGTTTACTGATCTTTAGCACACCTTGCTTCACAACAGTGGTTATCATAGTTGTATCTTCTAGTCCATGCATTCCCTTTTTATTTATTTTTATTTTTAGAGACAGGGTCTTACTTGTTGTCCAGGTTGTACTCAAACTCCTGGGCTTAAGCAATCCTCCTGTCGTAGCCTCTCAAAGAGCTGCTGGGACTATAGGCACATGCCACTGTGACCAGTTGCTATTCTAGTCCATGCATTCTCATCCAAGGTGGTATCACCCCAAGGGAGTAAAAATTCATTCCTGAGGTCTAAAATAACTTACTCTTTTTATGTATAAAATACAGATATACATATAGTACACAAACAGATACACAGTATAGCTGTGGGACTAAAATTTCTTGGGGGGTAGGGAGCAGTCGGGGAAAAAATGTTTTAAAAAACTCCTTAGGGTTGTCATAATTAAAAACAGGTTGAACAATATTGCCATGAGAAAACTCATTACTTTAGAGGGACCTGAGAAATTTCAGGTTCTATTAGAAGATTTTCGGGCCGGGCACAGTGGCTCAAGCCTGTAATCCCAGCACTTTGGAAGGCCGAGACGGGCGGATCGGATCACGAGGTCAGGAGATCGAGACCATCCTGGCGAACACAGTGAAACCCCATCTCTACTAAAAAAAATACAAAAAACTAGCCGGGCGAGGTGGCGGGCACCTGTAGTCCCAGCTACTCGGGAGGCTGAGGCAGGAGAATGGTGTAAACCCGGGAGGCGGAGCTTGCAGTGAGCTGAGATCTGGTCACCGCACTCCAGCCTGGGTGACAGAGCGAGACTCCGTCTCAAAAAAAAAACAAAAAAAAACAAAAGATTTTTCCTAAGGTTCTCCTATAGCAACCAGCAAACTCACTCACTTACTCACTCATCTTTGGTACACACATACCTCTTCTCCTCTCTGCATCCTTTTTTTCCTCTTTGGTGGGGGAGGAGCAGAGTGGAAGTGGTAGAGATAAAGAGGAGAAATGGCCAGCATACACTTGGGTAGATAAGTCCACACTGTCTGATTCATAAAAGGACAGCTTTATATACAATTAGGCCAATTTCTGCATCTGAACCTTAACATGTTTACATGGTAGTTGTGCAACCCTAAACGTATTTATCCCTGTATTTAGAGTCAGAAAGAGTGATTTTGTGTAATTTATTTCTCTTGAAAGGCTCATCTCATACCAACGCTTCTGTTTCATCAAGATCCTTTATATTTTTCCCTTAAATTTCCAGTGCGGTTAAATCTGACTTTTTATGGGCCATAAGCAAGACATAAATGATAATAGAAAAAAGCATTCTTCAATTACAGGAGGCAAGAATTCTAGGGTACATTGTTCAGCTGCTTTCCTTCCCATGGTAGAAAGCTGATAAATGAATGACTTTTAAAAGGTATGCCTTTTAAAAAATCTTCCCCTTTGGGAAAAAGTTAGCTATGATGATTGGCTATCCAAAACAAAGACTGCTTCATATTATGGGAAAATGAAAGTCAACCAAAACTAATATTCATATACTTATTTATTTGAAAAGTACCACTTACGTGTCAATACTTTTTTTTCTTTCTCTCTCTCTCTCTCCTCAAGACAGAGTGTTGCTCTGTCGCCCAGGCTGGAATGCAGTGGCGCAATCGGCTCACTACAGCCTCAACCTCCCAGGCTCCAGTGATCCTCCCACCTCAGCCCCCAAGTAGCTGGGACTATAGGCACGTCCCACCATGCCCAGCTTATTTTTGTATTTTTTGTAGAGACGTGGTTTTGCCATGTTGCCCAGGCTAGTGTCAAACTCCCAGACTCAAGTGATCCACTAGCCTCAGCCTCCCGAAGTTCTAGGATTGCAGATGTGAGCCACTGCACTGACCTATGTGTCAACACTTTATTAAGTGCTAGGACACAGAGGTGAATAAGACAAAGCCTTACCCTTTAGGAGATTACATTCTAGGCGAGGATATGGGTTTAAAAACAGTTAACTGTTACATGTGAATTAGATAAGTGCAGTATTAGAGCATGTCCCAAGCAATGTAAGAGTACAGAGGGGGACACCTGACTTGTCTACAGGGCCAACTACAGCATTACTTCTTAGGAGCTGCCCTTACAAATAAAAGAGGTCAGTGTGGGTAGGGTAGCTCATGCCTATAATCCTAGTGCTTTGGGAGGCCAAGGATCCCTTGAGGCCAAAAGTTTGAGACCAGCCTGTGCAACATAGTGAGACCCTGTCTCCACACACACACACACGCTCACACACACACACACACACACACACACACACAAAATTAAAAAGAATAATTAGCCAGATGTGGTGGCATATGCCTGTAGTCCTAGCTACTTGGGAGGCTAAGGTGCAGAGCACCTTGTTTAAGCCCAGGAGGACAAGGTTATACTGAGCTGTGATCGCACCACTGCACTCCAGCCTGGGCAACAGGGCAAGACTCGGTCCCAAAACAAACAAACAAAAAAACAAAACAAAACCACGAGGTCCTTGGGCAAAGGATGGGACCTGCATGTCACACATAGAGCAATGTAGCTTCCAGATCTAGGGCAGAACCAGTAATTTGACACCCTTTCTGGATGTGTTGTTTAACAGTACTTAAGAGATACTGACGGAGAGGACAAGGGCTAAGCCCTTTGGTGACTGTGCCCCAAATTGCAGAACCTCCTCAGCCATGTGCAGAGACTGAAAGATGTGAATAAAGTAAGTGTGACATTAGAGAGTGGCCCCAGGCAATGTAAGAGTACCGAGGGGGACATCTGACTCCTCCACAGAGCTAACTACAGCACTACCTCTTAGGAGCTACCCTTACAAATAAAGAGGTTGGGGTAGGCAGGGTAGCTCATGCCTGTTATCCCAACTATCTACAACTCAACATCTTACTGTGCCACTGAAGAATCTCTTTGGGGCTTTCATTCCACCCTACCCTCCCCTCCCCACCTCCCAGTGGCTAATCAGAAGTGGTTTTTCTCCAGTGTCATAGAGTACTTGATAGTATGGAATTCTGTTAAATGTAATTTTCCTCTCTTTCTTTACGTTTCTAGCAATGTATAGTGCCTCGGCAATGTTTTGATGCTATGTCTAGCCAATCTGTCTGGTTCTGGCCAACTTCTCTGGCTCTGATAGGATTTCATAGGCTCTGTTAGGGTGTTTGAACTTGATCCTGAAGTCAGTGAGGAGCCATTTGAAGAAATATGAGTGGGGCAGATTTTTTTTTTTTTTTTTTTTAAAGGCCTGCAGCCCAGGCAGCCTGGCAAGAATGGAGGATCAACGGATAGGAATGGAGATAGATGAGAGTGCCAAACTAAAGACAAAAACCAGTAGGAGGTTGTGATAGTCTAGATAAAATATTATCACGTTGCAATAATGGGGATGAAGAAGAAGAGGAATTGGATTTGAAAGTTATTTAGGTAATAACTGCTGCAATGCTTAGAGAGTAATTGAATAGAAGTAGAGGATAACTCTCCACCTTCTGCCTTGGGTGCTGTGTTAGTTTCCTACTGCTGTTATAACAAATTACCATAGACTTCATGGCTTAAAACAACACGAAATAATTATCTTGGAGATCTGGAAGTCAGAATTCCGAAATGGGTCTCACTGGGCTAAAGTCAAGGTGTTATCAGGGCTGCATTCCTTTCTGGAGGCTCTAAAGGGAGAAAGCATTTTCTTTGCTTTTCCAGATTCTAGAGGCTGCCCATGTTCCTTCACTCATGGCTCCCTTCCCTCTTCAAAGCTAGCAATCTCTGCCTTCCTCTTCCACTTTTAAAGGTCTTTGTGATTACATTGTTCCCACCCAGATAATCCAGGGTAAATAATTCCCCATTTTAAAGTCAGCTTTTTAGCAACTTGAATTCCATCTGCAACTTTAATTCTCTTTGCCAAATAATCTAATATACTCACAGATTCTGGGGAATAGGACACAGATATGTTTGGGGAAGGTCATTATGCTACCTATGAAAGGTATGCCTTTGTAGGTGGCTAGGCCTATGTTGATAATGGTGCCATTTGCTAGGTTAGAAAGGGAAAAGAAGTAACTTAGAGTGGGAGCATGGAGATGATAACTTTTATTTTAGATGTTTAGGGTTTAAAGTACCTGTAGAACCTTTTAGGGGAAGTGTCTAGTAGGCAATTGAAAGCATGGGTCTGGAGCTTAGTAATTTGGGTGTCAGTAGCTTAAGGAGAATAGCTAAAATCATGATATAGATGAGATACCTAGGACAGGTATATAAAGTTAAAGGAGAGAGCCAGGCACAACTCTTAAATAGCACCCATGTTTATGGGACAGCAGAAAGGGAGAAGACCATGCATAAAAGAGAAGGATACTGATGAAGAGCATAGGAGAGGCAGGAAGAAAAAAGAGAAAGAGTGATATCACAGAAGAATGGGGTAGTCAGTCACATTAAGAGTGCATAGCAGTCAGCAGGGCTGAAAAATATCCGAACAGATCCCATGGACTAGTGGGGGCAGAAGACCAATGGCAGCATGCTGAGGAATAAGTGGGAAGAAATAAAGTGGAGATTGATGTGAAGGAAAAAGAAAAAAAGAGAAAGGGCAGTAGCCAGAGGGAGAAAAGGGTCTTTTTGGTGATTTTTTTAAAAAAATGATATATGGTTGGGGGGAAAATGATGAATTCAAATCATCAGGGCCTTGTGACTTACATCCTTCATTATTCAGAGAATAAGTACAATTTATTGGGAGAGCCACTATTAGCTATTATGTATGAGATGCCATGGAACACAAAAGACAGCTGTAAGAATGAGAGAATACCTTCTGGATGACTCCAGTAGTTATGGATGTCTTCCTATTCCACATAGCAGGGAGGATATTACAACATACTATCAAGCAGTCCACTTAGATTAAGCACCTTGACAAGCAAAGGTACTGAATAGCAATGATTTTGTTAAATGGCGAATTTTGTCAGTTCAGTCTCTTTTAGTGATAGACAGTCCGCAAACATAAAGATAAGGTGATAAATGTAATACCTAAACTTCTGTGAAACTTTTGGGGGTACTCTGAACTGTGTTAAATGAGCATATAGCTGCATAATAGCTACAATAACAGCACTTGTCAGTTTGTCTGGAAAGTGTATCTAGGTGCCAGGCATTATGCAGAACACTTTACACATAACAAATCATTCAATCTTCACAAAAATACCATCAATAGACACCTTATTACAACCATTTTATTATTATTATTATTATTATTCTCATTTTATGGATGGGGAACTTGAAGGTTACACAGTAGGTCAGTGAGACAGAAGGACTGAACCAGGCATCAAAGTAATAGGTTTCTAATTAGAATGTTGTTTAAAAAATAATAATAATTGTGTGACCGTGGGCAAGTTCCAGCATAGGATGGGATACACTACTCTTTAAAAAAAGCACGAGGTCTTAGAATGCTTTACAGGAAAATGACATGTAAAACAGAGATGTAGCAGTCACATCACATTCTTAGAAAATTATGTCCCTTTATTTCTCTGTATTTTGAAGGTGATGAGTAACTGGCTGGTCTCGAGAAGAGCAACCTAGATGATTAATTGGTTAAAAAATAAGCCTGCTGAGAAAAGATTCAAAACAGGCCTTACCAACTAGAGGTCTAAACAGTGGCATTTTTGTTTGGCCTATACAGTGTAAGGAAATCAAAATTGGATGCCAGCTCTTAAAAATTGGGAAATTTCTCATAAAAATATCCAAATCACCAGCTGCTCTTGAAAAACAGGAAACCTTCTCAACATCAGCTCCCCAGCCCCCGCTGCCTCACTGCAGTGAGTATAAGCATATGTTCTCCAGTCTACCCTCATCCAGCTCGCATTGCCACCCACGTGGATATTTCAGTTTGTCTTTCCTAGTTTAAGCCACGTTACTGAAGAGGAGTCTTAAGTTTGGGAAAGAATACTTTTAAGAGGGATGTTATTGTCCTCCCTGAGGACATAGTTAAGAAAAAAGAAGGAAGGAAGGAGAGAAGGAAAGGATGGAGACAGAAGGATCAAGCTTAATTTGAATGAAAAGAAGAGTTTGGTAGGAAGAAATGATTTCCTGAGGGTTAGGTGGTTGACAGCAGGGCCACACATTGAACAGTTCTAGTAAGTACCACTTTCTATACTCCATGTGCAACTACTCATCATACATAACTATATACAGTGGGCTAGACTGGGAATTTCTAAGGCAGTTGACAAAATTTCCAACTGGGATTTTTTTTTTTTTTTTTTTTTTTTTTTGAGATGGAGTCTCACTCTGTCACCCAGGCTGGAGTGCAGTGGCCTGATCTTGGCTCACTGCAACCTCCACCTCCTGGGTTCAGGCGATTGTCCTGCCTCAGCCTCCTGAATAGCTTGGATTATAGGCACACGCCACCACACCCGGCTAATTTTTGTAATTTTAGTAGAGTCAGGGTTTTACCATGTTGGCCAGGCTGGTCTCGAACTCCTGACCTCATTTGATCCGCCCACCTCGGCCTCCCAAAGTGCTGGGATTACAGGTGTGAGCCACCGCGTCCAGGCAGACATTTTTTTTTTAAAGGTAGTCCAAATGGCTGCTGGCTTCTTTGTACACTGTTACATAGTCATAAGACTTCAGCTGCCCACTCAGATGTCCCCAGTTCCTACCCGCAATGTATGAGAGGGCTTGTTTCCTCACACTCTTACCAACAGAGTATGTTTTTCAAACTTTGAGAGCTCTAGTTGGTGAGAGCATTTCATTTCTGTTATCGGGAAGGAAGTTGAGCATATGTTCGTGTGTTTCGGGGATGCTTGCCGATCTTTTCTGTGAACTCCATTTGGTTCTGTCTTCCAGTTTTCTACGCAGGCTTTAGCTCTTTATTTTAGGAATTCTTTATATATTAGGAATATTAATCTCTCTGTGATAGAAGTTGCAGATGTTTTTTCTGTTTGTTGTTTGTACTTTTGTGTTGCTTTTTTTTCTTTGTTTTTACTATGTAGAATTTTGTTTTTTTTTTGTTTTGTTTTTTTTTTTTTTTGTTTTTTTTTTGAGACGGAGTCTTGCTCTGTCACCCAGGCTGGAGTGCAATGGCCAGATCTCGGCTCACTGCAAGCTCCGCCTCCCGGCTTCATGCCATTCTCCTGCCTCAGCCTCCAGAGTAGCTGGGACTACAGGCACCCGCCACCTCGCCCAGCTAGTTGTTTTTTTTTTTGTATTTTTTAGTAGAGACAGGGTTTCACCATGTTAGCCAAGATCTCCTGACCTCGTGATCCACCTGTCTCGGCCTCCCAAAGTGCTGGGATTACAGGCTTGAGCCACCGCGCCCGGCCAGAATTTTGTTTTTTATGTAGTCATATTGACCAGTCTTTTTCCTTTTTGCATCTGGATAATGAGTCACATAAGAAATGTTTCTCTACGTTCAGAATATAGAGGAATGGACCCATTTTTAAATAATTTTACTTTATATATATATATATATGTATGTGTGTATGTGTGTATATATGTATGTGTGTGTGTGTGTATATGTGTATGTGTGTATATGTGTGTGCGTATGTGTGTGTGTACACACATATATAGGCAGAGGCAGAGTCTTGCCCTGTTGCCCAACTGGCACAATCTCAGCTCATTGTAACCTCTGCCTTCCCGGTTCTATTGATCTTCCCACTCCAGCCTCCTGAGTAGCTTGGATTACAGGTACACACCACCACATCTGGCTGATTTTTAATATTCTTTTTATAGAGATGGGATATTACCATGTTGCCCAGGCTGGTCTCGAACTTCTCAGCTCAAGCAATCTGCCCGCCTCAGCCTCCCAAAGTGCTGGGATTACAGGTGTGAGTCACTACACCTAGCACATTTTTTTTATGTTTAATATTTTTTCATGTTTTATATTTAAGTCTTTGATTCATTTGGAATTTATCCTCATGTACAGTATGAAGATGGATCTGATTTGTTGTTGTTTGTTTGTTTGCTTTGGAACTAAAGCACATTGAGAAAGAAGGTATCTGATTTTATCTTTTTCCATATGGCTATCTAGTTAACCCAACAATACTTATTAAAAAGTCCATCCCTGATTTGAGTTGTTGCCTCTATTAAATAATCGTACAATTTCAAATGTAATTGGGCTCTATATCTTGGGTTTTCTACTCCACACCACTGAGCAGTCAATTCATGTGGCAATACCACATTATTTTATTTATAGAGGCTTTATAATGTGTTTTAATACATGCTCTTCTTTTACAGGGTTTTCTTGGCTATTCTTGCATGATTGCTCTTCTAAATTAGCCTTATAATCAACTTATCTAATTTTGGTGGGGAATGGGTTATAGTATTTTTACTGAGATGTTATTAAGTTTAGAATTAGAGAGTAGTGGCATCCTATGATCTTTAGTCTTCCTCTCCAAGAACATAGCGTGCAAGTCTACTTTTATGCCATGTTCTTTCTTATGCATGTTGCCCCTCAGTTTGGGCCAGGTTGAGTTCAAAGAGTTGGTAAGGATATTCAAGTAGATGTTCAACCACCTGGTCAGCAATCAGAATGTGGGACAGGAGGTCACAAGAGAGAGAGGTTGGGCTGGAGATATGTGCAGGGAACCACTTTCATGAATAATATGTGAATTCATGACATGATATTTTCTTGTTTTTTTAAAATTATTTTTTATAGAGACAGGACCGCACTGTATTATCCAGGCTGGTCTTGAACTCCCAGGCTCAGTGATCCTCCCACCTCAGCCTCCCAAAGTGTTGGGATTACAGGCATGAGCCACTGTACCCAGCTCTCATGACATGACATTGCACACTGTTGCATTGTTAAGTTAGTCATTCAATATCATTCTCTAAGGAACTTCCTCACTGAAGATGTTTAATTCATACGTGTTACATGACCAGGTAACATTTTCATGTTTTCTTATCAATGAAAGTTATTTTAGAGCTGTTCATTTAAAAAAATCTTCCATAGCACAGTTCTTCAGTTTCATGGAATAAAAAATGCTAAGTTTTTGAGATTATTCCATTAACATTATTTTTTATTCCTTGTTTGTTTGTTTGTGTTGAGACAAGGTCTCACTCGGTTACCCAGGCTTGAGTGCAGTGGTGTGGTCACGGCTCACTGCGGCCCCAGCCTCCTGGGCTCAAGTGATCCTCCCACCTCAGCTTCCCAAGTAGCTGAGACTACAGGTGCATGCCACCATGCTTGGTTAATTTTAAAAATTTTTTGTAGATTTGGGGGTCTCACACAGTTGCCCAGGCTGGTCTCAAGTGATTACTAGGCTCAAGGGATCCTCCTGCCTCAGCCTCCCAAAGTGCTGGGATTATAGGTGTGAGCCACCATGCCTGGACAACTGGATTTTTGTTTCTAATTCTAAGATAAAAAGATAGATGTTTTGGATTGTATCAACTATGTAAAAATGTTCAAGTAAAAACCCTTGATATTGTTTAAGTCATTAATTTCTTGAGCAAGTGGAATGATTTTTTTAAAAATAAAAACTCGGCCGGGCGCGGTGGCTCAAGCCTGTAATCCCAGCACTTTGGGAGGCCGAGGCAGGTGGATCACGAGGTCAGGAGATCGAGACTATCCTGGCTAACATGGTGAAACCCCATCTCTACTAAAAATACAAAAAACTAGCCGGGCGTGGTGGCGGGTGCCTGTAGTCTCAGCTACTTGGGAGGCTGAGGCCGGAGAATGGCGTGAACCCGGGAGGCGGAGCTTGCAGTGAGCCGAGATCACGCCACTGCACTCCAGCCTGGGAGACACAGCGAGACTCCGTCTCAAAAAAAAAAAAAAAAAAAAAAAAAAAAAACTCATTGATGTGCTATAGCCCAGAAAATATAATGGTTTAGCACTAGAAAAATGATTACAGAATTGGGTTCATGCTAGGGAGATAACTGACTGGATGAATTAGTTTGAATTATGCCTTGTTTTTGGTTTTATACTCAGGAAATCACACACTTGTACAACCACCCATAAAGTCACGTATTTTATTAATTAATTAATTTATTATTATTATTATTTTTGATACAGAGTCTTGCTTTATTGCCCAGGCTGGAGTGCAGTGGCATGATCTCAGCTCACTGCAACCTCTGACTCCCAGGTTCAAGCCATTCTCCTACCTTAGCCTTCTGAGTAGCTGGAACTACAGGCACATACCACCACACCTGGCTAATGTTTTGTATTTTTAGTAGAGATGGGGTTTCACTGTGTTAGCCAGGATGGTCTCAATCTCCTGATCTCGTGATCCATCCACTTCAGCCTCCCAAAGTGCTGGAATTACAGGCGTGAGGCACCGCACCTGGCCAGGTCACATATTTTAGAGATAGCCTTTTCAAGAAATTCTTAATCAGTGAACAGGAGTTTATGAACATCTGTTTTCCTGAATTTTAGAAATATAGATTAGAAATAAGTATTTCAAAAACAACTACAGGCTATTCTATCTTACATCTTTTCTCCCATTTCAAAACTAATGAACACTTATTAAGCCCTTATAGAATATCTCAGAAAAGTATGCCCATTAAGCCTGCTTAAGGAATTAAGTTAATTCATATTGTGTTGTAGGCCACCAGTTATTTCTCTTGGATTTGGTTTGGTTTTGAGATGGAGTTTCTCTCTGTCACCCAGGCTGGAGTGCAGTGATGTAATGTCAGCTCACTGCAACCTCCACCTCCCTAGTTCAAGCGATTCTCCTGCCTCCGCCTCCCAAGTACCTGGGATCACAGGCGCCTGCCATCATGCCTGGCTAATTTTTGTATTTTTAGTGAAGACAGGGTTTCACCTTGTTGGCCTGGCTGGGCTCGAACTCCTGGCCTCAAGTGATCCACCTGCCTCGGCCTCCCAAAGTACTGGGATGACAGGCATGAGCTACTGCGCCTGTGTACCAATCATTTCTCTTTGATCTTTTTCTATAGCACTGGTAACTGAACTAGTACCTAAGTATTAGAATTTCGTATCACTCTCCTTTGGATACTTTCTTTGGGCTCTATGCTTCTTGAGAATGGACTGAGTGAGGGAGGGATGGTAGAAATGCTACTGCTTTTAGCCTTAGTTTTTCTGACAAAGAGGGGTAAAGACAAAATTAATTTGGAAGCCTATTGTTGGTAAGACTTAGGAAATAATAAAAGATGTTCTCTCTTTGCATACATTCTTTTTGTGTTGATTCTACACAGCAACTGTTTACTTTGGAGTATTTATAGTTTGTATGTTCAGTAGTTTTTCAGGGATTTTTTTTGTTAAGCCAACATGCAAATATAGTGACCCTAACAACTATCTTTCATGATGTAAGGCTAAGGTGTCAATGTGGCAGTCTTGGAATTATTTCCACCCGAGCAAAGGAAAACCGAACATTGGTGGGTTCATCCCCTATCCATATCCCAAAGCTTTGGATTCTTTTTGGATTCTCTTCAATGTATTTAACCTTTGAGCATTAGAATAGTTGGCAAAGGAAGTAAGAGAATATGAGAACTGTTTTTTGGATTTTGTTTGTTTTGTTTTGTTTAGAGACAGGGTCTTGCTCTGTTGCTGGAGTGCAGTGGCACGATTATAGCTCACTGCAGCCTTGAACTCCTGGGCTCAACTGATCCTCCCGCCTCAGCCTCCCAAGTAACTGGGACTGCAGACGCATGGCACTACACCTAGTTAATTTTTCTATTTTCTTTTGAGATGGGGGTCTCACTATGTTACCCAGGCTGGTCTCGAACTCCTGGCCTCATGTGATCCTCCTGCCTCGGCCTCAAAGTGCTGAGATTACAGGCATGAGCCACCATGCTTTGCCAATGCCATAATTTTAAATCAATGTCCTTCAAGTGTTAGTAAGTAAAGTGGCCTAATTTAGGTTATATATCAGCTGTTTCATTGGGATTCCTTTTTTAGGAAAAATAAATTATCTCCAAAAAGAAAGCAAAAACAGCTTTCCTTTGATCTGATTATACATCAGAGTTGTCCATTGAGGACCTTGAATGCAGGAATTCTTGAATTTATCTGGATGGAAAGGCAAGTATGATTGATGGATTTTGTTAGTCTTCTAATTGAATCCAGTTTTGATAATTATTTCCATAGCTATTTCAGAATTTACTATTGATCATTTTATAGTCATGAACATAGGAAAACATTGTGAAAATACCCATGGAAAATGAAATAGTTTTTGGTTTTCGTTGAAAGCAGTCACTTAGCTGATTTTGTCTCACGTATTTCCCCACATTGAACTTTACCCAACTTAGCTCCCCTTTTCCAAGTTAGAACTGAAGTCTAGCACATTGGGAAAATGACTTTTATTAAATGCATGACTAAAATTCTTCAAAACCCCGGCCAGACTCCGCAAGGAGCTGCTGCAGGTTGCACACAGGAAGAACTGTGGCTGGTCTGCTTCTCGTCCTGATCTGGGCATAGCCAGTCTTGTATACAGGCATACCAGATAAGTAATTGGTCTTAAACATAACATTTCAAAGAACTAGAACTCAAAAGTGATTCCCTACTGAAAGAGCTTCCTCTTTTATTGCTCTGAAATGATCTCTCAATTTGGCTCATTCTGAAAATTGCCATTTGAATTGGACTGGGAACAAAAGTTGGAATTTATTGAAAACAACTCATTGCTTAATCTCTGGCAATTTTATTTTATATGTGATCAACAGATGTGATGCAAGTCGGATTCAGAAGGAAAATAAAAGTTTAAACAGTTAAAATGTGGTCATCAAACACTTTTCCAAACCTGCAGGAAAATAAAATTAAAATCTATTTGAGAAATACTCAGGTGCAACATAGATTTTTATTCTGCTTTCTTCTTGTTCACTCCCATTTCTGCCTCCCATTCTCCTTACGTTTGCATGTTAATTGCAGAAGACAGCCAGGTAGTGGAAACAGAACAAGGAATTTGAACTCTGAAGACTTCACTTCCAGACCTGGTTCTGCTGCTTACCGTGTGAATCCTTCTCAGACTGGTCATTGAGCTTCCCTGAGCATGGTGATAATCCTAGCCAGGCATAGTGGCACTCGCTTGTAGTCCTAGCTACTCAGGAGGCTGAGGCCGGAGGATTGTTAGAGCCCAGGAGTTTGAGGCTGCAGTGCACTGGGATCGTGTCTGTGAATAGGCACTGCACTCCAGCCTGGGCAGCAAAGCGTGATCCCCATTTAAAAATCATAATAAGAAAGTACTTTGTCCTACGTTCCTCACCAGGGTGATTGTTGATTTCAGATGATATGATACCTGTAGAAACTTTCATTTCTCCCAGTGTGATTCTTCTTATTAAAATTGCATATCCAGGACTAGTCTTTTAATCTTCTGACATTGTTTTTGAGAGTAAGAGTATCAGAAAATTATTTTTCCACTTCTTCTAGTACTACCACTGGGAATTGGGAATGCCAAGTCCTTACTGTAAATGAAAATGTATCCCTAATCTAAGAGGTCTATTCCAAGTACCAATTCTGACAAGAAATTTAATGGAATGGTAATGTATGTATATTCCTATACAGTGTGATGTGGGGCTTGCTTAAACTTGCTGACAGTCAGTAGAATTTGGAGATTAAAAAAAAAACAAAACCACAATCAATTCTCGGGCTTTAGATCAAAATCTCAAAAGCACTTACAGCTTGGCAAAGAATTTTGCCTTTGGCCTATGCTGATGCTCCTTCTGGTTACTCTCCTCTGAGACTCCAGAATGTTAGATTTGTGTAGGAACCATGATGTATAAGAAGGTGCTAGGTCCCTCTCCTCAGAGTTGTGAAGAATCTCTTTCCTTATCTTCCCTTGCCTTTTACCTAAGGACCTATGAATGTGTGTTGGATCTAAGCTCAGGTTTTGGGTTGAGAGGCCTAAAGTTGAGCCCACTTGAATGGTAGCTTACCAATACACGTCTCTGCTGATGTCATAGCTCCTTAACATTCTCTCCACTGTTGTTGACCTCTGAAGCATCCACATTTCACTGCCCCTCCCCCAACATCTTCACAGAGCTTTTACTCCCCCAAAGACTTTTTCAAAATTTCATTTGTAGCTGTTGTGCACAGATGACATGGAGAATTATTCTAAGTGCCGAATTGTTTATCACTAGAATATTTAGACCAACACTAGAATATCTGTGATTAGTATGGAAACTCAAATAGGCTTTATGGCTACTTTTCCTGATTGCATTGACTTCTATTTATTTGGGAATATTTAGTTTTAAAAAATTATAGAACAAATATGGATAAAATAATTTGACGGTTTTGCCATCACAAAACCATGTATCATTTGCGCTGAGAATGTAACACTAGCTGGGTGTTATTTTTTTTTTTTTTTTTTTAACAACAGAACCAATAAAATGATTAATATGTGTTTTTGCAGGAGCTTATTTCTCATTATAGCTTCAATATTGGAGGAGAGATTAAACTTCTGAGTATGAATCTGATTTTTCAGACTTCCAGCTTCCTATAAGTTTTTATGTGCTGATGCAGAGTTGCTGTTTTTAGGTCATAGCAATTTGGCTTTTGTAGAAGCTATTCTTTTTCTAAGTGACTGGCAGGAATCATTACTCTCTATGGCAAGAAACCAGAAGTTGGCAGGAGCCCTACAATGACTGTCCAATTGTTTTTAGTTTGTTTATTTTTTAACTGTTTTGCCAGTTTCCAGATTTTCCTCCCTTGTCTTACAGGGTATCAGGTTCAAAGCTAGTGATACACACGTAGTCACAGACCTGCCCAGGTCAGGTATGAGGGGTCAGGCCCTTCCTCAGATAGACTGTCTATTTAACGTTCTGGACAGAAGCCAGAGATCATGGTACGTTCCTAAAATTGCACAACTCAAAGCTACAACCATCAGGCAAGTTTTGTATGTGTTCCTGAAACTCTTACATTGTGACTTTGATTTCTTCTGATTGTTTAGAGGTATGAATCAAACAAGGATCGTTTCGTAACAATCGACAATAAGCACTAAAAGCCTCAGTGATTACAGTAATATTTCCTACCTCAGCCTCTTCCCAGTATGAATTTTACAATGCGGAAAAGGGCTAGGGCTCTAACCTGAAGAGATTTCTGAATTTGCCTCTTTTCTGACAGAATTAACTGAAGTAGAAACTATTTCAAGTGCGGGCCACTTTGGAACTGAGCTCTACCTTTTTACCTGGAGTTAAACCATCCCAATTTTATCCTCTGCTGGCCAGGGTCAATTTCATAATAACAGGCCCAGAATGAAACACGTCTGTTTATCCCTTATCAGCAGTAACAACTAGAAATGCTTTTGCTTGTCTGAGCTTTGCCTTCCCTAGAACCTTGATATTTGTTTTGAATTTGGTTTTTGGCAGAATGAGATCCCATGCATGCCAGGCAGGCTCAGGGATGTAGAGTTAGTAGTTTGGGGCTTTGTTTTTTATTGACTTGCTCTGGGCGGAAGCTTTCAGTTTTTAAATGTGTGAGTCTTCTATTGTCCAAGCTGTGCTGTCAGTAATGAATGCATCCTCTATTTTGGAACTGTGCCAGATAAGATGCACATTTGTCTATTCTACTTCTTTATCAAGTAAAGTTACCTAACTGGGTCTACCACTGTTTTAAGATATTAAAGACAAAATCATGCTATGGTAAATGAAGAGTACTTGTTCTCTAAGTCTGCTGAGGAAAGAAAATGTGCTAGTGTGCTAAAGGAGCAGATTCATATTAGCTACTTGTTTTGGAATTTTAAAAACTGAGATATAGTTAATATGCCATAAATTCACCATTTTAAGGTGTACAATTAACTGGTCTTTAGTATATTCAGAAGGTTGTGCATCCATCACCACTAACATTTTTATCACCCCAAAAAGAAACCCTGTACCCATAAGCAGTCACTCCCCAATCCCTTCTCCCCCCGTCCCCTGGCCACCACTAATCTACTTTATGTCTTTATGGATTTGCATATTCTGGACATTTCATGTAAATGGAGTCATACAATATGTGGCCTTTTGTGTCTGGCTTCTTTTACTTCACATAATTTTCTCAAGGTTCATCTGTGTTATAGCATATATCAGTACTTCATTTCTATTTATGGCTGAATAATGTTCCATTGTATGAATATACAGTATTTTACTTATCCATTCATGAGTTGATAGATATTTGGGCCATTTTAATCTTTGGGCTGCTATGAATAATGCTGCTATACACATTTACGTACATGTTCTTGTATGGACATATGTTTTCAGATCCCTTGGGTGTATAACTAGGAGTAGAATTGCTGGGTCATATGGAAATTCTATCTTTAACTTTTTGAGGATCTACCAGACTGTTTTCCATAGAAACTGTACCATTTTACATTCCCAATAGCAGTATGGAATGGTGCTAATTTCTCAACATCCTCATCAACACTCATTGTCATTATCAGACATTTTTTATTATAGCCATCCTTGTGGGTATATCAGTTGTGGTTTTCATTTGCATTTACCTGATGGCTAATAACATTGAGTGTCTTTTCATATGGTTATTGAGTATTTACGGGGTTTTTTGGGAAAATGTCTTATCCAGATTCTTTATCCCTTTTTTTTGTTGTTGTTGTTGTTGAGACAGAGTCTCGCTTTGTCGCCCAGACTGGAGTGCAGTGGCCGGATCTCAGCTCACTGCAAGCTCCGCCTCCCGGGTTCACGCCATTCTCCTGCCTCAGCCTCCCAAGTAGCTGGGACTACAGGCGTCCGCCACCTCGCCCGGCTAGTTTTTGTATTTTTTAGTAGAGACGGGGTTTCACCGTGTTAGCCAGGATGGTCTCGATCTCCTGACCTTGTGATCCGCGCGTCTTGGCCTCCCAAAGTGCTGGGATTACAGGCTTGAGCCACCGCGCCCGGCCAATCCCTTTTTAAATTAAATTGGTTTTTGTTTAGGTGCCCATTGTTTAACTGGATTTTTTAAAATTGTTGAGTTTTAAGATATATATATGTATATAATACCAGACCCCTATCAGATACATGATTTAATTTTGTGGGGAAATATCGTCTCTCTTTTTGTGAGTTGTCTTTTTGCTTTCTTGATAATGTCCTTTGAAGCACAAAAGTTTTAAATTTTGATGAAGTCTAATTTATTTTTTTCTTTGGTTGCTTGTGATTTAGGTTTTTCTTTTCTTTTCTTTCCTTTCCTTTTCCTTTTCCCTTTCCCATTTCCTTTCCTCTCCTCTCCTGTCCTCTCCCCTCCCCTCCCCTCCCCTCTTTTTGGACAGGGTTTCACTTTATCACCCAGGCTGAAGTACAGTGATAGCTCACTGCAGCCTGTGTGTCCCAGGCTTAAGCAATTCTCCCACCTTAACCAACTGAGTAGCTGGGATGACAGGTGCACACCACCACAGTCCAACTAGTTTTTTTTTTCTAATTTTAGTGGAGATAGAGTCTCACGATGGTGCCCACTCTGGTCTCGAACTCCTGAGCTCAAGCAATCCTCCCTCTTTGGCCTTCCAAAGTGCAGTTATTATAGGCATGAGCCACCAAGTCTGGCTGATTTAGCTTTCATTGCTAAGAAACTGTTGCCTAATCTAAGGTTATGATAATATACACCTGTATTTTCTTCTAAACATATTATAGTTTTGGCTCTTATGTTTAGATCTTTGATCCATTTTTAGTTACTTTTTATATATGGTGTGAGGTAAGAGTCTAAATTCATTCTTTTGTATTGGACATCCAGTTGTCCCAGGCACATTTCCCCCATTGAATTGTCTTGGCAGCCTTGTCAAAAATCAGTTGACCATAGATGTATGGGTTTATTTCTGTACTCTCAATTTTATTCTGTTGGTTTGTATGTCTATCCTTATGCCAGTGTTAGGCTATCTTGATTACTGTGGTTTGTCACAAGTTTTAAAATCAGGAAATATGAGTCTTCTAACTCTTTTGGGGATGGGGGATTGTTTTGGCTATTCTGGGTTCTTTCCATATGAATTTTAGGATCAGATTGTCAATTTCTACAAATAAGTGTGTTGGGATTTTGAAAAGGATTGCATTGAATCTGTTGATCACTTTGAGAAGTATTGCCACCTTAACATATTAAATATTTTAATCCATGAACACAGGATGTCTTTCTATTTATTTAGGAGTCCTTTAATTTCTTTCAACAATATTTTATACTTTTCAATGTACTAGTCTTGCATATTTGCTAAATATGTTTCTAAATATTTTATTCTTTTTGATGTGATTGTAAATGAAATTATTTTCTTAATTTTATTTTCATTTTTTCATTGCTTATTTATAGAAATACGATTGATTTTTGTATATTGATTATATTAGCAATTTTAAAGAACATCTTCTGGTTATAATTTCAAATATATTGGAACCAATATAGAAAGCCACTTGTAGTCACCCTTGGGATTCTTTTAAAGAGTAGAATATATATAGTTAACATTTGTTGAACACTTATTAGGTATCAGGCATTAAGCTGCTATGTATGTTACAATGAATTATTCTCATTTAATGCTAACTTTTGTCTTCATTTTACAATGAAGAATCCTTGCCCACAGTCCTACAATAAATCAGTGGCAGAGCTGGAACTTGAACCCAGGTCACTCACTCCAAAACCTGTTTTCTTAACCATTTGACTATACATACTGCCTTTTTGTGAATAATTCATAATAGCTCTATCCTGGAACCTAGACAATAGATTAAGCAACATGGAAATATTCTCCAGGTCTCTACTGCTTGTCCCTTTGCCAGGGTTGATCATTTCACTTTTGTACAACAGTGATTCTGTTCCTCCTTTGGGAAATTTTAATTTCAAAGAATCCTTCAGCGAGACTGTTTGAGCCACTATAGAGCCTGGAGGCAGACATAGTAAACAAAAGGTATATAAATACTGTATTAGTCCTTTTTCACACTGATATAAAGATACTACCTGAGACTGGATAATTTATAAAGGAAGGAGGTTTAACATTGACTGGCAGTTCTGCACGGCTGGGGAGGCCTTGGGAAACTTACAATCATGGCAGAAGGCAAAGGGGAAGCAAGGCACATTTTACATGGTGGCAGGAGAGAGTAGAAGAGAAAGAGCAAAGTGCCACACTTAAACCATCATCTCTCGTGAGAACTCCTTCACTATCATGAGAACAGCATGGGGAAACAGTCCCCATGACCCAATCACCTCCCACCAGGTCCCTCCCTTCACATATGGGGATTACAGTTTGAGATGGGATTTGGGTGAGGACACAGAGCCAGACCATATCAAATATCAATTGTGATACATATTATGGAAGGGAAGAACAGGGTGCTATGACAGAGAGTAATATGATGTCCTGATCTGGAAAGAAGGTCAGGGAAGGAAATGACTCTTGAGCCATGACCTGGCCTGAAGTAATTAGCCTGGTTTAAAGTGGCCGAAGGAGCATTGTAGCTGAAGGAATAGGAGATGTTTATCTCATAGGATTATGGTGAAACTTAAATAAATAATACACATGAGAATTCCTAACCTACACCAGGCACAAAGTAAATTCTTTTAAAAAATTATTTTAAACTTGTTACAGTGATCATGAATACTTTTGTAATCAGGAAGACAAATAAACATTTAAAAGTAGTTGATACTCTGAGAGAGACTAAACTACCTTGGATTGTGTATTTGCTGAGACAAGAGGGAATCTGGGCTGGTATCCTAGGGAGTGATCATTGGAGTAAATAAAAAGGATAAGGGTGCAAAAGAACCTGAGAAGGATTGGTCAGAGAGGCATTAGAAGAACCTGGGGAAGATGTTACATAAGGCGGAGGAAAGAAGGCTTTTGAGGAGAAAGGGTGGTTAATCATGCTAGATACCTGTAAGGCTGTCAAATGGGATAAAGACTGAAAAGAGGCCATGGGGTTTGGCCCTTAGAGGACATTGAGTGATTTTTAAGATTAGTTTCAGTAGAGCAAAGGAGAAAAGGAACAGCGACAGTAAGCCTATGAGAAAGTGGAAGGTTGGTGTATGAACTATGGGTTCTAGAAGTTTGATAAGAAAGGGGAGATAAGAGGGACTGATTACTTAAAACAGGTGTGTTTTTTAAGGATCTGGGCTGAGAGGAAGTGGCTAGCAGTGAGAGAGCAATTAAAGATACTACAGAGAAGAAACAGCTGCTGGGACAGGTGGAAGAAGGAACTGGTGAAGGAAACAGGACCCGATGCGGTCAGGAACCCAGGTACAGAGGTATGCCTTGGAAAGGAAGAGTGACAGGAAAGGCGAAAATAGTGAAAAGTTCAGAACAAGCCCAGGCACAGTGGCTCACACCTATAATCCCAGCACTTTGGGAGGCCGAGGTGGGCGG
Organism: Macaca thibetana thibetana; assembly: GCF_024542745.1. Taxonomy (NCBI): domain Eukaryota; kingdom Metazoa; phylum Chordata; class Mammalia; order Primates; family Cercopithecidae; genus Macaca; species Macaca thibetana. Next base: position 39,257,916 of record NC_065581.1, on the reverse strand, counting down.
ATCAGCTGAGGTCAGGAGTTCAAGACCAGCATGACCAACATGGAGAAACCCTGTCTCTACTAAAACTATAAAAAAAAAATTAGCTGGGCATGGTGGCACATGCCCATAATCCCAGCTACTCTGCAGGCTGAGGCTGGAGAATCGCTTCAACCCGGGAGGTGGAGGTTGCGGTGAGCTGAGACCACGCCGTTGCACTCCAGCCTGGGCGACAAGAGCAAAACTCTGTCTCAAAAAAAAAAAAAAAAAAAAAAAGAAAGAAAGAAAGAAAGAAATGATCAGAACATAGCTGCAAAGGACTTTGGGAAATACAACCTTTATTCTAGGCAGCTATGGGTTCAGCTTTAAAAAAAAAAAAAAAAAAAAACTAGGTTGTTTTACTTAGGAAAAAGAGAATAGATGGATTCTTGAATAGGCAACTCACAGTCTCTGCCATAGATTACCAAACTCATCTAGAGTGGTTGGTGAACCTATATAGGGAATTTAAATTATTTATTATTTACCAGTAACCTCATTTTATTGACAGATAAACTGACCCAAAGGTTAAGTAAGCTTCCACAATTCATACAGCGAGTAGAAAACATAGCAGAAACAAGTCTTTATGCTCCCAAGTCCAGCATTCTTTCACTTGCACTGTTGCCTTTCATGTGATTGTGTGTGTATAGTATTTGTAGTTGATCTAGTAGACAATTTTAAGATTTAGAGATTTACTTCCAGATATCCTAAATATTCGATATCTAGGTAGTATTAGGTGCATTATATTAAAGTCTAGAAAGATTAAGAAGTCAGTGGGATTTAAATGTAGTCCATTGAAAAGCTTTTTATAATGGATTTAATTTAGTTTTTGTTCAGAAACCCATTTGGCTGTTGAGACACAGTCGTTTCTCAGTGTTTTTGCAAAGTGTTTGCAAATTCTTCTCACCATAGGACCTGCTATTATATCATAAGGAACACTGGTGAAAGCTATTCCTGAACACCGTTTATTTTAAAAACAAACCTTTTCCTAGTAAAAATAAATGTTTCTCCCTCTTAGTGTTATGAAATGTTTCATCTTAGAAAACCCATGATGGAATGAAAAGTAGTGTGATGGCAAAAGGCTCTGAACTGAGGGCAGGGAGTGTGTATCTCCACAATTCACTTCTTCTGGCCACAAATTAAATTAAATTAAATAATTACATTTTAAAATGGGTATAAGAATAAATTAGGAAAAAATGGTAAGTGCTTTGGTGAAATAAAGTTGAAATAAACAGATAATGTTAAACTCTGTTTCAGCCATTAGCTAATTTTCTTCTCCTTTGTTGTCATAGCTAACTTCTTTGGTGGTTTCCTTCTTTTCGTTTCTGGGCCTGTGTGCCTATGAGGGGAGGGTGAGTGGGCAATGGAGTCATTAAGAGCCAATGAGCAGGTAGATAGAGGATGGTGAAAGGGTCTGGATGAGGCCACTGCAGAATAATCAGGCTGTGACTTGTATTGTTTCTTTTTAGTTTGGATGGTTTAATGACAGCCCTCAAGAGGGTATTTACTTCCTCCTGCCCATGTATTTTGTCTGAATATGTGACATTGATTCCTTGGTATGGCCTCATATTCCTAACATTCAGGCTTGCCATGCACACGGTTATCTGAGTGTGAATGAGGGGAGGGTTGGGACAGAGAAGAAAGAGAGACTTGTGAACCTGGCACAAGTATAGTTTTATATTTCTCTCACTGATCTTTTAACCATAGACTGTTTAGGTTTAAAGGCCTAGAGAAGTCATTTAACATAGTGTTTTTAAAATTGTGCTTCATGGAACCCAGTGATATGTCAGAACCAAGTAGGTGGGGCCCCTTGTAGTTAGGAACATGTACCTTGAAGAAAGTTGTAAAAATCGAATGAAGTCATGTCACTCCTCTAGTAAAACTTCTCAGGGCTCCTCTTTGCCTGTGGCCTAAAGTCCAAGTTCCACAGCTTAAAATGCAGAGCCTTTCATGATCTGCCCACTCTGTGCCCATGCAGTCTCTCCTGTTCCATTCCTCCTGCTCTATTATATATTCCAGTAGTACCAGACCCGTGCTCCTTCCATAAACCTGTCAGGCTATTTATAACCTCTGCATTTGCACTTGACGTTTCTTCCACAAGAATGCTCTGTTTGTCCAGTGGACTTCCTTGCTCCCATCTCATTTATCCCCAGGCTTAACTAACCCCTCAGCCCTATCCCGTCACTCACTATCTTGTGATTCTGCTCTGTTTTCTGTATAACACCTATCACAGTCTAGAATGATATTCTTAATGTGTTTGTGTCCTCCACTTTTCTCACTCTGCACACTCTTTCTTAGCAAATTCATGGGTTCACATGGCATCTGTTAATAACGCATCTTCTTTTTTTTTTTTTTTTTTGAGACGGAGTCTCGCTCTGTCGCCCGGGCTGGAGTGCAGTGGCCGGATCTCAGCTCACTGCAAACTCCGCCTCCCAGGTTTACGCCATTCTCCTGCCTCAGCCTCCTGAGTAGCTGGGACTACAGGCGCCCACCAACTCACCCGGCTAGTTTTTTGTATTTTTTAGTAGAGACGGGGTTTCACCATGTTAGACAGGATGGTCTCGATCTCCTGACCTCGTGATCCACCCGTCTCGGCCTCCCAAAGTGCTGGGATTACAGGCTTGAGCCACCGTGCCCGGCCAATAACACATCTTCATCTCCTGCCTAGTTCTCTCTCCTGTGCTTGTGGTTAGCACGCTGAAATATGGCCACTGCATAGCTTCACTAGTGATGCACCTGAAATTCACAACAGAATGCCTCAAGGTAACCAATCCTACCTTCCAACATGTTCTTCTTCCGAAGTTCTCATCTCAGTAAGTTGCCCCAGCCACAAAGCTGGGCGTCGTCTTTCATTCCTCCCGTCTTCCACAGCCAGTCATTTCTATTTGGCAATGCTTTGTCCTTAAATTCTTTTCAGTCTTCTTTTCTACATCTCCATTGCAATAACTAATTGCCCTTTTCTTGCTTAACTTGTGTACTGTCTTATTCTAGGTCCTCTAGAACAGTGCTGTCCAATAGAAATATTATGTTATTTTACATTTTCTAGTAGCTATATTAAAAAAGATAAAAAGAAGCAAGTGAGGTGGTGTGGTGGCTCACATCTGTAATCCCAGCACTTTGGGAGGCCAAAGCAGGTGAATCACTTGAGGCCAGGAGTTCAAGACCAGCCTGGCCAACATGGCCAAACCCTGTCTCTACTAAAAATACAAAAATTAGCCGGGTGTGATGGTGCATGCCTGTAATCCCAGCTACTTGGGAAGCTGAGGCATGAGAATCACTTGAACCCAGGAGGCAGAGGTTGCAGTGAGCCGAGATTGCGCCACTACACTCCAGCCTGGATGACAAAGTGAGACCTTGTCTCAAAAAAAAAAAAAAGGAATCAAGTGAAATTAACAATGTATTTTATTTAAACCAATGTATTCAAAATATCAGTTCAACATGTAATCAACATAAAAGCGGCGTGTTTAAAATTTCCTTTTAAATACTAAAATCCAATGTGTATTTTACACTTAGAGCTCATCTTAATTTAAATTAACCACATTTCTACCTCTATATAGGTAACTATGGGCAGTGACTACTGCAGTAGGCATTAACAGCTGTAGGAGGTAGAACCTGAAGCAAGAATTAAAGTGCTGACATTTTTTTGGTAACTTCCAGCCCAAAGTGGCAAGGGTAAAGGATAAAGGAAAATCAAGGAGGGAAAAGTATGATATAGCACCTTACCTTCTTGGCCACGGCAAGACAAATAGCAGGTTTTTCAGACATGACTTCCCCCTAATTTTCTGTTTCCCATTGACTTCCTCCAACCCCTTGGCAACTGTTCAGAAAGCAGTATGACATTTTATCCAAGTTCACAGGTAGAAGGGTGACTCAGTATATGTTAAAAAGAAAGTTGGTAGAGGTTGAGGGAATCTTAGAGACATAGCAGGTTCACATTCAATACACTAACTCAGTTTTTTGGTTTTGGTTTTATCTTTCTTCTGTTCAGTTCCCAAACAAGAACAATGTAGCCAGATACTCTGCTAAATGTAGCTCTGTCATTTCCGTCTTTTAAAACGTCCAGTGACTCTCCATTGTTTTCATGATAAAGGCCAATATCATTTCATTAAAATTTTTACTTGATCTGGCCCTGTCTTTTTAGCTTCTTACCTCAGTCACCTTCCTCTCATCTTAAATGCTGTGTATATTAATTTTATATTGCTGTGTAACAGATGACCCCAAACATAGTGACTTAAAACAAAGCCAGGTGCGGTGACTCACGCCTGTAATCCCAGCACTTTGGGAGGCCGAGGTGGGCAGATCACAAGGTCGGGAGATCAAGAACATCGTGGCTAACATGGTGAAACCCCATCTCTACTAAAAATACAATAAATTAGCTGGGCTTGGTGGCACATGCCTGTAATCCCAGCTGCTTGGGAGGCTGAGGCAGGAGAATCACTTGAACCCGGGAGGCAGAGGTTGCAGTGAGCCGAAATCACACCACTGCACTCCAGCCTGGGCGACAGAGTGAGACTCCATCTCAAAAAAACAAAAAAGCAGTAAACATTTATTATCTCACAGTTTCTAGGGATTAGGAATTTGAGAGTAGTTTAGCTGAGTGGTTTTGGCTTGAGGTCGCTGTGTTAGTCTGTTCAGGCTGTTACTAACAAATACTATTAACTGGGTCGCTTATAAACAACAGAAATTTATTTCTCACAGTTACGGAGGCTGAGAAGTCCAAGATCAAGGTGCCAACAATTTTGGCATCTGGTGAGGGCAGTTTACTGATATATAGGTGGCACTTTCTCGCAGTGGCCTCACATGACAGAAGGGACGAAGAAGCTTTCTCTGGCCTCTTTTTTTTTTGAGACAGGCTGGCACGATCATGGCTCATTGCAGCCTTGAACCTCCCGAGTTTAAGCAATCCTCCCACCTCAGCTTCCTGAGTAGCTGGGACGATAGGTGCAAACCAACAGGCCCTGTTAATTAAAAAAAATTTTTTTTGTAGAGGCAGGGTCCCACTATGTTGCTCAGGTTGGTCTGTAACTTTGGGGCTCAAGTAATCCCACCTCAGCCTCCCAAAGTATTAGGATTGCAGGTGTGAACCACCACACTTGGCTCTCTGGCCTCTTTTTATAAGGGAACCAGTCTCATTCATGAGGGCTCCTCACTCATGACCTAATCACCTCCCCAAAGCCCCCACCTGCTAATTCTGTCCATTGGGGGTTAGTATTTCGACATATGAATTTTGGGTGTGGGAAATAAACATTCAGATCCTCACAGTCTCTTCTTTTTTTTTTCTTCCTCTCTCTTTTGATTTTATCTTCTGTCAGCTCATACCTACATCACAATCTCTTATAGGATTAAAGTCAAGATGTCAGCCAAGGCTGTAGTCATCTGAAGTTATGAATAGGTTTGACAGCTTCATTTTTCAAGGTGGCCCATTTGCATGGTTGGCAAGTTGACACTGACTGTTGGCAGATTTTCCACATTTTCTTATATAGAGGGCTGCTCGAGTGTCCCTACAGCATGGTGGCTGCCATCCTCCAGAGAAAGTGATCCAAGAGAGAAAGCAAAGCAGAAACTGTAATGTTTTGCTTTTTTTTTCCTAGACTTGAAAGTCAGACATTGTCATTTTGGAACTGACCTTTGTAACCAATAGGATATTAGTATGAGAAGGAACCACAAAAAGATATGAATAACAGAAAACAACCATTGGGTGTCATTTTGGAGGCTGGCTATCACTGTATGATGCATCTGTAAAATGTCTTTTTAGCCCCTCTGGCATGCCCTGACTTGTCTCTGGATATTGCTACATATTGTTCTTTCTTACCACAAAAAATTTCTGTTTCTTTTCTTCTTGCTTGTCTTTCTAACTTCTTTTTATCCCTCAAGTTCCAATTCGGATATGTCTTTCTGTGAGAAGCATTCTTTTTACCAGGACAGCCCCCACCCCATCATCACCATCAACACCAATGGCCTGCTTATTCTATGCTATTAGAATGCCCTGTCTTTCTCCTTTCATAGTACTTACTATATTTTATTATAGTTGCCTATTTCCTGGCCTGACTTCCCCACTAGACTCTTAAGTTCATGAGGGCAAGGACTACATCCTTCTGGTTTATTGTTATATCCTCAGTACCCAGCATAGTACTTGACAACACATCATAGGTTCTCCATAAATAGTTGCTGGTTGTTAAAAATGAAGGAAGGGATACATGGGTGAGTGGATGGATGGATGAATGACCAAATATCTTGTCTTTTCTACTAGGCTCTGAACTCCTAGAGAACTGTGCCCTCATCTTTTTGTTTTTGTATCCCCAGGATATTACATGGTGCCCAAACAGATAATAGGCCTCTATTAAATATCCCTTTCTCCTTTCTTCTCTTTCTCCCAATTCTTAATAGAGTGAAGATTTTGAGAGGCTCCACATCTCTGTCTGTCTGTCATTAGTGGTAAATCTGATTATGTCAAAAATTCACCTTTTGGTTATTTTTATTGTCAAATATTGCAGATATTCCCCTGGAAGTCAACATTGTAATATGATTTCAGATAATTTGTATTTGTAATGAGAGGGTATAATAGCCCTAGCAGTGTTCATTCGGGCTTTAGCAAGTACCTTGACCATGAAAGGTGTTTTGTGAATGATTGATGAATAAATTCCACATATTGCTAAGTGCATTTTATTGAGTAACTATGTTGTGGCTTAGTATAAGAAGTGAAAAGTTTTTCTTAGACTTTTTTTTTTTTAGACCAAGGAATTCATGGCATAGAAGTTGAATAAGTTCTTTCTGTTTCCGGATTTGAAATTTAAGAGAAAATTCACCTATTATTGTGGCTTCAGTTGTTTCTTAGGCCATTTCTCTTCTAGCTCGGCTAGCTTTGTGGAAAGGCAGCAAGCAAAAGGGAAACTTGTCGACAATGTTGGCCCTGCCTCCTCCCCTCAGAATATGCAGAACCCAGAGTCAATTTGCAAGAACCTCCAGAATGAAAGCAATAACCTTCAATATGGCTACATATTTCTCCTACTCTTTTTATTCTCATTACAAATCTTTGTCTTGGCTGGACGCAGTGGCTCATGCCTGTAATCCCAGCACTTTGGGAGGCTGAGGCGGATGGATCACCTGAGGTCAGGAATTCAGCACCAGCCTAGCCAACATGGCGAAACCCTGTCTCTACTAAAAAATACAAAAATTAGCCGTGCATGGTGGCACATGCCTATAATCCCAGCTACTTGGGAGGCTGAGGCAGGAGAATCATTTGAACCTGGGGGGCAGAGGTTGCAGTGAGCCAAGATCATGCCACTGCACTCCAGCCTGGGTGATAGAACAAGACTCCATCTCAAAAAAAAAAAAATCATTGTCTTAAGGATGAGCAAAATAAATAAATTTTTAAAAATCAGTGTCTTGTTTTGTATTTTTCTCTGTTTTTGTGCTTTATAAATTAACTCTATATTTTTTGGTGTTTTGTTTTGTTTTCAGTTTCCCTCCTAGAGGTTCATTAAAAGGGCAAGGTCTTTGGAATTAACCAGAACTACATTCAGATTCTGACTGCCATTTCTTTCCTGCTGTGTGTTGTTGGACAGATTACTTTATATCTCTGAAACTTTTTCTTTTTAGTATGGCAAATGAGGATAAAATTAGCTCCTTCATAAGATTGTCATCAGGTTCAGTGTAAACTGCCTAACAAGGTCTTTGATATACAGTAGGTGCTCAATCAAGATTGGATAGCACCCCCTTTTCCTATGCTGTATTCCCCAGCTTGAAAAGGAGTTGCTGTGTCTCTCTGGTCATGTGATTGTTGCCCCAGGAGTGAGGGACTCACCCATTCTAGCAGAGAGGCAGTTCCCTAAGCCATCTTTCAAAACTCCTAGTCTATTCTCTTTCTTGGGTCATTTCCCAACTAACCAAGGTAACGCAGTCTGAATATATTGTGTTTTTCCTGTGATTTTTTTTTCTCTTTTTTTGCATTCCCTTTTCTTCTTTGACTCTGTTTTTCTCTCTCTGTTGATGATTGATATTTTTAACCCTCCTTGCTTCCTCTTGCTGGTCCGTGCCGTAGAGTCTAGACTCTGGGAGGAGGACTCTCCTCTTGGAAGCCTTTGCTCCAGAAACTCAGAGCTGGGATTAGCCGTTCTGGACTTTACTTGGTGTCTTGCCAGAAAGTGGTCTATTGCATGATGTTTCCCCTTTTTTTTCTCCATATGATCTAAAGAGACATCTGTCTGGGAAGAATGTGATGGACCCCACAAATAGACTGGGGTATCCAAATCTTGAGTTGTGTGGCCTGTTAAAACAGCTCTGTGTCAAAAGTGATGTATAGTTTTTGTAGATTTTGAGCAAGTTGCCAATCGATCAGCTACTGTTTAATGAGAGAGAGGCACTGTAAGAGGAGCAAAAACCCAGCTGCCTGTTCGGGTGCCACCTGTCTTTTCTCTTTACTTCATTTTCTTGCTAATGAAGGAACCAATTGGTTTAGAGTGATCAATGCTGACCTATTAGGATCAGACATTGTTTTGGCATTGCCAAGGCAATTAAATTCAGCAGGGTAAGGATTAGAGAGAGAATAGCTATAAAACAAAAAAAAAAGAGAGAAGCAAGTTTTTATTCAAAAACAACCACTCTGGTGTTTGAGGTATCAAAAAGATTAGTTAAGAAAGAATTAATCATTACAGCATTTTCTTTCTTGGCAAAATAATCAGAAGATTTGTTGACATTAGTTCTTAGATGTAAGAAGATAGGAAGCTCTGCTTCACTGATCTGACTTCAGGTATGACCTTCGTCATTGCCTTCTTTCCTATTTAAAGCTGTGACTCATCCAAAAAGCCTTCTCCAAGAGACTGTGTATCGTGTAATGAGTACTGTGACCTATATGTGCTAGATTTTCCAAAGCAGCTCTGATTTAAAATAGTCTGGCCCCTCATCATTCTATTAACAGATGATGTGATTAGGAAATTGTTAACCAAGTCTATAACTTAAGACTTGATAAAGAGGATAGTATGTAAAACCCTTGAGAGTAATGTTCATGAGCTAATCATCTTGGCATACATTCCTCACCCTAATTCCATTCCCCTCAGCCTGATGCCTTCTTAGATGCTCAGTAACTGTTTGAGTAAACTGACTGAATGAATGAATAAGATGTGAAGTCTTTAAAAATGGGTAAGGTTTGAAGCTTTGATATTCCAGGATTAGGGAGACAATAAGTATAAGCATATAAAAGCAGGAATGATAGAGTAAATTAGGGAGACCTGAGGTCTTTTCTAGAGTGGAAGGTATGTACTAAAGCAGGAGTTCCCAGACCTTTGGATTTCACAGGCCAGTGCAATTTCCGAAAGGAATTTTGCTAAGTAAAGATGTTGACTGTCACTGTTGTTCTATAACACCAAAATGTAGAGTGGATATAATTTTGGCAAAAAAAGACAGTTCTTTAAATTGCTTATGTTTGTATTAAGGAAGTGACTAAAGCATCACCATCTACCTCTTGGTAATGAGAGTGGAGCCATGTATCAGTTTAAGCAGTGGTGACAATGTAGGTGATACTGTGCATGTTCCTTAGAGTTGTATAATGTCCTGAATTTGGAGGTACTGTCTAGACATCCATGTCTGGTTGATCTTTGATCCTCCATTGGTTTCCTATGCTTTTTGTCTTCATTTCACCTATCAGTGTTCTTTTTTCTTGTTCATGAATATTTCAGTATCTTGAACATTAGCTGTTATTGTTTCTTCAGAATGCTTTTTGGGGTTTATATTGGATAACTGCTCCTGAAATTGCTAGAGAACTTTATGCCAGGGGTCTCATAACTTTTTTGGATCATGTACCCATTAGTAAAAAAATGTACACATGGGCCAGGCGAGGTGGCTTATGCCTATAATCCCAGCACTTTGGGAGGCCAAGGTGGGCGGATCACTTGAGGTCAGGAGTTCGAGACCAGCCTTGCCAACAGGGTGAAACCTCGTCTCTACTGAAAATACAAAAATTAGCTGGGCATGGTGGCATGCGCCTGTAATCCCAGCTACTTGGGAGACTGAGGCAGGAGAGTTGCTTGAGCATGGGAGGCAGAGGTTGCAGTGAGCTGAGATCGGGCCACTGCACTCCAACCTGGGTGACAGAGTGAGACTCCATTAAAAAAAAAAAAAAAATCCACCTGAAGAAGTGATCAACATCATTAGTCATGAGGAAAATGCAAATCAAAGCTTGTGAGATACCACTTCAACCCAGGAGGACGGTTAGAATCAAAAAGTGATCCTTGTTGGCAAGAATGTGGAGAAATTAGAAACCTCATAAACTGCAGGTGAGAATGTAAAAATGGTACAGCTACTTTGGAAATAGTCTGACAGTTCCTCAAAATGTTAAATATAGAGTTACCACTTGAGCCAGCAGTTCCACCTCTAGCTGTATACTTGAGAAATGAAAACATATATCCACATAAAAACTCAGCATGAATGTTAATAGCAACACTAGTCATAATAATAACCAAAAATGGAAAGAATCCAAATGTCCACCAATTGATGAATAGATAAATAAAATGTGGTATATCCATACAATTGAATATTATTTAGCCATTAAAATGAGTGAAGTACTGATACATGCTACAATGTAGATAAACCTTGAAAGGATTATGCTAAGTGAAAGAAGTCAATTACAAAATATCACACATTACATGCTTTCATTTATATGAAATCTCTAGAATAGGTAATCTATAGGGACAGAACATAGATTAATGGTTGCTTAGGTCTGAAAGAATGAGGAGGTGACAGCTAAAGGATACAGGTGTTTCTGAGATAATTAAAATGTTCTAAATTGTGATAGTTGTCAAACTCTGTAACTATACTATAAACCATTGAATCCTATACTTAAGTTGGTGAATTGTATAGTATGTAAATTATATCTTATTAAAACTATTACAAAGAAGATTTTTGAGTGGGGTCCACTGACATATTTATTCATTTACAAATTATATACATGTACTCCTGAACTAATATGTACATTATAAAACATACAAATATATAGGCATTTTAAAAGTATACAATAGCAGTAATGGGGCCGAGCGCAGTGGCTCACACCCGTAATCCAGAGCTTTGGGAGGCCGAGGCGGGTAGATCACAAGGTCTGGAGATCGAGACCATCCTGGCTAACTGACTAACACGGTGAAACCTGTCTCTACTAAAAATACAAAAAATTAGCCGGGCATGGTGGCGGGCGCCTGTAGTCCCAGCTACTTGCGAGGCTGAGGCAGGAGAATGGCGTGAACCCGGGAGGCAGAGCTTGCAGTGAGCCGAGATCGCACCACTGCACTCCAGCCTGGGCGACAGAGCGAGACTCCGTCAAAAAAATAAAAAAAGAAGAAGTAATGGTAAGATAGATTCTAGTATTTTCTTTTTATAACCAATGAATCAGAATCTTACAAACCCCTGGAGTGTATGCACCCCACTTTGGAAACCATTCTCTTTGACCACATGATAGAGATTAGTCTGTGTGAAACAAGCCTTTGTAGGTAAGCTAGGTTTGCCAAGTCTAAAGAGCCTGATGTGTTGCTACTGTGAAAATCTTTGGGTGACCTGTAATCCCAGCACTTTGGGAGGCAGAGGCAGGTGGATCACCTGAGGTCAGGAGTTCGAGACCAGCCTGGCCAACATGGTGAAACCCCATTTCTACTACACATACAAAAATTAGCTGGGCATGGTGGCAGATGCCTGTGATCCCAACTACTCAGGAGGCTGAAGAAGTCTCAAAAAAAAAGACAGAAACTCTTTGGAAGTATCTCTATATCCTGAGGAAAATGAAAGCCTTCTGTGTTGTAGCCCAGCACACTCTGAGATATGTGACGGCGCCAGCAGAGAGGCATTTTCAGGCACTTCATTGTACCATCAGGAAGGAGTTTGAGTGGCATATGATGACAATCAGTGATGGCCCTATAAGCTCGTATTTCATAATTACCACTCGAATATATTCAATATGTCTGTGGGACTCTACGGAGAGAGAAAGGAAAAAACTCTGTTCCCAGCTGCATAACATAAAGGTGTATTTTTATTAAGAGCTTTGACTGACAATGTAAATCATAAATAACCAACATAAAGCTTAAGACACCAGAAGCCAGAAAGAAAATATAACCTGTAAAATGTACAATACTGGTGTAGTTTAATATTCACGGTTCCCAGGATTTTAAAGCAATGACATACCAAATTAAGACAGCTAATTTATTTATTCACTATTTTCTTTTTTCAGGTAAGCTAGTCTTCTTGATCCTTTGTGCCATTTCTGTGTCATGTCAGCTGACAATAATCAACTTAGATATATACGCATTTGAGTAATTCGTTCTTGAAAAAAGGTGGTAAAAAATTACAGCACATTTGTTGTAAAAATATTTGTATACCATGAAGTGACTGTAAAGCATAGTCAATTGTGAATGAAAGTGAACGCCCAGCGCCATCCAGCACAGGGCTGTATGTGTAGTGCAGGTGCTTGCTTCATATATGTTTACTGGTGGCATCTTTGATGCTGAAAGGTTAAAGAGAGAGTATTTTGAAACTTCCTGGCTCTTTTTGGAATGTGCAAAGAAGACACTATTGCATTTGCCTGTTTTTTGATGCAGTAATGTATCATTAACAATTTATTGTGGTGTATCAAGCCATGAAACAGACCACATCTGAGCATATTTCTCTGACAGACAAAGGTGCAGATTTTATGTATTGAGTTAAGGGAAATGAAACTTTCCCAGCAAGGGTAAGTAGAAAGAAATTTGGCCATAGATATAATATATGTCTTTAAAATGTTGTGAAAATAAGTTTAAAAGAGTCTTTGTTAAATCCTCACCTCTATTAATTAATCTCTATACTATAAATTATCACAGATTTCCTGCCAGTTAAAGACAGTTAGAAGATCTAGTAGAGAGTTTGGTACATTACATAGTGCTAAAAATAAATTATTATTGTACTGTTGTCATTTTCCCCCTTTGTTTAAAAAGCCCTCTTGCTAGTATAAAACCTGTGGTATAACAATACTCAGATTTCTTTCTTGAGAAAGGGTAAGACAATGGATCATAAAGCACAATTTGTTAACCTCTTTTAAAATGTAGCTTTTATAATGACACTTTAATATTTCAGAAGTCCTGAAGGTTTAACTTTAGATTTCAGTTTAAATGACCCTCAGGTTCTTGGTATTAGTGTTTCAAGGTTAAAGCTTAGAAACAGAATAGGTGTTTTTATACATATACAAAAAACTACTGGCCAAAGGATTGATGGACACTGTCATTTTCAACACAGTTCATTTGAAAATGGCCATATTGAATCTATAAACACACTAAATTCAGTTGATATATTTTCTTTCAGTCAATATGAACTCTGGTAATACAGTGAGGAGATAGGAAAATCTAATATACCATGTGCAGAAAATACACAAATAGCTCCCTATTCCAAAGCATTTTAGTTCCCTTCTCTTCAGTGGAACACATAAAGCTGAAAACAAATCATTATAAAAGTCTAAGTAGACTGTAATCCTAACAGCTAATACAGGCACTAAGTTACACCATCTTCTTTTTTTCTTTTAAAAACAGAACAAAACAGCCCCTAATGTTAGAGAGCTAATGCTGCTGTTACTGTACAAGTCAAATAGGAGAGGGGCCATAGTTACCAACAGCATGGTCTGGCTCCAGCCAGTTAAATTGTGAACCTCAAAGCTGTTGTAATAAAGTAGACTTTTTTTTTGGTCAGGGGCATTTATACCAGAAGCATTTTCTTGGAACAAAGTGCACATCTGAACATTTAAATCCAGATATGCTAACAGATGTTTCTTGAGCAAGAGCATCGTAAAACCAGATTTCACTTGAGTGAGGAAAATACTTATTCCATCATTTTTTATTTTTCACTTGGAGATTACATTTCACTCCAGACTACAGTCCCAGGGACTGTGATTAGAAAGGGTATCTGAGAAGGTAGAATTGGTGTATCCTATCAGTGTGAAGTGAGTACATGCATTTCAAATTGATGCTACCTAGTTCTGAGAACATGGAATGCTAATGAAGCGGGCCATTATTTTTCTCTCTTGGTTTTCAGGCCTCTTTGCCGCAAATGTCTGACACCCTGTGAATTAGCTCTTCTCCTTTGTGATTCTGCATGGATGTATTTGGCATCTGGGCAAGTCCTTTTCCCAAGAATTTATCTATTGGCTGATTTCTCCTCTGGGCATGAATGGAACAAAATGAATGATAACACTTTTAGAAGGTTTCTCCCAAATCCATATTATATCTTGTGGCCGTTACTCACCATGTCTGTCATACTGACTAGATACCAACAGCCGAATCATGCATATTAGATACATGATGCCTTCATATGGCTTTTGTCTTATTTATGATTATGATTATGATTATGATTATTATTATTATAGTTGTTGTTTTGGGTCTTTTTGAGATGGAGTTTTGCTCTTGTCGCCCAGGCTGGAGTACAGTGGAATGATCTCAGCTCCCTGCAACCTCTGCCTCCCGGGTTCAAGCAGTTCTCCTGCCCCAGCCTCCAAGTAGCTAGGATTACAGGCATGCACTGCCACACCTAGCTAGTTTTGTATTTTTAGTAGAGACGGGGTTTCACCATGTTGTCCAGGCTGGTCTTGAACTCCTGACCTCAGGTGATCCGCCCTCCTCGACCTCCCAAAGTGCTGGGATTACAGGCATGAGCCACTGTGCCAACCAACTTTTGTCTTATTATTCTAGACTTACTATAGTCTCTCCCTATAACAAACAAATATGTACAGATTTATATTCAGAAACATAATTATGGTTGAAAAAGAAACATGATTTGATTGCTTAATTTAAAATTTCTAGGAAGGTGAATGTCCAAGAGTAAATCCTTAAGTGCTTCCTTGTTCTGTCTGTAAGCATCCTTTCTTACTACACTATATAGAATGTCACTTTAGAGGTGCATCAAATAAACGTTTTTGCCAGATGGAGAATTGAGACCAGTAATATTATCAACACAGAGGGGACTTTTGGGAGACAAGAGTGAATTGGGCCAGACACGTTGGCTTATGCGTGTAATCCCAGCACTTTGGGAGCCCAAGGTGGGCCGATGGATTGAACTCGGGAGTTCAAGCCCAGCCTGGGCAACATGGTGAAACCTTGTCTCTACAAAAGTGTATAAAGATTAGCTGGATGTTGTGCATACACCTGTAGTCCCAGCTACTTGGGAGGCTGAGGTGGGAGGATTGCTTGAGCCTGGGAGGTGGAGGTTGCAGAACGCCAAGATCATACTACTGCACTTAAGCCTGGGTGACAGAACAAGACCCTGGCCCCCTACTCCAAAAAAAAGAGTAAGCTGCAAAATGTATCCCAAATATAAATATCACTATAATTTTATTATATTTATATTGATCAGAATTTTAAAATTTGACCTTATATTGCAGGAACCAGAATTCTCAGCACTCAGCACCTGCTAAATGAGCCTGTGAGCGCTGTATTGCACATTTGTGACAGTAGACATTCACTTTCAACTGAAGTCTTTGGCAGGAGCAATATATTATATTTTGGAGCATCTCACATTTCTTTAATCTTATGTTATTTTCTTCATTATTCTTATATTTATTCCACTTAAATTGAAGATAATTTATCATGGATGTTGTTATATATTACCTTGGAGTTTTTCCTTCTTATGAAATTTTGGGGTGGCAAAATTGATATCCTACCCTAAATTTATTCTGACATGAAGATTTCTGAAACAGAATTGTTTCTTGAAACTTGTAGCCTATGTGGAATGAAATAACAAAAATTAAATAGAGGATTTTCGTTTAGGATTACAAGTAACAATATTGTCACCGAATAATACTATAAAGATTAGAAGTAAGATCTTATTGTTGGGCGCGGTGGCTCACCCCTGCAATCTCAGCACTTTGGGAGGCCAAGTTGGGTGGATCATTTGAGGCCAGGAGTTTTTGGAAACTAGCCAGGCCAACATGGTGAAACCCCATCTGTACTAAAAATACAAAAATTAGGCATGGTGGCGTGCACCTGTAGTCTCAGCTACTCAGGAGGCTGAGGCATGAGAATTGTTTGAACTTGAGAGGTGGAGGTTGCAGTGATCTGAGATTGCACCACTGCACTCCAACCTGGGTGACAGAGTGAGACTCTGTCTCAAAAAAAAAAAAAAAAGTATGATATTATTTAATCTCTAAAAGTTTGCCTGTTTTTAAAAAAAATTTTGTAGGCATGTTGATTCAGAAAACATAATGTTCTTCTTAAAGATATCTAGCCAATCTACTGTTTCTTAATATTTGCTCTATTAACCTGTCTCCCCATTTATTTGAACACTCTAGTTTTTAATAATTAACTTTGTACAGAAGTTAATAATTTTTATATAGTCACCATGATTATTGTAACATTTTACTCTTGCAGTAATAAATATACATTCAGACTTCAGCTGACTGTTAAGATTTTAATATCAAAAGTACATAAGGGGCCAAGTGCGGTGGCTCACACCTATAATCCTAGCACTTTGGGAGGCCGAGGCAGGTGGATCACGTGAGGTCAGAAGTTTGAGACCAGGCTGAGTAACATGGTGAAACCCCATCTCTACTAAAAATACAAAAATTAGCCAGGGGTGGTGCCAGGCACCTGTAATCCCAGCTACTTGGGAGACTGAGGCAGGAGAATTGCTTGAGCCAGGAGGCAGAGGTTGCAGTGAGCCAAGATTGAGCCACTGTACCCCAGCCTGGGTGACAGAGCAAGACTCCATCTCAAAAGAAAAAAAGTACAGAAGATTTTCACACCAAGTTGTATCTAGAATACTTGCAAAAGTAAGTGAAATAAGCAGATATTTTCTAGATAAACTAGATTCAAATGGCATACCTTGTTCATATTTCTGTAGTTATTATGCTAGTTAGATATGGCAGGAACCTATGTGACCACGTGATCACTGATCCTGAATACATTCAGGGATACCAGAATTGACACTGAAGCAGACCTTAGGCTCTCAGTGCCCCTTCAAAGGCCAAGCCTGAAGCCAAATGACGGATAGCTGCAGTTAAAGCTGAACTTGATTATATTCCTACACTGACACTGGACAGAACTTGCTTCCCTATGTTGTTATTTATGGTAAAAGAATCCTGAACATTTCTGATACAGAGCAAGTATATTTTTGTCAGCTTATTACATACAGGGTGAGGCAAAATTCCCTGTGCACCTAGAGGCTTTTTACCCTGGGAATGTTTTTCTAGGCCACCGTATTTAAGCATTGTCTTCTTGTGAAATGTTAGGTTATTCAGGAGTTATCACATATTACCCCAATCAAATTGTTTTCTAGTCTTCTGAGGCCTGAAACCAGTGTGGTTTTCCTTATTATGTGACTCTTACGAAATACTAGTTGTGAAGACCTTCTAATATGTATTTCACAGAGATGGGTTATTGCAGTTTATAAGTGCTGACTAGTCTAACTTCTGTATGAACTAAGCAGGATTTTGTTGGTGGGATATATTTTGCATATCCGAAAGAACCATTTGCCAAAGGCCTAAGCTCAGAAGAAAGATAAAAAGGGATTTATATCTGATAGCAATCTTTGTCTCTTTTAATACCATTTTATTGAATTCTTCATCAGGTAAAACCTACTCAGTGAGTCTAAAGATATACAAATTAGATCTAGAGAATCAAGCATATTTGATGTTATAGCAGAGAAGCAGTAAAACTTTATATAATGCAGTGTGTTTTATATTTATATAGCCTAATTCACAGTATCACAAGACACTTCACAGAAAGAATCAATTGCAAGCTTAAAAGAAAAAGGAAATTTTTAAAGGTGAGATTTAAGGGTAGAATATACTCCAGTTTTGCACTTAGCTTGCAACTGAGTCAGAATCACTGTGTCTTTATAATGTGCGACCATTATTAAAGTGAGGCTTAAGGTTTTCCTGTCAAGCCCTGTGCTGCCAGCCTGCCAAAGGGAGATAATGTATGACTGAGGAGGAGTGCATATTCCCAGGCAGCTTGTCAGCTATCCAATACAAAAGGCACTGTCTGCCACAGCCCACTCAGTCATCCTTGGACTTGGGCAAAATTCTATCCAAAATCACCTCCCAGTTCCTAAATACCATCAGCTTCAAGGGGTTAAGATGTCAACATATAAATTTGGAGGAGGGGTGGACACAAACATTCAATCTATAGCAACGAGTTTCAATAAAATGAGGACCCATTACTCACCATTTAGTGTAACAGATGGAACATTACCAGTTCTTTTGGCACCTTTATAAGGTTGGATCCTCGTATACGTGAACATGGTGTGTTCCTCCATTTACTTTGGTCTTCTTTGCGGTCATTCAACAAAATTTTATAACTTTCTCCATATCTGCCACATCTTTTGTTAGGTTTATTTTTAGATGTAACATCTATTTTTGTTGCCATTTTTTACAGCATTTTTTAATTCAATGTATTCTGCTTGCTTACTACAAAATGTGTAGAAATGCAGCTGAACAGAAGGAGCAATGGTGATCATCCTTCTGAAGTTTGCTTGTTCGTTCATTTTAAGGGGAATGCTTCTATCATTTTACCAGTGAGAAAGACATTTGTTATAGGATTTTGATAGATGCCTTTTAACAAGTTAAGGAAATTGCCTTATATTCCTGGTTTGCTGAATGTTTGTTAAATTTTTAAATAGTGGTTGGATTTAGCAAATGTTTTTACTGGAAATATTGCGACAATGACAGAGTTTTTCTCATTTAATGTGTGAATTACATTGTAAGATATTCTAATGTTGAATATACCTAGCATTCCTGGAATAAACCTAATTTGGTCATAATGATTATTTATATATCATTGAATTTGTTTGGCTGAAATTTTTCTAGGATTTTGCATTTGTGTTTATGAGGACAGCTAGAATTTTCTTGTACTTGTCTAATTTTGTTTTCAGGTTATATCAACCTCATAAAATGTGTTGAGGAGTATTCTTTTTCTTTCCCTGGAGGAATTTGTATATATTAAAATTGTTTCTTGAATGTTTGGTAGAATTCACCTATAAAACCTTCTGGGCCTTGTGGGAAGACTATTAACTGTTGATTAAATATCTTAATGTTTATAGCACCACACTGGTTTTCTATTTCTTAATGAGTTGGTTTTGATAATTCATATTTTTCTAGAAATTTGTCCATTTCAACTAGGGTTTCAAATTATCGACTTAAAGTTATTCATAATTTCTTATCTTTTTAATCCCTTTAGCATCTGTAGTTATTTTGTTTTCCTCATGCCTAAAATTGTTTGTCCTTTCTCTCTTTTATTGATCCATCTTTCTTAAATTTCGTCAGCCTTTTGAAAGAACCTTCTTTGGATTTAAAATTATCTGTATTGTATCATTGTTTCTTGTTTCAGTATTTTTTGCTCCTATCATTATTATTTCTTCTTTCTACTGCAGTTGGTTTTTTTTCTTTTTTTTCTTTCTTTCTTTTTTTTTTTTTTTTTTTTTTTTGAGACAAGATCTGGCTCCCAGGCTGGAATGCAGTGGCACAATCTCAGCTCACTGCAACCTCCCCAGGCTGCTGTGACCAATAATTGTGCCTTTAAATGTGTCCTGTAAAAGCTACTTGAGAAGCCACCCCACTCCTGGGAAGGATCTGAGGCTGGCAGAACAAAGCAAACTCTTGAGCTGGTCCCTAAGGGAGCTACCAGATAGGTTCAAAATCCACAACCACAATTAGTTGAGAATAAGGTTCGTATTGTTCCCTCTGGCACTGGACACCTGCACCAGCAGTGTGGGCTGCTGTCCTCACAGCCACCACAAATCTAAGGTGTTGTGGGAGATAGTATGTGGGCAATTTAAAACACCACACTGCTCTCTTACTGCAGCAGCTTCCTTCTTCACCAAGCCTTCCCCTAATTGTTGGAGGGTTTTAATTAGGTTCCATAGTTCTGCAAAAGTTGATTCTGACAGTTTTTGTCAGTACTTTAGTTGAATCTAAAGTAGAGATGGAACCCTGGAGTCTCTTACTATACTATTTTTAGTGATGTCATCCCACAAGTTTTAGTAATTGTTATTTTCATTATTATTCTTATGTTATCTAAGTATTTTCTAATTTTCATACTTATTTTTTCTTTGACCCATGGATTCTTTGAAGATGATTTAGCTTGCAGTTGTACATGTGTTTTTGGTGTTATTTTTAAGGTGTGTATGCTTGTGTGTGTGTAGAGTTGTTATTGTTTTCCAGTTGATTGTGATCAAAGAAAGTGATCTGTGTGAAACTGAACCTTTAAAAGTTGTTGACACTTGCTTGCCTAGAACATAGTCTTTAAAAATAAAATCCTTTGCATACTTGAAAAGAATGTATATTTGTCAGTTGTTGAGAACAGTATTCTCTTTATCTTCATGTTATTTTAATTATGTTGCTCAAATATTCTATATTTTTTCTGACTTTTTGTCTGGTTGATCTATCAGTTGCTGAGAGAAAGCAGTAAAATCTGCCACTGATAGTGGATTTCCCAGTTTCTCAGTTTGTTACTTTTTACTTAGTGTGTATCGAAACCATATTAGCTGAATACACACTTAGAATTGTTATTTACTTCTAATTAAATGAATCTTTTATCAGTATATAGTTACCCTCTTTCTTGAGTAATGCTTTTTACTTTAATGTCTGTTTTTTCTGATATTATTTTAACTTTTGCATCTAGGCTTGTTATATCTTCTTCCATACCTTTAGTTTCAGGCTTCCTTTGCCCTTATATTTTATTGTTTCTTGTAAATAGCATGTCATAGGATTTTAATTTTCTTCAGTTTGGTTATCTGTCTTTTAAACTATAGAATTTAGTCCATGTACGTTAATTGTGATTCCTAACACAATTGATCTGTTTCTCCCATATCATTTTTTGCTATTTGTTGAATTTTTCTTAATTTTACTTCTCTTATTCTTTCCTCCTTTTATGTTTACTTTTATATTGTTGCTTTTCTTCATTCTGGTTTCTGACCCCCCACTTACTATACTGGAAGTTATACATTCGGTTTCTATTTTAGTGGTTATCCTAGATTTCAGAAATTTTAACATGCATTTTTAATTTACTATTCTAAAGTTAAACCATTTCTTTACCCTCTTTCCTTTTCCTTTTTAGAGACAGGGTCTTGCTTTGTTGCCCAGGCTGAAGTGCAGTGTCATGATCATAGCTCACTGCAGCCTAGAGCGCCTATGCTCAAGGGATCCTCCCACCTCAGTCTCCTGAATAGCTGGGACTACAGGCACACACTACCACTCCCTGCTGTATTTTAAAAAACTCTTTCCTTTTCCTTTTTAGAGACAGGGTCTTGCTGTGTTTCCCATGCTGATCTCAAACTCTTGGCCTCAAGCAGTCCTCCTGCCTCAGCTTCCCAAAATGCTGGGATTATAGGCATGAGCCATCTCACCCAGTCTACCCTCTTCTTAGACTCAATAAGGATGTTAGAAGAGAGTTATTTCCCATTACCCTTGATCTGACCTATATGCTGTTCTTTCCTAGAATTTTATTTGATTTTTAACCCACAAGCGGGACAATATTATTGTTTTATCTAGTCAATGTGTGTTTAGCATTATCCATAAATATTTCCTATTCTTGGCTCACCATTCCTTCTTGCATCTCAGATCTTCCTTCTGGGATCATTTTTCTTCTTCCTGAAGTATATCTTTCAGAATTTCCTTTAGTAAGAATCTGTTGGTGATGAATTCTTTTATTTTTCTTTGTCTGGAAATTCCTTATTTTTAAATCATGAAAGTTCTATCTTTATTTCACCCTTATTCTTGAAAATAATTTCATTTGATATATGTTTACAATTTTTTATTTGTATTAAAGTAATAAGGCATATAGTTTAAAAAGTCAAATAGTACTACAGAGCATATAGTATATAACAAATACAGCAATTTCCACACTCACCTTTCTTCATTTACTCCAGTCTCCATCTCCAAAGGCAATGACTTACCACTCTTTTAGCTCTTTCTTTGGGTATTTATACATACCTATAATTTCCTATGTGGGACATCTTTCTTTTGATTAATCAATTGTAGTCACTTTCTATTAATTTCCTATTATGACAATAGATGACTGTTTGGCTCTTTTACACTGCCATCTCCCGTGCATTCCTTCCCTATCCTCCCAATATGGTTATGTTACAATTTGTAGTAAAAGCAGTTTTCACTGTGGTCATGCAAATGTTATTCATATCCAAGCATATGTAGTATGATTGTTCCCCTTCTTGTTTGATTGTTTTTCTTGAAGTAAGTGTTTTATACCTATTGATGATCTTTTTTACACCTGGTAGCATCCAAATACAGTTTTCTTCCAGCACTCTGTTTTATTTTTTTCTTAGAAATATCCTTTCTAGAACCTTCTTTCCCTTCTTGCTTTCTCAGCCTTATGCACAGCTGTCAATCTCAGCCTCTCCTTTGTTGCTATCCTTGGAATTATCTTTGCCTGTCTCCCAAATTGAATTTCATACTTCTTTGATTTCTTCTCTTCCATTTCTTGAATCAATCCCTTGTTTTAGTAGAACAAACCCCCTAGAAGATTTGTCAGATTACAGAGATTACAATGGTGATGAGCGCCTTTAATGTTCAAGTCTTTTGAATTAAGTTGCTTCAGTCTGAACTGGCTGTCCTCTAAGCTTTCACCCCATTCTCACCTGTATTTCAACCCTATCACCCTGTATTCTCACCTGTATTTCAACCCTATCTCCTTTTGCAAGATAGATTTCTTTCTTTTTTTAAAGTCAGCCACTAAAAATGTTGCCTTTGGGGAGTCTGGACTTTGTTCAGGAGCCTCTGCTTCAGCATGTCTTCCTATTCAGACCCCAGGCTTTATCTCCTTTCCCCAAACCTACATGCGGCCTGTTAAAATCCAAACTGCTACCAGGGATGAGCAAATGACCTCAGGGTAGAGTGATCATATATCTTGGTATGCCTGGAAAATTATTAATTTGCTGCAGCCTGGTTATTCATACTCAAAAATGTCCAGGTTTGGGCCAAAAATTATATGGTCACCCTACATCAGAGCAAACACCATCTTTAGGCCTTCTCATCCCTGGGGAATGGTTCCTTTTCAACGATTCTTGCCTCCACCTTTTTTTTTTTTTTTTTTTTTTTTGAGATCGAGTCTTGCTTTGTCGCCTAGGCTGGAGTGCAGTGGTGTGATCTCAGCTCACTGCAACCTCCACCTCCTGGGTTCAAGTGATTCTTCACCTGTCCCAGCCGAGTAGCTGGGATTACAGGTACCCACCACCATGCCCAGCTAATTTTCGTATTTTTAGTAGAGATGGGGTTTCACCATGTTGGTCAGGCTGATCTGGAACTCCTGACCTCAAGCGGTCTACCTCCTTTGGCCTCCCAAAGTGCTGGGATTTACAGTCATGAGCCACTGCACCTGGTCTTTACTGCCAACTTAACCATACTTTTAAGAGAATTTAAGTTTAAGTGTTTTGTTTAGGGCCAGGTGTGGTGACTCACTCCTGTAATCCCAGCACTTTGGGAGGCCGAGTGGGCAGATCGCCTGAGGTCAGGAATTCAAGACCAGCCTGGCCAACATGGCAAAACTCCATCTCACTAAAAATGCAAACATTAGCCGGGCATGGTGGTATGTGCCTGTAATCCCGACTACTAGAGAGGCTGAGGCAGGAGAATCGTTTAAACTTGGGAGGCGGAGGTTGCAGTGAGCCAAGATCACACCACTGCACTCCAGCCTGGGGGACAGAGCAAGCCTCCATCTTAAATAAATAAATAAATAAAATAAAAGTTTTGCCTATTATTTTTAGATGTTCTTCATGAGGAGGGGTTTCTCTGCACATAAGTTAGCTATATTACTGTATAAGGAAGTCCTGTCAATGATAGATGCGGGAGGCAGATAAGGGGGAGGGTTCCCTGAGAGGCTCCGACCAGCCTGTGCACTCCACTGGGAGGATGGGGTGGAGCCACGGGAAGTTCGGAAGTTCACACTGTTTGCCAGGGGGAGAATCACATGACCAGGAAAATTTAGACACTGCAGACATATAGAAGGGGGAGTAGAGCAGGATTTTAGCTGAACTAAGGGGCAAAATTCTGCAATACCTATATCTTTTAAAAGATCTTTTTCAACAAGGAATCTAAAGATTTCTTTTTTAGGAAGAACTTGGGACATTCCTTTCTTATACCACCCTCTTGATTATATTAGAAAAAGTAGTAATTCTATTAAGAAAAAAATACTATGTGGAAAATTAATATTTTGGATAAATATGATTATGAAAAAGGAGATAGGAACATCTAGTTAAAAAATAACCGTTTCAAATATTGCAACTGGGAATTCCAAGGAGAGTCCAGAGTTACGTGAGTGAGGGATAGTTCTGGGTAGGTCTGTTAGAAGGTATGTGTGTGTGTGTCCGTGTGTATGCACGCCTGTGTGCACACATGCATGTTCTTAATTTGTAAGAACCCAAGAGTGAAATGCACAGTAAATTGAGAAATACCAAAGTAGACGTTATATATTGTTCCTTTTATTTGGGTAATAGATTGCTTTGGCCTCAGCTGTAACAGTTGTGTACTATCATTGGTTTCTGATATTCTTCAAATGTATCATAATGAATAATGTCTGTCCTTTCATGCCTAAATAGAGAAGATTTCATTCTGTTATGAGTAATTGTTTCCAATGGAGACACTAGTCCTAGCCCCAGAGTAGCTTCCTTGCTGTGACTGACATGGTTTCTTCCAAGAAGGATGTATTAGGTAGCAGTATATAGTTATATAATAAACTTCAACTTCTACAAAGGAGTATGAAAGCATTATGTAAAATGTTTACTTTTTATTTATCTAGAAATGGAAATCGACTGGTAACACTTTGAATGAGAAACTTGTACTTTCTGAACAGAGTAAGATGGTTATAAATGAAATACAGTAGGTTCGGGTAAGTGAACCTGATGAAATACTGGAGACCTCATCTGTCAACTAAAAAAATTGGTTTAAATAAGCCTAACTTTGCTCAAGGAACCTATGCCTGCCTTGGAAAGCAGTCTTTAATCTCAGGCCAGGGAGAGGGCAAGTGTATCATCAAGTAGGATAATGCACTTAAAGGAAATTATGACATCGTATATTCAAATGGCAGTCATTGCAATTCTAATTATCCAGTCTATTCAAGGTACTGGATAGCTTTTTACAAGTATAACCACTCCAAGAAGGACAAATATAACATAATAAGCATACGGAGTTCTTGAGTACCCAGAGTACATAGACTAGCCAAAATGAATGATATCAGAATACATCAGCTTGTCTCCAATTTTCTTTGTACATAATTACAGTAAAATTTGATGTGCATTGCTGGATGTTAGGAGGTTTCTTAGTGGTTAATGATTTATATAATGATTTCTCTTTTATCAGAAAGTTAACACAGCTTTTGTTTCCTGATTTAGAATAATTTTATTACAGTTTTCATTTTGTTTAACTTGAATGTTTATCTGCATACATGCCTTTATCACTTGAGATATGTGTATTTTATACATTAACCTCTTTATGTGGCATTGAGATCACATAGATTATGAGAAAGTTCTAGCATTTAGGATATATTTTCCTTCTTTTAATTTTATTTGTATTTTTTTCTCAGTTCCCTGTTTCCTACCACATTAATATATATTACCCCTAAAATTAATTTTCATCCTTGGAATACTCTTCAGCATTATTTGTAGAGAGCAGGTCCATATTTAGTTGGCCCTTAATCCACTTGTCTGTGTTGAACTCTTGCAATCTTTCAGCTTAAATCATTCCCTGTGAGCCTTTCTTCACATGCATTTTTCCCCTAAATTTTCTTTTCTTTGTATAACATCTTTCTTTTCTGGAGGAAAAAAAGCCACATGGGGAATTTTTCTTTTGTGGCTTCCTATTCCTAAGCAGCAAGGGATAATTCAGAGTTAGTTCTTTGCTCCTAAATTTTGGATAGGGTTTCTGGTTATATTGAACATGACATGTAAGACAGCAGACTTAGTTTTATTTTCTCGTCATAGTTACCCCTACACATTTTTTCTTTTTTTTTTTTGTTTGTTTGTAGACTCAAGGTTAATTGCTTTGGGAAAGTTTTAGTTAAGTCCAAATTTACATTTTTATTTTAGTAATAAACTGATGTGCAGAACATACTACTTCTATTTTAAAAGAATTAATGTTGCACAGTATGCAGTATTTGTGTGTTTATCCTTAGCAACCCAACCACAGCTGGATTTTCCAACTTGCCCTCTTCCACAGACCTTGTCTTCTTTGAAGAAATCTATTCAATAATTCAGATAGTTAAATTCCTCTGAGCAAGAAAAGATCTGATATTGTTGTCAGAGTTCAAATATCTGGTAACCCTTCATACTATGGTTAGCAAGTGATAGACAAAAATGTGGAAGATGTTCCCAGACTCAGCTGTCTGACTTTAATACTTGCTGACTTTTCATCCTCTGTAGTTAATGGATGCAATGACTAGAATTTGGTCCTGAATATTGTAAACATCTTCAGGGTGCAGACTTTCTAACTCACACTAAAACTTCTTAATGCCAAGCCCCTAACACAATAGCATGCATCTTATGATTGATTAGTAAATATTTGATGCTGGGGACAGGGAGAGAAGAAAAAATATTTGATAGTGATAAAAAGCAAGATACAAGCAATTTAGTTGTCCAGATAAACCTTGAGCATGATTTTTACCAAGTCTGTGTTTTATTATTATATTAATTGTCAGTGCTTTACATTCCGAGGAAAAAATCATGTGGACAACTCAACAGTATTTCTTGCATTAACTTTCTAGTTACCTAGTCCTGGCATTACCTAGTCCTGGCACATCTTGCCTCCTGACTTCTTCAATGCTGGTTTTATCAAGGGACTTAGAATTCTATAGATGGAAAGAATATTGAGAATGATTCAGTATATACTCCTACCTTAAAGGCAGAAACATATGAAAGACAACTGTAAGCTTCTTTTTCCCCCCTCAAATCTCCAGAGTGTTGACTATCACATCTCAGCTACGCCTAGTGACTGCCTTCTGTTTTCTGGACATTGTGTTCCAAAGATCACTAAAATGTCGCTGCCAACTCTGACTCCAATTCCTTGCCACTATAGTCGGGGGAAAAAAGCCAATGATACTTCTCTAAGACACAGTAGGGTATCCATAGGTCTATAGTGCTTTCAGGGCCACATAAAAGATATTGATTTTGTGCTGATTTCTATGCAGGGTTAGTTGTCTCTGAAGGTGTCTATTGTGTGTGTGCAAGAGCTGGGGAGTGGGTAATGTCTGAATGTATGCAGAACTTTTTTCCCCCAAATAATTTGTTTTAAATTGAAAACACTTCATTAATTGATTTGTTCATTTTATTGATTATACTAAAAAAGAGATGTCTCAACTGGGCGCAGTGGCTCACATCCTTAATCCCAGAACTTTGGGAGCCTGAAGTGTCAGAAAGACAGTTGTTTTATTAGGACACAGTAAGTTAAAATTTTTGATTTAAAAATAATGGTTTGATTCTTTAGAAATTTCTGAATATTAGTAAATCTACCTCTGAAGTTTACAGAATATAACTTTTCTGTGCTGTCTCTCCTTACTCTTACGTAGTTCGAGTGTGTGTGTGTGTGTATGTGTGTGTGTGTGTATATATATATATATATATATATTTTTTTTTTTTTTTTGACACAAGGCCTCGCTGTGTCACCCAGACTGGAGTACAGTGGCACAGTCTTGGCTCACTGCAACCTCCATCTCCCAGGTTCAGGTGATTCTCCTGCCTCAGCCTCCCGCGTAGCTGGGATTACATGTGTATGTCACCACGCCTGGCTAATCTTTATACTTTTAGTAGAGATAGGTTTCACCATGTTGGCCAGGCTGGTCTTGAACTCCTGACCTCAAGTGATCTGCCTGCCTTGGCCTCCCAAAGGGCTGGGATTATAGGTGTGAGCCACTGCACCCAGCTGAGTGTAGATATTTAAAAAGCTAATTTTTCAGAAAGATGCTAGGCATGGAAGCAGAGTTAAATGTTACTTGTCTTAACATCTGTATATTCCTTTTTCAGTCTTGATTTTTAATGATATAAACCTTTAAACTTGAATTTTAAACCAAAATTAACAAGTTTTGCTGGGTGAGGTGGTGGCTCACACCTATACTCTTGGCACTTTGGGAGGCTGAGGCAGGAGGTTTGCTTGAGGCAAGAAGTTTGAGACCAGCCAGGGCAACAGACCCTGTCCCTACAAAACATAAAAAAGCTGGATGTGGTGGTACACACCTGCAGCGCCAGCTCCTCTGGAAGCTGAGCTGGGAGGATCGCCTGAGCCTGGCAGGTCAAGGCTGCCTGAGCTGTGATCACACCACTACACTTCAGCCCGGGTGACAGAGCAGAGTGAAACCTTGTCTTCAGAAAACAAGTTTCTATGCACCTCCCAACCCTAGGTATAGCAGAATGCCTTCTGAAGTGTGTGTTTTATGGTTTTATTACAAAGGAAACTGTCACAATAAGTTTCCTTCAATATATAATGGGGCTTTAAGTAATATACTAAGAACGTGGGAAATACAGAGATGATTTAATCATAATTCCTATATTCAGTTAACTTAAAATCAGGTTCAGTAGAGAAAAATAGGTTGTGCACAGAATAATATGTCCCAAAAGCAGCAGACTGGCATGAATAGTCCATGACTAATTATTTATAATACTACTTGAAATGTACAGTCTGCCTGCTAATCAGCTTCATCGGGGATTATTTTGAATCCTAGATGATTTTTGATGCTGTTCAGGGAATCATTGGAAAGAGCAAATGACACATTTTACTCTTTTGATCTCTTGTGAATGTGTAGCCACCGAGGACCATGGTCCTTGTCAAACAGTGGTCCCTAAGTGCTTGCTGCTGGTTACCACACACACAGCCAGCAGCCCCCAAACTGCAGAAGAGTTAATAAAAGGACCTCACTCTGCTCCTCCCCCATAAAAAAAGGAAATGCATGCTTGCAGGACATACGGAGAAACTAGGAATGGGGGAGAAAAACAAGGAGAAGGAAACAAGGAGAAAAGTAAGTCCAGCCAAGAGTTTGTATAGAATTCGACGGACCTTTGCTATATATGTTCATGGCACATAGAAGATCCTTATAGTTGGAGTGGAAGGCGTTTGGATGTGTCAGAGGTAGAAATTGTGTCAGATTTGGAAAAATTGTTGGAATGAAAACTGGAGAGAGGCTCATGTCGTCTGACTGGAGGGTACAGAGGGAAAAGTCAGGGAGTCTGAACAGCCATTCTAGGAACTTCTAGCACCAGACGGGTAGGCCACGGTCTCAATGCTGAAAACGAAAAGAACATAGCCCCTAAAAAGGGAAAGCAAACACAGAAAATTATTAATTTATTGTTCCTGAAAATATGGATGAAAAGGGTTTTATCCTGCTCTGCTTCATACTTAAAAGTGTTATTTTTTTTCTTGAAGGATGTGTAGATTGATGGAGCAGGATTTTCTTCTAGTTGCTGTAGCACTGTTTGATTTTTAGAAAATGTGTTATGTCAGTCTACACCAACCCACTAAAACCCCAACTCACAGTTGCAGAAATAGCCTGAGGAAGTGACAAATTAGTGTACCTCATCATACTGCGATTAGGCTTAACGTCTTTTTAATAATGAGTGTGACTCCATGTGGCAAGAGAATAAACTAGCAGTTTGTACAAAGATATTATCTCCCAGGAATTGGGGTAATACTTAAATTTTAATCACTTTAGATTTTGGTTTATGAGCGAGCTGAGGTGTATCTAAAAATTCTGTCATTCAAGGCCCAAAGACACTTGTTTCATTGTTGGCACATGTGACTGATGGTCCAGGAGATGGTGAATTACGTGCATTGTGTGATTCCCATGGGACCCTGGGAGGAGCAGTGGGAGGAGGACATCTAACTGAACTACTTCTTTTACACTGAGGTGTTGTGATTTGTTATAGTTGTTACTCTGTGGGTAAAATTGCCTTCCACTGTTTTATTTAGCTTGTCTAAAACTAGTATGTACACATCTTCCCTTCAGTTTTATAAAAATTAGAAATTGACACCGAGGCCATAAAAGGTACAAGAATTTTAAAATTTTATTAATGTCCCCAGTTGTAATCATAGGTTAAATATTGATATAAACAGTTTGGAGACATTAACGAAAACAGTCACACCAGACTTATTGGACTCACTATGGCTCCATGCCTTATTTTGTGAGCTGACGTTATTTACATTATTCTCAATGTGCTGGTGTGCAGATTACAGAAAGATTGGGAAGCTGAGAGATTTATTATTTACAGAAGGTGGACAGTAGAGTCTATTGCTTTAGGAAAACACAGCTCAGAGCAGCAGCCTGGCCGACATTAATGAATCATGGCAATGGCAGTGACCTTGAGAAGTCATCCATCGTGTTCACCCCATGCCTCTGCACAGGGCTGTGTCTCACAAACACCCCTGGGCAGAATGGGCCTGTCTGTCATGTGCTGGATGAGATCCTGGGAAGCAAGGCTCACGATCTTCCCTAGTCCTTCCAGCCAGTGATCATCTGGTAATCCTAAGTGTTCTTAGCATCCATCACAATCACACTGGGCTGATTTTATTCATTGCTGCCTGATTTGTTGAAACACTTTCAGAGTTTAAATTTCTCTGTCTTTTGGAGAGAGGGCCAAAGTTAAACTCTAACAAAATAAAAGGTCTCGTCTGTGCACAATACACAGAATGGTAAATTGTCCCAGGCGGACTGAATCGTCTTTCAGTAAACTAATACTGCTGAGACCCATTAAAGCAATGGGGGGCTGCCAAGTACTCACATCCCAGACTCATCAACTTGTTTTTTTGCTGACCACTCAGTCAGCAAGAGCAATGTGATAAGTCCTGGATGATAAACATGGTTCTGTTGCAGAGACAAAATGGATCACAGCAGAGAAGGAAAAAATTCTCAGATGAGAAAAACAAATGCCAGGAGCAAGGTCCTTTTAGGTGAGAGCAAGTTCTTTGAGATCTAAGAGAGTCTCATTTTCCATGTGGAAACTGGAAGAAAAAAAGATTTTAAAAATGTCCCGCACCAGGCCCTCAGCCTCAGATACCTGCAGGTTTGCAGACATCTCCAGGGAAACCCATGACTCCGTGACATGTTAAGGGCAAATTTCAGTACTGGCTTAGTAGAGTAGACATTTGTTGCAATGAAATGCAGATCTGCTGTTAGTGTGAATTTATTGTGCTGCTATAGCATCTTTATTATTTCCTATAAAATACAATCTGATTTAAAAATAACTGGTCCTGTGACACTTACAAGGTTGAATCTGATGGGATGTCCACTGCAGATGAATAGCTGTGTAAATAATTTATGTCTTTTGTCACTTGTGTGTGGATTCTCTTAGACCTACAGTAATTAGCAATAAGTTCTGGAGTAAACTGGAGAGTGAAAGTACCAGAAAGTCATGTAGGTTAGTGAGTTCTATTGATTCTTTAAAATAATTTTACAACGACGACCATGGGAAAGAAGCCAGTATCTTTCCACGTCTGATTAATAGCTCATTTAATTCATAAGCCTTAAAGCCCAAAGCAAAGATTCATTTGTTTTCAATTCTGTTTTATGTTTTTTGGAGCATTGAAGCTTGGATGGTTTATTTAAATGAGGTACATTTATGACTTCTAACATGATTGCCCTACCATTTACACAAAAAGTAATATATTATATTCAAAGAGGCAGGTTGAGTGAGTAATACTGGCTACGAAACAAAAGAAGGCGATCGGGATTCCATACTGGATGTCACTTCTCTACTAACGCTGACATAGTCAAGTCCCTTATATTGCAAGGAACAGAAATCTGCTCAGACTGGCCAAAACAAACTGGAATTTACAATCAGGATACAGAGATTGTTGGTGGAACCAAGGAAGGAAAGATGGTCAGGCCTTACTAGAAACCAGAATAGGGACTGGAAAATGGTCACGAGCTGATGTTATTTTCGTTGTCCTTCCAGGGCTGTGTAGTCTCCTCTCTCTCATTACTGTTTTATCCACAGACATCCTCTTCTTCAGTGAGAATACATAGCCAATGGTAGTTGCCTTCATTTCAGATTTATATTACTTCCCAATTCAAGAAACACCAGCCAACTAGCTGGAATCCTGATTGCTAATTCCAAATTCCTGGAAATAGAACCTGATTGGCCCAACTTAGTCAGGTACCCGAAGAGCCCTGGCCAAGAGAACAGGTAGCCCAGCACCAGAAGGGCAGCAGAGCTAAAGCTCCAATTTTGCCCAAGATATTTCTTGTATTCCTTCTCTCTTCCCCTCCTTACCTACCTCTCTTCTTCTGTGAGTATTACAAACATCTTTTCTTGAAATTACTTTTCAGAGAAGCTTTGTTCACAAGAGCAATCACTTCACAAGGTGCGGAAGGGAAGAAAAGGTGCTGAAGTTTGTTTTAGGTAGAGGAAGTGGTGGGAATGTGAAGCTGCACAACGTCTAGAGTGAACTGTTCTCAGCTGGATATTAGCAGAGCATCAGGTAGGCAGGGGGATGACATGAAGAGACTTGAGGGGCAGGTGATTTAGAGATTCTATTAGGAATCTAGGAAGCCCATTTTACCTGGAAGGCCATTTGTATATTTGCGTTTCTTCAGGGGCTTGGTCATTGAAGTATTTTAAGCAGAAATAGTCAGATTTTGTATTCTCAGAAGCTTCCTTAGGGAGAAGTTTGAAGAATGGATTTGATGGAGGAGGGCAAGAGTAGAGGCAGAGGTATCATTTGAGTGTTTCAGGTGGGAGATGATAAGCCCTGAACTAGGGCAGAGTGCTGAAAAAGAGGCACAGATTTGAGAAATATTAAGTTAAGACAGTGGGAAGGACTTGTTGATTGGCTATGAAGTGAGGAGAAAGGAATCAAAGATAACCCAGAATTCTCCCTGAGAAACTAGGAAGGTATGGCGGCATGAATTAAACTGGAATCTGAAAGCAGGTTTGAGTAGAAGACAATGAATTCAGAATTGGACAGTTGAAGTTGAAGTATCTGTGGGACCTAAATGGGTATGTCTTCACCCTACGCATCTGAGCCTGAAACTCAGTGATTGAGCTGTGAATTGTGATTGAAGAATACTCAGAAGTTAGAGAGGTGAAAATGTATGTAGTCACCTAAGGAGAGCATGCAGAGCAGGGACTCTCAGCCTGGGGTCCATGGGTAGGCTCCAGGGGATCCAGTGAATGTTCTGATTGTATATAAAATTTTGTACATATTTTGAACAGGGGGCAAGAAAGGGAGTCATAACTTTCATCAGAGTCTCAAAGGAATACATGAGTCAAAAAAAAAGGTAAAGGCCAGGCACGGTGGCTCACACCTGTAATCCCAGCTCTTTGGGAAGTTGAGGTGGGCGGATCGTGAGGTCAGGAGTTTGAGACCACCCTGGCCAACATGGTGAAACCCCATCTCTACTAATAATACAAAAATTAGCTGGGCACAGTGGCAGGCACCTGTAATCCCAGCTACTCTGGAGGCTGAAGCAGGAGAATCACTTGAACCCAGGAGGTGGAGGTTGCAATGAGTTGAGATCATGCCACTGCACTAGCCTGGGCGACACAGCAAGACTCTGTCTCAAAAAAAAAAAAAAAAGGGGGGGGGCAAAGGAGCTCTAGTATAGCGCATGCATCAAAAGGGGCAATGTTTTCCCCCAAAGGGATGGAAATTGGTTTTGGGGGGAAGAGTCTCCCTCTTATTTTATGTATAAAGTGCAGATATACATGTGGTACATAAGCAGATATACAATATATCTGTGGTGTTAAAATTTCAAAGTGGGGCGTGATTAAAAATGTCTTAAAAGCTTCCTTAGGGCAGTAATAATGAAGAAAGAGGTGCAAAACATTGGTGTGGAGCAAGAGGTGCAGTGGGTTCTCTTCTGTTTTACTATTAGTGTCTAAAAGCTAAGAACATAAAGAATCTGTAGTTTTTATTGCTGACAGCACTATTACTATACCACACCTTTCCTCCTTTCTATTATCGCATCACCATCACTACCACCACCACACACATACACTCTCTGAAAAGTTTATTGCAGTGAATTGAGTTTACTATGGATACATAGAATAAGGGGAAAACATGGAGCTTTTCAGGCAGGCAGGGTGGTTTCTTTCTTTCTTTTTTCTTTTTTTGCCATTTCTGGTGCAGCACTATTGCAAGATGATGTACATAATTGCTTTTATGAATATCTACAGTTAGGAGCACATTTTAAAATCAGTCTTGCACGTTAATAGATATGTTTAGTTACCCCATCTGCCCACTGATAAAGAAAGTACCATTTGTGGTCTGAGAGGGCTTGAAACTTCCACGGATTGTACTCTCCAGGGTTTTTTCTCTGTCTCTTCTTCTATAGTTAATAATTTTCTCCTCTGAATAATTATTGAGCCCTCACTGCAAACATGACACCAGATCTGAACGTTGAGTCATTTTACAGAGTTCAAAGAGGGCCCAGTCCAGTCCTTGAGGAGCTTCTCTTCCCCTAAAGGTTGAAACAGCAGTTCCTTTCAGAGGCACGCAGCTGCTATGGTGTAACTGTCAGAAATCGTGCCCTGAGTCCTCCTTCTCAAGAAAACCTAAGTCACTATAAAGTATCAAGAGGCTACCACTTAACTGTGTAATGTATTATGTATATTTCTAATCTTAATTCTTTTGTATGTTGCTTATGGAAAAAGATGGACAAATTAACCAAATTTTACTAATCTTTCTCATATTTTATTTTAATGTAAATTATAGGCCACCCTTAGGGCCAGAGCTGAGAGCAGCAAGTTTTGGGAGGGGAAAGCAGGATCAGCAGGTTTCTGGCCACTGTGGTTCATTAAGTCAGAAATCGTTTATCTGTAACTCTTGTTCTACAGTGTTCACAATTTTGGGTGAGGTTTTTCATAGGGTGTCTGCTTTGTGAACTTCATGAAAAACAACTTGGCCTTTTGAATCTGTGTTCATCTTGAAGTCTTATTACCAAAACTGGAGCCTTCATCAGGTCTCTATAGTCAGGACATTGAGAGCACACTTTGTGTGCTTACCTTACCTAACCAAAGACCAGATGCAGTGAAATTGCAATAGCAACAACACAAGGATGCTAGAAGAAATTGTGCATATATCATGTGAAGAAAAGATCATTCTTCTTTCCATTCCTAGTGAATGGTCATAAAGCTGAAAGCCTTCCGTTTCTTATTCTTCCAAAAAGGCCCCATAAGATCAATCACCATTGCATTCATCATTCTTTTCCACTTCCTTCATGGGACCAATCACAGTTGTGTGCTTGCAACTATTTAGAAGCATTTCGATGTTTAGCAGCTTCCAAAATATTTGGTTTTAAGTATGTGTCTTTTGGCCTTAATTCATAAACCAACAATTCTCTTTTGTTAAGGAAAGCCCAGGCCTCTGTTTTACTCTTGGGTTCTGCCCTGTTATAAAGTATACAGTATATACATGCCTTGTATGACTTGCTTAGGGGACAGCTTTCCTTTTCAAAACCTGCTTCTTGTGTCAGTTGGCTGGTACTCGCAGTGCTGGGGAAATGGAGTGGTTTCTTGGTGACTCCAGATAGCTGTCAGAATTAATCTATAGATAAGAAAAGATTTTCCTTGAAAGGAAGCTAGAGGCAGGGCAATGCCTGTGTATGTCATTCTAAGGGGACACTTAGGCTATGATGGAAGCAAGGAAGGGGGTACTTATTTTGCAAATTAAAATCATGACCCTCTTATCTAGACAGTGAAAATCAGATTCAATGGAGTTTTTAAAATATTTAACTTGTAAGTTCTTTATATTTTGAGAAATCAGACCTATATACTTATGAAGCAGGTCATACTCTTCTTTTAATTCTGAGTTAGTAAAACTGGTATTTCTTACGCTGAAGCAGTGAAGAACTAGATACCTTTAGGAAGCAAAGATGAGAGCCAGAGTTCAATATAATTTCTTCCTTGTATCCAGTTAACATAGAAATGAAAATCTCTGTTTTCTGTTATTTCTTCTGAACCTTGTTTTTGAAAACCAGCAGTTGTCTACTTTGTGAGCAGTCTCTCCTTCCAATTTTTAAATACAGAAATTCTTTTTCTTTTTTTTTTTTTTTTTTTCTGAGACGGAGTCTTGCTCTGTCGCCCAGGCTGGAGTGCAGTGGCCGAATCTCAGCTCACTGCAAGCTCCGCCTCCCGGGTTTACGCCATTCTCCTGCCTCAGCCTCCCGAGTAGCTGGGACTACAGACGCCCACCACCTCGCCCGGCTAGTTTTTTGTATTTTTTGTAGAGACGGGGTTTCACCGGGTTAGCCAGGATGGTCTCGATCTCCTGACCTTGTGATCCGCCTGTCTCGGCCTCCCAAAGTGCTGGGATTACAGGCTTGAGCCACCGCGTCCAGCCCAGAAATTATTTTTCATTATTTATCTTCAGATTATTTATTGTGGGCCATGTAGAAATGTTACTTATGGGTAACATTTGGCCTTGAGAGATTGTACCTTCAGTATCTCTCTTTTTTTTTTTTTGAGTCAGGATCTGGCTCTGTTGCCCAGGCTGAAGTACAGTGTCATGAACTTGGTTCAACACAACCTTAACCTCCTGGACTCAAGCAATCCTCCCACCTCAGTCTTCTGAGAAGCTGGAATTACAGACGTGTGCCACCACACCCTGCAAATTTTCTTGTTTTTAAAATTTTTGGTAGAGACAAAAATTTTGTCTCCCTGTGTTGCCTAAGTTGGTCCTTGAACTCCTGGACTCAAGCAATCCTCCCTCCTTAGCTTCCCAAAGTGCTAGGATTACAGGTGTGAGCCGCCACATCCAGCCTATATCTTCAGTGTCTTCAGCAGCCTGTTACTCTTGCTGGTATGGATGGAACCAGCAGTGTCAGATTTTTTTTCCTCCGGTTATTTTTACTTCAGTTATAATGTTCTGAAATACAGCCTTGCTGTTCAGCCAGGCCCAAAGCATAGTTCATCACTTCCCAGCTTGTGAGCCTAAACGAGTTAGTTAAACACTCTGATTATGCCTCACTTTACTCATCTGTAGGATGTGGATAGTAATAATGCCTACCTTGTAAGTTAAGAGAATTTAATGAGTGAAAACAGGTAAGGTGCTTAGTGTAGTGCCTAGACTAAGTATTTAGTGCATAGACTAAGTATTAAACAGGTAAGGTGTTTAGTGTAGTGCCTAAATACTTAGTGCATAGACTAAGTATTTCATACATGTTAATTACTTTTTTAAAACATGTCATAAACATTATAATATATTATTACAAACCATTCAACATTGCCTCAGTGTTAAAAGTGTTACTATTTAGCCTAGTCCTAAAAACACCTTTGGAGACTGGATTACTCACAGTCTCCCCCAAGCACTTTGGAACATCTGCTGTCATAGGACTCCCATGTCCTAGGATGTGATTCATTTACACAAAACTAGTGCCTTGCTGAATGATTTTTAGGATCTCCAGAAGTCTCAGAACAGAAAAGATCTCTCTTCTTAAGATCTACAGGGTCTTGTGTTATTCATCAATCTAGTTGGTTTAGTTTTTCTCCAGTGTATGTTATGTTAGTATTTTCCATTTTATCTTGTTAGGCACACTAAAAAAGAGTAAGGTTAAAGAATTTGCTTTAGGTTACCTGGGTTTGGTAGCAGAACTAGGCACAAAACCATTTTGATTACTATTTGTGGATGTGATTTATTATATAAAGTCCCTCCACAGCTAAGGTAACAGGGGCTATATCACCTTAGCTGCCAAGGTCAGGCAAGGAATATTGCAGTTTTTTTAATCTCCTGGATTGAATTACTTAAGTGTTAATTCTAAATACTTTATCATAAATATTTAAAGCAAATAACCAATTTCCACTTAATCATAAAACACAACTCTTGTTAGTCTGAAAGCATTTGCATTGAAAATTACATATCACTTTAATGTGTTTTCTGTCTGTTTTTGTGTTCATATAAAAATAAAAAACTGCAGATGCATGATGACATCATCATCACTGAACCAAAGAAGGAAGCAATGGAAATCATTTTGGGAACTAGGGATTTAAACTATTCCCTGTCAGCTTGGCAGTGCTTTTCTTAATATTTTTGCAAGGGAGTTCCTGTGTGTAGCGTCAGCTGCAAGATCAAGGACAGTTGACACTCATTCCTACAAAATGAGCCCCAAATTTAAACACAGTGTCCTCCAAATGTCCCTTGGCATCAATGAATGTGGTTTTTTTTTTTTGATGCTACATTAGGTTCTCTAATTCATCCCACTCAGCTCCATTGCATTTTCTCTAATGTTGTGTCCAATTTTAAGTGACTTGATGATGGGCCTTCCATCTTTTACCTGGCTAGTGTAACCCCCACGTGCCCAGGATTCTCAAGGCCTCATTCCCTGTGACAGCCATACTGCAGCAGACCTAAGACAGGAGAAGTAGAGCCCACAAGGTTTAAATTGCTGTCTAATAGGCTGTAGCAACCTGAACATTTTATTAGGAGGGCATTTAAAATTAGTGTTATTAGTCTAGAAGATGCTTTCACACCACAGGAAAAATCATGCTGAGAGAATTCTGATATGTAACCTAATTTCACCATTTTCTTAATTTCTTCCCATTACTCCTATAATATGCCTCTCAAGCCATTTTATTTTCTTCTCTTTGTACTTCTCTGATTACATAAATAATTTTATCTCTTCCCTTTCTATTTTTCCCAAAGTAGTTACGATAAATATAATACTGCCGATAGAATTGGAGTGTATTACATGCAAGCTCTTCAGAGTTAGAGTAACTTTTTTTTGAGACAGGGTCTCTGTCACCCAGTGGTGCAATCATAGCTCACTGCAGCCTCCAGCTCCTAGGCTCAAGCCATCCTTCCGCCTCAGCCTCCATAGTATCTGGGGCTACAGGTGTGCACCACCATGCCCAACTAATTTTTTAGGTTTTTGTTAGTTTGTTTTTGTTTTTGTAGAGACAGGGGTCTCACTATATTTCCAGGGCTGATCTTGAACTCCTGACCTCAAGCAGTCTTCCTGCCTTGGCCTCCCCAAAGGATTGCAGGCATGAGCCATTGCTCCCAGCCTAGAGAAACTTTTTAAAAAGTTGATGCTGGCCAGTACAGTGGTGCACACCTGTAGTCCCAGCTACTCTGGAGGCTGAAACAGGTGGAATCCTTGAGCCCAGGAGTTGGAGGTGGCAGTGAGCTATGATCACATCACTGTACTCCAGCCTGGGCAACAGAGCAAGACCCTATCTCTAAAAATAAAGTGAAATAAATAAATAAAAAGTTGATGCTGATGAATTCCATGAAAGCAGGCACTATACACCTTCTTATAGCAATAATTGGGATATTTTTTATTTTCAGCTTCTTTTTTTTTTCCCGTTTTCTTCTATCATGTGGTTCTGTCGTTTCCAGGCCACTGTCTCCTATTACTGAGATTCCCATGAGTGAAAGCCAGATTGCAATATTATTATCCTTCTAGAGAGGAATTTTTATCTCTTTGGTGATTATGTCTGAGCAACTCTGCCATGATACCATGGTTATTTAATTCTGTTGTATTTATAAGCAGTTCTCCAGCCTGCTGACAGTTGTCACTTAGAAACCTTACTGGTGGTTTTCCTTTCTTCTGCTATACTCCTCAAATCCTGCTGCCACTGTACATTGTAATGTTATCCCACCAGTATTTGGCTACCTTATAAAAAGGATTTTTGAAGAAAGAAACACTGTCTAATTGAGATTTATATGTACCAAGCCTTAAGCATCAAGTTTCATACTCTATACCACTGGGAAAATTATTTGGTGTTTGGGAGTAATTTATATTCTTCTAAGAAATAATTTCACATAAATATTATTTTCTGTGATGAATCTTAGCAATCTTTTAAAATTATTGTATTCTTCAATCCAATTTTTACAATGATTACCATTTGTTTACCCACATTGATTCATTCATTTAGTTAACATTTTAGTGCATTCCATGTACTCTACTGGACACTGTATGGGTACTTTGAAAAGGAAAATGAACCAGGAATGGTCTCTGCTTTCAGAAAGATCACAGTCCAGTAGAAGAAGCTGAAAAGTAGACACTTAACTTTCATACAACGTGAGACACACCATAATAGAAGTTATGTGAGCACTGATGAGGGAGAAATTAATGCTTCTTGGGATGAATCAGTACTCATGAGAAATTACATAAATATGTGTCATTTGAACTGGGTGAAGATTATGGTTCACTATGGGAGTAAGGAGAGAAGGACATACCCAGGAGCAGAATTGTAAGGCAAGACACCTGAAGTACTTTTGGGGAATTACCCATGATTCAAACATAGAGCATATGATAGAAGTAGTTAGTCATAGAGCCAGAAAAGCAAGTGGAGGTATGTTGGGTCCTCTCCATTGAAAAAGTAGACCAGCAGTCCGTTAATCCAAAGGACCTTTAACCTCAAAGTAATTCATCTTTGCATTTGAAATACATGTGGAGTTTTCTTCTATGGTGGTGGTGGTGTTGTTTGTTGTTTCTTTTTCTTTGAGATGGAGTTTCATTCTTGTTGCCCAGGCTGGAGTGCAATGACACAATCTTGGCTCACTGCAACCTCCACTTCCCAGGTTCAAGTGATTCTCCTGCCTCAGTCTCCCAAGTAGCTGGGATTACAGGCATGTACCACCATGCCCACCTGATTTAGTATTTTTAGTAGAAATGGGGTTTCTCCATGTTGGCCAGGCTGGTCTCGAATTCCTGACCTCAGATGATCCATCTGCCTCGGCCTCCCAAAGTGCTGGGGTTACAGGCGTGAGCCACCGCGCCAAGCTGTTGTTTGTTTTTTAAGAGACAGGGTCTCGTTCTGTTACCCAGGCTGGAACGCAGTGGCATGCTCACAGCTCTCTGCAGCCTCCAACTCTTGGGCTCAAGTGATCCTCCCATCCCTCCAGAGTAGCTAGGACTACAGCCTTGTGCCACCACACCTAGCTAATTTTTAAATTTCTGTTTTTGTAAAGACAGGGTCTTGCTATGTTACCCAGGCTGGTCTTAAACTCCCTGCCTCAAGCAGTCCTCCCGCTTCAGCCTCCCAAAGTGCTAGGATTACAGTCATGAGCCACTGCTCCCAACTGAAATATGTGTTTATATTTATGTCTGACTATGGGTGTTTATTATGATTCAGACTAATAGTCCCCACCCCCTAGCTACATATTAGGCTTTCTGCCCCATTTCAGTTAAATCACAGTCTCTAAGGGTAGCATCCATATATTTCCAAACAGGGGCGAGAAACACTGATCCAGACCCCTCGACGCTTGAACAGATTCACAGAGGCAAGGAGACCCTCACTGAAACCGGAAAGGGATGCCATTAGGTCAGATCCTGTTCCTCCCTTACACTGATAGGAAACAACAAACTTCATCTCTTTGCTCTTGGCTCTTTCCCTTTGCAGCATTTAAACTTACTAAAATCACTTTTACCTACTAATAAACAAATCCCTCTTTTGACTCTACAGTCTCCCTCTAGCCGTTATCTTGTCGTTCCATCCTGTTGTTCTCTTCACAGCCACACCCTGTGTTTCCGCCTTTACTTCTCCTTCCCAGTTGAGTGTAGACTCCAGTCCTACTGTGCTCCACTGTCTTCCTAAGGTCCTAGAGTCACATTCCTAGATTTTGCACATGTTACTCTTCTGCCTGCATTTTCCTTCCCCATACATTTTTTCCTGGCATCCCCCCAACCCCCACTCATCTTTCAATACTTAGCAGTCACATCTGGGAAGCCTGTCCTGGTTGTCTCTGTCTGGATTATGTACCATTCCTGTGTGCTGCCATGCTATTTGTGTGGAGTTTGTATAACAGCATTTATTAATATGTATTGTAATTTCCTGCCTGCATTAAAAGGGTGGGCCTTTTTTAGAGATTGACTTGTTCATATACATTTTCATATCTAGTGCCTAAAAGTGCTCAGCATATAGTAGTTGCACAATAAAAATGCTAAATAAATTATGATATATTTATTTAACATTTTTGAGTACCTACTATATGCTGGGTACCATTTATTGAGCACTTAGGATGTTCCTGGTAAAGTGCTGAACACTTAACACATGTATTATTTAATCCCACAAAGTTAGGTACTGTTATTTTCCCTCTTACAGATGAGGAAATTGAGAAGTTAAGTGAATAAACCAAAACCAAATTGCTCTTTCTGGTATCTTTCCCAAATTAGTATTTCACACTTAATCTGGATTGGGGGACTTCTTTAATTTAAGCTGTAAAAATGTTAAAGCACAGTATATAATCATCCAATTATATTTATCTTCTAAATTGTTAGCATTACCAGTTCTTTCTAGAGTTTGTCAAGTGACTTTTTAAAAAGATAGGATCTTGTGTGGTTTAACTAGTAACTTTTTTTTTTTTTTTTGTCTAACATTTGTCATTTTGCTAGCCTTTCAATGAAAACAGAGGTCCAATAGTTCATTCTATTTGAGAATTTAGGAGAGATCAAGTGATGAAAATCAACAAATCATGCCACAACCCCCAAAGCTTAATCTTCTATCCCCACCAAAG
Source organism: Macaca thibetana thibetana (assembly GCF_024542745.1). Lineage (NCBI taxonomy): Eukaryota > Metazoa > Chordata > Mammalia > Primates > Cercopithecidae > Macaca > Macaca thibetana. The sequence goes on along the minus strand of NC_065581.1, from coordinate 39,215,531 downwards.
AACCTCTTGAGCCAATAGTTTGAACACCTTTCCTAGGAAACCTGCTCATAAATAGAAAAATTGGCTGGTTCAACTTTCCCCCACCTTTCCTTCCTCCTCTTCCCTGCTAATGAGCAGTGAAATGGCCTAACGACTTGGGCCAGAGGGAAGGGAGAGCAGAACAGAGAGCCTGAGTAATCCACACACTGAATTATCAGCCCCTGTGTAATTGAGTTTTCTTTGGCTTCCTTTTCAGAGTTCAGCGTTTTAAAGTTATTGAGGGATGCACTGTTTCTGTAGGCAGTAAGACATTTCTGCCATGATCATTTTGATTCAGTTCTATCGGGCTAGATGGCCTGTGCTTCTGACAGGGACTCCAGAAGACAAGCTGGGAGAACTCAGAACGACACAGTTGCCTTTCTGCTGAAAGTCAAGCACAGAATGGCCTTTTCATGCTCTCGTCTGTTCGACTGAAGAGTGTTAAGGCTGAGGAGAGTTTGTGTGGCAGGAGCGGCCCTGGAAGAAAAGGAAGGTGCTGTGTAGAATTTGAATGCTGCCCAGTTTCACATAGATCCCGGAATGGGAAATGGCTGTTGGTGGTGGCGTAGGAGGAGCAACTCTGCTGGTTTGCCTGAGACTGAGTGGTTTCCTAAGATAGGAGATGTTCAGTGCGAAAACCAGGACGGTTCCAGGCAAACCTGGATAGTTGGCCATCCTGCATATTTAACTTAACTTTCCTTAGCTTAACAAAAAGGTCACAATCCATTGAAATCATTTATTATTGTCTTTAAATCCTGTCTGACTCATTGAATGACTCAGGAAAACAAACAAACAAACAAACAGGATTTCCTTGACCTCCCTGGAGTAAGCAGTAAAATGGAATGGACCCTTGTTGAAAGCTTTCTCCCTACTCACCTGTGTTTTGCTTTCTACTCCTTTGACTTAGAACTCTTGGCTACCCTGCTCCCCATACCTATGAGGTATTTATTTGTTTTTCCTTCCCTTCCCCTTTTGCTGCTGTGGCAGTAACTCCATGGATTAAAGAGGATGTACAGTATGTACTTTCTCCTACTTTGGCACTCAATTCCCGTAGCTCTGCTTAGATGCAGGTGGCTGAGCTGGGGCATTAGGAAGCCTCCGGGGGATCCACAGCTGAATCTATCAGGTCCTCCTGAAGCAGCTGGTATCTGAAGCAACTGGGCTGTGCCAACAGAAGCAAAGGAAGGGTGCAGTGTGGATGTGCAGGAAGAACACCAGACAAGCCTGTCTCTGCTTGAGAGGATCTAAATCACCCCATCTGCATGTGGAATATAGTGATTGTTCTGGAGAGAGCGAGAAGGGGAGGAGATGGTGTTTTTCCACAGTTATCAAGATAAACAGAGCAGCCAGTGCCGTCTGTGCAGCTGTTTCAGTGTGAGGATGAGCTGAGTTATTTTATTTTTACTCAGTAGGAATTAACACACACCCTCCTTCTTTTAAAGAGAGAGAGAGAGAGACTGACTAACAAAATTACTCAGTGATTTGAATCTTTCTGCAGAATGGTGATAATTTATGGGAATGTCTGGACATATCCTTGTTTGGAACTTAATTAGTGAAAAAACAAGTTCAGAAGATAATATAGCTAAGTAATCTGAGATAGCCATTTGAAGACCTGGTAGAAGGAATGGGATAAGGAGGGGGATGGAGGAGCAGCAACAAGGTGAGATATTGTTTTAAGACAAGAAGGAATAAAGAGTTGTAGCCCTCAGGCTGAAGATGGGAAAGGAAATGAGGAGAAATGGTTATCGTCTCCTGTATTGTTGTCCTAGTACCGACAGTCTCAGTGGTTGTACCCGAGTGATAGCAGCCTGGAAAGGCCAAGATCTCAGACTCAGTAAGTCCAGCAAAGATCCCTGCTCAAATTTTTATTTTTACAGGAATAACCAAAGGGATGGGGAGAGTGGAGCAGAGAGCCAGAATAATCCATTTTGCTCTTATGAAAAATAGTTAAGGTTTCAGGTTATGATGGCAGATTGTTACTCCCTTCAGAACACATCAATTCTCACTCCCTTCAGAACAAAACTCCACTAAAATAAAGTAAAGAGATTTTCTTTTAGGTGTAAACCCACAAGGATAAAGAAAACGGGAAGAGGAGGCAAAAACGTGGAAGAGAAAGATGTAAAGCAGATGAACAAGTGGTAAATGACTTAGCAGGCCCCCAAGAAACTGATTCCTAAGCTATCAAATCCTCAAAGGCTTAGGAATAAAGGCACCAGGTACCTCTGAAACTGTGATGAATGAAGTGGGTAGGGAAGGGCTACTGTGAGGAAGATTGGTTAACTACATGTTTATGAAACAATCGAGCTCTAGATCCTCTCCCCTATTTTATAGAAGTCTGACCATTTCTCCCTCATCGTGATGGAAAATTGGAAATTTATTCTCTGAGGCAGATAAAACAGAGTGTCTCTAAAACAGGAGAGACAACGTGCATAGTTGAGAAAGGTCATACCATAGGAGGAGACCCTACCTCTCAGTAACTCAGTCACACCTCCAACACACATAACCACCCTCCCCAGCACCCCCATCTTAGCTTCGAGAACTCTGGTAGTCAGGCCCATGTCTTCCATGCAAGGATTAGAAACATCTTCCTGGGATAATCTGACCATCTTGAGATGGAAGAGCTAAAGAATCTAAAAGTAGGATTTTCCTAATGGTGAACCCATTTAGGTAATCCTAACATGAAGCTAAAAGTCTGTGAGCCTCACTATATTCTTAGAATCTTCACTGCATTTCTAGTTTCCCTCCTGACAACCAGACATGTGAGGAAACTAATATGAAACAAAAACACCAAATAGAGGGAACCTATATAAGGATATGGAAACTTTAAAAAAAATTTTGCTATCTTTAAAGAGATTGAGGTACATATGGCAACCCTCGACCAAAAAGAAAGGAACATTTAGAGAATAAGAAGTATAATTAGAAATTTAAAATATTAAAGCAAAAATGGAAAACTCAGGAGGCATGATAGCTGATAAAGTTGAGGAACTCTCCCAGAAAGTAGAACAAGATGACAAAAATATGGCAAATAGAGAAAATATAAAAATGCAGGTCAAGATGAGGGAGTCCAATATTCAAAACTAAGAGTTTCATAAGGAAAAATTAGAAAAAATCCAGGGGAATAAATTAATAACAGTCATTCAAGAAAATTTGCTAAAATTGAAGAACATGGGTTTCAGAATTGCAAGGGCCTTCTGAGTGCTCAGCCCACTGGAATAAAATAGACCCACAGCAAGTCACATCATCATTGTCATGAAATTTCAGAATATAAGGGATGTAGAGAAAATCTACATGCTCCCAGAGCAGGGCATGGTTTTTAAAAAAAAAAAGACAAAAGGAAGAAAATAACCTGATCCAGTATCATAGTGGCTTCTCAAAAGCAAAACTAGAAGCTTCACAGGCAGTAAAACAATATATTCAGAGTCCTGAAGGAAATCTATTTCCAACTTAAGATTCTGTACCCAGCCACAAGACCAATCATATATGAAGGTGGTCTAAGGATAATGTTAACACAACATCTTAAAAATGTTATCTCCTAGAAACCATTTCTCAGGAAACTGTTTGTAAATGTACCACCAAAATGAGAGAGGAGACCAAGAAAGAAGAAAGTGTGGGATACAGGTCCAGGCTGTTTAACACCCGAGAGAGATTAAAGAATCCCTACAATGATGGTGAAGATGGATCCCGGGATGATAGCTTGCTGCAGGATTAGAGGGCAGCTAGACTTGACTGAAACTGTTCAGAAGGCCCAAGAAGACTTCTTCAAGAAGAAGAAATTTCAAAAAATGCCTGATGTGTCAGAATGTCTTGAGAGGAGCTCAGTCGGTTAAGGGAGAGTTAGAGGAACGAGATGAATTAGTGTTGCGCTCATACGAAACTAAGCAAAACAAAAACCAAGATTATTTTTAATTCTCACAGGGAAAAAAATTGTGCAGGAAAGAAAAGTACTCCACATATTAATTGTGAATAACATTTACATAGTCATAATGTAAGCACTGAATATTGATCCAACAAAGTTACAGTACAGTCTAACTTGGGGGGATGGGAAAGGGTACACGTGGAGAGGGAAAGCTAAATCCTCATCTTCTATAGTAGTAGGTTGGTGAATAAAGCCTAAAATTGAAGGTCAAGATATAACACTAGAAGCATGTTAATTATAGATGTGAGATAAATCCTAAAATAATAAATTTAAACAGGTAAAAATTATTGCCTCTGAGGTGGAGAGGAAATGGAGCATGGAGGAATATTTTTCATAATAAGCCTTATAGGTTGTTGGACTTTTTAAACTACATTTATATATAACTTTATTTTAAAAATGTAAAAGAAGAAAAAGAAATAGTGAAACCAGCTTTGTTTTGGTTTAATGAAGAGGCCAAGCAGCACAGCAGTAGCAGCGACTATTAGTAATATGATAGAATCTTCTTGCATATTAAAAAGAAGTCCTCTCTTACAAAGGACACAGTTTACTTTCTGTTCCTTCCGCTCATTAAGTTTTTCCTTTCCTGAATTTCTGAAACAAGTGTGAGGATTGACATTTTCTTTCTGATCACTGGCTTAGTACTAATGCTCTACCAGCAGAGTCTAGGTCATGAATGGTTGAACTCTCAAGAAGCTTTGGGGAGGGGCAAAAAACAGCCTTGCCAAACTACTCCCCCTCCCAACCTGCTTGCTAATCCACCAGAAATATGGATTGGAGACAGGCTTCAAAATTGAACTTCAACAGTGCATAGGACTCCTAACACATAAAGTGTACATATGGGGAGATGTCTTTTTAAATGATTGGGCAGACTGTTAGGTTTGAATCCCATGTCTGCTCAGCCCCTACTATAAGCAGACTCTGTAGACCACCAAATAGTGCCACTTGGAGCGTCTTGCTATTTTGGTTTCTGTTTTACTTGCATTAAAGTTCTAACACATTGACAGATTTCAGCAGCAAAATCTCTTATACCAGTAGTGCTGAAATTAGTAATCCTTCATGCTATTTGGAAACTGGAGTACAGGCTTCCACAGTGAAATTGGTCATGCACTTCCAGCTTTAACAATCCCTGAGATAGTGTATTATACATATCCATACTAGTTTTGGCACTCAACACAAAAATACTTGTGTGTGTCTCCTCTCTCTCTCTTTCTCTCCTGTTATTGTTTGCATTTCTGTGCTGTGGTGAGCATTTTCCTCAAGTTTTCTGCAGTATTATTTTTATTTACTTTGACTATTCTGATTCTTTTTGGTAGCTTTATGCATAATTTTATTGATGCTCAAATTGCATGCTAAGTAAATCTCTGGATTTTTTTCTTTAATGATTCTTTCACTAAGTAGAGGTTCAGAATTTCCCAAGGGGAAAAGGAGGGTCCTTGAAATTTTCTGTGAACATTGAAGCAGTCTAGGGATAGTAGGTGGGACTTCAATGCATTGGGCTTGTTTTCTGTAAATACATTTCAGTTAGTTCTCTGAGAAGCAATTGCCTGGAACACAGGTTTCTTTACATAGCTTGTAGAAAATACAGAGGTTTCAAGGGCCATATGTTCTGTCGAGCTTTTGAAGATGAACCTATATTATTGTCATATATAATAATACTGTATACATTATATATATTCATTAGATATATTATATATATGAATATATAACACAACTGGTTGTATGAGTGTACAGAGTATGGGTTTTCCATGAAAAGAAATAATGCCTGCAGAGGCTGTTTGTACAATATGCAGAAGTGATTAGCTTTTATTTTAATTCCAATGCTAGTTTCTCAGGAGTCTAGAGTAAGGATTTGTGATTTCCTCACTCCCTATGCTCTCTTTATTACTCTCTTGGTTTTGATGCTTAGTTTTCAATTCTGTTTTTTAAGCCATCTTGGGCAATTCCTGTCTGATTTATCAGGGTATATAATGTTTACATTCTTAGAAGGATTCTTAGATTTTTCTTTGGGGAGAGACGAATTCTTTTTCCTTCTTTTGCTTCTCTTCCTCCTCTATTTAATCCTCTACTGTAAAAGAAAAAAAAGGACAAAAACAGATTCTTCCAAACCTTAAACTTTGAAGTTACAATTAATGGCATATGCCCACCCTAGTCTTAGGTTAAAAAAAAGGAGAAACTTTCCTTGCCCTGACACTAAATAGCAGGCATGTTACAGGTCATAGTCACCAAATGAGTTCTTATAGATTCATAGGGAAACGAACAAATTTAATTTTCTCCTGCTTTTTCTCTAGTTCACAATTCCATTAGACTCATTTGTCTCCATTCATGGAAATGCATAGCTTATTGGATAAACTGGAAAAGATAATGCAGACATTTTGAAGATAAAACTAGTGAAATTCTCTCCCCGGCCCCTAGCATCTTGGGCTAGGGGAAAAGTTAATGAAAAAATGCAAATGTTGAACTTTTGGTGAATTAGTTCTGTTTCTTAAAGTATACTTCATGTTGGTTTCAAATGTTTTATTGAGTAATAAAATTGGTTAAAATTATTCCCATGTGGGAATTTGTTCACATTAGCACATAACAGAGACAGAGAAGGGGTTGGTTTGTTCATATTCATTTTTCTTTCTCCCTTGCTCCTCTCTTTCTCTATCCCCCTCCCTTTTTCTCCCCGTCTCTCTTCTTCCCCTCTCCCTTATTCATTTTTCATTTTATATACTCTACATCTCATTTTCTCTCTATATAATCCCTTGAAAATTACAATCTGAAAAAAATGGAAAGAATAAAAAGTAAACTAAACCATGAAATAAGCAAGACATTGCTTGAAATTCAAATCAGTTCCTCTTTCCAGATGCTAAGAAGCCTACTTAATTAGGTTTTTGCCTGTATCCTGCTAAATAGCTGTAATAGGTGTCCTATGTCGACACCTCAGACTCATTTACATTATAGCCATGTTCTTAGACAGAGCTAGTTGTACTTTTCCATTTGACTCTTCTTTTATTCCAGAAGGTAGGAGTTTTATGTCTGTTTATCCTTCTAATTTGGCAACTTTGTCTATAAAGTTCAGTGCTAAATAGATCACCTATCAATCATTGGATAATTATTTGATTTTTAAATTTGTTGTTTATCTCAACTTTAAATGTAAGTTCTGTGAGGGAGAGATTTTATCTGTATTATTCAGTACCATATTCCAGCACCCAACAACAATAGCTACCACATAGTAAGTGCTCAGTTAATATTTGTTGGATGAATCAGTGATCATGAGTTGGGAAGAGTGGGTAGAAAGGTAATTAATTCTCCTTTAGCTATGTTTGTTTTATTTTGGTCTTTGAAGCAAGAGTAGTTCCTGGGAGGACTTTTAATATTCATGTTGCTAAATTCAGTGTTTCAAGATTAAGCTACCATATGTGAATAGGTAATAAACTCTTACGTCCTTCTCTCTACCACTACTACACATGTGGAGCCTGGGATTGAGAAAAATTAAGGAACTTACCCCATTTGTATTAGCTAATGCATTATGAAGCTCTGACTGGAACCTAGGCCTTTCTTTTGATTCAGTTCTATCAAGTCATATAGTTTGATATGTTTTCATCTTGCTTTCCAAACTGTATTATAAATTTGTCCAGATCAAGGCTTATGTCTGATCAAGGCTTCTGGCCGATTCTTCATGGGGCTTAGCATTATTTCCTATGTCTAGTAGACTTTTTTCTTTTTTTCTTTTGAGACAGAGTTTCACTTTGTCACCCAGGCTGGAGTGCAGTGATGTGATCATGGCTCAGTACAGCCTCAACTTCCTGGGCTTAATTGATCCTCCCACCTCAGTCTCCCGAGTAGGTGGAACTACAGGCGTGCACCACCATGCCTGGCTAGTTTTTAAATTTTCAGTAGAAACAGGGTCCCCCTCTGTTGTCCAGGCTGGTCTTGAACTCCTAGGCTCAAGTGATCCTCCCACCTTGGCCTCCTAAAGTGCTAGGATGACAGACATGAGCTACAGTGCCTGGCCCCTAGTAGATGTTTATTAAATCTTTGATAATAGCAAATTTACCCAGTATACCTTGTATGGTATATTTGCAAGCAAAAAAATGTACATGAATTAAATACATTTTAGATCTTATGTCATTTTATATAATTTATGTAAATATTTTAATTATTTTTGATATTCAAAATATAATTTCATACACTGAAGGCACATCAGGCACATCATGGCAAGTTTTAGATTGTGCATATTTGGCGAACAGGAAGAGCCTACTATTCAAAATTCACTTTTCCCCTAAATAAAAAACAACAGTTACAGCCGGGCGCAGTGGCTGATGCCTGTAATCCCAGCACTTTGGGAGGCCAAGGCGGGCAGATCATGAGGTCAGGAGATGGAGACCATCCTGGCTAACATGGTGAAACCCCGTCTCTACTAAAAATCAAAAAATTAGCCGGGCCTGGTGGCGGGCGCCTGTAGTCCCAGCTACTTGGGAGGCTGAGGCAGGAGAATGGCGTGAACCTGGGAGGCGGAGCTTGCAGCGAGCTGAGATCCGGCCACTGCACTCCGGCCTGGGCAACAGAGCAAGACTCCGTCACAAACAAACAAACAAAAAATTGAATATTTATCTCTAGTATTGGAATGACTTTCTGTATTAGTAATTATTTCTACCCATCTCATCCCTTCCATGTACTTGATTCTATGTAGTATGTGTTTTCTTTCAAATACAGGACTTCCTGTTTTGTTTGCCCTTCGGGTTGAACAGTGGAGGTGCCAGGACATGATTGCTCCCTCTGCAGGGCAAATGGTCAGATAGCATCAGGGCTGCTCTCTGAGACAGTAGCCTCTGCTTAGCCCTGTGTGCAGTGTTTAACCTTTCAATAATCCTTCCTCTCCCAAACAAGCAAATGCTGCTGGGTCCCTTTGCTGAAGTCAGTACAGGAGAATCTATAGCTCCACAGATCAGCCAGAGGGAAGGTTTTCTAAGAGTAACAAATCTTTTTTTGCAACATGCTTTTTCTAGAAGCTTTTTGTCATTCTGGCAGTAAACTTGTTTTCTACTTGCTGCCTTAGCAACAAGACCTGAAGTCACTCCCCCTCCAGTCAGTGGCTTGATTATAAGAGCACTAACATTATACACAGAACTAGAAGAAAATTCCATACTGGGGAAACCCACAGGCATTACCTGCTTCTTGGGTTAGAGAATTATTTATGTATATTCTTAGTATCTCCTTAAAGGAAAAGGTCAAATAGGAATCTTGGAAATGGTGCATCTGAACCTTGGGTGATCTCAAATCTGGAGTGAATGCTGTAGCTTACGTTCTTGTTAGGTGCCTGCCTCTGGCCACAACAAAGAACGGTGTTTCTCCGCAGAGTCCTCTGTGGTTACTGAAGGAAGAGCCAAAATGTTAAGGTTCCCTTCTTTTGTACCAATCTGAGGCTAACTCTCGTTTTCAGGATTCTTTGTTCAATCCGAGAATATAAAGTTCAAATTGAGAATAAATATTTGTTTACCAAAGAATAGAATTCAGATGGATTTTAGCTTTAGTTAATCCCTTGAGAGCTCATTTAAATATTTCTTGCCAAATTCAGTTTTATGTTTTAATAACACGTGCTCAGTACAGAAGTTAGGTGATCACATAACTAAGGCAAAGGTTAAGGATTAACTGTAACCACAGGTAGGCTTGTGCTCCACTAGAGCTGAAGACTGCAAAATACTAGGGGTTTAAAGTTGGAATGCACAAGTTGCTGTTTTTCTGTATTTTCTTTAGTATGTTAAAGATGTACTATATGTGCCTTAGAAATTAAATCTGGTAGCATCCTCATAAGCAATGATGGAAAGCTAGATTAAGAAAAGGAACTCCTACCTTCCCAGAACAGGCAGAGAATGCCGTGAAATCTCCAAAGCAAAATGTCTTTAGGTCATAGTACTATGCCGTCTCTCTGTAAAGAAATGCATTTTTTTCTTAACAAATTCAAATTCCTAACTTCCAGGGCTTACAAAAAAAGAACCACGTCACCGGGTATACTTAGCTGGACCACATGGCCCTGAGCAGTCTCCCTGGATTTCACTTTCTCTGCCAAGAAGGGATCCTGGGTTGGAGGAAGGGAGAAGATACGTTAAACTTTAAACCCAAATATGGGCAAAAGATTGTTCCCTTGCTTCCTCATGCTTAGTTAAGACAGGTCAAGAACATTTTTTTAAAGGCTAGAGGATTAAAGCGAGAAGTGCCGTAGAGCCAGGAAATCTACATTCTGAATGTTGCTTGCATTCTGAATGTCTATGGCCCATAGTCCCCATACTGTGGTGCCCTAAGAGGAAGGACAAGCCCCTTCCTGTGTTCCTGAAGTCTTTGCCTTGGCCTGCCTCTCATAGATGCACCATTTTAACATCTAAAGTCAGTAACACAGTAATCCCCTCTTTATCCTCGGGATAAATTTTAAGACCTTCAGTGGGTGCCTGAAACTATGCATGGTACTGAACCCTATATATACTGTACATTTTCCTATGCATACATACCTATGGTAAAGTTTAATTTATAAATTAAGCACAGTGAGAGTTTAACAGCAATAACTAATGATAAATTAGAACAATTATAACAATATACTGTGAAAAGTTACGGGAATGCAGTCTCTCTCCCTCTTGCTGTCTCCAAATATGATACCGTCCTGCAGGTAACTGAAACTGTAGAAAGCAAAACCACAGGTAAGGGGGGACTAACTACTATACTCTCCAAGACAACCAGCGTTCTCAACGTCCTAACCAAGAAATTCTGCATCCTGTAATCTCCTCTTTGAATTTCTGTTTAATGGTATCCTCCTCTGCCAAGCACTGCATCTGATATTTTAAATACTTGTCTCATTTAAATACCCTGTAAAGTTCGTGTTATTGACCTCATTTTATAGAGGAGGAAAGTAAGTTTAAAAAAAAAATTGGGGGGGTCAGGTGCGGTGGCTCACACCTATAATCACAGCACTTTAGAAGGCTGAGGCAGTTGGATTGTTTCAGCCCAGAAGTTTGAGACCGGTGTGGGCAACATCTCTATAAAAAATTAGCTAGGTGTGGTGGTGCATGCCTGTAGTCCCAGCTACTTGGGAGGCTGAGGTGGGAGAATCGCTTAAGCCCAGAAGTCAAGGCTGCAGTGAGGCATGATCGTGCCACTGCACTTCAGTCTGGGCAGCAGAATGAGACCCTGTCTCAAAAATGTATGTATGTATGTGTGTGTGTATGTATGTGTGTGTATATATATATTTTTTTTTTTTTTTTTTTTCCCTTTAGTGACACACTTAATTAAGTGATGAAACTGGGCTACAAACCTGATTCTGTTGAACGCTAAAAGCCACATTGTGTCAAAACTCTGTAGTGCCTTTCAGTTTTAGAGTGCTGTCCTTGGAGGGTTCAGTTTTATTTTATTAAAGAAGACAGAATCTCGTTCACCCACAATCTTATATCTCCTAGAAATTTCTGTATTGAAACATTCTGTTCTGAACTATGTTCAGTATCCAGTCTCTGTCAGCTACTTGAAGACAGCTAACATAGGGAAGGGAGGAGAATATTGGAAACAGACTGTTACACTATGGTTCACGTGGACAGCATTCACCCTCATCAGAAATGGCCAATCTGTTGCATATCTGCCTTCCTCTGCACTGTTTAAGTTTTAATTATCTTCCAACTGTCTGAGCTGCTGTTGAGGACCTCAGCAAGAACAAAGGATATTTGTTCTATTTTTCAGCAGTTCTCCTCTCTGCACACTGATGAAGTCACTGGCTGCCAGTGCCCTTATTATCTGGTTAAATCAGAGTCTGACTTGCGCTGAAAAGGCAAAGAAATAAATCTTAAACTTTACCTATATTCAGGATTTCTTGTGACAGAGAAAATGTGATACCTACTTCTCCAGTTTTGGTGTTATGACCCAGAACCAAGTTTTGTTTTGTTTTTCAAAAAAAGCAAAAAGAGAGAGGACTCTCCCATTCCTATCCCTTGGATTTTTCAATAACTTGGGTAGTGATAACTTCTTTTACCTTGGGGTGCTCCACTGTGAGCACCGTTAAGGAAATATGCTGGTGGTCAAGGATGGTACCTGTGCTGTCTCCTCCCCCTTTCAGTCGTTGCTCATGGATCAAGGCACTACTCCTGTGCTGGACAGGGCCTTTTTTGTTGTGGTGGTTTGTTTTGAGACAGAATCTCACTCTGTCACCCAGGCTGGAGCACAGTGGTGCGATCTCAGCTAACTGCAACCTCCGCCTCCTGGTTTCAAGCGATTCTCCTGCCTCAGCCACCCAAGTAGCTGGAATTACAGGCGCATGCCACCACGCCTGGCTAATTTTTGTATTTTTAGTAGAAATGGGGTTTTGCCATGGTGGCCAGACTGGTCTTGAACTCCTGACCTCAAGTGATCCACCCACCCAGACCTCCCAATGTGTTGGGATTACAGGGCCACCACGCCTGGCCCTGAATTCTTAATGTAGAGTTTCAGGCTGCTCCTCCAGTCATTGATGTTGGGCCATTAGTTGAAGCCTTTTGCCATTTCTAGGCTAGATCTTTAGTATGGGGAAAGTCCAGGATGTTTGCAACTTTTTGCTTGAGAAAAAGGAGCTTGGCTTCTTTCTTTTGATGTCACATTTTTTTAAAATATGTATTTGAGTAGGGACATTACACCATTTTTGCAAATTATGCTATTTTTTTTTCTAGAGACGTAGAAAGCATTGTAGAAGTAGAATAATTAAACTTGTTGTGAGCATTGCATATAACAGGCTGATCAGAAGGTGTGATATATAATGGTGAATTGCTCATTTGACTTCAGGATTATGCAGCAGAGATAACATTATCTTCATTTACACAGAACTTTTTATCTGGAGGCATCTCTCAATGCGTTTCCCACCATATATATTATTTTGTTTGTTATCACAAATAGTATCATAAGGGTATAAAATGTATTCCAGTATAACTTTTTATTCTCAGTTGCTTATAACTGCGGGGCGAGAGAGGGGAGGGTTGCGTATTTTCTTGCATTCCTAATGTTTGCACTGGGTAAAATTTGGGAAATAAGTTGTCTAAACTTGGAAAACCTGATTCCATATATTGTTTTAAAAAGAAAGAACAGGAGGGAAGGAAGGTTATTGAATCCCCTTAGGTTAGCCTGGAATATATTAACCTTAAGAACCGCCATTGGGAAAAGACCCTGTTAGTCACTTCCTGGCTCTTCTGTGCACAGTAGGAGAGCTGTCTCTCCTTTGGTAGAGATTTGAGCTAGAGAGTAGCAGAATGATGTGATCAAATTCCACTAAACCACATTCCCTCTATTCCCTCCAAGGTTGCAGACAGCAGCACTCAGGCTGTCACAGCCATATACAGTTGAAAATGCTATGCTGGTTGAGTTCCTGTGGGTTTAAGGAAATGGACAAAATTAGATTCAGGCCAAGGTGCCAGAATTAATACACTCCTTCCCTTCCAGAAAGCATCAGGGAGATTGTCACTGCCAAAGTGAAGGACAATATAGTCTTTACTACCCAGACCAGTAAGAACTTATGTTGAATGAACCTACCCATCCCCCCAAACCCAGTAAAAGCAGTACTTTCTGTCTGCCTTGAGGGTTTGAAGGAACAGATTAGGGCCAAATTCCTGCTTAACCAGTGGGCTCTGGTACATGTAGCAGTTGCCTTGATTCTCAACACAGGAAGAGTGGTGTCTCCCTGCAGTAGGTGTGAGCACACTGGACAGGCAGTTCAGGAGATAGCATTAATATTGGTTATAAAGATGAGTGATCAGCTCATGTCAAGGAGCAGATGGCTAAATGAGGTGCACAGGGAATGCCATGACAGTCAGGCTTGAAGAATCAGGAGGGAAAATAGCCCATGATATAAAAACCCCAAATATAGTCTCCTTAATGTGAATTTTCTAAATCGGCATTTACATTATACAGTTAACTTGGACTGATGAGAAATGTAAGGAAATTACTGAATTAGTGAATAGCGATTAACTCAGAAGTAAAATTATATCGTCTAAATTGAAGGTTGTTTTACACAGCAGAGGGGTGGAGATTACTAAAACCTTGTCCAGTCTGTCATGTCCTAATTGAAATCTGTTCATTTAATATACCCCATCCTTCAGAGTGCATAGTTTATAATTTGGGAGGCATTATCAGTTAATCTAGTTACTTTTCCTGGTTCTTCCTTTGAATTCCAGTAAGACGGTGTGTGGCACATCCCTCGTGGAGTCATGTGACACTCAGAAGAGTGAGTTTATCTGTTCATTAACCTGTGAACTGTCAGGTCCCTTTGGAGAGTGAAGAGAGCAAGTTACTCCAAGGTTAATGCTTGTTTGTCGGAGATGAAGTCTCCAGGGAATTAAAGAGGATGAACAGGCCAAGATGCTCAAGGGCTGCCCAGTGAAACTCTGCACTGTGTGCAGGTGCCAGATTGATGTGGCCAGGATGGAGGCTGCAGAGCAGGCTGGGCCATCTCTGCAGATCACTTCCTCTGGTCAGGAGACTTCCCAGCAGTCAAGTGGGAGGCTGGCGTCAGTGTATAAGGTTAACTTCCTAACAAAGATTTAGGAGCATTATTAAAATAAAAGAAACTGTGAGGAGTTTTCAGTAGTTTCTGGATTTTTCCTTTTAAAGAAGAAAGCAATATTGATTTCGTGCATTCATCTCCAATGGATGAAATCTTCCACTGAGCTGGAAAGCATCTGATTGTGCACATGTGCTCCCGCACATTCCTAACCACAAGGCAAGAGCAGAAGCTACTTGGTGTTATCTGGTAAAAATGTCTTCAGGTCATGTACCTGACTGACATTCAGGGGTTGAACTGAACAGCACCTGGTTTGGTTTTTTTGGGTAAATCCAATCTAAGTTCTACTTAATTTTCTGCAAAATGACATCTCCCTTATTTTGCTATAATTCTTCTAGGTTCAATCGGAGCTACCCATAAGGAGCAGATACAGGGTCTGAGGTCAAGCTTAGAGTATCCTTTCTTTGGTCTATATCCTGGTGTACTATATGTTTAAGTGACGTGTCTTATTCTGGTATCCTTGGATTGGTTGTGGTGGGAGCTCATTTTCAACAGATTTTCTTTTCTTTTTACCATCAGGTATATTCGAATTGTTGGGACTCACAACACAGTGAACAAGATTTTTCACATTGTGGCTTTTGAATGTATGTTTACAAACAAAACCTTCACTCTTGAGAAGGGGCTGATAGGTAAGTATCACAATTACATTTTTATATATATATTTAGGTATTTTATCTTCGAATACTTTGTTACTCTGTTAAGTTATCTTAATCAGTTCTAAGGACTCTGGTTGATTTAAATGCCTTATTGCTGGGTGACATAGGGAATGGCTTACCTTTTTTAGAAGTATTCAAAATAGCAATTTCAATGAACTTAAAAGAATGAATGTAAATGTTGTACTAGTGCTTCAGAGTTGAAAATATTTTGGTAATTCATTCAGATTTGCTATGTAGCGAATGTTTGTGATGGTCGGGTGAAGCCCCTCACACGAAGGGATTTAATGATAGGTGAGTTTGAAGAGAAGTCTGTATGATATTGGTTGGATGTTCAGACTTTCCATGGCTGTGCAGGTATTTTGGCCTTTGATTTGATAGGAGTGGCATGCTTAGCTGTGGAGGTATCTTCTTTTCATGGATATATAAATTCATATTTGCCCGATGTAGCCTCAAGAAAGTTCAACTCATGAACGTGCCTCCATATAATTTAAATAAGACCAAAGCGACTGAATTGTCACTTTTGAATTGTCATTGCAAAAGTCAAGTGATTGGATGGGAAATACTGCCTGACTGATATTTGGAAAGAGGATTTTAAATTTTGGTGTAATTGTTTGCTTGGTTGTTTTCTGTCTTGTTTTGTTTTTATTTTCAGTAATGGGTAGTCTGGGCATTGTGCACAGTCCATCCCAGGTCTTGACATTCATGAGTAGCTTTGCCCATCCAGACTGCTTATTCTGCTTTTTTTCCCCCCATGCCCATAGGTTTTCACTCACCTGCTGCAAAGATCATGCTTAGATCAATTAGCTCCTCGATTCTGTCCCTTTATTGCAGTTTCCTTTGAGAAGAGACTTCGTATGTTCCGGTGTGGGGATAAGATGACCTTGCCTTGTGGTCTAAAACAGAATTCTGTACCTTTACAAAGGGACTCATGTCACCTCTCCTTCCCAAGTTTTGTTCATGTTGGCACACATGTCCATATTGACCTAAAAGCATGGGAATAACTATAATGAGAAAGATGAGTGTAACTTGCAAATGTTTATTAACTCTTTAAATGGTCATAGCCTAAATTTTCCTAACATCTGCTGAGTCTAAAGCCTAATCCTTTACTTACGGAAATTTGGGAGAATAATATTAATAAAGTAGCAGGAGTGGAAAATTTTCCAATATAGAGAGTATTTGGAGCTCAACTGAAATAGCTGCCTTGGTTTTAATTTTGTTATGAATATACTTTTAACATTAAATATAAACATTAATAATTTGTGTGACTTTTGAGTAATTTGAAAGTTAGCAAGTTTGAAGCATTACCTGATATTATTGTATTTTAATTCTGTAGGCTGTACAGAATTGTGGTGATGGAGGGTTGCTGGGAGGGCATTCTTTTTCACCTGTTGTTCAGGCTCTTCTACAGACTGTAGGCCTCACTGTATATCTGACTGTGTAGTTAGGAGAGCCCTCAGTGAGAAGGATCTTAGAAACCAAGACCCTTCTTATTTACAAGATGTGTAGCATTTGGCTACTTATTTCAGCTCAGTGCACTGCATTTTTGAACATGCTGCATAGAAGGCACCATCTACATCAGTCAGCCCCCTCTTCTTACTGGAGGAAGAACAGTTTTGTGGACACTGTAATCATGAAAGAAACAAACCTGTCTGGCATGAAACTCAGGATTGGTTGTCATGAGGGGTGCTGCTGTTGGTATGCATGTTTTGTCCAAATTGAACTAGTCAGCATCATCAGAAGCCGTAACAGTCTCAGATATGTTGGTGATGAAAGAAAATTACAGAGATACAAAAAGTGTTTTTGGTGCAGGTGCCAGATTGATGTGGCCAGACATCAATTAGACACTCTTCAAGCACTCTTCCATGATGCTCACAAGTTTGACTGCAAAGAGCACTGTAATCATCTGCCTGTTATTGTCCCTCAGCCAAATGGGAGCAGTGGTGCAGGTAGGCAGATATATACACGCGCTTGCCAGAAGATGGTCTGCAGTGGAACCCCCTCTGACCCTCCTTGAACCATCCTCACAGTTCAGAGCTGCTCATCCGCGGCAGTGGTGTGAGTGGTAAGGAAGTTCAGGGGGATTTCATTATCCTCTGACATTGCAGCTCTGCTTACCTTCCAGAGGTGTTTAAAACAGTAATCTCCAGCTTTCCATGTTGATTATCTCAGGTGCATTTTAGCAACACACAGGCCTTGGCCAGTCACCCTACTGGTCCTTGACAGGTCCTCTACGGGGGTACAGGTATGTCAAAATCACCTGGAGTTATTTTTAAATTGCAGATGCTTACTTCTTACACTTTCTTATATCCTGTGAAATATGCAGTCCCCTCCTGAGAATCACTGATATGAACTCCATGATTTCTTGGGGAAAAAAAAGTAAAACTAAGATAATGTCATCGTAAGTAATTAGAGTGTCAAATCCTACTTTTTTTTTTTTTTGAGACAGAGTTTCACTCTGTTGCCCAGGCTGGAGTACAGTGGCACGGTCTTGCCTCGCTGCAACCTCCGCCTCCTGGGTTCAAGCAATTCTCCTGTCTCAGCCTCCCAAGTAGCTGGGACTACAGGTGTGTGCCACTATGCCTGGCTAATTTTTGTATTTTTAGTTGAGACAGGGTTTCGCCATGTTGGTCAGGCTGATCTTGAACTCCTGACCTCAGGTGATCCACCTGCCTCGGCCTCCCAAACTGCTGGGATTACAGGCGTGAGCCACTACGCCTGGCTCTCAAATCCTACCTTTATGTTTCTAGATTCAGAATGTTTTTCTTTCACAATTCCTGGTCTTCTTTTCATAGTGCAAGCTCCTATAATTATTCTTCTGTAGGCCTCAAAAATCACTTTTATAATATTTTTAATTTTAAAAAGTCAGATTCTAATGTTATTATTTAAAATATATAATGATGACAGGAAATAACATAAGTAAAAATAAGCACACCCACTATATGAGATTTTAGTCTTCTTTTCCCACCAAAGGGGTTCTTTCCCATTTTTGATGACTGTGTCATGCCTCATACAGCTTCACTGGCACAGATTCATGGGAGGCTTTGAAGTCCTCGGGTTCACATAGCCACAAGAAGAGGCCCTAGTTCAACCGCGTTGCCTGGAGCCGGGCCTTTCTCCCACCTTTGCTGTTGCCACTATGACCTCTTCTCATTTGGTGGCTGCATCTGGATCTTGTTGGAATGTATTCTTTCCTGGGAGAGTCAGCCTGTGATGACTGTCTCCTCTGTGTTAGGAGGCATTTGTAAGAAACCCTAACCTGTCTTACTAGTGAGGCATGGAAGAAGTAATTAGAAGAGATGTGACTGCTATTTCATAAACGTTCAACCTCCCAAACAATGTATTTACTTTGCCTTAGCACTCCACTTTGGTGATACTTGCATAGCATTTGCCAAGTCCTTCTGATTTTTTTGTAATGATTTCCAAATCTGCCTTTTCATTTAATCTTGTGTTTAAATTCACTTTTTAATGCCCTACTAGTTATCCAAGTAGAGAGAGCAGTACCTATCACCCAGCTTTAAAGAATTATCAATTCACAGCTAACCTAGTTTTATCTGTATGTGATCTACTTTGTCCCTATCAGATTATTTTGAAATTAATCTTGGACATTTTATCATTTCATCTATAAATACTTTATTATGCAAATCTAAAAGTAAGGCCTCCTTATTGTAGCCATAAGCACAATGCCATCATACTACCCTAAAATTGAACAGTAATTCCTTAAGAGCATTAAATATGCAGTCAATGTTCCAACTTCCCTAATTGTTTCAAAGTCTGGAGTCAGAATGTGTTTTTATAGGTTGAGTAAATCAGAATTCAGATAAGGTCCATATTATGCAAATAACTGTTGTGATTCTTAAATCTCTTTATAGGTTCTCTTCTATTATCTGTCTATCTTTGTCTGTTTTTCTCTAATTATTTATTTGTTAAGAAACTAGGCTTTTCTCATATAGAGTGTCTACCAGTCTAGATTTTGGTCATTGAATTTCCATGGTAATATTTAGCATGTTTATCTTTTGCATTTCTTGTAACTTGGTAGTTGGATAGAGCCTTAATCAGATTCAACTACTATTTTTTGGTAATAATGTTCCATAGGTAGTGTTGTGTGTATCTATCCAGAAGCAGAGAAAACCTCTAGTTGTCTCTCTCTTTTGGATGTTCACATCCATTAATGATTATTTTCTGGATTCATTATTTCGTAATTTTGGATTACAAATGGTTATTTTCCAAGTATGTCATTCCTTCTTCATTTAGTCCCTAGAAAGAGAAAATTTTCTTCAACACTCATTTAGTAACCCTGAGATACAATTCGCTCAGGAAAAGAAGGATAAATATTACATTCTTTCCCTTTGTTCACCAGTTTTCAAAATAAAGAGGTGGTTCCCTAGCATCCTTCAAGGGTGACAAAGGTTTGTTTTGGGATTTGTTAGGGGGAGGTAAATACATATCATTTTGAATTTGTGGGAATAAACACGATTGAAATCTTTTAATCACTTGCGGTTATTAGTAACGATATTCAAATCATTGTATCTTTAGCTTCTTCAAATTGGTTTTTGAGTCTTTTGATAAGACTTTAGTAGTCCTTGATAGCTCTGTGCTTGCTGGCATAACAAGATGTACTAGGTTTATTTTGTACGTTTCCTGCCCTTGATCTGGAATCAGCCATTTCTTCATGAAGGCTTGGTACTGTATAGAGGAAAATTACATTTGGAAACCTCAGTGTAGATACTGTAGATGATCTTTGCTACTGTGTTT
This sequence comes from Macaca thibetana thibetana, assembly GCF_024542745.1. Lineage (NCBI taxonomy): Eukaryota > Metazoa > Chordata > Mammalia > Primates > Cercopithecidae > Macaca > Macaca thibetana. The sequence goes on along the minus strand of NC_065581.1, from coordinate 39,195,649 downwards.
GTTGCTATTTGTAGACCCTTTAGTAGACAGAACTAGGAAATACATGTACATACACTTAATTATTTATATGACATATATTTAGCAGATGAAATGTATCATGAGTATATAGTGACACTTCTAATTCAAATTCAGTACTATAAGATTTTCGTTTAAGCTTTTGATCTTTCTTTCATCTCTTTTTCTTCATAGGTAAAATCTTGGTTATCAGTGATACAGTGCAATATTCATTTGCTCTGTCGCCAGTACATACAGAATAGCTATGAACCATATGATTACTGAAAATAGCTTTAAGATTTTTGTTACTGATTTTCAGGTCCTTCTATCTCTAGAAATATACAGTAAAATGACAATGTTTTAAAGTCACTTGCAATGATTCTCTGTGTAGTTATGCCACTAGTTCAGTATACAATTAGGTTCATCTGTTCCATTTTGCTTTCAATATTTAGGGATTGCCTTTAAAAAACTTTTGTTTCCTAACTATGTAAAATACTTACATTATTCTAAAATCAAATCTACAAAAGAGCTATATTCAGATAAATGAAGCTTCTATTCCTGCCCTCTCTACCTCTGTAAATAATCTCTTTTTTTTCCTCCTTTAGTTTGTTGTTGTTATTATCCTTCCATTTAAAAGTGGGAAAAATATATTTATTTCTATATTTATATTTTGTATCTTCCCAATGTCTTTAAACAATTGGTAGCACACTATATACCATACATATTATATATTTTTTACTTTACCATGCTTCTTTTTGTTTCTTTCTTTCTTTCTTTTTTTTTTTTTTTTTTTTTTTTTTTTTTTTTTTTTTTGAGACAGGGTCTTGCTCTATTGCCCAGGCTGTTCTAGAACTCCTGTGCTCTAGACATCCTCTTGAGTAGCCAATAGGACTGTAGGCACATACCACCACACTTGGTTTCACCTTGCTTTTCTGTACTTAAACACTTATTTTGGAGCTAGCTATAGAGAAAGATATTATTTGTTTCTTTTTGTAGCTGCATGGTCCTCATTAGTATAGATATACCATCGTTTATTTAACTGATGTTAAATAAACAGTTTTCTATTGATGAACCATTTGGGTTGTTTTCAATCTTCCACTCCTACAAATAGTGCTATTGCCTTGTGTATAAGTCTTTTCCTATTTTTGCCAGTGTATCTTTGGGATAGATTTCTAGAGAAGGGATTGTATGATCAAAGAGTAAATGCATATAGAATTTTCCTAGATATTGCCAAATTCACTTTCATAGGGATTATAACATTTTAAAATTCTCACTAGTATTGTATGATAAAGCCTGTTTCCCCACAGCCTTGCCAGTGGAGCATATTGTCAAACTTCTGGACTTTTGCCAGTTTGATAGGTGAGAAATGGTATCTCAGTGCAATTTTAACTGCATTTCTCTTATGAGAGAAATTGAGTATCTTTTCATATGTTTAAGGGCCATTTACATTCCCTTTTTTCTTTTTTAAATGGCTCTTCTCCTCTTATGAGTCTTCTAGATGAATAGAGAATATGGTTTTAGTAAGACTTGGGGGAGCAGTAAACACTTTACACTCAGATTGGAGTGTGACATTCAGCATTACAGAAGTCTGTTTGTGGCTTCCTAAGTTCTCATATGTCCCCCTCCTGGTTTCTCCCGAATAATAATAGAAGTTCTCATATGTCCCCCGAGGTCAGGAGATCCATCCATGGTGTCCCTGGTTCAACTACTCTCTTGCTGAGCTGAGAGATGAGAATCAACAAAACTAGAGCATAGAGCTCTAGGTTCAAAATTATGGTTTCATTAACCCTTTCAAAGAATAGGAATAAGATTCTATTATCAGCTTTAGGCTATTAAAGTGTTACTTTTGTGTCTTACCAGCTTGGATCCAGGAAGACTGGTAGCTTTTTGTTCTGTACAGTAGACACCCTTATCTGTGGTTTTGCTTTCCGTGGTTTCATTTACATGTAAGCAACCATGGTCCAAAAATATGAAATGGAAAATCCCAGATAAACAATTTGTAAGTTTTAAACTGCATGCCATTCCTGGTAACATGATGAAATCTTGTGCTATCCCACTCTGCCCCACCAGGAATGTGAATCATCTGTTTGTTGAGTGTATCCATGCTGTATATGCTACCTGCCTGTTACTGTGTAGTGAAAAACATAGTGTATATTGAGTTTGGTACCACATGAAGTTTCAGACATTCACTGGGGATCTTGGGACATATCCCCTGCGGGAAGGGGGGACTACTGGGATTGATCTAGGGCAACCACAATCAGCAGCATAAGTACAAGAACTCTGTTGCTGAAGCTGTTGGTACACTCACTACTGCCGCCACACCTGGAGTTGTGCTATCTGAACAGAAACGCTGGAGTCCATATTCACCTGCTGCTACCTTCAGTACCACTAGAAACAAATAGACAAGAACATGTCTTTTTCCTTCCTCCTATATTTCAATCTCCCACCAGACTCTTCTGTTGGCAGAACAAAAAAACAGCCTGGTAAGGGGAGTCTGGGTGACTGTAGTTTTCAAAGGTTTAGCCTCTGAGATCCAGTGTAGAACAAGGGAAGGAAGAAAGCTGAAAGCAAACAGATGACTGACACAAAGACAGGAAGACAGGCAGTGTAAAGGAGGCTCCTTCCAACAGGAAACTTACCATCTGATTCAAAGTAGCCGGACAGTCACACTGGCAAGGTATGGAAATAAGTGGAGTGGAGAACAACAGACAAAGGCATAAACAGGCATGGAGAAAGGTTAAGTATTGATTTGGGCTGCAAAGGAACCCAACATATCTCTTGCCTAGTAAGATAAGGCTTCATGAAGAATGGTATTTTGAGCTCGGCCTTGAAAGATTCAGTAAATATTAAGGGGCATTACAGAAGTGCTAATTTACATAGCAATAATACTGTTTCCTTCAGAGGAGCTGAAGCTAGTAAATAAAAATAGGTTGTCTGTGGTTGCTACTGTCATTTAAAACTATTTTGAGATTGTAACAGTATGTTTAGAATGCTGTAAAATTTCTGGGAAAGTAAACAGAGTTGGAAATCTGGGCTGTGAAGGGTTTTGGCATCCAGTGGCCTAGGAATATAATACAACTTCTGTGCTTCACAATTATGTTTAGTAAAGTGAATGTCCTCCGGAGCAGAAACAGAGATTCGGTAGTGAGGGAGTTCAGTAGCAGATGAAGGTGTTAGAATGTGGCAAAGAAGCAAATGTCCTGGCTTGGCAGAGGGGCCTTAAATGCCTTAATGCAGATAGTTTCCTACAATGGCACTGGTGAATCTGAACTAGTGTAGACCAGGAGGCTGTGCTTTTCCAAGTCCTATTTCTCTAACCAGATATTAAGGCTGGTTCTGCTTGTCAGTAAAGCTTAACTTCTTTAGCTATTGTAAATTTCTTGGCATTAAGCAGACATTTATTAAGAGGCTGCTGAGTGTATCTTAGACACAGGGGAGAGAAAGACACATGGGTGTAGTTTCTGCCTTGAAGGATCTTAAGAGCTAATAGAGAAGAAAGACACTTAAACAGAAGGTGACAACTCAGTAAAATAAGTCATGTATCCGGAAGTTTCAGCAGATGCTGTAGGAATGCTGAACAGGGGGCATTAACCTCAGCTGAGGGAATGGTATCAGGAAGACCTACTAGTGGAGGGTATGAATTGGGTCAGGGATATGGTTTGGCGGTGTCTCCACCCAAATCTCATCTTGAATTGTGATTCTCATAATCCCACATGTCGTGGGAGGGACCCGGTGGGAGCACCGTTCTTGTGATAGTGAGTGAATTCTCACGAGATCTGATGGTTTTATAAGGCGACTTTCCCCCCTTGTTTGGCACTTCTCTTTCCTTCTGCTGTGTGAAGAAGGTGCCTTTCTTCTCCTTCCCCTTCTGCCATGGTTGTAAGTTTCCTGAGGCCTTCCCAGCCATGCAGAATTATGAGTCAATTAAGCCTCTTTTCTTTACTAAATTACTCAGCCTCAGTTATTTTTTCATAGCAGCATGAGAATGGAATAATACAGTCAGTCCTTAAGGAAGGGAAGAGTAGGGAAGCTCAGGGGAGAATCACACAAAATGGTCAGTATGTGCAAAAGCTTATCTCCTACCCATTCCACAGGCAGAGCCCCTTCTAGTGGACCACCTTGCACCTGATGGAGGAATTGGAGTAGAAGTTACAGTTAACTGTAGTCTTTTACTTTTCCCTTCTAGGGTTCTCAGCTTAGTATGTGGTCAGTGTGTATGTATGTGTAGTAGTCCATTTTCACACTGCTATAGAGAACTACCTGGAGGCCGGGTGCTGTGGCTCACACTTGTAATCCCAGTAGTTTGGGAGGCTGAGGTGGGCAGATCACCTGAGGTCAGGAGTTCGAGACCAGCCTGGCCAACATGGTGAAACCCCATGTCTACTAAAAATACAAAAATACAATTATGGTGGCGGGCACCTGTAATCCCAGCTACCTGGGAGGCTGAGGCAGGAGAATCACTTGAATCCGGAAGGCAAACATTGCAGGGAGCTGAGATTGCGCCACTGCACTCCAGCCTGGGAGACAGAGTGAGACTCTATCTCAAAATAAATAAATAAATAAATAAATAAATAAATAAATAAATAAATAGCTGGACATGGTGGCACGCGCCTGTAGTCTCAGCTACTCGGGAGGCTGAGGAAGGAGAATCGCTTGAACCCGAGAGGCAGAGGTTGCAGTGAGTCAAGATCATGCTGCTGCACTCCAGGCTTGGCAACAGGGCAAGACTCCCTCTCAAAAAAAAAAAAAAAAAGAACTACCTGGAGGCCGGGCACAGTGGCTCTCGTCTGTAATCTCAGCAGTTTAGGAGGCCAAAGCAGGTGGATTGATTGAGGCCAGGGGTTCAAGACCAGCCTGGCCAACATGGCAAAACCCTGTGTCTGCTAAAAATACAAAAATTAGCCAGGTGTGGTAATGCGCGCCTGTAGTTCCAGCTACTCAGGAGGCTGAGCCATGAGAATCCTTTGAACCCAGGAGGCGGAAGTTGCAGTGAGCTGAGATTGCGCTACTGCTCTCTAGTCTGGCCAATAGAGTGAGACTCTGTCTTAAAAAAAAAAAGTAAGATTAAAATAAAATAAAAGAACTACTTGGGACTGGATAATTTATAAAGAAAAAAGGTTTAATTGATTCACAGTTGTGCATGGCTGGGGAGAGGCCTCAGGAAACTTATATTCATGACAGAAGGCAAAGGAGAAACAAGGCACATCTTACATGGCAGCAGGAGAGAGGGTGAGAGAGCAAGGAAGTGCCACACTTTTAAACCATAAGATATCATGAGAACTCACTCACTATAATGAGAACAGCATGGGGAAATTCCACCCCCATGATCCAGTCACCTCCCACCAGGTCCCTCCCTCAACACATGGGGATTATAATTCAAGATAAGATTTGGGTAGGGACACAAAGCCAAACCATACCAATTATGTATCTTATTATCCTTTCCTTTTTTTTTTTTTAAGAATAAAGATTGCCTGAAAAAAATTTTTTACTGCTCTTGTTTTATAGGATTGACTTCATTTTACAGGATTGAATTTTTGGGCTCTACTTATATATTCCCTTATTATCATAAGGATAGATAGATATAGTAGTACGGATGTGTGTGTGTGAAGGTAAATGTGTACAGTTTGTTTTTGTTTTTATTTTATTTTATTTTATTTTTGAGATGGAGTCTTGCTCTGTCACCCAGGCTGGAGTGCAGTAGCACAATCTCAGCTCACTGCAAACTCCGCCTCCTGGGTTCAAGTGATTCTCTTGCCTCAGCCTCCCGAGTAGCTGAGATTACAGGTGTGCACCACCACACTTGGCTAATTTTTGTATTTTTAGTAGAGACAGTTTCACCATGTTGGCCAGGCCTGTCTTGAACTCCTGACGGCAAGTGATCCTCCCACCTTGGCCTCTCAAAGTACTGGGATTACAGGCATGAGTCACCATGCCCAGCTGTTAAATATAAGTTCTAGTTTCAGATAATCTCTGTGTTCACGCATATGAGCATATGCTTTTAGAAGCAGCCAGTACGTATCTTGAATGCATTGTTGCTTAGAAATGTCTTCCTCCAGATACCCTAACTCATCTTTCTCAAATTTGAAGCTGAACACATCCCTAGAGCAGGGGGCACAGTGCCGCCAGTCTCTTTGTTAAAGAATAGCAAAAGTGACCTTTACTCCAGTTCCCAGTAAGTTCCTCATCTGCATCTGAGACCCCCTCAACCTGGACTTCATTGTCATATCACTATCAGCATTTTGGTCATAACAATTTAACAAGTCTCTAAGAAGTTCTAAGCCTTCCCTCATCTTCCTGTCTTCTTTTGAGCCCTCCAAGCTGTTCCAGCTCTACCCATTACCCAGTTCCAAAGTTGCTTCCACATTTTCAGGTATCTTTGTAGCAATGGCACACTTCTCTGGTACACATTTTTTTGTGTTAATCCATCTTCACACTTCTGTAAAGACATACCTGAGACTGGGTAATTTATAAAGAAAAGTTTAATTGGCTCGTGGTTTTGTGGGCTGTATGGGCTTCTGTTTCTGTAGAGGCTTCAGGAAACTTACAGTCATGGTGAAAGGCAAAGGGAAAACAGGCACATATTTACATGGCCAGCAGTAGAGAGAGAGAGAGAGTGAAGGAAGAGGTGCTACACACTTTCAAACAACCAGATCTTGTGAGAACTCTATTATGAAAACAGCAAAGGGGAGGTCTGCCCTCGTGATTCAGTCACCTCCCACCAGGCCCCTCCTCCAACACTGGGAGTTACAATTTGACATGAGATTCGAGTGGGGAAACAGATTGAAACCATATCATACATGTATATAAGTTTTTACCAGAAGAGTGGAAATACTGCACAAAACTAACTTAACTGTTTTTTTTTTTCACTTTGTAATACTTGCACATTTTACTGATACTCTCTACCTTTGGTTTTTTGATGAATAAGGAAGGACTTAAGGGAAGGGACCTATGGGTGGCCCTGTCTTTCCCTTTCTTTTTACATTGTTATTTTCAGCATGTGTATTTGGCTAATACAAGGTAATAACAAGAGTGAAAAAGGATATGATAGAAGCAGGAACATCTTTACATGGCCAGCATCTGCATCTGAGATTGGTCATTGGTGCTTCTTGAAATGCCTTTGCCTTCCTTCTGCTTCATCACTAGCCATATTACCAAGAACCATCCACCCCTGGCCTACCTCATGCCATTAGAGATGGGATAATGGTCTGGAACAATGGTGGGGGCAGTAGGATGATGTGCGCTCATAAATTCGGTTGCTATTAAGTGAGCATGACAAGGAGATCTGCTGGAGTTTTTAAACTTTTTCTCCCACAAACAACAAATGCCTACCTGGAAATAAAGTTAATAAATCCACAGGCTTTAATGTAAAGAAACTATAAATCTTTAAAGAGCACTGATTAATGGAAAGAAATATTCCTGGATAGGAAAATTTAATATTGTAAAGATGTTGGTTCTTCCCATTTTAATGTATAAATTTAATATAGAACTACTACTCAAAATCCCAGTTTTGTGTGTGTGTGTGTGTTTTAATATTTTGCTCAGTTATTTGAAAATATTTTCCAAGAGAATAAATAAGTAGAAATATCTTTTCCTTCTCCCCACTCCTTAAAAAAAGCCTGAAAAAAAATAAAAAAATAAAATGAATGAGGGGTCTATTCCCAGCAGGTATTAAAATTAGTACTGCATAGTAATGTGGCATTAATGCAAGAACAAACTGGTAGATAAATAAAGCAATCATCTACACTCTGAATTAGATCCCAGTATGTGTAAGAATGTAATGTGAGATAAAGGTGACATCTCACATCAATTAAGAACCAAAGGATAACACAGCAAATGATGCTGAGACAGTTAACAATTGCAAACAGTTACATGAAATTTTTTCCTCCTACTAGATACAAAAGCATTTTCTTGTTAAAGAGGTAGATTTTACAATGTGACTCCAAAAGAGCTGTAGGAAACTGTATTAATAAGTATTTATCTTATCTCAAGGTGAGGAACAACTTCCTCAGCACAAAAGCAAAGGCAGAAACCATAAACAGAATTCAAAGGTGTTTGACAAACTGGAAAAAAATAATTGCAACATACATGACAAAATAAGTACGAAAAAAAAAGATGATTCCCTTACAGAAAATGTATACAAACAGCAGTTATTTAAAAAGGAAGGGGCGGGCACTGTGGCTCACGCCTGTAATCCCAGCACTTTGGGATGCCAAGGCGGGTGGATCACGAGGTCAGGAGATCGAGACCATCCTGGCCAACATGGCGAAAACCCGTCTCCTGAAAATACAAAAACAAAATTAGCCGGGTGCGGTGGCGGGCTCCTGTAGTCCCAGCTACTCCGGAGGCTGAAGCAGGAGAATGGTGTGAATCCGGGAGGCGGAGCTTGCAGTGAGCCGAGACCGCCCCACTGCACTCCAGCCTGGGTGACAGAGCAAGACTCCGTCTCAAAAAACAAAACAAAACAAAAAAAAGAAAGCCGTAATAGTCCATAAACTTGAAAGTATTTCGCCTCGCTAATAATTAAATAAGCGCAGTAACAATTTTTTGGCTTACTTGGCAAATATTTTTCATTAAGATTTTTTAATATATATATATAAATAAGACAAAGTCATGTCTCATCAAAAATCAAACAATACAGAAGTACATAAGTAAAACCTTTCTTTTTTTGCTTTTTTTTTCAGGACAGGGTCTGTCACCCAGGCTAGAGTGCAGTGATGCAATCACAGCTCCCTGCAGCCTTGACCTCCTGGGCTCAAGTGATCCTCCTGCCTCGGCCTCCCAAGTAGCTGGGACCACAGGCATGCCCCACCACACCCAGCTATTTTTGTTATTGTTGTTGAGACAGGGGTGCCATTATGTTTACCCAGGCTGGTCTTGAACTCCTGGGCTCAAACTATCCTCCCAACTTGGCCTCTCAAAGTGCTGGGATTCCAGGTGTGAGCCACTGCACCTGGCCAAAATAAAATGTTTTGTGTTTCAACTTGCATTAGCCTAGTTATTGCTAAAATTGAGTATTTTAAAATATTTCTTGGTCCCCCCACTTTTTTTTTTCTTTCTTTTTTTTTTTGAGAGGGAGTCTCACTCTGTTGCCCAGGCTGGAGTGCAGTGACGTGATCTCAGCTCACTGCAACCTCCACTCCTGGGTTCAGGTGATTCTCATGCCTCAGCCTCCCAAGTAGCTGGTCTTACAGGCATGTGCCAGCACTCCCAGCTAATTTTTGTAATTTTAGTAGAGATAGGGTTTCACCATGTTGGCCAGGCTGTCTCAAACACCTGGCCTCAAGCGATCTTCCTACCTCAGTCTCCCAAAGTGCTGGGATTACAGGTATAAACCACCACGCCTGGCCTGTTGCTTCTTTCTTATTAATTTGTGGATTATGGATATTTATTCCTTGCCTGTTATATACATTGCAAATATCTTCTCTCAGACTGTTACCTTTTAACTTTATGTTTAATTTTGAGTTATTTTTATCAGTCATTTTTTTTGTCGTCTGATTTTGCTTAGAAACTCCCTCCCCAGTTCAAAATATAAAAACATGTTCTTCTGCAGTAGTTGTCAACGATTTGTTATTTTTTTGTTATTGTTATATGTGTGTAAGCATTTAGCTTTTTACTCCATTTAACATTTCTTTTGTGTTTGGTCTGAGGTAGGGGTTTCACTTTTATTTCTAAACTTTGTTGCCAATTGTCTTGAAATTCTTTCTTGCTTATTTTATTCTTTGTTTCATTGATTTAAAATAACATATATCATAGATTTGTATGTCTATTCTAGCTTCTGCATCGTATCATTTAAATCACAGCATCTTCGTCATCTGTTTTGCTCTCTAGTGCTGCAAATCTACATCCATAGTTATTCTAAGTTTTCTAAGCTATTCTTTCCAATTTTCTTTTCCAATGAACTTGAAAATCGGCTTGTCAAGTTTCATTAAATTTTTTTTTTTTTTTAGAGATGGCGTCTCTAATAATTTGATGGTATTTTATTTTTTATGAGACAAGGTCTTGCTGTGTTGCCCAGGCTGTTCTCAAACTCCTGGGCTTAAGTGATATTCTCACGTCAGCCTCCCAAGTAGCTGGCACTATAGGTGCACACCACTGTGCCTGGCTCAAGTTTCATTTTTAAAATTCTGTTGGCAAAGGTAGTTTAAATGAAAATACTGACCAGGCGCGGTGGCTCACACCTGTAATCGCAACACTTTGGGAGGCTGAGGCAGGTGGATCACCTGAGGTCAGGAGTTCGAGACCATCCTGGCCAACATGGCAAAACCCCATCTCTACTAAAAATGCAAAAATTAGCCAGGTGTGGTGGCACGCCTGTAATGCCAGCTATTCAGGAGGCTGAGGTGGGAGAATTGCTTGAACCCAGGAGGCGCAGGTTGCAGTGAGCCAATATCGTGCCACTGCACTCCAGCCTGGGTGACAGAGCCAAACTCTGTCTCAAAAAAAAAAAAAAAAAAAAAAGAAAAGAAAAAAAGGAAACATGTACCATCCAAGTCTTGGCAGCATATGAGACTGCCTATTTCTTACCAGTCTCAGTAATACTGAGTATCTTCTTTTTTTTGAGATGGAGTTTTGCTCTTGTTGCCCAGGCTGAGTGCAATGGCGCTATCTCAGCTCACTGCAACCTCAGCCTCCCAGGTTCAAGCGATTCTCCCGCCTCAGCCTCTCAAGTAACTGGGATTACAGGCACCCGCCATCACGCCCAGCTAATTTTTTGTATTTTTAGTAGAGGGAGTTTTGCCATGTTGGCCAGGCTGTTCTCGAACTCCTGACCTCAAGACATCTGCCTGCCTCAGCTTCCCAGAGTATCAAGATTACATGTGTGAGCCACTGCACCTGGCCAGTACATGGTTTATAGAAGACAACTTGGGAATATCTGTTAAGAGTCTTTAGGCCAGGCGCAGTGGCTCAGGCCTGTAATCCTAGCACTTTGGGAGGCTGAATCGGGCAGATCACTTGAGGTCAGGAGTTCGAGACTGGCCTGGCCAACATGGCAAAATTCCATCTCTACCAAAAATACAAAAATTAGCTGAGTGTGGTAGCACGACCCTGTAATCCCAGCTACTCTGAAGGCTTAGGCGGGAGAGTCTCTTGAAACCAGGAGGCGGAGGTTGCAGTGAGCCGAGATCATGCCACTGCACTCCAGCCTGGGTGATAGCCAGACTCTGTCTCAAAAAAAAAAGTCTTTAAAATACTCCTTGATCTACTACTTTGACCTTTAATAATTCATCCTAAAAGAATATTCAGGAACAGCGTTTCTTCTACATAAATGTTCAGCACAGTGCTATTTATAATAACCCCAAAAGAGGAAGATTATGAATGTCTAATAATATGGCATAACAAAATGAATTATGGCACACTCAACACATCAAAATTTCTGAATATTCATATATTTCATAATATAGGGAAATAACCATAATAGAATATAAAATAGAAGTAGGATGCCATCTTTATAGCCAGATTGATGCCAATATTTTTAAATTAAGTATATGATTTGTTTTATTTTGTTTTGTTTTTGAGATGAAGTCTCACTCTGTCACCCAGGCTGGAGTGCAGTGGCACCATCTCGGCTCACTGCAAGCTCCACCTCCCAGGTTCACGCCATTCTCCTGCCTCAGCCTCCCAAGTAGCTGGGACTGCAGATGCCCACCACCACGCCCAGCTAATTTTTTGTATTTTTAGTAGAGATGGGGCTTCACTGTGTTAGCCAGGATGGTCTCCATCTCCTGACCTCGTGATCCGCCTGCCTCAGCCTCCCGAAGTGCCGGGATTATAGGCATGAACCGCCACGCCCGGCCCTAAATATATGTATTTTTAATTGCATGTATGAATTTGCTAGGACAGCCATAAAACACACACACACACACACACACACACACACACACACACACACACACACGGTGGCTTAAATGACCGAAATATATTTTTTCACAGTTCTGGAGGCTGAAAGTCCAAGATCAAGATCAAGGTATTGCCAGGTTTGGTTTCTTCTAAGGCCTCTCTCCTTGGCATGTAAATGGCCACCTTCTTGCTGTACCCTCACATAGCCCCTCCTCTCTCTGAGTGGCCTGTGGTGTTTCTTCCTCTTCTTATAAGGACATCAGTCATACTGGATTAGTGCCCTACCCTTATGACCTCATTTTACCTTAATTGCCTGTTTAAAGCCCCTGTCTCCTAATACAGTCACATTCTAAGTTAGGGGTGAAGCTTTAGTATATGAATTCTGGGAGGACACAGTTCAGTCCATAATACTGCATAAAAATGTAAGGAAGAACATCAAAATGTTCACATGTTTTCTAGATGATGGCATTACCTGAGATTATTGGGCTTTTATTACATTTCCTGTAGTTATATATTTTCTATGAATGAAAATATTACATATTTTCAGTGAACATGTGTTACTTTTATAATCAGAGAAAAGTTAATTTAAAAAAAGTTATTTCCACATTGCCTATCCTAAGTGCGGGACAAGGCAGGATGAGCGGGGCCAGCAGCAGTGCCTTCTGGTGTGCCTCAGCACTCCATGTGCTCCCAAATACAGCCATTAAACTAAGAAAAGTCCTATTTCTGGATGAGATAGGGTAATTTCTTCATGAAATGTAGTGATACACCTGATGATTCTGCTGAATAAACCAAGAGTTGAGAATCTAGATGTTAGATACCAAATGAAAAAGTATGTACTGTGTGATTCTATTTGTGTACAATTCTAAGTAATGAAACTAATCTGTAACAAGAAAAGCAGATCTACAGATCTCTGAAACTGGGGGGAGGAATTACAAATGGGCAGGGGATGATGGAAAGCTTTATTATCTGGATTGTGCTGATGGTTTCATGAGTGTCTACATATATCAGGACTCAAACTGTGCAGTTAAAATATGTGCAGTTTATTATATGTCAGTTATGTCTCAGGAAAGATGTTTAAAATGGGAGAGGGCACTGGAAGAAAAGATTTTGGCAGCCTTTGGGGCATTACACTATTACTTATTTATTAAAATAGTGATGTGGGGCTGGGCTTTGCGAACCAAAAGAAACCTTTAGGATTTGGAGGCTATGGGGGCAGACTGCTGTGTACAGTTTTGGGAAGGGGCCTCTAAACCTGCTGGCCCCTTCCTGCCTCATAATCCAATATAACAGGGCTTAGGCTTGTCACTGTTTTGCATAAAAAGGAATGAGTGTATGGGAGTGGAAGCCTGGTGGGTGAGCCAGTCTGAGACACAGCAATCTCTTTAAATGTATTGGCTCGTTAATATTGTGAAGATGGGGATGTTTCTTTTACAGCTGCATTGGATGCTGATTTTTTAAAGACAGGAATTGGTACAGTGCTACAAGAGGGAAATATACTTAAAAATCACAACATTACCTGTGGTAAAAATTATCATAAAAACTACCTAGTGCTCAAGCAGGGGATTGCTTCAATTCTGCCCCTGTAATGACAGGAAATGGTCCTTGGTGAAGTTGTTTTCCATGAAGCTGTGATGAAATCAACTAAAGTGGTAATAAAGCAGAGTGTAAATGTGAGGGACTCAAGTAAGGTGTAAAAGTGCAGAAGCTGCTAGAATGTTTGAATTGGAATCCTCAGGAAATGATTCTGTAAAATATCAAACATGAATTGATTGAGTTCTCAATTCAGAACTGTCAGTAGTACAGGCAGGCCCCACGGCTGTGGGGAAAGTAGAGGAGGAGGCGGCTACCCCTACCCGCAACAACAGCTTATTTTTTGCGGTGATTCTTTGATGAGTTAATGTTCAGTAGATCCCCGTTATAAAAAGTTGGAAGCACATCTCAATAAAACCTCAGTAAGCTGTGGAAACGTAAGTAAAATATACATGATCAGATATATTTTCTAATTATAGAAATAACTTTTATGTTGATACTGTATTCCAAATGACAAATCTGTTCCTTCTTGTCACCACTGCTACTGCCACCCTAGTGCAAGCCACCACCCCTCTCCTCACCGTTGTCATTTCTGTCTACTTACTGGTCTCACGTCGACACTGCCTAGTCTTTTTCACTGTTCTCCACCCTCCTGCCAGTGTTACCTTATCAGGACACTCTCTTATGCAAAATCACTGAGACTTTCTAGTGCCCTTAGGAGAAAGCTCAAACTCTTCACCCTGGTGCTCAAGGCCCTGCATGGTATGGTGCCTACTTATTTGCTTCATCTTGTACCAATTCTCATCTAGCTTTCTATATTCCAGCCACACAGGCCTTTCCATTCCAAAAATACACCATTCATTCTCTGACCACAGGGTCTTTGTGCTTGCTCTTTGCTCTGGAATGCCCCTCGCCCTCTCCTCATCCTTACTCTCACTTTGTCAAACCCCACCCCCTTTATTTAAGATAACCTTCTATTATACCTTTAAATTTCAGATTAATGTCACTTCTTCAGAAAAGGCTTCCCTGACCCCCTACCCCTAGTCTTGGTAAAGTTTCTTAGTATGATGCTTATAGATGTGGAGTTTTTTTTCTTTCAGAGCACTTAGTTTCATTTGTAACTATACATTTATTTACATGGTTTGATAATAGAAGAGACTGTCTGTTTTGTTCACTGCTGTATTCCCAGCGTTTGGAACCCTGATACTCAGTGTGTGTTGAATGAATGAATAAGTGGAATGATGTGTTGCGTTCTGAGGACCAGAAGATCAACCCAAATCCTGGTTTCCACTCTGCAGCTGATTTACTATGTAATAAATAAGACAATCTTTCTGAGCCTCAGATTTCTCAGCTATAAAATGAAAAAAACTAACCTAATGAGCTGGGGCTCTTCGTTTTGTTTTGTTTTTTATTTTTTGAGACAGAGTCTCGCTCTGTCGCCCAGGCTGGAGTGCAGTAGCACGATCTCAACTCACTGCTAGCTCTGCCTCCCAGGTTCACCCCGTTCTCCTGCCGCAACCTCCCGAATAGCTGGGACTACAGGTGCCCGCAACCACGCCCGGCTAACTTTTTGTATTTTTAGTAGAGATAGGGTTTCACCATTTTAGCCAGGATGGTCTCGATCTCCTGACCTCGTGATCCGCCCGCCTCGGCCTCCCAAAGTGCTGGGATTACAGGCGTGAGCCACCTCGCCCGGTCTCTTTGTTGTTTTTAAACAGGTATCCATTAGGTATAGAGAACTGTGTTAATTGTATATGCCATTCTTAGTGGTCCTTCTTTTTTACCTTCTCTTTTACTCATATTTTTTCTTATTTGAACCCTGCTTCTGTTCCCTTCTCTTTATGATACCATCTCTAGTATGTTTATTTCCTTAATATATACCTATTCTTGTAAAAATCTATAATATTGGGCAATTTTGTATATGTGTTTTAATTTTCAGAAATGTTTTTATATTATAGATCTTATTCTTTTTTATACTTTCTCACCCAGTTTTAAAATTTATATATCATGTGTCTTAATGTTACTTAATATTCCATCATAATAATTATAAATGTATTATTAGAAAATTTATATAGTTCTTACCGTGTGTCATCACTGTTCTAAGCAATTTACATAAAGTCATTTAACCCTTGCAACAGTCTTGCAAGGTAGATACCATTATTTTTCTCACGTTTCATTCATTCATTGCCCTGGTGATGGAAACCTAGGTTGTCTTCAGCTTCCTGTTCTCAAAAACAGGACTGCAATGAATTTCCTTGTGTCTGTCTCCTTTGCACCTGTGTGATAGTTTCTTTGGGACCTTTATCCAAAAGTGAGATGCCTGAGTACTAAAGTATGCACATATTTAATTTTGCTTCATACTTCCAGATTGTCTTCCTGCCAGTTCATACTCCCAGGGCCAGGAGTACAAAAGAGCCCTTTTCCTCCCACGTACTCCTTGCCATTATGAAGGCCATAAAGTAGTATATCACTGCTGTGATTCCTGGTCAGTTTCTCACCACCACTACTGCTATTACCCTAGTGCAAGCTACCATCACCTCTTCTCTCCGTTGCCATAGTCTGTCTACTCAGCGGGCCCTGCATCTTCTCTGGTCCTTCTCATCCTTCTCCGCACTTCAGTCAGAATAATCTTACTAGAACGCTGTTTTGCTCAAATCACTGAGCATTTTTTCTTTAATCCATTGAAATGATAGATGTTCTAATGATGATCCATACTTGCATTCCTAGGACACTTGCTACCTAGACATGACATTTTCTGTAAGTAATTATTGGCTGTGGTTGGCTAATACGTATTTTAGAATTTTTGCATCTGTTTCCTTAAATAAAATGGGTCTATAAATTTCTTTTCTTGGCCTGTCTCTAAGCTGTTTTTATAAACAAAGCTATATTAAAATGGCTTGAACAGCTTTCCCTCTTTTTCTGTTTTCTGGACCAATGTATAACAAGATGTAAATTATCTGTTTCTTGAACTAAATGTTCCTCAAAGTTCTTTCTTCCCTTCCCCGCACCGCAAAACAGGTTGTCACCCAGGCTGGAGTTCAGTGGCCTGATCAAAGCTCACTGCAGCCTCCACTTCCTGGGCCCAAGCAATCCTCCCACAGCCTTCTGAGTAGCTGGGACTACAGGCACATGCTACCACACCTGGGTAATTTTAAGAAAAATAAAAATGTAGAGACAGAGTCTCCTTATGTTGCTCAGGCTGGTCTTGAACTCCTGGGCTCCAGCAGCCTCCCACCTTGGTCTCCTAAAGTGCTGGAATTACAGGTGTGAGCCACCACACCTGGCCTTTACAAAGTTATTTTTTCCTTTACAAAGTTATTTTTCACTATTCATTTTATGATTTGGTGAATCACATGCTTGTGAGATTCTTAGTAGGCCTTCACCAGTTGTGTGAATTAGCCAAGCAAATTAACATATATCTAAGACCTCAGCAATACTAGGAGAGAGAGTTAACCTACTATAAGTAGAAAATGGTGTGTTTTCTCTCATATGCAAACTGACAACTGTAAACAGAAGTTCAGTAGTCCACTGATACCTATTGTCACTCATTTATTTGTTTTACTAAATTTTTGCCACAAAACATATGATGTATACGTTGTATCTAATAGAATATTAAGGAGCTTTCCTGACCTCATACTCACCCCCACCCAGCTGATTTCTTGGCTCTTCTTTCCTTCCCCATGGAGACACACTGCTTTGTTTTACTCCTACTGTATCCCTTGTGTCCCTCTGCACCCTTTTTCTTCCCATCTGTTTGATTTTTATGGCTCTAGAGGAAAACTGAGTTCTTTGAGCCTAAAGACAAGGGGATTTCCAGAAAGGGTAGGTTTGGCAAAATTACAAAATTGAAATAGTGGGTAGCAGAGGGAGGGGATTTGGTCTCTGTAAATTTGGCAGGTGATGGGAAAAAATTATCATGCTGCTGTGTAATTTCATGACCCAAAGATTTTAGAGTAGATACATAATGTTATTGTAGACCCGTAGCAGCTTTGGAGAACTTGGGCAGTGCACACCCATTCTTGTTAAACTACTTCGATAAGCTTTGTGTCATGATTCTCTGAATCTCAGTCTCAGCTAGAATGAAATCAGAACACTTGACGTTACTATTCAGACATCTCCCATTCTTCTGAGTACGTATTACTTTAAACTATATTAGTAATTTTCATATCATGTTATTTTTATTTTTCAATTGTCTTGAGGATATAGTACATGAAGAAAAGATTATTTATCAGACAGTAACTGTCTGGCACACACAGTCTACATTATGTAGTTAAGCTGAGATCCAAAGACTGACAAACAAGCTATGAAAGCTAAAAGGCAGTATTTCTTGTGGCAAATCAGTTATAATAATTTTAAATCTCAGTGCTTTACATTTGTGACATTTTGTATAATAAACAATTAACTGCCTGCTTTTGACATTTCAAAGTTAATGTGAAGTGAGTTATAAAACAGATGCTGTAAACGTCATGTCCCAAAATGGAGAGGTAAATGGCTATTGGCCTCTGGGCGGGTAAGACCTAATTATTCCTCACTGTACCCTCTGTACCTTTTACTACCCGTTGGTGTTTCATTGTCTTTGATAAACAAGATAATTGATATAAATGAATGCGATGCTGTAAAATAGTTCCCCAATTGCAGATTTTCATGCTGGAGGTATAATTTTCCTTATGGCACGTTGCTGTTAATCTTTAAAGGGGTAGGTTAGTTAATCTGCCTTCCACAAGAATGCATTAGGTAAGTCACAGCTGACAAAAACATTAGGTGTAACTATGGCACAGGAAAAAATGACTAATACTCACATTAGTGAGCAAGAGCATGTGGATTTTTAAGCGGGAGGTTTAGAGTTGGAAATAACAGAAGAATATCTTGGAGATGCAGTCCTCCCCAGGAAGAGGACCAAGGCAATGTACAGTGAGAAGGGGTACAGCTTGGCTGTCTCTTCTCCTTCCTCATCAGCCAGAATGCTGATTTTGCTGCGCTGACTGACTTACAGGCTGAGGATCCTAAACAAGGAAGCCTTAATGTGCTTTCTTCCTTCTCATTTGGTGGAAAAGGGCTAGGGCTTGGCAAAACTACCATTTTGTCTCATATACTAATACTCAGCATTCTCAATCCTTTGCTAGAAGGCTCTTTTTAGGAAATGTCAAAGACTGAGCAAGCAGAAGAGCAATGTAAGTTTGCACCCAGTAGGAAAACTGGGATGAAAGAATTGACAGTGACTGCTTGGGAAAAAAAAACTGTTTCTCTTTATATGTATGGAAATATGTGTGGTGCGTAGTTTTTTTTTTTTTTTTTTTTTTTTTTTTTTTTTGTGTGTGTGTGTGTGTGTGTGTGTATGTGTGTGTGTGTAAAACAACAAGAAAGAATGAATGAAAAAGAAAGTAGGCAGACAGGAGAAAGTGTAATGTGGCATACCCATGGCTTCCCTTAGAGGAGTGTTGTGCAGCTTATCACTTGAAGTCATGGTGGTATGAAAAATAATAATCATCATCATTTACTTGTCTAAGGAGTTCTAATATTTAGTGTTAAAAACAAATTTAAACTCATGACAAGGAAAACGACAGTGAAATGAGATTTCTCCCAGAACAGTTTTCTTTGGCAGTGTTATCACACAGCCTTTCAAAGATCCAGCATGTTAAGGGTGGTTTGCTGTCCAGTTTAATGTCATCCCTTCGCCGAATGGATGGGCTGCTTCCCTCCCCCTCTTCCTCTCTTGAAAGGTTAGCCTTTCTTCAGAATAGTACAGGTTTTTCCTACAACATCTGTCAACTTGGCAACAAGCACACCCTAAGGAAATTACGAACATTTGAAGACCATCTAAATACTGTAGGGAACCTTTCCTTCTTTCTCTCCTCTCTCCCTCTTCTCCCTCCTGCCTTTCCCCAAGAAGAATGGAGCAGCCACATGGCAATGTCACTGTCTGTCTCACTGATAAATTATAAGCCCGTTTGCGTCTGTGCTTCATTTAATATGTTTTGATTTGCTCATTCTTTTGTGATAGCTCTTGAAACCTTAAAGCAGTGACAATCGTAAAAGGCAGACTGTGGGAAGACCCCTTTGTTTAATGAAAAGAGACCTACCCTAGCCACTGTACTGTTAGCACAAAGAGGCTACTTTGGTCAGATGACTCAGATGATCTTGATCTGATTCAGTAGGTCAGAAATTGCTGTCCCCAGCAAATATCGACCAGAAGGAACTGCTTTCTCAGTTATTCTGAAACTGCCAGCTGCATATTACACTAGCAGGTGCTCATAGTTTTTTGCAGGTCAGTAGAATTGTTATTGGTTCTTCCTTTGCCTCTTATCCTTTAAGACGGCTTGTCTCCCATCTTGTGTAATACCCAGATTTATGAAATAGTCCCACCTACCCATTCCACATGGGGAAAAAATCTGGCTTTCTGTGTCTGGGGAAGTGCCAAGCCTAGGTCTTATGCTTCTCTGAAACTCTCAAAATTCTTTTGTAAACGTTATCTAACTTATTCTGTCAATATTCATAAAAAGATAGGGGGAAGAAGGGACTACTATCTTTATAGGTATTAAAACAGAGTCGCAGAATGGTTAAATGACTTCCTTGATGTTCTAGGAAGCTGTTTACAGAACTGAGGTTCGTTCTCTGAATGCCTGCTTTCTAGTCTATTGCCGTGTCCAGTGGACTTTCAAGCAGAAGCTGGGAAGGGAAGAGCAACTGTTTTCCTCCCACATAATTAATATGTAGATATAATGGAAAGAGAGTTAAAATGTAGAAATAAGATATTCCTTAAAAGGCAGATACGAAAATGTAGTAAAGTGTCATTTAAAAATACTTGTATTGAGAAGGAGGCGGAGTAAGATGGCCAAATAGAAGCCTCCACTGGTCATCTTCCCCATAGGAACACCAAATTTGACAAGTATCTACCAAAAAAGCACTTTAATAAGAATGAAAAATCAGGTGAGTGGTCACAGTACCTGGTTAACTCAATCTCACTGAAAGAGGCACAGGAAAGGATAGGAATGACAGCCTTGAATTGCTGATGCCACCTCTCCCCTAGTAGCCACATGGCGTGGAGAGAGAATCTGTGCATTTTGGGGGAGGGGGAGAGTGCTGCGATTGTGGGGCTTTGCATTGGAACTCAGTGCTGCCAACACTGGGCAAAACACAGCCAATGCCCATGGAAGGAGCATTTAGACAAGCCCTTGCCAGAGGGAAATCTCCCATCCCAGCAGTCAGAGCTTGAGTTTCGGCATGCTCACCACCATAGGCTACAGTGCTCTGGGATTCTAAATAAACTTGAAAGGCAGTCTAGGCCACAAGGACTGTAACTCCTGGGCAAGTCCTAGTGCTGTGCTGTGCTGGGCTAAGAGCCAGTGACTTGGGGAGTATGCAACCTAGTGAGACACCAACCAGGGCGGCTAAGGGAATGTTTGCACCATCCCTCTCCCAACCCCAGGCAGCACAGCTCACAGCAATGCAAGTGACCCTTTTCTTCTGCTTGAGGAGAGGAGAGGGAAGAGTAAAGAGGACTTTGTTTTGCACCTTGAATACCAGTGCAGCCACAGTAAAATAGGACACTGGGCAGAGTCATGAGGCCTCCATTCCAGGCCCTAGCTCCCAGATGACATTTCTAGACATGCCCTGGGCCAGAAGGGAACCTGCTGCCCTGACGGGAAGGACCCAGTCCTGGCAGGATTCATCACTTGTGGACTACAGTGCCCTTGGGCTCTGAATAATGAGCAGTGGTGACCAGGTAGTACACACTGTGAGCCTTGAGTGAGACTCTAAGACATGCTGGCTTTGGGTGTGACCCCGCATATTCACAGCTGTGGTGGATGTGAGGAGAGGCTCTTACTGCTTGAGAAGAGTATACATATGTAACAAACCTGCACGTTGTGCACATGTACCGTGGAACTTAAAGTATAATAATAGTAATTTAAAAAAAGAAAAAGAAAAGGAGACGGAATAATAAAGGGATTATTATCTTTATTTTATAAGTAGAGCAATATCTTGCAGCTTAGGTACCAGCTTGGCCACAGTGAGGAAGAGCACCAAGTGGGCTCCTTAGGTCCCCAGTTCCAGGTCTTGGCTCTTGGACAACATTTCTGGACCTCCTCTGGTCCAGAGGGGAGCCTACGGCCATTAAGGGTGAATGCCAGGCCTGGCAGCATTCACCACAAACTGACTGAAGAGCCCTTGGGCCGGAAGTGAACATCAGTGGTGCCCTGGCAGTACTCCCTGTGGGCTTGTGGTGGTAGTGGACATGAGGAGAGACCCCTCTGCATGGGGCTAGGGGTGGGAAGCACTTTGTCTGTGGTTTCACTGCCAGCTTAGTCACAGTAGAATAGAGCACCGGGTAGATTTCTAAGGTTTCTGATTCCAGGCCCTGGCCGCTACGCAGCATCTCTGGACCTGCAGGGCCTGGGGGAGCTCACCGCCCTGAAGTTAAGGACACATGACTGGCTGGCTTCACTACCTGCTGGTTGTAGAGCCCTAGGGCCTTGAGCAAACATAGGTGGTAGCTAGGTAGTGGTTACAGTGGTCCTTGGGCAAGATCCAGTGCTGTGCTGGCTTCAGGTCTGACCTAGCACACCCCCAATAGTGGTGGCCACAGGTATGTTTGTGTCACTCTTCCCCCAGTACAAAGCAGAGAGGGAGAGAGAGACTACATTTGTTTGAGAGAAAGTAAGGGAAAAGAACAAGAGTCTCTGTCTGGCAATCCAGAGAATTCTTCTGGATCTTACCCACAACCAAGTCAGTACCTCTATGAGTCTATAAGAACTACAGCATTATTGGGCCAGGGGTGCCCCAGTGTAGATATGGCTGTAGTGACCAAAAACTTAGATCAAACACCTAAGTCCCTTAGAATACCTAGAAAACCTTCCCAAGAAGGGTGGGTACAAACAAAATACCTAACTCTTCAATGCCCAGACACTGACAAATATCTACAAGTATCAAGACCATTCAGGAAAACAACCTCATCAAACGAATTAAATAAGGCACCAGGGGCCAATCCTGGAGAGACAGAGATATTTGACCTTTCTTTTTTTTTTTTTTTTGAGACGGAGTCTCGCTCTGTCACCCAGGCTGGAGTGCAGTGGCCAGATCTCAGCTCACTGCAAGCTCCGCCTCCCAGGTTTACGCCATTCTCCTGCCTCAGCCTCCTGAGTAGCTGGGACTACAGGCGCCCACCACTACGCCCGGCTAGTTTTTTGTATTTTTTAGTAGAGATGGGGTTTCACTGTGTTAACCAGGATGGTCTCAATCTCCTGACCTCGTGATCCGCCCGTCTCGGCCTCCCAAAGTGCTGGGATTACAGGCTTGAGCCACCACACCCGGCAGATATTTGACCTTTCAAACAGAGAATTCAAAATAGCTGTTTTGGCTGGGCACAGTGGCTCACGCCTGTAATCCCAGCACTTTAGGAGGCTGAGGCGGGTGGATCACCCAAGGTCAGGAGCTCAAGGTCAGCCTGGCCAACATGGTGAAACCCTGTCTCTACTAAAAATACACAAATTAGCCAGGGATGGTGGCGAGTGCCTGTAATCCCAGCTACTCAGGAGACTGAGGCAGGAGAATTGCTTGAACCCAGGAGGTGGAAGTTGCAGTGAGCCGAGGTTGCACCACTACACTCTAGCCTGGGCAACACAGCAAGACTCCATCTCAAAAAAAAAAAAAGCTATTTTGAGGAAACTCAAAGACATTCAAGATAACACAGAGAAGGAATTCAGAATCCTATCAGATATATTTAACAAAGAAAATAATTAAAAAGAAGCAAGCAGAATTCTGGATTGAAAAATGCAATGGACATACTGAAGAATGCATTAGAGTCTCTTACTAGCAGAATTGATTAAGCAGAAGAAAGAAAAGCCTGAGCTAGAAGACAGGCTATTTGAAATTACACAGTCAGAGAAGACAAAAGAAAACAGGATAAGAAAGAATAAAGAATGCTTACAAGATCTAGAAGATAGCCTCAGAAGGGCAAATCTAAGAGTTATTGGCCTTAAAAAGGAGGTAGAGATAGGGGTAAAAAGTCAGTTCAAAGAGATAATAATACAGAACTTCCCAAACTCAGAGAAAAATATCAATTTTCAAGTACAAGAAGGTTTAGAACACTAAGCAGATTTAACCCAAAGAAAATTGCCTCAAGGCATTTAATAATCAAATTCCCAAAGGTTAAGGATAAAGAAAGGATCCTAAAAGCAGCAGGAGAAAAGAAACAAATCACATACAATAGAGCTCAATATGTCTGGCATCAGACTTTTCAGTGCAAGCCTACAGGCCAGAAGAGAGTGGCATGACATATTTAAAGTGTTGAAGGAAGGCCAGCCACAGTGGCTCACACCTGTAATCCCAGCACTTTGGGAGGCTGAGGTGGGCAGATCACGAGGACAGGAGTTCGAGACCAGCCTGGCTAACATGGTAAAACCTTGTCTCTACTAAAAATACCAAAAATGAGCTGAGCATGGTGGTGCACGCCTGTAATCCCAGCTACTCAGGAGGCTGAGGCAGGAGAATCACTTGAACCCGGGAGACGGAGGTTTCAGTGAGCCAAGATCATGCCATTGCACTCCAGCCTAGCAACAGAGCGAGATTCCAACTCAAAAAAAAATTAAAAATTAAGTGCTGAAGGAAAAACCTTTTATCCTAGAATAGTATATCCAGAAAAAATATCCTTTAAGCATGAAGGAGAAATAAATACTTTGACAGACAAACAAAAGGTGAGGGATTTCATCGACACCAGACCTGTCCTATAAGAAATGCTAAAGGGATTTCTTTGCTGCAAAAGCAAAGGATGTTAATGAGCAATAAGAAATCATCTAAAGGTACAAAACTCAATAATAAGTACACAGAAAAAGAATATTTTAAGACTGAAATTGTAGTATATAAACCACTCATATCTTAAGTAGAAAGATGAAAAGATGAACTGATTAAAATAACTTCAACAACTTTTGAAGACATATACAATACAATAATATATAAATAGAAACCACAGAAAGTTAAAAAGTGGGGAGATGAAGTTAAATTATATAATTTTTATTAGTTTTCTTTTTTCTTGTTTATGTAATCAGTGTTGTCAACAGTTTAAAATAATGGGTCATATTACCTGCAAGTCTCATGGTAACCTCAAATCTAAAAACATACAATAGATACAAAAAATAAAGAGCAAGAAATTAAAGCATAGCACCAGAAAAAAATCACCGTCACTAAGAAGATGACGGAAAGCAAGAGAAGACCACAGAACAACCAGGAAACAAATAAGAAAATGGCAGGAGTAAGTCATTCCTCATCAGTAATAGCATTGTATATAAATGGACTAAACTTTCCAAAGGACATAGAGTGGGTGAATGGATAAAAAGGCAAGACCCAACAATCTGTTGTCCACCAATAACACACCTCACCTATAAGGAAACACACAGACTGAAACTAAAGTGATGCAAAAAGACATTCCATGCGAGTGGAAACCAAAAAAGAACAGGGGTAGCTATACTTTTATCAGACAAAATAGATTTCAAGACAAAAACTATAAAAAGAGACAAATAAGGTCATATATAGTGATAAAGGGGTCAACTCAGTAAGAGGATATGACAATTATAAATATATAGGCACCCAACACTGGAGCACCCTGATATATAAAGCAAATATTATTAGAGCTAAAGAGAGAGATAGACTCTAACACAATAATAGCTGGAGACTTCAGCATCCCACTTTCAGCATTGGACCGATCATTTAGACAGAAAATCAATAAAGAAACGTCAGACTTACTCTGTGCTATAGACCAAATGGACCTCATAGATATTTACAGAACATTTCATCCAACAGCTGCAGAATACACGTTCTTCTGCTCAACACATGGATTATTCTAAAGGACAGACCATATCTTAGGCCGCAAAACAAGTCTCAAAACTTTTTAAAAAAATGAAATAATATCAAATATCTTCTCTGACCACAATGGAATAAAACTAGAAATCAATAACAAGAGAAATTTTGGAAACTATCCAAACACATGCAAATTAAACAGTATGCTTCTGAATGACCAGTGGGTCAAGGAAGAGATTAAGAAGGAAATCAAAAATATTTTTGAAACAAATGATAATGGAAACACAACATACCAAAACCTGTGGGATTAAAAAAAAAAGAAAAGAAAAGAAAAGAAAAACACACCTGTGGGATACAGCAAAAGCAGTACTAAAAGAGAAGTCTATAGCTATAAGTGCCTGCATCAAAAAAAAAAGAAGAAAAACTTCAAATAAACAACCTAATTATTTATCTTAAAGAACTAGAAAAGCAAGAGCAAACCAAATCTAAAGTTACTAGAAGAGAGAATAAAGATCAGAGCAGAAGTAAATGAAATTGAAATGAAGAAAACAATACAAAAGATCAACGAAACAAAAAGTTGTGTTTTTTTGAAAAATAAAATTGACAAGCCAGTCTAACTTAGGAAAACAGAGGACCCCAATAAAGAGAATCCGAGGCCTGGCGCTGTGGCTCTCGCCTGTAATCCCAGCACTTTGGGAGGCTGAGGCGGGCGGATCATGAGGTCAGGAGATCGAGACCATCCAGGCTAACACGGTGAAACCCCGTCTCCACTAAAAATACAAAAAATTAGCCGGGTGTGGTTGCGGGTGCCTGTAGTCCCAGCTACTTGGGAGGCTGAGGCAGGAAAATGGCGTGAACCTGGGAGGCGGAGCTTGCAGTGAGCCGAGATCGTGCCACTGCACTCTAGCCTGGGCGACAGAGCAAGACTCCGTCTCAAAAAAAAAAAAAAAAGAAAATCAGAGATGAATACGAAGACATTGCAACCAATACTGCAGAAATTTAAAGGATCGTTAGAGGCTGCTATAAGCATATATATACCAATAAATTGGAAAACCTAGAAGAGATGGATAAATTCCTAGACACTTAACAACTTACCAAGACTGAACCATGAAGAAATCCAAAACCTGAACAGACCAATAACAAGTAACAAGATTGAAGATGTAATAAAGTCTCCCAAGATAAAGAAAAGAAAGAGAAAGAAAGAAAGAAAAGCCCAGGACCCAATGGCTTCACTGCTGAATTTTACCAAATACTTAAAGAAGAACTAATACTAATTCTACTCATATTATTCTGAAAAATAAAGGTGGAGAGAATACTTCCAAACTCATTCTACAAGGTCAATGTTACTCTGTTATCAAAACCAGACAAAGACATAAAAAAAAATAAAATTACAGGTCAATATCTCTGATGCAAGCATCCTCAACAAAATACTAACAAACAACAAATGCGATGTTGTTAGTATTTTGTATTTGAAATGCATAAATGTTTTAAATACAAAATACTAGCAACATCACATTAAAAGATAATTTACCAGGCACAGTGGCTCATACCTATAATCCCAGTGCTGTGGGAGGCCAAGGCAGGCCTCAGGATCACCTGAGGTCAGGAATTCGAGACCAGCCTGGTGAAACCCCATCTCTACTAAAAATAGAAAAATTAGCCAGATGTGGGGGTATGTACCTGTAGTCCCAGCTACTCAGGAGGCTGAGGCAGGAGAATCACTTGAACCCAAGAGGCGGAGGTTGCAGTGAGCCAAGATGACGTCACTGCACTCCAGCCTGGGTGATAGAGTGAGACGCCATCTCAAAAAAAAAAAAAAAAAAAAAAAAAAAAAAAAAAAAATAATAATTCATCATGATCAAGTGGAATTTATCCCAAGGATGCAAGAATGGTTCAACATATGCAAATCAATCAACATGATACATCATATCAATAATAAAGAACAACAACCATGTAATTATTTCAATTGATGATGAAAAAGCATTTGATAAAATTCAACATCCCTTTATGATAAAGTTCAAGAAACTGGGTATAGAAAGAACATAGCTCAACATAATAAAAGCCATATAAAACAGTCCCACAGCTAGTATCATACTGAATGGGGAAAAACTGAAATCATTTCCTCTAAGATCAGGAACATGACAAGGATGCCCACTTTCACCACTTAGGACTTTTAACATAGCAGTGGAAGTCCTAGCCAGAGCAATCAGACAAGAGAAAGAAATAAAGAGCATCCAATTTGGAAATGAAGAAGCCAAATTACCCTTGTTTGAAGACACGATCCTATATTTGGAAAAATGTAAAGACTCCACCAAAAAATTTAGAACTGATCAATTCAGTAAAGTTGTAAGATAGAAAATCACCAGTAACATTTTTATATGCTTAAACAATCTGAAAAAGAAATCAAGAAAGTAATCTTATTTACAATAGCTACAAATAAATATTTAGGAATTGATCAAAGAAATGAAAGATGTCTACAATGAAAACTATAAAACATTGATGAAAGAAATTGAAGAGGACACAAAAAAAGTAAAGATATTTCATGTCCATGGATTGAAAGAATCAATATCGTTAAAATGTCCATAGTGCCCAAAGCAGTCTACACATTCAATGCAATCCCTATCAAAATACCAATGACATTGTTCACAGAAGTAGAAAGACCATCCTAAAATTTATATGGAACCACAAAAGAGCTGGAATAGACAAAGCTGTCCTGAACGGAAAGAACAAAACTGAAAGAATCTCCTTACCTGACTTCAAATTATCCTACAGAACCTTGGTAACCAAAACAGGACGGTACTGTTATAAAAACAGACACATAGACCGATAGAACAGAATAGAGAACCCAGAAATAAATCCACACAACTACATGAACTCATTTTCAACAAAGGTGTCAAGAATATATACTGGAGAAAAGGTAGTCTTCAATAAATGATGCTGGGAAAACTGGATATCCATATGTAGAAGAATGAAACTAGACCCTTATCTCTCTTTCTCCATATACAAATATCAAATCAAAATGATTAAAGACATAAATTTACTATCTCAAACTACAAAGCTAGTAAAAGAAAACATTGAAGAAACTCCCCGGGCCATTGGAATGGGTAAAGATTTCTTGAGTAATAACCCACAAACACAGGCAACCAAAGCAAAAATGGATGATGGGATCACATCAAGTTAAAAAGCTTCTACATAGCAAAAGAAACAATTAACAAAGAAACATTCCACAGAATGGGAGAAAATATTTGCAAAGTACCTATCTGACAAGGGATTAATAACCAGAATATATAAGGAACTCAAACAACTCTATAGGGAAAACAATCAAATAATTCAATTAAAAATGAGCAAAATATCTGAATAGACATTTTTCAAGAGAAGGCATAGAAATGGAAAACAGGCATATGAAAAGGTGCTCAGGTTGGTTGGGCACAGTGGCTCACTCCTGTAATCCCAGCATTTTGGGAGTCCAAGGTGGGTGGATCACCTGAAGTCAGGAGTTCGAGACCAGCCTGGCCAACATAGTGAAACCCTTTCTCTACTAAAAGTAAAAAATTAGCTGGGCGTGGTGGCACTTGCCTGTAGTCCCAGCTACTTGGGAAGCTGAGGCAGGAGAATCTCTTGAACCTGGGAGGTGGAGGTTGCAGTGAGCCGAGATCATACCACTGCACTGTAGCCTGGGAGGTTGCAGCGAGCTGAGATCACACCACTGCGCTCCAGCCTGGGCGACAGAGTAAGACTCCATCTGAAAGAAAGGAAAGAAAGAAAGAAAGAAGGAAAGAAGGAAAGGAGGGAGGGAGGGAGGGAAAAAGGTGCTCAGGTACTCAAAATTATTGATCTTCAGAAAAATGCACACCAAAACTACAATAGGATATCATGTCACCCCAGTTAAAATGGCTTTTATCCAAAAGACAGACAATTACAAATGTTGACAAAGATGTGGGGAAAAGGGAACCCTTGTACACTGTTGGTGGGAATATAAATTAGTACAACCACTGTGGAAAACAGTTTGGAGGTTCCTCAAAAAACTAAAAATAGAACTACCACATGATATAGCAGTCAGCACTTCGGGAGGCTGAGGTGAGCAGATCACCTGAGGTCAGGAGTTCCAGACCAGCCTGGCCAACATGGTGAAACCCCGTCTCTACTAAAAATACAAAAAAAATTAGCCAGGCGAAGTGGCGCCTGCGTGTGAACTGAGCTACTCAGGAGGCTGAGGAAGGAGAATTGCTTGAACCCAGGGGGAGGTTGCAGTGAGTCAAGATTGCACCACTGCACTCCAGCCTGGGGCGACAGAGTGAGACTTCGTCTCAAAAAAAAAAAAAAAAAAAAAAAAAAAAAAAAAAAAAAAAAAAAAAGAACTAGAAGGGTATAATTAGATTGTTTGTGACACAAAGTAAATCATTAAAAGAAATTAAAACAATAGTAAAAGGCTCTTTTAAAATTACCTTTTATTGTACTTTTTCATCACACATTCAGTAAGTCTACTGAAAAACATAGCATGATTTTGTTTCCTCAATCTAGATTAATTTTGGCCCCCAGAAGGTAGTTATTTTTGTTGTTATTTCTTTTGAGACGGAATCTCGCTCTGTTGCCCAGGCTGGAGTGCAGTGGTGTGATCTCAGCTCACTGCAAGCTCCACCTCCCGGGTTCACGCCATTCTCCTGCCTCAGCCTCCCAAGTAGCTGGGACTACAGGCGCCTGCCACCTCGCCCGGCTAATTTTTTGTATATTTAGTAGAGACGGGGTTTCAATGTGTTAGCCAGGATGGTCTCGATCTCCTGACCTCATGATCCTCCTGCCTCGGCCTCCCAAAGTGCTGGGATTACAGGCGTGAGCCACCACGCCCGGCCTACCAGAAGGTAGTTATAAATTGTATATTTTTCCCAGTTTTTTTTTTTTCTGATAACTACTTCAGAAGTCTGATTAAGGTCATTCCAGGTGACTTGGCAGACTTTGGCTGCCTTTGAAGCCGAACTGCCCCAGGTCTCCAAGTTCACAGCTCAGGAGGCATCCTTCACACTCAGGGATTTGCCCAATTTACCCACAGGCCTGGACTGGTGCCGCAGGGTAGAACTGAGAGTGCTCAGTGGGACAAGTTGTTCCCTCAGGCACCCTTTGTGGCTTAAGGAGTCTCAATTCTGAATGCAGTATTCAGAAGTTCGTACTCCCTTCCCCGCCTGGTGTGTTTCTTCTACATTCCAGTCTTACTTTCATGAGATCTGCAGAGATTCTTTGCTTCTCACACCTCTCTCTCAATCCAGGATGGTTTGTGAGGGTACAAACATACTTGATTTGCTGTTAATGTCTCACCTTTTTCTCTCTGCCTCTAAAGGCTCTGGCAGGAAGATTCGGCCAAAGTGGGATTGTAGGAGCATACTTGCCACAGATCCGATGGGGACATTTTCTCTATAACATACCCAGCTCCATTTAATGTTAAACATCTCACTGTTAGTACTACTTTTAGAAAAAAATCAAATTTTATAGTTATTGATGTGTTTTAAAGAAATGTTAATGTTTGAACCAGATACAGCCACTAGCTTAAAAAAAAAAAAGAAAGGCTACTACTTTATTATTTATTAAAGGATCGTTTTTAAAAAATTATTAAATAGGCTGGGCACAGTGGTTCATGCCTGTAATGCCAGCACTTTGGGAGGCCAAGGTGGTCAGGAGATTGAGACCATCCTGGCTAACATGGTGAAACCCCGTCTCTACTAAAAATTAGCTGGGCGTAGTGGCAGGCACCTGTAATCCCAGCTACTTGGGAGGCTGAGGCAGGAGAATCACTTGAACCAGGGAGTCAGAGGTTGCAGTGAGCCGAGATCACATCACTGCACTCCAGCCTGGCAACAGAGAGAGATTCCATCTCAAAAAAAAAAAAAAATGGTATTAAATAAACCACCACTTCTTTGTGGGTTGTGTGTGTGTGTGTGTGTGTGTGTTTTGTTTTGTTTTGTTTGTTTGTTTGTTTGTTTGTTTGTTTGTTTTGGAGATGGAATCTCACTCCGTCACCAGGCTGGAGTGCAGTGGTATGATCTCGGCTCACTGCAGCCTCCACCTCTGGGTTCAAGCGATTCTCCTGACTCAGCCTTCCAAGTAGCTGGGATTATAGGCACCTACTACCATGACCAGCTAATTTTCGTATTTTTAGTAGAGACAGGGTTTCACCATTTTGGCCAGGCTGGTCTCAAACTCCTGACCTCAGGTGATCCACTCACTTCAACCTCCCAAAATGCTGGGATTACAGGTGTAAGCTACTGTGCCTGGCCTTTTTGTGGAATTTATAACAACCTTTTGCATATCCTTTGTTCTCTGTTCAATGTGAATGAGAAATATTTCCCAAGCTGTGGTGACATCTCTGATTTGAGTCATGAAATTGTTGTGACCCGACGACCCTTTAAACGGCCCTTTATTTCATAGTGTGGTACAAAAATAACTCACTTGGCCCAGGCGCAGTGGCTCAGGCCTGTAATCCCAGCACTTTGGGAGGCTGAGGCAAGAGAAATGCTTGACCTCAGGAGTTTGAGACCAGCCTGGGCAACATGGCAAAATCCTGTCTCTACAAAAAAAAAAAAAAAAAAAAAAAAAGCCAGGCTTGGTGGCATGTACCTGTAGTCCCAGCTACTCCAGAGGCTGAGGTGGGAGCATCACCTCATTGCTGTGAGAGGTCGAGGCTGCAGTGAGCCATGATCATGCCACTGTACTCCAACCTGGGCGACAGAACGAGAGCCGCCTCAAAAAAACAGAAACAAAACAAAACTCTGTTGATTTTAACTAGGAATCCTGCAACAATTTGAACATCTTTTAAGGAAGAAGGAAAAATAAATTCATGTGAAACTTACGATACTACTCACAGAAAAAGATGCCCTTTATATTAAAACTTCTTAATTTTTTTGAGAAATCGTTTTGAAAACTTGCAAAACCAGTTTAAGTGACTATTTGTATGTTGGTTATTCCTTTTCCTGTGTTTGTATAAATCACTTGTATGTTTACAGTGCGGATATAAAGTCTCTTCCCTGACAAGTTATGTCCGGAGGAAAGAATAAAAAAATCACCCACAGAGATATTGCCTGTTAGTTCAAACACAGAATTGGATGTTTGGGGTATCTTTTTTCTTTATACCTGGAAATGCCTCTGTCCTCAATTTCAAGGCCTCACCTTCAGAGTGAATCCCTCTTTGATACACTGCAGTGGTTATTGCTGCTAACATCTGATGCTTGATTCTTTAAGGCCTTTGAATTGATTTTCTCAGCTAAAACCTCCAGCGTTTAAACTACAGGATTGTCAAACTACACATAAGAGAGTAAACCATACAGTTATTTTTGGAATGTGCTTTCATTCAAAGGCCTCAGTGTGAGGAGAGAGAGAAAATTCACTGATCCTGGTGAACTTGTACATTTGAGATCTACTGTTGCCACATCACCTCACCTAACCATCTCTGATTTCTCATCTTCTAGAAAGCAGGCCACTTCCTCTGAAGTGTTTAGAGCTATAGCTTCCTAAAATTTGCATGTGTTTGAGGGGCAAGAGGTGGAGGGGAACATATCTGAAGTTTAGGGAGGTGTTAACCTCTTCTTATCACTGGGTAAAATGGACTCAGCATGATTTTCGGAGCCCTTATAATCTTAAGATGTGATTTGGGCAACCTTGGCAATGTAAAAATTGGAGCTAGAACAGGAAAGATTAGAATACTGAGATTAGTGCTAATTAAACAGACAAAATAGAAAGCAAAAAAAGAAGGAAAAATCAATTAGGGGAAAGGGGCTCCAGTTTTCAAAAGGCATGGCCTGTTTTCTACCCATGGGCTTCAACCACGGGTGTGGAGAGGTGGTCAGGACTGAATCTTCTGGAAGTGTGTTCAGAAGCAGCCTTCTCAGAAGCAGCTGAGGGAAACTTTGGGAAAGGAAAAGCTTAAAAATTATATGCCATATATAACCCATGGTTTTTCTTTGATAATGTGATATATGATTGAAAAGTGATTTTCTTAACCGGATAGATAAAACTAGGAATTAATGTAACTTAAGTGCCTGTGTTGTAGAGTACATTTTTACAGCTTTTTGATGGTTTCCAAGAAAGATGGGCTTGTTCTCTAATTAGCTATTGTTCTTTTACAGCTGTTAAGACAGAACAGCTGTGGATATTTTTTCCTTTTGAATAATTTGACAGAAGGTTGGATTACAGTTGGGTTAGAAGCTTGCCTGATCAGCAACAAACTCCTGTGTAGGCCTGGGGCTAGGCCACTAGTGTGTTTTCCCCTTTTAAAAAAGGAGTGTCTGTGGGAGGATATCTATGTAGGAGCTTAAGCTAATGGTTATCTTCTTAAACAGGAAATGCTTTGTATCTCTATGAAAATCTTGGCAACAGAGAATCATCTACTCTGAGATTATTAACCATTCGTTTGCAGCATGAACCACTGTGCTGTTAGAAAACAATTTTGTAGTGAAAACAGCCAGGGAAACATTGAATAAAGCCCAACAGAGCACAGTTGTTGAAGATGACAGTACTCTGTAACTGCTAAGTGTTATTTCCTTTTACAAAATCTGCTTCGAGTGGGCTTTTTTCCCCACCTCTCAAAGGTGATCTCTGGAGACAGTTAAATAACATATCAGTCTTATCTTTAAATATAGCTGGTACAGGTGGCCCTCAGGTCATGTCCTACTGAAGTAATACCGCCTTTTAAAAAATTTATTACTCCTGAATTAAATTTACTGGCAAGTCGTTGGCCACCCCTGGTGCTATGTAAGAACAGAGAGCAGTAAAATTGTTTTCAGATCACTTTTTCTGCAGTTCCCTGCAGTCTGAATCATTCCAATATTCATACACTTTGCAAAATGTATACACTTTGTTAACATGCAACTTTTGCATTCAGAAGCAGCAAATTAAATTTGTCTGAGCAGAATTGCTATGTGTACAGAGGGGGAAAAGTAATTTCTGTCCAGGCGGTTCCTCTTTGCCTTTTGCTCCTAGCACAGGCTGTTGTAATAGGGATATAGGTGAAGGATGGCAAAGGAACACCAGAAAGTGACAGACGCAAGACACTGGGTTTTGGCAGCATGATTTTGTAAACAAAGTGACACAAATTGGGGCAGAAATTCCAGTGGGACAAGGGAGGAAACTAGAAGACTAGAAATACAGCAGAAAGCTGAGTCCCATCCAGATGGTGTTTTTAATAAATTTATCAGACGCATATGAAAGATGATAATGAACATTCAAAATGGGGAGTGGCCCAGTCCCTCTGGGAAGAAAAACAGTATGAAACCTTCTGTGTGCTGCATTCAGATATAGAATCACTCTCTAATTTTTCCCAGTGAAAAAGACCACAGAACTTATTCAAACCATTGAGTAATTGTTTAAGGCAGTCCAACTAGGTAGGCTGAGGTTTGTGTTTCTAGAAAGAAAAATTCATAACAAAATTATTCCCTGCTGAAATGGAGGATGTGGCTTATGTATATTAGTAAACCAATGGTGACATTTGGGACAAACATCTGTCACAACTATTGTAAGTGTGACTAAATCAGACATTTCTCCCCCTTGGGCATAAAAGACCTTTTATAGTCTTTAAGGGTCAGGCGTGGTGGCTGACACCTGTGATCTTAGCACTTTGGGAGGCCGAGGCAGGTGAATCACTTGAGGTCACGAGTTTGACACCAGCCTGGCCAACATGGTGAAAACCCATCTCTACTAAAAGTAAAAAAAATTAGCCGGGTGTGGTGGCATGCCTCTGTAGTCCCAGCTGCTGGGGAGGCTGAGCAGGAGAATCGCTTGAACCTGGGAGGCGGAGGTTGCAGTGAGTCGAGACCATGCCACTGCACTCCAGCCTGGGCAATAGAGTGAGACGCTATCTCAAAAACAAACAAAACATACAAAAACGATAACCTTTTATAGTCTTTAAAAGCTACACTGTTATCTACACTCTTCTCACTTTTGCCCCCCAAAATGTTTTCTCCATCAAAAAATAGTTTAGTCTACCATGAGTGACCAAACTTTCTGCATGTGGGGCAGACTTTTAGGGGAGAAGTTGAGAAACAAAGTGTGGGTAGTGCTTAGATAGCAACTCTTCTACCATGGGCATATTTATTTTCTTTTTAATGTTTAGGTCAAACCCAGAGATTGATCATATTTTACTTTTCTAAGAAAACTTCCACTGATAAAGCAATTTTTTTCTGCTTTATTCAGTAACTTTTAGATTTTCTTAGCTTTGGTAAGGAACTATGTTAAGCAAGGTTAAGCACCACAACCTTACATAGGCATCGTTTTCTAGCTTTGATTCACTTACTCAGCAAATATTTATTGAGCGCCTACCATGTGCTAGGCATTGTTCCTTGGCAATGGGAATACAGCTGCAGGAAAACAAAACAAAACAAAACCGTTCCTTCCCTTATGAAACTCACATTCTGAATCTCTGGTTGTCAGGTCAGGTCAGTTTGAAGTACTGATTTGGATATTAAGAAGTGGGACAGTGCTAGAATGATGGTCTCATCTTGGTGATTTACAGAAGGTAAATCCACTGGGCTTGTGCTTTAGGTTCTTTTCTTCTTCCTTCCAGGTGTCAGCATCATTTGGTCATTATACTGTTAATTTGACTTATTAGCAAAAAGTAGGAATCAGAATTAAGAGAAGGCCAGACACGGTAGTTCA
Source organism: Macaca thibetana thibetana (assembly GCF_024542745.1). NCBI lineage: Eukaryota > Metazoa > Chordata > Mammalia > Primates > Cercopithecidae > Macaca > Macaca thibetana. The sequence goes on along the minus strand of NC_065581.1, from coordinate 39,159,859 downwards.
TGCCTGTAGTCCTAGAACTTTGAGAGGCCAAGGTGGGAGGATTGCTTGAGCCCAGGAGTCTGGGCCACATAGCGAGACCCTGTCTTTATAAAAAAAAAAAAAAAAAAAAAAAAAAAAAAAGAATTAAGAGAGGTGGTATTCTTTTGATGTTGGTTTTTTGGTTTTTGTTTGTTTGTTTGTTTTTTGAGATGGAGCATTGCTCTGTCGCCCAGGCTGGAGTGCAGTGACATGGTCTCAGCCCACTGCAACTTCTGCCTCCCGGATTCAAGTGAATCTCCTGCCTCAGCCTCCTGAGTAGCTGGGACTACAGGTGCCCACCACCATGCCCAGCTAATTTTTGTATTTTTAGTAGAAATGGGGTTTCACTATGTTGGCCAGGCTGGTCTTGAACTCTTGACTTCCTGATCTACCCACCTTGGCTTCCCAAAGTGCTGGGATTACAGGTATGAGCCACCATGCCTGGCCTTTTGATGTTTTGCCTTATGAATTAGATAGTAGAGTTGATTATCAAATTGCTAGTTGATTTCTAGTAAAAGCTGTTTCTTGAAAGGAAATTTAGGACTTGGGGTAGATTTCACTGATATACACATATCCATATGCATATATATCATGGATATATATACATATGTGTGAGTGTGTGGAGTGTGTCTGTATGTGTCTCTGTTGGGCTCCTTTTGTAGATCCATACTTTGACTAATAAACATTAATGAATAATTACATTGAGATCAAAGTAGAAACAATGGTATGCTATTCACGAGCATATATATATATATATATATATATATATATATATATATATATATATATCCTTCTTTTTTATGCCATAAGACTTTTGTAAGAATTCCTTCTTAAAAAGACAAAATTCTGGTTTTGTTTGTTTGTTTTTGAGACAGGGTCTCACTCTGTTGCCCAGGCGAGGATCAAGTGATCTTCCTGCCTCAGCCTCCTGAGTAGCTGGGACTTCAGGCATGTGCCACCATGTCTTGTATTTTTTGTGGAGATGGGGTCTTCCTTTGTTGCCCAGGCTGTTCTCAAATTCCTGGCCTCAAATAATCCTCCCACCTTGACCTCCCAAAGTGCTGGGATTGTAGATGTAAGCCACCACACCCAGCCACAACATTCTTTAATGTAGCAGCATTTTAGACCACCTCAAGATTCCAGAGGGCCAAAGGATGATATTACTAGATATTACCAACTTAGAAAATACGTTAGAGACAGAAATAATCTGTTTAACAAATCCATTTGTAAATGTGTCTGCAGAAAAGGAATTCTGAGTGCTGATCCCAGCCGTTTTTCCCCAAAGAGCTTGAAAGCATATCAGTAATGATTTTGTGATAGTCTGTGATATTGATGCTCTAATTGAATTAGATTACCTAGAGATAAAATTGTGAAGCAGTAAGGCATAGCGTAGGTGGAAACTGACAAACTAACACAGAGTCAACAGAGACAACTGGTGAGACCAAGCTGTCTACAGAGGATATCAGCACTCAGCATAATCATAAAAGGTTTTATACTTTCAGAGGCTTGCCATCTTTCTGGTTTTCATAAAAACAGTGTTAAGATGTATGAAACTTTTTAAAAACCAATATTCCATATGCGCAAAAGAACATAAATACAATACATGTAAAGTTTGGTGAGCAGGAACACTCGCCTACTCACCATGCAGCCTAAGAAATAGAATGTTACCTATACAAAAATAAACTCAAAATGAATTAAAGACTTAAAAGTAAGACCTGAAACAATAAAACTACTAGAAGAAAACATGGGAGAAATGCTTCATGACATCGGTCTGAGCAAGAATTTTTTGGATAAGACCCCAAAAACATAGGCAGCAATAGCAAATATAGATAAATGGGATTATACAAAACGAAAAAGCTTCTGCACAGCAAAGGCAACAGTCAAAGAGTGAATAGACAGTTTACAGAATGGGAGAATCTATTGCAAAGTATGCATCTGAATAGGGGTTAATATTCAGAATATATAAGGAATATTCTCAATGGCAAAATAAATAAATAATCCAACAGAAAATGGGCAAAATATCTGAATAGATAGTTCTCTAGAGAAGACATACAAATGGCCAGTGGGTATGTGAAAAAATACTCAGCATCACTAATAAGGGAAATGCAAATAAAAACCACAGTGATATATTACTTCACCCAAATTAGAATGGGTGGTATCAAAGACAAAAAAATAACAAATGCAGGCATGGATGTGGAGAAAGGGGGAACTCTTGTACACTGTTGGTGGTAATGTAAATTAGTACAGCCATTGTGGAAAACAGTATGGAAGTTCCTCAGAAAACTAAAAATAAAACTACTATATGACCCAGCAATCCCACTACTGGGTATATATCTAAAGGAAATGAAATCTGTGATAGAGATATCTTCACTCCCATGTTTATTACAGCATAATTCACAATAGCCAAGACATAGAATCAACCTAAGTGTCCATCGGTGTATGGATGTATAAAGAGAATGTGATATATATATATACACACACACAACGGAATATTATTCAGCCATTAAAAGAATGAAATGTGTCATTTGCAGCAACCTGGAAGAATCTGGAGACAGTTAAATGAAATAAGAAAGCCAGGCACAGGAGGACAAACACTGCATGATCTCACTCATATGTGAAGTGTAAAGAAGTTGATCTCATAGCTATGACAGTAGAGTAGTGGTTACCAGAGGCTGAGAAGAGTTGGGAGGTAAGGAGAAACTGGTCAACTGGTACAGAGTTACAGTTAGAGAGGAGGAATAAGTTCTGGTGTTCTGTTGTACAGTAGGGTGACTGTGGTTAACAGTGTTGTACTGTATATTTCAAGATAACTAGAAGAGAGGATTTTGAATGTTTCACTACAAAGAAATGTTAAATGTATGAGATGATATGTTCTGAAGACCCTGATTTGATTTTTACACAGTGTATACATATATTGAAACATCATACTGTACCCCATAAATATGTACAATTATGTGTCAGTTTAAAAAGAAAAGAAACTGCACATCACGAAACCTTTGAAGCCCTTTGTGTGTTCCTCCTCCAATTGCATCCCCACTCTGTTCCTACCTAGAGGTAACGACTAATCTGAATTTTAGTGTCTACTATTCCCTAGCTTTCCTTTCTAATTCATCACATATGTATGTGTCACTAAACAATATAAAAGGCATTGTTTTCTATGTATTTTTCTGTCACTTGTTCTTCTTAACCAGTTTTCTTTGTGAGATTGACATTTGTTGATATATGTATTAGAAAAACAACAAACATTTACTCTTTTCTTAAATAGTTAACATACACACTTGCAGTCACCAAAATGTGTGTAGGGCAAGTGTTTTCCCCCACATTAAACAGTTCTCCAGCAGAAAACAGCAGGGTGTTCTATAGTTCAATTCAATTATAGCAATAATATAGAATCAACCTAAGTGCCCATCAATAGGCGAATGAATAAAGATGTTACTTATATACACAACAGAATACTATTTGGCCATAATAAAGAATGAAATCCTGTCATTTGCAGCAACATGGATGGAACTGGAGGTCATTATGTTATGTGAAATAAGCCAGGCACAGATAGACAAATATCATATGTTGTTACTCATAAGTGAGAGCCTAAAAAGTTGATCTCATGGAGGTAGAGAGTAAAATAATAGGCACCAGAGGCTGGGAAGGTTTTGTGTGTTTGGGCTTGGAAGGGTGAAGGGATAAAGGGAGATTGGTTAAAGGGTACAAGCGTACAATTAGATGGAAGGAATAAGTTCTAATGTTTGATAGTAGAGTAGGGTGACTACAGTTAATAACAATGTATTGTGTATTTTAGAATAGCTTCAAGAGAGGACATGAAATGTTCTCAGTACATGGAAACAACAAATACTTCAGGTGAGGGATACTCTGACTTGATTATTGTACATTCTATGCATGTAACAAAATATCACTTGTACCCCACAAATATGTACAAATATTATGTGTCAAGAATATTTTTAATTGCAGACATGTGTTAAGGTCTTTTGGTCAGGAGAAGGGATATATAATTACTAATTTTAGGCATTACTAAATCTGGTATGCTTGCCTAAAATGTAAGAGAAGTAAAAGGATAAAAATGTAATATGTATATATAACTTCCAAACCAAATCAGTTGGGATAACTGGTAGGAGAAATGAAATAATCTACCCATTCATTAGAAAACTGGAGCAGAATAGGCAGAAAGGTAAGGGAAACAGCAAAGAAAAAACATGTAAATAGAAAATAAAAGCGAGTTCAAATAAATTAGTAATAACAATTAATGTGAGTCATGTAAATCTGCCAGTTAAAAGACACACTGCCAGTTAAGGACACTGAATCTTTTAAAAATCTGTTATATGTTATTTACAAGAGACCAGAAAAATAGAAAGTGACATGATACTAAGGAAATAGTAGACAATGTAAAGGTGTTATAGTTACTTGACATCAGACAACATAGACTTTAGGGCAAAAACATTATTAAGAATAAAGAACAATAATACATAATGATGAAAGGTTCAAGCTACCAGGAAGATATAATTTCTAAAATGATGTACATGATGATATGGTCTCAAAATACATAAAGCAAAAATCAACAGAATTGTAAGGAAAAACTGACAAATCTATAGTGATAGTCATGGCAGGAGTTTTTTTTGTTTTTGTTATTTTTTTTTTTTTGAGACGGAGTCTCACTCTGTCGCCCAGGCTGGGGTGCAGTGGCGCAATTTCAGCTCATTGCAACCTCCACCTCCCAGGTTCAAACGATTCTCCTGCCTCAGCCTCCTGAGTAGCTGGGATTACAGGTGCCCGCCACCATGCCTAGCTAATTTTTGTATTTGTAGTAGAGACAGGGTTTCACCATGTTAGCCAGGCAGGCTGCTCTCTAACTCCTGACCTTGTGATCTGCCCACCTTGGCCTACCAAAGTGCTGGGATTACAGGCGTGAGCCACCGCGCCCAGCCGCAGGAGATTTTAACAAACATCTCCCAGTCATCAGTAAGCATATAAATATTTGAATAATACAATTGGGAAGTTTGATCTAATAAATATATATAGAACCATACATCCCCCAAATTAGAGAACATACATTCTTTTCAGGCACACATAAGACATTAATAAGGGCTGGGCGTGGTGGCTCACGCCTGTAATCCTAGCACTTTGGGAGGCCGAGGCTGGCGGATCACAAGGTCAGGAGATCGAGACCATCCAGGCTAACATGGTGAAACCCCATCTCTACTAAAAATAACAAAAAATTAGCCAGGAGTGGTGGCGGGCGCCTGTAGTCCCAGCTACTCAGGAGGCTGAGGCAAGAGAATGGTGTGAACCCAGGAAGTGGAGGTTGCAGTGAGCTGAGATCGCGCCATTGCACTCCAGCCTGGGCGACAGAGCGAGACTCTGTCTAAAAAAAAAAAAAAAAAAGACATTAATAACAATTAGCCATGTACTAGATCACAAAGTAAATCTAAAATTTTACGAAGTCACATCAGACACACCACAGTTTTTTGTCCACATTGCAGTTTAATTAAATATCAGTAACAGAAAGATAACTTGAAAAATGATATTTAGAAAGTTGAAAACGTACTTCTGAATAATTCGTGGGTCAAAGGAAAAATGATAAAGGAAATTATAAAATATTTAGAAACGATTAACTTTTAAAATACTATATATCAGACAAACCCAAATTGAGGGACATTCTACACAACACCTGACTGGTACTCTTCAAAACACTAAGTATCAAAACTTAATTATAAAGGTAAAACAGGAGTTAGAAGTAAAATATTATATTAGCTTTAAATACATTTTTTAGAAAAGAAAAAGATTAGTGAGTTAAACATTCATTTCAAGTAGTTAGGAAAAAATAGAATAAATCCAAAGGAGCAGGAGGAGGAAAATAATAAAGAGAAGAGAGGAATTTACTAAAATAGGAAAGAAAAGAATCAACAAAACCAACATTGGTTCTTTAAGAGCACTAATAAAATAGACAAACCTGTATAGAACTGGACAAAAAAAAGGGCAAAGTATAATAAACAACATTTTGAATGAAAAAGAGCTATACTGTGAAATAATGGATGCCAGTATGTTTGAAAACTTAAACAAAATGAAAAATTTTCCTGAAAGGGCCAAGAATATATGATAATGTAAAAGAAAAAAGAGAAGGAAAAGGAGGGGGAGGAGACAGCTAACTAAGATTTACAATTACTTTAAAATTATGGTAATTCAGACAGCATGGTAAAGGCACAAGGCTAGTCAAATTGACCAATGAAACAGAATACAGATCTTTTTTTGTTTTTGTTTTTTTGAGACAGAGTCTTGCTTTGTCGCCCAGGCTGGAGCGCAGTGGCGTGATCTCGGCCCACTGCAACCTTACCCTCCCGGGTTCAAGCGATTCTCCTGCCTCAACCTCCCAATAGCTGGGATTACAGGCATGCACCACCACATGCAGCTATTTTTTGCATTTTTAGTAGAGATGGGGTTTCACCATGTTTGCCAAGCTGATCTCAAACTCCTGGCCTCAAGTGCTCTTCCTGCCTCTGCCTCCCAAAGAGCTGGGATTATTACAGGTGTGAGCCACCGTATCCAGCCTCAGAATACAGATCTTAAATGGAGATGCAAATATATACAAAAACTTCATATGTCACTAAAGTAACATAATTAATGGGGGAAAGGATGGGCTGTTCATTAAATGCTATTGGGGAAAGTAATCATATTTATAAATAAAAGATGAAAATCCCCATCTCAAAGCATACTAAAACTAAATTCTGAACAGATTAAAGAACTAAACATAAAAAGAAAAAAATTGAGAACTTTTAGGAGAAAATTAGGAAAATATGAATTTGGTATAGGAAAGAACTTATAAACAAGAAAGGAAAAGTTTGCCAGGCATGGTGGCTCATGCCTATAACCCCAGCACTTTGGGAGGCTGAAGCAGGAGGATTGCTTGAGCCCAGGAGTTGAAGACCAGCCTGGGCAACAAAATGGGATCTTGTCTCTATAAAAAAATTAAAAAATTAGCCAGGCATGGTGGCACCTGCCTATGGTCCCAGCTACTTGAGAGGCTGAGGCAGGAGGATTGCTTGAGCCTGGGAGTTCAAGGCTGTAGTGAACTGTGATCGTACCACTGCACTCCAGCCTGGATGACAGAATGAGACCGTGTCTCAACAACAACAACAATAATCAAATTCTTTTGAAAAGGGAAAAGCACAAGTCATAAAAAGATTAAATGTTTCAACTCAATAAATTGACCTATAAAAGCCTGGCATCCTGAAAATCAATTAAAAAGATAATAGAAAAATAGGCAAAAGATAAAAATAGACAGTTTACAGAAGAGAAATTGAGAATGATTCCAGAGGGAAAAAAAGGTTCAAGTTCACCTAACAAAAAAGTTAAAAACTAAAATCACATTGAGATCCCATTTCACACTCATTTGTCTGACATTACCAGGAGTTGGTGAGGATGTGGAGCAATTAAATGAGAGTATAAAGTTTTGTTTGTTTGTTTGTTTGTTTTTTGGCACAAAATTTTATTTTATTTTATTTTTATTATACTTTAAGTTCTGGGATACATGTACAGAACATGCAGATTTGTTACACAGGTATACACGTGCCGTGGTGGTTTGCTGCACCCATCAGCCCGTCATCTACATTAGGTATTTCTCCTAATGCTATCCCTCCCCTAGACCCCCACCCCTGACAGGCCCCGGTGTGTGATGTTTCCCTCCCTGTGTCCATGTGTTCTCATTCTTCAACTCCCACTTATGAGTGAGAACATGTGGGGTTTGGTTTTCTGTTCTTGTGTTAGTTTGCTGAGAATGATGGTTTCCAGCTTCATCCATGTCCCTGCAAAGGACATGAACTCATCCTTTTTTATGGCTGCATAGTATTCCATGGTGTATATCTGCCACATTTTCTTTATCCAGTCTATCACTGATGGACATTTGGGTTGGTTCCAAGTCTTTGCTACTGTGAACATATGTGTGCATGTATCTATAGTAGAGTGATTTATAATCCTTTGAGTATATACCCAGTAATGGTATTGCTGGGTCAAATGGTATTTCTGGTTTTAGATCCTTGAGGAATTGCCACACTGTCTTCCACAATGGTTGGACTAATTTACCCTCCCATCAATAGTGTAAAAGTGTTCCTATTTCTCCACATCCTCTCCAGCATCTGTTGTTTCCTGACGTTTTAATGATCATCATTCTAACTGGCATGAGATGGTATCTCGTTGTGGTTTTGATTTCCTTTTCTCTAATGGCCAGTGATGATGAGCTTTTTTTCATATGTTTATTGGTCACATACATGTCTTCTTTTGAGAAGTGTCTGTTCATATCCTTTGCCTGCTTTTTGATGGTTTTTTTTTTTCTTGTAAATTTCTTGAAGTTCCTTGTAGATTCTGAATATTAGCCCTTTGTCAGATGGATAGATTGCAAAAATTTTCTCCCATTCTGTAGGTTGCCTGTTCACTCTGATAATAGTTTCTTCTGCTGTGCATAAGCTCTTTAGTTTAATTAGATCCCATTTGTCAATTTTGGCTTTTGTTGCCATTGCTTTTCATGTTTTAGTCATGAAGTCTTTCCCCATGCCTATGTCCTGAATGGTACTGCCTAGGTTTTCTTCTAGAGTTTTTGTGGTTTTAGGTCTTACATTTAAGACTTTAATCCATCTTGAGTTAATTTTTGTATAAAGTGTAAGGAAGGGGTTCAGTTTCAGTTTTCTGCATGTGGCTAGCCAGTTTTCCCAACACCATTTATTAAATAGGGAATCCTTTGCCCATTTCTTGTTTTTGTCAGGTTTGTCAAAGATCAGATGGTTGTAGATATGTGGCATTATTTCTGAGGCCTCTGTTCTGTTCCATTGGTCCATATATCTGTTTTGGTACCAGTACTATGCTGTTTTGGTTACTATAGCTTTGTAGTATAGTTTGAAGTCAGGTAGCAGTGATGCCTCCAGCTTTGTTCTTTTTGCTTAGGATTGTCTTGGCTATGCAGGCTCTTTTTTGGTTCCATATGACATTTAAAGTAGGTTTTTCTAATTCTGTGAAGAAATTCAATGGTAGCTTGATAGGGATAGCATTGAATCTATAAATTACTTTGGGCAGTATGGCCATTTTCACAATACTGATTTTTCCTATCCATGAAAAACAAATGGGATGTTTTTCCATTTGTTTGTGTCCTCTCTTATTTCCTTGAGCAGTGGAGAAATTCACTCAAAACTGCACAACAACATGGAAACTGAACAACTGCTCCTGAATGACTACTGGGTAAATAATGTAATTAAGGCAGAAATAAATAAGTTCTTTGAAAACAATGAGAACAAAGACACAACATACCAGAATCTCTGGAACATAGCTAAAGCAGTGTTTAGAGGGAAGTTCATAACACTAAATGCCCACAGGAGAAAGCAGGAAAGATCTAAAATCGACACCCTAACATCACAATTAAAAGTGATAGAGAAGCAAGAGCAAACAAATTCAAAAACTAGCAGAAGACAAGAAATAACTAAGATGAGAGCAGAACTAAAGGAGAGAGAGACACGAAAAACCCTTCAAAAAATCAATGAATCCAGGAGCTGGTTTTTGAAAAGATTAACAAAATAGATAGACCACTAGCCAGACTAATAAAGAAGAAAAGAGAGAATAATCAAATAGACACAATTAAAAAAAAATATGATAAAGGAGATATCACCACTGATCCCACAGAAATACAAACTACCATCAGACAATACTATAAACACCTCTAAGCAAATAAACTAGAAAACCTAGAAGAAATGGATAAATTCCTGGACACATACACCCTCCCAAGACTAAATCAGGAAGAAGTCGAATCCCTGAATAGGCCAATAACAAATTCTGAAATTGAGGCAGTAATTAATAGCCTACCAACCAGAAAAAAAAAAAAAAAAAAAGCCCAGGACCAAAAGAATTCACAGCCAAATTCTACCAGAGGTACAAAGAGGAGCTGGTACCATTCCTTCTGAAACTATTCCAAACAATAGAAAAAGAGGGACTCCTCTGTAACTCATTTTATGAGGCCAGCATCATCTTGATACCAAAACCTGGCAGAGACACAACCAAAAAAGAAAATTTCAACCGGGCGTGGTGGCTCATACCTGTAATTCCAGCACTTTGGGAGGCTGAGGCAGGTGGATCACCTGAGGAGTTTGAGACCAACCTGACCAACAAGGTGAAACCCCATCTCTACTAAAAATACAGAAAAATTAGCCGGGCGTAGTGGTGGGCACCTGTAATCCCAGCTACTTGGGAGGCTGAGGCAGGAGAATTGCTTGAGCCGGGCAGGTGGAGGCTGCAGTGAGCTGAGATCTCGCCACTGCGCTCCAGCCTGGGCAACGAGAGCGAAACTTCATCTCAAAAAAAAAAAAAAGAAAGAAAAAAGTAAATTTCAGGCCAATATTCCTGATGAACATCTACACAAAAATCCTCAATAAAATACTGGCAAACCAAATCCAGCAGCACATCAAAAAGCTTATCTACCACGATCAAGTCGGCTTCATCCCCGGGATGCAAGGCTTGTTCAACATACGCAAATCAATAAGCGTAATCCATCACAGAAACAGAGCCGATGACAAAAACCATATGATTATCTCAGTAGATACAGAAAAGGCTTTGGATAAAATTCAACACCCCTTCGTGCTAAAAACTCTCGGTAAACTAGTTATTGATGGAACGTATCTCAAAATAAGAAGAGCTATTTATGACAAACCCACAGCCAATATCATACTGAATGGGCAAAAGCTGGAAACATTCCCTTTGAAAACCAGCACAAGACAAGAATGCCCTCTTACCACTTGTATTCAACATAGTGTTGGAAGTTCTGGCCAGGGCAGTCAGGCAAGAGAAGGAAATAAAGAGTATTCATAAGAAGAGAGGAAGTCAAAGTCAAATTGTCTCTGTTTGCAGATGACATGATTGTATATTTAGAAAACCCTGTCAGCTCAGCCCAAAATCTCCTTAAACTTATAAGCAACTTCAGCAAAGTCTCAGGATACAAAATCAGTGTGCAAAAATCACAAGCATTCCTGTACACCAATAATAGAGAGCCAAATCGTGAGTGAACTCCCATTCACAATTGCTTCAAAGAGAATAAAATGCCTAGGAATCCAACTTACAAGGGATGTGAAGGGCCTCTTCAAGGAGAGAGTATAAAGTTTTACAACCACTTTGGTGAATAATTTGGCAATATCTAGGCAAGTTGAAGTTAACTCATAGTCATGAGTCTAATTCCACTTCCACATACATAGAAATCTTAAGTATTCCTTTAAGAAACTCTTACCCGGAATATAAGAAGACATCTTTGTAATGGCAAAGAAAACAATGGTAACAATCTAAATGTCCCTCAGCAAGAGAATAGATATATAACTCTTAGAATATTCATAAACTGAAATACTTTATGTACTTGAAACAGATGACCAGATGTACCTGTCCATTGAATGCTCTTTCATCCAGGCTTAATGTTTGTGGTAGACATTAAATGTCGTTCACCAAATACTCCATTTTTTCTCCCTGGAGCTTTTCCCAGGCACACAGCAGGGTTGTGCTTTCTAGTCCCCTTTGAAGTTAGGTAAGGCCATGTGACTTGTCTTAGACAATGAAATATGTGCAAAGTGACATGTATTACTTTTGGGGAAGAGTTTTAAGAGCCTGTGCCCAGCTTACTCTCTTCCCACTGTGGCTGTGATTTGGGAAGCACATGTCAATATGAAGCCTCTGTGACTGGGATTCCAGAGTGATACAATGAGCAGAGCCTGCTGGCTGATCGTTGTAGAATACATAGGGTGAGTGAAAAAATAAATGTGTGCTGTGTTAAGCCACTGAGAGAGTAGGGGCCTGTAAGTTGCTGCAGCATAACCTGTCTACAGTGTTATGTCTCCGCCCAATTTACTGTACATCTTATACCACTTCCTTTCGTTCTCTCTTCGAAATCAAATACTGCCCTTTTTCCAGGAGATAGAAGTACCATAACTTACCTTCTAAATATAGTCCACTTCTGTTTCTTTCCAAAGTCACAGGGAGCTTCTCTCTGAGCTCCTTCTCTGCCAGGAAACTGTCCTTACAGGTAATTTCACCAGTGTTTTTGCTTGTTGCTTTGGAATTAAGCTTCATAATCAAGGAATTCATCACCAGAAAAATTCATCCTCTCTCCCTCCTCTCCCTTCCTTTCTTCTCTGTGGGTGGCTTTACTCAGCTACAGAGAGCAAAGCAATTAGTGAAGGCATACGAGATGAGGGCTTAAGTACAAACATGTCCAACTTTGGAAAATAAATGAGTTGCATAGAAGATATATGTAAAATTACTTTTTTCTTTTCCAGTCTACTTTTAAATTATCTGATGTAAGCTACAAACCTTGAATGTAAGTAGGTTTTGGTTAAATAGCTTAAATGTCTGAAGAAAATTATAGGTTTTTATTTTAAATGCACAGAAAAGGTCCCAGGGGACTTAAAAGGCCCTTACCTTTTATTCTCTTCTCAGTGTTTAGAGAATTTACATCATAGTGAGCATCCATCATTTTGAGGAAGTTCTTGACTTTTATAAATGAGCAGGTTGATGTAGACTTGAGTTATAGAGAGAGAGAGACTCAAAACCAGAACAGCTGGGTTTTTAAGATGCAGCAGTTCATGAACAATGGGAAGAGCATATATGCTGCAACGCACAGAATAGTAGACAAAAAAAGAAATGAATCATGGCTGAGGGCAACTGTATATTCTGAAATGGGTTTGGTACCAGGTCCTGCATCGCTTTCCTATTATGTGAGTTTCAAAATTCTGAATTTAACATGTTTCCTTAAACAGACTTTCAGAATAATAGATAAAATATCTGCAGCTTAGAAACTACTAATAAAACAAATACCTATGTACCTACTAGCTAGCTTAAGATATAGAATAAAACCAGTATTTATTAGACATAAAATCAATTAAAATGTTTTTGCTTTTTTTTTTTTTTTGAGGGAGTCTCACTGTGTTATTAAGGCTGTAGTACAGTGGCATGATCTCAGCTCACTGCAACCATTCCCTCCCAGGCCCAAGCAATCCTCCCACCTCAGTAGGCCGAGTTGCTGGGACCTCAGACTGCACCACCACGCCTGGCTAATTCTTTGTATTTTTGGTAGAAATGGGGTTTCACCACATTGTCCTGGCTAGTCTTGAACTCCTGAACTCAAGCAGTCTGCCCTCCTGAGCCTTCCAAAGTGCTGGGATTATAGGCATGAGCCACTGTGCCTGACCCAATTAATATTTAGACCTTTTGGTGCGGGGTGGGAGGGGGACCCTTCCAAAATTTCCCCTTCCCTCTTCCCAAGCTATTTTTAATTTTCTTTTTTTCTTTTGTTTTTTTTTGAGACCGAGTCTCACTCTGTTGCCAGGCTGGAGTGCAATGGCACCATCTCTGCTTACTGCAACCTCTGCCTCCCAGCCGGGTTCAAGTAATTCTCCTGCCTCAGCCTCCCGAGTAGCTGGGACTACAGGCGCGTGCTGCCACGCCCAGCTAATTTTTGTATTTTTAGTAGATACGGGGATTCACCATGTTGGCCAGTATGGTCTCGATCTCTTGACCTCGTGATTCACCTGCCTCGGCCTCCCAAAGTGCTGGTATTACAGGCGTGAGCCACCGCGCCCGGCCGCTATTTTTAATTTTCTGTATTGATTTCCTAGATGCCGTTTTTAGTTTTGCATTTATGTATATAGCTCTAAACAAAGTATGTTTTAGTTTTGACTTTGTTGAAAACTTTGTATAAATGAATACATAGCCTGTGTTTTTCTATGCCTTGCTTTTTCTTTTTTTCTTTTTTTGGAGACGAGTCTCGCTCTGTCACCCAGGCTAGAGTGCAGTGATGCGATCTTGGCTTACTGCAACCTCTGCCTCCTAGGTTCAAGCGATTCTCCTGCCTCAGCCTCCCAAGTAGCTGGGACTATAGGCACATGCCACCACGCCTGGCTGATTTTTTTTATTTTAGTAGAGATGGGTTTGCACTATGTTGGCTGGTCTCAAACTCTTGACCTCAAGTGATCTGCCCACCTCAGCCTCCCAAAGTGCTGGGATTACAGGTGTGAGCCACCATGCCCACTGGGCTTAACTTTTTTTTTTAAAGCTACTTGCATGGAAAATGTATTAATATCTGAAGATAATCCAAATGTTCTAATTTTTCTTTTATCATTGATTTGAGATAGCAATTAATTAATTTTGTTCTGAGCACACTATCGAGATATATTTGGCTTCTCTTATCCTGATGCCAAATCTTGTTTTTGGATTCACAGTTCCCATGGAGAACGTTGCAACAATTGCTGATTGTGCCAGCGTGATTGAAGGAGTCAGTCGGAGCCGAAATGCCTTGCTGAATGGGGACACTAAGAATTATGATTGGGATTCTGGCTACACATGTCACCAGCTAGGAAGTGGTGCGATTGTGGTTCAACTAGCACAGCCATACATGATTGGGTCAATACGGTAAGAAGATTCCTCCTCATTCATAAGTTTTAAAATGGAAGATACACATATAGATCGTATTTTGGTAAAATGATAATCCTAATAACTTCAGTGAAGACATTGTACTGTTCTTTGCTCTAAATATCAAGAAAGGAGTGGGAGCCGAAGGAAGGGACAACAACAAGATATGGGGTGCTTGTTTGGATTTTCCGCTGGGGCAGTACACTGCAGTTAGACTCATGGAGGAACTAGACAAGAGGCTTCTCCCTGGGTGACTTATGTCCTTTTCCAGTCTCAATTTGTATTGGTTAGAGACTTACAGGATAATGTCAAGATAGTTATATAGAATGAAAAAATCATTTTCAACTTTAATGAATTACATATGAACAAAACAGATCTGAATTCGAGATCTGGTTCTGAACAATCTTAGTGATCTTTGCGCTTAGGCTTTTTGTTGTTCCTTTTTGTTTTAAGAAGGGAACTTTAACCTTGCCTGCTTTATAGGATTATATAATTTTTAACCGTGAGACTGGTGATATCCCTCAGAGGATATATAGTCATGCATTGCTTAATGGCAGAGATACATTGTAAGAAATGCACTGTCAGCCAATTTTGTCACTGTGGAAACATCATAGAGTGTCCTCATGCAAACCTAGATGGTATATAGCCTACCACACATCTAGACTAGATGATATGTCCTGTTGCTCCTAGGCTACAAATCTGTACAGCATGTGACTGTACTGAAGACTGTGGGCAATTGTAACACAGTGGTAAGTATTTGTGTATCTGAACATGTCTAAACATAGAAAAGGTACAATAAAAATATAATATACAAGATAAAAAATGGTGGCTGGGCATGGTGCCTCATGCCTGTAATCTCAGCACTTTGGGAGGCAGAGGTGGGTGGATCGCTTGAAAGCTCACGAATTTGAGACCAGCCTGGGCAACATTACAAGATCTCATCTCAATTAAAAAAAAAAAAAAAGAAGATAAAAAATGGTACACCTGTGTAGGGCACTTACCATGAATGGAGCTTGCAGGACAAGAAGTTGCTCTGGGTGAGTCAGTTGGTGAGTGATGGGTGAATGTGAAGGCCTAGGACATTACTGTACTGTAGACTTGAAAACATTGTACACTTAGGCTACTCTGTGTGTGTGTGTGTGTGTGTGTGTGTGTGTGTGTATGTGTGTGTGTGTGTATATATATATATATTTTTTTTTTAGATGGAGTCTCACTCTTGTCACCCAGGCTGGAGTGCAATGGTGTGATCTTGGCTCACTGCAACCTCTGCCCCCCAGGTTCAAGCCATTCTCTTGCCTCAGCCTTCCAAGTAGCTGGGATTATAGGTGCCTGTCACCACAGCTAGCTAATTTTTGTATTTTTAGTAGAAACGGGGTTTCATCATGTTGGCCAGGCTGATCTCGAACTCCTGACCTCAAGTGATCGGCCTGCCTCGGCCTCCCAAAGTGCTGGGATTACAGGCATGAGCCACGGCGCCCAGCCAACACTGAATTTTTTAAATAAAGTAATAGTGCTACGACATTATGGTGTCACTAGGCGATAAGAATTTTTCAGCTGCATTATATCTTATGAGACAATCATAAATGCAGTTCGTCCTTGACTGAAACATCTCATTATGCAGTGCATGACTATACTTTTAGTTCAAGATTGCCATTGGGTCTTAAGCTGCTTTTTCTTTTCTCTTCTTTTCTTTTTTTTAACATTCTAAGAAGGTCTCCGAAGGGCTAATGAAAACATATAATGTTTATATATTTATGTATGTGTGTATATGTATATGTATATGTGTATGTATGCGTATATGTATATGTATATCTTAGCCCTCCTGGAGTAAAGGTGTTGGCAAGACATGACTGCCTTTCCCCCATAATGTTCCACCACATTTACTTTGTTGTTTCCTGTTCTCATTTTAAAGTCAGTATATATAAAGAACGAAATAGCACAAAAAATAAGGTGCTAATATTCTAATAAGCAAGGGTTTATTGATGTTTAGGCTAATAGCCACAGAAGTTGATGCTGCTTGCTGGTTCCCCAGGGCACCCTAAGGAGTTGATGCTGGGTTTCTTGGAGAATTCAGACTGTGGATTCTTCATTAAAATTGTTGACCCTTTTTTATAAAGGGCCACATTAAAGGCTGAGTAGCATAGGCAACAAATCACAGATAGAGAAGCCTCGAGTTTGTACCACAGGCCAGATCAGCTTACTTTGTGCTTAGGAAGGGAAAGAGACAAGCCACATCAGCTACATGTACAAATAAACTTCCGTCGAATAGCAAATAACACCCCACCTTCCTTTCTCTCATCTGTATGCATTAACTAAAGTACTCGTAAACCATCTATTTAATAAGGTATTCTAGAATTTTTGTTAAAGATGATGTGAAACTTACCTCTATATTTTCCATTACAATCTATCCCTTTTTACTTTAAAAATCTGGAAAACAGTTGTCTTTCTTTTGTCTTCTGGCACTCCTGATAGCCTCCACAATTTCTTGAAGATTACCAATCGTGTCTCTGAGATTACATCTGCAATTTCTTTCAGCAGGCTCGGGGTGTAACTCATCTGAGTCAGGAGACTTGAAATCATTTAAATTGACTAGATACTCTCTTTCACTTCACCTATTTGGGACTTCAATTTTCTCTTTATTATGTTTGTTCTGACATTTCTAATTTGAAGACCAGTCTCCTTGCCAATGAAGATTGAAGCAAACGGGAAGTTTAGTAGCTCTGCCCACTCTCTTTTAATGTTCTCCATTTTCCATTTGCTTACCTGGTACCCCACACTTCCCTCTCCACCACCGCCACCATCTAACAGTGTTCTATGCACATCTCAAACCAAGATGTCTAAAATGGAATTCCATTATCCTTCCCTCCCTGGTCAAGTCACGTTATGTCATGATTCCCCATCTCATTCAGTGGCACCATCCATTTGTCCCTTACTTGAGCCAAAAACTTGCGAATCTTCCTGATTTCCTTCCTCTCCTTCACCCTCCTCTCTCATCCAGTCAGCCATAAAGTTCTGTCAGTATGGCCTAAACACACAAATCCTTCCCCTCTTCTGTGTCCCACCACGTCACCATAGTTGCACAATATTTGTTTCACTTTTCTACCCAATCTTCCAGACCTCCACTGGGCCCCCCACTTCCCCACCCACAGCCATCCCTCCCATACATCCTTCTCTCAGAGGATTCATGGTTAATACTTGCCTTCAGGAGAAAGTTCAGACTGAGGCATTTTAAGAACTATCTGACTTACCTCTGTCTGTACAGCCTTGTGTCCTGCATCTGCACCCCTTCCCGCCCTCCCCAACCCTGTGCTACTCTGGACTCTGTCACAGCCTATCCACTGATTAAAAGCATTGCACATGGGTCCTGCCCTCTCTTACCCTTTTACCTCCAGTTCTTTGATCGTGCTGACGTCATTGTTTGCATCTCTCACTACCTTCTCATTACCTCCTTTTCTCCCTGGCTCTTTTTTTATTCCCCCCTTTAGGCTCCACTCCTTTGGGAATTCTTTGCTAACCATCCATTATCTCCTGAACTTATTGATAGATCCCTCTTCAGTAATCACATATATTTTGTATACAATTTCTGTTGGAGCGTTTGTAATATAAATGTTCATTTGCTGCCTCCTCCCAGCCATACCTGATACATAAAAGCCTGTGGCAACTCAGAATATGCTTCCCTTGAAAGATTCAGTGTACTGATGAGGTAGTCTATCAAGAAAGAAGAGGAAGCTGTGGGGGGTACAGTGGGAAATCTAGAATCTAAAATCTATTGTGGACTGCATGAGGTTGTTATCAGGGTGACAACTCAGAGAGACAAACAGGCTCTTCATGTGGCAAGGCCACCTTGGCCTCTAGCTCTACCCAAAGAATCAGAGATGTTGAATCTGACTCCAGAAAAGGCTGTCACTGGGGTCTAAGGCAAGAGAGAATAGTGCCCATTTGTTTTTTTTTTTTTTTTTTTAATGTGGATTGAAAGTGGTTCTCCCAAACAATTTTTCTTTTCCTGACTCAAAGCGGGGATGATGAGCATGAACACACCAAAGGCAGCATTGTGTATCTCAGCACAGTATGAAGCCTCCAACTTCCTTAAGCCTGCTTTTTTTTTTTTTTTCCCCCAGTAAAAAAAAATCCATGTAATTGAAGCTCTGTATAACTGGCTGAGCCTTCAAAGAGACACGTCTCTGTGAAACTAACGTTATGTTGTCAGGAACTGCATTTGCCTCTTCTGTGACATTATTAAGAGGAAAAGGAGAGAGATTTATTAGCCACCAATGCTTGTGGACAATGCTGGAGATCTTGGCAGGCTGCAGTTAGCAACAGTTGATGTGGCCAGATAGACATTTATTGACAGGAAACTAGATGAGTGGTACCCCTTCATAGGGATGAGTAATTGACCAATGACAGGTTGATTAGTCAGTGACATTTGACCCCAGCTTCTATTGCTTGTGATGGCTGACTTGCTTTCCTAGACATTGTATCTGAAGAAACCCAGTGATTCTGAATCAACACCAGAGGGAGAGTATTACAGAGCCCAGTGACTTAACAGTTTCCCTATCTAGGAGGGAGGAGATCTGGAAATCCTGGAAACCCTCTCTTACCATAGCTGAGGTAGGGTACTATCAATGATATATTGGTTTTAAATATTCAGGTTCCTTTATATTTGGTGACTACAAAGGCAACGGTCTCAAACATGATGGTGTGATCATGGCTCACTGCAGCCTTGACCTCCTGGGCTCAAGCAATCCTCCCACTTCAGCCTCTTGAGCAGCTGGGACCACAGGCATGCACCTCCACACCTGACTGGTTTATAAATTTTTTTTTGTAGAGACAGGGTCTTGCTTTGTTGCCTAGTCTGGTCTCGAATTCCTGGGCTCAAGTGATCCTACTGACTTAGGCTCCCAAAGTGCTGGGATTACAGGCGTGAGTCCCTGCACCTGGCCAAACATGAATTATCTTAGTCACTGCATTTGCTATTGCTAAGTGAAGGACGTAATTGCTTTGTGAATAAGGATTTCTTTTGTTTGGCTGTTTTCATCCCCAGGAGCCATTTCTTCCTTTTCTGAGAGTTTACTCTGTAGTTGGGTAGGCAAGTAGAGCCTTCTTTCTTGACAGAAAATGTTTGGACTTAACTAAGCATGGTCAGTGGCTGTCTAATCCTCTTAGTGAGTCAGATACCAATATCCTGTGGTATACTAGAGAGGGTGGACTCCATACATGATCTCTGACCCTCTCGCTATACCCGCATTTTCGTTGATTCATCCAACAAAAATTACTAAGCCTCTTACTATGTGCTAGGCACTATTGTAGGCACTGGGGATACAGCACTGAATAAACAAAATAAACATTGGTGGCCCCATGGAACTGACATTCTAGTGGGGTTGAGGGGAGATAATAAACAAATGCTATTTGTAAGATGGCTGATATTTAGAAGTGCCGTGGGGAAATCGGGAGGAAAAACCAGGTTGGAGACGCAGTCCAGTTTTAGATTGGGTGGTCAGGAAGGCCTCACTGAGAAGGGTGAAGTGTGAGCAGATCTCCAAGGATGGGGAGAGTAAGCCCTCTGGGGATGAGCATCACAGGCAGTGCCAAGCCCTGGAGTGGAGCTTGCCTGGCAGGCCACAGGAGCAGCTAGGAGGCCAGTGTGGCTGGAGCAGGAGGGAGGGAAGAGCACGGCCAGCCGGGTGATAGCTTTGAGAGGTGACAGCCTGAGATGTTTCCATCCCACGCCCCCGCCACCACCCCCGTTTCAGTGTTTCTTCAGCGCCATCAGAGCAGAGGAGGGGCAGGGATGGGGAGGCCCTCATAAAGCCACCTTCTCTGCTCCTGACCTTCCTTGACCCAGTCTGCTCCTAGAAAAGAAGCAGCAGGAGGTGCCCTAACTTTTACCATTTCACAGGAAGCTCTCTCATCTCTTGAATTTCTTTCTCATTCCCGACGTAGCACAACTGGGAAATAAAGGGGTTTGTCCTTGGTGTTGCTAGGTTTACAAGCACAGCAAAAGTTACTCATTTTATTTCCAAGAAAAGAGAGAGAAATTACCTGAAATGTGTCTTAAAAGTGGATAATTGAGTAGTAATTATATCATTTTCATGCCATTTTAAAAACATTAAAATTTAAATAACAGGAAATCTTCAGAGGCTTGACCACATAAAAAGAGCAGAGTCGAGTCATAATAACTAACCAAATCCACCTAATGTCTTAGTTTATAGTCCCTCTGTCGCCTTAGTTTAGGACTTACTATCTTTCTACTTGCTAATTGTGATATCCTTTTTCGTATTTTCAGGCTAGTATGAGAACTCAAATATGCTGTGCATTAAGTATACCTATCATCCAGTCTTTTCCAGCTAATGACAGCACTTTGTTGAAACCCTAATTATAAGACAGTCAATTAAATTAACAATTTTTACATTGACTTGAATGATGTTTTTGCAATTGATATGTGCAATAGTGTAAGTGAAATACCCCAAATCTTTTAAATAACAAACCTAATAGTAAGTACGTAGGCTGTCAAAAGATAAGACTGTGTAGATAGATGCAGCTAAATAAACCCATTGTCTCTCTGGGTATTATGAGTATTAAGAAGTTAATGACACAAAAATATTTTGAGTTCTTCAATTTGAAAGTGTTACATAAATGCAGTATGTTAGGACAAAAGATGTCTAGCCCAAAGTAGGTTCTTGATGGGTATTCATAATCTCTTTAGCCTGTGGGGTGAAGCTCTTTTTGTTTTGCAGAAGGAAAAAACAATTCTACCACTTTAAAAAGTTAATCTGGCACATAATGTCTGAACCACAAATCAGTTTATGCCTTGTAGTTATTCAGTAGGTAAAAAGAAGTAATAGCGAATTGATCCTAAAAAAAAAAAAAAAAAAAAAAAAAATTACATATGCCACTGTGGTCCTTACTCATCTGGTATATTTTACTTTCTCTGTGAACTGTCAAGCCCATGCCGAGTTCAATTGTCCTTTCACTATTGTGTGGCTACAACCAACTCTAGATTATCTATTCAGTTTGTAAATTACCGTGACCTCCTTTAGACTGCTATTTTTTCTTCTTCCTGCTGCTTACCACCCTGCCTAACTGTTGCTCATCCACTTCCCTCCAGAAGGATAAGCACAGAAAAGAAAAAGGAGAGGAACTGCAAAAAATGCCATTTTTTTCCTGCTTAATAGCCAAATGAAGGCTTAGTCGATAAGGGTGGGTAGAGGAATTGGGGCTAATGACTCAAATAATGTTTTGTAATTATTTGAGTACTTTCTACATCTGTGCTGCACTCAATCTCTAGTAGGACCACGGATAATCTCATGTTGAAGATAGTGATTTTTTTAATATTGTGATGGGCTTGAGTCTTTGCAGCAGTTTCCAAATGCATAGTATGGTTCTCTGTGCTGTGAGTACTCAATAAACACTCATTGACTAAACTGACAACATAGATGCTAGTGCAACTAAAGGGAGTTCTATCTATCAACTAAATTGGACATCATATTTGCTCAGTGTGTTTCATCTAAGTGTATGTGAGGAAACTGCTAAAGATCTGGCATATCCAGCAAATGACTGAGATTGAGCTTTGGAGTTAGGCTCTGACATTAGCACAGGTGATGATATTAGCACAGGTAAGAATGCCTCACTTGTTTCATGCCGCTTCCATTTCATTCTGTCTGAGTACTGCACAGGCAAGCAGTGCATCTATTTACATTAAGACAGCCTTCTTTGCAACCTAGAGAGCTAGAAATTTCCTTTTTATAGTCTGAAGAATACAGCAAACATCTAAATATATGACTCTTCTGGCTTGGATTAAGATTGCCTATCATTCTAGTCAAAATTGGAAAGATATTTTACAAAATTTGCTTCATATCAGTCATGTTGAATATCGTCTGTCACAGCCCTGAACCAAGGAATTCTTCCTTGTCTCGCTGATCCATGATTTATTACTAAGTGTTGTTTCTCTCTGAGCCTATCTGCATCACAGTAAAGTCTTCTTTTATCACCCTCAGACCTCAGAGCTCTGGTTCCCAGAAAAATCATAGAGCAAATAATTTTATCTATGGTTCCCAGTAGGTGCTGAAGTCTGAATTGTGTGAATGCTTAGAGGGCCAGAAATCCTGGATCCTGGAAACAGATAGCAGGATAGTTTGGGGGCATGGTAAATATGCCTCAGCCAGTTTCATCCTAGAGGTATTTCAAGACCAGAAAGTATTGCTATGGCAACTAAGTTGTGTGTTAAAAATACAGGAGGGGCACTAGAATTCAGATGTTCTTTGGAAAAGCAGGAAAAGTTAAATGCCTATGTATATATATATGTGTGTGTGTGTGTGTGTGTATATATATATATATATATGTTTGTGTGTTCATGTGTGTGATTTACCTCACATGTCAACCATTTACTTCTGTTGAGTGATTGGAGAACTTGGCAAGTAGTCATCATAAGATATAGCTGGATATATGAAAAGAATCCTTTTAGCTTTCCAAGATTTTAACCCATTAGAAGACATTTTTACAGAGGATTTCGGCCCCATCTGACCCATTATTTCATGCACACTCATGTTTAATAATTATCTAGAATTGTTAAGAACTCTTTAAAACAAATACTTCACCAGTAGTGATTTCAGCAATCATTTTAAAAACCAGAATTATTCACCTTGGAAAACAAAATGAGTAGAAAGCATCAGCCTCCTCCTTCTGTGGCAGATGTTTTACATGCTGCTGCCCCAGGATAGGCCACACGGGGTCACAGAAATGCAGCTATTCTCATGAGGGCTAACAGAAGCGTAGGACTTTCAGCAAACTGAAATTTCTACACATTTAATACATCAAGTCGCTTTAATACAGCTTTTGAGTATTAAATGAATAAAGCTGTTCTGCAAAAACTGATGAAGGGTCACAGTCATTTAAGGTTAATTCTTGAATTAATTCAAAGCAGTAATCTACCTTTGAAAATCTTCATATTCTTTCCCCAAGTACGCTTACATCAGAGAGTCTTTTCCCAGGAGCCCAATTTTGTCAGTTTGTTCAGATACTTTTGGTACATCTCGATAGCACCTGATGTCAGCGTATCTCTCTTTTTAAAAAGCTTAGCCCTTTGTACATTGGTAACCACAGAGGCACTTGACCAACACATACTTGTATATCTACTTAAGAACAAGCAGAAGCACTGAGACCAAGAAAAACTCTTCCACCTCCTCTTCTTGCCTCTCCTCTCTGTCCACCTCCATTTCCACATTCTTCTTCTAGGAAAGATGATTATGATGACAGGCTGGTTGGTGCCCGTCAAGGACTCCTTTCAGCAACTTTCCTGGACACTCAGGGTCTTAGCTCTAGCTGAGGAATCATTATTTGCCTGCTGCATTGCCTCTTTCAGCAATGTATCAGATTCAGTATAAGGGGGATCGGTTACATAGATAAATGCAGAGTATGCTTTTACTTCTCCCTGGATTTACTTTCCTTGCTGCCCTTAAGACTTAATGGTCAGGATCTTCTTTCTTCCTTTTACCTTACTATGCCTGAAACCATATCCCTCAATGGTTTTGATATTACCTGCCTTGCCACATTATTCTTTTACTGTAACCAAACACCAGCCAAGAGTCTTTAGACCTTCTGTACAGTTTAATGTTTAGAAATGGCTAATGGTTCTTTTAGTTGCCATGTCTTACAGTGGTTCTGGAGCTTTAGCTGCTCTCACTGTCTACATTTACAAGATGAAGACATTAAATCATAGTTTGAGTTTCATTCCTTTCTCTCCATCAGGAGTAGGACAGCACAACCCATGGTAAAACTCCAGCTCCAAAGATTCTAATTTGTTTCATGATCCTGCAGAACCTCCTATAGCCTTAAAACAAAAGTGAGAGGAGCCATCACATCTTATGGTTCAATCCACCCTTGTTTTCTGTGGTCATAAATTATAGAAACTTCCATTATATGTTGCAACTAAGATTTTACATTTGTTTTACTAGCGGTCATTTGCTCCAAAGGAACTTGCATTTGGCCGCAAATAACAAATAATCTCACTGAGAAAGATATTTTTTTTTTCAGTTTTATTTTTTGTTTTGTTTGTTTTTGTGTCACATAACAGAAAGTCCACAGGGGCATGTCTGCCCGTATTGGTTCTGCAATTCAGTGATCTCTACAATTTTCTTGGTCTTTTCCATGTGTATTTTGCCCCAGAGAAACAAGATAGGGACGAAAGTTTTAGCTACCATGTCTGTGTTTAGGCAGGAAAAAGAAGGACAAAAGGATACAAGGATAAAAGCCTACCAGCCAAGTTTGTTCCTTTTTTGTTAGGAAAATCCAAAGCTTTATTTGAAGCTCTACCCAGCCAACTTTCACTTAGAATTATTAGGTAGAACTATGTTATACGGTCAGCCCTAGCAAGGTTGGCTAAGAAACTGAGGGTCATGGTAAGGGGGTTGGCTTATCTCGCCAACAGCTCTGCCACAGAACACTGCCTCCCGCTTGACATTTCACATGTGCTTTGGAATTTTAACACATCTCCATATTTCATGTGTTCTGTTTATTTTTTAAAACTACTTTATTGAAATATAATTCACATGCCATATAATTCACCCATTTAAAGCATATAATTCAGTGGGGGCTTTTTCTCATTTATTTTTAAAGCTTCCCTTAGAGTCCACAGCTTCTGGATGTATCTAAAACAGTACTATAATAATAATATTTTCTGTTATTCTCAGCTTCAGAAATGTTCTGTAGCTGGCCGGGCGTAGTGGCTCACGCCTGTAATCCCAGCACTTTGGAAGGGCAAGGTGGGTGGATTGCCTGATGTCAGGAGTTCAAGACCAGCCTGGCCAACATGGTGAAACCTTGTCTCTACTAAAAATACAAAAATTAGCCAGGTGCAGTGGTGGGTGCCTATAATCCCAGCTACTCAGGAGGCTGAGGCAAGAGAATCGCTTGAGCACAGGAGGCGGAGGTTGCAGTAAGCCGAGATCGCGCCACTGCACTCTAGCCTGGGTGACAGAGTGAGACTCCATCTCAAAAAAATAAAAAATAAAAAGTTCTGTAAATAAAAGCCTATGTCTGCTTATTGCACAATTCTGACCCAAAATGAGAGGCTTCATTGATTATATATGTTTGATTTCGTATTCATGACACTTACTTCTTGGAAAAACTTCAAATTTCTGTTGCAAACACTTAATATACTGACTTTCTGTAACTGATCTCCTGTGCTTTGCCAGCATAGTGATAATTCATGCCGTGATGAAATTTGGGAGGCAGGGCAAGATCACCAGTACCTCCTGATTAATCAAAATCAGAAGAAATTTTATTTGGTTTCATTTTACTTTAGTAAAATATAGTTTATCATATCCAAACTCTTATCTAAATTGTCAGTTTACATGGAGTCTGTTAACCAGATGTATTTGGTCAACCAAAGCAGAGTTGACTATTCTTATTTACATACAAAATTCCAATATTAGAAATTTCACTGCATATCTATATTATTTTGTAGTGACAGATTAATTATATCAAAAGTCCCGCTAGAAATGGTGTTTTCAGTCTTTAAGATCTGGAGTTGAAAAAGTCAAGTCTGTTTGTCTTGGAATGAAGTGATAGATTTTTTTTTTTAAAAAGACCTCTTACTTTCAAAGAAGATACAGGCAATGACTGTCATACTACGTCCAGTCTTTTCCTTTTCTAACTTCTTGGTTAATGTGGTTGGTTTTTTGGTAGGATTATAATGAGTATTTCTGACTTTGGAGACATTTGAAACAAGAAGTACAGTCCATGGGAGAGTAATTATAGCAATAGGACAATTTTAAATCTTGGGAGAAGAAGTACAAATACACTCTGCTTTTCCTTCCACCATTTCTTCATGCCTTCCCCTATATCCATCTTCACTCCTTCCTAAAATTGTGGTCAAGAAGATGATCAGATTAGTTTGTTTGCAGCACTCAAAGTAGGCTCAGAATAGTTCAGTGGAATCACTTGTGTCTTTGGTCTCCCTCTGGGCCCTAAGAGGCATGAGCTAGGACCACTACAACCTAGAAGGAGGCCCTGCCTTCCCGTTTTATACTTCCCTCTCCTCCATCTCTCCTGACTCTTCTCCTTTATTCTGTTCTTTACAACAAAGTGGTAAGCAGATCCATCCTTTTCTCTCCTTGGATACCCTTAGTTTCTCTTTCCTAGGGCAGTGAGGGTTTCTTTAATGAAACCAATTTCTAACTCAGCTCAGCGGCAGCTCAGTGCTAGGCAGTGCGGGGGCAATGGTCTCCTTATATTTACTCTGATTCTCTGGCATGGTCGTCCCCTTTTATCTGTGCTTGTGCTTTCTGTGGTTTTAGTTACCTGCAGTCAACTGTGGTGTACAGTATTATATGGAAAATTCCAGAAGTAAACAATTGAAAAGTTTTAAATTGCATGTCATTATCTTTACTTTTGAATTGCGTGACTGTGTGATGAGATTTCACACTGACCTGCTCCATCCTGACTGGAATGTGAAGCATCCCCTTGTCTGACATGTGCAGCTGGACAGAAGTACAGCATATCCAGCCAGGAGTCACTTAGTAGCCATCTCAGTTATCAGATCCAAAAAACATAGTATACAGTATATAGGGTTGTATACTATCTGTGGATTCAGCCATCCACTGGGGGTCTTGGAATGTACCCCACATGGATAAAAGGACATTACTGTACTACAAAGTGTACTGGGTTGATTCTTCCTTACATTATAGTGGTAAGAACCAAGAATAAGCTTTGGATGTTGACAAAGGGACAGAGAAGGCCTCCTGACTTGCTTTGGTTTGAAGCTGTTCAGGCGTAAGCAACTTGGGAACAGGGAGTGCTCCATGTCCTATACCCTTTGCATTAGGGTTTTGGGCCAAAAATTGTACAAGTACCAACAATAAAGTATCCCTTTGCTTCTCATTTGCTGGAACTTTCCTTGGCATATACTTACCTCAAGAACCTTGTGAGAAGGGTTGGTTGGAATCTAGAATGATAGCTCTAATTCCTTTAGACAATTATATACCATTTAATTGTCCTCATATTCAATACAAACCTCTTGTCATTTCTTTTCCTGATATCTGACCTTTCTGTATTCATCTCCTCTCTGAGATTAAGAGATAATAAAGAACATATAATCAAGTACTGTTTTTATTAGAAAGTTCATAGTAACCCTGTTAGAAATAGATAAACCATCATCTATAAAGAATTGTTTGAGAACTGGTGGTAACCAGATAAATAATATCTTGTTGATAATAGCCCTACTAGTAAAATAGGAAAATGGCTTTGTCACGATTGTGTTCACTGTAGTGAGATTTTAGCTGTATACATTAGACTCAGAGACAAGCAGAAAATTCATGGAGATTAGTTGCATCTATTTGGGAAGAACGTGTTAAACAGAGTCATCCATTTAAAATTGGTTTCATTAACAGTCTAAATGAGTAGTTCTGTTAAAATGCCAAGTACTATAAGGTTTTTATTGTTCTGTGGTCAGAGACTGCCCTGGCCAGCTATCTTGTAAAATGCTTTTTATAATCACAATGGACAGAGCTGGCAACAGGATAGATCTGTACAAATCCATTTTCTCCTGGTGACCAACAAACAACTCAGCACTGTGTACTTAATTGGTGTGTTTTAGTCTGTAGTGTCATCTTCCTCTATAACTGATGTAGTATTATTTTACTACTGTCATATTAACTGCCTTATCAATGACTATAAAACTTTATTTTTTTGACATATTGTTTATTGACTTTAAATGTCTCTGTAATTTCTTCACCCTATCCTACTGCTTCCATCCCCTTTAGTAGGGATCTAGAGGGTAGTGGTCAATGACTATCTCATCAGTTTGAGAATGTAGCTCGTGGGTACTTTATCAGTTCAGGGAGTAAGGAGGGTTTGGGAATGGGAATGGTTTTCATTTTTAATTGGAGCTGCTGCTGCTGCTTCCCCCCCCCTCCCCCGCCCTCCCCTTCCGCCTCCCCCTCCCCCCCCGCCCATCACCCCGCATTTTCTTTGTAGTTCTTTTAGGAGAAATACCAGAAATTTAGGGTGAAAGGCAAGCCAAGAATTGCCACTGCAGTTGTCACAGTAACAAAAATGAGATTGTGACTACAGCACAATCTAAAAGTTCCATGTAGAATTCACTGCATTAAAATCTATTGAAACAACAGAAGAAAGAGACTTTAGACATATCTAGGCTAAGCTCAACCTTAAACTGCATCTTTATTTCTTACCTTGGTGCCATAACTCTTTACTGCTCGAATAGAACAGCTTTAGTTTTCTGTCTATGCCTGGGGTTGGTAAAGTTTTTCCATAAAGGGACAAGTAGTAGATATTTTAGGTTTTGCAGGCCATACAGTCTCTGTGGTGCAACTATTCAACCCTGCTGAGGGGCATGGCTGTGTTCCAATAAAACTTTATTTACAAAAATAGACATCCATAGGCCGTGACTTACCAATGCCTAATCCATTCAGCTCCTTTCCTCACTAACATTTCTGGCCCATACAGGTAAAAGTGAAGAGTTAGGGAAGTTCCTTTGCCCCTCATGGTTTCAAAAGAATGTGAAGAATAATAATAAGCCTGTTATTGAAAGGTAGGAATATTAAAAATCAGCATTTAGTTTGGGGACAAGATATAATACCATGACCACTGGGTTCTTCCTACTGTGTTTTGTTATTGAATGAGCCTTGTGGGCTGCCACAAGGAGGGGCCAATAGGAAGTCCTGGCAGATGAGGCTTCAGTCCCCAACTCTGACCTCAGAAGAGCAGTTCTACTTCTATCTGTTTTAGATACGGAGATTCTGCCAAGATGTTGTTTGTAAAAGAGATTCTGCTGCTAAAGAATATTTTTTAAAATATTGGTTTATATTTCTTTGCAAGTTGTATAATGCCTCTTGATAATGGATACTTCATAAAACTGCCAAAGATTTATCATATATCACTTTGTAATTAAAAGGGAAAAACAGACTTGAAAAAGGAATCACAAATCACATACATTAAAATCCATCTCCCTCCTCTCCCCTCTCCCCCTGCCACCCACTTCCCAGATTGTAAATCTGAGAGGATACAGCTGTGGAGCAAGACAGAGGCAGAGTTGGGACTCCTGCCTCCTATCTGATGCCACTGCCATTCATTACACATTCCAAGGAGTGGACAGGAGCCTTGTCCATCAGAGGCTCAAGGAGAGTCCTTGGAACCCTTTGTGGTCCTAATAGGCTAAGGAAATAACTAGTAACTTCACTGGTTTCCTCTTATCTGCTCATGCTACCTCTTCCCTTTGGCTGCTAGGAGCCTCCAAGCTCCTCAGTTCCCCCCAGGCTACTCCTGTGTATCCTTTGCACACAGTTCCAGCACCAGCTTCTTGGAGGTTACCTCAGGGATATTTCCCAGCCCCTGACACCCAGTCTCATGTGTGACTCAGATAGGCTGGGGTCCTCTTCTGCTCCACTGCAGAACTATCAATGCTGGCTCTTGGGGATCTAGTGCCAGAGGGGGAGGATCCTGAGAAATCTGAGATCTCACCCACCTTTGGCATGATTTCTTTCCTGGCTTGTGAAAATTCCTGATCTTTTTTGTCTATACCTTCCTGAATGGGAGTCAGGGCAGTGATGCAGAGAGGTAGTGGGGGGCGGGGGGTGCTTGCATGAGCATTGGATGCCTGCATGGCACAAGGACCGTGTTCTCGGGATGCCCATGTAGGTCCTATCAGCCAAAATTAGAAGAAAGTTAAAAGGGGTCCAGAAATAGGATTATAAGGCATAGGATTATAAGGCATAAATGTTTGTTCTTGATGAGGAAGAGTGAGCTGGCTGAACAAAAGAAACAGTTGAATTTGCAGAGTGCAATATTCTAATGAAGCCTCATGCTGTGCTTGAGTCAATGTCGCAAGGTCTAGCTGCAGCAGGGCCTTAGCTAGATAGGAGTGATTTATTCATCTCTGCTTCCATCACTCAGATTTCCTTCTCTCAGTCATCCAGTGTCTATCATCGGAAAGCCTGGTTTCTGTAGAGGAGTTTACCCTAGTAGCTTGCCTGGAATACATTTTGAAGGATTAGTGTACATGGCACGGAGACTGGCCTCTGTGCCCAGTACACTCTGGTGAATATTCATGTCGGCACCTGGGAGGGTTATTTCTAGAAAGGCAATTCTTGCAGAATACATTCCGAAGAGGGAATGCTTTTCCTGTCTGATGTTCCCTCAACCAAACAAATGTGGAAGAGGGGAAGCTACTCTGCAGTTCTGGGGAGTATTCATGAGACAGAAACAACATCCTCACATCTTCTGCAACAGTGGGAGACCTGCAGACCTTCCCTTTGCAGAGCCTTTGCCTGGGCCTCCTGTTCAGTATAGGTGATCGCAGGGGAAAGAAAAAAAAAAAGCAACTGCCCATTTAGCCTTTGGTCCTAAAACCCACACCAGTTTGGTTTAATTACAGCTGTTCAGCAGTTAGGAAAGCTAGCGTTATTAATGTTCAGCTGAAAACGTTTCAATTAAAACTTGTGATCCCAGCTTTGAAGACCTGGATCAAGAAAACTATACTGAGTGGCCAGTGATCAAAAGAATTGCACTGAAAAACTTAATGAGCCATTTTTTCCTCTAGCTGTTACAAAAAAATACATAAAATATTGCTTTATTTTTCTGGCTTCTCACCATTCTTCAAAAGATTTATCACACAGTTACGTATTAAATTGATTAATTATCTTTTGTTTATAAGAATTTATAGTTGGTAGTTAGGATTTTCACCTTTATATACTGGTGGAGATGTTGCTATTATTTTTCTCATTAATGCTGTCTTTTTTAATGGTAAGTCATGTACCACATAAAGAATTATGATTTATCACACACCTCAGCTTTCAGACAGAACAATGTACTTATTCTAAGTGTTTAAATTGTATAGCACTTGCAACTTATTATAGTTTTCTTTTGTGTTTTAGAGGGTAGTTGTTTTCATGTGAGAGCCTTCACAAACTATTTCATGAAAGAAGTCCATTAGAGAAGGGACTAACAGGGAATTCCAGAACAAGGAGATAGAAAGACAGATAGCATATCATTGTCCATGACCCAGCGGAATAAACAGATTTGGGAATGCCGTGAGAGGAGGGCAGTAGTAACTCGCCGAGCGAGAACCTGAAGGAGGAAGGAGTCGCAGCTCACACTGGTGGTAAGGCTGAAGGAGGTCTGAATTGGATAGGCAAGTGTTTTAAAATCATTTCTAGCAAGAGCTCAAGACTTTGTAGATTGTGCTCTGTGGGGAAAAGAAGATGATTTAAAGCTGGAGCAAAGATTGAAACCCAGATCTGATTTGGGTGAAAAGGTCAGTCTGATAAGAAAGTGAATGAAGTGTGGGAAAATAGTACTGGTTGTGTTAAGAGAGACCAGAGAAGAGATTTGGTAAGAACAAAAATGGAGAAATTACATGATTGAATAGGAAGAGTTTTGCCAGTTGTTCATGCTGGAACATCCTCCTGACTGTAATGTTCAGAGTTGAGCCTTCCCGCCTGTTTGCCCTTCCTTTCTTTCCCTTTGTCACCAGGTCAAGAGAATACAAAGATCTGCATGTAGCTAAATTATGAGTTATCCCATAGACACAAATTCTTGTGAAAACTTGACCCAAGGGAGCCGGGCGCGGTGGCTCACGCCTGTAATCCCAGCCCTTTGGGAGACTGAGGCAGGCGGATCACGAGGTCAGGAGATCGAGACAATCCTGGCTGACACAGTGAAACCCCGTCTCTACTAAAAAAAAAAAATACAAAAAATTAGCCGGGCGCAGTGGCGGGCGCCTGTAGTCCCAGCTACTCGGGAGGCTGAGGCAGGAGAATGGCGGGAACCCGGGAGGCGGAGCTTGCAGTGAGCCAAGATTGCGCCGCTGCAACCCAGCCTGGGCAACAGAGTGAGACTCCGTCTCAAAATAAAATAAAATAAGAAGAAAAAAAAAGAAAACTCGACCCAAAGGAACAGGAAGGAGCCATGGCACTTATTAAATTTCCCTTTGGCGCTGCTTGCTTTGGTGCGTTGTAGGCCATGCATGCAGGCACATATTAGCATGTGGTCAGAGGATGGGCAGGAGAATAAGCTCAGTGGATGAAATAGCAGTCAGAATGGATATTTTTCATAAACTTTCACTTATGTGAGACTCTCCAAAATGGTGTTGGGACTAGGGGTGAAGTACTGGCTGGGGGAGGTTATTTTTGCATTGAAACATAATTCAGTCTATAGAACACTGAAGATACTGTACAGGAATAAGTGACCTGAGTCTTTTGAGGAGTGATATATCTATAGTTGCCTCTCTGCCTCTCCTCTTTGCATCATAAGTCGCCTCTTCCGCTCCCCATTTCTCCTTAAGTTTTTTTTTTTTTTTTTTCCTGAGAGGGAGTCTGAGTCTGTCGCCCAGGCTGGAGTGCAGTGGCGCGATCTCGGCTCACTACAAGCTCCGCTTCCCGGGTTCACGCCAGTCTCCTGCCTCAGCCTCCCGAGTAGCTGGGACTACAGGCGCCCGACATCACACCCAGCTAATTTTTTGTATTTTTAGTAGAGACGGGGTTTCACTGTATTAAGCAGCATGGTTTCAATCTCCTGACCTCGTGATCCTCCCGCCTCGGCCTCCCAAAGTGCTGGGATTACAGGCGTGAGTCAATGCGCCCGGGCCCTCACCTTCGGTTTAACTCAGTAGAGTTTATGATGCCTAAGGCATTGTGCTGGGAAATACCAAGGTCAATAGCCATGCATGGTCCCTGCACTGTAGAGCATGGTCCAGTGGGCTCTCCTGAATGGACTTGGTTTGAAAAGCTGAAGGGAGGGGCCACCGGATGGTGTTATGCAGGGAACCTGGAGCCAAGGTGATTCTACTCCCCTACCTGTTGAATGAAGGCCTACGATGGGGCCATTTTTTTCACAGGAGTCGTAAATGTTAAGTAAAAATCCAAGAATTCTTAACACTCAGCTGTAGATTAGTACATTTTGAGCTCTTTTAATATGTCTGTCTGTTCTTATCGCCCTTCTAATCATTTCATAGAATTGAGGACAGAGAACAGAAAAGCTCACACAAACGCATATTGCCTTCAGCTATTAACAGGAGAAACTGATTCTGGCCTTTTAAATTCACAACAGCCCGTAATAGCCTTCCTAGCAAATGAAGCTAAAAGCCAGCTGGACCTGATGCCTGGGAGCTAAGCCCTATGGTCTGGGCAGGACCTCGGCGTTTCTGCCTCTTACACATCCTTTTCTGATCCTGCGGGTGAGCCAAATCAGGCTGATCTCACTGATTGTGTATACTCATCATGAGGAGGAAGCTGTTAGGAGCAAGGCAGATGGCCTTGCTGGAGAGGGGAATTGGTGATGCCAAATTTAAACACGGGGGAAGATCTGTAAAAGCTGCATACCTGCCTAGTGTGTCACTGCCCAAAAACTCTGTAACATATTGTGGCTTCACCTTTTAAAATATCATAAAACCATTTGAGGGGTTCCCAGTATTTTTGATGCCAACATTTTGCTTAAGGAAGGGGCTGTATTAGAGTCACTTTCCAAAATGTAGGAATGCTTTTCTTCTCAAGGGCTGCTTGGCCTGGACAAATTTTATCGTATTTCCACATTGAAAGCATAAAATGAAATAATTTTCTTTTTTTCTTTTTCTTTCTTTCCTTCCTTACTTCCTTCCTTCTTTTCTTTTTTTTTTTTTTTTTTTTTTTTTTTTTTTTGAGACGGAGTCTGGCTCTGTTGCCCGGGCTGGAGTGCAGTGGTCGGATCTTAGCTCACTGCAAGCTCCGCCTCCCGGGTTTACGCCATTCTCCTGTCTCAGCCTCCTGAGTACCTGGGACTACAGGCGCCGCCACCTCGCCCGGCTAGTTTTTTGTATTTTTAGTAGAGACAGGGTTTCACCGTGTTAGCCAGGATGGTCTCGATCTCCTGACCTCGTGATCCGCCCGTCTCGGCCTCCCAAAGTGCTGGGATTACAGGCTTGAGCCACCGCGCCCGGCCCTTTTCTTTCTTTCTTTTTCTTTCTTTCTTGACTGAGTTTTGCTCTCGTTGCCCAGGCTGGAATGCAGTGGCACAATCTCAGCTCACTGCAACCTCTTTCTCTCGGGTTCCAGTGATTCTCCTGCCTCGGCCTCCTGAATAGCTGGGATAACAGGTGCACGCTGCCTCGCCTGGCTAAGTTTTGTATTTTTAATAGAGACGGGGTTTCCCCATGTTGCCCAGGGTGGTCTTGAACTCCTGACCTCAGGTGATCCACCCACCTTGACCTCCTAAAGTGCTGGGATTACAGGTGTGAGCCACCATGCCTGGCCGAGAATTTTCATTAAATTGGACTGTGTAGTATGAAGTCTAGATCATAAGCCTGGGGCAAAATTTATTTGTTAAAAGAAAAAGAGTTTGTCAAGTGATTAAGTAATCTGTAAAAGATTGCTTGGGCAGTGTTTAGCCCATGTAAGAAAATTAACCAGGAAACTTAGAAAAATAGATTTGCTTTGAAAGCAGGAAATGTGCTGATTATAAATTGTTTTTTTTTTTTTCCAAATGTGATAATGTATGCAAAAACATTTGGAAACTAGTGAGGTCTGTGTGAATGTGAGGTGGGACTATGATTAATTGTTCACCATTCATTCCACACTCAGTATCTAATGAATATTGCAGCTGCAGCCATGCTATTTGGTAATATGGTATTAGCTTTTATGTTATCACCTGAAACTTGAAATTAAAAACTTAATCCTTCTAAGATGTGAAAAGATGGTCTTAGTTAGCTGTTAAAAGTTGGTCATTTTAGCCAGGCGTGGTAGCTCATGCCTGTAAGCCCGGCACTGTGGGAGGCTGAGGCAGGCAGGTCGCTTGAGTCCAGGTGTTTGAGACCTGTCTGGGCAACATGGCAAATCACCTTCTCTACAAAAAAATACAAAAAATTAGCCAGGCATGGTGGTGAGTGCCTGTAGTCCCAGCTACTTGGGAGGCTGAGGTGGGAGGATCACTTGAACCCAGGAGGCAGAGGTTGCAGTGAGCCAAGATTGCACCACTGAACTCCAGCCTGGGCAACAGATTGAGACCCTGTCTTAAAAAAAAAGAGAAAAAAAAAAAAAAAAAAAGATTGGGAGTTTTGTATTGTCTCCAAGTTTTGGCAAGTTTTGCCCCATCTAGCTATCCACAGTTATATCCTCCAGGCATATTCTCCATTGGTATTTTACCACTTTCAGATAACTTACCTAGATTGTACTATATCTCTCATGGTGTGTGGGCTTTAAATAAATTTTTAAAAGTATACTATATCGAATGTAAGATTTAATGAGAAGGAAAACCCCTCCTATCCCTTTCTCAGTGAGCCAGCCTACACGGTGGAGCCAACGTGTATACTTACCACCTCCTCACATGTTTGTAATCCTGGGCTTCAGTTGACTAACACAGAAACTACATATGCCAGACACCCGAGAACTTCTGCTTGCCTTTTCTCTGGCTATCTGCAAGAGAATATTGTTAACCAGTGCCATTGTTTCATCCCCTTTTAGAGAAATCACCCTCCACGTCCCAGATATGAGAGATTAAACACTATGAGACAGTAGGTAGACTCTCTGACGTCCTTTGACTAATGCACTTCCCAAAAACCCATTCCATCTGATGAGCAGCCGGTTTTTCCCTCCTCCTGCTATTAGGAGACTGGTGTTCCCTTTGCCCTGAAAGGTCGTGGCCCATTCATAGGCAGGCCCCTGCAGTGGCAGCACCTCAGGAGTTCTCATGTCTGGAATCTTCAGGGCAGCCGCCTGGTCTACTTCACACACTTTTGAGAAAAGATTGTTACTGGGCTCTAGGCTCCCGCTGAGAATCTCATTTTGGACTTGGCATCCTCCAGCAGCTCTTCTCAGCTGGACCTTGCTCTCCACCTGAGGGCGAAGCCACATCATCGAACCCTGTGACAGCTGACAATAAGGAGCCCTCTCATCTTTGGGAAAGTCCCTCTTTCTCACCAGCAAAGTTGTTTATCTGAAGCTGTATTAATTCCTTCTGGAAGCTGTTACAGGCTCCCTCCTGCCCCTCAGTAGCAGAGATTAGAATAGGGCCCCTAATGTGTTGTTTGTCTTCTGCTTCTCATCCAGAGGAGCGGGAACGGAACTCTTCCGATTTAGGTAAAAGTGCTGAAGCTTCCCTTTGTCACCACAACTCCTTACCTCTCTCCCTCACCTTTCCAGCTGTCGCATCTGTTCTTTGCATCATGACCTCCAGTCTCTCTCTGTTCTGAACATTAGTCTACCATCTCTGATCCCACTTACCTCCTCAGCAGCCTACAAGTGGTCATTACCTTTCCTGGCCCTTCATTCCTTGACCCTGGCCTGTTTCCTTCTTGTCACTGTTGGCCCTGCTTCCCCAGTGCCACTGCTGAGGAGAGTTATAAACTACACTGATCGTTCCATCTTTGCAAGGCTCTCTCCCTACAGCTCCACTGATGCCACTGAGCCCACTCCAAAGCCTGTTTTGCCTTGCCACCGTACACCACAGTCTTACTGCTCTCAGTTTCTGCATAGAATCCTCTTTCATAATTGAATGAAAAGATTGCCATCGTAAGGGAGGTTTCCCACCACCCCTGCACTTTACCTCAGTGTGTCTCTGGTCCTGTAGCCATCACGGTATCATTGCCATCCTCATTGCCATAACATCTACTCTTATTGAGTACCTTTTCTGTCCAGTGCACTCCACTAGGAGCTTATCTTTGGCCCTTTTAGTTCCAAGTAACAGAAACCAAGTAAAGATATCTTAAGCCACAAATGGTAACTTTATTTAAGTGATTAGAAGATTTTTCATGGACTACTAGGGCAGAAACTTGAAGGGCCCTAGTAGGTTTTGAAACCAGACATTGGAATCTGTCAGGACCCCATGTAGCTCTCCCTGGACTGCACAACCTGTGGTCTCTGCTTCTCACTGCAGATGTCTTTCTTTGCTTCTGTATGCCTATGATCAAAGAGACTCACCCCCAGAATGCCTATATTTTCATCATCTCATTTCAAGTGAACAGAGCACATTAAGCTGGAATCTCACATAATTCTAAATTTTTGAGAAAGAAAATCTGATTAGCCCAGCTTCCAAGTCCAGAGGATAAACTAAGCTCAGGAATCTCCCACGTCCACCTTGAGGTTGGTCTGGAAATAGTTGTCAAAGACAGGAGTTACTGTGTAACATACAGACATACCAAAAAAACCTCTGCATATGCTATAACGGAATTATTAAATGTTAGAACTGGAAGAGTGCTGAGAAGCCATCAGATCTCGACATTTAATGTCACAAAGGATGCAACCAAAGTATAAGTAAGTTAAGTGACTTGCCTAATGTTACTTAGTAGTTATTCAGTAAATATTTTTTGAATTGTTGAATGGAGGACAATTATTTCTGAGGAACTTAAAGGATCTTTACCAAAGAATATACTGTATACGTTTTTGAGGTCAGGAGTATCTTTGACTTTAACTGAAAGATTAGGAATGGATTTGATCAGAAGTTATTGCACTATCACTAATATCCTGGTTGCTGATCTTCCTTTAGTTTGTTTTCACCCAAATGAGAAAATTTAGCAACAGTGGCATTGTGGTCCCAGGCCTTCCAGTGGAATTTCCCACAAATGATGGACAGTTAGAAACAGGCACAACAGGCACTTGCTTCTGGTCTAAAAGGCACCAATTCAGTGGAGAAGCTGTTGACCTCAACTGTTAAACCTCAGCCATTGTTCACAATCTGGCACAGTATTAATCCCTTAAGAAAAGGATGAAAAAAGTGCCATTCAGCACAACATAGTTTGTCATCGCATGCATAATGCAGACCTTCCAATTAGAATGCTACAATTTGGAAACTTTCTTCACAGACTGATGAGAGAACAAATGTTTTAAAGACGGGAAAACTCAGTCCACTGGGTTTGCCTTGAGTCATTTCTGACTCAAGCCACAAAGACAAGAGTTTTGAAAACATATTCGCTATTGAATTTTGTATCAAAATACCAGCAAGGAAAGCAATTAGTTGCTGTAAACTGAACCCCTGGTAATCAATGGTATGCAGCCAGCCAGAGCATTTATGGAAGATGTAAGCAAAATCACATCTGCTAATCAATTAAAAGAAAAAAAAGCCCAGCTCTTCACTGCTTTTAGGGAAACTTCACAGTGAGAATAAGGGAAGACGGAGGAGACAACATATATAATATCACCAGGCATTTCATGCTGGGCTCATTAGTTAGAGAGGTTTGTGGCAACAGCTAAACACCGGCCTGACCTGCATCGATAAATCTTGGCCAGCAACTTCCTTTATTCAGCCCCTTTTGAAAATGGCTTCTGATCTGTGGGTGGAAGTGTGCGGTATATGTTTAAGGAGCTCATCTCAGTTAAGGTCATAGAGAGTGTCTGTCCTGGGCGAGCTCACCATGCAAACATTCTCAGCTAGTTTACAAGTCAGAAATAGCTCTCTGTTGTTGCAGGCACAAAAACATAAGAATACACTTTTCAGGCAGCTAAAGAAATGAAGGGAACTGGTAGAACAAAATTCCTCTCAATGGCAAAGCAGAGATTGAATCAGTTTTTCCTTTAGTGTTCTTCAGCTGCAGTTGCCTTTTTCAATCAAATCACCAAAGGGGTTTAATTCCTGCCTAAGCCTAAATTCCAAACAAATGTGCGTCCTGGGCATGAGTTAGAAGTCCTCTTTAAAACTTCAGCATGTAGGTTGAGTCTGAGCTCTAGGCTCGATGACCTGAGATCCATCAGTGTCCCTTTTCCGCTCAGGAGTCACCATGACCCCAATCTCCAGTCCCTGAGGACTCTTAATAGAGGAATAGAGAGAGGATGTCTTAACCAGTATGAGCACTTGGCTGCTGTTCAGAAAAAAAGAATTTAGGCCAGGATAAATTATTGAGGTAAAGATCGATAGACTAGGCTAATAAAAATTAATACCTTCAGCATGCAAACTATGATAGGCAGTAGATTAATATCTTTAAATATAGAGGACATTTTGTAAGTCATTAACAAAAAGATAAATGTAAGTAGAAAATGGGTAAAATGTTCAAGCTCAGTAAGTTAAAAATTGCAGATTAATGAGATATTTCAGCTATCAAATTAGCAGTATTTTTAAACATAATACATAATATTGGTGATGATGCACAGAAACAGGCATTTGTTATGCAATGCTGGTAGTGTTAATATAAATTGGTATAGATTTTTGCTTGGGGTTGGGGGGAATAGAAGAATACAACTATTTTATGATATACATCAAAGCCTCGAGATGTTATATGCCCTGCT
The DNA here is from genome assembly GCF_024542745.1 of Macaca thibetana thibetana. Lineage (NCBI taxonomy): Eukaryota > Metazoa > Chordata > Mammalia > Primates > Cercopithecidae > Macaca > Macaca thibetana. The sequence goes on along the minus strand of NC_065581.1, from coordinate 39,120,215 downwards.
CCAGGAGTTCCACTTACAGAATCATTCAAAGACAATAATCATAGATTTAGCTTAAGAATGTCTATTGCAAAATTTTCATAATAGGCTGGACTCAGTGGCTCATGCTTTTAATCCCAACACTTTGGGAAGCTGAGGTGGAGGGATTGCTTAAGGCCAGGAGTTGGAGACTAGCCTGGGCAACAAAAAAATTTTTTTTTAATATCAGCGGGGCGTGGTGGTATGCAGCTGTAGTCCTAGCTACTCAGGAAGCTGAGGCAGGAGGATTGCTTGAGTCCAGGAAATCGAGGCTGCAGTGAGCTATGACTGTGCCACTTCATTCTCCAGCCTGGGCAACAGAGCAAAACCCTGTTTCCAAAGGAAAAAGAAAAGAATTTTCATAACAGTGAAATATTAACTGCTTAAGTGTCTAATAATAATAGATTGATTAAATAAAGTATGAGACATCCATACAGTGAAATACTATTCAGTACATATGATGTAGAAGAATATTTGATGATACAAAAAGATATTCGTAATAGACCATTAAGCAAAAGTAGCCAGTTACAAACCATATGTACTGTGTGTGTATGTTTTAAAAGTTACTGGAATTTCAGATTACCTTCATTTTAAAATAATAATTTGCCTTGAAACAAATTGGAGGACTTTTATAGAATAAGCTACTTACAGAGCATGATATATACACCTTAAAATTTTCCTCAAATATATTATCACTCCAAGAATATCTACTAGAACATACATGATACTCATAATTTATCCTCCATTTTTTTATCTTCTCCATATCCCATATCCTCAAGGCAGTCATTTTCCATGAAATATTTTGAGATCTGGTTAGGTTCTATCCCAAAAGGGACTGACTGTTTTCATTTTAATCCTCTGTAGAAACACTAGCTTATGATTATCTAGAAGGATAGGGAATATGATAAACCTGGCTCTCCATAAATAATTTAAAATTCCATTGGGGAAAGTAACCTCAACATTATCTTCCAACAACAGTTCTGTTGCCAGAACTGTTAAATGAAGAGAATTATTAATTGATTTTAAGTTTTCCCCTAGTTTTACTCTACTGTGTCAGAGTTATGAATGATTTCAATCCAGAACATACATGGAACATATGCCATGAACAGAGCCCACATGTTTGAAGCAGAGTTTTTAAAAAGAGAAAGATAAACATCTTTCTAAAGTTCTTATAATCAAAATGAGAGCCAGACAAACATAGAAGCAAAAAATACACTTTTAAAAATTACTCAAAATAAATATAAATTAGCATAGGCTAACTGTATAAAAGTGCTTAGAGACTAGGATAATATTTGAGGAAACGACTAATGAAGGAAATGATTCATATTCTTATAAGCAAATTAGTGTAATATAAGAGTAGGATTTTGGGACACTTAAGAACAACAGAGTGGAATCCTTTCTGATTCATTCAGGGTACTTTGAGAGATTAAACACTCAGGCGTATTAAAGAGAATCAGTAGGTATCATCTGCTAATGCTTTCCAAACCCATTTACCAGTTTTCTCTACTTCAAAGAGGAATTCAAAAATATTAGGTATTATGGGTTTAGTAGTTGATAGCAAACAGAATTACAATAGAAAATAAGGAATGAAAGGGAAGGCGAGCCCTTTAGGAGGCCAGGCAAGAGGGTGGCTTGAGGCCAGGAGTTTGACCCCACCTGGCCAACACAGTGAGACCCTATCTCTACAAAATAATCTTTTTGTTTGTTTGTTTTTTAATTAGCTGGGTGGGTGTGGTTGTGTGTGCCTGTAATCCCAGCTACTTGGGAGGCTGAGGCAGGAGGATTGCTTTAGCCCAGGAGTTTGAGGCTGCAGTGAGCTATGATTGCACCACTGCACTCCAGCCTGGGCAACAGAGAGAGAAGCTGTCCCCCCAACCTCCTCCAACAACAACAAAAAAAGGTAAGGGTAAAGGAAAACAGAAAATACAGGCAATCCTAGTCCTCAGTAATAGCTTTGTATATGACACTAAAGTGAACTTGTGCAAAGGATTTTCACTGATTATAATCATAAGATTAAGGGAAAATAATACAAACCACTTTTATAGAGTGATAGGTTAGAGGTTGTAAATTGGGAACCAGATATATAAACTAGAGTAATGGAAACATTTGACAGTGGGATTACAGAAATGGGCTTTTGGTGAAGGTACCAGGTGAGAAGCTTGTATCATTTCCATCACTTAGTTACTGTATGAGTTTAGACAGGTTACTTAACATGCTTTAATCCTTACACTTTCAATGTCTGTAATTTCATAATAATAATGCTTGCTAAGAGGATATTTAGAAGGATTTTAATAAGACAAATTGTATAGAGCACTTAACATAGGGACTGATACACAGTTAACATTAAAGAAATATTGGCCATCATGATCATTATTATTGTTTTTTTTTTTTTTTTTTTTTTTTTTTTTGAGACAGAGTCTTCCTCTGTCGACCAGGCTGGAGTGCAGTGGTATGATCTCAGCTCACTGCAAGCTCTGCCTCCCAGATTCAAGCTATTCTCCTGCCTCAGCCTCCCAAGTAGCTGGGATTACAGGCGCCCATCACCACGCCTGGATAATTTTTTGTATTTTTAGTAGAGATGGTGTTTCACTATGTTAGCCAGGATGGTCTCGATCTCCAGATCTCTGTCACCCGCCTTGGCCTCCCAAAGTGATAGGATTACAGGCGTGAGCTACCACGCCCAGCCATTATTATTGTTGTTAACAAGAATGTATTTGCTGAGCAACCGCTGATTGAGTTTAAGCTCCATGCCCGCCTTGGCCTCCCAAAGTGATAGGATTACAGCGTGAGCCACCACGCCCAGCCATTATTGTTGTTGTTAACAAGAGTGTATTTGCTCAGTAACCACTGACTGAGTTTAAGCTCCATGTGAGACATTCTGTCAATGGTATAGAAAAAATCAGTAAGACATAGACACTGCCTTCAAGGAGCTTACTATCTATGCCAGCTGGTAGAGGAAGCAAACACATATGACCAACTATAAAGCAGTAAAATATATAGTTTGTATGAGAAGGACTTTTAAGGCTGAAGTAATAGAAAACAATATCTGTCTCCCCTGTGGCACTGTCAGAAGCAAAATACTAATCCTGTACTGCAATGCTCAGATTCTTTTCTAAAATTATTTTTTAGGCCAGGCACAGTGGCTCACGCCTGTAATCCCAACACTTTGGGAGGCTGAGGCAGGTGGATCACTTGAGGTCAGGAGTTTGAGACCAGCCTGGCCAACCTGGTGATACCCCATCTCTACTAAAAATACAAAAATTAGCTGGGCGTGGTGGTGGGCACCTGTAATCCCAGCTACTCAGGAGGCTGAGGCAGGATAATCACTTGAACCCGGGAGGCAGAGGTTGCAGTGAGCTGAGATTACACCATTGCACTCCAGCCTGAGAGACAGAGTGAGACTCCATATAAAAAAAAAAAAAAAAAAAAAAATTATATATATGTAAAATGGGGGAGTAACACACACAGAGTGAACAGATCTTTTATGTATAGCTCAGTGATTATTTACATGCATAACTACCACTCAGATCAAAATTAGTACTTTTCCAGGATTCTAGAAAATTCCCTTTGACCCTTTCCTAGTCGATACCTCCCCCAGAGCTAACCACTATTCTGATTCCTGTCACCAACAGATAAATTGTCTGCTTTGAGCTTCATGTAAATGGAATTACACAGTTAATGCTTAAGTTCTTATCTGGGCAGAAAAGGGGGTTAAGAACAGGACCAAGGTAATCAATTTCTAAATAATGAAAGTTTTGCAAATGAATGTATGTTTGCCTATATCTCCAAATCAGATAATCCTACTACAGCTATGTAAAAATCCTGGTGAGAATAAGAAGGAAGCTAAAACATGATAATAAAGGTGATGAGGTTATAACCAATTAGAAAATACTATAAGAAATATCAATTAGACCAGCACAGTGGCTCACACCTGTAATCCTGGCACTTTGGGAGGCTGAGGTGGGAGGATCACTTGAGGCTAGAAGTTTGAGACCAGCCTGGGCAACATAGTGAGACCCTGACTCTACATAAAATTAAAAAATAGCCAGGCATGGTGGTGCATGCTTGTAACTACTTGGGAGGCTGAGGTAGAAGGATCACTTGAGCCCAGGAGTTGGAGGCTGCAAGGAGCTATGATCACACCACTGCAGTCCAGTCTGGGCAGCAGAGTGAAAATGTGCTCTAAAAATAAAAATAAAAATATCAATTAGGCTGGGCACAGTGGCTCATACCTATAATCTCAGCACTTTGGGAGGCAAAGGTAGGAGGATCACTTGAGACCAGGAGTTCAGGACCTGCCTGGGCAACATAGTGAGACTGTGCCTCTACAAAAAATATATAGTGTGCACCTATAGTCCCAGCCACTCAGGAGATTGAGGTGGGAGGATCACTTGAGCCTAGGAGTTGGAGGCTACAGTGAGCCTCCACTGTTTACATCACTGATTACTCCGCTGATCACACCACTGCACTCCAGCCAGGGTGACAGAGAAACACCTTGTCTCTAAAAATAGAAATGAAAAATAAAAATCTATTTGAAGTTACAGATTCTCCCATGAGCAGTGGTCAGCCGAACCAACTGGAGAGGAGAGCTAGAGGAAACTGGAAGGGTGATCTGGGGACATTTCTCTCCTAAACCAGTCTAAAGAACTTTGCCACCAGTGGGGCAGAGGCTACCTGGGATTGGGGGACTTGTGAAAAAAAACTAAAGATTAAAAGCCTCTCACTGCAGACTGACTCAGCCTGTTCTCTTCATGCTTTTTTGGGATTCACTTTGTCCAGTCTTAGAAATGTGCTGGACAAAGGAGGTGGGTGGGAGGGATATGCCCGCAGCCTAAGGAAACAACCAGTTAAAATGTTTACAGCAATCTTACGTTTTTCTGTTTGTTCAGGTTACTACTGTGGGATTGTGATGATCGAAGCTATAGCTACTACGTTGAGGTTTCTACCAACCAGCAACAGTGGACCATGGTTGCTGACAGAACTAAAGTCTCCTGCAAGTAAGTTGTGTCTTTTCAGGAATGTATTCCTATTGAAAAGACAGTCTTCCCAGTGGATTGGGAGGCTCCAAAGAAGAATCATAGAATCACCAAATTACATTCTTACTTGGAGATTGAAAACACACTCCAGTGATCTTCTCTTCAGTTTTGACTATTAAATACTTATATGAAATTTACTTGATGTCACCAAATACATGAAATTTACTTGATGTTCTCTATTCTGTGGTGTGAATTTGACTCACACTTTTGAAAATGGCATGTGTGCCTAAATAGGGGAAAAAAGGATACTTTCCTTATGCAATCCTCTCTCAGAACCCTTCCGCTCCACCCTGCCACAGCACCCACCACACACCACACTTTTTTTTTTAATACTTCAAGTTCTAGGGTACATGTGCACAACGTGCAGGTTTGATACATACATATACATGTGCCATGTTGGTTTGCTGCACCCATCAACTTGTCATTTACATTAGGTATTTCTCCTAATGCTATCCCTCCCGCAGCCTCCCACCCCCCAACAGGCCCCAGTATGTGATGTTTCCTTCCCTGTGTCCAAGTGTTCTCACTGTTCAACTCCCACCTATGAGTGAGAACATTTTTTAGGATTGTTTTCTTCCTTAGAGAACTTTGCTGAAGCAATATATACTTTAGTAGTTATTTTTTTTTTTTTTTTTTTTTTTTTTTTTTTTTTTTTTTTTTGAGACGGAGTCTTGCTCTGTCGCCCAGGCTGGAGTGCAGTGGCCGGATCTCAGCTCACAGCAAGCTCCGCCTCCCGGGTTCACACCATTCTCCCGCCTCAGCCTCCCGAGTAACTGGGACTACAAGCGCCCGCCACCTCGCCCGGCTAGTTTTTTTGTATTTTTTAGTAGAGACGGGGTTTCACCGTGTTAGCCAGGATGGTCTCGATCTCCTGACCTCGTGATCCACCTGTCTCGGCCTCCCAAAGTGCTGGGATTACAGGCTTGAGCCACCGCGCCCGGCCCTACTTTAGTAGTTATTATGGAGCTCTATCCTATTCCCCACACTCATAGCATTCTCAGGGCTAGCGTCACTGTTTATTTATCTCATCTCGTTGTTAACTATGCTGTTACTCAAAGTAAGGAAAGCCTTGTACCTTATTTCTCCACATGCAGACAGAGGCATTTAATGCATATGGCACTGGGGCTGTTTGGACTTGTCTGCTTGCAGCAGAAGATAGGAAGAAGTCTGCGGGTTCTGAGCAGCCTAGAATCATGGTACATGAAAAGAGCTCAGTGCCTCTTTGTGTCGAGCCAGAATCTCTAAGAGGCAAGGTGGAGCAAATGCATTTCTCCTTTTCTTTTCTTTTTTAAATTGAGATATAATTCACATACCATAAAATTTACCCTTTTAAAGTGTACAATTGAGTGGTTTTTAGTATATTCACAGTGTTGTGCAACCACCACTGCTATCTAATATTCCAGAACATTTTCATCACCCCAAAAAGAAACATTTTCTCCATTAGCAGTCACTGCCCATTTCCCTCCAACTCTCCCAGCCCCAGCATCCAATAATCTACTTTCTGTCTTTTCTTTATGGATTTGCATGCTCTGGACATTTCATATAAATGGAATTGTATAGTATGTGACCTTTTGTTCCTTGCTTCTTTCACTTAGCATAATATTTTCAAGGTTCATCCGTGTTGTAGCATATATCCGAATTTCATTTCTTATGGCTGAATAGTATTCCATTGTATGCATATACCACATTTGTTTATCCATTCTTCAGCTGATAAACATTTGAATGGTTTCCACTTCTTGGCTATTATGAATAATGCTGCTATGAACATTTCTGTACAAGTTTTTATGTGAACATATATTTTCGATTCCTTTGGGTCTACATCTGAGAGTAGAATTGCTGGGTCATAGGATAACTCTGCGTTTAACTTTTTGAGGAACTGCCAAAATTTTTCACAGCAGCTGCACCATTTTACCTTCCCACCATCAATGTTTGAGGGTTCTAATTTTTCCACATTCTCACAAGTACTTGCTATTGCCCATCTTTTTGACCATAGCCATCCTAGTGGGGATGAAGTAGCATATCATTATGGTTTTCATGTGCATTTTCCTCATGGCTAATGATGTTGAGCATCTTTTCATGTGCTTACTTGGGGTGGGGGCAGCGTCTCACTCTGTTGCCCAGACTGGAGTGCAGATCAAGGCTCACTGTACCCTCAAACTCCTGGGCTCAAGTGATCTTCCCACCTCAGTCTCCCAGGCAGCTGGGACTATAGCTGCGTGCCACTGTGCCCAGCTAATTTTTTTTTTTTTTTTTTTTTTTTTTTTTTGTGGAGATAGCACCTTACCTTGTTGCCTAGGCTGGGCCAAGATTTCTTAACAGTATTAATGATGACTTGTTTAATGCAGTGTCTGACACCATCACCATTATTATTTTAGTAATTATCAGCATATATATATATATGTTGGTTAGGTTAACTCTTGCTACTGTAACAAATAAGCTTTAGTATTTCGGTGGCTTAACACAATAATTTATTTCTGTCATGGGACAGCCCGTGTGTGTGTTCATAGTTAAGTGATTTTCCCAGAAGTGACTGAGGAACCCAGGCAGCTTCTTTCTTGTGGTTCTGCCATCTAGTTCCTCCTCAGCATCAGCCACATTTAGCTGGCAGGAGAAAGAATAGAGAGGGTACACCTAGTTCTGAAAAGCCGTGCTTTACGGGTAGCATACATGACTTCCACTAACATGCCACTGAGATAAACTAGTCACATTGCCATACTAGATGCTGATATGGCTGGGAAATGTAGTCAGTTCCTGGTTGGGTAGCCACTTCCCAGTGGAGCACAGATCTTATAACCATCCCAGCCTCTTCTTCCAGAAGCAGAGCTAAGTTTTAAATCCAGGTTCTTGCCACTATACCACATTGCCTCTTAGGACTCAAAACACTGCTAAAGAAGACTGTGCCAAGCTAGATGATGAAAAGGGGGAAACAAAGTGGTTAATTTATCCCAAGCTCCTGGAACCCTTTTTATAAAATAGAAGGGCCTCCACGGCCCGTGAACAACTATGCATTTGTCTTCCCAGAGTCTTTGCTAATTGGGTCCACAGCTCCCGGACCAGACCTTGTACTTCCTCAAAGCTTGTCATCTTGTACGTGTCTTACCCACCACGGGTCTCTTTTGTCACTTATTGTTGTAAACTGGATTCCTCTTCTCTTTTATGTCCCTCTGTTAAAGGTTGACATGGTTTGGCTCTGTGTCCCCACCCAAATCTCATCTCGAATTATAATCCCCATGTGTCGAGGGAGGGACCTGTGATCCCCATGTGTTAAGGGAGGTGACTGGATCATGGGGGCAATTTCCCCCATGCTGTCCCCATGATATTGAGTGAGTTCTCATGAGATCTGATGGTGTTAGAAGTGTTTGGAAGTTCTTCACTCTTCTCTCTCCTGCTGCCTTGTGAAAAAGGTGCTTGCCTCCCCTTCACCTTTTGCCATGATTGTAAGTTTCCTGACGCCTCTCCAGCCATGTGAAAATGTGAGTCAGTTAAAGCTCTTTGTTTATAAGTTACTCAGTCTCAGATATTTCTATATAGTAGTGTGAAAATGGACTAACACAAAGGTGCTATACAATGTGGGTGTTTTGTTGTTGTTGTTGTTGTTGTTGTTTGAGACGGAGTCTCACTCTGTCACTCAGACTGAAGTGCAATGGTGTGATCTCAGCTCACTGGAACCTCTGCCTCCCAGGTTCAGGTGATTCTCCTGCCTCAGCCTCCCAAGTAGCTGGGATTACAGGTGTGTGCCACTGTGCCAGGTTAATTTTTGTATTTTAGTAGAGACGGGGTTTCACCACGTTGGCCAGGCCAGTCTTGAACTCCTGACCTCAGGTGATCCGTCCACCTTGGCCTCCCATAGTGCTGGGATTACAGGCATGAGCCACCGCGCCCGGCCCAGTGTGGGTTTTTAACAAGAGCCAATTGACTATCTATTGATCAGGTACATGTCATATTCATTTTGTATTTAGTTAAATGGGGACTTTTCTGGTTTCAAAGTCTCGTTCACTCATTAGATCCTCTTCTAGTAGCTTTGCATTAAATTATCAACATATTTTTCTCTTTTTAAACTTTTTTATTGGTGGATTTAAATAATTTATATGTTTTTAACTTTGTATTTTAGCACTTAGATGGGATAGCAATGTTTTACAAATTATTAAATAAATAATACATTAGAAGAAGAGAAATAGTAGCAAGAAGGCAAATGCCTGTTAACCTTGTAAGAATCAATGGAACCAGAGGTTATGATTTTATGTTTATAAGTGTAACTTGAATGTATTGTACCTCCCTTTTTCAAGTTAGGCCTTAAGAAATGTAGAAGATATGTAAATGATAAAAGGCAAAATGTTTTTCTTTTTAACTAATATGCTACAGAGCAGACCTCAAGAGAGGATTCTGTTAGTTTCAAGAATTGTAGTCTGCTCTTTATTGAAATAGAGTACGTGAGTTTATAAATGAAATTATATGGAGTTTTCAAAGATCATAGCTCCACCTCTTGATAGCATTCTACCTAGTAAAGAAATCAAAACATAGATATTTGCTGTCCTCTGAAAAATCCCTGGGGAATGAGATTCTCCAGTGTCTCTGTTAGTTTCTCTGCACCAGGAGTGAGATATTTTCCTTCATAGTAGCTCTCCTAAGTCTCTTGGTTTGTTTTCGGGATAAGCAGTTATTTTCTATTATAGATAACTCTGTTTTTATAGTGACTAATTTTTTAAAATTACATTTTACCCCTCTTTCTTCATACAATCTAATCCTGTACCCTTTGACCTGTACCCTTTATTTTAAAAGCTCTCACTTTTTTTTTTTTTTTGGAGACAGAGTCTTACTGTGTCACCCAAGTTGGGGTGCAGTGGCGTAATCTTGGCTCACTGCAGCCTCCACCTCCCAGATTCAAGTGATTCTCTGGTCTCAGCCTCCCAAGTAGTTGGGATTACAAGCACATGCTACCATGGCTGGCTAATTTTGTGCATTTTTAGTAGAGATAGGGTTTCACAATGTTGGCCAGGCTGGTCTTGAACTCCTGACCTCAGGTGATCCACTCACCTTGGCCTCCCAAAGTTCAGGCGTGAACCACCGCGCCTGGCTGAAATATTTTTATAGTCAAGAAGTTTTAAAAACTGAAAAAATGGTCAAAAGCAGACTGGCCGCAGTGGCTAACACCTGTAATCCCAGCACTTTGGGCAGCTAAGATGGGCGAAAGCTCATCTTTAAAAAAAAAAAAAAAATTCACACCTCTTTTCTTAACAACTTTACTAACTCCTTGATATAAAACAAATGAGAAATTTAGCTCATTTAACCATCCCTCATTTTTGTTAGTTATGTTTTTTAGTTCTGTTAGTATTTATCTTTTACAATTAAATAATATACTTAAACCTCTATTATTATAATAATTTTTTTTTTTTGAGGCGGAGTCTCGCTTTGTCGCCCAGGCTGGAGTGCAATGGCGTGATCTTGGCTCACTGCAAGCTCCGCCTCCTGGGTTCATGCCATTCTCCTGCCTCAGCCTCCCGAGTAGCTGGGACTACAGGCGTCCGCCACCACGCCCGGCTAATTTTTTATATTTTTAGTAGAGATGGGGTTTCACTGTGTTAGCCAGGATGGTCTCGATTTCCTGACCTCGTGATCCTCCCGCCTCGGCCTCCCAAAGTGCTGGGATTACAGGCGTGAGCCACCGTACCCGGCTAAACCTCTATTATTATTTTTTTTTTTCTGAGACATAGTCTCTCTCTGTCACCCAGGCTGGAGTGCAATGACGTGGTCTCAGCTCACTGCAACCTGTGCCTCCTGGGTTCAAGTGATTCTCCTGCCTCAGCCTCCTGAGTAGCTAAGATTACAGGGGCACACCACCACACCTGGCTAATTTTTGTAGTTTTAGCAGAGGGGTTTCACCAACGGGATTTCACCACATTGGTCAGGCTGGTCTCGAACTCCTGACCTTGTGATCCACCCGCCTTGGCCTCCCAGAGTGCTGGGATTACAGGCGTGAGCCACCGCGCCCGGCCTAAACCTCTATTTTTTGATCCATCAGTTATAAACAATATTTCTTGACTCTTTACTACGTTGATGAAAAAATTGCCACCCACTACATTTCCCTCTATTTTTCCCTTTCTACTTCTCATCTTCTGTTAGCTGCTTTACTATATTGACATTGTGATACTTATTTTTTGTTCTGTAACTTATAGTTAAATCATCTATGTGTTAACTATAAATTGATCCTGAAAAGGGAAAAGCACTAAGATCTCATTATAATATAATGATTATATAAACATTGTTCATGACAGATCTAGTAATTGGTTGGATCTAGAGTTAGGAAAATGTTATTCTATGTCAGTAAACCTGTTCCCCTCTTGGAAGAATTGTACTGTTCTGATGAAGCAGATTAGATTTCCTTACAAGTGCTCAAAATTATTCCACATTTTAAGTAGCTTCCTGTTAGACAGCTTTTTGTTTTCTGGAAGTTTCTGATTAGTTTTTTCCTGTTGCAGAATCTTCTGAAGCATACTGTTTGTTCATTGGTTGATTTTGAACAGATTGTTTATGTCTGCGATCCTAAAATTTCTTCTTTCCTATCATTGGTAACACTGTTTCCTCAATTTCATTTTCTTTTTGTGGAATGTAGGTAAATGGTTTAAAAAAAACAAAACAAAACAAAAAAAAAAACCCTTTCCCTTTGCTTGAGATATTGACCTCGGGCCTCTGTTAGTTTTCTAGACCTGTCCCCCTGAAAACCTGATTGTAGTGGAATGTCTGCGGCGTTATAAGCAACATTGCTTATGATTTTAAAAATTACCCCTGAAATGGTACATTGCATGTGGCCTGGGAGAACTGTAAATATCTGGTCAGAAACTATAGATCCTTGTGCTTCCCTGAGTGCAGAGACTTTTGTAATTGGGCTTATTCCTTGCGATTCTGGGATCTGTGCTTATGGAGCTGTCACAAGAAGTATTAGTTTCTATTTGGAATGTGACGCTTCTAAGCCAGAGCAGCTCCACAGTCACCGGTTGTTGAGTCTTATATACTCTTTCTTTTCCTTGAGTCTTATATACTCTCTGTTTTTTTTTTTCTTGATTCTTAATGCTCTTATTTGAGGTGTCACCTGCAGGCCAAAAAGAATAGCCCCCAGACGGTTGTGTTGACTGCTACAAAGACTGCCGAAGGGAAGAAATACCTGGTGCTGTGCTGGGAGCTTGCTGTGTTTCCCGTTCTGTCTCCTAGGTGAATCTAAAGCCAATTATGGCTTGTTTGGGTCTGTTGAGCCTGAACATTTAGTTAAAAAGATTGCTATAATCCCAGCACTTTGGGAGGCTGAGGCAGGAGGATTGTTTGAGGCCAGGAGTTCAAGACCAGCCCCAGCAACATAGTGAGACCCTGTCTCTACCAAATAAATAAAATGTGAGAAAAAAAAAAAAAAAGCTAGATATCATGGCACACACCTGTAGTTGCGGCTACTTAGGAGGCTGTGGAGGGAGGATTGCTGAAGCCCAGGAGTTCGAGGTTATAGTGAGCTAAGATCACACTACTGCGCTCCAACCTGGGTGACAAAACAAGACCCTGTCTCAAACAAAGAAAGAAAGATCACTCATGGCCATTGCACAGAATAAATCTATGGGTAATTTTTTTTTTCAGAAAAGGGAAATAGAATACAAATTTTCAGAAGCCCAGCATATCTGAATCATAGTTGGACTGGGTATAGAATTCAGTTTTTTTCAGAAGTCTAACAGCTTGGATTTGTTGCTATCTCGTATCTAATGTTGCAGATGAGAAATCTGATGTCAATCTGATTCATATTCTTTGTAGTAATTTATTTTTCTCTATAGAAGCCTTTAGGATCTTCTCTTCACCCCTGGTAGTCTCAAATTTCACAATGACATGGCTGGATGTGGGTCATTTGTCATTATCCTGCTCAGTTTGCTTCGGTATGGAAATCTGCCCAGTTCTCCTCGATTTATAAATGAGTAATATTTCATGTGCATATCATTTTCTCAAAATTCACCAAAATTTTTCATTTACTGATGTCCTCTCCAATTTGCAACCTTTTTGAATGTATTCTCTTTGCATTTCTTTGGTAGCATGTCAGTGGTTTCCAGGAAGGGAGAGTGAACTGTGCCTACGATGTCAGCCATCTTGGATCTGAAGTCCCAAAATCACTGCAGCATGGGCTGACTTGTAGTCAGCTGTCGATAGTCCCCAGTGACCCCAAGTCATTTTCCTTACCTTTCATGTGCTTGGCTGTGCCTCTGCCATGTTATATAGCTGTCGTGTTTCCTGCCAGTGTACTCCCTCACATATTGACCTCATTTGCATTCATTTTTTAAACAATTTCTTTGTTTTGTCATGGTCCTGTTGGATAGTAATTCTGTCTGCCAAAGTATTAGTGACCCCAGCCATCATCTATCCAAAACTGTGCCCTTCCCAAACATTTTGGCAAATACAAACGATTAGATAAAAACAATTAGGTAATGAAAATTTTTTTTCCACTGGGGAATTCTATAGTCCTAATATGGAACTACCTAGTCTTTCTAGCTTTTAGATTCTAATTTTATCACAGACTTTCTATATCCTGCCAGATTTACCATCTAAATTCCCTTCTGAATAAACTTTTCCCCCAATCTAGGTGTTTATTAAAAATGATGCTGCAAAGAGTTTTTTTAATAACTTAAGGAAATACATAAGTAAGCTGTTTTAAAAGCAGTGTACAAAATTATAGAAGTATTATCATAAATAGGAAGAATTATGGAAGAAGAAAACCAAAAGGAAATATGCCAAAATATTAATAATGGTTGACTTTGTATAGGGGATTGTGGGAATTATTTCTAATTTTCAACATTTTTCTGACCAATTTACATGTATTTCTTTTAAAATCTAAAAACACTTTATTTGAAAAAAATGTTTTTTTTTTTGCTAGAGCCATAAGTGTTTTATAGATGCTTGTCCTTGCCATTATTTGAGTAGCAGATGCTGGCAGAGTGGCATGGTTTATTCGCTGCCAGCAGTAAATCAACAAAATTAAGTGCTATACATAGCAATATCCCAGCGGCTCTTCAGAACCTTGCCATTTAGCCCAAGCACGAGTTGTGCTTCCCCGGAAAGGACACTCCAGCCACATTTTCCTTATGCTTCTCTCCATGGGCTCCTTAAAGCCCACTTCTCCAAGAGTACTTTCTTCTGCCTTTCCCCAGGACACCCAAAGTTCATTCCCATCTGAGTTTGCCCTCTCAAAGGGCCCTGGCCTACTTGGGGGGTTGGAGCACCTCCTTGGAGCAGGCAATCTCTACAGCATCCTAATGTTGGGAAGTTTCTCCCCTGTGCCTTCCCTGAGAAGCACCTTGACTGTCTGTGTGCCACCTGGGAAGACCTGTGTGGAGCCGACCCGTCTGCTGCCTGGTCTCCAGCATGATTATATTCACATCCGAGAAGCACTGTGTGTCCCCTTGCTAAATGCACTGCCGCTTAGTCCTGGGATCTGTCTCTGTATCTGCTATTTATTCTCTAGGAATCTTAGAAAGAGGAACATGTTTCTTGTTCTAAGTGCTGCAGTGGCTGAGGACAACAGTATAAATTAAAGGTGGAGAGTTATAGCCTCAGTAAAGTCTTCCAAAATATAGCAAGATTGAAAAATGATACATTTAAAACCTAGAGACAATTTACTTTGCCTGTGATTTTTTTTTTTTTTTTTGCATCTTCTTTGCCATTGTTAGTGACAATGTTGAGAAAGGTTTGTTATTTTTTTTTTTTGCCTGCTTTCTTTCTTAATCTAACACTTAACAAAAACTTTGGGGTGGTTCTAGGAGGTCACTGCTAACCATGTGATTTGGAGGTTGGTGTAAAGAACTTGATGTCACAAATAAGATGCAACAGAAAGACAGCAGGATATAAAGGAGGAAATGTCTTCCTCATTGATACTAATGATGATGAGACATAGTTCATAGTTGGGTGACACGTTAGTTTCCAAGAAGATTGAAGCACTTGACTGTCGCGTAGATCCCATATTGGTAATAACAGACAGGGCTGTTGTCCTGAGATTTTTCTGTCCTACAAGGTTGGAGGAGTGTGTTTGCTTGTTCCTTCGAGAAGTGTGAGCCAATTAATGAGCTCTGGTTGTGTAATTGTCACTTTTGAAATGCTCGATGAAGATTTTATTTTTCTCTTTTCATACTTAATTCATTTTTCTACATAGCATTTGACAGTAATGAAAAAAGCCAGTCATGTTCTTTTCTGTTTTTTTTTTTCTTAAAGGGCAAACATTGGTGTTAATTTTGTCAAGAGTTTTAGAACTTGAACAATGAAGAAACATGTACCTGTAAGAGGAATGGTTTCAAAAAATGAAAAATGAAGAAAATAGCAGAATTTAGACCACACACACACACACACACACACACACACACGTGCACACACGTCAAGTCTGACCCTAGGCAGATCCTTGTGTTAACGATGAGAGATCAGCAGGCTTGCCCTATAGAAGTCATCTATATGTTAGGCCACACTTGGAGACACCGGTTACACTTGTTTATGGGGTTATGAAGTACCTAAAGCTGATGATTATTTTAGAATAGAAAATAGCAATAAGGAGTCAGCCAGTCATACCTGCACATTTAAAGGGAACTTAATCTTTGGTATTGCAGGAAGTTTTTATTAAAAATTTACCCAAACATTGGGAGGCATGTGGAAAGTAGATTTTGATGCTAAGCGTGTGAATTGCCTGAGTTCTAAATTTAGAGCGGTCAGCAGATCCTGTGGACCCCCAGTGGGAGGCTCCTCTCCACCCAGAACATTTGGAAGTTAAAGGAGCTAGAAGGAAATGAAGTCCTTTTGGGTAGCAAATGATCAGGAAGAAAAATCTGAGAGCTCCCATTTCCCTCTTTCTTACTTAACCCAGGAGCCACGTTATTCTGTGAGGGTAATAATTTTTTCCATGCCTGTTAAAAAAAAAAAAATGAAACATAGCTCAATAAAACTTTCTCAGTGAGCTGTGTGAGCACACAAAATGTACATGGTCAGAAAGACTTTTTATTTTACTATGGACATAACTTTCTTATTAATATTATATTCCAAATGATTAAAAATAAATCAAGATCACATTAGTTCACCTACCATCATCACTCAGCTGTTCCACTCCACTCTACTGACCTCCCCACATTCCCTCTGTGCCCTCCCATGAGTATACTCACTATAGGCAGGTGGCACATTTCAAGCACAACTCTAGTATCGTCCTGCTTAGGACCCTGCACTGCTTCCTGCTGCTCTCTGAATCAAGACCAGAATTCTTTGTGTGGCCTAGAGTGCCCTACACAATCTGGCCCCCCGCCTCTCCATACTCCCCCTGCATCCCTCTCCCTGTTCCCATCTCCCTGGCATCCTCTGTTTTCCCACCATCCATCATGCTCTGTCCTCCCACAGAGCCTTTGCATATGCCATGCTGGCCTCTGTCTGGAGCCCACCCTCGGCCCTTTGTCTCATTAACCACCCCCACTTATCCTTTTCTTCTCAGCTCAAGGGCCACTTTTCAGGAAAGTTTGCCCTGACCACCCATCTTGATCAAATCACTGTGTTATCCCCTCTCATAAAACCAAGCTACTTTTTTTCATAGCCCTTGTTGCCGTTTGCAATTCCCCATTCCATAGCATGGCTGTTAAGTTACTGTTCTTCTCCACCAGAAGGTAAGCTCCAGGAGAGCAGGGATTTGGTGTTTTACTCACTCTTTGATCCATAGTAGTAGCCTAGCAAGGACCTAACACTTATAGGGGTCAGTATGTACTTGATCTGAATGAATAGAAGCATGCATGCCATTGCTCTGTCTCCAGTCATGTATGCATGTTGGTTTCGTTTGTCTTGTTACTGTCTGGAGGTATCATTGTCACAAAGCCCAATCAGGACGTTTGTCCATTCCAGCTCAGATGCTGTCACATGAGGCAAGGAAGAGTTTATGGGAGAGAATAACAGTTGCCCCTGATGATATAGTCCTTGTAAACTACACATGTGTCTTCCTAACTTCTCTGTATTAACCCATTATTGATCTGTCATCCTTGGCTCATTTATAGCATTATTCCACAAGTTTTAATTCAGTATTGCCAGAGGCTCAGTTTTCTTTGGTTTTTACATCTATCATTGCCCCTCACGTTAATGACTTGGATCCCCTAGTAACAGTTTATCACTTCAAGTTGGTTACTGGCTGGAAGTCCATTACCTTTATTTTTAACCACTCATAGAGAGAGTAAAATTTATTTTTATGGAGGGGCCAAGTGCTTTTAAAACTCTTTGCCAGCTGTGCCCCTTTCAATTCAGAAATTGATTTGATTTAAAATCCCGAGTTTGTCTGGTTAATGTTTCAGTTGCTTCTCTGGATTTTTAGAGTAAAAGGTTAAAAAAAAAAAAAAAAAGCCCAACCTTAAACTCTGAAGAGGGACTCTAAACTGCTTGCCAGAGCATCACATGTACCTCTTCCAGCAGGAAAGAGTCTGTTCAATAGAACAGACCTCACTCTGGAATCCTAGAGCTCGCTGTACCTCTCATGGTCTCAGGATGGCTGCAGAGGGTCCAGCCCCCCACCACCCAGTGAGGTGCTCAGTCAGCAACCTTACCATGACAAAGCCTTGATTAACCCCTTCCCTGAAATGGGCAGTACAGACAAGGGACCTGCTGCACATAATCTGTCAGTCACATAATCCCAAGGTAGGTAAGCAAACGGAGCAGCAGATACCACAGTAACAGTCAGCATGGGCATCTGCAAAAACAGGAAAGTAGAGCCTATTTATTGGTCAGTGAATAAAGATAACAGAAAGGAAAGGCATGGGAGTTTCGATCTTACCTTCTTAAAATGACCTGCCTCAGTTTACTAAATTGTAATCAGAAGTCAGCAGCCAGCCTCTGGATCTAATGAGAAGGCTCTGTTTTGGTAATTATGCCATGATTGATGCTTGCTCAGCTCTATCCTAGAGCACTAAGAGGCTCGTGTTTTCTTCCAGAGTTTAAAAAAGAAGGAAAAAGGCATTTTTATGAATTCAGGGGTCCAGCATGCACATAGAGTCACCATTTAGCTCGTTCTCTTGGCTTCAGCTGTCTCTTTCATTCATATTTTCCGTTGGCTCCTTCTAGAATGGTTTCTCAAACACAACTTGTCTCAAACTAAAGTCATCATTGTCATTCTCCATAAAGCAGATACACTCCTTTGGTGTCCCTGCTTTTGTTGTTGTAGCTCCCTTCCCCTGGGCGTCACTTACCTCTTTGAGTCTTTCTTCTTTGCCCTACACAGTCAGTCAGGTGCTATATCCTTTCTGTTATATCCTTTCATCTTTTATTTCTATTCCCATTGCCTCCCTCCATATTCAGACCTTCATACTTCTTTCCTGGAGTATTTATGGTAGCTTCTAGTGAATTTCCCTCAATACTATTGCAGAGAATTTCTATACTCTACATCTGTTGCTGTTCTAGAGTCTAGAACACTATTGCTAGGTTGTCGTTTCTGTGGTTCCTTAATCCCTGTACAGGGACCTTCAGTGATCCACTAAGGAAAGCCTCAGATCCTTACCTGGATCATCTTCTATCTCTACATGACCAGCTCTCCCTAAACATCTTGGTTTTAAATATTCTGCTTCCTGTTAAACCACATGTCCAGACTTCAAATATATAATTACCATATCTCTCTGACTCTAACCAGACTTTCTAACCTTCATCTCTGTAATTCTCTCTTTACAGTCCTTATATTCCTACTTTCCTTTCAGTCTAGCCTAATCACTACTGTTAAATGAGCCCATGCTTTAGGTCAGCTGATTATTTTTATTTGCTTTGGCTGATCATCAGGTCTCCACCTATTCAGTGTTCCCTTGAAGACCCAGCCAAATGCTCTATGAGTTCTTCTTGATCTTTCTCCTCCCAAACACAGGCGATCGCTCCATTATGTGAATGTCTACTGTCATTGGCATGCATATAACTTGATACATTTACTGTTTCTTGGGTTTGTTTCAGAAAAGGGAAGAAATAAGGGCCTAGTCCAGGAGAAAGGTTACTTTTAAAAATCTGGCCATTTTTCAAGGTACATTGGGATTTATCCCCTTGGAAGTATAGGACCAGCTTTTCCCAGAGTCATCTCTGTAGGTCTGTAATCAAATGCACAACTTTGATTCAGTCTAATATTTGTTCCGTGACCCTAGTGGGTAGAGGCTCATACTATTAATACATTGTGAAGGACAATTCTGAGGAGACAGGAAGACATTTCTTCTCTGAAGGAACTTATAGGTTATACAGAACATTTGGGAACCACTTTGCATGTGTACACACATACATATGCACACACACAATGTAAAATACAAAACAAGATCCTAGAATCAAACGATACTATAACTGATAGAAGTACCTTGGAAATCGTAGTTCAAGCCTCCCATTTTACAGATAAGACAGCGGTCACAGGTGCCTTTCCCAAGTTCTCATCTAGTGGCAAGCCCTGGATTAGAACCCAGGTCTCCTGATTCTGAGTCCATTTTCCCCAGAATTTTGCATGGCCTATGAGACCACAGTAAACATACAAAATCAGATGTATAAGTACTGTAAGTATATAAACATTATCAGAGTATGGGATGGAGTTAGGGAAATCCTTCTGAAAAGATGCATTTTGAGCCTGCCCATCTGCTACTGGCTCATGTTGTGGCTGGAATGACTGGTGACTTCCCAACCCAAGGAGCCTATAAACTTCAGATTTTAAAATCACATAAAGGTACAAGTCAAATATCCACCTTCCAGAGGTATGATGAAGACTACGGATTACAGAGAAATCCACCTTTATTTCTATATGATTTCCTACCTTGCTGTCACTACTACTTCCACAGAATATTAATTTGTCCAGCCTATTAGCTGTATCATAATTCATACTTTAAAATTGGTTTTAAAAGTATAGCTTCTACACCAGTGGTCAAATCTAGATTATCTAGGGGTTCATTATTCAGGTTGTAGAGTATATTAGCCTGTTTTTCTTCCCTTTTCCTTCCTATTGCCTACTTAAAAAAAAATCATTACGCTGTTCATTAGGCCATTTATTAGACTATTTCCTTCCATGAAAAGAGACTTGCATATGTGGTTTTTTTCCCTGTGTTTTAAGCCAAGCTCTATAAAGCATATTTTCCCCACAGTTGACATTTTCTTTTCACTATCCCTTGAAATGGAATGTAAGTGAATTTCACCATGGTGTTATAAATTATGTACTGAGTATCAGTAATAAACATTTCTTACAAAGTTTTAAAGTAGAGTTTCAAAGTGGTGATCATCTGGAATTGCACACATTTACCAGCTGCTTTGGAGGAAGTTTGCGAGTGCTTTCTGCTCATACACTTTTCACTTCTTTCTCCAAATTTATACAACAATATGGAGCCCATGTAATAAACCTAAATGGAGTGAAAGAATGTTTGTATTCCTAGTAATGTGGCTTAGCAGTCTTGACCTGATGAGTGGTCATCTTGTTTGGCCTTCTACCTCCAGGCAATGTTGCACATTAAATTTGTCCCAGAGTTCGTGGTTTTCCTCAGATGAGGAAGACTGGATACTACCGCTGGCCTCCTCATCTCCGGTTCTCAGAGCCGCAGTGTAAATTTCTGCTGTTAGGTGATTCTCAGGCAAAGGAAGATAGCACATGTTGGTACTGCTCTATTAGAGGAGAGTAACTTGTTTATATTGTTCTTTTTTCCTTCCTGATTCTCTGGGGAGTTACTGAATTCTCTGTAGGATTTAGCAGTGGACATATAAGCTTAATAGAAATTCTGATGCTTGGGCTTTGAAATGTATAGTCTTTTCTCTAGGGTATGCTGAGGGTGGGAGAAGGAGGGGTGCCTGGAAACTTGTTGGTTTCACATTTCTGAATCTTCAGAATTCATTTTTCCTAATTAAAATCAAAACCCAAATCTACATTAATCTAGTGTCAGGGTCATAGATTTAAACCAACAGGACTTCAGGGTTGGTGTTCTCAGAGCACCATTGAGCCCCTCATATCACAGCCTCTGCCTGTTTGAGGGTGAATCTAGTAGGCTAATTGAAAGCCCCAATTGCCCTGTGAAGACAGAGCCACAATAACATTAAGAAGTAATCAAGTTTTTAGTTAGACATGGCACGTACTGTGAATCTACAATTACAGATGCCTTCATTTTTAAATTTCTAGTCTGATTTTCAAATTTATACCTTCACATTGCTTTAATATGGTGTTCTTACATTAATATTAATTAACTTTATAAATTTCTGAGGAGATGAGAAGGGAACACAGGGCACAATTTTCTAAGCTTTTCATTTTTGGGGATAGAACCACTGATATTTTCAGGCAGTATTTTCTTCTTTTGCTATTTCCTTAATTAAAATTATCATTCAACTACTATTGAATCATTTCCCTGCCAGGAACCCTAAACTGTAGGGCATGGGCTTATGTGAACTCAAAAGTCTGGTATTTATCTAGGCATTAATTTAGTGGACATATTTTGAGCCACTGCTTTAGGTCAGGCTCTGTGCTGGGCACTTCCCTCCTCTCATGGGCTCACTAATTAAGCCTTCCCAATTGGCTCAGGACCAGCTGAGACTAAGGGGCCTTGATCCAAATGCAAATAGAGGCATTTGTGGATTCTGACACATGTAGTTAGACCATCTCTTCTCTGAGTGACTCAGTAGGGATAACATTTATGGGAGTAGGCAGCATGCTAAATCTGGAAGCCTTGGTGGATACGTGAAAATCACTCTTTCTGTCTTCAGCCTGCTGGAGGGAAGTTCAAGTGTGCCTTGAGCTCAGATCTTCCCAGAGATGGCAGGATAGCAGCCTGCACGCTCAGCCAGTCCACTCCTTTGTTACCTTTTGTATTGCCAACAATACCCTCGGCTATCGGGAGGCTTAGTAAATTGACCGTGTTTTGTTACACTCCTGTGCCAGTGCCAGGCTGCTCTTTCTGATAAGGTAAGTGTGACGTTCAGTTTGTGATGAGCACTTGCAGTTTCTGTAAATGTAATGCTGTATAATAAGCAGTAATTTTCCACTGGTCCTTGATAACAGGAGGTTTCTGTTTGGCTTTTAGTGACAGCAAAAATGTAGGTGTTTTCTCCCTCCACCAATACGATGAATTTCCCAGAGGCATCTTTTTTCACAAGATAGATTATTAGCAAGTTGTTTCCTAAGCTTGACCAAAATGTGTAATGGTTAATCTTGCCTTTTTAAAGCCAAAGTCAAATATATTGGCTCTGAAGTAGCCATTTATAATAAAATGACTCTATAGAGTCTTAAGCTCCTTTTAGCTGTCTCCTAGCTGTGCTTTTACTCGAGGGTTTGGTATCTTGAAGCTTAGCCCAATAGCTTGGGTGATAAAACTGTCACATCTCAAGTTATTGTTTTAAAGTTCCTATAAGAGATTATATCTTTTTTTTTTTTTTTTTTTTTTTGAGACGGAATCTCGCTCTATCACCAGGCTACAATGCAGTGGCACGATCTCAGCTCACTGCAACCTTCATGTCCCGGGTTCAAGCAGTTCTCCTGCCTCAACCTCCCGAGTAGCTGGGACTGCAGACGTGTGCCACCATACCCAGCTAATTTTTGTATTTTTAGTAGAGACGGGGTTTTACCATGTTGGTCAGGATGGTCTCGATCTTTTGACCTCGTGATCTGTCCACCTCAGCCTCCCAAAGTGCTGGGATTACAGGGATTACGGGTGTGAGCCACCACTCCTGGCCAAGAGATTACATCTGAAGTGTAAAGTGAACTCGCCCTAGATGACTTGGTGTCCTTACCTGAGAGAGGAAGAGGGCCTTTTATGTTCTGTACTCTTCTCCTGAGTCCCACTCTGTTAAAATTGAATGGAGTAACCATACAAATGGACCCCTCCTCTCGGCCAAGGGCATTAAAAAGTTAGCCTGAAAAACTTGTTCAGACCATGATGGAAGTGGGGGTCGTACATGTCTCATTATACCCACTTCCCTCTTAGAATTCAGGAAAAGGAGACCATCATTAACATCAACACAGATCTCAAGTCTGATAAGAAACATTTACAGTCTGTTCTGTCTGAAGCCTACTACTTGGAGGCTTCACCTGCATGATAAAACCTTGGTCTCCACGAAGCATACATTCCTTTCTGTTGATAATAACTCTCAACCAATTGCCAATCAGAAAATTTTTAATGACCTGGAAGCACCTGTCCTTGAGTTGCCCTGCCCTTCCAGATGGAACCAATGTAAATCTTACATGTATTTGATTGATGTCTCACGTCTCCCTGAAATGTATAAAACTAGGCTGTGCCCCAACTGACCGCCTTGAGCACTTGTTCTCAGGACCTCCTGAGGGTTGTATCGCAGGCTGTTGGTCACTCATATTTGGCTCAGAATCAATTTCTTCAAATTTTTTGTTAAAAAAAGATTGAATGAGGTGCTTGCTGATTTTGTTTTGTTTTGTTTGTTTCATAAGAGACAAAGTACTGCTCTGTCACCTAGGCTTCCAACTCCTAGCCTCAGGCAATCCTCCTGCTTCCATCTGCCAAGTAGCTGGGACTATAGGCACATGCCACCATGTTGAACTAATATTTCTAATTTTTTAAAAAATAGAGACAGGGAGTCTTTTTATTGCCCAGGTTGGTCTCGAACTCCTGGCCTCAAGCAGTCCTCTTGCCTCAGCCTCCCAAAGTGCTGGGATTATAGGCATGAGCTACCATACCTGGCTGATTTTTTTTTTTTTTAACATTGGAAAATACCATTGAGAAGGAAACAGACAAATGCTTTACATTGTAACCCTCCCCACCTCTGTTTAAAGTCATCTGTTTATTTTTTCTTGACACTTGGAACACCATAAGATTCGGCACTTTTTTGTAAGGAATTAAGATTGTTTTTTCATCAGATTATCTTTTCTTCTTTCTGAGATATAGCTGGCATTATCTATTCACTCATTAGTTTCTGTAGGCATCTTGGTAACCATTTACTCCTGTCAGATGGCTTAAGCAAGACCAGAAATTGTTGATTTTGTGATATCATGTGATTTTATGAATCATGGTGATGGGAGCCCTGGTTCTTCCATGATCACTGGGAACTGCTGTTTATCTCCACACAGGTGGCCTTCCTGGTACTTTGGTGCATCTGACTTGCTAAAACCAGGATATTTGTGAATGGTGGCAACTAAGATGCAGGAGTTGTTTGAACTGACCTTACATTTAAGAAATTATTTTGCCCTTTTGGCACAAAAAGTTGGATTTGTTGATCAGAATGATAGATCCCCTCTGTATGTGGAACTCTGTGTGAAGTTAGGAAGAAAAGAAAAGATAGACTACTTGCCTGTAGTCTGATTTGAAAACAACATATACCTCAAAAAGACTCTCCAATACGCTGACTCTTCCTAAGTGTCACCTACAAAGCAAACTGAAGTTGAATGATTGTTTGCTTTCCGTGTCTGCTTCAAAATTTGTCCAAGTCACAGACAAGTGTGCAATTTATGAAAACAGAACTAAAAAGCAAGCGAGTTGCACCTTTATAGAGTTCAACTACTGAGCAGTGAGGTGTAGGAGAAGTGTGTGTTTGGCCTGAGACCAGCCTTCCCCTGGGCCCCTTGTGCAGTGATGCTCAGGGAAAATGCATCCTGTCCATTTGGCACAGCCATCTCTCATCTCACAGTTCTTTGTTTCCCAGATCTGAACCTGGACACACCATTCAATGACTGTGGGTTTGGGGAGCTATTGTTTTCTTCCTCCCACTGTGCCTTCCATTGAAATGTTTATTCTGCGTGCAGAACTGAATCCACTCTGCACATGAAATGCACTGACCCAGGTGGAAGCAGATTTTTAATCAAATGTCATTAGAACAATCCATTTGCTACAGAAATCTCTGGAGTCCTCATATTACTGTGCCCACATTTTCCAGTTGTTTACTGGGATTTCATTTCTAGCCCAGCATGTTTCTTTGGGATTTACTTAGATTGGCTGAATTAAATTAGGATTGATAGTTCTTGTGACCCTTTTACTTAGGAATTTTATATGGAGATATCCCCCATTACAGACCTATGTGTGTTGGCTAACTGTCATAATCCAAATGAGAGTCTTTCTTTCAAAAGAGAAGTGGTTTCCCCTACACTGGATTTGTGCTTTATTCTTTAGCCTCTGTTAGGATGTTGGCTATTTGGATTTCAGGTTTGGGGGATGGTTTGAAATGATGTCACAGACCAGTAGTCTTTAGAAATGTCTAGGTCATATGATTTGTTAATTTTACTGCAAATGAAAGGTAAAGTGGGAAATGGGAGTGCTGGAGAACTGAGAATTGTATTTTCAGAGAGGACCTAAAATCTGTATTAGTGTTGCTAGTTCCTGGTGTCCATTGTATTTAGAAAAAGGGATGAAGAGGAGAAAAGCACCTAAAAGAGGGTATAGAAAAGTAGTGTCAAAGCTGTTGCTGTTTTTATTTGAGGCATTCCTTTCCTACATAAGAACATCTAATTTATGTTTTCTTGAAAAAATAAGAGTTCTGGCTGTAAAGAGATCCAGAGTCTCAGTTTCCTGACTGTTCTGTCCCATATGCAGCCCTGTTTTCCCAGCTGATAAAGCCAACCCTTTCTGCCTCGGGCCAGGGGTCTTTCATTGTCACTATGCCCAAGGGGTCTGTGGACACAACTGTACTTCAGTAACATTGGTTTCTGTGTGTGTTCTATTTTATACATTTGAAAACATTCCGAGAAGGGATTCATATGCTTCACAGAATGCCAGAGAGATCCCTGGCACAAAAAAGGAAGATCCAGGGGTCAGCTGAATACTCACATGTGAAAACCTTTGAGTGAAGCAGACATTTCGGTGAAAATAGGAAGTGTCAGTTACACATATCTCTGTTATTGTGTCATTCCTTTACCTGATTTCTGTTGGTCTCCTGTGACCTTTTGCATCTGGTGTACACCCTACATCTGGGGCCATGAGCTGCTAAGATGAGCACGTCAAGCTCATCTTTGTCACTGACCCCTCCCTATGTTAAACCTTGAAATGTGGTGATCTCACTTGTTAAACTTCAGCCAGTGGTACTGGGAGCCAAATGGAGTTTGCAGCAAAACCTGAGCCCTCCTCACCAGCTCAGGCTTCAGAATCATTTCTCTCTTTGTAGCTTTGTTTGCACATCAGTCCTGAAGCTTTGTTCTAAAAGATTGGGTCTGGGAAATGTGACCACCCCCTTGGCTTTTCTTTAGCCCTTGCTCTGACCCTCCAATATTGATTACCTTCTCTCAAGACACCCATTTTACTGATAAGAAAATGTAGTATCTACCTGCAGGAAGCATATGCAGACCTTTCTTCACTCATTCAACCCATTCCTATCAAGTACCTAGTATGAGTTCAGTACTGTGGCAGGCAAAAATCTGCCTGACCACAAAATTAAAGAGCCCATGGTGACTGTCAGAGTGTAAAGTGCAGGCTTGCTGTGGAACAGGGGCTGCAAACCCCCTGTGGTTTAGCAATTACTGTGCACCCACTACGTACTAGAACTTTGGTGGAGGGCTCAGAGCCTGTCCCCAGGAGAAGTACAGGCTAATCGCTGGAATAAGGTGTGCATGTATGAAAGTGAAAATCTATGTTGGAATTGTTTGTGTTTAATGTAAAATTATTTCAATCTTAGCCTTTATACTAGGGATTATGTTCTTGGACTCTTTGCTAGTATCTTGCCACCAGCAAGAAAAGTGTGAAATATGGCAGCATCATCTGTACATGAGTGAAGTAAAAAAGACAAAATAAAAATCCCTGGGCTGAAAATCAGGAGGCCTGGCTCTTAGCCATGGTTCTACCGCCAATTAGCCGAGCATCCTTGGACAAGGCGTTTACTCCCTCTGTGCCTCTGTCTCCACATCTGTAAGATGTCATTCCTAAAACAAGGCTTGGTGCTGCGCTCCAAGGGCTGTTTGTATTAAAATAATACCGTTTATTGTTATTTTATCAGTAAAAGTATATAATAGTTACGTAAGACATAAAATATAATGGATTTACTTCTAAAGTTTCTTCTACTGTGTGTTGCCTTGACAGATGTACAGACACCCACAGGCATGAATGCTATATGTATAAAATATATGTGTGAGCATTCAGCTCTTCCATATGGGGTCGAACCAACCCCTGTAACTGCTTCTTCCCACCTTCTTAGCCCTTTGAAACTGTCACTAACTGTCACATACCTGGGCCCAAGCAGCTGCAGCGTGATAGTTCCACCTCTAGAGCAAAGCCTGCACCCTCAGATATTCTTTGCAGAAAGTGAGAAAACAAAATAACAAACTGAAATATATTAAACACCTTGAGCTTCCTGGAGATGAAGGCTGTGACAGACATAGTTATACATTTGAAAGAAATAGAGTCATACAGAACAACAAATAGAGGTGCTGAAGCACAAGGTCAGATGAGTTTATATTTAAAGAAGGGTCAGGAAGTTAGTCTTTTCTTTCTAAAAATCACAAGGTACATACCTCGTGACTGGAAGCCTTTTCCTAATGAAATATTAAAATCCATTAGATGTTGGGTGTGCATTAAAAATGTCTCCACATTTGTATTTTTAGCATGGACACAGTGGTATCAGTTAAAATAATTAGCCCTTGCCTGTAATCTAAAAGCCTTATCTCTTTACTCTTACTTTTTTAGAAGGCAGATGTTTTAAAACTGATTTGAAAATCAAATTTGCCCTTCAGTGATTTCATTTGGAAGAAACAGAGAAGTAAACATTATAAAGAAGGCTTTTCAGTACATTATGCATGCAAATTGTGGCAGCCGAATTCAGGTTCACAAGTGGAGGTATATGCCTGTTCTGGTTGAGAAAGGTTGAGATGTTTAAATTAATACAAAGGTCATCAACCCTCAGATTGTGTTCTTCTGTCATTTGGTAACAGGGCTCTTGCTTCCTGTTAAACTCTACCTGCCAAAAGGTAAGCACTGAAAGGCGCTGGCAGGCCAAGTAAGGCCACAGTCATAGTGCAGTGACTGTGTTGAAACTTCCAGGGTAGGCCTGCTGCAGAGAACCTTGCTTTCTACCCAGCCTTGTGTTGGATGCAGTAGAATGGGCATAAGGGGTGTGTGCTCTTTCCAGAATACTGCGCTGTTAGAGAATTTGGAGGCTATGGTCACAGAAGTTAATATGTGGCGCAAAGAACTACTCTGATATATTATGGGTTTATCTGATATCTCTTCAAGGGTCAGGGACCATAGCTTCTTCATCTTTGAATCACCACAGCTTGGCACAGAGTCTAACATGTAGTAGGAGCTTAAAAATGGTTTCATTATTTTTTTAAAAAAATAGTGAATGAATTTAGGAATGAAGGAGTAAGTAGTTATATTTTGGGAACAACTTGTCTTTTCTAAAAAATTGAATCGCAACACAGATTTTATCCATCTTATTAGATAAAGGTTATCACTAGGGAAAGGCAGAAAATGAGATTTAAACTAATCCAAATCAAATTATTGCTCACTATCCTGAAGATCAAACACTTGAGCCCTCCCACAGATCTGGAAAGAAAAGGTCTCCCACCAAGGAAGCATTACCATCCTGCCTAAAATTTGAATTAAAAATACAATTGGCCCAGCTCCTTAGTGGGTGGATTCTGGAAAGGGATGGTTACCCAGGTTGAACACAGCATCCTCCGGGAAGAGCTTGCTGGAATCGGCAAGGTTTAGCCTGGGCTACAGGAGGAAGCCTGGCCTCTTATGTGTTACTAATCCGTGATCCAGAGAGACTCATTTAAAAAGGCCTCAGCCAGGCGCAGTGATGCACGCCTGTAATCTTAGCTACTTGGGAGGATGAGGTGGGAAGATCGCTTGAGCCCAGGAGCCTGAAACCAGCCTGGGCAACATAGCGAGACCTTATCTTCAAAAAAAGAAAGTTACGAAAGGTTCATGTTAAAAAATACAATAAAATAAAATAAATAGAAGTGAACTGTAGCTAGAAAGTCCAATGACAAATCTTTTGGGAAGATCTTTGTGCTATACTACATCTCTCTTGTATCTTTTAATCTCTTTTCTGTTTGAGTCTTTGTGTCAGGTTTTTGGGGAATGTGCTGAAAACGTTTCTGGGCTGTTCTAGTTTCCGCCCTCCTTTCTTGCTGGGAGGATTCAGATCAGGCAAGAAGTCTGTTCCATTTGGAGCTCATATTCCCTTGCTGCTTTCTCCTAGCACTCTCCTCAGCCTGCTCAGACAACACTGCGGTCACCTCTGGTTTTGTACTGCTGCTGATGGCTCCCCGAGTTTTTCTGAATACATCAGGCTGAAGCTGTAATATCAGATATTATAAAAGGGATTTCTTTCAGCAAGCATTTGAACAGCCACTGCATGCAAGGCACAGAGTCAGCACCACATTTGTACTTGTCCTGTGTCCTGGGTCAGGTTGAGAATTCACTGAACTCACTCCTGCATCCTGGAAAGTAGACTTTCTACATCATAGGCCCTGCCAGGACACCTTTGGAGGCAAGACACTCAGCAGCCTATCAACAAACCAAAAAAGTCAGATTTTACCAAAAAAAAAAAAAAAAAAAAAAAAAAAAAACAGTAAGAAATCTTCTCTAGCTTTCATAATAGCCTAGCCAATCAGGAAAGAAAAAGAGGTGGGGTGGAGAAGCTGGGAGTGTACCTACCAGATGTGCAGAGACTGATCTGTTAGGAAGTTGAAACTATGCCAGCCCTACTAATACATCTTTGTATCTCTCAAAGTCTGGTTTGTGTAGGAGTGGTGAAGGAGAAGATCTTGTACTGGTTTCCTTTAGGACTAGGCACTCTGGTGGGTGCAAGCCAAGAGAGGTAGCACTAGTGTTCCCCATTCACACCTGCCCCCGAGGGGGGCCTCCATCACCAAGTGACAGTGGCAGCCTATGGGGCTCCACATTTCCAGAGAAGGGGAATGAGGAGACTCCATGGCTGGCTTCATGGGATGACCTACACTGTCTGCTAGCATGAAGCCTTCAGTGAGCCATCTCACAGGACCTTGGACTCATCCTGACCTCCATCCCCCACCCTCCCACATGAGCCAGTGCCTTTTTCTATATTCATATCCATGTATTTGCCTAACCTAGAAACATCTAGTCATTCTCAACTCCGTTCTCTCCATTGTTCAGGTCAATTCTGTTTGCTTCTGTCCTCCCATTGACTCTCAGCTGGTCTCTCCTCAGCCTGTGTTTCTACCTCCAGTGTCTTCTGTTCTGCCTCTCGAGTTATTGTTATAAAACAGAACTATCATACCACCACTTGCTCACAATTCCAGTGCCTCGGCTTGACTGTATAAGATGTAAGATCTTATGCGGTCTGACCCCAGACACCCTAGCTACCTCATCTCTTCTGGCTTCCATATCTACCCTCTGCTTCCTCTGCTGTGGACTACATCTTGTTCTCAGGAACAGTCTGCACATTTGTATCTTTGAGAAACCTCCATATGCCACTACCTGGAATGCTGGTCTTTATTGCCCATCCCCATCCCTTGGACCTTCTGTGACTGGTGAATTTTAGGCCATCCTTTATTTATTTATTTATTTTTAGACAGAGTCTCACTCTGTCACCCAGGCTGGAGTGCAGTGGCGTGATCTCGGCTCACTGCAACCTCTGCCTCCCAGATTCAAGCGATTCTTCTGCCTCAGCCTGCCAAGTAGCTGGGATTACAAGTATGTGCTACCATGCCCGGCTAATTTTTTTTTTTTTTTTTTTTTGAGACAGAGTCTCGCTCTGTCACCTAGGCTGGAGTGCAGTGGCCGGATCTCAGCTCACTGCAAGCTCCACCTCCCAGGTTCACGCCATTCTCCTGCCTCAGCCTCCCGAGTAGCTGGGACTACAGGCACCCGCCACTTCGCCCGGCTAGTTTTTTGTATTTTTTAGGAGAGACGGGGTTTCTCCATGTTGGCCAGTCTAGTCTCGAACTCCTGACCTTAAGTGATTCACCTGCCTCGGCCTCCCAAAGTGCTGGGATTACAGGTGTGAGCCACCGCATCCAGCCAGGAGGTCATCCTTTAAGCCCAGCTCAATGTTACCTCTTCTATGAATCCCATCCTGACACCTCCAGACTAAGAATATAATTCCTGGCTCAGGCTAAATGAGTGTGATCCATCTAGAAACTGAACCCAAAGACTTGGGGAGAGGGGAGAAAGGAGGGTTTCAGGTCTGGCTAAATGATAAAACCACTGAAAGGGTTGAAGTGAGGGAAAGCATTCTAATTGCATATCTCTTCTCTGGTGATAAGAGTAGTAGGTGGATCTGGTTTGTTCACCACTGCTTTCCTGCCATTCGTTAGAGGCTCAATACATGTTAATGTGGGTGAATGACCCAGGAGATCATCTATTTCCTAATCTAGAATTTAAAAGTTACAACTGGGCCGGGCACGGTGGCTCACGCCTGTAATCCCAGCACTTTGGGAGGCCGAGGCGGGCGGATTGCGAGGTCAGGAGATCGAGATCATCTTGGCTAACACGGTGAAACCCTGTCTCTACTAAAAATACAAAACATTACCCAGGCGTGGTGGCGGGCACCTGTAGTCCCAGCTACTGGGGAGGCTGAGGCAGGAGAATGGCGTGAACCCGAGAGGCGGAGCTTGCAGTGAGCCGAGATCGCGCCACTGCACTCCAGCCTGGGCGACAGAGCGAGACTCCGCCTCAAAAAAAAAAAAAAAAAAAAAGAAAGAAAAGAAAACAGACTATGGGACATTCCCAGACCAGGGCTAAAACTACCCTTACAAGAAGGACTGTCCATGCCAGGGAGCAGGGCAGCTCTCTGCAGTCAGAAGGCCCTCACTTTGTCCTATTTTGTGACCATGAATACTCTAGATTATAGAACCCCTACAGCTTTTGGCTGGCAAAAGGGCCACATGCTTTTCATGGGGCTAAACTGAAACTGTAGCAGAGAAACATAACTCTTCTCTGCTTTTTCCTTACAATTCCTTGGAGGAGGAGGAAGAGAGGTGTGGTAAACAGATTCCCTTTTCCCTTCTCTTCTGTTTCCTGCCCTTGCCCACCCCTTCCTTATTTCTCATGGTTGTCTCTCCACAAATACGTGACTGGATCAGAGATTACATCTGAAATGCATTTTAATTTATGTGTTCAAATGGAAAGATTTCATTTTATGGGTGAGAGAAGGGCAAAACACAAACCGGAATGCCCTGCTGTCATAGTAGGAAATTTGGTCCTGTCTTTCTCCCATGTGGCTAGGCCACAGCACTGTTGAGTGCCAGTGCAGGTTCAGGTGAGTGGACCCGATGGCTTGGGGTTGATGAGCTACCAGGCTGTTGATGGGCCATTCTAGCCTCTTTTATGGTCCACTTTATGTTTTGACCACTAGGTCAGTAGTATGAGTTCCTACTGTAAATAGAGTCTTTTGCTGGCATTGTGATGGAATTCTAAGTAAATAAAATTCAGATTTTTGAAATCAGAATTATTCTTGCTCGTAATGTTATATTGGGCAAAAGTATATATAAATGCAGGAGTTAGAGACATTGGCATGAACTTTACCTGATTGAGCAGCAACTCTCTTAAGTGGTTCTTTTCATGTGAAAACAGTCTAATCCTGTAGCCACACAGCTGCATGTGAGATGTTAATTCTGCACCAGCCATGTGGAGGTCTCTCATAGTGCATGGTTTTTAAGTAGCATGTCTGTGTTATCCCACATAATGCATTTCTACTACCAATTATTGTCTGACCTAACTCAATGCTGGTAATTCAATTTGATTCTTTGGTGGCATCATAAAATATTGATAACAAAGAAGATAATAATAAAATATTGATAACAAAGAAGATAATAATAGTGATATAAAAATGGAACCAAGAGCCATTTTTATTAATGCAAGTTAGGTCATAGCAAATGTATTTGATTTCTCCCAGTTCTATAATTCTAACCATTATGCATTCATTCAACAAATAATAATTGAGCACTTATGAAGTCTTAGGCACTGAACAAGGGCAGACAGGATCCTTACTTCCATCAGTTTACATCCTAGTAGGGGGAAGTAACAGATAAATAAGGAAGGTTCAACTACTGATAAATGCTATGAAGAAAATGAAATGGAGAGGTAGAGAGTGACTAGGCTGTGGTAGGCAAGAAGCAGCTACTTTAGTCCAGAAAGGCCTTTCTGAGAAAGTGACCTTTGAACTGAAATAAGTGATAGATAGAAGCCAGCCTTCCAAAGGCTTGGGAAAAGAGAATCTAAGGAATAGTTAAGGCCCTGAAGAGGGAATTAACATGGTATGTGTGCAGAACAGAAAGATGGCTTGTGCCGCTCAAGCCGAGAAGGAAGCAGAGGATGGGATGAGGTGGGACGAAGAGGCCAGTAGATCTCCAATCATATATGACCTTTAGGTTTGGTAAGTAGTGTGAATTTTATTCTAGGAGCAATGGGGAGTTATTGGAGGGTTTTAGGCAAGGGAGTAGTAAGAACTTATGTCTGGTTTTTTGTTTTGTTTTGTTTTTAGAGATGGAGTTTTGCTCTTGTTGCCTAGGTTAGAGTGCAATGGCATGATCTCAGCTCACCACAACCTCCACCTCCCAGGTTCAAGCAGTTCTCCTGCCTCAGCTGAGTAGCTGGGACTATAGGAACCCACCACCATGCCCAGCTAATTTTGTATTTTTGGTAGAGACAGGGTTTCTCCATGTTGGTTCAGGCTGGTCTCGAACTCCTGACCTCAGGTGATCTGTCTGCCTTGGCCTCCCAAAGTGCTGGGATTACAGGTGTGAGCCACCATGCCCAGCTCCTTACGTCTGCTTTTTAAAGTTCATTCTGGTTGCTGTGTGAAGAACAAATCAGAAAGTGGGTAAATACGGAACTGTGAGATTAGTAAGGAAGCTGTTGCTATAACACAGATGAGAGATGACTTGAACTAGGGCAGTTACAGTGGGGATGATGAGAAGCAGCTGGCTATGGAAAATGTGTTGCTGGTAGAATGGACTGGGGGTCAGGGTGGAAATGAGGGAGAGGAGACAAAGGTCTTGTTAGTGTTTCTGACTCTGTCCTTGGTCCTGAACATTTCACCCTTTTTATCAATGCCCTGAAAGGCATCCTTCTCGGATTTCTGGATGAGACAAAGCTAGGAGGGATGACTAATGTGATAGATGACAGACATGAAATTCAGAATGATCTCTCCAGGCCCTAATGTGAGACCAAACCAACAGGATGGAATTTAATGGGGATAAATGTGATGCTCTCCATTTAGGTTCAGAAAATCAATTCTACAAGTACAGGATGGGAGCAGTCAAGCTTGAGAGAAGTCTATGGGAAAAAGAACTGTGGTTTTGGTTGGCCACAAATTCAATATGAGCTAATAGTTAGGTGGGGCTGCTACAAACCTTGAGCAGTCTTAGTCTACACTGTCTGCCCAGTGTTCATATGTCCATATGACCTTCCTGTTGTGCTCTGTGCTGGTCAAGACACACCTGGGCACCTGTGCAAGAGCAGATGATGGGAGTTCAGGAAACTGTTTCATGGGGGGACCAATTAAAGGAACTAGGGATAAAACAAGATCCAGGTAAACCATCAAAGGGGCTGTAGGGTCATAATGATTATCTTTAAATATAATTTAAAGAGCTATCTTGTGAGAACCTACATTCTGTTAACCCAGAGGTTTGCACTTAACAAAAATTTAATTCATACCTTCAACACACATGTAGTGAGCATCTGTCTGCTCTTTGCCAGTTACTATTTTTTGTATGTATCAGATGAAGTACCTAATATGTTTTCAGGATTTTTAGAGACTTTTTTTTTTTTTTTTTTTTTGACAGAATCTTGCTCTGTCACCAGACTGCAGTGCAGTGGCGTGATCTCCACTCACTGCAACCTCCGCCTCCCGGGTTCAAGTGATTCTCCTGCCTCAGCCTCCCGTGTAACTGGGATTATAGGCGCCCACCACCATGCCCAGCTAATTTTTTGTATTTTTAGTAAAGACGCAGTTTCACTGTGTTGGCCAGGCTGGTCTTGAACTCCTGACCTTGCAATCCGCCCACCTCAGCCTCCCCAAAGTGCTGGAATTACAGGCATAAGCCACCATGCCCGGCCTAGAGACTGTTTTTTGTTTTTTTGGTTTTGTTTGTTTTGTTCTGTTTTGTTTTTTTGAGATGGAGCCTGGCTCTGCCCCCAGACTGGAGTGCAGTGGCGTGATCTCGGCTCCCTACAACCTCCACCTCCTGGATTCAAGCGATTCTCCTGCCTCAGCCTTCTGAGTAGCTGGGGCTACAGGTGCCCGCCACTATGCCTGGCTAATTTTTGTATTTTTAGTAGAGACGGGATTTCACCATGTTAGCCAGGATAGTCTCGATCTCCTGACCTCGCGATCCACCCACCTCGGCCTCCCAAAGTGCTGGGATTACAGGTGTGAGCCACCGCGCCCAGCCTAGAGACTTTTTTTTTTAAGAGCCGTTTAAGGTTCACAGAAAAGTTGAGAGGAAGGTACAGAGATTTTCCATATCCCTTTGGCCCCTCTACATGCATAGCCTCCCCACTTATCAACATCCTCCACCAGAGTGGTACATTTGTTACATTTGGTGAACCTACATTGACATATCATAATACCCAAAGTCCAGAATACCCCAAGTCCATAGGTTCACTCTCTTTCTCTCTCTTTCTCTCTTTTTTTTTTTTTTTTTTTTTGAGACAGGGTCTTGCCCTGTCACCCAGGCTGAGTGCAGTGGTGTTATCATAGCTCACTGTAGCCTCAGTCTTCCTACCTCTGCCTCCCAAGTAGCTGGGACTATAGGCATGGCCACCATGCCCAGCTAATTTTTGTACTTTTTGTAAAGGCAAGGTTCCCTCATTTTGCCCAGGCTGGTCTCAAACTTCTGGACTCAAGCAGTCCGCCGACCTCTGCCTCCCAAAATGCTGGGATTACAAGTTTGAGCCCCTGTGCTTGGCCAGGGTTCACTCTTGGTGTTATACATTTTATGGGTTTGGACAAATGTATAATGACATCTATTGTTATAGTATCATACAGAGTATGTGCTCCACTTATTCATTCCTACCCCCAACGCTCCAGTACCAGCCTCTGGCAACTAGTGATCTTTTTACTACCTCCATAGTTTTGCATTTTCCAGAATGTCATGTAAGTTAGGATTCACTTCTGAATTTCTTCAGAAGAAAATACCACACAGCATTTCAGAAGTGCCCATTGCCGCAGAACTCACTGTTCTCTAGTCTGGCTGCTAATCAGAGCACAAGATCCCTGAGTTCTTGGCAAGGAAAGACCGCCAGTCCCAGGCCACCTTCTCCATTATACTCTCAGAGCTCTGTCAGCAGCAGAGCTGCACACACAAAGGAAAGTGATCCCTTGTTTCTTCCTAGATATGGAGCTGTGACCTTCTGCAGGAGTCTTTATGGCCTCTCCGAAGCACTCTTGAACCTGTTTCTCAGGCTGCCACTGTGGCCAGCAAGCCCTGCCGTCCCAGCCACCTTCTGATCACCTTCCTTCCCAGCCTCATCAGGCGGAAGGGGCAGGGACAATAACTGACATGTTTGTCTGGGGTTCTGTAGCACTTTGCTGGACCTCATTGTGTGCCTCTTTATTCTCCTATTTTTGAGAGGTTCATTGTTTAGGCCTTCAAGCATCTTTGGATTAGAGATTCAAGGAATTCAAATCCAGCATATAGAAGAATGTAACCACCTACTAAATATGCGCCCCTGAACAAGACCAAGTGGCAGCACTCATGCTGACCGCCAGTACAGACTTCAAAGTACAAAGCCCAAAAGTGGTCTCATTTGGAGGTGAATCAGAATCCCAGAATCCTCAGAAAACTCCAAAGAAAATTTCTGACCTCCCCCTAAACAGTGTTCTGCATCTCCTTTCAGTATAGCATTTGGTTTCCCTCTCTAGTGACTTCACATTAAGGGGACTTGAGGCACACAGTGGGTGAGAGAGCCTCTCCTGGACATACTTGTTAAGTGTAACCCTCACATTGCCCCAGCCTCTGCTTGTCACCACTGTAAAATCCTGGGTCAAATTGTGGTTATAAAGTTGATTGCTTCCAGAGTAAACCTGCTGTCTTTGGATCTTTTGTTTTATTCAAGGCTGCTCTGTCAGCTGTAGGCTTGCCTTTGATAGGCCGCAGCAGTGGTTTTCATGTCTAACTAGGGTTTTAATGTTTGTGAGAGACTGTAGTTAATTGGATCCCCATGGTACCACAAATGACTTTAGAAGCCTGTTATGTCGGTGGCGGTAACTCTGTGAGTGTGAGAGTGTGTGTGTGTACACACAGGTCCTCACCCCTGAGCAAGCACCTTGAGATTTAAGTGTTCCTGTGCCCAAATCTCAGGTTTGGAGGTTTTTCATACTTGTTTTCCCAGAGTCAAAAATCTTGCCATCACCCCTAGATTCTTAACCTTTCTCCTTGCCTACTCTTCAGTTGTGTTGTTTTAGGGGCAGTTGGAGCAGAACAGCCAGATTCATCTCAGCCTGTGTCTCATCTGCAGTCACAGAGCTGGAGATTCTGTGCAAACCTCTGCCATCTTGCTGGCTGCTGCATGCCATCCAAGCCCCATTTCCTGACTCCTTTTGCAGAGTTGGAGTAGCAGCAAGGAACTCCTGCCCCCACTCTGTCATCACTGTAGTGCTCTGCTCGGTTACTGTAAGAGCTGCTGAGTCCTGCCTGTTCCCCTGTTCCTCTTGAGAAGGGTGGCCACAGACAGTTGCTTATACATAGGTTACCATGCTTTGAATTGTGCAGTCCGACCACCTAGGCATGGGGATCAGTATCTCATCAGTTCTCTACAAAAGAGGTAGTTTCACACTCCCACCCCCTCTTTGAAACCTAAGGTGACCTATCCTAGTAACCTGAACAAGCCTAACTAACATTCCTATGGATGGAGCAGAGAAACAGAGAGGGCAGGTGGGGCAAGTATTATAAGAAAATAAGCAAGGCACAGGAAGAGCTAAGTACTTTGGAGCAAAAAAGGCTAGTGTGCCTTAGGATTTGGGAACCCTGGAAAGTAGAGCAGCTAATCCATCTTTGGCCTTTGGCCTCATAGTTCAGCCTTGCCAATGAAATGTGCTCAGTCATCAAGTACCAGTATTGTTAGTCTTCTCTATGTGTGTGTCACATCTGCCTTAAATAAACTGATGCAATGAAAGTCATCTGTAAGTGGTAAAACTCTATACAAACATCAGATGTCATTAGGTCTCTTTGACTAGATTGTAAGCACCTTGAAGTCCCGGGTTGCCCCGGATGCTTCTTTTTCCTCTCATAGGTAGTCCCTCATCCCTCTGCCCTTTGGCTGGCTGGTTAAGTGACCCTTTCCAGGCAAGCTAGAGTTGGCCTCCCCTGTTATTCCTTCATAGCGCTATATTCTTTTCCTTCATAACACCTGTCACAATTATAATTTTAAGTTATTTATAACTTATGTTTTTCCATTAGGCTTTAAGTTCCTTAAAAGTGGAGACCATGTCTGCTTTGTTCATATCTACATTCTTAGCACCTATAAAATGCCTGGCACATATTAACAGTTTTTTATTAATAGTTACTAAAGGAATGGTTCCCCAGGAGGACATTAGTAAGTTTAGGGCCAGAGAATGTCCCTTCTCTCCTGTATCTTACCACTGGGGAAGCTTTTGGCCTCCACCTTCAGGGTCTAAGGGGCTAGCTTTCTAATGGCTCCTGAGCATTTTGCATCTTCCCATTAACTGTGAATTTCACTGCTGGTGACTTCATTCAAGTGAATCTCAGAGCCTCTAGGACACATCATTGGGCAAGACATGGCAGCTACCTTTGCCGATTTGTTTCTATTCCATTTGTCCATGGCATTGTGGGAAAAGAGATAGATGGACTTGGTTCCCTAGCTGGAGTGAGGTAGGTAAAAGAACTTCTGACTGAGCATTTTTGTCCTTTGAATTTTGGTACAAATGCAAAGGCTGCCTTGGGGGACACCCACAGAGAGAGCATGCTTTTTCATATCTTCCTGTCCATGGTAAGTGCCCCTCTCGTAGGAGAGCTCATTAAGACCTACATTCACCATCTACCAGCAAGAATTCCATCAGAAGTTAGTTACCTTAAACTGTGACTTTCTGACTCACATTTATGAATATACCCAATTAGATTGTAGAACTGCAGCATCATACTTACTACCTTGAAATTACATTTTTGTTCTGAATGACCAAGCCTTGTAAACAATGTAAGCACTACCTAACACACATATTCTGAAACAAGCTCCACGTTAAGCGTGGGTTTGTAATGGGTGATATTTGGATAGCTCTGATTAAATATGTAAATTATGAAAATCAGAAGTGGAAAAAAAAGTTACCTTTGTACCTGAACCAGCTACATATTGATCTTTGGCTCAATAAGGGATCATTCTCTCTCTTGTAGATCTTGGTCTTATACAAGTTTTTTCTTTTGTATTTTTACTCTTCATGTATGGTTTCCTTACTCTTGTTCAGACCTTTCAGTTGATAGAGCTTCTCCGTTGTTTGTATTTTGGATGGTAATCTCTAAAAAGCCTTTGTGTGAGGTTTTTAAGTATTTTTCGTCCAACATTGGTTTTACCCCAAGGGTCTTCTTCCCCAAAGCAGTGGCAATGGATTTGGACAATCCTTTCCTTTCTCATCATAATGAGATGGCCCTCATCCAGAAATATGCTCATGGCCATATCTGAGATTAGGCATTTTGCTCAGGCCAGGCGCTTGCCAACTGAGCCAGGAAAATAGACAAATCCAAGAGGAATGAAAACATAGGAAAAGAGGTCGTGCAGACCATGAGACTCAAATCTTGTTACTGAATTGTCCATACCTCATAAGTTTTTTTTTGTTTTTGTTTTGTTTTGTTTTGTTTTGTTTGAGACAGTCTTGCTCTGTCACCCAGGCTGGAGTGCAGTGGCGCAATCTCAGCTCACTGCAACCTTTGCCTCCCAGGCTCAAGTGATCCTCCCATCTCAGCCCCCAAAGTAGCTGGGACTCTAGGCACACACCACCTCACCTGGCTAATTTTTGTATTTTTGGTAGAACTGGGTTTTTACCATGTTGACCAGGCTGGTCTTGAACTCCTGGCCTCAAGCAATCAGCCTGCCTTGGCCTCCAAAAATTCTGGGATTACAGATGTGAGCCACTGCACCAGGCCATACCTCATTATTTTAAAGAATTTCTAGTCACTCCAAAACAACTGTAGAAAGAAGTAAACCTAGAATACGGATTTCTAAAGCAAGATGAGAAATTGGAAAAGTTTAGGGCTGGATATAACCAATTTTTTGTTTAAAAAAAAAAAAGGAAAATCAAAAAAGGAAATGAAAGAAAATGTTTGGCAGAAATGGTAAAACTGAGTATGACAGCGTGAGAGCAGACCGTGGAT
This sequence comes from Macaca thibetana thibetana, assembly GCF_024542745.1. Classification (NCBI taxonomy): domain Eukaryota; kingdom Metazoa; phylum Chordata; class Mammalia; order Primates; family Cercopithecidae; genus Macaca; species Macaca thibetana. Next base: position 39,079,961 of record NC_065581.1, on the reverse strand, counting down.
GGGCGCAGAATTGAGCAGAGAGGAAGGGGACTGATGTAAATTCAGAACTCTGGCTGAGTACAGTGGTTCACACCTATAATCCAGCACTTTGGGTGGCCAAGGTGGGAGGATCACTCGAGGCCAGGAGTTCGAATACAGCCTGGGCAACATAGGGAGACTTCATCTCTACAAAAACAATAAATAAAAATTACCCAGACATGGTGGCTTGTGCCTGTAGTCCCAGCTACTTGGATACTGAAGTGGGAGGATTGCTTGAGCCCAGGAGTTTGAGGCTGCAGTGAACTATGATTGCTCTACTGTACTCCAGCCTGGGACACACAGCGAGATCCTTTCTCTAAAAAAATAAAAATAACTTTAGAATTCCTGTGCAGGAAAATCTTTCCATATTTAGAAGGGTGATTATTTAATGCTCTAGTTTCACGAGATTGACTATTAAGATGCTGTTCAGTTGTTTCTCATGATAATCTAAAATCTTCCCATAGGCCGGGCGCAGTGGCTCACACCTGTAATCCCAGACTTTGGGAAACCGAGGCAGGTGGATCTGAGGTCAGGAGTTCAAGACCAGTCTGGCCAACATAGTGAAACCTCATCTCTACTAAAAATGCAAAAAATTAGCCAGGTGTGCCATCCCTGGTGCCCTCCCCACATAGTGATATATCATACATTTCATGTTGTCTATTATTAAAATCGGGGTTCTTTGTTAAGTAAACAAACTGAATGAATTATTAAGGCTAATTTAGTCCTTTCTTTCTTCACCTATATGATTTTTATATTTGAGTAGCTAAGAGCCCTGTGATTTAAGACAAATCTTATATTTCATAGTCAAACATACCCAATTCATGGTAAGTACTTAGACTAGTCTCTTCCTTGGCTGGACTTCAATTAATAATTATTCCAGCTCCTCCCTACCCTGTAGGGATATTTGGAAGATAAATGAGATCATATCTCTTTTTTTTTTTCTTTTTTTTTCGAGACAGAGTCTCTCTCTGTCACCAGGCTGGAGTGCAGTGGTGCAATCTCAGCTCATTGCAACCTCGACCTCCCAGGTTCAAGCAATTCTTCTGCCTCAGCCTTTTAAGTAGCTGGGACCACAGGCACGCACCAGCACACCCGGCTAATTTTTGTATTTTTAGTAGAGGTGGGGTTTCACCATATTGGCCAGACTGGTCTTGAACTCCTGACCTTGTGATTCACCTGCCTCGGCCTCCCAAAGTGCTGGGATTACAGGCGTGAGCCACCACACCCGGCCTTTTGAGATCATATCTCTTACAGCATTGCTTACTCTTCAGAGGGAAGTCTGTAATATTGTTATTGGGTTGTTGTTACTGTTCTCTTCCAAACTATACCCCACATAATGCTTGTGGCATTCACAGTCTAGCTGGGCTTCCCCTGGCAAAATTATTTCAATGCAGTGGTTCATTGATGGGCGGCACTCCTCAGGCATCACTGTGACATTTTGTGGGCAGGAATTTAGTGGTACTCTTGGCCCATGTGTCTGTTTATCCGGGATGCTGGGATGTCTCGGACTCAAGGGAAGATGGTGGTAGTGGCTCCCTGGGGGGAGGCTTTTGGACAGGAAGTGGCTGGGTGATTACAGGAAGGCAGGTGCTGATTTACCTTTTTGCCTGTTTATTTTCTTTTGGGAGGCAGTGTTTCGATTTACTGCATTCCTTGGAGGTTTGACATATCAATTAGATATTATCGACAGTAATAGAGGGGCAGTTGCTGTAGATGTGAAGTTTTTACTGGTAGGCCATGAAATGATACCCCAAGGGACTGTAACAGAGTGGCGTGATAAATATTGTGTTACCTGCACATGGGCAGAGGGACTGATTAATAGGGGAGGATGATTCTGTCTCCTGCACTAAAATGTTATTTATTCATTTGCTGTCAATCAAACCTTCTGTTCTAATTGGCTGAAAGGTTAAATCATCAAATCTGCTCATAAACCTGGTTAAGGTAGAAAGAAAAGCAGTGCTAAATCATAATCAGTGGCTTGTTTATTTACTGCATTCTTGCATCTGTATGACCTTGGAGAGCCTTTCTCTACCCTCTGGTTACAGTAGCAGCCCCAAACCTAGACTCACATGCATGGGTGGAGGGAGCTGGAAAGGAGAATATATTTGCCAGGCCTGGTAGTGTCCCCAGAATCTCAAGAAGGCAGTGATGGTGCTTGGTGTGACATTGCCTTTGCATAATTAGACCACTGCTATTCTTTCGGCTGCATTTTTAATGTATGGCTCTTGTGTTGCACGACACTTGTAAAAGGAAGAATTATTTTCGAAAAGACAAATATATTTCCACACTAACAGTTTTATAAAGATGTCAGCGAATAAGTATAGGCATCATTAAATCACATTTTAAAGGCAGCCTTCTCATTGTGATAAATCTGCATTATCAAGTCTCATTTCTAAAATGAATCATACATTGTAAAACTTTACGAGAGTTGAGTAAAAGATCCCTGTTGGCCAGTACAAATGTATATTTTCAAACTATGCAGAAAGGATTCAAGTGCTAGTGAAAACACCGATAGGGTTATACCCGTTTCTTAGAAGCTGTATTTCAAGTACAAGCTACTTTGGGGTGGGATGGAGCTTTTTTCACTGCCAAAGTGAGTCAGTAGCTTATTCAAAGAAAGCCAAGAGTAAACTCTCATTCAAAGGACCTTTGTATTGAGTTTGGAGCTGTGAGAACACAGCCTGCTTTGCAGTGGGACTGGTGAATGTCAGTATTACAGACCCACGGTGCTGAGGAAGGTGGGGCCATGCCCTGAGGGGGCGCACTCACCGTCTAGGGCAGGCCTGCCAACACCACCACCCACTGCCGCATTCTCAGCCTCATGCTCCCTGTACCCACCTCCATTGCCACCAGCCCAGAGACACAAAACACATCAGCCTAAGAGCTAGACGTGCTTTTTCATTATCTTGATAGTTAAAATAACCTGGTTGGTTATTTTCAGTACAGAAAGCCACATCAACACATGACTCTGATATACCATATTGCCATATTAAATAACGTGAAATATTACGGAAATACCATATTAAAAATGTATCCACCAAAGAGGGTCTAGTTATCCAGCTCTTTGGAAAGAAAAGATGGCAGAGATAGCCAAATGCTTTCCTTAGTGTTTGAAATGATTTACAATTGTATATGTATTTTAGGTCATCATGTTGCAGAAGAGTGTAACAAATAAGGCCAACAGTATCTGCTTTTTCATCTTTTTAGTGACTGCTGAGTTCATTTCACTGTAGGAACACACACTCATCTTCAGACGTCTGGCTTTATTTATTCTCGTGACTCACCAAACTCTGCTGTTGTGTTGTTTCATGTTATCTCAGGTAAGATGCGTGACAACCCAGCATCTAGGCCATATGACACAATGGAACAGTTTTAAGTCAGAGGCTCAGAAAATGAAAGTGGAGAAGTGAACCTAGGTGGGCGATTTAATAAAGAGAGAGGATTTAGTCTAAAAAAAAAAAAGTGAGGCTGGGCACAGTGACTCACACCTGTAATCCCAGCACTTTGGGAGGCCGAGGTGGGCAGATCACGAGGTCAAGAGATCGACACCATCTTGGCCAACATAGTGAAACCCCATCTCTACTAAAATGCAAAAAAAAGAAATTATCCAGGCATGGTGGCACACACCTGTAGTTCCAGCTACTCAGGAGGCTGAGGCAGGGGAATCATTTGAACCCAGGAGGCGGAGGTTGCAGCAAGCCAAGATTGCACCACTGCACTCCAGCCTGGCAACAGAGCAAGACTCGGTCTCAAAGAAAAAAAAGAAAGTGATAGTAATGACTTAATACTATCTGTCCCTCTCCTCATCCTCCTTCTGAAGAAATAGACTGGGCAGCACTTGGGCATATATTGCTCCTTTCTAGACCCTATACAAAGAGCTAGTCAATCATCAGTAGCTGTCAGTATCACCAAACCTGGTACACAGCCTCGGCGGGCACTCCAAAAAAGTGTACTGGAGATGGTCTCTCTAAAAGTCCCTCAATAAATGGATTTTTCTTTCCACATTAGATAAAATGCCATGTAGAAGTAGAAACTGTCATTAAATTGTTATGCCTGAGAAATATACAGTCAGTTGATCAGTTGGGATTTGAGAATAAAGAAAATTAAGTCAAGCTGACCAGCATTTCCTTTATGAAGTTGCCCCGTGATAGCTTCAGTATGGCTGTCCTTCTTGTGAGCTTCTGTCTATGCCACACACACATTCAACTTCAGGGTTTAGAAGCTAGGCAACTAGTGGTAGACATTCCAGACCAGGACAGTCAGGGCCTGGACATGGGCCACACCTACTGGAATGGAACGGAATATTTGGGAAGGATCTAAAGTAGAAGTGAGTGAAAGTCAGGATAAGAAATCCCAGAGGACGTCTGGCAGGTCCAGGGGGTTGGGTTGTTGAGGACAACAGGTAAATAGCACAGCACAGAATCTGGCGCTTAGGGAGTGTTCCAGGCAAGTGGTGGCAGGTTCAGAAAACAGACTGCAGTACAAAGAGGGTTGGAAAGGTTACAACAGGAACTTAGGCCTTTCAGAAGTTCAGAGGTTTGGGTAGAACAGGAATTAGGGCCAAAGTTGTCCGCAGTCTGCTTTAGTACAAAGCTAAGAATGGTTTTTACATTTTTAAAAAATCGGAAAAAATAAAAGAGAATGTATGACAGAGACCTGTGTGGCCTGCATGACCTAAAATATTTACTATCTGGCTCATTACAGAAAACATTTGTCGCCCCTGGGGATAGGCATAGACTTGAATATAGAATAATCACTGGAACCAGAGGCGTGACATACTAGTGAATTATCAGGAACCAGTAAGAGCCAGTTCCTAGGACCCAACTACACAACCAGAACAGGATCCAGAACAAGGCTCACGTGACTGCTGAGTCAGCTCCCATATTCCTCCTTCCTAAGGAGTAGATTGAAGGCAGAGCCCAGGGTAGACTTAGCATGCAAGGGAGGGTCAGTTGGTCCTGCAACAGGTAGGACATCCCTCGGGCACACTGGAGCAGCAGCAGGGCTTACCTTCATAGGGATAGTTTACAGCAGCCTCTGCCTCGTTTGACCTGCACAGCTCCCTGCAGCATAGGGTTTTCCAGGTGTGACAGCAGAGACTCAAGTGATCAAGTGATTTGCCCAAGGCCATGCGGCCAGTGAAGGGCAAAACCTGGGCCCATGTGTTGGCTGTCTCTCTCAGTTAAAAAAAAAAAAAAAAAAAAAAAAAGAAGAAGGAGAAGAAAATAATTTTTAAAAAACCAAGCTGGGCCCAAACTCAGATGTTGTGATTCCTAGTCTGGTAGACATTCTGTTCCATCACAGCCCTTCTTCCATCCTAGTAATCCTGGACCTACAAACCTCTCTGCCTGACCGGGATACCTGTGGAATACTTTTTTGAGAGCTGCATTTGGAACCTTCTTGCCCATGGTATTATCTCCATGTCAGTCCCTCATCCTCACTGCCACTAAAATTATCTTCCTAAGTCTTGCTTACTTTCTTATTCTGAAAGCCTCCCTTGATTTTTCCAATTTGCTGCCTTCTACCTAATGGGGCATAGGCTTGACCACTTTATTGTAGAACGGGGATTCCCTTTTTCCCTTTTTTTTGAGATGGAGTCTCACTCTGTTGCCCAGGTTAGAGTGCAGTGGTGCGATCTTGGCTCACTGCAACCTCTGTCTCCCATGTTCAAGTGATTCTCCTGCCTCAGCCTCCTGAGTAGCTGGGACTACAGGCACCTGCCACCACACCTGGCTAATTTTTTTTTTTTTTTTGGTATTTTTAGTAGAGAAAGAGTTTCACCATGTTGGCCAGGATGGTCTTGATCTCCTGACCTCATGATCCACCTGCCTCGGCCTCCCAAAGTGCTGGGATTACAGGCGTGAGCTACTGCACCTGGCCCAGAACAGGGATTCTTAAAGTGTGGCTCCCAGGCCATCAACATCACCTGGGAACATATTCGAAATGCAACTTCTCAGGCCCCACCTCTTCTACCTACTGAATCTGAAACTCCAAGGGTGGACCAGCAGTCTGTGTTTAGCATCCCCCACAGGCGATGCTGAACTTCATGTTTGAGAACCCCTGGAACAGCGCATCAGAATCACTTATGGATGCACACCCCTCCCCCATCGATGGGAAGCCTTGGAGGTGTGCTATATGTCCCAGCAGGACACTTGGTGGCTGCTATATTCCTCACTGACTATGAAGGTGTTAGTGACAGCTGCAACACAGTTCACTGTGTAGTGATTCTATTATGAGGACCAGTGAGAATTTCACTACCATGACAAATCCTTCAGATGCTTTTACCAGCTGCCAACCCCTCCTGGTCCACAGGGACATAATAGAGTTTAGGAGATGGGACATAAACCTGCCATTATACATGCAGAAAATCCCCTTCTCCGGGGACTCAGACTTGGGAATTCTAACATCTAAGATCTTCAGAGGGAACCTATGTTTCCCAAATGCTTCCATTTCTGCAGAAGGCTTGATAGACTTGATTGGCCACTATAGTCCTAGCCAAGGACTCTCAGGAGTGCTCCACAGATCCTGTACCAGGCTGCTGGTCCACAGGTCTGTCTGCTAGTTAGGACATTTTGACCCAAAGTCGGGAGTCATGGTTTTTCTTTCTCATGAAGGTTATAAAATTGAAGATAAGAAAATGAAAATCATAAAAACAAAGATGGATACCCCAAGGGTACGCGCCATCGCTCAGAGTAGAGGCTCAATCACACTCTCTGAGTCAACAAACTGTACAACGGCAGAGTTGCATTCTTAATTGAGTGTGTTTCCCCTTTGTGATGTTTTGTTACATCCAGAAGAAATAGCCCCAAAAGAATACTTGTCATCTCTAGTTATAGAACAGAGCCGTGCTGCTTCACAAGGAGTGAAAAGTGAAAATAGAGATATCCTCCTCAGAGCCTGAAAATTGATATTGAGGGCCTTTCCCCTGGGGCAGTATTTAGGCAAGGGATGGAACAACGGAATGATTAGTGGCAGTGGTGTGGGGGGCGCAGGTGGGGAGGGATTGGTCTGATTTTTTTTTTTTTTTTTGGTTAATCTCTAAAGCCTCCTCAGTATATAGTTTCAGATCTAGAGTTCTGCTGACTTGATGGGAAAAAAACAGCTGAATGATAAAACAGCTGAAATTTCATCTGTCTCTACATCTCCTGCCCCACACCCCTCCAGGGCTGCCCAGCAGGACACCAGTGTGATTCTGATGGCAACCAAGCCATCACAAAGTGGGGAGATGAGTAAATCATCTGATAACTTTAGGAAAATCTACTTTGTGCTTTCACACACTCCGTTGAACTTTTCAAAAATATTGACTAAACAACTTGCCAGCTGTGATTACCAACAGCTCTATTTGACAACCTTTGACAGAAAGCCAATGGGCATGTGCGACGTCATCCAGCGCTAACAGGGCCTTCATTAGCAGCTCTTGAGGGGATGAGTGCTCTCCTGGCCTGGAAGAGTGATTCCTGTCCCCTGGTGCTGTTCACTCGAGCGTGGGTAAACTATTTGCTTAGCGAGCCCGGAGGCCGACATTGAAGCTTGACTGTTCGTCTCCATCACTCTAAGGGCTTTTTATGTTCAGATCTGCAGGAACACAAATAATATTCTTTCTAAGCTGCTCCAAAATACAAGTGATAGAAAATATCATGGAAAAGGTGAATTGCCAGACAGTAAGCCCTCATGACCGAGAGCTTATTCATAAAATGATGACAAATTTATTGCACACGTTCACTGCTGCCTTTCTGAGATGACTGGCTGATCCATCTGATTTTAAAGCCTGACAGTAGAATCAGAAAGAGTTACTGGTGAGTTTTTTCACCCATCCCCTTCACCCAGCAACCTTCCTCCTCAAGAAATAATACAGAAAAATCAGCTGATGTAGCTTCAGCGAGTGCCTTATGTTATTTTATTACGGGAGATTTCCATGTGCCAAGGATAACTTTTAACCTTGTTGAATGCAATTTGACTTCTTGGCATCTGCCTTCAACTCTGCAAAACCCTCAGGGCAGGGGACTAGTACGGTGAATAGCTAGGGATAGACTGAAACACAGTCTGAAAGGAAGCCATATTTTCTGGTGTCTCATGGCTGCTTGTTTACTATGAAGTAGTAAAGAAGTCATTGCTTGATATCTTAGCCCTGACGGCATGAACAAAATTCAAAGCAGGTGTAAAGAATACATGGCATCAAACTTTGGGCATGCAGGAAGCCCAGGCTGGCAAAATATGGGTTGGGAATCTCTAGGGTTGCTGGTTTGTGGGGAATTAGGATTCCTCACAAAGAGCATGGGACCTCCCTTGCAGCCTCCTTCTTCCTGTTTTTGCTCTTCTGGCCAATTAAAGTGACCTGCAGACTCTCCCTGGCCTGTCACACCTTTAGCCTCTCTCAGTGCCCAGCTGAACACCCTACCTGTCTTGGCATCTGGTTTTTGTGTCAAATGATTTAAATTATTTAACTTAATATATGTACTTAACATATGCCCTTGTCACCTGTCCTGTCTCATTGTCCACCTTCTTTGTGAGCTCACAGGGAGCCAGCGGGCTAGGTCAGTCCTTGCTACACTCTGGCACTGGCATAATGCCACTTGGCAGCCTAATGGTGCCAAGATGTGCAGGAAAAAGCAGGGTTGCAGAGAAAGCCCATCCTTGCCTGCATCTAGGCCAGTGTATGGCAGGAATCTGAGGGAGGGGCCAGAGAGTGACTTGGAACCAGCTGGTGGGGAGCGAGGGGCCTTGGAGAGAACATGCACCTTTTATAAGCCTGAGAGAGGTCTAGGCCAACACAAATGGACCCAGAAAGTCATCAACACCAGAGAGTGCTAGTGGTGACTTTTTTTAAATCAAGAAAATGTTTGAAAAGAGGGATAAATGAATTTTTTTTTTTTTTTTTTTTTGAGACGGAGTCTCGCTCTGTCGCCCAGGCTGGAGGCTGGAGTGCAGTAGTGCGATCTCGGCTCACTGCAAGCTCCGCCTCCCGGTTTCACACCATTCTCCTGCCTCAGCCTGCAGCTCAGTCCCAGCCTGTAGCTGGGACTACAGGTGCCTGCCACCATGCCCAGCTAATTTTTTTTTGTATTTTTAGTAGAGATGGGGTTTCACCATGTTAGCCAGGATGGTCTCGATCTCCTCACCTCGTGATCAGCCCGCCTCAGCCTCCCAAAGTGCTGGGATTACAGGGGTGAGCCACCGCACCCGGCCATGATTTTTTGATTTTTTTTAAATTCAACTTTTTTATTGACAGAAACTGTCCCAGAAGAAAGATTGTTGCCACACACTGCCTCACATTGGCTTGCAGATCGTTCACTGTCTTGAATGTTCACACAGAATGCAGTGCTTTGTGTTGAATGCGACAGTTAATGCAGATCCTGGAAAGGGCCTTTATGGGGCCTGCCTGGAAGACTTGTCACCTTTTCATTACAGAACTCATACTCAGAGATTCCAGTGCGTTAAATAGCTCTAGGCTAATCTTGGGCTGCTCCATGCTAAGGGCAATAGTTTTCATCATAGAAAAACATCTTTTTTTTTTACTCCAGAGATTGTTTTAAGCTCTCCCCAGTGCTCCCAACTTCTTAGCTGTTCAGCTGCGAATATCAGGCCCTTAATGGCTGGAGAGGGAGAGTCTATTTTTAAAGTTTTTACTGAATATCTCCCCCGTGTCAGGTGCTGGACGAATTTGGCATGTCATCAGATCTAAAATACCCACAGGGGTTTAGTGTAGTTTTTAGGTGTGAAATTGATCAGGTTTGATTCTGAGACCGTCTGGTGATCCTTCTGGAAGGCCACTCGCTTGCTTAGCTGTGTGTGACATCACAGGTCAGGGCTGAGCTTTGTTTTGCCTGGGCTTTTGACATTAATTTCCACAAAAACAGCCTTAAAAAAAAACACCTGAAATTCAGGGGCCAGCTAGTCCTCATTGTGTTCTAACTCCCTTTGGTATTTAAAACATTAGGAAATGAAATTGCCAAATTCTTAACATTTGAAAATTGGCTCCTGCCCATGCCTAGTCCTCACATTTCCAGGGTGCCTCTGGGAGGGAATGCGCTGCTGGGGGAGAAGGGAGGGGGTGGTATTGGAAAGCCACACGGAGCCAGGAGGCGGAGGCTCTCTCCTTGGAGGTAGCAGCCTTTTCAGAGCTCGCCTGCCCTCCTCACAGGCTAAAAGGAGCTGCTGACGTCATTAAATCAATAACTTTGTTTAGCATTGTGTTTCCTGGGGGCAGGAAATCCTCTGGGGAACAGCAGACTGAATTTTCTTCCTCCCCTCACCAGCCTCCAGAGATGCCTGCTGGCGGGGGGTGTGGCGGAGCTCCTGGCTCTGCCATTGCCATTTAGTGGAGACCTACACCCTAGTGTTTGTTATTTTTCAGGCAAATTTCAGCAAAATTCCCAAGCTCGTAAGGTAGGTACTGAGAGGTCAAAAGTAGGAACAACCTTCTGAGCAACAGGGAGCAAATCAAAGTTTGTGAAGCCTGTGCAGGGCCATGTCCCCTAGTCCTGTGTCACTCCTTCTCAATCCTCCTATCCCCCAGCACAGGCTGGCCCAGAGTAGCCCAGCCTGTTCTCTATAGGAATTTCACACATATGAAACCACAGCCCCAGGCAGGCCCCTCAGCACAGACCAGTGCTGCCCAGTGTTGCATCCACCAGCAGCCATTGCTGAGGAACGGGAGTGATTAGCCCAGAGCCTGCGTCAAGCCCAGAGCCCTTGCTCAGAAAGAGTTCCAGGCTTTAATGTTCTCCTGGCTACCAAGGGAGGGCCACTCCTGTGCCCGTCTTTAACTTCACCAAGGACAGGACCCCACAGCCTCTCCTGGCACCACATTAAGTGGTTTCTATAGTAATTTTTCCGGTGGGTCAACAGGTTACTATGCAGTTGCCAGAATCAGCAAATTGCTTATTTCCCTTCCCCACATCACCCAGCCATGGGTCAGTCACATGAGAAGGGTCAGTTGGTGGACTCAACACAGTAGTGGCAAAATGTTGGTCTAGATACTTTGCTCAGCTCCTGAAACCTGGTCTGAGTGTTTTTTTTCCAAGAAAAGCTAGGAATTTTGGCCTCCCAAGCAAGTGACAGCAAGAGTTTGTTAACTACATAAATATAGCCCCATATCCCTGTTCAACATCAGACAAGGTTGAACCAGAGTCTCACTCTGTTGCCCAGGCTGGAGTGTAGTGGCATAATCTCAGCTCACTGTAACCTCCACCTCCTGGGTTCAAGTGAGTCTCGTGCCTCCGCCTCCCAAGTAGCTAGGATTATAGGCATGCATCACCACACCCTGCTAATTTTTGTATTTTTTAGTAGAGATGGGCTTTTGCCATGTTGGCCGGGCTGGTCTTGAACTTCTGGCCTCAAGTGATCCACCTACCTAGGCCTCCCACAGTGCTGGGATTATAGATGTGAGCCACTGCACCCAGCCCAGAGTGAATTTTTTTTTTTGAGACATAGTCTCACTCTATTGTCCAGGCTGGAGTGCAGTGGCGCTCTCTCGGCTCACTGCAACCTCCGCCTCCCAGGTTCCAGCGGTTCTGCTGCCTCAGCCTCCCGAGTAGCTGGGATTACAGGTGCCCGCCACTACACCCAGCTAATTTTTGTATTTTTAATAGAGATGGGATGTCACCATGTTGTTCAGGCTGGTCTCGAACTCCTGACCTCAGGTGATCCGCCCACCTTGGCCTCCCAAAGTGCTGGGATTACAAGCATGAGCCACCGTGCCCGGCCCAGAGTGAATTTTTTATACAAAATCCATATTTATTGGAGCCTTTGAGAGCTCCAAAGACACAGACCAAACTGGGATAATCTGGGGATGAGGACCTCGTAACCTCCCATCTCCACACTGTATTGTATTAATTGGTTTGTTCTTTTAGGCTCTGGGTCCCCAAACTTTGAGCAAGATTAGCTTGGATAATAGCTATTTATTAACCCATTTCTTATTGGCTTATTTGTTCAGAATCTTCTCCGAGACCTGAACTTTGCAACATAAAAATCTTTGTACCTAAAGAGCTCGGCTACAATGGCCAGCTTCTCTGTGAAAACCAACAAAGGCTCTAATACTTTTTGCCCAGAATGGGGAAGGGGAGAGGAGCTGTTAGGCCGAGGAACTCAGATGTGTGTGACCCCCTTGGTGTTCAGGAGGGCCTGGGACTCCTGGGAATGTGTGGCAGTGTGTTCAAGACACACTCGCCCTAAAGAGCCCCGGTTTCTCTCTCATACCTGATGGTCTCTTGGAGAAGGTGGATAATAGACAAGGGTAAAGGTCATTAATTATAAGATCCAAGTGTGACAGAAACCCTATTGGAAAGAACACGTCCCTTCAAAAGACTTACTAGACATTTAGAACTGTTTCAATAGAGTTTAAATTTGGGAGCGAAACCATTACACCTTGTAAGAAAGAAATGCCAGACCAAGACGGTGCTTCATAGACACTAATTTGATTGACTAGGCGTCCGCTGTTTCTGTTCTACACAAAAGCTCTTGCCCAGATGCAGACACACACACACACAACACACACACTCTTCCACCACCACTTGTGTACAAACATGAATGCAGAGACAGGAAGAAACACGAATTTGCTTTTTTTCTGCATGATACTCAAAACGATTGAGTTTCTAGCACAGCTGCTGCTGCAGAAGAGAGAAAAGCACTTGGCCCCAGAGTCTGTTTATGTGTTTGAGCCGAGAAAGCGATTTTTGTTGCAAGAAGCTCTAAGTGAGACAGAGTCAGAGAATAAGAGAGAGAGAGAGATAATTATCTAAATTATGTTCGTGCTATTATCGAAGACGAATATAGTTAAAATGTAATTAAATATGACGGGCTGGCAGGATGTAAGCCAAGCTTTGGAATGCTAATCATCAATTACTGCATCCCCTTAGGGGAATCAAGGAGGCTGTATGGCAGAGTCAGAGCGGCTTGGGGCTGGGGGACTGAGTGAGACGTTGAGCATTAAAACTCCCCCTCCCCTGTCTCCCCACGTAGTCATTCAAACCGCCATGGATGTCCCTGGGACACATCCCTTTCTGTAGCTGCCACAGCGTTAGAATATGAGGAGCTGGTGGGAGGGTCCTGCACCTCTCTTTGAGAGGCAACCCCTCTAAAAGGGAATGTGAACACAGAAGGTCAAACTCAAGACTGGCTTATGTTAGAGCAGTAGATGCAAGTGCCTTTACCAGACAGAAGTCTGAAGCTCCTCCTCTGCCAGAAAGCATCAAATGCTCACCTACCCAGATCAAGGAATCCCAGGAGGGAAGTCAGGCAGGGAGGTGGAAGTGGACTGTAGTTGGGACAGAAGATGCCACATGTCCATGCTAGCAAGCTGCTCCTACCAATCAATCTCTAACCTGGGCAAGGGGCCCGCTTTGGCCATACATTGAAATCACCTGAGGAATTTAAAAAGGACTCAAGCAGGGCCCACCCCCCAGAGGTTTTGAGCGTTAATTGGTGCGGGCTGTGGTCTGGGAGTTCAAAAGTTTAGCTCCACGGGTGTTTCTGATGTGCAGCCAAGGTTCAGACCCACTGGTCCAGCTATAACCAGACTTCCACTAACCACAACCAAGGGCAAGGCAGGCAGCAGGAAGTGAGGGCTGGAGTTAGTTCTTATGTCCTTCCACGAACCTCAGCTGTACCTGTCTCGAGGCCAAGAAGAAAACAGTATAAGGATTTACTTTTCTTAATCCTGAAACATAATTTTTATGTCAGTTCTGGTGCTAAATCCCCAAAGAATTTTGAACTTGGTGAGATTACTGTACAAGAGTCCGTTTTAACAACGAGCTCTATCTAAGGCTGGGGTAGAAACTTGGCCACCTCCTTGGACCAGATGGGTGATGTGAGGGAGCAAAGCAGGCCAGGGCAGGCTGCAGGGAGTAAGAGAGACCACCAAAAGCTCTCCTCATCTCCAGCTGTTGTCAGACAGGGAAGAGGACTCACGCATGCCAGATCTTCTGGTTTCCAAGAGAAGTGAGGCATCTGTGTTTTGCTGTGAAATCTCCCAATGTTTAAGTGGAAGCTAACTCAACTTTTAAAAATATACTCAGTAAACCAGCAAAGTATGTCTGTGAGGCTCCCATGTGCAACTTTTGAACTTAGTGAGCCTTTGGCTAGTCAGCATGTGGCCAAACAATCACAAATTCCCATAGCTCCTAACGCAGTTTTCTGCTGCCTCAGGTTGGCAGTCAGGTTAGACCAACGTGGCCCCATTTTTCCTAAGCCTGACACATAGAGGGTCTCAATAAATAGTTGTTGAATGGACAAACAGGGTGAATGGAGCGAACCCAGAATTCCCTGTAAGTCTGGGCGGCAAGACAGCTCTAAAATCCAGTTAAGCGTGATGCAGAACAAAAGAACATACTCCTGGGGTGCCAGATTAGAGAGGCCTGCGCAGTCTTCACTTTAGACTGGTATCAGAGATCTGGGGCCAAGGAAGCTCTTCAGAAGGGAATAAACAGGATCCGGGCTGATTTTGAGTCTGCCACATAGGACACCCTCTCTAGCTCTGCCTTTGGGGACCCAGCAGGGACAGACGTGCAGGCCCAGCTCAAGGGCTGTTAAAACACTGTAATTCCCACTTCACCCAGTGTTCTGGAAAATGCTCTCTCTCTCATATCCCCAGTCCATAGATCATCTTTAGATATGATTAAAGAGATGAATGTGGTCCTTGGCCCATCACTACAATGCGCCAGACAATAAGAACAGCATGCTTGGAGGGACGGCGGGCAGCTGTGGGGTCAGCACAAGAGGCTCAGTCGTAAAGAACTGTCAGAGGGATCTTCAGTCAAGTCTCGATGCTCACTCAAGGCCTTTAATACCCGTCACGTCTCAGTGCCACACGGCTTGGAGAGGGCACCGCCGTCACTGCCATAAGCTCAGTTGACAGGGTACAGGTTTTATTATTTCCTCCCTTTTCGAGAATCTGTTCCAAAGGTTCATGCCTGCCTTCCAGCCCTGCTCCCAAAGGCTGTAAATACATATGCTTCCCATGTACCTTTTCCACTCCTCATCACCACAGGCTCTGCTGCCTTTCTTAGGCTCTGCTTTTTTTTAATTGTAATTGAAAAGAATTATCAAAGTTATACATGGACATAGTTTTGAGAATGAAGTAAAACCACAAGACTTTTAACAAAGAGCAGCAGTCCTCTGCTTCATCCTTCCCTACCCTGAGTCCCATTCTCCAAAAGCAACTGCTTTTCTTTTTCCTCTTTTAAAAAAAATTTTGAAAAAAAAACATATATTCCAAAAAATATATTTAATGTGATTTACAAATCTAAAACTGTAGACTGAAATGTTTCCCTTCTACCTTTCCTTCAGAGATAGTTGATGCATGAACAAGTATATATATTCTCCCCATTTACTTTGTTTTTCCTCCAAGGTCTCAGTGTAATTTTATTTTATTTTAAATGTTTGTTTGTTTGTTTGTTTGTTTGTTTTTGAGACAGGGCTCGCTCAGTCGCCCAGGCTGGAATGCAGCAGTGCAGTCACGGCTCACTGCAGCCTTGATCCCCCAGGCTCAGGTGATCCTCCCACCTCAGCCTTCCAAGCAGCTGAGACTACAGGCATGTGCCACCACACCTACCTAATTTTTTATTTTTTGTAGAGACAGGGTCTCACTATATGCCCCAGGCTGATCTCTTGAACTCCTGGGCTCCAGCAGTCCTCCCTCCTTGGTCTCCCAAAGTGCTGGGATTACAGGCATGAACTGCTGCACCCAGCCTCAGTGTAATTTTAGAACTCATATCAACTTTGGGTTCAGTTAATACATGCCATTACATCATTGACCCCATTTTCTTTTAATACAGATTTTTCTGTACCTGGGAGATCTCTTGCATTTCCTCCCTCTCCCCATCCCCCACCCCCCAGCGTATAGTCCTTCATTATAAGGATAAGGATCTACCATAATTTACTTAGCCAGTCCCCAGTGATGACCATTTAGGTTGTTCTCTTGCTGTTCAAATGATGCTGCAGTGTAATCCCTATTCCTTCTTCTTCCCTATGCTGCAAACACATCATATATTAAAGTAGTATAAGGGAATTGCTAGCTCTAGGGGTATGTGCATTTAACACTTTGCTAGTTGAGGGTATGTCAACTTGTACTTCCTCTGTGTCAGAGTGCCTGTGTCATCCCACCTTGTCCAATATAACACATGATCAGACTTTTAGATTTTGAGGTAAACATATTCATCTCTTTTAGACTTTTTTTTTGGCTGTATCTTCATATTCTAAACTATAGGCTTATTCTGCTATTTCCTAATTACATTACTAGAGTTATCTATTGTGTTCCTATTTTGAAAGATAAGGATATAAGGATTTAGTTTCCTTGCCCTCCCCCTTGCAAGAACACACATGCTCCTGTCTGCTCCATCCTCTTGTTTAGTTAAATCACAATTTTTCTTTGTATCAGATTTCTTGTTGGCATTAGGATGACTATGTAACTATTGTCCAGAGCCAAGCCATGTAGTGTACTACAATCACCTTTTTTAAATCATTTGTTTTTCCTAGAGTTAAAAAGTGGCCAGGTGCAGTGGCTCATGCCTGTAATCCCAGCACTTTGGGAGGCTGAGGCAGGTGGATCACAAGGTCAGGAGTTCAAGACCAACCTGGCCAAGATGGTGAAACCCCATCTCTACTAAAAATACAAAAATTAGCCGGATATGGTGGCAGGCGCCTGTAATCCCAGCTACTTGGGAGGCTGAGGCAGAGAATTGCTTGAACCCAGGAGGCGGGTTCAGGCCTCCCAAGCTGGGAGGCAAGGTTGCAGTGAGCCAAGATCGTGCCACTGTACTCTAGCCTGGCAACAGAGCAAGGCTCCGTCTCAAAAAAAAAAGAAAAAATTGCTTAGTTTTCTGTATCATTCATTAATTTTCTGTGTACTATCACTGATTCTTCCCCCTAACTTTTGTAGAGCAACACAAATTCTCATAACCTGGCCTAACACATCTGGTCAATTAGTTTCTTTGTCTCCCTTGAGATGTTCCCATGAGCTGCTCACCTTCCCTCTCCAGTCTGGACTAGTTGTTCTGTGGGCCTGTTTTACGGCTCTCATCCTGGGACCTCCCACCCCATTATCTTAGGAATTCCTTTTGCCTTTATTCCATGTCACATTCTCTGTTTTGTGGATCCCATAACTTTCTTTTTTTTCTTTGCTTTTTTTTTTTTTTTTTTTTTGAGACAGAATCCTGCTCTGTCACTCAGGCTGGAGTGCAGTGGCACAGTGTTGGCTCACTGCAACCTCCGCCTCTTGGGTTCAAGCAATTCTTATGCCTCAGCCTCCTGAGTAGCTGGTAGTACAGGTGTGCACCACCACGCCTGGCTAATTTTTGTATTTTTAGTAGAGAAGGGGTTTTGCCATGTTGGCCAGGCTGGTCTTAAACTCCTGGCCTCAAGCAATAGTATCCCATAACTTTCTTTATCTTAAGTTAGTCCTTTGTTTTGGTGGAACACACTTTCTGGTAGTTTCTTGTGAATGCATTGGAGGTAAAGTTTTTATTATTATTATTATTTTTTCTTCACATAAATACAAAGAGAGGTTGCAGGTGAATTTTTTTTATGCCTGAATCAAAATTTCCTTATTCTGTTCTCATACTTGATTTACTTTGTCTGGGAATAGTCCTGTGGCTGGGAATGGTCCCATGGCTGGGAACTAATTTTTCCCTCAGCATTTGGAAGGAAGTGATCTATTATCTTGTGACCCCCAATGTTGCTTTTGAAAAATTCATGTGACCCTGATTCCCAGGTCTTTGGGATGACCTGCTTTTTTCCCCTCCAGAACTTTTAAGATCTTCTAAAGTTTCTTAATAATATACTTTGGTGTGGATCTTTTCTCATTTCCTGTAATGGCTACTTAGTGGGGTCTTTAACTTGGAAACTTATGTCCTTCATATCTGGGAAAATTTGTTGTGTGACTTTGGCAATTTCCTAGCTCATATTTTCTCTGGAACATCATATTTCTTACTGGAACATCTAATTAGATGGTGGAACTCCTCGTCTGATTCTTTTATTCTCTTATACTTTCTCTTCTATTTTTTTATCTTTGTAATTTGATTTGACATTCTGGGAAATTTCCTCAACTTAACTTTCTAACCCATTTGTTGAATTGTTTTATGTCGTTCCTAGTTTTAACTTACAAGAGCACTTTCTTGTTCACTAAATGTTCCTTTTTCATATCATTTTATTTATTCTTATTTCAAAGAGGTAATAATGCTTCCTTTTATCTTTCTGAGGATAATTTAGGTTTTTTTTTTTTTTCTGAAGCTTTATTCTGCTTACTGAACTGTATCCATGTCCTCTGAGTTATTATTTTTCTCTATTTGCTGTTGGTCATCTTTCATGTTACAGTCTTTTTTTAAACATTTTAAACAGCTTTATTGAGATACAGTTCATATACCGTACAATTCACTCATTGAAAGTATACAATTGCATGGCTTTAGTATATTGACAGAGTTTGCATCCATCACCACAATCAATTTTTGAACTTTTTCATTACTCCAAAAAGAAACCACATACCCTATAGCCATCACCTCCCAATCCCCCCATTTAATTCCCCAGCTCTAGGCAACCGCTGATCTACTTTCTGTCTCAATATTCTATACATTTCCTGTAAGTGGAATCATACAATACATGATCCTTTGTGATTGGCTTCTTTCACGTAGCAGGTTCATCAGTATGATATTAATAGCATGTATCAAAATCTTATTGCTGAACAGTATTCCACTGTATGGATATGCTACATTTTATCTATCCATTCATCAGTTGATGGACATTTGGGTTGTTTCCACTTTTTATTATGAACAATGCTGCTGTGAAGATTCATGAACAAGTTTTTGTGTGGACATGTGTTTTCATTTTTCTTGGGTGTGTATCTAGAAGTAGAATTTCTGGATCGTATCACACCTCTCTGTTTAACCATTTGAGGAACTGCCAGGTTGTTTTCCAAAGTGGCCACACCGTTGGACATTCCCACGAGCAGTATATAGGGGTTCCAGTTTCTTCACATTTTCATCAACACTTGTTATTATCTTTTTTTAATTTTTTCTTTTATTGATACATAGTGTTTTGCATATTTGTGGGCTACATGTGAATGTGTTTTACATGCATAGAATGTGTAATGATCAAGTCAGGTTATTTGGGGTATTCATCATCTTGAGTATTTATCATTTCTATGTGTTGGTAGCATTTCGAGTCCTTTTAGCTACTTTGAAATATACAATATATTGTTGCTAACTATAGTCACCCTAGTCTGCTATGGAACATTAGAACTTACTTCTTCTATCTAACTGTAAATTCCTACCCATTCACCCCCCTTTCTTCATGTCCCCTTTCCACCCTCATACCCTTCCTACCCTTTGGTATCTATCATTCTGTTCTCTATCTTCACATGATCAAGTTTTTTAGCTCCTACGTATGAGAGAAAACATGTGGGATTTGTCTTTCTGGGCCTGAATTATATCGCTTAACATAATGACCTTCAGTTTCATCCGTGTTGCTGCAAATGACATGATTTCATTGTTTTTATGGCCAAACAGTATTGCATTATGTAAATATACCACATTTTCTTTACCCTTCTGTCCACTGATGGACACTTAGGTTGATTCCATATCTCTACTGTTGTGAATAGTGCCACATTAACCTGTGAGTGCAGGTATCCCTTTGGAATACTGATTTCTTTTTTTGTTTTGGGTAGATATCCAGAAGTGAAAATGTTGGATCATTTGGTAGATGGCATGTTTCCAGAAATTTATCCATTTCCTGTAGTTGTACTTTTATATTTTTAAAAATTTATTTCTCACCTTGAAAAATAGTAGTAGTTTTTTGAGAAATCTTCACTCTATACTGTTTTCCATGGTGTCTGTACTAATTTACATTCTCACCAACAGTATATAAGAGTTCCTTTTTCTCTTCATTCTTACCAACATCTGTTATTTTTTGTCTTTAGTAATAGTATTCTAACTAGGGTAAGATGATATCTCATTGTGGTTTTGATTCACATTTTCCCAATGCTAAGTGATATTGAGCATTTTTTCATATACCTCTTGGCTATTTGTATGTCTTCTTTTGAGAAGTGTCTATTCATGTCCTTTGCCCACTTTTTAATGAGGTTTTTTTTTTTGTACATTCTGAGTATTAGTCCCTTGTTGGGTGAATAGTTTGTGGATATTTTCTCCCATTCAACAGATTACCTTGTCACTCTATCGATTATTTACTTTGCTGTGCATAAATTTTTAAATTTAATACAGTCCCATTTGGCTAGACCAATATCCTGAACTGATTTCCCTATGTTTTCTTCTATTATTTTTATAGTTTCAGATCTTACATTTAAGTCCTTAATCAATCTTGAGTTGATTTTTGTAGATGATGAGAGATAAGGGTCCAGTTTGTGTATGGATATCCAATTTTCCCAGCACCATTTATTGAAGAGGGTATCCTTTCCCTGGTGTAAGTTCTTGGTTCCTTTGTCGAGTATCAGTTGGCTGTAAATATGTGGATTTATTTCTGGATGTTCTAGTATACTCTGTTGGTCTTTATGTCTGTTTTTATACTCATACCATCTGTTTGGATTACTATAGCCTTGTACTGTATTTTGAAGTCAGGTAGTGTGATGCCTCTAGCTTTGTTCTTTTTTCTTAGGATTGCTTTAGCTATACTGGCTCTTTTTTGGTTCTACATGAATTTTAGGATTTTTTTTTTCCATTTCTGTAAAAAATGACATTTTGGGGCTGGGTGCAGTGGCTCACATGTGTAACCCCAGCACTTTGGGAGGCCGAGGCAGTTCATGAGGTCAAGAGATAGAGACCATCCTGGCCAACATGATGAAACCCCATCTCTACTAAAAATACAAAAAAATTAGCTGGGTGTGGTACCACATGCCCATAGTCCCAGCTACTCGGGAGGCTGAGGCAGGAGAATCGCTTGAACCCGGGGGCCAGAGGTTGCAGTGAGCCGAGATCGTGCCACTACACTCCAGCCTGGCAACGGAGCGAGATTCCATCTCAAAAAAAAAAAAAAAAAAAAAAGACATTTTTGGATTTTTGGTATTTTTGATGGGGATTGTATTGAATCTGTATGTTGTTTGGGGCAGTACAGTCATTTTAATGATATTAATTATTCTAATCCGTGATCATGAGATGAGTTGCCATTTGTTTGTATTCTCTTCAGTTTCTTTCATCAGTATTTTGTAGTTTTCTTTGTAGAGATTTTCCACCTCCTTGGTTAAATTTGTTCCTAGGAATTTTTTCCATGGCAGCTATTGTAAATGGGATTACCTTCTTGACATCTTTCTTGGCTATTTCATTATTGGTGTATAAAATGCTACTGAATTTTGTATGATGGCTTTGTATCCTGCAACTTTACTGAATTTGCTTATCAACTCTTAAGGGGTTTTTTGTGGAATCCTTTGGTCTTTCTGAATATAAGATGTCATCTGCAAAGAGGGAAAATTTGACATCCTCTTTTCCAATTTGGATGCCTTTTGTTTCTTTCTCTTGCTTGATTGCCCTGCCTATGACTTCTAGTACTATGTTGAATAGGAGTGGTGAGAGTGGGCATCCATGTCTTGTTCCAGTTTTTACAGAAAAGAATTTCAACTTTTCCCCATTCAGTACGATGTTAGCTATGGGTTTGTCATAGATGGCTTTTATTATTTTGAGGTATATTCCTTATATGGCTGGTTTGTTGGGACTTCTTACTATGAAGGGATGTTGAATTTTATTAAATGCTTTTTCTGTGTCTATTGAAATGATCATATGGTTTTTGTCCTCGATTTTGTTGATCTAATGCATCACGTTTATCGATTTGTGTCTGTTAAACTATCCTTGCATCCCTGGGTTAGATCCCACTTGATCATGGTGTATTATCTTTTTGATGTTCTGTTGAATTTGGTTTGCTGGTATTTTATTGAAAAGTTTTTTGTCTGTGTTCATCAAGGATATTGGCCTATAGTTTTCTTTTGTTGTTTTGTTCTTATCAGATTTTGGTGGCAGGGTAATGCTGGTGTTGCAGAATGAGTTAGGGAATATTCCCTCCTCTTCAGTTTTGGGATTTTTTTTTTTTCATTTTTACTTTTTTTTTTTTAAAGACAGGGTCTTGCTCTGTCACTCAGGCTGGCATGTCGTGGCACAGTCATAGCTCACTGTAATCTCAAACTGCCAGACTCAAGCAATTCTCCTGCCTCAGCCTCCCAAGTAGCTGGTATTACAGGCATGCGCCACCCAATTTTTTAGAATAGTTTGAAGCGGATTGGAATTAGTTCCCTTCATATGTTTTTTTGGTAGAATTTGTCAGTGAATCCTCAGGTCCTGAGCTTTTCTTTGTTGGGAGACTTTTTCTTACAGATTCCATTTCACTACTCATTATTGATCTGTTCAGGTTTTCTATTTCTTCCTGATTCAATCTTGATAGGTTGCATGTTTCTAGGAATTTATCCATTTCTTCTAGGTTTTCTAGTTTGTTAGCATATAGTTGTTCAGAATAGTGTCTGATGATCTTTTGTATTTCGGTGGCATCAGTTGTAATGTTTCCTTTTTCACTTGTAATTTTGTTAATTTGGGTCTTCTCTCTTCTTGGTGAGTCTAGCTAGCAGTTTATCAATTTTGTTTATCTTTTCTAAGAACCAATTTTCCATTTCATTGATCTTTTGTATTTTTATTTAGTCTCTATTTCATTTAGTTCTGCTCTGATATTTATTGTTTCTTTCCTCCTGCTAATTTAGGAGTTTGATTTGTTCTTCCTTTTATAGTTTCTTGAGGTACATTTTTATATTGTTTATTTGAAACCTTTCTACTTTTGGATATATGTTGGGTCCGCGTGTTTCCTAAACAAAGGAATGAACACACAAGACAAGACAAGACAAACGTGGTGGCCGCCTCGAATGGTGTGCTCTGCTTTATTTTATACAGTCGTTTGTGGAGTGTTACCAAGTCACAAGACACATTGTTGTTTTTCTGACCTTTCCCTGACTTTCTGGATTTTCAAGATGTTTACACATAAACAAGCCCCCAGGATCTGCTGTTAGCAGCTGGCTCCTTAGTCCTCCCTGTAAACAGGGAAGGATCGCCCTGCTTCGTTTGCAAGAGCAGGACTTATGGGGAACGCCCTGCTTCGTTTGAGAGAGCAGGACTTATCGGGAACACCCTGTTTGTGAGCATGTAGTCCTCTACATTTCCTCTTTCCTTATTTACAAGTTTGAATTTCTTTTAAAACCGTCATTACATGTTGGGCTCGCTGGGATTCGGTGTTTGCCCTTTGGTACCGTCTCCAGCAGACTGTGAAAATGACAAAGGCAAGAACAACAACCAATACATTACTAGAAACAGAGGTCAGCAAAGTTTTTACAGGGCTCATAGGGTTCAAAGACGTCAAACTTTGTGCAATACCAGTCATCAAATCTGCACCAGTCAGCAACGGTAACTGATTGCGAAATGTTTCAGAAATGTTCTGTGTTAATTCTTGTATTTCTAGGGAAAGATTATTATGACCAATTAAAAGTCTCTTTATCTCAGTCCAGTTATGTACAGTGCTATTAAAAGGAACAGGAGTAATACAAAATTGGGTAGTGTTCCAATCACATTTCAACAAAGCTCGGGTATTTAACACTGTTAGCTGATCTCCCAACCAAGAAACCACTTGCTCCAGATTATCCACTCGTTCAGTCAAATGAGCATCTATGTCTCGTTGCTGCTGCCACAACAAATGTGATTGTTCATGCCATTGTTGCACAAATTCTGCATTTTGTATACTCTGGTGTAGAGCTAATCCAGCAACAGCGGCAGTGGAAGCAATTGCTACAAGTCCTATCACCGCGGTCACGACGATTCCAACCATTTTCCGACTGCGGTGGACAAGATCTTGCATAACCTTGTAAATTTGAGTAACCCCAGCAGATTCACTCCAAGTACGTGTTAAGTTTGCAGGTAGCCAGGTTTCTTTTCTGGCTCTTAGTATATATAAATCGGAATGAGACTCATTCCAATTATTATTCCACCAAGTAGTATTTATACAACTTAAGAATGTACAATTGTTGGTACAGTTAACTACCCCTGTATTATTATCCCATTTAAAAATTCCTGTCAACAACAAGTAAGGCTTTCTTACATATGCAATAACATATCTAGAACTATTTTGATGCAAAGATATATGGAAAGGGTTAGCAATATTAGTAAGATTTAAGGACATGTTTCCCGTGAAAGTGAACATTGGTTTACCAGCAGCTAGCAACTTCCAAATATGACCTTGTATTTGTGAGGTATTAGCCAAATGTGGCATAGGGAGTGATAGACCACCATCATGCCAAATAATAGTTTCATTGCCATCTGCAGAAATGCTGTGATTACCTTATGCCAATGCAGGTTGACATGGCTGAATTTAGTCTGAAAATCTCCATGTACACTCCAATCTGTAACAAGGTATTTACGACTCTTCCCTTTTACTTCTAACAACAATCGTGGCCCACTACTTCTACATCTAGTCCACTCTAGTTGGGAAACACCTCCGGACACATCAGGGATAGGGCATAAAGATAAGGTACTTGGCAGAGTTTCATTAAGTACTGCAGTATGATTATACTTAAAACTTTGAGCCACAATAATCATAGTAAAGGCAGAGATATGACTATGGTTATAGCAAACAGCCCAAGCCTCATGAGAAAACTGCAGACAATGCAGACTACCCCCAAGACATATAGGTAACCCTTCAACCCCAAATTGATATGAACTATTTACTGTGCCAGTGTCTAATTCAGGATCCTGGTTTTAAAAAGGCGATGGCATCCAAGCAGTATCATTAGTAAATACTGGGACTTCTCTGTCTCCCCAGGCCACACCTTGATATAAGGGTGGAAAAGGAATATAAGCCCAGTATGTAAATTCTCCAGCTGTTACCTGACAATTTACTACGGCCAGCATAGCCAGGAATAAAGTCAGTGGGGTTTTGGGCTGCCCAGCTTGTTGAACAACCCCTTCAGCTTTTTAACCTTTTCAGTTGTCCCCATGTCGGGGGATCTGCACGTTGAGTTCCAAAGGTGAATGTTCTCTGAGCGATCAGATTTAGCTCCTGGAATTCCTTCAGGAACTCTTCGGATCGGCTCCTCTTCGCCATGGCACTGTTTCAACCGTCGAGATGGCAACTACTCGTCTCCGGCACCTGTACGGACAAGAGCATAGCCTCGGCCCCATTGTAAAACTTTTCCTTTTAAATATTTCCCTTGTAATGAAGGATAATACACCCACAGATTACTGTTTTGCGGCTTTTCTAAAGGCTGTTGAAAATGTTTCACCGCTGCAGACTGCTGTAATTGGCACCAATGGCTGAGAAAATTTAAAGTAAAAAGGGCTTTCAGAATTTGATGTTTTGGGGAATCTCGACCATCTCCCCATTTTAGTTTTAAAAGTTGTAATTTTAAGGTAGCATTGGCTCTTTCAATAATTGCTTGACCTTGACTGTTAAATGGAATACCAGTGGAATGATGAGTATGGTATAAAGAGAGGAAGGCAGCCAATTTGCGAGAGCAATAAGCAGGGGCATTATCAGTTTTTAATTCAGCAGGGACTCCCACAACTGCAAAGCAAGTAAGTAAATGAGTAATAACAGAGTCAGCCTTTTCAGAGGGTAATGGTGTAGCCCACTGGAAATGTGACCACATATCAATAGTATGATGAACATATTTTAAACGACCAAAGGAAGGAACATAGTTACATCCATTTGCCAAATGTGATTTTGTTGAGTGCCTCGAGGATTAATACCTGGACTTAAAAAAGGTGCAATAATAGGAGCACAAGACGGGCAGGCTCTGACAATAGCTCGGGCTTGACGGCATGTTATAGAAAATCACCGTTGTAATCCTAAACTATTAGTATGATGTAGTTGGTGCTCATCCTGAGCCCGTTAGACACTGCCAATAAGTAAAGAATCAATCTGACTATTGCCAAAAGATAAAGGTCCTGGCAAAGCTGAATGAGAACGAATATGAGTGATAAAAAAGGGGGGCAGTGCGGGAAGTAAGAGTTACAAATAATAAAGAAAATAATTTTTGTAAAGGAGTTTGAGGAAATAATGGTAAAGAAATCTGAGAAATATATTTAGTTACATATACAGCATATTGGGAATCACTAACTATATTACAAGGGGTTTGAGGCCAGTCTTGTAGAACCATAAGAATGGCAAAAAGTTCTCCTTGTTGTACTAATTCAAATGGATAGTGAGAAATTTTTGAATTGTCTGAAGTCCAGTATCCAGCCTTTCCATTGCTTGAAGCATCAGTAAAAAAGGTGGGACCTTTAACTGGAGTGTAAGAGATAGGATTATATGGCAGTAAAGAATATTGTTGCAGAAAAGCAAATAATTTATTACTAGGATAATGCTGAGAAAAAGAACCAGTATACTCAGCGCAAGCCACTTGTCAACCCTTATGAATTTCCAACAGAGATTAGATAATCGGGTAATAATTTTTATAGGGTCAGCACAAAGCAACTGACGAGCTCGATGTCGTCCTTTAATAATTAATTCAGCCAATTTATCAATATATGGGTGAATTTTCTTAATGGCTTTATTAGCCAAAAACAGCCACTCCAGAATATTATTATCTTGGTGTAAAACGGCCATTGGCGAATGGGGAGTATGAAAAGGACACAACAAAAGTGGAAGATTGGGTGCAAAATAATCAAGGTGAGCTTTACTAATTCTATTTTCTACAAATGACAATTCTTCTTCTGTTACAGGGGATAAAGTCCCCATAGGTTGAATACAAGTATTTACAGCTCTAAGATCAGTTAATAAGTGCCATTTTCCCTTTTTTTTTTTTTTTTTTTTTTTTTGACAAGACAAACACAGGGGAATTCCATGCAGAAGTACTTGGTTCAATATGCCCCTCGGCCAATTGTTCCTTAACTAAATTCTTTAAAACCTTAAGTTTTTCTTTAGATAATGGCCACTGTTCCACCCAAACAGGAGTTGTAGTTCTCCACTTTAATTGTAAAGCTTGAGGCTTGGGGACAGTTTAAGGATTGTAGCCCATTTTGAACATCATATTTTTGGCAGCTGAAGAAATATGAGGAATGCTTTAAAAGACACCAAATTGTTGTAAAAAATTACGGCCCCAAAGGTTAATATTAATGGGAACAATATAAAAGAACACTTTTCCTTGTTGTCCTTCAGGTCCTACACAGCTCAGGGGCTCGACACTTTGGTAGACTATAGAAGCAGTACCTAGGCCGGATAGAGTAACCGATACTTGTTTCTCTTTCCAATGATCAGGCCATTGAGCCAAACATTATTATATACATCCGCTCCTGTGTCGACTAAGCCCTCAAAAAGTATCCCATTAATTTGCAATGAATATAAAGGTTTTTGATCAGAAACTAAAGTTTCCCAGAAAACAGTTTTCCCAGTACTACCAAAACCTCCTTGATGAGACACATCTCTAGATAAGAAAGGAAAAAAAGGCAATAAAAGCAATTGTGCAATACGTTCCCCTGCCTCTAGGTGCATACATTGTGAGACTTGTACCATAATAAGGATTTCATCAGTAAAATCAGCATCAATAATTCCTGGAACCACCATTAACCCCCGCATAGCACTGCTGCTTCGACCTAGTAAAAGTCCTACATGTCCCTTTGGCAAAGGACCACACACTCCGGTAGCCAACTTATATATTCCTCCATTAGGAGATAAAGTATAAGGTTGGACAATAGCTAGGTCAGCAGCGGCACTCTGCTTAGTGGCAGCATAAAGCTGAGAAACTGGGGTAGGGTAAGATGTCTTTAAGGAGGACTCGAGGTCATTCCTTGATGTTGTAAGCCACTGCTCACTGGGTACTGGGGTAGGCCTGCATTGTAGTTGTTGGGGCCCCAAGCCTGCGGGCCCCGGTTCCTGTTTCCCGGGAGGGGTAACAATACATTCCCACTTTTATCAGTTTTTGAACGGCATTCATTGGTCCAATGTCGGCCCTTGCCACATCGTTTACACATATCAGATGGTAACCTTTTTTTCTTTTAGAGCAGAAGAGCCTAATTTTTTCCAGCATTCCTTTTTAAAATGACCGGGTTTCCCACATTGATAGCATATACCTTGTTTAGAATTGCCTTTTAAAGCCGTAGAAAGTTCCCCAGCAAACAATTGAGCATTGTAAATAGCTCCTCCAACACCTGCACAAGCCCGAATGTATTCCGCTAAATCAACTCCACTAGCTTTTAGAGGACGCAGCAATTTTTGGCACTTGGGATTAGCACTCTCAAAAGCCAGGGTATCCAAAAGAATTTTAGCAGCAGAGCCTGAACCTACAGTCTTTAATACAGCATCTTGAAGACGGGCTACAAAATCTGGATACGGCTCAGTGGCTCCTTGTAGGATCTTTACAAAAGATAAAGAAGTTTTACCCGCTATTTTAACCTTAGTCCACGCTTTTATAAACAAAGCTTTAATCTGAGTGAGAGCAATATCATCTAGGCCTGCCTGAGCATTAAGAGTGGTGTATTGTCCTGAACCCGTAAGCTGCTCTTCAGTAGGTCCTGGGGGATTTTGGGTAGCATTTTTTCTAGCTTGTACTCTTGCTTCCTCCCACCACCAACTTTTTAATTGAAGCCATTGCGAACAATCAAGGACAGCCTGTCCCAACGTTTCCCAGTCAATAGGAATCATCATATGTTCTAAAGAGAAGGAATCGAGAAGGCCAAGAACAAACGGTGACTGAGGTCCATAATTAGCATTTCTTTCAAAAATTTAAATTGTAGGGCTGTAAAAGTCACATTTTGGCCACCGTTTGGGAACTGAGCATTGGGGCCGAAAGCAGCCCATGTTATTGGGAATAAATCTAATTCCTCGAAATCATCCTTTTCCTTCGAGTCCTTCTTTTCTCCTACAGGAGGAAGAGGCACAGAGAAAACCTGACCCGACATAGGCAAAGAGGTTGGAGGTGGAGGCAAAGGGAAATCCTTTTCCAAAAGAGCAGAAGGGAAGGTAACAGGGAAGGCTCGTGGCGGAGAGATAGGAGAAACAGGAGCAGCGGTACCTTGCAATTTTAACAACTGTTGTAACATCTCTAAAATACGCTGCAAATCAGAATTTCCTTTAGATGAAGGAGGCATTAGCTCTTTTTCCAATTCCTTGTCCTCAACAACCGGGGTGTAAATATGTTCCTCTCTAGGATCATTCCTCTCTAAAGCTTCAGATGCCTCACCTCCTGTGGCAGTATCGCCACGCTCCGAGTCAGTTTCAAGTAACTCTAATGCCTGAGTAATGGAACTACACAAAGTCCACAAAGTCAGAGGCATCGTTTGCCCTCGCTGATGAGCTTGACACAGGACTTTATCCACTTGTAACCATTCCTTTCGATTTAACTGCACTTTGGTTTGATATTGAAACCAATAACAATGTTGTTCAACATGGGCAAACAATCACTTCAAAGTCTTATGTTCCTTAACTAACTTCTACTCCTATAGACATCAACAGTCCCTGGAGTAACCGCAAATATTCAGAGGCCAGAGAGGTGGAATTCCCCATAATTTTCCCGTGGGTCCCCCTTTCTTTATTTACCTCCTCAGGGTGTTCCCCCTCCGGTTCCTTGCTCTTGTGGAGCCACGGACCCTGCTCACTGTGCCAGATGTTGGGGTCCGCGTGTTTCCTAAACAAAGGAATGAACACACAAGACAACACAAGACAAGACAAACATGGCAGCCGCCTCGAATGGCGCGCTCTGCTTTATTTTATACAGTCGTTTGTGGAATGTTGCCAAGTCACAAGACACATTGTTGTTTTTCTGACCTTTCCCTGACTTTCTGGATTTTCAAGATGTTTACACATAAACAAGCCCCCAGGATCTGCTGTTAGCAGCTGGCTCCTTAGTCCTCCCTGTAAACAGGGAAGGATTGCCTTGCTTCGTTTGCAAGAGCAGGACTTATGGGGAACGCCCTGCTTCGTTTGCGAGAGCAGGACTTATCGGGAACACCCTGTTTGTGAGCATGTAGTCCTCTACAGATATAGGGGCTTAAGTCTATAAACTTCCCTCTGAGTACTGCTTTTGCAGTTTTTTTGCAGGTTTTGGTCTATTTTGTTTTTATTTTCATTTGTTTCCCTGGAGAGGGCAGTGCCACCTTCAGTGACAGTGGCCTAGGCCTGCGGGTGGGAAATGTCCGTGGTGCTCTTACCTCAGCCTGTGCTCTGGTAGCCAGCACCTTGGTTGCCCCTCAGCCCTGGGTGCATAGCCTGTGCACATCTAAGCCCTGAGGACAGCAGGCCATGCTTCTCCTGACCTCAGGTCCAGCTCCACAGGGCTCCAGGACAGTGTGCAGTCTGTAGGGGTGGGCCCTAAAATAGAGCTTTGTTAGTGCCTCCACCCCAAGGTGGAGGACCCATGGTCACCCCTGCCTACATTTTAGGGGCAGCAGCCCAGGCTTTTCTTGCCATCATTCCCTTTTAAATGTTAGGCATTGTGAAAGCTGGCTGGAAGCTTCCAGTATACGGATGGGTTTGTGGGCTTCATTGAGGGCCAGGCAGGGATTAGACATTTCACTGGGATACCCCTGCCCAGCACACTGGTGCTTTCTGTGCCTTCTCCCTGGGATGCTCTTTCAGATCTGTGTGGCCGTGTCCTCCAGTTGTGTAGGTGTTAGCTCATTTGTCACCTTACTGAAGAGACCTTCCCTAAATATGTTAACTAAAGCAATGCCTTCCTCCCAGTCTACTTAACACTCTTTTGTGTTTCTCCATAGCCCCTTTTTAACACTGATAAATTTGTTTTTTTGTGGGTTTTTTTTTTTTTTTTTTTCTGTCTCCTTCCCATTAGAACATGAGCTCTTTGAGGCCAGGGACTTTGTTGTATGCTAAATCCTCAAGGTCTAAAAATGGGCTTATTCCATAGTAAGGACTTGATTGATATTTATGGAAGAAAGGAGAGAGGGACAGAGAGAGGGAAGGTCGTACAGTATCTGTAACTCTTTCCTCTTGGGCCAGTCAGCAGCTCCCGAAAGAGACTCTGCAGTCTCCTGCCTGGGATTTAAGACTATATCACAGTGGCCTGAAAGCCAAGGGAGGGAAGGGAACTGGGGGGGTCTCACCATCTGGGATATGACTTCCATGTAACTCCTTTGCTCTCAGCTGCTACAGGATTCTACCCTCTGCTGTGCCTAGGGCCCTGGAGTTCAGATCTTCTCTGTTCATGATCTCCAGAGGGAAATGTGTGTCTCCTATCAAGGTGAAGGGATGGTTGTCCCCACTATGCAGGAAGGAGGGGAAGGGATTTGAGAAGTGCACCTGCTCCTTTTTCCTTCTTTCAACCAGTCTTCCTGGTTCAGCCCCCTGCACACCTCCACCCTCAAAAGTAGCTGGTCACTTGAGGACCTGAGCCTTTCTAGGGTTCTGTGGTGTGAATCCACTTGCTTTCTGTGTGCCTTCTCTCTGAGGTGCCGATACAGAGAGATGGTTACACCTCCTCATTCTTCCTCTTTGTTTTGTGGTCATGCATGTGTTTGCATGTATTAATTAATTAATATATAACACATATATTTGATGGGAAACATATTTCTTTACTGCCCTTTTAGTGGAGAGAATGCAGACTATGCCATGTGTTGAGTTTGCTGTGTTTACTTGCCAGTCTGGCCCTGGCCAAATACTTTCCTGTCTCTGCCGCCCCAGTATTCAGCAGGTCTGCTGCAGGAAAGTTCTGATATGTGCTTTCTCTTTATAGCATGTGCAGTAGAGTCACATAACTTTCCAGATTCAAGCAGACTAGGCACCCTCACCCTTGCCACAGGATCCTGAATCTCCAGAGGAGGCAGATCAAGGCTCAGGACAGAGAGCTGCTCTCTACTGAGCACTATAGTCACCCTTTCTCTCATCACTTATGGGCCTGTGCAGTGTCCTTGTCATCCAGAACCACTCACGCAAACCCTGCCCTTGCTGATGGCAACTGTACATTCCTCCCACCCGGTGGCTCTCCTGTCCTCTGCTTCCTTCCGATGGTGACACAGCTGGCTGGAGCCAGCAGCACCACCTGCCAGATCCACACTGCTACTGCAGGACCAACTCCACTTTCCCCCTAATTTTTATATTTGTAATTTAGCTAGTTCCATCTCTGGCAAATTCCTGCCCACCTGAACACAGACACTGTTTTAATCCCTTTCTCCTCTTCTGTCTCTTTCTTTTTATTTATTTCAATAAATACATAAGAGAATGTTTAAAATACATAAGAGAATAAAAATAATATAACATTTCCTCACATACTTATGCCCAGAATTGACCATATTTAATATTTTTTGCATATACTTCAAGTCTTCTTTATTTTAATCAAAGAAATGAAACATTCTAGTTAGTGTTGAAATCTCCTTTGTTCCCCATCAGCAGTCCCAGTCCTCGCCCTCTCCTCAGAGAACA
The DNA here is from genome assembly GCF_024542745.1 of Macaca thibetana thibetana. NCBI lineage: Eukaryota > Metazoa > Chordata > Mammalia > Primates > Cercopithecidae > Macaca > Macaca thibetana. The sequence goes on along the minus strand of NC_065581.1, from coordinate 39,047,615 downwards.
ATCACTGTCATGAATTTAGCATCTATCCTTCCAGAATATTTCACACTATTTTACAGACCTGTATGTTTTCCTGAGTCACGCATACAGTTTAGTGTGTGTAATCCCATATTGTACATATTGTCCTCTAACGTGCTTTTGAGCAAGCCTTCTGTTTGAGATCTTTTTCCATACTGATCTTTTTGTAGAGAGAGCACCTGCTGAGCCTCTTTTCTTTCCAGTTTGCCATATGTGTGAATGTAAAGATGTGAGAGTAATAGCCAACAGTTAATTTGCTTTCACCACGTGCCATGCTCTTTGTGTTTTCTCCTTGAGTCCTCACAACCCCAGATGGTAAGTACTGTTCCCACCCCTGCTTCACTTGGGAAACGGAGACTTTAGCGGATGATCACTTACCTGAGGCCACCTTATGATCCGCTCGTGTGTATGATCCGTATGGTTCTGGCCACTGGGATTTCTGGCCCCGGAGTCATGACACAAACACATAAATGAGGTGTCAGTAATGTTCTGGGAGCCAGCAAAATAAAACCCAGGGGACAGTGACTAGTCAGTGCCTTGGCCTCTGGATTGGTGTCTTCATCTTGCCCTTTGGTGGAAAGAACCTCAGCTCACAGTCGTTAAATCTGGCTTCTGTTGCTGACTGTATCCTGACAGCTCTAGGATGTCACACAGATTACTTCTCTTTGCCTCAGTTTCCTCGCCTCTGATGGGATTCAGATTGCCTGACTGCCTACCTAAAAGATGGTGTTGGGAACCAAATGAGATAGATCACGACTCTAAGACACTTTGTAAACCACTCAGTGGTGTGTGGATGGGAAAGGCTTTTAGGATGACAAACTTGGCCCGTTTTTTAACTTTCCCTATTAACAGACCGCCTACCATGTTCCAGCTACATCCCCATGATTTCATTTGCATTACAGAATTTAATCCTCATTCCTCAAGCAGCAGCTTTAGAAAGATTGTTTTAAATCCCTTGTTTATCTGGCTTGCTTAATTACTACTCTGGCAACAATATCTCTTTTTTTCCTTTTTTAAACTTCATATACATAGTATTTTAGCTTCATTATGGGTTAAATTGAGTTTTGTGGGTGGGCCTGGGCACCCTCTCAAAATTTATAGCCTTATTTCTATGGAAAAATTGTTTCCAAGCATCAAACAACCAACTACAAGGCAAGTTTTGGAACACCACCGGTTTATAAGTTGGGACCACTGTACTGTTTGCATTGTTCTCTAATGAGTTTGTGGAAGGAGAGCTAATCTCCCTGGTGAGATTACACACTTCTTAAGGAAGGGGCACTACATCTTGCACGTCCTCCATAACACCCAGCAGGTGCCAAGTGCAAGGATGTATTCAAAACATACTTGTTTAATTCTTCCAAAGCCCAGCTTCTTGTCTGCCTCCAAGACATGGGGGCTGATGGGAGTCGCCTTGGGTGCTCCAAGAACCTCTGTGGTAATCATTGAATCATATACTGTCAAACCTGACAACTCACAGATGAGGCCCAGAAACACAGTGTGTCTTGTCCAGACTCATTGGCTGAATGTAATTATAGTAGTAGTAACACTATCAACTATTTTTTTTTTTTTTTAGTGTTTAATGTATGCCAATACTTTTCTAGATGTTTTACATTTGTTAATGTACTTCATCTTTACCCAAAAAATTTAGGTAGTTATTCCTATTATTCCCATGTTACAGATGAAAGACTGCAGCCTGGAGAGGTTAAGCAACTTGCTTAAGGTCCTAGAGCTGTTAAAAGCACAAAATAAAGATTCAAACACTGGCAGCCAGGGTCCAGGGCCCATGCTCTCCACCCCTGTGCCACATTGCCCCGAGTCCTGAGAGACCAGGAGGAAAGCCTGCCGTCTTGACTGTTGCCCATGGTCCTCTCCACTGGAGTACTTGGCATAATAATGCAACGCTGGAATTCTCACTGGCTCCATGCCATGTGATCTGTATTATTAAGTCCTCGGACAATAGGCAAGATAGGTACGTTGTCTACTGCTTAAATGGAGTATACATTCTACGAAGTTCAAACAGTACAGAACAGCACCAAAGTAAACTAAATGGCTCTTGAAATTCTTCCATCCAAAGCTAAAATCCGGACCAACATTTTAGCAAGCATTCTTACAGACACCTATGTTTTAATACATGTGTGTATAGTTCTGCACTTGTGTACATGGTGAAGAATAAACAAAAGATAAAAAATTTAAAAAGTAAATAAGTTTAAAATTTTTATTAAATAAAAAAATAATTAAAATTTAAAAATAATACCTATGTGTATAGAGACATATTTACAATTGGACATAATTGGGATCTCATTCTACATGTGTTTCTGCGAGCAGGTGACCGGTGTTATTTCTGTTAGCATTGCTTAAATGAGGAAAGTAGACTCAGGGGAGGGTAACAGTCCATCCAGTCAGAGCCAGTATGGGGTTGGGACTTCAATCCTGTGTGGGTTTTTTGTTTTTATTAAGCTGTTTTGTTTTTATTAAGACCACAGTTATTTTTTGACATTCATTGTTCCTGTTCAAACACCTTCCTCTAAGCGCCCAGCCCTGGCTCTGAACTGGGCAGGCTGCCATGCCTCTAGTGGTCTGTTGTCTTTCCTGCACATTTTGCCTACTGGAGAAGAGATTCTGAGTGCCTGGTGAGCTGGAATATTTATGCAGCTATCAATAAAGCCCAATAAACATGGCAGCCAAGCTTCTGCATTGACTAAACAATGCTGGCGTTTTTTGGCCCTGTGAAATCTCAGCCGAGGCAGCTCCTTTGAGGTTTCACAGTGATTGCAAATGTGGCACAGTCGTGGTGGTGACCACTCCAGTGCCACCTTGTCATTTCCCCTTCCAGCAGCCGTGGCAAGTTATTCTGAAGAAGTTCCGGGGAAATGGAATCTGATGGGGAGAGAGAGATGCTCATTTCCTCGTCCTAACCAGCTTCCCTTACTACTGATACTTTGGTCTTGGAATTGGTATCCAGCTCTGCTGAAAATGAAATCATATATTCAACTCTCAGGCTGAAGTCCAGTGTGATTAGATATTAATGCAGTGTAATGGAGGATTGGTATTAAATTGAGACCTTCTGATCTCCTCAAATGTTCCCTCCCGCTCAGGCTGCTACCCTGCCAGCCCTGCCTCCCCTGCCTCCCCAGGCAGAAGCAAGGGCAGTGGGGCCAGAAGCCTGGCATAGGGAGAGGGGAGTGGAGGCAAGAGGAGCAGCAAGGGAGAGGGGAGGGAGACCCAGGTTCAGGCCGGCTCTGCCCAGGATGGCTGCCAGCAAGACCTCACTGCCTGGGTTCCTTGAACCTCCTCTGCATCATGGAGGGAGGAGTACGTGGGACCACAGGGCCATGATTCTGGGCCTGCCTTCACTCTCAGAGCTACACACATGTTGTTGAGGACCAAGAGCTTCCAACTGTCCAGAATCACTTGGATATTTGACAGGCATCGAGCTACAAGGCTGAGAAGAACAAAATCTTTGCTCAGTTTCTTCCACTCCTGCCACCTCCCTATGCCAGTCCTTTTTGTGAAACTGTGACTGGAACCTAATAGCTGTCACCAGCTACTGTCACTCATCCTATTTCTGTTTCTCTTTCCTGGAGGCGTGGCCTGAGAAGCAGCCAGTGGGCCAGCTTTAGTGTACTCTTTAGCTTCCTTTAGGGACAGGGATGGGACTCTGATGTCCCAGTGTGAACCTTGGCCAGGGGCCGCTCCCTTCACTTCCCCCCACCTGCTGGAGGAAGGACATGAGTGTGTGGTCAGTTCCACTGCTTGGCTGGCAAAAGAGAGCTAGGCCTGTGGAAACCACACAGGGTCTTGCAGGACCCCTACCTGGCCCACGGGCTGCATCCCATCTAGCAGACCCTCCAAAAGAGCTGGGGGTCTGGGAGGACAGCAGTCGCTCACCAAGAAAATAGGGCACCAGCACAAGCCCTGGGCATGGTCAGATGGCGTCACTTTCATGTATGAATAATAGCATTTTTACGGAGAGAGTGATTTTTCTAACTCTGTTTCCAGAACACTGGTTTCAGGGGCACAGACTTTGCACACAAGATGGTAATGACTTTTTAATGACCTTAAGGGGACGGGTGTCCAGGCGGCAGTGAATCAATCTCAGTGGGAGGTTCATAGTGAGAGGGAAGATGGAACACCTGAAACCAAAGGGGGAAAGCAAACTGCAAATACATAGATATTTTCTTTGCTAACATTACTTGGTAATTAGACAATTACAGGAAACAGCTTCCCAGCAGCTGGCATTTCCACTGTGAGAGCGGAGGAGGGATGGCATCAACTGTGAACTCCTCACATTTATTACAGAAAATATGATTGGAGTTTACAGTCGTGGGTGCCGTGCACTCCTCCGGTACATTCTGATGAGCTGCTGAGCATTCAGCCAAGAGCAAAACTCCTCCTCTCAGGGTCCGCTCAGGCCTGCTCTGCCAAGTCTTCAATGAGCTGGCCTGGCCCGTGCCGATCAATGAGGAACTGCCTTTAAAATATCGGGGATGCTTTGGAAACCACCCAGACGGAGCCAGGCCAGTCTTGAGAATAGATGGTGTGGGGGGTGGCATTTTGGAAGCAGGGAAAGGCGGGGGTAGAGGCCTGTGGAGAACTTGCCAAAACCCCCATGTGCCATCACTCACGTGGTGGGGTCAGAGGGTAGTGCAGGACCCCCGCTGCCCCAACCCAAGTGCTGGAACTCCGCAGCCCTCCCACATCCCTGCCCTCTTCAAAACTCTCCTCCTCCCAGAAGCCTCCCGTGCTGAGTAACTGCTCCCCCTCAGATGCGTGTCTGACGAATGACTGAGGTCATTCTGCCAACAGCCCTGAGGCGGGCCCCATCATGGCCCCATTTTATAGATGGGGAAATGTATTTATGAACTCCTGCCACCGTGATTACATCTCTTTGTCCACACTCTTGTCCTAATGAGCCTGGTCTGCACTTTGTGCTTGTTTATGGAGGGCTTTGTAAGAACCCTAAGTGACCTTCACAGATGGGGAGGAGTGCCTTCTGTGATGGGGTTGTAAGCTTCTGAATAGGGACACTGTGTATGTCCCGCCTCTCTCAGCCATACATTAGGTGCAGCCCTGCCCCCAGCCCCTCCTACAGTGCAAGTCTCCGAGGACAGGAAGCCCTCCCTCAGTGGACATGACTTCATCAGCCACACTGTCAGTTAACTGCACCGTCTAACCAGGCAAATGGTTGTTTCCTCTCCCAGGTCCTGGCAGTCAGTGAGTTTTGAAAGGCAGCCTGCCTCCTTCATCCGTATCGTTGGGACACACAACACAGCAAATGAGGTAAGGGTCTCTTTTCATGAGAGGTGCCATGAGATTTCCTGATATACAGGTAAATGCAACCTCCTGAGTTAAGTGGAATTGTTTGTTCTGCCTGCTAATGGCCTGTTGTTCAGACAGCTTGGTAAGGAGAAAGTCCTGGAATTGCACAGTGGGGATATCATTATCATTTTTTCATATCTCTTCACTGGCAAATGAAAGCCAGCTCCTATTGCTTTGCTAATTTCTACAGCTCTCTGTGGAATCGGCCAACCACAGACGCCTTGAGAGGTCAAACACCTCATCCCTTGTCTCTTGAGTCCTCAGCCCTCCCAAATGACAGCAATTGTGTGAGGTTCCTTGCCCCTCTGAGCATGGTGTCTAGCAGGCGGCCGTGCTGCTGACCTGTCACTCCCTTGCTGTTTCATCGCCACACTGTGTCAAGCGTGTACCTCCAAAGAACCGCTGGTTTAAGAGAGGCAGCAGAGGGAATGATGGGTCGAAATGCAAGAGGTACATGAGAAACATAAAAGTAGTAACATTTCTGCAATTCTACTTTTCCATGATCTTTCTCAGATTTATGCAGGATTGGCTCTATGGTGTGCCACCACGACAGTCGCATGGGACCCAGTACATGAGGTTTAATGCTCTGTGGCACCATCTTGAAATGCTTAGGGTCTTTTTACCTTTGAACTGTGTTTTATAAATGAAGCTCCACAGCACAGTGGAACACACACCAGGACCTTGGAGCCTCAGCCCACACGCAATCCCGCCTCCTGCCCCTTCCCACCTTCCTGCCATGAGCTCTCAGCCACCCACTCCCTGAGCCAGGATGCCTGGGTTCTGCTTGGCCTGCCCCCCCCCATCTCACGCATGATCACTGCCCTCTCCACCCCCAGCAGGGGCCCTGGCACAGGGATGGACGGGACCAGAGTCTGGTGTGAGTCCTGAGCTCAAGTCACAGAATAGGGCCCTGGGTGCCCGTGAGGGGCTACAGTGGCTGGGGGTGGGGGGGGGGGCAGTCCCTGTGCCCGAGGTAGCACATCATTAAGTAGCAAATGATAACTAGCGTGACAGCTTGAGAGAGAGAGACCCTAGATGAAAGCAGAAAGGTTTCTTTGTGCTTTTTGAACACAGGGCTCCTCGTTTCCGTCCAGCAAATGGGCCCTGTGCTCAGGATTCATGCATTGTCTTTATGGAATTAAAATTTCCCCAGAACACATCAAGGTGTTTCTGGCACTTCAAGCATTTATAAATGTGAAAATATTGTGATAATTTAAATTCATTTTGGCTTTGTATTTATTTAGAATAAAAATGGTCCACATCTACAATGTGTTTCTTGCAGAGAGGAGCTTGTAAACAGAAACCTGGAACTTTTCCTCTTGCCTCTTTATTTCAAAACAAACCTGAAAACTATAAAAGTAAACCAACTGATGTTTTCTAAAGAAAAATTTGAGAATTATAAACACCAGGTCATAAACAATTGAAATTTTTACATAGTAACATATTGAAATCGAATGAACTATGTTTCATTTGCAGTTCTTGCTTTTTATACAGTGCATCCCCCCCAAAATTTTAGACTGGTTTTTTTCTTTAATTCCTAAATGGAACTCTGAAATTTTGTATTACAACAGAAGGAATTCTCAAGTCAGAAAAGGCTAAGAAGCAGCAAGGCGAGTCTGCTCAGAGCCTTCTTCTAGGGCTGCCCTCAGTCCCAAACCTGTTTCCTCAGTGACCAAGGAAGAAGAAAAGCATCTTGGACATTTTTTTTTCAAAGCTATTCTAGATGACGAATGATTTCCCATTACAGAGCTCTGAAGTTGGAGTGTAAGACCTCTCTTTCATGATGAGTTTCCCAAAAATATCTGTGCAAGGGGCCCCGACCACTTTGGTGGAGATTGGACCAGCCATTTTAAATGGGTTGGATAGTAGGTCACTAGTTAACTTGTAATCCATCCCATTTGGCTAGTGAATAACTTGCTCAGTTGTCTTTTTGAATCAGTTATTGATCAGGGGGAAAAAAGCCTCAAAGTAGTGTTGCCAACTGGGAAACTTTTTTTTTTTAAAGACAGAATCTCACTCTGTCACCCAGGCTGGAGTACAGTGGCGCAATCTCAGCTCACTGCAACCTCTGCCCCTGCATTCAAGTGATTCCCTTGCCTCAGCCTCCCAAGTAGCTGGGATTACAGGTGCCTGCCACCACACCCATCCAATTTTTGTGTTTTTTTTTTTTTTGGTAGAGACAGGTTTTACCATGTTGGCCAGGCTGGTCTCGAACTCCTGACCTCAGGTGATCCACCTGCCTCAGCCTCCCAAAGTGTTAGGATTACAGGCATGAGCCAGCCACCATGCTGGGCCAGGAAACATCTTAAGTCATAAAATACATAATGACAGGATCTCATTCTCAGAGCACACAAAAAGGCACAATAAGCCAGGTGCGTTGGCTCACACCTGTAATCCCAGCACTTTGGGAGGCTGAGGCCACAGGTTCGCTTGAGCCCAGGAATTCAAGACCAACTTGGGTAACATAGTGAGACCTTGTCTCTACTTTAAAAAAAAAAAAAAAAAGGCCAGGCGTGGTGGCTCACACCTGTAATCCCAGCACTTTTGAAGGCCAAGGCAGGTGGATCACTTGAGGCCAGAAGTTCGAGACCAGCCCAGCTAACATGGTAAACCCCATCTCTGCTTAAAATACAAAAATTAGCCGGACATGGTGGGACATGCCTGTAATCCCAGCTACATGGGAGGCTGAGGCAAGAGGATCGCTTGAACCCAGGAGGCCAAGGTTGCAGTGAGCCAAGATCGTGCCACTGTACTCCAGACTCAGCAACAGAACGAGGCTCCATCTCAAAAAAAAAAAAAAAAAAAAAAAGCAAGAAAAAAAGAAAACCAATTAGCAGGCACAGTGGTATGCACCTACATGTAGTCCCAGTTACCCAGGAAGCTGAGGCTGGAGGATGGCTTGAGCCCAGGAGTTCAAGGCTGCAGTGAGCTATGATTATACCACTGCATTCCAGCCCTGGGCAACAGAGTGAGACCCTGACTCAAAAAACAAAAAATGTACAATAAAGCTGAACTTTACTGGGCATCAAGAATATAGCAAACCTCAGAGAATGCTCTTTACTGCAGCATACTGGGTTCTGGGACATTATTTGAAAAAAGTCTTAACAGAGAACAGTGGAAATGTGTGTAAGCCAGTATGGCAAAGTTCAGAGGCATGAGGGACAGGGGTCACATCAGGGAAGGAGGATGACTTGGGCTGGTCAGGCAGGATTCCTGGGAGAGACGGCTCTAGAGGACATGACCGCATGGACGCGAGCACTTCATGGAGCTGGGGAAGGCGGCAGCATAGGACAGGAGGCTGGAGATGAGTGTGCGGCACCACCCTGATTCACAGTCCCATGGGAGCCAGAACTGTGCCATCAGAAACAGGGGTCAGGGCACCTCCCTCACTACGGAGCGTGGCCTGGAGGGCAGAGGATGCAGGGTTTCCTCCGTCTGTCCCTACTTATTTGCTAAGTAACATCAGCAGCTGTCTCTGCTGGCTATTCCACTGGCTAAAGTAGCACATTGATTTCTCACAGTCCCGGAGGCTGGGAGTCTGAGGTGAGGGTGCCAGCAGGCTCTGGTTCTTGGTGAGGGCCGTCTTCTGGGTTCTGTCCTCACACGGCCTTCTTTGGTGTGTGCACTTCCACGAGAGAGGGAGAGAGGGCGCAGGCACAAGCGCTCAGTCTCTTTTCCTATAAGGACACCAATCCCATCATGGGGGCTCCACCCTCATGACCTCTGCTGAACCTGATCACTTCCCAAAGGCCCCACTTCCATCCCATTCCATTAGGGGTCAGGACTTCCACAGAGGAATTTGGGAGGGACACAAGCATCAGTCCATAACAGTGGCCTTCGTTTTGTTCAGAGCCAGAGAAACACTGTGTCCCTTTAGCTACTCCGTGTTTGTGAACCCAGAGACTTTGTGCTAGCTTCAAAGACTATCGATGGAGTTGGTCTATGGCGTGGAAAGGTCTGTCTGTGCACGTACGATACAGGGAAATCTGGGTGAACAAACACTGCCGAATGGCGCAGGTCGGCCTGTCTTCTGCAGGTGCTTCCCCATAGAGAGAGGGGCAGGCAGAGCAGGGACTGGTAGGGAAGCGCAGCATGGAGGCTCCTGTGAAGAGCATTCAAGAGAAGACGGTGGCTGGGCAGTTCGGCAGAAGGCGGGAAGTGGCCTGGACAGTGTGTAAGTAGCAGCTAGCAGAGCGGCCGGCTGTTTAGAGAAACCTGAAGTCGTTTTGGGGGGCAGGAGCCCAGTGAGTTGGGCTCTGCACAGTGACCATGGAAACTGCCCCGAACTCCAAACGCCCGGACGGCTGCTGGAATAGGAGAAGGCAGACAGCAGGCAGTGCGTGGAAGCAGGCCCCCCGGGCTGGCCTGTCTGAACTAAGGCGGACTGGGATTTCTTGCCCGCTGTAGGTGTGTATCTGTCTTGCTCCAGTCGGCCAGGCCTTCCTGCATCCAAACGCTCAGCCTCCGTCTGCTGCATGCTAATTTTCCCCGCTTCCCTCCGATCCCGCTTCCCTGCGATCCGTCCAGCTCTCAGGCGACCATGGCCTCGGTAGTCTGTGAGTTTAGATTTCTTGATCACCTGCTCTGGCACGCTTCTGATTTTCTGTGGCATTCCGTCCCTCTCCTCTGGGAAGTGCACGTCTGCTACTGGCATCTGTCTCTCATCTTCCTTTGTGAGCACTGCAGCAACGAATTCATTTAATTTTTTAGCTACGTTTACAACTTCTGTCAATAAATTCCCCCAGTGCTTACCGCTTAAAGACTCCAGCACTTCCTTCTGTGACCCCCGTTCCTTGTGTACTCAGCATCATCCTTATCATTTATCTTAACTCCTCAGAGCACTCCACTTTCACTCCCCCAGTGTGTGCCTCTGTCGTCCTCTGCTGCCTGCTCGCCTGGCTCTGGACGCTCCCCTGTGCTTGGCCCAGTGCTCACGCCTGTCTCTTCTTCACCCTCGAACGCTTCCCCCCACTCTTTTGTCTTCCTCCCATGCTCAGCACTAGATGGCAGACGATGTTGGTGTGTCTTTCAGCACATCCACCCTCCGCTTCCATTGTTTCCACGCACCTGATTCTCCCTACTGCCTGTGGCCAAGGAGGTCCTTCTCGACCATTTCCTCCGTCACTTTATGGTGGTCTCCGGTGCCAGCTTAGCAAGCTCTTGGTCATTCCTGTGTGGTTGCCCACCTGCCTTCAATGCTAATCAACTCTGAGCCACTGGGGAGACAGACGCTGCTCCTCTTCTAAGTCTCCTGTGTCTAAAATAAACTGGACCTTGTCAACAACATTACAAACATCGAGGGAATCTTTAGTTTCAGCCCCCAAAACTGTGCTCAGAACCGCACTGGTTCTGATGTGCGGGGTCTCCAGCAACTCTTCCATTTCATGTTATTAATTACCTGAGCAAATAACAAAGGCACATACCTACCTCCTTAAAGAAACCCAGCTGGGAGTAAATAAAATCAAGTCTATGCACCCATGAAAATCAGTCAGTGGTATTCAAGAAATAGAAGTTATGCCTGTTTCTTTTTATGGCTTTTATGAAAACGTGGGTTTGAAAGTTCTGGAGTGATTTTTTTCTCAGTACGCAGGGAGCTCAGGGGCCCACAAGCAGTCTTGAGGGTTAAAAAGGACTGTAGGGAAAGGAAACTCTGCAAGGTGTTCGGAAAGACAGGGCTTCTGCTCACAAGAACCTACATGAAAGCTTTTACCAAGTCAATAACAGAAACTGAGGATGGTATTGACAGGCTTTAGGCAGCTCTCAGGTTCCATTTTACCTACTGAATCTATATAGTGAGGAGGGAGGCTGTGTTAGATTCATCTTTGTATCCCTGGCACCTAGCATGGTGCCTGGCACATGTAAGCACAGAGGACCTGTTAGCTGAATGAATGGGTGAGTGATCTGATCTGTACACCCATCTCTCCCTCTCCCAGTCAATCAAAGAAAGCAATAAAGGAAAAGATGTAATAAACCAACTTTTCATTATCGAGAGGCCGTGGCATTCCAAGACAGAGTTTCTGTAGTCATATGGAGGATTTTCTTAAACCAGAAACATTTGTAAATGGAAAAGTATGTGCACCAGATATCTCAGCATCTCCTAGCTTAGGACCCTTATAATAATAATCATTAGTATTAATTACAATAATAGTAGCTAGTATTTGCTGAGCACTTACTGTGTGCCAGGTTCTCTTCCAGCCCTTTATTACATGATTTAATCCTCATATATGAAGTAGGTTCCACTCACCCTCATTTTAAAGATGAGGAAACTCAATACTAAGTGTTGGCAAAATTGTGGAGAAGTGGGCAGTTCTCCTCCGGTGCTGTGGGCGGATGGACTGACCCTGTCACTCTGGAGAAGAGTTTGGCGTTTTGTCCTAAAGGAGCGTGTGCACACATTCACCCATTGGCTGAGCGTTCACTTCCATTCCTATGTGTATCCTCCGACAAAGCTCTTGTACCAGGTTAGGAGGCAAGAGTGAGGATGCTTTCACCGCAGCCTTGTTCATTCTGAACCCAACGGGACACCACGTCCATCCACAGAGGATGGATGAGCAAAGCACAGCATCTCATACAATGTAGGTGGATGAACATAACAGCGTGTTGAAGGACAGAAGCCAGACACCAAAGAATATGTATACTAGGATTACATTCATGGAAACTTCCAAAGCAGGCAAAGTTTAACTATAACATTCATGCATACACAAGTGATAAAACTGCTAAGAAAAAGAAGGCAAGGGGATGAATCTTATCTGAGCCAGAATTGGGGTTTCCTCAGTGAGGGGGAGGCACCACTTTTTCTTGCCCCACATGGTATTTTTATGGGAAAACTATGCCTTATAGCATACAGTTTTGGCAGTAAAAAGTTTGGTTTTAAGCAAAGAGGCAACTGAGGCTGAAGACATTAACTAATTTGTACGAGATCACCCCAGTTTTGAGTGGCAGAATCAGAATGTGAATCCAGGCAGTCTGCGTCTCCCACAAAGGCATAATAGATGGCAAGGTGCAAAATGAGCCCAGCTGCACCCCGGCTCAGAACTCTATGAGTCAAGCATTAATAAGCAGGTGGCTCTGAGCATGCTGTGTGCACCAGTTTGTGCTAGATCTTGGGGAGAAACTGAGGCAGGACCCTTCCTTAAGGGGATGGCAGCTGCACCACCTGATAGAAAGGAATCCCCTTAAAAAGCCCCTCCACTCTGGGTGAGGTTTCCAATGGCTCTACCTGATTGATGGTGGAGACATCAGTGAATGAAAACAGCAGCCAGCCCTGAAGGAGGAGGGTGAGTTCTGATCTGTAAAATGGATCTAGTGATCCTGGCCCTTGGATTTTGGGAGCTATGAATGAGTTTATGTCTTATAAACATAAGGACCCGGGAGGGTGGGAGGTTGCAGACCACTCTGCATGCTGCCGCTTCTTATCCAGGGAGAGTGATCAGCCCATGAGCGTGTCAGAGGAGCATCTGCAGGAGCCGACAGCAGGACAGAAAGTCTGCAAGTGGCTGCTTGAGCTGCCCTCCAGGACCACTCAGCTCAGGGCCTAGAGCGAGGCAAAATTTATTTACGGGCTTCGGCCAGGCCAGTGAGTGGCTCTGGGCTCCCATGCCACCCGTTCCCATAGCAACATGGGGCTCTAGTGGAAAAAAAACAAAACAAGGAAATAGACTCTTAAAAAAAAGAAAGAAATGCTCCTTCCTGGCATGGTGATAATTATTTCCCAGGTCCCGCCGCCCAGGTCTGATTCCACTCTCTCTGGCTCCCCGAGGACTTCCCCTGCAGCATCCTCCAGAGGACCATCATCTCAGCCCAGAAGCACTTCAAAGCAGTCACATGCTGGCTGCAGGGCCTGAACTCCCAGTGGGCCAGCAGCAGCATGAAGCAGACGTCCCAGTGGCAGAGCGCAGAGAGAGCAAATGGAGAAGCAGGCCCCTCCCAACAAAAGCTCCTGGTCTGCAGAGAGCACCAGTTCCAGCCTTCAGACTCCACTTCTGTGCGGGAGAGCACCTGGCCCTCCAGGGGCTTCATGTCCCAGCAACTGGAAATGGATGCCCACAAAGAAAACCTGCTTGGGAATAGAAATAATGGAAACAAACTTAGGTTTCAGATGGCAGCACAGAGGCCCTGTATGATGTATGCCAGGTACTGGGCCAGAGAGGAGGCAGTACAGGGACAGCCGGGACAGTCAGGCCCAGCGGGTAGCCGGGCACCTGTGAATCTGCATAATAGTCCTAGCAGGAGGCTCTGACTGGGTCCCCACCACACTGCAGTTCTTGGGAGCAGAGACTGTGCTGTGGCATCTTTGTGTCCTCAGCACCCAGCCCAGTGCCTAGCACACGGTAACCCCTCCATACATCAGACCACGGGCCAGAGCCCTGGTGCAGGATTCCAAGGGGAATGAGCTCTCAGAATCACTGTGACAGCCTGAAGCCAGATCAAAGAGTAACTGAAGATGGCACCAAGGCTGTGACTGCCGTGCCCTGGAGAATGGCAGAGCTCTGATGGTTGTAAGAGGCTGTGGAAGCATTCGGTTGCACAGAAATATAGGCTAGAGGAGAGGCAGTGAAAGCTGAGCCATCCAAACAAAAACTTGGATTTAAGGATTATACCTGCAGATAATGATCAAAGCCAGGTGCCTCAGAAGAGCCAGGCTAAGAAGAAAGGGGCTCAGAGGCTCTAGAAGCTGGCTCCACGAAGCAGCACTGGGCAGGCAGGGAGGCGGAGGATGCACTGAGGAGGGCGAGCAGTGAGTGGAAGGAAGGGAGAGGGCCTCGGCACTGGTGCCAGCTTCACCTCCAGCCAGCTGTGTGGCCCCAGTGTCATTTCACCTCCCTGCCTCTCAGGACACTTCCTTTGAAATGAGGAGAGTAAGCTAGATCTTAAAGCTTCCTTCCCAGTAACACAGGAAAAAAGGCAGAAAAATATTTAGTTTGTTTCATAATTATAAAAGAAGACCTTTTGTGGGCCTCTTTATGTTTAAATGTTTGTTATGAAAGATTTTATTGGAAAAAAGAGAGGAAAAGCAGGACAACATTGAGCACATGTGGTTGTTTCAGACCCTGCGCAATCCTTAGACCTGTCGTACTGGAGCAGCAATAATTCTCCATCCTCAATTGGCCTGGGAGAAAGTGCCCCCAGACTTGGGCAGATGAGTACCCAGGAGCCTCCCAGCAGTGAGACGCATGAAAACCGCAGCTTGTGAGGGTCCCAGGGGTGATGCTGGAAGCCTCCACGCAGCTGGAGCCCTTTGAGACAGAAGGTACATGAGGAGCCTGGTCACACAGTGAAGAACCGCCCAGGCAGCTGGGGACGCATGGGCCAGCCCTGTGGGGAGAGCAGGGCCATGGCCAGGCTCTCTTGGTGCCTGTCCAGTGTGGGAAGGGGGCCCTGGTGAGGCCAAATCTACCAGGTGGGGAGATTCAGGCATCCCAGAAGCCTGCAAACAAGAACACTTCCCTTTTTTTGTTTCTTAGTTTAAAAAAAAAAAATAATAATAACCGAAAGATACCTCTACCACTGTGTGGCCGAATCCACTGAGACAAGAGTAACTCTCTCCCTGGAACTCTGGGGTGTACACACGTAAAAAACAGGGCAGGAATTCCAGGGCTGCCTAGAGTTAGTTGTATGGATCGGAAAGGCTCTTCTTCCAGAACCTTCCAAGCATCAGCGTTCCAGTTATCTGTGGGTATCCTGGCCTATGTGAATATGAGAAAAGGATGTTGTAAAGTTTTTTAAAGAAGTTGTTGCACTGTCACCCAGAAACTTACTTCTATACCTAGTAGGGATAAGTACTGGTGCAAAAATATTTGGGTATCCTATCACCCTAAGCAATACTGAAAATTTGTTGCTCACAATTTGGAAATGTCTCCCTATGAAGTAATTCCTGGTTTTGTTTTTTGTTGTGTGTGTGTGTTTGTTTGTGAGACTCTGGCTGGAGTGCAGCGGTATGATCTCGGCTCACTACAACCTCCGCTTTCCACATTCAAGCAATTCTCCTGCCTTAGCCTCCCAAGCAGCCAGGATTACAGGCGCGCACTACCACACCTGATTACTTTTTATATTTTTAGTAGAGACGGGGTTTTGACATGTTGGCCAGGCTGGTCTCGAACTCTTGACCTCAAGTGATCCATCTCCCTCAGCCTCCCAAAGTGCTGTGATTACAAGGTGTGAGCCACCGTGCCTGGCCCCTATGAAATGATTCCTTAACTGAAAACAATGTGTTGGGCTCTTCAGATGCACATAAAAAACCATGGTTTATAAAAAGGGATATTTTTTTGGAGGCACTCGTCTTCATTTTTAAAGGAACAAAAACAAAACATCTCCGAGGTCTGTAGATGGGCTGTTAACTTCTTCTCTGCGGCGAGCATGACAGAGGTGTTAATGCTGACCATCGTCAGGATCTGTTATGTCACTGAGCGCTGGGTGGGCGTGTGATGCCACCACACCAGCCACTGTGAAAGGGAAATAGGGGATCTTTAGGGGAGCGCAAGTTAGAAGCCATGGCTTTGCATCTGACTTGTGGACAGACATCATTAGGTAGGTGTCTGTTTTATAAAGATTTGTCAGCTTGCCTTTGTAAGTTGAAAGCTTGGATCCGAAATCCTGTTTGCATTGGTTGGCATGAAAGCAGTCTGTGGAAATTACTCAGGAGGAACCAGGAAAGCAAGGCAGAGTCATTGATCAACATTTATTAAATTTCCCCAATTTCTGCCGCAGTTCACAGCGGACCCTTAGGCCAACTTGGGAAAACTAGCAAAGGCTTCTGCTTTTAAAAACCTTGAAAATGTGTCAAGCAAATAGTGCTTAGGGAATCCCTCTAATGAGAGGCAGCAGCCACCAGCCAGCTGAGGAATTAGCCTGGTCACCAAGAAGGGGCTAGCACATTTGTGTACATCCTGTCCCGGGTTCATGGAGAAAAGAACACCCAGGCTCTCTCCAGTGTGTTGTGAATTACGGCTCCCAGAGAGGCAAGGCAAAGTGATCATAAACAGCAGCTACAGAAAAGGACACGCGATTGTGACTGGGGCTGTGTCGGATTCATACACACGACCACATTCCAAATTAGCCGGCTTCCCTCGGGGGAGAGATCCAGAGGCCATTGAAGACGGTTCAGCGAAGGTGCCCCTTTGCGAGCAGCGGCAATCAAACAGGCTAATGGGATACATGATTGCTGAAAAGGGGAAGGGAGAATGATGCGGCGGCCGGAGTAATGGTTTTGCATAAATCATAGTGCAGCTCTGCCCAGTATGCCTCAGCCACTTTTGGTCACATCCTTTCCAAGAGGTATTGCAGTCTTGGGAAAGGTTGGAGAAAAGAAATTGAATCACATGAGCTTCTGAGCAAAGAGAGACTCAGAGCAAAGAGAGACTCAGAACTTGGCTGTTCCACCTCGAGGGAGGCCCAAAGGTGCCCGGTGGAAAGAAGTGGGCTGAGGAGCTTGGGGTTACGGTGGGATGAAGGGAGCCACTTGCCCAGTATTTCCAGATTTCCCTCCACCGTGGCAGTGATGACTTCCTCCAAGCTGCCATCACCCTCCTCCAGCTCCTGTGTATAAAAAGCACTGCCGCCTCCCTTCCCTCACACTCCTCTCCAAGGGCCGGAGGCAGCTTCACGCCCAGCCCCAGCAGCGTGGCCACCAGTGAAGGTGCCAGTTTCCCCACAACAGGCTTGCTGTTCACTACTGCTCCCAAGAACAGAATTGGGACCACCCACAGACCCCCCCCCATGCCCATTTGCATTGCATGCAAATCTGAGGATTTCTGGGGTCCCAGGAGAAGTAACCCCAGCCTCGTACACGTTGATGGGCATCTGAGTGGTCTAGGAGCTGGCTGGGGGTTGGCTTACACAGTTGCCACATTTGGCTGAAGGCTGCTAGGCTTAAACCATCAACAGAGATGACTGAGCCAGGCACACTGCTCCATAGAGGGGTGACCAGAGTGAATTGCAGACAGGCTGCCAGGAGTGAGGTGCCAGGGCCCAGATCTTTATGTGGAAATCTTCTCGTTCCCTTTGCCTCCCAACCCCTCAGGACCTCACCTGTGCACACCTTCCTCTCTGCAGCCTGCCCTGACCTCTCTTCCAGGCAGAATCAGTTTCTCCCTCGCCTCTGATATATGGAATGTTACTGACCCCATGCTGGTAGAATTGTTTGTGTGAGGCAGGCATGTTGATACAGTGGAAAGGTCCAGGCTTAAGGGATGCACAGCCCTGAGGTTCATTCCCAGCCTGCCCACTCGCCATTTGCAGAAGAGTGAACACAGGTCCCAGCACAGAGGTGCCTCTGCCCCCATCTGCCCGAGAGGTCCTGAGGGCAGGGGCCGCACTGTGGGCGCACCTGCTGGAGTCTGCACTCAGTGAAATCATCGCAGGGAAAGGGTCTGTGAGAGTCCTTGGCATGAGTGCAGGTCTGCGCTGCTGTGCCGGGAGCCCCGGACCTGCTGCTGGCCACCTTCTGTAGCACCACAGTATGCCTGTCCCCGTCCCTTCCAGGGAACCCCGACAGTCACTGTGGGGCCCTTTTCTTTTCTTTATCAATCTCATCTAGTCTGTTACCAGATTCTGTTCTTTCTTAATTTGAAAATGATTCCTTCCTATTGCTTCCAAATTGCTAAATCAGGGGATTCCAAGGTTTAAAGGTTTGTTGTCATCTAGTTTTTTAAAATACTTGTTATTTGAATTTGTCGCCACAAACGTATATTCCTTTTTAAATAACTTTTTTAGTTTAAGAAAGATTCGTTTTTAAAGAGTCTCCTAGGCTGGGCGTGGTAGTTCACACCTGTAATCCCAGCACTTTGGGAGGCCGAGGTGGGCGGATCACAAGGTCAAGAAATCGAAACTATCCTGGCCAACATGGTGAAACCCCGTCTCTACTAAAAATACAAAAATTAGCTGGGTGTGGTGGCAGATGCCTGGAGTCCCAGCTACTTAGGAGGCTGAGGCAGGAGAATCACTTGAACCTGGGAGGCGGAGGTTGCAGCGAGCTGAGATAGCGCCCCTGCATCCTAGCCTGGCGACAGAGCGAGACTCTGTCTCATAAATAAATAAATAGTCTCCTTTGTCCAAGAGTATCAGGATCCCTGCCCAGCTCCAGGCCAGGCCCTCACCCTATCCCATTGGGTGTGGCCCCTGCTCCCACCCTTCCAACCCACACCCTGCTGCTCCCAGGCCCTCCTTGCTCTGTCGCCACGAGAACCTGTGTAGTTCTTCCTGTTTTCCTTCCACACCAAGTCCCCCCTTCTCCATCCTCTCTAGCTTGGCTGCCTCTTCCTTCCAGACTCACCTCAGATGTCTCCTCCCCCAGGAAGCCTTCCCTGACTCCCTACCTGGCTGGGTCCCACTCCTCTATGCCCCTGGGGCTCCTTCTCCCTGGCTTATGTGACTGCTGGCCTCACTGGACTGTACACACTCTGAGGGCAGCTGGGACCTCGCCCAGTCAGGCACGTAGGAGGTGCTTCATGCTTGTGGTATGTGTGTACCTCCTGACCCTGCTTACGCGTGCAGCGTCATCCTCTGGCCGTGTCTGCTGCATATGTGACGCTCATCCTGTGCTCTGTTTGTGTGCAGAGGCTGTTCCCTCCCCACCTGTCACCTATAGCTTGCCCACTCCCACCCATGGCATGCTCTGCCTCTTCACCCGCCTATCCATTTGTAAAAACACTCTTTTTTCACTTAGAATCTTCGCCACACAGTTTGTGATATAATACAGTTAACTCCTGCCTGTGTATTGCCTTTGAATCTGGCAGCACCTGCGTGGCCTCGTGGAGATGCTCAGGGAGACTGCACTTGCACTTCATTTAGTTGGGATTCTGGGGCCACAGACTGGGACGCAGCTCTGAGATGGCCCCAGTTACTTACAGAGCCACAGGGAGCTCAGTCAGGCAATTAAGGCCTAGGGCTTCCAGGGGCTTCTAGAGTCCCCTAACTTGATGGCAGAGCCTGCTGTGAGCTCAGTGGCATCAGGGAGAGAGACAGTTAGGAGTTCTTTAGGAGAAATATCCATAGGAAAACACAGCAACAGTTGAGATTGGCTGTCAGTCTTGTTAGGTGTGTTGGGAGTAACAGCCATTTGCATTATTAACTGAAAACAAATTGGCTAATGGGCTAAACACAGTTGTGCCCTTACCACTGCCCAAGTTAGACAAGAGATAAATGCAGCTGGAAATGAGAAGTAGAGTGAGAAGCAGGGCACCGACAGGTCGGGTCGTGGAATGTCTATCACATGCTCACCACAGACAGCATCTCTTCCCAGGCTCTTACCAGCACAGTGCGGAGCAGAGACCCGCCCTGATCCCTCCTCCGGTGGGAGGCCGGCTCTGAAGAGCAAGCTGGAACACTAGGCCACTCTGAGGTCTTTTTTAACTTTATTTCTCAATCCAGGGTTTTTATCGATTTGTTTATTCTTGTGCAAGAACCCGAGTCGGTAGAAGGACGACTAAGTCTTGGTCTTGGAGTCAGATCGGAGCTGACAGATGAGTAGAAGGAGGCAGGCAGCGGGGTGGGCCACGGAGCAGGAGGCACCCTGAAGGCGTGCGGGCCGGGGGAGGGGGGAAGAGCTGGCCTGGAAATTAACAGGACTGTAGAGAACCTTGCAAGAGCAAAAGGAGAGAAAAACCATTCAATGCCAGAGGAGCGAGCTTGAGGAAAGGTAATAAGGAGTAGGACAAATGTAAGTCAATTCTAGGATTAGTGTCAGCCTGAGGCTCTGGGGAGCGGCCTCCAGAGATACTGACGGAGCAGGGAGAGCAGGGATTACACAAATAACCGATTAAAGAACATGATGGGGCAGGATAAAGAGCTCCTGTGTCAGCAGGGGGAAGGAGCAGTAAAACGCAGCCTGTCCTGAAAAGTCCTGTGCGTGGGCATGGGAACAGAATATGGCTCTGGGTCATACTGCAAAAGAGAACGGCGTATTTGCTGGGTTACGAGAAGCTTTAGTGGGGGGTGTGTTGAGGACCAGGACTGCACTCTCAGGGTGTGCCCTGGCCCTGCAGAGCCTGACCTCACCTATCCCTGGGCGTGGAAGGAGAAGCACTCATAAGGCAAGTGATTCACGAGTGGCCAACATGCCCAGGGCGGTGTTGTTACTGAAAAACTGCAAGAATGTGCAGCTGATGGAGGAGTGGATTAATGGTTGTTACCTAGAGGATGATTCCCAGATTCATACGGCCTAGCCCAGGGCAGAGCTGATGGCCCAAGTAGTGTTCAGATCTCCACATAAGGCCTTCCCTAGGACCTAGCCCCTCCGGTTGCTGACTGGTAAGCCCTGCAGATGGACCCACAGAAGGAGATTTTATAAAAAAGGAAGGAAAGAAAGGAAAAGGAGGGAGACACCGGCTAAGTAGGGGCAGCTGCAGCCGTGAGGCAGTGAGGGCTCTGCGGGAGGCAAGGACCGGGTCTGAGACCCTGCCCGGTAAGGAGAGAAATCAGCTCCCTCTAAAAGAAAATGGTAGCTTCCAAAACAGAGTGGACACACCAGGAAGACACGGTCTCAGTGTTCACATGAGGAAATGTGAAATGTAAAACAGTGGTCAATAAATGAATTGAAGTGGAAATATGGAAAAGATAGTGATGCAGGGAGGTAAGCATGGAATTTATATTTTCAATATAATTCTGCAGTTGATACTACATTTGTCTCTGTGAACTTGATTCCATGGTAGAAGGATGTGTGTATGCGTGTGCACACATGCTCGTGCTGTGGCAACGAGAGCCCCCATCCCGCCCTTCTCTCCTGCACCCCTCAGCTCACACATGCACGTCAGGTCCCCCCTGAAGCACACTGTCTACTCTCCAGGTCAGGGCCGTGACTCACCCTTGCTTGCGGGGCGCTGAGCTCAGTGCTGTGCCCTGTCTGCACGGTGCTGGCCCGGTGTTGGCACAGAGTTCATGGTGCTTCCAGGCTGACCTGCTGTCAGGTACGCAAACTTCTCTCAGCTCCTAGAGGGTGACTGTCGGCCAGGTGGCTGGTTTCTACACATTGGGGGCGTTTGTTCCAGGCTGGCTTGAGCCATATGAGGTTGAAGTCCACTCCCCAGCACAGCTGCCTTGGCAGGGTCTGTGCTCAACCATTGCAGGACCAGGGAGAATTATGCATCAGGAACCAACTCAGGACAGGACACTGTCCCACTGCAGGGCACGCTCACACACCTTCACACGCACTCAGACTAGGGCCCTGCAGACGCACCCATGAACCTCATGTGCACGGCTTCGGGACGCGGGAGAAAACCAGAGTATCCAGAGACAGCCCACGCGGGCACGGGGAGGAGGCGCAGACGCCACACGGGGTGGACGTTATCTGCGGACCTTTCCACAACCTCACAGAATTGAACCACCACCACCACCACAGTCAACTCCTGTTGACTTATAACCCAACTGCCAAATACAAAAATTAATTAAAAAGAAAAAAACCCATTAGACAAAGGTTAGCAAAGACGGAATAATCCAGTGTGAACATTTTGTAGGAATCCATGTCATGGTGTGTGTAACTTTGGGGCCACTGGCTCATTTCCTTTCATCCTGACTGATGAAAAGGTCTTTACGGCATGCTCGGTGCCATCAGGTGTCTGCGCCGGGCCGGCGTGGGCAGCGGGAAGGACTTCCTCTGACTCCCTCGTGGGAGCCCCCAAGCTGGGCAGGGCAGGATCCCGACTTGCAGCAGCTCCAGGGCCGCATGCTGACCCTTCACTCATGGGCCTTTTCCTCTTCTCTCCCAGGTGTTCCACTGTGTCCACTTTGAGTGTCCAGAGCAGCAGAGCAGCCAGAAGGAGGAAAATAGCGAGGAATCGGGGACAGGGGACACCAGTCTGGCCGGTCAGCAGCTCGACTCCCATGCCCTGCGGGCGCCCAGTGGCAGCTCACTACCCTCCAGCCCAGGCTCCAACTCACGCTCCCCCAACCGGCAGCACCAATAAAGGAGGCAGCGGGCCTGGTGTGACTGGTGGGCTTGGGCGACGGCAGGAAACGGTCTCCTCCCTGAGCAGGGGTCTCTGTTGACTGCCCCCGCCCCTGCCCCTTTCCAGCGAGGAGCTGCGAAAGCAGACACCGAACAGGTTTCCTCCCAAGGACAGAAAGGGGCTGCTTTGTTCTTCTCAATTTGTCCAAATCAGCTGGTCTCGAGGGGGAAAAAATGGGTCTTCAATCTTCATCAAGTCCACCATTAACACCCTACCTCTCTCATCTAGCCCAGGCGCAGGGAACAGGAGGGTCATAGACAGGCCCGTGTTGGAATACAGAAATGGCACACAAACACTCAGGCGGAGGAGAAAGCATCAGGCCTCTGCTGCCTGGAGGCGCCCTTTAGGAACGGGCTTCCTTAGAGTGCTCGTTCTGCTGGAAAACATTGCCCTGGCAACTAAATGATTTTGTTTTTCTCTTAGTTATTCTCCATTCAGTGAATCATACGTGTTCCAGATCTATTTGAAATGCTCAAGCAGCAAATCACTAGTTTTAATCCCTTTTGATGCTATAATTTTCCTTCCTTGGTTTTGAACGGTTCAGCCTGGGGGAACAGAGGCCCATCATGCATGTCTCCTACATGAGACACGGATGTGGCTCATCCTGGCACTTGGGCCACAGAGGAAGTTCCGCAAATGCACACGAGCAAATCAACCTGTGGACACTGGAGTTAATAGTCACTCACGTGGCTGAGTTATTCACCTGTCATTCCTGACACGGATCCAGCCTTTAAGCTTGGGAGGCTGACAAGGAAATAGTTACTATGTGCGCTGCTAATTCACTATTCAGAAGTCTATGTAGATAAACATATACCGAGTTCTGGCATGGCCAGACCTGCCGGGGACTGCCATGGCTTAGCCGCCCCTTCCAGTTGTGTTTAGTGGAGGAGCATTGGAGAGGCAGCCACCTGCCCATCAGCGTCGGGAACGCAGATCTGGGACTCCGTGCTTCCCCCACCCCGCAGTACTCAACTGGGGATTGAAAAATAGCAGTTCTAAGAAGCTTTTCTCCTAATCCTCATCGAAAGGACCTCATTTGATGATGGTGGTTTGATCTGGCTCCGTCTCTTACTTAGTGATTTCCATTCCAGTGCTGCCTGCCCTGGGTAACTGCACACATCATTGCCTGCGCCTCTGCTGTCCCCAGAGCTCCGGCCTCTGTCGCCATCAGCATCAGCCTGGGAGTCTCCCCAGGACGGCACGGCACATGGGCAGCACCGCGGTCCCTGGGTCCTTGGCGCCAACCTGCAACCCTGATCAGAGGAGGGTGAGGGCGTGGGAGTTTCCTTTCAGTGTGTCAAAGACATATCAGCTGCGCTCCAAAAAGAGCCAACAGGTCAGCTGCTTCCTCCCAGTTTAACTTGGTTTTGAGTTATTTGTCCATATGGAAATAGTAGGGTAGCATCAAATTGCATGATTAAATTGGAAGACTGTCTTTCCGTGTGAACACAGGACAGCAGACATCAGAGGGCCACTGGGTCAGGGCGGACACGTTCCTGGGGAGAAGCCAGGCTCTGCCGCTCTCCGTCCTCCTCAGTGGCTCCGGCTGCAGGGCTGAGCTGCTTCCTATGCCCTCAGCTCTGCTCTCTGCCACTCCCTGTTGTGTGGGTGAGTGGAACACCCTGGGGTGCCAGGCATTTCCTAATGGGAGGAGGCTCCTGTAAGGAACAGTGGGCGCCCGCTCCCAGTGGGGGCGCTGGCTGTCAGCCCCCAGCCCCAGGCTGCCAATTAGCCAGAGAGCTCCTGCGCACTCAGCACTTCCTTCCCAGTGTGTTTTCTACCCAGATGGGGACAGAGGAGCCAGATCAGTCATATCAAGGGCAGAGTTCAAACATTTTGAAAGAACCATTCACATGCTTCCTTTTAAACATGGGCATCCCCTGTCCAGAGGCTCCTGGCCTGGAGCAGCGTGCTGCTGACCTTGGGAAGAGAGGGTGGGCTGGTGGGAGGCTGGAGGAGCTACCCAGCCCTGCATCTGCAACCCTCCAGTCCCCTGCCCGCAGAGCACGCAGAGCCCTCCTGTGCTCCGGGAACTAGATAGCAGCTTGGCAGCTCGGCCTCGCGTCGGAAAAGGAACACGCTTCAAAGCCTCGGCCCTAGACCCACATCTGCAGCTCCCTGGCCTGTGGCAATTCTTTCCTTTGGGGCATGCCCTTCCAGATCTCTGTCCTTCCTGCTTCCGGCACTTTAAAGATGCCCCTTATCATCAGATAAAGAGAAGTCAGGGGAAGATGGGGCAGCACGAACAGCGGATGTCCCTGGTGAGGACTCAGGGCAAAGTCTCATTCCCCCACAGCCGCGCTGCCAGCTCGCCTCCCCTCACTTTGCCAGGAGCCTGCCCTGGACTCTGGAAGGACACCGGGCTGGGGTCCACCTCCTTTCCCGGGCTGGAGGGGTACTGCCCTTCCCCAGGGGGCCTTCTGAATGGGGCAGGAACTCTTCTCGTGTGTTCAGCTGGGTCTGGAGGCCAAGTCAAGGTGTGTCACACCACACACCAGGGCAAGGCGCTCATCTCCAGGGAACAGGGACAGGTGAGCAGCTACCAGAAAGTCCCCAGGCAGCCTGCAGTTCCCCGGAGCCTGCAGTTCCCCGGAGCCTGGCTGGTCCTGCAGAGCACTTCTCCCCTGGGCCACCTGGACCAAAGCGACCTAAAAACTTGAAGCTAAAAGCAAGTGCAGATGATGGGATGGGCTGGCAAGTGGCTGGGAGGGTTCCTGGGCACCACAGAGCCCTCAGCCCAGCAGAGAGTGGAGGCTGAGTCCGTGGGAAGCGGGACTTGTGAAGGAGACATGGCCAAGCCCCTGGTCGGGGAGACAGGCTCCCCCATGCCCGGGCCAGCCCCAGAGGCAACAAGCCAACATGAGGAGGGGTGGCAGGTGAGGCTGACGGGTGGGTGCCTGTGGCTCAGGCCTATGAGGGCAATGGTCCTCAGTAACCAACGGAAAGGACACAAGGGCGTCGTGGTCACCACCACCCAGGCAAAGAAATGGGAGGTGGCCAGCACCCCCACCCTTCACTTTTCATCATGATTTTTTTTTTTTTTTTTTTTTTTGAGAGTAGAAAGGCAACTTCATTGGAGCTTTTGGGGGAAAAAGCCTTCAAAGTCACCTTCCAGCAGCTCTGGGGAGGGTCACTTGGGGTGGACTGAGAGTGTCGGGCGGGTAGGGCGTGTGCCTCACAGCAGCTGTGTCCCTGCAGCCAGGACCCAGCAGGGCAGTGTCACAGGAGCCGCTGCAAGCACTGTTGGACTTGAAGCAGCTCTGAACAGCCCCCCGCCCCCCGTCTCTCCCTCACACGTTTTGCCATTTTCTCAGTGCTTTTTCTGCTTTCATTCTTTTGATTTTAGTTAGAAGCGCGAGCCATGATGGATGTGGGACTCTTCTCAATTGCTCTTTAAATTGTCACTTTTTAAACCTTATTAAATGAAGTGTCGATTCCTGACAAATACATTAAAAGTGCTTTATTCCTAGAAGAGTTGGGAAAAGAAATTATTTTCAGCAAGGGTAGGATGTGTTTGTTAGACTGATTCCTTGGCAAAAAAGAGAAAAAAAGCTTTTGAATTGTGCAAAAAATTGCCCAGTAGTTATGCTGTCACCCCAGTTGTCAAACTGCTGTGCAGACGGCTCCAGCCCAGTCAACTTCACCTTCTTTTTAATTTAGAAGATAACAAAATTGTAATCACTTATCCTTTCCAGAGCCAAGGGGGAAAAGGAAGGTATAATCTACAATAAAAAGCGAGCGTTCTGTGTACTGAGGCCACTTGGTAATAAAGAGACAGAGCGTCCCCCTCACAGACTTCAATTAAGAACCTCCCTTTGGACAGGGAAGAAAGGTGTCAAAAGAGGAAAAGAAAATTAAATTTGCCTCCTTCCAGGAGTTTTTCCTCATTAGAGCTTGCTTGTCAGTGTTATTATTTTAATCTTGCCTTCTGTGTGGTGACCAGCTCCTCCGAGCGACGCCCAGGTCGGGCGCGGGCCGGGCCGGGCAGGTCTGCAGCGATGCCGCGGCAGAGGTGGGCATGCTCCATTTATTTTGGCAACTGCAGCCATTGATTCTGCATGTTTATCCTGACAACAGCCCCAGCAGGAAGTTCAGTTAGGAATGTAAAATGCAGTTCATGGTTCTGTGCCACCGTGGCTTTTATTATTATTATATTAAATTAGAAGTTGTCCCAGTGCCTGGTGTTTGCTCAGTTTCCAGAAGAGAGGGAAGGAGAAGGTTGAAAGGACATGCAGGACAACTGGAATGCCCCATCTCTCTCGCTGACACGGACCCAGTCGATCCTGCGGCTGGACGGGATCTGGAGGCCCAGTCATTTGCAGAGTGAATGGTGAAGCGGGCAGAAAAGGTTTGCTTGGAGGAAAGACCAGTTGCAGAGGCAAGGCAGAGAGAGAACGGGTGGAGGCAGCAGGTCTGTCTTTGTGGTAGGTCTCTGGCTTCCAGCAGGGAGGAGGAGGCTATGCCCTTCCTGGCTCTTGGCTACACCACTGAGGACGCTCTGAGGGACAGCATGCTTACCCAGCCTTTGCACAGTGCCGGCCCCAGGCTTCCACGGCCCTCCAGCTAGGACTTTGTGCCTGGGCTCATGCAGAGGCAGGGAACAGGTGCACGGAAGAGCCCCCCACACCCTCCCCAACACACCCTTGTTTGAAAATCACTGTTCTCTTTACTCACTTAAAAAAGTGTACAGGGAACACCTGTTCCTGGTATAATGCTCCAACCTCGCAGAAGGGGCCAGGTGCCCCTCATCTGGCTCTGGCTGCTTCCGACCTGGGCCCACGTCATCCTTCACTTCCTCAGTGACCACCACTGGTCACGGTGCTCCCTGGCCCAGCCTCCGACTCACCCAGCACCCTGGCCTCTCCCACGCCAGTCTGCTGCACCCAGCGAGCTTCCAGTCACAAGCCAGGCTGAACGGCCGTCCTGCCCCGTTGGCTTGGTGTCTCCTTTTTTTTAAAGAACGGAAATATTCCCCAAGAGGCCTCATGGCCTAAAGACTCACAATTATCCACCTGTAATTTATGATAAATGTCTGGGAGCATTTACCATTTGCATCATGAGTATTTATAGCCCTGAGTGGGGAGGGTGGAGGAGGCCCTGCAGCCAGGGGCCACACACCTGTCCCCACTAGTGTCCCCTGCTTGACAGGGCCCCCTCAGCCTCCCCAAGGCTGTCACTGCAGCTCTGACAGCTGAGAAGTGCCACCTTTGAAAGCCAGCGAACAGTCGCCCGCTAGGGGGAAGGCACCGAAGCAGAGGCCCTGGCCCTGGCACAGAGGAGGAATCGCGAGGCGGGACGTGGGCCGGAGGGGCTGAGCAGCCTTCAGGGCAGGGACTGGGCCCTGCGTCACTGGAGACGTTGATATTAGTCCATCCGTCTGCTGCCAAATTGTCTGCTCCCCACCACGTCAGCCCCAGGGGTTTATGTCCCAGGAAGGCGAGGGTGCCCATCTGAGCGGAATTGGGAGGGGACGGCACCAGCTG
Organism: Macaca thibetana thibetana; assembly: GCF_024542745.1. NCBI lineage: Eukaryota > Metazoa > Chordata > Mammalia > Primates > Cercopithecidae > Macaca > Macaca thibetana. Next base: position 39,019,858 of record NC_065581.1, on the reverse strand, counting down.
GTCTCCCTCAGGGCCTTTGCCTCCCAGTGCTGCCCTGATGGCTGCTCCTGCACCACAGCCCCTGATGGCTGCTGCTAGTCCTAAATTCCTGGGTTTACTCCCAGCCCACATCTCCCACCCGGGCCTGAGGGTGCGGCCAGTGCCCTAGTCCTAACCACTACAGGAGTCATTCTGAGACCTGCTGGAGGCCATGGGGTCTTCCCAGGCCCCTCAATCAGCTGCTTCTGGGATCAGCAGGGCAGGGTGCTGCCAGTAAAGACTGTGGGGAGCACAGCCCAGCCGCCCAGGCTGGGGGAAACTGGGGCAGAGCTTCCAGGTCTGTGGGGCGTGACCTCTCCCTAAGGCACTTCAGGCCTTGGGGCGCCCTCCACAGTGACCTTCAGAGAGGCTGCACCGGCTCGGAAGAATAGCGAGAAACCTCCCCGTCACACTCTCCCTGGTCCTTGTGTCCCTGAGCCCACCCCTTCCCAACCCCCAGTGCCTGGAGAATCGAGAGACTGGCCGGGCAGCCTCTGGAGGGGCTCCAGGAGGCCAGGGGTCCTCAGGGCTAGGCCTGGAGCTCGGCCCAAAGCTGCTTTTGTGAAGCCTGTCTCAAATCCGGATTCAGCAGAGGACAAAAACCTCCCAGCCTTTGGGGTTTCCGGGCCTGTAAAGATGTGTGTGCCTCCCAGGTCCACGCTGACACAAGGGCAGGGACCAGGCCAGGCCTGGGTTGGGGATGGCTCTGCAACCCCAGAAGCTTCACCCAAAACTCCAAAGACGCCCAAAAGGCTGTGCTGCTGTGTGGAATGTGTATTATTTGTGAGCACGATGCGGCTTCTTCCTCATTTTGCAGAGCAACCTAAGTGGGCAGATGTACAAACCATGTGTGTTCGAAACCCCCGAGTCGGTGTGTGTGAGAATGCAGGCTTTCTCTTAGAAATAAAGTGGTGATTTGTGCTGTGTTCGAGTCGTCACTCTGCAGCAACCCCTCTCGGCACCCAGGGACAAGCAGGGGGCCCAGGCCGGGGTCAGCCCTTCTGCCCCAGTGCCCTCATGTGGCACTGCCATCCAGCCCTCTCTGCAGGCCCAGGCACTCAGGGGTGTCCGCCCAGGCCTCTGCTGGCTTCCTCTGCCTCGTGGAGGGAGGCAGACAGCCTGGAGCAAAGCAGGCACCGAGAGGCGGGCTTGCTCCAGGGCGGCGGGGCGGGCGGATTCAGGCCAGCACTGTCACCAGCTCTGCAGGGCCTTCCCTCCGTGGAGGGGCCGTCCAGCTCCCTTCCGCCTCCTGTGGCGCCCTCTCCACCCCGCCCCATGGCCTATTCGATGCCCTTTTTAGGGGGTTAGGAAATACCACCTTGAACCCAGACCCCTTCCCTTGTCATTTCTCCTGCTCTGAGCTCAGCCCCAGCTGCTTTCTTCCTCATGTCTTGCTGCTTCTACCTGACGAGCCCATGAGTATTTGGTAGCAACTTCCCCCATTTGTCTTGCTGCCCAGGGGAGACATGGGGAAGGGAACCAGTGAGCCAGGAGGCGGCCCCTTGCAGGTGCTGCCGCTCTCCCTGGCCCCAACCCTGCGTCCTGGGTGTGTGAACGCTGTGGGCCCTGCCGTCTGGGATCCAGTGCCCTCTCCTCTGTCTGTGGCCCCACAACTGGGCCTGAGTCTCCAGCAACTCTGCTGGTGCATGTGGGGCCCGAGACTCCACTCCCTGAACGCGAGGGACCCCAGCCACCCGGGGCCCGAGACTCCACGCGCTGAACGCGAGGGACCCCGGCCACCCGGGTCCTTGGCCTCCTCCTGAGCTGTTGTCACGTGGAAACCAGGCAGGGGTCTGCTCCTCTCAGTGAAATTTCTTCTTGGAACCTAAACTAGGGACTCTCCATGTTTTTACTTAACTTCCACTTGGTGACTTTAGCCAAGCACTGGGGCTCCAAGTCAGGTGCTCCATTTCCAAATGATGCAGGCATCCTCCCGGGAGCACACCCTCCTAGCTTCGATCTTCCAGAACTGACAACTTGTTGCCAATAACTGGCTGACGTGAGTGTTGAACAAGACAAAACCCAATCCAGAGAGCACTGGGCTTTGTCCTGCCACCGCACCCCCCAGGCCCCAGGTCACAGACACCCGGCCTCCCAAGTGCTGGGGACGGAGCAGGGAGGCTGCCTCTCCTGCCCTCCCTCACCTTCCAGGGAGCAGACAGCAGCGTCAGTGTGAATGTGGCTCAGCCCATGTGCAGAGGGAGAGGATGCCTGGCTGGGCGTGCAGGCTGAAGTCCGTGGCCCAGGGAGGCTTCCAGAGAAGGTGACAGCTGAGTAAAGCCCTGAGGGGTGGGGACAAGAGCCGTGGCCCTCTGGGAGAGACTTCCAGGACGGGGGCCAGGGGAAGAAGGCTCGATGCCTCCTGGCTGGTGTGGGGGAGGAGGGGCAGGGGTGGCGGGCCAGGGTTGGGGGGTGAGGAGGCCTCATGGATCCTTGTGGAATGTCAGGCTTGTCTCTGAGGTGGGAACCAGTGGGAAGTGCTGAGCACAGGAGGTCCTAATCGGTTTCACCCTGGGACAGGCTCACCAGCCACTGCCTGGAGAGTGCACTGGCGCCGGCGGGGGTGGGGAGGATGGAGCATGGCGGCAGTGGGCTGTGAGCAGGGGAGGTGGAGGGCTCCGCTGTGCGGGGTCCCCGCAGGACTGCTGCACGCACAGCCTGAGAGAAGCAGCAGAGGCAAGGCTGACCCCCAGATGGGACTGCCCTTTCCGGACTTGCAAGGCTGCGAAGGAGCCGCTTGGAGGTGGTTGGTTTTGGACATGCTGGGTTTACCAGAGAGCGAGGAGGCCAGGGAGCCTGACTTAGAAACCCCAAACACAGACCCCAACAAGCAGCTAAAGAAAATGACACAAATTAAAGTTCACACTAGTCCGTTTGTGATGGAAAAACAGCAACTTCCTCACGTTATCCCAAGCCAGAGGATCATGCCTTGTCTTCAGACCTCAGCAGGGTAAAACCATGTTAACACCGGGAGCCCCAGTTTGTAGGACTCATTAAGATTTTATTATTTGGACTCCAGAACGAGTCAGGATGACCTGATAATTTTGGTTTGCCTCAGGGTGTAATGTGTTTCTGTTTCATTCGATGACTGGAACAGTAGTTCTCAAACTCTGTGGTGGGTGAGAACTTGACCAAGTGACATGTGCTCACCGCCCGCCCCGACAGGTTCTGATTCAGGGGGGCTGCTGTGGACCCAGGGGTCACATTCTTAAGTGCCCCCCTTGGTTCTGATTCTGACAACCCACCCAGTGCTGCTGAGGACAGCTGGACTAGATGCGCAGTCAGCAGCGAGGACCCTGAGTCCGGGGATGGGTGAGGTCCCAGCTAGCAGGAGGGGTTGGGGGTCACCGGCATCTCCGGTGTTTAGAACCAACAGCCTAGAGGAGGGGACCAGGCAGAGGGGCTGGTCGTAGGTTGAGCCCTGGGCAGCCAAGCAGCTGGAGCCTGGGGAGGCGAAAGGGGACAGCAAAGGAGGGCTGAGGGCTCCGAGGCTGTCCCCGCAGCTGGCAGTGCAGCCCAAGGCAGGGCCGGCTCGAGCAAGAGGAGGCTGAGGGCTGGCCAGGCCCACAGGCAGCATCCGGCTCTGGTGGGTCCTCACGTGGTTTTTGGCGTTGCCCACATTTGGGACCGTCCCTGAGGCTCACTGTAAGCTCCTGTGTGGGCTCTGGGACCCCATTTTCCTTTTCTGATGTTTACAAGCCTTCCAACACACTGGTCTTTCATTTTGGTAGGGACTGACGACAGACTCTAAAGACACCCTTTGCCCACCTCTAGAGTCTTAGCATTTCTTCCATTGACAGGATTTCCCCCCAGCGCCCCGTAGCCACCCTGCGTCTCCCACACCAGGATTCACTGGCCCAGGACGTGGAAGGATAGACTCTTCTGAAGCGGCTCCACATTTCATTGTCTCCTCACCTAGCTGAGACCTCAAAACTTCCAGAACATTCTACTTGTTTCACCTAGTTTAATTTTAAAGATCTTGGACTTCGAATTCCAGGTGGCAGACTGCCAGTTTGGAGGGCAAGTTGACAGTCTTGACTAAAATGGAATGTGTGCAGAAGGTAAGATGAGCATGTTACACCCCCTTCTCCCCATCATAAGCAATGACCAAAAAGACCAATCGTTTAAAACAAAACAAAACAAAAACAGAATGGAAAACAAGAAGGTGCCAGCAGCTCAGGAAATGGTGGAGGCCAAGAAACAGAGGGTGACCCAAAGCCCCAGGCAGGCTGGACTGGACGTTTCCATATCGAACCCAGCACGCAACAGACAGATGACACAGTGCTCCTCGGACCCACGAGCAATTCAGAGTGGCCGCGCCTCCGCCAGGGCAGGCCCCACCTGCTCCAGGGCAAAGAACGCCATGGGGCTTCCTTCCTTCCCTGCACCTGCTCAGCAGTCTTTGTTTTCTCGTCTGTCCAATGGAGCTACCAGTAACACCTTTTGGGACTGTGAGGATTAAATGAGCCTGGGGTGGGCGTTGGGGGAGGTGGTGAGTGTGTGTGTGTGTGTGTATGTGTGTGTGTGAGAGAGAGAGAGAGCGAGAGAGAGAAAGAGAGAGAGAGCCGCCAGCCGTTCTGATGATAACATTCTCTGGGTCTACACCAGTGGCCCTTTCTGCCCGCATTTTTATTACAACATAGTCCTAACACTGCATTTCACCGTCAGGCGCCTCCGTCCACTCCACTCCTGGGCATTCCTCCCAGCTGATTCGCCTGTCTTATCTGGGTCCCCTTTGGAAATGTGGGCTCCTCAGAGTATCTGGAGTCACCTCTAGAGGCCTGGTCCTTTGGGAGTGGGCAGGGCCCTGGGGAACCCTGCTGGCCTCCGGAAGCTGTTGGGGAGATACCCAGAGAAGCCTGACGGGCAGCAGCGCTGGGTACAGGGCGACAGGCCCGAGCCAGGAGGCCCTACCATGGGACCACAAGCGCCCATCCCAACCGATGACACTGCAGATGTGACCAAGGGCCAAGGGCACAGGTCAGATGCCCTGAGGTGGGCAGGGGCAGCTCAGGAGCCTGCAGGGGTTGGGGGACAGAAACGCAAGAGAGAAGTGGCGGCCCAGCCACTCCTGACAGCTGGGCCAGTGGGAGCGAGGCACAGACGTGGTGAGACGTCTACTGTATTTGTGCCGTTCCCGGTGATGCCCTGACGACCGCCTGTCACCACGGCCCTCCTGGGGCAGCAGATCACTAAGAGACAAGGACACAAGAAGTAGGGGGCTGCTGCTCCTGGCAAACCCGAGCTTCTCCTCACAGCTGCTGGAGGCCAGAGGTGTGCCCCAGGGCCCCGCCTGGAGGGAGGTGCCCAGGAGCCTATGAAAAGCACCAAACACCCACAGAAGACAATGACACCACGTGGGGCCAAGCCCGATGTCCTCCATCACACACCATCGCCCAGCTTCCATGGGCTCTGCAAATTTAAGGGGAAAAAATGGGAAGCCATTTCTGAGAAAATCCACCCAGGACTCGCTCCATCTGCACACCGGGGCGCTCCAGTTGGAGAACGAGTGTCGCAAGGTTCCAGATTCAGGCTTTCATGCCTTTGTGTGGCAGGGCAGCTGCGAGGCTGCATTCGGGTGTGGCTTTGATCCGGCTGCACCCTGGAACTGCCTGCAGAGCTTTGTAAGAACCCACCCCTGACCGGCCACCCCTGAGACTGACTTGGTCTTGGTCTGGGGTGGATCCGGACACAGAAATCTTTAAAAACTCCGCAGGTGATTCTGAAGGCAGTCATGGCCGAGAGCCACCAGGCAAGGGTCTGAGATTGTGGAACCTTCCACATTCCCTAGCTGGGGAACGAGAGGCCGGGGGCCCCGTTAGAGCTCTGCCAGCCTGGGAGAGGCTGAGCTGGCCCAGAACCGCATCCTGACTCCAAGCCCGGGGCTCCCTTCCCTGCTGCCAGAGCTGACCAAGTGGAGAGGGAGCCGCGGAGCCTGGAAAAGGCAGGTCTTCCTTTGAGGGCCTCATGGAAGGTGCCAGAACCCTCCCTCCTCCTGGCGTCGATTGCCCTACCTGCACTTTCTGCCTTGAGTCCACCAGGACTGCTGATGTCACACACTTCTTTGTCCCTGCTCATGGCAGGCCCCCCAGGAGGGCCTTCTCCCCGATCCGGTCCCCACACAGCTCTCTAGTCCCATCCTCACCTGGCACAGCCACCCGGGAGGCCCAGCAACACCCTCTGGAACCTGGCTGACTGCGCCCACTCTCCACCCATGACCGTCGTGGGGCCGAGAGCTCCCTGCAAGTCCTCTTGACATCACAGAACCACCCTACAGGACTTGGTGGCCTAAAACAACATTTGTTTTGCTGAGGAACCTGTAGTTTGGCCAGGGCTTGGCAGGGGCGGCTCCTATCTGCTCTGCTTGGCACCACCAGGTCAGCCCAAAGGCTGGGGTGGGTTATCTGGAGCCCTGCTCACTGGCCACGGGTACGGCTGGTGCACGGCTGGGCACCTGGGCACCACTGCCTCCGTCTGGTTTCGCCACATGGTCTCTTCAGCATGGAGGCTTCAAAGGAGCAATATTTTTTTTCTTTAATTGAGGTGAAATTCACAGAACGTAAAATTCACCATTTAAAATGAACAATTCGGTGGCATTTGGCACATCATGGTGTTGCGCAACCACCACTTCCAGAACATTCTCATCACCACGTTCCTCACCCCAGAAGGGAACCCCACACCCATTGGGCAGTTGCTCTTAACCTCTCCTCCACCAGCTCCTGGTGCCAGCCCACCTGCTGTCTGTCCCTGCGGCGCTGGCCACCCTGCTGCTGAACGCATGTTCGCCTTGGCGGCTGGCTCCTTTCCCTTTGCACAACGCTTCCGAGGTTCCTGGGCTGCCACTCAGGTCAGCACTTTCCTTCGTTCACGGCTGAACTGCAGGACTGCGCCAGGCTTTGTGGATCCCTCCACCCCGTGACGGACACTTGCGTCGTTTCTACTTTGGACTGTCGTGAACGGGGCTGCCTGCAACCTGGGGGCATGTGTGCGTCCCGCTCTCAGCTCTCTCAAGTGTGTGCCGAGCAGTGGCATTGCTGGGTCCCATGGTAACTCCCTGTTGGATTTTTTGACAAGCTGGCAGAGGGTCTACCGCGGCGGCCGCCAGCGACACACAAGCGTCCCAGCCTCTCCATGTCCTCGCTGTCACTTACTTTCCGCTCTTTGGTTATCACCAACCTACTCATGTGAATGGCCAGACTTCTTGCGCGTCAGCCCGTGTTCCCAAGGCTCATGTCGCCTGAGAGCGCCAGGTGGGCCTTCTCAAGCCACTTTCAGATGTGGCCTCATGGCCAGGAAGGTCACCTCCACCACACGCGCTCCTGCCCATGTCCAAGGGGAGAAGCTCCGCTTTTCCACAAGAGGAGCGCCAGAGAATTGAGGGGAAAAACGTTTAACAATCACGACATCTCCACGTTTCTCATTCGCTCTCTCAGACCAGTGCCACTCAACGTGTCATCTCGGGACAAGATAAGGAGCTTATACCAGAAAAGACATCAGCACCTGCCCCTGCGCCAGGACAGTCTTGTCAGCTGACCCAACTGCGCTGCCTCTAAGTCAGGGTCCTGGGACACAGCGGAAGGCCTGTGCCCCGCGGGGGTGGCGCTCTGAGCCTCCCCCAGGTTACACAGGGCCGGAAGGTTACACAGTTTGGGAGCCCCCCTTTAAGAAAAAGAGTAAAAATTCTGACTCCCAAATTAGGTACAAAATGGGAAAAGAATTCACAACAAATTACACGTTTTAAAGTCGACAAATCCCTAGATGTCTGCAGTTCACCCTCACTGGTGGTGACACATCTGTCACACTTTGTTCCTACATTGCCTGGCTGTGTCCTCTTTCATCACCCCTTCCCGTGATAATGATCTTGTAGTATCATGTAGGAATAGAAAGGTCCCTCAATCTTTCCTCGAGTGTGGTTGATCTCTGTTTTGAATTATTGCTACTTTAGAAAAGTCTCTTTCATCTTCACAACTCTTATTGGCACAGTCATGGAAATGTTTAGAACTGTAGTCAAGTGTGGGGGAACTGTTCTCAAGTTTCTTTCATGTCTGAGCTGTAAGATTCTAGAACACGCCCAGTGTTCCTAAACTCATCTTTAATGCTCTGACAGGAGTGTGGTGCGCTTCTGACTGTGCAGCATCGTCGAGCGTGTTCCTGACAAGAGCGAACGTCTGTATCGAGCAGGTACTGATGAGAATCAAGTCTTCCTGGTTTACGTTCACACACCTGCTGGCGGGAAGAATTTTCCACAGACTTCCGGCTCCAACATATCAAGCCTCATCTCTCCTCCACAATCTGTACTCCCTGTTCCAGGTCCCGAAGGACACGTTCCTAGCACAATACAACCGTGGCCTTGCTCCTTCTGGTTACGACACCAGGTGTCAGGCAGTGGACAAGAAGCATGTTCTTGAAGCCAGCCCTACCCCAGGATGACTGGCAATGACCTACTAAATGCAGAAGTGACTGTGAACCGCACAAGTGTATCCCACTAACCTCAAACGAATCGTGTCCCTAACTCTGCTTACCCTTAGCCAGATCCCAAAAGTACCATATGGCCTCGACATCACCCAACAGAAGAGGAAGTATGAAGGAAGGGAAGTTAGAATGGAAGGAGGGAACAGTTTTAACCAACTGCAGTTCAAGTATCTCACTTCTGCAAATGTTATAAAATCTTGGGAGCATGCAAACACATTGCCGAGGCCCAATTGCGAGTGAGGGGCCTCAAGCTAAGGCTTTGTCTCCCGGTAAATCCACGCCAGTGCCCCACCAAATTGTTGCTACCCCCTCACCCAACCTCACTCACTCCTTGCGACCCTGCTCCGTATGTCCCTGAGAACACAGAGCAGAAGGATCCCACTCCCGCTTGCTGGGCCTGTGCCCACACCTGCCACCCTGCGCTCTACGCCCCATCATGGCATCGATCCCAAATTTCCCCCTCGCTACGGGATCATTCCAACAGCATCAAAACATGCAGCGACTTCTCCTTATTAAAAAATAAACTCCCTCGCCCCCACATCCACTCTCCTGCCCGTTTGCTTCCATTGTAGCAAAACTGCTTAAAGAAGAGGTCCAGCTGGGCGGCCTTCCCAGTCTCCCTCCCCAGGAATCGGTCCCCAGCGCCGGGACGGTTGGGGCCTGACCGGCAGCTCACGGAAGTGGCCACTCCCTGCTCCTCGAAGTGCTCCTTTCCCGCCTGGCTTCTGGGACTTCCGTCTTTCTGTCTCTTCCTGCTTTGCTGGCAGCTCCTTCTCGGTCTCCTCTGCAGGTTCTTCCAGCTCCCTGGATGGCGTCCCCAGGCACAGCCTCCATCCGTCTCTTCTACATTTACACTCCCTTCTTTGGTGTCCTTGGCCCAGCTTGTGGCTTTAAATACTAGCTGTATGCAGGTCACTCGAAACTCTGTATCTCATTTGTACACCGACATCCACAGCAGCCTCATTCACAGTAACCACCATACGGAAGCAGTCCCAGTGCCCACTGACAGAGGGCTGGGCAAGCACGTGTGTTCCATCATACGGGGCAGCAGCGTCCGCCTGAAGACGGACACGGACACATCTACCACGTGGATGAGCCCGGAGGACATCGTGTTGGGTGAAATCAGCCAGACACAGACAGACGAGTACTATGTGATTCCCCTTCCAGTTCTGGAGGTGGACACGGGCGATGGTTGCACGACACTATGAGACTGAATAATACTAAACTGTATACTTAAAGATGGTTCAGATGGCAAACTGCATGTTCTGTATGTTTTACTACCATAAAAATTATTGGGGAAAAAATGCCCATCTCCAGCCAGGACCTCTCCACTGAGCCCTGGAACTGTGTATCCAGGCACCACCCCCACTGAGCCCTGGAACTGTGTATCCAGGCACCACCCCCAACCCCCGGCCCCGACACACACACACACACACACACACACACACCTCTTCTAGCTGGGTGTCTTGTCTACACCTCAGCAGTCTGCTCTCATCCCACCCCCTTCACACGCCTGCCCGTCATTCATTAACGGCATATCTGTCTTTCCAGTGGCTCACACTCCAAACTAGAAATTGCCTACAGTTCCTCTCTTCTCTCACCCACACCCAGCCTGTCAGTGACTCCTGCTATCTCCACCCTCAAAAATCAGTCCAGGATGCGGCTCTTCTCGCCACCTCCCTGCACTGAACCTTCCTGCTGGTCTCTCGGACCAGCCAGCCGGTCCTCTGGTCTGTGTCCTCCCTCGCTCCCTGCAGGCTGTTCCTGGCACAGTGGCAGCCTGACTGAACCCCCAGGCGGCAGGCAGGGCCCTCCACGCCCATCACAGAGAAAGGCCCTCAGACCCTATGCTTCTCTCCCTGCTCCCTTCCTGCTGCGTACCGTGTATGCCTGTCACCCCCCTAATATTCTTTGCACTGCCCTTATTTTATGCTCTCTGGCTGTAGGCTGTAGTTTGGGTCACCACCATATCCCCAGTGCCTGGGACGCAGCCTGGCATATAGCAGGTGTTGAATGAAGGTCACCCTAGCCAGTGGGCTGTGGGCTGGAAGATGCCCCTAATGGGCCTCCCACAGTGCAGACCCAGAGCTTTACCTCGGGGTCTATGTCTTGGTCCCCACCCCACCCTCAAACTTGGGGACCTTGTCACACAGAGCGGATCCCTCTCCTCCTACTTTGGGACTCCCTCCTCTTCAGCTCCTCCTGGTGCTTGGTGGGCGTGGGCCTGAGGACTCCAGAGACACTCCCTGTCAGCGAGTTCTCCCATCGAACCCTGTGACGTGTCCCCCAGGCCCCTTCAGCTACACTCCTCACTGCAAGGATTGGTGGGGCTGCCTGGAAGAGGCGGCCAGGAGGGGAGCCCTAGGTGTGGGGTCCTTCCAGGTCAAAAACTCAAAAGGCCTTTTATTAGGTCCCGGGTCTGGGGGGCTCTCATTTGTCAACAATTCGATCACCTAACCCTGTGTGATGCCCCAGAGGGTGTGCAGTGGGAGGGCCAGGCCTGGGCCCAGCACGTACTCGGTGTCGCCCACCCTCCTGCTCCAGGCACTTTTTCCATCCCAGACTCTCCAGTGACAGGCAGGAAACACTCTTCTGTTTCTGTGTGAATTTGGACGCAGCACTTAAGCCAAGGGCAAGGTGACGTTCCATGCATCTGCCCAGCCAGACATCTGGGTTGCTGGACGTCATGCCACAGAAGCCTGGAGACAGGAGCTTCCGGGCTGACCTGATGAAGGGAGTGAATCTGACCGCTCCAGGTGCCTCCAAGTGGAATCACATGGGATCGAGGGAGAGTTGTTCGGGTGTTTGGCACACAGTAGGTGCTCAATGAACCAGGGTAACTTTTCCCAAGGTGTGCTGATTAAGAAAAGGTTTCTTGGTAACAAATAAGCTTGGTGTTGCCAGAGCCACCTTTCCCAGGGTTTTTAAATTAAAAAAAGAACAAATATACATGTATATATATATATGTTTAGATGTGGGCTCTCAGGCTGTTGCCCACGCTGGAGTGCAGTGGCGCAATCCTAGCTCACTGCAGCCTCCAACTCCCGGGCTCAAGCGATCCTCCTACCTCCACCTCCCGAGTAGCTGGGACTATCAGGCGTGTACCACCACCCCCTCCCCGCAGTGATTTAAAAAAATTTTTTTGCATCACATGCCACATGCAGGGTTTGAAAAGGAAAAAAATATGTATTTTTTCGTACAGATGAGGTCTCACCACGTGGCCTGGTCTTGAACTCCTGGACTCGAGAGATCCTCCCACGTTGGCCTCCCAAAGTGCTGGGATTATAAGCTCGAGCCACCGCCCTCAGCCTTTGGGAGTCTTAAACATGTGCTGTGCTGTGATGTGCCAGCTGCCTGCATCTTCCACAGCAGCTCTGATCAAAACCAACACTCTATGTTGCATCTCAGAGACCTGAACTCCCTGAAACCCACTTTCCGAGAACAGTGAGGCGGGTTTCTGAGGACTTTGCCCCTCAATTCCCAGGAAGGGCTTCCATCATTCCCTTATTAAGCGTTTCAATTTTTCAATCAATGTTACACGTATAACTGTAGTCATAAATATAAGGCCTACTGTATTCCTATCTCCTATCCCAAAGAAAACCAATGTGAACTTTAAGCTTTTTCTTCCTCTTTTACCTCCATATTTCTAAACAACACACTACTGTCGAGTTTTCAGCTTTGGACATCCTTTGTTGACTTCCTGCTAAGAACAAGAACTTGGCTCTTACCCTCTGCCACCAATACACAGGCACATTCTTTCCCTCTCCCAGTCCCCTACTGAGAGCCAGCGTACATATTTACCAGAGCAATATTCACTAGTATTTGTGTTCACATTATTTGTATGTAAATATTATTCACAGCTGAGTCATGCAGGGTCTGCGGCTCCTCTTCCTGCGTATTTCTGGTAGGCATTAATACACTGTTATTATTTGTTTAATTATCTGTATCTCTGATTCTTAGACCTTCTCCAAGCCCTCTGACAGGACCCAGTGCTCACAAGACATGGGGCCACCTTGCAGGCCCAGAGCTGTGCTGAGTCTCCCCCGAGTCCGCCCCGGGTCCCAAGGCTCCATGTCTTTCTCCAGTCGCTCCTCCCTCCCCTCCCTGGAGCCTTCCCACACGTAGTTGTGAGAATGGCTGCAGAGGAAGCCAGTTTTTGAGACTCCTGCAGGCCTCTCTTGGGTGTTTGTGGGACCCTCTCTCCTGGAGACCCTCTTCTTGGGGCTAGAGGGGCTGCTCACAGCTCCCTGAATGTGCTGCTGATGGCTCCCTTGAAGACCACGGCCCCCTCCCACCCATGGTTTCCTGTTTCTCCCATCACCCAGCAGGAAGGTTTCTCTTGTCTTCCCACCATCCCCTCTTCTTGCTGTGGATTTTTGTTGGCATAAAATCCTCTGTGAAGCAATCAGGAGGGAGCTGACGCAGACCCAGTTCCTGCGGACCAGTGGGCAGAGCACAGCCCACTGCTCCCTGCAGGCCTGCCTCACACCCGGGCCACCAAGGCCCTCTCTTGCCCTTTGCCCACATGCTTGTTCACCACCACCAGGCACTTTCATGACAACTATGTGGTCAATATCTCTGTCCTAAAAGTAGTGGGGACAGTTCCCACCCCTGGGCCTCGGCCCTGCCCTGCCAAATTTTTTTTTTTTTTTCTTTTTTCAGAGGGAGTCTCGCTCTGTCGCCCCAGGCTGGAGTGCAGTGGTGTGATCTCCGCTCACTGCAAGCTCTGCCACCTGGGTTCACGCCATTGTCTGGCCTCAGCCTCCCGAGTAGCTGGGACTGCAGGCGCCTGTCACCACACCGGCTAACTTTTTGTATTTTTAGTAGAGATGGGGTTTCACCATGGTCTTGATCTCCTGACCTCGTGATCCGCCCACCTCTGTCTCCCAAAGTGCTGGGATTACAGGCGTGACCCACTGCGCCCATCCTACCAAATGCTTTTTAAACATTTAAAAATGTAGTAAGTTCATCCTATACACTAAAGAGTGCCACAGCACACACCTCCCTCCAAGCCAGCCTTTGGGAGCCTTCGTCATCCATCCTGGAGGCCGTTCCTAGGGTGGGGTTCAGGTCTAGGGCATGCTGCCTTCCCTCAAGACTCAGCACCCGCTCCACTCACGCCTGGGGCCCTCAGGGCTGGGGCTCATTTTCTCATCTCCCCCAGTGTGTAACCTCCTGGCTGCTGGCACAGGCTTGGCCCTGCAGACCCACCTTTACCCCAAGGCCAGCCCCGCAGCTGCCCAGGGCAGAGGCCCCCAACAAAAAGCAAGGAAGTGGCTGTTTAGCCTGGACACTAACCGGACGAGTGCCCCCAAGTACTGCAGACGGACTCTGCACACAAGGCCCCCATCTCTTTCCAGCCCTGGCCAGGGAGATGGGTCAGTTTTCCCAGCAACCCAGGGGGCACTTAGGAGAATGGGTGAAACAAGGAAGCGAAACTTTCATACGATTGGTTTAATTTTTTTTTTCAGCAGGAGAAAAAAGAATAAAGTTACAAGATTCTTTTAATATTTTCACAATGTTAAAACTAAAACTGAGCTCTAGGCTATGTGTGTAAGTAAATCTAGAACACAAAAGGGTTAAATAAGATTTTCTCTTTTAAAGATACAAGAATTTAAGCTTTCCTTACATTTAACAAACTTCACAGAACAGATACTGCAGGGGAACAAGCCCCACCCCCCACCCCCCCAGCTCTAAGTCAGGAAGCGAACATGGGCTTCGCTCCCCTGGGCCGGCTCCCCAGGGCTCCTTCCCACGGCTGCCTCCACGCAGCAGGCAGTGGGCAGGGCCTGGGGACGGCCGGGAAGGGAGCGCACAGCCTCTTCGGGACCAGAGCTTGGCGGAGGCCTAGGCGGGGCTGCCTCACTGAGGATGGCCCATATGGTGGCCAAGGGCTGTGGCTTGACAGCAGTGGTAAACGCTGGGCAGACCTGGCCCCTCTGCCCTGGGCTGCCCTAGAGCAAGACACCGGTCTGGGTCCTGAAGCAAGAATTAAGGCTGGGGATTTTGCAGCGGGTTCCACTCTGGTGGGTGGAGGGTGGGAAGAGCATGACTTCCTATTTCAGTACGTCGGATCAAAAAAATATTTGCAGTTGCAGGTGTTCAGCTGTTAATTTGCAGACAGAGTTGAACCATTTGTTGTTTTATAAAAGGAAAGTTGCTGGGTTAAACTATTCCAGTAGCCTATGTGTGGGCAGATCCACGCTGCCTCTGCAGGGGCCTCCTGCCCTCACCCACCTGGATCAGATGCGGACCTAGAACCACTGGGACCGCTCACCCTGCCTGGGCTTTCAAGAGAATCCTGATCCTGTCCACCCAGCCCCAGCCCCAGCCCCAGCCCCACCTGACTGGTAGTGATTTCCCAACATGGGGCAATGAGGCCCACTCCCACCCTTCCCCACCTGGCCTGAGCAGCTGCAGCTGCTGAACTCCTCTGTGAACATGAGGGGGCACAGGTGGAGAAATGCACCCTCAAGGCCCTCACCCACCAGAGCAAATACCACTCTCGGAGCTGGGCCACAGCCACAAACCGCTGTTCTAGACAGATCCAAACCCACTGTCCCTGGGACGTATGCTGCCTTCCCTCACTAAACTTGCTATGTGGTAGATGTGGACTGGGTGTCCTTGGACTATGGGGCTGCATAGAAACGAGAATGGAGGCCACGGCATCATCCTCTTGGCCCCTGGAGGCACGGGCGGCTCCAGCTGGAAGGGGCAGAGCCCGTGGGCGGCAGCTTCCCTAGCTGCTCCCAGCACTTCTACTGATTCTTGTTGGCTATGAAATGTCTTTTTAAAAAACTCCCAATATAGAAATCTGGCTGCAGAGGCCAGTGTGCAGACCCGGCCACCGCACTGTGCTGCCATTCGCCGCATCTGGTCCGTGCCAGATCCCTGCACTGGCGAATGGCAGACCAGAGCCGGCGGGGACAGGGCACTCTGGCTGCTTCTCGTGGCCTTGGATCCTGTGTAGAAAAGGCGGGTCTCGTTCGTGGACTAGTCTTGAGTGGAACTAATTTTCAAAGTGAGGTTACTGTTTCTCTTCTTGTGTGATGAGTTTTTTCATAGCAAGTCAGGTAAAAAAATTTCCATAAGAATCTGTCCCCCACCCCCCATTTCCAGCTCTGTGGGAGAGTGAGGCCACCACCCAGCCCAGCCATGTGGCCAATCTCAGCAGCCTCCTGTGGCCAAGGCACACATGGCCATCAGGTATCCTGGCTACTGGGACTAAGGATAAGTGAAGAGGTGAAAGGCCGAACATTAAACAGAGTTTCTGGCAAAGCCATGTGCGTCGTGGGAACTTTAACACCAGCTTCTACTCCTCTATTAACTCAGAGTCTCCGTCTGGAACACTTTCCACTTAAGGCTTTTTATAAGTTTGACTCCAGCAGTGACAGGTATGTGTTGTTTTAAATCCACTAGCCATGCTCAAAAAAAAATATTCTTCATGTTTTAATTTTATACAATGGCTAGCAGGCACCTTAGTAACCAGCCAGAAATCAATTTCAACCACCATCAATCCCTAAACTACAGTACCAGGATGGCTGGCTAAAGAAAGGAAACGGACTGGCTGCAGTCTGACGCGTGCCCAGTACAAGGTGTCTGGCTGACTTTGTCCTAAATAAGGCTAACATTAGTGAACTAAGAACAGCGTCATGTGGTGGCCATGCCTGGCCTTCAGGAGCACCCCTCCCCGATGCGCTGGCAGGAGCGCCCCACTTTCCGGTCCAGCTTCACCATTTTCATGATGGCTTCCTCCCGGCCGCGGCCCATGTGGTCAAATGTGCAGTCGTGCTGCTCGGGAAGGCGATGTAACATACAGAACACATAACCTGCAGCAGTGGGAGAAGCAGAGGAAACAGAGTATTAGGGTGGCCTCCAAGTGCACAGAGCCTCACTATTGCCTTTGTCCAGAGGATGGAAGGGCATCCCAGTGGGTGGACAACAGTCACTGCAGGGGTTCCTGATGCAGCAGAGAGCTCACTCCAACACCCACACCCTGTAGCAAGAGGGTCAGCACTTCGCATTCCACAGCTGCTCAAGCCCGTCTGATGCCCTCCGAACTCACAAGCTGTGGCTGCTCAGAGGCTGCCCCTGCCTGGACCCTTGAAGGGTAGAACCCTAAGTTGATGGCTGCAGTGAGACACAGCCCTCTCCTTGGAAATGAGTGGGCTCTGCGCCCCCGCCAGCACCACGCAGGCGGAAGAGCACAGGCTGTCAGCTCAGCACTTTGCTTGGCTCAGGAAAACTGTGATTTCCACCACAGGATGCCCACCATTTCCAGGAGGCAGGAGAAATGATTATGTCTTAAATGACATTCCACCTCCTGTACAGCCGGGGCTAGAGAGGATGGTGGGAGTGATCAAACCACAATCCACAAATGAGTGGGGGCTCTCAAAGGAAAGTGGATTATTTCTAGTGCTAGAAAAGGTATTAGATAGAAACAGAGGAAAGGACAGCAATGCTGGGCTCGAATTGCCATCTCCAAGGAACCTGAGACTTCTTCTTCTTCTTTTTTTTTTTTTTTTTTTTTTTTTGAGATGGAGTCTTGCTCTGTCACCCAGGCTGGAGTGCAGTGATCTTGGCTCACTGCAACCTCTGCCTCCCGGGTTTCACGCCATTCTCCTGCCTCAGTCTCCTGAGCAGCTGGGACTACAGGCGCCGGCCACCACGCCCAGCTAATTTTTTGTATTTTTAGTAGAGACGGGGTTTCACCGTGTTGGCCAGGATAGTCTTGATCTCCTGACCTCGTGATCTGCCTGCCTCGGCCTCCCAAAGTGCTGGGATTACATGCATGAGCCACCACGCCCGGCCAGAACCTGATACTTCTAACTTCACCAGGTAGGTGGGCAAGGTTGAGATCCCCACACTCAGGGCCTCCCAACTGTCCTTCCCTCCCAGAAGTGCAGGATGCTGCAAGGCTCTTTTTGAAGCAGAGAAATCCGAAGGAGACATTGGTCTGGTAAATAAGAGAAAAAGACCAGTGATGAAAGATCAAGAGGCCTACCAAGCAGGGATCTGGTACAGGTAACATCACTCTGGGCCGGGAACAAGGAGGGGAGGGCTGCAGGCAGCCAGGAGCCAGGCTCAGAGAACACAGGGTGCACAGCTGCACCAGGGTGTCACCCATTCCCTCCCGCTTCCCAGGCAATTTCTAGAGCGGCTGATATGCATGTGGAGCACAGACGTCTGAGGTCCCAGGGTCTGCCGGCTGTCTCTTTCAGGAACACTGGGGAGAACAAGATCAGGGCTAGGAAGACACCTGCCAGTGCTGGCTGGCTCCTCACCACCTTCTTATCCCATCAGCATTAACTCACCACACCTCTAGGCCCCGTGAGCCTAGATCAGGTTCACAGGAGCAAGCTTCTGGGTGAGTCCAGATCCATTCCTAAACCTGCTCCCCCTGTCCGCAGCAGGCATCCCACAGCAGCCTGCCCAGGCAAACACTCTCCTCACTTGTTTTCCAAGCCAACGGCAGCTCTTTTCAGACTTCTTTCTTTTAAGCCCTCATCCAGGCCATAAAGAACAGCCCTTGCAAACTGACTCATCCCTCCTCACATCAACTTCTTTTCAGAGATGGAGAGGCTGTGCTTTTAGAAGAGCAGCAAGCGCCCAAGCAAGGAAGAAGTGGCCAGGATGAACAACAGTTTCAACAGCCTTAAGATTTAAGATTAATATTCAATAGCCTTAACTTCTAACATTAACTTCACCTATATTCCTCAGCCTGAAGGAAGGAGAGTGTGTGGTGTCCTCAATGGCTGGGGACCAGCCAGCCTCAAGGATGTAGCCGGTGCTCACACCCTACTAGGAAGCCTGGAGCCCAGGCTGTGTGCAGGGGACATGTACACAGCCTGGGGGGCTGGGAGTGACCCAGCTGAGCTTGGGCCATCCATTGTGTGAGAAAACACATTATTAACTGCTTCCCAGGGAGAGCAGGGCAATATGTTTGACTCTAAATTGGGATTGGGTTTAAGGAAAAGAACAGAGATGAAATTTTTGTCTCCTGAGAAGCCAAGCTCCCACTTGGTCCAAAAGCAAAGTTAAGATTAATGAGCTCATGTGTTATATTTACTGATAAGTTCATTACTCGAAGATATTGGATACCAGTTGTCTTTCTCCTAAAGGATTTTGCAGCAGAGGCGTGGATGGCCTCAATATGCATCCTCCATCTAACAAGCAAAATCATCTTTTCGTAGCAAAGCCTACCTGGTGAGGGAGAACCTGCTGCCAGTCAGGGCTTAGGGTAGGGGCACCAGCAGGATGGCATCAGGATGTGTCTGCAGACATTTCTGTCACCAAGTCCTGACATATTTCTGTTCTTTCAGCATCTATAATAAGGGGTGGGTGGACCCCTGCTGCCCGTTCCCTTCCCTTTCTTCAAGATACTGGGATGATTCAGAAGGTCCCAGGGGCTCTCCTCTCCTTCTGATGAATGGTGCTGGCTGAATAAAAGCAGCAGGAAATGGATTACCACTGGAATTAACTTGGCTCCTGGCTCAGCTTAACACCTCATTAGTCAAAGACGGACTGGGGTGGAAGGCAAAGGCTGCATCTGGCCCCCCTTCTCCATGTTTGCTTAGCTTGCCTTCCGCCAGCTAGTGAGCAGCCAACGTGGTGGATGTGAGAGCCCCAGGCCTCTGGAAGAAGGAACGGGGAGTGACACCCATAGTAGCTACCCTGATATTCCCTCTACCGCCCAGGGAGTAGCTACCTGATATTCCCTTTACCCTCTATCACAGTAGCTACCCTGATATTCCCTCTACCAGCCCAAAACACCTTATTTCTCTGCCCAGGTTCTGTGTACCTGTTAGACACATCTTGACACTTGGCTTAGATTTATTTTTTTTTTTTTTTTTTTTTTGAGACAGGGTCTTGCTCTGTCACCAGGCTGGAGTGCTGTGGTGCAATCCTAGCTCACTGCAGCCTCAACCTTCTGGGCTCAAGAGGTCCTCCTGCCTCAGCCTCCCCAGCAGCTGTGACTACAAGCACACATCACCACACTTAGCTATTTTCTTCTATTTTATTTTTGTAGAGACAAGGTCTCACTGTGTTGCCTAGGCTGGTCTCACACTCGTGGCTTCAAGCATTCCTCCCGGCTCGACTTCTCCAAGTGCTGGGACTGCTGGGATGAGAAGGCACCCTCTAATCCCAGCACTTTGAGAGGCCAAGGCAGGAGGAATGTTTTCAAAAATCCACACCCAGCCAGCTTGTATTTTTGAAAGAAGGTAAAAACTATTAAACAGCAGATAGATTTTGAGAGCAGCGCTGGTAGTAATGAGAATATACGGTATTGTAATTCACTGGAGAAAAGTTTGGGGGAAACTCTGGAGGGCTAACTTCCCAAGTAGCTGCACTGAAGTTATTAGGTGGCATAAATTAAGCTCAATTCCTTCTCCTGTCAGATCATTCACTAGGAGGAAGTTATGTCTGGAACTTGTCCCAAATGCTGAGCAGATATTATCTACTGACAGCAGCCAATGGTGAAATGCATTTTGGTGTCAGAAGGGGGTTGTCCTGGATACAGGGGATGGCGGGCAGAGGTGCGTGTTGTCCTGGATACAGGGGATGGCGGGCAGAGGTGCGTGTTGTCCTGGATACAGGGGATGGCGGGCAGAGGTGCGTGGGAGTGACTGGTGGATGGGATGAATCTTTATCCTCTTTTCTTGGTACTCACAGATGTTTCCAGAAACTGCTGCAAGCGTCATGAACTTTGGGTTGCTCTCTGACTGAATTCTGGGATCCAAGCTGGGTATGGAGAGAGATGAGTCCAGGCTGCTACAGAAGATTGTTTTCCATAATTTCGATGATGAGCAGTTTTAGAGCACAGAGGATTTATAGTCGTGTTAGCTAGGCCAGCCTTAACACTTCCTCTACATCATTTGTTAGAAACCAATAAGGGCCTTTCCAGAGAGGGCCAAGGACAGGGGCCTCCAGAAGGGATGAAGACACTAAGGACACAGAACTGACCTGCTGAACTATGACAGCAGCTCTGGTATTATTACCCAGGGTATCATGTATTTCTTTTTTCCCCAGATTTTAAAAAAGTTATATATTAAAATCAAAATCAGATAAAGTCACATATTCACAGCTGGCTGATCTTTGACAAGGTCAATGAGAACTTACACTGGGGAGAGGAAATCCCCTTCAATAAACGGTGCTCAGAGAATTGGCCTGCCACATGCAGAAGAGTGAGACTGGACCCCTATCTCTCACCACACATAAAAATCAGCTCAAAATGGACTCAAGACTTCAACTCAAGACCTGAAACTATAAGAATACTACAAGAAAACCTAGGGAAAACTCTTATGGACATTGATCTAGGCAAATAATTTATGACTAAGACCTCAAAAGCACAGGCAACAAACACAAAAACAGACAAATGAGACTTAACTAACTAAAAGCTTCTGCACAGCAAAAGAAATGATCAACCGGGCAAAGAGAAAACCTGCCAAATGGGAAAAAATATCTGCAAACTATTCATCTGACAGAGGACTAATATCCAGAGTACATAAGGCACTTAACAGGAAAAAAAAATCCTATTAAAAATTAGGCAAAGGACATGAATAGACAATTATCAAAAGAAGATATACAGTAAACAGGTGTATGAAAAAAATACTCAACATCACTAATCATCAGAGAAATACAAATCAAAACCACAATGAGATATATCATCTTACCCCAGTCACTATGGCTATTGTTACAAAGACAAAAAAAATAACAGATCCTAGTGAGGATGCAGAGAAGAGAGAACTCCCACTGTTGGTGGGAATGTAAACTAGGAAAGCCACTATAGAAACCAGTATGCAAATTTCTCAAAAAACTAAGAATTATCATTTGATCCAGCAATCCCACCACAGGATATCTACCCAAAGGAAAAAAAATCAATACATCAAAGGGATGCCTGCATTCGCATGTTTATTGTGGCACTATTCACAAAAGCAAAGATATGAAATCAACCTCAGTGTCCATCAAGGGATGAATGGATAAAAAAAATGTGGTATATATACACAAAGGAGTACTCTTCAGTCAAAAAGAATGAAATCATGTCAGTTGCAGCAACATGGATAGAACTGGAAGTCATTATCTTAAGTGAAATACACCAGGCACACAAAGGCAAATATCCCATGTTCTCACTTATATTCAGGAGCTAACTAATTTAAACACATGGAGGTAGAGAGTGAAAAGACACAGACTGGGAGGGTGAGTGTGGGGAGGGAGGTGGATGAAGAGAAGTGGACTAAAGGGTATAAACATATAGTAAGACAGAAGGAATAAATTCAATATTAGATAGTGGAGTAGGATGACTATACTTAGCAAAAATGTACTGTACTCGTGTGACAGACACCCTAACCCTGACCTGATCACATGCATTATATACATGTAACAGAATTTCTCATGTACCCCATAAATTTGTACAAATAAAAAAAATCAAATTCACTGACTCATTTACATACATGCATTCCCATATCTATATTTTCCTTATGGCCCTATTGTTCAGTAGCATGTAATTTTAAAAACATTTCAACAGATTTTTGCTTACTGTAGCTATATATCATTTGGTGCTTTGAAGGGATAAAGGACGATAAGGGATGGGGAATATGGTTAAAAGGATGCTCACCCCCCAAAAAGAGAGGGGGAGTCATGGCAAAGTGGTTGAAAATGTAATCTGCCTGCTAAATGTGGTTTAACCATATCCCTTTCCCCTGCCAAGTCACATGACTGGCTACCCTGCTCCTTTGAGCGCAGGATTACTGGATTTTCATGAAATACTGGTCCAGGAGGAAGCTGCAGAGCTTCCTTAAGGATACCTGAGTTGTGTTCAGTAAATCTGCACAAAACACTCAAGAACTTGTATGGGCGTCCCTTTGCTTTCTGGCACTGAAGAGCAATATGGGATGAGCCCTTGACTTCAAAGGGAGGGTGAAACAGCAGCTCTGCAGGCACTGTGCTCCATGACTCCACTTTCCATGGCCCTCTGGACTGAGGCCTCTCTGCCTGCCACCATCCTGGCTTCTTACAGGCCGCCCTTAGCATGGGAAGAAGGAGAGCAGGACTAGTGAGGCCCAACCATAGCAGGTAGTACCAGTCACCCCCTGTGATCTGAGGGGAAGGTCTCCCCAGGGTCTCCACCAGCTACACCCACCATCTGAGAAGACCTCCTTCAAGTGAGCAGACAGCATCGAGAGGGGGCACATGGAACTGGAACGGAAGAAGAGGATGCCTGTCCAGATAGTCACAGTGGCTGAACCACCTAAGGCTGTGATCCTGGGGCCCTGCCCAAGCCTGTGGCTGTGGACAGCAAGTGACGAGGGTAGAGCAATCACTTCCCTGACTGTCACTACCAAAGACACAAGATCATAGCAAAAGGCAAAAACACAATTCAAGACCTATCTAAAGCTCTGTCCTGAAAGAATCCCATGTGAATGAGAAATGCAGAAGGCAGTTTTCAGCTCACTCACCAGAAACAGAGAGGCAGGGGGGTAGGGACACCTCTCTCGGGAGAACAGGTATTTCAATGGAGGCCACTCATAAAATATTAAACCAGCACATCTGGACTCAGCCCTCCTGATGCGGAAATGGGGCCTATGGCCCTAAAGACCCATGTGCCACAGAAACCTGAAGATGCCCAACACCTAAAGGGCCTTAGAAACACATTCCCAGCAGAAAACGGAACTGAGGAGCATTTTCCCAAGACCCATAAAAATCTGACACGCAGAGCTCTAAAACTGCTCATTTGGCGGGAACCAAACTTCTAACATGACCCTACAGCTTTTAAAGCTAACATGTGAAGTGGATACAATTCATTCAGATCTCTCATCCACAGCTACACCTCACCTTTGTCTACACAGGGAGTAGGTGTGGGTGTTTTGAGACTAAACCTACGTGACTGAGAACAATCTGCACAAATGCCATCATTAGGCAAAGGTGCCACAACATCCAACACCTTGTTCTAAGTGCTGTGAAAATTGTAACAACATCTCACTCACTTATATACCAAAATCAACATCAATCAAAAGGAACACTCCAAGGTGTAACTCAACCTAGAAGGTGGGGCTGTGTTCTGCGTTCTTTACCTCTCGCAATGCTGGCAGGCTAGGCACTGAGGGCAGCTGAACCAAGTCAAGTAGCGTCAGCTGGTTCCCTTCCCCCAGTGGCCACAGGGAACGGCTGCTATAAGGGGCCTGGGGAGGCGGGTGGAGCAGGAGCTGGAGGGCAGAGGGAAGAAGCCCACCTTACATCCTGCCTGAGGTGAGACCTCTACCCTTGGCTGAGGCCCCTGGACCCTACAGACCAGCATTTCCCTCCAATTCCTAAGAATTGGGTAGGTGTTAGAACTGTCCATTTACACAGAATTTCCTGAGGGAGACAAAGAAGGTGATGCTGAAAGTCACAAAAGTTGAGCCCTTGACATTTTGATTCAATCGGTGCCAGACAGAAATGTTGCTTATTGGCTTTATCTTGAAGTAAAAATAATTATTTCAAGTTGGCAAAACTGGGCAGCTCTGGATACTTTTGGACTATAATTAATTAAACATTTGCTTTCTTGCAGACCCCTTCACTTGGAAGCTCCCTCAAGTGGCTGTTTTATTACAGCCATAGACCAGGGAGGGCTGCAGCTCCAGCTGCTCAGGTGTTTTTACCTCATTTGCAAATGTTTTACACTTCCTTGCTCATTTAAATTTCAAATTGTCAAAAGTTGAAGGAGGACCTAAAAATACTGATGAGCCTTGGGGATGAGGTACTGTAACACGCTCTGCTGGTGTGCAGCCTGAGGTGGCAGCATGCTGCTGTCTGCACAGAGGCACCTGCTCCCTACCCCCCAGCCTGTGCTGGGGGCAGCACAGTGATGGGGCCCCGGCAGGTATATCTGGTTCTGTGGTAAATCAGAGACTATTCCTGTGGATGCACATGAGCTCCAGCAGATAGAAGCTACCAAGACCTCTCAAAGCATCCTGAGTTGACCCTCCAAATCTCAACTCATTAATAGGTATCACTTGGCATCTAAAGTGTCTATTTCAAAAATAAATGACAAATATCCCTGACTCATCTTCCTTAAATGATCAAGCAACCGTATTTTTTAAAAAATCATTTTTTTCCAGCAAAGTAACAACTGTTTAAAGCTCAGGACAGCTCACTGGCCTCACAGCTCATATGTAAGTACACGTGTTGGGTCAGGACAGCTCACTGGCCTCACAGCTCCTATGTAAGTACACGTTGGGAACAGCAGGTGGTTACAGGGAAGCTTGTTGTAAAGCATTAGCCATTTATACTCCCACCAGCAGCAATCTGTGGATTATACCACATCCGCTGACCTAATGCCCAAGGCAGAATTTGTAGCACAGAAATGTATTATATTAAAGGATCTAAATGCATTTTATTTCATCAGGCCAGGGTACAGGCAAAGCAGCTGCAGGTGTTTCGGGAATGGAATGCATCTGCTTTACATTCTCCTCCATCCCTGGCTTTGCATGGTAAGGGGAAAATCATTAGACTCCAACACACAGAACTGGATCCCAGCCTGCTGAGTTGGCTGACATAGTGCTCTGCTGGGCTGAGAAGAGAACCAGTGGATGGACAGAAGTCAGCTGCCCGGGGTGCTGGAACCAAACCCACTGTGAATCAACAAGCTGGGCATCGGTCTATCTGCTTTTCAAAGAGAAGGAAAACTTGCAATTTAGAAAAGCCCACGCTCCTCCTCAACAATTTCATAAGAAACACTAAATCATATCGAGACAGCTCTAGAACAGAAGCAATCATCTGCTTTCCTCCACATAAATTAAAATATCAGTTACATGCCAGCTAAATGTTAGAACCAAAAGCAGTATGATAGAGGCAAAGATACAAAAGCCTTGTGCAAAGAAGTCATAAGGCAGCTGTGCGCCGTCAGCGGTGATCGAGAGCCCTCCCTTGGCATGTGCCGTCACATCACTCTCAGAAAGCCGTCAGCAGTGCAGGCAAGAAAACTGTGCCACAGTCCAGCTTAACGAAGCTCCCCATGCAGTTTGTACACGTGCCATTTTAAAAGTATAAAAAAATTCACCACTGTTCATGTCCTTTATTATTGTTTCTCCAGACAGCCCCATTCTTGCAAAAGCTCTAATTACCTCTTTCCTCTCTGTGGAGAATATCGGTTTCGTCCCAGTAATGTCTCCTTCTATCACCCAGCTCAGGCAGCTCTCACTTTACCTGACAGCCAGAGAACACGCCTCCCATCGCTCACTCTTGCCTCCATGTAGGAAAAGCTATTTTTGCAACCCAGGGGGTAGGGGGTTAGGAGGCCCATACCATGAAAGATATTGTGACTTATGAGAACTCTCCTCCAAGCAAGCCCTTCAATGCCCAGCATACGAGGAGACAGGGGCTGGCTGCAGGCTCATATGCTAGGCTGTTTTATCTGGAGATGAACATATATTTAAAAACTAAGAGAAAATGGCTCAAGGCAGTTTTTGTCACAAGAATAATGAAATGACTTGCTCTTTCAAACATCATTTCATTTCAGTAGCTGAAAGCAGGTGGCATTAACCACTTGGTACCTGGGGTAGTCTTTGGGGTCCAAAACCCCATAAGGAGGCACCTGCACTCCTGGCAGGCCCCTCCACCTCCTCCAGCCCCTACGCGGCTCTCAGGGGAAGAGTGCTGTGCTGGTAAGAAACTTCTGTTTTGGGAATGATCTTATTCTCCTTTCAGTAGGCTCCTGATTTGTTTGGCCTTCTCTTTCAGCATTTCCCAATCTTTTAAAACATTATCTTCTCAGACAGAGCAGTCTCCTAAAAAACCAGCTCCAAAGTTAAAGTAGAGATGACAAAAGAGGCTGCACACATTCTATCCAGGAGCTGCTGAGGACACAGCCTGGGCCCGTGGGGGTAACTCAGTTGCCAAGCTCCTGACACATGGCTCGCCACGGAGCTGTGGCCAGTTTAGCCTCCCTGAAGGCACCTTTGCAGGCAAGAGTCAGTTCATCCAAGGCACAGAATGTCTGAGTGGCAATGTGGTCAGGGGGCATCAGACTATAAATGCCATACATCTCTCTCCAGAGAAACACCTGGAAAAGAAAGGAACATTTTCCCCATCTTTCCCAACTGACCTTTCAGTCAACACGCTGGGATCACAGGGTGTACACAGATAAGAAACTGGAATCAGGAGAGACCTGTAGCTTAGTCCCAACCCTGCTTCCACAGCAAGTCCCTTAACAGCTGAACTATACATTCTCTTTCAGGATAATACAGCACGTAGTGTGTGCTTTGGACCCCAAGTACTGAATTCAGGTTCCCGCTGCTCTGCTTTGACAGTTATGTCAGGTAAAGTGAGGGCTGCTTTGACATTACTGGCTCAGGGCAAGCCATTTAACCTTGAAGAGCCTCAGCTGTGTCTACTATAAGATGGGGTTGTTATGGGCATAAAAGAACACCGTGCCTGTGACGCACCCGGCATGTGCTCGAGGAAGACTGGTTGGTCCTGGGATGATTCTTCAGAGTGTGGTCATCCCTTTTGCCATCTTGCCCTACCTGGTGCAGCTGACATGCTTGGCATTATGACTCAGACCCCCTTCCCCCATCATGTCTGTTCCTTCCTCCTCCATTCACACAGCCTTTTTTCTGCCCCATTTGCTTTTACCTCCCCATCTGGATTCTGGTTCCATTCTCCTTTGAGAAGTCACTGCTGACAAAAGAGAATGAACGTGGAAATCTTCCTCTGAACATATGATGTACAAGTTTCCTCTCTCCCCCTCCACAAGCCTGTTTTTACAGACTATAATGCATGCTAAGTGACAAGCTCAGTAAAAATTTCTGAAGATATGCAAATTTCAGAGAAATGTGAATTAAATATACGAAGACTACACAGTGCAGGCTGGAAAGCACTCAGTGGTTAGGGACACCATGAAAGGGATACAGAAACTTTCCAAGGACATCAGGGAGGAGCTTCTCTGCCCTGGCAGAGGCATCTCCACAGGTACAGCTGAGTGTTCTGCAAGACTGTCACAAACAGAGGCAGAGCATGTGTTGCCCAGTTTGGTCGTGTACTGACTATTTGTTGAAAAGCCTCATGTCTACTTCCCCGAGTCTGTCAGGCCGGGGGCTGTGGTGAAAGGAAGAGCAGGAGAAAGGAATGGGCTGTAGACATTCTGCAAACAATCTACGTTTTCACCCAAACTGTGCCAGCGTTACATGCACTTGTTTTATGTGCTTGTGTTAAGAATGAAGTTTCTCTAAGGGCTTCTTGTTTTCACCACGATAACTCAAAAAGGTCATTCAGAGGAGTTAAAAGTACAAGCATGCTTTTGCCGTTTCCACAAAATCTGAACTGCAAAGTCACAAGTCCTACAATGTCTGCTGTCCACTGTTACAAGACTGTGTGGTGGGGGTGGGGGTGGGGACGGGCAGAGAAGCTGGCTTCTTGATTCTCCATAAAGTTAGTTTATTTACAAA
The DNA here is from genome assembly GCF_024542745.1 of Macaca thibetana thibetana. Lineage (NCBI taxonomy): Eukaryota > Metazoa > Chordata > Mammalia > Primates > Cercopithecidae > Macaca > Macaca thibetana. Next base: position 38,991,944 of record NC_065581.1, on the reverse strand, counting down.
CAACTCCCATGAAGGGGAAGAGGCTTATTCAGTGTCAGAAAAATATTTTCTGCAGACATGAGTTCAAATCTGAAGTCAGACTGCACACTATAGTGAAAGCCCTACTGAATGGATAGCCCACTAAAGGACTCTACAAATCTCCTGTGTGGAAGGTATTAATAACCCCATAGCCCAGCTCCATTTCACTGGGGGTGTAGGAGAGGGGGCTCAGATATGACGACTTCACCTAATGGTTACAATTTGGGTATAAAAAACACCCCATGAACGGCTGGGCATGGTGGCTCATGTCTGTAATCCCAGCACTTTGTGGCACTGAGGCAGAAGGATCACTTGCAACCAGGAAGTCAAGGCTGCAGTGAGCTGTTATCGAGCCACTGCACTCTAGCCTGGGCAACAGACCAAGACCCTGTCTCAAAACAAAACAGAAAACAAAACACCCCATAAATGGAGCCTGAAAATCGCTAAATCTAATGACCCTTTTCAATTCTCACTTAGAACCTCTAGAAAGCTGATTACTCCCGTGGGCTCTGTGACACCTGCTTACCTTGTTTTCCTTCTCTTTCTCTGATAGCTCTTCGTCTGCTGTCCTTGAAATATTAGCATTATTCAGTGCTGGACCTTCTTTCTGTCTTAATCCTACACTCTTCCTCAAGGTTAAAATTCTAACTATGTATGCTAACAATTTTGAAATTTCTCTCTCTGCCCCAGACCTCTCTTTGGAGCTCCCTATCTGTGCATTCAATTCTCTACTTGGCATCTCAGGTATTTCAGACTTGAGATGTCTAACATAGGACACTTGCTACTTCCTCACAAATCTGCTGCTTCTTCAGTGTCTCCCATTCTAAGAGAATAGGGCCACCATGCAGCCAGTGGCTCATGACACAAACCTGGAGTCATCACTGATATCTTCCTTACTGTTCACATTCAATTACTGAGTCCTGTGGATATGATTTCCAAAAATCAAATCCATTTACTTCTTGCCCTCTCTACTGCCACCACCTAGTCAAAGCCACCAGTATCTTTTTCCAAGGCTACTGCAATAGCCTCCTTTAGGTGGCCGCCCCCACATCAAATCCACCTTCCTCAGGGCAGCCAACGTGATGAGATGATGAGATCCAGCCCTGTCTGTGATTACCATGCTCCTTTACTTAATGGTTCCCCACTGATTACAGTAAAAACTTCCTCACTGAAGCATGATCTCAACACTGGCTGCCGCTTCCCCTTGTGCCATTTATTCCTTTGCATTCTGTGTCCCAGACATACCAACTTCCAAATGAAATTCTTGGTTATTCAGGCCTTAGCTTCAATGACTTCCTCAGGAAGATCTTCCTGAACCCTCAGACTAGGTTAGGGCCCAGTTGGATGCTTTCAAGGCATCTTGAACTTTCCCTTCAATCACTAGTCACAATTTTAATTTAGTGTCATTTGTGGAATTTGTTCATTTAACTTGTCTCCTTGGCTAGATTTCATAAAATCAAGTACCATGCTTCTGTAATTTATCACATATCCTCTATCCCTAAAATACTGCTTGGTTCACTCAAAATATTTTGGTCAGGTAAAGGAATGACAGGTTAGGTACAGAAAGACTGTGTTCTCTGAACCTTAGGGAGCAAGCAAAGGCCAATCGGGTATTCAAGGGGCCAAATCCAATATCCTCACCTCAACCTCTACAGCATTTGTCCACTTTTCCATTTCTTGAAAAACTTCTATTTTTCGTCTTCTGTGATGTCACACTCCTTTCTTCCCACCTGACCAACTGCTGCTCCTTGGAATCCTTCATGGCTTCTCCTCTAAAATCACCCAGCATGACATCCTCCTGCATTTTCTCCTTTACGTAATTTCTTCCAGGTCCAAGTAGGGTATCAATGCTAATGCCTCTTGAACTTACATTTCCATCCATTAATTCCTCTCAAATCCAAATCCCGATATCCAATGGCCTAATTGACAAACACTTCTGACTAGAATAATGTTTGCTAGGAATCTCAACTGTACCATGTTCGAAACAACTCTTCATCTTTTTGACCTCTCCATTAGTTTATCTCCTCATCTTCTCTGCCTCAGTGAGTGGCAATATATCCACCCAGCTGCTGTTCGAGTCAGACTCTGGGCTCATTCTTGATTCCTCTCTTCTCTTTACTTCTCACACTGGCTTTATTAGAGGTTTGGTTAGATCTAAACAACGTCCTGAATCGGCCCTGCATCTCTTCTCATGCGAATGTCCTGTGGCAGGAATAAGCTCCCCATGCTGATGGAAGAGAAAGGCAGCCAGCTGGGCTGGAGTGCGGTGAGGCCAACGGCTCCACCAGGCTGCTACAGCTCAGGCATGTTGCCTGCTTCTGCCTTTGCTGCCCTCCAAGCCGTCTCCCTCCCAGCAGTTGGAAGGAATTTCTGGATTTTTTAAAAAAAATTACTGACCTGAGATATACTTGTTTTATAGTTGTTTATTCTTACTTTGCCTATTTAAAGGTAATACATGAATATAATAAAAATTCAAATTGCCTAAAATGATATACAGTAGAAAGTAAGTCTCCCATCCCATTCTCTCAGTTACCCTCTCCAGCAACCACCACCACTGCCTGTTTTTATGTATTCTTGAGAGCCCATGCATCAATGCATATACAAGCATGTGTTTCTCTCCCAGAGAAATATATTTTTTCTTTTTCTTTCTTTCTTTTTTTTTTTTTAAATGGAGACAAGGTCTCACTATGTTACCCAGGTTGGTCTCCACTGCCTGAGCTCAACTGATACTCCCACCTCGGCCTCCCAAGTGCTAAGATTACAGGCATGAGCCACTGTGCCTGGCTCTCCAGGGGAATATTTTTAAAATTTAAGTCAGATCACTCCTTTGCTTAAAACCCTTCAATGCCTTCTCACTATGTTTACAATAATCAGATTATTTGCAAAGACATGCAAGCCCCTGACTGATCCCTGCTGCGTCTCCACTCTCCTCCTGCACTGTGCTCCGGCCAGGCTGGCCAGCTTTCTCTTCCTCAGATACACCAAGTTTGTTCCTCCCTCCAGGGCCTTTGTTCTGTCTAGGGCACTGCTCTCCCAGCTCTCTGAATGGCTGGCTCTCCCAGCTTTTATGTTCAGCTCAGCTTTCATGTCCTCCCAGGTGCTGGCCTCCCCCTTCCCTATTTGCGGCTCCCCCTTTCCCTTATCACTCTGTCATTTTATTACATCGTATCTCCAACTCCCATCAGAAATTACCTTGTTTATCTGTTCCCTTGCTTACTGCATCTCTCCCCCAAAGAATAAAAGCACCAAGAGGTCAGGGACTTTTGTCAGTTTTATTCCTTGCTCTTCCTCTACAACTCAATAAAGATGAACAGAATGAATAAATAATTTGAGTAAACATCTGACTCATTAAAAATAGAAAAATATTGCTTCTAGCAATAAGACAGAAAAACAGAAAAATATTACTTCTAGCAATATTTAATGCTAGTAACTGTGCCCCTCCCCGTCACAAGAGGACACCGTCACCATGCAGTTCATCCAGTTACCTGGGTGAACACAAGTGCACGGGCACAACTGAAAAATTACTGCTGTCTGGCTTGTGGTGTATCCCGTTTTTTGCAGTAGCACGTTTACTTTCCTAATAGTGCCTATCTATTGCCGTTATTCACAGGAGCCTGCACTTGCTGAGCTCACTCTTAGAGTAACCCAGAAACGTCCAAGATGGCACTGGATCCTCTCCTGGAACTGAAACTTTGCAGTTGCTCATAATTACAAATGAGTGGAGTACACACAATGCAGAACTGAATGTAACCACACAATTCCCACTGACATCCATTTCCTATTCCACCCTGGTATTTTGTCCAGTTACTCCAGATTCCATGGAAAATTAATCCTTAGTTCGAGGGAAGAGCAGTTTAATTGATGCAAGAGTATTAACATAAACCTAGCCCTTTAGTTTGTAAATCTGGGACCCCCACTTCCTGGGTGAATCTGGAACATACAGTGCAGAGCTCAGGGAAACAAATGTTACTGTGCGCTGACTCACAACTGCCATGGTCCAAGAAAGAACAGCACTGAGTGTGTGGACAACAGTGGCTGGCTGTGCACAGCATGTGTCCTCGTGACCCTTAAAGAGTCCTCAGGGCACAGACAGGTGGCTGCCAGCCTGTCTCCTGGACCCACAGGACCCATCTTCGCCTGTGGAAGCCACTGCCTGCCACCTCCCACCCTATGGCCTAGAGCGAAAGCAAGTATTTACTACTAATAAAGAAATCTAATATCGGCATGGAACACACTTATCCCTAGCTCCCTTGCGGCCCCAAGGTACTTTTCTGGAGGAGCCATCAGAGCAAATGAAGCAGGCCTGCCTTGGATCATGCAAAGATCTGTCTTCTGTGGAAGACAGTACTCCCCACAGGCCAGAGTCATCTGTCTTCCAGTCACCCACCCAGGCACTGTACATTTTAGCATGTGCACCAGTTGGTGTGGCCTGTGATCGTGAACAAGGAAGTATCCAAAGCAACATGGGACTTTCCCTGTAATCTTCTTTGGACTGTGTCACAGGCACTGTAATGGGGTACAGCAATACACTAGACAGTACAGGTGGCTCTAACTCTCATTTCCACAGGCAACAACAGAGAAAGGGAACACCCTTCAAATCTCAAGAGGAAATAAGCAGTGGCATCCTCAGGCGCTGGCAGCTGTGGCCAAACACCACTCTCAGGTCAATGCCAGTGGACTTCCCACACCCACCATCACACCTCCATTTTTGCTCCTCCTCCATTTCCAGACATTTCTAGTCCTTCTCTACTGTGTCTCTTTTCTCTCCAACACATGGATTTCTTTTTACTTGTCGTGACCATTTTTGTTTCTCAAAAAAGTAAAAGGAAACGGAAATCCACAGCTATGACTGCCTTAATACCTGCTCCACAGAGGAGGCAGCCTTCTGGACTGCAGGCTCAAGGGCAGGCCAAGCTTGGCAATGCTGGTAAGTGTCCACACCAAGCAACTCTTACGTGTGTACCTCTCATCTGTCTACACAGCTCACCAGAAATGTGTTCATTTCCTTTTTTCTTTCTTTCTTTTTTTTAAATTGAGATGGAGTCTTGCTCTGTTGCCCAGGCTGGAGTGCAGTGGCTCACTGCAACCTCCAACTCCCAGATTCCAGTGATTCTCCTGCCTCAGCCTCCTGAGTAGCTGGGATTACAGGTGCATGTGCCACCACGCCTGGCTAATTTTTGTATTTTTAGTAGAGACAAGGTTTCACCATGTTGGTCAGGCTGGTCTCGAACTCCTGACCTCAGGTGATCCGCTCGCCTCGGCCTCCCAAAGTGTTGGGATTACAGGCGTAAGCCACTGCGCCCGGCCTCACGTGTTCATTTCTTAACTGAGCTCTGTCTAACCCTGAATTAGGGATGGGGATGCCTGCACAAAACACAGAGATGTAGAAAGGTGAGAAATTTTTTAGAGAAGCCAGTTGATCCAATTATTTTAGGCAGTTCTCCAATGAACTATAGGGCTAACACATCCACCTTTTTCAGTTTTTTTTGCCTCTGAACTTTGCTGTAGCATTTCATGGTCAGTCTCAACTATCCAGATCTTAAGTCTGCTAGCTCCTTTTCCAAAGAGTTAAGAGTGCCACCTCTCAGCACTTATTCCCAACTTATCCAGAGCTTGTTCCTTTTGAGTCTCTGGGAATGTACCACCTGTCACACCCCTCATGGGTCCTGTCCCAGGAACCTTAGCTCGCTAAGCAACATGACTTTGAGAGACGGAACAGTTCTAGTGCCCCCTGACATAAGGCAGGTTGGTGAAAGCCAACAACCCATGAAAGCTTCATTCATAGGGATCTGGTTACTGGCAGATACACTGACCTCTAAGGCAGTCTTCTCCACGTCTGCCTTCCAAAAGATGGCAATGCTCTCCAAATGCAAATTCTCTTTTTGTAACACTGACTACAGTATCCACCAACACTAGAGTTTATGCTGGCACACAATCTTATTCAGGCTCGTGGCTGGCAACAAGATGGCAAAACGTGAAGTGGTGAGGCTTTTCTTAGTCTGCGTCTCCAGGCCCCAGCAGCTGAGGAGTAAGGGCTGTCATGTGATCTTATCAGGACTTTGGTCTGCTTAGGTAAAAAGCACTTTCCAGAAGCAGAAACAAACTTCATTGATATTGATCTTCTCAGAGTAAAGGTGCTATAGAAATCTCATCTAATAAATAAAGGATGCAGGCTCCAGTGTTGGGCTGTCAGTCCAGCAAGGGAAAGAAGCTATCAAGCTCAAGGAGTCAAAAATATTTATTGGTCACCTGTGCACTGTTTACAGAGCTCTATTCTAGGGACTGGGTGGAGGAGAAGGGAAAAAAAGAAGTCACTAGTTTCTGCCTTTTGAGATAGTTGGAGACACATGCAGAGAAAAATAGTTGAAGGTCACCAAAAGCAAAGCAAGATATCAACTGCAAATAAAATCAATATAATTCAGCGATGTGTAATAAATCGGGAGCACCAAGGGGAAGTCAACTCCAATAAGGGATCTTGGAGGAGGTAACTTTTCAAGGAACATGAGGATATGAATTAGCACTCAGGAGAACAGAATGTGCATGTCAACAGAATTAAATGCCACTGTGTCTCGTATTACCCAGGTGCAGCGGGAGACCAAAAGGTGGCCATGCTGTGGAGCCGGTTTTCCAGAAGCATCTGATCTAGATGTGGCATATGGGACACAACAAAACACAGTGCACTGGATGACTCATTACCCCATCTTAAGTGGTTCACACAGTCAGGCGCATACATTTTTACCATTCAATAAAAAGCATCTCTGAAATGGGAAAGTGGTTAAGGAATGGGCTAAATTCTATATGGGTGAAAATATGGACAGTTAATGCTGTAGTCCTCTCCTCACTGTTTTGGGGACCCCATGGGCCAGCTTGGGGATATGAGAAAGGGGTGGGATTCTGGGAGCTCAAAAGAGCTGGGCTCAAATCCCAGGTGCTACCTTCGTATTTCTAAGCTTCAAAGCTTCAGTTTTCAACTCTGTAAAAAAGGAGGTACCATTTGTCCAACAATGCTCTTAAGAGTCAAATGATATAACTCAAGTACAGGTACCCAGGATATAGTAGCTGTTCAATACAGCTATTCCTCTTCTTCCTTCACCCAGAAGATCACAACTGCAAGATGCAAGGATCTCACAGTGTATTCAAGTGTCTATTAAAGTATCACCACACACCAGGCACTGCAGTAAGAGCCGAGAACCGCAGAAGAGTATCGCTAAGTGCTCATGGTCTGGAGAACGGACAGACATGTAAACAGATAATTTCAATATGCTCTGAGACATGTATTATAAACAGAGGCCAATCATGGACTCCACACAAGAGAAGACTGTTGAGTTGTCTCGGAGGAGATCACCAGATGAAAGGTTTTGTTAAAAAAGACAACAGGTTTTGTGAGGGCCTCAGCTGAGAAAAACTGTGGAGACAAACACTGAGCCCAGCCCGGCAATCCTGTTTCTGACCCTGTCCTTGATGCTCCAGTATCAGTTCTGTGGTCTCAAGAATGAATTTGTTACTGGCGGAGCTGGGATGCTGGAAAGTTCACACCACAGTGCTCAAATCTGTGAACAGGTTTGAAGAAGAGGATTTGTGACAGATTGCTCTGGAGGGCAGAGTGAGGGGAATGAGTATGTGGTCTAGTGGGAGGCCAGTTTAAGCTGGGTAGAGGAAGCATCTAGTCAATCTAAGCTGCCCAGCAACAGGAGATGCCATACTCCCTCCATGCAGATGTACACAGTGGGGCTCCTGCCAGGAAACTGCTGATGATGGGGTTTATGCAGCGCCAGTTTACGGGTCTGGACTGGCACCGGATGGATGGCTTCTAATATCCCTTAATTGCTTGGATTATATGTCAAGGAATGGCAGGTTTGTTATGCAGGAATCAGAGACTAGTGTGGTTACACACAGTAGGTCTGTGACCTCCGAAGAACCCATATATTTTGTTTTCTTTTTTTTTTTTTTTTTTTTTTTGAGATGGAGTCTCGCTGTGTCTCCCAGGCTGGAGTGCAGTGGTGTGATCTCGGCTCACTGCAAGCTCCGCCTCCCGGGTTCACGCCATTCTCCCGCCTCAGCCTCCCAAGTAGCTGAGACTACAGGCGCCCACCACCACGCCCAGCTAGTTTTTTGTATTTTTAGTAGAGACAGGGTTTCACCATGTTAGCCAGGACAGTCTCGATCTCCTGACCTCGTGATCCACCCGCCTCGGCCTCCCAAAGTGCTGGGATTACAGGCTTGAGCCACCGCGCACGGCCTTATATTTTGTTTTCTATGAGACAGGGTCTCACTCTGTTACCCTGTCTGGAGTGTAGGGACATGATTACAGCTCACTGCAGTCTCAAATTCCTAGGTTCAAGCAATTCCTCTGCCTCAGATTCTGAGTAGTTAGGACTATAGCACATGCCACTACACTAGGCTAATTTTATTTTTTTGTAGAGATGGATTTTTGCTATGTTGTCCAGGCTGGTGTTGAACTCCTGGCTTCAAGCAATCCTCCCACATTGGCTCCCAAAGTGTTGGGATTACAGGTGTGAGCTACCACACCTGGCTCACAGAACCCATCTTATTCATGTCCAAGTACTAACAAAACCACAGGTTTTATTCGTGCAAATACACCCTTCCCCAAAGTTGAATTATTTAATTAAACTCATAAGCATACCAAATAATTTTAATTCAAGCAAGCAAGCACACTACCCTATCTGACAGTATATATGTCTAGTCTGATTTATTTTCCTCCTCTACCAATTTTTAGTGGTAAAGGGGGAAACAATCCATCTGGATCTTATTCGTTCAGCCATAATCCACTGGGAAATCCTGAGGCTGCACGTGTACCCTGGACCTCAAGAATTTACATGGCTACTGGCCCAGAAATATTCCCAGTCAGCTGTGGTTGGGCCTGCCTTCAAACACTATTCCAAAAAGGCTTTCCGCTAATCATAACCAGCAGGCTCATGAGAACACCACATTTCTTGGACTTTCAATTTTTTCTTGTACATTATTGGTCACCACTGACTGGACAGCCACTACAGGCCACATACTCCAATAGGGGCTGTGGTAAGTTACAGAGCCATCATGTACTCGTGCCTGCTGAGGATTTTTTGTCTGGCAGGGAAGGGGAGAACAGTGGGAGGAAGGCATGTGTTATACACCCACAAGGCATAAATCTCTGAGAGAGAATGGAAGTGACTGGAACTGATATGAAACCTCATTGATGTGGGTACTACTCATTTGCAATTTCCAGTAATTCTCTTTGGTTCTAAATTACCTTGGTGTTTCCTATAAACAAATGAATCTATTAAATGTACAGGTAGTATGGTCTAACTTGGGGGTACATTCAAATTACCTAAAGAACTGCATTTTTACTCTCTAAAGAAGAACTCTAAAGTGCTGGGCTGAGGCCCACACTTCTTAGAAGTACTTCTTAAGAGGGAATCACAAACCCAGAGGAAGAAAAGAAATAACCAATATCAGAGTAGAACTAAATGAAATTGAAACAAACAAAAAAAATTACAAAAGATAAATGAAACAAAAAGCTGTTTTTTTGAAAAGCTAAATAAAATTGATAGACCATTAGCAAGATTAACCAAGAAAAGAAGACAGAAAATCCAAATAAGCTCAATAAGAAATGAAACAGGAGAGACTGCAACGGACACCACAGAAATACAGAGGATCAATCAAGGCTACTATGAACACCATTAGGCACATAAACTAGAAAAACCTAGACGAGATGATTAAATTCCTGGAAAGACACAACCCTCCTAGCTTAAATCAGGAAGAATTAGATACCCTGAACAGACCAATAGCAAGCAGTAAGACTGAAATGCTAATTAAAAATATATCAACAAAAAAGGTCCAGGACCAGACAGATTCACAGCAGAATTCTACCAGACATTCAAAGAAGAATTGGTACTAATCCTATTGACACTATTTCACAAGATAGAGAAAGAGGAAACCCTCCCCAAATCATTCTATGAAGCCAGTACCACCCTAATACCAAAACCAGGAAAGGACATAACCAAAAAAGAAAACTACAGACCAATATCCCTGATGAACATAGACGCTAAAATCCTTAACAAAATATTAGCTAACCAAATCCAACGACATATCAAAAAGACAATCCACCATGATCGAGTGGGTTTCATACCAAGGATGCAGGGATGGTTTAACATACTCAAGTCAATAAATGGGATATACCACACAAACAGAATTAAAAACAAAAATCACATGATCATCTCAGTAGATGCAGAAAAAGCATTCAACAAAATCCAGCATCACTTTATGATTAAAACTCTTACAAAAATCAGCATAGAAGGAATACAGCTCAATATAATAAAAGCCATCTATGACAAGCCCACAGCCAACATAATATTGAATGGATAAAAGTCGAAAGCATTCCCTCTGAGAACTGTAACAAGACAAGGATGCCCGCTCTCACCACTCCTCTTCAACATAGTACTGGAAGTCCTAGAAAGAGCAATCAGACAAGAGAAAGAAATAAAGGGCATCCAAATCGTTAAAGAAGAAGTCAAACTGTCACTGTTTGCTGATGGATGATATGATTGTTCACCTAGAAAACTCTAAAGACTCCTCTAGAAAGCTCCTAGAACTGATTAAATAAATCAGCAAAGTTTCTGGATATAAAATTAATGTACACAAATCAGTAGCTCTCAACTAAAGAACTCAACTGCTTTTACAATAGCTGCAAAAACAAAACAAAACAAAACAAAACAAAACACACCAAAATGAAAACTTAGGAATACACCTAACCAAGGAGATGAAAGACCTCTACAAGGAAAACTACAAACACTGCTGAAAGAAATCATAGACAACACAAACAAATGGAAACACATCCCATGCTCATAGATAGGTAGAATCAATATTGTGAAAATGACCATACTGCCAAAAGCAATCTACAAATGCAGTGCAATTCTCATCAAAGTACCACCATCATTCTTCACAGAACTAGAAAGACAATCCTAAAATTCACATGGATACCCCCACAAAAAAAAAAAAAAAAAAAAAAAGCCCACATATGCAAAGCAAGTCTAAGTAAAAAGAACAAATCCTGAGGCATCACATTATCTGACTTCAAACTAAACTATAAGGCCAGAGTCACCAAAACAGCATAGTAATGGCATAACAAAAGGCACACAGACCAATGGAAAATAACAGAGAATCTACAAATAAACCCGAACACTTATAGTCAACTGATCCTTGACAAAACAAAAACAAAAAGTGGGGAAAGGACACCCTTTTCAACAAATGGTGCTAGGATAATTGACTAGCCACACGTAGGAGAATAAAACTGGATCTTCATCTCTCACCTTATACAAAAATCAACTCAAGACAGATTACAGACTTAAATCCAATACCTAAAACTATAAAAATTCTAGAAGATAACATTGGAAAAACCCTTCTAGACATTGGCTTAGGCAAGGATTTCATGACCAAGCACCCAAAAGCAAATGAAATAAAAACAAAAATAAACTGCTGGGACTTAAACTAAAGAGCTGTTGCACAGCAAAAGGAACAGTCACCAGAGTAAACAGACAACTCACAGAGTGGGAGAAAACCTTCACAATCTATACATCTGACAAAGGACTAACATCCAGAATCTACAATGAACTCAAACAAATCAACAAGAAAAAAATCCCATCAAAAAATGGGCTAAGAACAAAACAGAAAATTCTCAAAACAAGATAAACAAATGGCCAAACATATGAAAAAATTCTCAACATCATTAAATGATTAGGGAAGGGCAAATCAAAACCACAATGCAATACTACCTTACTCCTGCAAAAATGATCATAATCAAAAAAATCAAAAAATAATAGATGTCAGTGTGCATGTGGTAAACAGGGAACACTTTTACACTGCTGGTGGTACAACCACTATGGAAAACAGTGTGGAGATTCCTTAAAGAACTAAAAGTAAAACTACCATTGATCCGGCAATCCCACTACTGGGTATCTACCCAGAGGAAAAGGAGTCATTATACAAAAAAGATACTTACACACAGATGTTTATAGTAGCACAATTTGCAACTGCAAAAACATGGAACCAACCCAAATGCCCATCGATCAATAAGCGGATAAAGAAACCGTGGTGTGTATGTATATATACGTGTGTGTATACATATGATGGAATACTACTCAGCCATAAAAAGGAATGAATTAATGGCATTTGCAGCAACCTGGATGAGACTGGAGACTATTATTCTAAGTGAAGTAACTCAGGACATCGGATGTTCTCACTCCTAAGAGGGAGCTAAGCTATGAGGATGCAAAGGGATAGGAACGACACAATGGACTTCGGAGACTCAGGGGGAAAGACTGGGAAGGGGGTGAGGAATAAAACACTATAAGTAAGATGCAGTGTATATTGCCTGGGTGATAGGTGCACCAAAATCTCACAAATTACCATTAAAGAACTTACTCATGTAAACAAACAACATCTGTTCCCCAGTAGCCTATGGAAATAAAAACTTAAAAAAAGGGGAATAACAGGAAGAATCTATTAGGGTGACTAACAGTACCTAGTAGCAGGTATTTGCATACAATGTGCTTAACATAAATTGGTTTTAACTACACATTAAAGGCTTTGGAAAGGACATGTCTTTGGTAAAACTTCATGAGTAATTTATTATTAATCTGAAAGAAAACATTTTTAAAAATCCGATTATTTTGACTACTAACTACTTTGCGTGTGTGTGTGTGTGTGTGTGTGTGTGTGTGTGTGTGTGTTTGCCGTAACTGGCCTTACTTGGTGGTTTTACTGCAAAGGCTCCATACAGGGTCCCCAAGTCCTGGGCAAGGTTTTAGAAACTGAACTAACAAGAAGTAGTTAACAGAGTCTGGTGAATTGGGAAGAAAGACCAAGAAATATGGGTACTTCAGAAGAGATATTCTGGGTTCAATGGAGAATACAGGGCAGGAAGATGTGACAGGGAGGTGCAGTGAGTGTGCCTGAAACCTAAGCTGAAGGAAGGGAGGAGAAGGTACTGGCATGAGGGGTCCCTGGGCAGAAACTCTTCAGCAGGCCTTGAAGTTTAGTACATGGAATACCACTATTTAGCACACAGGTGTGATATGAGGTGAGGGACCACCTTTCCGATCTTGGTTTTCTCATTTATTACAAAAAAACAACAAAAAAAAAAGGAGATGAGACTAAATGATTACTAAGGCTCCTTCTAATTCTGGTGGTGTGTGTTTCTATTATCTACACACAAATTTTCATGATTTTGCCTTTAATTCAAACAAAGCATTTCTAAACATCTCTCAGTGTGGCTTGCTTTCATCAACTCAAGTGAGTATAGCCCAGGACAGCTATCTGGGGTGTTTCTTATGATACTGGTTTAAAATAAGAGGGCCAAGCTCAGGGTGCAGGTTTTTACCACTCTAGCTAGACACACACGTGACATATGACTAACAACACAGGAATATGCTTCATCTGCAAACAGAAATGAGTCTATGGGATGGCAAAACTCTTTAAAACACAGCTTTGTTGACCAATTATAGGCTACATGGTAGCCTACCATGAGTTAAATCATCATCTGTTTTTGGTGAACATATTTGAACATTTCCCATGTTTTCCTAGAATGTGTTAATCAACTACAACCTGTGGGGGGCAGCTATGAAAAATCTATAGCTGAATCATACTTAGTGATGAAATGCAATGTTTTCTACCTAAGATCAAGGAAAATGCAAGATGACTCAACACTTCTATTCAACATCATGCTGGAGGTGCAATAAAGCAAGAAAAAGAAAAGGCATACAGATTGGAAAGGAGTAAAACTGTATTTGCAGATGACATGATCATGGATGTAGAAAATCCTAAAGAATTGAGAGCTAACAAGTTAAATTTAGCAAGACTGCAGTAAAAAAAAAAAAAAAAAAAAAAAAAAGATATAAGATTGTATTTCTAAGTGGTAGCAAAAAAAAAAAACAATCTAAAAATAAAACTTTTAAATTCCACTCACAATATCATCACAAACTAAAATATTTAGGAATAAATTTAACAAGATATGCATTGAAAATTTAAAATGTGGCCGAGAAATTAAACACCTAAATAAAGAATTACAATATTAAGATGGCAATTCTGTGAATCTTTTTGCAACATGGTTAAAATTTTAAAGTGGGAACAGACTCTTCATAAAAGAAGATACTATGAGTGACCAAAGAACATATAAAAAATATGTTCAACATCATTGGTCATTAGGGAAATACAAATTAATATACCATAAGATACTACTACACAGCCACTAGAATACCTAAAGTTAAAAAGGCTGACAATATTAAATGCTGGCAAGAATAGGAAGAAACTGGAACCCTAATGCATTGCTAATGGGAATATAAAATGGTATAAGCTTGGAAAAGATCTTGGAAGTTTCTTAAAATGTTAAAGGCACACTTACCATTTAACCTAGCAATTCCATGCCTATGTATATACCCAAGAGAAATTAAAACACATGTCCACACAAGACTTGAGAACAAATGCAGCTGTATTCATAATGGCCCCAAACTGGCAACAATCCAAGTGTATGTCAACTGGCAAATGGATAAACACATGTGGTATATCCATACAATGAAATACTACTCAGCATAAAGAGGAATGAACTACTGATATATAATATGGATGAATTTCAAAAACAACATACCATGTAGATAAAAGACTACAGACTGTATGAATCCATTGATAATAAAATCCTAGAAAAGATGAAACTATAGCAACAGAAAGCAGATCTTAAGTGGTTGGCTGGGGTGGAAGAGAATAGGGATCGACTAAAAAGGGGCATGAGGGAACTTTTTGGGATGATGGAGGTATTGTACAACTGAATTTGGTGAGGGCTGTACAACTTACATAGATCTATTAAAACTCATTCAACTTCTGAAAAAAGATTTTAAAAAGAAATAAAAAATGTAATAAGAACTAAAAAATCAGGGTCTGAAACAAGATTAAAGAAAAAAAGTAATGAAACTCATTCAACTGTAAAATGGATGAATTTTATGGTACGTAAATTATTTCTCAAAAAGCTGTTTTAAAAACTTTACTAAACAAAGAATTAATTAAAACTGTTTACTACTGGAACTAAAATAAAAGACACTAATAATTCACTTCCTTTTATAATAATCTTTCTTCCCATAAAAAAAGGTATTCTAAGCAGGATAACCTATCAAATAGCTTTGGGAACATTATTTTTTTTATTTTTTGAGACAGAGTCTCCCTCTGTCACCCAGGCTGGAGTGCAGTGGCCGGATCTCAGCTCACTGCAAGCTCTGCCTCCCGGATTTACGCCATTCTCCTGCCTCAGCCTCCCGAGTAGCTGGAACTACAGGCGGCCGCCACCTCGCCCGGCTACTTTTTGTATTTTTTAGTAGAGATGGGGTTTCACCGTGTCAGCCAGAATGGTCTCGATCTCCTGACCTCGTGATCCGCCCGCCTCGGCCTCCCAAAGTGCTGGGATTACAGGCTTGAGCCACCGCGCCTGGCTGGGAACATTATTATTGTGCTGTTACTGCCACTAAGATTAGATTATAGAAGTAGCTGCAAGTCTGCTAAAAAGATGGAGACTTATCTCATGCCATGGGATAAGGGTCTTCTGCCATACCTGTCAGTAAGGGATGGGTGCGGATGTGACACAGGCTGCAATGAATGTGCCCTGCACATTTGGTCTTGTAAGAAGAGCTCAGTCTTTGATACTCCTTTGCTTAGGGAGGGGGAGTTCCTCATGTTTCTGACATCTCTCTACAGCCCTGTCAAAGGACATATGGTAGGCTGGGTCTCTGGGACAGTACTGCACTAATGGGCTAAATACATGGAGTTCGTGTTCAGTAAAAGGTTTCATTTGTTTTGTTCTAACATCTCAAGTTGCAATTTGCAGAGGAGCAGCAGAGGGACTAATCTATTTGGTTTTAGACTGGAACACTTATACATCAAAGATTAAATGAGGAATACAGATAGCATACTTATGCTTAGGTGAAAAGTAGAGTGAGAGTGAAGGGAAGAATATAGCAAAGGAAGAAAATTTTCTCAGAATTTGCCTCAAGATGTCTAATTACCCTTAGCTCTCACATATATAATAACTCCCATCAAAAGGTTGTGGAACTTTTTTTCCTTTTGGGAGGATGGATGGGACACCTCCTTGTCTTGAGTCACACATAACATACACCCCAATTGTTGCTGTCTTAGGAGTACCGGAGAAGCTTTAGTCTTTTGTCACCCAGACTCAGCGTATAAATAGGACTTCCTGAAGGCTGGGGTCTTTTGCTGAACCATGCTCTATCCCTACAACTCATGGTAGAGCACGGACGCTCCACACAACAGCAATAATGGTAACACTTCACCAGTCAAATCGGTTTTGGTCATAATAAAAGATCTCAGGTGTTTCTCTGCATAGCAGGGTTTTCTGGTGGATCTACGCTAGAACACTGTCAACAGAATAAGGCTTTTTAAAAGAACATATTGCCTCACTTTCTTTTAGAGACATAGGACAGAATGCCAAATGTTCCTGACAGGTTCACACTTGGATGAGGATTAAAATTAAGGCACAGACGCGTGGGCTGATTTCAGATGCTGGTGAAATGGATCAGCCTGGTAACTGCATGTCCCCATGTGTCCTAATCACTGCAGCTCCTTGCTCCACTCAAGACCTTATGGATATCACTGTTCACTTTGCAGTCCCTGCAGTGGCAGCAACAGTTGTGACACATGCACATTCCTTTTCACTCAATCAGTTCACATTCTCTCTAGATCATTCCCTTAAAAAGATTCAACAACCTCCATGGCTTTCCAACATGTTGAATGTTTCTAAAAGTCATTAGATCATGTTGATTGTATTCAAAACTACTGACAGCTTCTCACTATAAACTAACATCCAAACTCCTCAGCCTGGAATCTGGAATCCTTTTCCTCCCTTTCTAACAGTCTGTCCTCATTTGACCCCAAGACTTCAGCCAGCTGAACAGAGGTCATCTCCTAAACATCAGCTTTGCCCAAGCATCCCCTCATTTCCCATATCTGAGTCCCAACTTTCCTTTAAAGCCCCAATTGTAAAAGCTTGTCCAGAATCTTGAGTTGGAATTAATCTCTCCCTCTCCATATCACTATAACATAGGCTTATACCTTGAGAAATGCTTATGGTAGGCTGTTCCAGGTGTCAGTTATTTTATGTATGTCTGCCTTCCTTTTGGAAGTCCAGCAAATACCTACTTGAGTGCACATTAAAATCACCTTGGGGGTCCGTGGAGAAGTGGCTGATTCCAGGATTGGGGAAATTTAGGGACACATGCTGTTATGCCAAAGAATAAGGGAATGTTCCCAACCCCTCCCCCCACCACTGAAAAAAGATGTGAAGTATGTCATAAGAGCAAAGGAGCGAGCAGAAAGTAACTTCCACTGGCTAAATCCAGGACAATTTGAGCATCAAAATAATTAAGTCCAGTTGGTTGTCCATATCCATGGGTTCCGCACTCAACAACCACGGATCAAAAATGCAGTTAGGCCTATGATGGCTGTGTCTGCACTGACACATACAGATTTCTTCTTTTTGTCATTATTCCCTAAACAACATAGTACGTAACAATTTACATAGCATTTACATTGCATTAGGTATTATAGGTAATCTAGAGATGACAAAGTATATGAGAGGAGGTACACAGGTTATGTGCAATGCTACACCATTTTATATCAGGGACTTAGGCATCCTTGAATTTGGTATCCATGGGAGGCTCTGGAGCCAATTCCCTGCAGATACCAGGGGACAACTGTACCGTAACAAATCATAAACCATTAAAAAAAGATAAGAGCCCATGAGTCCATACCAGTAACAGATAAATAAATGGGGGAGAGGAGGTGGCTTCACTTTCAGAAGAATGCTGACTGCCAAATAGTAAATGCTGAGGGAGTGCTAGAGTTAGTAAATCATCATTTTGCAACCCTCCTAGCAGAGATTGGATTAGGCAAGAATCATCAACGGATGATGAATCTAGGGGAAATTTTTCACGAGGAGCAGAGCATTTACTTGGTCTTAAAAGTGTTTTCCCACAGACTGCTTTATAGGTGCAAGGGGAAAAATAGTAACTACCTAGTGGAGCAACCAGGGAATGCCTCGACTAGGTGGGTGTATCAAAATTAACATCAACAGTGAGGGCTGATGGACATCTGTGTCTCCCATAAAACCCTGAGAAGGACACATGATTATTTATGTAGTAGACTGGGTGGGAATTTGTAGCCTGAATCTAATTATGAAGAAATATCAGAACAAGGAGTGTTCTATTAAAACCCCAAATAAGGAGTGTTCTATTAAAAAATAGGTGAGAGGAGGGATAGAGGGTTGTATTCTTTAAAAATGTCAATATCATAAAAAACAGACAGGCTATGAAAACACTCCATGGGAACGTGTTCTACCAAATCAGAACCTCTGGGGGTGGGTCCCAACAATCTGTGGTTTTAACATTTTCTCCAGGTAAATTCTGATGCTCGCTTAAGTTTTGTTTTTGATTTTCAGTTTTTAAGAGACATGGTCTTTCTCTGTCGCCCATGCTGCAGTGCAGTGGTGTGACCAAGATTCACTGCAGCCTCGAACTCCTGGGTTGAAAGCCATCCTCCCACCTTGGCCTCCCAAGTAGGTGGGACCACAGGTGTGCACCATCTTGCCTGGCAATAATTTTCCTAGAGACAGGGTTTTACTATGTTGCCCATCTCTACAAAAAATAGAGATGGGCAACAAGCTGGTCTTGAACTCCTGGCCTCAAGGGATTCTCCCACCTTGGCCTCCTAAAGTATTGGGATTACAGGTGTGAGCCACAACACCAGGCCCCTACTCAAGTTTGAAACCACAGATCTAGACTGTAAGCTCTTAGATTCTGCATTTCTAGCTCCTATATTCCCCATAAAACCTAACAGAAAAATGCTTTCTACATATTCAGATTTCAATAAATGCTTGATGAATTTGGTTTGACAGTGAATGATAAGGCAGTAATGACCACCGAGACACTTGGAGATGATCAACTACTCCAGAGGCCCCAGCTAACACATCACTTCAGGTTTCTAAAGTGAATAGAAAACTTATTTTGAAAACAATAAAGGATGTCAGATTACTCGGGAGGTTAATAAAAGCACTACTGTCCCCAAAGGGAGCATATCCACTTAGTCTGTTAATGCACCACCAATTGAAAATATGTTAAAACTTACACAGACTCTTCGACTGGTATTTAAAAATTAGTTCTGCAGTTCTAGCAAGCATTGCACAGTGATTCAGAGCCACGAAGGCCAGGCGTGGTGGCTCATGCCTGTAATCCTAACACTTTGGGAGGCCGAGGCAGGTGGATTGCCTGAGCTCAGGAGTTCAAGACCAGCCTGGGCAACACGGTGAAACCCCGTCTCTACTAAAATACAAAAAATTAGCCAGGCGTGGCAGCGTGCACCTGTAGTCCCAGCTACTCGGGAGGCGGAAGCAGGAGAATTGCTTGAACCTGGGAGGCAGAGGTTGCAGTGAGCTGAGATCGCGCCACTGCACTCCAGCCTGGGCGACTCTGTTACCCCCAACCCCCAAAAAAGGAAGCCAAGCTACGTGTATCATGCAAGATCTGCTCAGAGAAGACGGCATTCTTGTGGCTGTGACCCAGATTTGATGAAGATGGCCAGATTTCAGAAGAACATCCTCTAGGTGGCAATTCAGGAGACAAGACTCCTGCAATGAGAATGAGCTGATCAATTTGCCTACTGGGTAGAAAATGAAACAAATAGATCCATTTTCAGGTACTTGTTTTCTATCTTGAGAAGTTAAACTACTGAAGATGCTCTAAGATCATCCCAATCTCACAACCACATGCCTTTTCTAATTGGCACCCTGAAAGATTTCACAAGAAAAGGGTGTTACTTTGGTATTGTCGATTTAAAGGTTATCTAGTCACAGTGAGGCAGAGGAGAATTCCTCTTCAAAATTCCTCCTTATTGAAAGCCCATGGAGTGTCTTGGCAATTAACAATTCCTATCACCTCTAGCTGTTCCCTATGTAAGAAGGCTCAGAACTCGCCTTACAAATTGCTCTTTTGAAGATCAAAGGGAAGCTGAATGTGTCTGTGTGTGCTCTCGATGAGACTGTAATTTAATGGAATTTTTAGAGAAGGCTTCACTGGCAGTGTTTGGATGACAGCCCTGGGGCAGAGGATTCAGGGGAGCTTGGCCACTGTTCCCTTTGGAGGTCTTCCCTGCCTTTAATTGGCACCTCATTAGAAATTAATGAAAATGACATCCTCTGTTCTTCCTGCTTTAGGCATCGAATGCTACAAAAAGGCCCATCACAATTCATAACACATTCAATTTATATAGCAATGGCTCTTAAGCATTATTTATGAGATGTGAATTTCTTGTCAGCAGTTAATAACCTGTACAGAATGGAAGGCAAATGGAAGAAAAGATTGCAAATATATATATAAAAAAAGATTTTCTGCAGTGAAGAAGTGTTCTGTTTGAGTTCAAACTACCTTCCTGAGTCTTCACTTTCAGTAGTAAATTACCGTGTTATCCCCCTACTAAAACCTTTCAGGGCAGTTAAACATCTCTCCAACATCCATGCATCCTCAAGGAAATAACTGTACAACTCACCCTTTCCTAGAGAGATCCAAGCAGGCAGGAGGAACACAAGAGCTATTTGTCAAAGACAGTCCCAGACTTTTTTAACGGTATGTTCCCATTGTTGTCCTTATCTTTTGAAGGGTAGCAGTTGACTCAGTAATTTTTCTGGGCACATAAGTGGAATACTCTCAGTGGGTCAAATCGAATGCCCAGCTGTCTCTAGGAAAGTTACATTTTGTTGAGACTTCAGAAAGCTCAGGGCTTTCTTCTCCAACAGAAAAAGTCAAATCTCCCTATAAGTAGACTCTCAGAATTGGGCACAAGCCCAGAGACTACATGTCAGAACATTTAAAAAGGATGCATATTGCAACAAACCCAATACGCATTTAGCAATTCAGCCTCCTGCCCACAAAGGTTAAGAATATGGCAGAGTAATCTATATTTACCAGAGATTAGACATGTGGGCTTTACTTGGGTGACTGTGAAGTCATCTAACATGTATTACTGTTTTTTTTTTTTTCCGGTGGATGCTAAGACCTTAGGAAATTAGGTAGTTTGTGTCAAAGCTGAAGGGTAAACTGGGAGACCTGGTTACAATATCTTTATATCTCAGTGCTAACTTGTGCAATCTCCTGTTTGCCTGATAAGGAGAAGCAGCATTAGCCACTGCCGGGGGCAAGACAGCATACTTGATAGACCAACTGCTTGATCCGCTATGGCAAATCCTGTGTAATACCCAGGATTTAGTTACTTTCAAGGAAGAAACAAGAACAGACGGTTCAGGAACGTCCCACAATTCTAACTGAGGGACAACCAAAGGCCTATGTTGCAAAATCAACAGCTAAAATGACCAGGTAGGCTCACAACACTGGTAACAGACTAAACTGCTCAAATTCCCTGAGTTCACATGAAGACCAAAGCAAGAAACTGCAGATCACAAAAGATGAGGCAGCCTCTTCAGTGTGAAGTGAAGCTAGTTAGCCAGCAGAGCCCAGAGTTTCCTCAGCCAACCACAGTACACCTGCCTTATGTCACCAAGAATTTAAAATTGTCTGGCAGGGTTGATCGAAATAGCCTAATAATAAGGTTCTGAACTTGCCTGGGCCATACTGCATGCATGAACACACAGAAGTCTGAAAACTGCTGTCAGCCTCTGTTCCCACCACCTATCCTAACCTTCTTTACGGTTTCCCAAAAATGCTTAGTACTATAACCAAAATGCCCTAAAAACCTTATCTGGTAACATTTAAGACTCCCCATGCTGGTTCCGGTTTCTGCAGTTGAACATGCACTTCTAATCTTGTGGAGTAACACATACACCAGAATGTGTAACAAACAGGTATCTGGTCATAACAGGAACAGGAGTTCTGACTTAGTTTCTACAAAAAGCTAATATCCTCTCTCTTCCTTCCCATTTCCAATAGGGCAGATAATTGAGGAACCGTAGCAGCAGAGGCTGCCGCTTCAGGAGATGGTAAACTTCCAGTGACTATTACTTTATAACTGCTGAGTGAACTATTTAGTCCTGACTGTCAGCAATAGTACTTGTAGGATATCTTCGGCTGTCCCAGAAGTGAAAGGGGGCTTCTAAAGTTCACTTCTCAGAAAGAAAGAAATAGGATTCTCAGAGGCTACAGTCAGGTCTCACAGTCAGCCTGATGACAGCTGAACTGGTCCTCAAACAATTTTATAACATTATGTTTTAAAACCAGGGAATAAACAAAAGTACAGGGAACTAAATCAGCCTAAAATAATGCCGCTACACAATTTTATTCCTATGTGTCATGATACATGTGGTCATGAAGAGAGAAAAGGCTGACTTAAGTTTTGTTCCACTGCAGGTAGGCATCCCTGTGCAGCAATTCTAAAAGGTATTACACTACAGAATACAGAAGGAAAGGTGATTGTAAAGCTATTTCCGACTGGGTATATGGTGGCTCATGCCTGTAATCCCAGCACTTTGTGAGGCAGAGGCAGAAGGATGAATTCAGCCCAGAAAAAATAAAAATAAAAAAGGCGATTTCAAGGTATTAACTGACTAGATGAACTAAGGTTCAAAGGAAACTTTCTAATCAAAGCTTAATTTAACAGGGAGATGGAGAAAAAAGTCTTCCATAAATAGTAAGTTCATTCAAAATTAATATCTGAATTTTATGGTACATACTCTGGAATTTTGTTTGTTTGGTAAATTTCTGACGTCGTGAGAAGAAACCAGAGTAGTAAGTGGTGGGGGGAAGCTGAAAGCACTAAGCAGTGAGATGTAGCTCTAAGGAGAGATGCATAAGAACAGGGGGATGTTTTTGTCTTTTTTGCATGCACGAGAATAAAGGGTGTTTAGAGGCAAACATCCTGTACTCCTGATTTCTCAAGCCCCAAACTTAACATCGCAGGCACTACTGTAGCAAACTTACAGTACTCAGAAGAACGAAAGACTTCAGCCACTTAATTCCCAAAGCTGGGCCAAGGGATATAGTCTCCATCATGCCACTGGGGGAGATGCTTACCGCAGCGACACGATCCCAATTCCTGCTGCACCAGCTCCAGTTTGGTTTGGCACTGGAAGCACCGACGTCGACTCTTCTGTTTAGATCGACTGGTTTCCTCGGACCGTTCCGTATTCTCCAGTAGTCGTGGCCGTTTTACTGGTGAAGCCTCATTCTCAGAGTGTGAATCTGACCAAAACAACATATTTGGGGATCAGGATTAGTGCTTGGCCTGGCAAGCACAGTTGATTAATGTATTTCCAGGCATTCTCCTGACCGGGCTACTGCCCTTGTCCAGGAAGGAATCAGACCCATGAGAGCCAGTTCTGACTTGCTTGGTTTATATTGCACAAACCATGACAAGCATGTACCTTTAGTGCTGACTTCTAACAAGCTAGGCCTGAGCTGGAGAGGAGAGTGCGGGTGGCTCAACGAAAACCAGTTCTATGTTGTTGTTTTTTTAAAAAAGCTGAGATTCTATGAAGAGACCATTCCAGCTAGAAATGGGGTCCTGTCTTTGTATCCCCTTGCTGGGACGACCTAGATGCTGCCTGTATTGGTTAGGTATCTTTTCTTGGGTATTTGCTTGTCCTCAAGTAGACTGTAATTCTTTAAAGATGGGACTATGTCTAATGTTATCTCTGTATCACTATGCTTTCACAATTCCATTCCCAAAGCCAGTGTTTGATGAGTGATCTGTAATCTTTTATAGTAAAATTACTCATGTTTCTACTCTTAAAGACAAAAAAGTCAGGTTCTAATACTGACAAGTAGTTCAATTTGATTCAGAATGAATGAAGGGGCACCTCTGCTGGTGCACATGCAAGCTGCCCTATGACCTCCACTATGGTGTGGTGCAGCAGCAGCACTGGGCACCCCACCTTGAGGTGGAGCCAAAATGGGGTGTACTCTGTGACAACTGTGTCTTATATAACCTCAAAAAAGTAATTAAGATGCAATAAAGTTCTTATCACAGGCAAGGCTATAAATGACTCTTGCCTTCAACAAACTGGGCAGCTCTCTGGGGCTCTGTACTCCTGAAATAGCTGCCTGCATACCCACGACGTACCTCTTACCAAGTTCCAAAGTTGTTCGTGCTAAATTACCTCTAGAAGGGAGTCTCCTAAACAGTCTGCCTCAAAATAATCCAGATGCCACACCTTCTCACCCCTCTGTCACTCCCACCTTGGTCTAAGCCATTACCAACTCATCAAGCCTACTACAAGAGCCTCTTCACTAGTCTCTCTGCTCACCCCGTTGTCTCTACAATCTATTTTCCATATAGCACACAAGTGACTCTGTCAAAAATCAAGTTAGAATCATGTTACTTCCCTGCTCAAAACCCTCTAATAGCTCCTCTTGTCAGAGTAAAAGTCCAGATACTTAGACTGTCGAATACCCTGCATGACTTGCCCCACGCTCAGCTCCTGCTGCTTTCCTTCCTTTGCTTATCTACACTAGCCTCCTTATTGTCCCCTACCTGTGGGACTTTGTACCTTCTGTCCCTCTATTTGAAACAATCTTCACCCAGATCTACATGGGATCTTATCTCTTTTATCACCCAGGCCCCCGATGGTAGTTTGCTCACAGTCCCCCAGCCCTGCTGCACTGTAATGGCATATGAAGGCCCTGCATAGGCCATTTTTTACATCTCTTTTATATATTTGCTCCAATGTCACATTTTCTTTTAAATTTTATTTTGCAAAGTCACATTTTCACTGAAGGCTTCTTCCCTGATCATCACTTCTAGATCATTGAATCCCCATTCTTAGCACTTCCCCTCCTCTGTTTCCTTGTCTTTAAACTCCACAGCACTTATCTTTAACATTATGCCCTAAAAGAAAATAAACTCCAAGAGGGCAGGAAAGTTCACCTGCTTTGTTCACTGATGTTCCCTCCATGCCTATGCTCAATAAATATTTCTTGAATGAATGAATTTGTCTCCTAGGCAGTCCTAATGTTCTACTTAAAGTGGGTCTAGTGAGAAGCCACAGCCTGTAGGATGTATTTTAGTGAAGGCTGTCTGTATGCCCTTTCCTAGCCTCCTTGTGTGTGAGGAAGATGCTGCACTTCACCCAAGATTGTTCAGTGGACCCTGATGGTGATGCTGGTAGTTTGCTCATAGTCGCCCAGCCCTGCTGTGCTGTACTGGCATATGGAGGCCCTGCACCATTCTTAGCAACTACAGACTTCATTTTTCATCTCATTTAATTCTTCCAGTCCT
Source organism: Macaca thibetana thibetana (assembly GCF_024542745.1). Classification (NCBI taxonomy): domain Eukaryota; kingdom Metazoa; phylum Chordata; class Mammalia; order Primates; family Cercopithecidae; genus Macaca; species Macaca thibetana. The sequence goes on along the minus strand of NC_065581.1, from coordinate 38,966,657 downwards.
ACATGACATTTTGCCCCAATACAAACCAACTAAATAAGACCTCTGATGAAAATAACTGAAAGCAAGTTCAGCCTATTTCCCAGCTCTGCTGAGCAAAGCCGTCTAGGCCTAGGCCCAGTCAATGTGGTGACTAAGGTGGCCGCAGATAGGGCAGGCTCTCTCCCTTCTTCTACAAGAGCAACAAGCAACAATTTAAATGTAAATCATTACAAAGCAGTCAGCTGAAAGAAATTCACCTTGTATGAGCCACACTGCTCTCTGGGGATGTCCTTTTACACAAACCAGCAATGGCTCTATTTGTATTAATAACTCTATTTAGACCTTTTTTTTTTTTTTTTGTAACGAGAAAATTCTAGAGTAAAAACTGTAACAAAAAATGTTTTTTTCTGAGACAAAGTCCTAAATTCAAAGCATCCTTATAGGAAGTTACTCCCATTGGGAGGCAGGTGTCAGCACAAGATGGGGAGGCAGCTGAAGCCTTTTCATTATTAATATGATTAAAATCTGGAGGGCCCTGGCACAATGCCAGCACACCTCTAATCTAACAGAGAACTGCTCAGACCCTGAGCCCCTTTCTTTCACACCTCTGTGTCTGAAAATGAAGAGTTCACATTTAGAGCTCTTTCTACATGAATCTATCCCAAACTGTCAAACACGTTGTCCATTCGCAAAGCACCCACCTCCATTTCTAAAACAAACCTTTGCTGCAAGGAGAAGACAATTTAATTTCACTGTGTCAATGAAACTGGGGGAAAAAATAAAGAAAAGACAAAAAGAATTTGAGTGTGGCAATGTTATCCATAAGCTAACTATGTCCAAATAAGTAAGGGAGTTAGATATGTGAAGAAATTTTTTTTTTTAAATGTATGAGTCCTATGGCTGAGAAATAGAATTCATATTTACATAATCACAATCGTTAGTCATCACCAAACAACCCACTTTGATGGGTCCCCCCGACCCCTGCCCTGCAAAGTTAGGAGGCCTGTGCAGTTTTCACCTCTTTTTCTCTTAATTCCCCACCTTATCTGACCAATGGGCATTCAACAGCAACACTAAGGAATATCTACATGGTCCCATGCTGAGATTTTCCTTGATCTATTCCACATTAATAAAATGACCACTGAGTTATTTCTTCTGGTAGGCAGTAGGCATGGAATATTCTTGAACAATGAATCCTAAAGGAGGTTTCTGATGCTGCCACAGCTTCTGGTATGATATACTGGTCATCCTAAAAGAACACCATTAAGCCCTAGTCAGTCCTCTGACAATCAATATCCCAGCATCTGTAAAGTCTATGACCAAAGGCATCCATGTATATAGAAAGTCTGGGCCCCAGGAAGCAGTCCTAGATGATTCTAAACCAAGGCAGAAAAAATGTCTAACAGAATGTGTTATGTTTTAGAATCAAGGAACTATTCCAGCTAGTCAGAGATCCACACCTTTGAAGCTCTGGAATATCCCCACTTACTCTTCCCTAGATGAAGATCTGTTAGATGCTCTCTAATGCTCCCTCCCACAAAGAGCGAGGGTAAATAAGCTTCCCAAACTGCTCACTATCCTCCACATGCTATTGTCCAAGAAGGTGACTATGTCTGTGTAATTTCTTGGAGAAGCAAACCATTCTCTGGCATTTTCTCACAAGTCAACTTTTAATGAGAAGCTAATGAAATAAATAGTAATCTATAGAATCATCCTCCTTGCATAAGAAATTTACATTTCCTCTGCTAATTAGTTAACTAAACCTTCGTGCCATGGGGCGAGCTGCTTAAATAAGAGAAACAGATGTCCAGGGCAGGGGTTCTAATGACATGATAATGAATTAAATAATTCAACTATTTATTTATAAGTTTTAGGTCAATTAGAAAAAGACTACCAGGAAGGAAAAAAAAAAGATCCAAACATGGCTGACATAAAAGGAATCATCTACTGCCCATATTTGAATAAATTAAACTTTAATGATTTACTTTTGCTCACAAGTATCATTGCTTGTTACCCTGAGGCACTGCCAATTTCCTGAAAACACCTAACAGTCTACTTGCCTACTCTGAACTTGGGCAGTAACAGTTAAATGTGGAGAGAGAGGTGAAGAGAAATAACTCTTACATGCAGCTTTAACTGTCAGAAGAAGCGAGTCCTTGCAAGGAGTATGCTCATTAGCAGCAGGAGGAACTCCTGTGCCAAGCTGGAAACCATTCCCACCCCAGGAGTTAACAGTGACTTCTAATTAAGGTCCTTCATAAAGGGCCAACAAAGCAGATTCTTTTTTTTCCAGTATGCTTCTTCTTGAGAACATAATCTAGTGTGGATATACCCATGGAGAGCGGCCACTCCCCCATTCCAGGTTCACACTTCTTGGTAGTCACCAGACCCCTGCTTTCTCTGCCAATGTTTAATAGAATGAGAAAGATATCACATCAGAACTAGTCAAAGTAAAGTCTGATCAAGAATCATAATGTGATTACATAAGGAAGGAAAATCTTAAGAAGGATTTTGCCTATTTAGTTTCCTTGGTTTGAAAGTAACTGCTGCTTAATTTTCGACAGAGAGACAAGTACTGCACAGTCTGTCTCTCGGTATCTAAGGGAGATGGGTCCAGGACCCTTCAAGGATACCAAATTCCACAAATGCTCAAGACGCTTATATAAAATGGCATAGTATTTGCATATAAGCTACATAATCCTCCTGTATACAGCTGACCCTTGAACAACATGGGGTTTGGGGTGCTGACCCCCCATTACAGTTGAAAATTTTCATGTAACTTCTGCCTCTCTCAAAACTTAGCTAGTAATGGCCTCCTGCTGACCGGAAGTCTCACTGATAACACACAGACAATTAACACATATTTTGCATGTTTTATGTATTACATACTGTTTTCTTACAATAAAGTAAGCTACAGGAAGAAAAAATATTAAGAAAACCATATGGAAGAGAAAACACAGTTTCTCTTAAGTGAAAGTGGATCATTAAAGTCTTCATCCTTGTGGTCTTCACGCTGAGTAGCTGAGGAGGAGGAAACGAAGGAGGAGTGGGGGGCTGGTTTTGCAGTTTCTGGGATGGCAGAGGCAGAAGGAGATGTGCGCATAGTGGACCCACCTGCACAATTGAAACCCATGTTGTTCAAGGGTCAACTGTACTTTAATCTTCTCTAGATTACTTATAATCCCTAATACAATATAAACACTATGTAAATAGTTGTTATACTGTGTTATTTAGGGAATAATAACAAACCAATCTACATGTTCAGTATGAAACAATCATCCATTTTTTCCCAAATATTTTCAGTCTATGGTTGGTTGAATCCACAGATGTGGAACTCATGGATATGGTAGGCTGGCTGTACAGTGATTTTAAATATATGGAATCTTCTGGAGAGAGGAATTCTTCTAATTGTACTTTCCTAGCCAATCTCAGAAAGTAGTGGTAAGACTTTCAATTAGGAACACAGTTTAACTGGAAAGCTTAACTGGAGACAACAAACAGCCACTTCTTTTAAAATTCTGTTTTGTCTCTGGCAGAAATTCACATTTGTTCCTTACTGTCACTGTTCTTGTCTTTATTACTCATGTTCTCTCCTGAAAATTTCCAAATAAATTGTGTCAGGCCTGTCAAAGCTGAATCTCAATCTCTCTTAATCTCCTGTCACCCTGCAGCTGGCAGCCTGCACACACCCCGTGCACTAACCACGGCTGTGGCTTCCTGACATCTCAGGCAGGCAGGCTCTTAGGCCTCTGTACAAGCCAACACTCACAATACAGAATAGGAGAGTGGGAGAAGCAATGTGGCAACAAAGAGAAGAAAGCCTTCTGCTATTCCCTTCACCCACACCTTCCCTTACTTCTACGAAAGACATATCTGTTTAATCTCAGGCTCTATGACAGCTTTTGAGGTACTCAATCAGTTTTTTTGGAACCTATCACAGTCTCCTGACAGATTGACATTTATGATCCCAACAGCCTGTGCAAACATCAGTAAGAGCAATAATTAACAAACCCTCACACATCACTGCTGTTAAGCTGGTAAAACCTTTGTCCACGAAAAATACCACACTCTCACTGGAAAAACTGATAAAAGAGGCTTGAAAAAAACTTGTTTTAAAGGTACTTTCTCTCTGTGTTTCCCCTCATGCTTTGCTTTCAGGGTATATGCTGGGATTAGATTCATCTTCTCCTGACATTCTACTCTGTGTGCCACGAAAGACTTTAAGAGAGAAAACACCTTGCTACCCATTAAAAAAATTTTCCCACCTCGTTTGACTGAAAATTTCCCTTCCTTTCTTAATGTTCCTAATGACTCTAAAATAATTGTGGGGTAACACATCTGTTGAAAAGCCATTGTGTGGACAGAGAATGAGGTTCAAGAGGCTGATTATTAAAATTTTGTGGAGAATGCCACCATCTTCATTCGATATGGAGATGAATCTAGCTTGAAATACTCCTAGTATGCCATGTCCTAGATCATAAACATTTAAAAAGTCAGTTGTTCACAAACTGCCAGGCAGTATAATTCCTAAGCATTAGTCTCCTTCTCCCCCTGGGAACACAAGATTGGGAGATCTGGAATGGCTGATCAGGAAGGCTGACCATCTTGGGAGTACACCTGAGCTTTGAGGTCTTTATCCTTAGTATGCTCAAAAAACATACGGCATCAGAAATCTTCTTGGGGCCAACTCTTATCATCTACCAGATTTTGGTCCTCCAGATAGCAATGCAGAAGCTGCTTCTGTGGAGACGTTTTTGACTGGAAGACAGCTTAAAGAGCAGCAGAACACACAGAAGTCAGGAGTCATGATAAAATTATCATATGCCCTTCAAGAGATGAGTACCCACAAACCCCAAAGGTATGTTTTTAAGACTGAGATTAGGTTTTTCACTACCTCACAGCCCATCTTCCCTTCCCATTTCTGGTGCACAGGAACCTGGAAGCTGATTTTGGTGGTACATCATGATACCAGAAACAAGTGACTATGAATTCATCAAAAGATCAAGCAGGAGAATCTAATGGGCCATGGGGGAGCAGCTCTCCATCAAATCGAACAATCTTAAATGAAAGTCATAGCAGGCTGGGCGTGGTGGCTCATGCCTGTAATCCCAGCACTTTGGGAGGCCGAGGCGGGTGGATCACGAAGTCAAGAGATCAAGATCATCCTGGCCAATCAACATGGTGAAACCCCGTCTCTACTAAAAATAAAATTAGCTGGGCATAGTGGCACATACCCTGTAGTCCCAGCTACTCAGCAGGTTGAGGCAGGAGAACTGCTTGAACCTGGGAGGTGGAGGTTACAGTGAGCCAAGATTGCGCCACTGCACCCTAACCTAGGCAATAGAGCGAGACTCTGTCTCAAAAAAAAAAAAAAAAAAAGTCATGGCAGCAAGTCCAACAGTTTTCGAGGGCAAGGTTTTTCCTCTAACTCTTCTTTCTAATCTGTATGCCTTCTATTTTTTTTTCTTGCCTGTGCTGCCTAGTCCTTCTGGTATGATGCTGAATATGAGTGTTGAGAAAGAACATCCTTGGTTTGTTGCCAGCTGTAGGAAAAATGCATTTAGCCTTTACCCAACTTTTTATTTTAAAAATTTCAAACACAGAAAAGGTAAATGAATAATACACTAAGCGCCTGTGTACACCCCATTCAGATTCAACAATTAATGTTTTATCCCATTCCTTTAACTTGACTTTAATAGTTAATACTAGATGTCAACTTGATTGGACTGAGGGATGCCTATATGGCTAATAAAGTATTGTTTCTGGATGTGTCTGCCAGATGAAACTGACGTTTAAGTTGGTGGAATGGGAGAGGAAGATCCACCCTCAATGTGGGTAGGCACCATCCAATCAGCTGCCAGCACAGCCAGAACACAGCAGGAGGAAGAAGGTAGGACAAGTCTGTTTGCTGGTCTTCTGGTCCGCGCCAGATGCTTGCTTCTGTCCACCTGTCCTTGGACATCAGACTCCAGGATCTTTAGCCTCTAGACTCTGGAGGTGCACCAGCGGCTTCCCAGGGACTCAAGCTCAGCTACAGACTAAAGGGTGTACTGTCAGCTTCCCTTGTGTTGAGGCTTTCAGACTTGAACTGAGCCACTGTCGGCTTCTCTCTTCCCCAGTGTATGGAAGGCTTATCATGGAACTTCCCCTTATAATCATGTGAGCCAATTCTCCCTAATAAACTCTCTTTTAGAAATATATATATCCTATTGGTTCTGTCCCTCTGAAGAATCCTAATACACTCGCCCCTCCATATTTATACTTTCTTCCTCCCAGAACTGTCTGAAAATAAGCTACATACATCAAAATACTTCATCCTGGAATACATAGATATCTAATAATAAGGGCATTTCTTTACATGACCAAAATATCATACCTAAGAATATTAAGAATGCCCCAGTGTCACACAATATTTAATATTCAGTGTATAGTGAAATACCCTCATTGTTTTTAAAGGCATGTCCAATCAAGTTTCATGTGTTACATTTGGCTCTTACGTCGAAATCTCTTTTAACTTACAACAGTATGTCCCTCAAACTATTTGTTCATTCATTCAAATAATATAAGCTTTTTTTTTTTTTTTTTTTTTTTTTTTTTAAACAATCCTTCTCAGTTTTCCTGTGGAATGTACCACCACCTAGATTTATTCTTTCTTTCCTCTCATCAATCAATCAAGCAATCAATGGTATCCTGTAACTTTTAAGGAGGTGGTTATTTACTTATTCATTCAGGCTAGAGTGCAGTGGCACAATCACGGGTCACTGTAGACTTAACCTCCAGGGCTCAAGTGATCTTCCTGCCTCAGCCTCTTGAGCAGCTGGGACTACAGGCGTGAGGCACCATGCCTGGCTAATTTTTTGTATTTTTCGTAGAGACAGAGTTTTGCCATGTTGCCCAGGCTGGTCTCAAACTCCTGGCCTGAAACAATCTGCCCACCTTGGCCTCCCAAAGTGCTGGGATTACAGGTGTGAGTCACTGTGCCTGGCAGGAAGGGAATATTTAATTGCATACCTTCTCTGTTACATATTCAGAACCAGAAATGTAAAATTTCCATTAGGCACCTGACAAGCCCACATGGCATGGCTGGAGGACTGGCACAAGTAGAGAAGGTGAAGGGCAGGCACTGTGTAATCAATCCAGTTTCTATTGCACCTTGCAGTTGGGGAGAAGAATACTGTGTAATCAACCCAGTTTCTACTGCACCTTGCAGTTGGGGAGAAGAATGCCTCCACTTCACCTCTTTCACATACTGGACATCAGAATATGGCTCATGTGTGCCTTGACAAGGAGGAGATGCTTACGCAAACATTAAGAGATAAGCTTGTTACTAGTGCTTTCAATCATGATTTGTTTTAGTCTGATGGCATTCTCTGTGACTGAATTGAACCCAGCAGGCCACACAAGTCATTCTTCCAATTATCTCCTTTCCAATGGTCTCCTTGTCTTTTTCTGATGGCCCTTTACCTCCTAACTGACACCACACTACTGTCAGTAGTTGCTATAAGACATCTCTTCATAGCTGCATTACTCAATTCTCTAAAATTCTTATTTTAAACCTAAGGAAAAAATTTGCCAGACTAAAAAACATAAAGAAAAGCCCAGGAATGTTCATTTGTAAAAATAACCACAATTTCATTCAGTGCAATAATATTACCAGTTTTTTGATCTGTTTAATTTATATAGGCTTCTACATTAACATCTACTCTGTCCAGGGCCATGACAACAGTCAATATCTCATTCATTATTTCTTAAGTGCCTACTGTGCAACAGACACTGAGCTTTGAACTAACAAATCAAAACAAAGTACAGTAGTGAGCTGTCCCCTCAAGGGAGCCACAATCCAGAAGAAAAGATATACACATATATATATACACACACACACAAATACAACTAGGGCCATAGTAAGTGGTATGAGGGGAGTGTTATAAACACACAAAGTAAAAGTGATAAACTCTGGCGGATGGGGTGCTTAAGAAGTAGATGAGAGAAAAGTCAGACAAGGTACCTCCTGGATTTAATTACTATATTTACAGGCATATAGACAGATGATTTTTAGCTCATACTTGTCATCCCCATATTCTTTTTCTCTTAGGCCTGCCTTTAAGAATGTCATTTGTAGGCCAGGAATGGTGGCTCACACCTGTAATGAAAGCACTTTGGGAGGCCGAGGCAGGCAGATCACCTGAGGTCGGGAGTTCGAGACCAGCCTGGCCAACATGGAGACCCCCATCTCTGCTAAAAATACCAAGTTAGCCAGGCATGGTGGTGCATGCCTATAATCCCAGCTACTTGGGAGGCTGAGGCAGGAGAATCACTTGAACCTGGGAGGTGGAGGTTGCAGTGAGCCCGAGATTGCACCATTGCACTCCAGCCTGGGCAACAAGAGCAAAACTCTGTCTCAAAAAAAAAAAAAAAAAAAAAAAAAGAACGTCATTTGTATTTAAGTTGCTACTCATCTACCTTCTTCTCTTTACCAAAAACCATCAATTAAATAGAACCTTTCACAGTACGGGAAGCAAAGGCCCTTAGAGAACACCAGTTTGATGGGTTTTCAGGGAAATGAAGCTGTTGTCTGTCTTCTCCCTCCCTCTGAACCCACAGGGTTCCATTTTTTTCTTGGGGGCCCATGAACATCTCACTAAAATGTCAATGGTCAGCTCAGTTTTCCTTCCGTGATGTTTATTTGCCTTATTTACCTAATATTGGTCAGTCTGTTCAGATATACACATGGCTTTCACTGCCAATTTTTCTCTATTAGGAATCTTCCGAGCCCATTTTCTTTTTATTATTAAATGTTTTATTTTGAGGTAACTATAGGTTCCCATGTAGTTATAAGAAATAATACAGAGAGATCCCACACCCTCTTCATCCAGTTTTCCCCAAGGGTAACATCTCACCGAACTCTAGAACAACATCACAACCAAGATACTGATATGGACACCATCAAGACACACAACATTCCCATCGCCACAAGGATCCTTCTTAGTGCCTCTCTATAGCCATGTCTACTTCCCTCCCTTCCCCACTGATCCTTGGCAACCTCGGACAAACTAATTTGTTCTTCATTTCCAGAATTTTATCATTTCCAGAATGTCACATATGTGAATATATACATGGAATCATACAGTGTGTATATAACCCATGTGTCCAAACTCATTAAAAAAAATTTTTTTTTTAATAGACTGGGTCTTACTCTGTTACCTGAGCTGGAATGCAGTGGCATGATCACAGGTCACGGCAGCCTCAAACTCTTGGGCTCAAGCGATCCTCCCCTCAGCTTCTGGAGTAGCTGAGAGTATAGGCATGACCCACCATGCCTGCACTTGTACAAGCCTATTTTTAAGGCCACTTATCACGGAAGGTGGATATGACAAAAGGGATTCCTTAAAGTTAAGCTTCCTAGTAACTGCAATAATGACCACTAACACAAAGCACATATTCTTTATCAGTACTTTCTAAATGCTCTTACATATATTAACTCATTTTGGTGTTATAACAAGGCTATGAGGTAGCTACTACCTGCATTTCACAGATGAGGAAACTGAGGCACTGGTTAAGTGAACTGCCCATAGTCACAGAGCTAGTAAGTGAAGAGTAGCCTGGCCTAGAGTCCCTGCTCTTAACTACTATATATCCTGTCTCCAACAGTTGCTACACTTAAACATGCTACTTCTGCTTTCCCATCAGAGTACCTTATTACGAAGACAAGTTTCTGCTACTTTCTGCATATACAAAGACCCAGCTGTCTCCAAGATGAGGGCAGGGGACAGATCCTGGGGCAAATAAAGGAATGAAAACAAGCTCCTCGATTTCATAAAATCCTCTTGTCCAAATATGATTATCAATTTATCTAGGATATTTCTCTGCTGAATAATTCTACTTGCCCTCTGCTCTTAGAATATGATTTATAAGACTTCTCATACGATTTTCTTTCCACTCCTGCTAACTCTCTGGATTTCTGTGGATTGTAGTCATAGTACTTAAGTTATTCATTATTTTCTTTTCTGACATACAACATCATTCCACCAGTCATATCTTAGGCTTAATCTTGGATTTACATACTTGCATGTTATTTTTAAAGACTTCATCCACAAAAGTTTCTTTACTGATTACTTGTAGGATACAAAAAAAATTTCTCACCATTAGCACAAGAAAACCTAGATATTTTCATTTGAAATTTTATTGCTTTTAATAATCAGATAAGGCAAAACATGTTGTCTCAGCTTTATATAGGCCCCACAGACAGAAGTCAAAGCTTCCTCTTCTCAACCACCCTGAGAGTATTCCTACAGCTCATATGCGAGGTCTCTTTACCAAAAAGGCACAGATGAGGATGAGTTCATCTGAAAAACTGCAGCCACCATCCCTGCTTGTTAAGTGCCATTTCCACTGCACTAATTACTGAAAGGGCATTATCAGGAGCTAAATTCCTCAAAGAAGTGTCTGGTCAGTGGAACCTGTCAGGCTAGCAAAACAGCAGTCATTCTTTGTGGCTGATACGTAGCCTAGCACCATTTCCTTGTTTTAGCTTCTCCATATTAGCAAGACCTCTCCTGCCTGTCCAACTGTATTACTTTTTTCTCATCAATTTTTCAGTTCTCATTGTAACTGACAAAAGATCCTCAATAGATAACCTTTCCTTTTTATAACATGCTTGGACATTTTGGAATTCAATGTTACAATGCACTGACGTTTAAACATACTACATTTATAGCATCAGTGGAGTACCGAATAAGGTAGTACTCTAAGGTAAGGCAAACCTGAAAAACCTAACAGAAAAATCTACTTCTCAAAGTCCACATGCCCAAGTCCCTTAATTTTAATCTGCTCCTTGGCCACAAGTCAGTCTATGACCATGAGAATGCAAAGATTTTTACAGTGTTAAGACTAGACAGAACTTCAGTTCTACTATCTTTTCCAGTATTTATCAGAAAAGCAAAATCAGCCAAGATTTTTCATCTGCCGAAAGAGAAACTTGAGAAGTCCATGAAGTATATATATCTCCAGATTTATTTTCATATACAGTTTAGTTCTCAATGTTGCTGACAGGCTCTTAGAAACTGTGACTTTAAGGAAAACAACATATAACAAAGCCAACATTTTTTCTCATAACGTCATAACCAAATGATGTTATCTAAGGACCTGCTGTCATTTCCCTTAAAGTCGCAGTTTCCAAGAATCAATCAACAACATTAAGTGAGGACTTAGTGTAACTGTGTTTAAGATGGGCAATACTGTTTTCATTTTCTTAGAACATTCATTTAGATGTTAAACTTCCAGTCGGGTGCAGTGGCTCATGCCTGTAATCCCAGCACTTTGGGAAGCTGCAGCAGGTGGATAGCCTGGGGTCAGGAGTTTGAGACCAGACAGGCCAACATGGTGAAACCCAATTTCTACTAAAAATACAAAAATTAGCCGGACATGATGGCACATGCCTGTAGTCCCAGCTACTCTGGAGGCTGAGGCAGAACTGCTTGAACCCAGGAGACGGAGGTTGCAGTGAGCCGAGATCATACCACTGCATTCCAGCCTGGGGGACAGAGCAAGATTCTGCCTCAAAAAAATAAACAAAAAAGTTAAACTTTCTAAAAATACAGAGTAAGTCTCCTGCCTACTCTGTAGTTACATGAAGCCTAGAGGTATTTAAATTCTGCCTTATAAAATTATACAACTTTTGGGCAGCTGGACAGTACCTGTAACTGTGGCCACTTCCTCCTACTGTTGACTTATATTTGGACAGGTCTGGAGGGAAGAGACAGGCCAGAAGTCTTCAAATAATGTTGTACCCCAACACGTTGGTCTCTAAGTATAGATGACTTTCCCAGGAGTTAACCTAATCTGGCCTCGGGTCCTTTGCAAAAAAGACTGAAAATAGATTTCCTTTATGGAGAAACACTGAGTGTAGGGGTGAGGTGGGGAAATGGGTAAAGATGAATGAGACACTAATTCAAGTAAATTTTCTGAATTTTTATTAAAAACATACATACAGACAAAAAGTCAAGATATTCCCATGTAAATTATCCCACCCTTATGAAGCCTAAGTACCCTACTCGTGGGTGTTTCTGATCTTCCAAATGTTTTGCCTGTCTGATTTATAACGCAAGCTTTCTGGGTGGGGGCAGAATCAGCTATGTTCAGTACTCTACTGGCACTCAACAATAATATGAAGATGAAGAATGAAGAAAATGAAGGAGGAGGAGGAGGAGGAGAAAGAGGAGAAGGAGGAGGAAGAAGATGATGAGAAGGAAGAAGAAAGAAGAAAGGAGGAAGATGATTTCTGGAACAGGACAAGCTGCTAATGATGGCAATCTAGCAGTGAGAGACTGTCATCCTGTGGGATGTGCTCCAGGTTTAATGTAAGGGGGAAATGTTTGAACGTTTATATTTTGCTGTTTAAAAAACTCAGCCTGAATGCATAACTGAGTAGATGCTAAAATTAAATAGCTGATTTGTTTTTAAACTATTTTTAGCATCAGCTTAATTCAGTTCCTCTCCCTACCTATCATTTAGTTTCTTTCACCCAAAATTTAGGTGTTTTTTTTTTTTGTTTTGTTTTGTTTTTTTTTTGTTGTTTTTTTTTTTTGAGAGGGAGTCTTGCTCTGTTGCCAGGCTGGAGTGCAGTGGCACAATCTCGGCTCACTGCAACCTCCGCCTCCCAGGTTCAAGCAATTTTCCTGCCTCAGCCTCCCAAGTAGCTAGGATTATAGGTGCCTGCCACCATGCCTGGGTAATTTTTGTTATTTTTAGTAGAGATGGGGTTTCACCATGTTGGCCAGGCTGGTTTTGAACTCCTGACCTCATGTGATCTGCCCATCTTGGTAAAATTTAGTCTTTTGACTCACTGCTTTCAAGACAAATCCTTAAGCTTATAAATAACTTCAGCACCTCATGTGATATGATGCTAAATGAACCAAAAGTTAGATTTCTTCTGGTATATTATGACAAAGAGTGCCCAGATGAGATGCTGAAAAATCAGAAGCAAGGAATTCTGCATAAAAACCATTATTATGAAAATTGTCTTTAGTATGTATTTGAACCATGAGAGAAGCAACTATCTAACAATGTAACCTCAATTCAACTATCTTCACTAAAAGAATTATTATTTATCAAGATGTCCACCATTGTGATCCACCATATTAAAAATCAACTATATATCAGTGTTAAGTTTGCAATTCTGACAATTATACTGTAGCTATGTAAAATAATTCCCTGATTTTAAGAATTACACACTGAAGTTTTGGTATAAAAGGGTGTCATGTCTGCAACTTACTCAAATGGTCAGGGATATGGATATAATACACATACATACATACATGTATACAGACAGACACAAAGAGGGAAAGGGATAAGGCCAATGTGATAAAATGTTAACATTAGGAAAATCTGGGTTGGGGGGGTACCTAAGAATTTTAGGAAATATTCTTATAACTTCTAAAGTCTGAAATTATGTTAAAAGAAGAAAAATCCCTAACTATATTCCAGAGCAGCTATCCTTAGAGATAAGTGGCTAGAGTGCCTACTGAATTCTTTCCCAGAAATGCTGACACTGCTTAGGTCTGATGGGAAAGTACATGACAACATGGCTGTAGTTGGTAATCAACAGTAGGGTCAGAACTCATGCTTCTCCTGGTTTGCAGTGAAGTCAAAACTTACCTGTAGTTACACTTCAGTGATTACTCACAGACTTTCACTTGTCATCTCTTGGTCCTTACTTCCTCCAACACCAATATGAACTTATTTTTCATTGCATTAATTACTGCAATGGCTATTCTAGGAAGGATGATGACCAAGACCTTAAGATACGATTTTAATCTTCTAGAAATAGGTTTATCGGCTGGGCGTGGTGGCTCACGCCTGTAATTCCAAAACTTTGGGAGGCCGAGGCAGACAGATCACGAGGTCAAGAGATTGAGACCATCCTGGCCAACATGGTGAAACTCCGTCTCTACTAAAAATACAAAAACTAGCTTGGCGTGGTAGGGTGCGCTTGTAGTCCCAGCTATTTGGGAGGTTGAGGCAGAAGCATCACTTGAACCTGGGAGGCGGAGGTTGCAGTGAGCCGAGGTCATGCCACTACACTCCAGCCTGGCGACTGGCGACAGAGTGAGACTCCGTCTCAAAAAAAAGAAAAAAAGAAACAGGTTTATCAACAGGATGCCAAGGAAAAAGTGGAGCTGAATCTTGTCAGTTACAGGAACTATCAGTTAATGCCAAGCTGGAAAACAATTCTGCTACAGCTAACACCTCTCATTCAAAATGGTACTACATGAGTTCTCTCCCTGCATACAGCTTTCTTTTAAAAGCCATCTGCATATTTGGACACATAATTCAAGCTGTAATGTAATAACATTATCTTTGAAGACAGTTCCTCTAGAAAAAAAGCAGCAGCAACCAGTACATTTTTCAAATAAATACATATATACCTTGGGACCCATATTCAAGGTAAAAATTTTAAAGATTGTCTGCTATAGTCTTTTTCTATACCCCTTGCTAAAGTAACAGAAAAATTAACACAATCTGAGTTAAATGCCCTATTTTCTTGCTTATATATGTATACAGTTTTAGTAAGTTTTGAAAGGGTGGATGGGTGTGGGAAATGCATAGCATGTAACTAATTCCCCTGTCCTATTGAGCTAACAGAGGTGTAGTTTATTTAAAATTCTGAGTTGTGGTTCTGCTATTTGGTAATGGCTTTCTGAAACTCTGTGTGTGGATACTGGCAATGAAACAGAGAACTCAGAATGACGGGGCGCATAAGGCCAAGTAAGCTTTTACGGCAGAGTATGTGTATGCACTAGAAATAATTATACATACAGAGTGGGAGGCCGGTTAACTAAACCCACAGAGGCACTTGGCTGTTCAGATAACTAATCACAGTATTAAGCTCTCCATGACAAAAATGCCTCCAAGGTTAAACTGCCTGATTTTTAATCATAAACCAGTGAATTTATTGGCTAAAGCATCTTCTCATGTTGTTGGTTTGGATGCAACAGCCAGTCTTTCTTACCCAGATTTTAATCGCAAGAAACTATTAACTCTCTGTGGCCCCTAAATTGTGATGTGCCCTAGAAAGGAGTTCTCAGTTATAAGTATAAAAGCTTAGAGACCTCAGGAAATAGAAGTATTTATGTTTTTAAAAGGCAAGCTTGTGAAATCTGCAAGAATTACTTTCCACCAATACATACAGAAATATTTAACTTCCAAGGCCTAGATCAGGAGTTTGAAACTAGCCCGAGCAACCCCATCTCTATCAAAACCAAAACCAAAAACCATATATATGTATTTATGTATGTATTAAAGTCACAGTTTCCAAGAACCAATTAACAATGTTAAGTGAGAACTTACTTTAACTGTGTTTAAGATAGGCAATACTGGCCTGGGCGTGGTGGCTCATGCCTGTAATCCTAGCACTTTGGGAGGCCAAGGCGGGCGGATCATGAGGTCAGGAAATCGAGACCATCCTGGCTAACACAGTGAAACCCCTGTCTCTACTAAAAATTAAAAAAAAAATTAGCCGGGCATTGTGGTACGCACCTGTAATCCCAGCTACTCGGGAGGTTGAGGCAGGAGAATCACTTGAACCTGGGAGGCAGAGGTTGCAGTGAGCCGAGATCGCGCCTGGGCAACACAGCGAGACAGCGTCTCCAAAAAAAAAAAAAAAAAAAAAAAAGATGGGCAATGGGCAATACTGTTTTCATTTGCTTAGAACATTTATTTACAAGTTAAACTTCTGGCCATGCCTGTAATCCCACAACTTTGGGAGGCTGAGGCCAGTGGATCACCTGAGGTCAGGAGTTCGAGACCAGCCTGGCCAACATGGTGAAACCCTGTCTCTACTAAAAATACAAAAATTAGCCGGGCATGGTGGCATGCACCTGTAGTCTCAGCTACTCCAGAGGCTAAGGCAGGAGAATTGCTTGAACCCAAGAGGCGGGGGTGGCAGTGAGACAACTACATGCTTATAGTCCTAAGCTACTTGGGAGGCTGAGGTCGGAGAATTGCTCGAGCCCGAGGTCAAAGTTACAGTGAGCTGTGATGGTACTGCTGTATCCAGCCTGGGCAACAGAGCAAGACTCCATCTCCAAAAGCAGAGTGGGGCCAGGCTAGAAAAAAGCAAAACAACAAAAAAGGAAGTCTGATATTCCCAATTCTAATTCTCAGTTTTCTTAAGGAAGGACAGAGGAGCTTTCTGAGCTTCCTGTCATTCACAGCCCTCACCTGTTCAAACAAGGGCTGCTATGGCTCTCCCTCCTTCCCTATCTCCACTGACTTCTACTTCCTTTCCATATCTGCATTATCCAATCTGACTGGCCTCAGGTGCTTATTACCAGCTTCGGATTCCATCTCTAAGTTCTTTCTCACTTTCCTCTCTACTCGAGCCTCAAGTTTCTCTTCAGTCTCATTTCATTCAAGATTGTCAGGTACCATCTGTCTACATCTCTATTATCTACTGAGCATTTACCAGGCATCATGCTAGGTGAGGTGCTTTAGATAAATTATCTCACTTCCTTCATAATAACTTTATGGTTGTGTCTTTTTTTTTTTTTTTTTTTTTTTTTGAGACAGAGTCTCACTCTGTCACCCAGGCTGGAGTGCAATGGCATGATCCTGGCTCACTGCAACCTCTGCCTCATGGGTTCAAGTGATTCTTCTTCCTCAGCCTCACAAGTAGCTAGAATTAAGACACACACCACCATGCTGGACTAAGTTTTGTATTTTTAGTAGAGATGGGGTTTTACTATGTTGGCCAGCTGGTCTTGAAACCCTGACCGCAAGTATCTGCCTGCCTTGACCTCCCAAAGTGTTGGGATTACAGGTGTGAGCCACCGTGCCCAGCTGGGTCTATTAGTCATTTTATATTACCGGGGGGGGGGGGGGGGGGGGGGGGGGACCAAGATGGAGAGGTCCAATAACTCTTGTAGTTATGAGGCTGGTAAAAGGGAACCCTGGAATGTAAACCCACATAATCCACCTTTAGAGCCCACATTCTCAACCACTACCCTCCACATCCTTCTCTTTAAGATCAGGGGCTTTAACTTGGGTACATTCTCACCCCTCCAGATTTCCTAAGAACCACTTCATTTTCATTGAGGCTACCCTTTCCTTTTGTCTTTCACCAGTGATTAAATCAGAAATCGTGGCCCTGATTTTATCCCAGATAACATTTATTAGTGTCAGAGAAATTACTGAATACTCCTGTTTTCCTTATTCCTCCCCAGACCCAACTGAAATAAAAGCAAAAAACATGAAGAACTTTCATAAAAATAATTATAGGTTTAACATAATCAATGAATATGAGATTTTAAACACATTTCTAGAAACTGACAGAGAACCAGAGTAGGTTTAGGCTGAAATCTGATGGCTGCAAGCCACTATATGCAAGGAAAATCCTTACTAGGCTCTGGGCTCTGAAGCAGCAGGAACAGGAAGAAGCAGAAGCAGCAGCAAGGCAGAAAGCAGGGGGATCCACTAAAACTGTATTTACAAGAACTCTACTAGTCCTGTCTCTCAGTGTTGGCAGCCAGTCCACGTTCACCTGGCAAACATCTAGACAGCTCTTCTTCAAGCAACTGAATCATCTGTCTAGGCAAAGCTGTTTCTATGGTCCCTTACAGTTGAATTCTCCTCTTGAATTTGAAAGCCTAACAGCAGGTTCTCAACCTCCTTAACCAGTAATTCTGCCAGTTAACACCTATACTCACTCCTTCCCACACAGAACCCCCAGTTAAAATTCTCACTTAACAAAGAGACGTAGTAGAAAACAGTCCTAGGCTGGGTGTGGTGGCTCACACCTGTAATTCTAGCACTTTGGGAGGCAGAGGTGGAAGGATCACTTGAACAAAAGTTCAAGACTAACCTGGACAACAAGCGAGACTCCGTCTCTTAAAAAAAAAAAAAATTAAAAATTAATTGGGTGTGCTGCTGTAAGACTGTGGTTCCAGCTACTCAAGAGTCTGAGGTTGGAGGACTGTTTGAGCCCAGGAGGTCAAGACTGCAGTGAGCGGTGATCATACCACTGCACTCCAGACTGGGTGAATAGAGTGAGACTCCCACAAACCAAAACAGTCCTATCTTCCCCACTCACCCAGGGCGTCTTTCTTAAAAGTCAACAGAAAACCAAGCTTTGCCAGGTAAATGAGGAGAATCAGAGCATGAAGAAGACCAAGATAAACAGAAAACCTGGTCTCAAGGTAATCACTGGTAATTCAGAAAACAGAAGAGCACAATGACAAATCTAACCGCTAATGAATATGCTTAGAAGACATTACTATGGAATTATTATATACATAAATAGGTAAAGGACATTATGAAAAAAAAAATCTTCAGAGAACAAAAGTGAGCTCAAAGTATGACTGTTGAAATAAAAGGGTTACAAAACAAAGTCAACAGAATCATCCAGAAAACAGGAAATGAAAACTCTGAGAAAAGAATTAGAGAAAGATCATCGAAATAGCACTTCCAACATCTAAATCACAAGCATCCCAGAAAAAAAAAAAAACAAAGTTGATAGGGGAAAATAAAAGAGTTCCAGCACTGAAGAAGGGCATCAGTCTCCAGATCTAAGGGACCTAGCAAGTATTCAGCATCTTGAATGGAAAATTGAATGGAAAAAAGGGATGCCTACTACACACTTCACTACAAATTTTAGCACTAAGTTTATAAAAACACAACCCTGACTGGGCGCAGTGGCTCACACCTGTAATCCCAGCACTTTGGGAGGTCAAGGTGCATGGATCACAAGGTCAGGAGTTCGAGATCAGCCTGGCCAATATGGTGAAACCCCGTCTCTACCGAAAATACAAAAGTTAGCCAGATGTGGTGGTGGGTGCCTGTAATCCCAGTTACTTGGGAGGCTAAGGCAGGAGAATCGCTTAAATTTGGGAGACGGAGGTTGCAGTGAGTCAAGATCACACCACTGCACTCCAGTCTGGGTGACAGAGCAAGACTTAATCTGGGGCGGGGGAGTAGGGGATGGGGCACGGGGAACAACAACAACAAAAAATGCTAATGATTTCTAAAAGTGAAAAAAATCCAGGTATATTACTTATAAAAATGATAGTCAGTGGCATCTGACTTCTTAGTAGTAACATGGAATACCAGAAGACAAGGATGCAATTACTTTCTTCTTTTTTAAACAGCATCTCAGCTCTGTTGCCCAGGCTGGAGTGCAGTGGTGCAATCATGGCTCACTGTAGCCTCGACCTCCTGGGCTCAGGTGATCCTCATACTTCAGTTTCCCAAGTAGCTGGGACCACAGATGCACACCACTATGCCTCGCTAATTTTCTGTATTGATTGTAGAGACAGGGTCTCACCATGTTGCTCAAGGCTGGTCTCCAACTGCTGGGCTCAAGCAATCCACCCACCTCCGCCTCTCGAAGTGCTGGAATTACAGATATGAGCCACCGTGCCTGGCTGAAGCAATGACTTTCTTCCAAGAATCGTTACTCAAACTTTCCACCATAATGGAAGCAGAAAAAAATTTTCAGATATGCAAGAACTCTTAACACTGCTTCTTTTAGGCACTAACTTGGGGGTGCATTTGGAAAAATGAGGGAATAAAAGCATGAGCAATGAAAGGAAATTCTAGGATGGCACTGTGGGCTTACAGAATCTAGTCCAGCTTGGAGAGGAAAGATGGGTAGGCTCTAGGAAAAAGGTTTCAGGTGAAAGGTTTAAATACAGAGTTAGGAAGTAAGTGGTGACGTAAAACCAAACATTGTAGGAAAAAAAAAGAAAGGCAATTATAAATGCCAGGGGTGGGGGGACCTGTATTAAAGAGCTATAATGCAAATATAAAGCAAACTAAGATGTGGCATGATTTTTGAGCAACTGATGGAATATAACAAAGGATCAATTTGGCTTTGCTGTAGGAACATTCTTTTTCCATGGCTCAGAGATTCTTTTGCAATGGCTCACAGATTCCAGCTCTGAAAAGTAAATGAAAGCTTGCTTTCTAAATAGTTCACCATTAACTGTTTTCATCAGACCCATAGAGAAAGAAATATATTCTTAGCATATATCAGGTTGGTGGCCTGACAGGAAATGTTTACAGAGTCATACTAATGTAAATGTCATATATTGGGCTTTCAATTTTTTAGGAACAACCTATGAACATACATGGAGGATTTGCTGCTGGTTACAGCCTGACTGTAAATACAGGTTGAGTATCCCTAATCCCCAAATCTGAAATCCAAAATGCTATAAAATCTGATACTTTTTGAGCTCTGGAACATGGTGCTCAAAGGAAATGCTCATTGGAGAATTTCAGAATTGGGATTTTCAGATTTGGGATGATCAACCAGTAAGTATAATGCAAATATTAAAAAATCTGAAACCTGAAATGCTTCTGGTCCCAAGCAGTTTGGATAAGGCATACTCATCCTGTAACTAACAACCATGACATATAAAAATTACAAGTGTAGCCAACAGAGGATATGATGAATAAGTATTTCCAATCAGATGTATTAATATCCTCATTAAGAGACAGTGCTGAAAGTTGATGGATCAAGAAAGAATGAAAATCAGTAATAAAACACCGAACACTGGGATGAGGAACATGTTGTATAAGCTAAATCTTCCTATTTCATGCCAGCTGACATCTCAAAAAGTAGGACTTTAAGCATTATTTTCCTCTCATAATTACAAGGTAACCTACAGAACAAAGGTACTAAAACTGCCAAGAGAGAAACTTCGTGGAGTAGGATCATATCCAAGTTATTACTTTCTTTTCTAAGCTATTCTGTGATATGGTGTGCTACCATATGTTACTTTTATAAAAATGAAATCTTATTAAAAAACAAAGAGAGCACCACTTGTTCTCCTTGCTTTTTTCTTCTGGATTAAATGTAGTATCCAAGGAAAGTGTTACTTTGGCCCACTATAAATTTAAACTACTTAATGACAGCTTGAGTTAACTACTACTTGTAGATGCTGTCTTCCCTCCTCAGTCTACGATAGTTCCTTCTTTATACCCTCAGCTCTCTGCTGCTACTTACAGCTTATGGTATTTTTTTTTTCTTTATTCAGAACATGGTGACCACCTTTTCTAGGAGGAACTCCCTAGTTAATCTTGTCTCAGCTAACCATCTACTCATTTAATGAGAAAATCTCTAACTGCATGTCCTTCTTTATACTCTTAGAGAGAAATAATGCTTCTGGATTTCTGCTGCTAGTGAGTCTTGCTTGTATGCCTCTTCCATTTCTCCTCTAATCTTTTCTATTTCTCTTCCTGGATCCCTTTTCTTTGTATTTTAGTAGGGGCAAAATATTTCACTATTTTAACCACCTCCACACCAAAATATGCTTGACCTTGTCTCTCCCAACCACCACTATTTGCTGGTTTTTAATGGTTCAATTAACTCCATAATGAATGATTTCTGTCTGCTGCCTTTATTTCCTTGTTATCAAGGCCCTCTTTAATGATTTCAGGCTTTCATTTCCCAC
Organism: Macaca thibetana thibetana; assembly: GCF_024542745.1. Taxonomy (NCBI): domain Eukaryota; kingdom Metazoa; phylum Chordata; class Mammalia; order Primates; family Cercopithecidae; genus Macaca; species Macaca thibetana. The sequence continues at coordinate 38,945,232 of NC_065581.1, read as the reverse complement.
ACATTACACAAACTTCTTTCAGGTTTTCCAATGATCTTCTTCTAGCCATAGTCATAGCTTTCCTTAGTCCTCACATTTCCTGACCCCTCTTCTCATGCATCTTTCATGATCCTGTGGGAACCTTTCTCCTTTCTTTAGCTTCCTTAACTCACTGGCTCCTCTTTCTCTTTCCTGCCCTGAAACACAGTGCTTACCCCCTGGTTCTTCTTCTTTATTCATTTGCACAGGTTTAATCATTGCTTCTAAATTAGCAATTTCCAAAATAGGCTCATATTTATAATTTTCTATAGGACTACACTAATTTAAGTTTAACTCATCAGAAACTGAAAATAGTTTCAATCAAGTTTTCTTCCTACTCCTTCCCTGTCAGTTACATCTTTCTTCCCTCAGTTCTCCAGATTTATACTTTGCAGTCTTCAGCCAACTCTAATCAGCCATCAAATCCTGTCAATTATTCTTTTCAAACATACCTTAATCAGATTTATCTCTCTTTCTCTATTCCACTGGCCACTACCCACAGAGCATTCTCTGAATAAGTAGGAATTGATTTTTTTGGCAAGTATTACTTTATATGCAAAAGGAAAAACCTATTTACACTAACCCAATGGCAAGGCATTTTATAGACTGAATGACCCTCCTATAACATTAATTCTTAATTTATGTAGCTTATAATACTGAGATTATCATGTATCAGGCTTCTTCAAAACTCAGATACACCTAGGCATATCTTAAGGCATCAGAGAAAAACTACAGTATCTCTAACATTAGGAAGTCTCCTGATAGGTTAGTTTTGAGGGTACTACATAAAGATATGTATTTACTTAAAGGCACAAATGACAAACAAATGAAGTATCAGAATGTTGCTAAACTCCTGGATCAAACTGGAAAGCCCTTTCCAGAAGTATTCTTCTGTGTCTCCGTTACAGATTTCTCCTATCTTAAAGGTCTCACTACTGTGATTTAGTGAAGTTGAGCACTCAAAGTTGAACAGAACTGTAGCTCAGTTTTTCCAAGTACTAGATGCTTATGTGCTACTCAAAAGCATTGCCAAGTCACATTTGAAGTTTTCCATTCACTAGAAAACACAGTCCTACTCCTAGACTTTCCCTCCACATTCTAGTATCCCTTCATCATTCCCCATGACTTTAAAGTCATTCCAGAAGGAAGGTAATTTGTGAAAAGAAAAATACAACAGTAGTATTATATTTGCTCCTAATGATTGGCATAATCTGTATTTCAAGTTACATCTCTTGCTCGCAAAAGCTGGAATTAGTTGTACTTGTTTCTGTACTTATTCTCTCTCTCTATGGTGTAAGCTCCCAGGGGCAAGATACACATTTATCACTTCTTTTGCATGTTCCTACAGAATCTACTACAGGACTCTGTCACAGCAGTCTTTTAGTAAAGTGCTGGATTGGCTGCCTAACCACAGTGTCTAGCTGGTCCTATAATCCACGTAAGCAACTCCTTCTGAGGGTGTGATCTGTAACTATGATGGCAGACAATACAATAAGATCACAGCTTTAATCGGCCATGATTATGAAGTATTTCTGAAGATCCTTCTCAAGGGTGGTGCCTTGGAAGCAGACACAGGTATAAGGAATAAATGCCAGCCCACCTGCTGGCGGGAGAGGCAATGGGACCATCTCTTCAGATAGATGAGCAAGCAGGAAAACGGAGAATACAACTTGTCTTGGAAGCAAGCAGCAAGATGAGGCAGTAAAACCCATCAGCATACATCATCCTATCATCGCCTAGTGTCATCCCCAGCCTCTATTAGCCCTCGCTGCATCAGCGCAAGTCCCAGACACTTTATCCTGTTTATAATTGCTGATGAGCAGTAATAAGGCCTCCATGCCTCGGCTCCGTCCGTTCCACTTCGGCACCCACCTATTAGGCAATAACTTTTATTTACAGCCTTGCTTGATGTGTTGTTCTATTAGTAGAGCCAGGAACTGAGTAGGGCAAAAAAAAAAAAAAAAAAAAAAAAAAGGCTCCTTAATGGGCAGTATCATTGCAAGGCTCAGATGATTTATAATGCTGCTTTGTGGCTGTTCTATCCCACTTCTTCTGGTAAGACTGCTTTGGGAAGGCTGCACTTCTAACATGCTGCCTTCTAACGGGCACACACATGCTACGGAGCAGCACCTGAAAGGCACTCCCCCAGACCTATCCACCTCCACCAAAAAAAAAAAAAATTCCTAAAGTTTCAAAGGAGCAGAGGAGAATTAAATTCCCGATATGCTTTTTAAATAGTATTGGCTCAGGCATTTTGCCCCAGTGGAGCAACAGAACAGCTAATTAACGAAAGTTCAGGGCTCTTTCTCCTTGGTAAGAATGCAAGCTATGATAAAATAAATGACTATTCCAAAAAAAAAAAAAAAAAACAACACAGCTGTAACTGCATTTGTGGACTGATGCAAACTGACTTTGTGCAAAGCATGTGAATCACGAAAAGCTCAATAGCAAAGCCTGGACTTCTTACACACACACATCTCCAAAAGAGCAACAAACCACATGACGCTTCTCTTTCCTTTTTATACTAGAGTGCATTTTTACTTTTCAAGTGCAAAAATTCCTCTTGACGAGACTGCATCCTGGCTTGATATTCCACTTATTCACTTATATTCAGCCTTTTATCAGAAGAGGAGCCCCTGCTTCTCCTGAGTAAAGCCCAAACGAGGCCTTGGAAATAAGTTTTTGACTTTAAGTACAGCAAACTGATACATTATATGTTGTGCTGTAACATAAACATAGGTGGCAATGGGACCTAACTCTCATTTAGGGCTCCAATTACAAAACAGTAAAATTTCCCTCTTCTTATCTGAAATTTATACATTGTGTGAGGTGCCTTTAAACCCACCTAATTTATCTCTATATTGAGTATCAAATCATCTAATTATTAGTATATTTTATCTCACTCCTTCATTCTATTCTTCAACATAAACAACTGAAGCAGACTGATTAAAGTTCTTCCAGGGAAACAAAAAACCTAAGGGAAAGCATTTAGTAGATTATTTCCCTTTCCCAGTCATCCACTGAATGGCCAAAACTCACACACTGTCAGCAAACAGCCACTATGACATGCCATGATAAAATTTTGGTGAGAACTGCTTTCTGTGGCAAAACATGGTCAGATGGCACTTTTTGATTAGAGAAATTTTTGCAATCTTGCCAAATATTTGATATTCCTTTTGTCCCCTGCCCCAGGAATCAAATGAACTCCTTCAGGACCCAAGATGATGAGTGCACAAGGTAAAACATTTCTTTAAATAATTTTTCCTTGCCATGACAGATTTACTGTTTTGATCTTTCTTCAATGATTACATTAAACGCTAATAAAAAATGAAAGGTTTATATCTTCCCTAATACTCTCCTGATGGGAACTTGCATATTACATAAGTAGGTCAAATTTCTAATTTTCTGCCTCAAATGCTGATACTGCAGACCTGAGGGAAGAGCTATACCTGAAGGACCAACAAGAAAGATTTGAAAAGTGAATTACACAGTTGAACTCACACCCGAAGCTACCTCCCTTTAAAATGCCACAGAGCACACCTGTAATCCCAGCACTTTGGGAGGACAAGGTGGGCAGATCACTTGAGGTCAGGAGTTCAAGACCAGCCTGGCCAACATGGTAAAACCCCGTCATTACTAAAAATACAAAATTAGCCGGGTGTGGTGGCATGCACCTGTAGTCCCAGCTACTCAGGAGGCTGAGGCAGGAGAACTGCTTGAACCCAGGAGACAAAGATTGCAGTGAGCTGAGATTTCACCACTGCACTCCTGGGCGACAGACTGAGATTCCCTCACAAAAACAAAAGCAAAAACAAAACTCCACAGAGCAGAGGAAGATGTGAAGTCCTCCTTCGAAAAGCCAACTATAGTGTGTAATATTGAACAATACAGTTCGTAGCCACTGACACAACTCTCTAGGATTAAATGTACTGGCTGAAATGTTTCAATGAATATTGATTCTACCAGCAGATAGAACACACAAGTGTAGGTCTTTCTAAGATTTACGAGGCCACTTCTGATTTAACACCAACACTCTTTAGCTTCTGAATCAATTCTAAAAATCTCATATAAACTTTTCGGTAACCTAACAACAAGGAAACATTTCCCTTTAACTGGCTTCCGAGCACCGATGTGAAAGTGTTCAGCACATCAATCTTCTCTTAACTTCCAGATGAAAGGGGTTTTCTTCTCGTCTTTGCAAGAAGAAACAATATCATAAACAGGCCATACAAAAGAAGTGAGTCAGGGCTGGGTGCGGTGGCTCATGCCTGTCATCCTGCCATCAGGAGGCCGAGGCAGGTGGATCACTTGAGGTCAGGAGTTCAAGACCAGCCTGGCCAACACGGTGAAACTCTGTCTCTACTAAAAATACAAGTGTGATGGCAGATGTCTGTAAAACCAGCTACTTGGCGGGGCGGGGTGAGGAAGGAGAATAACTTGAACCCGGGAGAGGGAGATTGCAGTGTGCCAAGATCGCACCACTGCACCAGCCTGGGTGACAAAGAGAGATTCTGTCTCAAAAAAAAAAAAAGTGAGTCAAGAAAAGGGGAAAACTGTTCTCTTTTTTGGGGGGGAAAGAAAACAATGAACAATACAAAGCTATTCTAGTTCATGTCACTGTTTATCACACTGAAAGGAAAACAGGTAACCCAAAATAGGGAGGGAGGGATATAAAGTAAAATTGAATTAACATGCTTCTTATAGGGTGCAAAGATGACAGTTTCTGGAAAAACTGCCTTGATATTTAACAGGACTGTTCTTAGTCCCATCTGCTTTAACCTCAACAGTTCTACAGCTCCCCTATGGCCTCACAAATAGTTATTTTATTTGCTGCTCTACTAATTATAATCACATTTTAAACATACACACAGCATGTTTTAACCATCCTTTTTCAAGTCTATCAGAGAGAATATTATCTACATGTGCTGGATGTTTCTCCCAATGTTTTCTTGTAGTAGTTTCATAGTTTGAGGTTTCAGATTTAAGTCTTTAATCCCCTTTGATTTTATTTTTGTATGTGGAGAGAGACAGGGGTCTAGTTTCATACTTCTGCACATGAATGTCCAGTTTTCCCAGCACCATTTATTGGAGAGAGTTTCTTTTCTCCAGTGTACGTTCTCGGCAACTTTGTCAAAAATGAGTTCACTGTGGATTTGTTTCTGGGTTCTCTATTCCATTCCATTGGTCTACGTATCTTTTTATGCCAGTTTGAGGGTGTCTTGGTTAGTATAGCTCTGCAGTATAAATTGAAGTCACGTAATGTGATTCCTCCTATTTTGTTCTTTTTGCTTATGATAGCTTTGGCTATTCTGGGTCTTTTGTTGTTCCACATAAATGTTAGGATTTTTTTCTATTTCTGTGAAGAATGTCACTGGTATTTGGATAGGGATTGCATTGAATCTGTGCCCACTTTAAACATAAAAACATAATGTCATGAAGATAGCCAGCTAAATATCCAAACACCTTCCAAATAAAATTATCTAAAGGAGATGACTATAACTCCGGTTACAGTATTTTATTAGCTGAAGGTATAACTTGATGGTTAGAAATGAAGGACAAAAGGGAAACTTCTGGTAGTTTGTTGCCAAGGAAAGTGATCTCTTTCCTTCACAAAATACTTGTTCTTGACAGGAATGTTGCGAGAATTAACAAGAGAACATGTGGAAAAATTCTGAGCTCTCTGAAGAAATGTAAACTCTGTCTAGTAATCTGAAGGTGTGATGTGCTTTAACTCACACATTCTAACCAAAAGCAACCTAGGACTTGGCAGTACTTTTCAACTCTTCATTGACTGTGGAGATCCTAGAACTCCACAAAGATGGTAGGGGTAGGGTGGAGTGGACAACCACACACCCTTCATCTATCTAATTGTTCTCTGTTTAAATACCAAAATGATCATGGTGTTGCTTCTTTAAAAAAAAAAAAATCTAAAGATTACAGAGTTTAACTGGTAATAATTCTGTCTGGCTAAAAGCCATCATATAAAGAAAAGTCTTTCCCATCTATCTCACAAAGACAAACTGATCTTTCATTTGCTACTATAGCTACTTTTTGCAATCTGCATCATAGACTCACAGTGATGACAAAACAATTTCTTAAAAAGAGTTGCCTCTCTCCTTTTGATAGCTGTAGACCAACCATGCTACACTGCTGCCCACCTCTAAAATATGACAATACCCTTTACCTGATCAAAACTGTAATTGCTTGAAATACAAATCGTGACTGATTAATCAACCACTGAGGTCTTCACTTACTAAACCACATAATAATGGGTCTAATGCTAATCCTTAGAGCTAATTTTCAAAGTACTAAGAAGAAAATGATCTGTTTACTGAAGAAGTCACTAACCTTTTTCAACTGCATAGTCCTATCTAATTGGCCATGTACCTTTAATATGTATATATTTGTGGGTGTATTTGCTGTTTATAAACTGTTTATAAACCGCAGACTGAGAGAGGTTGCTCATGCCTGTAATCCCAGCACTGTGGGAGGTCAAGGCGAGAGGACTGCCTGAGCTCAGGAGTTCGAGATCAGTCTGGGCAACATAATAAGACCTTGTCTCTATTAAAAAATAAAAATAAATAAATAAAAGTAAATGTATGAACACATACACATATAATAAAGTGAATTTGCAAAACATAAATTAAGGCTGAGATAAAGAGCTTTTGCTATTGTCTCCACACACCTCAGACAGTACATTGTGTGCCCTTTGTCAGAGACAGCAGACTTAAAGAATCACCTTAGTCTAATATCAGTATCCGTTTTCTAACAAACATCATTTATGAAGCTCAAGGCTGCTTTAGGTCCAAACTTGTATGGATAGACTGGCTGGGAGGAGGTAGGTAAGATCTCACTTAAGGTGTCACTCTGTGTCTCCGAAGAAATGACACCACTGTAAAGTAATTATTTACTACCATCTATGCCTAAAGGCCCATGTGGTTTCTGTCTGGGAGACCCCCTTATAATAGAAGCACTGTACAGCACATGTCATAGACATGAATCCTAACTTGAAGAACCTAGACATAAAGGCTACAAGGAACATTCCAGCAAAATAACAGTAATAATTGGTGGTTCAGAAGAAAAATGATTGAAATCCCCACCACGGGCAACCTGTTGACTGCAGGACACAGAGAAAGATGGAGACAAAGACAGTCAACCTGTGGTTCTCAAAATAAATTCTTTAATTTACCTCTCAAAATCAGGAAGCTCTGTCCTTTAGAATCAGGGCCAATATTTAAGGCTGAGGCAGTCTGGCTAGCCTAAGAGGGCACAGAACAGTCTTCAGACGGCTTAACTTGACGACCTTTAATGTCCATTGCTGAGAAATCTCAACTTTCCTTCAGGCTTTTTAGGAGATGACCTGGACATTGCATTAATTTCCTTCCAAGTCAGAAATTCTCAATCTTTTTCTAGTTAAGAGAGGTATGTATTCACCTAAATGAAGGCCTACAAAGGTATGACTGAGAGCTCAATGCCTATCATTTCACTAATGGAGATCTAAATATTATCACCTTCAATTGCCAGTATAATACCGACACGTAACAAAGAACATGATCAATATAAAATCAGGTCATAAAACTGAGTACAGCAAAGAATGCCAGTACTTCTACTTTACTCTTTCTTCTGCCTAAGATACCCATTGATGTGTTTATCAACACCATCTAAAGGGTGGCTCACTATAAAGACATAATCTTCATTAAGACAATGGAAACTACCAGTAATTGAAGGTCTACTATGTGAGCATACTCTTTTTTTCTTACACCAAACCTGGGAGATTTATCATCCCATTTTACAGATGAAGAACAAAATTTTGAGATGTTGACTTATTTACTTAAAATCACAACTTGTAAGTGGCTAAGCTTAGATCTGAAACCAGATGTGATTTTAGAACTCACATTTTCAAACTACTTGACTGTATGCTATACTTCCAAATATATGTTTCGTTTTTTCCATATTTCATTCAACAGTCTGCTTTTCCACAATCTGGTTAGGAGAAGAAACAATTACAAAATATGAAAAGCAATAGCATGATATAGGGGAAAACAATGCAGGCTTTAGTGTCTTAAAGATCCGTGTCCAAGTCTTGGCTCCATCACTTACTAGCAATATTACCTCAGAAAATATACTTAAGTTTATGAGTGCCCACATTTTTTTTCATCTGTAAAAGAGGAATTATAATAACTATCTTGCAGAACTGTTCTGAAGATTAAATCACCGTGTATATAAAATATAGAGAATAGTACCTGGCAATGTAGTAAGCATATAAAAAATATCATTATTAGTTTTAGATACACAAAATAGTATGGGATCAGAGAGGAGGAAACAGATCTACCTAGGAGACAGACACAAGTAAATGATATTCACCAGAGTTTCCTGCTAGTTTCAGCATCTGAGTATATGAGTCTCCTTCCCAAACCTCTCAGGATGACCCACTGTGTTCAAGGTTCAACTCCTTGACTGCTACTTGAACACAGTGGTAGTGCTTAACAGTAAAACCTTCTCTGAGGGCCAAGATTAGAAGGAAAGACAAAGACTAAAATACTGTGCATTTGAAGTGCTGGACCTCAAATCAAAGGACTCTGAATGTTTTCAAGCTTCTGGCTGGAGTGGGCAGGTAGTTGGCTCTCTGACTTCCCACAGGCTAAAATCAGGATGGTCTATCTCACTTCAGGCACAGCTCTTTTCTACCTCAGGAAAAACGATAAATCTACTCTACCTAGTGGAGCTTGGGAACTGAGCACAGGAGGGATAAGAGCATGCCAAGACTATCTTATACCCCCTACCCTACCTCAAAGCTGGTCATTTGGAAGAGAAGAGTACAACTGAGTTCCTTAGAGTTCAGTGCCTGGATGTTACTTTGAAACTATGCAAACATGGGCCTGACTGAGGCCTAGCATCAAACTATGAGCATTTAAAGGAGCTGAGGTTTCAGTGTTAAGTTTGTACATGGAAATAGTTTGTGCTATTTCTGCTGGGTTTTTTAAGTTACAAGGATTTTTTAAGTTATGAAAAATACTCTGACTGTGACCTTTAGAAAAACAATACAATTATTTTGACTCTTCCAAATATAATCCTTGAGATATTTTAAATAGCAGACAGCATTATTAGAAAAGGTAAATATCGCTTAAAATAAATTAAGCTATAGGCGAAGGGAACAATGGGCATTCTGACTGCTCTTTAGAGTGACACAAGATTCATGACTTTATGTTTAATAAAAATGCCACAGATGCACAAAGATGTTTTTGGGACTCTGCATCTAAAAAGAGAAATCTCAGTATATCCATGGCTTTAAATCAAATGACAGAAAACAATTTTCCAAAAATACTAGGATACTACAATAGTCAATTTAAAACACTGATTTTCTACATTAAAACTATTAAAATTTCAATCTTGGCCCTCAGATTAGCTACATGCTACAAACTGGGCAATGATGTGCATTTCTGTTATGTCTTAATAACATTCTTCAGATATTAGAAATTATGTATATATTGATGTCCACCTTCTTGGATCTAGCTGCCAGCATTTACTCAGTCAGTCTGACTCCCCAAAAACATCATTCTGACCTTGACCTCTGCTGACACTCCACTGTCAATACTAAGCACATAATATATCACCTCACAACTGATGGAAGAAATCAGAGACCCTGACAAGCACACCAAGTTAGAACCAGTTGCTAACTTCTGTGAAGAATTCAAATAAGGATGAATTCACATAAGAATGACGTACATACCTGTACCACAGGATCTTTTTGTTGGTGTGATTAATGAGACATGAGCTGTGTCTGTGCATGGCCCACCTAGAAACAGAAAGGCAGGTGCATCAGTCAGGACACATCCTTTACATGTCCATATAGTTGCTTTCCTGAGTAAAGAGAAACTTAAAAAGGAAAAGATCAACCTGCAAATACAATGACGAGAAGTAGTAGGAAAGACGGTGGTGGTGGTGGGTTAATTCTAAGGACCTAATTTTAGTTCAGCAGTTTAGTCTATAGAGATGCATAGTCTTTCTACATTATAACATGCTTTTCATAAAAACAAAAAAACCCAAAAAAACAGCCAAGTCTCACATAACGTTAACAAGTTAAAGAATAAAAATTTAATTAGAATTCAGATCTAGGTGAGAGGAAATTACCCACAAGTTTGGAAAGATGCGTTCCTCCACAGAACGATGAGCAGGAGTTCTCTCTCTTAGGTTGGTATCTCAGCAGTCACTCTACCTTGGAATTTACAGAAAAACTAGCCTTACATAGTAAGAAAGGGAGAGCCTTAAGAAACAATAAACTGCTTGTCAAAAGAAATAAGAATCATTTTCACATAGAAGAAAGCATTGCTGACCAAGGAAGAACATCTAGTTTCATTGTAAGAAATATGATAACAAGAGGCCCTTTATGCAATCTTGGTGGGCCCAGAGATCTGATGCATAAGCATAATTCAAGAGTATGCAAGAGATACAGTTGTTGGGTGAGTGAAGGCTTGAAAATCAATAATTTCATTCTGCAAAATCAAGACTTTCAACACATTTTGAGGTTGATACTGATACACACCCCAACACTTTCCACTGACATGCCCTGGGATGGGCAGTGGTGATCATAAAGGAATAGAACACATAGGCAACTGTTACACATTTATTTTAAAAAGGGTCCCCAGGTGACTGTGACTAGCAGAAGGAAAACATGGTTACTTGGCAGAGTTGTGTATCTCCTACAACAAGAATTCATGTAAGTTACTCACTGAAAAGGAGGGAAAGATGAAGGAGCTCTGAGACCTGTTCCTAGAGTGCACAGTGCCGAGATTCATGGGTTTAAGGACTTGGAGAGCCCACCTAAAAAGTTCACTCTTAGCTTACTCTTTACTATAACAAGGCCACAATAGCAACAACCCTTAGTTAGTGTAAGAAGACACAGAAGGGAAATTTTGAAAGAGGAAAAACCAAGTAAGTGCATTGTTGACTTCAAAGAGCACTTAGCAAATACCTACTATGTGTCACCACACAGGTTAGTCCCACAGTCAGGGAGATCATAATCTTTCTTAAAACAAACAAACAAACAAAAACCCAAAAAACCTCTGTACATAAAGAACAATACATGACAGCAATAAATAGCTAGACGGAAAGTGGCCAAGTGTCAAAGAACAAGAAACAGGTAATAAATGCTATATGTAATGAGGAAGGAGAACATTCATCATTGGCTTGTATTACTTGGAAATACAAGAATTTGAAAATAAGGCAAGAATAAATTGCAGTTTCGAAAGTCAGACCAAAGAGCAGAATATTTCAACAGAACATTTTTCTACAAATGTCACATTCACCAGAAAAAGTGCCATGAATTAAAATTCCAGAGGTTCAAAAGGTAAACTGTGACATGAAAACAGGCAACATGAAGAGACAATGAGAGACATGCAAAGCTAACACAGCCTCAACATCCTCAAAAACCCTCCTGGGATTGGCTTCTGTAGCTCCATAAAATGCTGTAACTTCTGCTTCCATGTAAGGCTTCTTTGTTTTTGTTAATTGAAGCCTTCTTATTTCTTGAAAACTATAGGCTTTTTAGAAGACTGAGTTTAAGTCTGACAACTACTCTCTACTTGCTGAGTAATCTTGGATAAATAATCCTCAGTTTCTTTAACAAAACAAACAAAAAAATGGAAATAGTAAAATTGCCAATAAGTGACTTTTGATGAACCATCTGTACAGCAAGGTATCATAAACCATAAAACTTTATATTATATATCATCACTTTCTCTTCCACTTGATTTTATGTTCCCAAGGATCAAGAATCACACTGTTATCTACTGTTGGGTCACTGCTATGTAGACAGTGAATGCTTAATAATGTTCATCAAGCGACTACTGCAAACTATTTAATCAGAAGAGTAACAGTTTATATATGTGTGTGCGTGTGTATATGTATATGTATACAGACACACACACACATATAATACCAAGTTCTGTCATACGTGTGCAGAACATGCAAGTTTGTCACACAGGTATACATGTGCCACAGTGGTTTGCTGCACCCATCAACCCGTCATCTACATTAGGTATTTCTCCTAATGCTATCCCTCCCCTAGACCCCCACTCTCCAACAGGCCCTGGTGTGTGACGTTCCCCTCCCTGTGTCCATGTGTTTTCATTGTTCAACTCCCATTTATGAGTGAGAAAATGCGGTGTTTAGTTTTTTTTTCAAGGAAATTTTAAAATTAGAGTGTAACATTTGAGAGAATGCAATATTAGAATGATGTGTATAGAACTTAAATGTACATCCTGAGGGATTTTAACACATACATACTGTGTAACGGCCATAGATCAAAATATTAGAACATTCCCAACATGCAGAAAGTCCTGGGGATCATTTTTAAAAATATAAGTTCCCAAACCCTGACTCTGGAAATTTTGATGTAGTAGATTGGGGTGGACATAGGAGGAAGTTACTGTACTTTTCTAAACTAGCTGAGCACAATGTAAATATTAACAGTCCAGTCAGTTCTAATTTCTGATTACCCCAACTCATTATCTGGCCAAGATCACTGAGTTCCCATAACACCATGAGCTGCACAGTGCATAAGGGTCAGTAACAGCTTAACTAACAAAATACTTTTTTAAAAAGGACATAAAATAATTCATCCAGTAGAATTATATAAGAAAGGAGAAACTGTCAAATCAAAAACCCTAAAGAAATCTGGCTGACACTCATGAATTAACACCTGTATTTACAAATGTTCTAGAAGATTATCATATAAGAGAATCTTTACCTTGCCTTTAGCTTGAGAGTTTATTCTTTTAAAAATTTCTAGTGAATAAATTTCTGTAGGTTTCTGCAAATAACTTTAAGGCTGCCTAGCATATCTCAACATGCATCATCATGAAGGTGTTCTCCAGAGAGCTTGTTAAACTAACAACCCAATCCAATGTATTCACTATATTACAGTAAAGTACAAATGGAACCATAGTTGAACCAAGACAAACTGACAGCAAGAGTACCTGGCAGTAATAATATATCCCAGCTTTGATAATTGGGCAATGTTATAAACAGAGAACTTAGAGTTAAATTTGGTCTGGCAAACTACAACCTATGAAACACCAAAACCAAGAACAGGAACAAGGCCGGGCGTGGTGGCTCACGCCTGTAATCCCAGCACTTTGGGAGGCCGAGGTGGGCGGATCACAAGGTCAGGAGATCGAGACCATGGTGAAACCCCGTCTCTACTAAAAATAGAAAAAATTAGCCGGGCGCAGGGGCGGGCGCCTGTAGTCCCAGCTACTCGGGAGGCTGAGGCAGGAGAATGGCGTGAACCCGGGAGGCGGAGCTTGCAGTGAGCCGAGATTGCGCCACTGCACTCCAGCCTGGGCGACAGAGCAAGACTCCGTCTCAAAAAAAAAAAAAAAAAAGAACAGGAACATATCAGCACCACACATATATTCTACACTAATTGCACTGTCATCCACACAATTACAGTTAGTTCCAAATCAACTCTGTTAAAATCAATGCAGGAAATTAAGGGCCACTCACAGAAAATGTTTTCAGGTTTCTGCCCACAACAATAAAAATATAACATGGGTAACATTTGGTTACAGCAAACAAAATAGTTTTGAGAGTTGACAGTGAGGGTCAAAGTTCCTTTTCTGGACTTTCTAATGCCTGAGAGTGTGGCTGGCGTAAGTCCCCATAAATCACTGTAAACTTGACTCCCACTTTTTACCTTTCTTCTTCTTTCCAAACAACAGGGTAGACAGAGGTAGTAACTAAAGAATCAGATGAGAAAGCCTCTTCATGATTGTGTGTTCTATAGATGAATGTAGTGTGTATGTGTATGTGTTGACTAGGACTGAGGTTGGGACAATAAATGTATTTCTAAGCACAGAACAATTCAAACCATTATCTTCTAGCCTGTATCAGTGGCAACTGAGTTTGGGTTTATTAATGTCTAAAAAAATTACAAAGTGCCTTGCTTAATACGACAGGTTCTTGGGATTCTGAGCCAGATGATATCAAGATTAACCAACCTGAAATAACTTTTAGCCAATCATCATGAATGCTTTTTGCTTTCTTTTACTAAAGCAAATTAAATAAGTGAATTTTTTCAAGTTTCTTCATTATCCGGAGATATTTATTAACAGACTAACATTTTGCATTTCATATTACATTCAGAGGACTTTTTCCTTAAAAAACATCAAGTTTCAACAATTTAATGTTTGGAGTTTACGAGTGAATAAAGCCTCTGGTAACTGTGGTTTGTGACTAGAGAAGAGTGAATATTCTACCTCTTCTTCTAGGGATGTTTCTATTCTTGTATTAAAGGTGTCATATATAATGCAGCACTGCGGATCACATTTACAATTCCACATGAAAGCCATGAAACTATATTCTTCAGCTGTATTCCCAACAAGTAGAAATTGTTACAGCATTTGCAATATGGTAGTAGATTTTCCCAGGGAAACAGTATTATTGTCTGCAGCCCTATAAAGTTGAAGACATGGGTCAAATCTGCATACTCACTTCACTGTAACCTACAAAAACAGGAGTAGATGAAGATACCCCATTAACTATCAACACACACATTTCAAAATGAAGTACCAGAATTATTGTATTTTTCCAGTCTCCTATAGAGTTACCGAGTATGTCAAAAAACTCAGGTCTACCTACTCATGTAGTGGTCAATCCCATCGGCTAGTTGAAGACTACAACTTGAGGAGGAAGTCGAGAATGGTGGTTTGGAGGATAGCTGCATTTAGCTTTTCATGCACTCAAACTTCAAACTCCACAGCTGAGTAAATACAGAAAAATAACATTTCTTCTTAACCTTGAAGTGGAGATCAACAATCTACTCTGAAAAATTTTGTTAAACCAGCTGTGATGACTGGTTATTTTTGGCTTCTGGTTTCACTAGCCCTCACTGGCTGCAGTTAAATCATGTGCTAAAAATCTTCAACACAGGCCGGGCGCGGTGGCTCACGCCTGTAATCCCAGCACTTTGGGAGGCCGAGGCGGGCGGATCACAAGGTCAGGAGATCGAGACCACGGTGAAACCCCGTCTCTACTAAAAATACACTGTAGTCCCAGCTACTCGGGAGGCTGAGCAGGAAAAATAGGCGGAGCTTGCAGTGAGCCGAGATCGCGCCACTGCACTCCAGCCTGGGCGACAGAGCGAGACTCCGTCTCAAAAAAAAAAAAAAAAAAAAAATCTTCAACACAGATAATAGCACATCAATTAGAAAAAATAGACTATCAAGGAGTTGGTCAGCTAAAAATTGCCAGAAGTGCAATAATCAAATATTCTACTATCAGTCCTTTCACAGTAACTGCAAAACATTAATACACAAAAATAGCCATTCCTTTTGTAGATTTGTAACACTTCAATTTTCTTAATTCACATGACATTTACATAAAAGTATCTAATTATTTTAAAGGCACTGTGGGCTAATTAAAAATGCACCATCCTTTTTTAACCAGCTTGTCAATTCCACTCTATCATAATCTGTACACTGTTTTCCTTTGCAGCATCTCACTTTTCCAAGCTCACAGTTCTAAAGGTAATTTTGGACAACAAATTAAAGAGCTGCAATTCTCTCCTCTCTGTAGAGATTCAGAATGTCTTTTCTTTTCCTCCTAAGCCTCCCTGGGCAGAGAGAGATTCAGGATATCTTATTAAGAATTTCTTGAAGAGGCTTCTTAAAAAAATAAAAAAGGACAAAATAAACCTCAACAAATCTATGCAATGGAGATAGTGAAATAAACTACACTGTTTCCTGATATGTCCATGTTTAGAATGTAAAATTATCTTCAAAAAATTCAAATAATATATATTTCTTGAGCAGTAAAATATTCCTTCTTTAGCCTTCAATATAAACACAGAGATTTAAAATAGCAAAGAACTGACAGTATTTAATGAGTATCCAGTACATAGTAGAATGCACAAGAAAAGTCATCTCTTCAGAAAACCCTAATCTCCAACCTCACCCTAAACCTGGAATTCCTGAATTGTTTTAATCAGAAAGGACACACCTATCTGTCAATATAATTGAGTTTGAAAAGCACCATTGATTAAAAACAAGGATACATAAAGATATAGTGAATTGTAATCCAAGTTTACAGAAATTCTTCAACACAGATAATAGCCCTCTTATTTCTCCAAACGAAACTTCCAAATTAAACCATTTATAAAGTTTTTTACAGAATCTAAGTGTTAATCTCCCAGAGTTAGAAGTTCTAATCCTAACTCAGTACATGATCTTTCACACTATTTAGATCCAAATTAGTAATTTCTGAGAAGGGAATTTTCAAAGTGGGTCAGAAGTTGCAATTGGTAGCTTATCTATTTTGTTAATAAGGGCTTCTTTCTCAACAAAATCTTATTACCACTCCACATTAACTCTCCTAAACAATTACAGGCATACCTCGGAGATACTATGGGTTTGGTTCCAGACCACCGCAATAAAGTAAATATAGCAATAAAGTTCGAGTTGCACAAATTTTTTGGCTTCTCAATGCATATATATGTTATTAGTTTATACTATGTTATAGACTCTATTAAGTGTGCAACAGCATGATGTCTAAAAATGTACGTACCTTAATTTAAAAAAACTCTACTTCTAAAAAAAAATGCTAATGATCATCTGAGTCTTCAGTGATTCATACTCTTCTTGCTAGTGAAGGATCTTTCTTCAATGTTGATGGCTGCTAACTGATCAGGTGGTGGTAGCTGCTGAAAAATGGGGTGGCTGCAGCAATTTCTTAAAAAAAGAAAACGAGGCCAGGCACAGTGGGGCTCACATCTGTAATCCCAGCACTTTGGGAGGCCGAGGGAGGTAGATCACAAGGTCAAGAGATTGAGGACCATCCTGGCTAACACGGTGAAACCCCATCTCTACTAAAAATACAAAAAATTAGCTGGGTGTGGTGGCACGCACCTGTAGTCTCAGCTACTTGGGAGGCTGAGGCAGGAGAATGGCGTGAACCTGGGAGGTGGAGGTTGCAGTGAGTCGAGATTGTGCCACTACACTACAGGCTGGGCGACAGAGCGAGACTCTGTCTCAAAAAACAAAACGAAACAAACAAAAAAACAACTCTGCCACATCAACTGACTCTTCCTTTTACAAAAGATTTCTCTGTAGTAATGCTGTTTGACAGCATTTTACCCACAGGACTTCTTTCAAAATTGAAGTCAATCCTCTCAAACTCTGCTCTTGTTTTATCAACTAAGTTTATGTAATATTCTAGATCCTTTGTTGCCATTTCAATAATGTTCACAGCATCTTCACCAGGGGTAGATTCCATCTCAAGAAACCACTTTCCTTTGCTCAATCATATGAAGCAGCTCCTCGTCCATTAAAGTTTTATAATGAGATTGCAACAATTCAGTCACCTCATCAGGCTCCACTTTTAATTCTACTCCTCTTGTGATTTCCACCACATCTGCAATTATTTTCTCTGCCCAAGTCTTGAACCCCTCAAAATCATCCATGAGGGTTAGAATCAACTTCTTCCCATATTCTGTTAATGTTGATATTTTGACCTTTTCCCATGAATCACAAATGGTCTTTATGGCATCTAGAATGGTGAGTCCTTTCCAGATGATCTTCCATTTACTTTGGCAGATCCATGAGAGGAATCAGTATCTATGGCAGCTATAGCCTTGTAAAATGTACTTCTTAGATAATTATGACTTAAAAGTCAAAATGACTCCTTAATCCATGGGCTACAGAATCAATGCTGTGTTACCAGGCATGGAAACATAAATTTCCTTGTACCTCTCCATCAGAGCTCTTGGGTGACAAGGTGTATTGTCAATGAGCAGTAGTATTTTGAAAGGAGCATTTTTTTTTTATCAGCAGTAGGTCTACACAGTAGGCTTAAAATATTCAGTGAATGATGCTATAAACAGATGTGCAGTCATCCAGGCTTTGTTGTTCCATTACAAAACACAGGCAGAGTGGATGCAGCAAAATTCTTAATGGACCTAGGATTTTCAGAAGGGTAAATAAGCACTGGCTTCCACTTAAAGTCACTAGCTACATTAGCTCCTAAAAGAGGGTCATACTGTCCTTTGAAGCCAGGGACTGACTTTTCCTCCTGTAAGTCCTGGATGGCATCTTCTTCCAATAGAAGGTTATTTCGGCTATTTTGAAAATCTGCTGTTTAGTGTAGTCACTTTCATCAGCGATATTAGCTAGGTATTTTTGGTAACTTGCTACAGCTTTCTACATCAGCAACTGCTGCTTCACCTTGCACTTTTATGGAGACGGCTTCTTTTCTTAGCCTCATGAACCAATCTCTGCTAACTCCAAGCTTTTCTTCTGTAACTTCTTTACCAGCATAGCAGTCCTCAACTTTTCTGTCTTGAGAACTTTTAACACTTAAAAATTACTGAGGACACTAAAAAACTTTTGTTTATGTGGCTTATATCATTGATATTTATCCCATATGAAATTATAACTTGACAAAAATTATGTTTTCATTTAAAATTAAAATAATTACACTTCAACATAAAAACTTTTTCTTTTATGAAAAATAACTGCAACTTAAAAAATAGTGAGAGTGGCCTGGCTTAAAGGAAGATACTTGGATTTTCATGTCTATATCTGTATTTAATCTGTTTATATGAATACGAAGAAAGCCCACTACTACATAAATATGTAGTTGGAAAAGGAAAGATCTCATGGATGCCCTGAGAGGGACCTGGGGACCTCTATAGGTCTCTGGACCACATTTGAGAACCACTGGTACAGAACCAGTGAATCTAAAGGTTAATATAAGATCCAATTTCCCCATACTCCTTACATGCCAACTGACTTATTTCTAGTCTTGCAGAAATCAACTGATGTACTAAGTGTAAATAACAGTAAAAGGGTTTCCCAGTCTCAACAAAATGTGAATATTTAAGTAAATAAAGGCAAGGGATAGTGGAATAAACTAGTCAAAAATTCAAACCAAGACATTCCATTTCTGCTATGTATATAAGAAGAGTAAAAACATGTTTCATGGAACTCTCAAAGGATTCTGGGTCAGCAATTACATATGTTCAATTTAAATTTTTCAGATGTAATCTCTCACTTAGAATCCTATACCTTTCCATATGTTAAGATGCTGACAAACGCTTACTACCAATACTTCAAAATGTGATAAAGCCCAACAGCAATTAACAGTGACATTCTAAGACATCATCACCCTCTTGGGGATAAAAATAGAATAATCCCCATTTTGTTAGAGGTCAAAATACCACCTGGCTAATAAAATCATTACTAATTTTAGACATTGTTTTGTTTTTCTCTTGTGACAAAGCATATTTAATATGAACACAAAATCAGGGGCTGTCACCTCTCCAATTTAGGCTTCACTTCTGACTATTTACAGGCTTAACTAAGGCCCAACTCCAATTTCTACATTTGCATCATTTGCATTTTACCATCAACACAACCATGATTCTCATAACATTAATGGAGACACCACTCAGCACTGGAAGAGATTTTTTTTCTTTGTTTTTTCAAACACAGTTCAGCTAGCAAGAGTATTCTCATAAATCTCAGCCTGCAGCAGCTACTGAAAGAAGGCTGCAATGCTTTCTTTAGAAAGGGAAATGACTGGTGCATGTTCTTCCTAAGAGGCTTTAGGAAAAAAAAAAAAAAAAAAAAAGACATCTATTCAGGCCACAGGTACTGTTCCATGGACTTGTAAAAACAACTTGGAACACAGGTGCCCTTCTCCTCTGCCTCTCTGCTGAGCCTCTCCCGTAGTTAGCTGTACCACAGCTGGAACATGATGAGTGACACTAAATGGAAATTACCTTAGTCCAACCGTCTTGCTTTACAGACAGAAGTGAACACTGTCAGGTCTCAATAATAGGATCTCTCTTTGCAACTAATAGTTGAAAATGTCACAATTTCAATTGCGTAGTGAAGGGGTTATACTGATATTTTAGAATTTTAAAAATTCCTCACTAAGGTGGCATCCTATTGTTTTTATTAAATCTATAATCATCTTTTTGATGGATCAAAAAGTGAGATGGTTTATAAAGTAACAGAGGCCATGAATACAAAATGTACAGTTACATAGTCATTTTTTGGCATTGGCAGCTCTGAATTTTCAGAAAGAAGTTCACAAGCACAATTAAAATATATTTATGTAAGCTTAAAATGGCTGCTTCAACACATTCACATAAATGTCATTATTTTTTTTTCCAGCCAAACATTTTTGTCATAAATAAAGCTTAGATTTAATTTAAAATCAGCACAGTGTCACATACTACTTGTAACTAGACAAAATAAAAATATGACAAGTGCAAGAGCTAAAGCTGTGTGAAGTGTGGTTGTTTACCATGACCTTTACTTTCACAGAGAAGGACAGAGCATTTAATTTAATAAGAACATTTAAAGAAATTCATATTGGGTGCAGGGGGGCCAGTGATGATGTTGCTTCAAAACCTAGTTTGAGTATCAGTAATTGTATAATCTCACATGTGACTGAGGTAATCTTTTGGGAAACTAACCTTTTAGATTTGCAGATTTCTTAAGGGACCTTTGAAAATAAGTATTAAAAGCTTGCTAGTATTCTGTCTTGCAAAGGGGAATCTTGAAGAGGGAAATTTAGGTGATAAATACCAACAAGCAAAAATGGTTATTTTACAACAGGCAAGTGCCTATTTGTACAGAAGAAAGAGACAGACAGAGAGAGAGAGAGAGAGAGAGAGAGAGAGAGAGAGAGAGAGAAACAGGAAAGACTCCCATTATTCCAAAAGTCTGAGATGAATTGTTACCACCACAAAGCATCCAAATTTTCAAAATTTGGTAGGGATACTGCCTTTTTTGAGTTGCTTTGTCTTGCGGTTATTGTATGGCACAGAAAATTATAAAAGAATATAAAATTATAAAAGAATATTCAAAAATCAGGCACAGGCAATGAGAGGCCCCTTCTTTAATGTATCAAAACACATAAACTAGGTTTCTAAAAGTAAGAAAAATTAAAAACAAAACTTTTCCTAAATATTTAAATCAGTAACCATTTATTGAGTACTATGCTAGCAGTGTGCTAGGTGTTCTGAGACAGAGCAAAGTAGCATAAAATAAAGACTGCTAATTTGGTGCTTAGTCTAAACTTGTGCAGGGATGACGTCTTATCAAGAACATAGAAGAAGATTTGAAAAAATGAAGACAAACTATATTCCTTTATGAGAAGACCCAAAAGTGTATCAAAATGTCAATTATTCTTAAATAAATCTATATATTCAATATAATCCAAATCAGAAGATACTGATACATACTACAAAGCTATATTTCAGTTTCAGAAATATACAGGTTGACCAATAAAACAAAATAAAGAGCCTAGGAACAGGTGTATGTTTATGTAATAGTATTAGCATTTTAAACCAGGACTACTCAATGAATGGTTTTTGCATAACTGGTTATCCACTTG
This sequence comes from Macaca thibetana thibetana, assembly GCF_024542745.1. Lineage (NCBI taxonomy): Eukaryota > Metazoa > Chordata > Mammalia > Primates > Cercopithecidae > Macaca > Macaca thibetana. The sequence goes on along the minus strand of NC_065581.1, from coordinate 38,923,812 downwards.
GAAAAAAAATAATAAAGGTAAATCTCTATGCCTTAAATACAAAATAAATCCCAGATGGGCTCAAGAGCTAACGACAGAAAAAGATAAACTATGAAAGTATTTAAACACATATAGAAAAATATTTTTATAACTATGATTCAGACAGCCTTCTAAGAAAGACAGAAAGCTAGAAGACAAAAGACCAACAGATTTAAATTAAAATTTAAAAAATTTTCATGAATACAAGGCACCTAAATGAAAATTAAAAGCCAAGTAACATACCAAAAGAAACTGGCAATATATGTAACAAATACTCATCCAGAATTTGTTACATATTTAAAAAAATAAAGAATTCGTACAAATCAGTAAGAAAAAAATAGCTAATAAAAAATAAATAAGCAAAGAACAACACTGATAGGCCAATCACTGGAGACTTATCAATTGCTAACAAACATATAAAACAATGCTCAATCTTTCACCACCAGGAGATGTCTGGAAAACACAAGTTAAAATGAGCTATTCTTTTGCCCAACTTACCAAAATAAATAAATAAAAAGGAACAAACAAACAAAGATAACAATCCACCTAATGTTGGTAATGCTGTGGTAAACAATCACTCTCAAACATCATTCTTAGGAATAGAAAGTCATACAGTCATTTTGGAGGTTAATATTGCCATGCAAATCGAAATTTTAAATATACATATTCTCTGACTTGTTAGTTCCTCTTCTATGTATTTATCATGGGAAAATAACATATGCACCATTAGCCATGTACAAAAATGTTTACTTGACATGGCTTATAATAGTGAAATATTAAAAACAGCCTCCAGAGGAGAGAGTAAAGGATGATAAGGGCAATATGGAATATTATGCAGAAGTAAGGCAGATCTCCATGCGTAGACTTGGAAAGATCTCTGAAATATGTTAAGTTAAAAAGCAAGTTAGAAAACAATATATATAGTATGCTCTCATTTATATAAAAATAAAATCTTTTTTTTTTTTTTTTTTTTTTTTTTTTGGAGACGGTTTCATTCTTGTTGCCCAGGCTGGAGTGGAGTGGCATGATCTCAGCTCACTGCAACCTTCACCTGCCGGGTTCAAGTGATTCTCCTGCCTCAGCCTCCCGAGTAGCTGGAATTATAGGCACCTGCCACCACAGCAGGCTAATTTTTGTATTTTTAGTAGAGGCGGGGTTTCACCATGTTGACCAGGTTAGTCTTGAACTCCTGACCTGGTGACCTGCCCGCCTCAGCCTCCCAAAGTGCTAGGATTACAGGCGCAAGCCACCGCGCCCGGCCAAAATAAAATATTGTATGTAAACATGTACACAGCTGCATAGAAAAAATACAACCCAAAATGAAAAAACAGTGGTTATTCCTGTAAAAAGTAGGAATTGGGTGGTGGTGATTGATGGTGGTGACGTTAGAATATTTTCATATTCTAGTCTATCTAAACCTGTGTCTTTGTAATTCAAAAACTGAGAATGTAGTCATGCTTTACTTGCATACTTAAAAATAGGACTAAAAGTTATGAAAAAGAAAAGCAAGCCAGAAAATGAGTAACTTAAAAATCATGGTTTTGCTTTAATCTGGTTCGTATTTTGACTACAAATGGAAGGTCAGATGACACTACCAGTACTTAAACAAGTTCCTACCCAACTGACATTATGGAACAGAAAGAATTTCTATAAGAAAACACTTCTGAACTGCTCAAGTCCTGTATTTTGACAGAGATTAACTTAATGATCTCACACAATGATTTTTGATAAATTATGGCTCTTCAAAACAGCATATAACTGTACATTATCATACTGTACTGCAAAGTATCAATCTTTTCAGAACACAGCCCTAATGAAAGCAGCATGCTTTGCAGAACCAGTTTCAGGATAAATAAATAAATGCACTGGGAAAAAAAACACCGTTAAATTAAAATCAAAAGAGACATTTAAAGTTTGGGCATTCTTCATTATGGGAAAGAATCTTCCACTTTGAGACTATTATATATCAGAAAAACTCCATCTGTTGTATAATTATCTCTGATAAACGGCCTGATGCTTTGAGCTTCATTAGAGAAAAGGGAAGAGAAAGACACACACAGAGAGAACTGTAAATAAATCTCCCCACCATATTTCACTTAAAACCAGCCCAGCAGGAAGTCATAAAATATTTTTTAATAGGCAATATTTTCTAAATGCTTTACTAGAAGAAACCAGCCTGTTTTACCCAATATCTGGCCTCCTGAAGTAGGCATAGTCTAAAAAAGGGAACACTGGTTTCATTTAGAGATTCTTAGAAATTTAATTGGTAAAAACAAACAAATCAGAAGTTTAGCCGCTTGGTGGCAGTGATACTAAATTTCCAGGGAACAGATTAAGGCTTGTCAGACAGAAATGAAGATATGTAGCCAATGACACCCAATGGATGTTCAAAGACCCAGGGGCAGTCTAGCAAGGACATCTGTTAAAAGGCACTACCATTTTTTAAAAATCCCTGAGGGAGCTACGATATCACCAGAAACCAGTTTCCAAGGAAACGATGGAAATCTCTGTTCAACCAAATTAATTTAACCAGAGGTGGAGTATGTTCTCAAATTTCTATTTTGGGAATCAGTGTCACATTAAAGGAAAATCCAGTCAGCACCTGGAAATGAAGCTTTAGTCATTAAAAATCCTCACTAACATGCCAGTTAATATGGTTCTCACTTTTTCTGTATATTTTATTTTGCTACAACAAAAGTGTGTCTCGGGTGGATGCAGTAGAGAAGAGTAGGAAAAAAACCAGAGTCCCGTATTATAGATGCAAAAGGCCCAGAGCTGAGTTGTGGCCCTGTCTTGGGACTTCAGGAGGGTCACTATCTAAACCTCCGCTTTTCATCTACAGAATAGGAAGGAGAATATTTGCCTTACCTATGCTGCACACTGTCAAGATGATCCTAGGAACATGTGTATCAAAGTACTCCGTAAAACAGGGGTTTACAAACTTTTTCTGTAATAGGCCATTGAGTCTCCACAGCAACTAGCCAATTTTGCTATTGTAGCACAGAAGCAGCCACAGACAATACATTAACAAATGAGTGGGGTTGTGTTCCAATCAAACTTTACCTATAAACACTGAATTTGGAATTTCATGTAATTTCCACATTTCACAAAATATTATTTGATTTTTTTCAGTTGTTTAAAAGTGTAAAAATCATTCTCAGCTTGTGGGCAGCATAAAAACAGGTGACAGGCTGGATTTGGCCTGTTGGCTATAGTTTGTCAACCCCTGTTGTAAACTATAGTTTTCATGTAACAGCTGGTTGCTATTTAATTCTTAGTATGTGCCTCCACAGAGCTCAGAAGACTGCTTTGTATGAGATAGGTACTCTCTAACTGCTAGTTTAGAATATCGGACTGTTTGAAAACAAGTCCATTTCTTGCCATTAGTCTTCCCTAGCAACAGGTATCAGTTCTCTTCCTCTCCTGCCTAGAAAGAAATAGATCAGCCATGACCCCTCCAACACCTCCATTTCCATCCATTATACTAGTGGGATTGGGAAGAAAAATCCAAAAACTCAGGTAGACATGTACATTAGAAGGTTCCCAAACAGGTCATAAATAGGGATGCTCAAGCCTTTAAAAGCGTAACAACAGAAAAGCTGACTTGTATAAAGAGATGAGGGTATTTCCTCATCTTGTGAGAAGTCATCTGTCTGTACTTAAGAACAACCAAACAACAACTGATTCCAGTGTTCTAACTACAACCTGGCACTATCCTTTCTCTCTGCAAAAGTTAGGTCAAAAAACATAACTACAAACCACACTTATTCTCCCTTAGAAAAAAAACTGGAAACTGGAAGAACAGTAAATAGGCAGTGGCAAAAGCAGAAAGAAATGTTTTCTTCTTTTTAAGAGTTTGTCCAACACACCTTCCACTGTATAGCCTAATTTGCATGTAATGTCCTTTAACCATAAATCATGATAGAGAATGGCAGCTATGGTGTGGTGGCAGAGAGTCAGGCCCTTGGAGCCAGAATGCTCTGTGATCTTGGGCAAGATAATCATCCTGTCCCTCCATCTTCACACCTGTGAAATAGATACAATAGGAGTACCTGCCTTACAGGGTAATTATGAAGATGAAGTCGGTTAATACAGTTGATCCTTGAACAAGACCAATTTGAACTGTGTGGGTCCACTTAGACACACATTTTTTTTCAACCAAATACAGATGGAAAATACAGTATTGCCCACATATATGGAGGGCCAACTTTTCATGTAAGTGGGTTCCACAGGGCTGACTGTGAGACTTGAGTATGCGCCGAATCCCCTGTGTATAATGAGGGATGACTGTGCATATAAAGTACTTGGAACAGTGCCTGGTACTAAGTATACTTGTTGTGAGCTGTTATATTATAGCATTTAAATGCTGTAACAAGTCCTTTAGTCACTATTTGAATTTTGTTTACATTATTTTTGGAAAAGGCTTCCAATGGCTAAGCTCCATGCACTCTTCTGCAGACACACACAGTTTGGGACAGGGAGACATATGTTTATGTTCAGATAGAGAAATATCACTTAGAGCTTTTGGATATCTGCTTTATTTATCTGCAGGGAAGTGTATTAAGAAATTCTTTTGGGTAAAAATTAGTCCTGTTTCTAAGTTTTACATACTTCCGTCAATAGTTATTGCTCTATCTGCAGTCTTTTCAAAAGAAAATGTATCCAGACTCTCACTACTTTCTGTTGATATGTTCATAGTTCAAGTTCATGTTGATAGTAAGAAGGTGAAAATAGATTTAAGCAATATCCATTTTCTTGTATATTAGGGGGAAAAAAAACCCTTTCACAAGCCCCCAACAAAATGTAGCACTTCTAGCTCTATGCAATAACAATGGATCCATAACTACTCAATAGTTTACAAATTTCATGGTACTTGGATCTAGCATCCCAAATCCATTTTCCAACAACTGCTACATGTTACTTCTCCACATCTCTTTAGGGGAAGCTAAGAAGAAATCCACAGATGAAATTCTGGTCCCTTGAGGATACTAAAATATCAACATAGGCAATCTCCTGCTGCCTCTTCCACCATCCTTTGCCACCTTGGCAGATCACAGCTAAAAAAATTTGCAAGACGTAGATGGATCAGGCTGTCTAGTGTCTCACCTGGGTCTTCACTGCTACTAGGCAATCACTTTAACTCCCACTGATTTTTAAAGCATCCACCCTGACAGCTCTTAACAAACCCAGGGTACTTTTCTTACCCCATATTCTCAACCCCCAAATCTGGCACACATCTCCTCACACTAGCACAGCTGCTTTCAACCTAGGTGAGGGAGCAAAGCTGACCTGAAAAAGCTTTGCAAATGACATGCCTGTTAACCACTACTTGCTAATTCCTCCCTTCCACCCCAAAATTCCTATGCACTTGTTTGGGAGAATAAACCAGACTCCCAGGGACAGACATGTAGTCAAAAAGGTGACCTCCTTGTGTATTAAGACTAATCTTATTCATTTCTATACTCAGCACTTAACTTAGTGTCTAACATATAGCAGGCACTCAGCAAAGATTGCTAAATGAATATACAAACCACTGAAACCGTTTATTAAATAGTTTATTTAGGTAATCCATCTTATGATCACTAAATCCAAGTGCCTCTTTGTCAGTTTACAGCCTCAGTAGCATTTTCATAATATTGTGACAATATCTTATAGTGACTGAAAACATAGGCTCTGGATCCAAATTCGTGTGTTACAGCATGGGCTTCACTGCCTTGCAATAGCTCTATAACTTTGGGGAGAAAGTTAATGAACCTCTCTAAGCTTTAGTGTCCTCATCTATAAAAACAAGTATAATAAAAGCACCTACCCTAATAGGCTGTATTGAAAATTAAATGTTACCGCATCTAAAGAATTTTGAAGACTGTCTAGAATATAGCAAATGTTTCATAAATATGAGCTAATATTATTATTATCTAAACTGAAATTTGTTCCTTGGCTTTTGTGACCTTGCCCACTATCATTCTCCTCCTGACTTCTTCAGTTGCCTCCTCTATCCTTTTTGCTCCTTAAGTGCAGAAATTTCACTCACAGGTCTAATCTCACTGCTTTTCTTCTTTTTTTTTTTTTTTGAGACAGAGTCTCACTCTGTCGCCAGGCTGGACTGCAGTGGCGTGATCTCGGCTCACTGCAACTTCACCTCCTACGTTCAAGCAATTTCCCTGTCTCAGCCTCCCGAGTAGCTGGGACTACAGGCGCATGCCACCATGTTCAGTTAATTTTTGTATTTTTTGTAGAGATAGGGTTTCACCATGTTGGCCAGGATGGTCTTGATCTCTTGACCTTGTGATCCGCCTGCCTCAGCCTCCCAAAATGCTGGGATTACAGGCATGAGCCACCGTGCCCAGCCCTCCCTGCTTTTCTTTACTCTCACCCTTGGCAAACTCATTTAACACCTATGGCTTAAACTATCATCTCCATGTGGATAAAGCCAATCTTGACTTCTCTCCTCTGAGCTCCAACTCAACCTGCCCAGCTGCATACAATACAAACTTAAGTCATCACCATATCTCCAATTGGCAAATCTCATTTCCCTAGATCTGTAGAAACTTGAGGAATTAGGAAAGAGATTAGCTTCAGAGAGTATAAGTCTAAGAGAAACATACAATGGTTCAAAGCAATGATGTCACCAAAAAGAGAGAAAGGAAATGAAGCTAGTAGAACTAGACATCCTTAATCAGGCTGAAGGTATTCATATTTAGAAAAAAAAAAACCATAGCAGTCTACAGTGGCCGAAACTGGCTAGTAACTTTTGCTTATGATGTGGATTTCCACATATCTTAATGACAGGAAGAGAAAGCATCCCTCTTGCCCACACAAATACTACTCTCTGTGACAGTTGTGTTTCACATTGTGAATTAACTGATTAAAAGTATGAACTCTGAAGCCAAATGCCTAAATTTTTGAATCCTGGTTCTGGTATCTACTAGTTTGTGACCACAGTCAAATTATTTAATCTTTTTGTGTCTAATTCCTCATCTATGGAATGAGTATAATGACAGTATCTACCTCATTGGGTTATCACGAGAAACAATGAGAAAATATGCACGTAGAATAATGGCTCATATATAAAGTGCTCAATAAATAGTAGCTGCTGTTATCTCAGCCTCACATGCATTTTGGCGGCTTGAATTGGTTTGTGATGGCCTGATCCTGGTATGCACGAATCCAATCCAGTTTCCATCAGATGAGATCCTGACCAACCTTTTCCTTAGACCAGGGGTTCTTAACCCAAGGGCCATAATAAGCTGTAGAGAAATTCTATGCAAAATTGGGTATAAATGGATGGTGTATATTTTTCTAAGACAAGGGGCCATAGCTGTCATCAGCTCCTCAATGAGTACATGACCTTGAACAGATTTTTGAAAACAAAACAAAATCTACTGCCTTAGCATGACCACTACCATTTTCCCCATTTTTTTTTCTCCTCTTACATGATTTCTACACCTGCTTTGGCCTCTATTCAATAATTTATAACATTTTAAAAATTCTCTCTTTGCAATGTTATTCCTGTTTAATCCTTTCCACTTTCAATACAACCAAGGTTACTTCTCCAAAGGACTGTAATAATATCACTTCCTCTGCTCAAAAATATGGCTACTGTCTCAAGTCCAAATAGCTTAGCTGGACATTTAAGCCTCTATGTCTTGGCCACGACTTACCCTTCTAGCCTTGTCCTTCATTCTCTTCCATAAATGGCACTAAGACAGTCATTTGCCATTGAGAAACTTCATGCAGCTTTCCCTCCACAGCTCATTCTACTCTGTCTAGTATGTCTCTTCACCACTTTCTATCCATCTTTACCACTTCCTCAGTAAGTCAATGTCCTTCAACAGTTGCTGTCTTTAATATATAAGGACCAACATGGGTGTATGCAAACATCTATCAGGGTTTGTCAAACTCAGCATTACTGGTATTGTGAGATGAATGATTTTTTGTTGCAGAGGACTGTCCTATATCATGTAGGACATTTAGCAGCATCCCTGGCCTCCAGACACTATCAAATGTTCTGGGGCTGTGGGGTGGGAGATCACTCCTGGTTGATAACCACCGATAAACTATAACAAATATATTCAATTTCCCCTTCAAATTCTTTGAGGACAAGGACTATGACCTTGCTTATTTTATATTCTCAATATTACCAAATACAGTAGTTTATGATAAATTTAGGTATTTGTTTTCTGCTAACCTTTCCAAAGTTAGTATACAGAACACACAACATTCTAACCTACTGTGTTTCTAGATATTCATGAAACTTGAAATACTAAATTTCAACTTAGCTTTTATTTATTTTTTTTTAAGAGAGAAAAAAAAAAAGAGACCAGGTCTCACAAAGCTGCAGTGTAATGGTGAGACCATAGTCAGTCCACTGTAACCCTGAACTCTTGGGCTCAAGAGATCCTCCTGCCTCAGCTTCCTAAGCAGCTGGGACCATAACACACACCACCACACCTGGCTAATTTTTTTTTGGGGGGTAGAGAAAAGAGTCTCACCATGTTGTCTAGGCTGGTCTCAAACTCCTGGCCTCAAGCAATCCTCCTGCCTTGGCCAAGCAGAGCTTTTAAAAGGCAAAAATTGCTATGTCATAATATCCCTATAATTTTCAACAAATACTATCAGTTATAGTTGTGCCCTAAAAGAGATGTATGTTTCATGTACCACCAAGGATGCGGGATGGAGGGAAAGAGATGTTATGTTATGACATTATAAAAATTAAGTAGACAATGGGCCGGGCATGGTGGCTCACGCCTGTAATCCCAGCACTTTGGGAGACCGAGGCAGGTAGATCATTTGAGGTCAGGAGTTCGAGACCAGCTTGGCCAACATGGCGATATCCTGTCTCTACTAAAAATATAAAAATTAGCCAGGCATGGTGGCAGGCACCTGTAATCCCAGCTACTCAGGAGGCTGAGGCAGGAGAATCACTTGAACCCAGGAGCTAGAGTTGCCGTCAGTTGAGATGACACCACTGCACTCCAGCCTGGGCAACAGAGTGAGTATCTCAAGGCAAAAAAAAAAAAAATTAAGTAGACAGTGAACTTCTATATCACCTACAAAATAGCATTCCAACACTGAAGACTTACAGAAGAGTAATACCATCTCCTTCTTCCTTTAAATATCCTATGTCCTATGAAGTATAGTGTTTTCTCAGTTAAATGCTTAGAAACAGTCAAGGTCCAGTTAGTGACAAGAGGTAAAGTTTCAATCTAAGGCTCCTAAATTAGGGTTTTAGGGTTAGAATCCCTTACTGGTCCCTTGTTGCACATTAGAAATCCTCTGCAGAGTTAAAAATAACAGATCCCTGGGTCTCCCTCCAGATGAATTAAATGAGAATGAGGGAATGATGCTAAAGATTAAAATTGTTTTAAAAACCTCCAGTGGATTCTAATGTGCAGACATAGGTGAGAGCCACTGCTCTCTAGACTGGTTCAAAACTTCATGTACTTTGACAGTATAAAAGGCTATTTCTTCAGGAATGGCTGAAACTTACTCTCTAACTTGCTGAGCTTGGGCCTTGTATGTGAACACTTATCTTGAATTAAAAGAAGTGCTGTTTTTTCTGGGGTTAGGCATTACCAAGATGCTCATCTAAGGTTCTTAGGCTGCCCTCTCTACCACCCCTAAGAAGCCAGGCACTTACACTCCTCTTTACTCGGTGAAGTTACATTCAGTTCTGTCGGAAGCGGCTGCTGGCTGGGACTAAGAGTTGGCGTGGTTATCGAGGTATTGTTGTTGTCACTGGTGGTCTCTTCGGAAAACAAATCTGATTGGCTGTTACTTGTACTTGGAGCGGAATCATCGTCTGGTTGTTTCTTTTGAAAATCTGAAGAAAAATAGAAAATGAGCTTAATTAAGGAGTTCACAGTCTCTGAGGATTAGAAAACAATGGAAGTTGGTACAAAAATTAAATGCAACAACAGCAATAATAAAGACTGATGGGGGTGATTAAAAAACCATGGGAGTAAAACACTGGTCAAAAACGTTTAAGATTAGTGGAAGGTGACTACAGTTAAAAGTTTTCCAAGGTCCCTTATTATTTAGAAGAATGCAAACATACTGATTTTAACGTTCTGTGCAAAGCCAAAGATGCATGTTAAATATTTAAGAGTAATCAGAAGGAAAAAGGGAATAAACAACAGTTTTTCAAACTTTTTAGAAGGAAAGGTCATGAAAAAGGTAGCAGAGAAAACAGCAGAGTAAACAGAAAACACATAACAAGATGGTAGAAATAAGTATAAATATGTCAGTAATGGTAATAAACAGACTGAACTTTTCAGCTAAAAGAATATTTGGACTAAAGTCCAGTTATATTCAATTTATAAGGAACATACTAAAAACACAAATATGAGAGGATAAACAAAATGTTAAAGTATAGTTAGTCCTCGAACGTCATGGGTTTGAACCGTGTGGGTCCACTTATATGCGGATTTTTTTCAACCAAATGCAGATCAAAAATACAATGTTCACAGGATGCAAAAATCATATATGGAAGGCCTACTTTCCATATACCATGGTTCTGCAGTGCAGACTGATGAACCTGAGTATGCACAGATTTTGGTATATGCAAGGGAGTCCTGTAGCCAATCCCCCAAGTATAACACAATTGTATATATATAAAAAAATGTACCTGGCAAAAAAAATAAGTGAACACGCAGGGCACAGTAGCTCACACCTATAATCCTAGTATTTCTGAAGACTGCAGTGGGAGAACTACTTGAGGCCTGAAGTTTGAGACGAGCGTGAGCAACACAGCAAGACCTCATCTCTAAAAAAGTTTTAAAAAATTAGCTGAGGGTGGTGGCGCACACCTGTAGTCTCAGCTACTTGGTGTATCTCTTGAGTCCAGGAGTAAGAAAGAAAGAGGAAAGGGAAGGGGAAAAGGCAGGAGAAGGGGAATGGAAAGGGGAAGGGGAAGGGGAAGGGGAAGGGGAAGGGGAAGGGGAAGGAGAAGGGGAAGGGGAAGGGGAAGGGAGGACAAGACAGGAACAGAGAAAGGAGAGGGAGAGGAGAAAAGGGAGGGGAGGGGGACAGAGAGAGGAGAGGAGGAAAAAAAAGAATGAAGAAAGGAAAAGGAAAGGAAAAGAAAAACGGGAGGGGAGGGGATGAACAGAAAGCTAGTATGGCTACAGTACTGTCAGAATATGTAGACTTTAAGTCAAAAGCATTATTAGGGGTGAAGAGGATCATTATAAAATAGTAAAAGAGTCTTCTCCAAAGCCACAAAATACTGCCCTCCCTTAGTATACAAGGGGGATTGGTTTCAGAGCTCCCGCATATACTCAGGTTCCACAGTCAGCCCTACTGAACCAACGTATATTAAATACTGGTCCTCCATATACACAGGTTTAGCATCCCATATTTTCAATCCGGGTTTGGTTGAAAAGCTTCATATAAGCAGGCATACAAAGTTCAAACTCATTTTGTTCCAGGGCCAACTGTACTTAAAGTAAAAATGGTTATATTCACAAGAAACTGACAAATTTCCTACAGGGGATGATTTTAATATAACTCTCACACAAAATAATTAATAAGCATACAAAGACCAAGTATCCAACAATTAGATAATGAATTATTTTCTTGTTTTGTTTTCTTTTTTTTTTTTGAGACAGAGTCTCACTCTATTGGCCAGGCTAGAGTGCAGTGGCACGATCTCAGCTCACTGCAACCTCCGTCTCCCAGGCTCAAGCAATTCTCCTGCCTCAGGCCCCGAGTAGCTGGGATTACAGACGTGTGCCACCACGCCCAGCTAATTGTTGTATTTTTAGTAGAGATGGGGTTTCACCATGTTGGCCAAGATGGTCACGAACTCCTGACCTCAGGTGATCCGCCCGCCTCAGCCTCCCAAAGTGCTGGGATTACAGGCATGAGCCACCAAGCCCGGCCAAATAAATTATTTTCAAACACATGGAATATTTATAAAAGCTGATTAAAACCTGGCTAAATCTTGACCACATATCAGAACACAAAGCAAAAGTCTCAACAAATGCCAAAGAATTACTAAGATACAGACAATATTACCTGATCATAGGGCAACTGAGTTAAAAACTGCTGAGAAAAAAATTTATATTTGGAAATATACAAAAGAAAATTTTAAACTCGTGAGTGAAATCAAATTATAAAATTACAAAATACTTACAATAATGAAATTACTACATATCAATATCCAGTGAAGATAAAAATACACGTATATTACCTACACCCCAGTCATTTAATCCCTAGATATATACCTGAGAGAAACTCAACAAACATATTCAAGGAGATAGCAACAACCTTAAGGTCTATAAATAATGGCACAGTCAAACAAACAATGGAATAATGTACATAATGGAAACAACTATTGTCATATGTATCAACATGAATGAATCTCAAAATCATGACGCTGAGGGGAAAAAGTAAGCCACTAAATCACAGTAGATTGTACTGTGCTTATATAAACCTTAAAAACAGTACAAACTCAGATATACTGTTTAGGGATTTGTATGCTTAACTCATTTTTTTTCTTTTTTTCTCTTTTGAGATGGAGTCTCACTCTGTCACCTAGGCTAGAGTGCAGTGGTGCCATCTCAGCTCACTGCAACTTCTGTCTCGCAGGTTCAAGTGATTCTCCTGCCTCAGCCTCCTAAGTCGCTGGGATTACAATCACCTGCCATCACGACCGGCTAATTTTTGTATTTTTGTAGAGATGGGGTTTCATCACGTTGGCCAGGCTGGTCTCCAACTCCTGGCCTCAGGTGATCCGCCCGCCTCAGTCTCCCGAATTGCTGGGATTACAGGTGTGAGCCACAGCACCTGGCCTTAAACCTTTTCAAAGCCCCCAAATATTAGCATAATTTAGAAGAGCAGTTACATCTTAGATTGAGGGAGGGTGGTGTGATGGTGAGAGGCACACAAAAATATCCAAAGATAGGTAATGTCCATTAACAGAAAATTGATCTTAAAATACTCTACAGTGATTAAATGAATAAGGCTACAAGTATAATAGAAAAATCTCAAAAAGAATGTTGAGAGAGAAAAGCAAGCAAGCTACAGAAAGATATACATGGTATAATAATACTTATACAAAAATTTAAAATATGTTAAGAATACCATATATTGTTTATAGATACATGAATGGTAATAATTACAAGATAAAAACATTCAAGGAAATAATATACCAGATTCAGGATAGCGATTACCTCTTTGAGGCCAAGGGATAAGGAGAAAAACGGGTCTTCTATCTTGTTTTGTAATTTTTTATTTCTTAAGCTGTTGGTAGGTATCTGAGTGTGATTATTGTCTATATTCCCTATATATTTTAAAAATCTAATGCTACTCTGTGAAATACAGATTACAGTTTATTATATCAATTCAGAGAAGTACAAGATTCTTATAACTTGACATGGCCTTCAAACCACAGGGAAGTGTTGCTATCATACTCTATAACTTCATCAGAATCACTACCTTTTGACATATTCTAAACGTAAGAATAGCTAGCATTTATGATGCATTTATTATGTGCCAGGCACTGAACTAAATATTTTATGTGTATAACGTATTTATGTTAGTCCTCAGGAAAACCCTAACAACGAAGGTATAAATAACATCATTTTAATGATAAAGAAATTGAGGTTCAGAAAGTTTAGGTAATTTGTTCCAAGTCAACAGCTAATAAGTAGCAAGGACAAGTCCATTTGACAACAAAGCCCATGGTCTTCAATCACAACCACGCCCATGGTCTTCAATCACAACCACAGGATGTGGCACTGTGATCACCAGGATGGGCCAAGGAAGAGACCTCCATGTCAAGCCCCCAGCCGTTTCCAGCACCACTAGTGAGTGCAATGAATGTAGCCAGTTAGTAACTGCTAAGGTGATCAGTGCTCTACAGCCCCCACTACTTCTTTTCTGTGTATTTATTTCTCCTAGCCACTTTCTCGTTCTTCCATGTTTTGACATTTTAAAATGGCTTATTATCTCAGCGTTATTTGTATAGCACCTTCAAGAAAAAGGTACTATATCAATGGAATAAAAATACTGCAATAATGATACTTCTTTTTTATGTCATGTCATCTCATTAGCTCTCCTATGTCAATAATCATTGTGTCCCTCCCATAACCATCTGTCTACCATTTAATTGGAAATGTTATATGACCCTGAAAGAACTGAAACTGAGTCATCACTGTACCATCTAGCACAATCCCCGATGCTTGGAGACAGATGCACACACAGAAACTCACTCACTCAGGCACAAGAGCCCTTTGAAGGTGAAGGATGTTGGTGTCTAAAGACAATAATTAATACCAGGTTCCACCCACACACTCTCCAGCCCAAGCTTGCCATGCTGCTTTGATGCTCAGGTACTTTCAAGTTTTCTTTTGTGAATTGGCAGTTCAAAAACTTCAGGTTTTCTTTTAGAAATCAACAGTTGACACAGTGTACCTTCTTTTAACCCATACTCCTTCTATGCCTTTTCTACACCTGCACAGGGTGATGGTGTCATAACATCATCAGGCTAACATACAAACCCAACTGGCTGCTCACAAAGAGAAGAGTAGAAGCTCTATATATTCTCTGCTTGAATCTGAAAAAGCATCCAGGAATCACAGAATGTTACAACCAGTAATGACTTTAGAAATTCAGCTCAATCGTCTCATTTTACAGACAGAGAAAGCAAGAGCTGAGAAAAGTACTATAATTCACCAGAAATTGAGTTGGGAGTTTTCTAACTTCCATGCCAAAGTCTGTGCAATACAAAGAGCTCTAGCGTGAGACCTGGATTCAAATCCTGACCTTGCTATTTACTGGGCATACAGCTAAAAGCAAATTGTTTAATCTTTTGGGGCCTTCTGTAAAACAGAGGGAGGTGGTTATTTAAACCTCTCAGGAAAATGTGGATTAAATAAGATAATATACATGAAGACCTAGCACATGAGTACTCAACAAATGACAGAATTAAAAAGAAAAGGTATTTTCCAAACTGAAAGAAAGGGGCACTAAGTAAGAGTTATCTTCTCGTTTTGGCCCTGATATTTGCATCACAGTTCTTACTCTCTTAGGCCTTTCTTTCTGAATCATCCAGCATCCAACTTCTGATTACTGCCAAAAAGAAAGAATCTCTCGGAAGTCTACTCCGAAAATGAAGGGCAACAGATTTATATTACATGTAAAGAAGTAAACAACAAAACATGAGGCACAGAGCCTGCCTCCCAGCATTCTACACTAGAGAGCAGTGCAGATGAAAGGTCCAGAAACAGCCACTTCATCTGATTCAGACAAAGTAAAGGTCTGTTCCCTTGATATATTGTATAATTCTCATATAAATGAGAAAACTAGAAATCTCCAAGCTTATCTACCTCTCTAAATGAGAAAAAAACTCAGGAATAACTAATTTTGTAAGTTAGTTGAGTTAATGGTATATCCAAAGGTCTTAAACTTGTCCTTGAATAAAGTTGTGAGTCTGAGAGAGGTATATGTGAATAAAGGTTTTCCAAAGCAAACTGTTACTTGTAAAAACTGAGTTTAAAAACCTTTGCACTTTAATGGGATTACTGTTAAGAGTGAACGCAGCCCAGATCTTGGCAACTTACCTTATTATCATCTAAAGGAAAAAACACTTTCTCAACAAAGATATGCTTGAATCCTTTAGTACCCAGAAACGGAATGTCTCCAGAAGATAAAGTGACCTAATGGTGCTAGCAAAGTCAAAATAACCAGTGAAGTCCCTGGGACTGGCTACTCACATACTCACTGGCATAGTTTTCTCCACTGTTTTCAGAATGATATTTCACATGTCAATCTTCTTACTACAAAATGCACCTAAAATACTGGAAGCACTGTGAAAGCACTTTGTCCTGTCCTGCTTCACAAGTCCATTAACCTGGGCAGTCTCTCTAGAACTACACCCTATCTAGCCACTATGCAATACTCATTTTGATATACACATGCCCCACTGTTTATCTCTCAGATGTACAATGCCGATTAGGCAAGATGCTTAGATTCACAACCCCACTTCTAGATTATTACAATAGTATGTCTTTCAGAATGATTTCTTCAAAATATTTAAAAAGAATTTCGGCTATTTTGCTAAACTTTTTCTCTCACTGAAAACAAATTCATTCTTTCTAATCCTGTTCCATAACCTATTTTTTTTCCTCTTAGCAAGGTATCATGTTTCTTCTTTGTAAAATATAAATGGGTGATCACTAATGAGTACATGGTCTCATTCATTCATAGATACATGAACTAAACCAATCCACTAGTGTTACACATTTTCATTTACCAACCTTTCACTATTATAAACAAGATTTCATTGAGTTTCCTTAAGTTATATAATAGAAGTAGATCAATTGGTAAGAGAGGACGTACATTTTTAAAGCATTTGGTATGTATTACCAAATTCTCTTGGCACAGCACTCTGTGATTTCCCATAGCACAAGACTTACTATGGTATATAAGAATCATCTGTTCACTTGTCAGTCTCCTACATTATTCAGGATCCAGGACAAAAAATGGTTCTCAATAAACATTAACTGGATAAATAAGTGGCCAATGTTTTCCTGTAGAAAGTCCATCACTGGATTACATTTAAAAGTATTTATCAGTTGTTACTTTAAACCCTTCATAAACTGTTTTGTGTGTCTTTAAGGGTACTCTTAGCATCATGTGGGTCGGCATTTCTAAAAGATAGAGTTTCATACCTGTGAATTTCTATTTTCATAATCAGTAAGTAGAGATGAGAAATTCAACTGCATTTGTTCCAACTCACTCATTAAGACTACTTGGGATCACTAATAAGGCTTCTATCATTATTGCAAACACTAAAGCCAGGTATATAGGAAATCAAATTAGAAGTAGAAGAGGAACTAAGAGTTAAGCGCCTCCTATGAGTCAGGCACTCTGCCAGGGGCTTTGCATTCATTTTCTCATTTAGTCCTCAGAATAAACTGGGCAGTAGATGTCATCACCACATGTCAGCAGAGGACAGTGTGTATGGCAAGGTTGGGCAACCTGCTCCCTCCTTAACAAATGCTAGAGCTAGGTTTTGAGACTCAGCTTTATTTGACTCTAATGTTTGTGCTCTTCCCACTACAGCATGCACCACTGAAGCAACCACCTCCCAGCTCCCCAAAATGCAACAGCTCGCAGCCTGCACCCGGTACGCTGCTGGTTCGCACATTTCCATTCTCAGTCTCCAAACCCCATCTGACTACATATCACAGATTACAAATCCATGCATCCACCAGAAGCTTTAGTTTGATATTTCGCACCATAAAATACTTCATGTTTCAAGTAGTCAAATTTTAAAAAACGGAAAAGGTTGCCAGAGGTTTTGTTTCTCAACCCACTTAAAAATAAAAATTCACTTCCCATATCTCAAGAGTTTGGTTCATACAAGGCACTGTATAAAGGTCTCCTTTAACACAACAGGGTTCTGCTCACCATCCCCTCTCTGCCCAATTTATATCCATAATAGGCTACAGCTTCCGTTCATAGAAACATTTCTAGGTTTCTAAAGCTGCATTGTCCCCCACCCCCATCTCAACCACAAAACTTAAATAGCTTATTTTAAAAAGTTACAAAGCCATTAGGAGCCAGCCAATTCATAAATCAGACTTCTAGCCTTCTGATTAAAATCTCAATAAAATTCTGGTAGTTGGATGTTAATCTGGGTTAACAGCCTCAGCAAGAATAAACTGTTTAAACAGGAGTGAGCAAGAACCAATGTACTTACGGACTTGGTCACCTTATGCATATGTTGTAGCTTTAGGGGCAAACTGTGATCTATTGAATGTGGCTAAGTCTACTTAGGTGTCTTTTCATGAATAGTATATCTTCTAGCTTCTTTAAAAAGCAAAGCAAAACACCTTTACCCTATCAGATTCTTACCCAACCTCTCATGGCCATTCCTTCTCTTTAAAAATCAGATTATCTTCTTTTTTTAAAAAATATTTTTATTAATTTTTGTTTTCTTTCAAAAATCATTTTTATTAATTGAAAAAAATCAGACTCTCTTCACTGATCTCAGAATAGACAGACTGAATAACACTGCTCAGTTTTTGTGTGCTTCCTTCTTTTTTTAAAATTTAATTTGAGACAGGGTCTCGCTCTGTCACCCAGGCTGGAGTGCAGTGGCATACACATGGCTCACTGCAGCCTTGACTTCCTGGGCCCAAGTGATGCTCCCACTTTAGCCTCCTGAGTAGCTGGGACTACAGGTGTGTGCCACCACACCCAACTACCTTAAAAAAATTTTTTCTTTTTGGTAGAGATGGAGCCTCACTATGTTGCCCAGGCTGGTCTTGAACTCCTGGGCTCAAGAGATCCTCCCACTTTGGTATCTCAAAGCACTGAGATTACAGGTGTAAGCCACCATGCCCAGCCTGTGTCCTTTCAAGTAAGTTAAAAATATATACGTATAATACATACACATATACATACACACACCCCTACATGTATATATCCTCCTAATGATGATAAATGACTCCTATCCTATGTTCCCTATTTATGTCCATGAATCTGCAATTTGAGTAATATCTCAAAAAATAAAATAGACCTTGTCTTTTACCCTCCGTCCCATCTCAAGACACGGTATCAACACTCACTTAAAAGAATAAAGTCAGAAGACAGGAATTATCTTGAACTTCATGTTCTCCCTTCTTAATTTTACATTCCCCAAATTACCATTCTAGTCATTTACAACTCCTAAATATCTCCTGAATCCACCTACTTTTCCATTACCACTGTAGTCTAAGCCATCATCATCTGTAAGATTCCTCTGATAGCATCTTTTTTATTTTGAGACAGAGTCTCACCCTGCCACTGAGGCTGGAGCGTAGTGGTGCAATCTCGGCTCACTGCAACCTTGGCATCCTGAGTTCAAGCCTCTTGGGTTCAAGTGATTCTCGTGCCTCAGCCTCCCGAGCAGCTGGAACTACTGGTGTGCACCACCACATGTGGCTAATTTTTGTATTTTTAGTAGAGACATGTTGGCCAGGCTGGTCTCGAACTTCCAGCCTCAAGCAATCTGCCTGCCTTGGCTTTCCAAAGTGCTAGGATTACAGGAATGAGACACCATGTCCAGACTCGATAACATCTTAATTGATATCTTTGTGTTCTCTCTTGGCTCAGTGTAATCCACTCGTCATAGTGCAACCACAGTGATTGCAAAAAAAAAAAAAAAAAAAAAAAAAAAACTGTAAGAAAACAAATTCTGATAACATCACCTCCCTGCCTAAACCCTTGAATGGCTTCTCATTGCCTTTACAACCAGATCCAGAATCCTAACCATGGCTTAGAACTTACAACTGGCTGCTGGCTATTTCTTCAGCCACTGCTCCTCCTCTCCCTCTCCTTGCTTTAGCCATTCTCCAGCAGTCTTGGTTTTTCAGACACTCCGTGCTCTTTCTCAACAGGGAGTGCTATTTTTTTCTTTTCTTTTCTTTTTTTTCCCCCAAAATGGAGTCTCGCTCTGTCGCCTAGGCTGGAGTACAGTGGCACGATCTTGGCTCACTGCAACCTCCGCCTCCCAGGTTCAAGCAATTCTCCTACCTTGGCCTCCTGAGTAGCTGGGATTACAGGCATGCACCACCACACCCAGCTAGGTTTTGTACTTTTTAGTAGAGACAAGGTTTCATTATGTTGGCCAGGCTCAAACTCCTGACCTCAAATGATCTCCCTGCCTCAGCCTCGTGCCTGTAATCATGTTGGGATTACAGGCGTGAGTCACCATACCCGGCTGTCAACATGGAGTACTTTAGTCATGACGTGGAAGATTTTTTATCTTCATATTCACCTTGGTAAATCCTACTCATATTTGAACTGTTAATATAAGCACTACTTCCTAAGGGAAATCCTTAAGATTATTCATAGAAGGCACTTTATTAAATATTTGTTGGATAAATGAATGTCTTATTCACAGTGTGACTCAGCCCCTAGCAAAACGCCTGCCACATAATACACAATATACATTTCTTGAATTTAATGTATTGGATACTGATGAACACACAAAGTTGAAGAATATTAGTTCTCTTACAGACATTAATGGATTTTAAATTGCTACAAAATTTATTTATAGGAGGCAAGAGTGCTCCTACCTACAAGAGAAATATTAAGCACCCTGTCAATAAGTAGATGTTTGGATTTCATAAATTATCTCTGCACATATAAAAATTTCTTATTATTCATCATGGATAACTGGTCCTAACAGGACTTACAAGGTCTCTCAAGTCACTTCCTGCTTGCTTAGATTTAAACCACAGAGCTTAAGATTTTTACGTGAGGCAAATACAGGTAACATTAGACTGGCTCCCAAAAGCATATTCTCAAATGTGTCTTGCAAAAAACAGGCAACAAGAGAATATATGAAGCTGACAAAGCTTACTCTTTTCATCAATTAAACTTACTTTATAATCTGGTTTATCACTGAAATTAAACATTCTCTAGATTCTTCACACCTATAGAGCCAACTACTCAGAGGTGTGAACTAGCAAAAAAAAAAAAAAATTATTTGGAGTAAGGCTTGTTTCTTATACAGCATTTATTGTGCAGACTATAGTTTTCCCTGTAACAGTATTTCATATTCAATATTCATTTACAGGGCATAAATTAGCAATGTTAACATTACAGCAAATATCTAACAATTCATTAGTACTACAATAACATGTACATTTACATCATTTCAGTCTAACCACAAAATACGTCAATTTTTTTAAAACACAGGGAGAAGTTTTCTGAATATTGTGGCATTAATCTAGCTCTAACAAAATATGCACTTTATGCTGTGTGTGCATATACACATACAGTTCAGCCATCAAAATTACTGATAGGGTTTGGCATATTGTGGAAAAACTGGGTAAAGCTGACAAAACAGGCAAGTTGGAGCCTAAAAACAAAACAAAAAACTTCTATTTGTTTATAGTTGACCCTTGGTATCATCTAAAGACTTCCCCTCAAGCCATTAGTCCTTAGTGTCATTCATGAATTACTCCAATGGCACAGAAGTGGCATGAATGTAATTGCTGGAGAGGCTGGAGGCTGGAGGCTGGAATATTTTACCCCAGATCAAAGGCTTTAAATGTCCCATAAAGACTTCAATGACAACAGAATAGAAAAGTAGAAAAGCATTTGGGAATAAATTAGCAAAAACAGCAGGTTACCACCCCTCTTTTTAGATCACTGATTATTTCTATAATTGTATCCACAGTCCTAATGCTACTAGCCTTTCATTTTACCGTGCAGATGTAACAGGAGAAAAGACAAAAGAATAACTCCCACTGGCACCTCTCTTTTGAGGGAGACGATGGTGGTGGGACTGGTAAAAGCGTAGGTGGTGGGACTGGGTAGAGCGTAGGTGGGATTGCTCTTGCCCACCTACGCTCTTACAATCTGGTCCTATTCGTTCTTCCTTCCCTCCATCCACAAAGGCAGCTCCTGACTTAATGAGCTATTCCTACCCCTAATTACTCCCTCAATATTTCCTGAGTATTTCTACTCAGTTCTCAGTCTTATCATCTCATACCAGGGTCACACACCACCAGTCTTCAGGTCTCCTTCATTTAAGCTCTGCTACTAAGCCGACCACTCCATCTGTTTCAGTAAATTCAACTTAGAGTGGTGATATTAACTTTTGAGACACATTTTCCCTTAAGATAAAACTTGTAAATGTTCAGCACAAATTCAAGCAATACAATGTGCTATATTTTAAGAATGTCAGCTGGGCACAGTGGTGCACGCCTTTGTCCCAGTGTATTAGTCCATTCTCATGCTGCTATGAAGAAATACCCAAGACTGGGTAACTTATAAAGAAAAGAGGTTTAATTGACTCACAGTTTCACATGGATGGGAAGGCCTCAGGAAACTTAGAACCATGGTGGAAGGGGAAGCAAACATGTCCTTCTACACAAGGTGGCAGGAGAGAAGCGCCAAGCAAAGGGGGAAAGTTCCTCATAAAGCCGTCAGATCTCATAGGAACTCACTCACTTTCACGAGAACGGCATGGGGGTAACTGCCCCCATGATTCAATTACCTCCCACCAGCATGACGTGGGGATTATGGTAACTAAAATTCAAGATGAGATTTGGGTAGGGACACAGTCAAACCATATCACCTGGCTACTAGAAAGGCTGAGGTAGGAGGACTGCTTGAGCCCAGGAATTCCAGGCCAGCCTAAGTAACATCTCAAAACTCCATCTCTAGGAGGGGAAAAAGAAGCAAAGAATGAATTGCCTTCTTGGCCAGGCACAGTGACTCACGCTTGCAATCCCAGCACTTTGGAAGGTCGAGGTGGGTGGATCAACTGAGGTCAGGAGTTTAAACCAGCCTGGCCAATATGGTGAAACCCTATCTCTAATAAAACTACAAAAATTAGCCGGGCGTGGTGGCATGCACCTATAATCCCAGCTACTCAGGAGGCTGAGGCATGAGAATTGCTTGAACCTGGGATGTGGAGGTTGCAGTAAGCCAAGACTGTACCACTGTGCTACAGCCTGGGAGACAGAGTGAGACTCTGTCTCCAAAAAAAAAAAAAAAAAAAATGAATTGCCTACTCAAAAGTGGTGAATGAAGAGGGGGGTGGAGGTGGGGGGAGCGAAGAGAGTCAATCTCTTTCCCAAAGAGTAAAAGACCAAGTAGTGGTTCAAACTTCTAAGATATATTTTTTTGAAGGATGAAATGATGGGCTTACTAATACTTTCTTCTTACATCTATTAAAGCATATCAGCGGGATGTTCAGAGAAGATGGCAATGATCTTCACAAGATTAGGGCTAATTTACTAATTTTTATCCAGTCAATCCAAGGTATCAGAATACACGATGTTTATATAATTCACAATTCCTAAAAGGTATCTATCTTCATGTAAAGGCTATCAACTACTGATACAAAAGCTTTCTCCACTAGTGAGAAAAGCTCCATGGACAATTAACCCACATATTCTCTGTCGCAGTATGATGTGTGTAACCAGACTGCCTGAGTTCAAATCCTGGCTCTATTTCTTAACAGCTGTGTAATCTTGGGCAAGTTACTTAACTTCTCTTGCTCTAGTTTTCTCCCCACAAATGAGAATAATAATACTATCTACCTAATAAAGTTATTTTGTAGATTAGATAATACATGTGGAAGTCTTAGAACGGTGCCTGACATATAAGTAAATCTTGAAGTAACTATGATTGCTATTTCTCTTCCGACTCTTTGTATGCAATTTAAAAAGTTGCTAGCTTGAGACTAAGGCAATGAAATTAATTTCTCTGGTGTGAATTATAGCGAAGTCTTTGGATTCATTAACAATGTACACTAACAAGCCAATCCTGGGGCTACAAATACAAAAGTTTTCAGAGACCAGGTGAGTATCATAAATGTGTGAAGTTAGGGAGCCTAACACAAAAGGGAGTGCTAGTTACTGTGGCTAACTGGCAAGTGTAAGTCTCACCTAAAGGCATGTGATTTCAAATGTAAAACAAAAATTAAAACCTCCAAATACAAGATATCTGTGCTTTGAAAGCCAAAAATGTAAGACCCTTGATTTAAACAGAGACAAATGCACTTATTATATAAAAGTTTTGAAAACTGCATTATTGATTCTGCCTATCAGTAAAGAAATGACTGATCAGATATATGTGAAATCAATGTAAGAACAAACAGGAAAGTTTAGAGGTATAATACAAAGAATCAGACAGACTTGTATGAATCGTGCCTAAGCTACTTAGAAACTGCATGACCATAAGAAAGTTACTTAACTTTATTTCAGTTTCCTCAACTGCAAAAATGTTAAAACCTACTGTGTAGGATTGTTGTGAGGATAGCAGATAATGCAGGTGCCCCTCATAAAACAAGCATTGAATTTTTTTTTTTTTTTTTGAGATGTAATCTCACTCTGTCATCCAGGGTGGAATGCAGTGGCATGATCTTGGCTCAATGCAAGCCCTGCCTCCTAGGTTCACACCATTCTCCTGCTTCAGTCTCCCAAGTAGCTGGGACTACAGGTGCCCGCCACCACACCCAACTAATTTTTTTGTATTTTTAGTAGAGACGGGGTTTCACCGTGCTACCCAGGATGGTCTCGATCTCCTGATCTCGTGATCCACCCACCTCGGCCTCCCACAGTGCTGGGATTACAGGAGTGAGCCACTGCGCCCGGCCTGAATGTATTTTTTAACGACTCATCAAAAAATGTTGGGGCCAGGCATGGTGGCTCATGCCTGTAATCCTAGCACTTTGGGGGACTGAGGTGGGCAAATAGCTTGAGCTCAGGAGTTCAAGACCATCCTGGACAACATAGCAAAACCCTGTCTCTACATAAAATACAAAAATTGGCCAGGCGTAATGGTGCGCGCCTGTAGTCCCAGCTACTCAGGAGGCTGAGGTGGGAGGATCACCTGAGCCCAGGGAGGGTGAGGCTGCAGTGAGCCATGATTGTACCAGTGCACTCCAGTCTGGACAACAGAGTAAGACCCTGTCTCAAAAATAAACAAACAAACCCACAAACACAAAAGTTTAAAAAAAAAAAAAAAAAAAAAAAAACCTAGGTCTAGAAAAGATCTTCTTAAGCTAGGGTTCTTATTATCAGTCAGCTTAGGCTAATTTACCTGCAAAAACAAATGACCCTAAAATCTACAGGCTTTATAACAATAGTTTGTTTTGATCACATTATAGGTCTACTCAGGGTAGGAAGCAGCTCTGCTCCATGTATCTTCATTCCAGGAACCCAGAATGAAGGAGTGGCCCTAAATGGAATACCGCTGGTATCACTGCAAAGGGAAAAGAGAAATGGAAACACCTAACAGCTCTTAACGTTTCTGGTCATAAAAGCCAAATAAACTTTTCATTAGCATTTTATTGGCTAAAATAAGTCACATAGCTCAGCCTGATGATCAGGACAGGGAAGTATGAGCCTCACACTGGGAGGGGCACCAAATATGTGGAGACAATAATCTAGGATACATAATGTGTGTGCACAGAAAACTTTTGCATATAATTTTGAGTAATCTTATTAAATTACATGCAATATTGTATATGTATATAGGCACATTTTCCCTCTCAGATAAAGGAATAAAGATACTATATTCTGCAAAGCATCACAGATCACAGACCAAAAGGGCCAAAGAAAAAGTCACACTGGGTTTGAAAGAAGTAATATTTCTTTTTTGCTTTTTCTTTTTTTTTGGAGGCAGAGTCTCCCTCTGTTGCCCAGGCTGGAGTGCAGTGGTGCGATCTTGGCTCATTGTAACCTCCGCCGCCTGTGTTCAAGTGATTCTCCTGCCTCAGTCTCCCGAGCAGCTGCGATTACAAGCGTGCATCACCATCCAGCTAATTTTTGTATTTTTAGTAGAGATGGGGTTTCCATCTCTACTAATGTTGGCCAGGCTGGTCTTGAACTCCTGACTTCAAGTGATCTATATGTCTCCCAAAGTGCTGGGATTACAGGGATGAGCCACCTGGCCAGAAGTCATATTTCAAACATACAGCCATTACTAATTATAATACTAGATCAGTACACTTTAGTTCTAACTCTGATTTTCCCAGCTGCTGATTACTAGACAATATGGGCTGGAGATATCAACTAACTTTCTACCAGGCTGTACTAAATTCTGTAATAGTCTTAATAAAAATCTGAATGTATGAATGCCATAAAACCATATTAAGCAGATACTGGCTTATTGAAAAGAAAGTTTTGTCTGAAACAACTGTATTTCCAAGCAACTAAAATCCTTGTTCTTTATAAAATACCAGATAATCCGACCCTAACTCAAAATTTTGTGTTTTAAATTAATAGGACCACGATATGTTGGTTTTATCTTTTACTGATTACAAGTCAGGCTCATTTCTGATTCTCAAATGGACACCGGTTACTAAGTCAATGTATTAAATTTTTTATTTATAGCTACCTATCAAACAGAGAAAACAAATTATTACAAAGTCCTTCTTAGGAATGAACTGCCTCATACCTAGTTAATCCAAACCGGTTTGTCTAAATGTCACTTAAGACAAGTGAAATTTGGTATAACTAACACATTTTTAAAATATTTTTCATTTGGGAATATGCTTTTTACTTCACTTGCAAGCATGGGTAAGTATGTATTGAATGGAATAGAGGAAGAGGTAGAAGTTATCCATTCTGAAATTATCTTTCAAATATTTAATAGCATGTGATATAGGTAAATTTCTTCAAATAGCACTAAACAAATTAAATGATTGTGTTCTATGTAGATAACAACTCCCATTATCTCTTACTCTTATTCTATGCGGCTCAACAGGAAGTCTTACAGATCAAAAATCCTTGATAATTTTCTCATTTAGGCAATTTATTAGGCTTAGATCTTACATTAGTCTGAGAGATGGTGCTTACCATTAATTCAGACAAATGGGCAAAAGGAAAATGAGATACATTTTAGTCATCATCACCGGAACTTACTTTTCATATATAATGCCCTTGGCTTCTATAATGAGGGATGTTATAAGAAAAAGCCATGTAAAAAACACTTTTTGAAAAGCTGTTACTGAGAACACTGTTCACTACTCTTCTCGCTAACCACTTTAGAGTTCATAATACAATGATCTCTAAACTGCTTATAAAGTATTTCCATTTTTGCTTTGATCCCTAGGAAGCTCAGATTTCAATCTGCACTGTCTTTAATGATTATACAGATGTTTATATGGATTTCTGTGTTCAAATTCCTTATCTTGGTCTTACTACTCAATCTGTATTTTCCCTTTGTCCTGATACCAACATTTAAAAAGAAAAAACTATTGTAATCTACATATTTTTTTACTAAACTACTCTTATTAGAAATAGGTAGTGTTAAATAAAATACCATAATCTTACCTTTTAAGTGGGAGATTTCATAAATATTTGAGACAATATATATTTATATCTGTATCAATATTTAAGTGAAGGCTACTGATTCAAAGGAAGAAAAATTGCTAGAAAAATGTATATGAAATTAGAAACAAAATTTTACATGAACTGCATTAGAATTCCTATATAAGGAACTATGATTAGATTCTTATTTCATTTTATCTTTCAAGGTAAAGATTGCATGCATAAGAAATATCAACTAATGTATCAGAATTTCTACACAGGAATGGCTGGGCACTGTGGCTCAAGCCTGCAATCCCAGCACTTTGGGAGGCCAAGCTGGGTGGATCACTTGAGGTCACGAGTTCGAGACCAGCCTGGGCAATATGGCAAAACCCCCATCTCTACTAAAAATACAAAAATCAGTGGGGCGTAGTGGCACGCACCTGTAATCACAAGTACTTGGGAGGCCAAAGCAGGAGAACTGCTTAAACCCAGGAGGCGGAGGTTGCAGTGAGCCAAGATCGCGCCACTGCACTCCAGTCTGGGCGAAAGAGTGAGATTCCATCTCAATAAATAAATAAATAAATAAATAAATAAAAGAATTTCTACATGGGGAGATGACAGCTATAACTAAACAGATTTTAAGGCAAGACATGTCAAGTCTAAAATAGGAGGAGTTGAAAAACCATAGACAAAAATCAACAGAAGATGCTTAGGAGGCTAGCTACAATATTACAAAAGCAGTACAATTTCCTTAACACTTTATACTTCAATTGTCTCACCAGAAATCATACACATCTAAAAAGACTGGCTCAAAAAAGAAACTAATTACTTTTGCATCTTCTCATGTACTTTTATCAAGAGCAAAAACATCTTCCGCACAACCAGCCCCAAAACTCCCATTTCATGAAAGTGATTTACCACTTCGCTTAGCTCTGTATGTGAATAACACTGTAGTGCAAACTCAAGGGAAAAAACTAGCATGTCAAGAAAGGCTGCAGCACATTCTCAATTTCTCTTTTAATATTGTGTTTATCTATCTGATAGATGTTAAATTCCATTCACCTTTTTTCCTAGAAACGAAAACTAAAACTAAGAGTCACAAGGAAAATTACCATCTCTGCAGCAAAGTTCTTGCTGAGACATTAAAGATGCCTAGTGAAGAACGAACTGTGGCTCTAGCACTCAGGAGCTCAAGTTCTGCAAGATGGCCAAAGGACCAATGTTATTCATTTCAGATAGACTAAAAATGTTAACCTGCCAATCTAAAAAAAAGTAAGTGTTAACTAGACTTACCTTCAACCAAATTAAAATCCAGCAATAAGTTTTTTAAATTAAATAAATCTTCTCCATTAACTAGTCATGGCCAGAAATAAATGCACCAAAGACAGTAATTAGTGTACTGCTATGGGTGTAAAGAAAAGGGTGAAAAGGGTCAGTTTAAGGGAGGAAAAAAACCACCAAAATTAGCTTATACTAGTTGTGACGGTATTCAGAAGGACAGACTAAAGACTTTGGAATGGCTTTTTATTGGATTAGTTTTTGTTGAGATGGCCACAATTATGTATACAAGAGAAGCTGTTATTTTTGACTGTTTGCCCTGACAGACCTTGTCCCAGAATCTTTATTTTTTATTATGTCATTTAAAAATAGTTTCACAGAATATACTCATGTAATTTTGTAGCTGAAGGGCTTTGAGAAATGAGCTACTTGGGCTGGGCATAGGGGCTCACACCTGTAATCCCAGCACTTCGGGAGGTCAAGGTGGGAGGATTACCTGAGGCCAGGAGTTTGAGAGCAGCCTGAGCAACAGTGAGACTTTGTCTCTAAATAAATAAATAAATAAATAAATAAATAAATAAATAAATAAATAAATAAGCAAGCAAGCAATCTGGGTGTGGTGACATGAGCCTGCACCTTTAGTCTTAGCTACTCAGGAGACTGAGGCAGGAGGAGTCCTTGGACCCTGGAGATCAAGGCTGTGGTGAGCCAAGATCATGCCACTGCACTCCAGGTAGCTGACAGAGCAAGACCCTGTTGTAAGGGGAAGAGTGAGAGAGGGAAAGGAGGAGAGGAAGGTGAAGGGGAAGAGGGGAAGGAGGAGGAGGGGAGAAAAGAAGAGAGGGGAGAAAAGGGGAGAGGGAGGGAGGGAGGAAGAAAAGAAGTGAAAAGAAAAAGGGGGGAGGGGAGAGAAGAGAAGGGGAGGGGAGGGGAGAGAAGAAAAGGGGAGGGAAGAGGAGAGAAGTGGAGAGGAGGGAAGAGGAGGGGAGGAGTGGGGGAGGAGAGAGAAGAGAAGAGGCAAAAATCTACTACAATTTTTTTTTTTTAATCTAAAATCAAGGTCAATGGTATTACCAGCATTTTAAAGAAACAGAATAGAGGGCTGGGCACGGTGGCTCACAGGGTGGCAGCAGAAAGGGGAAAGGGAGAGAGGGAGGGAGGAAGAAGGAAAAGACAAGACTAGACTAAACAAGTCAAGAGAAACAACAGAAAAGGAAATATCAGCATGCAGTACACGTAAGGGAGGAGACCACCCCTCATACAGCCTTATGCCCAATTTCTGTCTCCAAAGAAAGAAGAAGTTAAAAACTAAAAGGCAGAAATGAAATCCACAGGCAGACAGCCTGGCGCCACACCCTGGGCCTGGCAGTTAAAGATCGACCCCTGACCTAATCAGTTATGTTATCTATAGATTACAGACATTGTGTAGAAAAGCACTGTGAAAATCCCTATCTTGTTTTGTTCCTATCTAATTACCAGTGCATGCAGCCCCCAGTCACGTACCCCCTGCTCGCTCAATCCATCACGACCCTCTCACACGCACCCCCTTGGAGCTGTGAGCCCTTAAAAGGGACAGGAATTGCTCACTCGGAGAGCTCGGCTCTTGAGACGGGTCTTGCCGATGCTCCCGGCCGGATAAACCGCTTCCTTCTTTAACTCTGTGTCTGAGGGGTTTTGTCTGCTGCTTGTCCTGCTACACACATAGTAAGGTTAAACTGTCTCTTATAAAACTTTTGACTTTGTAATATATATTTATTATGCACACATACGTGTATATTAGATCACAATGGAAAATATATTTCTTAATGGAAGCTGTAGTCAAAAAGATTATAATACCAATGATCTAACACATTATTTTTTTATCTGAGCAAAGTGAGGCACAGAAGGGAAGCTACCAACCTGTCCTGGGCATCCTTGGCAGGAGCTCAAGTGAGAAACATACAGAAATGTTTAATCTGAAAAGGGAAACGTCTCTCACCATGAATGCTAATCTATGACTTTCCCAAGTAGGTTTTTATTACTTAATATAAATGATCTATTCTGTTAACCATCTATTCTTAAAAATACACCCTATAAATCTAGTTCAATCATTCAGATAGTTGTGAACTACTAGTCCTGAATGGCACTGAAAACATACTCTTCTTTTTCATACCTTCCTTTCTTGTATATGTTTCTTGTTAGAGCCAATAATGACAAAATTTCCTTAAAAAGATTCTGCTTTTTAAGCAGCTTGACCAGGCATAGTGGCTCATGTTTGCAATCCCAGCACTTTGGGAGGCTGAGGCGGGTGGATCACTTGAGCTCAGGAGTACAAGATCAGCCTGGTCAACATGGCAAAACCCCATCTCTACTAAAAATACAAAGATTAGCTGGGCGTGGTGGTGGATGCCTATAATCCCAGCTACTCAGGAGGCTGGGGCAGGAGAATTGCTTGAACCCAGGAGGTGGAGGTTGCAGTGAGCTGAGATAGTGCCACTGCACTCCAGCCTGAGTGACAAGAGCAAAATTCCATCTCAAAAAAAAAAAAAAAAAAAAAAAAAAGCTCAAGAAGGAGTTACATGTTACATGCATACTTTCCCCCTCCCCCAAACTGGTCAAAAGTGTGATTTACTTAGTCCATGCATTATTTGAAATGTGTAACCTTTTTAATGCAGCAAATTCTATTTTAAGAAAATCATTTTAAGGAAAACAAAACAAGTACAAAAGATATATATTAGGCCAGGCAGTGGCTCACACCTGTAATCCTAGCACTTTTGGAGGCTGAGGTCAGATCACCTGTGGCCAGGAGTTCGAGACCAGCCTGGCCAACAAGGCGAAACCCTGTCTCTACTTAAAAAAAAAAAAAAAAAAAAAAAAAAAGCCATGTCCAGTCATATGTACACTTACAGTCCCAGCTACTTGGGAGGCTGAGGCACAAGAATCACTTCAACCTGGGAGGCAGAGGCTGCTGTGAGGCGAGATTGCATTACTATACCCCAGCCTGGACAACAGTAGCCCAGAGCGAGACTCTGTCTCAAAAAAAAAGAAAAGAAAAGAAAAGAAAAGTATATAAAAAAATCAGTGGTGACATCACAAAACAGAAATCAGTTTGAAGGGATGCCCAGGAGCCAAATCTGGGACAATGTAAGCATCAATAATAGTAATAACAATATAAATTAGTAATGGATAACTTACTAAATAAAATACACATCCATGGATTTATGATGATATAATTTAAGAATGGGCGAGACGGAAAAACTCTTACAGTGGAAAGCAAACTAATAAACACAGAAGAAATTATGCAGTTAACAAAAGTCATCAATAGATGCTAAAAAACTACTGAGTGAAATTTTCATGAAGGACATTTATATAGTCTCAAAGTATCTTCCACAATTACTTATTAATTAGTAAGGGAATGTAGGAAATTTATAGTGGAGAGACATGAGGACACTACCTTAATCACATGCTTCCTGATACTGTGCACTACAGACACATATTACTTTTGTGATACTGCTCCCTAAAATGCATAATTTCAATCTAATCATGAGGAAACATCAAACACAAACTGAGGGACATTCTACAAAATAACTGGCCTGTACCCCTTACTAATATCAAAGGTCAAGAAAAACAATAACAGGCTAAGGGACTGTAACACAGTAAAGGTGACTAAGGAGACATAACTAAATGCCAGAAATGAATTAGACCTTGATGGCAGGGGCAGGGGCACAGGGGGCAGTAGGGAATAGTTATCTTTAAAAAGGATATTACTGAGACAAGTGATGAAATTTGAATATAGACTGTGGATCAGATAATAGAAGTGTGTCAATATTAGGTTTCCTAATTTTGATAATTGTACTGTGGTTAAATTAAGAGAATGTCCTTGTTCTTAGTATACATGAAAATATTCAAGGATTAAAAGGCATGATGTCTTCAACTTATGCTCAAATGGTTCAGAAAAATATGCACGTGGGGGGGGTGTGTGTACATACAAACATACATA
Organism: Macaca thibetana thibetana; assembly: GCF_024542745.1. Classification (NCBI taxonomy): domain Eukaryota; kingdom Metazoa; phylum Chordata; class Mammalia; order Primates; family Cercopithecidae; genus Macaca; species Macaca thibetana. Next base: position 38,891,763 of record NC_065581.1, on the reverse strand, counting down.
AATACATACATACATACATACAGAATGATAAATGAGGCAAAACATAAACAACTCCTGAATCTGCATAAAGGATATACTAGAGATTTTGTATTAGCTTTTGCTGCTTTTCTATATATGTTTGAAATTGTATCAAAATTAAAAGATTTATGCTTTTTTGCAGTGAGCTGAGATCCGGCCACTGCACTCCTGTCTGGGCGACAGAGCGAGACTCCGTCTCGGAACAAAAAAAAAGATTTATGCTTTTAAATGTTGTACTTAATGTAAAAACTGAAGTTTTAAAAAGATATGTACATGGAAGCAACTGAAGTGTCCACTGACACATGAATATATAAACAAAATGTAGTATATACATGCAACATGATGTTATGCAGTCTTAAAAAAGAAGGAAATTCTGTGACATGCTAGAATATGAATGAACTTTAAGAATTTTTTTTTTTTTTTTTTTTTTTTTTTTTTGAGACTGAGTCTGGCTCTGTCGCCCAGGCTGGAGTGCAGTGGCCGGATCTCAGCTCACTGCAAGCTCCGCCTCCCGGGTTTACGCCATTCTCCTGCCTCAGCCTCCGGAGTAGCTGGGACCACAGGCGCCCGCCACCTTGCCCGGCTAGTTTTTTGTATTTTTTAGTAGAGACGGGGTTTCACCGTGTTAGCCAGGATGGTCTCGATCTCCTGACCTTGTGATCTGCCCGTCTCAGCCTCCCAAAGTGCTGGGATTACAGGCTTGAGCCACCGTGCCCGGCTGAACTTTAAGAATATTAAGTGAAACAAGCCAGTCACAAAAAGACAAATACTGAGCTGTACAGTTAAGCATTGTTAAAATAGTACTTTTATGTTAAGTGAATTTTACCACAATTTAAAAGTTTGAAAAATATATAATGAATTTAAAAATTTCTTTAAAGATGCGTATGCAAGAATAGTCACTACAACCTTTTCTGTAAGTATTAACAACCAGAATGTCCTTTAAGAGCTGAGGTGGGTATCTATGTATAGACAATGAGAAAAAGTAGAAAACACAGGCTTATAAAGTACTATGTTTTATACACTGACTGTACAAAAATAAAGTTTTTTCTTTTTTTTTTTTTCCTAGCTTTTAATCCATTTCTCTCCCCAATGTCTCAAGAGATGCATAAGTTTAAGAGTAATAATATTCAGGTGGGAGAATGAGGAAGGATAATATTGTTTTCTAAACAACAGTCAGCTTTCTTTTACAGTAAGTATGTATTTTTAAAATATTAAAAACAAAGCACAGAAAACATTACTAATAACCATTTGGTCCACCATTCAGAATTTACTTTAATATCAGTCATATTTGCATTATGCATATGTATGCATATAAATTTTTTAAGTATTATTAATAAAGCTGCAGTTCTCCTCCCTAGTGTTGTTCTGCTCTGTAAACACAACCAATATCATGACTTTGGAATGTCTCCTTGTAGACCACATACTTGTATTATCCATGCACTATAGAGTACTGATTTTTAAAATTTACGTAAATTGTACTGTGCTGCATGTCTTACTCTATAACTAGCTTTTCCTCAATGCTAGTTTTTATGTATATCCATGCTGACACATATACATCTAATTTATGCATTTTATCTTCTGACTACTACTCTATCTTATGAATATATTATACTCCTCTTGTGTCTTCTTCTGAGGCAAATCCTTGGGAAAATTGTAAATCCTTGACAAACCTAGAATACAAATGTGTATCGAAAAGGTTAAAGAGGAAGAAAGTGGCCAATTAGGTCATTCCATGACCTTAGGTATGTTTTAAAGTTGGCTAAGAACAATCTTCATGTTGCTAAATATCATTGACATGAGACAAAACACTGAGATTCTATACACCCTCAGATCATCTCATTCTTTCCGAAGAATATTTATGATGCTGTAAGATTGTCCTTTAGTAATTAAGTAGATTTTAAGAGCAATAAGATATACCGTGTAGAAGTAAGACCCCATACCTTTTTAAATTTTATTAACAAAACACAAAGAAATACTGAGAAGAGATAACTGGCAAACTCCTTTAGGCCAAGGTTTCTCAAACTTGAGAAATTTTGGAACACTAACAATATAGTGTGGTCATCCCAGATTGAGAAATGTGGTCTAGGTTTTATTTCCAACCTATCTGATATTTAAACCAAAACAAAACCTGTTTACTTCAACCCCCACAGTTTTACATCTCAAAAGCAAAAGGGCCAGATCCCAGGTAGCTTGAGCTTCAAATGAACCAGGTTTCAGGATGGGATCTAACAGCTTCTCAGAGATAGTGCTGCCCCAAGCAGCTGATATGATAGAGCTTCAGCTCCTTTTTGGTATGGCTTGCTTTCAAAGATCTCTGCATCTAGAATGACATCTAAACATCTGAAGACTAACGTTATTTGGTAAAGACAAATGACTATGAAAGTCTACGGATCATGAAAAGGTACAGGTGACAATTCTGAATCTTCCATCTCATGCCAGAAACTTTTTATTCTTTCTCTCTCTTAAAAAAATAAAATAAAGCACCAGGGTGGGGGAAATAACTTTCATTCTCCTATATGAATGTCTTTAAAGACCTTGCCTCAGAATATCCTCCTGGGGGCCTAAGGTGAACTCTGCCATTTAAAAATATCTCATTTTATAAACAATGTATCATGTACAGTATTTCCAAACCCAATTAAAAGGTACGTACATTTGTTTCAGTTTTAGTTGCTAAGATTCATTTAAGGCTCACGTATTTTTAAATATCTGTATGAAATAAAAAGTCAGAATCCTTTTCATAAAGAGCTAATCGACCACCATGCTAAGCAGAATCTCCTCTTTAACCACAATCAAAAGGCTGCACTGCATCTATCATCTCTGCCTTTACCACAGAGGAGGAAGCAAAATGTATCGACAACATGCTAGAGGGTAACAAACCTTTCTAACAGAGCTATTTCTACTTTTAGGATCTTCAATATCTCAACGGCTAAGAGAAGGACAGGATAAGATACAAAAGACTAGAGGCCTCGGGCCAGCTGATTAATCCCTGAAGACTGGCTGGCTTGGCTGCAGAGCAGCCCTGGAGGTCCTACATGTGGACTGCCACGAAGGAGCTGAGTGTGGCTTTAATGCTTTTACCCTCCAATCTCTCTGTTCTTTGGCTAATTAGCTCATGTTCTTCTTCCACACAACCCCCTCATATATAATACATATTAAGATCATGTGAAGGAAAAGTCACTTCCTGCAAGAAAGGATTAAAAATCTGCAGCCTGAAAAATTAATCTTTGATTCATACAACTTTGCAGTAAACATTCAGGAATATGATGGGGCTATCAATTATTTTTACTTGGTGAAGAGACAACCACTTGGCTGTTCTCCAGAACAGTGCATAACCCACACACCCACCCTTTGTTAGAATGACAAAGGTGGGCCTTTTGAAAGGGTCCAAGAAGTCTTCAGCCCAATTAAGGAGTTAGTCGTGGATGGGCACCCTTTGTGTGGCCCCATCCCAATGGAAGTACTGCTTGTGTCTCTTACTCTGAGAATGAATAAGTTGTTTCCTTTATCTACATTAAAGCATGTATACCTTTTACCTGTTAGCTGAGGCTTTTCAATCAATCAATGCTTTTCAGTCACCCAAGTTCACAGGCAATCTGGATTACGGAAAAATTTTTATCAAGAAGTTACATACACATCTACCTCTGAAATGGTGATGAACTGGTAATTAAAATGCTTGTTAAATTAGCAGTTATACTTCTCTTAAAACCAAAACTCTGATCTGAATTTACAACTCAACTACCCTTTCCAGAAATTCTATTCTGTTGAACTGCAGATTGCTAGCTTGTATCAGACATCAGGGAGACAACAAGAGGGCTACATCACGAATTGGTTATCACTTAGATAACACTAAAAATATTTCCTACTGATGGCCTGTTATTTTATGTTGTGTGTGCTTACCCATTCATTATACCTTACAAACCTTTAAGAGGTTCTAAGGTAGACACGGCCAAGGGACACCTATTCTCTATTCACTAAAAGATTGAGTAGCTCAAAGAATGTGTTGAGTCGGCAGGATATATGACTAGAGTTTAGATCCTATTTAGAACAACCTGACATTTTTACAAACTCTGAAGCAACTTGGTGTGTTACATACAACAAGCAGAACTAAATGAAAAAGTGTTGATATATAAGATAAACTCTGATTTTACAGTTTCTGAATATCTCTTCAGATGGTTTACCTTTTAAAATAGGTATTTAAGAGTGGCCATGGTGGCTCATGTCTATAATACCAGCACTTTGGGAGGCCGAGGCAGGAGGATTGCTTCAGACCAGGGGTTTGAGACCAGCCTGGAAAACATAGTTAAGACCCTGTTTCTATTAAAATTTTTGAAAGAAAAAGATTTTTAATAAAAAAAAAATGCTCATATATTTAGTATTTACATGTTAAAGCATGCTTGCCAACTTAGTTTCTGAAGTCTCTATTTCTTTGTGGATTATTTTTATAATCTCTTTATTGATAATCTCTACTTGATGAGTCTGTAATCAAACCTCTTTTATATTTATTTATAATTACATTAATTTTGAAATGTATTTATAGTTCGAAGTCTAGGTCTAAATCCAACATCTGGGTCCCCTCAAAGGCAGTTTCTGTTTTCTGCTTTTATCCCCAGTAGACGGTCACACTTTCTAGCTTTTCTGCATGAAGTTTTGTTGAAAACTGGACATTTTAGATAATATAACCAACTCTTGTTACGCACCCTCTATCCTCCTATCCTACCCCTGTTCTAGTGTTGCTTGTTGTTCGTTTAGTGGCTTGGCTGGACTAATTTTGTGAAGTCTATTTACCCTGCAGTATGCAGCTTCTGATGTCCCTGTTCAGATTTTTTTCCTTGTGTTTATCTTTCAGCCTGGCTTCCTAGGGGTCACCCCTGGGTTCACATAAACTTCTTACTGGTCAAAGACAGTCCTTAAGCTTCCTTAGCCAGTTAGATTTTCACCCTTTACTAATGAAAGTGTATGGGGCTTGGAAACTGCTATCACATTTCAGGAAATATATTATTCTGTCCTGTCTTTAGCCAGGGAGAACAGACTCAAGAGTCTGCGGGAGAGGGGATCCTGAATTCTTGGCTGCACTCTCCTGGAGTAGACTTTCCATAACATGGAGCTGGGAGAGGTAATGGATGGGAGCTGGTTGTGGCTCAAATGCCACAGGGTCTCCGGTTCTCACCGAGATTTAGTAGACTTTCTTGAAAGTATTTCTCCATTTGCTGTGTGCCCTTAGGACAATTTTCAGAGGCTTTAAATGTTTGCTTTAAATAACTTTAACTAAAAGGTTTTTTCACCTAGGAGAAGGTCAACCAAGCTCCACACACCAGTCTAGAAATTCTCACCCTAAACAATTTATAGAAAATTAAAACATGGATATGAGATAGAATCTGCACCTTTCTTAGATTAGTGGTATTTGCTGAGTTCTTGAATGACTCAATACTGCTTATATAACAGTTCATACTACAGAAAAAGAAAAGGCAGGAATTTGTATTAAGTACAATAACAGAATAACATTAATGAGGATCTCTCATATGCTAATTAAGCAACAAAAGTTTACTATTTTGTCAGTGTCTAAATATAAACAATATGATAACTCAGAACATGGGTACCTAAGAAAACAAATCACCCTCTCTCCCTTTTTGAGGATTATTTTTAAGACTTTCAAAACTAAAATACACAATTATTATATATGTATTATCTTGGTTGCTTAGAAACCATTAGCATGGCCTGAATAAGCAAAATCAGAGCAGCATAAGGAGGGAACTCTTTGTTAAAAAGAGGTTTAGAGAAAAATGCCTTGGCTATGATCATATATTTTGAAAATGAGACTGCAAAGTAAACAAACATAATAGAAGATTCAGGATGTCACATGTGAAGATTTTTTTTAAGCAAAAGTACTTTTAAGTCTTTCTTACTGCTCGAGTTACACACTTCAGCTGTAGTTCACCAAGGAAAAAGAACTTTAATGCATGTATAAAACTTCCATAATCCCGTGCATCAAAAAAGCCACCAAGAAAGAAAAGCAGACCTGTATTTTATGAACCACCAAAGCTCAACAGGAAATCAACTTTCCACTAGGCCCAGGCAGCGTAAAAACTTAAATTTCCAGTAAATTGTTACTATTTAACAGCACAAATTAGATGCAAGACAACCATCAACAATCCTTACAATAGGAACCTTCTATTAACGCTTTTTAAAAAAACCCTTATGTGCTGCTCCTTTCATGCTTAGAAAAAATAAAAATAAAAAACCCTTTTTGGGAAGTGGTATGAGAACAATTGTATTTATCAAATTAAAAGTCAAATTGGAAGTATTAATCAAAAAAGCCCATGGTAAAATAAATACCATTCAATGAACAAGCTACAATTCTTGCTGAGGGCTCAACTTAATTCCTCTTTTGTCTAGTTCAACTTTTTAAAATGCCTAGTAGGAGTCCCTATTGGGGAGAGGATTCATTATCAGCTTCTGACAAAGAATCTTTTTTCTTCCCCTTTTTTAAATATTAATTTTGAAACCACACTGGAGAAAATGATCTTGTTTATTTTTAGTTACATTGGTCAAGAATCTTTCAAAAGATACTGCATATTTTTCACGACAAGCCAGCAAACACATGATGTGCTCCCTCTGCTGGCTTTGCAGTAGTTCTTCCTTAGATGCTCCTTACATCTTGAATTGGAAATGCAAATACTTTTTTCCTAATAAAATAATTATCAAAAGGTGATACATCCCAATATATCGGGTGGCTTTTTAGTAAAGCAGGTTTAGCAACAGTCTATTAGGCCAACCCCAGTGGACTTTCTCCTTTCTTATTCTGCATTATTTTCTTGTATTTTAACATCTCCATTTCCTGCATGGGTTGGAGTGGAGTTGGAGAAGGTAAAAGCTTCATACAAACAGAAAAGGAAGAGACTAGTTTACTTCACTAAATAAAAACACTGTAGATGCAATCTGGCACATATAAGTTCACACAAAAGATGAAACTGAATGTAAAACATAATATGCTTTTTTTTTTTTTTTTAAAAGGTGAGGAAATCATTGTTTGAGTAAGAAGCCCAACATTGTACTACCACTTTTTTTTTCCCTGCACAAGCTAGAAAACATTTTTTTCATTAGAAGTCTTTTTAAATTCTAGAATTTTAAGTCATTTGTAAAATAACATTTATTTTGAAACAGTAAGAAGTAACCTTTTAAACAAAGTAAAGCTTTAACTCTGCTTGTTTAAATAAGCTATTAATTTTAATTGTTTTGCCAAGTGCCATTAAATAAATGTCACAAGAGTTGTCATAGAGATATCCTGTGATTGACTGACTGACTGAGCTCTCCCTGAAAGCTTCCAGAGAGAACATGAAAATCTACCCGCTTCTTGGCTATTAGTAAAATAAACGATAGAAGGAGTTTCAATTCAAGGCACAGTTGCTAATTATGTAACAAGTACAGTCAATTATAGGCACTGACATAGAAAACTAACTGTGGATTGGCATGTAAAATTCAGTGCAAATAAAGAAATGAGTAAATAGAAGGGTGAATGATCCTTTCAGACACAGCTGAATTACTGCTTTAAACTACTAGTTGTCACACTCATGCTGTTCTAATTACCTGGCTAAAGCAGCCTGCAGACTACTCCTTGTGAACCCCTGTCTTACAATGAGGTGAGGAGGGGAAGGCTGCAATAAATATATGTTCTATTAACTAGATCAAACAAGTGGCTGGTGCAATGACATCAACTCTAGCTAGAGAAACATTTCAACTTGATTTACACAGAGAGAGGCAAAATTTCCTTTTTTAAAAAAAAAAAAAAATGAAGATTGGAAAAGCTGGATTAATATTTTCCAGCCTATTCCTAAATACAGCATCCCTTCTCATTATAGATGAGAGTCTATATTATATGATGTTTAGTTTCTAGAGAGAGTAAACTAAATCCAACCCCTTTCTGATCTTCTTACAGGTCTAAATAAATTATTTCAAACAGCTCTCAGGAATTTAGTTCCTGGATAAGAGTTTACTTGCAGCCATTTTGGTTAATGTGTTTAAATTCTTCAGCTAGCAGGCTTCCATTTTTTTTCAGTAAGTTTCTCACTGGCTTCCTAAAGGATACATCTTTAGCCCACAAAGTAACTATGACAGCCTTCGTATTAGCATTTTGGGAAGGCAATCAAGGCTTGGGTCTTACACAGAGTAGCAACATGGACTCTGCATAGTACATTCATAGGCACAAAACCAAAATTTATCTTTACTTTTTAGTTCCTAGATTTGAATAAATAATAACAATTCAAAGTCACCACTCAAATCAATGAAATGCTGATTATAAGCAAAGAAGTTTGCTAGGTTCATGGTAAGATAAGACATGGCATCTACTGTGCAGGCACAACTTCAGCTAAATAAAGTTCAGGGACTCTTTTGTGCTTTGCCTGATCACCATTCCCCTCCAGAGTTATTAGATAATCGACTCCTCCCAGCTGCCCTTAATGCTAGCTTTTAATAAAGAGATGCAGATATTTATCAAATGCCTTTTGAAAACAATTAGACCTCTGCCTTCCCTAACAGTTCCTCAGTACATTTTAAGTAAAGTAGGTGCTCAGAGTTTTATTCTCTTTTGGGTAATGAGGTCCATGTCTTCCTATAATCTGCTCTGACGCTAAAGATCTTTCCCATCACAGCTCCATGACCACTGAGCAGAGTTCAAATGACATTTCTGAGACAACTTAACTGTCTCGAAGACTTGACAAAAATGTTCTCCACAAAATTATTTCTATTGGTGAAACTTTCAAACAACTGATAAATGATAAAATAGTTAAAATTATAATACGTCCTTTTAGCCTAGGATTATACCATTAAGAACACTTGCAAATACTATCTTTACTATAAAATATAAATATTGTAACTATCATATTGATTATATTACAATAATCTATAATAGTATTACTAGCATTCTTTTACTCACATAGATAAATGCTCATAATACATTAAAAAATGCAGGATACAGGCAAGGCATGGCGCCTGTAATTTCAGAACTTTGGGAGGCTGAGGAGGGAGGATCACTTGAGCACAGGAGTTAGAGACCAGCCTGGGTAACATGATCCAGACCTAATCTATACTAAAAATCCAAAAATTAACTGGGCATGGTGCCACACACCTGTAGTCCCAGCTACTTGGGAGGCTGAGGCAGGAAGTTCACTTGGGTCCAGGAGACTGAGGCTGCAGTGAGCTATGATGACACCACTGCAGAGGCCTGGTGATAGAGCAAGACCCTGGGACAGTGGGGTGGTGCGGAGGGGCAGAATATGAAACTGTAAGTTGGAGTCTACGTATGTGTAACAAATGAGATACATTAAAAGGTATTAAAATGTCTATGTGGGTACTCTTGGGCAATTAAGTGTTATCTCAACCAACAAAACTCTAAGGCAGTTATAATTATTAATATCTTCATTTACAATTGGAGAAGCTAAGGCTCCTAGAGGTTAAGAAATTTGCTCAGAATCACAAAGCTAGGAAGTGGTAGAGTCAGGATACAAGTGCTCAAGTCTATTGGACTCCAAAGTCTGAGAACTTTCCTCTAGCACCAAAGAAAGATGCCATAACTGAGACAGGTTTGCAAGTGTATAATGAATTGAGGACAGGACTGAACATGCTAAAGGGAGTTTGTTGTTTCCAGAAGGGCAAAGTAAGAAAATGGCTGAGCACAGTGGGGTCACTGATAAAAGTTTAAGGCATAAAACACAGATCTGCTGAAGAGCAGGAGAATGGCTTGATGACAATAGTAGTATAGAAGATGAATCTGAAACTTTATTAAGCATTGAGGAGAGAAGTCAGAAGGTGAAAGAAACTTCTAGGAAAATTCAGGTATGTGATTACAGAGTAACTAAGTATTTTTGAAAAAGAGGGGACCAAAATACGGAGGCAAACAAACAGGTAGCAGCACCAAGAATGGAGAAGAAACAAAAAACTACGTGGTGGAAAAAGCAGAACCTTGGATACAGAAAGACCTGGGTCCTATCCTGTCTATGTAACCTTAAGAAAGGTTAGCTCTCTCCATTGGTTGTATCCTTGATCTATCACATTCTTATTTAAATTACTTTTGCCCCATCTCAGGTACAAGTTAGAACCCTAGCAAACTTTTGCACCATTTATTACCCTCCTTCCATTATGTTACTGCCATCCATTTTGGTTCTGCATCTATTTTCAACTCCAAAGACGCTAGAATTGTTAGTTTTCACAATCAACATTCATTTAAATTAAACAACAATTTTACTTCATCCTCTGTTCTTCATTCCTTCTACCAGTTTGTCTGGCATCCTCCTACCCCCATGAAGTTTTTTTCTTTTCTTTTCTTTTCTTTTTTTTTGGTACTTCTTTCAATGCAGACCTGTAGGTCATAGACTCCCTTGGTTTTTGTTTGCATAAAAATGTCTTCTCTCCTTTATTTCTGCAGGGTATTTTCCTTGTGCTTACATTGTAACTTGACAATTGTTTTCTTTCTCCCCTTTTAAAGATGTCTTCCTACTGCCTTTTGGAGTTCATTGTTTCTGTTGAACAATCATTTATCATTGCTTCTTGGAATGAGATGTGTCCTTTTCTCTGAATACTTTAGTTTTGGGTAGCTATATTATGATTGTTCCCCAATTATCTGTGGTCCCATAGGGTCAGCTTTACCATAATAAGTACTGGTGTAAATTGCTCTATATTTCATAAGTTTTGATGATACAACTATAGAAAATAAACTGAATTACAATGAGAAAAAAAACAGTGCTTACTGTGTTAAAAACATATGCATATATTTACAGTCAGGTGCAGTGGATCATGCCTATAATCCCAACACTCTGGGAAGCCAAGTGGGGAGGATTACTTGAGGTCAGGAGTGTGAGACCAGCCTGGGGAACATAGAGAGAGACCCTGTCTCTACAAAGCAAAACAATATTAAAAAAAAAAAAAAAAAAAAAAAAAAAAAGCAAGAAAGAAAAAGAAAAATTAGACATGAAAAGAAGACCTTCTCAGGCAAAAAAAAAAAAAAAAAAAAATATATATATATATATATATATATATATATATATAGCCAGCAGAACTACATATCAAGAAATGCTAAAGAAAGTTCCTCAAGGCAGAAGAAATTTGATATCAGACAGAACCATGGATCTACACATAGAAATTAAAAGCACTAAATACAGAATAATTTAAGGCAAATATAAACTTTATGTTTTTCTTATTTGTATTTGCTCTAATCAGTAAAAGCTTAAAACAAAAGTAGTAGCAATGTTTTGTGTGTTTATAGCATATGCAAAGATAAAATACATGACAGTAATTTATACGCTTACTGGAAATGCGTGAGGATTGCCTTTGCTTCACATCCTCACCAACACTTCATATTTTCTTTCTATTTCCCTGATGACTAAAGGTTACACATATTTTTCATATGTTTATGAGTATCTCTCCTTTTTAAAGTGCGCAAATTTTTGCCTATGTATTTGTAAGGGTTTTTTGAAGGGGAATGTCTCTTCCTTTTAATTAATATGTAGGTATTCTTTATATCTTTTGGCTATGTGTCCATACTTTAGACATTGCCTGAGATTATGCCAATTACAACCATAAATGCTGTGCTGTTTCACTGGCATTAGAGAGATCCAAATGAATACTTAAGACAAAGAAAAGAAATCACAAGGAAGACATTTCATTACCAAACTTTAAAAAAAAAATGCTTTGCTTGTTGGTATTTAGTAATACAGAAATTGATTTAGTAGAAATAAAGTCAAAAGATAAAACTAAAATCAGAATAGCTACTCTTCCTGAATTCCAAAGGCTGAAAATTTGTACCATCAATTTATTCTGGGTACCCTGAGATCAGCAGTCAAAAAGAAGGGCCCCCCACCTGTACTCGTTTGTAGATATATCTTGATGGAGACATTTCAAAAGTGTTTTAGAAGCTGTACTATTTAAATAAGATGAGTAAAGAAGCTTGATGGACTTTTAAATGGCTTTTCTACAAACTTTCATTTTATCAAGGTAAGAAAGTTCAGATAAAACTAAAATAGCTATGCATGCCCAAGACTGAATATTTGGGTTCTACTGACTTATTTTTCTTCCACTGGTTATTATGTAAAGTTCAATCAAGACAGTCAAGAGAAAGACATGATTCTGTAATGAGATACAAGGTCAACCTCACTGAAAACACATTTAATCAGAAGTCATTAAAACAATTTCTTACAAGCAAAAAACAGAGCTTGATTTGGAGTGGGCTATTATGCACCACGCCTTCCTTCACAAAGAAAGGAAAAAACCAAGTCACCTAGCTATACTCTGAAATAGAATTCTACATAGAATACAGGAAACGTATCCCTGATAAACCAGAAGCCAGACCAAGACCCCACAGAATCACTTCAAGCCAAGGTGAAGAGCTACAACTTGAAATTTACTCACTGGCACATTGATTTTGAGCTTCTTCTGTTGCTACACTGCAAAGGAGAGGTACATGGATTCTTCACTACAAGAGTACCCTAGGTCAGGCAGACTTTAGCTGCAATGGGACATTACCCATGGACCTAACCAAGCAGATCAGCAGTTGCCTGAGAAAATTAATTCAAAAACAAGGACATCTTAACTAGACAATAAATACAAGCATGAAATATAGACCACTGTACATTCAAATTTGTAATTTACCAAGGCTGTGATGAAACACTTAAAGAAAAGATAATGTGAGGGGAATAGAGTATTTCTAAAAACTGTAATACAACACAGAAAATTTGGTGTAATGTGTATCTAAAATTCTCTTAATAATGTATCTACTACACTAACACTTAGGTCCTATAAACCCTACTCAAAATTTACAATGCAAGCTAGCGACTTGTTTTCTAATTCATATACATCACTGTCTTGTATAAGTATGCCGCATAACATGAGTACTCTTAAATCTAAATTTCGATATGAGGCACAAACTACAGAACAGAGAAAAGGAAGGAAGTGTCTTAGCCTGTTCTTGGAACTGATGGTCATTCTAGGATACTGGCTGAAGGGAGACTTACGAACCATCCATGATGTAAGAAACTGAAGACAAATTCCAAATATTCTTGTAGCAAATGTGCTCTCTTAAACAGGGCAGACAACTTAACAAGAGCAAACAATGCCCTGGGGATTACTGGCTAATTTAAGCCCAGCCTCAGAAACAGCAATGTCTGCCCAGTCCCTGTACAAATTACAGAGTAACAAAAGAAAGGCTCCATAGCAGGGCAGTCATGAGCTTCAGGAGCACTTGTGCTCAAATGAAATTAGCTGTGCTCCTACCCAAACTGTAGCTGCAGGCTCCCTGAGATGTTCTGCTGAGTCAGTCTCCCACTTACCCAACCATACCTCCCATCCGCCTAAGACATCCAGACTGGTTTCAAAGCCTCTGCTAAGAGCATCAGCCTTTTGTACAAATATTAATATTTTATGCCTACCAAGGCAGCCAGCCGTGAAGAACAGTTTTTCTTCAAAATTTTGCTTTGATTCCTTGCTACTCTCTCTGAGCTTCTGAAAGCTAGATAAGTTACACACACACATACCGCTGGGTTTTTCAAGCCTTAGTACATTCATTAATATTTTATAGACTTAATTCCAAGGCAGCTAAACAATATATTCTATTAAAAACGCTCTATTATAAAAAAAAGATGCCTTTGGAAAGCCAAGTTGCAGACTAAAATATACCTACAAAAGGAAAAGTTAACCTTGGAAAAAAGGTTGTCTCGATATGCTGGTCAAAGCTCTTTGGTTCTTTTGAGAAGGACCTTAAAGATTCCATAGATCCGCCATGGGGTTTCTGAACATGTACTGAATAAGAAAAGACTATTTGTCGACAATAAAGCATTTAAAAGGCACTTGCCAAATTCATATTTGGGAGCAATATTTTAAAAAGCAAGATGTAGGATGTCATGCAAGAAAATCACTATAATCTACTCTCGTAACTATTCCTTATTTATGAGAGACAAACAAGTTTGTATCCCCAAGACAACATCATTTCACTTGAGCTAACGGTTCACTATCCATCACTACAGCCTGTGTCCTTAGAGCCCGGTAGGCTCTTGAAGACCTCTGTTCATGGACTGGGGAAAAATTTAGGGAATGGAATAGGAATTTACTTAGTTCCGCCCTCCCTCCACCAAAAAAAGTCAGTAAATCTATTCCTTACTTAGTAAACACTAATCAATTCAAAAACTTAGACCTGGAATTTTATCAGTAAGAGAGTAAATTAGCTAATGTGCAGGCAGGAAATAAAACTAAATTTGCTTTCCAAATAGAGTGTCCCAAACCTTGAGGGAGATATCTAGTATTACGTTACACACACACACACACACACACACACACACACACACACACTCACTCACTCACTCCTCTCTCTCTCTCTCTCTCTCTCTCTCTCTCTGGTTATTAAAATGCAAAGAGCCATAATATCTACCACATAAGATCCTAAAATTGGATTGGCCAGGCGTGATGGCTTGGGCCTGTAATCCTAACACTTTGGGAGGCCAAGGTGGGCCGGACTGCCTGAACTCAGAAGTTCAGGATCAGCCTGGGAAACATAGTGAAGCCCCATCTCCACTAAAAATACAAAAAATTAGCGGGGCATGGGGGCGCACACCTGTAGTCCCAGCTACCTGGGAGGCTGAGGCATGAGAATCACTTGAACCTGGAGGCAGAGGTTGTAGTGAGCTGAAATCCTGCCACTTCACTCCAGCCTGGGTGACAGAGTGAGACTCGTCTCAAAAAAAAAAAAAAAAAAAAAAAAAAAAAAAAAAAAAAAAAATCCTAAAGTAATACAAATAATAAATGCTAGCAGAATCCATAATGTAATGCAGAATGTCAAGGCTGAGTAATCATCCTCTGAGATCTTATATAGTATTTTCCTGATTGCAATGCTAAAACAGGGGGCAAAAGAAGGAGTAGTTCTGGACCCTGGGATTAGAGAAACAGGATTTATGAAGAAAAATCATAAAACAATGTATCAAGTATAAAATGATCCAGTATAAACTGGATGTAAGTGTATTTAGGGGACAGAGACATTAAGAGGTTTGTTGAAGAACTTGGTTTAGAAATGGATCTGATAAAGAATTTGTCAATAATTTATCTTTTAAGCAATAGGGTTTTTTTGTAACAGCTTTATTGAGATATAGTTCATATATTATAAAACTCACCTAAGGTGTACAATTCAATGTGCCTCCATCACAACCAATTTTAGATTATTTTCATCACCCCAAAAAGAAACCCTGTAGCCTTTAGCAATGACCCCTCATTCCCTTCCAACTTTCCCGCCAACTCTCACCCGCAGCTCTAGGCAAACCAATCTACTTTCTGCCTCTGTAGATCTGCCTATTTTGGACATTTTGTATAAATGAAATCATACAATATATAGTCTTTTGTGACTGGCTCCTTTTACATAGCACGAATGTTTTCAAAATTCATCTATGTTGTGGTATGTAGCAGTGCTTCATTCCTTTATATGTCTGAATAATATTCCCTGTAAGGATGAGAGTGGCCAAAAGATGAGTAAGCAAGCTATTTGCCAAACTAGTCTTCTGTTTAAAGGCTAATGTTTTATAGTAATAAATACCACTAATTCAACATAACTATTCCATTAAGAACAAAAAAGACCCCAAAAAAGTTCACAAGATCCAATATTTTCATGTATACTTTTTGTAGTAATCTGACTCTGATGTTAATTCAAGTTTCAAAAAAATCAAAATGCAGAGAAATTATCTCTTCTTCCATACCATTTAAATACCACTTAAATTACTTGGATATTTTGCCTCCTAAAAAAGGGGGGTAAAAACAAATCACCACTTCTAATTAAGAGGTGAAAGTACCACCAGTAATTATGAAAAAGTATTGATGTGACCCCAAAAAAAAGACCTTTGTCTCTCCTTAGTAGTGTCCCTTAATAAGAGTATGTGACTTGTGAATTCCCATAGGAAAAATGGATTTTTAATGTTGCCATTTTTACAGCAACTTGATTAAGCCGAATCAGAAAATGGAAACATATTTCTAAAACAAAGGAATGTAATGAATGATTCCAACATTAAAATCTACTAGGCATGTGAAATCTGAGAAGAGTATCTCTCAGAATAATCATGTGACATGTGAATGGATACCAGATATATTAAAGGCTTTAACCAAAGGAGAAATAATGAATACATGTATTTTCTACTTTAGTGAAATTCACAGAACATAAAAAATTCACAAACATAAAATTAGCCATTTTAAAATGAACAACTCAGTGGCTTTAGTGCATTTAAAACTGTTTGACCACTGCCTCCATCTAGTTCCAAAACATTTTCATCAACCCAAAAGGAATCCCTATACCCATGAAGCAACTGCTCCCCATTCCCTCTCCTATTGCCCCAGTAACCACCAATCTCAGTCTACCTCTATGGACTTACCTATTCTGCATACTTCATACAAATAGAATCATATATGTGACCTCTTGTGTCTGGTTTCTTTTACTTGACGTAAATATTTTTGAAGTTTGCCCATGTTGTAGCATGTATCATCTGTACTTCATACCTTTTTATGGCAGAGTAATATTCCATTTTATGGATATACCACCATTTATTTAATCATTCATCCAATGAAATAGGTTGCTGCCTGCCACCTACTGGCTATTGTGAAATGTGCTGCAACAAACATGCATGTATACATACTTTTTTTTTTTTTTCTTGAGACGGAGTCTTGTGCTCTGTCACAAAGGCTGGAGTGCAGTGGCACGATCTCGGCTCACTGCACGCTCTGCCTCCTGGGTTCACGCCATTCTCCTGCCTCAGACTCCCGAGTAGCTGGGACTACAGGCACCCACCACCAAGCCCAGCTAATTCTTTGTATTTTTTAGTAGAGACGGGGTTTCACCATGTTAGCCAGGATGGTCTCAATCTCCTGACCTCATGATCCGCCTGCCTCAGCCTCCCAAAGTGCTGGGATTACGATGTGAGCCACCACGCCTGGCCATATATATATATATATATATATATATATATATATATATATATATATATATATTTTTTTTTATCTTTTTATACACCTGTTTTGAATTTTCAGTAACTAGCATTGGAACTGCTGGGTTGAATCATACATTTCTGAAGAAAGGAATACTGAACCCAGTGATTTCTACAGTTGGTCAATAGCAGTAAACTGGTTTTGAATTGTTTGTTTGATTTAAAGAGACAGTATCTCACTGTTTTGTTCAGGTTGGAGTACAGTGGCTATTCACAGGCTCAATCTTAGTGCCCTACAGTTTTGACCTCTAGGGTTCAACCAAGCCTCCTGCCTCAGCCTCCCGAGTAGCTGGGACTACATACACATACCACTGCACCCAACCTGCTTTTTAAAATTGGCCTTTTCCCCTAATAATGGAGTAATTTAGACAGTGATAGGAAGTATTAGAGACCAAAATGAGTAAGGAAGTGGAAATACCACTTAAATTATTATACTTCACATTTTTTTAAAAGCTATTTCTTTTTCTTCAATTGCTTTGGATTTTGCCAGACAAGGAAAAGATATTTGTCTTATGGGTGTATGAAACTGCTCTTGTATTTTAATATTTTCCTCTTGCCAAAATGAAATGTTTCTTCCTTGCCTATGCCAAAAAAGTTAGATTACAGGTAGCTTAGAGGCAGCACATTCTAGATTCTAAAACTTTCAAATCTTATTTAAGTTGACAAATAAAAATTACATACTCATCATACACAACACATTGTTTCAAAATACATACACACTGTGGAATGGCTAAATCAAGCTAATTAACATATGCATTACTTCATATATTTATCATTTTTTGATCTCTCAAATCTTTTTAAAATACAAAACTTCCATGTTGTTATTGAAATGTCTTAAAATGTTACCAAATGTCTCATGCTAAACTGTTAGCAATAATACTTCAATCAGATCAACGGTCTTCAATGAAAAGGGGTAATGTCTACCTTAAAATACATATTACACACACATGCATAGCTCCTTCTCCAGAGAGGTTTTGTGAATAAAAACCTATCAGAAGGATTAAACCCTCCTTGATTCAGTGTCTGGCTAGCTTTCCTCTGAAAGCTTCTTGTAGCCTTATAGATTCATGGTTAGAGTGTATTGAAAGGTATTACCAACCACTTTTTCTCCAAGTAATTTTTATAAATTGAGGAATTTACAAAGAATAGTACATTCTAGTAGCAAATTTGATTTTACTTATTTTCAAAGCCTATGCATTCTTTGTCCTTAAAGCTAACCATTCCCAACACACATGCCTGTTCCTTACCTTTACAAGGGAAAAAGGAAAGAAAACAAAACAGTCATCAAAACAGCTAGTGGCTGAACTATACTAGAGTCCTTATTCCAGCATAAGGCTGTTCCAATCAAGTAGGGCTGTGCCCTGCAGGATCAAAATAATGATAATCCTAAAGTTAAGTACATATTACAAGTCAGTAAAAATTACACAATTCACCTATCTGCTCTTAAGATAAATTCTGACCAAATGGCAAAGGGATAGAAAAGCAAGTCTTTAGACTCAAAATCAAGTCTGAACCCTATTAATACTTAGGAACTATATGACCTAAGCAAGTTACATTAAAATTATTTGGGCCTATTTCCTCATTTGAAAAAAGGAGTGGGGAGAGGAGGGTATTTTAAGGACTAGAGTGCTGTATAAACTTCATATAGTGTGTGAAACACAGCAAACTCTCTAATGGTGGCTGGTGTAAAGACCAGCAAGAGCTGACTTATTTCTGTTGCAGGAATTAAGAAGAAATAGCTGCATTTTAAAACAGTGTCTCCAGGAAGATGCACAAACAGCACCAGAAAACATGGCATTGCTATGACATTAAAATCATCATCAGGCTTCCTGTTGGTGAAACAAAAAGCATTTTCTTTCTTTCTTTCTTTTTTAAAGCCTTCTTGCCTGCTTTGGAAAAGAGAAAAAGTATAATAGATGCTGATTTTAGAAAAGCAGGCCATGGTTTATATCAGAGCTTCTCAAATTTTAATGTGCATTCAAATAATTTGCGCTCTTGTTAAATACAGATTCTGATTTAGTATTTGGTACGTGTGGGGCAGGACCTGAGATTCTGCATTTCTTACAAGTTCTCAGGTGACAAGGAGCACATTTTGAATGACAAGAGTTTCCAGGATACCAAATTCAAAAAGACAACAATAAAAATCAACTTTGGTCCCGATATCAGACTTGATTTCCAAATCACAAGATTAGGTTTGTGCTAATAAAACTGTAAGTCTGCTATGATATATAACCCTCTATTTAATTCCTAAATAGTTATCTAAGCCATTCTTTCTCTGTCAGGACACTATTTTCACACAGTGGTGCTGGTGTCACTCTCCCTGCCTCACACTGAAGGTCTCAGAAAACAGGGGCACTTGTTGAATGGGAAAAGCAAGAATTGTCTTGGACAGCTCTACCGAGTCAGGAAACCTAAGGTAATATAACAGCAGCCCTGCTCAATTTTACCTTCGATGATGCATGCAATGGGTGAAGAGGAAAAGTATTAACTCTACCACCACTAATTTTCACCCGTATATCTTCAGACATTTACCACAAGAAGACAGATTATGGTACTACAATTAATTCCATGAAAGGAGGAAGAAAATTTCATTGCTGACTGGAAGAAGTGAGAGCCTTTAATGTTATATAAGGGCAATGTTTTTTTCCTCCGGTTCCACCTTACTTTCCCTAGTCAATGAAAAATTCTGGGGGTATCATTGAAATTTAAAGCTTCCTTGGTTTTATCAAGGGAAAAAAAGCTAGGGAAGCACTAACTCATGTGAAAAAGATAACCATGTAGCTATGAATAGTATAGTCCTCCCTTCTTCCCTACCTCCTCTCTCACCTCCACCTTTTAAAAAGGGCACAGCAGCAGACTTAACGCTCACTGGCTTTCATAGACAAATCATTAATCTTCTCCACATTACTTATCGTGGCAGCTGGGATAATGTTTGCTCTAATCTAACAGATTTTCATTTCAAAACCAATTGTAAAGCTCAGCAGGGTGCTATATACAACTTTAATGAGAGCTTCTTACCCAAGACTCCTCCAATATGTGCTTTTTCTGAATTGTTGAATTTTACTAGTTGGAGGTTGTTAAATGAAGGAAGGAAAAGGTTAACCAAGAAACAGAATTTTAAAAATGTATTTCCTTTCATAAAAACACTAATAAATTTGACCCAGCTGATGACAGAATTTGTTTATCTTCTGTGATTTCTAAGCCAGCTCTATGTAACTCCTTATAGACCATTTTACATAGCATCCTGTGGCTCCCTACAATTAAAGCAGAGCAAGGGAGTAGCTCTGTAAACCTGCTGAAAGCTGTTTAACAGGAGAGGTGGAAAGCAGTGGACATAGCCTGGCAGTATGCTTAATGGATACACAAACACCACAGTCATCAGCCTGAAGTGATTCTGGCAGAAAATTAACTTAGATATACAAATCTCATTTGGTGAGAAGATCCACAGCAATCTGGACAATACCAGGCTGTGTAATGGGGAGAGAGGCAAAATAAGATGTATTTTCCTAAACTTCCCTTTAAGGAGGAAGAATTTTTAAAATATTTTTTATCCACATGCCATTACACAGTTTTCTCGCTTTAACACAAAAGTCAGCAGTTGTCTCCTCTTTGGAAAGCAAATGCTAACATTTAATTATAAATAATGCAATAAATAGAAGGATAGCGTTATGTTGGAGACTTGTTTGTTAATACAAAAGTATTACTAAAGCACAGTATTTTCTTGAGATAATTTGAAACATGTTTGTTTCTTTTTTAACCACCAAGTGATTCTACTTTAAAAAAATTTTTAAATTATCTTTCCCATCACTATGATGTTGAAGTAAGATGAAGGAAGAAGGAAGAAAACTAATGTGTGTTGGATTATGAATTATAACACTGTGCTTTAAGAATATAATTAATATATACATTATCTTCCAATTCTCATAACTACTCTGGAGGCAGGTATAATTATCCTCATTTTACATATGAGAAAACAGAAGGTTAGATACATTTATCTGTCTATCTCACACAGCAGTTAGGTAACAAAGCTATGATTTGCCCATGTGCCTAGATCTACAGTCTATGCCATACAGGTCCATCCTACAATTAAAATAGCAAAGGCATTATAAGGCCAAAATGGTGTTTTGAGGCTGGGTGGCTCACGCCTATAATCCCAGCACTTTGGAAGACGGAGGCAGGCAGATCACTTGAGGCCAGGAGTTTGAGACCAGTCTGGCCACCATACTGAAATCCCATCTCTACTAAAAATACAAAACTTAGCTGGGTGTGGTGGCATGTGCCTGTAATCCCAGCTACTTGGGAGAGGCCGAGGCAGAATCACTTGAACCCAGGAGGCAGAGATTGCAGTGAGCTGACATCGTGCCACACTGCACTCCAGCCTGGGCAACAGAGTGAGACTCCATCTCAAAAAACAAACAAACACAAAATGGTGTTTTGATATTAATGTTTAAGATGTCTTTCATCAAAAACATAAGCCTAGTTAACTATAAAAAGCAAACCGAAAACATAAATTTTTTATAAGGGACAGCCTTCAAAATGACCCCAAAAAACCCCAGAAGCCATACAAGTAAAGACTAATATAATATTTGACTATGTAAAAACAAAAACTTTCTGTATTTCAACATATGCTATACATGATCAAATGACAAATTCTTGGAGAAAATATTTGCAACACACAGTATAGAAAAAGGACTCATTTTCTTAATGTGAAAGGGCTCCCACAAATAAAAAAGACCCAAGTCTAATAGAGAAATGGACAAAGAGCATGAACACAAAAATCACAGAAATCTGAATTATCCTTTAAGTGTATTAAAAATGTTCAACCTCAACATATACAAACTAAAGCAAAATAAGATACCATTAAAAAAAAAAGTCTATCAGGCTAGGTGTGGTGGCTCACACCTATAATCCCAGCACTTTGGGAGGCCAAAGTGGGTGGATCACGAGGTAAGGAGTTCAAGACCAGACTGACCAAGATGGTGAAACCCTGTCTCTACTAAAAATACAAAAAAACAGTTGGGCATGGTGGCAGGCGCCTGTAATCCCAGCTCCTCGGGAGGCTGAGACAGAGAATTGCTTGAACCCGGGAGGCAGAGGAGATGGAGGTTGCAGTGAGCCCAGATGGCACCACTGCACTTCGGCCTGAGCGACAGAGTGAGACTCCGTCTCAAAAAAAAAAAAGTCTATCAGATTGGCAAAAATTAAAAGTTTCTTCTCTGCCGCCAGGAGAATGGACTCTCAAACACTGCCAGTGGGAGTGTAAATTATTTCAACGTCTACAGAGGGCAATTTGGCAATATCAAAATTAAAAGTGCACATACACTTTGACCCATCAATTCTACATCAAAGAGTTCATCTTACAGATATAATTTTGCATGTATAAAGTACCCTACATCCACAGATAATAACTGGAGAGTTGTCTTAGTAAAAGTCTGGGAGGGGGTAATCTAAATACTCCAAAACAGAGAACTGGTTCAATAAATTGCAGTATAATGTAAAACTATACAGCCATGAAAAAAGAATGAGCATTGGTACTGATAGGAAATGACCTCCAAGACATTCTGAGTAGAAAGAAAAGGGCACAGCAGAGGTGTAAATATGAAAAACAAAATGAGTATTATATGTGTGGATGGGGATCAGAAGCAGGTGGGAGATTCAGCGTATACCCTTATACCTTTGTAAAAATTCTGTAGAATGTGTGTACTTCCTCTTCAAAAACTTAATACGTTTTTATGTTTAAAAAATAAAAAAATTATACGTTTTGAAAATAGAATGTAAAGAGAAAAACACTACCTGATATGGCTTTATTGTAATCACTTGTTATGTATTACAAAACAATAGTTTTAGGGTCTTTGTACTTCATTTCAAAATGCAAACCTAACTAAAATATTCTTCATTTATTAATATGAGAAGATACTAAAGGGATACGTAGTATCAGTGGGTCCCTTTTATAATAAAGATTATGAATGATGAGGCTAATGACCATTTTATAAAAATAGGAGTCAGGTTACAGGTGATATTACCTGACCCATCTAATTTCGAAAGCTACATATAAACATGCTAAATTAATATTACATTAAGATAACTGGCTCCTCAACTGTGATAGTATAATGTCATTTTAGTCCACCAACAACTGCAAAAGGGAACTGATCCTCAAAGTCTGCAAAAAGGAGGGAGGGGTAAATTATAAGTAGTTTTCTGGGAACCCAGGAAAAAGTATACTTTTGAGAAAATGAGATAGAGATTTAGGGGAGGGGACAATACCCAAAACTAGAGATCAAGAATGCTGACATGAATAACATGAATATTACTTTCTGTGGTTTGAGAAAATATAGTTAACATCCATTTCCATAAAACAAACAGGTCTGTATCATTGCCTAGGAAGGTAAAACGTAAAGGGAGTTTCCTGGAAGACTGAAATATACATCTAGAAATACATGATTTTTTTTTTTTTTTTTAATGGGAGCAGGAGTTTCCCTCTCCAGTGCGACACAAACACCAAGTCTCTCTTCTACCCCAACTTTTCTTTTTTTTTTTTTTTTTTTTTTTTTGAGACGGAGTCTCGCTCTGTCGCCTAGCCCAGGCTGGAGTGCAGTGGCGCGATCTCGGCTCACTGCAAGCTCCGCCTCCCGGGTTCACGCCATTCTCCTGCCTCAGCCTCCCGAGTAGCTGGGACTACAGGCGCCCACAACCGCGCCCGGATAATTTTTTGTAATTTTTTTAGTAGAGAAGGGGTTTCACCGTGGTCTCGATCTCCTGACCTTGTGATCCGCCCGCCTCGGCCTCCCAAAGTGCTGGGATTACAGGCGTGAGCCACCGCGTCTACCCCAACTTTTCAAGTATCAAATATAGAAATTCTAAAAATGTGTCTTCCCTTTACTGCTTTAAGAACATCGTTTACAGTTTAGTATTCACATAATGAAAAGACAAGCTCTGCTAAAGTGCCTTCAGGAAAAATTTGAACAGGGTTTGGTGGAACTAAGCAGATCAAGCTTTCAGACTTTATTTTAAAAACACAGAGATACCTCAGAAATGCATGGCTCACTGGGCACACTAATAACTAGCTTCAAATACCAGTTGAAGCCATCGTGGAATGGAAAGGCAATGCTTCTAACTGAATGTCAAACAGCTCCTGCCCAACCTCCTCACACGGGTTCTTTCTCCTGTGCTTTCTTCCACAGCTTCTTGTCCCTCCACTCCATAAGCTGTGAGTTACCTTTTGGACTGGTGTTTCTACACATGATCCATTCACTGGGAGATGTTGGATGAAGATGCTCCATCTCTACTACACAGCTGGGCTTCAAACACTTGTCCCTCACTCTCCTGGACTGCAGACACCTGCCAAACACCCACAACTCGGAAGTGCCTATAATCCTTTCACTGGGGAGAACTTTTAAAATGAAATCTCATCAGATATCAATGTATTCTTCCACTTCCCAATGTGATGAATTTGGTCAGAAGGCAAGCAAGCAATGCCAGATTAGAAAAGGGAAGTTCAAGACATTTGGGGGAGAGAGGTCATCTACCTTCTTCTCTTTCTGACACATAGTAAGGAAGAGTTTTCCTTACTATGGATTATGAATATCTGAGCCTGGCTTATGAATATATTTCTTAATATTTCTAGAGATCCCTAAAGACAGCTCTCAAAGGTCAATTAAAATATATTAACAGTAATTCTGCACTGAAAATCAAGAAAAAGATCACCAAAAATATAATCTTCACAAAAAGGAATTTTTCCAGTCCAGGAAAATACCATTTCATTTGTTGTACCTACATCTATCTTTATATACTCACGTGTTCTTGTTTACAATTTTCACTGGACAAATCCATTAAGAGTGAGGATTTGGGATTGCTGCAAAATTGTAGGTTTAACTGAACCTATTTTTAAAGGAGCTTTTTCCTTCTAAAAAGCAAGGTTATCCAAGAGGAAAGCACAATAACAAAGTTAACCTCAACAATCTTTCATAATTACGTTTGTAGGTGGAACTCAGTATGGAACACAACTTTAGCGTGTTCCCTAAGCTCTGGCATGGAACTTGTCTTTTAGAAACTTTTAATTATGCCAGTCATACAGAAAAGAAGCAATATTGTACTTGTAACACATTGTCCCATGGTTCTCTGAAGTATGCTTCTTTGAAACAAGAATTATTTAATCTAGGTGGTTAAAGGCTAAATGAAACTATCATATATTGAGTGGGTATTACTTGAAGCATACTTTTTTGAAAATCTCACAACCCACCTCTAAGAGGTAAGTTTGACTGTTAACTTCATAGATGAGCACACTAAAGCCCAAAGTCAGATGGCTAACAAGTGGATAAGCTGTAATTTAATCCAGGTATATTTGACTCCAAAACCTAAGTTCTGAACTATTGTCTAAGGAACTACTGCCTTAGGTCTCACCTGCAAGACATAGTCTGCTGTCCTATGTTACCACTGGTGACTGAATGTATGGCCCATTATAAACATACTACCCTCAATGTATCTAATCACATATTTTATAAATATACAGAAAGTTACAGAGAATAACACAACTGCACCTACTAGCTAGCTTTGTCTAATCTTAACATTTTACTATATTTGCTTCAGAGTTTTAATATGAAAGAAAACACCACAGGTCAAGTTGAAAATCTGTGTGTACTCCTCCAATGCTATACCCTTCTGTTTCCCAGAGGTAACCGCTATCCTAAATGTGGTTCAGGATTTGCATTCCAATGTATGTTTTAATACTATTTCTACAAATAAGCATCCGCAAATGCAAGATATTGCATGTTGCCCAACTTCATATAATGGTATCATACATAAACATCATTCAGAAACTTCTTTTTAAATTCAATCATGTTTTTGAGATGTATTCCTTGCTAACAGCTGCATAGTGTATGAACAAACCACAACTATCTATTCACTTGCTGCTGGAGAGTTGGCTTGTTTCTAAGTTTTCCATTAACATAAACACTGCTATGATGAATATTCTTGTACCTGACTCCTTTGCACAAGCATTTCTAGAGCACAGACTTAGAAATGTCAGACCAAAAGGAATGCCTCCTTTATCAAATATTGCCAAACTGTTCATGAAGGCAGTATTCAATTCTTATACCCACCAATGGCAGAGCCCACACATCCTCATTAACATTTGGCAGTGCCAGACATTTTAATTTTTGCCAATATGATGATGTGAAATTACCTCATTTTTGTTTTAATTTGCATTTCTCTGATTAGCAACGAGATTTAGTATATTTTCATAATTACTAGCCACAGTCCTTAAACTACAACAGCACAGTTAACTAACTAAGCATCCAGGGCACAGATATAATATAAAAGTTTTCCCTAAAGGCAAATATCCCATGTTAAGTTCTAGATAACAAAAGAAACAGTAAAATACACACTACTCCTTGTAGACCTTAAATAAAGTATAAGGTTACATCTACCAGTCTTGGTTTAGTCATCATATTGGTAAAAAGCAGGAGATTAAATTAAATGAGCTAACGTATCTTCCAACTAATGATTATCTTCTAAATTTGCACAATTGCACTTGCATCACTTTTAAGCATCTTAATGGAAACAGTATTTTGCGCCAACGAAGCAGAAAGAAAAACAGGCAGAAAGAAGAGACAGAAAGAGAAGTGGGTTGATGCTTAACTCCATACCATCTTCCCTGTATCCTCAAGATTAAATAGGAAATGCCTCTTCCCTTTAGAAAATAGGACCATCTCCCAACCCCACCCGCCAGGAGAAAGAGGATTTCAGTCAAACAGCAACACAAATGAAAACAGATGACTGAAGCCAGATGTACTCTGTGCATTCCAATATTTTTAAAAATTAAAAACAAAAATCTAGGGCCGGGTGTGGTGGCTCACACCTGTAATCCCAGCAGATCACCTGACGTCAGGAGTTCGAGACCAGCCTCACTAATATGACGAAACCCCGTTTCTACTAAAAATACAAAAATTAGCTGGGCATGGTGGCAGGCGCCTGTAATCCCAGTTACTCGGGAGATTGAGGCGGGAGAATCGCTTGAACAAGGGAGGCGGAGGTTGCAGCGAGCTGAGATTGTGCCACTGCACTCCAGCCTGGGCGACAACAGTAAAAACTCCATCTCAAAAAAAAAAAAAAAAAAAAAAAAACTACTATTTCACCAATTAGAGATTTATCTAACAAATTCTCTCTTTTTAACAAAACTTTTAAAAAGTTTTACAAACTTATAAAAAAGTTGCAAGACTAGTATTAGTGAATCCCATATAGCCTTTATAGAATTCAACAACTATTTACATTTTGTCCCCATTTGCTTTATCATTCTCATTCTCTCTTTCTCCTCTTGTAAACATTTTTTGGCAACTATTTGAGAGTAAGCGGGACAAATACCTCCTTTAACAATAAATACCTGGGCATTAAGCCTGCTAGTTATCTGTAGGTCTTATGCCATCAAAACCTCTTGCACATGGCTAGAGAAAGGTATTTTCCCCAAAAGCAAAACTTTAAATGTTAGGAGTTTAACTTCAGTATCCATGCAGTATAGATTAAATAGGGCGGTAGTTCATAAACTTTTGCTGAACATTCAAATGATGTGGGGTATCTTTTTTTAAAATACTGATACCTGGCTTCCATTCCAAATACTTTGATTCCATTTGTATGGGGTATGACCTGGACATTGGAGGTTTGTTTTTGTTTTTTTAACTCTCCAGTTTTTAAATGTGTGGCAAAGTTTAAAAACCAGTATTTTAGGGCCTAGGCACCTACACACCATTTGAAATACTGGTTCTAGGAAAATGTGCTACAATGCCAAGCAACTGATTAAATAAGTCAAATACCATTACATCACAAACTGAGGCAGGTAGAAGCTTTCTATATATGGTTTTAGGCGAATACCGTGTGCTTTCTATGTGCTGTTCTGGGGCTGTAGGATGCAAAGCTAGGAAATAGGCAATACACATAAATAACTACAACAGACAGCAGTATGTACTACATCAAACATATGTCAACATGAATAAGAACATGGAATGTATTTATTTTGAAGGTTCACAGACTGGTGAGTGGTCCCGAAAAAAGGTGAGATATTCATTAAGGGAGAAAGATGACTTTACTGGGCAAGACTGAAGTAGAATCAAAGGACATTCTGGTAGACAACATCAGCAAGAAGTCTGTGCCACAAAAATGTTAGCGAATGATAGTGTTCCATTAAAACTCCAAATGAAGTTGAATAAAATACAGGACATAAATTTTGTATATACTAATCAATGTAACTCAAATTCGTGTATTAGGAATTAGGAATGATATATATAACAGTATCTGGCACAAAGAGATGATCAGTGAGTCTCCCTTTCTATTTATCTGGCTTAAAACAAAAAGTTGACTAAGATTTAGAAAATACACTCAAGTATAATTACGAAAATAAAATCATCCATAATCCTAGTACCCAGATAACCAATGTTGATATTTAAGGTAACTCCTTACTAAAGTTATTCTTCTAGATTACTCCAGATGTTTGTTCTACTCTGTAATACAAAAAATAATTTTGTATAAACAACAAGCCCCTCAGTCATTCCCCCTCCTGTACACTTAAGAGCATCAACTGAAGTTGCACTATGGTCAGAGCAGCCACTAGAGGGTGGCCAAGGCTGATGTATCCATCACCCTCCCCTACTTTCTCAAAGGCCTTTAATTGCCATTCAAGTTAAGATTTCTGGACCCCTCATCACATAAAGATTAAAGATTACTATCCGCCAGGCACGGTGGCTCACGCCTGTAATCATAGCACTTTGGAAGGCCAAGGCAGTTGGATCACGAGGTCAGGAGTTCAAGACCAGCCTGACCAATATGGTGAAGCCCAGTCTCTACTAAAAATACAAAAATTAGCCGGGCGTGGTGGTGCACACCTGTAGTCCCAGCTACTCAGGAGGCTGAGACAGAAGAATTGCTTGAACTTGGGAGGCGGAGGATGCAGTGAGCAAAGATTGCGCCACTGTACTCCAACCTGGGTGACAGTGCAAGACTGTCTCAAAAAACAAAACAAAACAAAACAAAACAACTATCAGAAAGAAAGGAGGAAGCTCTTCAGGGTAATGAAGTGTTAACAGTTTGGATATCCAATATGGCTACCCAGTTAGGATATCAAATACAGTTACCGATTTGAGTTACACTGATTAGTATATACAAAATTTATCTGCTATGTCCTGTATTTCATTCAACTACTTGGTACTTTACCAAATTTCTCCCTCTGTGCTTCTTGAGAACAAGATGCAACTTCTCCAGTAGGAATGGAGATGCTTACATTACACAGCATACAGCAGCATTCTACATTCCACTACTGCCTGCCACACCCCGTCCCCACCATTTAACATAACTGACGCAGTGTGTGCTAAACATCTCAATTCTAAATACTAATACAGAATTTGTTTCAAAGTACTATACCACATCCCAACTATGAAATGTCTAATTTTAAGTATATCTTCTTTTTTACATTTTGAACTTTCATATTATAGTTTCCAAAAAAAGAATGACAAGAAATATAGCTACGTTTTAATTGAGAAACAGGTTAAAACCATTTTCCAAAGATTTACGTAAGGTTTTACCTACCCTGAATCCTCTTAATTCATCAGGTGTGATCATAAATGATACAATAATTTATAGTGTTTGATCATATTTTAAGTGTAATAGAGTTCTGGACAACTCTATTACAAAACCAATTAATATAAAAGTAACTGTGCTACTGATTGTGGAGAATCAAATAATGTTCTGAGAACATACAAGTCACAAACCAAGATGATAACAATCTGAAGAAAAAACAACTTTCTTCCCCCTTGGTACTTTTAGCATAAATGCCACAAAGTACAAATCCATGAACCAAAAGGAAACGCAAATTAAAGCTACAATGAGACATCACCACACACTCACTGGAATGACTAAAATTTTTTAAAGACTGACAATACCAGGTGTTGGCAAGGATATGGAGCAACTGGAACTCTCATATACTACTGATGGGAATGTAAAATGGCACGGCCACTCTGGAAAACAGTTTGGCAATTTCTTACAAAGTTAAGCATACAGCTGCTATGCTATACTTTATCATACAACCCCAAAATTCTACCGTGTGTATTTATGCAAGAAAATAAAAGCATACGTTCATACAAAGATCGGTACTCAAAGGTCTACAGCAATTTAAAATACTCCAATACTGGAAATAACCCACATACAGATCAGCTCAACAAACTGTGGTAAATCTATGCAATG
Source organism: Macaca thibetana thibetana (assembly GCF_024542745.1). Classification (NCBI taxonomy): domain Eukaryota; kingdom Metazoa; phylum Chordata; class Mammalia; order Primates; family Cercopithecidae; genus Macaca; species Macaca thibetana. Next base: position 38,861,527 of record NC_065581.1, on the reverse strand, counting down.
GAAACCAACTACTGATACATGCAACAACATGAATGAGTCCCAAACGTATTATGCGAATTGAAACAAGCCAGACACAACTGTATGCATCCATTAATACGAATTTTTAGAAAAAACAAAATGAGCCGGGCAGTGACATGCACCCGTAAGTCCCAGCTTCTTGAGAGGCTGAGGTGGGAGGCTCACTTGGGCCCTGGAGTTCAAGACCAGGCTGCGCAACACAATGAGTCCTCATCTCTTTAATTAAAAAAAAAAAAAAAAAAAAGATTGGGCCGGGTGCAGTGGCTCACACCTGTAATCCCAGCATTTTGGGAGGCCAAGGCAGGTGGATCACCTGAGGTCAGAAGTTCGAGACCAACCTGGCCAACATGGTGAAACTCCATCTCTACTAAAAATACAAAACATTAGCCAGGCATGATGGTGGGCACCTGTAATCCCAGCTACTCAAGAGGCTGAGGCAAGAGAATTGCTTCAACCTGCAAGACGGAGGTTGCAGTGAGCTGAGATTGCACCATTGTGCTGCAGCCTGGATGACAGAGTGAGATTCCGTCTCAAAAAAAAAAGAAAAAAAGGTTGGGGGCGAAAAAGCAAAATGATAGTGACAGAAAACAGGTCCCTATTTGTCATAGGCCAGGGTGAGGGAAAGGGATGACTACAAAGAAGTACAAGGAAACTTACAAGGAAACTTTGGAGGGAGATGGAAATGTGTGTGTAATGATTGCAGTGGTGGTTATATAGCTGTATACATATGGCAAAAAATTATACTCCTAATCAGTTTTATTTTACAAAATTATATATCTCAAAAGAGCTGATTTAAAATTTCATTTAAAACCTATAAAATAAACTGATTCTAACGCCTAATAGGTCAAGACAATAAATCAGAAGAAAAATGAAAAAAAGATAGTTAAAATGAAGACATACATACAGGCAAATAATTTTTCCCCCTTGGATCTTGAAGGACCCATAATGAATATTTACAGGTTCCTACATGTAAAGATAAACACATGCAGGAAACATTTATAGGTGGTTATTAATTTACTGTCCACAACACAGAGAAGCAGCATTCAGTCATTGTTGCTTACTACATTAAGTCTGGAACATGTCTCCTTATCATTGTGCTCACATGGTCATCACTATGCTGGCCAGCCATAGAACCCTCAGAAAAAAGCACAGCTACCCCTCAAACTCTGACTCCTAATCCTTAATAAAATATAAATGGAGAAATTCATTCATTACAACTTCAGAACCCGCCCTCATTACCAGGCAGAGCAGCACAGCATGGGAAGCACCAAAATGGCCTGTTTTACACCCTTACAACAGTACCTAAGCCTCCACAGTAGAGTCACTCTTTTAAGTTATGAAATGGTCTTTTAAAAGTCCTCAATTGTTGTGCAAACACATGGTTAGGGATCCACGTTAAACATGATCAAGTCAATATAGTATACAGGTACCGAGTTTCGTTCTGGCGAGATAAAAATATTCTAAAATTAGATTGTGGTGATGAGTGCAAAACTAAGAATACACTAAAAGCCACTGAATTGTACACCTTAAATGGGTGAATTTTATGGAACGTGAATTATATCTCAATAAAACTATTTTTTTAATCAACATAGTTTATCATGTTAGTTGGATGGAACCAGAAAATTTTTAATGCAGCATGGAGGCAGAAGATATGGGTCAACGACTGGGAAAAAGATAGGTGTCAGAGTTTCAATGAGTACTGGGATAGGAATATGGAGGAGCAGAAAGGAGAGAGCACTGGGTCCTGGTTGGAAGAGTGAGCCTCAGGAAAGAATGTTAGAAGGACGTCTGAAGACACTCCAGGCTGGTTCTGAACATCTATTGTCCTTAATATAAATTTGTTTTGCTACAAATACTATAAACGTTAATATTGTTTCTTCTGCTCTTTCCAACATCATTATCATCAGTTTTTTTTTCAATCACTTACTAAAGTATCTTAGCCAATGTACTTCCTGATCCTATGAAACTGCCTTGAACTACATAAAATTAGATGATCACAGAACATTGAGAGACTGCAGATAACACATTGCCAACTTTCTTATTTTCAAAAAGGAAATTAATACAAGTAACTTGCTCAAGGTTACCAGCTAAAAACAGAGTATAAACTAGAACAGATATCTACTCCAATTCTGATTTTATACACCACCATACATCACCTATGAATTTCATAAAGGGTGTAATTACTTCTTAAAAACACGTAATCATGTACCTATTGTATATAATTCTTTTTTATAAGCAATTTAGTCATTTAAGTATAGGATTCTTTATACATATACAAAATGTTGTGTTTTTTTAATCTACCACAAAAGGCAAATATAATCTTAGGCATAGCCAATATACCAGTGATGTGACTCACACTGAATTCAATTGGTAAAGGAAGACTTTGCTATCAAGTTGCAGATTTCACCAGAGTGGAGTCACAAATTATAGGTCCACATTCTTTTCAGGGTCCTGACACAATCACAAACTATTAGACATGTAAAACATAGCCCCTATGAGAACATCTATCTTAAAATGTGACCTTGCAATTAAGCATTTACCAGCTATCTTTTATACTCTGCATACAAAGTATTTAGAGAAAGGTTCAGCTACATTAACAAACTAAAACAGAAAAGTTAAAACTTTTCACAATCTGTCATTACTATATTCTCACTGAAGCTCTAACAAGGGCATGAAAAGACAACAGCTGAAGACAAAAGCAAGCAGCATATCACCAAACTGGAATTAGTCTAATCAAAATGACAGTATTAGATAAAAACTTTCAAAATCCCAGTTAAAGTACGATACAACAGCTCCTCAAATAACACTGTTTCCTTCAACATCACTTCATCAGAAGGATGGTAACGGGGGAAAAAATCAACTCCCAACCAGGGCCACTGTCTGTATTGTTCGCACCTTCTCCCCATGCACGCATGGTTTTTCTCTGCGTACTCCTCCCACATCCCAAAGCTATGCATGCTAGGTTCACTGATGAGTCTAAACAGTTCCAGTATGAGTGAGTGTGACTGCACCCTGCAATGGGATGGTGCCCTCTCCAGGGCTGGTTCTCACCTGGCACCCTGAGCTGGAATAACTGGGTAAATATCTTGTGCTTAGTTTCTGTCTTAAATGTATGTACGGTTCACATTTATGTCAATATTCAATGTTAGAAGTGTTTTGGTCTTTATTTAGACATTTAGTGACGTTTTTGCGACTAGAAATATGCCATAGGAACTTAACTCTGCCAGTTATCCGACAGACATAGAATAAACATTTTTTTGTCTTGCGCCCCTACTCCTCACAAATTTTCATTTCAGCAGAAAGGTGAAAACAAGTGATAAAATATCAAATTTCAGATTCAAAAGAATGTAATGTAACTGTAACCTATTTGTTAATTCTGGCAAGTGGTTACATACTGTTTATAACTTAAAAGGCAATGGTAACCACCAGTCATAATATTGTCTCTTAAAACATATTCAGATCAAAGCAGACAGATTTCTATATTTCTATGTGAGTATAAGATGAAGGAAGAGACCTAACTCTCCTTCAATATAAATTAAACCACATCTACTTTTAAAACAAAATCTGGATGGTGGCTGTGTATGCTGGGTTATAGCAGGATCCTGTAAAAGTTCAGAAAACAGTTTTGGCAAGCTCTTGTAGACTAACAGATGTATAAGAGAGATTTGGAAGATCTTTTTGTCTCTCCCAATGTAACCATTTTCAGATATTTACACTGAAGACTGCAGGGTGGGAAATAAACACTGGCTCTTTTCTAACCTGATATTCAGCAGTATTTTGGAACTTACTTGCTGGTCAGTAGAAAGAAGAAATACACCATCAAAAGTACAGGATGTCAGTGAGAAATAAAGTCAAAAGCATTTTATCACTTGTTAAGATGCTACCCATACCTGGTATTTTCTCCCCTTCCACCAAACAGTACCTGACATCAGAGTTCACATATTCTTAGTGAAAAAGTTTAGAAACTTTTCTCTTTAAATTTTATTTAACTATTTATTTGATTAGTAATATACTCGAAGGGCTCAATTCAAAAGGCACAAAAAGGTATACAATGAAGATTCCCTCTGCTTCAGGTCTTCCATTCAATTTTCCTCCTGAGTGACTTTTGAGGTACTTACTACTGATAACACAGGTCTGCAAGGCAACCAATTTTAGTATAAGAGCTAACAGCTGGTCTGAACAATATGCTCACAGGCAAACTTTGAGGGGATTCTTAATTACCAAAGGATTAATTAAACCCTGGATGCAAGCATAAAAGGAATGATCATATATTTACATATCCATTAGTAGAAATCCCACTGTGATTTTTTTTATACATCATATCATGTTGAACAAATCTAAATCTGTACCCTTCAACTAGTCTTAAAAGTGAGCCATAGTTTTAAGTACTAAAGTCCTCAAGAAGCTTAAACTTAACCTGGCTAACAGTAAAACAATCCTGGGTAGGGATAGGGAAGAGGAAAAGGAGAAAGAAAAAAGAAATGGGGTGGGGACAAAGGGAAGAAGATGAGAGAGATGGTGGTGGAGGGGGAGATAGAAGGAGAGAAAGAGAAGAGGGGAGACAGAGAAAAAATCTCTCTGTTGTCCAGAGTCGCATTCTCATGCTCAAAATCCTAGCTTTAAACAGAGCACTCAAACTGCTGGGAGAGAAGGGATGGAGTAGATTAATTCTAAAACAGATTTCAACTTTTGCTTCCATTTCAAAATTCTCTCACTTCTTAACTGTTTGGTCCAAAAATTGTTATATAAATATCTTCCTGCTTAAAAAAATATTCCTCTATTTGTGATTTTACCTGGGTTTTCCTAAATATAAAATCAAGACAGAAAAGAAAAACCTTAAAAACAGTTTTCAAGCTCTTTAGATACACCCATGTATATCTAATTGATAAGCTAATTATAAGCTATATTAGCTTTAATGCAGGTCTCAAGGCCTTTCTATATTACCTTTTTTTAAGGCTAGTCTCAATTGCTATTCTAAACAGCCCATTTCCTCTAATAATCCTGGTTTTGGAACACTTGTTAATTAGATAAGGCAAAGGCTATGTGAAAGTTACCTAATTGAAACCCTTGTTTTCAGAAAGGTACTCTAAATCAGTATCTCAAACCTGCTATGCATGTGAATCACCTGGGCATCTTGTTAAAATGCAGATTCTGATTCAGCAGGTCTGGGGTGAGGCCCACATTTCCAGCAGCTCCCAAGTGCTATTAATGTAGCTGGTCCCTGGATCAGACTTTGGGTAACAAGGCCCTAAATCATTCTTTAAGATTTCAAGTTATCCCTTCCACAGTCTCACAAAAATTGTATTTGTAAATAACTCAACATGACAATGTACACCACCACCCAGCTTTGTGAGCACCTACGGAAATGGATGTGGGTTGCTTTCTCAATTGTGTTCAAATTTTCCAAAAGCTTCTTTAGTTATTGAGCCTAAAAGTAGTTAAAAATACCCTTCTGTGGCTGTGCAGGAATCACGTCTTGCATCAGGCAAGAATTCACTTAGAGGTGATATAGGCTAATACCATAGTTTTAAATTTAAAATTTATACTGTTAAATTATTCTTAAGGTTATAACTACTCGATTAGCAATTCCTAAATCCTAGGCAATGAACTACGTGAATTTTTTTTTTTTTTTGAAATTGAAACAGGGTTTCACTCTGTCACCCAGACTGGAGTGCAGAGGCACAATCATAGCTCACTGGGGCCTTGACCTCCTAGGCTCAAGTGATCCTCCCAACTCAGCCTCCCAAGAGCTAGGATTACAGGCATGTACGATCATGCCCGACAAATTTTTGTATTCTTTGTAGAGACAGAGTTTTACTGGTCCTGAGCTCAAGCAATCCTCCTGCCTCAGCCTCCCAAAGTGTTGGATTACAGGCATGAGCCACCATGCATCCAGTCAGTGATGAAATTTTTATAGTTAAATGAGAAGGACAATATCAGTTTTTCATAAAGCTAAATATATGCTACATTGTTACATTTGTTATAATTTATTTATAACTCTATGGTGATGATTTTCCTTTTAAATGTCCAAATGAATAAAAGTTGGCAAGTGTATGTCCATCACTTTCTGTTCACTCTAATTTTTAAAAACTCTTTAACCCGATAAAAAAATCTGAGAACAAATTCAAATAATTTCTCCACACCTCTTCCTTCTCTGAGAACTCGGGATGCTAAACAGAGTATGTGTATATGACTGCAGGAGCACCTGGAACCACTTGTGACCTTTTTTATTAATTCTCTCCATCAATCCCCAAGTTGTGACTTCATTTACTAATGGAATTGTGCTGACTCTCTTGGATGAGTCTGGACTGGAAGAGGGGCAGGGGTGCAATATTTAGACATATGATATGAGACAATTCCTAAAGCCCTTGGAACTTGGACATCCTGTGATTTCACGGAATCCACACCATTTCTTCTTCCCTCCAAAGTTTGAGCCAAAACTATCAATTTAAAAAAAAAATAAAAAAACAAACAAAAAAAATACCCTCTTCCTCAGCTCCATAGGCTTAGCACATGGCAGTGTTACACAGAAGTTTTCTGAGAAGCATGCAGACGAGTTTTGTACACCCTGCTCACTCTGTGTTATACATAACAAAGAAGCTATGCTTAGCTGCATGCAAGCAGGTTGTCTTGCATTAATAATACTAATGAGGACAAAAAGCACTGGAAACAGCAGAATTCCAGAAGAAAACCAAATTTATATTTAATTTAGAAAGGATAGCCTCTTAATTAGACAAATTTCACATATTTTTTATAAAAAAGAAACAATTAGAATTGTTTAGTATGAATAAAATTGGTGTGAAATTTCTCACTATCCCACATTCTATTACAGCAAACATAGAGACATACAACAGCTGGTTAATTTAACTTACATCTCCTGTTATTAAACATTACCTCAGGTCCATTAAACTCACTTTCTTCCCCAACACCTTCCCCACAAAAAAAACTATCAATTGTATACTGTTTGTCATAATGGGAAGATGATGACCTTTTTCTGGGGCATGATACATGCAGAAGCTGTAACTACAAGAAAATGAAGTAAAAGTAACCCATATTATACATCTTCAATGTAAGTCTCAGAGACACACCATGCAGAGAGTTGCTGAAGTCAGCTGACTCTGTCTTCATCTGTGTTTACTTAGCACACCATAAGAAGACTTTTCTGCTTCAATTATCCGTGATTACCTAATTAAGAACTTTTAAAAGAGAAGGACCAGAATTATCGGCTCAAGAAATCTGCCAAATGTCCATATATGTGTTGATGTCCCCTGAACTGTACATCTAGTTTAGTGTAGATTGATAACAACGCTCAAGTAGTCAGCTTTTCCTCATACACAGTGAAGAAGTATAAAAACATAGTAATGTTTTCAATACTGTTTTAAAAACTGTTCTGAAAACCTGATGAAATTAAGATTTTTCAGCTGTAATATTCTTCTCTTGGCATGTCACCCTTTATTAACTATGCAGAATGTAATAACTTTATAATAATTAAAATGATTTTTAAAAATCCATCATTATAAGAAAAGTGATTCATTCTAAAAACAAGTAAACTGTCTCTCAGGTAGTTCAAATGACTTGCCCAAGTGCTCAAAACAGAGAGGGAAGGATAGAGGCTTGTCAATCCTATTTAAGAACTCTTTCTACCACATTACATGATTCTGATCTAGAAAAGTCAGATGCCATTGGAAGTATACTTCGGCAATCAACTGTTAGTTCTTACTGATAATGTAATAATGCACACCTATACTCATTTTATATACTGGCATTATGAAGAAAATAAGATTTGATTGCAAGGAATTATCCTTAGAAACCATCTGTCAATGTCTGCCATCTTTTGGTAAAGATATTAAAACCCATCTTTGAGACTTCAATACTCTTTATCAAAACATGCTTAGACAGATCTGTAGAGTGAGAGTAGATATATAGAATACGTCCATAACAGAGCCCAAAATAAAACCATCATATGTGGAGCTCCTGGGGTTTAAAATGGCACTAAAGAAATTTATCAGAGACTCCCTGCATATCTGCTGAGCAGACTCTCATTTTTGATCTTACTCATATAAAAACTTCGCAGCCACCCAGAAGCTGATTATCTGACTGAAGATGATCTATCTCTTCTTGTTACAGGTTGAGCATCTCACTATTCACACATGCAACTGCATGAATTTGTGATGTCAAGAAAATCGCCAACTTTTAGAATCAGAAGAGACCACAGTGATTTTCTAGTTCAACATCTTGGGTTTTAGGTAAGCTCTAATTACTGAGCCCCCAAAAGAACTGCCACTCTCTTTTTCAGTCTGGCATACCTTTACCACATGGTGATCATCTGTGTTACAGCTAGACATTTAATGGAAGAGACAAAAATTCTGACTTTAAATGATTAAAAATAAAGATTGAGAATTATCTCTCGATTTCATTTTTCCATACCATTTGTACTCTACAATAACATCATGTATTGGGCTAAAAATTCAAGTCTGAAGATTATAAATTTATATTCTGCACATTCTAATATTCAAAATTTAGAAAATATAGGATCAAAGTATAAATGAAAATATTGTTACATTTAATACCATTCAATCTGAAGACCTACTTATTCATTGGTGCGTGTGGGGGGGTGTGGGTGTGGGTGTGGGTGTGTGTGTGTAGACAGCTTTAGCATTTCCAAGTGTGTTACCTCTATCAGGACACTGCTATCCTAAAGAGGGATGGAGAGAGGGAGAGGGGGAAAGGGAAACGGGGAGAGGAGGAGGGAGAGGGGAAAGGAAAGAAAGAAAAAAGAAAAGAAAAATTAAAAAGAAAAATCCTACAGAGGAGGAACACTGACCGTATCACCAAGGCAAGCAATATAATGCTATGAGCAAACGTGTAGGAAATCAAATGCCTCCTTGGTAAGATTCTACCAAATATGTACTATCGGAAATCACCTTCAAAATACACAAGTTTTTGACAATCAAGATCTCAACCTGAATATACTCAAGTTCTGGGATACAAACTGGAATCCCTTCCCATGGCTTCTCTGCATCTTTTACATCAAACCCCATATGACCAAATTTTTAAAATACAGGACTCCAAAAATCCTCCAAGGGACCACTGTAAAACCTAGAAAGTTGACCCTGGATAGCTGGATAAAGGGACTTAGCCATCCTTCAGTTTGATATAAAAGATAACAATATTAATGAGAAAAGCTGAGAGAAAGAAAAGTTGAGTTGCCCCTTAAACAATATTAGAGTCAAGAAAAAATAAATTAGTTTTTTCATTCAGATGACAGAAGGCGATGGCAGGTCAGAGTGAACTCACAGTAATAAGCAGTGATTGAGGGGTTCCCTGAAGGCAGAAGGAAAAAGATACACAAATAGCAATGTTAAGATTCTGGACTAGCCAGGCACTGTAGCTCTCGCCTGTAATCCCAGCACTTTGGGAGGCTGAGGTGGGCGAATCACTTGAGCTCAGGAGTTCAAGGCCAGCCTGGTCAACATGGCAAAACCCCATCTCTACAAAAATAACACAAAAATTAGATGAGTGTGGTGGTGCATGTCTGTAGTCCCAGCTACTTGGGAGGCTGAGGCAGGAGGATTGCTTGAGCCCAAGAGGCAGAGGTTGCAGTGAGCTGAGATAACACTGATGCACTCCAGCCTGGGCGACAAAGTGAGGCACTGTCTCAAAAAAAAAAAAAAAAAAGATTCGGGATGGTTTTTAATACTAAAGGTTCATGTACTCAAATTTCACTAACTGCATTTATAATAAAATACAATGTACAAGATGTCTTAATTATTATAAACTAAATTAAAATACAGTGGTATAGTGGAGAGGAGGCAAATGACTATGGCAGTGCATCCTTTCATTTCATTAGCTTTCGTTTCAGGCCTATACTTTGTGCACCCAAAGTCAGAAAAACACTTATGAAAGCAATTTAGTTCAGCATGTGGAAGAATGGCATTCAGTGAGCTAAGCCATCACATCACATAAAGAAAATGTAACCATGGCTGCAGAGATTTCATTGGTTCACTCTAAGCTGTTACCAAGAAATGTAACTGAACTGTGGATCCTTTCAACAAATCTGTATATGAGGGGCTGAATATAGAGAACCAATGAACTAAGATCACTGTCATCTTCCTGAAAGATGAAGAGTAACATTCTTTGCCTATCATCATTGGAGGCAATGTTGATGGCCTTCTGGTTTTGATAATTACAATCATTCCATCCAAGAGTGGCATTTTCTCCCCAGCTCTCTTCTTGTGTTAGCAAGGTACATGGCTTTTTAAAAAGAAAATATCAATAATTGAACTTAGCATAGGGAAGGCCCAGATGAAGTCAGAGAATCTGCTCACAGAAAAAAATTAGGATCTGCTCTCTCATCCACTGGGAGACAATATCAACCAATCCTCAAAATTCTAGAGACTTGGTGTCATACTGATTGCTTTTTCCTTTAAGATGATCTAAAGTAGCATTGAACAAACGGTGGACTATCATGGGGTGTTTTCTTTTGTTTTTATTGTTGTTGGTTTTTTTTTTTTTTTTTTTTTTTCTTGAGACAGGGTCTCATCTCACTCTTTCATCCGGGCTGGAGTGCAGTGGCAATTGCAACTTCCACCTCCTGGGCTCAAGTGATTCTCCCCTCTCAGCCTTCTGAGTAAGCTGGGACTACAGGCACACCACCAAGCCAGGCTAATTTTTGGATTTTTTGTAGAGATGGGATTTTATCATATTGCCCAGTCTTGTCTCGGATTCCTGGGTTCAAGCAATCCGCCCACCTCAGTCTCTCAAAGTACTGTGATTACAGGTGTGAGCCAACATATCTAGCCTAGAATATCATTTTGCAATATATTTTCCTAAAAGTGTATGCGCTATGCAAAAAGTAAACTTGGGAAACATTTGATGTTAAACTGTTTTCTTAAAAATATATATATACAGTAGTATAATTTAGAACTAAACTGTAAGCTTCCTGAGGGTATCATCTTTGTATCCATTATGTCTTCATAGAGCTTGGCAGGAATTTATTGTTGAATTAAGCCTAGTTTATGTTTATATAGGCTTAGTACACATGAATATTTATAGTATATTTTCTTAAGGAAAACAACATCACTTGAGTATTCTATAAATCAGGCTTTTTATTGAATAGGACAAAATCTCAGGCTTTCTGCATTTAAAATGTTCACACTTGACTGTAAAAACACACTGGTAAAAACACGTACTTCTCTAGTAATACAATAAATTAGATCAAGGATGCTAAACTCTGTATTCACCTAATATATCAATATTTAGACTAAAAGAAAAGACTAAAAGAAAAAAAGAAAAGGTATCAGACCAACAGTCATAACTCAATTTTTTTGTGTGCAACTACTTTTTACTCCTAGGGACAAAGGAGTTGTCTTTACTTTTATTCCTCTGACCTTCTCTACGGAGCTTGCCGGAAGCTATTGGAATGCACAAATACAAGTTTATCCATGTTCTGAAAAAGGTTTTCCAAGCTGAATAAACCAGACATCTCGCTCCACCAACTACATCATACAAATTTAGTTTATTTACGTATGACCAAGGGATGAATTAATGGCTGAAAAAGAACGAGTGCTAACATCAACCCTGTGATTTTATGAAGTAAAAAGAAATTCTAAATCCTAGAGCTTTGAACCTCTGGCCAAAAGCCCACTAAAAGATAAGATTGTAATACAGTTTATGTTGCTCTGCTCTGTGCAAAGATCCTAGAAACACAAAATGAAATGAGCAGGAAAGAACACCAGGATGGAGATCATTTGTAACAGAACACAGACTGTCTTACAAGATACATTTGCATCAGCCCTTCAGTTCCCAGCCCTATGATTTCAGGAGCACCTTGTGCCTTCCAGAAGGTCAAACACTAGTAGTAATGGACTTGTGAAGAGGAGAGCAGTGAACCAGTTTCAGAAATAACAGAGCATTGTTTCTAGGGAATTAAGAGTATTATTCAACTGGAAGTTGGGACTATCCTACTCCAGGTCGAGAGAGAGTAACTTATTTAAGAAGAATGAATGAAAATGAGTTAGAATACTTTCTACACTAAGGGTGGTCAGAGTATTTTGAAGATTTTTTTAAAATCTCCTTTGCCAAAGGATATACAACAAGCATTCTTGCGTTTCTAAATTACCCTGCATTCTTCAATCTATTCTCCTTCAAGTGTGATTAGAGAACTCTGAGCTTTATTCAGTGCATCAGAGGAAGGTCCAGCGCCTATAATTTTCTCATTCATGAATATTTCTACTTCTAAAAAGAAAAAAGTGTTAGGCAGAAGGTAGGCACAAGACTCAGTCAGTGATATCGTCTGGCTGTGTCCCCACCCAAATCTCATCTTGGAATTGTAGCTCCCATAATTCCTATGTGTCATGGGAGGCACCAAGTGGAAAGTAACTGAATCATGGGGGCAGGTCTTTCCCAGGCTGTTCTCCTGATAGTAAATAAGTCTCATGAGATCTGATGGTTTTATAAAGGGGAGGTCCCTTACACGAGCTCTCTTGCCTGCCACCATATAAGATGTGTCTCTGCTTCTCCTTTGCCTTCTGCCATGATTGTGAGGCCTCCCCAGCCATGCCAAAATGTGAGTCCATTAAACCTCTTTCCTTTATAAATTACCCAGTCTTGGGTATGTCTGTATTAGCAGCATGAGAATGAACTAATACCGTCAGGATCTATTTTCACTCTTTCATAAACTTGTTTGGAGGGCATGGGAAATCCAGTTTGTTTCTCAATTTCAGAATTAGATGAGAAGAATTTATAATTAATTAATTAATTAATGGAAGGTGCTTTGGGTCTTGCAAATGATCAGTATCAATCTGAGATCAAGATCATCTCAAAACCTCTCAGGATCATCACAGGAAGCTTTTTGGTTTGTTTGGTATCTGAATTTGCTTTTATTTTTTAAAAAATTGTTTAAATTCCTTTAGTGAGATAGGTAAAAGCAATACTACCTGTGCCACCCAGTATTTTCCTTTTCTAAAAAAGCTTTATTTATTTTTTCCTTCTAATCAATGGAATCTATAAAGCTTTATTTTTTAGAATAGTTTTAGGTTTATAAAAAGGTTGCCAGGATAGTACAGAGAATTCCCATATACTCAGGAGCCAATTTCTCCTATCATTAACATCTTACACTAGTATGGTACATTTGTTACAATTAATGAGCCAATATTGACACTCTATTAACTATAATAAAGTCCATACTTGTTCAGATTTCCTTAGTTTTTACCTGATGTTCTCTTCCCATTCCAGGATCTCATCCAGGACACCACATTACATTTAGTTGTTGTGTCTCTTTATGTTCCTCTTAACTGTGACAGTTTCTCAGATATTCCTTGTTTTTGATAACCTTGACACTTATGAAGAGTACTGGTCAGGTATTTTGTACAATGCTCATCAATTTGGTTTGTCTGATTTTTCTCATGGTTAAACTGGATTAACGGGATTGGAGGAAGATCACAGAGGCCATTCTCATCACACCATATCAAGGCTATATGCAATCAACATGAGTTATCACTGCTGATGTTAATCTTGATCACGTGGCTGAGGCCGTGTTTGTCAGGTTTCTCCATTAAAGTTACTTTCCCTCCCTTTCCACACATGGAAATCATGGACACAGCCCACACTTAAGGAAAAGAGAGTCAGGCTACCCTTGCTCCTTAATGGGAGAGTATCTACATAAATTATTTGGAATGCTACATGGCAAATTTATCTCTTTCTCCCCCTTTTAGTTATCTATCACTACTTATATATCAGTATGGACTCACGGATATTTATTTCATACTTCGGGTTACAACTTGTTAGTATTTTATTCTGTTGCTCAAATAGTTCCTTTCAGCTTGGGCCACTGGGAGCTCTTCAGTTGGCTCCTGTGTCCCTCTGACAAAGCCCCCCTCATTGTGGGGTTTTTTAAAGCACTTCTTTACTTTTTAGCACTATAATACATTCAAAGCTCATTTTGTATATTTCCTACTGCAGTCCTAGAACTGACCACTTCTCCAAGAGCCCTGGTTGCTTCTATTGGAGAATGGTTATTACAAACCAGGATCTAGGTGCTACATATAATCACTGTTGCTGCACCTAGGCCCTCTCAGGAGACACAGCAAGAAAATATATGTGTATACCAATCTGTGTATACATTCATCTCTGTAAATATTTCTATATGTAACTATCTGTATCCCCATTAAGTATTCACATTACTGATATATCCTTCTCTAATTCATTACCACATGGACCATTCTAGCCTCTTCCTCTTACTCTTCTGTAAATACCCACCCCAACAATGAGAAATCTGGCTTCCACCATCCATTTATTTAACTGCTCAATTCCAGTATACATGTATAACAGTATCAGAACTGTTAACCTATACGCCCATGAAAAACAACTTCATCAACTAGAATACAATACTCAGATGCAGGTCCTTTTGCCTTTAGTCTTTCAGAACTCACTTATTTCCAAATTTACTTAGTTTAGCATTTTTTCTCCTCCCCCCTACCCCTCGCCACATTACAGATGTTTCATACATCTGTAATACAGTCTGTTTAAAAACATTCTGCATTCCATTCTGGGATCTCCTAAACAATTTTTTTTTTAATTTTCATACATTAAAATTCATTCTTTGTGCTGTAAAAGTTCTGTATGTTTTGACAACTGTCACATACCCACTATTCCACTGGATCATACAGAATAGTTCCACTCCCCTAAAACTTCCTCCGTGCTTCACTTATTCAACCCTCCTCAATTCCTGCACTCATGGTAACCACTGATCTCTGTACTGTCACTTTAGTTTTCCATCTTCCATGTCATAATAATGAAATTATATAGAATGTAGCCTTTTTGAATCAGGTTCCACTTTGTAATTTGCATTTATGATTCATCCATGTCTTTTTGTGGTTTTACAGCCTATTTCTTTTTACTGTTGAATAATATTCTACAGTTTGTTTATCCATTCCCCTATTGAAAAACATCTTTAGTTACTTCCATTTTCTGGAGATCATAATATAGCTGCTGTAATAAACATTCATATGCAGGTTTTTGTGTGAACCTAAGTTTTCAAAGGAAATTTCAATATAGCAGTTAACACCATCTCTTCTTCCTGAACAATCTTCCAATTCTGCTACCCATCCACTGAAGTCACCAAAGTCTCTTCCCACCAAACTGGTACATCTGCCCAATAAGCCTCTATTTCTCTAGCACAATTTTCATTGCACATGTGCTAGCCACTCTTTTCAAAGCTCACCTATGAATTCCACTAAATGCAATAAACATTTACTAAGGGACTACTATGTGTCAGGCACTGTATATACTAGGATTCAAAGGATGAATGAAACAGTGGTCATGGCCCTCTACAAGGAAAGCAAAGCACCTCCAGTTAATTCACCCGGAGCACAAGGGACCACAGAAGTGCTTCACAGTGCTCACAAGCTTACCCCAACAGCTGTCCCTTCCTCCTTGCAGCGGCTGTCTTAACCTCAAGTAGAAACTAACTTGGGGCTCTCTAGTGATATGAACTGCCTGTGTATTTTTATTTGAGTCTTGTCTCTCACACTATGCATGCATCTGAGCTAAGTTCCTCGCTTTCTGTATGAATGACAAATCCATCATAATTCTTATCATCCGAGTCAACAGGTGTTCCTTAACCCTCTTCTATCATTACAATACTATTCTTTCCTCCATCTTCATTTTCCTTATAGGGCCTGGAATTGTATACCAGTTATACTCTCGAAAATATAGGAACTAAAAGACTAAGCCAAGTAAGAAGACTGATATGTTAAAGCACTTCTAATTTAATATTGCCTGTATCTCCCCAATTCTTACTTTCCCCAATGGAAATAAGAAAATAGTATAAATAACTAAACCCCTTTCTACTATTTATAAGCAAAATGACTGGATATTGCAAAATGACTTTACAAGGAATATAACACATTTTATTCTGCAAATTTATTTCTCCCTACCTAATTCACATAATCAAGGTACTGCCAGGCACAAACTAACATATGAAGTTCAAGAGTACATGTGACCCTCCTGGAAATTTATCCTACAAAAATAATTCCAGAGAAGAAAAATATGCTATGCAGAAAATGTTCATTACTATGTTATGTATAATAGTGAAAAATTGAAACAACAAAAACAATCCCAAAAGTAGAGGAAAAGATGAGCAAACGTGGATAAATTAGGTCAATGGTATAATACATAACAATTCAAAATAATTGGAAAACAAAATAGAAACTTGGGAAATGTCCCATATTGTAGAATATAAGATTACAAATATATACACTGCAAAAATATGTATATATAGAAAGAACCTGAAAATATATACTTAACCAAAATTTTCCTTGAATTTTTTCTTTTACAATATGAGCCTAGAGAAAAGTTAATGTATCTCTTTATTTTAGATAAGAGTTTTGCAGTTTCTTCCAAACCATATTCAACAGAAAAACAAAAAAAAAAAAAAAAGAAAAAACCTATTAGGGGGTAAAGGGGCAGCTAAGAATAAGTGAACTCAGGAAATGTTGGATAAAAGATCTGATTGAATCTAGGCTTGAATCTAGGCTCTGCTAAACTATTAGTTCTGTTAACTGTGGGATGGTTACTAATCTCTGTGCATCCTCATTTAAATTGAGGATACTTACACTTTTGTGATAACAAAAAAGAAGTACATAACAAGTATATGATAAATGTAAGTTTTATTATTCCATTCATATATGTGTTGATCAGATAATAATGCTGAAGAGAAATACTGTGAAGACTATCAATATAATCTTACAGCAGCACGTATTTTGTGTTCATTATTTGTCTAGTGTTGGGAAACTATAACCACTGAAAATCTGCTCTTAAAATTCATTTTTTTCTGTAAGCTAAGAAAGATAAGAGTCTCATCTTTTTTTTTTTTTTTTTTTTTGAGATGGAGTTTCACTCTTATAGCCCAGGCTGGAGTGCAGTGGCGTGATCTTGGCTCGCTGCAACCTTCGCCTCCCAGATTCAAGCAATTCTCCTGCCTAATCCTCCCAAGTAGCTGGGATTACAGGCGCCCACCACCATGCCCTGCTAATTTTTTTGTAGTTTTAGTAGATACGGGGTTTCACCATGTTGGCCAGACTGGTCTCAAACTCCTGACTTCAAGTGATCCACCTGCCTCAGCCTCCCAAAGTGCTGGGATTACAGGCATGAGCCATGGTGCCCGGCCAAGTCTCACTGTTTTAGAAAATTTCCTTAAAAAAAAAAACGGCCGGGCGCGGTTTTATATTTAGAATAATTTGATAGTTTGAAACCCCTCTCCACTAAAAAATACAAAAAAAAAAAAATCACATGCTGACGTTTTGATATTTCAAATATACTTTTACTCATTTTACTTAGTAACTGTGTTTGTTTTGCTTTTTGTGCTCATTAAAAGGCTTTTTAAAAACTAAAATTTTATTTAAGGAAGGGGACCTGCTTTACTCGTCTTTGTATTTCCCTGCCCCAGGCACAGTACATAACATATATAGGCAACAATTAATAAGTGTCAATTGAATTCTTAAACATTTTTTATTCCCACTGCAAAATTAAATTTTGCAACAACGTGGCAAAGAAATAATTATCATTGCATGTTAATAATGCAATTTTCCAAAAAGGTAAACCTGTTTTATTCTAGAACCTCTAGAACCTTTCATTAATATAATCCAAAAACTACCTGCACAAGAAACCAAGAGACTGGGCTCTTTAGACATATTAATATCTTGGGTTGCTGAAGACAACTTGGGTTGAGAATTTAATGCTTGAAAACAGTAAGTTCTTCTAAAATGCTTGCCCCTACAATTATGAATGTGACTGACACCCAAGATTAGTTTCCCTCATTTCAAGAAAGAGGTTAAAATTAAATTTCTAATAAGAAGATCACCTCAAAAGAAGAAGAAAAAAAAACATGGGGTTAACAGGATCTGCTGAGTCAATAGCTGCCCTGACATGGCATACCGCATCCATATAATATTTTCACGCAGGTGTCTCCAGCATTATCACGCCATCACCTTTCTGCTTTTATCCTCAACTTTTACTCTCTCATTCTGACATATTCAAAGGAGCTGTTAAACTGCTACACACTGCCTGCAACAAAGGCAGTTAGAACCACTGGATCAACCAAAGATAACACTCTCGAGCATGATCATTAGTGTCACCCTCTCTTTACCCCCACCCCGGATAAGAAACATCTGGGCTGATCTCTACTGTACACAATAAATTTGGGGGGACCTGCCTGACATCTAGCCACTAAAGATGAATGTTTGTTTACAAAACACAGAACAGCACCTGCAAAAATCTGGCCTTATATCTTTGGTAAATCTTCACTGTTTCAAATTACTCTAGTGAGCCACAAAATAAAACAAACTGCTTAATCCAGCCTGAGTTGTAACTAAGCAGCTGTGCTTTACTGATAGAAATTGAAGAGTAAGAGTTACAAATCACATATTTAATATTATAAAGGCATCTACATTGTATTTGATAAATATAGACACCCTGAAGAAGTAAAGAACCACCCTACACCCTGCCAAGCATACAACGTCAAAACAATGAAAAATGTTAAGACTGCAGCTCATAATGAGTCATTCTACTACGAGGGGGGTGTTGGCAGGCAATTTCTGAGGGAAAAGTAATGTCTGAGCTTGGAATAAGCAGTCTCTCTCTATCAAAGAAGTGGACACTTAAGAACTGCTTCAGACTGCTCATAAATATTCCCATTCACAGGCAGACACCAGGTGGTCTCCCTAACCTGATTGTGAGTAGAAGCCATTCTAAGAAAAACAAAAACCAAACGAAAGAGTAAGTGTTTTCTCGGTTCCTTGGTCCACTATGGGAGGGGAAATAAGCTGCTGTCCTATGGAAGACACTTAAGGATTTTTCCTCCAGTGACTCCATCATCTTCAGGATCATAACATTACAATCGTTAAGTAATCACATTTTTTCTAACAGAAGCCAAAACATACACACACACACACATACATACACACACACACACACAGTCTCTCTACATGAACTTGTTCTTTGAACCACAGACACATAATTCTAGTAACTAAATGTAAAAATCTAGTAACTAAATGTTTTTTAAAAAAGTTAGAAATCCAATTCTTTTACTGGTCCTATGATATACTCTGTTGGAATGGTAGTTCAATAATGATTTATCTTTATTGGTAACATTCACTCTTTCAAGGATTTCAGTATCTTTGCAAAAAATGAAAATATCACAAACAGTCTAAAGAATTTAGAGTTACATGCTGAATAAACAAAACAAAAATACTACTGTGTTGTATAATGTAAATATATTTAAGCCAATCATTATCACGTGACAATTTTGATCTGAGTAAGGTAAAGGCAAGCTATGAAATATTTTAGAAAACTTTTTTTACTTTAAATTCCTGAGTTTTTAAAGGAAATGACAGATGTGCACACATACTTAATTGGTAACAATAAACAGTTCATGTTATCAATAATTTGGAGAAAAAGTCTCTTTAAAAATAAAACTGATAGATTTATGAAAATAAACACTGGGACAGATGTGTATATCAAATGGGAATTAGGCAGTGAGACTGGGCCTTGCACAAGCTGTTGCTCTTTCCTAGTCTACCCTGCCTTTCTATTTAGAGCAATGTATGCAGGCCGATGTAGAGAAAGTAAAATGAATGTATTTCCTTCCTTCAGAGTAGACATACGCTTGATACATGTTTATGAAAGGAGAAAATGAAGGAAGAATGGATGGAAATATGGAGCAAAGGAAGGAAGGAAGGAATGACAGCAAGTAGGTAGCAATGCAATAGAGTCTAAATGAGAACTAAACTTTGATTATTTCCCCTTTAACATTTGTTTCAATAATGTGCTGTAGAACATCTCAATGTTTACTCAATGAGATGCTTGTGCTCTTTTAACCTAATGAAATAGAAATACTTTTGTCAGTCTTATTTATTTTTTAAATGTAACATCATAATTTTAGTTACTATAATTATTTAGATGTAGTATACCAATTCAGACTATTCACCCATCAAATCTTTCAATAACCTCACCCAGCAGAGGTCCATGATATGCCTTAAGAGAGAGAATGGACCAAGCACAGTCATAACTGGGGGTTCATATTGAAAAAATTAGAATGCAGTTAACCAAATATAACACATTTATCAATAGGATGGGGAAATTCCTTTTTGACCTTAAGACTAATTAACAGGTTTCTTAAAATAGAAGCATTTCTTACAGTTATTTACATGATATTACATAAAGTATAACTTAACTTGAAAACAAGATTGTCTGTACAAAGATGCCATTACATAATATTTGGTGAAATCTCTTAATAATAAATTTCATAGGCTATCTAAAAAAAAAAAAAATTAAATTAAAAAAATAAAAATAAAAATAAAACAGGCCAGGCGCGGTGGTTCACTCCTGTAACCCAACACTTTGGGAGGCTAAGGCGGGCAGATAGATCTCTTGAGGTCAAGAATTCAAGACCAGCCTGGCCAACATGGTGAAACCCCATCTCTACTGAAAACATAAAAATTAGCCAGGCATGGTGGCATGCACTTGTAATCTCAGCTACTTGGGAGGCTGATGCAGGAGAATGGCTTGAACCCAGGAGGTGGAGTTTGCAGCGAGCCGAGATCACGCCACTGCACTCCAGCCTGGGTGACAGAGCGAGACCCGGTCTCAAAAAAATAATAATAATAAACAATAAAATAAAAATAAAATCATTTTTTAAAGACTAACAGAAATCAGCAAAGGTTGTATTTTTAGCTGTACGGTTTCATTATGTCACATAAAGGAGACAAAAAAAAGGTGACATAGGCTATTAAATATCTTTTTTTTCCTAGATTGAAAAGACATTTCTTAACAATAAAAAT
Organism: Macaca thibetana thibetana; assembly: GCF_024542745.1. Lineage (NCBI taxonomy): Eukaryota > Metazoa > Chordata > Mammalia > Primates > Cercopithecidae > Macaca > Macaca thibetana. The sequence goes on along the minus strand of NC_065581.1, from coordinate 38,840,669 downwards.
TTTAATCCAAAAGTGAGATTGGACTCACCAGATTACAAATTACAGATGGAAAACCGTATGTGTACAATGAAATCATCTGGTGGTCATCAACTTAAGTACATGATCAAACATGGCAATACCAAGAGAAGCACAATCTGATGTTATGGAATGTGATGCAGTAACAAATGCACGTCATCTAATAAAGTATTACTGCCAAAAAAATGTTTAGGCTGAACTGAATTGTGAGGAAACCAATTAGATAAATGCAGAATGCTGGACACTACAAAACACACTTTGATCAAGGCTTAGACTCTTCAAAAAAAATTACAGGAAAAACAAAGAAACAAACCAAAAATTGTCAAAAGAACCCACGTGGATGAAAATAATGAGCGGTGACAACGTGCTAGCAGCCCTTGCTCTCCAGCACCTCCTCAGCCTGCCCGTCCACTCTGGCGGCGCTTTTGAGGAGCCCTTCAGTCTGCCATGTACTGTGGGGAGCCCCTCTCTGGGCTGGCGGAGGCTGGAGCCGCCTCCCTCTGCTTGCTGGGAGGTGTGAAGGGAGCGGCGAGGGCTGGAACCAGGGCTGCACGCAGTGCTCACAGGCCAGTGCAAATTCCGGCAGGCAGGCATGGGGGCCGACTCAGCGGGCCCCACACATGGAGCGGCCTGCTGGCACCACAGGCCCAGGGCAGTGAGGGGCTTAGCACCCAGGCCAGCAGCTGCAGAGGGTGTGCCGGGCCGCCAGCACTGCACTGGAGTTCTCACCTGGCCTCAGCTGCCTCCCTGCAGGGCACGGCTGGTGACCTACAGCCTGCCATACCCTAACCCCCCCAACCCCCCCAACTCCCCCCAACCTACCCCCCGCAGTGGGCTCCCCTGGGGCCTGAGCCTCCCGGACCGGCCACGCCCCCTGCTCTGTGCGCTGGGTCCCATCAACCTCCCAGGGGCTCAGGAGTCTGGTGGGGACTTGGGGAACTTTCATATCTAGCTAAGAGATCATAAACGCACCAATCAGCACTCTGTGTGTAGCTCAGGGTTTGTAAATACACCAATCAGTACTCTGTGTCTAGCTCAGGGTTTGTGAACACACCAATCAGTACTCTGTGTCTAGCTCAAGGTTTGTAAATACACCAGTTGGTACTCTGTATCTAGGTAACCTAGTGGGGACTTGGAAAACTTTTATGTCTAGCTAGAGGATTGTAAATGCACCAATCAGCACCCTGTCAAAATGGTCCAATCAGCTCTCTGTAAACTGGACCAATCAGCAGGATGTGGGTGGGGCCAGATAAGAGAATAAAAGCAGGTTGCCCAAGCTAGCTAGCCGGCAACCCACTCAGGTCCCCTTCCACACTGTGGAAGCTTTGTTCTTTTGCACCTTGCAATAAATCTTGCTGCTGCTCCCTCTTTGGGTGCACGCTGCCTTTATGAGCTGTAACACTCACCGCGAAGATCTGCAGCTTCACTCCTGAAGCCAGGGAGACCACAAACCCACTGGGAAGAACAAACAACTCCAGAAGCATTGCCTTTAAGAGCTGTAACACTCACGGCGAGCGTCCGCGGCTTCATTCTTGAAGTCAGTGAGACCAAGAATCCACCAATTCCGGACACAATAAGAGAGACATAATCAAACACTTAAACCTAATCTTGGATTAGTTTTAAAACTACGATAAAAAACATCTGAGAGACAATTAAAGCTATGTGAATGGGATTATATATTCAATGCTATGGAATTATTGATATTTTTCTTAGGTATATTTCTTAATACTGTGGCCATGTAAAATAATATCCTTATTCTTGGGGAGAATATGCTGAAGAATTTAAGGGTGGAGTGTCAATGTTTGCAACTAGCTACAAAACAGAAAAAAAACAAAGGGAGAAGAAGAGAGGGAAAGCATACGTGGAAAAATGAGAGTAACTGGTCAGTCTCAGTGAAAGATACATAGGAATTCACTGTTCCAGTGTTTTAACTTTCCTGTAGTTTTGAACCTTTTTAAACAATAAAGATGATAGAGGGGAAGAATGATTGTGGGAGCTCCACTGTTCATCTATTTGCACTACTAGGTTTTGCTTCTATTGCTTCAACACACCCAAATCATCATTTTCTCTCAGCAGCAAACGATAAATTAAATGCTGATACATGATGGGCAGCAAATATATAAAATTCCTTTTTTTGTAAGCATAGGAAATATTGTCTAGAAATACAAATTCAAAAGAGAGCCCTTTAAGGGCGAGTGAATTTAAAAGCCTAGTCTAAGAAACAACACAGTTCCCAAACTTGTTACATAAGTAACAAGAAAAGTCCCAATTTTTTAAAAAGCCAGTCAGCAAGAGTAAAGTATTTTCAAAAAATGCAAATCACACTGCCCACTTATAAATTTAAAGGTATTACCAAACATGATTTATCCCCATAGGCACGAAAACGTTAACATTTCATACATTTATTTTCAAATGGGTTAAATGTCAAAAGAATGCTGAACGAATATAAAAGTTTAATAACCAAAACTATTTCTGGTAGGATTTCATTGAGTAGCTTATAACAGCTAAAAGATTAAAAAACAATCACTGAAAAATATGAAACTCCAAAATAGGGTCTCTAAAGCATAAGAAAACTGTGACAAACACATAGTGGGTACTCAGATATTTGCTAAATGAATACTTAATTGAAGACAAAAGTACACCACACGCCTTTGAAATACGCCACTGTCCAGAAACACTGGGGCAAGTGAAACTTCCCTGTTTAAAACTGCAACAACCCCAGTACTTTAGGAGGTCAAGACAGGGGGCTCACCTGAGGTCAGGAGTTCGTGACCAGCCTGGCCAACACGGTGAAACCCCATCTCTACTAAAAATACAAAAAAAATACAAAAATTAGCCAGGCGTAAGGGCAGGCTCCTGTAATTCCAGCTATTCAGGAGGATGACGCAGGAGAATCGCTTGAACTTGGGAGGCAGAAATTGCAGTGAGCCGAGATTATACCACTGCACTCCAGCCTGGGCAACCGAGTGAAACTCGGTCTCAAAGAAAAAAAAAAATTTTAATAAAATAAAAATTAAAATAAATAAAAATAATCACAAATCCTAAGGGGATCCTCCTTCACAACAGTCTCCACAGACACAGAGGGAAAATGCCTGTCCAATGAGTCAAGACGCTGAGTTCTGGAAACCAATGTCAGCACACGTGACTACCTTTTAAGAATCAGGTGGAGTTATTCCTTAGACTCCTGGGATTTCCAGAGACCCTCCTCCAGTGGGAAATATTCAAACCCACAGAACTTAAAAAAAGAGATCTTTCAAAGGACATTGGGTTATATGTGACAGGACATCCTTACTGAAAACTGACTCCCAGGAATACAAACTCTTATCCCTGACTGAACTTTTAAGAGACAGAAAAGCATGTAAAGGATGCCTGCTATGCCTGGGGTCATTCTTTCTGCATTAACTAAAACAAGCTTCCTTCCACGTCTATAACTAATTAGACTAAGAATCTGTAATGGGGGTGGCCAAGAGGAAAGGGTGAGAAAGAGTGCTGGTTAAACTGGCACCATGTGAAACAGCTGTCATTGGCCACATGTGGCTATTAAGCACTTAAAATGTGACTGGTCTGAACTGTGATGTGCTTAAGTACAAAAGACACACCAAATTAAGTGACTTAGTATAAAGAAAATAATATTTTAAAACCTTAATACTTTTATACTGATTATATTTTAAAATATTTCACGTATGTTGTGTTAAAATAATTTATTTTGCATTGTTTTGATTTTGCTTACATGGCTATCAGAAGTTTTAAAATTATGTTACATATTTTTATTGAGCAGCACTGGGTCAGACACTCTGACCAAAGAGAGAGCTCAGTAAAAGCACCAGCAACTCATATTTATTAGGAGCACTTGCCACGTTTCAATTATGTGCTATTTCAAATACAGTATTTCTCTTACTCTTCACAGCAGCTCTAAGAAGTACATGTCCTGGGTTCAACGAAAGCAAACTGTGGCTGGAGGGGAAGAGGAATACACACAGAAAAGTACCCCAAATCACAGCCTAGTAAATACCAGAACAGGAAATTGAATGCAAAACTCTGATTCCAGAGATTAAGCTCAGAACCCCTAGGCCAGTGATTCTCAAAGTATTGTCCAGGACTATCACCATCACCTGAAAACTTACTAAAAACAAAAATTCTCCAGCTCTTACCCGGACCTAGAGAGTTAAATTCTGGAGGTGGGACTTAGTTAACAGTCTAGAGTTTAACAAGCCCTCCAGATGATGCTGCTTCAGCCCTCAAGTTAGAGAGCCACTGCCCTGGGCTATACCAGTAACAGCCAACGAAATCCTCCCAGAGGATAAATATAAGAAGCATGAGACAATGCTAGTCTCCGTTATGGTTATCTTTTCTTGAAACTCTTCGAGAAAACTGCTCCATGTCCCAGATTAGGTGAGCACTGTGCCTCTGGCTCTGCATCCAACTTTCTAGAGTATCACTTCAACAACCTTCTTCTAGAAACAGCATTTCACTTAACATCCAGATGGATCCCAGATTTAAATGCAAATAAAATCACAAAAACTAAAATCACAAAAACTACCATGCCAGCCAACACTGGCTTCTTTGCTGTTCCTGAACCCATGCTGGAACACTCCCAGTTTCATGGCCCTTGCAATTGGTGTCACCTCTGCCTAGCACTCTTTCCCCAGATAACTTATATGGCTTGATCTTTATTGCTATGGACTGAATGTTTGTGTCCCTCCAAAATTCGTTGTTGAAGCCTATTCCTCAATGTGATGGTATTAGAATGTGGTGCCTTGTGGGGCTATTTAAGTCATGAAGGTAGAGTTCTTATGAATGGGATTAGTGAATGGGATCAGTGTCCTTATAAAAAGAAACGAGAGAGCTGCTCTCTTTTTTTTCTCTCTCTCTACCATGTGGACACAGCAAGAAGGTGTCTGTAAACCAGGGAGAGGGTCTTCACAAAGAACCCAATGGCCAGCACATTATTGTTTTAGCCACCCAAACCATGGTATTTTAAGATAGAGACTTTGCCAATTTTATTTTCTGCTATATCCCTATGCTAGGATAGTACCTGGTATACCTCAAATGTTTAGCTCAGCTGGGCATGGTGGCTCACGCCTATAATCCCAGCACTTTGGGAGGCCAAGGAGGGCAGGTGTCACCTGAGGTCAGGAGTTGGAGGCCCACCTGGCCAATATGGCAAAATCCCGTCTCTACCAAAAATACAAAAAATTAGCTGGGCATGGTGGCAGGTGCCTGTAATCCCAGCTAATGGGGAGGCTGAGGGAGGAGAATTGCTTGAAACTGGGAAGTGGAAACTGCAGTGAGCCGAGATAACACCACTGCACTCCAGCCTGGGCGACAGAGCAAGACTCTGTCTCAAAAAAAAAAAAAAAAAGTTCAGCTAAATATTTGTGAAATGAATAAAACTAGACCCTTTAAAAAACATGCAAACAAGCACACCACTCAGGAAGCTGCTCTCTGCTCTATTTCTGGAGACCAAGAGCCCCTAACATAAAGCAAATATTTAATAATGTTGGAAGGAGGGAGGAAAGGAGGAGCTAAGAATCTAAGTTAATCACATCCTTAAATAACCAACAGGAACAAGAGAAACTAGAAGAACTATGAAGACAAATCAATGCTAGGTATTTGTTTTAACTCAGAATGAGGCTGGCTTGAAAGATACAGAGCCGAGTAAGCATTTAGGAAGCAGTATATTGTAATTTTACAAAACAAAACAAAAAACAGTAAGCTTGTAAACAGAATCTTTATTGAGAGAAAATGAACAGCTTGAACTACATGGGGGAAAACAATGCATAATGTCAGGAATTGAGAGAGACAAAGACAAAATAAAAAAATTTTTAGGCCGGGCGCGGTGGCTCAAGCCTGTAATCCCAGCACTTTGGGAGGCCGAGATGGGTGGATCACGAGGTCAGGAGATCGAGACCATCCTGGCTAACACGGTGAAACCCCATCTCTACTAAAAAATACAAAAAACTAGCCGGGCGAGGTGGCGGGCGCCTGTAGTCCCAGCTACTCAGGAGGCTGAGGCAGGAGAATGGCGTGAACCCAGGAGGCGGAGCTTGCAGTGAGCCGAGATCCGGCCACTGCACTCCAGCCTGGGCGACAGAGCGAGACTCCGTCTCAAAAAAAAAAAAAAAAAATTTTAGAGCAATGACATTTCTGACAGGGGTGGTAATGAGGAAAAGTTTGCAACAGATGTAGTGAGATACCACAGCAAGGACAAAATTTGGCAGGAATAAAAGCATAAAGGTCAAACTGGAGATACATATTGAGACCACATATTTACACAGCTTACTAGGAAAGCAGCATCGAAGTTCATATGCAGTGATACAGAAAGAATCCTATGTACTTCTACAGCTGTCAGGAAAAAGCATTAATCACAGGCCAATGGGGTAATAATAATGTAAAGGCAAAGAAAGTTACTATAGGAACTTTGCTTCCAGTTTTTCTACTTATTGGCAAAATTAATATTTTCTTCTAAGGAAGCATTAAAAACTTTTTAAAAAAAATTTAATTTACACAATACTTCCAACTCCAATAACTTTAACCAGTAGTTTTTAAAGCAAGCTCTGTAAGAGTAAGAATATGCAAGTAATTAGAATAGTTCTGGACTTGCCTGAGAAACTCAGAATTTACTCCCGGAAAATACTAAATCTATTCAAGAGATTATTTTAAAGAGGATGTTTCATTTTGAAGGCATGTCCAACAGTAATAATGCAACTTTCTACAGAAAGGGAGCTGAGACCAAAGTATGACCGAGGGTCACTACATCTGTGCCACTTTCCAGTGAGGAGAGTTGGAATGTCACCCCAACCTGAGTATCTGGCTCCTGCTCCTCTCCCTTCTCTCCATCCTGATTCAACAAAGCACCAACAAATGATCTCAGAAATTCTGTGGCAGAACAGTAGTGCTTACACAGGGGTTAAGACTTAGAGTCACTAAGTCTGGAGCAGGGCCAGGGTATTTAAAGTTTACAAAGGTTCTGCAGGTGAGTTGGAACAACCATTTGAAGCAGTACAACCACTTCATTGAGATGCCTACTACATTTTTAGATTTACAGATTCAGATTTATAGTCCCACTAACACACACAAGTATAGGTATCATCATCTTTATCAGAATAATACACTCCAGGGTCTAAAGTTTCTATAAAATTAATTCTATGCCCACTACTAACTCATTTGATTGTAAACATTTTTGGCAATGCTCACCAATTGAAAGAAATGCTAAATATTGCTACTAGGAGGACTTTTTGAGCAAATTCAAAACTGAATCATTTTTTCCAAAATCTAGAAATGTATTCCTCTGAACATCACCACCTGCAACCTCTGACTCATCATATCACAAAAATGAGTTTCTCTCATGCTCAGAATTCCATTGGTTACTCACTTCTAACTCCACTCGTTTGCTCTGAGTTTATAATGTTTTCTAGAACTGGGATTAAATTTCACACTTTACAGCAGGTAACGCAATCTGATTCAAAGTAAAGTCCCATTCCAGCCTAAATATTCTTAAATATTTTCAAGGCTTTTAATGCTCAGAGATAAATCATTGCCCTATATTTGTGAAATGTAAATTCTGACACTGATAAGTTGTGGGCTATCTGAATGAGAACATGTCTTACTTATCTTTGTATTCCCTGTGCCTGGAACATTTAGTAAACATTCTAGTTTTTTTTTTTTTTCACTGATATAGTTGTCACTTATTAGGTTGGTGCAAAAGTAATTGTGGTTTTAATAAAGTATTAATTGCTTTTTAATACTTAGGCTTCTTAATGAGGGGAAAATACGCACCTTCCTGGTTAAGTATGGATAGGTAAATAATATAACATTCATCCCTTCTTCAGAGACTCATCCTTTGCTATAATGATTGAACTTTCCTAAATAGAGAAAGAAGAGTAAATGAACTGCCAAAATGCAAAAATAAATACATAAATAATTTTAAAAGCCAGGTCAACATAAAGCTGGACAGACAGGGTTGGGAGGTATTCAGGTTTTTACTAATTTAAACGCTTATTTTTATCCACTAAACTAAGGATAAAAAAAACCAACAACTGTCACTTAAGAAAACTGGTGGTTATTTCTTCACTCCCCAAGGAAGATGTTTCTTTGCACAGCAGGTACTGGTAGTGGCTTACTGAACATAACTTCTGGTGCCTATAATAACATGCAACCACTACCACCACCCCCAAAATCCATTTAAATCCTCACCTTCCCATAGGAGCTTAGTCACTTAACAGACCACAAACTCCAATGTCTAAAGGATAGGGCAGGTAATGTAAGTGAGTAAAGTAAGCTAGGCTCAGGACTACAGGGAGTAGTTTAAACTGGCAAACTCAAGGATACCTGCCAGTCTAAAGGGCAATATCTACTCAACTCCTGCCAATCAGAGCCACAAAGAAATGTAAAAAGAAAAAAAAAGTATATTTTGTAAAGAGAAGCCAAACTCAGAATTTATGTGACATCTCCCCTATTTTGAAAACACTGCAGGCCAAATCAAACGTATCTGCAGACAATGTCTACTTTTGTGTTTTCCTTCTAAAATACAAACGTCCCTGAGAGAGCTGGTTATCTATTTCAGTCTTGGGACAGCAACAAAATGCTTTTAGCACAGGAGGTGCTCAATAAAGACTTGTTAGATGGATAGATGGATAGATCTGAGATTACAAAATATTTCAGGCATAAAAAGACTAGAATAATAAAAAGCAAATTTCACATAGCTTCACAACTTGACAAACATCTGCCTCTCCTGTCTCATCTACTTCTTCTAACTTAATTCTCCTTTATCTGTTTCGCTTTTTTCTTTCTCAACTACATGTGCTTTGCTATGTTGGTGGCACTGTGAACCTTAAGTAGTAACACCAACCTAAACTTTATCTATTTATTTATTTTTTTGGAGACAGGGTCTCACTGGGTCACCAGGCTGGAAAACAGTGACACAATCTCAGCTCACTGCAGCCTCAACCTCCTGGGCGCAAGCAATCCTTCCACCTCAGCCTCCCGAGTAGCTGGGACCACAGGCATGTGCCACCAGGCCTGACGGGGTGGGGGTGTGTGTGGGTGTGTGTGTGTGTGCACGTGTGCACGTGCATAGAGACAGGGTTTCGCCATGTTGCCCAGGCTGGTCTCGTATCCCTGTGCTCAAGCTATCTGCCCGCCTCAGCCTCCCCAAGTGCTTGGATTACAGGCATGAGCCTAGGTTCTTAATGTATCAGTATTTGTTAAACTGAGTTATTCCATTACAAAGAAATGTTTGTTTTATTTTATTTTTTATTTTGCTACATTGCCCAGGCTGGCCTCAAACTCCAGGGCACAAGTGATCCTCCTATCTCCACCTCCTAAGAAGCTGCGACTACAGGCACATGCCACCACACCCAGCTTAAATTTTATTTTATAAAAGAATTCCCCTTGAGTATCACATTCCTCTAGTACCTTACATACCTGATGCTCAATAAACACTCACTGCCTAGTTTACAGATCTTTATTTAATAAGCTAAAGACTGAGAGAAAATAAAACTAAAGTACTAGAAGTCTTATATTGTTGAACAATTAGAAATAAAACATCCCTTTTTAATTTTTTCAGACAATTTTCACATTCAACTTTTGAGACTGCTGAAGGAAGTATAACTGCTGCAGTAGCCCCATGAACACATAACACATACAGCAATGACCTCTCTGATAATTAACAGCCTAAGTCCTAGGCTTCTGTAGTCTCGAAATAGAGATGCAATGACAACTGCAACTGGCCCATTCCACTGGTTCAGACCAGCTTAGTTGGATCTAGCTGAAACTTGCCTTAGCCTCTGGACGAGTAGCTCACTCTTACAGATAAGAGTACTGGACACCTGGATGCTGGGATGTGGAAGTCCACTGGGCTTCAGTAGAAGTTTTAAATAAATCACTTTTAAGATAAAGTTTCTGCCAACTAGCTTTCCGCAGTGATACACTGCTTTGTTCAAATTATGTAATCAAATATAATTCAAATGCTTTCAGAAAGTACCATCTTTACATCCTACCATCAACTATAGAGGAACTCATAAGGGAGTGATTGTTGTTCAAATGTTTACTTTGCTTCTAGTACCACCTGGGGGAATGTGAAAGCTAAGACCACACATCTGAGCCCCCATTCCAACCTCATGGCTCTGCCACTGATAATATACTCCCTCTTCTCATATGTACAATGGGAAACCTGGACAGTTTTACCTTAAAAGCTCTTAACACTTAGTTCATCTGACTCAATTTTTGTTTTAGTTTCTTTCTCAGCAGTTCTAACTAATTGTAAGAATTGGCATTTCATTACCTTTATTCTTTGAGTCACTGGAAGAAATTTCATGCTGTATCTTGCAATTACCATATTGGTCCATTAGATTCATTTTATAAATATAATACACATTATGGAAGTTTAGTGATCTTATTTTTCCTGTATCTTGAAACATGTTAACATTTCATCATCCAGAGAGTTAGTTTACCACTACTCATCAATTATATCCAACTATGCTTTCAAAAAGACTACAGAATAAGGAAAATAAAAATGATGGAATCACCTCCACTGAAAGATGATGCAATCATGAAATAAATTTCATTGCACTGCCCAAAGTCAGTCATGTGTTGCTGAACAATGGGGTTACGTTCTGAAAAACACAATTTCATTGTTGTCTGAACATCATAGAGTGAACTTCCACAAACCTGGATGGTATAGTCTAGTATACACTTAGGCTATATGGTATAGCCTATTGCTCTTAGACTACAAATCTGTATAAGCATGTTAGTATACTGAATACTGTAGGCAATTATAAAACAAAGGTATTTGTGTATCTAAACATATCTGAAAATAGAAAAGGCACAGTAAAAATACCATATAAAAGATAAAAAATGGGGCCAGGGGTGGGGGGTGGCTCATGCCTATAATCCCAGCACTCTGGGAGGTCAAGGCGGGCAGATCACCTGAGATGAGGACTTCAAGACCAGCCTGACCAACATGGAGGAACTCCGTCTCTACTAAAAATATAAAATTAGCCGGACGTGGTGGTGCATGCCTGTAATCCCAGCTACTTGGGAGGCTAAGGCAGGAGAATCGCTTGAACCCAGGAGGCAGTGGTTGCAGTGAGCTGAGGTAGCGCCATTGCACTCCAGCCTGGGCAACAAGAGCAAAAGTTCATCTGAAAAAAAAAAAGATAAAAAATAGTACACCTGTATAGGACACTTACCATGCAAGGAGCTTACAGGACTGGAAGGTGCTCTGCATAAGTGAATGGTCAGTAAATGTGAAGGCCTAGCACATTACTGTGGGGTTTATAAACTGTACACATGGTACACTAAATTATTTTTTAAAATATTTTTTCCTTCTACAATAATAAACTAACCTTAGCTCACTGTCACTTTTATATTATAAAACTTTAAAATTTTTTAAACCTTGGACTCTTTTGTATTAACATTTAGCCTACAACACAAACACAACGTAACAGCTGTACAAAAATATTTTGTTTATAGCCTTATTGTATACGCTTTTTTCTACTTTAAAACATTTTTAGTTTTACTTTTTAAACTTTTTGTTAAAAACTGCAACACAAACACATACATTAGCCTAAGCCAACACAGGGTAAGGATCATCAGCATCACCGTCTTCCACCTCCACAAGGATCTTTTCCCACTGGAAGGTCTTCAGGGGTAGTAACAGGTATAGAGTTATCATCTCCCGTGAAAACACTGCCTTCTTCCAGAATACCTCCTGAAGGAGCTGCCTGAGGCTATTTTACAGTTAACTTTAAAAAAATAAATACCACACTCTAAGGATAGATAGCATAGTAAATACATAAACCAGTAACACAGTCATTTCTTGTCATTATCAAGCATTATGTGGTGTACATAATTGTACTGGCTATACTTTTATACAACTGGCAGCACAGTAGATATACTTACACAAGCATCACCATAAACACATGCGTAATGTATTCTGTTAGGATGGCTACCATGTCGCTAGGCAACAGGAGTTTTTCAGTTCCATTATAATTTTATGGGACCACTGTTGTATATGTGGTCTGTCCTTGATGGAAACACTGTTACACAAGACTATATTTGCATCATCTTTCACCCTCTAGAAGGCTGCTCCACTGCTTATGTAATTTGCAAATATAAAAATATATATAATTGGCTACATTTTTATTGTACAACCGTGAAAGGAAAATAAATCTCGGGACCCAAAATCACTAAGCCAAAGGAAAAAGTCAAGCTGGTAATTGCATATGGCAAATCTGCCTCTCATTCTATCCCTAAATAAGATACCTATGAAGATAAAAAAGCTACATAACTCCCTCACAATTTACCCACAAGGAAATTCCTCGTGGACAAAGGACAGACAGAACTCAAAGTTGTCCCTCTGCTCACATGAGACAAATGCATATCTGATTGCTTCCTTTGCCCTATTGTTTCACTAAGCAAGACTACGGCATAAGTGACCATTCTTGTAAATGGTGTATTCCGTGAAAGGTTAATCAGAAACTCGAAAGAATGAAAGTGTCATTTACCTGCTTATGACCCAGAAGCCCTCTCCCCACTTTGAGTTGTCCAGACTGAACCACTGTACATCTTACATATACTGACTAATGTCTCACGTCTCCTTAAAATACATAAAACCAAGCTGTGTGTGCCCTGACCACGCTGGGCACATGTCATTAGGACCTTCTGAGGCTTTGTAACAGGTGCATCCTTAACCCTGGCAAAATAAACTTCCAAAATTGAGACTTGTCTCAGTTACTCTTCGGTTTACACAACTCATGTTGATCTTCTACAAGGAAAAAATTTTTAAATAACATTATTTCCCCCACAAGCCACCACCCAGAGTCAAACACTATATATTTTGGTGTTTCACATCAAAAATATACATATATATTTACATATTACATATTTTAAATTTAGAATTTATAACAAAACTTCTTGAGAATTCCATGATCCTCCTACAGTAACAATGAGCATTCTAAAGCACCTACCTAACCATGACCAAAAATCACAATACCCTAAGATCTCATTATAGCGGTCACAGACATGAAGCTGATGATCCTGGCTTCAATATGGGTGAAAATAGTTATTTTAAAAAAAGAATTTTCACAGAAAAGCATCACTTAGTCCAAATTTGAGACAAAGATAACAGCTGTCTTCTCATTCCAGAGTCCTGAACAAGGTTGTACTGTGATTTATAACTGTTGACCTCAACATGCTGTAGTTTCTGTTTAAATGCCCCAAATGTTTCCAAATACAAGAAACAAGCTATTCCTATGAAGAAAATAGCATCCTAAGTCAGCCAAAATTCTTCTACTTATACATCTATTACCACAAGTATCCCGATCAGCCTCTAGGCTGGAAGTACAAGCTAGGTATGGTTGCCTTAGGCTCAGACCACTGATTTCTCATTTCCCTTTTAGATAACTCAGTGACTTAAATGTACCCCCTGATCCTTGCTATGTTCTCCTGGTGCCCTTAGAAGTATATTCCAATTGTGCTTTTTTGTGCACAAGAACAAATAGAAAGCAGAGAAATAAATTCCCGTTATAAATTTTCCAAGAGGAATCTACTTCACCAAGCTGGGTACTGCTTACCCTACAATTAATTTTAATATTGTAGCAGGGAAGACTTTTTTCCTTTATGTTTTAATCTGGGGACAAGAACAAATCCAGTAATAGAACGTCAACATTAATTTGAGGGGAGATGAAAAATGACTTAATAACACTGCAGCAGGATTAATATTGTACGATAGATCATGAAGCCATAAAACTCTTGACAAATTCATTTTTGTATCGCTGTATATTCTTGCTAATAGGGCAGGGCATATCTGAAAAGCTGTTAATACCTTACTGCACAAATGCCGATCAAATTGTACTGCAAGGGGATGTATTGTGCAGGAGGTAGAAGAAGAGAATTGTCCTCACCCATTGCAGTTTGCAGTTAAATGTAGCAGAAAGAAGAATAAGGGCAGAGTGGTTTCAAGCAGGAAGCTAACACTTGCTTCAAATCAAGTGATACAATTCAGAAAATGGAGTTGATGGTTACCAGGAAAACAAATTGGAAAACAGATCAGCAAATGATACAAGAGAGATTTTACCCAAACAGCTCTAAACAAGGCACCAAGCCAAGAGGCCAAATAGGGAAATCTTTGCCTAGTACTGACACAAAAGCTGCTACAAGGTCCTCAAACAAAATGTACATTAAAAACAACTACATCCAAGCAAGGCAGGTTAACAGGGACTGGATTTCTCTTCCTGCCTGAAACAAAAACAACAGACAAGAATTACAATTTTCATGACTCTGGACATCTGGCAAAAAAAAAAAAAAGACAGTGACCTCTGAGAGATGGAAAACGAAGACCAGCCCTATAACTGTCTCAGCTTATTGCCTTGAAGAGAATTACCGGGCCATGGAACAGAGAAGGGAATGCAAAGTGGAGTCCAGCAGTAGTAGCCCTGGCTTGGTAGGCATGTAACCTGTGCAGCTGCAGCTCAGAAGGGTGCAGTGCTTGGTTTAATGATCTGATTAAAATTAGAATTTTAAGAAACTAAGTAATTTTTTAACAAAGGCACACATTTTCATTTTACACTAGGCCCTGCTAATTATATAGCTGGTCCTACTTAGCAGATGTGCTGAGTTGAGGAAATAAGCTAAGAGGCCTGATGAGAACAAAGCAGCTCGGAGTTCACAGAACAGAAAAACACACAAGGAAGAGTTATATTTCAGGAAAGGGTCCTGATTATTCAGCCAAGTACAGGTCAGCACATGCATATGAAAAAACTATCTGAAACCAGGGAAAGAACCATCGTAATGGATTGTTTTGACAGGGCTTGAGACGCACAGACAGGGCAAGGAATTGTGCCTGTGTCCAATGTCAGACTGGAAAAACTCATAATTCAGGGGCATTGCATAGAGTACTCAAGAAGGTTTTATCTTGGAAGTAGAGAACAATTAACTCTACACTGAGCACCTCTCTAAACCCACTTTTAAAACACACACACACACACACACACACACACACACACACACCAATTCCAAAAGACGAAATTGTTTCCAAGTAACTTAACTGCATCTTAGAACAAAGATCAAAATTTGTACATTTACAGAAATACCTGGCACCCAACGAAGTAAATCTCACGGTATCTGCCACCCAGACACAGATAATCAAATACACAAAGATGTAAGAAAACATGACCCATGAAAAGAATAATCACAACCAATTCAGAACTGACAGAGATGTTGAAATTAGCAGAGATGGATATTAAAAGACCACCACAGCAGAATTTGTAGGCTGCCACTGAAGCAGTAATGAGGTGAAAAATTTTAGCATTAAATATCTTTATTAGGAAAGATTTCAAATCAATAAACTCAGTCTCCACCTTAAGAAAGAAAATAAGAATAAACTCAAAGTAGAAGAAAGAAAACAAGATTAAAGTGAGAATTCATGTAACAGAAAAAAGCCATGAAACCCAAAAGAGGGGTCTTTGAGATGATCAATAAGTTGATAAACGTCTAGCTAGACTGACTAGGAAAAAAAAAGACACAAATTATCAGTATCAGAAATGAGAGGTGTCTTCACTACAGTTTTATATATATTAAAAGCATAAAATGCTGGCCAGCCTGGCCAACATGGTAAAATCCCACCTCTACTAAAAATACAAAAATTAGCCAGGTGTGGTGGCCGGCGCCTGTAATCCCAGCTACTCAGGACGCTGAGGCACAAGAATCACTTGAACCCGGGAGGCAAGAGGTTGCAGGGAGCTGAGACGGATGAAATGTTATAAACAACTTTATGCCATAAATACAAGTTAGAAGAAATGGACAAATGCACTGAAAGACAAGCTCACTCAAGAAGAAACAGATACTCTGAATAGCCCTGTATCATTATCAAATAAATTGCATTTTCAGTTAATACTCTCTGACAAAGAAAACTCCTTGTGTAGATGGCTTCATTAGTGAATCTTACCAAACATTTAAAGAAGAAACAACAGCAACTCTAAACAAACTCCTAACAGAAAATTAAAGAGGAAGGGAATACTTTCCAACTCATTCTGTGAGTTCAGAAGTACTCTAATAACAAAACCAGAGAAAGACATTACAAGATAAAACTACAGACTAACATCCATGATGAAATGTAGATGCAAAAATCTTAAGCAAGATTTTATCCAACAATAGAATGTATCACAACCAAATGGAATTTATACCAAAATTGTATGACTGCTTTAACATTTGAAACCCAACCAGTGTAATTAATTTACTATATTAATGAATTAAAAGAGGAAAAAACCACATGATCTCAACAGACATAGAAAAAGCATTTTATAGCCAGGCATGGTCTCAGTTCGAGACTGGCCTGACCAACTTGGTGAAACCCTGTCACTACTAAAAATACAAAAATTAGCCAGCCATGGTGGTGGGCACCTGTAATGCCAGCTACTCAGGATGCTGAGGCAGAAGAATCACTTGAACTCAGGAGGCGGAAGTTGCAATGAGCTGAGATCAAGCCACTGCACTCCAGTCTGGGAGACAGAGTGAGACTCTGTCTCAAAAAAAAGAAAAAAAGAAAAGAAAAGGGAAGGGAAGGGAAGGGAAGGGAAGGGAAGGGGAGGGGGAGGGGGAGGGGGAGGGGAGGGGGAGGGGAGGGGGAGGGGAGGGGGAGGGGGGGGGGGGGGGGGGGGGGGGGGAGGGGGGGGGGGGGGGGGGGGGAGGGGAGGGGAGGGGAGGGGAGGGGGAGGGGCATTTTACAAAATTTAACATTCATTCTTCATTTGAAAAAAAAAAAAAAACTCAGCAAACCAGAAACAAAAGGGGGCTTCCTTAACCTAATCAAGAGCATCTGTGAAAAGCCTATAGCTAATCTCATACTTCATGGTGAAAGACTGAAAGCTTGCCCTCTTACATCAGCAACAGAAAGGGACATTTGCTCTAACTACCTCTATTCAACATTGTAGGCTGGGTGCAGTGGCTCAGGAGGCTGAGGCATGAGAATCACTTGAACCCGGGAGGCAGAGGTTGCAGTCAGCTGAGATCGTGCTACTGCACTCCAGCCTGGCCGATAGAGCGAGACTCAGTCTCAAAAATAAACAAATAAATAATTAAATCGTACTGAGGAGTCTAACCAGTATAATAATGTGAGAAAAGAAATACGACATAACACAACATTTCAGTCAATGACAGACCACATATACAATGAGGGTCTCATAAGATTAGCCATTGTGTTACAATTGCCTACAGTATTTGGTGCAGTATACTCTATGACGTTAGCACAACGATGACATTGCCTAACAATGCATTTCTCTGAATGTATCCTCAAAATTCAGAGTACATGACCATAGAAGGTATCTAAAGTGGAGAGAAAGAAGTACAATTGTCTTCATTCACAAACATCATGACTGTCTGGTGATGTGGTTTGGCTCTGTGTCCCCACCCAAATATCATCTCAAATTGTAATCCCCACATGTCCCCACCAGGAAGGGACCTGGTGGAAGGTGACTGGATCATGGGGGTGGTTTCCCCATGCTGTTCTCGTGATAGTAAAAGGGAGCTCTCACAAGAGCTGATGGTGTTAAAGTGTGGCCCTTCCTCTTTCTCACCTGCCACCATGTAAGACACGCCTGGCTTCTCCTTTGCCTTCCACCATTATTGTTAAGTTTCCTGAGGCCTCCCTGCCCATGTAGAACTGTGAGTCAATTAAACCTCTTATGTTTATAAATTACCCAGTCTCAGGCAGTTTTTTTTTTTTTTTTTTTTTTTTTTTTTTTAGAGACAGTGTCTCACTCTGTTACACGGGCTGGAGTGTAGTGGCACAATCTCAGCTTACTGCAACCTCTACCTCCTGGGCTCAAGTGATTCTTCCACCTCAGCCTCCCAAGTAGCTGGGACTATAGGTGTGTGCCACCATTCCCAGATAACTTTTGTCTTTTTTTGGTAGAG
The DNA here is from genome assembly GCF_024542745.1 of Macaca thibetana thibetana. Lineage (NCBI taxonomy): Eukaryota > Metazoa > Chordata > Mammalia > Primates > Cercopithecidae > Macaca > Macaca thibetana. The sequence goes on along the minus strand of NC_065581.1, from coordinate 38,822,738 downwards.
ACAGGGTTTCACCATGTTGGCCAGTCTGGTCTCAAACTCCTGACCTCAACGGACCCTCCTACCTCGACCTCCCAAAGTACTGGGACTACAGGCATGAGCCACCACGCCTAGCCTCTGGTAGTATCTTTATAGCAGTGTGAAAATGGACTAATACATCTTTATAGAAAATCCAATGAATAAATAATAAAGTTACTAGAACAAATAAGTTTACCAAGTTTACAGATACAACATCAATATATCAACCATCAGATACTTTTTTTTAATGGTTAAATACCCTTTAGAGTAGCATCAACTATATTAATTGCTTAGAGATAAATCTGACAAAATATGTGAAAGACCTATACAACAAAAAATATGAAATTTTGCTGAGAGAAATTAAAGAAGGCCTAAAGAGAGATCACTTCTATCATAGGTTGAAAGACTCAACATTGTTAAGATGTAAATTCTCCCAAATTAGTCCACACATTCACAGCAATCCCAATCACAAATCCAGCAGGTTTTTTGGGAGAAACTGACAAACTGATTCTAAAACTCATATTGAAATAAAAAGGACCTAGAATAGCCAAAACAACTCTGAAAATAAAGTTGAAGGATTAACATTACGTGATTTCAAGAATTATTATAAAGTTTTTGTAATCAAAAGAGGTATTGGCATAAAGGCAGACAAACAGATCAATGCAACAGAATATAAACTCCAGGGAAAAAAAAAACAACACACATATATTGACAACTGACTTTTGACAAAGGCCCAAAGGTACTGCAGTGTGAAGAAAGATAGCCTTTTTAACTACTGGTACTTGAAAATAATAAACTCAGATGTATACCTCCATATCATATATAAAAATTTACATAAATCATCAGTATAAATATAAACCCTAAAACTATGAAACTTCCTGAAGAAAATATAGAAAAAATATTTAAAAGCATGATCTATAAAGAACAAATGGATAAACTGAACTTCATTGAAATGAAAAACTTCTCTTCAAAACTCACTGTTATAAAAAAGACAAGTCACAGAGCAAGAAAAAATCTTTGTAAACATAAATATGAAAAAGATTTGTATCCAGAAGAATATTAATAATATCAGTAATAAAAGAAAATACCCAATTTAAAAAGAGGCAAAAAATTTCAATGGTTTAACAAAGATGCATGGATAGCGATAAGCTCATGAAAAGATGCTCAATGGCATTAGAGAAATGCAAATTATAACCATAATGAGATATCAGTACACACCTATTAGAAGGTCTAAAATTAAAAAGACTGACCATACTAAGTGTTGGTGAGGATATGGAGGAACTGAAACTTCCATACATTGCTGGTAGGAATGCTGAACAATATAACCACTTTGGAAAAGTCTGGCAGTTTCTTAAAAAGTTAAAACATACAACCTATGATATGATCTAGACATTTCATTTGTAGGCATTTACCTAGAAGCAAAGGAATATACATCCATATAAAGACATTTATGTGATAGCCAGGCATAGTGGCACATACCTACATTCCTACCTACTTGGAAGGCTCAGGTAGGAGGACCACATGAGTTCAGGAGCTCAAAGCCACCAAATGTCCATCAACTAATAAATGGATTAGGCAGTTTGTAGTATTAGCCACATAATGGAATACTACTTAGCAAAAGAAAAGAATGAACTATTGATACAGACAACAACGTAGATGAATCTCAAAACATGCTGAGTGAAAGTAGCCAGACCAAACAAAAGAGTATATAGTTGGTCATGGTGGCTCACACATATAATTCCAGCACGTTGGGAGACCAAGGTGGGACAATCGCTTGAGCCCATGAGTTTGAGACCAGCCTGGGCAGCACAGCAAGACCCTATCTCTACAAAAATTAGCCAGGTGTTGGAGCACACGCCTGTAGCTCCAGCTACTCTGGAGGCTGAGGTGGGAGGATTGCCTGAATCTAGAAGACTGAGGCTGCAGTGAGCTGTAATCACATCACTGTCCTCCAGCCTGAGCAACACAGCTAGACCCTTTCTCCAAAAAAAAAAAAAAAGAGAGAGAGAAAGAGAGTATATAATGTATGAGTTCAGGCCGGGCACAGTAGCTCATGCCTGTAATCCCAGCAGTCTGGGGAGGCCGAGGAGGGCAGATCACTTGAGGTCAGGAGTTCGAGACCAGCCGGGCCAACATGGTGAAACTCCGTCTCTACTAAAAAATACAAAAATTAGCCAGGCATGGTGGCAGGCTCCTGTAATCCCAGCTACTCCAGAGGCTGAGACATGAGAATTGCTTGAACTTACGGGAGGGGCAGAGGTTGCAATAAGCCAAGATTTCTTTTTCAGAGAAAATAATGAAGGTAAAGGTGGCAGGTATGTGAAGTAGCCAAAAGAATAATTATTTGCTGTGGAAAGGCAAAAGCTGCTATTCCTACTTCCAAGTCTGACAATTTTGAGTAAAGCAAAAGTTTATTATTTTCCTGCAGATAGGCAATAAACTCTCAAGTCACTAAAGCTATCTCCCTGAGATAGAGAACTAATCAAACCTACAACACAATATACTGACCACTGTATTGCTCATCAAAAGGTGATAGTAAATGCTTTCTAAGTAGATGAGAAAGAACATTTCAGAATTTTCCTAGATTTGAAAGAGAAGACAGCCCTTAAATTATTTCACGAAAAAATCAAGACAAGTCATCAACAATTTCTGACTCCAGGCCATACATAGGCCTTCTTCAGCTTCAGGAATATCACAAAGGATGATTTTATCTCAGAAACACTAGCTTAGGTACTCGGTGTAATGCTTCAAAGTTGTGCTATCTAATACAGAAAGCAACAGACACATGTGGTTATTTAACTACGATTAAATAAAATGGAAAATGCAATTCGTAAGTCACACTAGCCACACCTGAAGTGTTCAATAACCACATGTAGCTACCATGTTGGATAGCACAGATAGAGAACATTTCTATCATTACAAAAAGTTGCATTAGACAGTGCTACTCCACAGTAACCAAGTTTAGAGAAAGATGATAGCTTTTTCACAACTCTTTAGTTCTGCAGATATTTTCGTAAGTGGCGTTAACAGTTTTATAAATCCATGCTTTTTAAAGTTTAGGTACTGGGGCCACCCACCAATGAAATGAAATTTGCTTCAAATACTATCAACCTAGAAGGGAGCATAGAATTTTTTTTTAATCCCATAAAATTTCCTTTACCTTAGGTGTATTTAACTACTTGCAAAGCACCATCAATAATCTACGGGACTCAAAGTTGTTCTGCCTGCTTTGCAACATTTGAAAACTGACAGAGAAGAAAATCGTGACAGTTTTACCAAATCAGCAACTCAGAAACTAAGAAGAAGCAGTGAAACAATTAAAAGCCATGAATATACTGACAGAGTATACTCATGATGACTTTGACAAATGAACTCGAGGGAGGGAAATGCCAACAAAAATTCAGTAAGTGCAAAGTTTTTTTCAAAATAAACTGCCACTTTATTAATGGATATAAATGTTGGCAAATTGCATGAATAATTCAGGTCTACTTTCAGTTAAGTGGACTCTTCACTAAAGCCATACATTACTGACTTCACAGCACTTGTTTCTAGTTGACTGCTAAATAAATAAATAAATAAATAAATAAATCTACTCTAATCCCAGTTTACAGCCAGTAGTGAAGACAAATATTATCTATCACTCATCCACCCATTTTAAGTACCGTCAGCCAAAATAAAATCTTACCCCAATGTTGTAAAAAAAAAAAAAAATTAATAGGCCTGAAAACCTTACAAAGGGAAGAGAAGGCATAAAGTATAGCACCTCGTCCAACTATCAATCTGCTAATGATCTCATTCAAATAAAATAACAGCTATTGTGTGTGACTCCAAGAGATAATCTTGAGTGTTTCAAATCATAACTGGTAAGTCCTAACTCTTCATAGATCCTCAAAATTAACATTCTCACAATTCTATATACCTACAAGAGTCCAAAAAATGCTGAGCAGCCACATCTGTTATTCTAACACCACACTTAGTGTGTATATTATATCTGGAGGTGTATTTTCATTAACAGAAGATTCATCCATTATTTCTGAAGCCTCACAGAGGCAAGTATAGACTTTGAGTGGCTAACAAAACAGAAAGACTGGGTTGGTGAATTAATGCTCTTATAGAGTGGGGCTTATGTGCTAAACCCAGCTTTATGTGGGCCTTCTGTGTGCAGCTGGAGAACAGCTGCTGCCTCAGTCACTTTAAAAAAGCAAAATGGGTAATGTGCTAAGTGAGGTACAACAGCTGGGTCCTACCAAGCCTAATAAATTGCAAACAGGTTAAAATAAATAGGAGAGAGGCTGTTTAACCCAAACGAAGGAAGTGGGAGAAAAACTGAGCATACACAACTAATTTTGATATTCCATTTTTTCTTTCCCTCCTATGCAACCAAAAATCATTTTGGAAATCAAAGATTTTTATTTTATTTTTATTTTTTCTAAGACAGGGTCTTACTCTATCGCCCAGGCTGGAGTGCAGTGGCAAGATAACGGCTCACTGCAGCCTTGACCTTCTGGGCTCAAACAATCCTCCCACTTCAACCTCTCAACTAGCTGGGACTACAGGCACACACCACCATACTGGGTTAATTTTTTTTTTTTTTTTTTAATTTTGTACAGATGGGGTCTCACTATTTTGCCCAGACTGGTCTTGAATTCCTAGGCTCAAGCAATCTTCCCGCCTTGACCTCCCAAGTGCTGGGATTACAGGAAGAAGCCACTGCACCCAGCTGGGAAACAACTACCTAATAAGGACAAGATATATCAATGAGAAGAATTTGATACAAATGCAAGATGAAGCCATTGTTTCTGCTCTTCAGGCAGAGAAAAATATGCAAATATGGAAAGCAAGCATTGCTTTTTCAGAAAAAAAAAAAATCTTAAATAAACCTTGGAATTAAGTGTGAGACTGCTGACTGGAAGTAATGAAGAGTAGGTTCAGTCATTGTAGAAGAACTTGGCAATATGAGGAAATGTGCTGGAAAACTTCATCCAGCCACCAACAACAAATTTACAGTCAAATCAGTCAAATCAACAAGTATAAGCAAAAAATTAATCTCAACTAGTAAGATAATGGCCAACCTAGGACTCATTCCCCTGCAAAGATACACAGAATAGCATCTCTTCAATTTAAAAATGTGTTCAGTATATACAATAAGAGGGTTCAGTAAGTAAGGGCTGGGGCACAAGATGGCTCAGAAAAAAGATCTTAGTTCATGGGTTCAAAATAACAAGAACTACAAAAGCACTTTGTTAAATGTAAAGCACTTTACAGAGAATGGAGACTAAAAATTATGATCAAACAAAAACTAAAAGTTATTCCTGATGGTTGAAAGGAATATACTCAAATCTCTGTGAACAAATACACCTGTATCAACATCACAAACTACACCATCAATCTAAATTTTCAACAAGGATCTTCACAGAAAGACTGAGGAAGAATAAATGATGGTCCTAGACCAACGCATACTTAGTGGGTTTTGTTTGTTTGTCTGTCTGTCTGTCTGTTTTGAGACGGAGTCTCGCTCTGTAGCCCAGGCTGGAGTGCAGTGGCACGATCTCTGCTCACTGCAAGCTCTGCCTCTCCAGTTCACACCACTCTCCTACCTCAGCCTCCCGAGTAGCTGGGACTACAGGCACCCAACACCACGGTCAGCTAATTTTTTATATTTTTAGTAGAGACGGGGTTTCACCATGTTAGCCAGGATGGTCTCGATCTCCTGACCTCGTGATCAACCCACCTTGGCCTCCTAAAGTGCTGGGATTACAGGCGTGAGCCACCACGCCTGGTCCCATACTAAGTGTTTTTTAAAATTACTGGGAGGCTCCATTCCAATCCTATTCCAATCTTTCTCTGTTTCTTGTCCTGAAATCTGAGTCAAGGGCTCTGACCTACTGGGCCTTAGAGCGAGGACACTAGGTAATTCTTGCCACAGAACCAAATTGTGTCAATACTTAGTCCCTAGAATGGGTTCCTCTGGCCTCTCAGTACACCAGAAGAAACAGGCTAGAACCTTGACATGCAAAATCTTTTGTTACTTTTAATTTTTACTTAACTTCAAACTTTCGAAAACTGCAAGCATAATTCAATGATCTGCCATATACCATTTACTTACCAACTGTTCATATTGTTATGAAAAATCTGACACATTTTTGATCCCTGACCTATACGTTTTTCTTCTGGGTAGGACTTTACATCTTAACAAAACTTCTAAATTCTCTGATTTTAATGATACTAAATTATTTATTTATTTATTTTGCTCTGTCACCCAAGCTGGAGTGCAATGGCGCCATTTCAGCTCACTGACAACCTCCACCTCCTGGGTTCAAGTGATTCTTGTGTCTCAGCCTCCTAAGTAGCTGGGATTTTTGTAGAGATGGGGTTTTCACCATGTTGGTCAGGCTGGTCTCAAACTCCTGAGGTCACTGGTGCCCGGCCTGATACTAAATTAATTTAATAACCACAAGGGGATTTGATTGTTTCCTAAAAATAAACATTGAGCAAGAATCTACTAAGCAAGATTCCCATCAAAGAAGCAGTTCCCCTCAGATTTTCAGGGAGTAAACATCTCCCAAATATTCAAATCTGGCACAGGTGAACAGAAAAAAAAAGCAAATTTCAATAACCACTGAAGCAAGTCCCCTCCCACACACACACAGTATTTTAGTTCTTCTGAGTAACTCACTACTCTGACCACTATCATATACAGACATTCCCTGATGTTCAATGGTTTGAATTACATACTCTTTCAACTTTACCATGGTACAAAAGCCAAACACATTCAGTAGAAACCATACTTTGAGTATTCATCCAGCCATTTTGTTTTTCACTTTGGTACACTATTTAATAAAATATGAGATATTTAGCACTTTTATTATAAAACAGGCTTTGTGTTAGATGATTTTTGCCCAACTATAGGCTAATGTCAGTGCTCTAAGCATGTTTAAGGTAGGCTGTAGCCTAAGCTATGATGTTTGGCAGCTTAAGGGTATTAACAGCCTTTTTGACTTACGGTATTTTTAACTTACCATGGATTTACCGGGATGTAACCTAATTTTAAATCAAGAAGTATCTGTATTTGCTTCCCCTACATACCTTTCTCTTGCTTAAAAATACTGCAAATAGCATAAACAATCATATGCCACATAACAACATTTCTGTACATGATGAACCACATATGCAACACTGATACCACAAAATTTTAATGCTGTACTTTTACTACACCTTTTCTATGTTTAGACACACAAACACTTAACACTGTGTTTCAAATGCCTATAGTATTCAGTACAGTCACATGCTGCACAGGTTTGTAGCCTAGGAGCAACAGCCTATACCATATAGCCTAGGTGTGTAGTAGGCTACACCAACTAGGTTTGTGCAAGTTCACTCTAGGAAGTTCACTCAGAACATGTCCTCATTGTTAAGTGACACAAGACTGCAGTTTAATTGCATTGAAATATATATTTAAGAATTTTAGGGGTAGGACTTCATAATGCTCCCAGATTACTGGACACACTTGGATGTTTCAAAAACACAAGGTCAACTGGGCATGGTGGCTTGCACCAGTAATCCCAGCAACTAGGGAGGCTGAGGTGAGAGGATCACTTAAGTGAGACCAGGAGTTTAAAACCAGCTCAAGCAACACAGAGAAGGGGAAGGGGAAGGGGAAGGGGAAGGGGAAGGGGGTCTTAAATTTTCTTAATGCAGGGTTTGAATACATTTGATCAGCTTGGCCTGATGAGAAAACATGAGAAAGCATGTGGTCTTGGGAATGAGTATGCCAGCCTTGCTCACGCCCTGTCCCAGTACTCACTCTGAAAAGATTTAAAGCCTCTCTCATAGTAACTGCTAGCCATCCTTACTGCTTATTTTCCCCATGGAGCAGCACACACCAAATACTACCAACACCACAACCCCCATATTAACACCCAGCTTCAGGCTTCCTACTGATCCTCCGTCAGGTGGTCTGGTTTTTCACCCCTCCAAGGAGGAGTCTGCATCCAGTATTCGCTAACCCAGCTCTATATCTTTTTTGGCTTTCTGAATACACAGTATCCTATCAATGGTTAGGCCTCACCCAATTAGTACTTTCAATGAAAACTTTTATTTTTTTCCCATCCATTCCTAGCCCTCTTGCCTACCCCAGGAACATATCTCATTCTACAACCTCTACAGAATATTAAAACTTGTTTTTCTTTTAAATCTCTAATGAGACTTCTAGAGACAACCCATTAAATCCCAATTTCTTGTCAAAAGAACAATTCTAGTCCTGTGATCACTTGCAGAATACAAATTATTGACCCAAGATGATCCCAGAAAATGTTATTTTTCAGTTCTAATGTTCAATTCCTCCCATTTAGATATTCTAGTTGGTGCTCTCCTACCAGCAGGACAATCATTTTAGAGAACCTTTAATGTTATCATTTACATATGGCAGCAACACCATCAAAACAAGAGGATTATGTTAGTAAAATAAAATCATCAAGTAAATTTACTTGAGAGCCCATGTGGAGAGAAAAGGGTGACTACATCAAAAGGAGAAGTGTTTGGAATGTGGAGTCAACACTCAAAAAGGAAAAACAGGACATCCATGAAGGGGAGAAAATAGGGTCAAAGATGGGAGGTTGGTAACATACAAGTAGACCAATCATTTAGCAAGTGTATCAAGGATAATGGAAACCAAGTTTCTTGCTGTAAGAGAACACTGTAAAAGAAAGTGAGAAAACGAGACTGAACCCTGAGGTATTGGGTTGGAACTGGAGTTATCAGTATTAATTCACAATTTTCAGTATATTTAAACATAGAAATAAACATAGAAAATATAGGTAAATGTAAACGTATCCACTGAGAGGATCTGGAAGTAGCAAAACCCCAACGGTAATGAGCACACTGGTTACCCAGATCTTGGCTTCTAAATACTTGTTTCCCTTAAAAAGAACTGAGGCTCCTTGGAGAAATGACTGATTATCTAGGGCTGGGATGGGGAAAGTACAAGGTGAGCTCAGAATATCTTTTTTTGTGCCAGAAAGCAAGAAACTATCGAAACTACTCAAAATAGACACAGAATGCCTGAAGAGGCATTTACAGGCCAAATCTAGGACAATTTTAGCATCAAAACTGATAATGGTACAGAAGATCATAATCCACTGAGTAAAACAGGAAACTATGAGTACAAGTAGATACAAATTAAATGAGTAAACAGTGTCACAAAGATGGAGATTTACCTAGTTTTAAAATACTTTCCCACAAACATTTATTACAAAAACAAGAAGAGTAACTTTACAGCACTAAAGCCCAGCAGATATCACCCTAATAAGGCAGTTACAGAGGTCATCATTAGTAATGAGTCAAATTGAAAATGTATGCCCTGTAACAACAGAGTACAATGAGAACAACATAATTTACACGATATTCCTGCAAAGGTACATCGCTTGCATCACATGAGGAAATAACAGATAAAATCAAATCAAGGAAAATACAACATATAACTACTTTGTCATCTCCAAAAGTGCCAAGTTCATGAAAATCATGAAAAGACTAGGGAACTGTTCTAGAAGGAAATAAAGGGACATTATGGGGACATGTGCTATAAAAGACATTATCAAACCTGAGGATTAGATGGTAACAATCTATTAATACTAATTTCCTGATTTTGGACATTTTGTTTTAGTTACAAAGAAAAATGTTCTTGTAGAAAATAAACACTGAAGTATTTGGGAGTGATAGAGCATCAAGCTGGCAACTTCTTCTCCAATGGTTCCAGCAAAGTTATTTGTGATTTTTTTTTTTTAAGGTAAATCCAGAAAATCCACTTATGGGAAAACCCAGAAAATTCAACTATGAGTCTGGCAAACCTAGGTTCCAAATCAGGTTCAGTCACTTATGAACTGCGAGGCCCTGGACAAGTTGCTTAATCTCTCTAAATGTTGTTTGCTCAGTGAATAATGAGGATCAATCTACGGTGAGAATTAAGTAAGAGATACCAGGCACCTTAGCACAATGTCTGGCACTTTGTATGTGCTTTTTAATTGAAAATTCTAATTTCTCTGAAAATAAAATCTGATAATGTAAGGCTTAGTTTTCCCTAAAATACTTAGAAGAGAATACCCAACCCTGGTCACATTCTAGCATTTGTATATAGACTTTTTAGTCATCAATCACAGTTACTATTTCTAGAACCTGCTGTTTGCAATTCTGTATCATGGTCTGTCACTGTCTTTGCATAGAAGGAAAATGCAAATGCCAACCTCTTCTATGATTCATTCCCCCTTTGTCTACAAACCATGCAGTCTGGTTTGCCGTTGTGTAAAGGATCATTAAAGTTATTCTTCTGGGCCAGGAATTGTGGCTCATACCTGCAATCCCAGCACTTACGGAGGTCAAGGCAGGGGGATCCCTTGAGCCCAGGAGTTCAAGACCAGCCTGGGTAACATGGCAAAACCCCATCTCTACAAAAAATATTAACATTAACTAGGCATGGTAGCACATGCCTATAGTCCCAGCTACTCAGGAGGCTGAGGTGGGAAGGTTACTGAACCCAGGGAGGCCGAGGCTGAAGTGAGCCATGATCGTGCCATTGCACTCCAGCCTGTGTAACAGAGATCCTGTCTCAAATTTAAAAACTTCTGTCAGTGATTGCTTCACTGCAGTCCACAAGACAGCAGTATTCAGTATCCTATTCTCAACTACTTATCACAGCTGATTTGTCTAAGACAATGTATATTTATCTGGCCTTCAGAGAGTATAGTTTCCTCATTAAGTGAAGAGCAGGAAGGGAAGAACAGCACAACTCAAAGGAAAAAAAAAAAAGAAGGACAACCCTCACTTGGGAAGCAGTGGAATAACAACCATATAAGAAAGGAATTCCAGGGGTCTCAGATGTCCCTTGTACACTGTCCAAGTCAAGAAATGGATATATGAACTTCTGGCTACTTACTATTAACCTTATAGAAATGGTTGGGGTATTTTTTCCCAATTATATATGTGTGCATATATATTCTGACATACACGAGATTGTCTGTATATACCAGGACAGTGCTACTCACAGTCCACAGATCAGTGCCAGTCTGCAAATTGTTACTGGTCTAAATAAGTAGACCAGTAACTGATCAATAAGTAGTTACTGGTCTAAACAAGTAAGTAGAGAAATTAAGGGTAAGAACTTAGAAAATTTTATAATTTGACATATTAAGTTTGCTGAATATAATAATTTAAAAATCAGGACTTATATTTTATGTCTTTACAATCGGTGCTTTTAAAAATCTAGTTATTTTTATTGTACTTTACAAAAATATTGAATTGCCATAGGTTGAGAGAAAAAAAGAACTGGTCTTTTACCACAGATAGTTTAAAAACCAATACACTAATTTTCATATCCTACATTTATACACGATAAGTTAATATTCACTGGGCACTTACTACATGCCCGGTACTGTATGCTGTACACACAGTATCTCACTAAATCCTCACAGGGATCTAAGTCCTATTACTACCCTCATTCCCCAGATGAGAAAACTAAGGCTCAGAGAGGATGTACAACTTGCCTAAGTTCCACAGTAAATGATATGAACTTAAGCCCTTAATCACTAAGCCATAGAGTCCTGAAAACCACATAAAGTAATAAAAGAAAGCTGTAAAGTTACAGAGAAATGATGGAAGAAGGGATTCCGGAATGCATGATAGACCAGTTGGTGTTCTTTGAATATGGGTATTTTGACTTTGCTCTATGGTATATGTAAGAGTAGTCTACTTAACTAGGCTCAAGTAAAGATAAACTGTATACATACATACATCTCATAGGGATCCAAAGGCAGGGATTGAATCAATGTCAGAAACCAAAGATGGCTGGCTGTCTCTAAGGGTCTGTGCACTTACTGACACTATGAGTGGTTCTGCTTTGTTCTCTTTGCCACGGTCATCTTCTTTAACCTGCACAACCAAAGATGGCCCAGCCCAATACACCTGCACATCACCAGCATTTAATCTCCCTCTGCCTCTCTCAGAAGTTCACATTTTCCCCAACAGCCACACAGGTCAGAAGTTATAGACTGGCTACCTTATGAATCAAGCACCCCTTCTGGTCCTGTAGCATGGTAGGGTAGTCATGTGATACAGAACTGGGTAAATCCACCTATAACAGCTAGGCATCAGAGCAGGACATCAAAGTCCGTATCTCTTTTACTATATTACCTGATCTTTGAACAGACAGCAATAGTCCAGAAGTCTTGAGGAAAGATTTGTACTCAAAGATTTGTTTTCTTTTACAGGAGTTAGAAGGGAGGACAAGGAAAATCTGAGGGGGTGGGGGAAGAATGAAACAGAAGGAGAAATAGAATCACAACAGAACAAACTATGGAAAGGATTATAATATATGGAACACTAGCCCAAGTCAAAAACAGTTAACGTTCTTCCAGGAAAGTAGGATTTGTAAAATAACAGACTCATAATTGAGATCTTGGGAACAGAACAGGAAAATGCACAGCTATTTATCTATAATACCTTATGTACCTTGCATTATTGGCTTACTCTGTTGCAGTATGATAGAGTACTATATCCAACAGAGAGATCTTAGGAGGGCTTGACACCTAGATCAATAGAACATCTTTAAATTCTAGACTCAGAGGAAAAAACAGCAGAAAGTCAAAGAAAGAAAGGGAGGAAAGAAGGCTTCTACATTCAGAAGCAGACTGGACATTCAGAAGCAGACTGGAAACATAAAGACTACTAGTGCTGTTGATGAAGCAGGATGGAAGCTGAAGAACTAGAAACTAATTTTATTTATTTGGATCTTTTTCTTTTTTCTTATTCTGGCTAAAGTTTTGTCTCTTTTAACTTTTAAACCGCCAACTGTTTCATGGATTTTTTGTATTGTTTCTCATCTCAAATTCATGTATTTCTGCTCAGATCTTTACTTTTTCTTCTACTAATTTTGGATTTGGTTTGCTCTTGCTTTTTTAGTTAAGGTGCATCACTGTTTATCTGAAGTTTTTCTTCTTTTCTATGTAGGCACTAATAGCTATAAACTTCCCTCCCAGTACTGCTTTGGCTATATCCCACATGTTTTGGTATGTTGTGTTTCCACTATAATTTGTTTCAAGAAATTTTTCCATTTCTTGACCTTTGGGAGTTTCATTATTAAATGTCTTTAGTCTTCTTTGGGTTAAACTCACTTGGTGTTCTATAGGCTACATGTGTGTCCAGAATCGGTTCCTTCCGGTGGGTTCTTGGTCTGACTTCAAGAATGAAGCCACGGACCCTTGCAGTGAATGTTACAGTTCTTAAAGATGGTATGTCTGGAGTTTGTTCCTTCAGATGTTCAGATGTGTTCAGAGTTTCTTCCTTCCGGTGGATTTGTGGTCTCACTTGACTTCAAGAGTGAAGCCGCAGACCTTTGCAGTGAGTGTTATAGCTCTTAAAGGTAGTGCAGACCCAAAGAGTGAGCAGCAGCAAGATTTACTGTGAAGAGCAAAAGAACAAAGCTTCCACCCTGCGGAAGCAGAACTGAGCGGTTTGCCATTGCTGGCTTAGGTGGCCACATTTTATTTCCTTATTTGGACCCACCCACATCCTACTGATTGGTCCATTTTACAGAGCGCTGATTGGTCCATTTTTACACAGTGCTGATTGGTGCGTTTACAAACCTTTATCTAGACACAGAGCACTGATTGGTGCACTTTTCCAGAGTGCTGATTGGTGTGTTTACGAACCTTTAGCTAGACACAGAGTGCTGATTGGTGCATTTACAATCCTTTAGCTAGACAGAAAAGTTATCCAAGTCCCCACTGACCCAGAAGCCCAGTCGGCTTCACCTCTCACACGTACTTTGATACTGATAGTTTTCTCTAGATTAGGAAAGTTTCCTGTTATCCCTTTGAATAAACTTTCTATGCCTATCACTATCTCTACCTCCTCTTTAAGCCCAATAACTCTTAGATTTGTCCTTTTACAGCTATTCTCTAGATCCTGTAAGCATTCTTCATTGTTACCCTTTCTTTTGCCTGTGTATTTTCAAACAGCATGTCTTCAAGCTCACTAATCCTTTCTTCTGTTTGGTCAATTCTGCCGTTAAAAGACTCTGATGCATTCTTCAGTACGCCAGTTTCATTTTTCAACTTCAGAATTTCTGCCTAATGCTTATTTCACGCTCTTACATTTATCTGACAGAATTCTGAATTCCTTCTGTGTTATCTCAAATTTCTTGGAGTTTCCTCAAAACAGATAGATGTCTTGAATTCTCTGTCTGAAAGGTCAGATATCTCTATTTCTTCAGGATTTGTCCCAGGTGCCCTATTTGGTTCATTTGGTAAAGTCATGTTTTCTTCGATCATCCTGATACCTGTAGACATTCATCTGTGTCTGGGCATTGAAGAATTAGGTATTTATTGTAGTCTTTGCAGTTTGGGCTTGTTTGTACCCATCCTTCTTGGAAAGGCCTAGACATTCTAAAGGACTTAGGTGTGGTGATCTAAGCTATATCTGCTTTAGGGGGGACCTCAAGCCCAGGAGCACTGTGTTTCTTGCAGACTCTTAAGAGGTACCACCTTGAGGGTCTTGGACTGAGTTCTCTGGATTACTAGAAAAAGACTCTTGTTTTCTTCCTTTACTTTCTCCCAAACAAATGGAATCTCTCTTTCTCTCTCTCTGCTCTGAGCCACTTGGAGATGGGGGTGGACTGACACAAGTACTCGTGTAGCCACCAGCTCTAGGACTTTGCTGGGTCAAACCTGAAGCCAGCACAGCACTGGGTTTCACCCAAGGCCTACTGTAACCACACCCTGGCTGCCACCTCTGTTTGCTCAATGTCCTAGGGCTCTACAATCAGCAGGTAGCAAAGCCAGCCAGACCTACGTCCTTCCCTTCAGGACAGCAAGCTCCCCCAGGCTCCTGGTGGGGCCAGAGGTGCTATCCTGGAGCCAGAGACCACAGTCAAAAACCTTAGATGTCCACGTGCTGTTCTACTGTATTGCAGCTGAGCTGGCAACCAAACCACGAGACACAGTCCTTCCTACTCTTCCCTCCCCTTTCCAAAGGCAGAGGAGCCTCACCTCGTGTCCACTGACACCTCAGGTCCACAGGGAGTACTGCCCAACTACCACCTAGCAGTGACTTACTTTTCAGGGGAGTGGGCTCCCCTCTGGTGACCCAAGGCAGCAGACCCAGAAACGACATCCAAGAGCCAAGTCTTGGAATCAGATATCCTAAGAGCACTGATTATTAATTTTTGAAACAGAGTCTCACTCTATCACCCAGGCTGAATGTAGCAGTGCGATCACAGAACACTGCGGTCTCAATATCCCAGGCTCAAGCAATCCCCTCACCTCAGCCTTCTGAGTAGCTAGGACTACGGGTACATCCCACCACACCCGGCTGATTATTTTTTAAATTTTTTGTAGAGGTGGGGTCTCATTATGTTGCCCAGGTTGGTCTCAAACGCCTGGATTCAAGTGACCCTCTTGCTTCAGCTTCCCAAAGTGCTGGGGTTACAGGTGTGAACCACTGAAACTAGCCAATTTTTTTTCCCCAAGGGGTAGGGAAAGGCGTGGGGAAGAACTCTCAGAATTGATAAATGTCATTTAACTTGGAGATGAGTAAAAACTTTGACGAGAGAAGTTTCTGTACTTAGAATGAATGAACAAGTAAATACAGCACATTTTCTAAACTTCCCTTTATTCCCCTTTACTTATAAATGGAAGGCACACACGGGAAGGTAGCTACAGGATTGTAAGGTAGTTGTCTGAACATCAGCAGAATCTGTTCGTGCTAGGAGGATGTAATTCATGGAAAGTGAGCAGTTCCACAAAGGAATTAAGTTGCCATGCTCAGGCAAACATCACTGATGGTACTCCCCATTGCCTTCCGTCCAGAGTAAAGGGTGTATGTATATGAATGTGTGCAGGCAACACAGACTTGAAATGTTTGTCACACTAAACACTTGGCATTCAAGGATCTGACATTTGAGGTTTCAAAGTTCACTGCATATAACATATGATTTTGCTAAGTATGAATCTGAATTTCCTGGGTTGCAGGACAGCTTTGCAGGCATGAGTTACTTGGCTGGTCAGTGTGCCTAAAGCTGACCAGCTCAGTGTGGTTTTACTATTTTATTTAACACAGGATTTCAATTAATTCTCAGAAAAATAAGTAGGGTTATTATTATCCCCATTTTATAGCTAAGAAAGATATATGCTACACTGTGGTATCTTGAAGATTTCAGAACACATTTCAGCGGTCTTGCTTGAAATACTGTGTTGCTATTTCAATGCTTATGGCTACCCTCCCCAATTAGACTTCAAGGATTTTGAGAGTAAGAAGTATATATTTACTTCTCCCTAAAGTGCTTAATGTAAGGCAGTAAACATAGCAGATATTCAAGAAAATCTTTTGAACAAATGCAATTTATTTCCATACAGAATTCATCGTCTCAAGTTTCACCCAGGTTAGGTTATAAGTGTTCTCAAGAAGAAAACTGTTTAAATTGTAAGCCTGAGGAACTAGCCTCTATTTAGTCTCAATTTAATTCTGGATCTAGAAGACGAAAGTTATCCCAATTTAATGGAAAGACTTTCAAAGTACAGACCAGGAAATAGCTCCAGAAAATGCTTGTCCATCAGAAGCAAAGATCACAAGTGTAAGGTCTTTTATTAAGTTCCAATAATGTCCACATCAAATTCTTATATATTCAAATATTACATATATTTGACAATTTATGTGAAATCATTATTTCTATACATAATATGAATCCATGTTATTCAAACTGACATTTAGTAAAGCAACAAAAATGGAATACTACCACAACCGTTAGAAAATAGTTATGCTATTAATACTTTAGGCTCTAAAAAAAATTAAGTAAAAATCCATTCTTGACACTGTTCATTCACTTAACAACAGTGGACAGAATTTCTGGATTTGGAGCCATCTATGTAATTCCAGTGTTAACATTTCCATTTTGATGAAATCAGACTAAGTGCATTTGCAGGAAACCATCACTACCGTGGAGAGAAATTGTATTGATAATGTTGAAACATTTTCTGTCGTTACACATTAATGTCACAGAACTAGACTGGAGCCTGATTTACAAACCACTGTGTTGTGTTAGGCTATGCTGCATCACATTGGTTAAAACCAGCACAAAAGCAAAGTCTTGCATTTAAGCGAATTCAGAAAGTGAAATGGGGGCTGACGAGAATGCCACACCTCAGCTTACTATCCCACTTCTACACCCCAAGGACTTAGCTCTTTCATTCTTCACCAATACTTCCACTGAAGCCAACAAATGAGTAATGACCCAGAGGAAACATGTTGGTGATAAAATCTACGGCAGGATTTTGGTTCCTAAAGCCCTTTCACCATTTCTGTACTTTTGACTAAGGTTCAGACTTTACAGGCACATTAATGGGGGCCAGTCATCTTAAAGCTTGGAAAATAAATGAAGCAAGCTTTGGGGAGAAATTTTACCAGAATTCACATCTATCCCTATGGAAATTTACAATTGTCAAATACCAGCAGTGTAAACACAAGGTACATTTTGTCCCTCGGTGGGGCTGGGGGTGGGGGGTGTCCTGAAAAGCTAAGCAAGGTTTTTTAGAAGTCTTAAGTGTGGAAGAAAAGGTGATGTATACATACTCGTCCCAAGCTTAACTGCTATGACCATGTAGTTCCACGTTTTTTCCTAAGTATAAGTCAATTCAAGTGCTCATTATCTTAAGTCAAATGTTTTGCTACCAGGATTGCTAATTAGTGACGGTAGAAACATAGCATTATTTTTTAAATCTCATTTACGTAAAATGGTTCAGAATCTACCTAAACGAGAATTCTTTTACGGAGTCTTGTTCTGTTACTCAGGCTGAAGTGCAGTGGTACAATCTCAGTTCATTGCAACCTCCACCTCCCAGGTTCAAGCAATTCTCCTACCTCAGCTTCCCGAGTAGCTGGGATTACAAGCACCCACCACCATGCCCAGCTAGTTTTTGTGTTTTCAGTAGAGATGGGGTTTCACCATGTTGGCCTGGCTGGTCTTGAACTCCTGACCTCAGGTGATCTGCCCACCTTGGTCTCCCAAAGTGCTGGCATTACAGGTGTGAGCCATCACGCCCAGCCTAAATGAGCAATTTTTTAAATCATATTTTTGTACTGAAAATTTATAGATCTGAATGGACACCACTAAAGCATAAACAGTCTGTCCATAGTCATATTATAAATTCTTTCGAAGAAAAAAAAATCCAAATTTACTTTTATTATTGATCTCATTAATCTGGTCCAGTCTATTTGATTTGTGTACAAGATTTTTGGATTAAATATAGTGAAACAAATCATAGAGCATAACACCCTATATGTCACATACACAGCATATTGGAGTTATTCTCCAAAGGCATATGCATAAATTATCTCACCAGGAATATTTACCAGGGTCCTGCTGCTTTTCCTTATAATTTCGGTCTAGGTCCATATGCAACCAGCATATAAAAGTACTGACAAGTTTCCTAGAGTAGATCATATCTCCTTGAAAACAACTAAGGGTAGAGTTCTACCACATTTCTTAGCTAGAAAGTAGCTGGCAACTCTATTTTCATTCCATCCATCATTTTACATCTGTGCAACGATTCTTCCATACCAGCTTCTAGTTTCAAGATACTACAGTCAAATGTTCTGTTTGAGAAAAAAACAAATTTAGATGACCCTAGCATTGCTTACCAATGTATTTTATTACACTGTACCTAATAAGAAATAACTTACATGTACATATGTTGAAAGTTTAGTAACTGCCTAATTTATTCGATCCTTACAAACCTACTGTAAAGCAGGTTATATCACCATTCCCACCAAGAACAAGTGCAAACTGAGACTCCGAGAAATTTATGTCACTTGTCCAAGGTTACACAATAAACAAAAAGAGCCCTGGAATTCAATAAAAAAAAAAAACAATTGATGCCAAGTTCAGAGCATGAGACTAAGGATATAAGAAATGGTAATATGTTTCCACTAGAATTGGCAAGTTATAGAATAATCAGTTCTTTTGGAAAAAAGGTAATTTGCGTTTTTCATGAAAGAGGGAAACAAAGGGGGGAACTTGCTTAACACATGACAGAAAGACTAAAAGACTGAATCATTTCAAAAACAGTCAATAACTCTGATCACACCAGAGCTGAAGAGCAGCAAAGAAACAAGTGACCAGGAAGTCAGGAAAGCCATGGGTCATTTCAGTTTTCATAAATGAGTACATTTTTTTTCATAGTATCCTAAAAACTCAGCGAGATGTGAAGACTATCACAGGCTTAGACCTCCAAGTGAGGAAACTGGACAATTATCAGTTCACTCCCAAAAGTCTTTGCAATCCTGAAGGACTGTTCATATCCACAATTACTTCCTTCTTCCCACACTTTCCCTCTTCACATTTGGCTTCCACACTTAGCACTCTTAATAAGACCATCCATCCTAAAGCAGATGTAAGTGCCTCAATTACTTCAGATGCAAGTGCCTCAATAAAATTCAAGAACCTCCTTAGAAATATATGCAAAACTATGAGCACTTGCACATTTTTCTAAAGGGATCCACAGCTTTCATCAGTTTTCAAAGTTCTGTGACCCCAAAAAGATAAACACTGCTCTCCAAGATCACAAATAACAGTATTCATTAAATCCAATAATCATTTCTCATTCATTTTAATCTCCCTGCCTTACTTGATGTCATTTGTTACCCAAGCTTGAAATCCTAAAATATCCCCTTTCTATAATCTATGTCACTAGTGTCATCTAACTCTTAACGACTGACGGTGGTGACCTACGTGACTTTATTTATCTCCTTTTCTTCTTCCTCCTCCGAGGATCTGAGCATTCCTTTGTGTTCTATTTACTTCTGTAAGCCAGTGGTTCTCAACATGTCATCTGTAGACCACTGCAGCACCTGGGAACTTTTAAGACACACAAATGGTTCCAGTCCACCCTCATGCCTCCTAAATCAGAAACTCTGTGGAGTGTGACCCAGCAATATGAGTTTTAACAGCCCCTCCAGGTACATGCTCAAGTTTTAGAAATATCGCCCTGAGCACAGTAAGCTTCAACTCTATTATTTTGTTTTTCAAACATTTAATGAATACTAGCTATGTGCAAGGACCTCATCTTAATGTGACAACTTTTCAAAATTGATTTTAGATGTTTCACAGAGTTCCAAATTCTGAGTACCTATGGAATATATGCACTTCCCAAATTATCTCAAGCTGAGTCCAAACCCCAGTTCATCAACAACCCTCCACCCCGACTCTAAACCAACCTCCCCATCCCCTACAAGCACAGGCAATCAATTTTCTTACTCTGTTCAGTGACTGAAAACTCTGTTCAGAGACTGAAACAGCAACACAGAGAAGGGGAAGGGGAAGGGGAAGGGGAAGGGGAAGGAGAAGGGGAAAGGAGTCTTAAATTTTCTTAATGCAGGGTTTGAATACATTTGATCAGCTTGGCCTGATGAGAAAATATGAGAAAGTATGTGGTCATGGGAATGAGTGTGCCAGCCTTGCTCACTCCCTATCCCAGTACTCACAATTCACAGTCTAGGACTAATTATTCTATGCTTTTGAGGCAAGATGTCTCCTGTACTCAACAGTGTCCCATGAATTGAGAGTTTCAACCTTGCCTTGTGGGAACAGGCACATTCCCTGGATACAAAATTCCAGGATACAAAATCAACAGACAAATATCAGCAGCATTTCCATACATCAACAATGTCCAAGCTGAGAGCCAAATCAAGACTGTAATCCCATTTCTACAGCAGCCACAAAAAAATAAAACTAAAACAAAACACCTAGGAATACAGCTAACCAGGGAGGTGAAAGATCTCTACAAGAATTATAAAACACTGCTGAAAGAAATCAGAGATGACACAAACAAATGGAAAACATTCCATGCTCATGGATAGGAAGAATCAATATTGTTAAAATGGCCATATGGCCCAAAGCAATTTACACATTCCATGCTATTCCCATCAAACTACAAAGACATTTTTCATAGAATTAGTAAGAAAACTATTCTAAAATTCATATGATACCAAGAAAGAGCCCGAACAGTCAAAGCAATCCTAAGCAACAAGAACAAATCTGGAGGCATCACATTACCCACCTTCAAACTATAGTAACCAGAACAGCATAGTACTGGTACAAAACAGGCCACTGGAACAGGTTAGAGAATGCAAAATAAAGCCATACAACTACAACCATGAACAAGTATCAACAGGCCGGGCACAGTGGCTCATCCCTGTAATCCCAGCACTTTGGGAGGCCGAGGTGGGCGGATCACCTGAGGTCAGGAGTTTGAGACCAGCCTGGCCAGCATTGTGAAACCCCATCTCTACAAAAATACAAAAAAATTAGCCAGGCATGGTGGCAGGCGCTTGTAATCCTAGCTACTCAGGAGGCTGAGGCAGGAGAGTCTCTTGAATCCGGGGGACAGAGGTTGCAGTGAGCCAAGATTACGCCGCTGCACTCCAACCTGGGTGACAGAGCGAGACTCTGACCAAAAAAAAAAACCAAGTCAACAAAAACAAGCAATGGAAAAGGGACTCCCTATTTAACAAATGGTACTGGAATAATTGGCTAGAAGATTGAAACTGGACTCCTTCCTTTTACCACATACAAAAATCAACTCAAGATGGATTAAAGACTTAAATGTAAAACCTAGAGCTATGAAAACCCAGAAGAAAACCTAGATTTCAAGAAGACTCTAAAAGCAATTGCAACAAAAATTAACAAGTGGAACCTAAGTAAAGAGCTTCTCCACATTAAAAGAAATTATCAACAGACAACCTACAGAATGGGAGAAAATATTTGCAAACTATGCACCCAACAAAGGTCCAATATCCAGAATCCACAGTTCCTCGCTCATGTTCCCCTGTCTTTTCTGATTGTGGGTCCTTAAGACCCTCCCATGAGAGGGTCCCACTGTATACCCTGCGGGAAGAAATGATAATGTCATGAAGCTTCCATAAAGACCCAAGAAGAGAGGGTTCAGTAAGCTTCCAGAGAGCTGAACATGTGTAGGCCAAGAGGAAGATGAAGAAGAACTCTTCCATGAGCAGGGAGGGTGGTGCACCCCATCTCCTCAGGGTCAGAAGCTCCAGAGCTTGGGACCTTTCCAGACCTCACCCTATGTACCTCTTTATCTGGCTATTTATCTGTATCCTTTAAAATATCCTTCTTAGTACATGTGTTTCTCTGAGTTCTGTGAACTGCCCTAACAAATTAATCGAAACCAAAGGGGGTTGTGGGAATCCCAACTTGATGTGTGTGTCAGAAGTTCCGGAGGCCTGGGCTTGCAACTGGTGGGGAAAGAAGGGAGCAGTCTCGGGAAAGGAGCCCTTAACCTGTGGGATCTAGCACTATACCTCCAGGTAGATAGTGTCAGAATTAATTGGAGGATACCCGGCTGGTGTCCACTGCTTGGTGGTGGGGAGAGACCCGCCCCACACACACATTTGGTCACGGGAGTTTTCTTTGCATAAATTGCTGTGGTATGACAGTAGAGGAAAAACAGAGAGTCTTCCCCACACAATAAGAACTTAAATTAACAACCAACCACATAACCCCATTTAAAAATGGGCAATGGACATGAACAGACACTTCTCAAAAGACAAATACATGGCCAACAAACATGAGAAAATGCTGAAAATCACTAATCATTAGAGAAATGCAAATCAAAGCAACAATGAGATATCGTCTCATACCAGTCAAAATATTACTAAAGAGTCAAAAAATAGCAGATGCCGGTGAGGCTGCAGAGGAAAGAGAATGCTTATACACTGCTGGTGGGAAAGTAAATTAGTACAGCCACTGCAGAAAGCAGTTTGGAGATTTCTCAAAGAACAAAACAGAACTACCATTTGACCCAGCAATCTACTGCTGGATTCACATACCTAAAGGAATATAAATACCCAAAGGAGTATAAATCATTCTATTATAAAGACACATGTACATATATGTTCACTGCAGCAATATTCACAATAGCAAAGACATGGAATCAACCTAAATGCCCAACAATGATACTCTGGATAAAGAAAATGTGGTACATATACACCATAGAATACTATGTGGTCATAAAAAAGAACAAGATCATGTCCTCTGCAGGAACATGGATGGAGCTGGAAGTCATTATCCTTAGCAAACACACACAGGAACAGAAAACGAAATACCACATGTTCTCACTTATAAGTGGAAGCTAAACATTAAGTACACATGGACACAAGGCAAATATAGATATGGAGGCCTGTTTAAGGGTGGAGGATGGGAGGAGGGTGAGGATCAAAAAACTATTTATTGGGTACTATGCTCATCACCTGGGTGACGAATCTGTACACCAAACTCCCATGACACATAACTTACCCATGTAACAAATGTGCCCATGTACCCCCTAAACTTAAAAATAAAAGTAGGAAAGAAAACAGAAAGAAAAAATTATGCCATGTGAACATTAACCAAAAGAAAGCTAGCATGGCTAAATTAACCTCAAGGTAAATTTCACAAAAAATAACATTATCTGTAATTAAAATGATCATTTCATAATGATGAAGGGATCAACTTATAAAGATGTAAAAATCCTAAATATTTATGTACCTAGTAACAGAGCTTCAAAACACATGAAGCTAAATATGATATAAATATAAGAAAAAAATTGCTTTAATCCATTATTGTATTCAGCTATTTCACTATCCCTCTCTGTTACTGACAGAACAAGTAAGCAAAAAATCAACAGACATGGAAACTTGAACACTGTCAACCAACCTGACCTGACACTTGAAGAACACACTACTCAACAACAGCAGAATGCACATTCTTTTCAAATACAAACAAAACATTTTCCAAGACATATTTTGTCATAAAACAAGTCTCAATAAATGAATGAGGATCATACAAAATGTTTCTTGAGCACAATAGAATAAAAATAGAAGTAACAGAAAGATCTCTGGAAAATCCTCTAGGAAGGGGAAAAAAGAAAGGAAATACTAAGCTAAACACTTCAAAGTCATAATGTTTATATACCCATAAAAAAGTAAATACTGAAGAATTATTTAATCAAAATTTCACTATAAATATGTTGGGGGGAATAGGAGATGGTGGTATAAGAAAGCAAAGGCTTTATATATCACAACAAGGTAAAAAAAAAAGTGTATAACTGATAAATCAAAAAGTCAGCAATATATGTATATTAATCATAAATATGGAGAAGTATAAGTTTAGAAGAAACAGCAGACAGAACTCAGAGTCATTATTGCATGTGGGGGAACTTCCTCTCAATTACTGCATGTGGGGAAACCTGGAGTAGAAAGGGCAGAGCATTTTGTTACATGTAATATTCTGACTTTTCAAACTACATACATGTAGTACTTTAATAAAAAACCTTTAAAGAGATTTCACCTATATCATCTAATTTTATCCCCAGGGAAGGAGGTATAGTAACCCCTGATTTGACAAATGAGGAAACTAATATTTCAGGTAAAGTAGCTTGCCCAAAATGAAAGCCACTACAATTTTTTTAACTTAATCATATAAATAATATAAATTATGCCTGTTATGATATCACCTACACAGATAAATATGAGAAGGAAAAAAATTCAGTTGTTTTATTTCTGGAAATATTTTTTATTTTCTGCTCTCTACTGTAGATGACTAGTTTATTGTCACAGAACAAGATGAAATATTCACACTCAACCCCTCCTGTTAAGAGAATTTTAAAAGAAATTTGAACAAAGATTTTGGCAAATGTAAAGAACTAAACTGTACTCAGAAGTAAACACTATTTTAATCATTATCTTTAATTGGGGTAAGATGCACATAACATAAAATTTACCATCTTAACCGTTTTTAATCATACAGTTCCAGTGGCATTAAGTACATTCACATTGTCGTGCAAACTACTGCCACTAACACCCATCTCCACAGCTTTTTTTCATCTTCCCAAATTGACTTTCTTTATCCATTAAACAACTCTCCAGTTCCCCCACCCTCTAGCCCCTGGAAACCACCCTTCTATTTGTCTCTATGAATATGACTACTGTAGGTTTGTCATGTAAGCAGAATCATACGGTATTTGTTCTTTTTGTGACTGGCTTATTTCACTTAGCATAATGTTGTCAAGGTTCATTCATGCTATAGCAAAAACACTTGCTAAAAGCCAGTTTCCAAAACAGCATAAACATCAATTCTTTGACAATGCTGTGAGAAATTAAAGCACTGGTGAATTCAAGGGAAATTAGTAAAAAATTAATGCTTCCCTCTCCCCGAACCCTCAGGACACCAAAAGGGGGAAAAAAATAGGTCACAATTTTAAACTACTGGGAAAGGGTATCCTGGTAACTTTACAGTGTGCATGAAGGAATTGGGGGGAAAATCGTAATTCTGTGTTTTGAAAAATCCAATTACTTTTCTAAGGTTGTTGCTCTTTTAAGTTGTACAACAAAGGCCTATAGGGAAGGGCTTCTCTAAATGTAGAGCCATGCAAAAGACAAAAGCGCTAACAATGTCAGATGTTCACAAAACCTTGACTCACGGTAAATATCTTATAAATCAGAAGTGAAATAGCCTCCATTCAGTCACACAGAGATCAGGTAGGAAATACAAGACACTTGACCTTTACAGAGTACTTTGAAAAGGTTCCCTTGGTTGCAGTTTTTAAAAAACAGACTTGTATGCCTTTACATTCCCCATTATTCCCTCACTCTGAACCTCCACGATGTATTTATGTCCATCTAAAATTCAGACAGAAGTCCCAGGCAGCCTTTCAATGGAGCCACTAAACAAAGCACACCAGCCCTTTAAGATACCAAAAACACTATTCTGATGTTAGGGTGGGGTTGTTTCTCTGAATTTTAATTTATAATGCAACAAGAATCACTGACCAAATTTTAACAAGAAGTGGTAACCAGCAGTGCCTCAGGTATCCAGGTGTCTGACAAGCACTCAAGCAAGAGCTGTGCTTTTCATAAGCTCAGAATATTGACACCAAAAAAGGAAAAAGTCTGCTAAAACAAAGTTGGGTATTTTATATGACAACTATATAAAACAGTGTTTTAGACAAGACATTCATTTTTGCTTTGTAAAGATTAAACCATATGGTGTGTCCAAAAATAAATTACCACTGATAACTAAAATAAGACTATGTCAGCCGGACACAGTGGCTCACGCCTATAATCCTAACACTTAGGGAGGCCCAGGCGGATCACTGGCGTTCAGGAGTTCGATACTAGACTAGCCAACATGGCAAAACCTTCTCTCTACTAAAAATACAAAAATTAGCCAGGCATGGTGGTGCAGGGAGGCTGAGGCAGAAGAACTGTTTGGACCGGAGAGGCAGAGGTTGCAGTGAGCCGAGACTGCACCACTGCAATCTAGCCTGGGAGACAGAGGGAGACTCTGTCTTGAAAAAAAGACTATGTCAATGATCTTCCAATGCAAAATTTCCCATTGTCCAAAATTATCTGCCTCCACGTGGTATTTTTCCGGAATACCATATAGTTTCTCCCAAGCCCTGAGACAGGAATAATACAGGGTGGTCGAGGGAGAATAGAAAATTCCAGGCAGCAGTTTCACATGACTAGCAAAAAGGAAACTGTTAGAATACATATATAAGCTAGGAGCCGAGAAGACCCTGAAAAGCAGAATGTTGGTCAAGCTAGCTAAGACCAAGTAGACCCAACGTGGCACTGGATTTGACCCAGGTCCCACCTAGGACCTCATTATATGCTCATTAACATACTAAATCACACCCACCAATGCCAAGACAGTTCCAGGAGCACCCATACTGGTGTAAAAATGGGTAGCACTAAAGTTGAGAAATTTTCACCTTTTTCCAGAAACCTTCATGAATATTCCATCCCTTGATTAAAGAAACCCATAAAGATAGAAGCCAAACCCTGTCTTGAGTACGCCCGCACTCCCCTTTGCTGAGCATGTACTTCTCACTTTGCAATAAATCTTAGTACATTTCACTATTTTCCAACTCATCCTTGAATTCCTACTGGAGACACTGTCAAGAGCCTGAACACTCATCAGAGCTGAGGTCCCACTGACATTTGGGGACCTCCCCCAGTCCACTGGTATCAGCCCAAAAGAAAAAATATTAAGTACCTGGTATTGTCATTACTTAAGTTCTCAAACTGCTACCCAAGTTGTAACAGGCACATTTTTCCACGTGATACACACTGTAGGTCAAAACACAAGACCTCAGTCATCACAAAAGAAAAACAGATTCATTAGTTTTGTCTTTCCCATTCAATGAAGACAAATTTTGACCCAAGGGAAACATACAGTTTTTCCTCTTTTCTCTTTTCTTTTTTTAGGCTCCTCCTCTTGCAGGGCCATGTAGGGATTTTGAGAAAAGAATTTCATCTCTGTGATATTTTATAAACCCAGGCTACTTGACAGAGGGACACTATAAAAATTATCCATTTCCACAGAGTATGTATCTTAGAACATGAAACGCTTTACTATGGGTTTTTTAAAAATCTATAACAAAGATTTTCATTGAGTTTGGGGAAATTTCTTTAAGGTACTAATGATATAGAAAATGTTTTTGGACATTTTAGTTCTTTTAATTGCTATATGTTATAAAATCTCATATAAAATCCAAGTGTCATACTTAAATAAAAACTTAATTAAAAAATTATAATCAACATATCTAAATAACTGTATGCATATACACGCACCCACATACACACAAATACACAAAAATTTGACAACTGTACCAACTCTACAGAACAATGAATGTTTGCCTGCAAGGCTATCAGCAAATGAATTACAGACAGTAAACAGAAAAAGGCATATAATCCTAAAGCAGGATCTACAAATTAAAGGGTTGTTGCAACTTTGTTATAGATTTATTTCTAGTCTCATCTTCAAGATTACTAATATAGCACAGTAACACTGGAAGGAGAAAGGAAACTGAGGTTGAAGTATGCAAATAAAAGATGAAATAATAAGCCACTTTGCCCTCACCACCTCAGTTTACTTTGAAACTCATTAATTCAGTAGACATTTGGAGTAAGTACCAGTGTTTTGGATAGAAAAGGGCTCTAAAAATCTTTCCACTCAAATATTCTATGATCACCATTTCCTAGTATCACATGATTAATGGGACTCGCACTTCTAGACTTCCTAAAAGCAAAATTAGTGTTTACAAATACTTATGATGTACACTGAGTAACAGGTATAGGGGAAATGAATAACCCAGCTTTCAGTTGCCATTGGAAGCCTAGGACCTGAATGAAAATAATTTTTGAGAAAGACTTCCTGACATTAATTTGTGCTTCACGCATGGAAATTAACAGCTACTGGATCCTAAGCCATATGAGTTGAGGAAAACACTGTCACTTTATGCAAAGCTGGAAAATTCAATGTTCTCTACAGATGTCAAATATTTTTAAACAAAATTCAATCTCCTGGACTGTCAGTTTAGCAACAGGTTAAAAGAGCATTAAGGAGAAGATGGAAGCACATTTAAACTTTAACATCTTTACTCAGAAAACTGGACAATTTAAAGTACTAGCAATATGGAGGTTAATTTTCAAATCTGAAGTACAGAGTATTTAGTAATACTGTTAAAACGACTGTCTCTTCAAACCATCAGCAGGGCTTGCAAGACTTTCCTGTACCAGTACAATGTTAGAAATGCCTATGTTTAGTTTCACTTAGTCCAATTAACTGGCCTCCTCTAGTACAGAGCTCATTTTTCTAGAAACTTTTTTTCAACATGATACTGCTACATACTTTTTAATTGAACTATTCTACAGAAATGCATTCCTTTTGTTCTCTCGTTTGCATAGGTTATACATGCTATAATGTCTAAGCCCATCACCAAGTCTCTCTACGTCTAGCTTTCCCCTTGATGTTTCTATTTCAAAGTTTTTGATACAGTCCCACTTTTTCTTCAAAGTTAAGTTTTATGTTTTCCTTATGCAAAAGATGAATTACAGAGTTTATCTGCTATATCAGCTAAAAAAAGAACTCTATTTTTAGGGTAGATGCAAATACAGTAACAGAAGTAACTTATGAGGGTCTCTCTATGACGTGAATTAGTAAATGATTAGCCTATGAAGATCTATTCAGAAACATCTGTGCTGTAAATGTTTGATGCAAGTGCAGCTAAACTTCCAAATAGCCTTAAGTCATTGATGGCTCAAAATTCAATTATCTGAAAATAATATTCCCACAAGATTGTAGAAGCTTACATTCACCTTCATAATTTTTACAATTTTTAAGTATCTCTGGGGGAAGGAGTGTCACCATTAAATCGAAAACTTGGCTTGATACATTATAAAAATAAAAAGAGGCTAACATACCTATTGGTTTCATATACCCTCACCTTTCTAAACATGAAAAAAATCAAAATTCAGCAGCAGCCATTGGTTCAATATTCAGAAATTTAGAGAATTTTGCTAACATGTCTCAAATGCTCATGAAGGAAAAAAGTGTATTTTTAATTACAAACCTTTAAATTTATTTAGTTACCTAAAGAAACTTGTAAAACCACATTTTATGGAGGTAAACTTTACCCTTCTTTAAAAAAAATGTGTGTGTGTGTATGTGTGTGTGTGTATACATATGAATGATCTTTTGGAATGGCTCTTCTTTGTCAGTCAAAGAGTTAAAACCATCTATTTTATTCCCAAATAAGTGTCACACCACTCAGAGGTGCCATGTTTTATTTAAAACATACTCTTACTCAGTAACCACTTTGTTCTAATTGGCAAAGCAAAGCCAGGTCCCAAAGCACACAGCTCGTTACATTCAGTTTGGATTACAAAAACACAGGATGAAACAAACTGCATCGAAATGTACAAATGAACAGCTCAGGAGCATGGGACAGGGAGGTGGAATTAGATTGTAATATGGAACAAAATCCACAGGGAGGCTGGGGAACAAATCACTAGTGTCTCTATAAACTATACAAGGTTTCCAAATGAGCAAATACACAAAGCAAAGGACAGGCTTTTCCATAACTCAACCAAACTGATAAATATGGATACAACAAAACAGGAGGTTTTTTCCATACTATTATGCACACATGTATGAGAGAACGCCAGTACCAACTGGAAGGTTTAACAAATGAAATCTGCAGGTTGCACAGTCTAAATATGAAATTCATCTTTGCTTTCACACTGACAATGTGCAAACAGCCTTGCAATTAAATCATACTTCCAAACATTTTCAAAAAAATCTTCTGAGAAGCTAAACACAGGAGACTAAATTAGAAATGGTGCTTCACTATGCAGCGCAGAGAGCAAGGTTAATGAGCTAAAAGTCATATGAACAAGAACAAGAAAGATGTTAAGAAATGAAGATCTCACCACCAAAACAGAAAAGTGTTAGACAAAAACACTCCCCCCACCACACATGCACACCTTTTCCTAAATTAGCTACTCTGTGAAGCTTTCAGCACTGTTTCTCTAATTATGACAGGATCTAGAGGCAAACTACAACTGAGCTAAAAGAAAAGAGCACAAGAAAAGAGAATACTCCTACACACAAATGCAAAACAATGTTACTGTTACATCCTCACAGTACAATCCCAACTAATCTATTTAGCTTTGGTTTTCACAGTGCAATCCCATCTAAGTCTACTACTTTCATTCCTAATAACATCAAACAGTGGAGATTAGATCAAGTCTAAACTCCCACAGATCAAATCTCAGTTGTTTAAAATTTATTTAATCTTGGGAACATGAGTTAACCCATCTGAGTCAAAGTTTCCTTATCTGTAAAATGGAGTTATAAAATCACCAACATTGTGAGGATCAAATGTGATACTATTGTATTAAAGGACATCATAATATAAAAGGGCTGCAGTAATCTTAGTGAAAATTGCAGTTATTTCATTTCAGGATTTTACTGCCTTAAAAAGAAAAACATATAATTGTCTATATCTTTCTTTTTTCACAAAAACTAATTCTTGTTCCACTACTAAAGTGTCTGTCTTTTGGCATTCTCCATTTAAGATTTTGTACCATTTTTCTTTTTCTTCAAACCAGAAGTCCTAAGGTATTTTTTCTTCTCTATCCCCAATATTTAGTTTAAAAGTAAATTAAGAAATGTAAAACAACCTTTGATAATAGTTAAGATTGTCACTCTTTCTTGCTGCTGCTTTTGCCACGTGATATGCAAGTTTTTGCTTGGCCTTCTGCCATCACTGGAAACTTCCAGAGACCTCCCCAGAAGCAGATGCCAGTACTATGCTATTAAACCTCTTTTCTTTATAAATTAAAAAAAAAATAGTTAAGACTGTAAACATATAGTTAGATCTACTTTACACTGCAAGAACCAGCTAAGCACTGAGGCTTTTAAATGGTATAAAATTTTATAGCATGAAAGATGATATTTTAGTCATACATTAATGGCCCAAAAATAATGTCCAATCTTTTTAGTCATCATCCCTGCTGTGGACTAAGAATTAAGTATAAGGGGGTTATTATATCCAGGAAAAATGTCAAAAAGCAACCTCATCATAATCTTCTAATTCACACACAAAGGAAACAGCCAGAACAAGAATTACACTAAGTATCTGAAACTTGGTGGAGCCAAAGCCTCTGAAGCACAAAACAGTCTCCTGCTTTTCTGAGTCTATCTGAAAGTTACCCATATTCCTGACAAGTCTAAACGGGAGCCCATAAACCTAAGCCTGGTCATTCTGATACAGTAGCCTGCACTAGTCTACTGAGGACATGAAACATAGGGAATATTAGCAATTAACTTCCCACTCCACTCCCCGAGACAAAGTCTTGCTGTGTCACCCAGGCTGGAGTGCAGTGGCATGATCTCAGCTCACTGCAACCTCCGCCTCCTGGGTTTAAGTGATTCTCCTGCCTCAGTTTCCGGAATAGCTGGGATTACAGGTGTGCGCCACCACTCCCAGCTAATTTTTTTATTTTTAGTAGGGACGGGGTTTCACCATGTTGGCCAGGCTGGTCTCTAACTCCTGACCTCGTGATCCGCCCACCTTAGCCTCCCAAAGTGTTGGGATTACAGGCAAGAGCCACCGTTCCCGGCCTTAACTCATACTACTTTTCATGTCACAGAGGGTTGTCTAATTACATGAAAAGAGGCCAACCATTTCTGACCCAAACAGTTCTCTAAACTAGAAGTCTCCAAGCTTTGATAAAGGTGTACCATCAGTATAAAACGTGAGTGCACATCTCTTCCATGTCTGTTTTAAAAGTAGTTACATATTCCTGTAGTGGACTGAATGATGCACCCTGTCCCTGTCCCCACCTCCCAAAATATGTTCACCCAGAATCTGTGAATGTGATAATTTTGGAGAAAAAAGCTTCTGCAGATGTAATTAAGTTAAGGATTTCCAGATCAGATAATCTGGGATAATCTGGCCAAAGACACTTATCCTTAGAAGAGACAGAAGAGGGAAAGACAGAGACTCACAGGGGAAAAGGCCATGTGGATGAAGCAGAGACTAGAGTGATATGTCTATCAGCAAAGGAATGCCAAGAACTACTGATAAGCCAGAAACAAGCAGCAGCATGGAATAAATTCTCCCTCTCCCTTTCTAGAGGAAACTAACCCTGCCATTACCTTGGTTTCAGACGTCTGGCCTCCAGAACTGCGAGAGAATAAACTTCTGTTGTTTTAAACCACCAAGTGTATGGCAATTTGTTGTGGCAACCCTAGGAAACTAATATAGATACCAATGAGATTATGTATACAGGACAGAAATAAACAGAAGTAGGAATTCTAACATTTTCTCTCTATGCCACAAAGGATAATCCTGTCTTACCATAAAGAGACCACAGCTTTAGACCAACGTGTAGGAAGAAATAAAGCCAAGTGACAGACTACACTACCTTAAAAGACCTAGTAACTACTAAATTTCTTCCACTTTCCCTATCATACTCTAATACATGGTCACAATTTTCCCACTTGAGGCCCAAAAGAAGCCACCTCTCAGCTATTTCACAGCACTGAGCACTTTGTTTCCCGTTAGAAATGCAACAATTATTTTTGACATAATTTCCATAACATCATCATCTTTAACACACTGCTTCATATATCTTGACTAGCATAATAATTAACCACACAATTTAAGAATGCTTATTACTAAGACATCAAACTGCTATAGACTAAGAGATCAGAAAAGGCTGCCACAGTCCAGCACTGCTAATCTGTTAAGGACCTGTTGCCCGAGTCTTGCTCGCATTTCAGAGTGAGGCTACACCGTAAAGAACAGAGTTTCTTACAGAAACATTATTTTAACATAGTCAAGCGAGTGCTGAAGAAAAGGAGAGAGAGAAAACACAGGATTGCAACTGTGGTATAAAAATGGCCGCTGAAAACAAATGTCCCTCTACAGGGGACTAGATAAATAAATGAGGGCATATTATAATGAAGGTGACCAATTAATGTATCAAACAAATTGGTACACTTACAAGAGTACCAGTTTGGTACAAAGAGTACTATTAACATTTTCACTAGCACAAAGTGCATAAACAGAGATTGTTCTAGGTTAATCTAGATATTAATTATAACGGAATATTATATTTAAAATGAACAAGAGTAACGTGTCAACATGATTAGTTTCTAAAAGCATTATTTAAAAGAATACAAGTTGTAGACTGACTAGTACAAAATACCATTTAAACATTTTAAAAACAGAATCATAATATTTATATAAATGCCCATTCATAATAAAAAGTATAAATACAAGGATAAGGAGAGCAGTTGTCTCTGAGACGGGAAGATGATGAATAGGATAAAAGAAAACTGTGACATTTTAGTGCCCTTTTTAATGTGATAAGGAAAAAGGCAAAACATTAACATTTGTTACTTGTGGGTGGGTTTGTGGATATTCTGAATGTCAGACACCCAACTATCCAACAGGTACCTACCAACAGACACATAATGGTTAAGTAGAGCCTGGTAAGTTGAGCTGTCCCCTTTTAACAAACACATGACCAAAATGTGTGTGTGTTACACTTGAGAAATCCCTCTTGGGTGTTCGGCTTTGAAGAAATCAAACAGTATACGAAAGCAACCAAGTCAGAAAGATTACAAAAACAGAAATACTCTATTCAAACACTGCTTTTTTTGCCTTTTTTTTTTTTTTTTTTTTTTTTTTTTTTTTTTTTTTTTTTTTTTTTTTGAGACGGAGTCTCGCCCTGTCACTAGGCTGGAGTGCAGTGGCCCCATCTTGGCTCACTGCAACCTCTGACTCCCTGGTTCAAGCGATTCTCCTGCCTCAGCCTCCCAAGTAGCTGGAACTACAGGACGTGCCACCACACCTGGCTAATTTTTGTATTTTTAGTAGAGATGGGGGTTTCACCATGTTGGCCAGGATGGTCTCGATCTCCTGACCTCATGATCTACCCGCCTCAGCCTCCCAAAGTGTTAGGATTACAGGCATGAGCCACCGCACCTGGCCA
This sequence comes from Macaca thibetana thibetana, assembly GCF_024542745.1. Classification (NCBI taxonomy): domain Eukaryota; kingdom Metazoa; phylum Chordata; class Mammalia; order Primates; family Cercopithecidae; genus Macaca; species Macaca thibetana. The sequence continues at coordinate 38,788,334 of NC_065581.1, read as the reverse complement.
ACAGTTGCTTTCTTTTGGGAAAAGGTGAATTTGAAAAATCAAGGTATGACAAGCTTACAAATTCCACCATCCTGCAAAATTTTTGGTATTGATCCACATGGCCTTTTCCCCTGTGAGTCTCTGTCTTTCCCTCTTCTGTCTCTTATTAAGGATAAGTGTCCTTGGCCAGATTATCCCAGATTATCTGATCTGGAAATCCTTAACTTAATTACATCTGCAGAAGCTTTTTTCCCCAAAATTATCAATACCAAAATTGGTAATTTGTTTCTAAATTATCTGTGGAGTTCCTACATTTCTTAAAAGAAATATATATAAGAAGAGCTTAAAATTTGTCAGACTCACTCTGTTCCTCTTACTGTGTGTCCGGAATTGGTGGTTTCTTGGTCTCACTGACTTCAAGAATGAAGCCACGGACCCTCGCAGTGTTACAGTTCTTAAAGATGGTGCATCCGGAGTGTGTTCCTTCTGATGTTCCGACGTGTTTGGAGTTTCTTCCTTCTGGTGGGTTCGTGGTCTTGCTGGCTTCAGGAGTGAAGCTGCAGACCTTCACAGTGAGTGTTACAGCTCTTAAGGCGGTGGGTCTGTAGTTGTTCGTTCCTCCCAACCGGAGCTGTTCCTACCTCCCAGTGGGTTCCTGGTCTCGCTGGCCTCAGGAGTGAAGCTGCAAACCTTGGTGGTGAGTGTTACAGCTCACGAAGGTGGCGCAGACCCAAAGAGTGAGCAGCAGCAAGATTTATTGCAAAGAGCCAAAGAACAAAGCTTCCACAGGTGGAAGGGGACCCGAGCGGGTTGCCGCTGCTGGTTCGGGTGGCCTACTTTTATTCCTTTGTCTGGCCCCACCCGCATCCTGCTGATTGCTCCATTTTACAGACAGCTGATTATTCCATTTTGACACAGCGCTGACTGGTGCCTTTACAAACCTTTAGCTAGAGACAGAGTGCTGATTGGTATGTTTACAATCCTTTAGCTAGACAGAAAAGTTCTCTAAGTCCCCACCCGATTAGCTAGACACAGAGTGCTGATTGGTGCGTTTACAAACCTTTAGCTAGACACAGAGTGCTGATTGGTGCATTTACAATCCTTTAGCTAGACAGAAAAGTTCTCCAAGTCCCCACCCATCCCAGAAGCCCAGCCGGCTTCACCTCTCAACTGTAATGCCTCAAAATTCAGCTGTAACCTACAACTCTTCGCTTTTCAAAACTGACTAGAATCATACCACTTTTACTCTGGTATTCTAACAGGAAATGGGAAGCAGAAAAGCGATTAGTATGTAACTGCAACCACTAAGTTGCAAGTTCGTAAGGAAATATTTTAATTTACTTGGTATGAAATGGGAATTTGTTATCCTCTTCTGGAACTATCATGAAACTCAAGTCACTTTCAAGAAAGATGTTAGCATTTTGGTTTATCTACGATTTCACCCTGTGCTCAGCATTGTTATATCACTCACGTTGGATGTCAACATTTAGATTTCCAATGCTGCAGACTACAGCTAATTTTATTTTGCTCATTCCAGAAAGAAACAAACCACTTCGAGATTGTATAAATTCACTTCACTTTTTAAAAATCTGTAATTTGTGCAATTACATTAATACTTAAATCTGAAAATACAGAGAAAATTCAAATTTAAAGCTCCCCAATTACTCTTACTCTGAGACTACCACAATTAAATTTTTCATGTGGCATCTTCCAGCTTTATCTCATGCAACCATACACTTGTACATCATATGTGAACCACATATGATAGCAAATTTCTTAAAAGTTAGTCTTAAATGAAACTATGTTTATACCATGTCTATGGTTTATTAAAAATTAAGTATGTACACATTTAAAAGTCCATCAACCAAGTGGCATTTTGTATACTGTGAAACATGTATTGTTTGCTTTATGATAAGCATCTGTTATCAGTGCTACTCCAACAACTTTCCATTCCTTAAACATATCTTCTGACTCACTGCCTTATAAAGCTACTTCTGGTCACCATACTCCTCTCTTCTCCCAAAACTAGTATTTCTAAGGGTTTGTGGGGCATAGAGATGATGTCACATTAATAGAGGAGTTACTTCAGTCAGTTCTTTTAAAATTTTGCCTTCCCCACTTGTGATCATCCTCTTTGATGCTTCTGTCATCCACACTTCTATTTAGGAGGTCAGCAAAACCATTCTGTGAAAAGCACTGCTGTAATGATAGCTGGCCTTCAATATGCTAGAACAAGAGGTCATCATGAATTAGGTACTAACTATTCCTAAATATTAAACACTGGTCAACCAAATGCACAAATTCATAAATTGGATTTGCACTCAAATAAAAAAAAATACCATAGGCAGTATCATTTCTGCTTTTGTAAGAGGCAGGAATATTCATTAGACTCATTAGACTCTATGCTTGACTTTTAATATGTATTTTAACACTGTAGTAGGCTATCGGGTGTAGTTTAAGCTTCACTTCTAAACGAGAGAGAGAGAGAGAGAGAATTTCTAAAGGAACTTAAAATTGTTTCAGCAGGCAGGATATTAACTAGTCATGCCACGCAAATGCAACTGGAGAAAGCAATAGTGTGTGGGTAAAAAATATAGAGGAGATAAGCAAATATTTTCTTTAGATACTTGAAAATGTCTTTCTAATATTTTTATAAAAGCAAAAGTGGCAAGGTTGTATAAAATGTAAATAGACAAAGATCACTAGAGACAGATAATTATAAACACAGAAAGTAAAACTGTAACAAGTCCAAAGAAACACAAGGACCATGGCTGAACTCTAACTTCATAATTTTTTTTTAACTTTGTATTCATTTAGGGGCACAAAACAGTTCCTTATGATTATTTGATGTGAACCACCTTATTATTCAAAGGCCTTATTATTCTGGCCTTCTCTCAAAACCATGCTTTACTAAATTACAATGGGGTCTCCATGTGGGGACAAATATACAATCTAACACAGGCTGAGTACCCCTAATTCAAAATGCTTGAGACCAGAAGTGTTGGGATTTGTTTTTCTCAGATTTTGGAACATTTGCACTTTGGAGCATTTCAGACTTGGGATTTGGGGTTCTCAACCTGTATACATTTTGTCTCACTGCTACTTTCAAAGTCTTTACTATAAAGTTAACTTTTCATCAGTGCGGAAGCATTTCTTCATATCTATGACTATAGATACATAAGGTAAGAAGCAGAATACAGTCCTTTTTTTTTTTTTTTTGAGATGGAGTCTCGCTCTGGCTGGAGTGCAGTGGCACAATCTCGGCTCACTGCAACCTCCGCCATCTGCGTTCAAGCGATTCTCCTGCCTCAGCCTCCCAAGTAGCTGGGATTACAGGCATGCGCCACCACACCCAGCTAAGTTTTGTGTTTTTTGTAGAGACAGGGTTTCACCATGTTGGCCAGGATGGTCTCGCTCTCCAGACCTCGTGATCCACCCACCTCAGCCTCCCAAAGTGCTGGGATTATAGGCATGAGCCACTGTGCCTGGCCCGATACAGTCCTTTAACATGGCACACATACTGTTAAAAGCTGAATAAAAATCCACCAGTATTTCTTTTCTTTTAAAAACCTAAATATCTGACAAATTCCAAATTTTGAACACGTAAGAGCCGTCAGCTTCCCCAATTCTCCCAAGTCTTTCCCACGTATCCCCTAGTTTAGGCCCAAATGTAAAGGTCTAAAGCTTACACTATGATTACTTCCTTGCCCAAATAGCATAATGAATAGATTAAAATTAACAACAACAACAAAAATCTCTTTAATAAAAATCTAGCCAGGCTCCTCTGAGCCCTCTTCTGGACCAGGCCTCAACCTGGACCTTTAAAAATTACGGACTCTCAAAACAAATGATTTGGTCCACCCACTCCTTTCACATTAAAAGACTTAAACACTAACATTTCTTTTTTTTTTTTTTTTTTTTAATTTGAGACAGAGTCTCGCTCTGTTGCCAGGATGGAATGCAGTGGCGCGATCTCGGCTCACTGCACCTCTGCCTCCCGGGTTCAAGCAATTCTCCTGCCTCAGCCTCCCGAGTAGCTGGGACTACAGGTGCACGCCACCATGTCCGGCTAATTTTAAACACTAACATTTCTAACAGCTCAAGGTTACCTCCCTAGGATGACCCTAGCCTCCCTTAAAGTGTCTGCCTCTCAAAGCTCAAGGCTGCCAAAGAATCTACTGTTTGTTCTAGCCAGCATCTGAAGATAGGCCCTAACCATCCTCTTAGATCATTTACTAAAAAGGGTTTACAACTGTGAATCCTTCCTCTGTCCCTTTGAGCCGTACTCCTACAACTCAGGAGTGTCTTTTAAAGCCATCCCTTTAAAATGTAACCATCAGGAAAAACAGGGTATCTATTCCCCAGTCACAGTGGCAGCTAACAGGCACAGCTGGCCTAATCACCATATTTTACCAATGTTTTTAAGTTTTTCACTTCCTTGACTCTGCAGATCCCCTGTTTATCCACCCCAAGTCCCCTGCCATTCTCCCTTTAAAACTCCCAGTCATCTCTGCAAATCGACATTGACTTCATTTCATACTGGACCCTCTTCCCTATTGCAAAAGTGTATTACTGACTAAAATCTGTCCTTAGAACTTTAGCTAGTATGCAGCTTTGTTTATCTTTGACAAAATGAAGAAGGAAAGTTAAACATATCCTAATTAGTAAAGACTTATTTATATAGGATCGCTAGATATAAAGTTCTTTTTTAAAAAAGTAAAAACAAAAAAACACCTAAAAGTTTCAACTTTGTGAAGGAGTCATAATTCTAGAAGTTAACCAATTACCACTCTGGGGCTAGAAAAGGACCTTGGCACATGTCAAGCCCAAGTCCTTCATTTTATAATGATGAATCCAAGGTCCAAAGAGATTACATGACTTACCCGAGGTGATTTCAATGAGGGATCTGCAGGAGTTTTTTTGTTTTTATAGAGACGGGGTCTCACCATGTTGCCCAGGCTGGTCTCAAACTCCGGGCCTCAAGCAATCCTCCTGTCTCTACCTCCCAAAGTGCTGGGATTATAGGTGTGAGCCACCATGGCGGCCTCTATGATGGATTTGATGAGGGGCTAACTCAGCATGATTCTCTTCCTGACTCCAACATGAAAATATTCTGTTATATTCTCATTGATTAAGCAACATTAACCATTAATCATTCAAATCAAGATGAGCAATGAGTATCTACTACCCTATTACAATACACGCATTTTTTACAGTTCTACTGTACACCAACAACAGTAAACCAAGGAAAGTTTGTTTGGTGCAAGTACACAGGAGATAGGATTTCATTCAAGGAAGACTGTTTCAACCGTCCTAGGCAAATATATGAAGCACCTTGGTAAGGTGAAACTGCTTTCTCACACAAGCTAAGAAAACAAAACCCCATGCATAAATCCAAGGGAGGGTCAAATGATTTAGTCTTAAAAACAACCGAAAAAAAAAAGAAAGAAAAATGAAAGTAAATGTAAAAACCCTTTTTCTGCACTTACCAGCAAAGCATTTGGAACAGAGATTCATAGTCTTGCTGGACCTGGGGCAAACAAAAAGAAAAGAAAGAAAGAAGAGCTAAAAACTCCATATCACTCTAATCAAAACATAAGATGTCCGAAATGTAGGCAAAGAACTTTCTGGCCAGGCAACTGAACTAATAAACTGATAAATTAATAACAAGTCCCTAGCTAGCCACCACTCCCCCCTCAACAAAATAAAAATAAAAAAACAAAAATATAAAAACTTGTTTTTTATTTTTATTTTTTACCTGTAAGTTAGCCAATGCTTGCTTTTATTTATTGTGTATGTTAGCAGCTTATATAGCAACAAGTTCAGAAACATTCTAAAATGCCCAGCAGATGGTATGGGAGTCCATTTAAACCACATGATTACCACATTCCCTCTTTTCATACTGAAAAATATACGAAGTTATCACTATAAACAACAAAGACTTTGAAAACGGGTAAAACTTTCTCCTCATATACACAGTCATTTATCTCTATAACATTAGTTGAACTTTAATCTTCCCTATTTCAGATCCTAGTCACATTATGACCTTCTTGTTTAAAATTCTCTCTTCAGATACTCCAAATTATTTTTCATGTCCTTTCATCCATTAATAATAGCTACAATTCACTGAATACTAACTTGGATGGGCATTTCACATACATTCTCTTATTAATCATCCCAACATCACTAAGATGGGTATTATCATATTGTTTTGCTTCTAAAATGTACTTTTTAAAAAAATCACATTAGCATTTCTGTAACAAGGAAATACCTTAGAATTGTTTACAAGCAATGAATAATTTAACCTGTTTATGCCAGAGGTTGGAATTTTTTGAATTTTTGCAATGAGACCAGGGCAATGACCTTGAGCAAGATATAAATAATTCCCACATGCTTAGTGTTCCAATAATGGAACACTATGTTACCCCCTCCTCTGCCAAGGTATTATTCAACTGGGGGGGGGGGGCCGATCTTAAAAATCAAAGACATACAGTCTCATCCCCATTACATAGGTGGGCAGCCTGTTCTAGGTCACAAAGCTAGGAACTATAGAAAAATATCTGACCTTGGGTGTAAGCAAACTCCAAAGGCCAACCCAACATCCTTTGTTCACAACACAGCACCTGGCAGCATAGCACCCCAGGGATTACATGGTGGGCAATCAATAAATGACTTTTCTGGCCAGGCGCAGTGGCTCACACCTCTTATCCTAACACTACAGGAGGCCGAGGGGTGAGCGGAATGCCTGAGCTCAGGAGGTCGAGACCAGCCTGGGCAACATGACAAAACCCCATCTCTACTAAAGATAGAAAAAATCAGCTGGGAGAGGTAGCACATGTCTGCAGCCCCAGCTACTTGGGAGGCTGAGACACGAGAATCGCTTGAACTAGGGACGCAGAGGTTGCAGTGAGCCGAGATCACACCACTGCACTCCAGCCTGGGCGACAGAGCAAAACTCTGTCTCCAAAAAATAATAATAATAATAATGACTTTTCTGTTACATTCATCTGACTGCTGTTTCCCTTCCTGATCCTATCTCAAGAGGACTCATTCTTATAGCTCTCCCTTCCAAAGACCTCCTGGAATGCTCTATGTTAGGCAAGCTGACCTATTTAAAACCTCATTCCTCAGCAATTCCATTTCCAATATTTGAGCCTTTGACCAGAACTGCTCCTAAAAATAGAATAAGCCAACCTTCTTTTGCCCTCTTTACTATGTTTTACAATTAAAGAAAGCCTCCCTCAGAAAGTATTCTCTGATGCTGACTGTTTGCGCATGTGCTGGAACTGAAGACCTAACAGTTAACTGCCACAAGATGGGGGAAAGGGAGTCATTATTTCTTTCCCAAAAAACAAGTAGATATTCCTTTAGAATCCTGCTTAATATAAACACAAGAGCAATGAGGAAAATTAAGTATCAATAAGTGAAAAAGATGAGTAAGTGGATAAAGAGATGTGTTAATGGTAGCATCTAACATTTATTATATGCCCATAATGTGGCAGGCACAATACCAGATACCTTCAACCCCATTTTACCACTGAGGAAACAGAAGTCCCAAGAGGGTATGTAACTTGCCGAAGATTACAGAACTAGCAAGTGAATTAATCTGGTCTAACTCCAACACCTGTATTCTATTCATCATGCCAAACTTAGGCCTCTGCCCCAATACAGAAGCTGAGGGGTATATACCAGTCCAGAACTAGCACTCTGGTGGTTTGTGAGAATGTCTATGGAAATCAAGTCAGCTCCCTGAGACAGTAAGCTTCTCATATGGAAGAAGCACAACTCCTGCCCTCCCTGACCCTCCAGGCATATGGAAAACAACCTAAAATTCCCAGTCATTTCAGTTCCAACACAACGAAGAATTGAGAATGAAGAAAATCCTACATGCCTGTTTTAACTAACTGAACTTGAACTAGGGGCGCCTCTCCATCCTAAAGAGACTCTCTAGTATGGATGCAGTATACACACATCTGTGGTTTGCAGAACATTCTCTATTGCCAGAATATTGTGATTGTCCCCTCCCCTCTCATCTCCACTCAACTTCTCTGAAGGGGCCAGAATTCCCCACCAAAGAAGCAGGTGCCCTTCTAATGTGGTCACTACCTCTTGTCCACGCAATGTTACAAAAAGCCAGATATAACTCATATAACCTCTGCTACTCCCAATTGTCCAGCAGGAATCATGGAAAGCCTTCAGAGAACAACCTGGCAACAAGTGTGCCAGTTTTAACATCTGAGTTTCAGAAACATGGTAAAAAAAAAATTTTTTTTAATTGGCAAAATGGCATTTTTCTCAGAGTCCCTTGATCTCTCTTCAGATAGTCTATGTATTTAAAATGCCCACCATACCTATATATTACCTAAATGACATCCATTACACATTCTGGATAGAAATTTTTCAGCAACATGGTTGTCAATCAGGTTATAAAAGAAATAATATAGCTACTGATATTATTACTCAAAATGGAGATGTTTTAAATCTAAAATAAACCAGATTTTGGCTATTGAGATAATGGTCACTTCTAAACAATGCCAGCTTGGATCACCTGGGTCAAGAACACTGAGTCCAAAGGAACTGGCAGAGACTTCTGGGAACTCTGATCCTTTCTCATGTTGAACATGTGAAACTTGAAGCTAACCACAGGCATACAACTACTCACTACCTAAGAAAATGTATGTAATCAACTTGCGTGGTCTTGGAACAGACAACAGAGCTCTGTTTGTGACAGTAAGCATGAAAGGTAAAGCTTCACTGCTCCACTGAAACTACTCTTATGGGGCTCTCCAATGGATACCACGTTTCTAAAACCAAGGGGTAGTAGGCTGAATAACGGCTACCCAAAGATATCGAGTCTTAATCCTGAAGTTACCTTACTTGGGGGGTGGAGGGTCCTTTCCAAATTAATTAATGATTTTGAGATGAGATTACCCTGGATTATCCAGGTGAACCCTAAATGACATCACAAGAGAGAGAGTCAAAGAACATTTTTATAAGGGAGTAGCAAAGGGAATTCAGAAAGACACCCAGAGTAAACAGCTACGTGAAGATGGAGGCAGAAGCTGGAGTAACAGGGTTACAAGCCCATGAATGCTGGGGCAGCCCCCAGAAGCTGGAAGAGGTGAGGAATGGATTCTCCCTCAGGGCCACCTTGGAAGGAAGGAAGCCCTCCCAGATCTTGGACTTCTAGCCTCCAGAACTTTGAGAAAATAAATTTCTATTATTCTAAGTCACCAACTTTGTGGTAATTTGTTACAATAGCCTCAGAAAACTAATATACAAGGGTATGTATTCGATCATAGCATATTCCCTCTCAGTAGCATTCAGCCAGATCCATCCTTCTTTCCGGAACACTCTTCATGTCACTCAAATCCCTTCATGTCACTCAAATCCCAGATCAAACAACCCTCTTCCCCCACAACAGCTCCCATTTAGCCACCTTTGCTGCTGCTCCTCCCCTGCAAAGACCCTTAACTGGAGGTCCAGAAACTCAGTCTTCATTACCTCTACTTCTCATTTAGTAGTGACCTCCCACACTCTCGTGGTTTTAAAATACTGTATCTATACACAAAAGATGCACAAATGTTTACCTTCAATCCCAAATCTCTTTACCTTGCTCCAAACTCACATATCTAACTGCTTATTTGACATCTCAACATGTGGCTCACACTTAGTATTTCAAATTAGAATTCTCAATATTTCCCACAAATTTGCCTGACCCATCTTTTCCACTCTATAAATGGGAAACCTTCTTCCCAGTTGCTCAGATCAAAATTCTAGAAACCTTTTTTTCTTTTGGAGACAGAGTCTAGCTGTCTCCAAAATACGCCCAGGCTGGAGTATAGCATGATTTCGGCTCGCTGCAACCTCTGCCTCCTGGGTTCAAGCAATTCTTCAGCCTCAGCTTCCTGGATAGCTGGGATTACAGGCTCCTGCCACCACACCTGGCTAATTTTTGTATTTTTAGTAGAGGCAGGTTTTCACCATGTTGGCCAGGCTGCTCTCAAACTCCTGACCTCAGGTGATCTGCCTGCCTCGGCCTCCCAAAGTGCTGGGATTACAGGCATGAGCCACTGCACCTGGCAGAAACCATTTTTGATTACCATCCTTCCTGTAGTCTCACAGATACAACACTCAGCAAGATGCATTAGTTCTACTTACAAATAGACCTCAAATCTATGTATTCCTCTCCTTCCTCAATGCTTCTATGACAGCCACCATTAACACTCACCTAGGCCACTGTAAATAGCTTTTTATTGGTCTTCTCATTTCCACTCTTGACCTTATACAATTGACTTTTCCACGAAGCAGCCATGGTCATCTTTTAAAACAAGTTGGAGCATGTTATTTTCTTGCTTAACACTATCCAACAATTTGCTATTGAGTATAAAATCCAAACTTTTTACCTGGAGAAAGTTTAAAAACAAAACAAAACAAAAAGCCTGGAAATCTCCTTGTGATCTGACTCTGCCTACTTCCCCTCTTCCTCTCTTATCATTCTGCCCCCTCACTCACCACATTTCAACCACACTTGCCTTTTCTCTGTTCCCCAACTGTGCTGCAGGGCTCGTGCCCATGTTGTTCTCTCTACCTCCAAATCACTGTAATGCTGTCTCTTTCTTGTTACTCATAATCTAGTTCAAACCTCCTCAGTTGCCTTCCCTTGACAACCCATTTATTTTTTTATTTTTTGTTTTTTTGAGACTGGGTCTCATTTTATTGCCCAGGCCAGAGCGCAGTGGCACAATCATAGCTCACTGCAGCCTTGACCTCCTAGGCTCAAGCCATCCTCCCGCTATAGCCTTCCAAGTAGATAAGACTCTAGGCACGCATTAGTCCATTATTTTTTTTAAAGATGGGGTCTTGCTTTGCTGCCCAGGCTGATCTCAAACTCCTCAGCTCAAGTGATCCTTCCACCTCAGCCTCCCAAAGTGCTGGTATTACAGGTGTGAGCCACAACTCCTGTGGCCTGACTACCCAATTTAAATCAGTTCCTCTTCCTGTTTTCTTCTTTCACAACACATCATTCTTTGATAGCTCACCACATGCCTGTTTGCCTGCTATCTTTCGCCACTAGAATGTAAGTGCCATAAGAGTAAAGACTCCTTTGGTCACTCTTGGTTGGTATTTAACAGATACCCAATAAATGCTTGTTAAATGAAGAAATGAAATCTCTTTTGCAGGCCTGAACCATTAAAAAACAACAACAACAACAACAACACCTAAGTAGATATTTGAAATGTATTATGTAGAGGTCAAACACCAGCTAGAAGACAGGTTCTCCATAATTCCTGTGGCTGTCAGCCTGTCATCTTTGTGGAGCTCTGCCACAATGCATTACCTATGGCTGGTAGACAACGTCACCCTATGTATCTGGCCATGATCTGTCACTCAGGAGATAACAGGTGGCAAACACTTTTAAAAGTTTCTTTCTAATGAGATACAGTGAGAAATCTGCTTAAATTTTTTTCTTTTTCTAATAAATAATGTTTAATAGTATGTTCTGGTTTTGAAAATACATACCCCTTGAACAGAATGCAGAAAAAAACAAAAAAACAAACTCATTTATAATTCCCCAAAATAAGAAATACTTATCTTTTTAGATAGATATCCATAATTCAGAATTTATTATATTTACAGTATTGGTTGTTATATGGTATGTTCACAGGTGTTCATTTTATTATGCTTCATACCATATATACACATTACATACAGTCATGTACTGCATAATGATACTTTCATCAATGACAGATCACATACACAATGGAAGTTCCATAAGATCATAGTGCAGCCAAAAACGTCCTATCACCTAGTGGCATCATTGCTGTAGTGTTAGAGCAACACAGTAAACAAACGGACTGTGCTGCCAGTCATATAAAAGTCTAGTACATACAATTATGTATAGTACATAATACTTGATAAAAAATGATAAACAACTATGTGATTGGTTTGTGTATTTAGTATACTTTGTATCATTATTTTAGACTGTTTAATTCTTCTGTTCACTAAAAACAGAAGAGGAAGAAGCAGTTGTTAATTGTAAAGCAGCCTCAGGCAGCTCTTTCAGGAGGTATCTAGAAGAAGGCGTTGTTATCATGGAGATGACAGCTCCACACCAGTCACTACGCCTGAAGACGTTCCCGTGGGAAAAGATGTGGAAGCAGAAGACTGATGCTCCTGACTCTGTGCCGGCCTAGGCTAATTGTGTGCATGTCTGTATGTTGGGGCCTAATTAAAAAGCTTTAGAAGCAAAAAATAAAATATTGTTTAAATAAAGGTGCCAGGCCTGGTGGCATGCACCTGTTGTAGTCCCAGCTACTCAGGAGGCTGAGAAAGAAGGATCACTTGAGCCCAGGACTTTTCTGGCCAGCCTGGGCAACACAGTGAAACTCTGTCAAGCAATCAATAAAGAAAACTTATAGAATAAGGATATAATGAAAATATTTTTGTGTAACTATATGTTTGTGTTTTAAGCTAAGTGTGATTACAAAAGAGTCTTAAGTTTAAAATTTTTTTAAGTTTATAAGGTAAAAAAGTTATAGTAAGCTAAAGCTAATTTATTATTAAAGAAAATTTAAAAAATAAACTTAGGGTAGCCTAAGTGTACAGTGTTTGCAACATCTACAGTAACATAATGTCCTAGGACCCTCACATTCACTCACTACTCATTCACTGACTCACCCAGAGCAATTTCCAGTCTTGCAAGCTCCATTCATGGTAAGTGCCTGGGACAGCTGTATACTTTATCTTTCACGCCATATTTTTACCATACCTTTTCTATGTTTAGATACACAAATACAACTGCCTATAGTATTCAATATAGTAACATGTCCTACAGGTTTACAGCCTAGGAGCAACAGGCTACACCATATAGTGTAGGTGTAGAGTAGGCTATACCACCTAGGTTTGTGTAAGGACACTCTATGATGTTCAACATTGTTTCCGCAATGAAACCCACTAACAGCACTCTACGATGTTCAACACTGTTTCCACAATGAAACCGACTAACAGACTATGTCCCCATCATGAAGCAATGCATGACTATTTTCTTTTGTGTATATATAAAAATTTCATAAAGAAATGCATAATGAAAATCTACAGATACCATTTTTTCAATGTACATTTACATTTAATATTTATACTGCTTATTCTTCAAGAACATATTTGTTGCTCTGTAACAATCCATTACATACTAATACTATAATTTAGTCACACCCTTACTACTGTTGGATGTATAATCATTTTTCCCCAATTTTTTCTATTATAAATATTTCTATAATGAGCATTTTGGGACTTAAACCTTTAATCATAAATCTGTATCTGAATGGCTTTAACACTGATTGTGAGAAGGAGACCTTACTAGACAAAAAAGTATGATTTTGGTAAGTATTGCAAAATTACCTTCCAGGTAAGTTCTACATACTATTTTCAACACATCTTTGCCAACAACATTTTATTTATTTTATTTTATTTTATTTATGAGACAAGGCCTGGCTCTATTGCCCAGGCTGGAGTGCAGTGGTGTGATCTCAGCTCACTGCAACCTCCGCCTCCTGGGCTCAAGCCATCCTCCCACCTCAGCCTCCTGAGTAACTGGGACTACAGGTGCATGCCACCACACCCAGCTAATGTGTGTGTGTGTGTGTGTGTGTTTGTGTGTGTTTGTAGAGATGGGGTTTTACCATGTTGCCAGGCAGGTCTCTGACTAGTGAGCTCAAGCAATCCACCTGCCTCAGCCTCCCAAAGTGCTGGGATGACAGGTATGAGTCATTGTACCTGGCCAACACTGTTTGTACTTTTTAATTTTTACTTGATGGCAGAAATGATTATATTGTTAAATGTTTCTTCGAATTTTTTTTTCAATTTTGAAGGATATCAATGTTTTAATGACAAATAAATTAGACTTCATGCTAATTCGTCTTGGGGAATTAAAGTAACAGTCCTAATTTCTGGCAATTCTAGAAACATCTTATTTATAGTATTTTCCTGACACATACACAAGACTACTATCTCTCCCCACTCGGAGAAACATACACATGCAAAAAACTATTTTAATATAAATATAGAAATTTTAAAAAACTCTGTCACCATATCAATGTTCCTCAACAACCTTTTTTTTTTTTTTTTTTTTTTTTTTTTAACCCAACTGGAATGAAAAACCTAGGGCACAAGAAAAATAAAGAAAAGTATAAAGAAAAATCAGTACCAGCACATAAGTATACCAAGCCCTTCCAGTCCTATGGTCCCTGAACTTCTCCAGACTAGACATGTATCATAAAACTAAAAAAATCTAGACTACAAAGAAAGTTCCTTCTTCAATGAAGGGAATCAATCTGCAAAAACTGTCACATTTCTAAAAACTAGTCTGTAAAAACACAATCTGCAAAAACTAGTCACATTTCTGAATTCAACCTCTTCTAATAGTCCAGACAAAGGAGGAAAGGGGAGGGAAGGGTAAGAGGACAAAGAGAAGAAGGGGGCGAGTAGTGGGGTGGTAAAGGAAAGGAAGGAAAAAACAAACCACAATACCTACTACACACTAAATATCATCCTCGTTTTCTTAGAGGTAAAATTAGATTAAAGACTACTAACAATCTGCTTCCCGCCTCATACACATATAGCCAGAAAAACTAACTTCCTATGGCAGCCAGGAAGCAGCCAACAGCTCTACTAAATCATCACTCTCTACTCACCCTAGGCAAACAAGAAAAAGACCAGTTCAAACAGATGACATTCTAGCTGGCAATGACAAAGGAGGCTTTCAACGGTGCAACCAGCCTGTCCAAACTGTTACACATCACTCTAAATCGTTCAGACCATGTCTGCAAATTTTCTTTTTAAGGAAATATTACAATGATGGAGCTGTTAATAAGGGTGTTAGTTTCTATAATGTAACAATATGGATCCTGCTCACTTTAAAAACTAATTTTAATGTAACAATTTAGATCCCAAGTGGGTTATTGTAATTAGCAGTGGTTTTAAATTCAAGGACAGCAGAGCAAAATGCCTCGATTTTTGTGTTTCAAGTATTTGCACTAAAAGTTATAGTGTATAGATGTAAAACTAGTCACATTATCATCTGTGGCCCTGTATATATTACTAAAAGTTTAGTCCGGCACCATCTAACAATTACAGACAAGATGAGGCATGGCCATCAATAAACTAGTCAAAAGAAGAAGAAGAAAAATTAAAATATACAAATGAAAGCCCCTGTAGAAAAGGAGAAAAAAATACAATGAAGTGAATTAAAATGCCAAATAATTTTTCCACATACGAGAAACTTAATGAGGCTATCAACTCTAACACACCCAATATATATCAATGATTGCAGCTGTCCCACTATATATCCCCAAATGTAAGATAAGGTTTTCTTCCCTAAAGTTATCTTTCAGAAAGAAGGAACTGCTTTACAATTAAATCCTTACTTTTGAGGCACACACCAATTATTTTATAGTAAGTACTAACAAGGGCCAAAAAAAAAAAAAAAAGGCTTCAAAAACAACCTGGAAGTGAGAAAGAGAAATCCAAGCATGCAGTCATGCCCAGGGAAATGAATGGTGTTTGGGATTTCAAAAAAGGAAGATAGAGTCACAGTCCCAGAGGCATCTCTCCAGTTAGAGTCTGTGAAAGGCTGAGACAGTGAAGTTCTCATCACTAGTCAGAGACACTAGTCAGACATACCGAGGTATGGAAGGATGTCAAGCCAACTCTAATATTGGATACTTTGTCATGGTTACCACAACAAATTAGTTTTATAAAAAGGAGGATACAGTTTTAAACACAGATTTAATACTTATTTCTAGAGAGCTACTACAAATAGTAGCTGCCACTGAAGAAGGCCTCTGAAGATCTTCTAGAAAGCAGTGCAGTAACAGCCTTGAAATGTGAAGAAGATAATAAATGACGTCAAGATGATGACAACTCTCCTAATGTTACATGAACGAATTCTTGTGGCTTGGGATAAATTTTCCAGTGATCATAACATTTACAGATTTCAAAGTGCTTTATCTCAAACAACTTGGAGGCCGAAAAATAAAATGAATATGATATCTTCTGAAAAACCATGGTCAATAACTTTTAAAATGGCTTGGTAAATATTAAATAATAATTTGGTAAATATTGAGTCCAATGTCTGTGCAGCATGGAGAATTTAAATCTGTTCATAAATGTGGAAAAACTAACATTTTAAAATTTATATTAGGAGCATATACAAATTACATATAATTTTATATAATCTATGACCTTTAAATATACATGCAGTTACCATCACGACAAAATGGGTGAACATATATATAAGATCTCTTGGCCCGGCGAGGTGGCTCACAACTATAATCCCAGCACTTTGGGAGGCCAAGGCAGGCGGATCATGAGGTGAGGAGATTGAGACCGTCCTGGCCAACATAGTGAAACCCCGTCTCTACTAAAAATACAAAAATTAGCTAGGCGTGGTGGCGCACGCCTGTAATCTCAGCTACTCAGGAGGCTGAGGCAGAAGAATCACTTGAACCAGAGTTGGAGTTTGCAGTGAGCCAAGATTGCGCCACTGCACTCCAGCCTGGGCGACAGAGACTCTGTCTCCAAAAAAAAAAAAAAAAAAAAAAAAAAAAGGGCATTTTTCATGTTTTGAAAACACACAGAAAACTTTCTTAACCATCTAGTATGAGAGCAATTACCTGAGAATTAAACTGAGAATGACAAATTTAAGAGAGATAACAATGAGTTATTCTCTGGCCTTATTTTTCTTCTTGCTATCAATGTTGCTTTTGAAAATAGGTGGGGTTGGGGGAACAACAACACTTATGGAGCTTAGAGTACTTTTCCCAAAGTGTGTCAAAATAATTAAATATTCACCTGTCCTACCCAAGTGGCAAATATTTTTGCTTCATCCACTCATCTACTCTCATTAAGATAATTCAGGCTTGCAGAGACAGGCATTCTTTTATCTATATTTATGGTAAATTAAATCAAAGGCATGATAATTTTAGTGAAAGATGAAAAGTAACCTGAAGTATTATTATTAGATCTTTGTCAGAAAATGTGTCATAAACCTGGGAGATGATAGAGTTACAAGGGTTCAAACTACAAGGTTAAACAGGCTAGAAAAGAAGCTGTATAGCTGACAAAGACAAGCACAAGGCACTTATAGAAGCTGGAGGATATCCAAGCAAAGACATCTACACAGGCCAGGCACGGTGGCTCACACCTGTAATCCCAGCATTTTGGGAGGCCGAGGCGGGAGGATCATGAGGTCAGGAGATCGAGACCATCCTGGCTAACATGGTGAAACCCCATCTCTACTAAAAATACAAAAAATTAGCCGGGCGTGGTGGCAGGCACCTGTAGTCCCAGCTACTTGCCAGGCTGAGGCAGGAGAATGGCATGAACCCGGGAGGCAGAGCTTGCAGTGAGCCAAGATTGCACCACTGCACTCCAGCCTGGGCAACAAAGTGAGACTTCATATCAAAAAAAAAAAAAAAACAAAAATAAAAAAGACTTCTACACGATGCAACATTTCTGTTCATGTCATTCAGGAAAGATAAAAATACCAACAGAACATCTACAAAATATGGAGGAGGAGAAAGCAATATCTAGCAATATGCACATACAAGAAAAATTTTAATGTATACATAATGTCACTGACATATTTTTTAAATGTCATTTGTACTTCAACATCTTTCATTTGTTCAAATTCCAAACATTTTATACCTTACATCAATCAACTAGGCCATTCTCAGGGAGTTCGTGAAAGAGTCAGGATACCACACCTACAATGAAACTAGATAAGGAATGGTTGAAAGGTGACGGCAGAAAATAAACTGCTTTCCTTATTCCCAGTCCAATGCTCACTGACAAGTGAAGTTCAAAGTTCAAAATATCCATTTCCTATTTTAATTATTCATCACAAAATACAAGATTGACCAGAGTTTGCAAAAGAAAATTCTGTGGTTATAACCCCCGGCAGAAAAACAGAAGGGAACTCAAGAGTACATCTTTTCTATCTCTGCCCCAAAAAGACTTAAAGTATTCCTGTTCTACAATAACCAGAGATTCTATTGCTTCTTGTGTATCATATTTCATTGCCCTTGTAATCATAAATTTCTAATGTCCAACACATATTCCTCCCACTGTTGTAAACTCCTTTATAATTCTGTCTTCAGGGTAAAAACAGTTGCTACAGGGGTAGTGTTAAGAGCAATGACCTGGGAAGAAAGGCTTAGTTTGAACGTGGGACCTCGCAACTGGGTTTTGTCACCCATTAAAATAAAGTGAGCTTAGACCAGTGACTGCTAACATTCTATAAATCTATGATCACACAATGATATACAGTAGTCCCCCATTATCCTTGGGGGATACATTTCAAGACTCCCAGCAGAAGCCCGAAATCATGGATAGTACTGAACTCTATATACACTGTGCTCTTCCTACACAGATTTCCTAATTTATAAATCCGACACAGTAGAAGATTAACAACAATAGTTAACAGAACAATTTTAACACTATGTCAGCATCACTATGTTTGTGCTTTGGGGCCATTATTAAGTAAAATAGGATTACTTAAACACAAGCACTGAGATACCATGACAGATACCATGACAGTCTACCTGATAACCAAGACAGCTACTAACAGGCAGGTAGTGCATACATAGTGTGGTTATGCTGGAGAAGGGGATGATTCACCACCAGGGCACGATAGAGCAGAACAGCATGAGATGTCATGATGCTATTCAGAATAGTGTGCAACTTAAAACTTACATTTATTTCAGGAGTTTTCCATTTAATACTTTCACAACATGGTTGACTACAGGTACTAGAAACTGCAAAATGTGAAAACATGGATAAAGGGAGACCGCTGTAATTATACATGGCATATCCTTTTTTTTTTTTTTTTTTTTTTTTTTTTTTTTTTTTTTTGAGACAGAGCCTTGCTCTGTCACCAGGCTGGTGTACCATAGTGTGATCTTGGCTCACTGCAACCTCTGCCTCCAGGGTTCAAGCCATTCTCCTGCCTTAGCCTCCTGAGTAGCTGGGATTACAGGCACGCGCCACCATGCCCAGCTAATTTTTTTTTTTTTTTTTAGTGGAAACAGGGTTTCACCGTGTTAGCCAGGATGGTCTTGATCTCAGACCTCGTGATGTGCCCACCTCGGCCTCCCAAAGTGCTGGGATTACAGGTGTGAGCCACCGCACCTGGCTGGCATACCTGGTTTTATAGCACTATAGTTAACCACACTTTGGAGCTATTGTACTTTTTACAAGTTGAGGGTTTATGGAAACCCTGCATTGAGCAAGTCTTTGTTCCAACAGCATGTGCTTACTTCATATGTTTCACATTTTGCATCTATTTGATTCTTCTCTCTTTTCTTCTTTATTAGTCTTGCTAGCAGTCTATCTTTTCCAAAAACCAGCTCCTGGATTCATTGATTTTTTGAAGGGTTTTTTGTGTCTCTCCTTCCGTTCTGTTCTGATCTTAGTTATTTCTTGCCTTCTGCTAGCTTTTGAATGTGTTTGCTCTTGCTTCTCTAGTTCTTTTAATTGTGATGTTAGGGTGTCAATTTTAGATCTTTCCTGCTTTCTCTTGTAGGCATTCAGTGCTATAAATTTCCCTCTACACATTGCTTTAAATGTGTCCCAGAGATTCTGGTATGTTGTGTCTCTGTTCTCATTGGTTTCAAATAACATCTTTATTTCTGCCTTTATTTCGTTATATACCCAGTAATCATTCAGGAGTAGATTGTTCAGTTTCCATGTAGTTGAGTGGTTTTGATTGAGTTTCTTAATCCTTAGTTCTAGTTTGATTGCACTGTGGTCTGAGACAGTTTGTTAAAATTTCTGTTCTTTTACATTTGCTGAGGAGTGCTTTACTTCCAACTATGTGGTCAATTTTGGAGTAAGTGCAATGTGGTGCTGAGAAGAATGTATATTCTGTTGATTTGGTGTGGACAGTTCTGTATATGTCTATTAGGTCCACTTGGTGCAGAAGTGAGTTCAATTCCTGGATATTCTTTTTAACTTTCTGTCTCGTTGATCTGTCTAACGTTGACAGTGGAGTGTTAAAGTCTCCCATTATTATTGTGTGGGAGTCTAAGTCTCTTTGTAGGTCTCTAAGGACTTGCTTTATGAATCTGGGTGCTCCTGTATTGGGTGCATATATATTTAGGATAGTTAGCTCTTCTTGTTGAATTGATCCCTTTACCATTATGTAATGGCCTTCTTTATCTCTTTTGATCTTTGTTGGCTGCAAGTCTGTTTTATCAGAGACCAGGATTGCAACCCCTGCCTTTTTTTATTTTCCATTTGCTTGGTAGATCTTCCTCCATCCCTTTATTTTGAGCCTATGTGTGTCTCTGCACATGAGATGGGTCTCCTGAATACAGACGCTGATGGGTCTTGACTCTTTATCCACTTTGCCAGTCTGTGTCTCTTCACTGGAGCATTCAGCCCATTTACATTTAAGGTTAATATTGTTACGTGTGAATCCTGTCATAATGATGTTAGCTGGTTATTTTGCTCATTAGTTGATGCAGTTTCTTCCTACCAAGGACAGTCTTTACAATTTGGCCTGTTTTTGCAGTGGTTGGTACTGGTTGTCCCTTTCTATGTTTAGTGCTTCCTTCAGGAGCTCTTGTAGGGCAGGCCTGGTGGTGACAAAATCTCTCAGCATTTGCTCGTCTATAAAGGGTTCTATTTCTCCTTCACTTATGAAGCTTAGTTTGGCTGGCTATGACATTCTGGGTTGAAAATTCTTTTCTTTAAGAATGTTGAATACTGGCCCCCACTCTCTTCTGGCTCATAGAGTTTCTGCTAAGAGATCCATTGTTAGTCTGAGGGACTTCCCTTTGTGGGTAACCCGACCTTTCTCTCTGGCTGCTGCCTTAACATTTTTTCCTTCATTTCAACTTTGGTGCATCTGACTATTATGTGTCTCGCTTGGAGTTGCTCTTCTCGAGGAGTATCTTTGTGGCGTTCTCTGTATTTCCTGAATTTGAATGTTGGCCTGCCTTGCTAGGTTGGGGAACTTCTCCTGGATAATACCCTGCAGTGTTTTCCAACTTGGTTCCATTCTCCCCGTCACTTTCAGGTACACCAATCAGACGTAGATTTGTTCTTTTCACATAGTCCCACATTTCTTGGACGTTTTGTTCGTTTCCTTTTACTCTTTTTTTCTCTGAACTTCTCTTCTCGCTTCATTTCATTCATTTGATCTTCAGTCGCTGATACCCTTTCTTCCACTTGATCATATCGGCTACTGAAGCTTGTGCATCTGTCACGTAGTTCCCATGCCATGGTTTTCAGCTCCATCAGGTCATTTAAGGACTTCTCTACGCTGGTTATTTTAGTTAGCCATTCATCTAATCTTTTTTCAAGGTTTTTAGCTTCTTTGCGATGGGTTCGAACTTCCTCCTTTAGCTTGGAGAAGTTTGATCGTCTGAAGACTTCTTCTCTCACATTTTGATAAGGTTCGCAATATTTCAAACATTTTCATTATTATTATATCTACAATGGTGATCTATGATGAGTGTCTTTAGTGTTACTATTGTCATTGTTTTGGGACACCATAAACTATGCCCATACAAGCCAACAAACTTTTTTTTTTTGTAAGTTAAAAAAACACAGCGGCCAGGCACAGTGGCTCATGCCTATAATACCAGCACTTCAGGAAGCCGGGGTGGGCGGATCACCTGAGGTCAGAAGTTTGAGACCAGCCTGACCAACGTGGTGAAACCCCGTCTCTACTAAAAATATAAAATTAGCCAGGCGTGGTGGTTCATGCCTGAAATCCCAGCTACTCGGGAGGCTGAGGCAGGAGAATCACTTGAATCTGGGAGGCAGTGGTTGCAGTGGGCTGAGGTCGTGCCACTGTACTCCAGCCTGGGCAAAAACAATGAAGCTCTGTCTCAAAAAACAAACAAAAAATTTTTTTAAAACACACAGCATCAGAGCAGAATGCAAATGCAGCCTCCCACTACCACAAATTATGCAGTCAAGTTTCTCACGTTCGTGGAAAACTGCAGGGGTCAGCACATCCAGAGTGCAATGGATAAGCCCAAAGCAGCAAACTTCATCAATAGATATTGCGTGTTCTGATCACTCTGCCAACTGGCCATTCCTCCATCTCTCTACCATTTTCTTGGGACCATATTAAAATTAGGTCAATAATGCTACAATGTCCTCTAAGTGTTCAACTGAAAAGAGTCACACATCTCTTACTTTAAATCAAAAACTAGAAATGATTAAGCTTAGTGAAAAAGGCATGTTGAAAGCCAAGATAGGCCTAAAGCTAGGCCTCTTATGCCAGTTAGCCAGGTTGTGAATGCAAAGAAAAAGTTCTGAAGGGAAAGTTAAAATGCTACTCCAGTGAACGTACGAATATGGAGAAAGTTTTAGTGATCAAGACAGAAGATCAAACCAGCCACAATATTCCCTTAAACCAAATCCTAATCCAGAGCAAGAGCCTAACTCTCTTCAGTTGTATAAAGGCTGAGAGAAGTGAGGAAGCTGCAGAAGAGAAGTCTGAAGATAGCAGAAGTTGGTTCATGAAGTTTAAAAAAAAAAAAAAATCCATTTCCATAACAAAAATGCAAGGTGAAGCAGCAAGTCCTGTTGTACAAGCTGGAACAAGTTATCCAAAAAATCTAGCTAAAATGAAGGTGGCTACACTAAACAGCAGATTTTCAATGTCGATCAAACAGTCTTATACTAGAAAATGATGCTACAGAGGACTTTATAGTTAGAAAGGATAAGTCAATGCCGGGCTTCAACATTTCAAAGAATCAACTGATTCTCTTGTTAAGGGCTAAGGCAGCTGGTGACTTTAAGTTGAAGCCAGTGATCAGCTACTATTCCAAAAATCCTAGGGCTCTTAAGAATTATGGGTCACACCTAGACAGGCACCAGTGGCTCACGCCTGTAATCCTAGCAGGGGAGAGGAGAGGGGAGGAGAGGGAAAGGGAGGGGAAGGGAGGGGAGTGGGGAGGGGAGAGGAGGGGAGGAGAGTGGGGAGGGGAGGGGAGGGGAGGGGAGGGGAGGGGAGGAGAGTGGGGAGGAGAGGGGAGGAGAGTGGGGAGGAGAGGGGAGGAGAGTGGGGAGGGAGAGGGGAGGGGAGGGGAGGAGAGTGGGGAGGGGAATGGGGAGGAGAGTGGGGAGGGGAATGGGGGGAGCGGAGGGGAGGGGAATGGGGAGCGGAGGGGAGGGGAATGGGGAACGGAAGGGAGGGGAGGGGAGGGGAGGGGAATGGAGAGCGGAGGGGGAGGGGAGGGGAATGGGGGGAGCGGGGGGGAGGGGAAGGGAATGGGGAGCAGAGGGGAGGGGAATGGGGAGCGGAGGGTAGGGGAATGGGGAGGGAAGGGGAGGTGAGGGGAGGGGAATGGGGAGGGAAGGGGAGGGGAATGGGGAGGGGAGGGGAGAGGAGTGGGGAGGGGAGGGGAGAGGAAAGGAGAAGAGGGACAAATTATGGGTCACACCTGGGATCCCAGTGATCCCAGCACTTTGGGAGGCCAAGGCAGGCTGATCACTTGAGGCCAGGATTTCGAGACCAGCCTGGCCAACATGGCAAAACCCCATCTCTACTAAAAATACAAAAATTCGCCAGGTGTGGTGGTATACACCTATAATCCCCGCTACTCAGGTGGCTGAGGCAAGAGAATCACTTGAACACAGGAGGCAGAGATTGCAGTTAGCCAAGATTACACCACTGCACGCTGGCACTCCAGCCTGGGTTACAGAACAAGACCCTGTTTCAAAAACAAAAACAAAAAACATCAACTATGCTAAATCTACTCTGCCTGTGCTCCAGGGATGAAACAACAGGGTCTGGAAGATAGCACATCTGTTTACAGGATGGTTTACTGAATATTTTAAGCCCACTGTTGAGAACTACTGCTCAGAAAAAAAGATTCCTTTCAAAATACTGCTGCTCACTGACAACACACCTGGTCACCCAAAAGTTCTGATGGAGATGCACAAGGAGATGAATGTTGTTTTCATGCCTGCAAACACAACATTCATTCTGCAGCCCATGGATCAAGGAATCACTTCAGCTTTCAAGTCTTACTAAGAAATACATTTCATAAGAATATAGCTGCTGGCCAGGCACAGTAATTCACACCTGTAATCCCAGTACTTTGGGAGGCTGAGGTGAGATGACCTGAGGTCAGGAGTTCAAGACAGCCTGGACAACATGGCGAAACCTCATCTCTACTAAAAATACAAAAAAAAAAAAATTAGCCAGGCATGGTGGCCTGTGCCTACAGTCCCAGCTATTCAGGAGGCTGAGGCAGGAGAATCACTTAAACCCAGGAGGCAGAGGTTGCAGAGAGTCAAGATCACACCATTGCACTCCAGCCTGGGCAACAAGAATAAAACTCCGTCTCCAAAAACAAAGAATATAGCTCCCATAGACAGTGATTCTTCTGATGAAACTGGCCAAAGTAAACAGAACATTTTCTGGAAAGGACTGACCATTCTAGTTGTCCTTAAGAACATCTGTGATACCTCTTCATGGGAAGAGGTCAAAAAAGCAACATTCACAGAAGTTTGGAAGTTGATTCCAACTCTCATGGATAGCTTTGAGGGGTTCCAGATTTCAGTGGAGGAAATAAGTGCAGATGTGGTGTAAACAGCAAGAGAAGTAGAATCAGAGGTAGAGCCTGAAGATGTGAATCACTGCAATGTCATAATAAAATCTAAATGAATGAGCAACGAATGAAACTGGTTTCTTGAGATAAATCTCCTCCTGAAGATGCTGTAAACACTGTTGAAATAACAAAGGATTTAGAATATTATATAAACTCAGCTGATAAAGCAGCAGCAGGGTTTGAGAGGATTGATTCCAATTCTGAAAGGAGTTCTACTGTGGGTAAAATGCTATCAAACAGCATTACATTCTATAGAGAAATTTTTCATAAAAAAGAGGCAACTGATGCAGCAAACTTCATTGTTGTCTTATTTTAGGAAACTGCCAGAGCCCCCACCCAGCCTTTAGCAACCACCACCTTGATCAAGGCAAGATCCTCCACAGCAAAAAGTTGTGCTTCATTGAAGGTTCAGATGATTGTTAGCAGATTTTTAAGCAAAAGTATATTTTAATTAAAGTATATACATTTTTTAGACATAATGCTGTTACACACTTAACAGATTACAGTATGGTGTAAATGTAACTTTTATATGTACTCAGAAACCAAAAAATCTGTGTAACTTGTGCTATACTGTGGTGGTCAGGAACAAAAACTGCAGTATCTGTAAGGTATGCCTGTATAATCTATTAAGAGAATTACTAAACTTCCTTGTATTTCTAAGCTAAGTATCTACTATAACATTCAGCTACAGGACTATTTACTAGTTTTTCAGACAGTTTTCTCACTCAGAATATTTCTTTCTGATATCCCTGTCATATGCTTACACGGTGAAAGACTAAGTACAGTGAAGCCCTGTAACTTCCATAAGCACCATTCCAATTATATGACTTCTTACCAATGGTTTTGAATGCAAAGGCATTATCAGCTTAACAATAACCCACAACACTCGGACCAACTACAAAAGCATTATCAATGACCCTTATTTAACTGGTTTTCTTAGCACTTTGGGATAATTTGTACTATCACGTGTAGTAGAAACTCTACCCCCATACCAAATTTCAACAACGATTTACTTTCCTTAAGAAAATTACCTTGCCCTGATCTAGCTAAATGCCATATGTATATTCGCCAACTTTCCTAAACCATCAGGTATTCTGAAATTTAATCAAGTTTTCTATTCAGACACCTATTCAATTTGAGGCCATTTCACAATCTTAATGAGCATACACTGTGCGCTACCATCTAAGACTCTGGTGGAAGTATTAGAAAGCACTGGGATCAGGATCCGACTGACAGAATTCAACTCAGAGTGCATGGCCCCCTCCTCAGTGCTGGGGACTGATGCTGAGCCATAGGTAATTGTTCTCAGAGGATCCTGATAGTCCTAGGTCAGTCTATCTTCTTAGCCATAAAACTTGCCACCTCTCACAAACATATGCTACCTATACCATCACACACACACACATACACACACACACACACACACACACACACACATTGTAAGCTGGCAGAAAACAGATCCATAGCAACCAACCTACATTAGGCACCCTAAGATGGTGCATCTCCATCATACTCATCTTCAAAGAAAGCAGCATTAAGTTTTCTTGGCAACACTCTACTCAACTGACTGTACTAATCTATGGTAGTAAGGCCCCCATAAAACAGGCTGACATAACCACAGCTTGCCAGATGCCATCTCAGGCAGCAAAGCTATTTTTCAATATACAAGCTCATCTCCACTCCCACTTGTTGAACTGAATGTCTAACAAGAACCAGTGGTTTGTGTTTCCAAGTCTGCCTTATAATTATGCCTGTTCCATTACTATAGATAATTTAATTAGTTATAACCCAAACCAGTAAGTGCAAAAAGGACACATTATTTCTTTAAAATCTACGTTGACTGCTCTGAATAGATCAAAGACATACTGCCAAGCATGGCCAAGATAACTTAAAGACTGGGATGGATACAAATCATAAAAATCTGGAAAAATTATACAAAGAAAAGGAAACAGTCAACAGAGTAAAGACGCAACCTGCAGAATGAAAGAGAATATGTGCAAACCATACTTCTGATGACCATACTTAACATCTAAAATATACAAGGAGCTCAACTCAATAGCAAGAAAACAGATAACCCAATTTAAAAAATGGTCAAATGATCTGAATAGACATTTCCCAAAAGACGACACACAAATAGCCAACAGGTACACGAAAAAGTATTCAACATTAATAATCACCAGATAAATGCACATTAAAACTGCAGTGGAATAGTTATCACCTCACTCCTGTTAGATGGCCATGATCCAAAAAGACAAGAAATAACAAGTGTTGGCAAGGATGTGGGGAAAAAGGGAACCCTTGTACACTACTGATTGGAATTAGTACACCCAATACGGAAAACAGTGTATTAAAATTAAAAATAGAACTACCAGTGGAATTGAGCCAGCAATTCCACTTCTGGGTATATCCAAAGGAATGGAATCAGGATGCTGAAGAGGTATCTACACTCCCATGTTCACTGCAGCATTATTCACAATAGCCAAGACATGAAATCAACCTAAGTGCCCATTAATGGATGCATGGATAAAATGTGACATATAAACACAACGGAATACTATTAAGCCTTAAAAGAGAAGGAAATTCTTTCATTTGTAAAAACAAGGATGAACCTGGAGGACATCATGTTAAGTGAAATAAGCCAGACACAGAATGACAAATACCACATGATCTCATTTACATGCAGAATGTAAAAGAGTCCAACTCACAGAAGCAGAGAGTAGAATGGGGGGTTGGGAATATGTTCATCAAAAGATATAAAATTTCATTAGGAGGAATAAATCCATTGTATGGTAATTATACTTAGTAACAATTTATTGTATACTTGAAAATTGCTAAGAGTAGATTTTAAATGTTCCCACTGCCCAAAAATGATAGGTGTGTGAGGTGTTAATTAGCTTGATTTAGGCATTACAATGTATACATATATCAAAACACCAAGCTGTACACCATAAACATACACAATTTATATTTGTCAGATTTACAAATGTTTTAATTAAAATATTTTTTGAAATCTAGAAAGAGTACCTTCAGATTGCTTCATAAATGTCTTTACTCTCATTTCACTTAATGAAACCAAAACTGGACATTAATTAACAATTACTTAAGCACTTACATGCCAGTTACCAACAGGATTAAATGAGTTAATCATTTTAAACTAGTCTATGTTTGACAATTACTGACTCACTGGTATAAATGAGTTAATCATTTTAAACTAGTATGTGTTTGACAATTAGTGACTCACTGGTATTATCTGCATTTTACAAATGGGGAGACTGAGGCACAGAACTGTCAAGTAACTTGCCTTGGTTCATAAGCTAGTAAGAAGAGAGAATGAGGGTTGCAGCCCAGGAGGCCTGGTCTTAGAGGCCACATTTCTACTATGCTAAACTATCACAGACAATGTATTATTTGTGTGGCTTATGCAGAAACGGTGTATGGTTCTCAAATCAGTTGATGACATGCAAAGAACAAGTCATAGATCTACACTGAAAAATGCAAATCATGTAAATTTATGTTTTAAATTAAACATTCAAGTTGCTTTTCAAGATTTCATGCTTTAACACATTTTTTTTTTTTACTTACCTATCAGTCTTATCAATTTGAATAAGAGGCTTCTGCAGTACATTTCCCATGTTCTGGTGTAAGCCAGTCAAAAATCAATGATAGAGCAAAGAGCTTCACATTAATTACTGATATTATTGACATGCTATATTCTCTTTTCCCAGGAAAAGAAATACAAGTATTTACAGGCTTGAATGTAACATTTTGAGATTCTACCCATGATTAATCAGCACAACTATAGTATAAGCAATTTCAGAAATGCATAGGATAAAACAGGAAACTCCACCAAAAACTTTAGCAAAATGTCAAAAAAAAATTCTAAACAAAATTCTTAACATTCAGAAATACATTTAGGCTAAGCGCAATGGCTCATGCCTGTAATCCCAGCACTCTGAGAGGCCAAGGCAGGTGGATCACCTGAGGTAAGGAGTTCAAGAGGAGCCTAGCCAACATGGCAAAACCCCGACTCTACTAAAACTACAAAAATTAGCTGGTCATGGTGGTGCACACCTGTAGTCACAGCTACCAGGGAGGACGAGGTAGGAGAATCACTTGAACCTGGGAGGCGGAGGTTGCAGTGAGCTGAGATAGTACCACTGAACTCCAGTCTGGGCGACAGAGCAAGATTCCATCAAAAAAAAGGGGAAAGGGGAAAGGGGAAAGGGGAAAGGGGAAAGGGAAAGGTGAAGGGGAAGGGGAAGGGGAAGAGGAAGGGGAAGGGGAAGGGGAAGGGGAAGAACGAAAGAACGAATGAAAGAACGAAAGAAAGAAATCTAGTATTGTCAGGTGGAAAAGGTATATTTATAGAAAAAGGCAAAGTACAGTAGGCATATGTTAATAGTGAATCTAGGTGAAGAGTAAATAGGTGTTTGTTATACTATTTACTTCAATCTTTCTGTGGGGTTTAAATTTTTCAAAATAAAAAGTTGAAAGAGGATGTCCTCACAAAGACTTGTACTTGAATGTTCATTATGCATAATAGCCAAAAACTAGAAATGATCCAAACCCCCATCAACTTGTGAATGAATAAATAAAACACGGTATTATTCACAGAATGAAATACTACTCAGTAACCAAAAAAAAAAAAAAAAAAAAAAAGACCTACAGATACATCCTACAATACAGATGAACCACAAACACATGTTCAGTGAGAGAAGCTAGTCACAAAAGACTACACATTATGATTCCACTTACATGAAATACTCAGAAAAAGCAAATCAAGAGTAACAGAAACCATCAGAGTTCACCAAGGGGTGGGAACAGAAAATGACTTCCAAAAGGCCTGAGGAAAACTTTTCAGAAGGATAGAAATGTTCTAATATTGCATTGTGTTAACTGTGGTACAATGCTGTAAGTTTACTAAAAAATCACTGAATTACAAACAGTTAGAATGGGTGTGTTTTATGGTATGTAAATTATACCTCAGTAAAGCTGTCAACAAAAAGTTGGGAGAGGAACATTCTATGATCTGAAAAAAAAAATCAATGTAAAACAATATTCTGGAAAGGAATAAATCTGATAATTTGTTAGTACAGACAGGGAGTCAGTGCAAGTATGGAATCCGGCATCAGGCTAAATAAAAATAGTTTCATTTCTACTAAAAAAATACATTAAAAGGAAGCATCCAATAAAAGTTTACTTAAAATGTAATGAAGTCCAGTCCTTAATTTTATATCCCAAAATAAATTTTTATATTATCAAGTATATATTTCCAAATAAGGCCCCTAGAGAAGAATGCATAAATTAATTTCATAATCAAAAGACTGCTTTCAACAACAAAAAGACAACCCAATTAAATACTGGGCAAAGCACCTGAACAGCCAATTCGTCAAAGAAAATATATGAATGGTCAAAAATCACAGGTAAAGATGCCATCATTAGCCATCAGCAAAATGCAAATCAAAACCACAATAAGATACACTTCATATCTACTAGGATGGCTATAAAATTTAACTTAAAAAAAAAACCAGAAAGTCAGTGTTGCCCAGTATGTGGAGAAACTGGAACCCTCATACATTGCTAAAGGAGTATAAAATGGTACAGCCACTGTGGAAAACAGTTTGGAGTTCCTCAGTAAATTAAACATAAAATTACCACAAGACCTAGCAATTCCACACCCATGTGTATACCCAAAAAGTGAAAATAGGTGTTCAAACAAAAACTTATACATGCATGTTCATGGCAGCTCCACTCACACAGCCAAAGGTTGGAAGGGACCTAAATGTCTATCAACTCCATACAATGGAATGTTGTTTGGTCATTTTTAAAAAAATGGAAGCTATTCAGTAAGATACACACAACAACACAGATAAACCCTGAAAGCATTATACAGTGAAAATAGTCATTTTTTGTTATTTCACTCATATGAAAGAGACTGAATAGATAAATCCATAAAGACAAAAAATAGATCAGTGGTTGCAAGCGGATACAGAGAAAAGAATAGGAAGTGGCTCCTCAATGGGTACAGGTTTCCTTTGGCAGTAGTAAGAATGTTCTCAAACTAGACAGTGATGACTGCACAATACTGACTATACTAAACACCACCGAATGGTTTACTTAAAAATGGTTAAAATGATTTAAAATGGTGTATTTTGTAAGTATTATACCGTAAGTTAAAAATAAAACTCTGCCTGTGGGTGTACAACATTTTTAACTTGAACTTAATTACTATAACTTTTTCTACCTCTTTTGGCTTTTATGTATACCACAGATCATATTACAGGTATGTCAAAATATTAAACATTTACTGAACACTTGCTACATTGCTACAAACAAGACACAAGCTAGGAACTTTTTGAATTTCAGTTAATCCTAAAAAAACTATAAGGTAGGTAGGTGTTATCCCCATCTTATGCTTAAGAAACCATGGCTGAGAAATGAGGCAACTTAACTAATAAGAAATACACCCTAACATTTTTAAGATTAACTCAAATATAAAAGGGAATAAACTAAATGGTTTCTAAGGTAACTTCCAGCAATACAACTCCATGAATATGCCACATTTTAAAAATCACCTTCCCCAAAATGTCCTGACAATAGCTTTCCAGTGAAATATATGAACAGAAAGTCAACAATAATCCTAAAAGATCTTTAGTACGACACATGTTAGCATTTCTTTCCTTCTACCAGTATAAAACATTAATTATTAATTACCTTACTGGTTATCATTTCCAGAGAACCCAAAAGGTGATTGTCACCAAATTACAAAGTAAATCATGAAAGGTGGGTAGCAGAGAAACTGACTGTATGTAAACACCCACAGAAAGGAAATTATTAAAAAATACAGATTCCTAGGCCCCACCCCAGGATCTAGAGAATGAAAATTGTTGGGTCAATGCCCAAGAATGCTTACATTTTCTTAAAAGTCCAAGTGGGCAGCTCAGTTTGGGAATTGCCACAGGAAAGTAAAATTTATATTCTGTCAAACAGGACATATAAGCCCAGTCGAATTATATTGATTTTGGAATACAAGAGTATAGGATTTATAATCTAGTTATGATGTCAGACCTTTTTACTGTACACTGACATTTCAAAGGACATGATTCTACCCCAAATATACTTGAATCTTTGCATTGATTCATTCATGATACTCAACATATCAAACTGTATTTATATTACCTTTAAGAAATCTTTTAGTGATCAATTCCAACTGCTCATATACATAAACGTATTATACGAAATACACACACGTACACGCTAGAAGCTTTACACAACATGTAGCAGGATTCCTGACAATCTAACCCCAAATAGGTTTTAAATAAACAAACGCAAGTAAATCCAACATTGACTGACATCCACATTATGTGCCAGGCACTGTTCTAGGTGCTGTGAATATAGCCAAGAATAAGACATATTCTCACAATACTTATTATTAGCAGGGGCATGAGTCACTAAGCAGGCTACTATGAAAGTAATCACCCCTTTTCATCATTTTCCTTATTTTGCTTTTAGAAGTGAACATTCTGCTTCATCCTTCCCTGGGTCATTATATAATTCTCGCTTTGTCATATCAATCCCTTTAAATTCCAGTTCTCATCTTACATGGGGACAATGTACAGCCAGGCAGCCTCTGTCACTATTTCAAAGTAACTGGAAAGCCCCAGAATCCACATTTCCATTGGGCTGAGACTTTCCAATATGCCTAATAATGATACTTTATGACCTAGAAGTTCCA
Organism: Macaca thibetana thibetana; assembly: GCF_024542745.1. Classification (NCBI taxonomy): domain Eukaryota; kingdom Metazoa; phylum Chordata; class Mammalia; order Primates; family Cercopithecidae; genus Macaca; species Macaca thibetana. The sequence continues at coordinate 38,755,985 of NC_065581.1, read as the reverse complement.
GTGAATTGGTAGTAAGAAAACACTGATTTGCTTCAGTGGCACTGTAATTGGAATGGTGATTAAATGCATCATGTTAAATTTACCCTGGGCCTTTTCCAGTATAGCAAATATAAAATGAGCTATCAGCATCAGCAGAGCCTAAACCACTCCTTTCTTCTAAAATGGTACTTCTCCTGCATGTCTAAGGTGATATGATGGAACTTCCCCCATTAATAATCAGGTGGCATTACATGACAAACTGTATACACCCACATAGGCTTCCACAGGATGCACACTGCCCAACATGGTTTATTCTATTTAGCAACTTGGGACAGCCTTATGTATGTCAGAGCAGCACATTTGCACCACTATAGTTAATGGTCTGTCAGCATTTCCATTATAAAGCAATTTTCAAAGGTTTATTGCTCAGCTGAAGAATCTGCTCTGAGCTCAAATTTGGCATTCCAGAAAAGCAAAAACTATAGGCTATAGTTGTTTATTCCCTTTCAAATAGGCCAAGTGGTTTGTTTCTTTTTAAAGAAAATCTGTCCCTTTATTTCAGAAACTTTGAGACTATCCACAGAACAACAACCTCTCACCTCATAAAGGGACTATTGTTTAGAATAGCAGCTAGCAACTTACAAGTTACAGAGCATAGATTCCAACTTATTTATGGAAAACATTTTCTAAAAAGCAAGCATATTTTTTATGAACTTCACGTTTAAAATTTTCATCAGTCCTACCTTAGTTATGATTAAATTATTCACGCTATTAGAGTGCATGCTCTGCCACTGATACTAAAATCAATAGATGACTTTGAAATTCTCAATTGTTAAACCTCCTTTCTCTCTCCCACCCAAGAACCACAGACTACTGACCTAAGGTGAATGTACATACTCTCGCTATTCTACCTTACTCTACTAGTTAAAGGGAATATGTGCTGTCGAAAGCTTGGTAGCAAGAAAGGTGATACGGCAGATAGAAGAAGCTTTGAAAATAATTTAGAAAATTCAGAAAATGGATGATTAGCCCCTGAATGATAAAGTTCCCAGAAAACAAATGTGGTAATCTAGATGACCAGTAAATTAGTGATAAACAGTTTTATTCAATCTCTGGAAACCGTTCTATTAGTCTGAAAGCTTGCCAGAATGTTTCATGTGTCAAAGAAGAAATCAAATATTCCTACATATTTTCTTGTTGACTTTAACTGGAAAGCTTATTTACACCTTAAATTATAGGATTTTTCAATTATACAGGTAATTATAATTCTGATACAAGTTTACCCAATAAATAAAGAAGTTTTAACATAAAATTGGTTTTCTAAGCTTAAAAATTCTTATCATGTACCAATAAAGACCCTCAAAACTTTCAAGACTGGTGATCAAAGCAACCTTTTAAAAATGAATACTTTTTAGAGAAGTGTAAAGATCCATCCTAAATTACTGCACACAGCTTGATATGCTTTGCCAATTTTTTAGCTTTATGTTACTCTGAAATTATTACTATTTAAAATCATCTATGAAACTACTTCCAAACTAAGTAACAACATAGGGTAATGTCTGTAAAATGTTAAGTAAATAGGACATGGCCAGTGCAGTCGTTCATGCCTATATACAGTCCCAGCTACCTGGGAGGCTGAAGCAGGAGAATCACCTGAGACCATGAATTCAAGTTCAGCCTGGGCAATATAGTGAGACATCACCTCCTTTTAAAAAAAAAAAAAAAAAAAAAAAAGTAAGTAAAAGAAGCTTGTTGCTGCATCTCTATCGGAAAAGAAAAAGTCTACATTCAATTAAAATTATTTTTTTCCAAAGGAAATGGGATCTAATTCATGATTACAGCTATTGGAAAGACATGGAAGCAACAGACAAGAACTAGAAGGGTCTAACACACCTGAAAAGATATGAACAAAATTTTCTTTTATAATTTTTACTGTTATATTTGTTGTGTTTGTTTGTTTGTTGGTGGTGGTGGTGTTTTGAGACAGGGTGTCACTCTGCCACTCAGGCTAGTGTGCAGTGGTGTCATCTCAGCTCACCACAGCCGCAGCCTCAACCTGTTGGGCTCAAGCAATCCTCCTGCCTCAGTCCCCCAAGTGCCTGGGACTACAGGGGTGTGCCACCATGCCCAGCTAATTTATGTATTAAAAACATAAAATACAATAATTTTGTATTTTTTGTTTCACCATGTTGCCCAGGCTGGTCTTGAACTCCTGGTCTCAAGCAATCCTCCTGCCTTGGCCTCCCAAAGTCCTAGGATTACAAGAGTAAGCCACTGCACCCGGCTATAATGCTATTATATTCATTTTATAACAAATATTTTATATTCAGATTCCAAATTAACCCCACCTTTACCCTTGGCAGGCAGTATCTATACTTTCCAAACATACAAATATAAACGCTGAATTTAAAAACAGAATTACCAGAGGACACTCAACAAACTAACAGAATATTTAAAATTAACCCTCAATAGCTACAAGTGTTACATGTTAATTGGTTTTATATACAGCACCAGAGATTCAAGCAGGGAATTAAATTACTTTTATCTTTCACAATTTTGTTCAAGGCTCCGGCAGGAAGGTCTCTCCAGTACTTAACCTAAGAACCTGTGTATCCTTTCAGCTTTTGTGAGAGAAACCTCAAGTCTGTCTGCTAGTGGTTCAGATGCAGGAAACAAGAAATGCAGTGAACCAGCACATGGAAGTATCAGACCTTCACTCAGCCTCACTGCTTTCATTCAAAAGGCTAAAGCCCCTCTAAAAGGCTTAACTGAAACATATTGGAAGTTAGTCATTGATGATTTCATTTCCATATTAGAAAGACAAACACATCATTTTTTTGTTGTTATTGAGACATGGTTTCATTCTGTCACCCAGGCTGGAGCGCAGTGGCACAGTGTCGGCTCACTGCAGCCTCAATCTCCCGGGCTCAAGCAATTCTCCTCCTACCTCAGCCTCCCGATGAGTAACTAGGACAACAAGTGTGTGCCGCCATGTCTGGCTAGTTTTTGTATTTTTCAAGAGAAGGGTTTTCACCATGTTGCCTAGGCTGGTCTCGCACTCCAGGGCTCAAGCGATCCACCCACTCTGGCCTCCCAAAGTGTTGAGATTACAAGCGGGAGCCACCACACTTGGCCAACACAGCCTTGTTCACGATTTAAAATAGCCGTAAAAGGTTTTTCTGGATTTGATAACTTTTCATCTCTTACCCATTTACCACTCTAATCTCCCTTGCTTTCTCAGGATGCCCTTTTCCTTCCTTAACGTGCTATCGGTAGGAATGTATGATTATAGAACCACTACTACTCATTTCTGAGTAAGAAGGGCTGGCCACAGTGAAAGCACCAGAATGAACCGCCAAAAATTGGACAGTTTGCTCCCTTGCTCCCTCAACTCTAATACCACAGTAGCCTATCTTTCAATAAAATCGAATTTATTCCAATAAACGTATTACATATTTTTAAAAAGTTCAGTCGGCACAAAAAAGTACCATATGCCTCATTCCCACCCCTGTCTTTCAGACACTCAGTTCCCCTCTATTAAAAGCAACCACCAGTTTCTTGTAGATCCTTCCCTAAGGCATATCCTATTTTAAACTCTGAATCTCGGCACTCCATATTCTGCCTGCATGCTTTATTTTTCTCCTAGTATTGATCACCAATAAGCCTGCCAACATACATTCTTTATTTACAATTAAATCAATTATTTTATTCTTGCCCCACCCGAATCTGCAACTCCATAAAAGCTCCACGATTAACTCTTCACTGATATATTTCCAAAGCATGGAATTTCCACTACCTGGAACATAACGGACCTGTGACAAGTATTTGTTGAAATGAGTTAATAACCCTGTTACTACAAATACTAACAACAAGCAAGTAATGTATTCTTTATAAAATACTAGCGCTTTTCCAAAAAGGGGGAAAAAATCTACAGAACAAGTGTACTCTACTTAGAAAACTAAATCAGTTTAAAAGTAATGAAAATTGCAACAACTCAATATTGTCTATTATTTGATATTAAAATTTTACACTGAATTTCTACACAAAAGGAAGTTTGCTCAAACACCATTTGTAAGATTAGTTTCTCCTCTTGAAAATGAGATGTCTTCTGCAAGTCTATTCCAAGAGAGTAAAATTTTGAATAGTAATTTCTAATTCTCAAGAGTACTGAAAGGGTACTTTGCTATGTAATTTTCTCAGAACACAGTATAAAAGAAGTTATAAATAAAAACATTAAGATAATATGGGAAGAAATTCCCACACATATGCAGAAAAACTTGTATTGCAAGGGTTTCTGCAGTATTGTTTAAAATAGTTACATAACTAAACAACAGTTAAACAGTTAAAACAAGATCAGCAATAACCTGAATGTCCATAAAGAGACTAAAGTATGCTAAATCTATTGAGTATATGACACTACCCAAAAGAATAATTCTACATATACTGATATAAAACAATCTTACCCAAAAGAATGATGTAATTCTACATATACTGATATAAAACAATCTTACCCAAAAGAATGATGTAGTTCTACATATACTGATATAAAACAATCAATAAAACACATCATAAGAAGCTGAACAGCATGTATAGTACATGCCCAACCATACACTGTTTAAATGTATAATGGTTAAGCACAGTACAAAATGGAAGGATACCCCCCATCAAAAAACACCGTGGTTACATAGGTTGCCCTCAGGGTAATGGAACTGTGAATGGAAGTAAAAATATTTACTTTTCACTGTAAACCATTTTGAACTGTTCATATTTTTACCATGTGCATTGGTTGTATTATTTCTTCAGAACAGGGCAATTACAGAATTGTAAAGAAAATGTATTTGAAATATGCAAAGATAATAATGAGCATCTCTAACGTCTAAAACATAAGGGTTACAATTAATCCTATTTAAACAGTGCTTATTTCAAGTATTAGTTTACATACACAATTTAAATACAAATATACATCTAAATTGGACAAATGAACAATAACTTTGGATCATTAAAGCATTCATGAAATCTCAGAAAAAGTCACAACAAAAAAGTAAACAGGCTGGGCACAGTTTAACAATGATAGTGGCTACTCAGCCACTATTGTTAAAGGCTAACAATAACAGGTTAATATCACATTAAATGGTGAGATATCACACGCATTTCCCCAATGCAGGAAAAAAGCAAGAATGTACACTATCACCACATCTACTCAGCATTAAGGTAGAGATTCTAGCAAGTGGAATTAAGCAAGAAAAATCAAATAAAAATCATAAAGATTAGTGGTGCCCACATCATCAAAAGAAAAAGGAATCTTAAAAAATCAGAAATGAATAGCTGGGTGCAGTGGCTCACACCTGTAATACCAGCACGTTGTGAGGCCAAGGTGGATCACAAGGTCAGGAGATCCAAGACCATCCTGGCTAACACGGTGAAACCCCGTCCCTACTAAAAATACAAAAAATTAGCTAGGCATGGTGGCAGGCACCTGTAGTCCCAGCTACTCGGGAGGCTGAGGCAGGAGAATGGTGTGAACCTGGGAGGCAGAGCTTGCAGTGAGCCGAGATCACACCACTAAACTCCAGCCTGGGCGACAGAGCAAGACTCCGTCTCAAAAAATAAATAAATAAATAAATTTTAAGAAATGCATAAGTAAACCTCTCATTATTCATATATAACATGACTGCGTATCATGGAAAGAAATCTATAAAACATTACAATTAACTAATAAATTTAGCAAGGTCACTGAATAAGGTCAATATACAAAAATTAACTTTATTTCCTCATTTAAAGCAATAAACAAGTTAAAAAATGAAATTTAAATCATAGTACTTACATTAAAAGACATCAAATACCAAGAAACACATCTAAAAGATGTACAGGGCTGCTACCCTGAAAATTATAATACACTTCTGAGGGAAATTAAAGACTTACATAAATGGAAATATATATAGCATGCTCAGATTCAACAGACTTTCAATCAAAACCATAGCATTTCTTTTTAACTGAAATTGACAGTGTGACTCTAAAATTTACATGAAAATTCAAAGGATGTGGAATAGCTAAGACAATCATGAAGAATAATAAAAGAACTGAAGGACTTACACCACCAGATATGAAAACCTATCTGAAAGTTACAGCAATAGAGACAGCATGTCATTGATGTAGAAACAGGCAAACAGACCAATAGAACAGAATTAACAGTCCAGAAACAGACCCGCATGTGGCTTAACACCACCATAGCAAACCACTAGGGAAAATGATCTTTTCAATAAATGGAGCTGGGTCACCTTGATATCAGTGTGAAAAAAACATGAACTTTTACCATTACTTTACATCACAAGTAAATGTGTACAGTAGACCCAAATTCAAAATATAAAACAATAAAACTAGATGAACTCAAGAGTGTCTTTTTTTAACTCTGTAATAGGAAAAGATATCTTAAAACACAAAGAATCCTGACCACATAAAACAATGATAGATACTACTGCATTAAAACTGAGAACTTCTGTTCATCAAAAGATAACACTAAGGGAATAAAAAAGTCAACCACAGATTGGGAGAAGATAGCTGCAATACACACATATGGAGTGTGTGTCTGGGTATTTGTGTAAAATAAAGAACTATAAATCAATAAGAAGACTGACTCCCAATTTATTTATTTATTTTGTGTGTTTTTGCTATTCTTTTCTGACTGCTTGCTGACTGTTGACTCCCAATTTAAATCGGACAAAAGATTTGAACAAGTACTTCAAAAATGCAGACATCTATGTGGTCAATAAAAAAATGGAAAACAGTTCAACATTCGTAGACATCTGAAAATGCAAATTAAAATTAAAATGCCACACCAATATAACTCCACCAGAGGCTAGAAGACTGAAAATATCCAAGTTCTGGCAAAGTTGTGGAACACTGAAATACTAATACACTGATGCTGCGAGAGTAAACTCGTATAGCCACTACCGCAAAAGCTTAGCATAGATAACCTATGACTCACCGATTCCCTCTCATCTATATGCTCTTGAAATACGAGGCTGAATTTCTTCCAAGAGACATATAAAGCAACATTCACAGCAGCATTATTCCTAACAAAGACTGAAGATAACCCAATGTCTACCCACAAGTGAATAAATCCATAAACTGTTCTGTAGTCACACAATGGGATGAGAATTACTACCATAAGCAACAACAAAGATGAACCTTACAGACATAATGTTGAGCAAAACACATGAAGAAGTGCCTATGATTCTAGTTACATGATGTTTAAAACAGGTAAAACTAAAAGTACAGTGACAGAAATCAAAATAATAGTCACGTACAGACAAGGCTTTAACTAGAATAGGGCAAGAAGGAGCCTAGAGGTGTAAAAGAAATATTCTTTACCTTGCTCTAGCTGCTGATTACACAAATATAGACATATACAGATAGAAATATACATCTATGAAAATTCATTACATTGTAAATTTAACATCATATATGTTATTATATGTAAGTCATATCTAAATTTAAAAAGAGGATATTATCAACAATATCATGTTAATAAATTTTAAATTTTAAACTTCTAGGGAACAAAACTTACCAAAATCAAAAAGAATAAACAAAATCTAACCAATCCTACAATGAAGAAGAAAATAAATCCATAATTTAAAACTTCATTAGAAATGAGGAAAACCTCAGTCTCAGTTGGCCTTACTGGCAATTTGTACAAAGAGTTAAGAAATAAATCCATCTTAAATACAGCAGGGCAAGAGAAGGAGCACTCATCCACTCACTTGATGAGACCAGCATAACCTTGATGACAAAACTCAGTAACGGCATTATAGGTATTTAAAACACACACACACACACACACACGCACGCGCGCGCACACACACACACACCAAAAAAAAAAAAAAAAAAAAAAAAAAAAACCAGAAAGAAAGAAAAAGGAAAAAAAATTAAGAGACCAGGCTCATTCATGAACACAGATACAAAGAATGTAAATAAAATTTAGCAAACCAAAATGGGCAATAAAACACCGTGGTACAATAAAGTTGGGTTTTTTCATGGGAGTCCAAGGTTGATTTAACTCTTTCATGGGAGTCCAAGGTTGATCAAACATTTATGTAACAAGCCACATTAACAAAATAAAGGAGAAAAAACTTGAGCATCCAATGGATGGAGAAAAATAACTGGATAAAAATTAATATTCATCCACAGTTTTTTGTAAAAAAAAAAAAAAAAAAAAAATCACAGGCAACAGAAGGAAACTAACTTTCAGAAAAAAAAGGATACTGTAAAAGAAAAAGAAAACAAGGTTTAAATAAAGCCAACATGGAACATCAAACCTAATGGTGAAAAGCTGAGAGCTTTCTGCTTCAAATCAGAAACAAAATAAGTATAACCATAACCATTATGATGACATCTGTAAATCTACTCAACGTGAAGAAGGACAAAGACTTCTGAAAATAACTAGCAGGAACAAATGCCATAGCTTACACAGGGCCTGGAATAGTGCCTGTTCCCATCAGTAAGAATGGAAAACCTCACAATTCATAGGACACAGGGTAGAGTGCTCAAAACGGTTTTGCCTCTGTAGTGGAGAAAATGAACCCCAGATTAAATGTTGATTTGGTACACCACAGCCTAACAAAACTTAGAAAGACATGAAATGACTGAACTCTGCCCAAGAAACTTAACAGCATGCCAAAATAAAGTCAGGAATATTTACAAGAATACAAAAGTATCTATTAAAACAAGGTAAAGTTCACAATCTCTGGTATACAATTTAAACTTTTAACTAGCATACAAAGAAGCACAAAATTATGACCAAGAGTGACAAGAAAAATCAACTCAATCTAAAGTGATCCAGAATTGAAACAGATGATAGAATCAGTAACCAAAGACATTAAAACAATAAATATAACTGTATTCCGTATGTTCATGGTTTTTGTACTAAATCAAAAAAAATAAAATTTAAAAAATTAAGTCTAGACTTACAAGATGGATGGATGGACGGATAGATAGATAGATAGAAAGACAGACAGACAGACAGACAGACAGACAGACAGATAGATACATAGATAAAAAGAACCTCTGAGGCTGGAGAATCGCTTGAACCCGGAAGGTGGAGGTTGCAGTGGGCGGAGATTGCGTCACTGCACTCCAGCCTGGGCGACAAGGGCGAAACTCCGTCTCAAAGAAAAAAAAAAAGAAAAAGAACCTAATAGAACTCCTACAGATGTAAACTACACTGAGATGATAAATACACTGGATGAAATTAAGAGCAGATTAGGCACTGCAGAAGAAAAAGGGAACATGAAGACCTAGCAGTAAATAGTCACAGTAAAACAAGAGTAAAAAATGAAGAAAATAAAAAGGATGTATGAGTGAGGAAACTTTAAAAGGCTTAATATATGTATAACTGAGGTCTATGAAGAGGTAGAAGGGAGGCAAAAAAAATTTTGAAGACATAATGGCAGAAATGTTTAAAAACTGATTGGAAACATAAGCCCTTTGATCCAAAAATCTCAACAAAACTAAACACAAAAAATACAAAGAAAACTACACCAACACACATCATATAATAAAGCAGCTTAAAACCAGTGATAAAGACAAATTATTAAAAGCAGCCAGGAAAATCACATTATATATAAAGGAAAGAAGATAAGGACAGTGACAGATTTCTCATTAGAAATGTTGCATGCTAAAAGAGAGTAGGAGCAACATCTTTAGGATACTGAAAGAAAAATCCATCAACCTACAATTCTATCCTCAGCAAAAATACATTTGAAAAATGGAGAAATAAAGACATTTTCAAACATAAATGCTAAAGGAATTCCTCATGAGCAAATCTGCACCACGAGAAATATTAAAGCCGGGTGTGGTGGCTCCTGTCTATAATCCCAGCATTTTGGGAGGCTAAGGTAGGAGGAGTGCTTGAGGCCAGGAGTTTGAGACCAGCCTGGACAACAGAGAGAGATTCTGTCTCTACAAAAAATTTAAAAATAAAAAAATTAGCGAGGCATGGTGGCACACATCTACTAAGTCCTAGCTACTCTGGAGGTTGAGGTGGGAGGATCACTGGAGCCCAGGAGTTCCAGGTTACAATAAGCCATGATCACACAACTGCATTCCAACCTAGGCAACAGACTTAAAAAAAAAAAAAAAGAAGAAGAAGGAAAGGAAAGGAAAAGGAAAAGGAAAGGGAAGGGGAAAGGAAAGGGGAAAGGGAAGGAGAAAGGAAAGGGAAAAGGAAAAAGGAAAGGGAAAAGGAAAAAGGAAAGGGGAAAGGAAAAAGGAAAGGGGAAAGGAAATGGGAAAGGAAAAAGGACAGGGGAAAGGAAAAAAGAAAGGGAAAAGGAAAGGGAAAAGGAAAGGAAACGTAAGATTTCAAGGAGCAGGAAAATTATACGAAATGGAAATATGGACCTACACAAAGAAATGAGCACAAGTAAACAGACTTTTCTAATTATTCCTATCGCCTTAAAAGACAACTGCTTTATTTTTTCGAGGCACGGTCTGTTGCCCAGGCTGGAATGCGGTGGTACTATCTCAGCTCACTGCAACCTCTGCATCCTGGGCTCAAGCAATCCTCCCACTTCAGCCTCCTGAGTAGCTGAAACTATAGGCACCAGCCACCATGCCCAGCTAATTTTCTGTATTTTTGTAGAGATGAGGTTTCGCCATGTTGCCCAGGCAGCTCTTGAACTCCTGGACTCAAGGGATCCACTCACCTCAGCCTCCAGTGCTGGGATTACAGGTGTCAGCCACGGCGCCCAGCCTAAGACAAATGTTTGAAGCAAAATTAATAACAGTGTAGTATGGTATTATAACATATGGAGAAGTGAAAGTGCATGACAACAATAACACAAAGTTGAAGAGATAGAAGGTCCTGGGCCGGGAGCGGTGGCTCACGCCTGTAATCCCAGCACTTTGGGAGGCCGAGGCAGGTGGATCACCTGAGGTCAGGAGTTTGAGACCAGCCTGGCCAACATGATGAAACCCTGTCTCTACTAAAAATACAAAAATCAGCTGGGCATTGTGGCATGTGCCTGCAATCCCAGCTACTTAGGAGCCTGAGGCAGGAGAATCGCTAGAACCCAGGAGGCGGAGGTTGCAGTGAGCAAAGATCGTGCCACTGCACTCCAGCCTGGGCAACAGAGCAAGACTCAGCCTCCAAAAAAAAAAAAAAACAGTCCTGAAATTGTATAGTATCACTTGAAGGCAGACTGTCATAAGTTAAAGATAAAAGTAACCACTAAAATAACACAGTTAAAAAGTAATACCTAGAAGTCTTTTATCAGATTGAGGAAGTTCCATTCGATTCATAGTTTGTTGAATGCTTTTATCAAAAAAGTGTTGAGTTTTATCAAATGCTTTTTCTGCCTCCATTGAAATGATGATATAATTTGTTTTTCATTCTGTTCATGTATTACATTAATTGATTTTCAGATGTTAAACCAACCTTATATTCCTGAGATTATCCCACTTAGTCATGGGAAACAATTCTTTTTATGCCTCACTGATTTGGTTTACTAGCATTTTGTTAAGGATTTTGGCATACATATTCATAACAGATATTGGAATGTGGTTATGATACTTTTGGTCTTGGTATTTGGGTATTAATGGCCTCATAAGTTGGGAAGTGCTTACTCCTAAACGTGTGTGTGTGTGTGTGTGTGTGTGTGTGTGTGTGTGTGTGTGTAGAACTGGTATCAATTCTTTAAATGTTTGGTAGAATTCCTCAGAATTCCATCTAGAGCTAACTTTTTCTTTAGGGGTAGCTTTTTAATTACTGAATCAATCTCTGCACTTGTTATAGGCCGATTCTAATTTTCTTGTACTTCTGTTTCAGAAGTTTAGAGTCTAAGAACTTAACGCATTTCATCTAAGTTATCTAATTAATCTGTTGGTGTACAATTTGTTCTTAGTATTCTTTTACCATTCTTTGTATTTCTGTAAGGTCAATAGTAGTGTCTCCTCTTTCATTTTTAATTCTGTTAACTGAGTCTCGCTTTGTATCTTGTTCAATCTACATAAATGCTTGTCAATTTTGTTGCTCTTTCCTAAGAACCAGCTTTTGATTTCGTTGATTTACTGTTATTTTTCCATTCTCTATTAATTTCTGCTCTAGTCTTTATTTTTGTTCTTTCTGTTTGCTTTAGGTTTTGCTTGCTCTTCTTTTTCTAGTGTCTTAAGGTAGAAAGACAGGGTATTGATTTGAGATCTTTCTTCCCTCTAACATAAGCATTTACAGCTGTAAATTTATCTGTAAGTACTACCTAAGCTCCATCCAATACTTTTTAAAAAAAAAATTTAAGAGGATCTCACTCACTATATCGCTTGCCCAGGCTGGCCTCAAATTCCTGGGCTCAAGGGATCCTCCCACCTCAGCTTCCCAAGTAGCTGGGACTACAGGCACGTGCTACCACACCCTGCTCATCCTATACATTTTGATATGCTATGTCTTCATTTGAATTCATCTGAAAGCATTTTCTGATTTCTTCGACCAGTTAGTTGTTTAAGCGTGTGTTGTAATTTCCACGTATTTGAGTTTCCCAAATTTCTTTCTACTACCGATTTCTAATTTCATCCCATATGGTCAGAGAAAATGATGTGTATTATTTCTATCCTTTTAAACTTATTAAGGTTTATTTTATGGCCTACTACATTGTCTATACTGGAGACTGTCCCATGTGCCTGTAAGAATAATGTATACTTTGGCCAGGCACAGTGGCTCACGCCTGTAATCTCAGCACTCTGGGAGGGCGAGGCGAGTGGATTGCCTAAACTCAGTCAAGGGTTGGAGACTAGCCTGGGCAACACAGTGAAACCCTATCTCTGCTAAAATACAAAAAAATAGCAGTGTATGGCAGCATGCACCTATAATGCCAACTACTCGGGAGGCTGAGACACGAGAATCACTTGAATCTGGGAGGCAGAGGTTGCAGTGAGCCAAGATCCACCACTGCACTCCAGCAAAATCCACCACTGCACTCCAGCCTGAGCAACAGAGCGAGACTCGGTCTCAAAAACAAAAAAGAATAATGTATATACTTTGTTGTTACGTGAAATGTGCTATAAATGTATTAGCTCTAGCTACTTAAACAGTATTATGCAAGTCTTCTATTTCCCTCTTTATCTTCTGTCTAGTTGTTCTATTATTTATTTACTTAATTTAGCCCAGGCTGGAGTGCAGAAGTGGTGTGATCTTGGCTCACTGCAACCTCCACCTCCCAGATTCAAGTGATTATCCTGCCTCAGCCTCCCAAGTAGCTAGGATTACAGGCATGGCATGCACTGCCACACTCGGCTAATTTTTGTCTCTTAAAAGTGGGGGGGGCACTGAAATCTCCAACTATTTGTCAAATTATCCATTTCTGTACGTTTTGCTTCATGTATTTTGGTGCTCTATGTTGAAACAACCAAAATGCCCATCAACCAATGAATGACTAAACAAAAAATGGTAACAACCATATAATGGAATTATGTTGAGCCATCAAATGGAGAGCAGCACTGATATGATGCAGGTTACAACACAGATGAACCTAGAAAACATTATACTAAGTTAAAGAAGCAAGGCACAAAAGACCACATATTGTATGATTCCATTTATATGAAATGTCCCAAGGAAGGAAATTTTAGACAGCAAGTGGATATGAGGACTCTGGGTTTGGGGGATAGAGAAGTGATAGCTGCTAAAACATACAGGGTTGTTGTGAGTGTGTGGTGATGAAAACATTTAGTTACTATAACACTTTGACTATTTTCCAGAGTTTTGATAAAGTTGATTCTAACAGTTTCTGCTCATCTTCCGATGTTTCTGTAAAGAGATTAGTGTGTTTGGAGCTGCCTGCTCTGCCATTTGGCTGAAGTCACTTTAAACATACTGAAAACTAGGATGAATTGTCAAGATAGTTTAAACTGTTTCAAAATAAAAACTGAATTTAGAATAACTACTGCTGTTCTATATGTTGATATTCAAATCTCTATCAAGAACTCTGCAATACCAGGACTGTGTGTTTATCCTGAAATAAACTGATAAAGCAATGTGGTTTTGTGAATTAGCAACAATTATAACTAATCTAATAGTGTTAGTTTGGCCATACTTCAGATACTTTGAGTACTTTTTAATATGTTTACTCCATAAAACTTACTATTAATAATATCCACTATATATTTGTGAAATTGTTTAGAGTATTAACTTTACCTGCACAACCCAGTGAGGTAGAACAATACAGATCAGGTGTTACAGAAAAGGCAACCACATCTCAAAGAAATAAAGGGCTTCTTCGCAGCCATTCAGATAGCAACAGTGTCAGAACAAGAGAGCTGAGGGCTTCTGGCTCTCAGGTTCACAGACTTTCCATTCAACCAGCAATCTCTCTATTGAGATCCAAATGTCCAAATACCAGCAATCGGGGATCACTCACGTAAGCATCTCAAATCTGATAATAGTCAACACAATAGGGACTGAAACTGAAGTGCTATTTACTTAAAAACACAAAATTAGACAAACTGTTAACTGGGAAAGGATTTATAAGCATACATGTATAAACTTATCATTCAAAATTGTTAATTTCAGAATATTCCAGCAAAGCAATGCTTGTATGTGTTGTCAGCTAGGATATGAACAGAGAAGGAACCATAGGACTCATGCTGTTACGAGCAGCTACATGTCCTTTTTTAAAATACCTGTTTTTTCTTCCTATCTAAAAGTAAGAATTGAGTGCTAAATGCAAGCAGTAACAAAATACAAAGCCTAGTTGCTCAAATGCAATGTCATGAGAAGTACCCTGAAGATGATGGATGGAACACGTCTTAACATGCCAAATTATTTTACTTTTCTAACACACTTGCAAAAATAATCAGGAACAATAAATCGTTGCTTAAAATATATATTATGTAGCTTCTAAAAATGAAACACATTTGAAAGTCCTAATAATATACATTACACAATAAAGATTATATCAGTAACAATAATAATGTTCTATTGTTTCAAAGTGCCTGGCCAGCTATTAAACCATGGCTCAAATCAGATACTCTAGCTAGTAGCCAAGTACAGCAATGCCCAATGGCACATTCCAGACTCACCAATAGGAGTCATAGTTCAGTATCAAGGACACTGGGTCTCACAGGCTAATGCATTTACTATTTTCCTATCAACTTTGTATGCCTTTCTTAACTATAACACAAATAAACAAGTTATTAAATTCAATGGGTAAGACACTCTGACCTCTCTTGTCATTGTGGCAGTTAATACTTGGTAACATACCTAGCTATTACTCTATCCTCCTCACTAATAAAATCCCCATTTTCTTCCGGTGGCCCCAGACACAGTGCCAAGGGAGGAATCAAAATTGGTGTAAGCCAATATAGCAATCCATTATTTCTTTTGGCACACAACTGATGTAGATGTAGTATGTGACCCAGATCTGGCAAATAACATGTAAAGGGAAGTTTTCTGGGAGTCGGAAGTTGGCAAAGTGGCAGATGAGTCACTGGGGAAAGTTTTATTCCTCATTAATATAGAAAAGAGAAAAAAAGGAAAGCTCCCTTTTTTCCTCCTCCTTCCTTCTGGCTTTGGATGTCCTCATTTGAGAAGGGCATGCTCAGAGGTGTTGTGATCATTTTTTAACCACATGATGGAGAAAGATAAGCAAATTGCAGAGCTGCTGAACCCAACCTGGAACCACCAAATCCAGACTTCTTGTTAAGTGAAATAATAATTGTGTAGTTTATGTTTGTGTTACTCAAAAGATGGCCCATAGACTACTGCTAGCCTGCAAAAAAGGTTTGCTTCCAGTCCACAGTGGGATAAATACAGGAACAGAGAGCAAACATTTAGAAACTTTATAGTATTTTATATCGCTGCAGCATTTTTATTGTATTTACAAAATATAAGTTTGCCCTTAATTTTTTTTAAAAAGGTCAATTACCATACAGTAGAAATAGCATTTTTTAGGCCACTTTCAGTTGGGTAGTAAGTCTCTAGCAGCCAAAAAATCCAAAGTCTCAGCAACATCAAAGAGAAAGAAATCTATACAAGTCTTCTTATATCCTCACCCATTTTAAGGGTAACTTTTCTGCAAACAGTAAAACACATTCAGGGAAATTAAACAAAAATATAAACTAACGTGATCTGGAAAATGGGATTTTGGTTTCCTGTCTAATCACAAGGATCCCAGAGCACTGTGGGAAAAAAGAAAAGGGATATACAATCCAATGCATATACAATTTCACATAATTTGGATTGCATATACACTCCAAATTACGTGAAAAAATTAAGCTCTAAAAGAATAAAGCATAAATGATTGAACCATTATGTATTCCTACTGATAATGCCATCATTATGCAACTACATTTCAGATGTTAATTCTCTTTAGAATATTATCTGACTTCATTAAACTACTTCAGAGCTAAGTCAAGCTCATCTATTACAGTATCAAAGACTGAGCTACGTGACATTGAAACTTGCAGGTCTGGTTTTAATGACATTCAAATGATGCACAATGAGAAACTTTTTACTCATACATTGAAACTTACTTTTCTAATCAAACCTGCAAAAATTTTAACCATACTCTAATACAGAGAAGCCGAAACATACATACAAAAAAATTTATAGCTGTAGACGTAGGTACTTACCAGAAAGATGTAACACAATTAAGAAAAAAATCCTTAGCTTACAGTTCCCCTTACAGTTGTTCTCTTTTTTTCTACTTAGTAAATGAGGAAAATGCTCAGGAAGAAGAGCCTACAAATACCTTCTTAGTATAGTCAAAAATGACAGATAGATGAGAACATACAAGTCAAAATCTCAACACAATGAAAAGCCCAACTGCACTTGAGACAGCATGACTTTGTAAATGTGTTTGCCAAGGCCATTTGTTTTCCAAAAGGCTATATGTTAATTTCTCAAAGAATAAACCGTATTCCTCCTTCTACAATCAGGGGCTAAGAGAACTTCTCCAGAAATTACATATATGGTAGTTAACAAACATCTTCACAGCTTAATTAGATTAACTCTTGTTGGTTAAATGCTTACCACTACATAAAATAATCATTTAACAGATAAGATGCATATATGGTATATTTACGACAGTTGCATCTAGCACCAAACCAAAGTTTCCCGATCTAAATAGAAGCAAAACTAAAATACAATTTTATATTTGTATCGGTCTTAGCCTAGATAAGATTCTTCCCATCAGGGAATACAATTCAAGGTGGATTTTTTTCTTTTTATCACAAGTTAATTCCCAACATCATAAGTTCTGATTTGATTATGACTTTCCTCATAACATACATTAAGGTTACCTAACTTGTTTCAAATATATTTATTTTAACAATTTTGATATAAAGCAAATGCTTTAGTTGGTACAAAGTACTAATGATTTTCATTTTTAAAAAGAAAGTCAAGATTATTACATATTTAATACACATTCTTACATATGCCAAGAACAATAAATGCATTTCTTTTAAACTGAGAAGTAACTCTGATGTGTTTCTACAAGAGAATTACTTCCATTTCTCTGTAATTTCACTGCTTTCAAATCCAAGAGCAAAATTTATACCTAGAATGACATTCAAAAGAAAAGCCAAAGGGGCTTTTATTCATTATATCACAACACTTCTTACTTCATTAAAACATTTTTTATGCTCGATAATTTTCAGATTGATAATACGTTACCAGATTAAGGAATAGGAGCATGATATACAACAATATACAACTAACAGTTTTTGGTCCTTTTTTTGAGACGGGGTCTCTCACTCTGTCACCCAGGCTGGGGTGCAGTGTATGTGATGTCAGCTCACTGCAGCCTCTACCTCCCAAGGTCAAGCAATTCGCATGCCTCAGCCTCCTGAGTAGCTGTGATTACAGGCGTGTGCTACCACATCTGGCTAATCTGGGGTGTTTTTTTTTTGTTTTTTTAGTAGAGACTGGGTTTTGCCATGTTGGCCAACCTAGTCTTGAATCCCTGGCCTCAAGTGATCCACCCACCTTGGCCTCCCAAAGTACCAGGATTACAAGCATGAATCACTACGTCCAGACAATTAATAGCTTCTTAATTATAAAATCCAAAACATGGAATTCTCACTTGTAGCATATGCATGGATACTCATGCATATGTACCTTAGTACCTTCTTAAGCTTTAAAAGGTAATAGCTTTACTGAGCAAGAGTGCTGAAGAGATCAATGTGGAATCAAGGGTCCTTTCCATTATACGACTATAGAAAATCTCCTGTGATTAGAAATCACTACTTCCTACCCAAACAACTTGTGCTATTTTAAGATTCAGCCTTTCAAACCAACTAGGCTTATGTTCTAACAAATCATATCTAAATTCCTAATTGTACAGACAAAAAACTGAGGCCCAGAGATGCACAAGTGATTTATCTAAGATCACATTACTGAATTTAAACTTACCATTGGTTTGCTTGCCATTAAGTTTGGTTGTAGTAATCAATCAAGGTTGAATAAAAACATATTCTTCCAACTCTTTTTTTTCTGAGACAGAGTCTCGCTCTATCACCCAGGCTGGAGTGCGGTGGCACAATTTCGGCTCACTGCAACCTCCGCCTCCTTGGTTAAAGCAATTCTCCTGCCACAGTCTCCTGAATAGCCAGGAGTACGGGCACCTGCCTCCATGCCCAGTTGATTTTTGTATTTTTAGTAGAGATGGGGTTTCACCATTTTGGCCAGGTTGGTCTCGAACTCCTGACCTCAAGTGATCCACCCACCTCAGCCTCCCAAAGTGTTGGGATTACTGACATTAAGCCACTGCGCCTGGCCTCTTCAAACTTAAAACAGTTGTTCAGTTGCTTCTGCTCAGAAGTATACTGACTTCTGGCTGGGCTCACACCTGTAATCCCAGTACTTTGGGAGGCTGAGGCAGGAGGATCACTTGAGCCTAGGAGTTGGAGAAGTATACTGACTTTTTCCACCCCTCTGCCCACCCAAACAAATTGCATGCCCAATTAAGTGCTGTCTTTTAAAGCAGTAATCTCAAGGAAATTATTCTGGACATCAATGCCATTACTCAAATAAGGTTGAAATTCTTCAGAACTGTCTTCAGATCTACATTTATTTTTACTTATTTATTTTGAGACAGAGTCTTGATCTGTCAGCCAGGCTGGAGTGCAATGGCACGATCTCAGCTCACTGCAAACTCTGCCTCCCAGGCTCAAGCAATTCTCCTGCCTCAGCCTCCCAAGTAGCTGGGATTACAGGCGTATGCTAACACACCCAGCTAATTTTTGTATTTTTAGTAGAGACGGGGTTTCACCATGTTGGCCAGGCTGGTCTCGAACTCCTGACCTCAGGTAATCTGCCCGCCTCAGCCTCCCAAAGTGCTGGGGTTACAGACGTGAGCCACCACGCCTAGCCCAGATCTACATTTATAAACCATAAAAGGGAATTAATATATGTGAAGGTAAACTACAAACCAGGCACTGAGTCTCTTATCTCTTATACCAATCCTATAAAGTAGATATGCTTTTGATTTTAGGGATGAGGAAACCAAGGTCATACAATTCTTATGACTCCAAATCTCTGGAAATATTCTTTTCATTGCTCTGTACAGTCACCTCAGTGAAGACCTTTAGTATCCTTCAAGCTGACAATTACCCACCCCTTTTTTCCCAATCTTGTCTCTAAAAAAACATGTTAATCATTTCTCCTACCCAAAGACATACACAAGCTCCAAAAGATGATTGACCACCAGAGATGTTCTTCAGTCCCTGGGTACAGATTCAAGAGGCCCCCAGACATTCTAAGCAATGATGGTCTGTTGGAAGAAAGAGGCTAGATTTCTGAAAACAATCATGTGGATGTCCGTTATAAGAGCCTTGTTAGATTTACTCATCTCAGAAATGGAATTTGAAGGTGGAGGGAAAATATAGATGAATTCAAAATTCCATCCCAAAAATTCACATGTAGATTTGGAAACTAGTCCTATGTGTCAAGGGCTGGAGTGACTGAAGTATGATAAATGTTCTCTATGTAACAGCAACTTGAGGAATCCACTGATAATTTTTCTTCTTCATTCACATCTCTCAGAAAAGTGTTCTGAGTGACATCACTGCATACCTGAAATGACTTTACAATCCAATGTGCTTGTTGGTAATCTTGCCCTCCCACTTCCCACTTGATATTTAGAGTAGCAGATAAATGACAAACGATTTTCATTTGGTCTTTTGGTCTAGATTATTTCACTGGTATTTTGGTTTGGAGCTTGAAGCCACATTGGAATTACAGCCTAACAATCTCTCAAAAGACATGCAACCTTACCTGATGCAATTCGTTTTTGTTTTTTGTTTTTGTTTTTTGAGACGGAGTTTCGCTCTTTTTGCCCAGGCTGGAGTGCAATGGTGGGATCTCGGCTCACCGCAACCTCTGCCTCCCAGGTTCAAGCGATTCTGCTGCCTCAGCCTCCCAAGTAGCTGGGATTACAGGCATGCGCCACCACGCCTGGCTAATTCTGTATTTTTTAGTAAAGACAAGGTTTCTCCATGTTGGACAGGCTGGTCTCAAATTCTCAACCTCAGGTGGTCCGCCCACCTCGGCCTCCCAAAGTGCTGGGATTACAGGCGTAAGCCACTGCGTCCAGCCACCCTGATGTAATTCTTAATTCTCACTTTCCTGAATCAAGGTATATTTCATTTTCAATCACTTGTAAAGCCCTGATTAGTCTCTAACAATATCATAACCATTCCAATCTCCCACTTACATGTGATCAAGTTAAAAATCAATCTGTATTACAAAAGCCACACATACATCAGAATTCTAGATATCTTTCTCTACACAGGAGCTCTAGGGCCCTGGTAAAGCTCTCGGTCATCCAAATTTTCTCCACCAAGGATGACTATAATCTTGAGAAACTCTGGCTAAAGGTTCCCAGGCCTGGCGAATCTCCTGAACATACATAATGAACTAGTTGGGTGGATGGGAGAAAGGGAAATAGATAATGAAAAGGTATACATCAGGCTGGGTGAGGCGGCTCACTCCTGTAATCCCAGCACTTTGGGAGGCCGAGGCAGGTGGACCATGAGGTCAGGAGTTCAAGACCAGCCTGACCAAGATGGTGAAACCCCATCTCTACTAAAAATACAAAAATTATCCAGGCATGCTGGCAGGCACCTGTAATCCCAGCTACTCAGGAGGCTGAGGCAGAGAATGGCTTGAACCCAGGAGGCAGAGGTTGCAGTGAGCCGAGATTGTGCCACTGCACTCCAGCCTGGGCAACAGAGCAAGACTTCGTCTAAAAAAAAGAAAAGAAAAGGTATGCATCAGTTAGATACAGGGTAGATTTCTTTTTTTTTTTTTTTTTTTTTTTTTTTTTTTGGAGACGGAGTCTTGCACTGTTGCTCAGGCTGGAGTGCAAGGGCGTGATCTTGGTTCACTGCAAGCTCCGCCTCCTGGGTTCACACCATTCTCTTGCCTCAGCCTCCCAAGCAGCTGGGACTACAGGCGCCCGCCACCACACCCAGCTAATTTTTTGTACTTTTTCAGTAGAGACGGGGTTTCACCGTGTTAGCCAGGATGGTCTCAATCTCCTGACCTTGTGATTCGCCCGCCTCAGCCTCCCAGAGTTCTGGGAGTACAGGCATGAGCCACCGAGCCCAGCCGATATGGAGTAGATTTCTAAAGTCTTCGCTATTTAAAAATATCTGCAAACAAAACTCATTTGTAGTCTGGGTACTTTCTATACGTTCAACAGCAAAGGGTGGGGGGTGGGGGCCATCCAATATTAATTCTCTTTACTGTGACAAATAATACTGCTGGTATAAAAAGATAAAACTATCTTAGGATACTAAACTTACTCTCTGGATGTGCTTTGTACAAGCACGTGACTCATGTTATTGACTGTATTAACCAGGACTGTAAAATGTTTTAGTTTTGCTTGTGTTTTTGTTCAAAGAGAGTCTGACTCTGTCACCCAGGCTGTAGTACAGTAGTGTGATCATAGTTTACTGCAACCACAAACTCCTGGGCTCAAGGGATCTTTCCACTGTAGCCTCCCAAGTGGCTAGGACTACAGGTGTACAACTCTACACCCAGCTAATTATTTTTTTAATTTTTTTGTAGAGATGGGGTCTCACTATGTTGCCCAGGCTGGTCTTGAACTCCTGGCCTCAATTTATTCTCCTGCCTTGGCCTCTCAAAGTGCTGGGATTATAGGCATGAGACACTGCACCCAGGCTACATGTTTTAAATATATGGTTCTCTAGTACCATACGCTGGATGGTACTAGAGAAGCATTAAGCAACCACTGGAATGTCCTGAGCAAGAGAAAATGTTTATGGGATAAACACAAAGAAATTCCAAAGTACCACAGTGAACAGACATAGAGACAAAGAGGATTTCTGTTAAGAAATGCCAAAAAGAAGTGGCCAGCTACTCCCTGTTCATTATCTTTCTATGCAGCCCAGACCAGGTAGTGGGCTAACCTAGTCCGGCCATGGCCCACATCTCTAATATCCAAAAGGGTGGAAGGGTGGGGGGCACAAACACTCCAAGCCAAACAAATGGGGGTGGCGGGGGTTGGGAGGGGCACAGACCACTGAGGTTGGCATTTCTCAATTATATGGGAATTACATTCGTTTCCTTCTCCAAGGGGGAAGTATAGCAGCAGTGTGTGTAGCAGGGACTAAACCCTAGGACTAATCCAGAAAAACATACCTTGCCAAGCAATCTTTTCAAGCATCAAAGGGACCCTAGGCCTGGGAGCCCTAACCTTAACAAGTATCCTATCCTTGGGCAAAGGAAGGAGGAAGAGAATGGGGGGGGGGCAGGGAGACTATATCATGCTTCTGATTTGACTACTGCCCCCAAAATAAACAGAATCTGAAAAGCCTATGGGGAGGGGCTTCATGTGGTCCAACTCATACTGACAAGAAACAAATCATTACTAGTCATTTCTATTTCAGGGAAGGCTGGACTGCCTACATGGCAAACAAACAAAGAGTAATACTTTTACTAACACAAGGCCTACAGTTAAATCCCACCCCACTCCCACTCCAGCAACATGGCCACCCAACTGGACCACTGAAAAGAACCCTAATATCAGAGTGATCTTTGTACAAGACATAGAGAACCTGGAAAATTCAACATTGAACACATTCTGCTGCAAAATTAAATTGGCTAAGAAGTGAAAAGAACAAAATTGTCATGACACAGACGACATGCTGAGCTCTGCACCACTGACTTATAGTCTTCATGTGATTATACATAGATGTTTTTGAATTCATTGTACTTCTTACCGTATACTAGCATCCAAAGGAACGATTTTTTTTAACTACAAACGTTGAAATTCTAAATACAAACAGCATTCAACTCCACTCTTGCCTACCCCTATCCCTGAAGTCCAGCTCTCAACACTGAACTTTTCTTTCAAACCCTAAGGAGCAAGGAACAAAAATCTCTATGAAGGCCCCAAAGACTAAAAATTCTTATTTTTAGTGCTCTATTGTTATATTCAAAAACCCTATATAGCATGTACTTTTTGGCTAAGGAGATCTGAAAACAGAAAAGCCCCTGCAGCCCAGCTGTTTTCTTTTCTAATTAGTGAAAGAGGAACCTGTGGAGAGATTAAAGATTTGGCCTGCCCCAGAGCTAACAGCCTCCCCTCCAGCAGCAATCCTACCTCCTGCTGGCCTAAGCAGAAAGACAGAACAGACCATCAAATCTAGATCTCTGGCATTAATAATGACTGATAGTCATGCCAGCCACCCACCTAGGTCTTTAATTTAAAGACTATCATAGGCTGGGCACAGTGGCTCATGCCTGTAATCCCAACACTTTGGGAGGCCGAGGCAGGCAGATCACTGGAAGCCGGGAGTTCGAGATCAGGCTGGCCAACATAGGGAAAACCCATCTCTACTAAAAATACAAAAAGATTAAATAAAAAATTAGCCAGGCATGGTGGCGTGCACCTGTGGTCCCAGCTACTCCGGAGACTGAGGCAGGAGAATCGCTTGAACCCGGGAGGTGGAGGCTGCAATAAGCATAGATTGCACCACTGCACTCCAGCCTGGGCAACAGGGCAAGAATCCGCCTCAAAAAAACAAAAAACATAACTAAATAAAAATAAAGACTACCATAATCAGCCTTCCCTTGAAGAGGTATTTTTTATGAAGTGCTAGCACACAACAGTAGGTGACTGAATCACGAACTTTTCAGAATATACACAATAGCACAGTAATTTGTGATTCAGAACTATACAACTTTAAAAAAAAAAAAACTTTCCATTATCAAATATATCCTTCATGAAAGATGTTTTGTCAAGTACAAAACAAACCTGAAACTAAGTTCTGAATAAATAGGCACTGTTTTCTCAAAACTTGTAATATACACTTTTTAACTCCTTTTTAAAAATTTGGTTCAGAAGGGCTATCTCATCCTGGAGGACTTTTCCAACTTGATCTTCAGATTCCAAGTGGCTCATTCTAGTTAACTTCAGGACATCTCTAGTGAAAGATTCTCACTGAACTCCCTCAGCAAGTTATTCCATTGTTTGACTGACTTCACTGTCAGGTAAAATTTTAGTATGAGATTAGAACATTTTTCTTTTTCAGTTCCAGAACAAAGTAATTTTTAGATCAAAAAGAATTGCTGCAACATCCCTGCTGACACAATAGGATAAAGCAAAGGAGAAAAGCACTGGTTAATACCATGCAGCTACTGGAGAGTTTATTTCTAAAGCTGTTAATACACTTTTGAAATATGAAGCTTAAAGTACCATGATAGCCAGAGTGTGTGTTTTTGTTGCTACATTTTTAAAATTAAGCCCTTTATTGGCTTTTTGTCCATTCACCTTTCTTTTAGTACTGAGAAAGAAGAAAAGAAAAACATTTCATGTTAGTAAATGCTTTATTGACCTCTTTTATCTGAACAAAAATGACCCATATCTCACAACCTCTAAAAGCTGGTGAATTTTTTAAGCCAAATATACAAAACATCACACAAAGATTTTGCTTTTAAGCCTTAGAATACAGCCAGGTGGTTAGTACTAATGGTTTGTCTCCATGCAGAGTCTATAACACAGCCCCTTCAAAAGTTCCAAGCCAACATCTTCATGCTATCCTGAAAATAATGCAGTATTTAGTTCAAAAGAAGTAAGTACCAGATATATCTGGTTTCAGTGTTACTCAGTATTTCATATCCTAACTCACATTCTGAAAGTTCTATAACAGGCAGGACAATATCTTCTACCAATAATGAATTTACTATCATCCAGATTGAGAAAAAACATGCTCATTCATCCCAGTTGAATGCTCTTTTAAAATATTCGCCGAATACAGGCAAAATAAAGTTTCAGAAACACACTTTTAAGTACCTTTAATCACAGTTAATTCATTTAATTGGGTTCTAGTACACAGATATACCTATATATTTGTCAGTTACACAGAGAGAAAACTCCATTTTCATAGCCACAATAAATAATTAACCCAAGTATGCAAGTCCATGTGGGTATCAAGAATAATAAAGATGGCTCCATGCAATTTCCCCCCTTTCTAAAACCAATCTTCCCCTACCTACTCCCTGCACCACCCCACCCCACCCCACCCTCCAAAAACAACACTTCTGCATTTGGAATTAGGGGTAAAGCAGAAACCTGCTCTTGCCGGACCAAAGAAGTGATATATACAAAGCATCCCACCACACACAAAGATAGTTCTGAGCACGGTGGTCCCAACCTATTCTCTCACTCTATCCCACTCTCCAGTAATTTCTCCAAGGTATACTTTGTAAGGAGCATAAAACCAACAGTTACACAGGTCACAGGGGTTTGGATGAAGAAAAATCAATTTACTCAGGCTAATATTCAACTACAAATGGGTTGGGGATAAGGGGTTCTTCCTCTGAGATTCCTGACTCCAGTTGTGACCAAGAAGGATATTTGACCCTGGCACAAGAATGCTAAATCAATCCAATCCAACTCTAGAATTAACTCACAGGGCTGGGAAAGGTTATCTGGAGCAGCTGACCTGTCCTGGAGTAAAAGACACTTTCCTAGCTACTTAAGAACTTCGGCCGGGCGTGGTGGCTCAAGCCTGTAATCCCAGCACTTTGGGAGGCCGAGACAGGCGGATGATGAGGTCAGGAGATCGAGACCATCCTGGCTCACATGGTGAAACCCCGTCTCTACTAAAAAATACAAAAAAATAGCCGGGCGAGGTGGCGGGCGCCTGTAGTCCCAGCTACTCGGGAGGCTGAGGCAGGAGAATGGGGTAAACCTGGGAGGCGGAGCTTGCAGTGAGCTGAGATCCGGCCACTGCACTCCAGCCTGGGTGACAGAGCGAGACTCCGTCTCAAAAAAAAAAAAAAAAAAAAAAGAACTTCACCAGGAACACGGAGATTGGGTGCCTATATAATAAATGACACAAAATTTTTCCCTCTCATTCCATCCTTGTGATTACTAAGTGTCTCTTCCTTGCCACTAAAAAACCTGATCAGCCAGACTAGGCTAGGACAAATCCTTTTCAGAAACTAAACTAATTCCCATCTAACAGCTTGAAGTTGTTTCACTTCTCCTATTTTCAAGAAACTACACAACCAGCAGGACAAACTGCCTCAGCCAGCAGTCCCAGGCAGAGGAGGAGGCTGTAGCTGCCCGTGGTGGGACTCCTGAGCCGCTCAGCCCCAGGGCACTGCTGTGGGGTGTTCAGGTCACAGGGGCAGGGCTATGCCAAGCGTGAGGGATCTAGGCCCTACCTCACCTCTCAGAGCTACATCAAGCACTGGGGAGCCTACAACACAACCCTCTCCTCAGCAGGGCGTTCAAGGCCTGACCTCGGCCTGCCTCTGTCTGTCCAAGCTCATTCAGGATAGGGCTCACACATAGTGCTGCATCAAGCCCTCTTCATCACTCCAGTGATCTGCCCTCAATCTGTCTCTCCCACTGTCCTACAGATAGTAATGGCAGTGAGCTCCTGGAGTGACTCAAGCTGAGCTGAATGACTGTGTGGAGAACCTCCATAAATCAAATAGGGATTGCATTGGATCGTACTTTCCATCCAGTGTCACAGGTTGTCCACATTTGTATGAGTTCCCACACAACTCTCACTGTATTGCAAATATGTTTCCAATCTGCCTACTTCTCTCCAACTACTGCTGTCACCAACTTTCTAGCCACCATCATCTCCGGCCTGGACTGATACAGTTGTTGTTCCTACCTCCCCTCTAAAATCTATTCTCCACAAAGCAGCCAGATTGATCTTTTTGCACTGTGTAAGTCTGATGAAGTCATTCCCTGCTTAAAACCCTCCAGTGTCTGATTCACTTAAAACAAAATTCAGACTTCTTAGCTTGACCAAGACTTTGGTTTGGCTCTCGCTTCATTCTCTCTCCGCATCTCCTCTCAATATCAGTAGTTCCCAGAAGAAGCTATTAATACATAGTACTTTGTAGTGTTTGGAACGCTAGCTTTGTTGTGAGCCTCCCTGGGTTTGAATCCCAGCCCTGCCACAAGTAAGCAATATCAAGCATGTAAAGTGCTTAACAAATTATGTTTACGCAGTAGATCCTCCTACCTCAGTAAGTGAAACAATCATCCACTGGACTGCTCAGTGCTCAAACTAGAAACCTGGGCATTATCTCTGACTCCTCTTCTTTCACCTCACATCCAGTTCATCACAAGGCTTACAAAAACATAGCCCCAAACTGAGTACTTCTCACCATCTCCTCTAATACTACTCTAATCCAAGCCACCATTATCTCACCTGGACTCCTGCTTTCTTCTCTGATACCCTTCAATTCTTTACATGGAAAAAATTTAAAAAAAAAAAAAAAAAACTACACAACCTTGGAAACAATCAATTTCCATGATAATCTGAGGTTCACATTAAATATGTACAGGATAAGAAATGAGAAAGGTGCACTAAGGACTTTTTTGTCCTCACAAGGGTGGAAGAAATATGAACAAAGCAATGCTCCCAAAAAAGAAGTGGTATGATTTGTCCATAATCAGGATAAACAATAAATCACCCACCTTATTGATTCCCACTGGTGAAATAAATTTTAAAAATGTCACATGCATGTGTATGTAACTGAAGACCTATACAAAACCCTCCAGCCCTCCTTTCACATACATAAAGTACTTGCATAAATATACAAACATTAAAACCCAGGATCTATGTGTCACTCAAGGAAATGATTGTTGCAGGCACAGAACTAATAGATACATTTCCAGAGTCTCCACAGTGGACAAAGAATATCTTCAAAGCAAAAGAATTTGATAGCATAAAAACAACTAAACATCGAAAATAATCTCAATTAGCCAATGTATATGTATGTGTATTTTAATCTCAAGAGGCAAAAAGATCATGAGATGAGTGTCCCAAGCCAACAGGGTATAAACAATATTTTCCTATCAATATATGCAAAAGAGGCTTACTGCTCTTTCAACCACACTCCAAAATGTCCCTTGCCTCTCAAACAGCCTAAGACACACACCATGTCAGCCATTCTTTACAAGTTCTTAGAGAATGGATTGATATGAAAGACTGACCAGAGATAAAATTAACTATCTCATTACCTCTGACCATTTCAACTACATGAATAAATACAAGAACTGCTACAATGAGAACATATTCCAAATATGCAGCCTTTACAACAGTAGGGGCTCTTTCTTTGCTCTATTTTTTTCTATATTTTACTGGCAGTCAAGAAGTACCTTTACTTTAAAGCAAAAGTCTAAAAAGTAGACTTACCTGCTTTGCCATAATGCTGACTGAGATTACCTCACTTACCACTAACACGTAGGTAAGAAGTTCTATCACCTTTTTAGGAGCTACCAGTAACTCTACTTAACAGGAAATAATTAAGTTGTATCTATTGAAGTTGAAGGCAGAAACAAATCAGTGCCTACAGGATTCTAAAAGTTGTCAAAGGAATGAAAACAAAACATGGAATAGAAATTTGAACTGATTTCATTTCTGCTGTGCCCTCCCCATCAGAATATTAACTCGATTTAAAATAACCAATTTCCTTTATTTCCTGTTTCACCTTTTCCAATTTGTTACATATATTGAATCAGCAATTTTCCAAATTTTCAAACAGTAAAACTTTCTTTCAAATTAAACCTTACAAAAAACATGAATATAAAATTGAAAAAAAAAGTTATTTGAGGGTAAATATGTGTCCTAAGTTCAAATGTAAAACATTCACATATTATAAAGCAAATTACTGCTGGGCCTGTAATCTCCACATTTTGGGAGGCCAAGGCAAGAAAATCACTTGAGCCCAGAAGTCTGAGACCAGCCTGGGCAACATAGTAAGATTTCATCTTTACCAATAAAAAAATAAAATAAATGTAAAAAGTAGCCAGGCATGGTGGTGCATGCCTGAAGTTCCAGCTACTCGTGAGGCTGAGGCGGGAGGATCACTTGAGCAAAAGAGGTCAAGGCTGCAGTGAACTGTGATTGCACCACTGCACTCCACCCTGAGCAACATAGCGAGACCATCCTGACAACACAACGAGACCTCATCTCTATTTAAAAAAAAAAATCATATACAGAAGTTAAATATTATACAAACAAGAACTAATATATAGATGACAACCAAGAAAATCTTGTTCACGAACGTAAGTTGCTGATAACAGATTTATCTTTATTTTAAACAGTTCACCTCAGAGTTTTGGGATGCTCTTTAAGTAGAGCAGGCCAAAAAAAAAAAAAATCATTTACTTTTAAGATCTTCACAAAAATGAATTAACAGAACAGCACCAACTAACGCATTATTGGTAATCATATACTAAAATTAAGTTTATTTTTTTAAATAATATCTAAAATAACATTTTCATCAAATGCTTATAAAATCCTTAAAAGCATCTCTACAAAATGCTGAACAACTATTTCAAATCACTTTCTAAGCCTTCTTTTATTACACTGCAACTCCAACCCACTCCCAAAAATATATCTTAATTGGGGGGCCAGGAGGAGTCTATTATTTCTAAAATTAAAAATAACACAAAAATGGTATTTGAACCTGAATTGTAAATGTCTGAGAAGACATAATCCTATACTCAGGTATATCAGTATAAACTGCTGTCCTTCATATTCAAAAATGAAACTGATTATTGTTCTTCTGGTGTATGTGAAAGGTCCACAAGATTAGCCATCTCATTCAAAGATACATTTACACAGGCCTTTGGAGATAGTAAGATTTACAGGTATCACCTCTCCTACAATCAGATAAGCCAAGGGCTGACAAAGTACAGCCAGCTGGTAAAGTCCAGCCCTCTAGCCGTATTTTTCAGTCCCACAGTTAAGAAGGGTGTTACAGAGCCAGGCACAGTAGCTCACACCTGTAATACCAGCACTTTGGGAGGCTGAGGTGATAGGACTGCTTGAGTCCAGGAGTTCGAGACCAGCCTGGGCAACAAAACGAGCCCTCCATCTCTACAAAAAGGGGAAAAAAAAATGGTGTTATGGGTTGAATTGTGTCCCTCCCCTATCCTAAATCCCTGGCAACAAAAACAAGACATGTTGGAGACCTAACCCGCAATACTTCAGATGTGACCTTATTTGGCCATAGGGTCTTTACAGAGGTAATCAAGTTAAAATGAGATCATCAGGGTGGGCCCTAATCCAATATGACTGGTGTCCTAGTAAAAAAGGGAAATTTGTATAGACAGATACATACGGAGGAAAGATTATGTGAACACACAGGGAGAAGATGGCCATCTACAAGCCAAGAGCCAAGAAGAAGGTCCTGGAAAAGATCCTTCCTTCGCAGCCTAAGGAGGAACAACAACCCTGCCAACAAACCTTGATTTCAGACTTAACAGCCTTCAGAAAGAATCGTGAGACAATAAATTCCTGTTGCTTAAGACATCTAGTTTGCCATACTTTGTTACAGTAGCCTGGCAGATGAATACAAATGGTTTCCACATTTTCAAGTGGTTGGAAAAAAAAATATGTTATTCTGAGACATGGAAATTATATGAAATTCAAATTTCAGTGTAGTTTTTCTAGAACACAGTCACATTTATTCCTTATTCCTTTATGTATTGCCTATAACAAACTGTTTTTGTGTTCACAATGCAGGGGTGAGTAGCTGCCAACAGAGAGCTTGTGGCCCACATAGCCTAAAATATGGCACTTTACAGAAAAGTTTGCCAATCTGAGAAAAACCACTGTATTACAAAGCATCACACCTTATATTGTAGATGCTCCCCCTAAGAAGATCAATCTGTTATCATTTTCCATCTTTCAGCTGACCTTCACTATTCTGCTTTTCTTCTAAAAATTAGGTCAACAGACAATTTACATATTCCTGGACCATCAATTTGTTAAGTCCACTAATGTCAGCAAGAACTTATGTGACTGATAAAACTATATAAAACACCTCATACAACTCTCAATGATAGATCCAAGAATTACAACCACATAAATGATCCCAATAAAATTCAATAAGCTCTAGCAAGCAAGCAAACAAGTGATTATGTATGAATTAGGGCTATGTTTACCTTCTATTATAAAAATACCAATTTATTGACCAAACCCTGGTGGTAGCACACAGAAAGAATGATTAATTGTGTTTGCATTAACTCTTTAGGTTCCAATTTTTTTGGTTTTGTTTTGTTTTGAGACAGAGTCTCGCTCTGCCACCCAGGCTGGAATGCAGTGGCATGATCTTGGCTCACTGCAAGCTCCACCTCCTGGTTTCACGCCATTCTCCTGCCTCAGCCTCAGCCTCCTGAGTAGCTGGTACTACAGGCACCCGCCACCACGCCTGGCTAATTTTTTTTTTTTTTTTTTTTTTTTTTTAGTAGAGACGGTGTTTCACCTTATTAGCCAGGATGGTCTCAATCTCCTGACCTCGTGATCTGCCCGCCTTGGCCTCCCAAAGCCCTGGGATTACAGGCATGAGCCACCACACCCAGCCCCAATTTTCTAAAAGCTAAAAACTCAATGTTTGTTAATGCAATGAAACAATTAAGTTCTGCCACATTAGCCAACAGTTTGGCAGCATGTACTAAGGTTGCAGAAATGCATACATATATATACCAAAAGACACATAAAAGAATATTTAAGCAGTACTTTTTGGAACAGCTCCAGACTGGAAGTCATCCAAATGCCCATCAACAGTAGAAGGGATAAACTAATCACAGTAAATTCACACAATGAAATACTTTTCAGCAATGAGAATGAACAAATTACATGCAACACAGAATAACCTCATAAACACAAAGATGGAAGCCAAACAAAAAGCAAAACCTACGAAAGATATCATTTACATAAATTTCAATAACAAGCAAAACTAATCTATGGTGCTAGAGGAGGAGAGTGGTACTCTGGAGAGGCAAGTGGGAGTAATGACTGAGAAGGGACATGAAGAGAAATGAAAGGGGTTTCTGAGGTTTTGGTAATATTCTATTTCTCTCCCTACTGTGTGTGTGTATGACACACTTCAACAAAAAAAGGTTAACAAAAAACAAGTTCCACTTCCAGGAGCTACTTCCTTACTAGAAGTGGAACTGAATATGTTCCTACTGGCCCAACTGTTCCATAGGTAAAAACTATAAACTCTGGACAAAATATAAAAAGTAACTACCTGAAGGCACTGAACAGCAACCAAAAACAGGCAGAAACTGTGAGTCTGCACTGGAAAACGGGAATTGCATTGAGAAAGTTTTCTTTTTTTTTTTTTTCCTAAATGGCTTTTTGCCTGAGGGAAGGCCTAGGCAAGCCAGGTTAGGCAATAGAATCCAGATAGAAACTACTGTCTTACTGACATGAAGAACCAGAGTTCAGAGTGATTCTATCAGGTAGAAAGTGGACGGAGAAATCAAGAAAAGGAGAAAGCCAGAAATGGAGAAGTTCAAAGTCTACATATAAACTTGGCCCAAATCTCTAGCTGATCCATGAAATATATATGCATGGGATAGACTACAGCAGCCCAGGTAAGACTAAAAACTGAATAAAGAATTTAGCTGCTGATGATGGTTTTCATTTTGAGCCCATTCAAGTAAAATGACTGCTACAACAAAAATTAATATTATTTGGAGATACACAACAGAAACCAGTATTTCTATAATAAATCATTCACAACATCTAGGATGCATTTCAAAATTACTAGACATTTAAAGAAACAGGAAAACATGACCCATACTCAAAGAGAAAAGGTGATCTATGCAGACCAACACTATGATAACCTGAATGTGTAATTAGAGAAGGATTTTTTTAAGCTACCTTCACTTAGGTTTCTCTAATGTTAGTATCTTACATAACCCTAATATGGCTACAGAAACCAAGAAATTAATGTTGACACAATACTATCAAGGAATTTATAAACCTTATGTAAATTCTGCCAATCAATCTACCAATATCTTTATTCTGGCCCAGGATCCAATCCAAGATCCCACACTGCATTTAGTTGCTACATATTCTCAGTCTCCACCAGTCTGAGATAGTTTCCCAGTCTTTCTTTGTAGACAAGAATTTTTTTTTTTTTTTTTTTTTTTTTTTTTTTTGATGAGATGGAGATTTATTCTTGTTGCAAAGGCTGGAGTGCATGGTGTGATCTCAGCTCACTGCATCCTCCACCTCCCAGGTTCAAGAGATTCTCCTGCCTCAGCCTCCCGAGCAGCTGGGATTACAGGCAAGTGTCACCACGCTCAGCTAATTTTCTATTTTTAGTAGAGACGGGGTTTCACCGTATTGCCCAGGCTGATCTCGAACTCCTGACGTCAGGTGATCCGCCCGCCTCGCCCTCCCAAAGTGCTGGGATTACAGGCGTGAGCCACTGCGCCCAGCCTGTAGACAAGAATTTTAAAGCAGCTACTATAACTGTGCTCAAGGATTAAACAGTAAAATAGTCTCTTATAAATGAATAGGAAATTTCAGCAAAGAAACGGAAACCATAAAAGAACACAAATTCTGGACCAAAAATTACGATAACCAAAAGAAGAACATTCACTGGATACAAACTACAGATGGCAGGGAGAGTCAGTAAACTTAGAAGAAAGATCACTAGATACTATTCAATCTGAACAACACAGAAGAAAAAATTATAAAACTGAAGAGTACTGTGTATTACAACATCAAAGGTCTAAACCTACATGTAACAGGTATAACTGGAATTCTATAACCAGAACTAAGAGAGAATGGGGCAGAAAAAAAATATTTGGAGAAATAATGACCGAAATTTTCCCAAATGGAGTACAAGATGGAAATTTACAGATTCTAGATCAATGAAACATAAGCAGGACAAAATACAAGTAAAACACTTAAGCACATCACAGTCAAATGGTCAACAATGAAAAAGACACAACTGCTAAAACAGAGAAAAATGACAAATCATATAAGAAAACAATCATAAGAACTACTGATTTACAGTCAGGAGTGGTGGTGCACTGTAAATACCTGTAATCCCAGCTATTTGTGAGGCTGAAGCAGATCACTGAAGCCCAGGAGTTTGAGGCTGCAGTGAGCTATAATCGCGTCACTGCAATCTAGCCTGAGCAACAGAACAAGACCCTGTCTCATTCATTCATTCATAAAATAATTACTCATTTCTCATTTTAAAAAACTAAGGCCAAAAGACAGTGGAAGGTCATGTTAAACGCCTTTTTTTTTTTTTTTTTTTTTTTTTTTTTTTTTGAGACAGAGTCTTGCTCTGTCGCCAAGGCTGGAGTACAATGGTGCGATCTTGGCTCATTGCAACCTCCACCTCCCATGTTCAACTCTTGCCTCAGCTTCCCGAGTAGCTGGGATTACGAGTGTGTGCCACCATGCCCAGCTAATTTTTGTATTTTTAGCAGAGGCGGGGTTTCACCAGGCTGGTCTCGAACTTCTGACCTTAGGTGATCCACCTACCTCGGCCTCCCAAAATGCTGGGATTACAGGCATGAACCACCGTGCCCGCCCTTTTTTTTTTTTTTTCCTCTTTTTGAGACAGTCTCGCTCTGTCACCCAGGCTGGGGTACGGGTACAATGGCATAATCACAGCTCACTGCAGGCTGAAGTAATCCTCCCACATCAGGCTCACAAACAGCTGGGACTATAGGTGTGCACCACCACACCCAGCTAACAACACACTTCTAAATAACAACACACTTCAAAGAAAAAAATCACAAATGAAATTAGAAAATGCTTTGAATTTAATTAAATAAAAACACAACATACCAAAATTTGTGGAATTCAACTAAAGCAGTACTGAGAGAAAAATGTATAGCTTTAAATGTCAGTATCTGAAAAGAAGAAAGTTATAAAATCTCGCAAGATTCTGGCTCAAGACACTAGAAAAAGACCAAATTAAACCCAACATAGAAGGAAAGAAAGAAAAATAAAAGCAAACATCAGGGCAAACAAAAACAAAGAAAACGAACAAAGGCAAGAGCTGTTTTTTTTTTTTTTTTTTTTAAGATTAACAAGATTGAGACTGGGTGCAGTAGCTCACACCTATAATACCAGCACCTTGGGATGCAAGGCAGAAGAATCACTTGAGGCCAGGAGTTCGAGGCCAGCCTGGGCAACAAAGTGAGACCCCCCCATCTCTACAAAAAAAAATTTGTTTAAATAGCCAGGCACAGTGATGTGCGCCTGTAGTCCCAGCTACTCAAAAGGGTGAGGTGGGAGGACTGCTTGAGACCAGGAGTTGCAGGTTATAGTGAGCTACGACCACACCACTGCACTTATTAAGCCTGGGTGACAGTAAGACCCTATCTCAAAAATATATATATATAAAATAACAAACTTGATAAATACAGATGAACCAGTATCACAAATGAAAGATAAAATAACGGCCGGGCACGGTGGCTCATGTCTGTAATCCCAGCACTTTGGGGGCGGAGGCTCATAGGTCACCTGAGGTCCGGAGTTCGAGACCAGCCTGGCCAACATGGTGAAACCCCATCTCCACTAAAAATACAAAAACTAGCTGGGCGTGGTGCTCCTGTAATCCCAGCTACTCGGGAGGCTGAGGCCCGAGAATCACTTGAACTTGGGAGGTGGAGGTTGCAGTGAGCCAAGATCACGCCACTGCACTCCAGCCTGGGTGACAGAGCAAGACTCCATCTCGAAAAAAAAAAAATAAAGACAAAATCACACAGACCATACATATATTAAATTATTAAATGAATAATACAATGTACAACTTTATGCCAAAAAAATTTGACGACTTAGGCAAAATGGACATATTCCATGAGAAATACAACTTACCAAAATTGACATAATATAGACTACAAAATCCTAATAGCCCTAACTCTACTAACTGAATTTGTTATCAAATGCATTCACACAAAGAAAACCGCAGGCTCAAATGGCAAATTCTCTCAAACATTTAAGGAACAACTAACATCAATTGAACACAAATCCTTCCAGAAAAATAGAGGAATAAATATTTAACAACTGATTTTGAGGCAAGCATAACACCTCATATCAAATTGTGACAAAGAAAACATGAGCACATATGCAAAAATCTTTAACAAAATACTGCACTCACAAATGGAGTCTAGTAATATATTTAAAAATGATTCATCATGACCAAGTGAGGTTTATCACAGGAATATAAGGTTGTTAAAACAACTCATCAACACCCACACTATAACACTGCAGAAGAGATCTTTCACAAAAATCTCATCACATTCCTCACTTTCTCAAAACTCTTTGGCTTGGTTTTTGGCTTCCCATAACCACATACAAGACAGAAACCTTAACCCACATGTAACGCTCCTTTCACAATCCCAGCCCCGCACAGCAGTCACATCTCTAGGGAGTACCCTCCACTATGCACCCCATATTCCCACTACAATGGCCATGCCCTCTGCCCAAGACATACCACTCCCCTCCTTCCCTCCATCACAAATGCCAAAGCTCCATCTCGGCCCAGTTTTTCCGAAAGTTTTCCTAACTTTATCAGGTTGATTTCATTACTCCTCTCTCTACACACCCACTGCATCTTTTGTAACTCTCAATTACAACAGATATTACCACTTATTTTTCTTTCTATTCAACTATCACTCCTACAGGGCAGGGAATGCCACATTAATAAAGAAGAAAAACCGTATCATCATTTCAAAAGATGCAGTAAAAGCATTTGACACATGTCAATACACATTTATGAAGGGAAAAAAACTCATCAAATTAAGAATTAAAGGAAATTTCAACCTAGTAAAGACATCTAAGAAAAATCTAACAATTAACATCATTCTTAACTTCCAAGTATCAGTAATCTTAGTAGCAGGTGTCAACATTTACATGAGCTTATTTATCTCTCACTGGTCTTAACAACAACCCTGTTTAAATTTGAAACAAAAAAAAAAGGGAGGAAGTTATTGTCCCAACTGGTATAATAGCAACTCTCAGTCAAAAACATTAAAAACATTAAATCATATACTAAAGTAAGAAAGCCAGGGCAAGAATCCAGTCGTTTACCCAAAGAACTTTTTTACTATAGTACACTATCTCTAATATTCAGGTTCATGTCACAATGGACAATTAGTCCCTCCTACAAAGCATACTTCGGGACCTTTATGAAAGACTGAGTACTGGTTCTTATTGTGACAATTCTCAACATTTCCTAGCAATGCCACTAGTTTAGGTAACTATGGTGAATAGGCAGTAAAATACACAAACAGTTACTATATTTCATTAGCTGATCAAAACAAAATTGGACAAGTACCACTAATGTGGAATGAAAACTTTTTAAACACACATTAAGGACCTATAGAACAACCTCAAATCCCCTTTCCTTAAATAGGGGTGCCACAGAAAGGAAAGGACACAATCACTGGTCTGCTCCTTCCCTTTACTAGTCTAAAATGCAGCAGATGCAACAGAAAAACTGGTAATTTGAAGATGTATTTCTAATTCACTACCTGTCAGCAGCAAGCTTAGGACCATAGCTCCTTAACAGAGAAACCAGAGTGACATGGCCACTTCTGAGTTTCTGTGATTCATATGAATTTTTCATGCAGGAAAATATAAATGTTGCCTTCACATCATTCCTTCTGTGATTTACCACAGCAAGCAAGTTCCACGATGAGGTTAGATCTGCTTCTTTACTGCACAACATGCACTTCACTTTTCAAAGCACACAGGGAAATCCAAGTTTCTTCAAATAATGTTTACGGAACTACCAAAAAAAGATAGGAAGGATTTTTCTTCTTTAAACTAACTTTGCCACTCAACTGTCTATAGACCAATCATTACTATGCATTCTCTTTTGCATCCTTTTGGGTCCCCTAAAGGTGAACATTTGACTTTGAGTCATCATTTGTCTGAGACAAGATATTAAACAATTCAGACAAAATAAGCCTTCTCCACAAATGGAGTTGCCTTCTGTGTAAGCATCCCAGGTCCTTAGTAAAGCAGTCCATATGTTTCATGACAACACAGTGCCCTTTACAGACAAATTCCTAAAAGGCTTCATGAATTTCTTATCTGACCTTACCACAGCTGAAAGTCAGTGACCACAGAGCTATCTCTCACTGACATTTACGGTGATTGAAGTAAAAATAAGAACCTCTTTTCTTTAAGTGGCACAGCAAATTCAAAGGTCACTGGATAATACACTACCAAGTACAATGCACCAGTATCTCAGGTACTTCTACACTCAAAATGTCTGTTTTCAACAATCTTTGGGAGTGTCCTACGAAAACCACTTGGTAACCTAAATTTTTAATCAAGCAGTCAACAAAACAGCCTTATCATGACTACTTTCTGGATAAGCCAATATTTTAATTTCAAACTTCCCTTTAATTCTAAGAATTCGGACATGTTTGGACAGTCTAATAATGTATTAAAAATTAAAAAGCCATCTTTTCACTTAATTCTATTCTTATTAATCATCTAAGAAAAAAAAGAAGTGGGGGTTATCAAGGTAATTTAGAGTTCTCTCAAATACCACATCATATAACAATATTGGTGGCCGGGCGCGGTGGCTCAAGCCTGTAATCCCAGCACTTTGGGGGGCCGAGACGGGCAGATCACAAGGTCAGGAGATCGAGACCATCCTGGCTAACCCGGTGAAACCCCGCCTCTACTAAAAAATACAAAAAGAAAAAAAAAATAGCCGGGCGAGGTGGCGGGCGCCTGTAGTCCCAGCTACTCGGGAGGCTGAGGCAGGAGAATGGCGTAAACCCGGGAGGCGGAGCTTGCAGTGAGCTGAGATCCAGCCACTGCACTCCAGCCTGGGCGACAGAGCGAGACTCCGTCTCAAAAAAAAAAAAAAAAAAAAAAAAAAAAAAACCAATATTGGGCAAACTATATATAGACTAAACCACCTAACTTCACAATACCACCCTCAAATCTAATTTCAGGAAGAAACAAAAAAGACTGGAAAATAAAAGAACGATAATCTCACCTAACCACATTCTAACACACTTTTTTTAAAAGCTGCCCTTTAGCTGAACAATTCCAATCAACTCTCCTACTATCCACCCACCTGAGACAAACAAAGCTGCTACTATCTCCAGGTTAAGGTAGGAGTTGCCACCACAGGGCCTGGGGTAGCTCACACCTAGCAGTTTGGGAGGCGAAGGAGGAGGCAGGAGGATAGTTTAAGGCCAGGAATTTGAGACCAGCTGGGGCAATACAGTGAGACCTCCATCTCTACAGTGGTGAGGGGCAAAAAGATAGGAGTTGCCACCAGAGATACAGCATTAGGGCACATAGACCAGAAATGAAGTAAAGCAGCTAAAGATTCAGGAAGACTGAAGAGTGAAAGCCCCACTCCTAGTTTCATAGTTGGAAAAAAGAAGTTTTTGCACTTTTGTACCTACCATTCGACTTGCAACCTACCTATGGACCACACTCTTTGTGACCCACTCCTATTTAACCCAGCTCTCCATTCCAAATAGCAACTCCCTTGCCTCTGACTTCCTCTGCACCTGCGAAGCTCTAACCCAACTGTCCTTCATGTCCTGAGTCTACAACTTAACTCCTAAGTCAATTTATTTTGTCCACCCAAACTGTTCAAACCACATCCCCAACCCACATAGTCACATTTCACATAGAATTTGTTCAAAGGTACAGCATTACAGATGTTGCAATGCATGTGAAATATGTAGTTTCTAACTTTTCCTCAAAAAAGGGAAATTCTTCAGAGATAAGGCTTAAGCACAATGACAGCTATTGTTTGATCTGAGTTTAAAAGGCATAATTTCAAGAGAAAAGTGTGTGTGTGTATCTGTGTGTGCCATATTTTACATACAGTCAGCCCTCCATTTAATGTGGATTCTGCATCCATGGATTCAACCAACTGTAGATCGAAAATATTCAGAAAAAGAAACTGCACCTGTACTGAGCGTACAGATCTTTCTTCTTGTCATTATTGCCTAAGCAACACAATATAACAATTTATACAGCATTTACATTGTATGAGGTATTATAAGTAATCTAGAGATGATTTAAAGTATACAGGATAATATACACAAGTTTATGGAAATATTAAGCTTTTTTATTTATTTATTTATTTTTTTGAAACAAAGTGTCACCCAGTCTCCCAGGCTAGAGTGCAGTGGCACAGTATCGGCTCACTGAAACCTCCACTTCCCAGGTTCAAGCGATTCTCGTGCCCCAGCCTCCTGAGTAGCTGAGATTATAGGCACCCACCACCACGCCTAGCTATTTTGTGTTTTTAGTAAAGACGTGGTCTCACCATGTTGGCCAGGCTGGTCTCAAACTCCTAACCTCAAGTGATCTGCCCGCCTTGGCCTCCCAAAGTGCTGGGATTACAGACGTGAGCCACCACGCCCAGCCATATTAAGCTATTTACATCAGGGACTTGAGCATCCTCGGATTTGGGTATCTACAGGAGGTCCTGGAATCAATCCCCCATGAATACTGGAGAATAAATATAGAGTGTATGTGTATACACATACATAAACATATAAACATACACATATATATACATATATACACATATACACACACACATATATTTTTTTTTCTTGAATTGGTCTTCACACAAAAATTGCTATGTCCCCTCTCCTAAACATTTCTCATCATGTTCCACAGGAAAAAATAATCTCCCAGAAAAATCCATAATCCTCATTTAGAATTACGGTTACTACTGCACAGTACTCATATTTAATTAAGAAACCATCATTTTGCTTATCTCAGATCCCCAGGTAAGTGTACAATTATGGAGAAGTTTATCTGTAAGAACAGATAAACGGAAATTGTCTACACATATGCATGTAGAAAGAAATCATGGAGATGGATTCAGCCCTCAAAGGGGTTAATCCAAAATTATTCCAAAAGCTCTATTTCATTTGAATTTGTACTTAAATCAAAAGCAGAAATTTTTTAAATTGTCACTAATCTTAACTGGTCAAGGCATGATGCATCAATCTCATAACCTGGCAAAAACCTGCCCTTAAATGATCAGGTCAGAAACAGTAAGAGTCTCTATATTGGTCCTCGTAATACAGAGAGCTCCCAAATAAAATATATGTATTGCAGAGCAATTCAGCCAAATATACAGTCTCTGATTTTCAAATGCCCTACACAAACTTTATGTTCATTAAACATAAGATGTAAATATTAAACACAAATTGTGAGTTGCAAACTCCAATTCACAAACTTTTAGAACAAGCAAAAGCTGTCTAAACAACATATGCTATCCCAGCTACTGCTTGTCACCAGTCTAGTGCCAAATCATGGAGATGGATTCAGACCTCAAAGCAAAAGCTCTATTTAATTTGAGCTCTATTTAATTTGCCACTAGACTTAGTCCAGCCACAGTCCCTGCCCTCATGGAGTTTAGCGTATGCCATCAACCCAATCCATCCACCCATTTTAAACCAACAATGTGATGTGACAGATTCGGCAAATTGTCCAAACGCTACTTGTCCTGGACTGGTTTGTCTCCCAGAACATATGATTGACTGCCTGGCCCTAATTAAGCAGATACTATCATCAAAGCCACGACTGCTTACCCATTTGAAAATACGTTTGAGAAATCATTTTGGTTAAATCGGAAAGGAAAAAAAAATCCGTGAAAGCTAAAACTGTTCAACAGTAACACCAAAACAGGTCATCATTAAAAATCAAAGAAATCACTAGTTCTATTATCAGCCTTTTGGTGTGTCTTTATTGTCATTTGAAGGGTCAGGTTGAAAGACAAGTGATGTAGCACTTCTGTTTTTAATAATTACAGTTTAAACTATCTATAGGTTGGTGCAAAAGTAATTGTGGTTTTTGGTCCTTAAGAGGGACTTGAGGAACCTACCCAGGATTACAGAAAAGTTTCTTTCCACCTAATGAGACAGTCTGGCAATTTCCTAGTTTTGTATCTGATTCAATAGAAATATGTCAAAGTGGTATGTGACCATTTTATGTGAAATGTGAGTTTCCTTCTAATAAATTCCTTTGCTAAATCTGGCAAGAGTAAATAAAGCAAATAGGTGAATAAACCTATCCTGATGTGGGAGCATTCTCCTATTGGAGTTCAGTCTTGATCAAAGTGTCAGTGCAGGAATCAGACTCCTAGGAGGGTTACAGTATCTCCTGAAAAGACCTGCCAACCACAGCAATTACTTGATACCTGCCTTCTGATGTATTTGGGTGAGTAG
The DNA here is from genome assembly GCF_024542745.1 of Macaca thibetana thibetana. Lineage (NCBI taxonomy): Eukaryota > Metazoa > Chordata > Mammalia > Primates > Cercopithecidae > Macaca > Macaca thibetana. The sequence goes on along the minus strand of NC_065581.1, from coordinate 38,713,512 downwards.
CTGAGCAAGCCAAGGGGAAGCTGGATGATTAAATAAGAGGGGATTCTTAGTTAGACAAGGCTTCATCTGAGGGAAAAAAATGTTAACAAATAATCACTTGGAAGTTGACCCAAATATTTTCCAAGGAAATTTTTTTTTTTCCCCAGAAAAATTTTGTTAGGGGTTATGTTATTGAGGAATGAACAGACACGAATACATGGAGATGTTTTGTAATACCATACTATGCTAGACATCTGAAGGCCCGCAGCACATTTATTTATTTATTTATTTAGAGACAGGATCTCGCTCTGTCACCCAGGCTGGAGTGTTGTGGCACGATCACAGCTCATTGCAGCCTTGACCTCCCCAGCTCAAGTGAGCTCACCCGCCTCAGCCTCCTTAGTAGCTGAGACTATGGCAAGCACCACCATGCCAGTATTTTTTTTTTTTTTAGAGATAGGGTCTCACTATGTTGCCCAGGTCTCAACTCCTGGGCTCAAGCAATCCTCCAGCCTCAGCCTCCCAAGGTGCTGGAATTATAGCCATGAGCCACTGTGCTCAGCCCCTGCAGCAGATTTAAATTCCAGCTCTTGTTATAACTTCTTAAAAGATTATGAAAATATCAAAATGTACATGAATCAAGTTTTAAGATACTGTATGATGGGTCAGAGGCCATGTACTGTACCACTTCTTTCTTTGAATTCTTAGGTATGGTTTGGCAGTGCAAGAACTTTGCAACATTAATAAATTCAACAAAAAGTAAACATATGGTAAAAAACAACGAAATCAAAATATAACTTAAAAATTAAAATTTTTAACATTAAAAATTCAATAAAAAGTAAAACATAAAAAAGTAAAGAAATGAAAATATAACAAAAAATAAAATTTTCTTAGGCTATTTCCTCTTTGAACACATTTTTAAAAAGGAATTCTGAAGTCATAGCCCAACTTATTTAGAAAGAATGTTATGAATCCATTATTCCATTTCCATCAGTGACAACACTGGGGAAAGATTGTAAGAAAATGCTTAAGTATACCTCATCTGGGGGAATGCAGAGCAGCAAAACACATACAACATATTTTCTATTTCTACTTGAAACAGTTCAATAAGCTTATAAGGCTCTAAAAATGGTGAAATATTAGAATAAAGCTCCAGTTATCCATATGCAATGCTTAAAAAGAAGTATTTCTAAGTAAATTTTGAAGTGTGAAAACCACATATCATAATACATAAGGCTCTGTGGTACTAACCAACTCTCTCTGAAGTTATTGCTAGAGGAGCACAGACTTATCTGCAGCCAGATATATGGAGGATGAAATCCTAGAAGTTTCATAATTTGTAAATAGAAATGCTAATAATAGTTTTAACCCCTGTAAGTCTTACTTTCTTCACCTGTGAAATGTAGAGACTCATATCACACCAGAAGATTAATGTTGGGATCAAATCAAGTAAGTATGTAAAGCCCCTGAAACAGTTCTTTTTTCACTGTACCCCCTTAATAAATCACATGAATTTCCTACTCATCTTTTTTATCATGTTGTTCCCTCAGCCTGGAATGCCTGTCCTTTTCCTCCCCACTCCTGTCTACCTAAACCACATCATTTCTTCAGCGTCCTTTTCTAGTCACTCTTGATACCCACCTTATCTACAACACTATGATAGCCTTTCTCATCTTTGAAATCAAACTTTACTTTCATCATGCTATTTTTTTATTTTTATTTTTTGAGACAGCCGAGCTCTGCTGCCCAGGCAGGAGTGCAGTGGCACAATCTTGGCTCACTGCAACCTCCATCTCTCAGGCTCAAGCGATTCTCAAGCCTCAGCCTCCCAAGTAGCTTAGATTACAGGAGTGTGCCACCATGCCTGGATAATTTTTGTATTTTTAGTAAAGACAGGGTTTCGCCATGTTGGCCAGGCTGATCTCGAACTCCTGGCCAAGTGATTCGCCCGCCTGGGACTCCCAAGTGCTAGGATTACAAGTGTGAGCCACCACACCCCGCCTTATGATATTTAACTAGACATTGCTCTCAATTTTATTTAACATTTCACTGGCATATGGTACAGATTTCCAGCAGAGAAGTTTCAAGCCTTCATGGAGTACCATACCTTATCCTTCTACATCCACCTTAACACCTATCAGTGCTTTACAGAAACTAAGCCACATCCCATAAATGAATAAATGATCAAATAAAGGAACAGAATTACAAGTTGTTCTGTTTGGGGAAAAAAAAAAAAAAAACTGGGTGAAAAAGGTACCTGATGTGGCCCTCACAAACAGAGAAGAGTAAATCTATGGTATATACTTTAACTAAAATCTAAATCTACTTCACAAAAAAAAAAAAAAAAAAAAAAAAAAAAAAAAAAAAGCTAAGAGAATATCCCCCGGGCACCGAACACCACTGCAAACAAGTTACAAATGAGGAAAGACATAATGCAATCAATTTCTTACTCAAAATGATACCCCCTATAACTTTAGCCACTTCTACAGAGAAGGAACACCACTGCAAACAAGTTACAAATGAGGAAAGACATAATGCAATCAATTTCTTACTCAAAATGATACCCCCTATAACTTTAGCCACTTCTGCAGAGAATAAAAATTTGACAGATATTCTTAGCTCTGAATTAGGATTCTGCTTTTCCTAACTCATTGTCTGTCTAGAAAGTCAGCCGTCATGGGGAGTGCAAATTCATTAACATCATAGTCACAAAATACTCATGGCTAACAAATTTTTGAAATTCTGGAATTTCTTTTTAAGTCAAACTTCTGAATATTAGCCACAGAAACTACTAAAGTCCATGCATTTTAAAATCATAATATTTTATAATATTATTCCTCTTTGCTATGTAAATACTCCATAAAACTGTCACTTCTTACCTCAGGTCCTTTTGGGTTATGAGTATACTCCAAAAAAAAAAAAAAAAAAACTCTTTTTCGCCAGGCACAGTGGGTCACGCCTATAATCCCAGCACTTTGGGAGGCCAAGGCCGATGGATCACCTGAGGTCAGGAGTTTGAGACCAGCCTGGCCAACCCAGTGAAACCCCGTATCTGCTAAAAATACCAAAAAAAAAAAAAAAAAAAAAATTAGCTGGCCATGGTGGCAGAATCCTGTAATCCCAGCTACTCAGGAGGCTGAGGCAGGAGAATCACTCAAACCCGGGAGGTGGTGGTTGCAGTGAGCCGAGATCACGCCACTGCACTCCAGTCTGGATGACAGAGCAAGAGTCTATGTCAAAAAAAGAAAGAAAAAAAACCACTCCAGCCTGGGCAACAGAGTGAGACTCTATCTCGGGAAAAAAAAAAAAAAAAAAAGAAAGGAAAAAAAAACCCTTTTTAAAGACAGAAAAATAAATCATTATTCATCAAAATTCAAATGACAATGGAGAAAAGCTACTACATTCTAAAATGCTACCCAAACTGATTGAGGTACAAGGCCAGTCCCACAATATCTGCAAGCCATTCATGAATTCAATCCTCACCTATCATTGAAATCAAAGCCTCACCTGATGGTCTCCAAGCTGCTGCTATCATGCCCCTCCCCAATAAGCAAACATAATTTTTAGCTCATGACCATAAGATATGAAAATAGACAATAAGATCAGAAAATAGGTAGGGCCCTGGAAATTATGTATTTTGTAATATACTATTTAAGGAGCAGCAGAGTCTCTGGTGACAACTACAGACAATCATAGCTACAAATGGTATGGGAGTGATGGAGAGAAGAAAGCGTTCAGCAACAGAAGATATTACAGGCCAAGTCCAAATTGCCAAACACAGAACACTGAAATAAAATTTACACAAAAGTGTGCCAGGATCATCTACATCTACATCCACCTCAACACCTAACAGTGCTATAATGCCTTTAATAGAAAGAACTAATGAGATTGATAGAATCTAAACATAAATTTTCTCTGTTCAGCTAAAAAGTACTAGTATATACCTTAACATACTTGATCCTTACAACAATCCTTCTGTAAAGCAGGTAATGGAACTGAAATAAAGAGAGGTCGTCTTATTCAAGGTAACAAAGCTAATAAGTAGTAGAACCAAAATGCTAACTTGGGCTTTCTGGCTCCAAAGTCAAAGTTTTTGCATCACAACACGCTGCTTCTTGTTGAAGCCAGGGCTAAAACATACGTGTATCAGAAATGTAGCTGACCTGCTCCCACAGACACAGGATTATTTAAAATAATAATACATGCATAGAAGTATGACATGCACAATGCCAGCCCTGGCAGCAAATCTTCTAGCTCTTCTAGTGTAAAGAAATGGCAGTGCAGTTACTGGTAAAATCAAAAAAGGTGTTTGCAGCAGAGCACTATAAACACAAAAGAGCCAATTAAGCATTAATAAATCCTCAAGGAGTGAACACACTGGTCTTCAAAACGCTGCCCCAAAAATTGTTTTTAAAAACATCTTAGCCTTTTATAGATTTTCTTCACCTTGTTTAACAAAACAGGTTTCACTCATACTCAGGAAATACTAAGTACATAGTGTTAGAGAGATGAGCAATACACGTCTTTTGTGTTCAAATCAGGAAAAACATAACAGGATGTGTTTTATAGTTAATGCTCCATTTTTCAGTCATCTAGGTGGAAAGTCTTTTGTTATATATTTGCAAAATAAATGTTTTATGAAAAAAACTACTCTCCACTGCCAGAAGCCATCCTCTTTGAAAGAGCATAAAGCCTCAGAAAGGATTTCAAAGTTCTATTACTCCACATTCTACTCAAATGCTAGTTTTCAATCTTATTCTAACCTTTCGGTACGTCAAGCAAAACCCTTCTCACAACCACACGTTGGCATTCTGGGGAAGTCTTGAAGGTCTTTAGTACCTGCTACAAACCACCTACAATCTACCATCCTCTCCCCAGGAAAAGTGTCCCAAGAAGTTCTTCCAGCATAAAGCTGCCAGTGTCTATCAGTGAAGACAACCCTGATATTCCGGTTGTGCCAGGCTGAACCAGCTATTGGTGTCGCAGCAAAGGAAGTCATAGACTGATTGGACACCTAGGGTCAAACTTGGCTCAACAGGGGCAACTACACAGGAATGTTAGAGCAAACCATCCAAAAAGACCCTCTCACAAACACTATGGCACAGAGAGGGCAGGTTACTAGAGTTTACACAGTTTTCCAAGTGATTTTAAGCTCTCTCCATCAAGATTACTCTAACTCCTAGTCTAGGAAGGAAGAGGACCCCGAGTGAATGCACAATTAATAAGCAGACACTATCCTATACTATTGTACACTCAAAGGCCCATTCCTGAAGGTAACATCTCTTCCTCATAACCCTAAAAGGTCTATCAGTAATTGACCAACTTCTCTAGATACACCAACAAGTTCACTCGCCACACCCTCACTGGACCCGGTCACCTGGTATTCAAGCCATCATATAAACTGGACACACTGGACCGGGTCACCTGGCATTCAAGCCATCATATAAACTACTGCACTCTTATGGAGGCAGGGGCTGGTAAAGTTATTAGACCATTTTAGGCTATTATCTACAATTTTCTCTTACTGTAATAATCCATAATAATCTCGAGCTGCTTGACAAGTCACCTCCTCAGGAAGACTTCTACAACTGATGAAAATGAAACTCCTTCACTCTATAAATCCTCCATATGTTTAGTTTGTTCCATAAATCACACATCATTTCAATGAATTTTTGAGATTCAATCCAATTTATAAATCCAAAAAAAATGCCCCATGCTAAATAGTATTTGAAATTTGCTAGGCCTCTTAATCTTTTTTTTCTTTAAAAATAGATACTTTTATTCCCACATAGTTTGCCAGGTATGTTTACTTACCATTGTTTCCACAGTACTATGTTTTTCAGACTCACTTGTATTTGCTTCATTTATCTCCCCAATACAAGGTATTTATCACGTTATATGTTTCTACAGAGCCTAGCACAGTGTTTTATTCTTAACAAACAATTGTGTTGACAAACATAATATTTATCCTAATCAGATTATTATAAAGCATATCTGAAGGTGGGCTATTTTTATGATTCCATTATTCTGGATTTTCTAATATAGTTGCACAAACACATAAAAAGGACAGCTATACATGGTGAAACTCCCTCTCTACAAAAAGTAAAAAGGCCAGACATGGTGGTGTTTGCCAGTGGTCTCAGCTACTGCGGAGGCTGAGGTGGGCCCAAGAGGTTAGGCTGCAGTGAGTTTTGATCGCGGCACTGCACTCCGGTCTGGGCAACAGAGTGAGATCCTGTCTTAAAAAAAAAAGATTTGTCAAGAGTTAAGCAATAAATAATATACTAATCATCTAGATTTTGTGATGTTTATGTGGGTTGTCAACTTTTTTAATTAATAATTTGTCACATCTTTCTTCATTTGTAATAAACTTCCACTCTCTTAAAAAAAATTTTAAAAAAACAAACGGACAATTATAAACATGCATTTTGTTTTATGTACAGTATTTGCTATGTTAATTAGCATTATTAAATATATCCTCACAAAATTACTGTATATAAAAAATAAGAAATATGTATGTATATTTTGTTATTTATGAAGTACAAAGGTATTAGGCACAATATCAAGAGAACAAAATCAAATTGTGCCTTGAGGAGTTTAGAACTTAAAAGACAACCTAAAAAATACAAAGAGTACACAGGTAGAATGGAGGCCCCTCACCAAATGGAAAGGGAAATAAGGGAAGGTGGAAGTCCATAGGTGGTATCTGCTTCATTGAGCAGGTGGAATTTTGAGTGTAATCTGAAGCAGTCACAAAAAGTTATATATGCTGAACACTGAAAGAAACAAGTATCTAGCACAGCTAGAAATAGAATATCAGGCTAACAGGAAAGAGAACAACATGGATCCAAGAAGAATGCTTCTACATGAAGTCAGGTAGGTGACCTGACAGGAAGTAAGACTAGAGAAGAAACAGAACCAGCCAGGAACAGTGGCTCGTGCCCGTAATGCCAGCACTCTGGGAGGCCGAGCGGGGCAGATCAATTTGAGCTCAGGAGTGTGAGACCAGCCAGGCAACATGGCAAAACTGGGTCTCTACCAAAAATATAAAAATTAGCCAGGCCTGCTGGCTCGCACTTGTTGTCCCAGCTACTCAGGAGGCACAGGCTGGAGCATCACTTGAGCACCACTGCATGCCAGCCTGGACGACAGAGTCAGATTCTGTCTCAAAAAAAAAAAAAAGGGAAGAAGAAGAAGAAAAAACCAGAACCACCACCAAGGTTTTATGTCAGGAAATAGGTCTAAAAGCGACAGCAAGGAAATGATGGCGGTTTACAGATCACCCTTGTGTGCAACATCAGCGTTCAAGAAAGGTATAATGCCCGAATTATTATGCCCGAATTATTAACAATGGCATTATTTCACAAAGTTTCTATGCAGAAAGAAAATTCTTCCTAGTTAATCTTTAAAGACTCAGGCACCAAAGTACACTGCGTATATGCAAAGTACGTGAAGGTCTACATATGCTCTTCTTTTTCAAAATGGAACCCAGATTTCACAATGGTTAAATCAACGCAGTCCCACCACCTGCCCCCAAAAAGAGAAGATGTTAGAGAGAGTACTCACTTCTCTCTTCAAATTTTAACATATTGATTCAAGTGTGCCTGGTAAGAAAAAAAATCTCTAACATCAAAACTAAAGTCCTTTCCTCTTTCATTAGGTTCAAACCTCTGTCAAAGAATATGGCGTTGCAGGGGACAGGGGGCAACCCCTGAACTAAATTATGGACACCAATTTCAATTGCTGCCAGGCGCAGTGGCTCATGCTTGTAATCCCAGCACTTTGGGAGGCTGAGGCAAGTGGATCACCTGAGGTCAGGAGTTTGAGACTAGCCTGGCCAACATGGTGAAACACTATCTCTACTTAAAAAAAAAAGTTAGCCAGGCATGGTGGCACACTCCTGTAATCCCAGCTTCTCAGGAGGCTAAGCCAGGAGAATCGTTTGAACCCGGGAGGTGGAGGCTGCAGTGAGCCGAGATGGCACCACTGTACTGGGCAACACAGCGAGACTCTGTCTCAAAAAAAAAAAAAAAATTGCAATTGCCACAAAATCCAAAATAACTCCCTCAGCGCTATCTTGCTTTTTAGAAAGCAAAGATTTGTTGGTATCAGAGAGGATCACCCTCTGACAGAGATTAAAAAGAAGAGGTAATTAGTGAGCACCCATATCATAATCCAGCAAGATCCCAAATGCCTCACCAAAAAAAAAAATAAACACTTATTATTTTTCTCCTATAACCTTTCAACTGGTAAAAATTTTGCTTTCTAGACTGTACTCATTACTAACTTATTAGCTTTAGCTTTTTAGACCAAAGACAAATACAACTGCAGAGCTTCTGTTAAGCATGAAACAACCATAATTAAGTGACTCAATTTCAGGTCAGCCTACTTCTTACTCGAAAAAAAAAAGAAAAAAAGGGGCATTTTAGCCTATGTAGTCTCATTAATAAAATATAGTAGAGTTAAGAGAGAGTTCTAGAATTAAACACAGCTATTATAATCAAGGCTGCCTGATTTCAGATAAGGTACTTGTTTCCTCATCTATAAAATAAAGATATTACTAATACCTGTCTCATAGAGTTCTTGAGGAAGAAAGGAAATAATTAATACACATAACACTCTTAGAACAGTGCCTGGCAAACAGAAAATGCTCAATAAATGTTTTAATCATCAGTAACATTTCTCTAGGCTTTAAAATACATTATAATAACTTAGGGACCTGGATCCATCACCACCTCCAACAATCTCTAAAGAGTAAAGGGACTTGAGCTATAAAGTTCTGTAACTTTGTCTTCAAATGTCCAAAACATGTGAAATTAAATCAATAATATGCTTTTCACCTGAATTCATGTCTCCCCTAAAGATGGGACATTCATGAAAATGTTTAATCTGTTGTCCTCCTCCTACCTTGGTAGACTTAGAGTGGGTTAGTTCACTAAAAAGAAAGGCAAGCTGGGCGCGGTGGCTCACGCCTGTAATCCCCACACTTTGGGAGGCTGAGGCAGGCGGATCACCTGAGCTCTGGAGTTCGAGATCAGCCTGACCAACATGGAAAAACCCCATCTCTATTAAAAATACAAAATTAGCCGGGTGTGGTGGTACATGTCTATAATCCCAGCTACTCGAGAGGCTGAGGTAGGAGAATCGCTTGAACCCGGGAGGGGAGGTTATAATGAGCCTAGACAGTGCTATTGCACTCCAGCCTCGGCAAAAAGAGCGAAACTCCATCTCAAAAATTTAAAAAAAAAAAATTTTTTTTAAGGCAAAAGCCTTATTTTTATCTGTTTGAGTTTTCTCTACTGAAAATACATTCTTATTATAATCAGAAAATACAATAGACATTGTAAGATTAGCGTTTTCCCCCCAAATAGTTTACTGGCAATCAAGAATTTTTTTTTTTTTTTTTTTTTTTGAGACGGAGTCTCGCTCTGTCGCCCAGGCTGGAGTGCAGTGGCCGGATCTCAGCTCACTGCAAGCTCCGCCTCCCGGGTTTACGCCATTCTCCTGCCTCAGCCTCCCGAGTAGCTGGGACTACAGGCGCCCGCCACCTCTTATCTACTTACTTATTTAGGTGCCTAATAAAATAGTTTAGATTCTTAGGGGTTTTAGTATTTTCTTCCTACTTCTGTACCTATTACATTGCTTATGAGCAAAGGCGTGCAAACAAAATGCATTTACTAAAACCATATTATATTTTATATATCAGCAGTTCCCTTTTAGAATATAATCCATTTGCAATTCAACTGTTTAGAACTCAGAATTTATTTTCCCTTAAAAACAATGCTGTATGATTAAAGTTCCTAAGTTAACCCCACAAAAATATTTAACCATAGTATTACTGAATTCTAGTAGTAAGAGTTACTGGTCCAGATTCTGAAATCCAGGGTCATGCCACCAAAGAGCAAGAATGAATCCAGCATCTTTTTTTTTTTTTAGGCTCAGAAGGGCTGTTGGCAAAATGTTAGACAGTTTGTCTTTGTCTTGGTATCTTTCAGCATCCCTCTAAGTTTGTGCTCCTGTGATCTCATGTTGCCCCTCAGGCCACCTATGGCACCCAATCCAAGTGTGATCTTCCATGATGCAATCTTAGCCTATTTTCTTCTCTCACCCACCCTACCAGTGTCACTAATCCCATTTAGATATTAAATACAGAATCAGATGAATGAATCAACTCACACTGAATTCCATATGCATTACTATTAATTACCCCTTAATCCTAACGTGGAGCATCTGACCATATAAAATGAAGTGAAATAATCAGGCCACATCAAAATAGACATTGTTGACCTACAAGGGCACCAGTCGCAATCAGCTTTTCACAATTCTTAACTTCTTCTTTCTAAGACCAACAGGTTTTGAAAAGTACCAAACCTTCTCAACAAAGACATCTATAGTGAAGAAAATATTAGCAGCAGGGAATGGACACCCTTTGAGAAACTTAAAATTTAAGAAATATACATAAAGGCTGGGCATGGTGGCTCATGCCTGTGATCCCAGCTTCTTGGGAGGCTGAGGCATGAGAACTGCTTAAACCCAGGAGGTGGAGACTGCAGTGGGCCGAGATCACACCACTGCACTGCAGCCTGGGCGACAGAGCAAGCCTCTGTCTTTAAAAAAAAAAAAAAAAAAGGAAGAAAAAAGAAAAGAAAAAGAAAAAGAAAATACACATAAGAATGTGTGAAACTAAAGAACTATGATTATTTAGTCTAAATTAACACAAAATGCTAAGGGAACACAAAAATTATGTCTGGAGAGGTTGTAAATATAAAAGATGGCAGAAACACATTCCAAAAAGAGAAGAAATAAGAAGGCATGGAGTTTGGAAACGGCAAGATATGTGCATGAGGTGATAAAGACACCACAATGTGATAAAGTAGGACAGAAGCATGGTTTTGATTAGGTAGACTTATGGGGCCAGGCAGAAAAAAGTATCTTCAAACAAACAAGTAAAAGTTAGATTTGAAGAGACAAAAAAACTGAGTCACTGCCAGGTAATTCTTTGTTGTGGAGGATGTCCTGTACACTGTAGGATGTTTAGCAATATCCTTGGCCTCTACCCAATAGATGCCATTAGCACCACTTCCCACCAAGTAGTGACAAGCAAATTATGTCTCCAGACATTGTCACATGCCCCCTTGGGAGACAAATCCATCCTCCTCACCACCATGGAGAACCACTTACCTAGTCCAACCCCCTTTATGAGATAAATAAACTGATTTCCTGGTGAGTCACATAACTTGCTACAGTCGCACAGCCTAGTTTTGGTTTTGTTACAGCCAGAATATAAACTAAGCCCAAAAGTACTGGTCACAGTAGGCTCTGTGATCTTCCTACATTATAGTTAGAATGGCTACCAGCAATTCTTTACAAGTTAGATCAAAATTATTTTTGATGCCTAAGATGAACACTTTATCTGCAATGTACAATGTATCAGCTATTGTTTCTGTGCCTTTAAATAATCAATCTTTAATTAACAAAAACAACAACAGAAACTGAGCTACTGAGGAAGCTCAACCAGGCAATGTGCAACTTACACTGTAACAGCTGGTCAAATTTCTGTGCATCTGAGTATCTTCTCTAAGCAGCCAAATTTTCCTAATGGCTATAAATCTGTCCCTTTAGATACGAGGTATTTTTTTCCAATTTTAACTCTCTTGGACAGAAATCTTTCCTTTTATATGCTGCCTTTCATTCTTGAACAAGAATATTAAAAATAATTAAACTCTATTTTAGGATTCAGGGTCATTATGAAATCCATTCATAACTGTGCTACAACACTTTGAGATCTTCAGAGAATACTGTAAGTAGGGAACAACAATTACTTTTATGTAGCTCAAATACAGTATATGTGGCAAAGGGTGGAAGATGAGGCTAAACAGGATAGTTTGGAGGCAGACTAAGGAGTTTGATTTTTATTTCAAAGAGTAAGAACTTACCCTTTTTTGGTGGGTAAATGACATGAACAGATCTGTTTTCCAAAGGCCACAAATTAATAAAATGGAGTGGGAAAAGACTGGAATCCAACAAGAAGTTCTAATAAGAGGCAACAGGCCAACGGCTGGGCGTGGTGACTCACACCTGTAATCCCAGCACTTAAGGAGGCCAAGGCAGTTGGATCACCTGAGGTCAGGAGTTAGAGACCAGCCTGGACAACATGGTGAAACCCCATCTCTACCAGGAAAAAAAAAAAAGATAATATTAGCCGGGCATGGTGGCATGTACCCGCCACACCACTGCACTCCAGCCTGGGTGACAGTGCGAGACACTGTCTCAAAAAAGAAAAAAAAAAGGAGGCAAGAGGCCAAGCAGGAAGCAGAGGCTCACTGAATTAGGGTAGCAGTGATGGCAAGGAGGGAGAGACAAGACAGATATAACCAAGAAAACCAATTTGGTGACCAATGGGAGTGGGAAACAGAGCAGGTATAAGGAGTCAAAGGGCCGGGTGCAGTGGCTCACACCTGTAATCCCAGATACTCAGGAGGCTGAGACAGAAGGACTGCTTTCAAGCCAGGAGTCAGAGACCAGCCTTGGCAACATAGCAAGACCCATCTCTGCCTCTGTTAACTACAGTCATGCATCGCTTAACAATGGGAACATGTTCTGAAAAATATGTCATTAGGTAATTTCATTGTTGTGCAAACATCATTGCGTGTACTCAGAAAAACCTTGATGATATATCCTATTACACACCTAGGCTATGTGGTATGGCCTATCACTGCTAGGCTACAAACCAGTATGTGTTACTGTACTGAATACTGTTGGCCACTGTGACACAGTGGTAAGTATTCGCATATCTAAACATAGGAACGGGACAGTAAAAATACAGTAGTCTAATCTTATAGGACCACCTTCGTATTTGTGGTCTGTCACTGACTGACATGACGATTACCCATTAGATGTGTCATCCTCAGGCAGGATACAAGAGGGCAGTGACTTATTCTGTGTGCCCAGTGCCTAGAGCGACGTCTGGCACAAAGTAAACAGCAGAATATTTGGTGACTAACTGATTCTCACTCCCAATCCCAGCTTTTACAAGTCTATTAATCCCATTCTAACCTTCCTCAGATAGAAAAACCTCATCTCTTCCAAAAAGCCTCTCTTGACTGGCTCTAAAGAGCTTCAACTGAAATAAAATCATCCTGCTTCTGGTTATGTTTCAATCATCTGTGTTTTGTTCTTCTCTAGCTTCCAATTCAGATAAGATACTCAAGGGCTACAAGATAGACCTCCTACTATAGTAATAAACCTACTCGGGCTGTGCCCAGGATGAATGTAATGTTCTCACGAATGGTCCATTGCTCCGACTTGTTGTTGAGATACCACATAGCCATTTTATAGGTACCTGCAGCAAGCAGTGGTGGCAGCGGCAAGGACAGACAGAAGGAAGCACAGAGAAGGGGTACAGCAGAGAAAGCAATCACATTTAGGTGAAACCAAAGGAAAGGACGGGAGATGGTGGCAGAACCCACAGAGCCTCACTCATCCCTTACTCAGGACCACAACATTCCTTCCCAAAAGGGCACTTAAATCAAGTTTCAAGAAGTCCATCTGCTGCCCTTCAGGACATTTTCCATATATTATCACAACTCTGTATCACTTTAAAAGGAGTGAAGTTTTAAACAAAAATCAAGGCCAGGCACAGTGGCTCACGCCTGTAATCCCAGCACTTTGGGAGGCCGAAGCAGGTGGATCACCTGACGTCAGGAGTTCCAGACCAGCCTGGCCAACATGGTGAAACCCCGTCTCTACTAAAAATACAAAAAATTAGCCAGGCATAGTGGCGGGCCCCTGTAATCCCAGCTACTAGGGAGGCTGAGGCAGGATAATCACTTGAACCCGGGAGGCGGAGGTTGCAGTGAGCCAAGATTGCGCCACTGCACTCCAGTCTGGGCAATAAAAGAGAAACTCTGTCTCAAAAATAAGAAGAAGCAGAAAAATAAATAAATAAAAATACTAATGGCACAAGCACAAAATACTATACGATGCAATTCATCCAGGGAAGACAGGTGTTTATAAATTACTTTACCTCCCTGTCGCCGAAAGAAGAGGAGAGGGGGAAAAGTCAAAAAGAAAAATGGAATAGAATAATGCAACTCTAAAAGGGGAGCTCTGGCTTGAGAATGTAGTGCATCTATGGTCCTCCCCCATCTCTCCCATCCTCCTCCATCTTCACTCCAGCCTTCTGGTCCCCTGCAGCCCCCGTTGATGAGCAACAGGAATATAGAATCCAAACTAATTCATCTCAACTTGCAAAGCAGTTTATTTTAATTACCAGAATAACAGAAGACACTATTGGCTGATAGGCCTTAAGACTTCTGTGAAATCTTAGAGTTGATTTTTTATTTCAAAATCCCCTTCCACAGAAAAATATGATGTTTAAAGAACTTCACTTGTCAAAACTAGATCAAAGTTTAAAAAGTTCGTTACAAAATAGAAGTTTAAAGGAGAAGCTGACAGCTCTCTCAACAATTCTCTTATGCCTGTCTATAACTGTCTTCAGTATCACATAATACCAGACTACCAGCATTGAGACACTAAACATCGGTTTAAAAAAAAAAATTTTTTTTGAGGAAGAAGGAAAAAAACAAAGACAGCAAACACAACCCTCCCAAGTTTTTTTTAAACATAACTTCAACAATAAACTCAGTTACATTCTAAGCGAGACAGCTGTCTCTCCAGTTTTTAAGTTTCATGGCTAGTTTAAGTTATGACAACTCAAGCAGTTCTATTTCTGCATTTCCTAATTAAAAACTTACTAGAAAAATAATTTTTAACCAAAGCCAGAAAGAGGTTAACAAAGAGTAATTTATGATGAAGCTACAGAGACAAAGGAAATACTGCACATATGCAGAATAACCATTTTCCCCATTCAGTGCTGCAGCTCCAGGAATCTAATGATTCTCCATTTATTCAAAAATGAAAATGATTATAGAATTCCCTGGTGTTGACAGCAGGTGATTTTTAACTTAACTGCTGCCTGACAGGCACCTACAGGCTTTACCTGGCCTCAATCTGTCCAGTTTGGAACTGCCAATTAGTAGCTTCTCAAAAGCAAATCTCAATGTAAGCTATTTTTAAAAAGTACTTTTCAAAGTGCCAAATAAAATGGACTAGTCAAGCTCAGCAGCTTAGAACAAAATAAAACTTGAGTGCCCAATCCAGGCTGCAATTGTCAAAGCCAAGTGACAAAGAGCAAAAAGAAAGGATAAAATTCTCAAAACAGTAATGATAACTGTACTTTCCTATTAAATATAAAGAATACTGCAGCAATCTAAAAGGGATCATCACTGGTAATCCTTGCCCTTTCTCAACTGAGGTTCCACAAGGCAGAATTAGGCACTAATACCCTAAGGCAGAAAAATTAACAAACCTTTCTGTAAATATTTTAGGCTTTTAGGCCACTATATCTCTGTCACAACTACTCAATTCTATCACTGTAGCACAAAATTAACCACCAACAATAAGTAAATGAGCATGACCATGTTCCAATAAAACTTTATGTATGAGCACACCAAATTGAATTTCATGTAATTTTCACACAAAAATATCTTTCCAACGTTATAAAAACATAACATCATTCTTATAAAAAAAATTCTGAATTCATTGGCCAGATCTGGCCCTAGGCAGTTTACTGACCTATTCCCAAGGCATCCTTTATATGTAACAGATTAACTTCTTTCCTATGTATCTAGACTGGTACCAATTATACATCATATTATGGAGAATAGAGAAAATAATCACTCATATCACTTTCTGTGTATCAATAGTACTCTGTGTATCAATAGTACTGAGTGTCTGATATCCTGCAGAGTCTCACTCTGTCGCCAGGCTGGAGTGCAGTGGTGCGATCTCGGCTCACTGCAACCTCTGCCTCTGGGGTTCAAGTGATTCTCATGCCTCAGCCTCCCAAGTAGCTGGGATTACAGGCACACACCACCACATCCAGCTAATTTCTGTATTTTCAGTAAAGACAGGGTTTCACCATGTTGGCCAGGATGGTCTCGATCTCCTGACCTCGCGATCCACGCCCCCCTCAGCCTCCCATAGTGCTGGGATTACAGGCGTGAGCAACCACGCCCAGCCGACTGATGAGGTTTTTTGGGGCACTTGTTAACTTGAGCAAATAACCTTACGTGAGCTGGTATTTTAAAATAATTCTCCAAATATAAAAAACATAAAAAGCAACTTTCACATGTAGTATATTGCCAACGGGTGATATAAATCAAACTGGTGCAAATTAAATCTCTGGTTAATATATCACCAGAAATAAAAATTCTTTTAGTAAAGCCAAGAATTCAACTATCATCTTTCAATCTATTTTTTATCTTCAAATGCAAAACCTACTTGAATAAAAATCACAAGTATACACCAGACACAGTGGCTCAAGCCTGTAATCCCAGCACTTTGGGAGGCTGAGGCAGGCAGATCACGAGGTCAGGAGATTGAGACCATCCTGGTTAACATGGTGAAACCCCGTATCTATTAAAACTACAAAAAAATTAGCCGGGTGTGGTGGCACACGCCTGTACTCCCAGCTACTCAGGAGGCTGAGGCAGGATAACTGCTTGAACCTGGGAGGCGGAGTTTGCAGTGAGCCGAGATCAAGCCACTATACTCCAGCCAGGGCGACAGAGCAAGACTCCATCTAAAAAAAAAAAAAAAAAAAAAAAAAAAAAAACAAGTATAAATTATAGGATTGCCTCAGATACTTACACACTAGTTTGAATTCCAGCTCCGCCTCTTTCTAGATGAGTGAGCTTCACCAAGTTCCACACTCTTTACTGTTAAGGAGTAAAATATCTGCAACGGTCCAAGAGTAGTCAAAGTGTGCAATTAAACTTATGTGAAACTTACATTGTGCTACAGAAATATCAGCTGCCATTATTAGGTGCTCAATGGCTTTCTTCATAACTTTAATACTATAATTTTCCCTTTTATTTTAAAGGGACAAGGGTCTTGCTATGTTCTCCAGGCTGGACTTAAACTCCTGTGCTCAAGAGATCCTCTTGCCTCAGCCTCTCAAACAGTTGCACCTGGCTCAATTTTCCACACTTTTTAATAGCACTTGTTAGTTTCTGCTAAGGCTTGGGTTCTTAGTGGAATATTGTGCACCTAGGAGTATATCGCATCGAATACATTTAAGTAAAGCATAATGTAAGGCACTGTGGTGGAACTAAAGATGACTGAGATGGCCTCAACCCTTAAACAGCCTAAAATGAACCCAGACATATATATATGATGGATCAGGGCTGTAATAGGAACAGGCAAAAGCCAACCTGAGTGTCCCATGGGATCAGGAAAAGTTGTACAGGTATTTAATCAGGGCCCGGGTATGTGATGGGAGACACGTCATAACAGAGCAATTCTAAGAGCTGAGGTACAGAGATGAGAGAACACTTCACAAATCCCAGGATGCAGGGCAGTGTAAGTTTTAACATTCCAAAAACAATGTTTCATTTTAAAAATCTAACCAGGAAAAGAAAAACTTTACCATTAGTCTTTAGACCTCTAAAAGGTAAGCATCATGAAGGATAAGCTAAGGCTCACTTTAAGCTCAGAAGTTAGGAAAATTATGAACCATGCTGATTTCAACCCATTTCATCATTATTTTCCAAAGCACTTTACAAACGTCTAAGAGGATATGTTCCAAGGACGCTGAGTACGAGGAAGGGACAAGTCCAGCCTAGAAAGTCTATGAGGGAGTAGAGACTGGCATACTCTGTTCTACTGATGATACATGCAACCTGCTTCAAAAACCATTTTCCTAAATGCTGCAAGTTACCATAGATCACAGTACAAAAAAGCAGTAAAACAAGTTCGTTCTTGGAAGATTAAGCTATACATGCTTCCTTTGAGGAAAAATGGCTAGGAAACCTGACATTCTTCTCAGTTTATTTTCTTATCTGTATCATTAAAAACCTTTTCCCTAACCAAATTTCATTTATGTTTACCCTTCTGCCAACAAAGACAACAAAACAGGTTTACTTTGGAGCTGTGCCTAGGCATGGTAAATTTTAACCCAGAAGAAAATTTTTTAAAAAAATTTTTTTTGAGTGATAAGGAGGGTGTATATAACACGTTATAACACCTAAAAACGACTGCTGTCTGTAATTCAGTTACGTCTCCCTCCCAAGATTGCCACTGAGCCAGTCACACCATCAGTAGAAGATTAAAGATGGCCCCAAGCTCTGTGCTACTCCTCTCATTGAGAAATGGAGTCCAGTTCCCCTTCTCTTGAATCTGGGCAGGCTCCATAACTGCTTTGACCACAGAATATGGTAGAAGTGATGCTATGCCAGTCTCCAACTGAGCCCATCAACTGTGAGAGATAATTGCTTTTTTTCTTTTTTTTTGAGACGGAGTCTCGCTCTGTTGGCCAGGCTGGAGTGCAGTGGCACAATCTAGGCTCACTGCAAGCTCCGCCTTCCAGGTTCATGCCATTCTCTTGCCTCAGCCTCCCGAGTAGCTGGGACTATGGGCTCCCGCCACCACACCCAGCTAATTTTTTGTATATTTTTTTTTGTAGAGACAGAGTTTCACCGTGTTAGCCAGGGTGGTCTCGATCTCCTGACCTCGTGATCTGCCTACCTCAGCCTCCCAAAGTGCTGGGATTACAGGAGTGAGCCACCGCGCCCGGCCGATAATTGCTTTTTAACATCCTAAGTATTAAAGTGGTTTGTTAAGAAGCAACAAGTAAGCAGAACCTCAGCCAGCAGACCAAAGCTCCAGCTCTTAGGCCTTTCACCACACCAATAGACTAAAGACTGTTTCACTTAGAAAAGAAAAAAACTGGCTGGGCGCAGTGGAAAGGAAAGGGGAAAGGTAAGGGGAAAGGAAAAGGGAAAGGAAAAAGGAAAGGAGAAAGAATCAATCCATCTTGGCCAGGCGCAGTGGCTCATGCCTGTAATCCTAACACTTTAGGAGGTCGAGGCAGGTAGATCACTGGAGCCTAAGAGTTGGAGACCAGTCTAGGCAACAGGCAAAACCCTGTCTTCACAAAAAAAAAAAAAAAAAAAAAGAGAGAAGAAAAGAAAAAAAGAAAAAAAGCCAGGCGTGGTGGGTCTTGTTGTCCCAGCTACTCAGGAGGCTCAAGTAGGAGGATCACTTGAGCCAAGGGGTGGAAGTGACAGTGAGCCAAGATGACATCATTGCATTCCAGCCTGGGCAACAAAGTGAGACTCTGTACCAAAAAACAAAAAAATAGAAAATAAATAATCTTATTGTACTCAGCATTTGTTAGTATTTATTAACTTTGGGAATATGTTCAAATTAGCTTTTTTTTTTTTCTTTAGAAATTACAAGGATCCACAAGGACAGAAAACTATCACTGTTGGAAATGTTAAAAGAATATGCAATGTCTGACCCAGAAAAGAAAAAGAGGTCTTATTTACCAATGATTGTTGAGTATATTAAAGGTTTTTTTTAGTGAGGAAAATGCTAAGTAATTGCAAAAACAGGCTCAACTCATTACACAAACACTGGTCTCTGAACAGGAATAATGTGGACTGCATAGCTGTCAAAACAAAACTCTCCTATTAGCTCTCAGATCTGATTTCAGCTTCAGAGAAACAGGTAGGATTTTACAAAACTGTATAACAAGCAAAGACAGAAAAACACTTTATTTTTTTTTTTTTGAGACGGAGTCTCACCGTCACCTAGGCTGGAGTGCAGTGGCGCAATCTCGGCTCACTGCAAGCTCCGCCTCCCAGGTTCAAGCCATTCTCCCACCTTAGCCTCCCAAGTAGCTGGGACTACAGGTGCCCGCCACCACACCCGACTAATTTTTTTGTATTCTTTAGTAGAGACAGGGTTTCACTGCGTTAGCCAGGATGGTCTCGATCTCCTGACCTCGTGATCTGCCTGCGTCAGCCTCCCAAAGTGCTGGGATTACAGGCATGAGCTACTGCGCTCAGCCAGGAACACTTTAAAAAAAAGAAAGAAAAAAAAAATCACCTGAAAGTCAAGGCACAGTGGGCTTAAGAAATTAAGATTTTTTTTTTCTTTTTGAAACACAGTTTCACTCTGTTGCTCAGGCTGGAGTGCAATGGCACGATCTCAGCTCACTAGAACCTCTGCCTCCTGGGTTCAAACAATTCTCGTGCCTCAACCTCCTGAGCAGCTGGGATTACAGGCACACACAACCACACCTGGCTAACTTTTGTATTTTTAGTAGACATGGGGTTTTGCAATGTTGGCCAGGCTGGTCTCAAACTCCTGACCTCAAGTCATCCGCCCACTTCGGCCTCCCAAAGTGCTGGGATTACCGGCAAGAGCCACCACACCCAGAAAGAAATTAAGATTTAAAAGATTATCCTGTAATAGAAATTACAACATCATGAATGAGATTTGAAATTAGGATGCTCACGGGGCTAGGGTATCTCCCAAACTCTATCTAAAAATAAAATTAAGGCAACTATAAAAGCAAGGATGGGATATAAAGTTATCTAAGAAAATTCCAATCTATTCTAGTCCTTTTCTTGATGTCAGGTAAGGGTGTTTGCCGATAAGTGATTTTTATAGTAGTAGTAGTAGTAGTAGTATTTAAAAAGCAAAGTAGGGTATATATAAATAGGAGAATAGAGAAACTGGTTGTATAGTTATACAACTAAATAATACTATTTAAAATATGCAATAAAAAATGAACAAACTGATTCATACAACACTGATAAATATCAAAAACATTACACTGTGTCAAAGAGTATAATGTACACAGCATATGACTCCATTTATATGACTTTCAAAACAGGCAAAACTAATCTATGATGGGAAAAAAATCAGGACCATGGCTGCCTGATAGGGGATGAGAAACAGAGCAGAAGGAACCAGACTGACTAGGGACATGAGGAACCTTTCTGGATCAAGAGTAGCATTACGTAGTATATCTCCTGGTAAAGGTTTGGGTTACAGAGTACTACTCTGTACAATGTTGGTGTCCTCCCCAAAATTCATTTGTTGGAACCTAATACTGTTAGGTTGTGATAGTATAAAGAACTGGGGCTTCTGGGGAGGTAACTAAGTTATTAAGACATCACCCTCATCAATGGAACTAGTGCCTTTATAAAAGAAGATGACCCTTCCGCCACATAAGGACACAGCAACAAGGTGCCACCTATAAGGAATGGGCCCTCATCAGACACTGAATCTGCCGGTACCTTGACCTGGCCCTCCAGAACTATGAGCAATAAATTTATACTGCTTATAAATTACCCACGTATTTTGTTATAGCAGCCCAAACTAAGACATATATGTGCATTTGTCAAAACTCACTGAATACTATACTTGAGAGATGTGTTTTTCACTGTATATAAATTGTACTTCAAAATTTGAAAACAAATGTTAAACTCTAGTTAATGATATGCATGCTGAAGTATAGAAGGGTAAATGTATTGAGTCTACAATTTACTTGGAAAATAAAAAATAAGATTAATAGATGGATAGGATAGAAAGCAAATAAAGCAAAATATTACAGAATCTAGGTAGTAAATAAATGGATGTACAATTCTTGATTTTTCATGATAAAATGTTATGGGGAAGGAGAAAATCAGATACTAGAGAAACAGTCTCTCTTTCCAAAAAGCTATTACTCAAAGAACTGAAGCTTATCCGGAAATCTTTCTTAAAATATCCTCTTTCATTCATTACCCTCTTTCATAGCTAAAGTAAAATATTTACTCAAGATCTCTAAATTTCCTCTGTGTTGATTTTTCTATAACCCAGCAACCCATTAACTGATTACTGATTGTTTCTCAAGTATCTTGAAGTCACAAAGAAGAACTTCTGGACTGAGACAAACGTGTAACAACAGATTTAAGCATTATGATTACAAAGCATATTCTAAAAAATTTCAATAAATTGGTTCTTTGCTTTATTACTAAAATAATTAATCTTCCTGTTATCTCTGTTTTTTTCTAACCAAATGGTCTCTTTTGTGTTTGGTTAGCAGAACTGCCTCCCCAAAAGTCTTAGGAAACCTTCAATTTAAAAAAGAGTTTCTGGTTTTGGAAAGCAAAAGACCAGATCACTGTACACTGAAAACTACAAAATGTTGAAAGAATTGAAGACAGATAAATGAAAAGACATCCCATGTTCAAGGATAAGAAGACTAAATATTGTTAATATGGAGACACTCCCCAAATTCATCTGGAGATGCAATGCAATCCCTACCAAACTCTAAGTTGGCTTCTTTGGAGAAGCTGACAAGCTGATCCTAAAATTCATATGTAATTTCAAAGGACCCAAAACAGCCAAACACTCTTGATAAAGAAGAATGAAATTGTAGAAGTCACACAATTCCTGGTTTCAAAACCTATCACAAAGGAAGTACTCAAGACAGTGTGACATTGGCATAAAGACAGACATTACAGATTAATGAAATAAAATTGGCCAGGCATGGTGGCCGCATGCCTGTAATCCCAGTACTTTGGGAACCTGAAGCAGGAGGACTGCTTGAGCTCAAGAGTTCAAGACCAGCCTGAGCAACATGGTGAAACTCCATCTCTACCAAAAATACAAAAAATTAGCCAGGCAAGGTGGTGTGTCCCTGAAGGTCCAGCTACTTTGGGGGCTGAGACAGGAAATCGCTTGAACCTGGGAGGCGGAGGTTGCAGTGAGCCGAGATCGCGCCATTGCACTCCAGCTTGGGCAACAAGAGCAAAACTCCACCTCAAAAAAAAAAAAAAAAATAGATAACCAACTTAAATGTAAAATAAGAACTAAAACTATAAAACTATTAGAGAAAACATAGTGTAAATCTTTGTGACCTTGAATTAGGTAAAGTTTTCTTAGATATGATACCAAAAGCACAAGCAAAAACAACAAAAATATAAATAAGAATTCATTAAAATTAAAACTTTTGTGCTCTAAAGGACACATCCCAAAAAACCATGAAACCACCACCTACAAAATGGGGGGAAAAATTTGCAAATCCTGTATCTGATAACTAGTAAACGGAATACATAAAGAAATTTTACAATTTACAACTAAAAAGGCATATAACTCAATTTTAAAACATGCAAAATATTTAAATAGACATTTTTCCAAAGAAGATACACAAATGGTCAATAGGAATATTTAATGATACTCAATATCATTAGTCATTAAGGAAATGCAAATCAAAACACAATGGAGATGCCACTAGGTTGGCTATAATCAAAAAGAGCAGCAATGATAAGCATTGGCAAAGATATGAAGAAACTGGAGTCTTCATACATTGCTGGTGGGAACGTAAAATAATGTAGTTGACTCTGGAAAACCGGATGGTAGTTTACTCAAAAGTTAAACAGAGTTACCATATGATCCAGAAATTCCCCTCCTAGGTATTCAAATATGACAAGTGAAAACAGGTGTTCACACAAAAACTTGTAAAGAAATGTTCACAGCAGTATTATTCATAATAGCCAAAACCTGAAACAACTCATTATCCATCAGCTGATGAAAGATAAACAAAATGTGGTATATCCATACAATGGAATACTATACAGCCACAAAAAGACATGCAGTACACTACAACATGGAAAAACCTTGACAACGTTATGCTAAGTCAAAGAAGCCAGACACAAAAGGTCATATATGGTATGATTCCACTTATGCGAAATGTCCAGAACTGGCAGATCCATAGAACCAGAAAGTAGATTCACGGTTGGCAGGAGCTGAGGGGAGAAGTGACTGCTATTGGGTATGAGATTTCTTTACGAAGTGATGAAATTGTCTGGAATTATGAAGTGATGAAATTGTCTGGAATTAAGACAGTAGTGATGGTTACATAACTTTGTGAAGAGACTAAAAACCACACACAGTTATACACTCCAAAAGGATGAAATTTATGGTATGTGCATTATATCTCAATATTTTTTAAATTAAGCAAAAAAAAAAATTGAGGAACAAAATAACAAATTTACCTTCCACCTGTAAAAATGTTATAAACACTTTCAATCCCTTCGTAATTAGAAAATGATAATCCCAAAGCTTCAGATAAGCCAAGTATCAGCACTTCAAAGATGCATCTAAATCTGAACCAGAAGTTCAAGAACAAACTTTCTAATCTTTCTGGGTTAAAATACAGCAAGCTGTTCTTGTCTACAAATGTAGCACCACCCAGAGAGCAGCCCTGGGCCTCCCTGTCAGTCCCTATGTTTTAAAACAGAAGGGTGTGAAATCAAAACAGCTTCAACCTCAAAGGCCTCCAGGGATATTCTAAAATAAAGTAACATCAAGTTGCTATAATATTTATGACACGATTTAAATTGTATCAGTATAATTTTAAACAAACAAAGTGTATCTTTGTGTATATTTACCATATTGGTATGCACACTGCTCTCTATATAAGCTGTTCTTTAATAACAGCCTAACAGCCGGGCATGAGGGCTCACGCCTGTAATCCCAGCACTTTGGGAGGCCGAGGCGGGCGGATCACCTGAGGTCAGGAGTTCGAGACCAGCCTGACAAATGGAGAAATCCCGTCTCTACTAAAAATACAAAAAAAGTTAGCTGGGTGTGGTGGTGCATGCCTGTAATCCCAGCTGCTCGGAAGACTGAGGCAGGAGAATCGCTTGAACCTGGGAGACAGAGGTTGCGGTGAGCCGAGATTGCGCCATTGCACTCCAGCCTGGACAACAAGGGCGAAACTCCATCTCAAAAAAAAAAAAAAAAAAAAAAAAAAAAAAAGCCTACCTATACATTAAAAGGATCCCTTGTCTTTGATTATACAGTTCCAATGCTGAAATGCTTAAAATTCCCTAAAGTCACAACAGAGCAGTTACAGAGCAAAATACACTGAAGAATGTTTACAGAAAATAACACACAGCAAAATAAGATTTTTAGAATATCTGAAAAACCCTACGTGACCTTAATCCTCACACTGTCTCCTCTAATAATTCCAGTATGTCCTTTCTTCTTGTGTCATATTGACACATACAGCATATGTCATGAATAAAATAGGATAAACCAGTATCAGCCAAGAAGTCTGTCCCCTCATCTTACCTCATTCTTCACCTAATTTTTCCTAAATATATATACACTGAGCTTTTCTTAAGAAATACATTTCGTTATCTCCCATATGAATGCCTTCTTTCTACCTCATCCCAATCTATATGGGGGATGGGGAAGAGACGGGGAATACGAATATTAGTATCTTTTCAGCAACACAGATGCACCTCAAAAAGACATAACATACAATTGGAAAGATTTCAGAAAAGACATATGAATATTTACAGGAATCAAAGTCCAGACTAAATAAAAGGGACTTCTTGCTAGAAAAACAAAAGCTGAGAGAGATGGTTCGTCTATAAAATTAAGTCAAATATCAAGAAAAATTAGGTGAATGCAATCTTGTCTGCCAGAACCTAGAAGACTAAGAAGTTGAAGGTCAAAGGTTTTTTAAAAACTACCCTAAAAACATATATATTATTGGAAGTGTTAATAGAAGTGAAAATATAGATTCAAGAGAAGTTTCTTTCAATTCATGATGGTTAGATTCATGAATCATTAATGAAAGGTGTTAATTTCTGGTACACGTAGGAGGTAGTTACAACAATTTTTCACAAAACATACCCTGGTACCATGCTGGGCCAGAATACTGCTAAGAAGCACAAACATGACTTTAAAAGTATTACTCAAGTTCTTCGAGGACCTTGAAGAAGCAGAGAAGTACCAATTACCATCTTAACTTGACCACTCTTTGCAGCATGACCCTTCTGCCATTTCTTCGTTGAAATACCACCTCCTTTGGTTTCAGTAACCTTATACTCACCTGATTTATCTCCTATCTCAGTGTATCCAACTCCTTTCCAAAGTCATCTTTTTCTACCTGTGTTCCTCAGGGTTCCATCCTTAGTTATCTTTTCACTCTATACCACTGGGTCTCAAAAGGACAGTGACACTTTTTTCAAGGGATAAAAGAAAAACGGTCAAGGATGACCTTATCAGGGACCCACTAAACTGGGGCGAGGGAAAGCAAGAGTAATGTGTTTCTTAGAAAAGACTCCCAAAGTGATTCTGACAACTCCATTTCTATCTCACAGAGAATCACTGATTTAACAATACTTCTTATGTGACTCTACCTGCTCCCTTGGCTTCAGCTATGATAACACGCACTCATGTCACCCTAAATGATAAAGCCCTAGCTTATCCTCTCTCCTAATTCAGACACCTAAGGCATTTTCACACTTAGATTGTCCATAAGCCCTAAAATTCAACATATTTCATGCTACTTTTGTAGCATAATAACAACACTCATCAAGAAGGAACTAGATAAACTGATTAAATAAAATCTGGTACATGCACCTACTGGAATATTATGCTGCCATTTATTATAAAGGATGCTAGAAATGTATATGCTCATTTGGAAAGAATTCCAAGATATGTTAACTAAAAAAATCAAGGTGGGGAATAGTCTGTGGTATGCTATTTGTGTTAGAAAAAAGAACATATGCAGTACATGCACAGGAAACATATTCAAAAAACATAACCACAACTAAGTGGGACTAAGGCTATGGTCTCCCAGTAAGGGACTAAAAGTAGGAAGGAGACATCCTTTTCATAATATACCCACTTGTGTGTTTAAATTTTTTACCATACGAATACACTCACTTTCTAGTTTTTTAAAAAAGGATTTAAGAAAATACAAAACCACGCAGTACATGTACATGCTATCTAAAAAAGGACTCATCCAGAATACATTAAAAAAAAAAAACTCTTACAGGCCGGGTACAGTGGCTCACGCCTGTAATCCCAGCACTTTGGGAGGCTGGGGCAGGAGGATCACTTGAGCCCAGGAGTTCAAGACCAGCCTGGGCAACAGGGTGAAACCCCGTCTCTACAAAAAAATTTAAAAGTTAGCTGAGTGTGGTGGCGCACACCTGGGGTCCCAGCTACATGGGAGGCTAAGGCAGGAAGACCACTTGAGCCCATAGGTTGAGGCTGCAAAGAGCCATGACTGTGTCACTGTACCCCAGCCTGCAAGAGTGGTGAGACTCTATCTCGAACAAGAACAACAAAAAAAAGACCTCTTACAAATGAATGAGAAAAAAGCAGATGACCTAATAGAAACTTAAGCAAAATGCTTAAACAGGCACCTCACAACAAAGTTTAGCCAAATGGCCAATGAAGAAAGATGCTCTATTTTATTAGTCATCAGACAAATATAAAAGAAAAATGCAATAACTTGATACAACCAAAATGAAAGTGACTATCAATAGCAAGTATTGACAAAATGTGGACTAACCGGAACTCTCATATATTGGTGGTATGAATGTTAACTGATACAATCATTTTTGAAAACTGGTAGTATCTAGTTTTTTTGAAACATACATACATACATGCACATATCATAATAATATGTGCATATATCATATTATGCATATGATATATGCATATGTATCACATATCATAGTGTCAGCATTCAATACCACCAAATGCTGACAAGGATGTGGAGCAACAGGAACTCTCATTCACTGCTGATGGGAATACAAAATGGTACACTCGCTTGTCAAAGTTTTGCAGTTTCTTACAAAACTAAACATACTCTTACATGATCCAGCAGTTGTGTTCCTTGCTACTTATCCAAATGAGTTGAAAACATGTCCACACAAAAACCTGCACACAGATATTCACAGCAGCCTTATTCATAATTGCCAAAACTTGGAAGCAATCAAGATGTCTCTCAGTAGGTAAGTGGATAAACTGTAGTATAATTCAGACACTGGAATATTAATCAGAACTAAAAAATGAGCTAGCAAGTCATGAAAAGACATAGAAATGCTTATTACTATATAAAAGAAGCCAATCTGAAAAGGCTACATACTGTATGATTCCAACAATATGAAATTTTGAAAAAGCCAAAATTAGGGAGACAATGAAAAGTTGTTGCCAAAGGTTGAAGAGAAGGGAGAGATGAACAGGCAGAGCAGAGAGGGTTTTTAGGACACTGAAATATTCTATATATTATAATGGTAGTTTCATTACACATTGTCAAAATCCACTGAATATACACCACCAAGCGTGAATCCCAATGCAAACTATGGGCTTTGAGTGATAATGATGTGTCACTGTATGTTCAATTCTACCAAATGTTCCACACTAGTGTGAGATGTCGGTAGCAGGAGAGGCTGTGTGCATAGACAGTTAAAGGGTATATGGGAACTCTCTCTTTTTACCTTCTAGTAAATTTTGTTGTAAACCTAAAACTCCTTTTTAAAAAATGAAGTCTTTTTTTTTTTTTTTTTTTTTTGAGATGGTGTCTCACTCTGTCGCCCAGGCTGGAAGTACAGTGGCACGATCTCGGCTCACTGCAGCCTCCACCTCCCAGGTTCAAGTGATTCTCCTGCCTCAGCCTCCCGAGTAGCTGGGACCACACACGTGCGCCACCACGCCCAGCTAATTTTTGTACTTTTTAGTAGAGATGAGGTTTCACTATGTTGGCCAGGCTGGTCTCTAACTCCTGACCTCAAAGTGCTGGGATTACAGGTGTGAGTCACCGCGCCCAGCTGTGAAGTCTATTTTTGTTAATCTACCAAAGTACACACTTGAAATGTTTACAGTAAACTAAGTCATACTTCAATTGTAGAAAAAATCTAAGAAGAAAAAAAATTTTAAGTAATCTGTGATGGTACAAATTGGGATAGTGATTACCCTTGACAGAGGAAGGGAGTAGTTACCGGAAGAGGATAGGAAGAGGGATTCTTGGGGGCCGGAAATGTTATTTCTTGTTAGCTATTTCTGGTTACATAGGCATATTCACT
The DNA here is from genome assembly GCF_024542745.1 of Macaca thibetana thibetana. Lineage (NCBI taxonomy): Eukaryota > Metazoa > Chordata > Mammalia > Primates > Cercopithecidae > Macaca > Macaca thibetana. Next base: position 38,684,797 of record NC_065581.1, on the reverse strand, counting down.
TTGTAGAAAATTCATTTAGCCATACACTGAAGATTCATGTATTTTTCATTATTTATGTTATACTTCAATAAAAAATTCACATTAAAAAAAAGATACAATGGTAGCATGCCTGTAGTCCCAGCTACTTGGGAGGCTGAGGTGGATTGCTTGAGCCCAGGAGCTCTGGGCAGTACTGCATTATGCTGATCAGGTGTCCACACTAAATTCAGCATCAATATGGCAACCTCCCATGAACAAAGGACCATCAGGTTGCCAAAGGAGGAGTGAACTGGCCCAGGTTAGAAATGGAGCAGGTCAAAACTCCTGTGCTCATCAGTAGTGGGATCATGCCTGTCCCAATGTTTTGGGAGGTCAAGACGGGAAGACCACTTGATGCCAGAGGTTCAAACCCAGTTTGAGCAACATAGAGAGACCCCCATCTCTACAAAAAAAAAAAAAAAAAATCTTTAAAATTTGCCAGGTGTGGTGGCATGCACCTGTAGTCCTAGCTGCTTCAGAGGCTCAAGCAGGAGGATCACTTAAGCCCAGGAGTTCGAGGTTGCAGTGAGCTATGATCCTGTCACTGCACTCTAGCCTCCTGGGCAACAGAGCGAGACCCTGTTGAGGGGAGAGGGGAGACGGGAAGGGAATAAAAAAGAAAACAGAAAAGCAAAGCAAGAAACTGTCTTAAGCTGTCTATAATTCGCCAGAAAGTACACTTAACCTGTCTAAAACAAATCATCCCTCTCACCACCCACTTACCATCTTCTAGTACAGATTCACTGAATCACTTCAACTTAAGAACTTCCGAAGCATAAACTTTCTCCTACTGAACAAAACAATGCATACCACTGACAGAGGGCACTACTGGTCGCTTCTCCAATTTCACTTTGGATTTGGGAATAGATGAATTCACAAATGACCTTTCATACCTACAGTTTGTAAGCGAAGGAACTTCTATACCCACTACAAGTGACCGACATCATCTTCCATCTGCAGTCCACGTCAGACCCTGCTGCTTCTCTTCTCCTTTACCACCACTCCCCATCATCCAATCTGTCGCTGCTCTTATATTTAAGCCCCCTCTTCATTCCCCACTGCCAGCCTACAATTATTTTCAGCACCCCACTGCTTCATTCTTCAGGGTTACTTTATCTAGGGTCCACAGGCTCCCACGGTCCATGAGCTAACTGGTTTCCTTTGTAATCACGGGTGTTTTATGCATTATTCTCAGAAGGGGTCCACAGACTTCACCAGGTTGCCAAAGGGATCCATGGTTCAAAAAGGTTTAATTGCTCTAACTGGTCTCTCTGCCTATACACTCCAATGCATCCTCCACATTAACTTTTTTGAAATATATTATAAATATCATGTTATCCATGCTTAAAATCTTTAAATGCTTCCCAGCTGCTTCCTGATCCTTAAGTTCAACAGTACAGCAATGAAGTATCTTCATAACTGGCCCCTGCTCATCTCCCTAGGTTTGTCTTGCCTCCTGCCATACCCTGCAGCTAACATACTGAGTTGTGTTTGCAATTCTCTTAATTCAGCACACTTTCCCATTCCTCTGTGCCTCTCTGTACAAGCTGTTCCCTCTGCCTAGAAATCCCCTCCTTACCATCTTCATGTGGTTAACTTCTGCTCATCTTTCATGCCTAGCTCAAGCCCAACTCATGAGAAGCTCTCCTGGCCACCCTCAGTTCCCATCTAGATAAGCTGCCCATTAGTGTTCTTCTCATAATACTCAGTGATCTCCCAGAGCACTTTTCTAACAGTGTTTTGTCAGTTTACTGATCCACCTCCCCTTCTAGACTGTGAGCTTTCTTAGGCAGAAGCCAGACCAAGGTATCCCTTGCCTAGCATAGCTCAAGACACAAGATAGAGTGCTTAACACTTGCTGGAAAAAGGACTGGCTCTGGAAAATGGCCAAAGGTTGGTCAGAAACTTCACCAATTAATGATGTGGCATCAGTCTGGAGATCACTATAAATGCAAATTGACCATATAAGGCAAGATAGTTGTGTATTTACTAATCTGCCACCAATGCTCCTTCTTTCAAGTTGGGAAGCTGGCCTTTAATGAATGTAATTACCATGACCAGGCTCTGTGGCAACGGCTTGACAGGCATCAGAGCTCACTAAATCGCAAAGCCAACTCTAAGATATTACTTTTTTAAAGATAAAGAGACAGAGAGGTAAACTCACATCTTTGGTGCCAATCCAGATCTTTGATTCCAAAACCCATGCCTAGCCACTTAGCTCAGTTGGTTTTCTGGAGGTAAGAGATCAGCATGCCCTTCATCTTCAGAGTTTTGGAGGAGTTTGGGATAGACGAGAGAGGGGGCCCTTCATCAGCCTCTCAGCAAATAAGAAAAGGTCCTATTCCCCAGGAAGTACTACTGCTAAATTATTTAAGATCTAATGTAACTTCCCCATATGTATTCACTGTAAAATGTTTTAAAAGAGAAGGGCTTGTATGAGTTGTTTTTCTAAGAACAGCAAGTTAAACAGACAATTGGCAAGACTATTCAATCCCCTACCAGGCATGGGGGGGGAAAGGTGAGAAGAAAAATCATTCCCAAGCAATGGAATTAACAGGTTGTGGCAATTCCAATAAAAGAAAGGTAGGTTGAGTCTCCATGGCCTGCTGCAAAGAGAAACCACGCAGCATTTTTCTTTAACTGGCTAAGAAGGTATAAAAGAAAGGTAGGTTGAGTCTCCATGGCCTGCTGCAAAGAGAAACCACACAGCATTTTTCTTTAACTGGCTAAGAAGGTACCTATGGTCTTAGCAGAAGAGCCCATGGGGTTCTAACATGATGGAACACCAATTTTGCTGAAAACTGCTGCTATTTCCACTAAACTTTAGTTTGGAATCTGTATCTCAGCTGTCATCCTGTGATCATTAGCACGTTCCTGTAAGGTCCCAGGGGACTCACATACCACACTTCAAGAAAAGACAGAACATCTCATTAACCCTAACCACCACCTTTTCATATTAATTACTCTAGCCTTACAGATGAGACCACCTCTCACAGATTGACTAAACAATGGTGGCCACAAAGCTACTTCATTCCCAATTATAATGCCACCATTCTACTGTCTTCCACGTGTCCCCATCCTCATCCCCCTTGCCCCAGTCTTTGCCTCTGACCACCTTCTGTGTCCTTTCCCTTCTAACTCACCTCCAAATCTGTAAATAGATCTCTGTCCAATGACTTTAATGCACCGCAACTTTAAACACAAACCCAACAGTCTATTTTTCCTGTCCCTAACTCCAACCAAAAACACACACAATGTAAAATTCTAATCTATTTAGAATGAAAACTACTCAGGCAAATTTGGTGGCTTTCAACTATCAGATTAGAATATATAATGCTAGAAAGTTTAAAACCAAGGGTAAGAAAATGCAGTCTGTAGGGACATACACTTCCAAAGATCAGGATTTTTGAGATCCCCTAAAGAGATCCTACTATACAAGGGTGCAGTACTCCACACATTGTCACTCAAGATTTTATCTGTCATTTGCAAAGACTTTTTCATTTAAGTCAAAGCAACTGTTCCTTAATAGATCCTGCTCAATATTCCCTGAAGATGATGATTAGCCTTACAAATAAAATGCATGGTTTAAGCACATATTGGAAGTGCTACAGCATGGATGGAGTTGGGGGAACAGGGTGAGCTAGTTAACAGTGACTGATCCACAGAAACAGGGAACTCAGGCCTCAGAGACTACATGAACATGTTCTCCCAAATCAATAAAAAAATTAAAAGTTCCTACGTGCAAGTATTTTTGTGGGTCAATATACAAAAACACTCCTCTATTTATTTTACTTTTATTTTATTTTTTTGAGCCGGAGTCTCACTCTATTGCCAAGGAGTGCAGTGGTGCAATCCTGGCTCACTGTAACCTCCACCTCCTGATTCAAGTGATTCTCCTGCCTCAGCTTCCCGAGTAGCTGGGATTACAGGTGCAGGCCATTAAGCCCGGCTAATTTCTGCATTTTTAGTAGAGATGGGGTTTTACCATGTTGTCCAGGCTGGTCTCGAACTCCTGACCTCAGGTGATCTGCCCACCTCAGCCACCAAAGTGCTGGGATTACAGGCGTGAGCCACCAAGTCTGGCATCCTCCACTTTTTTTTTTTTAAGCAACAAAGTCTGATTATGTCACCCAGGCTGGAGTGCAGTGGCTATTTACAGGCTCAAATCCACTGCTAATCAGTCCACAGAACAGTTCTCCACTTGTAAAGGTAAGAGAATACCTTTAAGTTATATTAAAAGGAAAAAGCAAACTAAACTGCATGCAGTAAAGTCAAACAATGTAAAGATTTTGTATGTACGGGCAAAGTTTCACACATGAACACATAAAGACTTGAAAAACCTGGTTTTTTAGATTTCAGCAACAACTGAAGAAAAACAGTAATACCATCCAGGCCAGGCGCAGTGGCTCACGCCTGTAATCCCAGCACTTTGGGAGGCAGAGGCGGGCAGATCACAAGGTCAGGAGATCGAGACCACCCTGGCTAACATGGTGAAACCCCATCTCTACTAAAAATGCAAGAAATTAGCCAGACATGGTGGCGCGCACCTGTAGTCCCAGCTACTAGGGAGGCTGAGGCAGGAAAATCGGCTTGAATCAGGGAGGTGGAGGTTGCAGTGAGCCAAGATCACACCACTGCACTCCAGCCTGGGCAACAGAGTGAGACTCCATCTTAAAAAAAAAAAAAAAGAAAAAGAAAAGAAAAGAAAAAGAGTAATACCATCCATGCCTCCCTAGGCACAGAAACCAAGAAATCATAAATCCAAAAACAATTCACATTGAAATCACCATACCTTCTCCTACCTCTGGTTTACTTTTTATTATTTATTGCTAGTTAATACTCTTATGACTAGTTTAAGAATAACTATACTATTCAATGTACTTTATGTGTCTCATTCATAAATCTTTTCAGGAGATGATTTTGCCAGCCCATTTTTTCTGCCGAAAGCATCCTAGAAAGGGCTGCCTTTAAAAAAATGATGATCTGAAATAGATAAAAGCTTTCGAAGCACAGAAGTGACAGCAAAGTCCACCACCCACTCCGTGTTCCCCAACTTCCTGCCTCCACTCTTCCAGTTAGGTACCATAAGCCACAGAAAATTTTTTTTACTTTCTTGTAAAAAATAAATGAATAAAATCAAGTGCCTGGACAAAGAAGCTGACCATGGGAAGAGTATTTGTGATATTCTTGAATGGTCAGAATGCTTCCCCTTCCAGGAAGCGTGGCTATAAGCGTGATTATTTTATGCAAATGCACTTCAACTTGTCAGTGTGTAAGAGTCCAAGAAGCAGATAAGACATCAACAGCTGTTACTCCACACCACTCCACTTCAGCAGAAATAAATGAGAAAAGACACTCCCAAAAAGGTCCTAAGTACATCACCAACCTCACTCTACCAGGTAGTTACTAAAGCTTCAATGAAGCTAACTAGAGCTTATTCACACCTGGAAACAAAATGCTCTGGTGTGGCTTGGCCCTCCTCTTCCATCCAAGGCCAGAGTGGTAGCAAGCAGCATCAATGACCTCTCCCAGGACATTCTTCTACCCTAATAAACTCGAACTTGCCTATGATATGGGACATCTGGTACAGCTAAATGAACAGATGTAGTTAGCTAGTACATCATCCCTCCTTAACAGCTGTAGCCACTTCAGGTACCCGGCACTGTTAGCAGCTCTGTCCCTCAGCCTCATGGACGACATGCATTTTCATTCACCTGTGCCATTCTATTAGACTGGTGCATCACAGATCAGTTTGGTTTTGCCCGTTACTGCTGGAAATTCCAATACACTCCACCTTTCTCTATATATAGTAACCTGAATTTACCAGAAAATCCAATCCACTTATCCCTAATCACATATAAAAAGCTGCCATGAGATTTACATTTGTGAAAACAAATATTTTTCCTCCACAAAAGTCATAAAAGCTAACTAGAGCCTATCTACAACCTATCAACTTTCTAAAAGGTGAGTAGCTGCAAAAATTCTTTGAACCAAAAAGAAACTGATTGTTAGACCAACACCTCCCTGTATAAGCCGTACAGGCTGCCAGTTTAACAGTGCTAAAAGAGCTAAAATGGCTGACTCAAAAGTAACACTTCAAAAAAGGTTCAAATTACAGACTACATTTTAATTCCCATTACTGAAATTTTAATTCCCATTCCTAACCAAAGGAGCACTTCCCAGTACTCTGGATTAACAATAGCATTGCTTCTCCCAGTGGAAATAAACAACGTTAGGGCTGGAAAGAAATTTAGAGCTAAATTAGCTAAGTGCCTCATGTTCAGAATGTAAGAAAAAAAGGGATCTAGAGAGCCCACAAGAAAACAGGCTTGAAAACTCTGGCTGCCCATCAGTCAATATTCTAGAACAGCACTGTCCAACATAATTTTTTTTTTTTTTTTTTTTTTTTTTTTTTGAGACGGAGTCTTGCTCTGTCACCCAGGCTGGAGTACAGTGGCCGGATCTCAGCTCGCTGCAAGCTCCGCCTCCCGGGTTTACGCCGTTCTCCTGCCTCAGCCTCCCGAGTAGCTGGGACTACAGGCGCCCGCCACCTCGCCCGGCTAGGTTTTTTTTTTTGTATTTTTTAGTAGAGACGGGGTTTCACCGTGTTAGCCGGGATCGTCTCTCGATCTCCTGGCCTCGTGATCCGCCCGTCTCGGCCTCCCAAAGTGCTGGGATTACAGGCTTGAGCCACCGCGCCCGGCCGAAAATGTTCTATATCTGTGTTCCTCAATAGGGTAATCACTAGTTACTGAGCTAGCGAGTACTTAAAAGTAGCTACAGTGACTGAGGAACTAAATTTTTTAACTTTAATCTGAATTTAAACTGCTACTTACAGCTAATGGCTACCATACTGGGCAGTGCCATTCTAGAATACAGTTTTAGATTCTGACTAGTAGACACCTTTTTTTTTTTGTTTGTTTGTTTGAGACACAGTCTTACTCCGTTGCCCAGACTGGAGTACAGTGGCACGATCTCAGCTCACTACAACCTCCACCTCCTGGATTCAAGCGATTCTCCTGCCTCAGCCTCCCAAGCAGCTGAGACTACAGGTGTGTGCCACCACACTGTTAATTTTTTTATTTTTGGTACAGACAGGGTTTCACCATGTTGTTCAGTCTGGTCTCAAACTCCTGACCTCAAATGATCCTCCCGCCTCGGCCTGGCAAAGTGCTGGGATTACAGCCATGAGCCACAGCACCCGGCCAAGACACTTTAAACAAAGTTCCTTAACCTCCTTTTCTGCATATGACACAGGAAATGTCTTATGTTTAAATATCTCACTCAGCAATGTAATCTTGTTACACAGGGACCCAGTCCAGAGCAGGATCACTGTTCCTCCCAAACCCTAGAAAAACTGAGTAACATCAGTGTCATCCCCACAGTTGGAATGAAGGCCCTCTTTTGAAAACCACTCTGACACAAAGTCCCACGAAATCCAAAAAGCCAGAATCTGAACGATTTTGCAAGCATTGCATTACAAGTACTGGGTCAAGACCAATCACTTCCTTCAAGTAGTTTTGCTAAGATATCAACCTTAACCTTTCTTCAAAAACAGAAAAGAATTCCTTTTTTTTTTTTTTTTCTTTTCAGGGGAAGGAACTTTGATAGGCTCTGCTTCCAGCCTCAGCCACAAAGCCATGCAGCCCTGCCAGTCACAGGCTTGCGTGAAAAAGAAAATAAGAATATTTAACCTCAATTTTGATCTATGATTATTGCAGGAATTCAAAATATTACATCACTTTGCATGGACAGAACCTCCCTATGACCTAATAAAAAATCCAAATGATAATAATTCTCACTGTCTAAGTATTCTGTTCTAAATAAATAATCTTTTTATATACTATTCTTGGTTTCTTTTTAAGGACTTCATTCTTTTCAAATGATTCTTAGTTCTCTGATTTTTAGAGCAAGGAAAGGTTAATTTGTGAAAACTAATGTTAATTTTGATACTATTAAGGATTATAAAGAGATTCTTAGTCAAAACTGTTCAGTATGATTTAAAGTTTAGAATTCTCTTCCATTTTGGAAAGGAGGGGAAGAGTGGGAGATGGAAAATGGAGAAGAGATGATAAAACCAAAAGAGCCATATGCTAACTGGACCTAACTCTAAAAAGCTATTGCCTCAAACCAACAGAAAGAAGACTATGTTTGTTTAAATTAAAAAAGAAAAAAAATTATTTCCCTGTGTTCCATCACATCAAAGGCACAAATTTCCTATTTTCTGAATCCCCCAAACGTAATCAGGAAAATAGGGCAAGTAGATAAATGAACCGACAATGAATACTTAACTTAAATCATGTTTTATATTCAGAGGCACACAATACTCAAAGATGCAAAGTAAAACTCCACAAGCAAGCTTTTTTGTTTTTTAAGAGAATGTTTAAGGGGGTTTTATAATCAAGGGATAAGTAGTGACATCAATGGAATGAACATTCTACTGATTAGTGATTCATACTGTGTTCACATGATCTTGAATGCCCAGGTTAAGCTGGCTGAAGTGTGGCAACATGTTACAATTGTGAGACTGTGACTGAAGAGGCAAAATGAATGTGAAGTCCACACACTGTGAGGAGCCAAGCACACTAGCTAGATAATTTAGACAGTGACAGTAACAGAATTGATGTTCTACAGCAATTCACTAAGGCTAGGCTCAGAGGGAAAAAATATATGTATTGATTCTAAACTAGTCAGTATCTTATGACTGCCAAAAATAAGGCGGAATAAAACAAATCCTGTTATGTTTTCAATCAACTTTCTACTAGTAGCGATTTCAGAAATGAAATTTATTTTAGGAGATTACCCCTATCCTTATCTCCACCCATCTCTATCTTAAAGTACATCTCATATCCAGCCAATACAGTTTGTAGGCAAAATGCTTCAACAGACATGATTATAAAAATGAAATAGTAACAAAATCTATTTCCCTAAAGGAACCCATGTGATATGTCTGTCATGACTTGTTAGAAGACCTTCTTTTTTAAAATCAAAACAATGAATAGTTTACCTAATAAGCCCCATATTTAACTATTCCATTATTCCCTAAATACCAGACTGAATGCTTATATCTACTACGCTTTAAGCTTATTTACAAAATAGTAATTCCCAAGGTTTCCATATGTCATTATGAGGTTATCTCCAATTGTGAAAGCAAAATATCAATAGTAATTATATTTCTGTACTTAAATAAAATTAGAAAACACTTCCGTCTTCCATCTTAATTATCCTGTTATCCTGTAATACACATACTATATTCTTATACTTATTTTTCTTCCTATCTTTTCTGTAATAGTCTAGGTCTTCATATTTGTGAGGAATCTACATGCCTCAGCACTTTTTAAATGTCTAAATAATTTAAAATGCAGCTTCAACAAATACCAGTTATATCTGCATAGTTTAAGTGTTTTCATGTATCTGTATATTTCAACTAAAGAAAATGTACTAATTGACTATTTCATTTCAGATACAACAATTATCAACAAATACGTTTTTTGCCTGAGTACTGAATGCCTAAAATGAGCCAAGAAAATGTTCATATTTCACTGAAAGTTTTAAGTCCATGTCTCGAGGAAAAATTTGTTTTAATCCTAAAAATATGATGTTAATATATATACCGGCTACAAGTGGTGGCTCACGCCTGTAATCCCAGCACTTTGGGAGGCTGAGGGGGGCGGATCACCTGAGGTCGGGAGTTCGAGAACAGCCTCCCCCAACTCTACTAAAAATAAAATTAGCTGGGTGTGGTGGCACATGCCTGTAATCCCAGCTACTCGGGAGGCTGAAGCAGGAGAATCACTTGAACTCGGGAGGCAGAGGTTGCGGTGAGCCGAGATCGCGCCATTGCACTCCAGCCTGGGCAACAAGAGTGAAACTCCCTCTCAAAAAAAACAAAACAAAAAAATATATATGTAATACAAACAACTTGTAACGTTATTATCAACTTCATTATCAACTGGTTAATATTCAACAATTTCCATGGTAGCAAAGTTTCCCAGTGGAGATGGTCTCTATAAAATAACTTAATTACCTATACACAATTATACAACATAAGCCAAGAGGGAGAGAACTGGAAACTAAGTGTTACAAGCACTAATGCATTTGAATTGTACACTCCTCTTGGCATTCTTCTTTAACTGCATTTTCACAAGAGAATGCAGTTAAAGCTCTCCTATTCAACCAAGCCCCACTGATTAGTGTCCTGACTGGGCAATGCTGGGCAGCAAGTCCTGCAGCCTGAGTCACTCGAAAGAGCAGCAATCCTAAAGGAACTGCCGTTAGTCTGCTGGTGCCAGAACATTCTGCTGAGAGGCTCCTCAGCAAAGGGCTGGGTGTGGGCCCTGGCTAGCTGACTTTAGACCTAGAGCTTCCAAGGAGTGCAATGCCGCACAAAATTTTTTAGAACATATTCACCTTTATTTTCATGAAGGGAAAAGGCAAAAGATACCTCCTGAATGGCTCTCTATTCTCCCCAGCCATTACACTGGTTCATGCCACAACCATGGCAAATCTGGACTTGGCAACATTCCACGAAAACACATACATCACATTCATACAGACACACAGAATCATACCCACACACCCAGGCTACTCTCAAGAACAACCAATAATCTTTCACGTTAAAGATATACATCACTCCCTGATCAAAGTTCTTGAGTAGCTCCTCACTGCACTCAGGATAAAAGTCCAAAGTCCTCAGCATTACCTATGAGGGCCCTGTATCACCAATTCCTCTCAATCCTCCAGCCTTATCTCTAGATTGTGATCCCCCTTCACAATCTACCAACAGACCCAACAAACCTGTTCCTCAAATGCGTAGTGCTCTCACTCACATCCCGGCCTTCACCCACGTTAGTCCCACTGCCTGAAAGGAATATTTGTTTCCATACTCTCCTTCTACCCTTCCTGCAGGTCTAGGCAAAAGTGTCACTTTCTCCAGGCTACCTTCCTCTACCTCCACCCCAGCTAGGGTAGGTGCCCCTCCCATACAGCACCTGTAAAATGTATTGCAACTGTCAGTTTACTTCCCTGTGCCCCCTGACCCAGAGTATGGGGCCAGCACCTCCTTGCCCACCATTATATCACAGGCATTCAAATATTTGTTAAATATATTCTAAGTTTACATAATATGAATGTGGCCCATGCAGTAAGGGAAACATGTTCAAAGTCGGTTATGATACAATGGAAACAAGGCAGCAATTTTGTTATGCTTTGGTATAAAATACAAACTACACAATTGTATATAAAAGTCCTTAGGAAAGGTTCAAACATTGCACCAAAAAGAACACTTTTCACCATAAAAATATTAGTTTTGTGGTCACTACTCCTGCTAGGTAAATTGCAGTTCATAAAAAGTATCAGAGTGAAAGTATCTAAAAAGCAGCCCTGGTTGCTTATAGGTCAAGTACAACATTAGTGTAACTTTTCCTATCTGCTGCCACCAAACTCTCTGGGCATTATCAGAACCCTACCGGCTAAAGGTAAAAGGCTGGCTGGACGTGGTGGCTCATGCCTGTTATAAACAAAAGACCTCTGAAACTTTCAACATTACCCTATGACAGAAAAATGATTTACTATTTACTATTTACAGTCACTCATTATTTACAATCATTTCGTTTACTGATTTACTTTTTCAAGGCACGGTTTCACTTTGTCACCCAGGCCGGAAAGCAAGTCACGCAATCATGGTTCACTGTAGCCTCAAATTCCTGGGCTCAAGTGATCCTCCTGCCTCAGCCTCTCAAGTAGGTTGGTCCACAGGTATGCACAAACACACCCGGGTAATTTAAAACTTTTTTAGAGACAACATCTTGCTGTTGCTCAGGTTGGTCTCAAACTCCTGGGCTCAAGTGATCCTCCTACTTTGTCCTTTTGTTTGGCCTACAGTCATTAATGATGATAATCATCATCATTATTTAAAATGTGTAAAATTGGCCGGATGAAGTGACTCACACCTGTAATCCCAGCACTTTGGGAGTCCAAGGCAGGCAGATCACCTGAGGTCAGGAGTTTGAGACCACCTTAGCCAAGATGGCGAAATCCTATCTCTCCTAAAAAATACAAAAATTAGCCGGGCATGGTGGTGTGCACCTGTAGTACCAGCTACTTAGGAGATTGAGGCAGGAGAATTGCTTGAACCCGGGAGGTGCAGGCTGCAGTGAACCGAGATCACGCCACTGCACTCCAGCCTGGGCAACAGAGCAGGACTCCGTCTCAAAAATAAACAAACAAATAAATAAATGTAAAACGCTATTCCATTTCCTTAATCTCTAAGCCTTGATATAAGTCTTTCAATAAAGATTCCATTCATAATAGTCCGAAGGACATAAACGTGTTGCCAGGAGAGAGACCTGATACATCCTGAGCATTAGCTGCCACTCGCAGCAACTTTCTTCAGGACACATGTCTTATAATGAGTTACAATCTGAGGCTTGTGACACAAGATTTTTCCAGGGCAGCAGACTGATGTCATAAACATGATGGTACTAAGCACTCTAAAGAGCTCACCAGCTCCACCCTACACTCCCTGTGTGAAGGGGCAAATTATCCACCCTAAGCCTCAGTTTCCCCATTTAATAATGAGATAATGGTTCCTACCTCGCAAGATTCTTGTGGGAATTAGACAGTCCATGAAAGCACTTCACAGGCAAACCAATTATTTTCAAATAAAAATGAAGGGAAGAATAGAAATATTTTCACATTTTTAGGACTTTACACATGCCATAACTTCTTTTTGACTAATATCCTTCCACAGGGAAATTTTCGAGAAAGAAAGTCAGAAAAATGAGAAAATGAAAATCCACTTCTTTGTCATAACCTTGAGATACGACAGCTTCCACAGAAGTTCACATTAAGATCCACTTTCTAATCTTTCTCTGCACTCTGTTAACCATTTCTGTTAACCATTCTGTTAACCATTCCTACAATATGGGAGATAGCAAAGGGAAACCACTTCCATACTTCTTCCCAAGACGTCCTCACCAGAAACAATCTTCCTTCCTGCCTGTGTCTCCAAATATACTGAATCTTTCAAAAAATAAAACTAAAACAAAACGATAAAAGATAAAAAGGACTCAAATCACAAAAGCCGGCCTTTAAAGTCTCCAGCTTTCTTACTGCAGAACTACAGTCATGTGGTATGATGGAGGCACCTGTTAGGTGGCAATCCATGAAGCTTAAAGTGTTACCACGAGAATTTAAACTGTAATGGGGGGAGGAAGAGGGAGCTGATTTCCCACCTCACTTTTTTTTTCGCCCTAACACATGATGGCCAAACAATATATGCTATCCACTGTGAACATTTTTATTATTTTTACTTAAATTGAGAAAGAGGGGAATTTGAGAACCAATTGAGGAAACTGGATCTCATATTCCCCAATCCAGGCTGACTTCAGGTTTTGTGTGGTTTTCTTCTTCCTTTTTGACAAGGGAATTTTACAAATCTCCTGAAACGTGTTTTACATAAAGGTGAGACCTCAACAGTCTTATAACTTTACCCCAGCCTGGTTCTGGACTCGGTTTTTACAAACGGGTGACGTGAGAATAGCTTCCTAAAAGCAAATGGGGCACTGGGATATAATCTAGGAAGTGATGATGCAAGTCTCCGGAGGACGGGGAGGAGGGGAGGTGAAAAAGTCAGAGGAAATACCCTCCTAATGCCTGGGCACCAACTCAAGCCCCGGGAGGGAGGAAGGGCTGGCTTCCACATGCCCAGGGAAGGGGCACTCCTGCTCCTCCCGGAGCGGTCAACGCCGCCCCCTCATCCCTCCCCGCCGCCCTGCCCCCCTCACCCGTGGCCCAGGAGGCCCCCGTGGGCCCGAGCTTCAGGCTGGCGGGTCCCAAAGGGTGGCAACGCACCCCCGGAAGGGCCTTCTCTGCCCACCCCCAGCTCCCCACCCGGCATCCCTCCCCGGAACGCGACCCCCACCCCCTCCCCGTAGGCCCGGGCTGGGCCCAGCCTCCAGGGTTCCGGCATCCCGGGCCCCGCGGCCTGCCCAGGCAGCCCTGGCGTCCGCGCCCCCGGCCCCCGCCCCCACCCGGCCGGGCACTTACCCCCAGAAGCCGCAGGGACAGCGAGGCGGCAGGCTGGGCGCTTTGCTGCGCTCGCTCCCAGCGTCTCCCATGGTGCTCGGCGGCGGCGGAGCTCGGCGGCGGCAGCGGTGGCGGCGGCTGGGCCCGGGCCCCGCTCTGAGGAGGAGGTGGCGGCGGCGTCGGGGGGCTCGGGGCGGGGGGAGGGGGAGGGAGCGGGCGCGCGGGCGGGCGCGAGTCCGGGGCTCGGAGCCGGGATTCCAGGCCGGTCAGCTGGAGGCGGGCCGCACCACTCGGCCTGCGGAGACGGGGGGGCCGGGGAGGTGCGGAGAGGAGAAGGAGGGAGCCGAGGAGGAGGGGCGTGCGGACGCACCGAGGACCGCGGGGGAGGAGGGACACCGACGCCCTCGACGGCTCCCACCGCCGCTCCCCAGCCAGAGCGATGTCCCGTGCGGTGGCGCGGGGAAGGACCGGAGGTCCCCGCCGGCTCCGGAGTCGCAGCGGCCGCTGTGAAGCCCCGGGCCCTGCTGGCTCCGTAACACCGGCCCCTCCCCCGGAGGCTGCGCTGACCGGACAATGGCCGCTCCGCCCCCTCCCCTTTATGCACCCCTCCCGAGGAGTCACAATGGTCTCGCCCGGGGGAGCCACCGCCAAAGCCCAGCAGCTGATCAGCTGGGATCCGGGCGTGCCACTTTGTTCCGCGCCTCAAAGGCGGAGTGCGGGGCTGTGGGAGAAAGTGAGAGCCTCGGGCTCTCGCCTGGCGACAGGCGGCTGAGGCCTTCGTATTCTTAGAACTTTTAAAATCTGAAGCAACCTTATCTTCCCCCTGTCTGAAGAAGGGGAGCAGGTTTCTGAGTACTCCGGGGCGCGGTGTCTCCCCCTAAACGCGAGTGGTGCGCTCCAAGCGGGAGGGGGAGGAGCAGATTAGTTGTTTAGGGTAAATTGGGCCAGTCCCTGAGCGGCGGCGCATGCGCCCGCAGACCCCGTAACCGAGTGCGAGGAGGGGCCTAGGGGAGGAATGCCAAACGCGGAAGTGGAGTTCGGACTTCCCGGGGACGTCGGAGTCAAGGTCCCTGGAGCTGCAGCTCTTTTTCCTAGGCGATGCCGCGGAGCCTTTTTCCCCAATTTGCCAACTCCCTGGGAATCTCTCTCTCTTCCTGGTCTCCCCACACCCAAACAACTCTTCGAGTTCTACCCGGTATACTGGTCTCTTGACAGGAACTTTTGGGAAATGCCCCTCCCGCAGCCCCTTGTCTGGGGCAAGTTCCTAGTCTCTTCCCCCACCGGTGTTCGGAAGTTCCTTGTCTCTCCACTCCCAACCACAGAGCCACAAGTCCATTCCCTGTGCCTGGGCTAGGAGAGCCTCACTTCTTCCTACAGCTGACACGTTTGGTTTTTGGAGGGGAAAGGGGAGCTGTGGCGGAATCAGTAATGGAAATTGGTAAGTGATCAAAGAAGTTTGAGACACTAAGAAAATGAGTCCTTTGGCCGGGCGCGGTGGCTCACGCCTGTAATCCCAGCACTTTGGGAGGCCGAGACGGGTGGATCACGAGTTCAGGAGATCAAGACCATCCCTGGCTAACATGGTGAAACCCCGTCTCTACTAAAAAATACAAAAAATTAGCCGGGCGAGGTGGCGGGCGCCTGTAGTCCCAGCTACTCGGGAGGCTGAGGCAGGAGAATCGCGTGAACCCGGGAGGCAGAGGTTGCAGTGAGCTGAGATCCGGCCAAAAAAAAAGAAAAAGAAAATAAATCCTTTAACGCTGCTAGTCCTTGCTCCTGAGCTCATTCTGATCTCCAGCCAGTCGTGAACAGAGAAACCGATTATTGATAACTAAGTTCAACACGGAGGCAACATCCTTCAGACCTTTTGGAAACCCATCGCTGAGGAAGACTTCCTGGCTCTTAGGAATAGCTGCCGTACACCCTCCCGGCCTGTCGGGTATATGAGAGCCTCAGAGAGAGTATTACCTAGATTAATCTGGTTACCAAATGTTGCTATCTTATTTCTTTATATACCATATAACATTTCTGTTTTGTGCATTCTCTGTGGGTTTGTTAACATTGATGTTTATTTTGGCCTCTAAAGAGCAAGGATCGCATTTATCTTAGTATGCCACAAATGCTGTTGATGGTGCAGTTAATGATTGCAAAAATCAAGCCACTTAAAGCCAAAACACCCCAAAACGTGAGGGATAATTTATTATGCACAATATTTAGTTTTTTGTGGATTTTCCAAAGCCTTCAATAAGTATATGTGTAAGAAAGTGCATAGAAAAAGCCGGGCGCTGTGGTTCACGCCTGTGATTCCAGCATTTTGGGAGGCCAAGACAGGTGGATCACCTGAGGTCAGGAGTTCGAGACCAGCTTGGCCAACATGGTGAAACCCCTTCGCTAGTTTTAAAAAATACAAAAAATTAGCCAGGCATGGTGGCGCGCGTGTAATCCCAGCTACTCGGGAGGCTGAGGCAGGAGAATCACTTGAACCCGGAAGGCGGGTGTTGCAGTGAGCCGAAATCATGCCATTGCACTCCAGCCTGGGCAACAAGAACGAGAGCGAAACTCTCTCAAAAAAACAAAAAAGAAAGAAAGAAAAGGAAAAAAATTGCATAGAAAGGATAAAGCCATACAGCACACCTTGCTCTCACTGGATTCATATTACCCTTAAATCTTCATTTAAACCGACATAAAATTCCCAGATACGTGAGATACTTAAAACCCTTTGAGTTTAACAAAGATTAAGTGGGACTGTCTCTCTTGACATCTTGATGATTTTCTTTTATGGACAGAAAAGGAAACTCGGCCGGGCGCGGTGACTCACGCCTGTAATCCCAGCTCTCAGGGAGGCAGAGGCGGGAGGATAGCTTGAGCCCAGGAGTTCGAGACCTGCCTGGGTAATATAGCAAGACCCCGTTCTCCACAAAAAGGAAAAAAAAAAAAAAAAAAAACAAAAAAAAAAAACAAAGAAAAGGAAACTCCACAACTAAAAGGAGAATTCAACATAAAAAGTGATTGTCATTTTCCAAACTGCTTTCCTGTTTGCCAGTTATTCAACAAACATTTATTGAGTACCCAGTATACACAAGGAATTTCCTAAGCACTCTGGAGACTAAAAGGATTAATAAAATGTAGCATTCACCAGGACTGAAATAGGTACCTAATACATCAACAGGGAGCCAAGTGTTTGGTTTTTTTCAATATCTTTTTCTCTATGGTTACATATTCTTCCATCTCTGCTTCTGTCTACAAAGCTGCTTTATAATCTCAGCAGAGCTGTTTTCACTGCTTTTTTGGGAACATAATCCAGGTTTACCCAGCCTTACTTCAGGAACAAACAGAGACTAATTAGTATTTATGAATCCCAATGCCCAGGAACAAGAAACTGATTGGTTCAATTTATGTCCGCTTATGTACTCTTGGTACAATCACCTTTGACCAACAGGGCAATATGTAGTCAGGTCTCTTTGTTTTGTAATGCAAACGTGGCTGCCAGAACCCCATCTTTGTACGCTGTCTTCTCAAAGAAAGTTATGTACTTGGCAAAGATTCCAAAAAATGTCCACCACAGACCATAAAGGAGTAAATTGCAGCTGAACTTCAAAAGCATAAAGAACAATTGACACGTTAAGGTTTTTCAACAGACTAACTCCTACTTAAACAAATTCAGGCCTGAATTTAAATGGAACTCCTTCAAAGAAGTCATCCCTGACCCAAGCCCCAATCAAAATTAGCTGGCCCTGTTATTATCTTACATGGTACTCTTTTTCTTTATAGTACCTATCACACTTTATAATTAAGTATGTATTTGTGAGTCTCCAAAGATCATGTCTGTTTTGTTTACTGTGATATACACAATACTCAAGGTGCATTTGGGAGGCATTCAATAAATATTTGTTACATGAATAAAAAGGCACAATAATTTGTTAGTCAATGTGAGACCCACAAATGGATTGGAGTCATAGTTAGACAATCCTGGGGGAATGTCTTAGTTACCAACCCATCCTCCCTAGAAGACACTGAAGTTCTCTGCTTTTTTTTTTTTTTTCCCTGACCTCGTTCATCACAAGGCTGCCAGCTTTTTTGTCACACTGAAGTTGTATAAGATGAGACAGTATTTAGCTGCTGCTTATGACGTTCCTAGCCAGCTAACTCTTTACTCTTAGTTCCCAGTGTCTCTATCTATAGAGCCCTTGATCCAATTCCTATAACAAGCCCACTTAGTTGACTGAAAGCTCAGAGAGGACATAAAATTTCAGGGCATCATCAAATTAGGGGAGCAAAGTGTGGGGGTAATTGGCAGAGTGCTTTTGTCGTAATTGTCTTGACTATTTTCTATCGTGTATTAACGTTCCAGATGAACCTGTGATGTGACTCCTGGGAGTAGTTTGCAATCACCATTGGCCCAAAAGGAGCCATCTATGTGCTCAGTGGGGTCTAGTAAAGGATAATATTAATTCTTCAGCAGCCAGAGCTTTTGAAGTAGAAACTGAGGGTGTATGGAAAAGAGCCTAGTGTGATTCAAGGTCAGGAGCAAACAATGACTGCCTTCTTGGTAAGAATTCAAAAGACCTACTTAGCCCTGGAAGACTTTACCAAAAAGAAGGGGCTTTTGAGACCTGAGAGAAAGCAGATGATCCTCCACTCTAATTCTAATCCCTACTCTTGAAACTCGCTCTCAGTTCAAAGCCTGTCATCATTATAATCCATCCTAACCTGGTATTAGCCCCACTGTCCAATCCAAACTCTAGCCTTAATCCTAATCTTAATATTATCTGTAAAATTTAATCTCAGATCCCAACTCTAGTTTTAAGAGCTTAACAAAGGCTCTTTGCCTTGCCACTGAGTTATTTCCCCTAGCTCCTTTTTCTTGTGTCCCTTGACCCTGACTGACTAATGAGAGCAGAGAACCCTGTAACATCCTGGACCCCTGGAGAGAATGAGAGCTGATTTCAGTAATCCAGGTTGGATCCAGGGCCTTGGACTGCCAGAAAAGAGAAAGTGGAGCATCTGTGACCAGAGCAAGAGGCAGAGACCCTGCCCAATCACATTTCCTGTTGCCTGATTCAGGGACTGCTAAGCCTCTGAAAGTCTGGAATACATGCACTCCAAGTCACCTATGTCAACTCAGGAATGTGAGGTACAGTTGGCCTACAGTGGAAGACCTGAGACCCCTCTGCAAAACAATATGGTTAGATTAGACAAGTGGCTTTTACACTGTGTTCTCAGAGAGCAAGAATTCTGAGTTTTGCTCTCCTCTTTCATTTGAGTTTGGTTTTCCAAGGGGGTGAGAGATTTTCTTTCAAAAGGCATTGAACCAGATCCTCTCTAAGTTTCCTTCTGGCCTTTGAGTTCTCTGATGTGCAGTTGATTCTTTTAGTCACTTACGGTCCAGTTGGCATGGATAAACTCTCAGAGCCAAGGGAAAAGAAGGGCAACCAAGCATACCATCTCCAGCCCGTCTCAGGAAACTAAAAATAAATTAAATAAAATGAAGAGTGCAACGGGGAAAAGAGGGGAGGAGGGGAGAAAATGCTGCCATTTCACATCCCATGTTCCTCACGTTCACGAAGCAATTGCTGATTTCCCTGCTGCTCACACCCATCTTGGTGTGAAATTTGATTTTGCTGACTTTTAAATTTATTTTCAAGAATGGAAATAATTGTTTTTCCCAGAAATACTTGACCTTTGTGGGGAAAAAGAAATTCAAACAATGAGAAAACAGAAGTCCTCCCTAATACTGTCGTCCCCCAGAGATACCCTTTGTTAACAGTTTGGTATATAGCCCTCTAGGCTTTTCATTTGTGTATGATCATATAAATGGAATCATGTAACACATAGTATACTCTGACTTTTTTTTTAATTTTGAAATATGTCACGGACATCTTCCATATGTAGTTCTGCAGTATAGTCTTGTAGTTAGGGTTCTCTAAAGACACAGAACCAATGGGAAATTACATGAGTTGTATTATAAGGAATTGGTTTACACAATTATGGAGACAGAGAAGTCCCAAGATCTGCAGTGTGAAGGCCTGGGAACCAGGAGAATCCATGGTGTAAGCTCTAGTCTGAGTCAGAAGTAGAAGACCGATGTCCCAACTCAAAGGCTTTCAGGCAGAGAGCAAATTCTCTCTTGCTTAGCCTTTTCTTCTGTTCAGGCTTTCGACAGAGTGAATAAGGCCTGTCCAACTTGGGGAGGGCAATCTACTCAGTCTACCATTTTGTTTTAATTCATTCAAACTGCTATAACAAAATACCATAAGGGCCGGGCACAGTGACTCACGCCTATAATTCCAGCACTTTGGGAGGCCGAGGCGGGCAGATCACGAGGTCAGGAGATCGAGACCATCCTGGCTAACACAGTGAAACCCCATCTCTGCTAAAAATACAAAAAAAATTAACCAGGCGTGGTGTCAGGCGCTTGTAGTCTCAGCTACTCGGGAGGCTGAGGCAGGAGAATGGTGTGAACCCGGGAGGCGGAGCTTGCAGTGAGCCGAGATTGCGCCGCTGCACTCCAGCCTGGGCGACAGAGCAAGACTCCGTCTCAAAAAAAAAAAAAAAAAAAAACCATAAACTGGGCAGCTTGTGAACAAGAATTTATTTCTCACACTTTTGGAGGCTGGGAAGTCCAAGATCAAGCCACTGGCAGATTTGATCTGATGAGACCCCACTTTCTGGCTCATAGATGGTACTTTCTTGCCGTGTCTTCATGTGGCAGAAAGGGCAAATGAGCTCCCTTGGACACTAATGCCATTCATGAGGACCGTGCCTTTATGATCTAATCATCTTCTAAAAGACTCTACCCCCTAATACCATCACCATGGGGATTAGGAGCTCAACATATAAATTGCGGACTATGTGTGTTGGGGGACACAAATATTCAGACCGTAGCAAATGTTAATCTCAACCTCAAAGACATACCCATAATAATATTTAACCAAATATCCAGGTACTCTGCGGCCCAGTCAAGTTGACACATAACATTAACTATCACCCTAAAATCATGGGCTCCAAACTCAGGCTGCCTAAGTTCAAAAGTCAAGCTGCCTAAGTTCAAATGTGGGCTCTGCCACCTACTAGCTCAGAGACTTGAAGGAAGTTACTTAGCTGGTCTGTGTCTTAGTTTCCTCATCCGTAACAGGAGGCATTTGTAGTGAGCTGTGGTTTTTATCTGCCTACTTCTCCCTGCTCTTGAGAGATGCACACACTCACTGGTTTCGTCAGGGAGCCCTATCCTTCTGGACACAGGAATTGGGATTGGCTCAGGGAAAGGCAGGGCCCTCTCTAGGCTGACTTGCAAGATTTGTCTTCCGAGAGATCAAGTGGCCCAAAGACCATGTAAGCCTGGAGCTGCTGAGGGACCCACCATCTGGAGTGAGGTTGCCTGGGGAATCGAGCCTACAGGAAGGAAAGGAGAGATGGAGAGAGAGAGACTAAATCATCAAGACATTGAGTCCTTGAATCCAGCTAAGTCTGATGCCAAAGCTGCCCTCTGGACTTTTCAGTTACATGGGCCAATAAATTCCTTCTTTTACCTACACTAATTTAAATTGAGTTTCATTATGTTCCATGAGAAAGTCCTGATCATCCCTAGTAGTATCTACCTCTTTCATAGGTTTATCGTGATGATTAAAGTATATAATCCGTGAGGAAATCTTAGTGTAGTATAGAGTGTATAGTACAAGCTCAGGTCGGGCGTGGTGACTCACACTTGTAATCCCAGCACTTTGGGAGGCCTAGGCAGGCGGATCATCTGAGGTCAGGATTTCTAGACCAGCCTGGGCAACGTGGTGAAACCTGTCTCTACTAAAAATACAAAAATTAGCCAGGTGTGGTGGTGCATGCCTGTAATCCCAGCTACTTGGGAGGTTGAAGCAGGAGAATTGCCTGAACCTGGGAGGCGGAGATTGCAGTGAGCTGAGATTGCACGACTGCACTCCAGCATGGGCCACAGAGCAAGACTCTGTCTCCAAAAACAAAAAACAAAAAACAAGCTCCATAAACACTTACCATTGTTATTTGTTTCTGACTATTGTATGGGTGAATTAAAGAATCTCTTGATTCATTTCTCTCATCATTAATTCATTTGCTTTCATTTATTCATTCAAAAGACACTTACTGAGCACTGTATTAGGCCATTGTTGCATTGCTGTAAAGAAATGCCTGAGACTGGGTACTTTATAAAAGAAAAGATGGGGCTGGGCGCGGTTGCTCAAGCATGTAATCCCAACACTTTGGGAGGCCGAGACAGGCGATCACGAGGTCAGGAGATCGAGACCATTCTGGCTAACACAGTGAAACCCCGTCTATACTAAAAAATACAAAAAACTAGCCAGGCAAGGTGGCGGGTGCCTGTAGTCCCAGCTACTCTGGAGGCTGAGGCAGGAGAATGGCCTAAACCCGGGAGGCGGAGCTTGCAGTGAGCTGAGATCCGGCCACTACACTCCAGCCTGGGCGACAGAGCAAGACTCCGTCTCAAGAAAAAAAAAAAGAAAAGATGTTTAATTGGCTCATGGTTTTGCAGCCTGCATAGGAAGCATAGCATCAGCATCTGCTCAGCTTCTGGGGAGACCTCAAGGAGCTTTTACTTATGGCAGAAAGTGAAGCGAGAGCAGGTACTTTACATGGTGAAAGCAAAAACAAGAGAGAATTGGGAGACAGGGGAATGCCACACACTTTTTTTCTTTTTTTTTTTTTTTGAGACAGAGTCTCGCTCTGTCACCCAGGCTGGAGTGTAATAGCACGATCTCGGCTCACTGCAAGCTCCGCCTCCCGGGTTCATGCCATTCTCCTGGCTCAGCCTCCTGAGTAGCTGGGACTACAGGTGCCCACCACCACGCCCG
The DNA here is from genome assembly GCF_024542745.1 of Macaca thibetana thibetana. NCBI lineage: Eukaryota > Metazoa > Chordata > Mammalia > Primates > Cercopithecidae > Macaca > Macaca thibetana. The sequence continues at coordinate 38,661,914 of NC_065581.1, read as the reverse complement.
GCTAATTTTTTGTATTTTTAGTAGAGATGGGGTTTCACCCTGTTAGCCAGGATGGTCTTGATCTCCTGACCTCGTGATCCGCCTGCCTCAGCCTCCCAAAGTGCTAGGATTACAGGCGTGAGCCACCATGCCCGGCCGAATGCCACACACTTTTAAGTGACCAGCTCTTGCCAATACTCACTATCATGAAAATAGCACCAATCTATGAGGGATCCACCTCCATGACCCAAACACCTCTATCAGGCCCCACCTCCAACATGCAGGATTACAATTCAACATGAGATTTGTGTGGGACATCCAAACCATATTAGGCACCTACCATACGTTAGACACAGTTTTAGGCATTAAGGATACAATGGTGAATGAGACACATGGGTCCCCACTTGGGTGGTACTTATCCTCTAGTGGTACAAGCAAGCAATTAACACTTTAAAAAATGTCCTGAAAGAGTGAGCTTTCCACGCTTTTTTTTTTTTTTTTTTTTTTTTTTTTTTTTTGAGACGGAGTCCCACTCTGTCACCCAGGCTGTAGTGCAGTGGTGTGATCTTGGCTCACTGCAACCTCCACCACCCAGTTTCAAGCGATTCTCCTGCCTCAGCCTCCTGGGTAGCTGGGATTACAGGCACACGCCACCATGCCCGGGTAATTTTTTTTTTTTTTTTCCTGAGACTGAGTCTCGCTCTGTAGCCCAGGCTGGAGTGCAGTGGAGCAAAATCAGCTCACTGCAGCCTTTGCCTCCTGGGTTCAGGCGATTATCCTGCCTCAGCCTCCCAGATAGCTGGGACTACAGGAATGTGCCACCACTCCTGGCTAATTTTTTGTATTTTTAGTAGAAACAGTGTTTCACCGTGTTAGCCAACATGGTCTCCATCTCCTGACTTCGTGATCCACCCGCCTCAGCCTCCCATAGTGCTGGGATTACAGGCATGAGCCACTGTGCCTGGCCAGCTTTCCACTTTTATAAACAATTGTACGATGAACATCTTTGTCCATTTGTCCTATTAATGTCTTGGATACATTTTTTAGGAAAAGAATTTCGGGCTGGGCACAGTGGTTCATGCCTGTAATCCCAGCACTTTGGGAGGCCAAGGCGGGCGGATCACCTGAGGTCAGGAGTTCGAGACCAGCCTGGCCAACATGGTGAAACCCCATCTCTACTAAAAATACAAAAATTAGCCAGGCAGGGTGGCAAGTGCCTGTAATCCCAGCTACTCAGGAGGCTAAGACAGGAGAATTGCTTGAACCCACGAGGTGGAGGTTGTGGTGAGCCGAGGTCAGGCCATTGTACTCCAGCCTGGGCAACGAGCAAAACCCCACCCCCCCTACAAAAGAAAAAAAACGTGGAAAGCTGGCCAGGCACAGTGGCTCATGCCTGTAATCCCAGCACTTTGAGGGGTTGAGGCGGGTGGATCACGAGGTCAGGAGATGGAGACCATCCTGGCTAACACAGCAAAACTCTGTCTCTACTAAAAATACAAAAAAAATTAGCAGGAATGGTGGCACATTTCTGTAGTCCCAGCTATCCGGGAGGCAGAGGCAGGAGAATTGCTTGAACCCGGGAGGCGGAGGTGGCAGTGAGCAGAGATTGCACCACTGCACTCCAGCTTGGGTGACAGAGCAAGAGTCTATCTCAAAAAAAAAAAAAAGAATTTCAATGCCACTTAACATTCATTGTATATGGCCAAACTTCCCTCCAGAAAGCTCATACCAATTTACACTCCCTCCAATAGTAAACAAGAAAGCAGATTTCCCCATACCTCACTAGCCTAGAGATACCATCATTCTCTTTAATCGTTGCCAATGCAAAGGTAAAAAAAATGGCACATAATAGATGTTTTAATTTGCATTTTGGAAGTTATTAATGAGGTCTGGGTTTTTTAATGTATATAAATATACCATTTGAATTTGAATGTACTTTTGTATGGCATTATCTGTTTTTGTCCTTTGTCCATTTTTCTACAGGAGCTTTTTTCTTATTTAGATTAAGATATTAATGTTGGTTTATTTTATTTTATTTTATTTTATTTTTTATTTTATTTTTTGAGACAGAGTTTTGCTCTTATCGCCCAAGGTGGAGTGCAATGGCATGATCTTGACTCACTGCAACCTCCGCCTCCTGGGTTCAAGCAATTCTCCTGCTTCAGCCTGCTGAGTAGCTGGGATTACAGGTGCCCACCACCACACCTGGCTAACTTTCGTATTTTTCACAGAGACAGATTTCACCATGTTGGCCAGGCTGGTCTTGAATTCCTGACCTCAGGTGATCCGCCCACCTCAGCCTCCCAAAGTGCTGGGATTACAGGCATGAGCCACTGCGCCCAGCCATTAATGTTGGTTTTAAGAATATTAACTCAGCCGGGCACGGTGGCTCACACCTGTAATCCCAGCACTTTGGGAGGCCGAGGCAGGCGGATCACGAGGTCAGGAGATCGAGACCATCCTGGCTAACATGGTGAAACCCCGTCTCTACTAAAAATACAAAAAAACAGCTGGGCGTGGTGGCGGGCGCCTGTAGTCCCAGCTACTCAGGAGGCTGAGGCAGGAGAATGGTATGAACTCGGGAGGTGGAGCTTGCAGTGAGCCGAGATGGTACCACTGTGCTCCAGCCTGGGCAACAGAGCAAGACCCCATCTCAAAAAAAAAAAAAAAAGTATTAACTCATTGTCATATGCACTGCAAATTATTTCTCTGTCATTTGTCTTTTAATTGTATTTAGGAATTTTGATTTTCAAGATATCTAAAATGCTGAGGAAATATGTGAATTAACCTTGGCTAATGTTTGAATTGCCTACATGGGCACTTTTTTTTAAGTCCTCTATGTGTTACTTAAAGGTAAAAAAGAAAAAGAGAAAATTAAAGGGGGAAAGACAAGATATTGCAGGGATTGTGGAGCAGGCGGCTGAGAGAAATCTTGCCCCCTCAGCCTGCCCCACCCCACCTCATCTTAGGCGGGCTCAGCTTAGAGACCAATAAATGGCCAAGAACTTCATGAATTGACCCAACTCATCAGGCTTGATGCCAGCCCTGAGCTCCCTGGGGTGAATCATCCAGGACATGTGCCCCAGCCTTCCCTGTTCCTGTCTAGAGGTTTTAAAAAAGCAGCCAGAAGCCACAGCCAGGCTGCCATGTAACTCTGTGAGACCCCAGAGACTGGTCTGAAGTTTTTTATCAAGTCCCTTGCTTGTTTGTACAGATCATTTCTAGGGGTGATTGCACCACGTGTGGCTGGGATGGACTCCAAGAACTGACCCAATGAGAAGAACCAAGGGTGTTTGTGAAAAAGAGAGTTTTAGGAGAAAAGGGTTAGAATTCATTATTAGGGTGAAATTAGGGAAGGAACCAGAGTTGGGGAGGTTGGACTTGGGAGTCAGGAGTAGACATTTAGAATGCCAGACAGAATTCGTGGCTCAAGGAAAGGCTTGTGACACGGAAAGAAGCTCAGATGTACAGGATGAAGTTGAAAGGTTAAGACTGGTGTATTAGTCGCCAGGCTCGGTGACTCAAGCCCTTAATCCCAGCACTTTGGGAGACCGAGGCGGGCAGATCACGAGGTCAGGAGATTGAGATGATCCTGGCCAACATGGTGAAACTTCACATCTACTAAAAATACAAAAGTTGGCTGGGCCCATGGTGGTGGTGCATGCCTGTAGTCCCAGCTACTCAGGAGGCTGAGGCAGGAAAATCACTCGAACCTGGGAGGCGGAGGTTGCAGTGAGCCAAGATTGCACCACCGCACTCCAGCCTGGTGACAGAGCGACACTCCATCTCAAAAAAAAAAAAAAAAAAAAAAAAAAAAGTCAGGCGTGGTGGCTCACTCCTGTAATCCCAGCACTTTGGGAGGCCCAGGCGGGTGGATCACGAGGTCAGGAGATCGAGACATCCTGGTTAACACAGTGAAACCCCATCTCTACTAAGAAAAATTAACTAGGTGTGGTGGCAGGCACCTGTAGTCCCAGCTACTAGGGAGGCTGAGGCAGGAGAATGGTGTGAACCTGGGAGGCAGAGCTTTCAGTGAGCCGAGATTGCACTACTGCACTCCAGCCTAGGCGACAGAGTGAGACTCCGTCTCAAAAAAAAAAAAAAAAAAAAAAAAAAAAAAAGATTGGTGTATTCGTTTGGGTTCCCCCAGAAGCTGAGCCTGAGACAAGGATTGAGGGGTACGGAGAGCACAGCTAGAGATGGCAAGGTGGCCAATAAAGGGTGTATCATCGAGCCAGTTATCATTGGGAGTGACTACAGCTCAGTCCCAGGGGGGACCTAGTCCTAGTGGGGACTGTGCAAAACCTCACCTTAAAGCCATCCCATCTGAGGAATGGGGGGAGGTGGCACACTGAGTTTTATATACCCACTTCCATCAATAGTTGACATAGATCACTGCACTCCAGCCAGCCTTTGCAGGCAAAACAGGCTTCTCTGGTTTCAGAGAAAACCCTCAGGCAAAGACATGCAGAGACGGGCCATTGGAATTTGGTGGATCACTGAAGTGGTAAGGGCTGAGGGATACGGACCGGCATCTACAGTGTCTTCTATACCTGGAGACAATGTGTGTGTGTAGATTTGAGAGATGTGATATTTGCTAAAATTTTTCAGGGGTTTCTTCCTAAGGCCATGATTAATCAGATAAGGCTAGTTATCTTCTGATTAGGAGTTAAGGAGCAGACTTGAGGTTATAACTGAGATTAAAGAATTAGAGTTCTAGTATGAGCACTCAGGATATTCATCCCGCCCCGAGTTACACAGCTTGGTGAGCCACACAGGTAGTAAACCAGGGCAGGATTGGGGCCTGGTCTGTGTTACTCCAAAGCCCAGCAAGAGGACAGAGGGCAAGATGGCCTGTTACAGGGAGGGCGGTTTCCGCAGGATCCTTGCCGCCTGCAACTCCTTTCCCAGCAGCCAGGAAACTGGGCTAGAAGGAGGCTGTGCAGCTGCCATCTGTTCTCCCGGCTCAACTGCCTGGCAACTGCCTGCCCATATCTGCTCTCTGCTCTGGAGGAGGAGGCATTCCTCCATGGCCCATCGGGCAGGACGAGGAGCCGTGCCCTTGCCAAGGCTGCACCACATGATGGATTCAATGATGATGACTTTCTGATGTGGGGGCTGTTCAGTCATGTAGCAGACCCAATCCCATCTGGTGTATGTTCTTGAAAGGGCTGCTGGAAGAAAAAATCCACATACTGCTCATGCTGGTAGGAGTGTGTGCGTGTATACACATGTGCAGGAGGAGTGTGTACACACAGGTATGAGTACACAGGTGTGAAGCTAGATGTGTTTGTATATGTGCGTGCACACGCACATACTGGGGGGGAACATGAACATTGATCATTCAAAACTATTGGGTTCAATTTCCTTCTCAGAGATCATTGAACAAATAAGTCATTAATAATTAATAATGCTTCTGTTTTTTTTTTTTTTTTGAGATGGAGTCTCGCTCTGTCGCCCAGGCTGGAGTGCAGTGGTGCGACCTCAGCTCACTGCAAGCTCTGCCTCCCAGGTTCACGCCATTCTCCTGCCTCAGCCTCCCAAGTAGCTGGAACTGCAAGCGCCCACCACCACGCCCAGCTAATTTTTTGTATTTTCAGTAGAGATGGGGTTTCACTGTGTTAGCCAGGATGGTCTCGATCTCCTGACCTCGTGATCCGCCCGCCTCAGCCTCCCAAAGTGAATGTTTCTGTTTTTTAAATGCTTTCCACATGGAGTAACTTAGTAGGTGCTTTATACACTTTGGCTATTATAGTTGATATAAATCTTACAAGTGCCACGCAAAAGAAATTTTATCTTTTTTGTGCTACAGATGAGAAACCAAAGTTTGTGAGGCTAAATGAGCTGTCCACTTAATTTGTAAGTGGCAGAGCCAGGTTTCAAGACCATGTCTCTTATTCCACAGTGCATGATATTTAATTTTCATCCTCTCCTAAATCTTATCAATGAGAATGAACAAACAAACTAGAGCTACGCACAACAGGAATGATTTGCATAAAACTAATGTTGAGCAAAAGAAGCCAGACAGAAAAGAATACCTACTACATGATTTCATTTATATCAAGTTCAAAAACAGGCAGAACTAATCTATGATGTCAAGAGTTAGGAGAATGGTTAGCTTTGCAAGGGGTAGGGAATGACTGGAAGGGGACACTGGAGGGACTTGTGGGGGGCTAGTAATGGGTAATATTTTCTGTCACCCAGGCGGGAGCGCAATGGCACAATCATGGCTCACTGCAGCCTTGAATGCCCTGGCTCAAGTGATCCTCCTACCTCAGCCTCCTGAGTAGCTGGGACCACAGGCGTGCACTACTATGTCAGGCTAATTTTAAAATTTCTTTTAGAAATGAGATCTCACTATGTTACTCAGGCTTGAACTCCTGGGCTCCAGCAATTCTACATCCAGTTGGCAATATTGTATTTGTTGATCTGGTGCTAGTTACACGGGTGCATTAAGTTTGCGTGAATTCATTGAGCTGTGTAGGTGTGGTTCATATACTTTTCTATATAAATGTTTCCTCTCAATAGGAAGTTCAAAATGAAAAGAAAAACCTTGCCAGGTGCTGAGAGGAGTTGAGAGAAAGAAAGCACCACTGGGCCTGCCCTTATGGGCCTTGGCTTCTCTTCTAATCACGGGGACATAGTCTGAGCCTCAGGAAGTTTCCAGGCTGTGGAGCAGGAAGTCTTGAGGTCAGTGAACTCTGAGCTGAGTGCTCCAGGGAAGCTTACAAGGAGAATGAGAAGTGACAAGGAGAGTTAAGTCTAAAGACTGGGCCACCAGAGGTGGTCAATGTGCAGTGGCCAAGAGAAGACAGCAGCATTGACACCCCAGCTGGATCCTCTACTCCCTGTGGGAAGTAGAGAGAACTATTCAACCCCTCAGAACCTTGGTTACCTTCCTTGTGCATTGCAGTCACTGGTAGTAAAGGCTCTTTGAGGATTAAATGAAACTATATAGTTAAAACACCTGGCACAGAGCATGGTACATGGCTGGCATTCAAGTAAAGATGTGTTTGGAAAGTGGAAGAAAAGATGCTCTGGAATCTGAGAGCTTCCTCAAATATCAGAAAGGCTGGCAGGTGGAAGATACCTCAGTCACACTGGATAGCTGCGTATCCAGAACGAAGTGGTTCATTACCCATGGGGTGGGACCTGGTCTGTGACGGGCAGGCTGGCACAAGGTTGGTGGCAGCAGCTGGGACTAACTGATCAGCTCTACAAGGAAAGTCCCTGGGCTGGGTGCGGTGGCTCACACCTGTAATCCCAGCACTTTGGGAGGCTAAGGTGTGAGAATTGCCTGAGCCCAGGAGTTCAAGACCAGCCTGGGCAACATAGTGAGTCCTCATCTCTACAAAAAAATTAATGAATAAAATAAAAAATTAGCTGAGTGTGGTGCATACCTGTGGTTCCACAGCTGTGGTCCCACCTACTCAGGAGGCTGAGGTGGGAGGATCCCTTGAGCCTAGTAGATCAAGGCTGCAGTGAGCCATGATGGTGCCATGCACTCCAACCTTGTTGACAAAGTGAGACCCTATCTCAAAAATAAGTAGCTGGGCGTGGTGGTTCACGACTGTAATCCTAGCACTTTGGGAGGCCAAGGCAGGTGGATCACTTGATGTCAGGAGTTCGAGACCAGCCTGGCCAACATAATGAAGCCCCACCTCTACTAAAAATACAAAAATTAGACAGGCATGGTGGTGGGCACTTGTAATCCCAGCTACTCAGGAGGCTGAGGCAGGAGAATCACTTGAACCCATGGGGCAGAGGCTGCAGTTGAGCTGAGATCACACCATTACACTCCAGCCTGGGTGACAGAGTGAGACTCCGTCTCAATAAAGAAAAAATAAAAATAAAATTTAAAAATAATAATAAATAAATACAATGAAAGTTTCCCTGACAGAGATCCAAGAAAAGGGACCCAGGAAAGAAAAGGGCTTAGGGGAGTGAGGACAGTTTCCCAGGCTGGTAGCCCAGTCAGAGAGAACTCCGGGGGAGAACAGTCTAATTTTATAGAGGCTTATGAAGCCATGTGCTGTGGGGGTGCGAGTTCTTCCCCTATGAAATTGTTTAGGATCCACCCCTCAATTTTTTCCCAGAAAATACAGAGACTGATATAATTTGTTTTGAAAACTTGAAGGGATCTGATTTGGCCAGACTGAGTGAGTATCAGCAACCTGAAGATAACCGATGGATGAGTTACCTAAGAACATATTCTGACTCATCTCCAAACTCAAATGCCAAATACCCCAAGAAAGTTTATTTCCCAATATTCCTCTTAGAATTTTACACTTTCTTGTTCATGTTCCATGCTGTACATATCACATGGCCCACGGGAACTAGTGCACGAAAAAGAGCCTTGCATCAGTTATTTTCTGCTTACAACAGACACCCCCAAAAACAGTGACTTAAACACAACAGCAGTTTATTTTTGTTTCATTTTTAAAAAGTCCAGCTGACACAGTGGATGGAGGCTGCAGTGGGCTATGATTGCATTATTGCACTCCAGTCTGGGTGGCAGAGCAAGACTCTGCCTCTAAATAAATCAATCAATAAATAAGCAAAAAATGAAAAGAAGCCCATAAAAACTCATGCTTCAAAAGATGCCATCCAAAAAATGAAAAGACAAACCAGAGACCGGGAGAAACTTATCCAGGACGTATACACACACACACACACACACACACACGCACACACACACACACACACGAAACTCAATAATAAAAAGACAACAATTAAAAATGGACAAAAGGGACGGGCACAGTGGTTCATGCCTGTAATCACAACACTTCAGGAGGCTGAAGGGAGAGCATTGCTCGAACTCAGGATTTCGAGATCAGCCAGGACCACATAGTGAGATAGTGTCTCTACTAAAAATCAGAAAAATTAGCCAGGCATGGTGGCGTGCACCTGTAGTCCCAGCTACTTGGGAAGCTGAGATAGGAGAATCATTTGAACCTGGGAAGTCAAGCCTGCATGAGCTGTGATCACACCACTGCACTCCAGCCTGGGTAACAGAGTGAGACCTTGTCTAAAAAAAAAAAAAAAAAAAAAACAGACAAAACATTTGAATTGACACTTCACCAAACAAGGTATATAAATAGCTACTAGGCTCATGGAAAGATGTTCAACATCATTAGTCATTATAGAAATGCAGATCAAAACTACAGTGATATATCACTTCATATCCACTGGAATGACTGTTACCAAAAAGACACACAGTAACAGGTCTTGGTGAAGATATGGAAAAACTGGAACCCTCATCTAGAATGTAAAATGGTAGGAAACTTCACATGGAATGTAAAATGATAGGAATATAAAATGGTACAGATACTTTGGAAAATCGTTTTGCAGTTTCTTGATAGGGTAAACATAAGTTTACTATACAAGCCAGCAATTTCACTCCTATGTATCTACTCCCCAAGATATATGAAAATATATCCCACACAAAGACTTAGACACAAGTGTTCATATCAGTGTTATTCATAATATCCCCAAAGTGGAAAAAACTGAAACATTCATTAACTTGTGAATGGTATAGCCATACACTGGAATACTATTCAGCAATAAAAAGGACAAAAGGCTGGGTGCAATGGCTCATGCCTGTGGTCCCAGCACTTTGCCAGGCTGAGGCAGGCAGATCGCTTGAGACCAGAAGTTCAAGACCAGCCTGGGCAACACAGGGAGATCTCATCTCTACAAAAAATACAAAAATTAACTGGGCATGGTGGCACGAACCTGTAGCTCCCACTACTCTGGAGGCTGAGGTGGGAGGATCACTTGAGCCCAGGAGGTGGAGTCTTCAGTGAGCTGAGATCATGCCACTGCACTCCAGCCTGGGCAACAGAGTGAGACCCTGTCTCAAAAGAAAAAATAAAAAAGAGAAAAAGCACAGATACATGTTATAACATGAATGAACCTCTAAAACACTATGCTTAGTGAAAGACCATATATCGTATGTTCCATTTGTATGAAATGTCCAGAAGAGACAAATCCACAGAGGCAGAAAGTACATTTGTGATTACCAGTGACTGGGGGTGTGAAAAGAAATGAGGCCAAATGGGCAAAAGATTGTGGTAAGGGCTGCACCACTCTGTAATTTTATAAAGTCATTCCTGTTGTGCCTTAATTTTTGTTTGGGTTTTTGCTGGTGTTGTGGTTTTAGAGACAAGTCTTGCTTTGTTGGAGACTAGAATGCATGGCTCACTGTTGCTTCAAACTCCTGAGCTCAGGGGATCCTCCCACCTTAGCCTCTTGAGTAGCTAGGACTCCTGGCATGCACCACTATGCTTGGCTAATTTTTAAATTTTTTTTTTTTTTTTTTTTTTTTTTTTTAGATACAGGCCCTCGCAATGTTGCCAAGCTGGCCACAAACTCCTGGCCTCAAGCAATCCTCCCATCTTGGCATCCCAAAGCACTCGGACTACAGGTGTGAGCCACCATGCCCAGCCAATTTTTGTTTGCTTTTATTGAAGTATAGTGTATTAGGTCGGCGCAAAAGTAATTGCGGTTTTTGCCATTACATGCAATGTCAAAATCGCAATTATGTTTGCACCAACGTAACACATACAAAGAAGTGCGCATGTCTAAAATGTACAGCTTGACTTACATACAGAAACACACAGAGACCACACCTCTGTATAACCACTACCCAGATCAAGATGGTGAACATTTCCGGCTGGGCACGGTGGCTCATGCCTATAATCCCAGCACTTTGGAAGGTTGAGGCAGGTGGATCACCTGAGGTCAGGAGTTCGAAACTAGCCTGGCTAACATGGTGAAACCTCGTCTTTACTAAAAAATACAAAAATTAGCCAGGCATGGTGGCAGGCACCTGTCGTTCCAGCTACTGGGGAGACTGAGGCAGGAGAATCGCTTGAACTCAGGAGGTGGAGGTTGCCATGAGCCGAGATCCCGACACTGAACTCCAGCCTGGGCGACACAGTGAAACTCCATCAAAAAAAAAAAAAAAGATAGTGAACATTTCCAGCATCCAAGAAGGCTTTTTCCCTAGCCAGCCCCTCACAAAAGCAATCACCATTCTGATTTCTATCACTATAGGTTAGAGTGTTGCCCGTTCTTAGAACAAAGAGCAGGCACTCAATGGTATTGGCCACTCTTTGTCATTGGAGGGGGTCTCTCCTAGTTTCCTTCTCGACTCTGTGATTGCACGTGATTGCACTCTAGGCCCAGTGAGGATCACAAATTCTAAATCCTACCTGGGACAGAAAAGCAGCCATGCATGGCTGAAGTGGACTGGGTGCAAGGAGGGACTAGGATGAACCGTGGGGTCCAGGCTCTGTGAAACAAGGACAGCCATATTCCGCTCCAACCAATGTTCCTGAGGTCTGCATCCAGTCAGTGCTATCAGTCAGTGCTGGGAACCCTGGGTTTTTCTCTCTTCTCCTCCTTTCTGGACCTCCGACCCCGCTCCTTTGCTATGCAAAGCAATTCAGTTTCTCTTAGCCCTGGTCTTCTTTTCCAGCCTGGGCCTACAGCCTATCCTCTTTCTCACCAAAATCACCCATGAAGACTCATCGAGGTGTTTTCCTAAATGAAAGAAACATCTACTCAGAAGGTAGGAGGAACTACATCCGCTTCTTAAAACATAGCAGTTTTGTTTTTCCTGCTTTTGTTCCATTTTAGAGATGAAGAAACTGAGATCTAGAAAGGTTAAATTACTTGCCCTGATCACAAAGCTCATAACTGGTGATGCTGGAAGTTGAATCCTGACTCCAAAGTCCATGAAGTTTGGCTTGTTCATCTCTGTAGCCCCAGAACTTAGCTAAGTGTCAGAACACATGGTCAGAGCTCAATTAGTGCGTGTCCTATTTGGATCTAATTAAAGGATGACTGGCGGGTGCGGGTGGACAAAGAGGTCCTGGGCCCGTGAAGACAACTGGAGCAGAGAGAGGACAAATCGTTTAAGGAGTCGGAGGAGGGTGCTGAAGGGAGAGGGGGCTGGGCCCCCATGCCGGCTGCCGGAGTGGGCTGCCCCTCCCTGGTTTCTCTCCCTCCTGCCTTCCAGCAGGGCTGGTGCTCTGGGCAGAGGCTGCTGCCATCATTCATCAAAGCCCAGTAGCCTGAGGAAGCTCAGGGGCCATCCTGCAGGACACTTTCAATCAACTTTGGTTCAATTTATTCCCTCTAAATGACTCTGAAATGTAAATAAAATTAAATTAATGCTGCTGTATTTGTCTCTGGTTAGGGCTGTAATGGGCTTCAGTAATGCTGCCCCTGAGATCAGCTGTGAAGAGGGAAGCTCTGACAGTAGCAGCGTGGCCAGCTTTGTGCCTCCCTCACACCGTTACCCCTCCATCCTCCCTGCTCTGGAGGGACAGACTACACTCTCCACATTCATCAGTGGGAGGGGCGAGAGGCTGTGGCACCTTCACCTCCTCTTCTTTTTTTTTTTTTTTTTTTTTTGAGATGAAGTCTCACTCTTTCACCCAGGCTGGAGTACAGTGGCTTGATCTCGGCTCACTGCAACCTCTGCCTCCCAGGTTCAAGCAATTCTCGCGCCTCAGCCTCCTGAGTAGCTCAAAAAAGTCCTTCTGCCCTGTTCTAAAGCTCCAAAAATGTGGACAGTGAGGGGGCTGGGGCAACGGCAATGGGAGTATCTATGGCAAACAATGAGGTGGTCCCAGTAGGCTTGAACTGAGGCGGAAGAAGAAGGGGTGGGCCGGGCGCGGTGGCTCATGCTTGTAATCCCAGCACTTTGGGAGGCTCAGGCGGGTGGATCACCTAAGGTCAAGAGTTCAAGACCAGCCTGGCCAATATGGTGAAACCCTATCTCTACTAAAAATACGAAAAAGTACCTGGGTGTGGTGGTGGGAGCCTATATTCACAGCTACTCAGGAGGCTGAGGCAGGAGAAATGCTTGAATCTGGGAGGTAAATGTTGCAGCGAGCCGAGATCATGCCATTGCACTCCAGCCCAGGCAACGAGCAAAACTCCATCTCAAAAAAAAAAAAAAAAAAAGTCTCCAGATATTACCAATTGCTCTCAGGGTGCCAAAATTGCTTCTGACTGAGAACCATAGCCCTGCGGGGAAGGTAGGGAAAGGAGGGTGCACGAGAGGAGTGGATGACAGAATCCTACAAGACACGCACGTCTTTCCACTCTCTGTCTCATCTAGCCTGCCCCTAAGATGGCATCTAAAATCTATCAACATTGTTCTAACATAAGTAATAAATGGCCATCTAAGCCTTTGGACTAAATACCAGGAACTCTTCCCTCCAGCAACATCCTCCACTCTCTCCCACTGCAGTCCCCCAGTGTACTCAGCTCAGCCTCAAGAATCAAAAAGCCAAGAAAGGAGATTCCTTTGGGATTCTCCATTAGCAGAGATACCCTAGGTGAAAGAGGTTTCAATACACTGAGATTCTCCAAGGAGAAAGAAATTTCTTGCCAAGAGGAGATTTCTGAAAGAAATAAATTTCAAGTAGGAGGCCATTTTCCAACAGGAGTAGGGGCCCAACACTTCTGAGTGAGTGGGCTATTAGAATTTGTCAATAACTTCCTCTATTCAACTGCCCACACCCCCAGAAGGGGCAGGGCAGGGGCTGGTGGAAAACTCCCATATTCTGCTCCCTCGAGCTGAGGCAAGAGAAAGCTAGGAAACATGAGGAGCATTATCTCCCAGGGTTCAAAGGTCCTGGTGACAAAGGCAATGACAATGAATTTGCCCAGAGAGAGGGAGGACAGAGGCAAGTCCCCATCCCCTGTGTCCTTTCACCTCTCACTTCAGGCTTCTCAATTTAGAGAACAAACTGTGGGGAAATGATCCTGTGACTTTAACTCTCTTTATACATCTCCTAAAGCTTTTCTGTGGTCCAGAAGAAGACCTGGGCAGAACATTCCAGTTTACACAGAGGAAATCAAAGAAAATGTTTATAATCACAGGACAAAGCCTGAGGCCAGACATACCACAGGAGTAGGGGAGGGGGATGGGGAGGCATCCCCACCTCCTACTGGATACATTATCACAAAATAATTAAAATCCCACCTCCCATCTTTGTAATTCCTCATAATCTGATTTGTGTGAATGTGTTCGGCTATATTTCTACTTCTTGCCAAAGTCTGTTCCTGGCAGAATTTCTGATTTTGGGAAGTCAGTAAAAAGCCGTGGTCCAAAAGTACATTCATAATCTGGAGAACTGTCCATCAACCAGCTTTGTGTCAGTAGGATGTTTATTTGACCCACAGCTGCTGGGCTCATTAACTTATTGTAATGTGCTGATCCAGATCCAACCACTCTTATGCTAAGTCTTTGGACTATTTTTTTTTCCTGCTAATTCTGCCATGCTAGGACACCCTAATGCAGATGATAAAGAATCCAGTGATAAGAACAGATGAGTGAGCACTTCACATATCTTCACATCGCTCCGTTAGCATGGCAGTGACTTCCAAGTACAGACTTCATCCCTTCCAGGTGTACAGAAGAGCCACTTTGGTCGTTCCATACGGGTAGACACTGTGCACCAGCCTCTCAGGACAGATGGAAAGCAGTGGGTTTAAAGTGCAGTGGCAAGGACTAAAGTTCCACCCTCAGTGACTCCTCCACCTCCTCTACAGAATCCCTTTATGTATCGCAGTTTCCCTGGGCCCTTGCCTGCCCGCTCCCTCCTGCCGCAGCCCTCCCTGGGTTGTCCCAGCCTCCCAGCTCCAAATGGAGCCTCGTCCTTAGGAGCTGGGCCTGGCATACGAAGTGAACTTCATGGACTCTCTCTCCCTACCGTGTCCCAGGACGTGGTCAGGAATAATTGTGGGAGTGTAAGGAATCCAGATTTTCCAGACCCTTGCTGGAGGGCTAAGGTTTGAATCCATGCCATTTTTACTCCAAAGCCCTTTTAGGATAAATAGGACGAAGCAAGACTCTCTGCCCACCATGGCAGAGCCCTCCTACCCTGTCTCCACCAGTAGCAGGTGTCCATATCCCCAGCCTTCTCTCCAACAGCCTCCTTCAAGATGGGGACATTAGCACTCTATTGATGGCACAGAGCTTGGCCACTGTGCCAGTTCCCCTTCTTTGACTGTGATGAATGATGAGTGGCTAGAGCGGGAAGTGTGTGTGTGTTTTCTAAGCAGATGAGGGGAGGTGAGGCAGACAGAAACAGGAGGCAGAACGAGAGGCCCAGATAGAAAGGTTGACTGATGAAGAAAGAAAGCAATGGGTTGGAAGGAGAAGAGAATCAAACTGGGACTCTAACAGAGACCAGGGTCAATTGAGAGGAGCCACAGGGCTGAGTTTATCACTTTGTGCCTGTTTCCTTGAGCATTTAATGGGAACAATAATAGTACCTACTTCATAGGGGTATTGTGAGGGTCAAATGAGCTAAGATACCTAAAGTGCTGGAGCAGTGCTAGGTGCCTGGGCCTAGTGGCTCACATTAGTAATCCCAGTGCTTTGGTGTTTTTTTTTATTATTATGGAGTCTCACTCTGTCACCCAGGCTGGAGTGTGCAGGGGTGTGATCTTGGCTGGCTGCAACCTCTACCTCCTGGGTTCAAGCGATTCCCCTGCCTCAGCTTCCCAAGTAGCAGGGATTGCAGGCATGCGCAATCCAAAAATTTTTGTATTTTTGGCAGAGATGGGGTTTTGCCATTTTGGCAAGGCTTACTCTCGAACTTCTGACCTCAGGTAATCCAACCACCTGGGCCTCCCAAAGTGCTGGGATTACAGGTGTGAGCCACCGCCCCTGGCCTATAATCCCAGTGCTTTGGGAGGCTGAGGTGGGAGGATCTGTTGAGGCCAGGAGTTCAAGACCAGCCTGGGCAACATAGTGAGACCCTATCTCTACAAAAAATAAAAATAAATTAGCCGGGTGTGGTGGTGCGCACCTATAGTCCCAGGTACTGCAGAGGCTGAGGTGGGTGGATCACTAGAGCCCGTGAGGTTGATGACATGGTCACACCACTGCCCTCCAGCTTGGGCGACAGAGCCTGAGCCACTGTCTCAGCCAGGATTGGCTTTTAAGGATTATTAAATGCAGGATAGTATTTTAAGCTCTTCTCAGTCATTTACATCTTGTGAGAATGAGTTTCAACTACTTTCACCAGAGCAGGTTTTATAGCAGATAAGGGAGAAGGCAAAAGGGTATGGGACAGTTCGGCCTGGGTATGTTTGGCCCTGAAGTGAGGGCTGACAGAGACCTCATGTAGCCAGGGACAGGCATTTTTTTTCCTTTTTTTTTTTTTTTTTTTTTTTTTTTGAGACGGAGTCTCGCTCTGTCACCAGGCTGGGGTGCAGTGGCGTGATCTTGGCTCGCTGCAACCTCCGACTCCCCGGTTCAAATGATTCTCCTGCCTTAGCCTCCTGAATAGCTGGGATTAGAGGCATGTGCTACCACGCCTGGCTAATTTTTGTATTTTTAGTAGTGACAGGGTTTCACCATGTTGACCAGGCTGGTCTTGATCTCCTGACCTCGTGATCCGCCTGCCTTGGCCTCCCAAAGTTCTGGGATTACAGGCATGAACCACCGTGCCCGGCCTAGGGCCAGGCATTTTATCCCAGACACTTTTCTGTGATTGAACCTGGGCTAGAAGCCAAATGGAAAATGGCACACACCCGAGTCATGCTGTGCATGCGTGTGGGGTCGGGGCCAAGGCTCAAACACTCGCTTTGGGACACACGGTAAAATCTCCATAACCTGATGGGGGTGAGAAAGAACAGTGCAATGGTTACAAAAGTAATCTGAAACCATATTGCCTGGATTCAAATCCTGGCTTCTGAATGTGCAACCTTGACTGAGTTAATGAATCACTTTGCCTTAGTGTCCTCATCTGTCAAGTGAGTGTGATGATAATACCGAATTATAGGGCTGTTTTGGTTGTTGTTTTAGAGATAGGGTCTCACTCTGTTACCCAGGCTGGAGTGTGGTGGTGGTGTCATAGCTGACCGCATCCTGTAACTCCTGCATTCAAGCAATCCTCCCACCTCAGCCTACCAAATAGCTGGGACTGCAGACTTGTGCCACCATGCCTGGCTTCACAGTGCTGTTTTGAAGGCTAAATGAGCTCATACACTTAAAATGCTTCGAACAGTACCCAGCAACAAATAAGTTCTCCATATGGCATGGGTTTTTGTGTTTGTTTGTTTGAGACAGGGTCTTGCTATGCTGCTCAGACTGGTCTCTAACTTCTAGCCTCAAGTGATTCTTCTGCCTCAGCCTCCCTAGTAGCTGGGGTTGTAGGAGTTCTCCACCATGCCTGGCTATGGCATGGGTCTTATCATTATCATCATTATTCCTACTATTAGTTGTAAGACTCTGAATTGAGAATAAGGACACCTTGATCTCATCTTGGTCTCTGTGGTTCCTCCTCCTTATCACCTACCCTCCTGTGGGGCTAATTACCCAATCCTCTATTATTCCCCAAATTGTTTCCCACTCTTTCCTTCTCCAGGGATGGTCTCCCAGGGACCAAGTTACTTTACTGTGACCCTGGGATTGGATCGGGGGTCACCTGGCCAGAGCTTTGACATTCAGAGGCTCTACTTAGGAATTTGAAATTGAGAGAGGCTGGGCACAGTGGCTCATACTTGTAATCCTAGCACTTTGGGAGGCTGAGGTGGGAGGATCACTTGAGCCCAGGAGTTGGAGACCAGCTTGGGCAACATAGTGAGACCCCGTGCCTAAAAAAAAGGCCAAGTGTGGTTGTGCACACCTGTAGTCCCAGCTACTTTGGAGCAAAGATGGAAGGGTCATTTGAGCATGGGAGGTGGAAGCTGCAGAAAGCTGTGGTTGTACTGTGCACTCCAGCCTGGGTGACAGAGTGAGACCCTGTCTCAAAAAAAAAAAAAAAAAAAAAAAGAAAGAAAGAAAGAAAGAAATGGAGAGAAAGAGAGAGAGAAGAGAAAGCTGTCTTCTGTAGGGGGCCTGAGTCAGACTAAATCCAAGGCTGGTCCTATAATCAAAGCTCATTTTGGGCAAAGACTATGTATGCTGGGGCCAAGTTGTGATGGTACCTTTGGATTCCACAAGACACTCCTCTGTCTTTATAATAATACATTTCCCTCTTTGTCCTTAAGTTAGTTTCCATTGCTTGCAAGCAGAGTTCTAACAAACATTCTTAAGTGTGTGTGTAATCGTATTCTCTGTTATATTGACAGTTTCCCAGTCTGAATCCTATGGCCTGGGCACTGCTTGAGGGTAATGACTGCAGCTTCTATTTCTGTATTCCCAGTGCCCAGCATGGTGTTGGACACATAGCAGATGCTCAGTACTGTACTGAATGAGTACAGACATTGAGGTGGGGAGAGAGGACAAGTATTTATTAGCACATGTTATGAATGCCATGCTCTTTTTGTATGTTACCCTCTTTGATCCTCCTCAGGGAATTACTATTAAAATGTTATCTCCATTTTACAGACCAAGAAACTGAGACTTAGAGGGTATATTAGGAATAGGTTCTATTGCAAGTATCAAAGACCCTGAGAGAAGTTTATTTCTCACTTCAGTGAAAGTCCAGAGGTGAGCTGTCCAGGTATTGCAGCTCTGTCGTATCAAGTCCTTAGGGCTTAGTGCTCCATCGTCTCTAGGACGTGACCCTTGCTATCGTGGTGCAAGATGGTGGCTAGAGCTCCAGCCATCATGTCTTTGTTCCAGGTAGAAGGCAGATGAAGGGAGAATGAAGAAGGGAGCAAAGGGTGAATGACTTTTTTTTTTTTTCTTTGACAGAGTCTCACTCTGTCACCAGGCTGAAGTGCAGTGGCATGATCTTGGCTCACGGCAACCTCCAACTCCCAGGTTCAAAGAATTCTCCTGCCTCAACTTCCTGAGTAGGTGGGATTACTGGTGCATGCCATCATGCCCAGCTAATTTTTGTATTCTTAGTAGAGACAGGGTTTCACCATATTGGCCAGGATGGTCTTGATCTCTTGACCTCGTGGTGAAGAGGCCTGCCTCGGCCTCCCAAAGTGCTGGGATTACAGGCGTGAGCCACCTCGTCTGGCCAGGTGCGTGACTTTTAAGGAAGCTTTGCTAAAGCTGCCACATGGTACTTCTTCTTATGTCCCATTGGCCAAAACTTAGTTACATGCCCACTAAGAGAGTCTGGGAAATGTCTTCTGGGTGGTCATGTGCTAAGTCAAAATTTGGAGGCTCTATTTTTCAAATTTTCATTTTCATTTTAATTAATTAATTTATTTTTATTTTATATTTTTTCAGACGGAGTCTCATTCTGTCACCCAGGCTAGAGTGCAATGGCATAATCTTGGCTCGCTGCAACCTCCCCCTCCTGGGTTCAAGTGATTCTCCTTCTTTGGCCTCCTGAGTAGCTGGGACTACAGGTGTGCACCAACATGCCCAGATAATTTTTATATTTTTAGTAGAGATGTGGTTTTGCCATGTCGGCCAGGCTGGTCTTGAACTCCTGACCTCAAGTGATCCACCTGCCTCGGCCGCCTATATATTTTTAAAGATGGGATCTTGCTGTGTTGCTCAGGCTGGACTCAAACTCCTGGGGTCAAGCGATCCTTCCACCTCAGCCTCCCGATAGGCTGGGATTACAGGTATGAGCCACCACACCCAGCCAAATTTGAAGGTTCTATTGCTATGGAAGAAGAGAGGCAACCCTAACAGTCTTTGCCACAGAGAGGTTCGGTAACCTAGCTAAGGTCACACAGTGGAGAATTCGCCAAAGCTGGGACTCAAGCCCATCTCTATGAGACACCAGAGCCAGTATCTCTTGTGATAAGCCATGCTGCTTCTTCTAATCAAGAGGATAGGGCAAGGTATTTACAACTTTTTAAAGAGACGGTAGAGTATACTAGGAGTTGGAGATAGGAGAGTTCTCAGGTCAAGATCAATAGGAACTCATGCATCAAAATGCACATACTGAGTCAGGTCCCACAGGGGAGGATTATCTCTCCTTGAGGGGCTGCCAAATACCCGTGATGTCACTGGTTGTAGATGAAGAGGTTGGGGCAAGTCTCCTAGAAAGACCGAGGTCACTTCTTGGGCAACAGCTTCAAGAGGCAGAATCTTATAGCCCAGGTTCAGTCAGGCCCCCAGGGAGGACCTAAGAAGGAGCATAGTTTCCTCGTGACAAGACAGTTTGCAGCAGCATTCCAAGGTGGCCCAGTGCTCCGTAGCACTCCAAGGGCTACGGAGAGGGCTTATCAGCTGCGAAAAGGAAACTGCTGCATTTTGCTTCTAGAATTTAGCCTCAATCACTTCTTCAGTAAAGGCTTTCAGGCTTAAGCCCTTTGGGATTGAGCACGGTTCTGTTTTCCCGAGGGGACCCTCCAGTCAAGGGGAGGCACTCTGGCACTAGCAGGGACAAGAAGCAGAGAGCAAGGGAGGGTGTAGCCTAGGCCAGCAGAGGCAAAAGCGTTTCCTGCGTCAAGCTGGGTGCAATGAGAAGTGTGGGTGCTGAAGATCGAGGGTGCGAGGATGCGAGGACGAGGCCGGACAGCTGCTGAATGGGAAGTCTTGGTTCCAGCAGTCTTGCATCCTCTGTCAAGTTCTCCCACTACCCTCTGCCTCCAAAAGCATTAACAGTAGTATTTCTAGCTACGTGGCTTTGGGCACAGCAGTTTACCGTGAGCATCAGTATCCATCTATACATCTCTGAGCCTCAGTATCCTCATCTATGTAATAGGCAAAAATACTATTTTGCGGTAGGAATACAGGGTACCTACAGGGCAGCCTTGTCTGGGGCAAAGCATAGAGGACTCTGGCTCTGTAGCTTGATGTGGAGGGCGGTTACACAGGTGTACATACATTTAAAGATTCATCCGGCTGTATGTGCACTTAAGATAAGAGCACTTTACTAACATGTAAGTTATAGCCCAATACAAAAGTTAACAAACAGGCCAGGCGCAGTGGCTCATGCCCATAATCCTAGCACTTTGGGAGGCCGAAGCTGGTGGATCACCTGAGGTCAGGAGTTCAAGACCAGCCTGGCCAACATGGTGAAACCCCATCTCTACTAACAATACAAAAAAAAAAAAAAAAAAAAAAAAAAAAGCCATACGTAGTGGCAGATGCTTGTAATTCCAGCTATTTGTGAGGCTGAGACAGAAGAATCACTTGAACCTGGGAGGTGGAAGTTGCAGTGAGCTGAGATCACGCCATTGCATTCCAACCTGGGCGACAAGAGGGAAACTCCATCTCAAAAAAAAAAAAAAAAAAAAAAAAAGGTTAACAAAGAGAAAAGATGCCGCTCATTCTCAAGTCCATCCTAAAAGGTGATCGTGAGGGCTACAGGGCGGGTGAGAGCAAAACATTTTGCACAGGGCCTGCCTGGCACCACGGTGTTCTCTCATCCCCTATCTGCACCTGGCATGGATTTGCAAGATGTAATCTCAAGAAAAGTAGTTGCCCTAAGTCCTCCAGGGAAACAAAACTGGAGTGTGACTACCAGGGAGACTTCTCTGACATGCAAATTAAGGCATAAACACAAATGAGGGATGAGACTTCCCGGTTTTAGGCAGGAAAGGTATCATCATTTCCGTTTTGGAATTAGCTGAGGCACAGAGGGTGGCCAGGGTGTAGGAGGCCCGGGAAGGACTAGCATCCAGGCCCCTGACTCCCAGTCCAGTGCTCTTCCCAGAACAGGAATCGCCCAGACGGCCAGGATGTCAGGCCGGGCTCCCCCCGCCCCCATGTGGCCAGCCTGGGAACTCTCCAGTTGCAATGCTGCCAGGACTGCCTGTGCACACATGGGCGAGACAGGCTGCCCCTCCTCCGTGTAACTCTGCACTCCCTGACAACTCAGTAATGAGTCATCCCAAAGGATGAATGAGCTGGAGAACAAACCCCGCCTTCTGGAGGTGGGGGCAGGAATCCCAGAGTGGCTCCCCTGCCTGGCTGCTGCACATTCTTTGCAAACTTGCTTGTCCAGCCCCTGGGTCTGCAGAAGAACAGGGATGGCAGTGTTATCTCTCAGGTGCCCTGGCTGACCTCTCAATCCAGCCACCATGCCCAGCCCCCAGAGCCCCTACATTTGATAGTCCCAGCGAGACTTCCATTCATTGACCAAATGGTTCCCCTACCCTCCCTTAGGCACCTGCTCCCAAGTCCTCTTTCTCCTTCCAGCAGCCCCTTTCTCCCTGCTGCCTGACATGTACTCTCTAACTCAACCTGATTGTCTACTGGGCCCAGATCCTCCTGGCTGAGGTGAGAGCCTGTCAGCGGATCATGCATTACTGATACTCAGCAACCCCATTGTCCCCCGCAAGCTAGTTTCTCCATCTCAATAAATCCCACTTGGTAGCCAGTCTAAATCAAGGCTTGAAAGCAATCTTAGTGTGAATTTCTGGATCTATTTGTTCACTTATCCATTCAACCCTTCAATAAGCATGTATTGAGCGGCCCCTCTATGTCAGGCATTAGGGGGGATACTAGAGGTATAAAGACACAAAGCATTGTCATAGTCCCTAATTTGGCACCCAAAACTGTTCCTTTTTACTCTTTCCTCCTTCCCTTCAAAAACTCTCTTTCTGAGTTTTTCAGCTTACTAGCTATGTGACCTTGAGCAGAAAACAAACAAGAAAAAAAAACCCACCATTATTATAGATGCCAAGTGCTATGCTAGGTGATTTACATCTGTTATTTAATTCTCCTGACAACACTGCAAGGTAAATATTATTATCCCCATTTTTCTAGGTGAGGGAATGGAGGGTCAGAGACCTTAGTTAAACTTGCCTGAGACCACACAGTTAGCAGCTGGCAGAGCCATGGTTTGAACCCAGGTCACTCCACCTCCCCAAACCCCTGTTCCTCATCTGTAAAATAAATCTGTGCCGTACGTAAAATCCAGGATAGGTACAGGCTAGTGGGTTTAGAAACCCTTTCTGCTTTTCCCTGCCCCTAGGTTCATGGTGAAGACCTTGGTCAGGGCCTCAGCTGTGTCATGCATGGCACAAAGACCCAAGACTGTAGTTGGAGATTTATAGGCCTGTCCAGGGGGTCCTGAGGCTGTCCTCTCCTCCCACAGATACGTTCATGATGCAGCGTTGCAGTAATCTCATCCCAGAATGGCACAACCCAGTGGAAGGTGGTGGAAATGGTATGTTGCTATTTATTTTAAAAGTCAAATATGTGTCTCAAAGTAATGTTAATGAATTATTCAAATGACAGGTACAAGGATGCTCACAGCAGCTTCATTAAGAATAGCTAACAAGGCCAAGAATGGTGGCTCACGCCTGTAATCCCAGCACTTTGGGAGGCTGAAGTGGGTTGATCACCTGAGGTCGGGAGTTTGAGACCAGCCTGGCCATCATGGTGAAACCCCATCTCTATTAAAAATATAAAAAATTAGCCCGATGTGGTGGCGGGCGCCTGTAATTCCAGCTACTTGAGAGGCTGAGGCAGAAGAATCGCTTGAACCCAGGAGGTGGAGGTTGCAGTGAGCCAAGATCATGCCACTGCACTCAAGCCTGGGCAACAGAGTGAGACTCTGTCTCAAAAAAAAAAAAAAAAAAAAAAAAAGAATAGCTAACAAAGGAGACAACACAAGTGTCCACCAACAAGAAGTTAAATAAATAAACTGTGATTGGGCCAGGCACAGTGGCTCACACTATAATCCCAGCACTTTGGGAGGCTGAGGCAGGTATATTGCTTGAGCCCAGGAGTTTCAGACCAGCCTGGGCAACACAGTAAAAACCCCATCTTTACAATTTTTTTTTTTTTTGAGATGGAGTATCACAGGTTCAAGCGATTCTCCTGCCTCAGCCTCCCAAGTAGCTACAATTATAGATGCGTGCCACCACGCCTGGCTAATTTTTGTATTTTTAGTAGAGACGGGGTTTCACCATGTTGGCCAGGCTGGTCTCTAACTCCTGACCTCAGGTGATCTGCCCACCTCGGCCTCCCAAAGTGCTGGGATTACAGGCGTGAGCCACTGCACCTACAAATTTTTTTATTTTTTTAAATTAGCTGGGTGCGGTGACATGTGCCTATAGTCCTAGCTACTTGGGAGGCTGAGGTCAAAGCTGCAGTGAGCTATGGTTGTGCCAGTGCCCTCCAGCCTGGGTAACAGAGCAAGACCCTGTCTCGAAAAAAAAAAGTTAAAATGAAAAAGTTGTGATACATACATGTATATATATTTATACAATGAAGCACTACTCAGTAATGAAAATAATTCCTGTAATCACATGCAACAACATGGATGAATCCCACAGACATGATATTGAATAAAAGTAACCAGGCACAACAAAATCACATACAGTGTGATTCCATTTCTATGAAGTCCAAGAAGAGACCATATTAATTTATGGCAATAGAAATCCTAACTGTGGCTACCTTTTGGCGGGTGTTGACTAGGAAGCATATACCTTTTGAGGTGCTGGAAATGTGGAAATGTTCTCTATCTTGATCTGGGTGATGGTTACATGAGTGTACACACATGTTAAAACTAACTGAGCTGTACAGTTAAGCCTTATGCACTTTACTGCATATATGTTATATATCAAGACAAAAAATAATGGCAATGTTTCCTAGGGTATTACCTGTGTCTTGCTGCTCCCCCAGATCCCCTGTGCACACTTTCAGCAACGGCCACCTGAAGCAGGATGGGTAAAGGAAAGCTTTGCCTAAGAAAAGTGCAGGGAGTGCTGAGCAGGTGGACATCAGTGGTTCTTAGAGAGGGTAGGATGGACACTTACTTGTTCCAGACTCCAGTCCATTTCTAGGAGCACGTGGGTGCCCTTTTCCCCCAACCATCCCCTAAGTTATCAGTAAGGAATGTTGCCCTGGGCATGCTGGTTTGTGCCCTGGGATTCTCTCCAGACACATTGAACAAATGGTACCACCCATGCCCCCATTCAAAGAATGAGCTGCCATATTTCTTTCAAGAAGAGGTGGTGTTTGAGGCCCTTGCTGGCTCTTTATCTCGTTTAAACCTCCAGGGTTTACTGCGGTTTACTGCTGAGGAAACAAGTCCTGAGGATTGAGGAGCTTGTAGAAGATCCCCTGGTGAGTTAGCTGGGAGCTGGGGTTAGAGCCAGCCCTCCTCTCTCCTGGACTGCCTAGGTTGGAGTAGGATACTGGTTTGGGGACGGGCTTCTCCACTAATCTGGTGGTCAAAGCCATGGCATATCAGCATGGGTACCCGCATATGGGAAGGAAGATAGGAAGATGTGTGTAGTCACTGGGCTGGTTATGGGGGTGTACGGGGTCCTTTGAAAGTTTTGTCTTTCCCCGCATCACTCCCCAAGGAAGAAGAAACTTGGAAGCTTTCCTTCTTTTCTGTGTCCATGACAGCACCTTCCTTACCCTTCCCCCACCCCACAGACCTCTGCTGACCACCCTGAGAAATGCTGAACCCTTTCAGAACAATGTTCCATGTGGTTTTTACTTTAAGACAATTTCCCATGTTAGTAGCTGGCCGGGAGTGCAGAGAGTAGAAGTTAATGCAATGGAGACCTGGGGTAAGAGGCAGCAATGGAGAGAGCGGGGAGCAAGGAGGAGTGGACTGCTTGCACTTGATGTGATGCCCTGCAGAAAGAACTACAATTATTGGTCCCAGTTCAAGAGAAAGAACACACACAGTTCCTCTACTATGTGGGAAAGAGAGAACAGAGTCCCTGCCCTCTAGCCAGCCCCAAGGTACCGTGAGAACAGACCACTGAGAAAACATAGCTCTGCCCTTTCCTTTATTATACAATGAAGTGCTACTCAGTAATGAAAAGAATTCCTATAACCACATGCAACAACATGGATGAATCTCACAGACATGATATTGAGTGAAAGTAACCGGGCACAACAAAATCACATACACTGTGATTCCATTGATCTGAGAACTTTACTTCTGGGAAGTTCTCTCTGCTATCTAACTTCCATCCCTGCTGTTTGAGTTTCTTCCCAGCCCTTTTGTTCTGTCCTCAGAGGAAGTGGAGAGCCATCAGGATGACCCTCCTGTCAGCCTTGGCAGGAGTGAAGGACTTTAGACTTGATCTGTACAGTGGAGCAGGGAGGTAAATGACACTGTCTCTAGGCCCCACCTCCCTGCCTTTCTTCTGAGTCCCGAGACAGCTCTACCAGACCCTCCTCACTTAGGGAAGACTCACCTGGCTGCTGTCCGCACCAGCCCCTTGGGTCCACCTCAGATCTGGGATGGCACCTGGGACAATATGGGCATCTCAACCAGGGTGACTGGTGGCTGGACATCCCAGGAGCAGTGGGTGGCAGTGGCAAGTTGCTCTAAACCAAACCCATAATTCCATACTCCAGGGTGTCCAGGCCACCCCTTTATTTATTACTATTTTTTTTTTTTTTGAGACAGAGTCTTGCTCTGTCACCCAGGCTGCAGTGCAGTGACACAATCTCAGCTCACTGCAACCTCCACCTCCCAGGTTCAAGCAATTCTTGTGCCTCAGCCTCCCAAGCAGCTGGGATTACAGGTGTGTGCCACCACGCCCAGCTAATTTTTTTTTTCTTCTTTTTTTGTAGAGATAGGGGCTTCACCATGTTGGCCAGGCTGGTCTCGAACTTCTAAGCTCAAGTGATCTGCCTGCCTCGTCCTCCCAAAGTGTTGGGATTACAGGTGTGAGCCACCATGCCCGGCCCCAATTAATTATTAAATATGTCTCACTTAGTATTAATCATGTCTTTCTCTCCGCTCCTATCTCCACTCACCCAGCTCTTCTCAGAGACAATCACCTTATCAGTTTCTTCAGTCTGCTTGTGAAGATATTATGTACAGATCCATAAATACATGTATACTCTGTTTTATACAAACACACACTATCCTGCATTTTTAAATTTTTTTTTTTTTTTTTTTTTTGAGACAGGGTCTCACTCTGTCACCCAGGCTGTAGTGCAATGGCATGATCTTGGCTCACTGCAACCTCCGCCTCCTGGGTTTAAGTGATTCTCCTACCTCAGCCTCCGGAGTAGCTGGGATTACAGGTTTGCGCCACCACCCTTGGCTATTTTTTTATTTTTAGTAGAGACAGGGGTCTCACCATGTTGGCCAGGGTGGTCTTGAACTCCTGACCTCAAGTGATCCGCCTGCCTTGGCCTCCCAAAGTGCTGGGATTACAGACATGTGCCACTGTGCCCAGCCTGTCCTGAGTTCTTGACAGTGTGTCTTGGTGGTGGTTCCATGTCAGCACATATCAAGCTTTCCTCGCTCATTCCCTTGAATGGATTATAACACGTATATGCAGCACCTACTAAGTGCCAGGCACTGCGCATTTGCTGAGCAGTGAGGTTGTAACAGCAAACCAGCCAAAGTTCCTGCCTTCCTGGGGTTTACAGTCAGGGAGACAAAGATAAGAACACAGACAGGTGCCTTTATCTCCTGGTAAGTTTTATAACGGGAGAACTAGAAAGGCAGAGGAGTGTTGGGAAAGGATCCCAAGGGAAGTGACAGTACAGCGAGGTTGAGAATCCGCCAGATGGGGCCCGAGTGGGCAGGCAGGAGAATTTCAAGTTGAGGGAATTTGCACAAGGCGCAGACATAAGACGCTATGATTCAATACAGGGGAGCGTGGGGGGCTGATGGCCCTCCTGTCAGCCTGGGAAGGAGTGAAGGACTTTAGACTTGATCCCTACAGTAGAGAGCATCCAGCGGGCTCAAGTGTGATTGCCATGATCGGGCTTGTGTTTTGGAAAGATCCCCGTGGCTGCTGTGTGGGAGGAAGATGGATGGGATGAGGGGCCGCAGAAGCAGCAGGAAGGCCAGCTGGGCACTCCAGCCATAGGCCTTGCCGCTCACCTCACTGGCTCGGCAGCCCACCAGGCCGTTCTCACATGGGCTTGGGGTAATCACAGCCTTTTCTGGCCACATTGTCTCACCTCCAAAATGAAGCAGGGAGGTGGATTCACTCAGCCCACAGCTCACTCATGACCCCCGCCTCCTGCTGGGTAGACCCAGGAGTCATCCTGGGTCCATCTCTGCCTGCCCACCTCTACCGACACCTTTTCCTACCTGGATGCTTCATTATGCAGACTCTGCGCCCCCCTGCCACCAAACGCTGCAGCCCCTCATCTCTTTCCAGTACTTCAGTGCTGGCCCCTGGTCATCACTCAGCCAGCTCATTTCCTCCTCCCTCTTCCAGTCTTGCAGGTCCACTCCTGTTCAGGAAGCCACTCCCTCTCTCCTGGTGGTTATTCAGCCGCTTCTTAGGGTCCCTGTTCTATCCAGGTTTCTCTGGCTCCCCAGCTTATGTCTGGGTCCAAGGACACCCAACTTGGTACCTCTTATGAACAGGAACTGGTGTCTCTCCTATTAGGAATTGTTTTTCCAAGACTGGGGGCTCTGTCTTCCTAAAGTCTCCAGTCTCTATGGGACTGAGTTGACCTTTCCCAAAGCTTCCGGGAGAACATCTTAACTGGTGCTGGTTTCTGTCTTTCTCCACTTTGCTTTGTGCCTGGAAGGCTGCCTTCTACGACTGCATCACTGGACTCTCTTGCCCTCTGGCTTCTAGTTGGGTGCAGGCAAGGGGAGGCACTGGCTGTAGATCTGAAGGCAGGAGGAGAGAAAGCCCAGGGCGTCTATCCACCCACTCCCTCGCTGCCAGGCTGCAGTTTGGGCAGCGGCTGCATTTCTCTACCAAGGCTGTAGGCTGCAGCTCCTGTTGCGGAGGCTGCCAGCTCCCATGGCCACAGCTCCCGCTCTTTCCCCCTCCGCCTGGGATGGTAGCCACCCTGGGTGCTTTATCATAGTTTCCTTAAAGCTGCCCCCATCTCTATAAATAGCCTCTTCATTTATGCCCCTTCAATGAAACCTTGGCGCGTTTCCTGTGTTCCCTGCCAGGGCTGACTGATACGCTCCTCAACCCCCCACCTCCTCCCTCTCCCTCCACCCTCTTGCGGGGCGAGGGAGTTTGTACATCTCCCTTGGTCACTGGTGATTCTCCGTTTGAGCTTGCACACGTTGCTTATGCTCTCAGTTTTCTGTTGGGAAAAGTGGAAATAATTGTGCGACTTCATTCCCGGGATGGTTGCAAGGAGTCAATGCGTGCTCACGAGTCGCGTGGCTGGCACAGTGCCTGGCATATGGCAGAGCCTCGGTAACCGTTGGCTCCTTCGCCTTGCGGAGTGGTTTCCTCCCCGCACCAGCCTGGAGCTGACCTGGGGAGAGCGCGCGCTCTGAGACGGGAACGTCGGGACAGAGGGAGTGCTCCTGAGGACAGATCCTGTTTAAAACCACACCTGTGACTGCATTAACCGAGAGAGTGCCTCTCCACGCTTCATTTGCCTTTTAAATGAAGAGTGGGGTGGGCTGTGAATGGGGGGTCTGCTCATTACAGGAGGACAGAAGAGGCCGCGCGCTCTCCCCAGGCCCACGCTGTCCGCCATTAGCGCAGCCCGGCCCGGCGCTGCTCTCACTCCATTAGCCCTCAGGAATAAAAAGAATGATTTCGTAAGTCAAGAATAATTATTTCGACCAGCTTTCCTCCTCAGCTCGCTACTGCGCCGCCTGGGCTGCGTGTGCTGGCTGACAAATTAATTTCTATTATTTATATTGGGCTAGAGAGGAAGCACAGCCCGGGGAAGGGGGGCACAGGGGGGCTGGGGGAGAAATGAGAGATGGAGATGGAGAGACAGGGGCAGGGAGGTGGAGACAGAGCAGTACAGGGAGGGGCGGAGAGGATCGGAAAAGCAGAGACAGAGGAAGGGATGGTGCCTGGAGGAGGATGAAGGACCGGGGTCGGCAGGCTGGTGAGCTCCGGACTTGGAAGGGCTGGGCCTGGGCCCTGGGGGTGTGGGCATCGGCTCTGCTTCCGCACCTCTGGGGTGGGCACACAAGCCGGTTGGAGTCGGCTTCTCCATGAAGATCTGCCAGGGAGCCGGCCTCCCCATCCTCCGCATTTGGGACATGCTCTGGCATATCATTGAGCACTCAGGGCGAATCCTCTACAGGACCCATCAAAATGCACAGAAATGTCTCTCTCTCTCTCCCGGCCTCCCAGCCTCCTGCTAGCCCCAGGCCTCCTCCCTGGGAAGCCTAAGAAGGTTTCACTGAACTCACCCCACCCAATTCAAAACCAGGGGCGGCTTGGAGAAAATGTGCCCCTACCCACGCGTTGCCGGGTGGACACAGGAAGAAGAGCTGCTAGCAGCGTGTGCTGCTGGGGACTGGAAACTCACATCCGTCCCTGAGCAAAGACTCAGGACCTGTCCCTTCAAAGGGAAAGTGGGCAGGGTCAGCCTCCCCAGCCCCACTTCCTGCCAGGATGCACAGCCAGTTAACAGAGCTACCCTGGTCTTAGACCTGCATCTTTTAAAATGATATATATGACACATTTATTTGTTGACTTTCTCTTTTGTTAAGAAAAATCTTAATGGTATAGCGGGATGAGTTTTTACATAGTATACACACACTCATGTAACACTAACCACTTAGATCAAGATAAAACACTTCCAGCACCCCCAGAAGACCCCTCATGCCACAATCACCATGAGCCATCCCCTCACCACCTTAAGGTAACTATTATTATTATTATTTATTTTATTTTATTTTTTGCCAGAGGTTTGCTCTGTCACCCAGGTTGGAGTGTGTGGCACAATCTCGGCTCACTGCAACCTCCGCCTCCTGGGTTCAAGCAATTCACCTCCCTCAGCCTTCCAAGTAGCTAGCTGGGATTACAGGCACCCGCCACCATGCCTGGCTAAGTTTTGTATTTTTTGTAGAGATGGAGTTTCGCCATTTTGGCCAGGCTGGTCTTGAACTCCTGACCTCCAGTGATCCACCTGTCTAGGCCTCTCAAAGTGCTGGGATTGGCCAGGCACCAATAATTCCAGCACTTTGGGAGGCTGAGGTGGGCGGATCACGAGGTGAGGAGATGGAGACCATCCTGGCCAACATGGTGAAACCCTGTCTGTACTAAAAATACAAAAATTAGCTGGTTGTGGTGGCGTGTGCCTGTAATCCCAGCTACTCAGGAGGCTGAAGCACGAGAATCACTTGAATCCAGGAGGTGGAGGTTGCAGTGAGCTGGGATCACACCACTGCACTCCAGCCTGATGACAGAGAGAGACTCTGTCTCACACACACACACAAAAGTGCTGGGATTACAGGCCTGAGCCACTGCGCCTGGCCGAGGTAATTATTATTCTGACCCCTACCACTGCAAATTAGTTTTGTTTGTTGGTGAACTTCATATAAATAGAATCATGCAGTATGTATCTTTTTATGTTGGTTTCGTTTGCTCAACTTATGTCTGTCTGTTGTCCGTGCTGCTGTTTGTATCGATAACTCATTATTTTTCACTGCTATAGAGTTCTCCGTCACATGAACATTCCACAAGCCATTCGACCCTTCTGTTGATAGGTAGCTGGATATATTTTTTTAAGTTTTTGGCTTTTATGAATAAAGTTTCATGAACATTCTAATACCAGTAACATTGTGCACATTAAGAGCAGTGTGACTTTGGGCAAGCTGCCTAACTTCTCTGAGCCACAATTTTCTCATCCCTAAAATGGGAGGGAGGGAATATATTAACTATTGAATTAGGAAATCATGAGGATTAAATGGGATAACACATGCAAAGTGTCCAACACAGTGTCAGTAGGTGCTTAATAAATGTCATTTCTTCTATCCCCATAATCTGTGGGAAGCTGGGAAAGAAGGTTGGTACATAGAATTTCCAGCAGGGGACCTGAGGTCAGAAAGACGTCTCAAAAGCAACCACCACCAAATCAGCCGGGCATTGTGGCAGGTGCCTGTAATCCCAGCTATTCGGGAAGCTGAGGCAAGATAATCACTTGAGCCCGGGAGGTGGAGGTTGCAGTGAGCCGAGATTGCACCACTGCACTCCAGCCTGGGCAACAGAGTGAGACTGTATCCAAAAAAAAAAAAAAAAGCAATCACCACCACCACAAAGTAATACTAAGAGTACCCATGACCATTTCTTGAGCACTCCCATAGCTGGTACTGTGCTGCAGAATCGTATTGTCATTTCTACAATCTGTGAATCGTCTGCATCTGTGGCAGTAGGCAGCATCTGTGGCTGCTCCCTGACACTTGATTCTCTGTGGCCTTTCAGGCTTCCTCCAGCATCAGATCAGATTCCCATCTTAAAGATGGGGAAACTGGAGGCCGGTCGTGGTGGCTCACGCCTGTAATCCCAGCACTTTGGGAGGCCAGGGTGGGCAGATCATGAGGTCAAGAGAGCGAGACCGTCCTGGCCAACATGGTGAAATCCTGTCTTTACTAAAATTACAAAAATTAGCCGGGCATGGTGGTATATGCCTGTAGATCCAGCTACTCAGGAGGCTGAGGCAGGAGAATCACTTGAACCCGGGAGGCAGAGCTTGAAGTGAGCCGAGATCACGCCATTGCACTCCACCCTGGCAACAGAGCGAGACTCTGTCTCAAAGAAAAAAAAAAAAAAGATGGGGAAACTGAATCCCAGAATACTTTTAAAAGATTTGCTGCAAATCACTCCGTCCATTTTGATCAGTTATTTACTGAAAGTAAAACACGTCTCTTTCACTCCTGGGCCTTCTCACACCCAGCAGAGGGTCTGGCTCAGAGTGGGTGCTCCTGTTTGCAGAATAGGTGAAAACTGCAGGCCTCTTTGCCTGATCCTTCCTTTTGGGCAGCCTTTATCAGGAAAGTATGGCTGCTGCCCACCACCCCACTCTGTACCTGATTTCTCACCGAGAGAAGCCTCTTTGGCCTTAAACTGCTGTGACGAACAATGGAGGGCTTTACAGCCTGTTCTGAAAGTCAAAGGGGTCTGGCCCAATATACTAAAGAACTCCAGCATCCTGGGATGATGGGAAACTCCCAGGGGTCATCCCATTTGGCCTCTGGGCTGGGGGTCAGTCCCAACTGGATCAGTGGCCTGCCTGCCTTCCAAAGCCCTTGGAGAAAGGGCTGCCTTTCCCCATGTTAGGGATGGAGGTAGAGGAGACCTGGGGTTAGGAGGCTGCAGTCGACTGAAGTTCAGCTTGCCCCGCTGCCTGGGTGGCCTCAGGCAAATCACTCAGCCTCTCTGGACCTTGCTTTCCTCGTCTAGGACAGGTCCTTTCTAGCTAAGGGGAGTACGTGGAAGAGAGGCAGGAGCCGCTTCACTACACTTCAGAGATTTGGTGAGGAAGCAGTTCAGGCTGCAGTAGTTCCGCTCAGGGCCTTGGGCTGCTCTCCTCCCTTCCTGGAGCCATTTGGAGGAGGGGCCCCTAACTGTGAGGTGGAGGGCCGCTAATGAGCCCCCTATGGACCTCAGAGACAGCCCTGATGGCACTAAAGGGCTTCCCTGAGTTTCCTTAAAAGCCCTGATGGCAGAGAAGCCTCCATTAGCAGGAGGATTAATCACCAGACAGATCTTGGCCACTCCCTTCCAAAGTGCCCCTAGCTGCCCTTGCTGCACCCTCAAGTCAGAGAGGATGGAGTTTGGATGTTCCCACCCATGACCTGGCCTATCGTATCCCAGGTGAGACAGCAGGGACAGGAGATGGGGGTCTGTGGGTCTGGGCCTAGAGGACATGGCAGGGAGACAGAGGGACAGGGGATGGGGGCAGAGGGAGGGGCCTGCAGGCAGTGATTGCAGAGAGACCCCCAGGAGAATGTAAAGTAAATGCAAAATATGCAAACCACTAGTGATTAGTTGCAGGTCAATCACTCAGGTCCTCTGAGTCCTAAGTTGGCAGCTGTGCACTCCAAGCCTCTGATTGGGCCCAGGGGAGGGTCAGCTGGCATGACCTTCGGGGGCCTGGCCCAGGACCTCCAGCCCCTCAGGTCACCAGCCCTTCTAGGCAGCCTCCCAGGCCACCACACCTGGGCAATGAGGGATCCAGGCAGCTGGAGGATCAGAGAAACCCCTGTTCATGCTACAAACCGCCCCACCTGCTCCAGAGCCTGGGTAGCCCTCAGCCCCAAGGTGGCCATGCCAAGCTCACCCACTGAGGGTACTGGGGCCAAGTCTCTTCTCCCCTCCCCTTTCATGGTATGCAAATTTCCCTGCTTCCCTCCCCCTCCACCCTACCCTTTTCCCTCTGGCCTCTCAGCCTCTGTCTGAATAGCCCCACCTCCTCCCTCTCTGCACCTGTTAATGATTCCCAGTGACCTTGCCTCAGTACCTTGGATGGGAAATGTACCAACTTCAATGCCTTCGTGCCTCGGTTACTTAATTTGCACCTGGTTCTCATGTGACACATTCAGAGGGCCCAGCCAGCCCTGGGGTGGGGAGGGAGAAGGGAGACCTGCTCCATCACCTCACTTCATTGAGAATCCCTGCAGCTGCTGATGGGAGCTGCCAGTCACACCTGCCTCTGAGGGCAGCTTGTCCTTCTTGCTGCCTCCCACCAGGCCATGCTGGGCACATGAGGAGGGCTTTCCATGCTGGCAGGCCCCAGGGAGATCCCATCACCTTCTGAATATCTGAGCCTGCCCCCAAGACACTTTGAGGGGGAAAATTCTTCCTGGAGTCTCTGCCATGGCAGGAGGAGAGAAGTAAATTAATCAATACTATATTTGCCAAGTCCCTGCCATGTGGCCAGCAGTGTTCTGGGTACAGTGCTATAAAATGAAGTGAAGGAGTGGGTACAATGTATTCAGAGAAATCACCTTTTCTGAAACCCCCTTCCTCAATGTGCCCTGCCAGCAAGACGAGGTCTGTAAGCCTGTGGGCCTGAGTGGGGAATTCCATCTCTGGGGCATTATCTGGGAAAGTGAGAGACCCCTGAAGCAGATGGTGAGGGAGACCCAGAGGGGAGAAAGAGGAGGCATCTGGCCCAACCTTCACCCCAGGGGATGGGGTGGCAGGGGCCCGAACCAGTGACACTGGACCCCACAGTCTGTCCCTCAGTAGTGGTGGATGTGGGTAGCAAGGGGGCACCAGGCAGTTCTGAGCAGTTATGAATGGAGGACAGCAGGGAAGGAGTCCCTAAAATCCTCACGCCAGTTCCGTGGAGTGCCGACTCCAGCAGGATGAGTTGAGCTTGGCATTTTCCTGCATAGTAACTCCTGGAGTCAGACACTGTTGACTGACAGTGGTGGTGGTGTTTGTCTCTTATCTGGCCCAGGGACCCTCACCTGTTCCCCAGTTTTCTCCATCATGCTCCCTTTCCTTCTACGAAGAGAGGCCAGGAGGCAAAGAGGAGGAGCTGGGAGATGTGGGGCTCTCTGAGCCATGAGGAAAGTGGGAAGTCACTGCATGGATTCTCCGCATCTGTAAAATGGGGGTGCTCCTGCCTGCCTCCTGGGGTTGAGGCAGGAATCAGGTGAGAATGGTGAGGTGCTCTGGGGACTTGAAAGTGCTATGTAAGGGTAGGGTCTCAAGTGCATGGCCCCTCCATGAGGGTGGCTTTGCAGGTTCATGGAGAGGTGTAAGTTACAGCGTGCTGGTTCTACCTGCCCTTCTCCTTCTACCACCCCCTCCCCACCTTCCTGAGAACTCAGGTACCCGCACCGTCTCTGCAGAATGTTTGGTAGCCACTCCCCTTCCCCCACAGCCTCAGGAAGACCCACTCCTCTCCCGGTTTTCCTCTCCCCTCCCAGCCTTCCCCCTGCCTCCTCCACAACACAGCAGTGTCCTTTGTGACATTGCTAGGATGGCTGGGAATCAGACCCCCTACCTCCCAGGGGCCTCTCCAGTGTGAGAGCCACATCAGCTTTCCAGTATCCCCCACTGTGGTGGCCCAGACACCCGCTGGCTGCCCCTGACCTTTAAGCAGTGCTAGGATCCTCTTTCAACTCTCCTCCTCGTTCCCCCAGCTTCAGGCCCCGCTGCTCGTGGCCAGCCTTAAGGCTGCTGTCTCTGCAACCACCAGGGGAGGATCAGGTGTGTAGTGACTGGGGCCTGACTCCTCCCTGGGGCCCAGGAGAAATCGAACATCTTCTCTTCCCATCTTTGACTCGGCAGCTTGAGAGCCTGAGCCCCCACTTCTGAAACTGGAGCAGAGAAATGTGTGCGGTTGGGAAAGAGCCTGCAGAACTTGGCTGGATCCTGGGCAGCCTGAGGTGCAGGATGCTTGGCTGGGCTGGGCTTGAGGATGGAAAGGGTGGGCCAAGAAAGAAAGATAGACAGGGCCTGGATTAGGGTGCCTCGCTCACCTCAGGCATCAAATTTTAGGGGTGCCAAAAAACTCAGCAATTAAGAGACTTAATATTTGAATGAGCTAGTTTTAAAAATCAAAATTAATGCAAAACAAGATCTGTGATT
Source organism: Macaca thibetana thibetana (assembly GCF_024542745.1). Taxonomy (NCBI): domain Eukaryota; kingdom Metazoa; phylum Chordata; class Mammalia; order Primates; family Cercopithecidae; genus Macaca; species Macaca thibetana. The sequence goes on along the minus strand of NC_065581.1, from coordinate 38,625,872 downwards.
GTGGCAGTCCCCCCTCCTTCAGGGGTCTGAATGATGCCCCCCTCCTGAAGAGGTCAACATGCTTGAAAACTTGTGAATATGCTAAATTATATGGCAAAGGGGAGTTCGGGTGCAGGTGGAAGAAAGGTTGCTAATCAGCAGACCTTAAGGTAGGGGGAGGAGCCTGGGTTGTCCAGGTGGAGCCAATGTAATCATAAGGGTCCTTAAAAGCAGAAGAGGGCGGCAGAAGAATTGGAGTCAGGGAAAGAAATGTCATGGCAGAAGTGGAGTCGGAGCAATGTGATGTGAGAAAGACTTGCCTGGCTTTGAAGATGTATGGGGGCCATTGCCAAGGACTGCAAGCAACCTCTAGCAACTAGAAAAGGCGAGAAAGCAGAGGCTCCCCCACAGCCTCCAGAAAGAAATGAAGTCCTGCTGACACCTTCTTTTTAGCTCAGTGAGACCCGTGTCAGACTGTGACTTACAGAACTGGGAACTAATAAACTTGTGTCGTTTTAGGCAATAGGTTTGTGGTAATTTACAATGGCAGCAATAAGAAACTAATACAGTGAAGAACCAAATACCAACCTTTTACATAAAGACAGGATCAGGAGATGCTAGGCCCCTGGCCTGGGGACGACAGCCTTAGTGCTCATGCCCACTCAGTTCAGCCCTTGAACTGCAGGTGAGATCAAGGGGGCGGGGACGACAAGCCAGAGCTAAGAGGGGAGTTGGGGGGCACTATGGCAGCTCCCGAGATGGACTGACTGGCAGGGGCATGGTCTCAGGGTGTGGTGGGGGTGGGGAGATAGGAGGGAGTGAAGACAGGAAAGAGGTGGGAAGAGGATAGAGGAACAAAAGAGCACAGAGGCACGGCTAGAATCAGACACAGAAGACTCAGAGGGCCGGGCGTGGTGGCTCATGCCTGTAATCCCAGCACTTTGGGAGGCTAAGGTGAGCAGATCACTTGAGGTCAGGAGTTCAAGACCAGCCTGGCCACCATGGCGAAACCCCATCTCTACTAAAAATACATAAATTAGCCAGGCATGGTGGCACGTGCCTGTAAACCCAGCTACTAGGGAGGCTGAGGCAAGAGAATCGCTTGAATCCAGGAGTCAGAGGTTGCAGTGAGCTGAGACTGCACCACGGCACTCCAGCCTGGGCGACAGGGCCAGACTCTGTCTCAGAAAAAGAGAGACTTAGAGAATTAGAGCTGGAAGCAGAAATAAAAAATTAGAGATCTCACTAATTTCTGTTTGGCTGGTATATTCGTATTATATTAATATTCACTAATGTTTATAAATGACAATTATACATAGACACTGTTAAAAAGTCAAATACGAAAAGGCTTATAATGAAACAGCCATTTCCACACTGGCCTTCTCCACCCTGCAGTCCTGCTCCTGAGACGCAGCCACTTTTTTTTTTTTTTTTTTTTTTTTTTTTTTTTTTTGAGACGGAGTCTCGCTGTGTCTCCCAGGCTGAAGTGCAGTGGCGTGATCTCGGCTCACTGCAAGCTCCGCCTCCCGGGTTCACGCCATTCTCCCGCCTCAGCCTCCCAAGTAGCTGAGACTACAGGCGCCCACCACCACGCCCGGCTAGTTTTCTGTATTTTTAGTAGAGACGGGGTTTCACCATGTTAGCCAGGATAGTCTCGATCTCCTGACCTCGTGATCCACCCGCCTCGGCCTCCCAAAGTGCTGGGATTACAGGCTTGAGCCACCGCGCCCGGCCGACGCAGCCACTTTTAAGTTTCAACTGTTTTTGTTTCTTTCCTAGTATTTTCAGATTCATATGCAAAAAAAAACTTATTTTCCTATTTATGTTTCAGTTTTAAGTATTAACTATTGACTTTATAGTATGGAAGATGAAAAGTTAAGTTTGCTAAACCCAACCCTCCACCTTTCTCCGCCAATGTAGTTTTATCATTTTATTCCATCTTTTAAATTATTTAATAGAGACAAGGTCTTGCTATGTTTCCAGGTTGGCCTCTGACTCCTGGACCGAAGCGATCTTCTTACCCCAGCCAGAGTAGCTGAGACTACAGGCATGCGCCACCATACCTGGTTCCAGTTTTTTTCACATTTTAATAAATCAATATTCATTGTTTATTTTATTATGGTTTTGCAAATATTATTCATGGTTGAGCCAAAAAGTAGACTCTGATTACATTTTTAAAATTGTATTACCCTGCTTCCTGTGGAGTTAATTACTGGCTCTATTAAAAAAAAAAATCTTAGGTTTTCCTATATAGATCACAAATTTGACAAAATCTTTTTTTTTTTTTTTTTTTGAGACAAGTTATCGCTCTGTTGCCCAGGCTGGAGTGCAGTGCTATGATCACGGCTCACTGCAGCCTCGATCTTCCGGCTCGAGTGACCCTCCCACTTCAGCCCCCAGAGTAGCTGGGACTAACAGGTGTGCACCACCACGCCTGCCTAATGTTTTATTTATTTTTTTTCAGAAATGGGGTCTCCCTATATTGCCCAGGCTAGCCTCCAACTCCTGAGCTCAAGCAATGCTCCCACCTCAGCCTCTCAAGTTGCTGGGATTACAAGAACGAGCCACTGTACCTGGCCCTGACAAATTCTTGAACACTTTGGTTTTTTTTTTGAGACGGAGTCTCGCTCTATCGCCCAGGCTGGAGTGCAGTAGCGCCATCTCGGCTCACTGCAAGCTCCAGCTCCCGGGTTCACGCCATTCTCCTGCCTCAGCCTCCAGAGTAGCTGGGACTACAGGCTAATTTTTTCGTATTTTAGTAGAGACGGGGTTTCACCGTGTTAGCCAGGATGGTCTCGATCTCCTGACCTCGTGATCCGCCCGCCTCAGCCTCCCAAAGTGCTGGGATTACAGGTGTGAGCTACCGCGCCCGGCCCTCTTTAACACTTTTAAACACATCAGATGATCTAACCATTTTGTTTCTTCTTTAGTGATATCTTTCTGGAAGTGCCCTGTCCTCCACTCAATCTGGATGGATTCTTCTCTGGGACTGCTGCCCAACTCTCATCCTGGGAGTTCCCTTTACACTTATCTTACAAATGCCATCTACCTTTCGCCTGTGTTGCATTACTTCTTTCCTGGGCCATAAAATCTTCTCTTTCTTGATTGACTTCCTCCTTTTTTATTTCTTTATTTTTATTTTTTATTTTATTTTTTTTTTGAGATGGAGTCTCGCTCTGTCGCCCGGGCTGGAGTGCAGTGGCTGGATCTCGGCTCACTGCAAGCTCCGCCTCCCAGATTCACGCCATTCTCCTGCCTCAGCCTTCCGAGTAGCTGGGACTACAGGCGCCCGCCACCTCGCCCGGCTAGTTTTTTTTTGTATTTTTTAGTAGAGACGGGGTTTCACCGTGTTAGCCAGGATGGTCTTGATCTCCTGAGCTCGTGATCCGCCTGTCTTCGTGCTCCCAAAGTGCTGGAATTACAGGCTTGAGCCACCGCGCCCGGCTGACTTCCTCCTTTTAGTGGAGTATATTTTCCAAGAGATATTTGAGAAAGGGTCTACAGGAGACATATATGTTGAGATCTTGCAAGCCCGGAAATGTCTTTTTTCTACCTGCCCTTTGGTTGATAATTTTGTTGGGTATACAATTCTAGATAGAAAACCATGTCTCCAGAATTTAAAGTGCATTGATAATTGTCTTCTAGTTTCCACTGTTACGGATAAAAAAAAATCTGAGTTCATTCTGACTCCCTTTTCTTTGCAAGTAACCAATTTTTCCCCCCTCTGGAAGCTTTTAGGGTTTCTTTTTTATCCCTAGTGTTTTGAAATTTCATAATGATGTGTGCTTTGTAGTGGCCTCTTTCTGTTCATTGTTCTAGATAATCTCAAACATGTATTTTAGTGCTGGAAATTTTTCTTTTATTATTTTTTTCTTTTTTTTTTTTTTTTTTTTTTGAGACAGAGTTTCACTCTTGTCACCCAGGCTGGAGTGCAATGGCACGATCTTGGCTCACTGCAACCTCCGCCTCCTGGGTTCAAGCGATTCTCCTGCCTCAGCCTCCGGAGTAGTTGGGATTATAGGCGCCCGCCACCACGCCCAGCTAATTTTTGTATTTTTAGCAGAGACAGGGTCTCACCATGTTGGGCAGGCTGGTCTCGAATTCCTCACCTCAGGTGATCCATCCACCTCAGCCTCCCAAAGTGCTGGGATTACAGGCGTGAGCCACTGCATCTGCCTCTTTTATTATTTCTTTACCTATTTTTTCCCTCTATAGTCTCAGTTCTTTTTCTTAGTTGCTTATTTAGAAATGGGGTCTTGTTATTTTGCCCTGGCTGTTCTTGAGTTCCTGGGCTCAACCAGCCTTCTCTCCTCAGCCTCCCAAAGTGCAGGGATTATAGGCATGAGCCACTGCTCCCCAGTCTGTTCTTCCTTTTCTGACATTCCTATTAGTCCTATGTCAGACTTAATTGACTGATCTTTGGATTTTTTTTTTCTCACATTTTCCCACTCTTTGTTTTGTTTTGTTTTTTTTCTATTTCATGGGAGATTCCCACAACTTTATCTTTCAACCCTTATATTGAGTTTAAGCCATGATCCTTTGAAATTATTTTTAATTGTTAAGAGCACTTGTTGTCTGTTTCTTTTTATATTATTTTTATTTCATGGATACAACATAGTCTCATCTCTCCACAAATAATGTTTATGTTGCTTTTCTATTTTGTAAGTTTTAATCTGCTTCTTGCATAATTTCTGTTTTCTCATATTTCCTTTTTGCCTGTTTGTTTTGGTCTCTGTCTTTCAAGTTGGAGACTTTCTGTACCCATGTGATGATCCCTGCTGTCTGCTCATATTTAAAAGTGGGTTACTAGGAAATCATTTGACAGCTCCATGGGAAAGCTGTCAACTATGTGGGCCTCATAGAAGGGTGATCAGGTGGGGACCCAGCTGCTTCCTTGGCAGATGCCCAGTGTCAGTATATACACACTTTCTCCTGAGCCAGTCAGTTTCTCCAAGGAGAGATTCTCCAATCTCCTGCCTGGGGGTATAAACCCGACTGCCAGCATACTGAGAACTGAGCAGAGGGAGAGAGCTGTAGTTCCATTATTCAGAATATAGACTTTCACCTTATCACCTTTTCCAGCAAAGTATCTGCAGCGGGCTGAGTGGTAACCCTCAAAAAGGTATGTCCATGTTATAAACCCTGAAACTTGTGGATGTTTTAATATAAACTTTTTTTCTTTTTTTTGAGACAGAGTCTTGCTCTGTTACCCAGTCTGCAGTGCAGTGGCACAATCTCAGCTCACTGCAACCTCCGCCTCCTGGGTTCAAGCAATTCTCCTGCATCAGCCTCCTGAGCAGCTGGGATTACAGGCATGTGCCACCATGCCTGGCTAATTTTTGTATTTTTAGTAGGGATGGGGTTTCACCATGTTGGTCAGGCTGGTCTCGAACTCCTGACCTCATGATCTGCCCGCATCAGCCTCCCAAAGTTCTGGGATTACAGGTGTGGGCCACTGTGCCCAGCCTAATATGAACTTATTTGGAAAAAGGGTCTTTAAATATATAATTAAGTATCCTGGATGAAGTCATCCTGGATTATACAGGTGGGCTCCGAATCCAATGACAAGTGTTCTATAAGCAACACACAGAGAGACACACAGAGAAGAGGAGGAAGGGCATGTGAAGATGGAGCCAGAGTCAGGAGCAATGCAGTCACAAGCCAAAGAACACCTGGAGCCACCAGAAACTAGAAGAGGCAAGGAATGGCATTTCTTTGGAGCTCCTGGAAGGTGGACAGCTCTGCCAACACCTTGGTTTCAGACTTCTTGCCTCCAGAACTATGAGACAATACATTTCTATTGTTCTAAGCCACGCAATTTGTGTTAATTTGTTATGGCCATTCTTGGAAACTTATACAGGGGCTAAGCATGGTGGCTCAGGTCTGTAATCTCAGCACTTTGGGAGGCTGAGGCGGGCGGATCACTTGAGGTCAGAAATTTGAGACCAGCCTGGCCAACATGGTGAAATCCTGTCTCTACTAAAAATACAAAAATTAGCCCAGGTACAGTGGCATGTGCCTGTAGTCCCAGCTACTCGAGAGGCTGAGGCATGAGAATCGCTTGAACCTGGGAGGCGGAGGTTGCAGTGAGCCGAGATCACGCCATTGCATTCCAGCCTGGGCGACAGAGCGAGACTCTGTCTCTAAATAAATAAAATAATAAAATAAAATAAAAGTATCCAGGCATGGTGGTGCTCGCCTATAGTCCCAGCTACTTGGGAAGCTGAGGATTGCTTGTGAGGATTGCTTAAGCCCAGGAGGTTAAAGCTGCAGTAAGCCATAATAGCGCCTGCACTCCAGTCTGGACAACAGGGCAAGACCCCGTCTCAAAGACAAACAGACAAAAGGCCCTGTCTCAAAATCAAACAGACAAAAAACCCTGTCTCAAAAACAAAACAAAACTAAAAAGGCCCTAAGCAGCGGCTCACGTCTGTAATTACAGCAGTTCGAAAGGCTGAGGTGGGCAGATTGCTTGAGCCCAGAAGTCCAAGACCAGTCTGGGCAATATGACAAGACCCCATATGTACTATTTTTAAAAAGCCAGGTGTGGTGGTGTGCACCTGTGGTCCCAGCTGCTTGGGAGGCTGAGGTGGAAGGGTCGTTTGACCCCAGGGGGCATAGGTTGCAGTGAGCCAAGACTGTACCACTGTACTCCAGCCTGGGTGACAGAGTGAGACCCTGTCTCAAAAACCAACCAACCAAATAAAAAAACCCAACAAAAAAATCTTATACCTTAAAAGATTGCCAACTTATAGTGGTTTGACTTACAATGTTTTCAACTTTATGTTGGGTTTATTAGAGTATTAAATGCGTTTTCAACTTATAATATTTTCAGCTTATGATACGTTTGTCTGGATATAGCCCCACTGTAAGTTAAGGAGCATTTGTATAGCACCCCGCCTCCCGTTAGCCTGTTAGTCCTGTGACCAGGGGCCCTTTGGTTCAACCTTTGCTGGGAATAAACCTTCAGTCTTCTACTGGGGTGAGAGCAGAGTAATTGGCTGAGATCTGAGGCTCTCATTGTATCTACTAGAGGCTTTTAACTAATATTCCAGTTTTCAGCCTTCCCCTCATTCCCACCTACGGTGGTACCTGGTGTCTTCACATGGGCCTTGCTGAGGTTCTCTGGTGCGAATTGTCTGGCTTTTTGTTGGCAAACCCCCTCCAGACCCCCAAACTTACAGGGTTACGATTCTCCTTTTTATACAGTAAAAATTCATTACCACTTGTATGACTCAGGGTTCTCCAGAGAAACAGAACCAATGGAATATATATAGAGATACATTAGAGGAGATTTATTATGGAGTTAGCTTACACAATTATGGAGGCTAAGAAGTCCCATGATATGCCATCTGCAAGTTGGAGGACCAGGAAAGCTGATGGGACAATTCAGCCTGAGTCTGAAAGCTCGGGAACTTGCACAGGGGTCAGGGGAGGGGACTGGTGTGTGCCCTGGGGTCCCAAGGCCCGAGGACCAGGAGCTCTGATATCTAAGGGCAGTAGAGGATGGATGTCTCAGCTCAAGAGAGTGAATTTGTGACTGGGTGCAGTGGCTTACACTTATAATCCCAGCACTCTGGGAGGCTGAGGTGGGCGGATCACTTGAGGTCAGGAGTTTGAGACCAGCCTGGCCAACATGGTGAAACCCTGTCTCTACTAAAACTACAAAAATTAGCTGGGTGTGGTGGTGCACACCTGTAATCCCAGCTACTCGGAGGCTGAGGCAGGAGAATTGCTTGAACCCGGGAGGCGGAGGTTGCAGTTAGCTGAGCTCATACCACTGCACTCCAGTCGGGATGATAGAGTGAGACCCTCTCAGAAAGAAAAAACAAACAAAAAAACCAGAGTGAATTTGCCCTTCTTCCATTGTTTTGTTCAATTTTGTCCCTCGATAAATGAAATGATGTTCTCCCACATTGGTGAGCGTGGATCTTTACTTAGTCTATCAATTCAAATGCTGATCTCTTCCAGAAACACCCTCACAGATACACCCAGAAATGTTTTATCAGCTATCTGGGCATCCCTTGGCCCAGACAAGTTAACACATAAATTAGCCTTCATGCTACCCATCTATCAGCTTTCCAACTTCCAAAATTGTAATCTCTCTCATCTGCTATCATTTTTCACTGTTTTGTGTGGTTTTGCCTTTATTTAAAAATACCTTTGACTGCCATTTAGTGGTGTTTTAGGAAGGAGAAGAGACAAATGAGTATACTCAATTACTTTAATCAGGAGACTCACATTCTTAATTTTAATTATTTAAGATTGGTTGCTGTAAGGAAGCTCATGCACTGTCTAGCGTGCCTCAGGCTTCCCAACTCCCTGCAGTGCTGCCCGAGGTCTGATTTGCACATTTATGTTCTCTACCTGGCTTCCTTCTGCAGTTATCACTGCTTTAGGTACCCTCCAGAGATCAGAATTCCAGAGAACCATGGCACCATGGCAAAGCGGGTATTTGGCAATGTAACTTCTGCCTAATTCTTCCCATTGAAAATATCCTGGAACTGGGCTAGAGAAGTAGAATGAATTAGAGTTAGGAAATTGGGGTAGGAGAGGAGGGAAATAAGGCTGGCTCCCCTTAGCTTGGTTGACTTTCTGATTCCTTAGTCGTGTAATCTACTGGCTCCTGTTTTCTTTCCTACTGCCTCTGTTTTCCCATTTGACTAATAGGCACAATCATCAATGCCCAGTGGGATGAGGTTGGCACAGTGAAATAAGACATGAGAAGCCTCTGGCTGGGCATAGTGGCTCATGCTTGTAATCTCAGCATTTTGAAAGGCCAAGGTGGAAAGATCACTTGAGCCCGGGAGTTCGAGACCAGCTTGGGCAACAGAGTGAGACCTCGTCTCTACAAATAATTTAAAAAAATTTTTTTGAGACAGAGTCTGGTTCTGTCACCCAGGCTGGAGTGCAGCGGCACAATCTCAGCTCACTGCAACCTCCGCTTCCCCAGTTCAAGTGATTCTCCTGCCTCAGCCTCCAGAGTAGCTGGGATCACAGGTGTCTGCCACCACGCCTGGCTAATTTTTGCATTTTTAGTAGAGATGGGGTTTCACCATGTTGGCCAGGCTGGTCTCGAACTCCTGACCTCAGGTGATCTGCCTGCCTTGGCCTCCCAAAGCGCTGGGATTACAGGCGTGAACCACCATGCCCGGCAAAAAGTAATTTTTTTTTAAGACATAAGAAGCTTCAACAGAAGGAAAGCTGGTGCTTGGCTATTTTCACCTTTATCTGCAGTGCAACATGTTATCTTGATTGACAATGAATTGTGATGCTCAGATATATCTACTCCCCATTGCAACTACCTACCTGGGCTCCACTGTTGGAAGGAGAGATCTTGATACTAAAAGACAATGATTTCGGAGTCCTGTTTTTGGAATTGGTGTCTCCAGCTGGGAAACCTGACCACCGCACTCTAGGTTCCTCAGCAGTCCCCATACTCATCTGCTCCAATATTGGAGAGTGTGGGAATTTTTCAGCTATGAAAGACACAAAAGGCAGCAAGAGGGATTCCAGGAGGAGCTACAGATGCAGAGGTGGTTGAGGGTGTTGAAATTGTGGGAAGGCCATTGTTTTGGACTGAGCTCCTGCACTAGGCCCCAGCAGACCAGCCCAAACCAAAATGGAGTCACTCATGCGAAATGGCATATAGTCGAACTGCAACTTTAAGGAAGCAGATCCCAAAATATACCAGTCTTTTTCTGAAAACAGGAAATTCCAGTCTACCTGAGTCAGTGTAATAAGGAACCCCTTCTACTTTACCTCTTACAGAAAGGCAACATGAACTAATCTGATGTTAATCAATTAATTTATTTCTATTGTTCTGTTTCCTTGTTCCCACTTTACAAACCCACTGTTCTGCCATTGCGCAGTGGGAGCTCTCATTCTGTTTTGTAGAATGGAAGCTCCCCTGATTCATGAATTGTGAATAGAAGCCAGTGAAATCTATAAATCTGTTGTAATTTTGCTTTTGACAAAGCCAGGGTCTTCGCTCATCTCTGTCTGCCAGGGAGCTTCAAAGGGGATACTGAGCAGTTGCTGTGTTGGGGGAGGGAGAAGGAGGTGGAACTTGCTACAATTCTCCAGTGAGAACCAACTAAGCACTTGGCAAAATATTCAGTTCCTTTTTCCATCCGTCCCCTTCTCCCTAAAGCTCCAGGGGCCCCTGAGAGATCTTCATACAGTGTAGGATGTCTGTCTGATCAGCTGGTTTTTTTTTTTTTTTTTTTTTTTTTTTTTTTTTTTTTTTTTGAGATGGAGTCATGCACTGTCACCCGGGCTGGAGTGCAATGGCACGATCTCGGCTCACTGTAACCTCCACCTCCAGGGTTCAAGCCTCAGCCTTCCAAATAGCTGGGATTACAGGTGCCCACCACCATGCCCAGCTAATTTTTTTTTTCCTTAATTTTTTTGTAGAGATGGGGTTTCACTATGTTGGCCAGGCTGGTCTCATGCTCCCGATCTCATGATCCGCCCGCCTTGGCCTCCCATAGTGCTGGGATTACAGGTGTGAGCCACTGGGTCCCTCCAGGCTGTTGGTTGGATTAAGTGGAATGGCTGCAGCCAGACCTTCCCTGACCTACCAGGGGCTGGGACCCAGGGAAATAGGGTCCAGTAATTCAGATCACAATTGTTCTAAAAGGTCAGCCGAGAGCGCCCACATCCTCACTGCCCCCAGGGCTGATTCCCCATGGTGCTGGTCCTGGGAAATGGGGGGCCAAGGGAAAAGCAGAATCTGACAGTCCCAAGGCCCTACCACCCCTTCCTCTTCTCTCCCCATCTTCCCTCTCCCCTGCCCTTCCTCCACCATCCCCCAGGAAGCAGTAGACACAATCAGCAACTTTTATTTATTTTTTTTAAATAAAAAGGCACTTTAGGGCTTTTACGGAGGAGGCTGAGGCCCATTAAGACACAAATTAAATCTTTGTGGGAACAGCCAGAGTGCGATTCCCTGCGTGAGGAAGGCCCCTCACTGGCACTGCTGCCCCCAGCCCCAGATTTCCATTGGCCTTGGGCCCGCTGCCCTCCTCTCTCCCCCCAGGATTAAAGTGCATCTCAGCAGCAAGAGGGGAAATTAATCAGTCTTTGTATTAAGTAGGTTGTATGGCAGGGCCGGAGAGTGGTAGGAGGAGAGAGAAAGAAGAAGCAGGTGAGGGAGCCAAGGAGTGAGGGGAGGGTGGAGGAAGGGAGTGGGGTCCTCTGCCAGACAGTCTACTGCTTTATTTAACTCTCTCAGCAAGTGCAGGAGGGAGTCACTATTGCTAGCCCCACTTTACAGATAGGGAAAACTGAGGTTTCACCAAGTTAAGTGACATGACCAAGGTCATGCTGCTAATGTCAGCTGGGATTTGAATCTCCTTTTAGAGGAGAGGGGAGAAGAAAAGGAAGAGAGAGAAGGCTGGGCACAGTGGATCACACCTGTAATCCCAGCACTCTGGGAGGCTGAGGCGGGTGGATCACCTGAGCTCAGGAGTTTGAGCCCAGCCTGGGCAACATGGTGAGACCTTGTCTCTACTAACAATACAAAAATTAGCCGGGTGTGGTGGTACACGCCTGTAATCCCAGCCACTCGGGAGGCTGAGGCGGGAGAATTGCTTGAACCTGGGAGACGGAGGCTGCAGAGAGCTGAGATTGTGCCACTGCACTCCCTCCCTGACAGAGGGAGACTCCATCTCAAAAAAAAAAAAGAAAAAGCAAAGGAGGGGGATACACCCATTGTTCCCCTTTCCTCATCCCGTCCCTCCACCCCAAGAGCATTGCTCTGCAGTGTTCAGGAGCTGGGAAGTCCTTCCTTCTTTTGAACTGCCCTTCCCTGTGACCAGTCACTCTTGAGGGGCCCACAGAGAAGGTGTGTTTTATCTGGGCGGAGCACTGGATGAGTAGGTGTGGGGAAGGGGCCACTAGCCAGTCTACCCAAGTAACCCCTTGGGAGCTGTGCCGGGTGCTGGAGTTTGGAAAAGGGGAAGGGGTAGAGATGGAAAAACCATTGTCCTTGGAGGCTCCTAGGTGAGGGAGTCGGGAGCCAGTGTGAGGTAGAGGGGCTGGGCTCCCTTTGCCTTCCTCCAACCTGTGCTGACCTGTCATTCATTTGTTCAACAAATGTTTATTCAGCACTTGCTGCGCTGCTGGTGGGAGGCTAAGTGCTTCAGTTAGAGAGCAATAAGAATGAGAATAATGCCATATTTCTTCTTTCTAAGAAGCATATTTTTCCCACAATTTTAACATTTCTGAAACTAGGAAGTGTCTTACAAGCAGCAAATGTTATATTTCCAGCAGTTTTTTTTTTCCTTAGACATACATAAAGTCATGGTGTGTCCAAACCATGACAGTTTAGATTTAATGAAAATTGGTAGTAATTGTGCTTATAGTGCTTACAACACACCAGTGACTGTCCTCACTGCTCTATGTGTATTAACTCATTGGGTCCTCCCAGCCATCTGAGGTAAGTATTATTACCATCTCCATTTTAGAGATAAGGAAACTGAGGCACCAGGAGGTGAATTCTTTTTTTTTTAAGACAAGGTCTCACTCTGTTACCCAGGCTCGAGTGCAGCCTCGACCTCCCGGGCTCAAGCAATCCTCTCCCCTCAACCTTACAAGTAGGTAGGACTACAGGTGAGTGCCACCATGTCTGACTAATTTTTTCTTATTTTTTGTAGAGATGCGGATCTTGCTATGTTGCCCAGGCTGGTCTCGAACTCCTGGGCTCAAGTGATTCTCCAGCCTTGGTCTCCCAAAGTGTTGGGATTACAGGCACGAGCCACTGCACCTGGCCAAAGAGGTGAACTCTTATCTCCTCGTCAAAAGTGGCCAGCACCATGGACTGCCTTGCAAACACTAATGCCAGGCTTGTAACCAGGCTTTCACAGTGCTACAAAGAGAACACCAGAGAGGATGCCCACCCTGGAAACCTCCCACCTGGAGAAGGCTGTGGGGGCCCTTCCAGTCCTCCCCTCTGTCCCTTCTCCTTGGTGTGTGGTCTGCAGTGATTAATCACAAAAGCACCTGTCACTCCTCTTAGCCTGACAGCTGTCAGCTCAGCCCAGGAGAGGGTGGGATGGAGAGTGGGGTGGGGGAGCCATGGAGAAACTCAAAGAGCTGAAAGTGGAGCATCTCTTCATTTCTCCTGGTCTGTCTCAAGCTGGGGAGGCACCTGCTGATGGGGAAGATTTTCAGTAGAGAGAAGAAAAGGGGAGAGAAGTTACTAGAAATCCCTCTTCCCTTACCACCCACACTCCAAAGCAGGCCAAAAGCCAACTTGAGAGGCAAAGGGCCTGGGATGTTGCTCCTCTCTCCGCCAAACCTGTGAATCTAGGCAAATCTCCAGCCCTCAGTTTCTCAATCTGGACAGTGGGATAAATTCTCCACATGGAGACCCTAGATGAGAGACTAAGAAATACCAATTTTCCAGGCCTTTCTTCTGCCTGTGTCTTCTCCCTCTGGACTACTCCCCACCCTGCCCCCTCCGCCCCCCCAACCCCACCCCACAACATTCAGTTCTACCCCCTCCCCAGCCTGACTCTGCCAAGTGCTGGGAAATGAAGATCTCACCTGCCAAAAGGAACTGGGAGGGGTGCCGAGGGCCCTGCCAGCAGCCCAGAGCTGTCAGGATGGCGATAATTAATTAATCAATCCATCCGGGGAGGCCCACGGCAGCCTCTCCTGGACACAGCACAGCAGACAGAGACAGCAGCTACTGCAACCAGGTTGCGGCCAGGGAGGCCCTGCCAACCCAGGCCACGTGAACCTCAGGTCCTGCAGTCTGAGCTGGGTAGGGGGAGTAGAAAGAAGGGGCTTGTCTTCCCATGCCTGGTGCATCTCACACTTGCTCATTCACTCAACAAATACTACTAAGCACCGGCTCTATGTCTTGGATCAGGTTTGCTGGAAGCAGAACCTGAGACAGGGATTCAGACACCTTTGCTTCCTCAGGGAGTGCTCACTTCTCAGGAATCCCTGGCAGAGGAGGAGGCTGAGCAAGGATGTGCTCTCAGCTACAGTCTAGCCTCGGCTTGATCCACAGAGGGCTCTGGAGCATACGCCACACTGTAAAGTTTTCTCCCCGTTTAAGAAGAAGGCCAGCCCTTCGCACTCTTCTCGGTTGGTCATTACCTGTGTGCTGTTGAGGGTGGGTAACCTCCAGGGCAAGGTGCTTCCCATCAGCAGATGGTGAGACCCCAGCAAAGGGGCAGCTGGGAGCCATTAGCAGCCAATATCCACAGTAGCTGAGGGGTGGGTGCACCGCGTGGGTGCAGGGGCTCCAGGCCTGGTATCAGCAGGTTGCACTACACCAGTGGTTCTCCAAGCGTGGCCTCTGGACCAGCAGTATCCGCATCCTGTGGAAAATGAAAAATTTCAAGTCCTATCTCAGAAATCCTGAATCAGACACCCTGGGTGTGGGACCCTACGAGCTCTGTTTTATTCTTAGCAGCCCCTCCAGGTGCTTCTGGTGCTTGCTCACTTTGGAGAACACTGAACCACAGGGTACAAGGGTGAGCAATAGAGTCGCAGTCTCAGTGCTCATGGGACTTAGAGCTAGTGGCTGATCGGCAGGTTGCACATGAGGCTATTTATGGGTTTGTGGACCCAGGTCTGTGACCGGTAGCTCAGCTAGTTTGACCAGGTTTTCCACATAGTGGGATACTCCCAAAGCTCCTGCCATGGACCTTCATTCTTGAAGTCATCTATAGCCTAGGACCCCTCTCTTTACACCCATTGTACAGTGTCCTTCCCTCAACACCCCACCGTGGTGCCACTATGAGGGGAGGACATTCATATTTTGACCAACGTGTTCTGAATCTCTTCTGGGCTCTTTCTTATAAGCTATGTCTTGGATTCCTCTCTGAAGCAGCTCCTGTGTTATAGACATTAGCATCCCCATTTCACAGCAGAGGAAACCGTGGCTCAGACTAACTTGTCTAAAGCGGCACTGTTAACAAGGGAAGAGGCCGGGCATAGTGGCTCATGCCTGGATTCCGAACATTTTGGGAGGCCAAGGTGGGGGGATTATTTGAGACCAGGACTTTTAGATGAGCCTGGGAAACATAGTGAGATCTTATCTCTCTAAAAAAAAACATACAACAATTAGCCGGGCGTGTTGGCGCATGTCTGTAGTTCTAGCTATTCCTGAGGCTGAGGTGGGAGGATTGCGTTAGCCCCAGAGGTTGAGGCTGCAGTGAGCTTTGATGACACAAATAAAATAAAATAAGGGGAAGAGAAACCAGGACTTTTGAATCCAAGCTCAGCTACTGTGTTCTGCTAGAAATAATTTTGGCAGAAGCCAGTAATGTGGGTAACCTTCAGGTGAGGGGAGTGGTGGGACAAGGGACACAGGAGCCTTCTGGGGCACTGGAAGGACCATATCTTGATCTGGGTTGTGGTAACACACTTGTATGCATAGGTTAAAAAGTCACTGAGCTTTACACCTAGGATTTATGCATTTTATTGTATGTAAATTATACTTCATTTTTTAAAATGCAGAAACCAAACCCTGAACAGTCACAAAAAGACAAATACTGTATTATTTAACTTATTGAGGCATCAACAGTGGTCAAACTCACAGAAACAGAAAGCAGAATGGTGGTTGCCAGGAGCTGTAGGGAGAGAGGAAGGCTGAGTTGTTTTTTAATGGGTACAGAGTTTCTATTTTACAAAATGAAAAAGTTCTGGAAAGTCGTTGCTCAGCAATATGCGTATACTTAACTCTACTGAGTTGTACACATAAAAATGGTTAAGATGGGACAGGCATGGTGCCTCATGCATGTAATCCTAGCACTTTGGGAGGCTGAGGCAAGTGGATTGCTTGAGTCCAGGAGTTCAAGACCAGCCTAGGCAACAGGGCAAAACCCTGTCTCTACAAAAAATACAAAAATTAGCTAGGCATGGTGGCACGCCTATAATCTCTGCTACTAGGCAGACTGAGGTGGGAAGATTGCTTGAGCTCAGGAGCCAGAGGTTGCAGTGACCTGAGATCACGCCACTGTACTCCAACCTGGGTGACAGAGCCAGAGCCTGTCTCAAAAAATAAAAAATAAAAAATTATATATTACATGTATTTTATCACAATTAAAAAAATTTTTTTAAATCCTTAAAAATCTTGCTTTGGGATGCTCCATGAAGTAGAGGCACTAGATAATAGATTAGATGGCTGGTCTTCAATAGCACCAACTGGGGATTCGCCTCCCGAATGAACTGGTTAGAACTTTAGACTCTTGAAGTCAGCAAAGGCAAGCGTGCTCTCCTATACCCCTGGTGGGTGTTTCATCCTATGCGGAAACCCCTTCTGGTGACGGGAGCTCACTCCATCCATGCTGAAAAGTAATGCAAGATAGTGCTGGATACTTAGAAGACACAGACAAACACGAAGGATGCCTGTCCTTCTTTGCAGAGCTCTATTAGAAAGTCTCCTCGTATGCAGCTCCTTGGGAGGCTGTGGCAGGAGGATCAGTTGAACTCAGGAGGCGGAGGTTGCAGTGAGCCGAGATCACACCACTGCACTCCAGCCTGGCGACAGAGCGAAACTCCATCTCAAAACAAAAACAAAAACAAAACAAACAAAAAAAGAAAGTATCCTTGTATGAAGCCCAAAACTCTGCCCTTGGTCCCTGTTCCGAACCTTTAGCGCCATGGAGTATGAGTAACGCCTCACACAGGACCACCCTGCAGGGTTTTGTTTTGATTTGCTTTGGTTTTCCAGCCCCGCACATTTGAAACTATTTCTTCTTTGCTGGACACATACTTCTGGTGCCAGGCATGGCACAATCATACGGAGATCTGACCTCTGCCTCTGTGTCCTGTTGCCCAGTGAGTCAGTCAGCACAATGGGTGTCAGGAGTATTCCTTAGCTAACATGGAAGTGACTGCAGATCAAATAAACATATCCACTAAACCCAACCTAAATGGATCTCTTACTCAAATTCCCCTGAGCTGGATCCCATAAATGCCCATGGCCACTCCAGTACCACCCAACACAAGGGAAAGTGTGATGAGGAGAAAGTTAGAGTGGAAAAGAGACAGGGATCTTAGCTGATCGTGGTTCAAGTTTCTACATTTGCAAATTGTATAAAGCCATATGACCACATGCACATGTTTGCTAAAGCCCTTCTGAGGATCTTGGAAGGGGCCTATGTAAGTGAGTGGCCCCGAAGCACAAGCTACGTTAGCTACATGGCAAATCCAGCTCTGTCCATGGACTGTGAGACCGTGGAGGATGGGGCCACCCTGCAGGTTTTTGACGCTGATCCTCCTCACCCCTGCCCCTATCCCCAGGCTTCTCTTTTGCTGGGTAAATATGATCAGTGCCTTCTGTGATTCCTCAGAAATAGCTCCCTGCTTCTGGTCTGACCTGGTGTGGGTGGTAGTTTGTCTACATTCCTTTAGAAGGGCCCGGAACTGAGTGACAGCTTGCTGATTGCATCTGCCAGAGCAGGATATTCAACTCCACGCATCCATTGATTCCCTCAAATGGCCTTGGGACCAAGGTGTCACAGTTAGGCACTGCCCATCCTTCATTCATGGATTAACCTGGCAACAGTTTCAGAGTGTTTCGTTTGCGCCAGGCCCCGAGGTAGGCCCCGGGATGCAGAGACAAACGGGAGAGTCCCTGCCCTTGGGGAGCTTACACCTTCCACTTGCCTAGCTGCAGCTATAACCTCATGACTCCCTCTGCCCCCATCCTGTTCCCACGAACTTAGCTTTTAGCTCCAATCCCAGAGCCTTCCACAGAGCCTCAACTCAATTTCATCTTATTTGATTTGCTCCATTTGACCATTCTGCCAAAATCATTTTGGATCTTGTTTCTGCGTGCCCTGTCCTCTCTCTCCTTCCTGGCTCTGTGTCATCCACGAAGGTGATAAGCCTGCCTGTTATGTCTTCATTGCAGTCCCTGATAACAGTGTTCGACTGCCCAGGCTGAGGACAGAGCCTGGAGGCACTAGGAGTTTCCCTCCAGGTGGACACAGATTCCTTAATCAGTACCCTTAGGAGACAGTGGTTCAATCCACCTAATTACACAGTCTCCCAGGCATGCTTGTCCATTTGTTCTCAAGAACATCACAAGAGTCCTTGTCACATTTCTCAGTGAAAACAAGACACATCACATCTGACATGGTTTCCTTTTTTTCAGGCTGGCAACCCTGTCAAGAGAAGAGTGGATTCTGTTTTCCAGTCACCAACACCAAACTTTTTTTCTCAACTTTTTGCTGAAGAATGTATTTGGAAAAGTCCCCACATCATAACTGTACAGCTTGATGACTTTTCACAAAGTGACCCACCATCTATTCATCACCCAGATCAAGAAACGGAACAATACCACCCTGCCCCCTTGAAAGTGCCCTCATTTCTCCTTTCTGTCACCTCCCCTTGCCGGGAGTAACCCTCGTGTGACTTCCAACACCACAGACTAACTTCTCCCATTTTTGAACTTTGCATAAATGAAATCACACGGAATGTATTCTTTTGTATTTGCCTTTTTTTCAACATTATATGTGAAATTCATTGTATGCTATCATAGATGCTTACTCTCATGGGTGCATAATATTCTATTATATGAATATGCACAATTTATTTATCCATTCTACTGGTGATGAGTGTTCTTCCAGTTTAGGGCTATTATGAGTCATGCTGCTATGACCATTTTGTTATTTATAATGTGGTGCACGTAGGTACTCCTATGTTGAGTCTGTACCTAGGAGTGGAATCTCTGGGTCATGATGTATCCATTTTGCAGCTTTGCCAGAGTTTTGGAAAGTAGTTGCACCATTTTATATTCCCACCAGCAATACACGAATCTTACCAACATTTGGTATTGTTAGTCTTTTAAATGTTATCCCTTCTATAGCATAAAGTGATAGAAGTGATATCTCACTGGATTTGTATTTCCCTGATGACTAATGATGTAGGGCCCTTTCCATGTGCTTACTGGCCATTTGGATAGCCTCTTTTGTGAAGTGTCTGTTTAAATCTTTTGCTCATTTTTCTATCGGATTGTCTGCCTTTTTCTTATTTATTTGTAGGAGTTTCTTTTTTACATTCTGGATATGCACTGACTCTACTCTTAACCTCAGCCAATTATTTTTGCAAATGAGTATATTTGATGGCAGGAGGCAGCTGGAGAGTGAGCATTGCTTTAGTGAGAAGCTGAATCACGGAGGAGCTGGTGATTCCAGTTGTCATTGTTCATAATCAGGATGCCATGTTTTTCTTGAAGAGTGATGAGGCTGTATGCAAGACGCAAGAATCCAGAAACAACATGTTGAGGGTAACAGGGCAAACCCAATAAGTTGGTGGGGCGAGATGGCAGGGGAGGGCATCACAGTGTCATGAAAGACTTTGAGGTTAGTTGTCAGAAATGCTGAGCTCAGGCCCTGGCCTCACCACTTCTAGATGTGTGATCTTGGATAAATCACTTTGCCTTTTTAAGCATCTGTTAGGGGATTCTGGATAATAGATAATAATACCCATTTTACAAGGTTTTCTGGGGTTAAATTAGAAAGCCTATAAAAATGTAATATTTTATGCAAATGTCAAATATAGCTTGCATTTGGGAGGACTGCAGAAGTCTGGCTTAATTTAGTAACTGCTCAATAAATATGCATTGTTATGTTTCTAGGTATACCAGGTAAACAATCTAGTGATAGAGAGTCTGATGTCAGATTACCTGAGTTCAAATACACTTTCTGTCACTTGTTAGCTGTGTGTCATTAGGCAAATAGCATCTTTGCACTAGTTTCCTTAGGACAGGATCTGTGTGAATTAAATGAGATAATTTATATAAAGATAAAAAATAATTTATGTATTGACCCATACCAGGCTCACAGAAGGCACACAAATGTTAATTATTGATCAGTAGCTTACTTATATCATCTCACATTTTGAACTGAACGAAGCAGAGTTTGTGCTGTCGTCACTTTGCACATGAGGAGAGGTTAAGACAACTGCCAACACCACATGTCCTGTAATTGCTAGAGCTGGGATGTGAACCCAGGCCTCTGTGGGTCTGTTGCAGTCCAGTGCATCTAACTGGACTGCTCTCCAGCTCATATTTGTCCATCCTACTTCCAAGAACACCAGGAAAGCCTTTGTCAGATGCCTCCCTGGATTTCCCAGGATGGAGGGAGGGGAGTGGAAGAGGGGACGCAGCTGCAGGGTGGGTTGGGCATGACTGGTCTGGTGTATGGAAGGGGCTGAGAGATTGAGGCTGGTAATTCCACGAGCCCTAAGCTGCAGATTCATCAGGAGCCCCGCATCGGGGGGCTCTCCTGAGCCCCATGCCCTGCAGCCCGGGATGGCCCCGAAGCTTTCCGTAATGAGCCTGCCACATGGCTGGACAGAGACTTATGACTTCTGGTGGCTGGACTGCCTCCTCCCGCTTGTCCTCCCTGGTTATTTATCACATTTGTCTCTCTCGAGAGGCAGGGCCATCGCTTACACTGTCCAGAACAGGGAACGCAATAAAGCCAGTTCTACGGGAGGCTCTGAGCCCTGCCCCCTTCACTGAGGGTAGGGAGGAGGCAGAAGGGCCCTCCTGGTGGGGGTGAGGGAAGGTCCCAGCAGCAATGCCAGCCTGAGTCCAACTACTTAGGAGGTCTCTAGCAGCATTGCCACCACTGTAGTGATGGATATCACTCTCCCCTCCAAGCTAAACTGGCCCTAGCAGGATCAATAACAGCATCCCCACACCCACTCATGCTGTTACCCCCACACCACCCTGGGCACTGCCGCCATCAATAAGACCAGTGGTGTCACTGGTGACATCACCATCATCCCGCTGCAGTCAGTGTCACCACTACCAACATTATCACCCACAGGAAGGTCATCGCCAGCCTGGCTTCATTATCCACTTTAGCTTGGCTCAGAGAAACAAACAAATCAGAATTTTCACAGCTGTTTCGGCCTCCACTCCCAACTTCTGCACCACAGGGAACCTCCACAGAAGGGTCCTGAAGGCAGTGTCCTCCTTGTCTGGCATCCCTGGTTCTGTGGAGGCAGACTAGGGTCGTGAGAAGAGCTGGACTCTAGACAACCTGATCTTGGACTCCTCTGTGCCACCAACTAGATGAGATGCCCGGAGCCAGTGCCTCAGTAGTCTTATCTGTAAGGTGGGGATAGTGAAATTCACCTCACCAGGTTACTGTAGGGATATGTGTTAAGTATATGGTACATAGTGGGTGTTTAATAAGTAGCACATACAATGAGGATCATAGTTATCATTATTCCAGGGCAAAACTGCTCTCCTAGACACTCAGTTCCCTGAATGGCGGCCTCCTTGCCTCTGCCCAGAGACTCTCCTGAGCCTCCCGCTGTCCTGGTCACCTAGCTCAGGACGGTGACTTCTCTCCCCATCTCCTGCTGCCTGACCCAGTTTCTGTGAAAACCCATGTGTCTCATGGAGCAGAGATGGCAGAGTCACATCTACAGGTCTCATCGTCCTATTAGGACAACATCAGGGTAAACATTAGTTATTCACAAACCCAATTACATTTTGATTACTCTGACCCAAGTGAGATTGGGGTTACTCTCACTCCGCATTTATTTTTTGGTACAAGCTTCTTAAGTTGCCAGGAGAGGAAAACAGCCCCATTGCCTCCCACTCTACCCGGGCAGGAATCTTCTCCTGGGTCCCTTATTTTCTTCTCCTTCCCTGTTCCTAAACGCAGCTGTATCTGGGCACTTGGTCATTCAATGGGGGAGCAGAAGGGGCCAGTCCAGGGAGACAGGGAATTTCAGTTAGAGGGAAGGGAGAACTTCTAACAGGGAAGGGGGCAGGGGAGGACGGGAAGGGAAGGCGGAGTGCCTTTGCCCAGCTGGGGAGACTTGGGAGCTGTGTGCATTCGGGGCCAGGTGGTGGGCTGACCTCCCGATGCCTAGGATGCACCGCCACAGTCTAGGCTGTGCCTCTGGTTGACATGTTCAGACTTGAACTCTGGATCTTCCATGAAACCTGCCTCTCCCATAGTCTTCTCCATCTCAGTAAAGCCTTCCAGTGGCTCAGGACGAAACCCTTGGTGTTGCCCACAGCTCCTTTCTTTCTTTTTCTTTTTTTTTTTTTTTTTTTTTTTTTTTTTTTTTTTGAGATAAGAGTCTCACTCTGTCACCCAGGCTGGAGTGTAGTGATGTGATCTCAGCTCACTGCAACCTCCACCTCCTGGGTTCAACCGATTCTCCTGCCTCGGGTTCCCTAGTAACTGGGATTACACACATACACTAACATGCCTGGCTAATTTTTGTACAGAAGGGGTTTCACCATGTTGGCCAGCCTGGTCTCGAACTCCCAACCTCAGGTGATCTGCCCACCTCAGTCTCCCAAAGTGCTGAGATTACAGGCGTGAGTCACTGCTCTGGGGCCACAGCTCCTTTCTTTCACTCCAATGCACTAGTGAATCCTTTGGCTCCACCTCAACCTATGTATCTCACCAGCTCCACGACTCCCACCCCCTGGTCCAATCCATTGCCAGATGACTGCAGTCCCCAGGTGTCTCTCCCATGATAGTCCATTCTCAACACAGCCACCAGAGTGGCCCTTTTCAGTGTGTGTTGACCAAGTCACTTGGCCATTTGAAATGCCACAAGGGGTTTCTTTCTCTCAGAGGAAAGCCTGAGTCCTTGCAATGTCTCCCAGGCCACCCCCCGCTCCTTGACCAGGCCCCCCACACACCCCTGCCTGCTCTCTGGCCAGGCCCCCATGTCCCCCTGCCCGACTCTGGTCAGACCCCTATGACCCCCTGCCTGCTCTCTGGCCAGGCCCCCGATGTGACCCCTGCCCTCTCTCTGGCCAGGTCTCCCACACACCCCTGCCTGCTCTCTGGCCAGGCCCCTGCACCCCCCTGCCCGCTCTCTGGCCAGGTCTCCCACATACCCCTGCCTGCTCTCTGGCCAGGCCCCTGACGTGCCCCTGCCCACTCTCTGGCTAGGCCCCCAACGTGCCCCTGCCTGCTCTCTGGCCAGGCCCCCATGTCCCCCTGCCCGACTCTGGTCAGACCCCCATGTTCCCCTGCCCACTTTCTGGCCAGGCCCCCGATGTGACCCCTGCCCGCTCTCTGGCCAGGTCCCCCACGCGCCCCTGCCCACTCTCTGGCCAGGTCCCCCACGCGCCCCTGCCTGCTCTCTGGCTTTGCCTGCATGGCTCTTCCCTCATGCTCTGCTCTAGCCACGAAGATGCCAAGCAGTCTGGCCTCTGGCTTTGGCACTTGCTGTTCCTGTGGTTGGGACACCTTCCTCACAGATAGCCACATGCTTGTGCCTCCCCTGCTTCAGACCTCCACTCCAGAGTCACCTCACCAAAGAAGCCATCTCCGTCTGCCAGGTCCTAGCAGAAAGCAGAAGGCCACTCAGATTCACATCCTGTGAGGAGAGTCTACACAGGTGTGGGCGGGGGGTTTGGAACCCACAGGGATAGTGCAGGACCCCCAGGCAATTGACTGGGGAGCGGAGGGAAGGGTGGGTGCGGCTGTCGCAAGGCCAGACAGGATGTGGAGGTTGTGGGAGGCAGCTGTTAGAGAATCCCAAAATAAAAAGGGCTCTCTGGAAAGGACGACCAGACAGAAGCTGAGATCCTTGGTCAAGGGAAGCATCCAACCCTTTGCTTCTGGGCTTCTCGGGGACTCCCCACTGGCTGAATTCCTGGAAGCCAGAGGGCAGGGAACTGGGTGGTGCAGTCTGCGCAGGCCAGCCTCCCAGGGCACAGACCTGGGTGAAGAAGGGTAGAGAGTGGGTCTGGAGGGGCAAAGGGAGCATGTTCATTCAGGTCATCATCTGAATAGTGACCACATTATTTAACCACCACCCCCAGTACTCCATCCCTCTTCCTTATTTTCTCTCTTTGTTTGAGATGGGATCTTGCTATGTTGTGCAGGCTGGTCTCTAATTCTTGGGCTCAAGCGATCCTCCCACCTCAGCCTCTGGAGTAGCTGGGATTACAGGTGTGAGCCACCATGCCCAGCTCCTGCTTGTTTTTCTGTATATCACTTAATATCTTCTTAAAATATCCATAATTTTTCTCCTTACTCACTGGATTGTAAGCTCCACAAAGCTGGGGTTTTTGTCTGTTTTGTTCATGAATGCATCCCCAGTGCCTAGAACAATGTCTGGTATATCATAAATGCTCGATAAATGTATGCTCAAGGAGAGAATCAGTGACCAAAAGAGGGAGGCAGTAGTGGGGAGGGGCCAGGTGACAGCTAATGTGGCCTGAGGTCTCTTCCTACAGCCCAAGGTCTCTGGGTTTCACTCTGGAACTTGCCATTCGTAATAGAGAAAGAATGCATTTGTTGTTCAGGTAATTGGTAGTAACTGACAGTAATTTCAAGTAATTAAGCACTAATTAATTCAATGAGTCAGTAATGTATTTATTTATGGTATCTGTGTTTGTTCCCTTATAAATATTGCTATTACTTTTGTCAGGTCATTAAAATCCACTGGGAAAGTCACTGAGGTCCCAGGAGATTGTGGAAGCTTGGCTTGGCCTGGGCCAAGAATGAGCTCTGGGATGGAGGCTGGACGAAGGCCCTGGGCTGGAGCTCATATAGGACGGGCTTAGATACTGGTGAGGGGTTGTACGTGTGTTTAGCTGATGTTAGTTTGGGGCTGGGGAATGAGATGATCAATCACAAAATCCTTTCCAAGTTATTGACTTCTCTTTTATTCCCCTTCCCAATTCAGAAGTATTCTTTTAGGCTGTAATACATGAGGTTCATTGGGGACACTGGCTATAGACAGTCCTCTCCTCCCCAACTTCTTTTCCAAGGAAACAGCAGTGTCCCGAGCCCCTGGACCTCTGCCCTGGGGTCTGATCCTCTTGGCACTAGACCACCCAATTATGGGCTGGATAGAAGATGGAGAAGGAGAGGAAAGGAGATCTTGAAGGACCCAGAGCAGGACCTGAAGGGGGTGGGGAGAGCAGAGGAGATCCTGAGCTCAGAAGAGGCAAGCTTTGGGGGTCTTGGTGACTTCAGGCCAGGCAGGTCCCATAGATGGGCTGGCCTGGAAGGACAGCGTGACGGCACTCACAGAAGACATCACCCCCATCTTTCTGGATTCCCAGTCCACACTCCCCCAATACCCTCAAACTAGTAGTGTCAAATGTTAGGGTTTCTCAGAGGCCAGGGTTTTATAAGCTCCCCAGAACTGCTATTCCTTTTCCTGGTGCGGCCTTTCCTCCTCCAAAGTGACAGGGGGGAGGCATTAAGGCACAGACCGTGGAGTCAGATGACAAGGGGTCAGATGCTGGGCGTGATGTGTTGGGCAAGTGACTTAATATTTCTGAGCCTCAGTTTTGTCACCTGTGAATTAGGGATAATGATAGTATCTGCCCCACAGAGTTGTTAAAATATTTAAATGTGCTTGTGCCCCTAAAGCACTTAGCCCACATGACCTGACAGGTAGGAAGTACTCAATTCACATTAGTTACTAGAATGGCTGATGTAGGTGACTGGCCCCCTGTGACTCACCTTGTGTGTTCCAGTTTGAGCTCACCTCTAACCTCAAAGAAGCTTCTATCCCTTTTGGTCCTGGCCAGTCTTAAGAATACTGCTTCCAAGGGCTCAAAAGTTTCCCCACTTCTTTCCTTCTAGATCTGCAGTGGGCACCTTCTTAGCAGCAGACCTCTACTCCTGGCTCCCAAATGTTTGCAGAGATTCTCTTCCCTCTGCCTCTGCACCTCCCCTGCTGCCCAGTCTTTGGTGCCCAGCTGCACGGTGCCCTCCAGCTTCAAGTTTCTTTTCCTTTTTTTTTTAAATTATACTTTAAGTTCTGGGATATATGTGCAGAACTTACAGGTTTGTTACATAGGTATACATGTGCCATGGTAGTTTGCTACACCCATCAACGCGTCATCTAGGGTTTTTTGTTTGTTTGTTTGTTTGTTTGTTTTGAGACAGAGTCTCACTCTGTCATTCAGGCTGGAGTGCAGTGGCCCGATCTCAGCTCACTGAAACCTCCACCTCCCGGGTTCAAGCGATTCTCCTGCCCCAGCCTCCCGAGTAGCTGGGATTACAGGCACCTGCCACCACGCCTGGCTAATTTTTGTATCTTTTTTTTTTTTTTGAGGCGGAGTCTTCACTCTGTCGCCCAGGCTGGAGTGCAGTGGCACCATCTCGGCTCACTGCAAGCTCCGCCTCCCAGGTTCGCGCCATTCTCCTGCCTCAGCCTCCTGAGTAGCTGGGACTACAGGTGCCCGCCACCGTGCCCGGCTAATTTTTTGTATTTTAGTAGAGACGGGGTTTCACCGTGTTAGCCAGGATGGTCTCGATCTCCTGACCTCGTGATCCGCCCGCCTCGGCCTCCCAAGGTGCAGGGATTACAGGCGTGAGCCACCGCGCCCGGCCAATTTTTGTATCTTTAGTAGAGACAGCGTTTCACCATGTTGGCCAGGCTGGTCTGGAACTCCTGACCTCAGGCGATCTGCCCACCTTGGCCTCCCAAAGTGCTAGGATTACAGGCATGAGCCACTGTGCCCAGCCCTGTCATCTAGGTTTTAAGCCCTGCATGCATTAGGCATTTGTCCTAATGCTCTCGCTCCCCTTCAAGTTTCTTACAGCATCTCTATGACCCACTGCCCCCAGCAGTCTTGCTCAGTCCCTCTGTCTCTGTCTCACTATCTCTGACTCTGTCCCTGTCTTCTTTGTCTCTCGTTTCCCCTTCCCTCTCCCACTTTGTTCTCTCTGTCTCCCTTAATTAGCAGTACTCTGGAACAGAAGTGTTTTTATTATGTTTTATTTATTGAATGGCTTTCCGTTTCCTATTCTTAATTTAAAAGGCAGATCAATAAAATGCTTTATATTCCTTGTTTAAAACAAAACAAAGCTAAGTTAAGTTGTTCTTTGTTCATGTGGCTCTTCTTTGCTTATTTCTTTCTCTGTCGGAAGAAAAGGTTCCTCACCCACGTTCTCCTCATTGACAAAAACACTTAATTCATTCACTGGTTTATTCACTCAGTAAATTATTCAGTAAGAGCCCCAGTTGTGGGCCAGGCACTGTGCTGGACTCAGGGAGTATATTAATCTGTTTTCACACTGCTATAAAGAACTGCCCGAGACTGGGTAATTGATAAAGGAAAGAAATTTAATTGACTCACAGTTCAGCATGGCTGGGGAGGCCTCAGGAAACTTAAAATCATAGTGGAAGGCAAAGGGGAAGCAAGGTATCTTCTTCACAAGGCGGCAGGAAGGAGCATGAACACAGGAGGAAGTACCAAACACTTATAAAACCATCAGATCTCGTGAGAACTCACTCACTATCACGAGAACAGCATGGGGGAAACCACCTCCATGATCCAATTACCTCCACCTGGTCTCTCCCTTGACATATGGGGATTATGGGGATTGTAATTCAAGATGACATTTGGGTGGGGACACAAAGCCTAACCATATCAGGGGACGTGGAGATAATATAAAGCAGTATTCCTGCCCTCAAGGGCTCCTATCTAGCTTGGGAAACTGATTTGGACACCAGGACATGCCAGAAAATATTAGAGCTGCTATGTCAATGTGTATGGTGTATGGATGTGGTGCAAGGGGGTGGGGAAGGCTTCCTGGGTGGAGAGCAAGTTGGGCTTAGAATTCAAATGTGAATAGATGTCTTGACTTGGGTCCACCCAGAAGCAGATCCTAAAACAAGGAAATGAGCGCAAGTAGTTAATTTGGGAGGATCCCAGGGAGCACTGGCAGGAAAATGGGGAAGAGAGACCTGGAAGAAAGGGAGGAAGTCAATACAGAGTACATCAGTGAGAGGTTGCCATTTTGGGCAACTAGGGCTCAGTTCCTCTGGGATCCTCTGGGATAGTGTGTAGAACATACCTTAGAGTTATCCTAACTGAGTGGTGAGGGATTTGGGATATTTACACTCTTGTCACCTGCCATCCATCACGGATGAGGGCTGTCTTGGGGAGGCATTAATTACCTCACAGTTCTGGCCTGCTGCACAGATGGCAACATGGACTCTAGTGGCCAGAGAGAGCCTTCAAGCAAAGAAATGCAGGTTGTAGCAGTCAGGCTAGTGTGCACTGAAGCCATAAGAATGAAGGAGTGTGGGCCGGGCACCAATATCACCTGCTATGGCAGGTGCTGGGGGAAGGGATGGGCATTCCAGACAGGTGGAAAGTGTGATCGAGGGCAAAATATGGGGTGACCCCAGGAGGCCACACAAAGTTTTGTGTAGTTCCAAAATTCAATTTCAGGAAGTCTGCCTTTGTGTAGCCTGGGCCTCAGCTCCCTCATTTATAGAAAGGTGATAAAAATACTTTCCCCACTCACCCAAGATGATTTGCACAAAGCCTCCAGCTTGGACCCTGCCGAACAGAGCCCAGTTCAGCCCTTTCCTTAAATTCCTCCACCTCGTCTCCTGCCAGCCTGCAAGCCCTGGATATGCGAGGCTATTTATGATGCCCTGTCGATATCTGTCTTGGCGGAGGAGCGTGGAGGGGACGGATGGAGCCTGGGGTCCTATCCATCAGTCACTTGGCTGCAATCTCTAAAGAGATTTTAATTGTGAGCTCAGATTTACTCCAGTCATCAGCAGCGCCCGCCTGCCTCTTTACCAGTAGAGAGTGAGGCCTGCAGGCCCTCTGTGGTTTGCCAAATAGACGTCTTGTAGCAACGCTGAGGAAATATTTGCTGCAGTGAAACAATGTGCCTGGTGGAAAGCAATCGCCCTAAATCGCCCCCTGACAGCCCGCCAGAGCCCTACCAGGGGCTCCTTCCACTATGCGCTCAGCTTTTTCTCCAGAGCTGTGCTTCTGCTACCTACCCAGGGAAGAGGATGATGGCCTCAAACCTGAATTGGAGGGAAACTGAAGCAGGGGCAGCATTCCCCCTCTTCTGGGTCATGTGACAGAGGGGACAGTAGGAGAACAAGGTGGCAGGGGTGGAGGGTAGTGTGGAAGCCCTGGGTTAGAAAGACCTGGACCAGGCTGGGCGTGGTGGCTCACGCTTGTAATCCCAGCACTTTGGGAGACGGAGGCAGGCGGATCATGAGGTCAGGAGTTCGAGACCAGCCTGGCCAGCATAGTGAAACCCCATCTCTACTAAAAAAAAAAAAAATACAAAAATTAGCCAGGTATGGTGGTGCACACCTGTAATCTCAGCTACTCTGGAGGCTGAGGCAGAAAAATTGCTTGAACCTGGAAGGCAGGGGTTGCAGTGAGTTACGATCGTACCACTGCACTGTAGCCTGGGCGACAGAGTGAGACTCCATCTCAAAAAAAAAAAAAAAAGCAAGACCTGGACCAGGTCCATCCTGAGCCAAAGGTCCAGGGGATGTTAGCCCCTTTCACAGCTAACAACCCCTGGGTTAAGAGAAGTGAGCCTGAGTTTGTGCAGCAAGCGGTGATGGGAATCTCAGCTTTGGCCCTCTGGGTTTTTGCTTAAGGTTATGTCTTTGGCCCCCCAGCATCCCTTTCTGAACTCTCTTTCCTATGCCTCTGCAGGGGACCAGGGCCCCTTCACCATCAGTGTTTGCTTTGGGGAAATGATCTACTTCCAAAGCTTGTGCCTCCGAGTGAGTTTCAGTGGCCTCCTCTCCCAGAGGTGGCCAAAGTCTTCTCTCCACATGTCGGGTCAAAGTGCTTATATCCTGATAAAAGGAGAACCTCTGGGGGAAAGGAGAATGAGGAACAGGAGATGGAAGAGGAGGAGGAGGAGTGGGGGCAGGAGTGGACAAGAGACCCTTCCTAGACTGGAAAGTCACTCAAGGAGCTTCCTGTTCTGCCTTCAAGACAGAATGGCCTAAGTGCATATTCCCTTTAAAGCAGCAGGCTATTTTTGTAGAATTTATCCAACAGAAGCAAAACAAATAGAACAAAACCACCAGCCCACAGGAACAGCATACTTGACATCTATTGTCACATTGCTGGTGATAGCAAAAACCCAGAAACCTGAATGTCCATTGATAGAGGCATGGTTAAATACGTTTTTATGGTCCAATTTTTGAATATCATGATGCTGTTAAAAAGGAAGTAGGCTTGCTGCAGTGGCTCATGTCTATACTCCCAGCACTTCGGGAGGCTGAGGTGGGTAGATCACTTGAACCCAGGAGTTGGAGATGAGCTTGGGCAACATGATGAGAACTCATCTCCACAAAAAATACAAAACATTAGCCGGGCATGGCGACATGCACCTATGGTCCCAGCTACTTGGGAGGCTGAGGTGGGAGGATCACCTGAGCCTGGGAGGTCAAGGTTGTGATGAGGCGTGCCTGTGCCCTCCAGCCTGGGTTACAGAGTGAGACTCTGTCAAAAAAAATTAATGAATTAAATTTTAAAAAGGACGTATATCTAATTGTTGACTCACAAAGTTGTACATGAAAAAATCAAGTTGCAGAATGATAAGTGTATTTGGGTCCCATTAAAAAAATCTGGGCCAGGTGCGGTGGCTCACACCTGTAATCCCAGCACTTTGGGAGGCCGAGGCAGGAACATCACAAGGTCAGGAGATCGCGACCATCCTGGTTAACACAGTGAAACCCCGTCTCTACTAAAAATACAAAAAATTAGCCGGGCATGGTGGCAGGCACCTGTAGTTCCAGCTACTCGGGAGGCTGAGGCAGGAGAATGGTGGGAACCCGGGAGGCAGAGCTTGCAGTGAGCTGAGATCGTGCCACTGCACTCCAGCCTGGGCGACACAGCGAGACTCCGTCTCAAAAAAAAAAAAAAAAAAAAAATCGGTATGTGGCTGGGCGTGGTGGCTCATGCCTGTAATCCCAGCATTTTGGGAGGCCCAGGTGGGTGGATCACATGAGGTCAGGAGTTCAAGATGAGCCTGGCCAACATGGTGAAACCCCGTCGCTACTAAAACTACAAAAATTTGCCGGGCATAGTGGCGGTCACCTGTAATCCCAGCTACTGGGGAAGCTGACGCTTGAACCTGGGAGGCAGAGGTTGCAGTGAGCTGAGATCGTGCCACTGCACTCTCCAGCCTGGGTGACAGAGTGAGACTGTCTCAAAAAAAAAAAAAGTATGTGTTTGTGGATAGGTAAGAAAAAGCACAAACATGGAGAAGAGTCATATTAAGATTAGGGCCAGCTGTGAATAAAAGGAAAAAAAGACCACAAAACAACAATGTTTAAACAAGATAACATGTTTCTTATTTCTTACGTATCTCTTCTTTAACCTTCTGGAGGTGAGTGGTTCAGGGCTGGTGTGGTAGTTCTACTCCAAGAAATCCTCCAGGTTCCCTCTATCTACCATGAGTGGCCTCCATTCCCAGGGTTACCTCATGGCTTAAGACAGCTGCTTCGGCTTCGGCCATCACCTTAACATTCCAGCCAATAGGAAAGAGGAAGGCACACCAATAGTAGCATGTTCCCTCTACTTAAGCGGTCACTTCCTCAAAGTCTCCTATATTATTTTTGGTTATATCTCATTCGCTAGAACTTAATCCTATAGTTACGACCTAACTGCAAGGCAGTCTGGGAAATGTAGTCTTCATTCCAGGTAGCCATATGCCCAGATAAATTTCTTTTACTTAGAAAAAATTATGGATATCAGGGGACAACTAATCATCTCTGCCCAGGGAAAGGAAACAAGCATTATCTTGATCACTTTAGGGAATGGGTTTGGGAAGGGGCTTAAAAAGCAGTTGAATATTAATATATATTTCTTTACATCCTAAACCTTTGTGTTGTTTACTTGTTTGAATCATTATTTTAAAAGTATGAGCCAGCTGGGTGCGGTGCCTCATGCCTGTAATCCCAGCACTTTGGGGGGTGGAGGCGGGCAGATCATGAGGTCAGGAGTTCGAGACCAGCCTAGCCAATATGGTGAAACCATGTTTCTACTAAAAATACAAAAATTAACTGGACATGGTGGCACGCGCCTGTAGTCCCAGCTACGTGGGAGGCTGAGGCAGGAGAATCGCTTGAGCCCGGGAGGCGGAGGTTGCAGTGAGCTGAGATTGCGCCACTGCACTCCAGCCTGGGCAACATGGTGAGATGGCATCTCAAAAAGAAAAAAAAAAAAAAAAGCGTAAGCCATGGGCAGTAGCTCATGCCTGGAATTCCAGCACTTTAAGAGGCTGAGGCAGGCTGGGCACGATGGATCACAACTGTAATCCCAGCACTTAGGGAGGCCAAGGTGGCAGATCACGAGGTCAAGAGATCAAGACCATCCTGGCCAACATGGTAAAACCCTGTCTCTACTAAAAATACAAAAATTACCTGGGCATGGTGGTGTGAGCCTGTAGTCCCAGCTACTCGGGAGGCTAATGCAGGAGAATCGCTTGAACCTAGGAGGCAGAGGTTGCAGTGAGCCGAGATTGCACCACTGCACTCCAGCCTGGCAACAGAGTGAGGCTCCGTCTCAAAAACAAAAACAAAAAATAAAATAAAATAAAAATTAGAGGCTGAGGCAGGAGGATTACCTGAGTCCAGGAGTTTTTGCTCTCAGCCTGAGCAACATAGTGAGATCCTGTCAAAAAAAAAAAAAAAGAGAGACAGAGAGAAGAAAAGAGTATTATTTGTATTACTTCTGAAATTTTAAAGTCCCCAATAACATAGTCTTATTTTTTAATTATTTATTTTTTGCTCCATTCCAAATGTATTCTTAAAAACCTCTTGCATGGCTCTTACTATTCTAGTAGGAATTCTAAGTCTCCTAGCCTTATACCTAAGGCCCTCTTGGATCTGTCTGGGTCATCCTTTGAGCTTCCTCCTTCCTCCCTGCAGTCTTAATGTGGACACACTGATTCCCTCACTTTTCCCCATAAACTCCCTGCCTCTGTGACTTTGCATATTCTGGTTCCTATCTCTAACATGCCCTTCCTGCTCCCCATTTTGTCTTTACAAACGCCACTCGAAAGTTGTTTCCCGGGAGAAATCTTCCCTCCTTGTCTGGGCAGTCCTTCTCTGCCTGCGCCTCTGCTGTCTTCAGCACTCGTTTTTTTTGGGGGGGCGGTTCACACCATTCTCGTGCCTCAGCCTCCTGAGTAGCTGGGACTACAGGCGCCCACCACCACGGCGACTAATATTTTTGTTTGTTTTTTTAGTACAGACAGGGTTTCACTAAGTTAGCCAGGATGGTCTCGATCTCCTGACCTCGTGATCCACCCACCTTGGCCTCCCAAAGTGCTGGGATTACAGGCGTGAGCCACCGCGCCCGGCCCTTCAGCACTCTTTCTGAGCACGCACTGTGCCGTCCGGTGGTTTATCTCTTTTGCATCCACTTTCCCTACTAGGCCAGGGGCTCCTCCAGGACAGGGACTGCCACCCATTTGTTCCTCTGCTTGGGCACTCATGATAGCACCTGTTATACAGTAGATAGTCAATGAATCTGCCTGATGCTCTCTGCAAGCATTTCTCTCATTTGTCTTCACATCAACCTGTGATGTCAGTATCATTACTGCCCCATTTTACAGGAGTGGGGGCAATATTGTGCAGTGGTTATAGATGAGAGCCAGCAGCCCTGGGTTCCAGTAATAATATTTAGGTAAATTACTTAACTTGCTAAAGTCTCAGTTTCCCCGCTTATAAATTGGAGCTCAGGTCAGCATGCCATAGGCACTCAATACATGGTAGAGATTCCTAGTAGATGCCTGGGGCTAGGATCTTTCTCTTTTCCCTGCACTCTTTACCCTTCTTCCAGTTGGGTAGAGTCATGTCACCCACACCCCCTGCCCAGCCCTGCGGCCAGTTCCCAGGTCATGTCAGGCCAGGCCCAGCCCATCCTCCCACCAGCCCTGTTGTGGAAACTGGAGGTACAAGGCAAGAAGGAGGAGGGTGGAAGTTTGATGGCCCTTAAGTGACCTAATCCTCTCCCAGTGCATCCTCCCAGAGGGCACAGCCTATGCAGTGTCCCTGGTACTGGCTCTGGTTCCCTTCCTATTGATTAGAAGGGACATCCTACCCACAGGACGTCACATCATTCTTTTGGGATGGGATGAGCACTGGGCAGAAACAGTTCTTCAGGACCCTGAAGAGAACAGGTGCCCAAAATGGGGAGAGACCTTTACCCCACAGTCCCCAGTGTCGGCTGACATCCTCCTCAGCAGCCTGCTCCATAGCCTCTGGCTGGGCAGCCCTCACCCATCCTCAGGTACCCATTCACTGGGTCTGCCACCCCAGGAAGAGAGAAATCATCCTGAACTTTGGGAAGAGGGACACCTTCAAGAAGAGTTTTCCATGCAGAGGAACTTTAGTGGAGGAGGGAGATTCAGGTCTGCGTGCAGGACCCCTGTAGACCTGCTCTGTAGATGTGTGACTGGACTCTATATACACAGGCTAGCAGTGGCCTCTTGGGAACCCCTTAGCTCCTCGCCTAAGTCCTGTGCGGCCAGAGGACACCAAGCCTCCCAACCCCCTCACATACATTGTAGGCTATGGCGAGAAAAATGGCTGTCCTCTGGCATCGGCTGTGTCCGGAACCAGCTTCTCATTCAGTGGCACTTTCTGTGCTGGGTGAAGTGGCAGTCAGCAAACTGCAACCAGGTTCAGACTTTGGTCACACACACCCCCTGCCACCAAACAAACATGAGCAGAGGCATCTGGGAGACAGGACTGGGGGAATGAGCATGAAGGATTCTGGAAGGATCCCCTTTCCTCCTCTCAGGTGGACTGTGGCTTTGCAGCTGGGAGTACTGAGAAAATTGTCTGTTCATCTCCTCCCCTCTCCTCCCATCATCTTTGTGGGTGAGGGAGGGGAGCCAGTGACCTAAGGCAGGTGGCCCTTCACTGGGCTGACTGGGTGACTTTTGGGTTCTGTGCTTGGAAGCCCTGGCTGTCACCCTCTTCGGTCACTTGTTTTCCCAGCTTCTGAGATTGTGTCTTTTTTTTTTTTTTTTTTTTTGAGACTGAGTCTCGCTCTGTTGCCCGGCTGGAGTGCAGTGGTGCAATCTCGATTCACTGCAACCTCCACCTCCCAGGTTCAAGCGATTCTATTCTATACATTATCTCATTTCATCTATTTTTCTTTTCTTTTCTTTTTTTTTTTTTTTTTTTTTTTGAGAGGGCGTCTCACTCTGTCACCTAGGCCGGGAGTGCAGTGGTGTGATCTCGGCTCACTGCAGCCTCCGCCTCCCGGGATCAAGCGATTCTCGTGCCTTAGCCTCCAGAGTAGCTGGGATTACAGGCAAGGGCCACCATGCCTGGCTAATTGTTTTGTATTTTTATTAGAGACAGGGTTTCACCATGTTGGCCAGGCTGGTCTTGAACTCCTGACCTCAGGTGATCCGCCCACCTTGGCCTCCCAAAGTGAGCCACTGCGCTGGCTGAGATTGTATCTTAACAGCCAAGCCCTAACTGTTCCTCCAGGGTGCCCCCTCAGATGGACGGGGGTGGCACGGGTGTAGGAACCTCGGCTTCCTCTGCCCGAAAGGGGCCTCCTGAAAGCCAGCACCTGTGTCCTCTGGCAGATGGGAAACCCAGCAAAGGCTGGGAGAGGACAACTCCTCCTGTCACACTGGACACTAATTCCCAGAGGATGAGTCCTGCCTGCCCCAACAGACTGGACAGCCAGCTTGGCCTCAGGGGTCCTCCAGCTGGGCTGGGGTGGTTTGGGCAAGAGGAGGCAGGAAGGGGGCTCCGGCCCCTGTCCTCTGTTTGCACCCAAATTGCCTCCTTCACCTTTCCCAGGTTGTGTTTACCTTGTCCTCCTCCCCCTGCACTGTTCTCCCAGCCGATCTGATTGCTGTAATTAGTTAATCAGTAACTGGCATAATTTCCCCCTGATTAATGCAGGAATAATCACCCGCCAGGGCTGCCAGCAATTTGCTTATCAGAGTCACTTTGAAACAGCTTTGAAAATGAACGATTGGCACCTTCCTCAGGGTTAAAATTAGAGCCCAAGGAGGCCGCCCTCTGCTGTGGGCGTCTGGGACTGTCGGGACCAGCAGGGGAGTCCCAACTCCGCTGTCGGAGCCAGGGAACACCACGGTTCCCGTGTCTGGCTGGCTCCAGAAATGTTTGCTGAATGGGGAGAGTATGGATACTGTTTCTTCCCACTGTACACCGGCCGCACGGGGTTCCCAGGGACACAAGGGAGACAGGTGGAAGTGCTGGGGTTCCCTCCGGGATGAAGCCAGCAGCTGGAGACCAGGAAGGAGACTAGTCCTGGAGCAGAAGGAAAGGGCAGTTGATAAAGGGGCAGAGTGATAGGGCCGAAAGGAGGGTCCAGCTCTAGATAGTAATAATAATAGTAATAGCAAAATAGCATCATTCCCACCTTTTATGGAGTAGAGGAACTGTACTAGTTCTTCATATACATTATCTCATTTCATCTATTTTTCTTTTCTTTCTTTTTTTTTTTTTTTTTTTTTTTTTTTTTGAGAGGGCGTCTCACTCTGTCACCTAGGCTGGGAGTGCAGTGGTGTGATCTCGGCTCACTGCAGCCTCCGCCTCCCGGGATCAAGCGATTCTCGTGCCTTAGCCTCCAGAGTAGCTGGGATACAGGCATGCGCTAGCATGCCCGGCTAATTATTTTGTAATTTTAGTAGAGATGGGGCTTCGCCATGTTGGTCAGGCTGGTCTCGAACACCGTGCTGGTAATTACAGGCATGAGCCACTGTGTCTGACCTCATTTAATCTTTATGCAATAATAATAAACACTTAATGCTCACATACTATGTACCAGTACTGCTTCACTTTTACAATCTTATTTCCCCCTACCCCTTTTTTTTTGAGATAGGGTCTCACTCTGTCAACCAGGCTGGAGTGCAGTGGTGCAATCATAGCTTACTGCAGTTTCAACATCCTGGGCTCAAGTGATCCTCCCGCCTCAGCCTCCCAAGTAGCTGAGACTACAAGTGCACGCCACCACATGCACCAACACACCTGGCCAATTTTATTTTACTTTGTAGAGATGAGGTCTCACTATGCTGCCCAAGTGACTGGTCTGGAACTCCTGAGCTCAAGAGATTCTCCTGCGTTGGCTTTCCAAAGTGCTGGGATTACAGGCATGAGCTGCTACGCCCCTCCCCCACCACTGAAATTTTGTTTTTAATTATGGAAAATTTAAATAAAAAGAGAATTGCAATAATAAACTCCTATGAATTCAACACCCAGTTTCAAGTTATCCACATTGTTTTAATGTTGTTTAATCTATCTTGCCCTCCATTCTTGTCCTTTTTGTTATTCAAGTATTTTAAAACCAGTCCCAGACATCATATCATTTCACCTGTAAAATGAGATGCAGGTAGTAAGAGCCTCTTCCCCATAAGACTGTTAGCAAGGATTTAATGAGATCATGCATGCTCAGATCATAAGCACACAGACACTCCATAGGCATTGGTTATGATTATTAAAGCAGTGGGGGAGTGTTAGTTTGCTTGCTTGTTTAAATCTGTAGGGTCTAGAGGAAAAGTGAAAGACAGCCAGGGTGTGCAGCAGGTATCCTGTGCACTGGTTACTTGCCCAAGTCTGGTGAGACAAAGCGCTCACACACACAAGTTACGTCAGGCAGGTTTATTACTCACAGATAGGCAGCAGGGGCAGCAGAAGCCCAGGAGCCATGACGAGCTGGTCCCCCAAGACCCAAGAAAGCTATCCTGGGTGGATAGAGTCTTGTTTGTGTGTGCCGCACTTGCACCATAACTGAGAGATTCTAGAAAGCAGCCTGCCCTGGGTTTTATATCCTGGAGGATGTAGCAATCGCTGGGCTAAGCAAGGATGGGCATCCTGTTTTTAAGAGGGACCCAGCTGGTCTAGCTAGTCCCTCCTTTTCTCAGGATGTTGCATTCTCAGCACATTCTGCAGTTATTTCTGAGAACTACGAGGAAGAAAGGGGAGAGAACTGGTTGGTCCAAAGCCACCCAGGGAACAATCCTACACAGGCATGTGCAAGAATCTCCAGGTGCTGGTGCAGGAGTGGCTCAGATAGGTCTTGGGGGTACAGAGAGGCACGGCTAGTGTGATTGTTATTAACATTTTCTGTGCCTGTGGGTTGTTGCAAGGATTTAATGAGATCCTGCATGCTCAGACCTGCAATGGAGCTGACCTGTGGAGCTGTGATGGGGGACCAAGGGAATGATCACGGAGAATGCTGCATCCTTACAGCTGAGCTATGAGCCCCCCTTTGGCTCATGATGTATATTCCTTTATCTCTAGCTCTCCTTCAATGGCTTGAAGAACTGAGGGATGAGGGATAGGCTGGTAATCAGGGACACTGGAGGGGACTAGTTTCAATTCTCTCAGATGGGGGCGTCACGGCATTGAGTTGGGAAACTGGGCAGTCCGTTGGGTGCCTCTTTGTGCTGGAGTGCTAGAGGTGCTGTGTCATATTTGCTCCCAGGCACACTGCTGGGTAATGAGGGAGATGAGAAAGAGATGATGGGAGCTGCTGCCCCTGCCCACATGGAGCCCACAACCTGGTTGGAACACAATGAGTTAAGCAGCGATCTATACCAAGACGAGCATGATCATGTGGCGGCATGTGGTTGTCCAGGTCCGTTTCCGCACCTGGCCTGCTAGGGCCCTGACCCCTGAGCATGGGAATGCCGTGTGTGCACGTGTGTGTGTGCACGTGTGTGTGCATGCATGTATGCACACACGTGGACTCACACTTCTGGCTTGCAAATGAGCTGTCCTGTGCACACATCATGAAGGAACACCTGTCACAGAGAAGCTTTTGTCAGGGTGAGAAATAATGAGAAGTTAATTTAGAAACACTTCTCTGTCAAATAGGTGAGACTGTATGACTAGCTGCATTTAAAAAAATAACTTAAATTCCACAAAAGAATTTAAAAATGGCCTTTATTTTAAAGAATCAAGCTGTTTTCTGTGCTCAGGGAACTCCCATGGCCAATTTGCAGGGAGTACAGGCAAATAAGCTTGAGAGATTAGGCAAGGGAGCCAGTGTCTCCCTGACCCTGGGTAAGCCACACTTTTCATGGGCGAGGAGCTGGGTTTGCCCACCCCCTTTGCACAGCTTTGGTATTTTGTATCCATCTTCTTCCTTGTTAAAACCTGACCCCCTCCACTTTGTGGACACGAACTCATTCACTTCTTTTTTTCTTTTTCTTTTGTCTTTGAAACGAAGTTTTACTCTTATTGCCCAGGCTGGGGTGCAATGGTGTGATCTCAGCTGACTGCGATCCCTGCCTCCCAGGTTCAAGCAATTCTCCTGCCTCAGCCTCCCAAGTAGCTGAGATTACAGGCATGTGCCACCAGGCCTGGCTAATTTTGTATTTTTAGTAGAGATGGGGGTTTCACCATGTTGGTCAGGCTGGTCTCGAACTCCTGACCTCAGGTGATCTGCCCGCCTGGGCCTCCCAAAGCCCTGGGATTACAGGCGTGAGCCACCGCACCCGGCCTGAAATCATTCACTTCTCCTCGTGCCTCTTTGATGGCTCTTCCCTACTAGCTCCTTGTTCTGTCCTCCCCTTAAATGCAGGCAGCCCCCTGAGACTCCATCCTCAGCAGAGTTCACTTCCCGCACCAATGCCCCCTTGTGTGATCTCTTTGATCCTCTTGTCTTCAAGTCTTTTATTATCACCAAGCAGACAACACCCAAATAATTCCCTACCCCTTGTTCTGATCTTTCTCCAAGGACGCCAGACGGCAGTTCCCCTTGCGTACTGGACACTTCCACTAAACTGTCCTGCTGGAAACTCAAATTCAATTTGTCTGTATCAATTTGTCAGACTCTTCTTCTGCAAATTAGATTATCCTTCTGCAATCCCCAAGCCTTCAACCAGCACCACTGCCCTTTCAGTCTCTCAATCCAGAAACATGGGAGTCACAACCTGTCCTCACCATAACCATGGGGGTTCAGCTTTTAAATATCTCTTTCTTCTACTCACTTCTCACCCTCCCCACTGAGCAGTCTCCCAGCTGGAGTCTCAGACATCTCACAGGGACTCTGCCTCTCATCTTGTCCTCCTCCCATCCACCCTTCAAACTCTAACCAGGGTATCAAGTCCAGACCACTCAGGAAGGCAGATGTGAGCTCTCTAAGACTGACCCGAACCAACTCCATCCCTCATCTTCCAGTACTCCCCTCTCCCCAAGCCCTGCACTCAGGATCAGCCCTGTGTTTGCCCCCTCCAAATCTCATGTAGAAATTGGATCCCCAGTGTTGAAGATGGGGCATAATGGGAGGTGTTTGGGTCTTGGGGATGGATCCCTCCTGAATGGCTTGGTGCCATCCTCACAGTAATGAGTGGGTTCTCACTCTATTCGTTCCCATAAGTGTTTTCTCCAGAGCTGGTTGTTAAAAAGAACCTGGCGCCTTCTCCTGCCCTCCCTTCCGCTCTCTCACCATGTGACCTCTGCACGAACCTGCTTCTTTCCCTTCTGCCATGAGTAGAAGCATCAGAAGCAGATGCTAGTGTCTGCAGAACTTTGAGCCCAGTAAAGCTCTTTTCTTTGTAAATTACCCAGCCTCAGGTATTCCTTTATATAGCAATGCAAAAAGGACTAAGACACCTTGCATGTGGCAACTTTCCCAGAACACACCAGGCATCTGCATACATTTGTCCCTCAGCCACTGTGATTTCTACCTATCCCATTCCTACTCTTTTATTAGTTAGCATTAGGTTCAGCTGCCAGCAATAGAGACCCCAAATAATAGAACTTAAGATAGATGCTATTTCTCTTCCATATAAAAGTCCATATAGTCCTCAGGGACCCAGGCTTATTCTAGTTTACTGATTTGTCTCAAGGGTATGGTTCCCATCCTCATAATCCAAGATGGTGGCTAGGGCTCCAGCCATTACCTCTGTGTTCTTTTTTAAAACATTTTAAAAATTAATTAATTTATATATTTTAGATGGGCAGATCACGAGGTCAGGAGATCGAGACCATCCTGGCTAACACGGTGAAACCCCGTCTCTACTAAAAAATACAAAATAGTCGGGCGAGGTGGCGGGTGCCTGTAGTCCCAGCTACTCGGGAGGCTGAGGCAGGAGAATGGTGTAAACCTGGGAGGCGGAGCTTGCAGTGAGCTGAGATCCGGCCACTGCACTCCAGCCTGGGTGACAGAGCGAGACTCTGTCTCAAAAAAAAATTTATATATTTTGAGTTGGAGTCTTGCTCTGTCACCCAGGCTGGAGTGCAGTGGTGCAATCTCGGCTCACTGCAACCTCTACCTCCCAGGTTCAAGCAATTCTCCTGTCTCAGCCTTCCGAGTAGCTGGGATTATAGGCACCTGCCACCATACCCGGCTAATTTTTTCTTTTTCTTTATTTTTAATGGAGAGAGAGGTTTTCACCATGTTGGCCAGACTGGTCTCCAACTTCTGACCTTACATAATCTACCCGCCTCAGCCTCCCAAAGTGCTGGGATTACAGGCCTGAGCCACCACACCTGTCCTAACTCTGTGTTCTAAGCATCAAAGAGGACAAGGGCATGTGTGGCTGCTTTTAAGGAAACCTACCCAAGGTACCATGCTGCATTTTCACATACATCCCACTGGCCAGTCGCAAAGAAGTGGTGTGACATTTAGTCTTTATTTTGAATCATGTACCTGGCTAAGAATCCGATCTGGGATTGTATTACTACGAAGGAAGGAGAGAGAGCATATGAGGGAAAACTAGAAGCCTCTAATGTCATTTGACAGAGGCCCATTCAAATGCCTCCTCCTTTCAGTGCCTCCTCAGATCCCCAAATGGAATTAGCTACTTCTTCCTGAGCCCTTATCTGCAGTTTTTACCAGATCTCTCTGTCATCTACTGCAGTCAGTTCTGGAGTTGGTTTCCCTCCTAGGTTATAAGCCCTGGGAGACAGGAGTAGTGCATTCCATAACCTTGAACCTCCTCCTTCTATAACCTTCTATAACCTTGAGCTAGTTGCAAATGGGGCAGGGAAGGTGCTCAGTAAACATGTGTTGACCAAATGGAACTGGCTCCTAAGCATCTCAGGTCCTTCCTCCCTGGGGACTAGTCGTGTAACTTTGGAGGTGCCTGGATAACAGTCTGGAGCTGATGCATGTATGGACCTATTCTGTGTTTATGTCTTATTTGCTTTTATTTAATAGCACTTTGTGGAGGTATAACTTATAGATGTTAAAGTTCTCTAATCTTAAGTCTAAGCACAATGACATATTATAAATGTACACATTCACGTTGCCACTGTTCCGAGCAAGAGGGAGAACATTTCCAGCACCTCAAAAGGTGCCCTTGTGCCCTTAGTAATAGCCCCTGCAGAGGTAACCATTGTTCATATTTTGTGTGTGGCTTTGGCTTTATTGATACTTGTCCTAACTGCGGCAACAACAGGCTGCTTAGTGGCTCTGAGGAAAGCCTGGGCTGGGAAGCCGCTCTCTCTCCAGCTCCAAGTCCTTCCCCAACTCTCTACATGCCAGTCAAACTAGACTTTAAGTTCCTTTAATTCACTCAGCTTTCTCTGGCCACAGGACCTTTGTACATGCCATTTCATCTTTCTGGGGCACTCTTCCCCCACATGTGGCCTGTCTCATGCCTGTTCGATCTTCAGGTCTCAGCTCAGACATTATTGCTTCATGAGACTGTACCTGCCCCCACTCAGACTGGGTTCTTCACTCCCACAGAACATTGAACTTTTCCTTCTGAAACGATGATCACTCTTGTAATTCCATAATTCCCGGCATGTTGGTTGGACACATTCTAAAGTGACCCTGTGCCAGAGAGTCATACCGTTGTATAATCCCTTCCCCTCGAGTGTGGGTGGGACCTGTGACTTGCCCCTAGTCCATAGACTGTGTCAAAGGTTAAGAGATTTAGCAACTCAAAATCAGTTGATTTTGATTTAATAAAAAATGGATATTACACTGTGTGGGCCTGACTGAATCAGGGGAAAGGCCCTAAAAGAGGCACTGATGCCCTTCTTGAGGTGAAAGACTCCTGTTGGCCTTGAAGAATCAAGCCACCAAGCAAGGAAATGAACTCTGCCAAGGATCTGAGGGAGCCTGGAAGCAGATTTTTTTCCAGTCAAACCTCTGCTGAGACTGCAGCCCAAAGCTTACCTAGGTGTTGTGCTCACGATCTCACTTGGTGGAGCCTTTCGAGACCACAAGCAGAGGGCCCAGGTAAACAAGCCAGAACCTTTGACTCACAGAAACTGAGATAACAAATGTGTGTTGTTTTAAGCGTCTAAGTGTGTAGTAAGTTGTTACACAGCAATAGCTAACGAGTCCATTTTCCTTCACCTCTAGAATGAGCTCCTTAAGAGCAGAGACCTTGTCTTTTTCTAAGTTGGAGATACCCCTGTTCTCTAATACAGAGGTTTCCAAACTTTCTTGGGTCACAGTTCCCTTAGTGTCTTAATTTTATTTTCATGATGCCCCTAGATCAACAGAAATACCTAACATATCCATTTATTAAGTAGCTTTATCCAAAGAACTTAATATGTATTTATATCCTAATAATTTAGTAGACATTTGAAAAACAATACACATAAATTGAAATAAAAAATATATTTTTTAAATTATTTAATTTTTCTTTTTCTTTTTTTGAGACAGGGTCTCACTCTGTTGT
Source organism: Macaca thibetana thibetana (assembly GCF_024542745.1). Lineage (NCBI taxonomy): Eukaryota > Metazoa > Chordata > Mammalia > Primates > Cercopithecidae > Macaca > Macaca thibetana. The sequence continues at coordinate 38,582,526 of NC_065581.1, read as the reverse complement.
TACCCAGGCTGGAATGCAGTGGTGTAACCATAGCTCACTGCAGCTTCAAACTCCTGGGCTCGAGCAATCCTCCTGCCTTGGCCTCCCAAAGTGGTAGGATTGTAGGTTTGAACCACTGCACCCAGCCAATATTTGAATTTCTTTTTTTTTTTTTTTTTTTTTGAGACGGAGTCTAACTCTGTCATCCAGGCTGGAGTGCAATGGCGCCATCTTGGTTCACTGCAAGCTCTGCCTCCCAGGTTCAAGCGATTCTCCTGCCTCAGCTTCCTGAGTAGCTGGGATTACAGGTGTCCGCCACGATGCCCAGCTAATTTTTGTATTTTTAGTAAAAACGGGGTTTCACCATGTTGGTCAGACTGGTCTTGAACTCCTGATCTCAGGTGATCCACCTGCCTTGGCCTCCCAAAGTGCTGGGGTTACAGGGATGAGCCACTGCACCCAGCTTTATTTCATTCTTAATTGTAGTTACTAACTTGTAGAATCTGTGTGCCTGTTGGCAAACCTTTTGTTTGCTTTTGTTTGTTTTTGAGACAGAGTCTCGCTCTGTCACGCAGGCTGGAGTGCAGTGGCACGATCACGGCTCACTGCAACCTATACCTCCCGGGTTTAAGCGATTCTCCTGCCTCAGCCTCCTGAGTAGCTGTGATTATAGATGTGCACCACCACGGCCCAGCTACTTTTTGTGTTTTTAGTAGAGAGGGGGTTTCGCCATGTTGGCCAGGCTGGTCTCGAACTCCTGACACCAAGTGATTCACCCACCTTGGTCTCCCCAAGTGCTGGGATTACAGGCGTGAGCCGCCACACCTAGCCCTATTGACAAACCTCGAAATCAGGCTGAATACTACCATCCTCATCCTCATTTCTTGTTTGCATTGATTTTCGCATCAATGAAACTCTATCTTTGCAAAGATATGACATCACCAAAAGAAATGTATGTAGTGCAATCTAATGTTTAGTATGAATGTGAACTACCTCAAGCTTGTGTGGTGTTGCTGCTTTCTTTGAAAATTTAAGGCCAGGTGTGGTAGCTCACACCTGTAATCCCAGCACTTTGGGAGGCCAAGGTTGGGGGATCCCTTGAGCCCATGAGTTCAAGACCATCCTGGGCAACATGGCAAAACCTCACCTCTACAAAAAATACAAAAATTAGCTGAGCGTGATGGCACACGTCTGTGGTCCTAGCTACTCAGGGGGCGGGGGTGGGAGGATCACCTGAGCCCACGGTTGTTGAGGCTGCAGTGAGCCGTGATCATGCCCCTGCATTCCAGCCTGGGCGACAGAGTGAGGCTCTGTCTCAAAATATAAAAAAAGAAAATTTAAACTATCCCGTAGTGCCCCTGTGAGTTCACTGTGGTGCCTCAGGGTACCTTGGCACAGAGTCTGGGAACCATGAACTTGCTAGGTACATGGGTGGCACTCAGCAAATAGTCATGAACTGAGTGATTGACTGAATGAGCAAAACAACTGTGGCAGGAAGGGAACCCAGAGAGGGACAAAAAGAGGTTTGGGGTGGAAGGACCTCTTTATTTTCTCCTAGCACAGTGGTTCTAGAGGGCCGTCAGTCAGAGTCCAAACAGGAAAGCAGAAGCCACTTCAGATGTTTCCAACAGGAGGAATGCAATACGGGGGGTTGGTTATACAAGTGTTGGGAGCGTGGAGAAGCCAAATAACGGAAGAAGGGGTCAATGTGGAGACTAGTGAGAGTAAGAAACTCTATGGCCCTTGAGTCTGCAAGACATAGGGAGGAAGGTATTAGTGGGCCCCCAAGGAACCACGGCAGGCCTGTCGGGCAGCAGTTGAAGCCATGAAGGAGATGCAGCAGCTGCTAAAGATGCCAACCAAGACAAAGTGGTGGGGGGAGGAAGGGAGCAAATACCGGCTTTTCCCTTCTTCTTGCCTTCCAATCTCATCAGCACCTCCTATTGTCCCAAAGTGGCAGAAAACTAGTTGGCACAGAGCCTGATGAATGCAGGTTGCAGGTTGCAGTGTCACCCCCTGTTACTGAGACGAGTGGGGGAAGAAATGGACATTAAAACAAAAAATTTGTTGGCTGGACACAGTGGCTCACGCCTACAATCCTAGCACTTTGGGAGGCCAAGGTGGGCGGATTGCCTGAGCTCAGGAGTTCAAGACCAGCCTGGGCAACATGGTGAAACCCTGTCTCTACTAAAATACAAAAAATTAGCCAGGCATGGTGGTGGGCGCCTGTAGTCCCAGCTACTTGGTAGGCTGGGGCAGGAGAGTTGCTTGAGCCTGGGAGGCGGAGGTTGCAGTGAGCCGAGATCATACCATTGCACTCCAGCCTGGGCCACAGAGACTCCATCTAAAAAAAAAAAAAGTTGTCATGGGACAGAGACTGGGCTGGGAGGAAGGTCATCACCCCCAGGCTCTTGGACTGGCTTGGGACCAAGCAGACATCCTTCAGAGAAGGGCCAGCATGTCCAGGACTGAACCACAGAGGGCACCTTGTGTTCTCCCAGACACCAGGGAGGCCCCTCTTTCCAAACCTGGTACTGAGACTAAGCCCAAATTACACAGCTTTGGAGCTAGACCTGCTGCCAACTGGCTGTGGGACTGCCATCAGGTCACTCAACCACTCTGATCTCTGGTCTCCTCAGTGTCAAAAATAGGGCTTGGACAAGACGGCCTCCTGGGTTCTGTCTGTCTTTAGCATCCTTCAATGTACAATCCAACCAGACTGTGAAGGAGGAAGAAGTACCAGAAGGGCAACCTGTAGGCGAAGAAATGGGTGGGCAAGAAAGCGGGGCCAGGTTCTACCCATTCATCTGTGAAACGGTGTGTAGGTGGGTCGCTGCAGATCGCAAGCCTCTGAACCTCAGGCCTTTCCTGGCAGGATCCATGGAGTTGTCTTCTTTCTGGAGCTATTATCCAGGGCCAGGAGCTTTCTCTGGAGGGAGAAGAGTCCCAGGACAGTCCATCCCATGGCCTCTCCTCTTAAAGATGTAGAGAGAGAGCTTACTGACTGAGAGAGGGCACCATCTGACTCTAGAGGCATTTGCAGTGATCTCAGGGAGGGGAATAGAGACTGGGAGGCAGATTAAAGGGGCCCTGAGAGATTGAAAGAGATTGAAACAGGGATGTGAGGAGGGAGCTGGACCAGAAGTTGTCAAATGTCTCAGAGGCCTGGAGAAATTCAGGGCTGGAATATACCCGCTACCTAGTGCAGCACTCTTACCACACTGATGAGGAAACACGGTCCAGAGAGGGACGGTGACTTGCTTAAGGTTCCTGATCTATTTCTAACCAGCCTCTGGACTCCCAGCCTGGTTCTTTCCTGAACGAGAGCTGTCTCCCATGTCAAACCCAGATCAAAATTCACTTGTTCTGTCTCTTTCTGTCACAGCCTTTAAGCTGTGCTTTGGATTACCTGTTGCTGTTGCAAGTGAACCAAGCAGTGAATTTTCATCAAAACATGGGTTTAGGCTGAGCGCAATGGCTCACGCCTGTAATGCCAGCGCTTTGGGAGGTTGAGGTTGAAGGATCACTTGAACCCAGGAGTTCAAGACCAGCCTGAGCAACATAACGAGACCCTGTCTCTACAAATTTTTTTTTTAAAACTTAGCTGGGTGTGGTAACAGGCACCCGTAGTCCCAGTTGCTTGGGAGGCTGAGGTGGGAGGATTGCTTGAGCCACACAGGTGGAGGCTACAGGGAGCTGTGATAGCACCACTGCACTCCAGCTTGGGGGACAGAGTGAGACCTTGTGTCAAATGAAACAAAACAAAAACAAAGACAAAAACATGGGCTTAAAGGCAGTGCTACCAGAATATTAGTTCCATGAAGCCCAGGATATTACCTATTTTGTTTCCCACTGTATTCCTAGCACCCAGAACAGTGCCCAATACCTCATAGGAGGTGTTGATCTCCTCTTGGAAATCAGAAGCCTGATGAAGATGATGTTCTGGACACAAAGTGCATCCAACGGTAGATGTTTCGGGTTTTGGTTGGGGGAGTTATTTGAGGTTTCCCTCCCCAATCAGGAAGGCTATGCTCACCATGCTCATCCTGAACACCCTGCCAGTGACCCTGGGAAGACGGTTCAGTCCTTCCTCAGTCCCCCTCCCTCAATATCTCAATATCCTCATCTCAGAATTTCTCCAGCTGGATCTGCTCCATCCCAAAGAGTGTAAAGATTGTCCTTCCTCTCTTGCTGTGCCCTCCTGCCAAGTGTCTCTTTTGCTCTGTCCTCCCCACAAATGCAGAGGATCAGGAGAGCAGTAAAAGACCCTCCCTCCCTCTTGGCCACAGCCTGGCACCACCATTGGAGCTTTCACTTCTGAAGATGTTATTTGCTCTCTCTCTCTCTCTAGTTTTTTTTTGTTTTTGTTTTTGTTTTGTTTTGTTTTGTTTTAAACAGAGTCTTGCTCTGTCACCCAGGCTGGAGTGCAGTGGCACAATCTCTGCTCATTGCAACCTCCACCTCACAGGTTCAAGTGATTCCCCTGCCTCACCTCCCAAGTAGCTGGGACTACAGGCACATGCCACCATGCCTGGCTAATTTTTTTTTTTTTTTTTTTGTAGTAGACACGGGGTTTCACCATGTTGGCCAGGATGGTCTCAATCTCCTGACCTCGTGATCCGCCCGCCTCGGCCTCCCAAACTGCTGGGATTACAGGCATGAACCACCGTGCCTGGCCTGAAGATGCAGTTTTCAAGATGCAGGGCCACATTCTCAAGTGCCCATTCAGCATCTCCTCTTGCAGGGTTGCTGTGGGTTGAGTTGTGTCCCCAAAAAGATATGCTGGGGGTACCCGTGAATGTGACCTTATTTGGTCAAGTTAAAATGTGGCCATACTGGATTGGGGTGAAGCCTAAGCCAATGACTGGCATCCTTATCAGAAGAGAGAAAGCTGGACACCAACTTGGACACAGACATAAGAAGAACCCCACATGCCCACAGAGGCAGAGCCTGGAGTGACGCATCTACCAGCCAAGGAGAACCAAGTGGTTGGTTCTGGCAACCATCAGTAGCTAGGAAGATGCAAGGAGGGATTCCTCCCTAGAGCCTTTGGAGGGAGCATGGCCCTGCTGACACACCTTGATTTTTGGCCTCCAGAATTGCCAGATAATAAGTTTCTGTTGTTTTAAGCCACTCAGGTTTGTGCCGTTTGTGATGGCAGCCCTAGGAAACCCATACAATGATCTGCTGGAACCTCTTGAAGGTGCACTAATTCTTTTCATGACATCCCCCCGGTCTTTAACCAGGCTTGAAAGATCTCAGCTCCATCCTCATTTATTATTTGGCAAATCCTTGCCAAGTCTTGTCCTTTTGTCCCAATCACCTGTCTTTGTTCTCCCTCTCTCCTGCCACTCTCTCTATTTAGACTCTTAATCTGGACTCTTATTTTTGTTTCTATTTCTTTATTTTTTTGAGACGGAGTCTCGTTCTGTTGCCCAGGCTGGAGTGCAGTGGCATGATCTCAGCTCACTGCAAGCTTCGCCTCCTGGGTTCATGCCATTCTCCTGCCTCAGCGTCCCCAGTAGCTGGGACCACAGGCGCCTGCCACAGCGCCCAGCTAATTTTTTTGTGTGTGTTTTTAGTAGAGACGGGGTTTCACTGTGGTCTCGATCTCCTGCCCTCATGTTCCGCCCACCTTGGCCTCCCAAAGTGCTGGGATTACAGGTGTGAGCCTAATCTGGACTCTTATAATCCGTGCTTTAAACCATTTCACATAGGAGTGAATAAATAACTTTCCATCATATAACTGTCACGTGATGCCCCACTGCCCCCAGCTGAAACCCAAAACAAACACCTTTGTAGGGGCCCCTGCTGCTGGCCCACCGGCTCCCTTTAACCTGGCGGGGATGCTTGTGCCGCTGCTGTGGGTTTTGACTGATAACAACGCAGAACTGCTCCATCTTTGGAGAACTGCCCTGGACCCTGGTACCCATCGTGTCCAGGAAGTTATGCACCCCCTTGGGGCCAGCCCACAGCAGCCCGCAGATAGGCACACAAGACTAACTTTCTTGCCTCAAGCAGGGCTGAATCTGTGATGGAATTCATGCTGCAGAGCTCCCTGAAGAATGGGGCTGAAGCCAGACTCCTCGGGAGACCGCATCCTTGCTTAGCCCCTTCCCCCACCCTCCCCTGCTTCCCTTCCTGCCCCTCTCCTGAGAGTTCTTCCTCAGTGATCACATCACATGAGTACCTGTCTCAGGCTTTGCTTTTGGGGAGTCGACTTAAGAACACCCTCAATAGAGCAATGGGGTTACTTAGTAAAACCTGCACTCCTTCACCCGGCACTCAAGGCCCTCTGTGGTCAGACCCAGAGCACCCACTTTCCCCACCTTGTTCTCATGTCCCTCTTCCTTTGGTCTAGGTGCTGAGCACAGTAGATCATTGAACTGCATACTGAGATGGAAACTTCTTCCTCCACTTCTCACCTCCAGCCTTTGCTATGCTCTTCCTTCTGTCTGGCCTTCCTCCTCTGCCTCCCTCAACGATGCACAGCGAGGGTAGCAGGAAGTTAAATTGCATTATTTCTGTCTCAGTTGAGGTCCCCAAATCAGCAGGTGCCAACTAGTCCACAACCAAAGTGAGGTTAGAGACAACCCCAGCAGCACCTGCAAAGAAGCTGCCGAGAGCTAAGCCTCCTTCGGACTATTCATCTCTAAGCCATAGAGAAGTTGGGAGGCTCCGGAGCTGGAGATTCTGAAGAGAGAGGTATTGGTGAGCTGAGCCTCATCTCTCCATGTGTGGAAGGTGAGATCTGCTGGCCGGGTTTAGGACTCATGCCTGGGAAACCTAAAGGTAGGGGCTGCACCTGGCCTCCTGCTTAGATGGCAGATGAGTCTGCCTTTCTAAGAACAAAGGGCGCCGAGGATTTCTCATGGAGCATCTGGGCGCTGGTTGGGGTTGGCTTGTATTCTTTCCAAAGGGGTGGACCAGCAGGTGCCGAGATTGCAGGCAGATGAAATGACAGCTGGATAGTGCCACACCCATGTCGGGGACTGATGACAGGCGAAAACACTCAGCAAAGTGTTGGGAGGGGGTGTCTCCAAAGAACCTGTGAAGGCCTCCATGACAGGACGGAGCAGCGTTATCCACATGCTGAGCCCACGGAAAGCCTTGCTAGAGTGTGTGACCGTACCAGGTAAATAAATCCTTTGTTGCTCTATCTTTCCCCCATCCCAAACTTGGAGGGGCGGAAGCGGCCTGGTGGGTGGGAAAGGGAAAAGGAGCTCTACTGGGGAAAGTGAAGAGAAGCAAGGAAAACATGTCCCTCCCCTCCCACCGCAGGAGGCTGGCCAGGCCAGCCCCCACCTAGGGTGGGCCGACAGGGAGACCTTTGTATTCATATGAAGGGGCTTCCTGGCAATACGTAGACTGGATTTTAAAAAAACAGACAAGCAGTCTGTTTTACAGGTGTGAGCCCGGTGGCTCACACCTGTAATCCCAGCAATTTAGGAGGCCTAGGCGGGCAGATTACCTGAAGTCAGGAGTTTGAGACCAGCCTGGCCAACACGGTGAAACCCCCTCTCTACTAAAAATACCAAAATTAGCCAGGCATGGTGACACACTACTGTAATCCCGGCTACTCGGGAGGCTGAGGCAGCAGAATTGCTTGAGCCCAGGAGACAGAGGTTGCAGTGAGCCAAGATCATGCCACTGCACTCCAGCCTGGCCAATAGAGCGAGACTCTCTCTCAAAAAAAAAAATAAATAAATAAACAAAATAAACAAAAAACAAAAACAGACAAGCTTTATCATGCAAAGTTTCAAACACATCCCTGAGTAAAGAGAATACTATCACGGACTGGTATATTCCAGGGCTCAGTGTCAATAGTAACCAGCACATGGCCAGTCTTGTTTCATCTGCACCCTACTTTTTCTCCTTCCTCTTCCCTTAAGGGATGTTATTTTTTTGTTGTTTTTCGTTTTTTGCTTATTCTTGCTTTTTTTTTAAGGTGAGGTCTCACTACGTTGCCCAGGCTGGTCTCCAACTCCTGGGTTTAAGCAATCCTCCCACCTTGGCCTCCCATAGTGCTGGGATTACAGGCATGAGCCACCACATCTGGCCTAACGCATGTCTTAATTACCAAATGAAATATATTTTTTATTTTTTATTATTTTGAGACAGGGTCTCACTCCGTTGCCCAGGCTGGCATGCGGTGTCACAATCTCGGCTCACTGCTGCCTCAACCTCCCGGGCTTAAGCGATGCTCCCATCTCAGCCTCCTGAGTAGCTGGGACTACAGGTGCATGCCACCATGCTGGGCTAATTTTTGTATTTCTAGTAGAGATGGGGTAACAGGGTTTCACCATGTTTCTCAGGGTGGTCTCGAACTCCTCAGCTTAAGTGATCCTCCCACCTTGGCCTCCCAAAGTGCTGGGATTACAGGTGTAAGCCACTGTGCCTGGCCTGAAACAGACTCTTTTTTTTTTTTTTGAGACAGAATCTCGCTCTGTCACCCAGGCTGGAGTGCAGTGGCACGATCTTGGCTCACTGCAACCCCAGCCTCCTGGGTTCAAGCAATTCTCATATCTCAGCCTCCCGAGTAGCTGGGATTACAGGCATGTGCCACCACGCCCAGCTAACTTTTGTATTTTTAGGAGAGATGGGGTTTCACCATGTTGGCCAGGCTGGTCTCAAACTCCTGGCCTCAAGTGATCTGCCTGCCTCGGCCTCCCAAAGTGCTGAGATTACAGGTGTGAGCCACCGTGCCTGGCTTGAAACAGATTTGTAAATGCAAGTGAACAAAGGGTTTTTACTGCCTCTGAGTAGTTTTGTCTCTGTGTGGCCAAGGGGTAGTGGCTTCTCCTCCTTGTGCTGTAGTTAACGCAAGGTCATGATCCCTGTCCTTCTGACCTCACGTAAGAGGCTGGCCATGGACCAGCATCTTAGGGTCTTGTGCCAGGTGGATGGCTGAGATGGTGATAATGACAGTGATGATGACAATGACAGTTATCAGGATCAGAGAATAAGTGGATGGTATATGGGTGGCATGCCGTTGGTGTGGGTGGCATGTGAATATAACGTGTGCGTGTTGTGTTGGTGGTATGTGGGTAGAGTGTGGCTGACATGCAGTTGTGTGCTGGCATGCGGTTGGCATGTGGGTGTCAGCCAGTTCGCCTGGGCTCAGGGTGTGTGATGATTTATGTGATTTGCCTTCCCCTGTGCCTTCCCTCTCAGCGGCAGCCGACTGCATTTCATACATACCAAGGTTCTTATTACATCAAGAATTCATAATCATCCCAAAATATTCAATGGGGATATGAAATATTTACACATGAGGCACCAGACGATGAAATGAGCCTGTCCCCAGACCCTGGCAGAAACCTCTCTCCTGCAGGGACAGGAATGGGGCTGGGAAGGGCTAGGGCTATCCTTGTGGGTCCCCATCTCTGGGGCCTCCGCAGCACATACTGGGTGTCCTTGTTTGGTGGGGGGCAATCAGATCTCTGGCCTCCTCCCTGCCCCTTGTGTGGCCTCCACTCCCTTACTCTCCCACAGGGGCAAGGTGCCTCTGCTTGGCAGGGCAAGTTCGGGGGAGCAGTGAGACAGGAACAGAGAGAGGGGCTTGACCTAGATCATAGAAACCCAGAATCTTGGAAACGGAAGCAATCTCAGAATTTATCCACACCTCTTTCCTCAAAATGCTGCAGGGATCCTTGTTTATCTGCTTGCTTAACTCCAAAAACAGGGAGCTCACTCCCTCGTTTAATAGCTGGAGACTTGTGGTTAGGAAGCTCTCCCTTGTATTGCAGTGCCTACAGGCTCCATTTACCAGCCCTCTTCAGCCCCTCTGAGGGCTCACCTTGCCCATCCCCCTGCCAGTCTGGGTCCTCAGTGTCTTGAGACCCCCAGCCCTGTCTGCTGCACGGTGAGACACCAGAGCACAGCTGGGCCCCTGAGCAGCCGTAATGGTCTTGTCTGTGTAATTACTATGCAATTAGCCTAATGCATATTTTAACATTGCACCAGAGCTGCTCATCAATCATCCGCAGCCGGAGACAGACAGACAGACAAACATAGTCGGCCTGTAGAGTCTGGAGGAAGAAGGTTTTGTCAGTAACTTTTTAGGGCTCAGCACCCCCAGAGGGTTATGGAGCAGCCTGGAGGGCTGTGCCATTGTTGAAAGTACTAACCTGATTTCCTCCAGCTTCCGTGGTAGGAAAATGAGGCCCAGGCTTCTGTTTCCCCATTGCAGCTCCACCCCAACTTGGGCCAGCAGAATTGCTGTGGCTTCCCGCTGGTAACGTCAGCTCCCCAGGGATGCTGTCTCCCCCAACAGGCTGGGAATCCTTTGAGGATACGAATCCCGTCTTCTCTTTCTTCTGTCTTTTCCCTACTCCACCTGAATCCAGCTAAGAATGATGATCTAGAACAGGAAGGGCATTGGACTGGGACTCACTGAACGCATGTGTAATGTTGACTGAGCCATGTCTTCTGAGAATGTGTTTTCACCAGAGTGGAGTGGAGACAACAGTGGCTGGCAAGCTCTGTGATCCATTTCAGCTCCCCCACAGCCTAGCTGAGTGACCTTGGGAAAATGTCTCAACCTCTCTGAGCTTCCATGACCTCAAATGCAAATGGTTCTACTAATAGCTACCTTATGGGGTTGATAGAGAATTAAATGAGTTAACGCTGGGCCGGCACTTATACTTAAGACACAATGCTTTCCTCTGTCCCTCCCTCTGTTCTATCTGACTACTGAATTCACAGGCCTCTTCATGGACTCTGACCACTTTGCTGGTGGGTGGGGAGATTCCCAGAATGCACAGGACCCTTGTTGCCAGTGCTAGGTGGAGCCCCAAGTGGGGAGAGCTGGGGAGACCTGGGGTTTGTGTTCAAAGGTGGGGTGCAGCCTTGGGTGGGTAAGGCAGGGCATGCCTGATGGACACATCTTCCATGAGGATAAACTGGAATGTGACACTGACACTGTCAGACCCTGAGCAGCGGAACACGGAGGAGCCTAAATATTTCATGATCAAATTCATCAATAATGGAGACGGAGACTAAATTACATAACTGTCACCTTTCCGTTAAATAATATTTTCTGCAGGGGGCTGGGCGGGGCCATAAGGCCTTTATTGCAAGTCATGAATGATTTAGGCCAGCAAATAAAGGGGATCAGGAAGAGAGAAAGAGACAGGGATTCTTCTAAGATCAGCTGACACATCACACGGGGATGGCTGGAGGGAATCTGCAAGGTGTGAGGGTCATGGGGAAGGGGTACTGCGGATATTTACAGGGAGGTGCTGGGGGCTGGGTACACACCTTCCAGAGCTGGGAAGGTGATTAATAGACCGGCTTTGAGTCTCACTGTCACATTGTTCATTTTACATGCACATGAACAGAAAGAAGCTCGGAGACAACCAGAAAGCAGGGGCTACATCTCCCTGTCAAATAGAAAGGAACTCTGTTGCAGGGCCCAGTCTACCCCACCAGACCAATGGCTTCCTGAGGGCAAGAGGTATGTCTTCTCGATCAGAGTTGAAGCCTCTATAGACAGGAACTGTGTTTTTCCCCATTACCTTGGGGACTTCCAAAGCCAGGGCAGGGGCTGCGCCATCCCTTACAGACCTGGGGCTTCCCGAGGACAGGGCATGACCTGAGTGCAGGCATTTTGGAGTACAGGGATTCCTGCAGGCCAAGTGTCTGCCCTTCCAATCAGAGCGGGGCCCCTGCTGGCAGGGATGGTATCTCCTCTGTTAGACTGGGGCCTTCTTCAGGTCTTGGCCTATGCCCTCTCCATCTGCTTTGGGAAGCCCTGAGGGCAGGGGCTGTGTCCCCCTACTCAGACTGGAAGCTCCAAGGAAAGTGCCTAAGTCCTTTCTCGCTTCTCCTTTGTGTGGTGGAGGAAGGAAGGGATGAGCGGAACTGGCGCCGGGTCTCAGCAGCTGGCCAGCCCTCTCCTCCCCAGAGAGGAAGGCTCGGTGGGCATGTGTGCAAACTTACCCTGCACTGTCAGCCCTCCGTGGGAAGGGTGAGGGTTGGGAGCGCTGTGCCCGCTAAGTGTATAATTACACAGTACTTGGGGTAATTTTCCTCTTCCTCAAGAAGCGCACGTTGGCCCTGATTTTCCTATCTGCAGATTGTAAGCTCGTAATTAGCAGCAAATTACCCACACAAGTGACAAATTTTTGTGCTTTCAAGTAAACAGACAAAATACCCACAGTTCATAAATTGCCTCTCGGTGCAGCAGGCACCTGGTTCCTGGAGATGCCCAGCCTGCCCACACGTGTCAGAGAAGGGGGGCGGAGAGCCAGGGTGAGGACCGAGGCTGCAGCCAGCGGGCTTACAGGTTGACCAGTTGGTCTCTAAAGTTGGAACTTCCTGGTTGCTGACCAGCACCCACAGATCAGAGTCCTTGGCCCAGGTCAGCTTCAAGGTCTCCAACATGGATGTGGAGTACTAGGGTAGCAGCACCAGCCTCGAGGATGAGAAATAGATCCCTATGCCCCTATCTGTGTCACTGAGGAGCTCATGGAAACCGGCTCTGCATCGTCTCTCAGTCAGTACCACTTCTCTGGACACCAAACGCCTCTTACTTGCTTTTGAACATGATTCTTACCTTTGTTTGAATCATGGACCTTTTGGCAGCCTAGGGAAGTCTCAGAACCCCTTCTCAGTGTAATATTTCAGATGCAAAAAATAAAACACATAGGAGTACAATGTATTGAAACGCAGTTCTAGCCTCATGCCCAGGGTTGGAACCCTTCTTGCCCTAGTTCTAGCACTCAAAAGAAGCCTAAACTTCAGCATCAGGTAGATTTGGGTTCAAACCCTGACTCTGCCACTTTCTGGCTGTGTGACCCTGGGTGAGCCAGCTAACTTCTCTGAGCCTGTTCCCTCCTAGGTGAAACAGATAATAGTAGAGCCTGGCTGGACGCGGTGGCTCATACCTGCAATCCCAGCACTTTGGGAGGCCAAGATGGGCAGATTGTTTGAGGCCACGCGTTCGAGACCAGCTTGGGAAAAATGGTGAAACCCTGTCTCTACAAAAAAATATAAAAATTAGCTGGTCATGGTGGCATGCGCGTGTAGTCCCAGCTACTCAGTGGGAGGATCACTTAAGCTCGGGAGGTTGAGGCTGTGGTAAGCTGTGATCATGCCACTGCACTCCAGCCTGCACAACAGAGCAAGGCCATCCTGTCTCAAAAAAAAGAAAAGAAAAGAAAAAAGCCTCCCACATAGGACTGTAAGGATTAAATAAGATAACGTATGTAAAATTTCTACCAGAGTCTCTAGCACATAGTAAGTTCTCAATGTTAAGTATTAACAGTAATAATGTTTCAGGATTTTGATGATTCAGTTCTTATTCTTCTTGCCCTTCCTCTTCATGTTCATTCATGTCATTCCCACCACATTCCCAGATTTGACAAATGCTCGTTTAGTAAGAACTGATTTCCTGTGCTCCTGGATATACTCAAGTTCCCTAATCCCGTCCGAAAACTACAGTGCTCCTACCCTCCTGGAGAGGAGATGCCTCACTACCAGAGGCAAATAGGATCCAAAGCTTCTACTTTGTCACCCTTTCTGAGCTCAGCGTTCTCATCACCAAAATGGGGTTAATAATACCTACTTCACCAGGCTGAAAAGGGGCAATATTTGCAAAGTGCCTGGTAAAACATCTGGTATACCTGGTGGGCCACCGGAACTGTACCTGTGATTAATGTCATTGTCCCTGGTAATCCATTACTTTGGTGGTCCCCAGTGAAGCACACCTCCCAGTATTCATGCCCTTGTGTACGCCTCTCTCACATTGATTCTGGGCTGGCCTTGAGCGCTGCCTTAACCAGTAGGACGTGGCAGAAGTGATGTTGTGTCAATTCCTGGCCTAAGCCTTAAGAAGGCCTGGCAAGCCTGGTGTGATGGAGCTGGCTTGTACCAGCTTGCAAGAACTGATAGTTAAATTTTCTAGAATTTTATGAGCATATTAACATCAAGTTGGTAACTTGAAATTAGTACTGGTAGAAATATTTACACCACAGACATTGGCAAATACTACACATCAGGGATCTTTCCTTCCTTTTTATTTTCTTTGTTGTAAAGTCAGATACCAGCACCCCACTGCCTGGTAACTTTCACTTTAGAACTCTGGTGAGCTCTGAACCACAACCTAAAATGCTCTGCTATTCTTTAGGAAAGACTACCCATGGAAAAGCCCAGTGGAGGGGAGGAAGCCCTGAGACCGCATGGAGGAGAACCAGGGAACCCAGATACATGACCCAGTAGAGCCATTCCAACCACCTTCAGCCTTCTGAGCCCTCCTAGCCGAGGCACCCATCTGTGAATGAAGAAATCATGAACTTCCAGCTCCGGGAGACGTCACATGGATCCAAGATGATCTGTCCCTACTGTAACGTCAGAATTCTTGAATCACAGAATTCCGATCAAACAAAACACTTACTGTTTTAAACCATTTCGTTTTGGGGTGCTTTATATGTGGCATAGATAATCAAGCCATCTATCCTTGAGGCATAGAACCAGGTGGTCCCATGTCTCCTGCGATGGTCTCTTCATTCTGTGATTTCTCACCACTTTCTGCATTATGTGGGTTCCAGGAAGCCCAAAAGAGAGGTTCCCCAGCTCTCTTCACCTCAACAGGGACAGCCTCCCTTGCCCCTGAGCCACCCTGATCTTCTAGGGATCCCAGGAAGCGTCCCCACCCACATACCGCCCCCATCCCATATATGCAGACAGGGAGACGTGGAGTGTGGGATTCTTCTGGGGAGACTGGTGTGGAGCTGAGAGAGGAACAGAGCCCCCCTCCCTTCCCTGTTGACATTTGAAAAGGACAAAATTGGAAGGAAGGTAAATGCTACTCTTCTCTTCTCCCAGGGAAGGAGGTGGCATACACCCAGTGTTCTGTTTGCTTCCAGTTTAGCAAGGGTACTGGGGCGTTAGGCACCTGGTGGCTGCAGGATGACAGGGTGGCTGCTGGTGGGCTTGGCATCCTCCCACCGAGGTTGCTTGGGGCTGGTGTCTGGCAAAACTGCCCTCCCTATCCATCCAGTGCCCCTGTGCCTGGGTGAATCCGGTGGTCCCAACCACAGGGGATGCCACCAGTCTGCACAGTGTGTCCAAATTTCTGAGACTAACTTGGGGGTTTGGGGAATGAGAAACTGGAATCCCTAAAAATTCTTGGGAACTTTTGAAATCATATGTTATTCTGTATTTCTCATAGCACTTTATTTTACACATTTTATTTTATTTTATTTTATTTTTTTTATTTTATATTTGAGATGGAGTCTTACTCTGTTGCCCAGGCTGGAGTGCAGTGGTATGATCTCGGTTCACTGCAGCCTTCACCTCCCGGGTTCAAGCGATTCTCCTGCCTCAGCCTCTCAAGTAGCTGGGACTACAGATGCACACCACCATGCCCGGCTAATTTTGTATTTAATAGAGATGGGGTTTCACCATGTTGGCCAGGCTGGTCTCAAACTCCTGACCTCAAGTGATCCACCCACCTTGGCCTCCCAAAGTACTGGGATTACAGGTGTGAGCCACCTCACCTGGCCAATTTTACACATTTTAAATAATGATGATGATTATCATTATTAATGACTGTGGCCAAACATGGTGGCTCATGCCTGTAATCTCAGTGCTTTGAAAGGATAAGGTAGGAGGATCACTTGAGCCCAGAAGTTTTTGACCAGCCTGAGCAACAGCAAGGTGTTGTCTCTAAAAAAGTTTTAAATTTTCCGGGTGTATTTGTGCATACCTGTGGACCAACCTACTTGAGAGGCTGAGGCAGGAGGATCAATTGAGCCCAGGAATTTGAGGCTATAGTGAGCCATGATTGCGTTACTTGCTTTCCAGCCTGGGTGACAGAGTGAAACTGTCTTGAAAAAATAAATCAGTAAACAAAATGATTGTAAATAATGAGTGACTGTAAGTAATAAATAGTAAATCATTTTTCTGTGATACAGTGATGGTAAAAGTTTCAGAGGTCTTTTGTTTATAAAAAAGATATATTAAATTCCTGACTTATTATTTCTATGAGCCAATATATTTTGACAAGATTATATATTTTAATAACATGTAAATTTGCTCCCTACCTGATGTAGACATTTCATAAGAGAAAACATTAAAATAAGGGAACATTAACACAAAATTAGTGCCAAATAAAAATCATTAAAAAATTGAAAGCTAACACAAATATTTAATATTAAAATTTTTTCATCTTAAATGTACATTTTATTTTATTTATTCTTTTTTTTTTTTTTTTTTTTGAGACAGGATCTCTCTCTGTCACCCAGAGGGAGTGCAGTAGTTTGAGCTCTGCTTACTGCAACCTCCTCATCCTGGGCTCAAGCCATCCTCCCACCTCACCCTCCCCAGTAACTGGGACTACAGGTATGCATGATCATGCCCATTTAATTTTTGAATTTTTTCTAGAGATGGGGTTTCACCATGTTGCCCAGGCTGGTCTCAAACTCCTGAGCTCAAGCAACCTTCCTCCCTCGGCTTCCCAAAGTGCTGAGATTACAGGCATGAGCCACTTCACTCAGTCTAAAAATGAAAAGTTTAAAACACACAAAGCAATAATTAACCTAACCGTCTTTTTAAAAAGTTTTTATCTTATTTTATTTTTAGAGACAAGGTCTCACTTTGTTGCCCAGGCTAGGGTGCAGTGGCACAATCATAGCTCACTGCCATCTCGAATTCCCTGGCTCAAGTGATCCTCTCGCCTCAGCCTCCTGAGTAGCTGGGACTACAGGCGTGGGCCACCACACTCAGCTAAGATTTTAGCCTGACACTCTTGATCTTTGCTTTGTAACAAATATCCCAGATGTGGAAAAAAATATTTTGTGTTGATATGGGTTGAATCATTAAGCATGTGTCTAAGCGCATCTTCATTTTGGGTGTTCAAGCATGCAATAGGTTATATGCTTCAAATAAGCTCATTTATTTATCTTTTAACGATGAAAGTATTTTGCTTGCCTTGATTTTCTTTTTGTCACTGAAATAGATATTGCTTTTGTTAATTCAGACTTTAGATCAGTTTCTGATTTTGTATCTGAGAATTCTACCACATTCCTATCTTTTTCTCTTTGCATTTCTCCCATAGCAAATATTCAAGTGCTGGAAAAGGGTAGTGACTGTGACTGCAGTGTTTGAAGAATGTAATATTCAGATCCCCTAGCAAGGTTAACAGTAAGTACTATATGTACTACAATTGCCAATTTAAGGGCTTATTTTGCTTCCAAAACTTATTTCTTGAAATATTGCTCACAGGATTGGTATTAAGTGTACTGTACTTATAACTTATTAATATTTATTTTATTTGTAAGAATGACTCACCATTGGCAGCAGACACGGCCATAAACATGCATTGATATAAGGGCAACAACTCCCAGTCAGGAAGACTGACTGATTAGATGGTGACATTCTTGCCTGTGAACTCCTATCCCAGCTCCCAGACATACTGACTTTAACCTTCAACTCTATGTATCAGGGTTTCTGGCTCTTGCTTTCAATTTGACACCAGCTGATTCCTTTGAACAAGTAACATCTCTGTGTTGATTACGAAGCTCTAATTCTCACGAGAGAATTATAATACTTTTTTCCATTTTTCAGATTTCTTGAATAACTTTTCTGGGGATTTTCCTCAGAAATGTTGCATTGTAACACTAGGTCTATAGCATGACTGAAGGGAGGTAAGCTTCATCCAAGGAGTGTGAACTCTTGACATGCTTGTTCTAGACAGGATGGGATGCTGTTGCCCAGGGTTAGAGAGATCACTAAAGAGAGAGTTGGGCTCTGGTAGAAAAACCACCCAACTTCACTGGTTCCCCAGGGTCCCGCCTCCCCTGCTGCACTCTTACAAGGCAACGTTCCCCAGCGACTGTCTCTAGCTCTCTTCTTGTCTTCATCTTCATGTTCTCTGGGGCAAGGCATCCATGATTTTGGTTTCAATGCACTGATTAAATCCAAATTCATGTCTCCAGCCCAGATCTCTCTCACTCTTTCACCTAAAGACCCATTTGCAAGTCTTTTCCTTCCCATCTGCACGACTCCAAACTTTCCTGGTTTAGAAGACTAATATCCAAGGTAGGAATGCTTCCACTGAAAGACAATAATGGTTCCATCGAACTGGAAGGTGAGATTGTCACCAGGCCCTTTTAGTTTGTCATGCAAAAAGGGAGATCAAAAAGGGAGATCATAGTGTTGGCTGGGATGACTGACCCTAATTATGAATGAGAAAAAATGGGGGCAGGGAAGGATAGGACTTGTAGGACAAGTAGTTCTAAGTCAGGTGGTAAAAGTTAACGGAGGCTGGGCTCAGTGGCTCAAGCCTGTAATCCCAGCACTTTGGGAGGCCAAGGCAGTCAAGAAGTTAGTCAAGACCTGAGGTCGGTTTCTCCATGACCAACATGGAGAAACCCCGTCTCTACTGAAAATACAAAAAATTAGCAGGGCGTGGTGGCGCATGCCTGTAATCCCAGCTACTCGGGAGACTGAGGTAGGAGAGTTGCTTGAACCTGGGAGGCGGAGGTTGCAGTGAGGCCAGATTGTGCCACTGCACTCCAGCCTGGGCAACAAGAGCGAAACTCTGTCACAAAATAAAAGTTAATGGAAGGCCATACCAACCTCAAACAGGCAACACCATCAAAGGCTCAGCCTTCTCCAGAAAGAAGGTTAAGATGACCCCACCAGATAAAGACCTATGAGCAGCTGAGGTGCTCGTGAAGACAAGTGGGACATGGGATGAAATGACAAATACCAACTATAGCCTGTGATCAGTTGCAGAAACAACAATTATAGTATCCACCCATAGTGTACTCCTTGCTTTTCTTATGGATATATTTATCTCTTTTAACCAAATTTCCTTATTTCTCCCATCTTTATTCCCTATTATTTTTATATAAGGATATTTTTGATAGCTATATTAGCAATTGATTGCATAGATTCTAGAAGTTTGAAATGGAATGATGACAGAATTAGAGGGAGAATGCACCTCTCTGGTCATCCTGGTGTAATTACTGATAGGGACATGGGTTGTCCCCCTTTGGGGAAAAGGGCAAGTTTTCATTGTGAGGAATAATGACATCATGTTAGGTTTTGGTGGTGGTCGTCGTGGCGGGTAAGTCTGAGAAGGAAGAAGGGTATATATTGATGTTGGGCAGCCAAGAGGTGGACTGCGGTAGACATTTGTTATTCTTCTTGGCTGCCTGGGGCTTTTTTAAACCTTCTTTCTTTATTTGGAACCTCCATCTTATGTGTCTGCCTCTCCCCTAAGTAGAAGCCAGAAGCTTACTTTCCTAGGCTCCCTTATACCAGGTATGTAACTTAGGCTGTGCCAAACAAAGGTATCCAGAGGAGTCTCTGAAGAAGCATGGCCTCTATTTTGGAGGATGTAGCAGCAGAGGCTGTGATGGCAGAAGTTCTAGGGAGTACCACCCCTTAGACCTGGGCAAGAGGAGTCCCGGCTTTGGCCCATGAATTTATAGAGTCGTACTCTGGTCCTCCTCCAGCCACACTCCTCCCATCAGGGTCAGGAATCTACAGGACCAAGGGACGTGCCTACCCAGAGCCCACACCTCCACTTCTACATCATGCTTCGAGAACCAGGATCCCAGATTTCCTGTCCAAATGACCTTATTCCCACTTCCAGGGCCTGTACAGGCCTCTTTCCTGGGTCTGTCTTCCGAAGGTAGATCACACTGCAGTGGTGTGCCCTAAAGGCTGAGAGGCAACCCAGGGGCGTTTGTTTGTGGGGGATGTGAAGAGAACTTAGGCCAGTAGGCAGGAATGTCTACACACAAGCCCAGAGGCCCCTTGCAGGGCAGGACAGGGCCAAAGGGAAGAAAGAGAAGGGGCAGGGGCTGGAGGTGGATTCCCTGCACCACCCTTTGTAGCACAGTTCTGAGGATTCTGAGTCTGAACCTGACCTTCCTGGCTGTTATAAAGGTTTATGTGTCAAGGTGTAGAATCTGTGGAAGATTGTATTTTCTAAAAATGGTAACAGCAGTGTGTCATCTCGCTTGCTCTTTCAGATCTTTACATTCCCCACCAAGAGGCAGAGTCTACTTCCCCTCCCCTTGCATCTGGGCAGCACTTTGTGACTGCTTTGATGAACAGAGTGTGACAGAAGTGGTACCGCATGACTTCGGATGCTAGGTCATGAAAGGCAATCCAGCTTCTTATGGGTGTCTTTCTTAGGAAACTTGCCCTTAGAATCTATCCATCATGCTGTGAGGAAGCGCAGACTAGTCCTCGTAGAGAGACACATGGAGAGGAAGTGAGGCCTCCAGTCAACTACCAGACATGTGAATGAGTAAGCCTACAGATGCTTCCAGTCCCCAGCCTCTGAACCTTCCAGCTGAGGCCTCAGCATTACAGGGCAGAGACAAACCATTCAGGATCTGACTTCCTGATCCACAAAATCTAGGAGCATAATAAATGTTACTTTTATACCTCTAAGTTTTGGCACTTCTTATGCAGCCGTAGTAACAGGAACAGATTCTAATATATTTCATTTAATAGATTGTGAGCGCTGAGATTTTGAAATATACTTGGATATAGAGTGTGAGAGTCTCCATTTGTCCTCCTTCTCTGAGCCTCCCAAATGTTAGGGACGATCTCTAGAGTTCAGTGCCCAGTGTCATTAGTATAGGCTGCAGAGTTTGTGCCAGTTGTGGGGGTAGATGGGCATCCACAGCAACAGGTCTAGGGTGTCATTTGGATACTGTTCCTGACTGTGGTTTCCAGGCCTCGTCCTCCAGTCCTCCTAGAGATTGTGTGAACTACCTGATTTCCTTTGTAAATTCCTTTTCTGCGTAAAACAGCCAGTGTGATTTCTGTTGCTTGCAACTTAGAAACCCTGATTCAGACAGAAACTGTTTCCAAGTTATTTCACTTTGATTCAGTTCAAAAGACATTAACTATCTGGCACATGGCTGGCCATATTTTTGGCAATAGTAATAGGAAGATGAAAAAGACAGAATCTTATATTAGATAATAATAGCTAACATTTTTTGAGCACTTGGATTGAGCTAGACACTGTGCTTGGCACTTTTCCTGCTACATCAAGATTCTCACAACCACTTTCTGTGATAGGTACTATCATTAGCCTCCTATCACTGGAGATCAGGAAACTGAGACTCAAAGAGGCTAAGTAACTTGCCCAAGATCACACCATTAGTAAACGGTAGAGCTGGAGTCAGAACCTATGACCATCTGACTGCAATGCCTGCTTTTAACCATCTGCCTCCAGGCAACATCTGTGTTTGGTGGGACAACACATAGATAATGTCATTACAATTTCAATGAGTTAAGAGTATTATTCTAGGAGCATGAAGGAGAAGCATTTAGTGGAACTCCAGCAAGACTTCTGGGAAGAGATGTTGCCTGAGCTGAGTCATGAGGGATGTGGGGGGCTGGTCAGACGAAGGACGGTGGGCAGGACACTCCAGACTGTGCAAACCACATGTGCAAAGGACCAGAGGAATGAACTGGCATGCCCAGAGTGGCCATATTGCAGTGCGTGGGCTGGGAGCAGAGGGGAGGAAGGCAGGGCGCAAATCCCACAAGCACTGGTGCTAAGCTGGAGAGTCTGAACTTGATCCTGGAGGCTGTGGAGGGACACAGAGGGATTTTCAGTGGATTTGTGATTCAGAAGTCTCCTCCGCCAGCACAGGGGGTTGGCTTGTAGCATGTGTGGGCTGGAAGCAGGAAGCCACTGCATAATCCAGAGGAGAAATGAGCAGGGCTGCACCGAAGCCTCAGTGATGGGAATAGGAAATGGATGGAAGGATAGAGATGAGAGTTGGAGGAGGCAGAGCTGCTGAATTTGAATGTGCATTTGGAGAGGAAAGGAAAAGCCCAGGGTTAGGTTCCAAGAGTCTGCCCGGGTGATGAGAGAATAGCGAGCCATTCACTGAGATGAGAAACACGGGAGAAGGAGCGGAGTTGTATGGTTTTCTTTGTTGTTGTTTGTTTGTTTGTTGTTGTTGTTGTTGTTATTGTTTTGTTTTGTTTTGTTTTTGAGATGGAGTCTTGCTCTGTCGCCCAGGCTGGAGTACAGTGGCGCAATCTCAGCTCACTGCAACCTCTACCTCCTGGGTTCAAGTGATTCTCCTGCCTCTGCCTCCTGAGTAGCTGGGATTACAGGCATCCGCCACCATGCCCAGCTAATTTTTTGTATTTTTAGTAGTAACGGGGTTTCACCATGTTGGCCAGGCTGGTCTTGAACTCTTGACCTCAGGTAATCCTCCTGCCTTAGCCTCCCAAAGTGCTGAGATTACAGGCGTGAGCTACTGCGCCCAACCAGGGTTGTGTTTTAAGCAGCGAGCTGGGCAGCTTCAGGGGGCTCAACCAGAATATACAGCTCTTGATGGCTAAACAATTACCAAGTGTAGGCAGCACTCCCGTTCTTGGGCTAAGGGCCTACCTCACTGGATGTGGTGTAGATTCAAGAGTTAATACTTGTAATTAGTGTAGAATAGTGCCTCTCACAAAATAAGCACTCTGGAAGAATTTGCTGTTATTTTTACTACTGTTAGTTTCGTTTTACAGACAAGGAAACTGGTGCACAGAGAGGTGATATAACCTGCTTAAGGTCACACAGCTAAGAAGCTGGCAGTCAGACTCCAGAGAAATGCCCCTGGCCCCACGACACGTTGTCTGTAGGTCACTGAGTGGTAATCAGAACCACGGGATGGATGAGCTCATGAGGGGGCAGTGTGACAAGCATAAAAGCGGGGGCCAAGGTCCTGGGCCAACTAGGGAGATCCTGGAGCTCACAGTGAACCCGTTCACCACAGAAATGGTGCTGAGGTCCTTCGCTGGAAAGTGGAGATAAACATAGCACCTCTTAAAGAGCTGCGGTGAGGGTGGAGGGAGATAAGGCTGCACATGGACCCCATAAAGCTTAGTTATTAGGATTAGTGGTGCTTGTGTTTGCATCTCCAGTCACTAGGAACCTCAGTTTCCTCCTCTATAGACTGGAGACCCTAATCACATCACAGGGTTCCCACGATTACATGAGCGAATACGTGACTGCCCTTTGAGGACTGTGGAGTGTTCTACAAAGGTGGTGTATAGTCATCCACTAGCAATGGATCAGGAAAGGAGAGTGGGAGGCTGCCTTGAACTTATGGGCAGCTCAGGCCCTCATCAGGCAATTGGGTGAGGTCAGCAGGGTGGCTGGGAGGATGCAGGCCAGGCATGGGCTGGCACCGGCTCACCAGGCCTGTGAGGAGTGATTGAGGCTGATAGAGACTGAGGCCTCCCCCATGCCTCTCCTATTTCAAGTTGAACAGTGTGGCATTCAATGGTGCTGCATCCTGGATGTACTGTTGCCTCTGCACATGTGTGTGTATATGTGTGTGGACATGCACACATCGGGGAGTCCCAGCTAACTTCCAGAGTCAGGAGGTGGCACGTATGAAGTCTTCGTTGGGAAATCTGCTTCTTGGATGAATTCTATCCAGACCTCCTGTGACATTCAGTAAAGGTAGTTGAAGTCCTTTAGAGCATTTGGTCTGTTTGGGTGTCTGTAAGCCAAGCCTGTGCATGTGGGTCTGTAGGGGCCAAGTAACAGTGCCAGTGAGCCCCACAGGGAGTGACGACAGGGTCACTGTCACCGCCAGGTTGCAGTGGTTATATAGCATGGCATATGCTGGTGGTGCCGATGGTGGCGGTGTTGAGGGTGGTTCAATGGTGGCCTCTTGGCTGCCCCTTTCACACACTGCAGCTGTTTTTCCTGCAGGTCGGGCCTTTCCTTGAGAAGGAATGGTGATAAAGGGGAGGTTGGGAGAAGCAAGGAAGAGGAGAGGTGTCCTTCTCTCTCAGTACCTCGTGTTCTAACAGCAGCCCCTCTCTGACAGCCCAGCTTTTGCGATATCAATTTTTTCCTCCAGAGAGCAGTTCACTTTTGCTGGTATGATCGGGAAGGTAACAAGTGGGGAACACTCCCTCCTATGGCATTTTAATCTAGGTGGGGTGACCACAGTCTGCCTGGCCTCCCTCTAGACCTTTGCTTCAATTGTCCCCACCACCTGGAACACCCTCCATTGAGGCAGACATCTCACCTCAAAGCCTCAGCCTCAAATATGCCTCCTTTGCTAAGCCTTCCTAGGTCTCTCATGATAGAACTGATTTCTCTGTTCTTGCTGTGCTCCTAGGTTGCAAAGGTGATTGTGTAGTAGCTCTGGATGACTTTGAGGCCAACAAATCTGGGTGGGCCAGATTGTGTTACACCATAAATTGGATCAATGTCCTTCTCTGTTTTAGACTGTCAGTCCTGATGGTTTGACTTTGTGTGGCCTGAGACACCAGGGCCTGCTACAGTGGTGTGTTGGTAAGTGTTCAACAACCACCTGTCTGGGGGAAAGGTCTTGCTTTGTAGCCTGAATGTGGAATTGAGAAGAGATGCTGCCAGCTTCTGAGCTGGTATGACTGAGAGTACACAGTTGCTGATTCATCTCTCTGAACCATAAATGTTAACATCAGTTAGTGCCTAGCACAGAGTAGGCCCTCAATGCATGGTTGAATGAATAAATGATTACATAAACGAATGAATGAAGCATTGGGTGGGTAGGTAAAATTCAATTAAGTGGCTAGAGCAGTGGTGACTCGTGGCTAGCTTCGGGGTGGCAAGGGCAGGAGAGAGGGGGTTGTATCCGTTGGGCAGAGGCATTTGTGGCCAGCACCAGGCAGATCCAAGATGTCACAGCCCACCACCCAGAAGGTCCTCCTGCCTCCCCTAGGCTTCCCCAAATGCCGAGACTGCTTCGCATTCTCTCATAAATAACCTGTAATGCTGCTGAATGCGGTTTTCTTGTTGGGGGTTTTGTTTCTTCAATCATGACAAAAGCCGCACTAATGAGTTATTGGAAAAACCAAGCCCTGCTCCAGGCCAAATAGGCTGGGTGAGCACAGAGCGGGAGGTGCTGAGCATGGCAGCCAAGGCTGGGCAGGAGGCTGAGTGAGTCTCTGAAGAGAGCTGTCATGCAAGAGGGGATTTAAAGCACCCCGATAGCTTACAAGTGCCCAGGGCTTTACAGTTCGCACAGACTCTCTCCAGGAATCCTCCACAGCCTGACTGGGTGGGTATCATTAACACCCCACTCCTCGAGGGGTTTGCACCTCAGGGCCTTTGTACCTGCTGCTCCCTCTGTCTAAAACGCCCTTGCCTCCAGCTAGTCATCTGTCTCCCCCCCCTCACTTTACTCGGCTTCCCAGAGAGACATTCCCTGCTTAAAGTGACATCATCCCTCATTCTCCACCCCCTTGTCCTAGTATCATTTTGTTTTCCTGGCACCCATCATCACCTGATGGCTTGGGTTAGATTTTCCCAGAAGCAGACCCTGAGACAAGGATTGCAGGGCAGGTGGTATTTGGTGACTCCAGGAAACACCTACGGGAGAATGGGGCAAGTGAAACAGGGGAGGGAAGGCAGCCCATAAAGGGTGTAGTATTTATCCAGTTACCACTGTGGGGAGCTGGAGCTCAGTCTCACTGGGGAACTCTGGGGGACAGTGTGGGACATGTCCTCTGGGATGTCCTGCCTGAGGGGTGAGGGAGCTGGTATTTATGCGGCTCCTGTGAGTCACTGTCTGAGGGCTGCTCCTGGGGACCTCAGGGTCCTTGGCCCTTCTGGCTTCCATGCCTTCAGGCAGGCAAAGAAGGTCTTGGGCAGAGACATGCAGTGATCCTCCCATTTTCCCATTTAATCCCTCTAACAGCCCTATGAGGTGGGCACTATTGTTTGTTTGTTTTTTTTTTTTGAGACAGGGTCTCACTCCGTTGCCCAGGCTGGAATGCAGTGGTGCAATCACAGCTCACTGCAGCCTCAAACCCCTAGGCTCAAGGGGTCCTCCCAAAATCAAGCCCAGCCTGGGCAACACAGGGAGACCCCATCTCTACAAAAGAATTTAAAAATTAGCCAGGTGTGGGCCAGGCGTGGTGGCTCATGCCCGTATTCCAGCACTTTGGGAGGCCAAAGCAGGCAGATCACGAAGTCAGCAGATCAAGACCATCCTGACTAACACCCCATTTTAGTGAAACCCCGTTTCTACTAAAAATACAAAAAATTAGCCGGGCATGGTGGCGGGCGCCTGTAGTCCCAGCTACTCGGGAGGCTGAGGCAGGAGAATGGTGTGAACCTGGGAGGCGGAGCTTGCAGTGAGCCAAGATCACACCACTGCACTCCAGTCTGGGCAACAGAACAAGACTCCGTCTCAAAAAAAATTAGCCAGGTGTGGTGGCATGCACCTGTGGTCCCAGCTATTTGAGAGGCTGAGGTGGGAGGATCACTTGAGTCCAGGAGTTTGAGGCTGCAGTGAGCTGGGATCTCACTGCTGTACTCCAGCCTGGGTGACAGAGCAACCTTGTTTCAAAGAAAAAGAAAAGAAATTGAGGCATAGAGAGGGTCCTCAGGGTCATGATGCTGTTTAGTAGCAGGTTGGTACTTAATGCTGTTTAATGTTCTTTCCCATGTTTCATTCCCCCAAGGTCTGTGCAAATGAACATGTGAACGTGTGGGAGAGAATCTGTGTGTGTGTTCCTCATTTGCTCATTTGTTCATCATGCAGAGCTCAGGGACCTGTTGTCCTCTATTGATAGAATATAAATTATATAAATAATGTTAATATCATCTCGATTATGTAAAAAGCTGTGTATAGAATAAAGAGGGAAAGGACAGATAATACCATTTTAATGATTATCGTGGGTGATGGGATTATAGGTGATTTACATTTCTGTCTTTATATGTTTCTGTTTCTCTCCAGTTTTCTACAAGCAGCATGTATTATTTTTACAATCAGAAATAAATGAATGTTATTTCCAAATACAGTTTTTTTTTTTTTAATTAAGTTCCTTTTGTGTTTCCCCTGCAGCCTCCTCAGTGTGCCAGGCAGTCAGGCCTCACCTGGGGTTTGGCTTTGCCTGGCCAGACCTCCAGGAGGCCTCCTGTGTGTGGCTCTCAGCTCAGACCCCTTCATCCAGAGGCCCTCAGATCCCTCTGTACTGGAGTGGGTTTGAATTTACTCTGCAATATCCGCATGCAATAAATGTCATACTGTGGGTTTTTTTTTTTATTAAGTCCAATAAATTCTGATCCCAAATCTCCAATTGCCACAGTGCTGAGAAATCAGCCTTAGTTATGTTCAGGGGGATTCTCTAGGGTCACAGAAGAATCTGGGACCCAGGAAAAGAGGCCCTGTGCCTTGTGGTTGCCATGGTAGTTGACTCCTATTGCTGTGGCTCCTGAACCCTGGGTCAGGTCTCAGTCAGGTCCCAGGCAGGCCCTGCGGCCCTGGACACCTCTGAGAGGTATTCACAGTAGCCCTCTCGATGACCACAAGTGGGGCCCGAAGACCCTCAGGGCCTCAGTACACAATCAACCCCATCTGGCACTGCAGGCCAGAGGGACACAAAGGCCTCATCTCTGTTGCTTCCCAGCTTGGGGAGGCCCCATCTCCCTTCTCCTTCCACTTCACTCTCCATCAGGAGACCTCCACCTCCTAAACCTAACTGAGTCGGGGCATCCCTCTGCTTTGACAACAAAACCCAAAGCTACTTGAGGCAACCTACCCCGCCCCCCGGGGGGAAAAAAAAAAAAAACAACCCAGACTCAGACACTGACTTCAGTTCTTCTCTTGGGATGGAAAATAGAAGGTCATTATTCCAAGCGCAATGGGAAAACACAAAATAAAATTTCAGGATAAATCCTGGCTGCACAACTCATGCCTGAACCTTAATTTAAGGCTTCTAAAGCCTCTCCTTGCCAGGTCAACCAAAGACACAGGAGCACTGATGTGCCGGGGCTATAGGATGGAGTCAGGGCAGCCCTACCTCCCCCTTTGAAGAATGGGGGTTGGAGATGGGAGATATTGAAGGGAAGCCCAGGAATTGGAGTCAGAGAGACTCGACATGTGGACCCAAAGTAGATGCTCAGTAAATTCCTCTCATATGAATAAATCCAATCTTGGGCACAGTCCTTCACATTTCTGAGCCTTACCATCTCTATCTGAAAAATGGGCATCCACTCAGTCAACAACCATTTCTTGATTACCAGGCACCCTTTAAAGTATGCGGGATATAGCAGTGAACACGACAAAGATCCCTCCTGACAGAAGCTCCATTTTGTGGGTAAGACACAATAAAGAGGTCATGTCATATCCACTCCAGTAGGATGGGTCGGTACCCAGCCTCTGTCCCCTCATCCTAACTTCGTTGCCCTCAGCTGACTTCTAATTGCCTCCCCACCGCAGCCTCCCAAAGTGCTGAGATTACAGGCATGAGCCACTGCACTGGGTCCCTCAGTTTCTTAATCTGTACAGTGAGGTTGAGGAAACCTCAATTAACCACCTTACAACATTTTCCGGAGGGCCAAATTCAGAAGTCACTTATTGGCTGTAGTGATATCAGTAGGCCATGCGGTGGAATAAAAAGAATTAGGAGCCTCGGCATCTGGCGTTTAATTTGCTGTGTGGCTTTGAGGCAGTTCCTTAGTTATTCTGGTCTTTAGCTACCCACTTTGTTGAATAAAGGACTGGTTTATGATTCCTAACAAACTAATAATGTTTAGTATGCTTACTATATGCCAGGCACTATGCCTAGCACATTTCATATACATTTTCTCATTTAATCCTTCTAATAGCCCTATGAGGTTGGCACTTTTTTGTTTTGAGACAGGGTCTCACGCTGTTGCTCAGGCTGGAATGCAGTGACTTGATCATGGTTCACTGCAGCCTTGACCTGCTCAAGGGATTCTCCTGCCTCAGCCTCCCAAGTAGCTGGCACTACAGGTGCACGTCACCATACCTGGCTAGTTTTCTTAAATTTTTGATTCACAGAGATGAGGTCTCCTTATGTTGCCCAGGCTGGTCTTGAACTCCTGGGCTCAAGCAATCCTCCCACCTCAGGCTTCCAAGGTGCTGGGATTACAGGCATGAGGCACCATGCCTGGCCTTGCACTATTCTTATGGAATGTGAGATACAGAGAGGTTAGGTAACCGGCCTATGGTCGCTCAGCTAGTAAGCAGTAGCGCTGGGATGAAAATTAAGGACTCCTGAGCACTGC
The DNA here is from genome assembly GCF_024542745.1 of Macaca thibetana thibetana. Lineage (NCBI taxonomy): Eukaryota > Metazoa > Chordata > Mammalia > Primates > Cercopithecidae > Macaca > Macaca thibetana. Next base: position 38,553,521 of record NC_065581.1, on the reverse strand, counting down.
TGTCCAATAAAACTCCTGTGATGAGGGTAATGTTCTATATCTTTGTTGTCCAACACGGTAACCGCTAGTGTGACTGTGAGCACTTGAAATGTGGCCAGCGTGACTGAGAAACTGACATAAATAGCTACTAGTAGCTATGCCTTGGCCAGCGCAGCTCTAGTGTGCCAGCTTTTGGCCCCATTTCTACGTGAGAGGCAGCACCAAGTAGTGGTGAAGAGTATAGACTGTCTCTGGAGCCAGATTCTCTAGTTTGATAGAACACAACTTATTAACTGTCTGTGACTGAACCTCTCTGTTCCTCAGTTGCCCTACCTCTAAAATGAAGATGACAAAGGTGGTCATGAAAGCAAATGGCCTTTATGCTGGGCATTTGATACTTATGAATGTTAGCACACTCCTTCAGATAAGCCTTGGATTAGCGGATGAAAAGGGGGACGGATGGGCAGGCCGGATCATCCTTTAGAGACTGACTGGGCCGGTGCCTCAGGGTTCCTTCCAAGCCTGTGCCAGGCATGGATCCCAAAGGCCACCTGGGATGGTGGGCATGGAGGGTCTCCAAGGAGAGCCAGGAGAGCCACATAATAAGACGAGTTAATCAAAAGGGCAGCGAGTCCCCAGGGCTCACGGCTCTCGTCTCACAGCGAGCATGCGCAGGAGAACTGCCCATGGCTCCTTCCCAGTCTCTCTCTGAGCCATCGGCAGCGTGGCCTGCAGGAGTGGGGGCCAGACCAAGAGCGACCTGGAGGGTGAGGGGCCAAGACAGGAGTTGGGGGCGGGGGCTTGGGGGTGGGTTGGGAAGAGAAGGAGCGAGGGAAGTGAGGTACAGGGTAGGATGACCCGCCAGCTTGTCCTGGGGTCAGGTCAGAGCCGAGGGAGTGGCAGCAGGGCCCCCACGTTGAACCGGGGGTGGCAGGGCGGGATTGGGGGGAGCGCCACGTCTGTCGTATCCTATGTGAATGGCGCCCCCTGTAGTTTATGCTACGCAGCGGTCGCGGATGTGCTGAACACCTCGAAGTCCACGCCAAATTTCCCGCCCCCCCACTCCCTTTTACGTGGATCAAAAAGACCTGATGGCTAAAGGAAAAAGAACTGGCTGGGAGGGTTAAACAGAAAGGGAGCAAGAAGAGTCTCGGGCCCTGTCCCTGGGGCCCGGCCCTGGCCCCTCCCCTCCCAATACCGCAGATTGGCCGCCCCTCCTACCCTTCTTCTTTCACCTCACACCCCAGGCTTTTCAAGCTGGAGAACATTTGATCCTGCTTCCTGCGGAGCTGAGCCGCCGGGGAGAAAGTGAGAAACACCAGCTCAGCGAAACTTGATACGTTCCACTGGGGCTGCTGAGGCCTGGGAGCAGATGCCTGAGGACAGAGCCACCCTCAGCCTGGCAGACCCCCCATGCCTCCAGGAACGCACCTGATTCAGACCTCTCCTCCCTGACAGCATCCCAGAAGGAGGCAGCAGTGGGGGTTGCTAACCCCCTGCCGCTTGTTTACAAGGGGGTTTGCCAGGAGTTCTGGGCCTCACCTGCCTGCTTCCCCTCCCCGAGAATCAGTTTTCCTTCAGCCTGTACATAACTCAAACATTTCTTGAATCTTCATTATTTGTATTTGTCCCTAATCTACATATTGTCTGGATAATTTGGGCCTCCATTATCCTGGTAATTTACGTCTTGCCCAAAGCCTACTTTTGTTTGAGTTAGTTAGGGTAACAAACTCAGCTCATTTTATTTTATTTTTATTTATTTATTTATTTTTGAGACAGGATCTCACTCTGTCACCCAGGCTGAGTGCAGTGGTGTGATCGTGGCTCACTGCAGCCTTGACCTCCTGGGCTCAAGGGAATCCTCCCATCTCAGCCTCCCAGGTAGCTGGGACCACAGGCGCATGACGCCATGCCCGGCTTATTTTCTGATTTTTTTTTTTTTTAAAAAGATGAGGTTTTACTATGTTGCCCAAGCTGGTCTCAAACTCCTGAGCAAAAGCAGTCCTTCCAACTTGGCCTCCTAAAGTGTTAGGAACTCAGGCGTGAGCCACCGCACCCTGCCCCGTTCATTTTAATGAGCATAAATCAAATAACTACTATGTGCTCAGCTTGGCACTGGGTATTGTGAGTGATCCAGGCATGAGTAGGACGCTCCCTCTATCCTTGAGCTCACAGCACACATGGAAACAGAGCACAGAGGACGAATGCCCACTCTAAGCCTGGGGTGGAGGGGTGTCATCCATGAGGCCAGAGTAGCAGGTGGGGCCTTTGGAGAGGAGCTGATCTCTAGATGCCCTGCAGTCTCCTTAATCAAAGGTATCTCCCTAGGGGAGGTCAGTGGAGTCAGATGGGGCTGGGACTTCTTGCTGGGGTGAAGCCTGGCTTCCAGAGAGATGGTGCTCTTCCCTGTGGGTGCCAACGGCTGCATGCCAGTTTCACAGTATTTCCTTCAAATAGGCCACTTTCCCAGGAGCCCAGAAGGACATTTGCATTAGGAGAAAATAACCGAAATAAAACACAGACTACTTCCCTTGGGTTTGTCTGAAATTTGGAAGGCTGCAGGCAACCAGGCTTGAAGAAAGTTTAGGGGCCAAGGCGGGTGGATCACCTGAGGTCAGGAGTTCGAGACCAGCTTGGCCAACATGGTGAAACTCCGTCTCTACTAAAAATGCAAAAATAATTAGCCGGGCGTGGTGGTGGGTGCCTGTAATCCCAGGTACTCATGAGGCTAAGGCAGGAGAACGGCTTGAACCTGGGAGGCAGAGGTTGCAGTGAGCCGAGATCGCACCACTGCACTCCAGCCTGGGCAACAAGAGCGAATCTCTATCTCAAAACAAAACAAAACAAAACAAACAAAAAAAGAGAGGATAGGAGGCCGACTGGGTGTGGTGGCTCATGCCTGTAATACCAGCACTGTAGGAGGCCAAGGTGGGAGGATCGCTTGAGGCTGGGAGTTTGAGACCAGCCTGGGTGACAGAGAGAGACTTCACTGCTACAAAAATAAAAAATAAAAATTAGCCAGGCGTGGTGACGCGGGCCTGCGGTCCCAACTACTGGGGTACTAAGGTGGGAGGACCAATTGAGCCTGGGGGTTTGAGGCTGCAGTGAGCTCTGACTGCACCATTGCACTCCAGCCTGGACAATAGAGAGATCTTGTCTCAAAAAAAAAAAAAAAAAAAAAAAAAAAAAACAACTTTCAGTAAGAGCCTAGAAATCAGAGTCACCAGCCAGTGCCTTCCTAGTTCTCCATCCTCTTCACTCTTACCCATGTAGTGAACACTTGGTTGCTGTTATAGAGTATCTGTCCCTAGATCTATAGCCTGGCTCCATTTGTATTCCAGGATCTATAACCCTATAATAGCAGTCTTCCCCCATCAGACTACAGGCCCATAGGGCCAGGGCTGTCTCCTCCATCAGACTTGGGCTACCTGAGAGCAGGGCTGTATCTTTAGCTATTGGATGCCTCCAGCACAATGGGGTGCCAAATGAAGAGTCAAAAGAACTCCACTTTTCCAGCCCGTTTGCTTTTTCCCATACCCAGCCCAGCGGGGAAGCAGAGCCTGGTAAACCAGTGATCCTTACACCTGCTCAGAGTGGGAAGACCATATATTTTTCAAGTCAGTGTTAAAACAAAATTACTTGTGATCTACTGAACCATCAACTCACAAAAGTTAAACAAAACCTCCCGTTTTCCAACATTAGTGTAGACAAAGGAAGTCCAGGTGACCCTCACTTGGGAAATGGTGGCTTCAGATACCAGGCCTTGGAGAGAGCTCACAAGGCTTTGGAGTCTAGTGCTGGGAACAATCTCAGAGGTGGTCCAGGCACATATGCTCATTGTGGAAATGAGAATCCAGAGGCCAAAAGGGGAAGGTCACACAGTGAGTCAGGGTGTAGTTGTAACATAGTAGCCAAAAGTGGGAGAGGGACTCCTGTCTCCTTTGCGTTCTTCCCCACACCCAAGATTCTAGAACTGGTCACTTCTGTCACGGCCTGTTAAGCCAGTCAGCAAATGTCTGCTTGCCTCAGTCTTCACATCTGTAAAATGGAGGGGGCCACATGTCTTAATTTACCTCACGGGAACATTTTAAGGACCAGGTAGGATAATGGATGTGGAATTCCTTGGAAAGTTTCAATATGAGGGCACCTATGGAGATGTTGTAAAATAATTTACAAGGCAATCTAAATAAATTGGCCTTTCAAATGTGGGCATGGTTCCTAGTCTTGCAATCTAGCCCCATCAATATTCATTAATCAACTCATATGATAAGGATTTACTGAGCACCTACTACTGGCCAGGCACAGTGCCAGCTGCTGAGGATACTGTGGCACCCCCTTCAGTTTATTCCCTACACAGCAGCCAGAGTGAGCCTGCTAAGTTAAAGTTAGATCCCCTCCCTGCTCTGCTCGAGACCCTGTCACAGCTCTTCTCATTGCGTTCAGAGTAAAACCCAATATCCTGCAATAATCCCAAGACCCGAATGACTTGCCCCCTAAATCTCTCTGATCTCAGCTCCTCCTACTCTCCCCTCACCTTCTCAGCTGCAGCCACATCCTCCTCACCACCGCAGGGCCTTTGTCCTTGCCGTCCCCTCTCTCTGCAATGTCCTCCCCCTAGATACTGGCGTGGTTAGGTCCCTCTCCTCTTTAAGGTCATGACTGAAATGTTAGTGGGGTCCTTCTGGATACCTTCTCTGACAGTTCAGCTCTTACATTTCCTACTCCTTTCCCTAGCTTTAGTGTTCTCCTTCATACCCTGTACTGTCCAAATACCCTATTTTCCCCATTTGTGTAGTCTATTGTCTGTCTCTTCACTAGACTATAGCTTCCACAAAGGCAGGGATTCTTGTCTGGTTTATTTACATTGAGTCTGCTGTGCCTAGGGCAGTGCCTGGCACATAGTAAGCACTCATCAAATATTTGTTAAATGAATTAATGGTGAACATATAGACAAGGTCCCTGCTCTCACGAAGTCTGTATTCTACCAGCAGAAGGTCTGCCGGGGGTGTGGGATGAGGAGGGGGGTGGTGTGGGCTACACACCCTGAGTGACATATGTCTACAAGCCCCTTTTCTCCAAGGGTATCATGGTGGGATTGCATTCTTACCAGTCTTGAGCCACCACAGTTTATAATAGGAGTTAACAGCCTACTAATTAGCAGCTGAAGCCATTAATTGGCTATTTGTTAGAGCCCGAATTAATAAACTGGTCTTTCGGCGGGGTCATAATTCTCCTGTTCCTCGCCCCTCACAGTCATCCTTCCCCCACATGACGAGAAAGCGTCTTGCAATGAGATTGAATCAATACCTGCCACTGTATGATTTTCAGAGACAATTTCTCTCGCAAGGCGATGACACCATCTAGCAAAGACTCTTCCTGTCTCCCTCTCTCTCTCTCTCTCTCTCTCTCTCTCTCTCTCTCTCTCCTTCTCTCCTCTTCCAGGCTGTCACTCGTCGGAGGCCAGCTAGTGGCAGGAGGAGATGGGAGAGCTTTCTAGTAACATGCTGTCACAACAGACTGCAGTTGCCCTCCGTGCTCAATGCCTGGAGCCCCTGGTTCCCTGGCCCCTGGCTTATGGTCAACAGCGAGTTCCTGAAACCTCCTGGGGCCCAAGTGCTAGGTTTTCTTTGAGGCAAAAAATATATTTTTTTCTCTAGAGGGAAGTGACCTTAGAATGATCTTGGGTGGAACCCAAAACTTGGCAGCTGGGTGCTGACCACCAAGCCTCCAGACAGCCTGGCCTCGGGCTCATCCTGTGCCCTATGGCCCATGTCAGGTCTAGCAGTCTAGCTCTCATGTCCCCCCTGCCCTTCATGCAATTTGGGGGCCAGAGTATTGTTCTCTGTGTCTGTAAAGGGAACAGTAAACACTTCTTGCGGAAACGTTGTTAGATACCTAGGCCCTTGCCCCTCTTCAGTATAGAACAGTGGGAGAGGGCAAGGTCGCCGAGCCAAGCTACTGAGGTCAAAGCTCAGTTTGGCCCCTTAGCAGCTGAGTGAGTCACTACATCTTCCTATGTCATTCCATGAGAATAACAGCCCTGTCTTACATAGTGGTTATGAGGATTAAATAGTTAATACAGTGCCTGGCATATGGTGTCAGCTGTTATTCTTATTACTCCCCTTTTCTCTAAGAAGAGAGGGATCTTACCTAGTTTATATCTGGGGAAACTGAGGCCTAGAGAGGTTAGGACTGGAACACAGGACTGATGTCTAGGGCTCTTTCCCTTCTCCGAGGTTGCCTCCCATTGTCAGACACTGGGCTCTGTTGAGGTAGCAGGCAGGGCACACTTGGGGGAGGAGACGGCTGAATTTACAGGCACACACAAACAGGCTGTCAAGGTATTTACACTGCATACAATTAGCTGCAGAGTATTCACAAGTGGATTAGCTATAGCAAATGTTCAATCCCAGCCTGGCTAATTTGGTCCTCTGTTCCCCCAACCCGCCATCATGAACCTCTCTCTCCTCCAGGCTAGTGTGTGAGTTTAGAGAAGGCAAAGTCAAGAGAATGTCAGCTGAGTCAGTGCAGTTCCCTGTCCCCAGTAACTCACCCCAAAGCCAAAAAGGAGCAACTGACTGCTGTTTGGTGTTGGAACAGCTAATTGGAAAATCAGAGGGCAGTTTCCCATGACATAGAGAAGTACACATTCAGCTCAGAATGGGCAAGCCACAGCGGCTGTGATCACTCCCTGAGAGCTTCCTGGAAGGGGTGGGGACTTCCAGGAACCCTCTAATAATGGGAAGAGGATGACAATAGAAGAAGCTAGTCCTCATCACTCTCTCAACTGGCACCACTTCCTTTTCCGACTGGATGGGGGGGTGGGTAGGAAGAGGCATGGTGGCTGTGTATCTCTGTGGGACAGAAAATGAAAATTTTGCCTTTGAGGTAACAGTCGGGGGCTGGGGAGTGAAAGGATGGCTACTCTGAGGGTATCCCAGGTCTGTGATATCTGGCCATGATGGGCATCATTCGTGAATTCACTGAACACGTCTGCAGCTGGCATCTGCTGCGTGCACCGCACTGAGTCTGGACCCCCTATCAGCCTTGGACCCACGGGGCAGAAAGGAGAGAGAAGAGGGAAGAGGGCACAAGGGAGGCGCAAACGAGTGGAGGTGGGCTAGAGAACAGGAGTCTTCGGATGTTCTCGGGCTTCCCGAGAAGGACAGAAAGGGGGTGAGAAAGGGAGATGGAACCCCCCATGCCACCAGGCACTTCCCGACACCTCCCACTCCCCTCCCAGCAGTCAGGAGCGCGCGCTCGGGTGGGGCTAAGCCCTGGAGAGTCAAGGGAGGAGGGACCCAGCAGGAAATGGGCCTGGGAAAGGGGCGGTTCATTATTATTATTATTTTTTTAAAATTTATGTTTCAATTTATATGCAGACAAATTAACCCTTTTGGGGTGTGGAGATCTTTGCGTTTTGACAAATGCATAGAGTCGTGGAACCACCATCAAGATATTGAGCGATTCCGGGGGTCGAAGCGGGGTGGGGGTTGTAGTCTCCCTGCTTGTTAGCTGCTGCGATTGTCTGCGCTCCCACGGGCCGACCTAAAACAATTCTTGCGCACACGCTGAGACAAATAACGGCGACAGGTGGAGCAGGTGAGATTAGCAGGACACGGGTTGGGCGCGGGGCGGGATCGGAGGCGCGGGGGAGGCCACCCGCCTGGCTTGCCAGGCTACGCCCCTCCCCGCGGGCGTTTGGGAGGAGCGTTCTCCGCACCCCTGCTCCCCGAGGGCCCTCGGGGAGGCGGCTGAGACCCGACTACCGGACTCCCGCGGCTGGAGCGGGGCCCGGGCTCGGCAGCCGGAAGGAGGTGTGCCCCCGGGGCGCTTGGGGGCGCCTGAGGTCCCGAGAGGAGGCAAGATGGGGAGAGTGGCTAGCCAAGGAAAATGTGGGGTGACTTAGGGAAGCTCTGGCGGAGGGGTCGTGAGAACAAACCTGTTGGCAACCTGTGGGCCGCGGCAAGGGCAGGAGCTGTCAGCGCGACCTCTCCGCCAGCTGCTCTGGCCTGGCCCCGGCACCAGACGCCTGGAAAGGGGCGGGGGCTTCCCGATCCGGGCAGACAGCCTTGCAGACCCACAGCCGCGGCCCGGCTCGCGCGGCTGCACGACCCCAGTAACAGCAGGCGCCCGGCCTTTCCCCAGGATCCCCGCTTCAGTCCCGCCTCCCCAAAGTGCAAAACATTTACGAAGTGTGCATTGCCCTGAGAGCTTGGGTCCCCGGAGCGAGCGGCCGTGCTTGCCCCGCGGGCTGCTGGCAATGGTGCTTCCGGCTCGGCCAGCTAGTCTGGGTGTGCAAGGCTGGCGAACAACGAGTGTGCGAGCGCGCGGCTGCAGAGCCCGCGCCGAAACCCAGGTCCCTCCGCCACTGTCCTCGGGATAGATGGATCCATTTCTGCTTTCTGACATTTTCCTGCTGGGCGGGGTTGCGGGGGGAATGTTAGGGGGCGGAGAGAGTAAGAGAGAGAGGGAAAGGAGAAAAGGAAAGAGGAGAGGAAGGCAGAGAGAGGAGAGAGGGAGAGAGAGAGGAGGAGAGAGAAGAGGAGAGAGAGAGAGAGAAAAGAGAAAGAGAGGAGAGAGAGAGAGAGGAGAGGAGAGGAGAGGAGAGGGGGGAGAGAGAGAGAGAGAGAGAGAGAGAGAGAGAGAGAGAGAGAGAGAGAGAGAGAGAGAGAGAGAGAAAGGCAGGCAGTCAGCTTCCCCCAGCCCTGTTTTGTTTTCTCTAATTGGTCCTGGGGGAGGCGAGGGAATTGGACAGAGGCTGGGCCAGGCGAGCTGGGCTGCCTTTAATTGGCTCCTTTTTTTAACTGGAGGGGAATCAAACAGGAGAGCGAGCGACAACGGGTGGGAGAGCGAGAGACCGAACGAGGAGACGCGAGGAGGAGGGAGGAGGAAGGGAGGGAGGGAGGCGGGAGGAGAGCGGAATGAAAACCTCGGAGGGGCGAAAAAGCAGCACAGCAAAGCCCAAGTTGCTGAGCGAGCTGAGCGCTCCCGCGACCCGGAGCCGAGCGGCCGCCGCGCCCAGGAGCCCGGCCCGGCCCCGCCCGCTCTGGGCCCCCGCAGGCCAAGGCCGCCGGGCGGGGGCGGGGACGACCAACTTGGGGTGCGGCGCAGCCCCGCTCTCCGGAGAGCTCGGAGCCCGGGAGCGCCACGGCCGCGGCCAGACGGCGGGAGAGGAGCGAGGCGAGCGGAGGCGGCTAGCGGCGCCCGCGCCGCAGCCCCGGCCTGGGGGAGAGCGCTAATATTTTTCAAAAGACTCAAACTTTCCTCCTTTCCCCGTTTTCTGGGGCCCCTCTTGCCTGGAATTGCTCTCCAGATTCCCGCGGGGCGCCGGGCTGCTATTCCTCCCCCGGGTTTCTCGGCGACTCGGCTAACTTCACGGACCCGGGGACGCGCGGCGCTCGTCCCTCGGCCGAACCCAGCCCGCGCTGCTCCCCGGATCAGGAGGGCCGGACCCGGGGCTCCTTCGCCGCCGCGAGTGCGTTCAGCCCGGCCCCCTGAGTGGGGCCGCTGAGCCCACGGCAGCGGCCGCAGGACTGGAAACAGCGGATTAACTCGAGCGGAGCCCCGGCCTCCCCGACTCCGCTCCGCTGAGGGGCGGCCCCAGTGCGGGGAAACGACAAGTTTGTCAGTCGTCCGTGGCCTGTTGGATCGAAGCGCCGCCGCCGCCGCCGAGAGGTCCCCGGCGCCCAGCATCCCGCGCGGACAGCCCTGGGGACCCGCGGCGCTCGGCGGCCGGGCTCCTCGGGTCGGGGCGCTGGCTGCTGTGCCGGGCGCGCGGAGGCACCCGGGGCTGGGCCAGCGCCCCCTGCGTCCCCACGCGGTCTGCGACCCCGCCGGAGGAGAAACCCGGGTCTCCGCTACCTCCGCCTCTTCAATCTCCTGGTCTTCGTCGCCACTCTCTCTGTCACCTCTCAGGGAAAGGGGGGGACATAGGGGCGTCGCGGGGCCCCGGCGAATGCGCCCCCCGCCGCCTCTCGGGCTGCGCCGCCTCGCGGGGATGAAGCACCGGCCGTGAAGATGGAGGTGACCTGCCTTCTACTTCTGGCGCTGATCCCCTTCCACTGCCGGGGACAAGGAGTCTACGGTAAGAGCCCGCGTCCCGCTCCACCTTGGCTTAGCCCCGCGCGGAAACTTTGCAAGAGGCGCAAAGTGCGCGCTGCCGGGGTTTGGTGGAGACCTCGACTCGGACTCTGGAGTGGATGCCCGCGTCCCCGCCCTCTCCAGGGCGCGAGGAGACCGAGCTAGCTGCTTCGGAACACAGGGGCTGGTCGTAGGGTCTGGTGTGAAGCCGGGATGTCAGGGGGAGGTACCCACTTTCCCACACCCTGCTAGAGGCGGGAATGATTAGGAACCCTTGAGAGCACCCGGTCGGCTCGGGAGACCCGGACAGACCCAGCCCAGGACTGGTGCAGCGACTTGCACTGAAAGCTCGTCCTGGCTCGGCCTCCGGAGTGGAAGCCAAGCGATGCATGAGCCGGAGTTGCCGCGCGGCTTGCGGGTGAGCCGGCTGTCAGCACCGCGGTCGGGCGGCGGGCTCGCCTTCCCCGCTGTTGCTGCGGCTTCGCTTCTTCTACTCACGGCTTGACAGCCTGATCAGGATACCGACATTCCCTGGCTCCGGCGCCTACGACCCCGGCATCCCTTTTCGGACCTTCCCTGAACCAGTTCTTCCCGTCTCCGGTTCCTAGCTACAAACCTCAGCCCCACCTTCCTTCTTCCTGCGCGCACACACAGACACATTCAGCCACCATCCCCAGAAAACGCAAACACGGCACGCACCCACCGGGATACGTGTCCAAACTCTGCCTCCTGCCACGCAGCCTTGCTCCTGCGTCCGCACGTCTCGCTCTGGTTTCCAAGGGAGACTCTGGTTACCCCTTCCCCCTTCCATCCTGTGGGTTTTCCCAGGGAAGGCCCCCGGGGCAGGCATCATCCATTCAGTCACCTGGCTCAGCCTCCCGCAGTGCCTTAACCCCACAGCACTGAAAGTCATTCTCAGGGGCCCAGTGGCCGTTACTTTGCTTTCTCTTGACTGCAGGATGGCTTGTCCAGGTCCCTTTTTAGTGATGTGTGGCTGGGGCGGGCAGGATTCTCTCTCTCCTTTTCTGTTGGGTGGAGGGACTAATGATTCCTCTTTTAGATCCAGGGGAGTCTGACCTATTCTTTGTGGGGTGGTATAGGCACTGACTACTGGCTGCCAGCCTCAGGTGCTGAGGCTAAAGCACCCTGGAGGGTGCCTGGCCATCTGCTTGTGCCTGGCAAGAGGAAGGGGTGTCCTGAAGGGTGTCTGGGAGGTGACATGCTCCTGGCCCTACCCAGCTAGCTGGCTTGGGCTTAATTCTCTGGTAAGACTAGCCCAGGCATCTGGCCAAACTCTGCTTCTTAATTAGTTTGTGTGTGTCTTACTGCATGGCCCCTCACAGAGGCCAGCAAAGGCAGGAAAGAATGCAGCAGGGACTGGGAGAGGCTGGGTTTGGGGGAGGAGGCCACGGGGCAGGTCCTGGAGGCCTTGGCCTCTCCAGGGCAGATGAGGATGCCAGTAGACTGGGGTTTCTCTTTCTTCTTTCTTCCCAAGTCTTCTTTCTCCCCAAGTCAAGGTGCCTAAGAGAGGTGCTGCTGAGGTCTTTGCCTTCTCAACACAGCCCTGGGGCTGGGGAGGGTGATGGAGAGCCCTTCCTGCATGCGGCTGTCCTCCACCCTACCCTCCTTCCCTGTGCCATTGCGTGCATTTGGCAAGATCCATTCCTGGTCATGCCTGTCCTCTATCCCCTCCAGCTTCTCTAACCTTCTCTAGGCTGCTTGGGGCTCATCTTCAGGAGGTTCCTCTGTTCCTAGTCTAGTAAACCCAGCAATGAGAGTGGGATTTGGAGTCAGGGGCAGTGGTCTCTGTGGACCCTCATTTCAGAGTACTCTAGGGCCAGGATTCAGCCATAGGCTTATATATTACCCTTTTCTCTCTGTGTTTTCTCCCCTCCCTTCTGTGCCTAGGTCCCAGTTGCTCTCACTCAGAGCCAATCAAAGTGGGCTGGGTGTGCTGGGCCCAAGGGCGACATGGGTGACCAAGGCATGGGTGACATGCCACTTTTCCTTTGAGAGCTTGGCTTCAGGCAGTGTTGAGGCCTCAGGGGAATTGCTGGGTTTAAAAGTCTTTATTGAGGTGGATGAAGGCGGGAGAAGATTTAGGAGGAGGGGGAGGATGACAGGAGGTCGCTGAGTTCCTTGTGATGCTAGAATCTTTGGCCAGATTCAGCAGAAGGGAGGATCTCTGTAGGACCAGGACTGGCTTAAGAAGTAGGTCAAAGATCTGGGACTAGTTCTTCTGGCCCCCTCCCCAGCAGTCTTTCTGTACCCCCAAAGCAGAATAAACAGCATGAGAGTGAAGGCGGCACATAGGGACCAGGGATGGTCACTCCAGCCCGGCATTGCATCCAGCACCCAGCATAGTCCCCGTCACAACAGCAGGAGCTCGGCAGGTATTTGTTGAATGAAGAAAGGGCCATAGTTGGGGGCAGGCTGGAAATTCTTTCTCCATGAGAAGTGTCTCTAGGACTTGGTTTCCAGCAGGACAGTGGGGCATTGTTTAAGGGTCTCTGCTTAGGGCGAGTCACAGAGTCCCAGCCTGCAGCCCTAGAAGAGAGAAGAGGCTAGAAGCCTAGTATTGCCCTGGCACGGGGGAGGGAGGCAGCAGGTCTAATTCAAGACATAGGAGAAAAATGTGTATCCTGAGGAGGGATCCCCTGCCCCTGCCCCTGCCCCTCTACCCCCAGGCCTGTGTGGATAAGGGAGGGGCTGAACAGAGGGGAGGAAGACGAGCAGGCAGTGGAGGGCAAACCTGACGGCATTTGGCCTAGACTGTATCTCTGTGAGGCTGGTAGGAGGTCGGTGCCTAGAACCCTATGTCCTGCCTCCCACTGAGGTCCACCACCTGCCCTAGGATCCATGGTCTGCAATAGGGTTGGGGAGGCGGCACTCTCAGTTTGGCCAGGTGGCTTTGTTCTTCTTTAGGGCACAGATGCTACAACAGCCAAGTGCTGGACCAGATGGTCCATTTGGAGCTGGTTCTCCCTCCCTCCCTCGCCTCCCAATCTCCTGGCCCAGTTTGTTGTCCTCTGGGGTGGATCCTGTAATCTGTTTTCTGGCAAGCCAGGGGGCTGGGCTGGCCCCAGTGGCCTAGTTCTGGGGCAAAGGCAGTAGCCAAGTGATGGAAGAGGAATATCTTGCATGCGGATAGCGTCCGGGAACACCCCGCCTTCTGTCCTGGCTTCTCCGCCTCTCATAGCAGTTGGACCACAGGTCGGTGGGATTCCTCTCCCTTATAAAAACATAACAAACCCCTGAATTATTTAATATGCAGAAGTGGGAATTGACATTATCCTTAAGACAGGTTGTTTGCAACTTACTGGTGGAAGTCAAAATATTTCACCAAAGGTGTCATCAGAAACTACTATCCTATGCTAATTTTTGTAGGAACATGAAGACAGATGTTGAATAATTTGACAAGAGCAACATAGCTTACAGAATTATCACCAAATCCGTTTTTTTCCCTCCTCTGGGGAGTACGGAGAAGGAATTTCAGGAAGTGAGTGTCCCAGTGTCGTCTCCTGGGTGTTGATCTGGGTGTGGGTACTTGAGGTTTTTCACTGGAGTTCCTATCCCATGCCTTAAAACTTTGGTTCCCTGGGGCTAACAGAGGCTTGGGGTTCTCTTGATGTCCTCAAGAAGCTCTGTGCTTCTGTTATTTCTTTCTTCTCACTTACAGAAATTGCACAAGCGAGGGAGAGCACCTTGTGTCCACAAATCCAAGCTGCTTTGTTTGCTTTGCTGGCATTACCTCCCCACCCCAAGTTGATTTTGGCCCCTTAGCCAGCCTGAGGGCTCCCCAGACCCTTGGTGTCAGGCTGGAGAGCCCCCGCCTTAGGGTCAAGATTCTCATGACGTCCCGTCCTACATTACAGGCTGAAATCTGTGCTTCATGGTTGGGCGGGGACTCTAGGTCAGGGGAGGAGGTCGGTTAGAGGGGATTTTGTTAGCAAGAAAGCATCCTTGAGGGGGTGGCCAGGGGATAGCTGAGAGCTACTTGGCTTGGCCTGGCTGTGAGCTGCTGGGGCCAAGGTGGTAAAGCCTCATTTAGAGCCTGGTATATTAGCTCTGCTTTGCTGGAACATGGAGGGACAGGCTTGGGGGGGGACGTGGGGTGGAATCTGTAGGCAGAATGGAGGGAGCTAATCACAGCCGCCAAGGCCCGGCAAATGAATGATGCAGGAAATCAATACCTGGGGGCGGGAGTGGAAATCCGGGCAGTGGTAGCAGCCCCAGCTTCTCCCAGCTGCCCAGGAGGAATGGGGGAGGGCCTGGGAGGAGTGAGACAGAGGCAGGAATGTGGAAGACACCCCCACCCCAAATGCCACTGTCCCCGTGTCCCTGCCACTCCCCCACCACCCCTCACTTTCATCTCATGGCTGGGCTCATGGAAGGTGAACTAGGAGATGACCCACCTGGTGAAGACAGAGGACCTAGGAGATGGAGTCTTCGGCTCTCACTCCTGGAAGAGCCCTGCCTCACCTCCCACCTCTGGACACCTGAGCCTCACACTGTCCCAGGTCCCTGGTGTGTGTGTAACTGCCTAGGGGCCCTGCCCTGTGCGGCTGCTGCTGCCGTTCCAGATGTGGCCAGCAGGGGGAGGGCTTGGCCGCCACATTGCTTCTTGCCTTTCCTGGGCTCCCGTGGGCCTCACCCTATCTAAGGGATGAGTTATGCTCATTCCTCAACCTGGGACTGAAAAGGGCTCCTTAGGGCCTTCTGGAATTCCAAGCCTCCCTCCAGCTCCCACGTACCCACCCCCGTGTCCCTAGGCACCTGCCCATGGCCAAAGCCACACTTGCTGTGATCTCAGATGAATCAGGTTTTCCCTAGGCCCCAGCTGGATGCTGGGGCTCAGCTTAGCCTAGTGGGCTCTTGCTCTGGTAAGGCTGTGGCAGGGGGAATGGGGGTGCTTGTGCCCATGCAGAAACGCCTCTGTATAAACCTGGCACATGGCCTCTCTTCTGCATCTTCTCCCCATGGTCAGAAGACCCTGCTTTGCAAGCATACATCTGCTGCTAGAAGGTACTATGTACCAAGGGGCTTCTCTGGCATTTAAACGCTGATACAGGAGGCAAGAGCAAGGCTTAACTCAAAGGAATGAATATTTTTGTTTTTCAACAATGAAATCTCATTTTTCCTCAAGTCTATGAATAACACCATGAGTAACTGCTGTGAGTAACATAGTGCTCTTTGCAAAACAATCAAGGAATACATAAAAGTATAAAGAAAGAAAGCAAACCTCACTTGATAACCCACCATTCCTTTGGTCATGGTTTTTTCAGGCATCCTTTTGTGTGAGGGGGAATGAACCTTTTAGGGAGGATTGTTGGTTAGAACAACAATCCCTTATAAGTGTGTAAGTGCCACATGACTTACCAGGCATTTTCATGCCTCTGCAGCCTTTGCTTCCATGACATTCTGAGAGGTCAGCACAGGGGGTACTATTGTCTCCATTGAACAGATGAGAATACTGAGGTTCCAAGAGTTTTAGTGACCTGCTCAACATTGCACAGCTGGTAAGAAGTAGCGCTAACACTCAGTCCCACTGGATCGTCTGATTTGCAGGGAAGGAAAGCAGTGTGGTGTTCCTTTCACTCATCATTCATTAAATGTTTACTGAGCCTCTAACTTGAGCAAGAACCAGTTTTGGTCATTGGCAGGGCTACTGAGATGAATAAGATGGAAGGTGAAGGGGAATCACATGAAAGATGGGGGAAGATTTTGATAAATGTCATGTAACAAGGGCAGATAAAAGGTTGTGAGAATTTGAAGGGTGAAGTAATTGCTTCCAAGGCCTTGTAGAAAAGGGAGCATTTGAACTGGCCTTGACAAATAGAAGTAAGGATTGAGAGGGGCATTCCTGGTGGAGGGCAGATTGTGGCAAACGCCTGGAAGCTAAGGAACCCAAGTGTGTGAGGAGTTCGTGAGCTGTTCAGTTGTGCTGGAGCATGAGCTGAAAGGGAATTGGGGCTGTTAGGGCTGGAACAGTAAAGGAATTTTTTTTTTTTTTTGAGATGGAGTCTCACTCTGACTCCGAGGCTGGAGTGCAGTGCCACGATCTCGGCTCACTGCAACCTCTGCTTCCCAGATTCAAGCAATTCTCCTGCCTCAGCCTCCTGAGTAGCTGGGACTACAGGCACACTCTACCACACCCAGCTAATTTTTGTATTTTTAGTAGAGATGGGATTTCACTGTGTTAGCCAGGATAGTCTCGATCTCCTGACCTCGTGATCTGCCCGCCTTGGCCTCCCAAAGTGCTGGGATTACAGGTGTGAGCCACTGCACTGGTCCAGGAATAATAATAAACATTGCTAACATTGACTGTCCAACCTGCGGTCATGAGTATGCTTTATCTTCAGTCTCATCACAACTCCTTGAGAAAGTCATTTATCAGTCCCTTGTCCAAGTGGCAGACCTGGACTTGAACCCAGAACTGCTCATTGCAAAGCTGTAAGGAGGATGTCAAACAGGGGAGCTGGGTTGATGCAAGCCATATTATGGGCTAGTAGCCATGCCGCTATGTGTGGGAAGAGGCCATGCTGGACAGACTGTCAGGCGCCTTTGCAGTTGTCCAGGGGAGTCATAGGGAGCTTTGTGGGCATGTGCAGTAGGTGTGTTCCAGGCAGAGGAATAGCCACTGCAAAGGCCCTGGAGTAGGAACCTGCCTGGCCTGTTGGAGCAACAGTGAGGAGTCCAGTGTGGCTGGAGCAGCATGAGCCAGGGGGAGGGGAGTAGAAGGTGGGGCCAGAGAGTTAGTAGGTCCAATTGTTTGGAGCCTTGAAAGCTATGAAAAGACTCTGGATTTTGTTCTGCATGAGATAGGAGACCATGGCAGGGTTTTGGGCAGAGAAGAGACATGAACTGACACCTTTTTAATAGAACCGTTCTGGCTGCCATGTAGAGAATAGATGGTAGGGGTTTGAGGATGGAGGAAGGGAACCAGTTAGAGGCTGTTGCAAAAGGCAAGACACAAGATTGTACCATCATTAAGCACTGAAAGTGTATGGAAAGAGTTCAGGCAAGGAGTAGGAGCTGCAAACGGCTCTGAGATTTGGAGCTGGGAGACTTGGCACACAGTGATAACAGGTTGAACAAAAGCCACTGGAAGTCAGACAGGTTTGGGGAAATGAAGTAGTTAAGGGCCTCGACTTCTGCGTAAGAAACCTGGGTCTGAATCCCAGCTCTGCCCCACACCAGCTGCAAAAGCCCAAGAAGTTACATCTGCTTTCTAAGCTGTGGCTTCTCCGCTTGTCAGATGGAGATCATCGTACTCACTGTGTGTTCGTGATGAGATGGTGCCTAAGAAGCTCTGAGCACAGTGCCTGGCACGTCGCAAGGCCTCGGTAAATAGTTTTAGTGACAATGTGAGTGGAGTTTTGAACTTCATGGGATTCTGGTGCTGGAACGTCTGGGGGGGATATTGACAAATCGGATGGACATGAGCACTGAGCTCAGGACAGAGATCAACTCAGGAGAGGTAGATTTGCACATCTGGATTTATGTCTGCAGAAGCATGTGGGTTGAAACCATGAGGTGGAATAAAATTGCCAGGGATTAGAGAGTAGAGAGAAGGGATTGGGCTGAGGCCAGAGCCCTGGGGAGCACCAACGTTTAGGGGGCAGGAGGAGGCCTGAGAGGGGACGTGGACCGGAAAGTCTGTGGCAGAGTCTGTGAGAGGAGGAGGTGCAATGAGAAAGGGCCACCGGGGAACTGGGGAGCTTGGGGCAGCTGCAGCACAGAGTGGGGATCCTCAAACTTTCCTGTGCACAAATCTCCCCTGGGATCTTGTGGAAATGCAGATTCTCATTCAGCGGGGCTGGGGCTGGGGCAGGGCTGAGATTCTGTGTGAATCTGGGTGGTGCCGATGCTGCTAGACTGCGGATTGCGTTACGCATAATGAGGGCTTCAAGTAAGAAGACTGGACGCAGGTTGGAGGGCCAGGTGGGCAGCCTACTGCCTCTGAGGGTCCTTGCCCAGTGGCCTCGCCTCTCTGAGCCTCAGTTTCCCCATGTGAAGGCTGATTCAGGCACACTTACCTCTTGGGATTACAGAGAAGCCCAGGAGTGATAGCACTTTGTAAACGCGAAGGTGAACTATGAGGACTCTGTTTCACGAGCGCAGAGGGGGTGGCAGGCAGATGGCAGGGAGCTCCGGGTGTGGGTGGCATGTTGCAACAGGAGGTATAGGCTGCGCTTTTGAGAAATGTGGAAGGCCAGGGAGGCTGGAATAGCAGCTCCCCTTCCCCAAACCCAGCCTTTTGCCTGTGAAAGGCTGGAGCTGCAGGGGTGGGTGACCTTGGTGGCTGGGTGGTGGCTTGAGCAGGCTCGAGGGCACTGCTTGGCTGGCTTTGAAGATTCCACCCCAGGCTCTTCTTGGTTCCTTTCCAGTCCCAGAAACTCAGCCGAGATACGTTAATTATCTGGAGGACTGGAAGCTGTGTAGAGAAGTGGGTCTCAGCCCTGGCGCATGTCAGAACCACCTGGAGAGCTTTTTCAACAACAGATGCCCGGCCCCACCCCGGGCCTCCTGAATCAGAAACCCTGCAGGTGGCATCAAGGCATCTGTGGTTGTAAGAGCTGTTTAGATGATTCTTAGGCACAGCTGGTATAGACAGTGTGTCTGAAAAAGCCAGGCCAAAACAGATGTCTTCTTCTCTTGGACTTTCTGAGGGCATTTCCTGGTTTTCCAGGTCACTGCCCAAGCCTAGTTTCAACCAAGTTCATCTGAACCTGGAGTCTTAGGAAAAAAAAAATCCACTGATTATTTTCTAACCTGTGAGCAGGGAGACTTTCTAGTTTAATGGTGCTGACTGGAAGGTCCAGGCCAAGAGTCTGGGAGACTGGCTCCTCTTCTGGCTTCTGACCAAGGGACTTCCAGTCCCAAACCTAGAGAGATGAAGGAGTCTCCTTCAGAAACACAGTTTTCTTTGATTTTTAATAGGTAAATTATGGTACCTTTTTGAAATGTGGCCCTTTTGTTTATTCTCTTTCCTGTTCGGTTAAGAATAAAGTGAGGCCAGGTGCTGTGGCTCACACTTGTAATCCCAGCACATTGGGAGGCTGAGATGGGAGGATCACTTGAACCCAGGAGGTCCAGACCAGCCTGGGCAACATAGTGAGACTCTGTCTCTATTACAAAAAAGAAGAATGAAAATTTCAGAGCTGGAGAACAAAGTAGCAATTCAATGTAAAACCAGCAAAATGTATTTTATTTGAGACAGGGTCTCACTCTGTCTTGCAGGGTGGAGTACAGTGGTGTGATCATAGCTCACTGCAGCCTCGATCTCCTGGGCTTGGGCAATCCTCCCACCTCAGCCTCATGAGAAACTGGGACTACGGGCATGCACCACCGTGCCCGGCTAATTTTTTTTTTAAGTAGAGATGGAGATCTCACTATGTTGCCCAGGCTGCAAAGGTTGGGAACCCTGCCTTTTAACATTTTGCCTCAAGGTCACCAAAAGGCTGATGGGGCTCAGCCATCATGACACAGTCCAGGAAGGAAGACAGCGGGAACCTTTACAAGGCAGGCCTGTCCGCTGAGTCTGCTGTCTTTAAGGAGCTTTCCCAGAAACACCCTACAGTGGCTTCTGCTTACATCTTACTGGCCATTCTTAGCTTCAAGGGAGGCTGAGAAATAGGGTTTTTTTAGATGGGCACATTCCCATCTGAAAAAATATCTGTATTCTGTTAGAAAGAAAGGGAAGTGGCTATTGTGTGGGTAATGAGCAGTCTTTGCCACAAACACCCATTTTAGGGGCAGTTGGTGTTTCTTGAATGAGAGGGGATTTAGATAAATGTGAATGACTGCTCTCCTCCTCACTCACCCCACTCTGCCAGCCTAGCTCAGGTAGGGGTGGGGGGCAGGGGGTCCTGGCTGCTCTGAAGATGCCCAGAAGACCTGAGAGAAGACAGAGACCCAGAGGAGGGAGGTGGCTTGCTTGGGTCACTCAGACATTCAAGTGAGAGTGCCACCAGCTTCCCGTCTGCCAGCGAGCCAGACACTGTCTGTTCACACGTCCATGGGATTGTTGATTTCTACCGGTTGGTACCTCTCTACTAGCAGGTGTCTCCTTTCAGTCCCAACAGCAGAAGAGCTCTGTGGTTCCAGAAAAAGCAGCCTCCTGATTTCTGGGAACAGAAACGGCTGGGCTGTGTGAGAGGCTCTGGTCCGGAGGTGATCTAACTCATCTTTCTGCCTCTCAGCAGGCCCACACCCGCATGAGACCAAGCAGCCCCACTGCTGTTTGCTCAGTGTCTCTGGTCCTTCATTTTGGGAAGTTCTTCCCATTGACCTTATTTCAACTTGCTGTAACAATTTATCAGAAAGAAAGATTCAGGAACCGAGACCTCTGAGTTGAACTTGAGTAACTCCTTGACCCTGAGACTCTCCCCAAGTGATTCTCTTTTTTTTTTAAATGTTTTGAGACAGAGTCTCACTCTTTTGCCTAGGCTAGAGTACAGTGGCACCATCTCAGCTTACTGCAATCTCTGTCTCCTGGGTTCAAGTGCCTCAGCTTTTGAGTAGTTGGGATTACAGGCGTGTGCCACTACACCCAGTTAACTTTTTGTATTTTTGTAGAGATGAGATTTTGCCATGTTGCCCAGGCTGGCCTCGAACTCCTGATCTCAAGCAATATGCCTGCCTCAGCCTCCCAAAGTGCTCAGATTACAGGTGTGAGCCACTGTGCCCGGCTGCCAAGTGATTCTTTAGAAACTCATGATGAAGGCATTTCCCCCATCTCTGAGAGGGATTGGGCGGATAGAGATGGGGAAATGAATTGAATTTCAGTGGCCTCATCTACTTGGGTTTGATTCCAGTGTTCCAGTAAAATGCAGAGGTCCTTGAGGAGGCCAGGTTACCTTCTGGCAAGATACATAAAGCCCACAAGGCAAGCTGAAGTTCTGTGCCGTGGCAAGACCTGAATTCACTTTTCTTTCTGGAATAAGACCACAGGGTAGACACAGAGAAGGCCATGAGGAAGGGCACAAGGGTATGGCAAGGAGTCAGCTTAGCTGCCAGCCAGTGGCCTTCGATGACCCAAAAACAGATCTTCCAGATTGATTGCAGGAAGAAACTGAGACCACAGAAGGCAAGTGGCTTGTCAAGGGCACACAGCAATTAGGTGCCAAGGCTGAAGTTAAAAGCCATGTCAAAGGACTTTCTACAGCTGGATCTTTCTCATTCTCTTGTGTCACCTCTCAGGCTTAGGAGAATCCAGGACATGTCTGCATGGCGTTTATAAGCTCATTGTGTGCCCACATCTCTATAATCCTTCCCCCTCCCCTGTGAACCTCATTTCTTATTCTCAGACCTCATTGTATCCAGACTACAGAAGCTGGGGCTCATTCTGGGTCTAGATCTCTAGTTAGATGTTAAGAGGCCCTTATCGGAAATGTCGGGGCACCCCCCACCCTTGTGGGTGGGAAGGTGAGCCTACTTGGTAGTGTGAACTGGAGGTTGCTGCCAGTCTCCACCGGGTCCAACATCTTGTCACACTGCCTACAAGTTCCACTTTAGAGTTATTAACAAGTTAGCTGGCAGACGCACTGCCACTGTTTCCAGAAGGTTACTTTGGGAATACCCAGCAGCCCTAAGCCTTCTCCCCATGGCACAGGTTGGTTGATCAGATGAGTTGGATCTTGAGCCATGAGATTCAGGCAAGGAGGTTTCCAGGAGAGGGATGGGTGGAGGAAGAGGATGATGGTGGGGTATTTGATATGTGTGTAGAGGGGTCATTAGGCAATATGTGGACTCTGTGTTGTGGCCACGTGAGATATTTCATAGTGGACACCATGGACAGTCAAAACACACTTGGACTCATAGTCTTAGTTTGGGTTCCCCCAGAAGTAGACTCTGAGATAAGGAGCTGAATGCTGTAATTATGTGGGAGGTAACTCTAGGAAACTCTGGGAGAGGAATGGGGAAGCGAGACAGGGAAGCAAAGGAAGCCAATGAAAGATGCCTTATCAAGTCAGTTACATCGGTGTCCTGTGGGGGAACTCTGGTACACTGTGAAGCACATACTTCAGAGTTTTCCCACCATGGGGTAAGGGAACTGGGGCATGTATACACCCACCCTGTATCCGTCATTGGATGAGGCTGCTTCTGGGGGTGTTAATTCCCGGTACTCCTAAACCACTGCACACACAGGCAGCGCAAGCTCTAGTGGCCAGAGATGGCCCTCAGGCAGAGAGATGCCTGCAGGCATTGGCAATTGGGAGTTGGCTGGTGGTGCACTGAAGTGTTTAGGAAAGGGGGTGCAGGTGGGGCAGCAACAGTCTGTATTACATCTTGCCTTAGCCATGGTCTTGCTTTTTCAGAGCCAGCCTGCTGTGTGGAGCTCTTTGTTTTTAGATCTCATGTTCTGGGCTGCATGTACAAGCTTCCGTTCCAGGCTGAAAACTCTTCCCCTGCAGCCACCAGACCTGCGCACTGCTCACTTGCTTCCTTGGATTTTGTGGTCAGAATCCAAGTGTGTCGATTTCTCCAAGACTCTCCTGATATAATTCAGGCTCTCCCTGAAGGATGCCTTATACCTGCGGAGGACGGGGTTGAGCATCACTAAGGACACACCCAGAATCTACAGGGTCCTTTGGGCATTGCCATGAGAGGCACCATGTTCTCCATCCCGCTGAATTTAAAACCAACATAGAGGTGGGGACAGTCTAGCCTAGAAGACCACTCCTTCTCCCTGGAGACAGGATTCTGGGTGAAACAATTGTTAGGGGTCAGAGAGTAGTAAGGTCGACTGCATTCTGTCTACTTCCCTGCCCAGGAGCCAAGCCATGGGCTATGACCAGAGTGGCCTGCACCCCTGAATATACCTGAGCCTCATGAGTCTGGCTCAGAGCAGCACTTCCACCCTGTTGTATATTTATCTCTTCTCTAATAACTGGGACCTGAGATTAATTAATTCAATATTTATTGAACCCTGCTATGTGCCAGACTCTGTTCTAGGTGCTGAGGATACAGCAGAGAGCAGGAAAGAGATGATCTAGAATCACAGACTCATAGAGTGACAGAGCCGGGGTGAATCTTAGGGAAAATCTAATCATTTGTCAGGAGAGAAATCTGAAGCCCAGAGAAAGCAAGAGAAGTTCTCAGGCCACACAGCAGAGAGGGTGCTCAGCCTGGAATCATGGAAGGTCAGACGTAATGGGCTTAGAGGTTGCCTGTTTCCACCTGCTCAGTTTTTGTTGTTGTTGTTTTTGTTTGTTTGTTTTTTGAGGCGGAGTCTGTCTCTGTCGCCCAGGCTGAAGTGCAATGGCGTGATCTTGGCTCACTGCAATCTCCGCCTCTTGGGTTCAAGGGATTCTCCCTCCTCAACCTCCCGAGTAACCGGGATTACAGGCACCCGCCGCCACACCCAGCTAATTCTGTATTTCTAGTAGAGACAGGGTTTCACCATGTTGGCCAGGCTGGTCTTGGACTCCTGACCTCAGGTGATCCACCCGCCTCGGACTCCCAAAGTGCTAGGATTACAGGCGGGAGCCACTGCGCCCAGCCTACCTGCTCAGTTTTTAGAGGCAGAAACCAATGGTCAGAGGTGAAGGGTCTCACCAAGCTGGTGGCCCTGCTGTATCTGCAAGTGAATACTCTCTTCTCTTCCACATCCATCTCCCAAGCCAGATCTAGATTCTCATTTCCTGAGGGGTGTGTATATGTGATGTGGGCAAGGGCAGTAGGCAGGGGACATGAGTACTTTTTTTTGATCAAGCCATGCACCTCCTTTACTGTGCCTGCTGGCAAAGTGGCCTCAAGTGATACTAGGAAGAGCTTGCTATTGAGGGATGCCCTGATATGCTCAAAGCACTGACACCCTTGTCTGATTCACTCCCTCCTTTCTGGGGACTTCAGGGAGCAGGGGCTGCAAAGTCTGGCTGGGGTGAGGGTGGGCTTCATCCCCCCATTGTCCCCTCCCTGTCTTCTGTTGGAGATCAGCGCGTATGAGTATCTGTGTATGGGGGCCACTGGTATGAGATAGACTTCTCTCACTGGGTATGTCAACAGAAGCTGTAATATATTCCTCCGGTTCTTTCTGCCTCATGCAAGTGCACATTATTTGTATTTTTTGTGCATGTAATATACAATGGCATGTGTGTGCTGTGGGTGTGTATATGTGTGACGATGTTGCACAAAGAACATGTATGTATGTGCAGGGAACTATGTATATGTGTGGTAGGGGGGCCTGCAGACCTCTTTGGGGGCTTCTCTGGGTCCGCTTTTATCTCACTGCCCTCCAGATGGCCTTTGCCTTGGTTGCAAGGCAGGGGGTGGGCACGGGCATCCAGCATCCCGGGTCATCAGTCAGGGACTTATGTCCAGCCTGGGTATGACCTCACCACCCTTCCCAGGAGACCTGAAGTGGGGAGCAGGGGCGGGCCGAAGCTGGCCTGGAGCTCCTGGCTAATTTTCCTGGCCTCGATCGATCTAGCAGCTTCTCCTGAGTCTATTAGCAGTCCGCAAGTGAAAATATCCCCCATCGCGAGCCCTGACCTGAGACAGGGAGGAATCCATAGCAATTTGTTCAAACAGAGGAAAGCGTTTCCCTCTGATTTGTATTCCAATTTATTCCAGGCAGGAAGGGGGTCAGGGTAGGAGGGCAAACCCAGGCACTGCCAGAGCTAGCCCCAGACCCGTGCCCTTTAACCCTCCATGCCAGCCTGGGTGGCAGCTGGACCTGCCCAGGGTTCCTGGGGGCGGGGGGCTGAGGAGGAAGGGTGGACCCCAGTAGGGGACAGGGAGGGAGGTCCGCCAGCCTTCCCAGCAGGCCCTGCTTGGCTGGAGAGCTCAGTTGTGGATTTGGTTTTCACAAAACACAAAGCCGCCTGCTCGGAGCCTCTCTCCCGGGCACTGGGGCCTGCGCCAGGTGTGCGCTCACCCGCTGCACCCGTGCCAGATTGGGGGCTGGGCTGGGTGTGTGGAGACAGTGGCCCCAGCTGGGCTGAGTGGCAGGGGGGCTGCTGAGGCCCAGAGGGGAGCTGGCACCTTTGAAAAGTGCTGGTGCAGCATGGAGAGCTCCAGCATGGCCTTCCGATCCAGTGCTCATGCTTCTCAGCCTGAACAAACTGGGGCTCTCTGGTGTCCTAACCAGGGACTGTTTTGAGCACCTACACTAGTTACAATTCTGGCTGTATTAAGTCCATGCTGTTTGCCGGGCACTGGACTAGTGCTGCTGCGTGTCTAGTGCTTGCAGGGTCTGGTCTTCATCTGCCTCAGTTTCCTCACTGGTGTTCCTCCCATCCTCTGCATACCTCGGTCACCTCCTTCATGCATCTCTGCTCAACCCTTCTCACTTCCTCTTGGGAGGTTCTTCTCCCTTCTAAGGGTAACCCTAGTGGCTAAGGGTCTCAGGGCTGATGCCTCTGAGAAAGCTGGCTTCCTTTTTCCCAGATTGCTTCCTTTGGCCCTACCTTGCCTTCCCCGTCAGGGCGCAGGCCTCCACAGAGTGCCATGGCAGCTGGAGAGGAGGATTCTGGGAAGGGTCGGGCAAGTGGTCCCGCACAGCTCACCTTCCGTCCCCACCTTTGCCTTCCCTGGTGTGTTAGCGCCCCCAGGGGAGGGGAGTAACCAGAGAAGTTCTTCACACTGAGGTGTCAGCAACTAGCAGCTCTGAGGTCAGCTGTCGCACATGACTTGCCAGGCTCCATGACACCATCGAGATCTAATTTCAGAATCAAGTAACTAAATATAACGAAGTCGATGAATAACCATCTCTCGTCCAGGTAGGGAGACAGTGTGGCCTGAAGGATAGGACCAGAGGCTTCTGAAACAGACCTGGGGTGGAGGTCTGCTCGGCCGCTCACTAGCCATGTGATCGTGGGCAGGTGTTGCACTGTGCCTCAGTTACCCCATGCACAAGACAGGGCTAATACTGGTACCTTCCTCAGAGGGCTGTGATAAAGGGGAAATGAGGAATGCGTGGGAAGCCATGTGCCTGGCATGTGGGAGTCAATGACCGCCGCTGTTCGGAGGAGGGTTTGCTAAGTGAGTGATTCCACCGCTGAGGCCAGGCTCAGGAAGCTGCTGCTGTCACTGGCTGAGGCACAGAGGCTGCCACAAGGGAGGCGGCATGGGAGGCTCTGTGTACAGGCACGTGACACAATATTGGGACAGAGAGGGAACAAGACTGAGACCCTGGCCCAGGAGGAAGGGTAGAAGAATTCCAGTCCTCCTTCCATTTTCTGTTTGGGGAAGTTTATAGCAAGAATCTTCCCTTTTAGCTACTGTACAGGGCTGGGAGACAGGTGTTTTGTACCAGTCCTTTACTGCCACCCACCCACTGTCCATTTCAGACCCCATTTTCCTCCCAGGGGGCAGCCTCCCTCCTCCCACATCCACAGCCCTCAGCTGTCTCCTGATAGGGGCTTTGCTGTCCCTGGCTGTGATTGAATTCTGGTCCACTTGTCCTTCTCCATCCCCAAGTCCTTCTTTTTTCTCCCCCAACCTACTCAATTTCAAGTCATTTACAAGTTGTTCAGAGGCTCAGCATTATAATCAGATCCTATGGAGCCTGCCACTTATGTGGTTTCCAAAATTTTAGCCATAAAAGGAGAGGAAACCCTTCAGTGATGGAGAAAAAATGAGAGACTACTTAAGCAGGAGGGCAGGTATTGCGTTTCCCGATTTATAAATATACCTGATGCTAAATAAAATATGTTCCTAAACTTTATGTTTCCTGAATTAATGCTTGAAAAAAAAGATTGTTCATCCCTTTAAGGGATTTAATGTGCTTTTGCTCCCAGGGGTGCTCGCCTTTTGAAAAGGATACAGAAAGAGAATAAACAAGTGACTATTTAATATGCAGGGTGTTGATTTGATGAGTGTTATGAACGCACAAAGCAGGGAAAGGGATTGAGTGTGATGGAGGTGAGGGCAGGCGGGCTGTCTTAAAGAGGGAGGCTAGGGACGGCCTCTCAGAAGAGAGCTGAAGGAAGGGATGGAACAGGCTCAGGAAAGCTGGGGAAGAGCAATCCAAGCATTGGGGAGGGGGTGGGGCTGTAAGTGCAAAGGCCCTGAGGTGGGAGAGGGCCAGGCCTGCTTGAAGACTGACAAAGAGGGCAATGTGGCTGGAGTGGGGAGGGCGGTAGAACGGGAAGTGGGGCCGGGAGCAGATGGCAGAGGGCATGGCAGGCTGTTGAAAACGCATTGGCTTTGACTCCAAGTGGGATGGAAGTCATGGCAGGGAGAGCAGAGGAGAAATGGGATCCTCTGCCTGCTCGTGGAGAACAGGCTACAGCAGGCAAGGGAGGAAGCAGGGAAGACCTATCAGGAGGCTGCTGTCATAATCCAGGCAGGCCTCGGTAGTGGGGGCTAAGACTAGGGTGGCATCGCAGGGGGGCAGATTCCCGACTGGTTCTGAAGGTCAAGCCAGCAGAGCTTGCTGGTGAATTGGGTGTGGGGTGTGGGAGGGGGAGAGAGGTCATGGATGACTCCCAGATTTCTGGCTGATACTTGGTTAACGGGAGACAACGTGTTCCCACTAATACAGGTGTAGGGGGGTGAGGAGTGGCTCCCAACCCTTGAGGGTACTGGGGGGCAGTGAAAGTTGGCTGCTGGAGGTCAGTGGATGGAGGGGCCATAAAGCTAATGAGGTCCCCTTTACATTTCTGCTCCCTGGTTCTTTAACCTCAGAGCTAATTTTCCTGTGGTCTCCTGGGCTGAGGCCAAGGCCTGGCCTGGAGGAATCAGGTAACTCCATATGTAGAGATGGCTTTAGGGGTTACTAGAAGTTGGGGTGCAGCACTCTATCTCCCCCTGCAGCTGGGTGGGGTGTTTTCCATGAGCCAGAGCTCTACCCAGGGACCCACAGTGACCCGAGGTCAGGGGGGTCAGAGTCTGCCTGGCTGTGGGAGAACCCCCAGCAATGCTGTCCTTCCCTTCCTTTCTGTGCTACTATGGCCAAGGCCCCACCAGCTCTCATGCTGCAAGATTGATTTGTTTTCATTGCTGTTATTGTTATTATTATCCACTTAAACAACTTCATAGGAAAAAAAGAAGCCCAGTGACTATCAACCATTAACCATTCATTCTAAACTCCCTGCCCACACCTGTCAATATATTTTTACATAGCGGTAAACAGTGGTCCGTTCTGCTTTCTCGGCTGACTTTATCTCCTACACACGTCTCCTGCTATTGACTGAGCCCTCAGACCTGTCACTTTAATGGCCGCAGGGCACCCCCTGCATCGATGTGCTGGAGTTCGGGTCACCGTTTCTCTGCTGCTGAGCGTTTGGGTAGGAGCCAGTTTCCCTTTCTTTTAAATAGCTCTGCCATGAATATCCTTATGTGAATTACTTTTTCCTTTTAAATTATTTCCTTGGGGCCTATTCCCCAAAGTGAGATTGCCTAATAGGTCATAGGATAGGAGCAGTTTTATGGTTCTCATTTCGCACTGCTGGGTTGTGTGACAGAAAGTTTGAGCTGGTGTTGTGCACAGCCTGGCCACAATGGATTTTATCATTTTAATTTACTTTCACTGGTTTAATAGGTGCATTATGGCCTGCTTTTTAACTTCCAATTTGCACCTCCTGAAGTCATACTTGGGTCGCTTGGCACCTAATAATAATAAGGCCTGATCTATGCAGAACTTTACAGTTTACATGATACTTTCTTAAATGTCATCTCACTTAATAAGACACTGTGAGCCTAATGTTATTGGCCTCTGTTTTATATGGAGAAATGGGGGCTTAGGCAAGTTAAGTGCTGGAGTGGAGCCTCTAACTAGTTCTTGCAGGTTTGGTTGCTTCTCTTCTCTTCTCTTCTCTCTCCTCTCCTCTCCTCTCCTCTCCTCTCCTCTCCTCTCCTCTCCTCTCCTCTCCTCTCCTCTCCTCTCCTCTCCTCTCCTCTCCTCTCCTCTCCTCTCCTCTTTTCTTTTCTTTTCTCTGTTGAGACGGAGTTTCACTCTTTTTGCCGGGGCTGGAGTGCAATGGCGCAATCTCAGCTCACTGTGACCTCCGCCTCCTGGCTTCAAGCAATGCTCCTGCCTCAGCCTCCCGAGTAGCTGGGATTACAGGCGCAAGCCACCACACCCAGCTAATTTTGTATTTTTAGTAGAGTTGGGGTTTCACCATGTTGGCCAGGCTGGTCTTGAACTCCTGACCTCCAGTAATCTACCAGCCTTGGCCTCCCAAAGTGCTGAGATTACAGGTATGAGCCATCATGCCTGGCCAGGTTTGGTTGCTTTTCTATTGCACTATGTGGAAAGGACTCCCTGCCACCTATCTCTGTCCATTCTTTTTTTTTTGTTTGTTTGTTTTTGTTTTTGTTTTTGTTTTTTGAGACGGAGTCTCGCTCTGTCGCCCAGGCTGGAGTGCAGTGGCGCGATCTCGGCTCACTGCAAGCTCCGCCTCCTGGGTTTACGCCATTCTCCTGCCTCAGCCTCCTGAGTAGCTGGGACTACAGGCGCCTGCCACCGCGCCCGGCTAATTTTTTTTGTATTTTTAGTAGAGACGGGGTTTCACCGTGGTCTCGATCTCCTGACCTTGTGATCCGCCCGCCTCGGCCTCCCAAAGTGCTGGGATTACAGGCGTGAGCCACCGCACCCGGCCCTCTGTCCATTCTTATGTGAGGGCTCAGGGTCCCCAGATGCCCACTGCAGCCCAAATCCAGTGCCTTAGCCTCATTTTCTCCCTTTGGCCCCTATATCCGGGCCTATGCCAGAACCCCACGCTGAGCCTGCTTGAGGGCTGGGGTTTAGCCCTGTGGGCCTTGGAGAGAGCCATGTTCCATCCCTTTGCCTCACTGGGCTTTTTGATTGGGTGGTGCTTTGGGGACTTCTTGCTTTAGCAAAGCCACTGCCATCCCCACATCCTGGCCCAGGCTCTGCCTGCTGGGTTGGAGGCCTGGATCTGGCAGTGTGTCTCCAGTCCTACCCTGGTGGTCCCCTATCCCTAGTGACTGTGCTGCAGACTCCTAGAGACCGGAGGCTGTCAGGCTCCACTCTGGAATAGGAGGACCTTCTCAGAGCAGACACTCTGAAGCATGAGTCTAGTTTTATTTCAGCCCCTTCCAACTGTACTTCTAGCGTATCTACTAGGCAGCACACACTGTGCACAGGGCATTCCATTATCAGTGGGTTTCACACTCACAATAGGGAGCCCTGTTATGTCCATTTTATAGTTAGGAAGCTGAGGCTCTAGACTAGATGGGTAAATGATTTGCCTCAAGTCACCCAGAAATTACTGTTTCCGTGGGCTTGGTTCAATAGGTATGCTTTGACAGGTGCAGGCTTGGTTAGATCTAGACCCTAGGCTGCTGCCAGGGACCGGTGCCAAGTGAATCACAGTGATGGGGTCTCCAAGACCAGCAGAGCTTGGTGGGGCTAGAACTTTCCTTTCTGGGATCCAGGAAAGGAAATTTTACATGAGTAACCATGAGTAACCCTGCTTCCATGGGTCCCACATCCCTGGGCCAGGAAGGCTCAGACGTTGGGATCCTAGGAGTCATTCTCTGCCCTGATGGCTGGAAGCCGCTCTTTTCCACTGTCATCTTACATATTCTCACGGGGAGAGCTTTTCCTCCCAGTGATTACTACTTTCAGCCCACCTTAATGTTCTGATCTCTCAGGATTACAAACTCCTGGTAATCCTCCAAAGTAGACCTCATTCAGTTTCATTTTTTCTTGCAAGACTTTGGAATAGGTTCCCAGAGCATCCTGGGCCATATTATTAAATGGAAATGGAACTGAAATTTATTAAGTACCTGCTAACTACAAGTCATTGTGCGATGTATCCAATATGCATTTTCTCATTGAATCCTTACGACAACCCAAAAGTTATCTCCACTGAAGCCTGAGACGTAGTATTATTCCCATTTTGCAGATGAAGAAACTGAGGCTAAAGGAGGTTAAACAACTTTCCCAAGGTCACTTGAACACTGAGTAAAAGGCAGAGCGCTCCTCCCTACCCCTCATCCTATGCCGTTGAGCAGCCCTCTCAGATTTGCATTTAAATCCTCTGATCAAGCGTTGCCCAACTCGTCCTGCCTTTACTGATTGGAGATGACCTATGTCCCCTCATCATTAATGGTTTTTTGTTGTTGTGTTTTTGCTTTTTTGAGACGGAGTCTCTCTCTGTCGCCCAGGCTGGAGTGCAATGGCGCGATCTCAGCCCACTGCAACCTCTGCCTCCCAGGTTCAAGTGATTCTTCTGCCTCAGCCTCCCAAGTAGCTGGGATTACAGGCACCCACCACCACACCCGGCTAATTTTTTGTATTTTTAGTAGAGATGAGGTTTCACCATGTTGGCCAGGCTTGTTTCGAACTCCTGACCTCAAGTGATCTGCCCGCCTCAGCCTCCCAAAGTGCTGGGATTACAGGCGTGAGCCACCGCGCCCGGCTATCATTAACAGTTTTATTTCTGGCATTCTGGGACCCACCAGGAGAAAGTCCCTTTATAGTTTTCATCAGGAGACCTAAGAGTCCTCATTAAAGGGCGTTGCTGGTGGCCTGTCCAGACACCGTCTAGTTCTATAAGTGGATGTACAGATTAGACTTCCACTGATAGACAGTGAAGATTCTATGAGCATCACCTGCCACTCTCCATACCTGTGTGCCTTCCAATGAGATCAGGATGTGGGCACAGTGGTGCTGAACATCCCCAGGGAATGGGACATAATGGACCGGCCAGCACTTACAGCAGAGGAGAGTTGTAAGGGCGCCAGCCTCTCCCAGAAGCTCCAGGCGCCACAGTGGCAGTGTCTGCAAATGGAACAAGGCCGTGCAAACTGTAGCAGGCTTGCATCTGACTATGAAAGCAGAGCTTGTTTTTGCACTCAATTGTGGTTGCAGGGTGGCGGCCTGCACACTGAAGCTTTCAGCTCTGGCTGGTTGCTGTATTCAGTGACAGCGCCCTTGTACCCAGAGGTCAGAGACACATGCACTGTGGTTAGGGAGAGATTTTTGCAGCCAAAGGGAAGGTTGGCTGAATATGGGTTTGGTTTTGATGAGCAAAAAAGGCCTTGTGTCGGGGAACAGGCTTTAATATGGTTTGCAGCAGGGAGAGGGCAGAGGTTCTTCACCTAGAAAGGCTATGCCTCATTTGGCTCTGTGTCCCAGCGCTGAGGGCAGGAGATTTCACATAATAGGTGCTTAGAAAATGTTACAAAGCCAATTAATGAATCAACGGCAAATTAAAAGGTGATTGTGTGTGCCCTTTGAGGGACTGGGAGGACAGGGAGTGAGAGGGAGGATGGGAAGGGAATGGACTCAAACATGGGTCTAATGACTGGAGAGAGAATGACCAGAACTGGATGGGCCAAAAGTCTGTTGCTGCTTTCCCTCAAGATGCTCTGCATTAGGGCAAGGCTGGAGGAGATGGTGTGGGTGAGTTGGGGCTGTTTCAAGCCGGCTTTCCTAGCACAGAACTGGAGCCTCCTCCAGCCTCAGAACACCCCTGAGAAGTCACCTGGTCCACCCCCGGCTGGTGGTGAACAGAGGACAGGCTCCAGCCAGCTCTGCAGAGAGCGGGACTGTGGTAAGGGCAGAGCAAACCCTGATGCAGTGAGCACAGAAGGGTAGGGTTAATTTTCCCCAGAGCCCACGCTCGATGGCTCACAGTCTGCAGAGAGGCTCGGAGCATCATCCCTGGCAGAAGGAGGCCCAGGTGGAGCAGGCCAGGCGCCTGCCCAGGAAAGCCTCCTCCCAGGCCCCCGGCCACCATTCTCTGAGCAGCTAATTAAAAGAGAAAAGCCTGTTAATATTTCAGCACTGTTAACTCCGCTAAATTATTAAGTGTCCATTTGCATTACATGCATAAAAGGATCAATAAACACGTGCGTTCCAGGGTCTGGGAGGGCGAGAGGTGTCACGGCGAGGGAGGGACGGTTTCTGAGGATGCTGCACGGCGTCGGTCCTACCAGGAACACGGAGACTCCGTCCTGAGCTGTGAGCCCTGCACTGGGCTAGGCACTTGGGAGGTGGAAATGCACGGAGGTTAGCATGAAAGACGGAGAGTCAGACAGGTTCCAGACCAATGGGGTGTCCTTGGGTAACTTATATAACCTTGCTGAACCTCAGCTTCCTCATCTGAAAAGTCCGAACCATAATAGGCTTGTTAGGAGCAATAAATACGATAAAAGATATAAAGCACTCAATATATTGCTGGCAGAGTAAATGTCAATAAAGGGTAGCTATTGCAGTTAATGTTATATTATGGGGATGGGGGTGGGGTGAGGCCTGAGACAGCACTAGTCTCTAGTTCACTGCAATCCCTCCCTGCTCCCTCTCTGCCTCTCAGTAGGTCTTTATAGGCATCGTTCTTATTCAGCTTTTCTAGCTATTCGCTTTCCTAGTGCAGAGCCTGAGTGCCATAGCTCCCTGTTACCTCAGAATCAAGTTTAGCGCTTCATACTGATAAGGGCTTGTTGAATGACTATCTGATGGAAGTCAGGACCAGAACACGGATCACAGTTCTGTACCTCTCCATCCAGAACACTCAGTGATGCTTCTGGGAGGTGGCTGAGGTGGTGGCACTTGCTGTGTCATCTGTGGGCAGATAGAACCGACTCTGGGCAGGGAATTTTGCAGCCCCTCCTTCTCCTTTTGTTTCCTTGCCCCTCCCTCACCCTGCTGTTTGGTTGTTTCCCAGCCTGCAGACTCACTTCCCCTGAAGGAGCCAGAAGCAGGAAGAGGGCAACGGTCCTCTTCTTTGATTATTGGCTGAGCTTTTGTTTTTTTGAGATAGGGGTCTTGCTCTGTTGCCCAGGCTGGAGTGCGGTGGTGCAATCATGGCTCACTGCGGCCTCGATCTCCTGGGCTCAAGCAATCCTCCCTCTTAGCCAGGATTACAGGCATGTGGCACCACGCCCAGCTCATTAAAAATTTTTTTTTTTTGTAGAGACGGAGTCTTGCTATGATGCCCAGGCTGGTCTTGAACCCCTAGCTTCAGGCAATCCTCCTGCCTCAGCTTCCCAAAATGTTGGGATTACAACATGAGGCACTGCGCCCGGCCTGAAGGAACTTTTTTTTTCTTTTGTTTAGATGGAGTCTCACTCTTTTCACCCAGGCTGGAGTGCAGTGATATGATCTCAGCTCCCTGCAATCTCCACCACCTGAGCTCAAGCCATTCTTCCACCTTAGCCTCCCGAGTAACTGGGAACACAGATGTGTACCACCATGCTGGCTAAGTTTTTATATTTTTGGTAGTGATGGGGTTTCACCATGTTGCCCAGGCTGGTCTCGAACTCCTGAGCTCAAGCGATCCTCCTACCTTGGCCTCCCAAAGTGCTGGGATTATAGGCCTGAAGGTGCTTTTAATCAAGGTTTTTCATTTGTCTTGCTGTCTATCTTGTTTGGCCCTCACCCTAGTGTTGTATCCATGTGCATTTGGCAGCACCCCTACCTGTGGCTAGCAGCTGGGTATGGATTCTCTTATAGGGGATGGGGATCTTTGATGAAATTCCCCCATTCCAGTGAGAATTCTCTTTGGATCCTTAGTTGGCAGGTTGGAGTTTGTCTTAGTCTGACTCCCTGAGAGTTTGTGGCTCCCTCACTGGGCCTACTGGGTTCTGGAAGCCCCCACCCATACCTGTACACTTTGGGTGTATGCTTTCTGGGAGGAAAAGAGTAAGCTGATAGGCCAGGAGCATTCTGCCTTGGCTGTGCTCATTAGGATGCTGCCCCAAGGGTGACGTGTCTCAGGCCACTTGGCTGTTCTCAACTAAGGGGTTGGGGAGGGGCGTGTTAACTCCTTAGCTGTCAGTTTTGTATTAAGTTTTTCTCCACTAGTTTTACAAAACATTGCTGTCTCTCAGGATGTTGAGGTGCTCTGCAAAGAAGGGGGTTTATGGCCAAATACATTTAGAAAGCACTGAGTGAAACCAAGTTACATGGATGTGTTTACTGCAGGACTTTTCAGAGCCTTTAATGCTATACTTTGTGTGCTAAGTCTTTCTCACAGAGAGCGAGAGAAAGAACACGCAGCATCCTTACTTGACAGTGAAGATCGTCTGTGATGGACTGTCAGTGAACGCTCTGTGGCACACAGGTTGGGAGAGGCTGTTTTCCTTTTCCATGGGGTTTCGTTGATAGAAATCAGGAGAGTAAAATAGCAAAGTCTCATAGACCAGAGGCAAGGAAACATACTTGGTTCTGAAATCCTGTTCAGTTTTTTATCCACCAATATGGTATCAAGCAAAGATGATCAAATCCAGCCATGCCTCTGAAATTCCTGGGGACAGTGAACAGAGTCCCAAGTTAGCAGGTGGAAGGCCTGGGTTTGAGTCTTGGCTGTGCTGCTGTCTCAGCGAGTGACTTGGACGAGACATTTCCTCTTCCAGGCGTTGGTCTCCTTCTCTGCCAATGGGGCTAAATGCGACTTTCCCTTTCTGCTTCACAGGACTGAGGCAAGGAGCTTGGAAAGGTACAGTGGACCCCAGGAAGGTGCCAACCCTCATCATCTGTGACAGAGAAGGCAGGGTCCTCTCATGCAAAGGGCTTGAAGACTGCAGGGGATGTGCGTTCTTGAGAGGAGTGCAGGATCATTTATAGAATAATAATGCTGGCTGACGTTTTTAGATTGCATACTGTGTACCAGGCACTGTTTTAAACACTTTACATGAGTTTCCTTATTTATTCCTCACAACAACCCCATTTTGCAAATGAGAAAACTAAGGCTTAAGTAACTTGCACAGCCAAGTGCACTAGTACCATGAGAAGGGGGATACTCGGGGAAGGGCTCCAGTCCTTCCCACTTTCCAACCCCTCTGAAGCCCTGCACAGCCCTCAGCATGAATTTTGAACATATTCATGAAACACCCCTACCCGTTTAATGACTGCTTTGAGCATTTCCACCCCTGGTTGCATGTGTAGGGGTGCACAGCAGCTGGTCCCCTTTCCCTATCTCTTGCTCCTATTTCATCATCTTGGGAGCTGTCATTTATGGAGAGAGCACATACTATTTGACCAGGTGTTTTACATATATTGCATTAACCCCTCATACCAGCCCTGGGAGAAGGCATTATTGTTCTTATTTTATAAATGAAGAGGCCGAGGCTCAGAGAGGTTAAGTAATTTGCCCAGCATCACACAGCATCACCCAGCTAGTGGGTAGCAGAGCCAAGAGAATGGGCCCCAAATCGTGTGACTCCACAGCTGTGTGCTTTCCATCTCTCTAAAGCAGACCTTTTCTCTCCCCACGGTTCCTTATCACATCCCCCTGTTTTCGAGTCATCATAGCATTTAACACACTCTGAAACCACCCTGTCCATTTCTGTTTCCTTTTTTGCTGTCCATCTCCCCAGCAATGCTCTTTGAGAGCCATCCCTTGTTTGCTTTTCATGACAGTATCTCCAGCGCCCAGCACAGCGCCTGGCCCAGAAGGACTTATTGTTCGACAGACTGAATGAAAGGATTATGTCATGGTGTGTCTGGAAATAGCCATGCCCAGGTTGCCGTCCGAATCAGGAGATGCTGCTGCAGGCAGTGCCTTCCTAGGGTGTGTGGAGCTGGATGGAGGCTGAGGTACAGTGGGGCAGGGACCCTTTGGGGTTTAGAGTCAGAAATATGGTTCTGGCCATTCCAGGGGTGACCTGAGCCAATGGGAGGCTGACTCATGCTAAGGAAACTCAGTGGGGGGTGATGAGCAAATTGAAAGGCCAAGGCCAAGGGGGACTAGGTAATTTACTACTAGTGAGGACTCATTTCAGAAGGAAAACTGTACCTGGAACCAAATCAGCAACGGGAAGTGGCTCATCAAGTAAGAGTGAGAATAAAGGGAGTTGGATAACTGTAATAGTAAATGGATTATCCTGGATAATCTCAATGGTTAATATCATCCCAGGACGGTAGATGCTGTTTTCTAAAAACCGAGGTGTAATTTAGAAGGTATAATATGGTGAAGTCCAAAGCAGATACCTTGATGTGCTTTTACTTGTGTATCCAGACACTGTGCAACCACCACTCAGATCAAAATGTCCAACATTTCCATCTCTCTTCTTCTCCCCATGAAAGTTCTCTTGGCCGGGTGCAATGGCTCACGCCTGTAATCCCAGCACTTTGGGAGACCGAGGAGGGTGGATCACAACGTCAGGAGTTCTAGACCAGCCTGGCCAACACAGTGAAAACCCGTCTCTACTAAATATACAAAAATTAGGTGGGCATTGTGGCAGACACCTGTAATCCTAGCTACTTGGGAGGCTGAGGCAGGAGAATTGCTTGAACCCGGGAGGCAGAGGTTGCAGTGAGCTGAGATTGTGCCACTGCACTCCAGCCTGGGTGACAGAGCTAGACGCCATCTCAAAAAAAAAAAAAAAGTTTTCTTATGCCCTTCTCAGCAAATAATCTCCCACCCCACCCAAGGGCAATCAGTGTTAGGCCTCTGCTACCCTAAGGTAAGTTTTTCCAGTTTTAAGTTTTGAATAAATGAAATCGCACACCATGAATTTTTTTTTTCTGTCTTTAGCATTACAATACACTGTATGTTTGTGTCTGGGTTCTTTCACTCAAATTGCGCCTGTGAGATTCAACAGTGTCATGTCTCTACCCTTTTTCACTTACGGTGAATATTCCTTTGTATGAAGATACCAGAACTTATTTGCTCATACAATTCTTGATGGATGACATGTAGGTTGTTCTTGTTTTGAGCTATTGTGAATAAAGCCACTGTGAATATTTTTGTACTTATTGTTTGGTTGCCATAAGTACTCATTTCTACTGGGTACATATTTGGGAATGGAATTGCTACATCATGGGTTATACACCTATTTACCTTTAGGAGGTACTGCCCAAATTTCTTCCAAAATGGTTCTAGCATTTTAGAGTTGGGTGGTCATCAAAGGGAGTTGGATCATCTTTTTTTTTTTTTTTTTTTAGACAGAATCTCACTCTCTTGCCCAGGCTGGAATACAGTGGCATGATCATAGCTTATTGCAGACTTGAATTCTTAGGCTCAAATGATCCTCCTGCCTCAGCCTCCTGAATAGCTGGGACTGCAGGCACACCCCCCCATGCCTGGCTAATTTTTGCAGTTTTTGTAGAGACAGAGTCTCACTATGTTGCCCAGGCTGGTCTAGAACTCCACGGCTCAAGTGATCCTCCACCTCAGCCTCCCAAAGTGCTGGGATTGTAATTGAGTCATCACACCTGCCCAGGAGCTGGATAATCTTAACAATGTCATCTCTGATATCCACTCATGGCCCCATCTCCAGTGGGAAAATACACCTGTCAGGTGACTAGAGGCCCTGTGTCTGCCGATCAGGTTCCATCTGCCCTGGCCGGTACTAGCTGTGCCCTAAGAAAGTCCAGCTCTCCAGCTCTTTTTCAATATTCCTTATCTGTCACCAAAGCTTCTGTCATTACAACACTGCCTTGCTACAGGCAAGCCACAGCGTCCAAGATTACAGCTTATCTTCCATTGGAGCCTGTTAAATCGATGTCTTCCTTGTTGAGAGGCACCCCAGGCCTCTTGGTCTTATCAGCAACCGGCATGCACATCATCTTTTGGTGGGTTGTTTCTTGATGAGATTTCCTGAGGACTTCAGCCACAGATGGCTATCTCTTTCACGTATGGTGATGTTCATGCATTTTTATTGCATGAGGTGACAGTTTTGGGCCCAGTTCCCAGATTCTGGAGTGCATCTTATATAGGGACGACTATGTGCTGATTACAAAATTCGTAGAAAGTGTGAGTTGAAAAAGACCTTAGAAGTCATCTAATCTACCCTTCCTATGGGTAGGGAAACTGAGGCCCAAGATGGTGAAGTGGCTTGCTCAAGGCATACATTGCTTGTCTCCTGACAGCCAGCCAGGTTCATTCCTCTGTGGCAGCCAGGCAGGCAGGATGGTCACCTGGACACTCAGACTCTGGGTTGGTAGCAGCTACCACTGTTTACCAAACCCGCTGCTGTTTGCAGAGACCCTCATCATTAAACATAGCCTGTGTCACTCCCAATTGCTGACCAAGTTTAGTGACCTGCTGCCAGGCTACCTCTGGGGACTCTACCTCTGTGATTAGTTCATGTCTATCCCATCAGTGTTGGTGGAAGGCCCTGCTTGTAGCATCTGTAAAACACGTTACGACTCTACTAAGCATTTTTCATTTATCCTGTGTTATCATCACATCTACCATTGTGAGTTCTTAGGGTTGGTAGTGTTCTCTTCATTTTAGAGATGAGAAAACTCATGTCCAAAGGTCACTAGAGGTTTACCCTGTGTAATATAATTTGAGACTTTGCCCTGTCAGCTAGCACAGAGCCTCCCTATCCCTGAGGCCTGGTTCAAAAACTACCTCTTCCATGGAACCTTCTGTGGTTCTTCCTCCAGAAGATGGTGATGCCTGTTTTCTGACATCCTAGGGCCTTCTATATCTCTCTTATGTCCCCCAGCAACTTCACCATGGGATATCCTTATAAATCCGTTCATTCAGTGTTCGCTGAGTACCTGCTGTTTTCAAGGCCTTGTGCTGGAGATCCCAAGATAAAGCTCAAGGTCTGGTAGGCAGAAAGACAAGAATCCTGAATTTGACAGAAACACAGGCCTGATGCTTTGTTGTTGCACTGGGGGAGTGACGCACAGTGTAGACACATAAAGAAGGAAGGTGCCTGTCAGTCATGGGACATTTCCTGGAGGAAGTTGTACATTTTCTGTATCGGCTTTACCTTCTTATCTTCTTATCTCTGTTAACTGAGGAATCATGAGAATTATAAATTCAGATAAGAGAACTTTATTTCTTATAGAGGGTTGCGTCCTGTGGGGTGGCCATCCTGACAGGCTGGGAAGAGTAGCCTCTGGCAGAGACTGAAAGCAGTCACTTTGAAAGAGGAAAGGTGAGACAGGAATTTCTGCTGAACAGGTGGGCCAGGTATACATTTTCAACAGGTTATGGGAGGAGCTATGAATATTCACAAAGGGGGATGTACACATGCATAGTAAACAAATGTGCATGTTACATACATCTCATGTTCACTTTGGGGTGCAGACAACATTTAAATGCACCATAATCTGGCCTATGTGTCAAAAGGTGACACAGAAGACACAAAGGCACTTAGTGGGCAGCCTCTGTCAACTGGCCAGAACCAGTTCATGGTTGCTGGTCTTTTATCTGGAGAAAGCTACTGAAATCAGTCTCTTGTCTGATCAAAGGTGTAGTTATGGCTGGTGGAACGGGAGGCCAGTTAGTCGGTGCCTGGCAGTAGATGGTCTGCAATTGTTTCAGTATTGCTTATCTCCAGGCCAGTGCTTGTTTAGCTGCTAGAGAAAACAGAAAGCCTTGTGGCAACTAGAACATGGCTTATTCTTTAAGTGTAGGGGGTGTGACTTACTCGGGCCTGGCGTGACCTTAGGTCCTGTTTGTAATTTGATATCTCTTAGCCACAGTCTGTTCTATCACTTTTATGATTTCTATTTTAACACCACCGTGCCCCTCTTTAGAGCAGGGACGTCGTTTGTACCTCCTTGTGTTCCTTATACCCAGTATCAGCTCTTCTACTTCACTCTCTCCCTTCTCAGCTGTGAGCAGAACCTGTGAAGTTGGGGTCTTTTCCTCTTCCTAGAGTTTAAGCATTGGGGGGGCTGGGACCTGGTTTGCCT
Organism: Macaca thibetana thibetana; assembly: GCF_024542745.1. Taxonomy (NCBI): domain Eukaryota; kingdom Metazoa; phylum Chordata; class Mammalia; order Primates; family Cercopithecidae; genus Macaca; species Macaca thibetana. The sequence continues at coordinate 38,512,930 of NC_065581.1, read as the reverse complement.
TTAGGACAATGGGGCTAAACAATGGGGCAGGGGCTATGACCTTGGCAAGTTCAGTCATTTCCCACTGGGCCCATCCAGCTACATCCTAGCTTTGGTCCCCTAGCCTGGGTCACAGCCCAGCCCTGGGCACTGTGAGAGAGGTCAGGGAGGAGCCACAGCCTTTTGCCAGCTCCCAGGCCCCAACTTCTGTGAGCACTTCTGTCCCTTGGAGAAGAAGTTGGACACAGCCTCAGAGAGCAATGAAAAAACAATGAAGGCCTTTGGGGAGGGCAATGTGCAGCCGGGTGTGTGTATGTGTGTGTGTGTGCCTATGTGTCTTAGGTTAGGCTCTCTAAAAGCAAAGCCTGAGATGGTTGGGGCTGGGGAGTTATGGTTTAGGCAAGCTATTTGCTGGGAAAATGCTCTCAAGAGAAACTGAGGGAATGAGTGAGGCAGCCAAGCAAAGATGAGGCTCAGGAAGCTTAGCCTCAGCCTGTTTCCAGGGGAGCTCTGGAGTATGACAGCGCCATGGTCACCCCACCTGCGTGTGTGTGTGTGTGTGTGTTGCAGGGGAGAGGGAGTAATCTCCTAGGCATTTCTGGCCAAAGCAGCTCTCTTGGCTAAAGGCAATTCCCTGAGGAAGGCGAGTACCCTGAGCTGTCAGCAGCTGGGGATGGATGCACCTGTCACCTTGGGGAGCTGGGAGGGGCGCTGACGGCATCCACCGCCGGGACTGCTAAGATGGTGATGCTAACTGAGTGACGACCGGTCTGTACAGATGACAAAGCCCCTTCACACAGTCAGCCCACTGAAAAGCACAGCTCTTTTGCAAGGGGTTGGGGAACTGTCCCTTTTCTGAGTTCCTGGCCCTCCTGGTTCTGGCCTGGGGGTCCTGGGAGGATTCTTTCCTGGGCTCAGCAGGGGCAGGCCTCTGAGGAATGGCCTGGAGAGATCTGGGCTGACCCCTCCCCAACACCCTCAGGAGGGAGCCCCAGACTTCTGGCCTTGGCACCTCTTCTCTAAACCTCCTCCATCCTCTCTTGCCAGCTCCAGCCCAGGCCCAGATCGTGCATGCGGGCCAGGCGTGTGTGGTGAAAGAGGACAATATCAGTGAGCGTGTCTACACCATCCGAGAGGGGGACACCCTCATGCTGCAGTGCCTTGTAACCGGGCACCCACGACCCCAGGTAAGCCCCCAGCCCAGCCTTGCTCAGGCCCCTCCTGCCCTCACCTTGCCTGGGCTCAGCACTTAAGAAGAGACAGCAGGATACGAGGACTCATGATGCACCACAGCATGGAGGCAGAGAACAGGAGATGGGGGCTGGGGAAATAGCTGGAAAATTAACTCTGTGGGGAAGGGCTGGAGGCTATGGGCTCATTCACCTGAAAATATTGACGGCTGAGGGGAAAAATAGAATGCCGGTTGTTCAGTTCCACTCCAGTCCACGGATCTGTTGAGCAGACACATCCTTAGATGCAGCTTCTAATGTGTCTGCAGGCAGACCATGTGCCAGGCACCGTGCCAGGCACTTTCTCCAGTGTTTTCCCTTTGGAGCCTCACAGCTGTGCAGAGAGGAAGGCATTAGTGACCCCCTTTGCAGCTGAGGAATTTGCGACTCAGCGAGGTTGGGTAAACTCCCAAGCGCACGCAGCTCTTGTGAGGATGGAAGCAGACATTGAATCCAGAACCAGTGTCCTCTTAGTTTACTCTGCTTCCTCCCAGCATGTCCATCTTTGAGTTGGGGACTCCAGGAGTGGCAAGCAGCATAGAAAATGTGATCTCTATCTACTTCAGGCTTCTGGCAGGCAAGCTTCACACCCTTGAGGCTCACAGAGCCAAAGCAATTAGAAAGAAACAGAAAATAAGAATCTGGGAATGCCAGATGAATTTTGTCACAGATGAAGTGTATGGCTCAAGCAGGAAGCAGTGGCCCATGATCACTGAGAGCTGAGGGGAGGAGGTGGGCTGAAGGGATGGAAGGAATTTGCTGATGAGCTGCTGTGACCTTTAATAGCAGCAGAAAGGGTGACAACTGGATCCTAGAAAGGACAGTGAAATACAAAATTCTTTTTCCTGGATCATTTTGGGAACATAGATGACTTTAGTAGGTTTGGCCTTGAGACAGGCAGATGGACAAAAAACTATGATCACTGCTGCTGCTTCTCAAAGGCATGTTTTAGAAGGGAAAACAATGCTGCTGGATTTAGGTCGATGTCTGTGTCAGGTGTGACCATTAAAGGATGGATGGTCCTCCCTACAAGCCAGTGAGGCCACTGGGTCATTTCTCCCTAAGGCTGCACTGGCCATCTGTGTGTGGCTCCTTATGTGTCCCTGTATGGGTCATGTGTGGTTGTGGCTATGTGTATGTGTACCTGGTTTTCTATTTCCATCAGTGGCTTCATTCGTTCTATCACCCAGGCGCAAACCCTTGGGCTCATATTTGACCTTGCATCTTCTCGTTCCTCACATCTAGCCAGACTCTGAGGCCTTGTTTTCTTTTCTTTTTCTTTCTTTCTTTCTTTTTTTTTTTTTTTTAAGATGTGGTCTCACTTTGTTGCCCAGGCTGAGTACAATGGCGAGATCATAGCTTACTGTAGCCTTGACCTCCTGTGCCCAAGTGATCCTCCCACCTCATCCGACCAAGTAGCCAAGACCACGGGTGTGTGCCACCATGCCTGGATCATTTTTCCTTCTTCTTTTTTTTTTTTTTTTTTTTTTTTTTGTAGATATAGAGTGTCCTATGTTACCCAGGCTGGTCTTGAACTCCTGGCTTCAAGCATTTCTCCTGCTTCAGCCTCCCTAAGTGCTGAGATTACAGATGTGAGCCACTATACTGGCACGCCTTTCTTTTTATGTCTCTTGCGTGGGTCTCCTCCTCTCTTTTCTTCATTAGTCTTCTAGGTCAGCCTATCAGTCCTGTCCCTTGGTCCATTGCAGTACACTCTAAACTGACCTCCCAATCTCTCACCTCACCCCTCCTCCCATCTATTTTTTTTTTTCAAGGCAGGGTCTTGCTGTGTCGCCCAGGCTGGAGTGTAGTTGTGCAATAAGGCTCACTGCAGCCTTGACCTTCTGGGCTCAAGCAATCCTTCCCCCTCAGCCTCCCAAGTACCTGGGACTACAGGCGTGCGCCTCCATGCCCAGCTAATTTTTTTTTTTTTTTTTTTTTTCTGCAGAGACAGTGTTTCACCGTGTTGCCCATGCTGGTCTTGACCTCCTGGGCTCAAGTGATCCTCCCACCTCACCCTCTCAAAGTGTGGGGATTATGGGCATGAGCTACTACACCCGGCCCCCTTCAATCCGTTCCTGCACTTTGCTACCAGAATGATAACCCCTGTTGTGCTACATCATATCACTCCCCTGCTCAGAGACGTTCAATGGCTCCCCTTCATTTACCAGATTAATTCAAGCTCCTAGGGATGGCATTGAAGACCTTCTACAATCTGGCCTCCACCTGCCTCTCTTGTCTGATCTCCCACTGCCACCTTCCCCACACCCTGTGCTCCAGTCAGACTTGCCTCCCCATCATCCCCAAGTACAACCTTCCTGCTTTAGCTGAAGTTGCTTGCCTCTCCTAAAATGCCTTCTAGCTTTTTTGCTTGTTTCATTATAAGCAGTATTTATTGAGTACCTGCTACATGCAAGCAAAGTTATGGGTCCTAAAGATGCCCCTATAGTTTCTGTTCTCATGGAGCATCCAGACTACTAGAGAAACAAGGGAAATACCATCTCATGACCTACTTAGTGGTCAAGATGGGGGACTGAGGGAACATGGAGTGCCTCACTCCAAACAAGCTGTGAGAAGGAGGGATATCTGGGGGCCAGAAATGCAGACAAAATCTACAGTGATGGCAGGGAGCAGAAGTTGAGGAACCTAGCCCGTGAAGAGACTGGCACTGCATACACACTGTACTGATAGTTGTATTAACACACACATAAGGGGTATGCATTGAGGCTGCAGGTCCATCCATGGCTGGGAGCTGGAATTGAACTCTACCTAAAGCTGGAAGCTCAACAAGAGTGGCATCATCTATGATGAGGACCAGAAGATCTCTGTCCCACAACCCAGAGTCACTGCAGGGAACAGACTGTCCTTCAGGGTGTGGATATAAATGCAGCCACCTATGATATAGTATAACCCAAAACCTGTCTGTATTTTGCAATATCCAAATAGTGAGGAAACCCTAACCTGAGAAATCAACAAAAAAATGTTTTGGAATCTATGAACCCATGATCTTGGGTATAGGCAACCACCTATACCCAAGTAGTGAATGAGATCTGCACCACAAACAGGACCATAAAGGTCCAAATAGGACTTCTATGGAAGATGATCCCACTGAGTACAAACCTGTGGAGTAAAATTTTAAAATATTAAAAAATACAGTGCCAGAAGAGTTAGTCCATAGACTCAACAAGGTGAATCATTCACAACTGAGGAACTAGAGAAAATAGAGCAATTTGAAAGGATCTTAAAAATTAAAAAAAAATTTAAATATTGGAAGAGATTATGGAAGGAATAGAATCCATAAGACAGGAGATTATAAACCCTGATCAGTTAGGTACAGAAAGAAGCAAACAGAAATCCTAGAAATAAAAATAATATAGTCTTTAAAAAATTTGGCCTCAGTACTCTAGAGATAGCTAAAGAAAAAATTAGTGAATTGGATAATAGATCTGAGGAAATCAGCCATGCATTTCCAATGGAGTCCAGGGAAGACAAAGAGACAGGAGGTGTGAAAAATAAGTTGAGACATGGAGGATACAATAAGAAGCTACAACATAAATTTAGGCATTCAAGAAGGAATGAATAGAAAAAGAGAGGAGGCAATGTTTAAAGAGATGAAGGGCCAGGCTCAGTGGCTCACATCTGTAATCCTAGCACTTTGGGAGACCAAGGTGGGAGGACTGCTTCAGACCAGGAATTCAAGACCAGCCTGGGCAACATAGTGAGACCCTAGCTCTAAAACAAAATAATAATAATAATTAGCCAGGTGTGGTGGCACACACCTGTAGTCCTAGCTACTTGGGAGGCTGTGACAGGAGGATCCTTGAGCCCAAGAGTACCACTGCACTTCAGCCTGGGTGATAGAGCAAGACCTCATCTCTAGTGATAAAAAAAAAAAAAAAAAAAAAAAAAAAAGATTGAGAATTTTGTAGAATTGAAAAAAGGTAGGAACTCTCATATGCATAAAGCATACCAAGGCTTGAGCAGTATGTAAACAAACTCCATCCAGATAAAATGTTTTATGTAAACATCAAACATCAAGTACAAAAGGATCAAATGTTTTCATGTCCCTATTATCTCTCCAAAGCACTCTCTAATCTGGTGTCTTGCCTGAAACTGCCTCTAACTTTTCCCAGGTTTTGTAACCTCTAGGTCCATGTGGGTAGAGTCAAATATGGGCAGGGGACGAGAGCACCAACACTGTGGTCCTGGGTGGTCCTCCCTGCATAAGAAAGGTTGCCCTTTCACTTCTTCTCCCCAGCCTTACTTTTCTGGCCTCTGGCCTAACCTGTTCACCAGGATTGGGCTCCCTGCCCTGTCTCTGTAATAAGCAAGCCTCCCTACTTAAAGACTGAAATCTGTACCCACTGCCCCTGCCTCTGCCCCACTCCTTAGACTTAGTTATCTAAAACTGGTCTGTTTTACTTAAAACTCTGGCACCTTGAGTAATAGGCTCAGGTTTCTCATGCAATCTTTAGATTATAGAGAAATATAAATTTCTCTATAATCTAAGACAATATTAATAATCATAGAAATTTGTTGAATGACTAATATATACCAGACACCACACATAGGTGATTTATACACTTCCTTTGTAAACCTCATAATAAAACCTTGCAGAGTGGGTATCATGGTGTATTAGTCATGCATCGCTGCATAACAAATACTCCATAACTTAGGGGCTTCAAACAATACGTACTGTCTCACAGTTCCTGTGGCACAGGAACCTGAGAGCAGCTTAGCTGGCTGGCTGTGGCTCAGGGTTTCTCACAAGGCTGCAATCCAGGTGTCAGCCAGGGGTGCAGTCATTGAAGGATGACTGAGACTGGAGGATCTTCTTCGAGGCTAACTCACGTGGCTGTTGGTCTGAGGCTTCAGTTCCTCCCCAAGTGAGCCCCTCCACTGGGCTGCTCAGGACCTGATAGCTGGCTTTCCCTGGAGTGACTGACCAAGATGGAAATCAGTCTTTTTTTTTTTTTTGAAACGGTCTGGCTCTGTTGCCCAGGCTGGAGGCAGTGACCTGATCTGGGCTCACTGCAACCCCCGCCTCTGGGTTCAAGTGATTCTCCTGCCTCAGCCTCCTGAGTAGCTGGGACTACTGGCGGGCACCATCACGCCTGGCTAATTTTGTATTTTTATTAGAGACGTGGTTTCGCCATGTTGGCCAGGCTGGTCTCGAACTCCTGAGCTCAGGTGATCCGCCCGCTTGGCCTCCCAAAGTGCTGGGATTAGTGGCTCACCGCGCCTGACCGAATCCATTCTCTTAAACACAGCGCTGCGCGCCCCATTTAAAGCCTCTTCCCTCTGATCCCGGATTCCCCAGCTCTTGACCCCGTGGCATCCTACCCCGTCTGTGCATTGCCACGTCTGTCTGGGTTCGTTTCCTAGGCCTGCGTGTGCCCCACGTGCGCGTGTGAAAAAGTATGGGAAAAAGGGGGTGCCGTTGCAGGGCACTCAGCGCTGAGGCCTCCACCCCGTGCGAGTCTGACAGTCTGACTCTGCCCCGCCCGGTGGCCCAGGTACGGTGGACCAAGACGGCAGGTAGTGCCTCAGACAAGTTCCAGGAGACATCAGTGTTCAACGAGACACTGCGCATCGAGCGTATTGCGCGCACGCAGGGCGGCCGCTACTACTGCAAGGCTGAGAACGGCGTCGGGGTGCCGGCCATCAAGTCCATCCGCGTGGACGTGCAGTGTGAGTTGAGGCCTTCCTCTCCCCGGGCCCTGACAGCCCAGCCTGGGCCAGAGGGCACCCCGGGGCTGAGGTGAGGTGGGGAAGTGGGGACGGGATGGGATGGAGAAGCTGACTTCGGTGGAGGAGCCTGAGAGGTACCGGGCGGTGTGTACCACCCTCTACCATCTACACCTTCGCGCCTGTAATCCCATGTGAACCTTGCAACATCCCTGTGAGGTGAGCAGGGAGGGCAGGATGGGTTGATTTACACCCCTTCCACAGATGAGAAAACTGAGGTCCCATGTGATTTGCCCACAGACATGGTGTGGGGTAGCCTCAGATCTGAGATGAGGACACGGATCTCTTCCCCACTGTCCACTGCCCTTCCCACAGTACCTCATGTCTCTGCTTTTGTCCTGTGGCAGCTCTGAGATTTCCCTCCTTACTACATTACACACAGAACCAAGCCCCATTCCTTGAGTCCTTGCTGCTAGCTGCATGAGAAGCCCCCAGTCCCTACCTGTTCTCCATGGGTATGCCCCAGGAGCCTCTTTTCCTGAGTCATTCATCAGGCTAAGTCAGGTACCCAGAAACTGTTGGCCCAGCCCCAGGAGCCTGTGTGGCACCATTTTAAGGCTTAGAATGAACCTACCTATTAGCTATACATCCTCCCACTCCCTAAGTGGGACTCAGTAGAGTGGTGAACAGTGGCGTCCCAGACCTCTCTTCTGTCCCTCATCAGCCAGCCAGGGTCCTGCCGACCCCTGGAGCTGAGGGCCATTTCTCAGGTTATTGGCCCTGGAACAGGCTGGCAAGCATAGCCTGGGCCCCACCAATGCCTACCTCCTCTCATGACCATGGTGGTGACTTCTATCCCAGTGGGCTGTGGAAGGGGTAGAATGATGGGCTGCTGGGACATTCGTTGGAGGATGTTGTAATGTGTACTGACAGCCACACATTAAGATCTCTAGGTCTTATGACCTATGGATGCCTGGGCCCTACTTCCAGAGATTCTGATGTAATTGATCAGGGGTGGGGCCAAATATCGATTCTTTCTTAAGCTTTTTAATTATTTTTTTAATTGAGGATTAATCGATAGAGTGTACTAATCTTAAGTGCAAAGGTTAATGATTTTTTACACATGTGGGTAAACAGCTTCCAGTTCAAGAGATAGAACATTTCCAGGACTCCAGAAAGTTCCTTCATGCCCCCTCCCAGTCAGTAATTCCCCCCGGAGACAATCATTGTTCTGACTTTTGACACTACCCATGAACTCTGCCAGGCATCAGTATTAAAAAGAAAATCTCCATGTAATTCTCTTGTGCAAACAAGGCCAAGAACTACTAAAGTACCTTAGTTTGCCAATGAGGAAACAGACCCAGAGAGAGAAGGGACTTAGGTGAGTCATACTACAAATTAACAGCTAAACTAGGATTTGAAGAAGCAGCTGCTTCCTCCATTCTGTGATGGGAGATTGCAAAGCTAGACACCCTCATGCAGGTCCCTGGGAGGCACAGCTCAGAGGAAGTCTGGGAAGGCATCAAGTCCTGTCATCTTGGCCAGGTGCGGCGACTCACACCTGTCATCCCAGCATTTCGGGAGGCTGAGGTGGGAGGACCGCTTGAGCCCAGGAGTTCAAAATCAATCTGGGCAATATGGTGAAACCCCGTCTGTACAAAAAATTCAAAAAATTTTTTGAATTAACCTAATTCAAAAAATTAGGTGCATGCCTGTAGTCCCAGTTATTCAGGAGACTGAGGTGGGAGGATTGATTGAGCCCAGGAGGTTGAGGCTGCAGTGAGCGATGATTGCACCACTGCCCTTCAGCCTGGGTGACAGAGTGAGACTCTGTCTCAAAAAAAAAGAAAGAGGCCAGGCTCGGTGGCTGACGCCTGTAATCCCAGCACTTTGGGAGGCCGAGGTGGCCAGATCAAGGTCAGGAGATCGAGACCATCCTGGCCAACATGGTGAAACCCCTTCTCTACTAAAAATACAAAAATTAGCTGGGCATGGTGGCGTATGTCTGTAATCTCAGCTACTTGGGAGGCTGAGGCAGAAGAATCGCTTGAGCCAGGGAATCGGAGGTTGCAGTGAGCCAAGATTGTGCCACTGCACTCCAGCCTGGCAAAAGAGCGAGACTCTGTCTCAAAAAAAAAAAAAAAGAAAGAAAGAAAGAAAGAAAGAAAAAGTAAAAGGAAAAAGTCCTGTCCCCTGCCTCTAATAGGTTGGTTAAGCTTGCAGGGCTGGGAGGGCATCTGGCAATCTGGAAATGTCTGTTGAGGACGGCTCAGCTCTTCCTAAGGGCTGCCAGGAGCCTAAGCCCCCTAACCTTGGGGTGACCCAGTCCTGACTTCATGGGGGCTGTGCCCTTGCAGACCTGGACGAGCCAATGCTGACGGTGCACCAGACAGTGAGCGATGTGCGAGGCAACTTCTACCAGGAGAAGACGGTGTTCCTGCGCTGTACTGTCAACTCCAACCCGCCTGCCCGCTTCATCTGGAAGCGGGGCTCTGATACCCTGTCCCACAGCCAGGACAACGGGGTCGACATCTATGAGCCCCTCTACACTCAGGTCAGGATGGGTAGCTGGCTCACCCCACACTTTTTCTCCTGCACCCAACAGGGGAGAGGGGCATGGGGCTGAGTTTTTCGGACTGCCCTGATTTCAACAATTCTATTCTCACTTTGGAAACACACATTCTGATTGGAGTTCAGACAGCCTGGGGCAGAAAAATCGGATGGAAAGTCCAGGGAGCAGCAGTGAGGACAGGAGTGTCCCTGAGGCAACATGTCCTCCAGGAACATTGCTAGTTAGAAAAGACACCCTCTAGGGGCAGACAGGTCATCCCAGTCTGCTGCTGGGTGGGAGAGTATTGGGAACCTATGGCCAGGCACAGCAGGACCTGGGGGCGGGGAGATGATTCCTCTTCCCACGGGCCCTGATAGTCCCAGGAGATGGTGGTGATGCCATTCTGCCAAGGAGGGCTTTCAGCGGTGCCTGTGGGCCAGCCCCGTGTTTGTGTGGGTTGTAAGAGCAAGTTCTCTTCTTACCCCTCCGTTTCCCAGATTGGAGAAACCAAGGCCTGGTCCTTGCCAGTGTACACCAGGGCAACCTCAGACCCAGAGAAGCCCATGATGAGGCACTGCCAAGGCTGTGGAGAGTGTAGCATCCACCCCAGGCTCAGGACCCCTGGGGCTAAATGGTGAGGGTGGGGGTGGGGGTGGGAAGAGACGAATTAGGTATTTGTGGTAGGCTCTGGTGCTGGGTGAATGAGTATGTGGGACCCCTGGAGACTCAAGCAGGCACCTCACCCCAGTGGTCCACTGCTACCCAGGGGGAGACCAAGGTCCTGAAGCTGAAGAACCTGCGGCCCCAGGACTATGCCAGCTACACCTGCCAGGTGTCTGTGCGTAACGTGTGCGGCATCCCAGACAAGGCCATCACCTTCCGGCTCACCAACACCACGGGTACAGGCGTTTTCCTCCCCATAATCCTTCCCTACCTGAGCTAACTCCCAACCGGGAGATAGTGCCCCACCCCACAGGGACTCCAGGCACGGTACCACTAATGTCTGGCCCCTCCCCTCCTCTTCCTGCTCTGTCTTCTCCCCTCTCATCTCCCCCGAGGGCTTCTCCAGCCTCTATGGTTTTTCTAGCCCCTTACTCTCCCCAACATCCAGCCCTGCCTCACAGTCCCCTAAGATCCCACTCCTTGTCCTCTTAGCACCACCAGCCCTGAAGCTGTCTGTGAACGAAACTCTGGTGGTGAACCCTGGGGAGAATGTGACGGTGCAGTGTCTGCTGACAGGCGGTGATCCCCTCCCCCAGCTGCAGTGGTCCCATGGGCCTGGCCCACTGCCCCTGGGTGCTCTGGCCCAGGGTGGCACCCTCAGCATCCCTTCAGTGCAGGCCCGGGACTCTGGCTACTACAACTGCACAGCCACCAACAATGTGGGCAACCCTGCCAAGAAGACTGTCAACCTGCTGGTGCGATGTACGTGGCCTCAGAAGGGGTGGGAGGGAAGCTGTGAGGCAGACAGGGTCCCTGGTCTTTGGGAGCTACCAATGAACTAGGAAAGGGGCCTGTCTGCTTCACTTTGGTAGGTGCAGAATACAGAGGATGTTCCATGCCCTTCGATTTGCCTGCAATTCAGCTAACTGCCAGCAGATGGCAGAATGAATAAAATTTGCATAAAGCTTTATTGAAAGTTGACAATCTACATTTCCAAATGTAACCTCAACAATCCAAGAAGTAGGAAGGGCTAGGATTGATTACTTACTTTTTTTTTTTTTTTTTTTTTTAAGATTGGGAAACAGGCTGAAAAAGCTAAATGGGGACATTCTAGGCTTCAAGAGTAATTTCCTGGCTTTCTCCCTGTAGTTTCTATGTGATTAACTGAATTTAAGTGAAAATAATACACATTTCCATATGCCCTATATGGAAATCTTTATTAGGGAAGTATTTAAGTGAATCTGAAGATAATTACTAAATGTAAAAAATGATACAAAACTTGGAGCACAGTCTAAAGAAGTATAAACATTTTTCTTGTTAAACCTCAGCCTCAGTAATTAACTGCTCACTATGATCTTGATTTTGACACTCTGAATTAAGGAGAAAACTTTAAATTTTTCTGCTTGTGCGTCTTTAGGAATTTTTGTTTGTTGCTTTTCTTTCTTTCTTTCTTTCTTTTTTTAATGTATTTTGGCTACCTGAGAGCATTGATTCAAGTTGCCCTGAATATACACTCCCTATTTGGTTTTGGTTGTTGTTTTTAAAGATCCAGGCTTGTTTCCAGCTCTTTAGCACTTGAACGTAAAGTACAGCTTCTGCCAAACTCCACTGAGAGTCACTGATTACATGGACCGTCTTCATCTCTCACTGAGCAGTCAGTCTCTTTCTGACTCTCCTCACAGAAAGAAACTAGCTCTCTGTGACTTAATCAGAGCAAGAAAGAAGGTTAAAAATTGTGGCTAATGACTACTTTTTCCTTCGATGGTACTTTTCCCATCAGAAGATTATTTTTCTCCACCTGATTCCATTTGGCCTTTTAAGCCTGGGTTGGTAAGATCTCAATTTACATCAAATACTTACGGTCACCTCTTAGGGTGGCTATAGAGCTCGCCTTTCCCAGCGCAGACCTGACTCGTGCCTGTTGTGCCAGTGTCCTGTCCAGAAGGTTGGGTACCTGATTAAAAACTCAGTTTAACTCTTGGTTTATTTCAAACATGATCCACATTTTTTTTTTTTTTTTTTTTTTTTTTTTTTTTTGAGACGGAAGTCTCGCTTTGTCGCCCATTCTGGAGTGCAGTAGCGCGATCTCAGCTCACTGCAAGCTCCGCCTCCTGGGTTTACGCCATTCTCCTGCCTCAGCCTCCAGGTAGCTGGGACTACAGGCGCGCACCACCATGCCCGGCTAATTTTTTGTATTTTTTGTAGAGACGGGGTTTCACCGTGTTAGCCAGGAGGATGGTCTCGATCTCCTGACCTCGTGATCCGCCCGCCTCGGCCTCCCAAAGTGCTGGGATTACAGGCGTGAGCCACCGCGCCCGGCCATGATCCACATTTTTTAAAGAGGCCAGACCTTTTTCTTTCTAAAAGCTGTGTTATGTAATTGCATGTAAAGTGATTGTATTGGTCTCTTATTATAAAAATTACACACGCTTATTACGAAGAGTCAAACAGCACAAAAGGGTGAAATGTAAGAATTAAATTGTTAATTCTCCTCAGTTCCACTCTCTAGATAGAACCACTGTTAGATTCTAGTGCATGCTTCCAAATGTGTATTTTGCATATTTAAGGTTTAAAACAATGATAAAAAACAAAGCATTGTAGTGGTCAAAAGCTCAGACTCTGAGTTTGAATTCAAGATTGGTTACTTTTTTGGGCAAGTTACTTAAACTGTCTGAGCCTCAGTTCCCTCCTTTGTAAAATGGGGGTAATAAAGCATCTCCTTCAGAGATTCTGGGATGAGTTAAACTAATAAATCCATGTTGAGTGCCTAGAGCAGTGCCTCTCACATAGTGTAAGTTCTGTTTGGTAAAACCTGCTTTTCTGAGTGACCTCTTTGAACTTTTAAAGCACATCTGAACAAACAAAACAATTTCCAAGCAGAGAAAAGTGATAGTTTCACCTGGGAGAGTTGTAGCCCCTTATCCCCAGAAGGGCCAGTTAGAGGGGAGAAGCTGGGTCTGGGTTGGGGTGGGACATGGACCCCTGGAGTCAGGCCAACCCCAGCTACCCTTCCCTCCCCATCCACTCACAGCCATGAAGAACGCTACATTCCAGATCACTCCTGACGTGATCAAAGAGAGTGAGAACATCCAGCTGGGCCAGGACCTGAAGCTATCGTGCCACGTGGATGCAGTGCCCCAGGAGAAGGTGACCTACCAGTGGTTCAAGAATGGCAAGCCAGCACGCATGTCCAAGCGGCTGCTGGTGACCCGCAATGATCCTGAGCTGCCTGCGGTCACCAGCAGCCTAGAGCTCATTGACCTGCACTTCAGTGACTACGGCACCTACCTGTGCATGGCTTCTTTCCCAGGGGCACCCGTGCCCGACCTCAGCGTCGAGGTCAACATCTCCTCTGAGACAGGTGGGCAGCCGGAGGGGCACTAGGGAAATGTGAGGGGGTGGAGAGGCCCACAGACAGGAGGTAGTGGGGAGGCAGCAGCTTGGGGAAGGGAAGCCAGAGTGAGGAGGCCACCATTTGTTCATGCCACATGCTTTTACTGAGTCCCTGTTAATATGCCAGGCACTGTGCTAGGCCCTGGGGTAGAGTGGTGGGCAAAACAGGCTCTGCCCTCATAGAGCTTAGGAGAAAAGGCAAACACGTTTCAGATAGTCTCACAAATAAATATATCATTGCAAACTGCATACATGAGAGTCTGGAAAGAGTTCCCTGAGGGCAGTGCAGCCTCAAAGGGAGAGACCACACACCCTACAACCGTAGGGTGTGTAGAGGACTTGGGAGTTGGAATGTCTTAGAGCCAGGGCAGGGGCCCAGAGGTGTTTCCTCCATTTGGCTCATAGGCCTGATGCCTAGGGCATGGAAGTGTCTTAAGGGCCTGGACAAATAAAATAATTGGCTCCAAAATACAAAGAAACAACTGCACAATTAAAGCCAATAAATGCATAAATGTTTATAGAGTATATATTATACTAACTAGATCACTGGACCTCAGCTGGCCTTATAGAGCTATTTAAAAATAAGAACTTTATATTTATATTTAATGTAGAACATGGGCACATTTTAATTTGTTTGATGTGATGTGCAATGGGACTCATGGAAGTCTTCAAAAGACCCTCTGATTGAGCAATGTGTTGGGTTGCATTAAGTTCTGCCATGAATAAAAGAAATTAGCAGTGTTATTAACAGAAATAACCCTAATTAACAGTGGCTTAAACTAGCTAGATGTGTATTTCTTCCTCATGTAAAACTTTGCTGGTAAGCAGTCAGGGCTAGTATAGGGTCTCTGCTCCACCAAGTCCTCAGGGCCCCAGGCTCCACCTGGCTTGCTCTTCCATCATCCTTAGCATGTGCCATGTTGCCCATGATGGCAGTTCCAGCTGCAGCCATTATTCTGCATTATTTTCTGCAGGAAGGAGAGGAGGGGTACAGCTTCTTTTAAACACCCTCATTTTCCTTGGTATTCCATTAGCGAGAATTTAGTCACTCGGCTGTAGCTAACGATAATGCAGGCTGGGAGATGTAGTCTTTATTCTGGGTGGCTGTGAGCCTTGCTGAAAACCAGGTATCCTATTACTTAAGAAGAAAGGGCAAGGATGTTGTAGGACAGACTAGAAGCCTGTGATAACACACTAACGCAAGAGAAGATGAAGTCTTTAAATAGGCGAGGGCCCGGAGTAGGACAGAAGGACCAAGAATGGATATATTTAGAAATGTTTAAGAGGTGGAATCCCTAGTACTTATTAGTTCTGGGGAAGAAGGAATATAGGCCAGGCTGACGTCCAGTCTCTCTTTGAGTTGGGAGACCCTGAGGTGGAGACCCAGGAGATGGAGAGGATTTGGGAAAGTGAATTCTGCTTTGGAAATACTGCGGACCAGTGGGAAGTCTGGGATGGGAGAGAGAGGCTTGCACCTAGAGGGGGGTAAGCAGGAGCCGGAAGGCAGAGCCCAGAGGGGAGTTCTAACTCCACTCCTACCTCTCTACCGACCACCATCACCCCCGCAGTTCCGCCCACCATCAGTGTGCCCAAGGGTAGGGCCGTGGTGACTGTGCGCGAGGGATCTCCTGCCGAGCTGCAATGCGAGGTGCGGGGCAAGCCGAGGCCGCCTGTGCTCTGGTCCCGTGTGGACAAGGAGGCTGCACTGATGCCCTCGGGGCTGCCCCTGGAGGAGACTCCGGACGGGAAGCTGCGGCTGGAGCGAGTGAGCCGAGACATGAGCGGGACCTACCGCTGCCAGACGGCCCGCTATAATGGCTTCAACGTGCGCCCCCGTGAGGCCCAGGTGCAGCTGAACGTGCAGTGTGAGTCCACCAAGCCACTCGGACTACCTTCCCAGCTTTCCTTCCGGCTCGCAGCCGGCCTGTCCCCTCTTCATCCCTTCACCCACCCCAGTCCAACCAGACCCCACCACCTACTCCTGATACCCCTAACGCTCCTTGACATCCCTGTGCTGTAGAACACGAGGTCTGTGTTCTTTGCTGCGCTTCATCAAGTATCTCCCATCTTCATTTTCAGGGGCCCGGTGAACAAAAAGAATTACTTGATTTTGACAGGTGGAAATGGGATTTTGAAGGAGGAGGAAGGACCCTCAAGGGAAACACTGTCTGATAACAAGATGATGAAAATTACCATGTGCCAAACACTGTTTTAAGAGTTTTAATGCACTAACTCATTTAAACCCCCACAGCCCTATAACAGATTCTATTATTCCCCCATTTTTACAAATAGGGAAACCGAGACACGGAGAGGTTGAGTAACTTGCCTAAGTTCTCACAGAGTCAGGGCTGGGATTTGAACCCAGCCCAACTAGCTTTAGAGATTATACGCGAAATCCCTGCGTTATCCTGCATTTCATTGCTTGGGAGGGGTCCACTTAGGGCGTGACTGCAGGCCAGGTCTGGGAAGCATGGCTGGTGGGAATAGCCAGGAGGGAGTGGGTACCTGCAGGTTGGGAGGTAAGAGCGTAGCCATTGGAGGGATGTGTTGCGAGTGTGCATCCGCCCTGGGATTTTTCCTGGCGGGGGCTCACGGCAGTAGAGGTGAGCGCGTTACCTCCCCACGGGCCGCTCCTCAGGCCCCACTCGCTGGGGAGAGGCACCGCTGACCGCTGCTCCCGCCCCCAGTCCCGCCGGAGGTGGAGCCCAGTTCCCAGGACGTGCGCCAGGCGCTGGGCCGGCCCGTGCTCCTGCGCTGTTCGCTGCTGCGAGGCAGCCCCCAGCGCATCGCCTCGGCTGTGTGGCGCTTCAAAGGGCAGCTGCTGCCGCCGCCGCCTGTTGTTCCCGCCGCCGCTGAGGCGCCGGATCATGCGGAGCTGCGCCTCGACGCCGTAACTCGCGACAGCAGCGGCAGCTACGAGTGCAGCGTCTCCAACGACGTGGGCTCGGCTGTCTGCCTCTTCCAGGTCTCCGGTGAGCGTCCAGTGGGTCCCTCCCCACCCACCACGCCCACCAGGGGCCAGGCTCTGCCCCAATCCCAGCCCGGGAGATTCTTTCCCTGGGTGGGCCCCTTGACCCCCTTGAAGCCCACCTACTCCAGGCTTAGCCTGGGCCTTTCCAAGACCTGCCCACGCCAAGGCCAGGCCCCGCCCTGTGCCGCTAGTATCCCAACCTGGGCCTCCCAGCCCCGCCCTCCAGGTGCAGGCCACGCCCCTCCACACGCCCTCTCTTGAGGTTGAGGCGTTCCCCTTCCAAGGCCTGGTTATGCCTACACCTGTCCTAAGCCCCGCCTGTTACAGCTCAGCCCGCTTCCTGAGCGTCTGACAACTGTGCCGCTTTCAAACACAGCCTTCCCCAGGCCTAGGCTTCGCCTCTCTACCAACACCCAAACCAGGCCTAGACCCTTTCAAAACCCATCCAAGCCACGTCTAGGCTCCGCCTGCGTAAGGCATAAGCTCCACCCCTTTCAGTTTGGTCCAGTGCCAGCTTTGCGCTTCCGGCCGATCCAGCAGCAGGCAGCATTCGCTCTAGCCCCACTCCCACCAGCGTTAGAGCCGTCAAGTCCTGGCCACAACCCCATCTCAGCCCCTCCCCGCTCGTCCTTGACCCCTGAGGCTACAGATGGGGAACCGCTTCGGGGGTCTGAGGTATAGTTTAGGGGAGAGCAGACGCCTCTCAACAGCTTCTCTGGAACGTTGTTGCGGGGGCACTGGGCCAGACAGCACGCGTTTCCTGAGCTGGCACCCTAGAGGTGCAGGCCCTTCGGTGCCCAGAAACCCGTCTCAGCCCCAGCTCTTCTAGGCATTCTCAGGTGGGCTGTCAGGGGCTGCAGATGGCCATGGGTGGGTCAGAAAGGGGTGGAGGTGGTGGTGAGGGAGGCCTAGGGGAACACAGGGGGGCTGCCTGGGTTGCTGATGTCTTCCTCCATGTGGGGAGAGCCGCTTCCCTGCCAGAGCTGGTGGCAGCGCCTCTGGAGCAGAGCCTGGGGATGCCTGTCCCCCATTCCATGGCATACACAGCTTTCCCAGCAGCCCCCAGCTGACTGGGTGGCCCTTCAGCTTCTGTTTGAATCCCTCACTCAGCAGCAGGGGGATAGGACGGCAGGTCACTGGCCCTCTCCCCACCTCCCCACCATCCAGCCCTGCCAGCCAGAGGCCCCTGTGACATTTCCCACCTCCTTCCCTTCTCCCCTGTTCTCCCACACTTTCCCTGTCTCCCCACTCCTCTCTCTATTCCCCTCCTCTCCCTTACCTTTCTTTCCTCCCAATATCCCTGACCCTTCTTTGTGTCTTTCCCTCACTGTCTTTCCCCCACTGTCTTTCCCCTGTCTTCCCTCATATCCCTTTTCTGTGTTTTCCTAAATTTCTCTTTACTCTGTTTTTTCTGGGCCTGCCTTTCTCTTCTCACCAATATCACCTCTTGGAATTTCCAATCTCTGTCTCCATCTCCCACTTTCCCTCCTATCCCATTCTCATTCTCCCCAATCCCCTCTTCTCCCAACATTCCCCAATCTCACAATATTCGCTTTCTCTTTGTTTCTCCATTCCCTCTCTGTTTTCCACCTCATCCTCTTCCGTTTCCCTTTCCCACACCTCCTTTCTTTGTGTCTCCCCCGCACCCTCCACGGCCCAATGCCCCCCTCCCCATCCTCTTAGCCAAAGCCTACAGCCCGGAGTTTTACTTCGACACCCCCAACCCCACCCGCAGCCACAAGCTGTCCAAGAACTACTCCTACGTGCTGCAGTGGACTCAGAGGGAGCCTGATGCTGTCGACCCTGTGCTCAACTACAGACTCAGCGTCCGCCAGGTGGGCCAAAGGGGAGGGTGGCCTGGGGGCAGGTGGAGGGTGGGGTGGCTGACCCTGGAAATGCTCATCAAGGCCAGAGGAAGGGTCAGAGGTGGGGCTCAGACACGTTGACGCTTTTAGAGAGTCCCCCTTAGGGAGAAAAGTTTTGGACATAGCAGCAAGAGATCAGAGGTTCTAGGGATCTGTCCCTTCTGGACCCAGACTCTAGGCACAGCTATGAGAATTGGGCAGGCAAGGGTCTGCTGGGTTCATAGGGGAGGGAGCCAGCGCTACTCACAGAACATAGAATCTACTCTTGGATCAAGAGCTTAAGAAGGGGTGTGGGAGAGGAGAGGGTCAGTCTCATCCAGGGGGTCTCCACCATGCAAGGCCAGGGTCTCTCTGCTGTTCTCGTGCCCAGTATGATTCCATGTGGTTCTGCTCAGCCCAAGAGGTGACTGGTGGGAGGGTAAGAGTGTGGCTCTGGGGCAGACTGCCTAGGCCAGAACCCTGCTTTGTGTGAGCTACAGCAAGCTACTCTCTTTGGCCTCAGTTTCCTTATCTGTAAAATGGGGGTAATTATAATATTTTGCCTCATAGGATTGTAATTTTGAGGATTAAATGACTTTATAATGGCAGTATACTTAAAACAGTACCCCACACTTACTAATGGTTCAGTGTGTTGCTATCATCATTTTTATTATGAAGACAGCCCTGGGAGGTGGGCATGGAAGGGGTGATTGTCCTGTCTCACAGTTGAGGAAACTGAGGGGCTGACTTCCTAGGCATCTGGGAACTCCCTGTACTTACAGTTGAACCAGCACAATGCGGTGGTCAAGGCCATCCCGGTCCGGCGTGTGGAGAAGGGGCAGCTGCTGGAGTACATCCTGACCGACCTCCGTGTGCCCCACAGCTATGAGGTCCGCCTCACACCCTATACCACCTTCGGGGCTGGTGACATGGCCTCCCGCATCATCCACTACACAGAGCGTAGGTGACAGTGGTGGTGGTAGGAAGGATGGGCCCATCTCATGGCCAGGGACCCCCTCCACCATCCCCATGCGGTTCCTAAGCTTGGGGTTCCCCACCGTGTACTCCTACCTTGTCACTGCAGGCCAGACCCGCTGGCCCCCAGTCCTGGCTCTGAGGACCCTGTCCTCTGGTCCCAAGCAGGGTATCCTCTGCAGAGCCCCACACTTCAGTTCTGACTTGGTTTCCCTGCTTGCTTTCTCAGCCATCAACTCTCCGAACCTTTCAGGTGAGACTCCCCAATCCCCCATGACTTCCCCTTCCCTTTAGGGACACAAAGCCTCTCCCGGTGAGAGAAAGGAGATAGGCGATCCTTGAGACAGTCAGAGAGAAAATGAATTCCCCCTGCATTTCCATGGGGTTCGGCCAGAGGCTAGAAGGAGAAGCAATGTTGGGCTGGAGATGTTTATATCTGGGATTATTCTGGGGTTTAAAGGCCAGGCAGGTGGGGAGAGGCTCACTGTCCCAAAAGAAAAAAGGAGAAGCTGGGCTTATCTACACCCCCTGTTGCCTGAGTCGGGGGTTCTTAGTCTGTGACCCATGGACCTCCAAGGAATCTATGTATAGAATTCAGGCAGTCTATGAACATGGAAAGGCATACAATTAATTTCTTTTTTTTCTTTTGAGATGGAGTCTCACTCTGTTGTCCAGGCTGGAGTGTAGTGGCACAATCTCGGATCACTGCAACCTCTGCCTCCCGGGTTCAAGTGATTCTCCTGCCTCAGCCTCCCAAGTAGCTAGGATAACAGGCATGTGCCACCGTGCCCGGCTGATTTTTGTAGTTTTAGTAGAGACGAGATTTTACCATGTTGCCCAGGCTTGTCTTGAACTCCTGACCTCAGGTGATCCACCTGCCTTGGCCTCCCAAAGTGCTAGGATTACAGGCGTGAGCCATCATGCCTGGCCTCAATTATTTCTTTATTTTCCCTATCTTCTAGCAGAAATTTAACATCCCCTTCAATGATGAATGGAGGATCCAAACCACAGTAGTAAAATCAGGACCTGTGACTTTGTCAGCTGTAGAAATCCCGTGTTTTCACCTCACCTTACAGTTGTTCGAGATATCTCTAAATATCATTTATATCCATTTGTATTTCAAAACTATAGTAGTTACTAGACCTAACACTAGATCTTGTGATTTAATTAGATAATACAGAAGCCTACTTATGATTTTATAACAGATTGAAAAATATTTTGACAAAATTGATTTTCTTTATAATCCTATATATTTCATTTTATGTGTCTAAAATAATTATTCTGAGATTATCCTTAGGCTTCACTAGATGCTAGAAGGGACTATGGACAAAAAGGGTTAAGAAGTCTTGTTATGGCAACAACTTTGTTGTGGGTCCCGTATCTGGTCTTTTGAAGCCTGGAATCCTGGATGCCTTGCTTGGATGCATGGGAGCTGCCTCTGCAGGGTGGTGACAGGGCGAGGCTGGGACTCAGGGACTGAAGAGGGTGACTCTTTGTCTCATTCCCCCATGAAATGCAGACAACACCTGCCACTTTGAGGATGAGAAGATCTGTGGCTACACCCAGGACCTGACAGACAACTTTGACTGGACGCGGCAGAATGCCCTCACCCAGAACCCCAAACGCTCCCCCAACACTGGTCCCCCCACTGATATAAGTGGCACCCCTGAGGGTGAGGACCTGGCCTGCTGCCAGAAATGGAGGATTGCTTCAGGGGGTTGTCTAGGCCCAAGGCACCCCACACTGGGGATGAAGGGAGACAACCCCAGTCTGAGGGAGACGCAGTCCTGTCCTCAGGGAGCCTCGGTCTGAGGGGGGAGACAGCTCCGTTCTCAGGGAGCCCCAGTCTGAGGGAGATGCAGCTCCATCCTCAGGGAGCCCTGGTCTGAGGGGAGACACAGCCCTGATTTCAGGGATCCCTGGTCTGAGGTGAGTCACAGCCCCATCCTTAGGGAGCCCCAGTCTGAGGGAGATGCAGCCCTGTCCTGATAGAGGATCAAGAGGAAGAGGAATTACAGTAGAGCCAAGGACCCATGAGCACTGAGCAGCCTCCTGTGCTGTGCTGTGCTGTGAGGCAGGGTGCGTGGGGTAAGGCACCTCAGGTTCAGCCAGCAGAGGCTTAGGCGGAGAGGGAATCAGGTAGGAAGAGGCCCGGGTGTCTCGGGGGCTATTGGCACATCTCCCCATTCCCCACAGGCTACTACATGTTCATCGAGACATCAAGGCCTCGGGAGCTGGGGGACCGTGCAAGGTTAGTGAGTCCCCTCTACAATGCCAGCGCCAAGTTCTACTGTGTCTCCTTCTTCTACCACATGTACGGGAAACACATCGGTGAGTTGGGGGACCAGGTAGTCTCCACCAAGTGTATGCTGGAGGATGGGAGGGGAGTGCGGTCCACAGGAGGCCATGGACTGGCCCGTGTGAGGCCTGAGCTTCCCCAGTTGGCTAAATGAGAGGTTCTTGGAGGGGTCTGCACAGAGAATTGGCAAGAGGAGAAGTTGAAAGCCAGCTTGTCTGAGGTTTTGAGATGATCAAGGAGTCCTGAGCCTGCAGATAGAAAAGACTCCAGCAGGGGACGGACATGGTGGCTCACACCTGTAATCCCAGCCCTTTGGGAGGCTGAGGCAGGCGGATCACCTGAGGTCAGGAGTTCAAGACAAGCCTGGCCAACATGGTGAAACCCCATCTCTACTGAAAATACAAAATTAGCGGGGTGTGGTGGCAGGTGCCTGTAATCCCAGCTACTTGGGAGGCTGAGGCAGGAGAATCGCTTGAACCCGGGAGGTGGAGGTTGCAGTGAGCTGAGATTGCACCACTGCACTCCAGCCTGGGCAGCAAGAGCAAAGCTCCATCTCAAAAAAAAAAAAAAAAAAAAAAAAAAAAAAAAGACTCCAGCAGGATGAGATAGAAGTGGAGGGGATGGAGAAGACAGCTAAGAGGATGCAAATACGGAGTGCCTGCCAGGTGATGTCCTGGGTGTGCCGAATCCCTGGTTGCATTAACCCTTACAGCCACCAGATGAGGGAAGTGTTACCATCCAACTCGGAGACGTCAAGCATTTGCCCAAGACCACACAGTAAGCTAGATCTGTGTGACTTCTCCAAGCCCTAAACATGAGATCGGAAGGGTGCTGCTTTGTGGGCAGTGAGAGGAAGTCCTGCTTCCCAAGTGTGGGAGTGAACATAAGGAGTACCCTTTGGCAGGCAATGGTACTGGTAGGAGTGTCACATAACCATAACCAGTGAACTCATCTGTCAGCCATCACTTCCAGAGCTCCTGCTCAGTGCCGGGTATCAGGTGCTGCAGTGAATGAAGTGGACGAGTTCCCCATCCTCTTGGCATTTACAGGCAAGTGGGAGAGACAGTTATTAAATAACCCATGCTACCAGCTAGGAGTTAGTGACCCCTGCAGCAGTAGGACAGGGGCCGAGACTAGTGGTAACAGGGAGACCTGACTGACTCCGCGGCATGGTCATGGGAGACTCTGCTGAGGACATGATGATTTTTTAAAAATGTTTTTGTTTGTTTACTTATTTATAGGAAAGGTAATACATTTCACAAAGGCCAAAAGGTACAAAAAGGCACATAATGCAAATGCCCTCCCATCCCAGTCCATCTGCCAAAGGTGATCAATAGACTAGATTTTAGGGCAAATTTTCAGAGATACTTTATCCAATAGAAACCAGTACATATGGCTGGGCAAGGTGGCTCACACCTGTAATTCCAGCACTTTGGGAGGCCGAGGCAGGCGGGACACTTGAGGTCAGGAGTTCAAGATCAGCCTGGCTAACATGGTAAAACCTTGTCTCTACTACAAATACAAAAATTAGCCAGGCATGATGGCGGGTGCCTGTAAGGAGGCTGAGGCAGGAGAATCGCTTGAACCCAGGAGGTGGAGATTGCAGTGAGCCGAGATTGCACCACTACACTTCAGTCTGAGCGACAGAGTGAGACTCCGTCTCAAAAAAAAAGAAAAAAGAAAAGAAACCAATACACACACATATATATTTTATATATATATATATTTCTGTTTCCTCCCATTTTACACATACTGTCCTATACTTGCTCTTTCCCTCTGAATTGTGCCTCATCTTGGTGATCATTCCTTGTCAGTCCACAGAAAGCATCTTCATTGTTTTCCTCAGATGTAATGGTAGAGGGAGTGACTTTAAGCAGATGTAGATCTAAGGGCTCATCATGGTGAAGTTTCCACAGCTAGGGTGATGGGTCAAGCTGAACTGATGAACAAGAATGGAGTCGGATAGAAGGTTCTGCCTCCACCGGGGCCCCCAAACCATTTGCACAGATCTTTTGCCCATGGCTGGGTCTGGACTTCATAAGAAGCTTCTTCTAGGGTAGGTGAGGGTGGATGACCAGGACTCCACCACCCTGCCCAGTCCTCTCATTTCCATTTGGCTTCCCCAGGTAGGATAACCAGTTCATTTGGGTTTACCCCATCTTTCCCAGTTTTAGCACTAGGTATGATTTATGTGGTGAATAAAGCTAGCTCTTAAAACTCAGGATTTCTCTAATACTGATGCTAAGGACAAGGCTCAAAAAAGAAAAAAAGAATGAGTGAGTTTAAAGAAAGATATTAGCACATGTGTTACATAACTTGGTCAAGATAGTGAGAGGGGAGATTGTGGAAGCATTAGCCTGGGGGTGCTCGGCCCATTTGCCCACAGCCCTAGGGACCTGGAATTCTGGGGTAACTGAGGGGTGCTGGAGGAGAAGGAGGAGACCAGAACTTGGCTAAGAGTGCCCAGGCAACACCAATGCCCCCTCCCTGTCCCTTCCAGCTCAGCTCCAGCCCCCAGTGATATGAAATATCCGGCTCTGAGGGAAGGGGAATCAATCTTAGATGGTGCCCGTTGGCTGGCACTTCCCACAGACAAAGCTGTACCATCTGTGACACCAGATAGACAGACCCCCTGGTGGGAGAGAGCCACCAAATGTTACCTGCCTTGTATGAAAGGAGTTGGCTTGGACCAAGGAGAGCCAGCAAGACACAAGGTCTAGGGACAGCTGGTGCCCAGAGCTGCCAGGCAGAGTGGGAGGGGAGGAGAGAAGAGGAACTAGGATAGCAAGAAACACCCTTCCTCCATGGCAAAGCCAGGCAGAGGAGCATATTGAAGGTTCCAGGCATATGGAGGTGCCCTCACCAGCAGGGGATGGGCCCTTGAGAGGCTGTGCCAGCACCCAGTAGAACAGGAGGTACTCACCCTGGCTTTCACAGGGCCCAAGCCCCAGTGTCTTCCAGGATCCTCACCAGCCCCAAAGAAATGACTTTCTCTTCTCCCTCCTGGAGATATGCCCCCTGTCCCCATCCCTCTGGGATCTAGCCTCAGTTCCCATACCATTTCTTCCTCCTCCACTACCCTGCCCCAAGGACCCTGATGCGGAAGCCTGCTTTTTCACCATCCCCTTCCCTCAGCACCCATCAGCTCCAGTGTACCCCCTGCTCAGGGGCTTCCTGACATCCCTTTACAGAGGACATCCACGGCCCAAGACCCCCAACCTTCCATTTGAAAAGGGCCTGCTCAGGCTCAGTGGCTCATGCCTGTAATCCCAGTGCTTTTGGAGGCCAGGAGTTCTAGACCAGCCTGGGCAACATAGCGAGACCCCCATCTCTACTAAAAAACTTTAAAAATTAGCCGGGTGCGGTGGTGCATGCCTACAGTCCTAGCTACTTGGGAGGCTGAGGTGGGAGGATTATTGAGCCCAGAAGTTTGAGGTTGCAGGGAGCCATGATTGTACCACCAAGACCCTGTCCCCCCCCACCCCCCAAAAAAAATAATGAGCTTTGCTCAGTACACTCCTCCATATCTTTCTTGCCACATCTAAAACCATACAGAGCTGTATGCTGGTGCCTGGATAGACTCCAGTTTTCCAGCCTCTGGACTTTTGCTCAGCCTATTCCCTCTGCTTAACATGCCTTCTTACCACATTCCCCTGGCCAAATTCTTCCCATTCCTCAAGGCCTGTCGAAAACACCACCTCCTCCAGAAGTCTTCCTAGGTTTGAACTGGGAGTCCTCTATCCTTCCTGTGAACTCTGAGTCCTTAATGTACAGCTCCCCAGGCCCAGATCACTCTCTGCTCTGTGGTATGGTAGTGCCTGGGATTCACATCTTCTCTTCCCTATTTGACTCCTTGCAGGAAGGTCTGTATCAGAATTCCTAGAAGTTCCCAATAGTTAAATTCTAAATGAAGAATTTTCCATAACTCTCATCAAGGACTTTCATAGAATCTCAGAGTTGGAAGGACCTCAGGGTTGGGTTCATGAAGACCAAATCCTATCAATCATTCATTTATTCATCCATCTATTCATTCACTTAACTAATTGAGCACCATTATATGCTAGGCAGTGTTCTAGGACACTAGGACAAGACAAAGACCCCTGCTCTTGAAGAGCTTACAGTCTACTGGTGCCAAGCCTTATAAAGAAAAGAATGCAGAAAAAAGAATAGAGAGCTCTTTTACATGGGATGGTCAGGGACTTCCTTGAGGGAGGGAAGAATGTTCCAGGCTGGGGCAACATCACAAGCAAAGGCCCTAAGGCAGGAACTGGCCTCAGGTATTGAAAGAAAAGCAAGGATACCAGTTTGCTGTACCCGAGTGGGAGCCAGGAAAGAGTGGCGGCAAATGAGATCAGAGAAGCTGACAGCGTCCAGATCAGGTGTGGAAGTCCAGGAAAGGATGGCGATGGGAAGCCTCAAAGGGGACTGAGCAGGGGGGTAACGTGACTGGAGACAGGGGTCCCCTCCACAGCACCCCTGCTGGATAGTCCTGTCCAAGGACAGGATGGTCCCCCAAGACAGCCCACTCCTTTGCTGGGCAGATCTCATACATCCAGGGTCTTCCTTAGATGGAGTTCAAATCTGCCTCCTGCAAGCTTTCACTTGCTGGTATTTATTCTACCCCATGGGGAATGCAGAGCATGGACGATCACACAGACTGTCCCTTCTGGCCTTCTCTCTCCTAGGGCCTTACTGGACCCAACATACTTCTCTTGCCAACTGGATATTAAACGTTTCAAAACCCCTTCATCTACCTCCACAAGTCATATACTGCCAACAGGGACACACTGTTTTCTTTGGAAATCCTGCTGTGTGCCCAGACAGAGGTCCCACTGCCCTGGGACAGCTCCCTTGTCTAGAGGGGAAGGGTAGGGTGTGTGTGCGTGTGTGTGTTTGTGGGTGGGGAGATTAGCTGATTAGCAGGGCAGGACAGAAGGACAGAAATGAAAGAAAATTTGCAAGTCATCCTGATGAACTGAAATCCTGCTGAAGTCTTGTTTCCCACATTGAGGGTGTCCCTGCAGGAATGGGACATTGCACCCAGCTGGGCATGGGGAGGGGGTCCTGTCAACAGGGACAGGGCTGCAGGATGTGGTGGGAGAAGAGGGCTTGGTAAATGTGAAGAGGTGAGGGTGCCCTGGCCAGATCTCACTGCCGACTGTCTTCACACCCACCACAGGCTCCCTCAACCTCCTGGTGCGGTCCCGGAACAAAGGGGCTCTGGACACGCATGCCTGGTCCCTCAGTGGCAATAAGGGCAATGTGTGGCAGCAGGCCCATGTGCCCATCAGCCCCAGTGGGCCCTTCCAGGTGAGTCCGCAGGGCCCAGAGGACCTTCCCCAGCTTCGGTGGTTGCTGTGGCCAGGAAGCACTTAGGAAAGCCTTGTCCTTCTTCCTGGGGGCTAAGGATGGAAAGAGTCAGGCTAGGGGGAACTTCCAGGTAGATTAAGGGGAAAGGTGGGTTGGGGGAGCGCTCTGGTCCCCAGCAGAACCTCCTCAACCCTTGCTCCCTGCTTTCTGACCCCACCCCAGATTATTTTTGAGGGGGTTCGAGGCTCAGGCTACCTGGGGGATATTGCCATAGATGACGTCACACTGAAGAAGGGGGAGTGTCCCCGGAAGCAGATGGATCCCAATAAAGGTGCAAGATGGGAAGGAGGTGGGGGAGCCGAATCTGGCGGGAGCTGTGTGTGGAGGGGGTTCCTGTCTGTTGGGGGAGGGTGTTTGTGTCTGAATAGGGGTTCAGAATGTCTGAGTGATGGGAATCATGTGGCTCTGATGGTGTAAGGGTGTGCCCCACCCTCACTCAGGCTGTGTGCATGTGTAAACAATGAGAAGCCCAGCCCCCACCCTCATGGTGAGCCTACTGACCTGTTCATGGTATCAGAGCGCCTCCTGTGCCTGTGTCTGAATACATCTGTGCATACCTCGGGCTCCAGAGGTGAACGTGCGCCTTCCAGGGCCAGAGGTTTCCAATACTAACAGCTCCCACTTACTGAGCAATTACTGTGTACCAGGCAAGGCACATAAACTTGCATATGCACGTTTCACTTACCTCACAACAGTTAATCCTCACAACGGTCGTTTGGGGTAGCACACACCGTTGGACCCATTTTACAGGTGAGGAAACTGAGGCCCACTGAGGTTAAGTAAATTGTTCCGAGTCTTAGTGAACCCGAAGCCTGGCAGGCTGAGCTAACCCCCACTTCACCCCACGCCATCTCATATCTGTGCTGTGAGTTTGTCTGTGTGCACTGAGGCCAGTGCGCACCCTCAGGCCCTCCAAAGAGGTGGGTAGAGTAACAGTGCCCTGATGCTGCCGACCTGCCTGCCACTTCCTGCCCCTGCCAGAGCTGACCAGAGCCCTGGCCTGTCTCTTTCTTTCCTGTTGCAGTGGTGGTGATGCCGGGCAGTGGAGCCCCCTGCCAGTCCAGCCCACAGCTGTGGGGGCCCATGGCCATCTTCCTCTTGGCGTTGCAGAGATGATGAGAGCTGTGTGGGCCCCCCCGCAACTTTGCCCCCGGCACACCAAAGTGTCCACATTGTACCAAAGACTGACCCCTGCCAGCTGGGGTGCCCAGGGGCAGGGCCGGCCTGCCAGGGAGGGGGCCTGCATTGGCTGCAAGGATGAGCAGAGGACAAGGACAGAGGCCAGGCACTGAGGCCCTCCAGACAGCTGTTCCACATGCACACACGCACACACTCATGCTCTCACACACAGAGATATATTAAAGCACAAGTTTCTATCCGACCTGCCAGCACCTTCTTTACTGCAAAGACAGGGGACTTGCCTGAATGGCATCTGCCAACCCAGGGACCTTGGCGCAACATGGGCCTTGTCCTTGCTGCACTCGTGGTGTGCTTCTGACTTTCCCCTGTCCCCTAACTCAAGGCCGAACTCCAGCCTGGTGGCTTTGCCAGAAGGGAGCCAGAAGTGGGGCAGACATGGAGCCCCTCCCTTGGTCAGACTCTGGGACTCCTGAGATGGGAGAGGCAGGGATCAGAGGCGGAACAGGTGGGACTTTGCGAGCTCTGTGAATGTCCCACGTCCAGGGGACAACCAGGAAGGTAGGGCACCTGCTGCACACAACTCTGTCCAGAGTGAGCACTGGATGGTGGAGACCACAGGTCACCCCAGATCCCCTGACCTATTTCTGGGACACCATATTTCCCTCCTCAGTGTGCGCCCTTTGAAGGGCCCCAGCACAGGGTCTTGGGCCTGGGCAGTCTGAAGACTGACACCTTCCCCACTCCACCCCACAAGCAGTGGGACTCCTGAGAACACGGTTCCCTCCTAGCCTCAGCCCCCAGCTGGGTCTCAGAGGAGCTGGGGGAGTGGTGGCCAGCCCATTTTCTGGGGTGAAGCTTGACTTTGAGAAAGGCAGAAGGGAAGTCCTGCTTCTGTGATTTGGTGCCCCCATATCAGACAGTGAATTTGAAAGTGGAGAGAGGCCTTCCTTTCTTATCTACTTGGCATGAAAGGGTGCCCTGGGTAGGAGGGTATGTGCAGGGCAAAATGCCAAAAAGCACTGTCTAGTCAAAAGTTCCCTTCTCCACCCAGGGGCAGTGAAGGAGGAGGGGCTTATAGAGCTGGGATTGGTGGAGGGAGCAGGAGCCAGTCCCCTCACTCTCTGGGAGCTGTGAAAGGGCTCCCTGTCCTTGGGTCCTGGGTTAGGCGCCTGAGATTGACATGATGGGATCTAGATCTTTCCTCCTTGACATCACCCCTGAGCCCCCACCCAGCCGTCCATGGGGGAGAGAAGGCCCAGCCCCCTCTAGAATGAGTCTTTACACATGCGTGCATATGTGTGTATGTGTGTGTGCCCGTCTGTGTCTAGATACCACCGTGGGCACCTCGTTGAGCAGGAGTGTGTGCAAACACAGGTCTGTGTGTGCAGTCACACATATTGGCCTGTGAGACTGGATGGAGACCCAGTCGTTTCTGTGAGTGTCCGTGTACGTCAGTGTGTGTCCATCTTCCTGAGTGATGTGTTTGCTTGTAGGGTGCTGGCTGAAGAGACTCTGGCCAGCCCTGTTCTGTAGTCTCAAGCTGCCTGCAATGGCCTGAAATTCCACCTTTCATCCCCTGTGAATGACAAAGAACTTACAGATGACCGTATTGAACGCAAGCACCTTTGGTGAGGAGCGGCACAGGGCTCCTCCTGGAGCATTTGTTGGGAACAGCTGCAGAGAAGAGGCCTGGAACTCGGGCAGCACTGCAGCGCCAGGCGGCAGGCGGGGAACCGAGGCAAAGGCTGCCCATCTCCTCCCCCTGCCAGGCCTGTGTGATCATTATCACCAACAGCTGGTGGGTGGCCGGGCCAGGATGTAGCGGGGCCTTCTGATGCCTGATCAGCATGGCTACCTTCCTGGCCCAGTCAAGGCCTCTGTCCGAAATGAGTCGCTCCAGGTTCTCAGCATACACTTCCATCGCGTCTGTCGGGTATTGTTCCTTAATTGTCCCATCTGTGCGGAGTCTGTTGCCCCCAACTAGACTGTGAGCTCCTCCTCAGAGCCTTCCAAGTCCTCCCTCCACCTCCGCCGCCTCCCGCTCGTGCCCAGCACAAGTGGGCCTGGTGTGGAAACCACTCCATTGCCCAGTGGAATGGATTCTGTAATGAGTGGTTCCTGGCCTCGCCTGCGGAATAGAATCACCAGAGTGATTCTATTAAAAAGTATTGCTGCTTGGGTCCCACCTCAGAGGCTCTGATTTCATTGGGCTGGAGCACAGTCGGACATCAGAAATGTTGAAAAGCTCCTCAGGTTCTCCTGACAGCAGGAACCACTGGCCTGGCACCTCCTGGGTGCTTCCTCTGTGCCCTCGCTGGGGTAGGCATTGGAGCACCAGAGATGAATAGCCCCAAGTGCTTCCTCTTTGGGGTTCCTAAGGCACCCTGTGCCTGCTTCCCTCTGAGACCTTCCAGTCCATCTGCCCCGCAACCCTGGCTACTCCAACAGGGGGACTTGTCTCCCTTGTTCCCCTCAGGATCCATACAGCCTGCCGCAGTAAAGGTGCTCAGTACATGTTGGCTGGGCTGAACTGCATACATATGGCCCCCAGATTCCTGGTCTTTATGGGTGGAGGGCACAAGGTGGGGGGGCGGGGGGATGCTGCTGGAGGTCTCAGTGGGTGCAGACAGCCCTGCCTGGAGGATGGCTTGACCCGGGGTTGACAGAGTGTGCTGAAACGCTGAGGTCCCCACGTGTGAATGGGTGAGGTTGATGTGTATGTCTGTGTGTGCCAGCAGGTGGGTGGGGGATGTGGGTGTCAGTGTATGCCAGCGGGCACTGTGAGTGTCTAGGCACGTGCTGGTCTGTGTGTCTGCGCGTGTTCCTCAGCGGAGATGAGTGGCTTTGTGTATCACCAGGTGACTTGTCAGTGTCAGTGTCTGTGTGTGCCTGTGAGCCAGCATCTCTGTATCAGTGTTGCTCATGCTGTGTGTCTTTGTGTGCCACGGTGTGTCAGTGTCTATGTGTTGATGGGTGGCCCATGAGTGACCCCCGCCAGGGGAGACAAGGCTGGCTGGATCCAGCACATCTCCCCAGTGGCAGCCTCGCCCTCTGGGTCAGGGTGACTGAGGCATTTTGTGGCCTTAAAATGGGGTGTTAGCCCTCAGGGTGCTGGGGCCCTTCCATCCCTTGTCCCCTTCATGTTGGTGAAAAGGACTCTGGGGGCCAAGTGCTGTAGAGCAGCTTATGAAAGCCTCAGCTTGGCTATCCTGCCCTTGGGACCACAGACGGACTCCTGGGGTGCTGAGTGAAGCCTGAAGACCAAGCCCCCTCCTCCTGGAATGCTCCTTCCACCCCTGCCTCTTGGAGATGGGCCTGACACCTCTTTCCCATTCATTCTCCTTTTGCCTGTGCTCTGGGAAAGCCCCTGGCTCAGGCTGTCAGAGTGAGGATGGACCTCAAAAGTTTGAACCCCTCGTGCAGATGAAGAAGCTGAACCCCACAGTGGGGAAGGGGAGTGGCCCAAGATCACACAGCTAGTTTGAGTAGAGCCAGTCTTGGGAGAGCCAGGTACTACAGCCCTGGGGGTGTCACACCACTTATCACTGCCCCTGAGGTCTCCTGCCAAACGAGTGCAGGGAGTTTGGCTAACAGTCCTGTCTCCAGGGTGCCGGTGGGGATGTTATAGATGTTGCTGGGATCTCACCCTGGGAGAGATGCTATCTCCCGGCTCTACATTCTGGCCTCTCATCCCAGGCTGCAGACCCTTCTGCCCCATGGCAGGCCTGGGTGCCACACAGAGGTGGCCACCCTCCCACCAGTGTCTGCAGCTGCCGCCCCTCTCCCAGGCCCCCAGAGAGAAGAGACCCTGTTTCCCCTCCTCTCCCCGTGACTTCACAAGAGCTCAGGCTAGGAGTGCAGGTCAGCATGTCCTCATGTGCTCATCCTCTTCACTTCCCCAAAGACCAGGAGGGTTGCGGGTGGGGCGTGCAGAATCCTTGTGTTTTTTCTCGCTGGGCAGCTCGAGGGACTGGGGAGTATTCCCAGGGCCTTTCCTCTGCTCTGGAGAGTCCCTGCAGAGCCACTGACTGAGGCTGGGTTCAGGGTTCAGGGTTCAGGGGAGTCCTCCATGCTTCCAAAAGCCGGGAAGCACCTGCCTCTCTATCGTGTCAGTGCTGTGCGTGTGTGTCCGAGAGTGTGGTGTGTGATGTGTGGAGTGTGCGTG
This sequence comes from Macaca thibetana thibetana, assembly GCF_024542745.1. Classification (NCBI taxonomy): domain Eukaryota; kingdom Metazoa; phylum Chordata; class Mammalia; order Primates; family Cercopithecidae; genus Macaca; species Macaca thibetana. The sequence continues at coordinate 38,480,663 of NC_065581.1, read as the reverse complement.
TGTGTGTGTGTTGGGGCAGAAGGACCACTCTTTCTTGGGGATCCCTTGACCCTTATAACTAGAAAGGACATTAGGGAGCATCTAATCTGGTGCCCCCATTGTACAGGTGAGGTCCAGAGGGATAACATCTGCCCACCCCACCCCTTGCCCTCTCGTTGCCTGCACTCATTTCCCAGGGACCCTCCTAGGATAGGAATGCCCTCCTTCCTAGCGCCCTCCCACCCTCCTCCCAGCCACCCACATAATCACCATCTCAGCCCAGCTCTGGTGGTCCTCTAGGCCCCAGTGGTCTCCATGCATCCTTCCTGCCCCAGAGTAGCCAGCTCACCAAGGCCTTTATCCCCAGCCCAGGAGAAGGGGCAGGGAGGGAAGGGGCTGCTCCAGCCCTGAGGCCTCAAAGACTTGGGAGAAAAGCCAAAACTCCTCATGCCCAGGCCCACATGTCTGACCACCCCAGCCCACCCCACCACCAAGGTAAAAGCACAACAGGAGACCCCCTTATTAATGGGTGAAATGTATCGGGGTTGTTTTTTTAGTCACACGGCCCCGTCCTCACCCCTTTGCCTTGCTGTCTGTCTCCACCCCAGCCTCTGTTCCCCATTTGCCTCTCTTTCACCTCCAAGCCCCCAAATGTAACCTCTAGTTGCGGACGCGGTTGTTCTATCAATAAAGCTGCAGTGTTCTAGTGCTCAGCGTCAGCCGTGTGTGTTGGCTGGGCAGAGTGGGCCAGGGTGGGGGCCGGGGCACTGGAGGGCTCCTCTCAGCTCCCTGGGGGCGGCCTTTCTTCTCTTTGGCACCTGTCGACAGGGATCCTGCTCTGTGGCCTGGACAGTGAGGACCTGCATCCTGGTCTGCTCCCAGCGAACTTGTGTCCTCATTCGTTTGCTCATTCAGAAAATACCAACCAAACACTGCCCTTGTGGAAGCCCCTGTGTAACGGGAGAGAGGGACAGTAAGCTAATAACAACACCAAGACACATATAATGATGTGTACAGTGAGGGCTGGGAAGGGAAATTGGAGCTATGAAAGAAGGTAAGAGGAGGGTTCTTACTTGGGTTGGGGCTTCAGGGAAGATTTCTCTAAGAGACATTTAGGAGAGACAGAATGATTGGAGTTAGCCTGTTGGGGCTGGAGAGGCTTCTGAGCAGAGGGAACAGAATGTGCAAAGGCCAACAGGGCCCAAAAACTCAGAAGGCTCAAGGAAGGGGAGTAAGAGCAAAGGAGGAGGAATAAGGTTGGTATAGCGGTTGAAATGCCCTTTTCCCTTCTCGGCACCCAACCCTACCATCCCTCCGACACGCTCGGAGTCCCTTCCCTCTTCATCTCTATTCTGGCCCTATAAACCAAACCCTGCACCCTACTTGGGGCTGCCTCCCTTATTCACCACCAGCTAGCTGCATTCTTGCCCTAAAATCAAGTTATGCCAGCCTTTCCCTTTACCCCAGACCTCTCAGAATTCTAGAATTTCAGAGCTGGGAGGTCCTTAAAGGTCACTTATTTCAACCATCTACTCATATAGGAGAGATGGGCTTGCCAAGGTCATGGGGATAGGCAGTGATGAGTATTTGCAAAGTGCCCCAAGTCAAGGGTGTGGGTGTCATGATGTGGACTACATCATATCAGGTGAATGATGGGAGGAGTCTTTCAGGTTACAGTGATTCGGGTAGTTGATTGGGTAGTTTCACTTCCATGTTCCAGATGGGGAAACTGAGGCTCAGATGACAAGACCAAGGGCTCCCTCTCCCTACCACCTAAGTTTTATTGGCCCTCATGTTGGGTAACTTCTTGTTGCCACACCTGGCCTTTCTCTTCTAATAGAAGAGAAAGGGACTAAAGGACTCACCACTGCTGTAAGTTGGCTCCTTGAGCACAGGAAGAGAAATCCGGTCAAGCTCACTCAAGTGCAGGAGCATTATTGTGAGGACAGACACAGTGAGGGGGAAGAGCACTCAGAAATCCAAACAGGAGTTGCAGCAGGGATGGTTTTCCTGAACCAGATGGGCATTTTGGATTCGAGGTAGCTCCAGGATCATCGTCTACAGAAACTGCTGGTGCCTCACCTGTGGTAGAATAAAGATGCCTGCAAATCCCTTGTTATCCTTTCTGTAGACAGGCAGAGTCTAATTCCCTTGCTGTTGAATCTGGGTTGCTCTTAGTGCCTTGTTTGTGCAATAGAATGTGACATACTGAGTTGAAGATGCCTTGGAGCTTCAGCTCAGGCCTCTTGGAACGTTCTCTCTGGAAGCCCTGAACTGCCACATAGGATGTCCTCTGAGTTGCTCTGAGACCACCATGCTGGAGGGGCTCCGGCTGACCATCCCAGCTGAGTCCAGCCTTCCAGTCATCTCCACCAAAGCACCAGAAGATATGGGAGTGCAGCCGCCTCAGACCTTCTAGACCAGCCCAACTGCCACCTGAATTGCTCAGTCAAGCTCTGTCCAAATTCCTGACCCATCGTCATGGGATATAATAAAATAGTTGTTTTAAGCCCCTGTGGTTGGGAGTAGTTTGTGACAACAGCAATAGATGACCACCCTGGCATGACTCAGTCACTCGCCAGCATCTGCTGCTTTTTGTCCACGCAGTTCTTCTCCTGAGTCATGGTGTCTACTTCCTCATAACTTCAGCTTTCCAGGCATCATGACCTCTCCAACTCAACTCTCCTTCATGGCCTTCCGGTGGCAGCTGCCAGCATTCACTGACTCAGCCGCTCAGGATAATGGGCTGATTGGACGGGCCCCCATTTCAGGTCCAGCCACACATACATCATTGGGCAACCTGTGGGTTGGCTGCCCTTGAGTCAGATGCCACCCTGATCCAACCAGCTGGGCTGGAGGAAGGGGTCATGGACATGAAACAAGGCTACCTGGGGGCTGCCATTTCTAGGCAGCTTGTGGGTGGACCCACTTAGGAGGGTCAGGAAGCTGGCAGGCACCGAAAACGCACCTCCTTGCATCTTCCCTCTTTCTCCCCTCCTCTAGTGGCCATTCATTCCCGGGGCACAGTAATGCAGTGTATGTCCCATGAAAGTTCTCCAAGTGACCCTGTCCAAGGGCAGGTCCCATTGCAAACTGTACAGGTAGGTCAGGTAACTTGCAGCAACCGAGTCCTGTGTTATCAGGACTTTGACATATATATTTTTAAAGAACATAGCCAATTTAGTTTATTTTTATTTATTTATTGTTTAAGACAAGGTCTTGTCCTGTCACCCAGGCTAGACTGCAGTGACACAATCTTGGCTCACTGAAACCCCCACCTCCCAGGTTCAAGTGATTCTCATGCCTCAGCCTCCCAAGTAGCTGGGATTACAGGCATGTGCCACCACACCTGGCTAATTTCTGTATTTTTAGTAGAGATGGGTTTTCACCATGTTGGCCAGGCTGGTCTCAAACTCCTGGCCTCAAGGGATCTGCCCGCCTCGGCCTCCCAAAGTGTTGGGATTACAGGCGTGAGCCACCATGCCCGGCCAGGACTCTGATATTTTTATTTTCACGTTACAGATGAGCAAAGTGAGGCTCAGAAAGGTGATGTGGTTACCCTAGCTCAGAAAATTCAGAAGAGGAAGAACCTAGAGGGAGATCTAGGTTTGCGACTTCTGGTGTGACGTACATTCACATCAGCCAGAGTCCCTCCTCTTTTTCCTCTCCCTGGGGATCACGCTGCTTTTCCCACCAGCTCTTTCCCAGGGGCTGGGAGAAGCAGGCCCTTTCTCTGTGAGGCTCGGGCTGCAGTCCTTTGCTTCAGATGGAGACCATGCCTGTTCCTGCTTTTCTATTTCTAGCTGCCTGACCTTTTTACATGTCCTTTGTTGAAAGCTACTATAACAGCTTTTTAGAAAGGGGTTGGGTATAGATAAATCCAAGAAAAAAGTCGAAACTCTCCTCCTTGAAGTCACCCCAAACCCAGGTGGAGGCATCCTTCCATACCGCTTCTTGAACCCCCGCTCCCAAATTCATCTTTCCTGGGCATGCGGCCCCGTCAGCGCCCAGCGTGGTTTCCTGTTCTGAGGTCCACTTGGCAGGGCCCCCCGAATGCAAATCCTACCACTGCATCCATCACCCTGTCTTGTCAGCTGTTTGGTCTTCTCTAAAGATGTTTTGAATTGCCCATTTTTCTCAGGTTCCCTGGGGCCAGCCACAGCTCAGCAGAGTGGACTCGGCACTCTGTGAGTCCTCATTCCATCTATATACGCTGCCCTCCCTAAGCAGAGTCCCTCTCTGTCACCCGCTGTGCCATTCCCCCAGAACCACCTGCTGGTTCACTCTCATCTGAGAGGCGGTGAGAAATAGAGTAAAACATGAGTCAGAGAGGCTGAGAGTGCTGAACATCCACACAGTGGGAGTCTCTGCTGCCATTTAAAGATGTCCATAATATATTGTCGAGAGAGAATGGCAGATTAGAAAGCGCATGCCTGTTACTATCTTTTTTATATAATAACATCTGTGTATATATGAGCATATGCATTTTTTTGGTCTGAAAGACTATTCACTGCAATGTGAATAGTAGTTATCTCAGTAGTGAAATTTCAGATGCTTCTGACTCACATCTTTAGGTTTTCTGTATTGCCTGAATATTTTTACATGAACTTGTATTATTTTTAATAACCAGGGAAAAAAATCTATTTTCTCAAGAAAATAAAAGCCAGAAGTCATCAAGGACTATAGATTAGAAATAAAGGTCACTTTCTGTTCTTAGCATTATTTTTATAACTGTACATCACAGAGTTTGGGAAAGGGCTTTGAACTTGAAATCTTTTCCTGCTGATTTATTCAAGTAAAAATGCTCATGCAGTGGAGGAGGAGGGGGGAAGAATTGGGTTGAGTTTACCCGGGCCAAGGAGGAGGGGATGTCAAGCCAAGCTTTGAATAACAGAAATTCCAAAGAGAAGAAGAACACAACCTCCAGCAACAAACACTAACATTTAGTGTTATATCTGATGCCCATACAGTGTGTGCGACTGTGTGTGCACGAGTATGCATGTATGCTTGCACACGTGTGAGTGTATGTACATGCCCACACATGTAAGCCTGCGGCAGCCTTGACCATGTAATAAATTATGAAGCAAGTGGCTAATTGAGGTACCCACGGTCAGCGGTTGCTGCAGTCAGAGTGGGAAGGACCCAAGAAAGTATAAAAACTACAACTCCTCTGCCTGCCCAACTCCCCACCTTCCTCCTCAGCCTCTCTTGTCCTCACCCAGACTCAGGGCGCAGGAGGGGTAACTGAGGCGTAGAGCGAGGGAAGCAGCAGGGAAGAGGACCTGGTCAGTCAGAACTCCTGTGTTCTGTCACTATCTGAGGCCTCCCTTTCACCCTCTCCCTCTTTTGACTCAAGAATCCCAGGTCCCTGGAACCCCCCAAAAGCAGGAGAGAGGGGGAAGAATCAGTCAACTGAGGATCAATATTCTGGACTACTAGTTAGTAAACCCAAATACGCATTTAAAAATTAAAGAATAAGCCCTCCCATGTGCACAGCTCTTCCAAGTTTACACTGATTTCTCCTTTTACCCTCTCACTATCCCTGAGAAGACGTCAATAATGCCCACTTTACAGGTGGGGAAACAGGCTTAGGAAGAGGAATGTGCCTACGTTCACACAGCTGAAAGGCTACAGGTGGGACCAGGAGCTGGTCTCTTAACCGACCACCTGGTGAGCTTTCCATAGCTACCTTTATGTCTTTAAAAAAACATGTTTCAAAAGTAATATCACCCAAGCACCATGTGTTCATTAGGGGAAAATACCTAAGGAAAGAATAATGAAAATCACAGTGCTTTCAGATGAAGTTAGGGAGGTCCTGAGGCGGGGGTGGGTGATGGGCGGCTGCCAGAAGGAATGGAGCTCCCCTTGGCAGCACCCAGGGCTTTTTCCTGGAGCTAGTCCAGAAATGGGTGCTGGAGGCAGCAGGTGGGTTCTGAAGAGGCTATGTAGAGACGGACATTGGCAAAGAGGAGCCTGGTTAACAGTACAGGCCTCAGAGCCTCACAGACCTGGATTTGAATCCAGGCGCTTTCCTCCACTTACTAGCTGTGTGACCATGGACAAGTTACTAAACCTCTCTGAGCCTGAGTGTTTCTCTCCATCTGTAATGTGAGAATGAGAGTAAGGATGAAATGAGATAACTTGTCTAAAACACTTGGCACAGTTGCTGATGCAGAACAGGTGATTAGCAAGTGTTAACTCATTGTCGTCGTCATCAACATCATCATCATTGTTATTTGGAAGGGCAACATTTAAAGCACCTGCCGGGCATGGTGGCTCACGCCTGTAATCCCAGCACTTTGGGAGGCTGAGGCAGGCGGATCACTTGAGGTCAGGAGTTCGAGACCAGCTTGACCAACATGGCGAAATCCTGTCTCTACTAAAAATATAAAATATAAAAATTAGCCGGGTGAAGTGGTGGGTGCCTGTAATCCCAGCTACTCAGGAGGCTGAGGCAAGAGAATCGCTTGAACCTGGAAGGCAGAGGTTGCAGTGAGCCGAGATCCCGCCACTGCACACAGCCTGGGCGACAGAGCAAGGCTCCCATCTCAAAAAAAAAAAAAAAGGGAAAAGGAAAAAAAAAAGCAAGCACCTAAGAGCCCACTGCAGCTTGTTCACAGATGTGAAAACCTGGGTATCCGTGGGCTGGGAGTGGGAAGAAACTCCCCTTTCCCCATGGCTGGGCCAGTCCCCAAAGGCTCCCTGAAGGAGGTCCTCTTCAAGGTTAGATAGACAAAGGCCATCTTAGATAGACAGATGCAGGGAGGCAGCTGCTTGGCTTTGAGGGAAACCAGGGGCCTTGGAGATGACCAAGGGTCCAGACGGGCCTCTTGCTCTTCCTCTTTAGGACACGTGGGGCATTGGCAGCCCCCGGCAGCACTGGCATCTCCCTTCCTCTCATGAATATGAGCCATCTCATGAGGCCTCGCTCCAGATAAGCTGAGTGTGTGAGCAAACTCACCCCACAGTGAGGGGAGCAGGATGGGCTGGCCTGTGCAGCCTAAGGAGGGCCTGCAGGGAGGAGGGGAGGGGGCCAGAACTGGGACCACCCCTTTCCTAGACTCCTCCTCCACCCAACAGGCAGAAAGCCCCCTTGGAAATGCTCAGGCCCTTGACTAGAAGTGTCCAGGGCTTTTCCTGATGTTAAAAGTTCTCAGGAGGAGATATGGAGATTTCCAGGACTTTCCAGGGTCCAACACTCATTTGTTTCATTATCGCACTCCTCATACAAGTTGTTTTTTTTTTAAATCTAACTTAATCTTTGCTACTGCAGCCTGGCCAGATGCTATCACACCAAGCTCCTTTGTCCCTCCAGCATCCCCCATGGCTGACCTGCCCACGGGGAGGTGGGCTGCAGGCTTCCCTGCCCTGTGTGGGTCCCATGTCCCCGGCGGAGCCCTGCACTGGGCTCTGCGCATAGCAGGCTCAAGGGCTCTAGAGTGCCCGCGCATACTGGCCCCTGCAAGCACCTGCTGATCTCCCTGCAAATGAGGGCTAGAGGCTGGGTCCTGTTTCCACAGAAAGAAGGAAGGGAAGAGGGAGAGAAGTTGGAGAAGAGGTAAAGAGAAACGGAGGCTGAGCCCAGACAGTGGGAAGAACACTGTGAGGAGGAATGCCCGGACCCACATTCTGGCTTGTGAGGTTCAACAAGCCAGCCCTCTCTCTGGGCTTGAATGACCCTGTAAATTGGGAGAAGGCTGGGGAGGCTGGAAGCTGAAGGTTCCTTCAGCTCTGGGATTCACTGAAATGAGGGAGTGGGGTGTTTCTAAGCAATGCAGAGAAAGGGGGCCCCCACAAAAGGGTAAATGGAAAACAGGACACAGCCCTGCTTCTGTTTGTAGTCCTGAGCGTCTAACTCTGTCCCCACCCCAACACTGGGGACCCCCATTACCCAGGCCTAAGTGGGAGCTCTTTAACCTTCTCCCGCTTCCCACCTCTATGCCTGAACCGGTCCCCATCCCCGCCAAGAGGCAAGCAGGTGGCGGGAGCTGCAAGACGGAGACCGGCAGCGTCTTGGCTGGTCTTGGCTGGGAGCCCGGTGGGGCGTGGGCACCGAGCGGCCTGCTGGCAGCTGAGCGGGGCCGGTGGAGCGAGCGGCGGGCTCCGGGCTTCGGGCTCCGCGCCCAGGGGTAGGCAGCCTGCTCCGCGCCAGCGGCGTCGGCCCGGAGATGAGCGGGGTCTGGCTGCATCCTGAGGCAGGGGGTTCTTGGCGAGGTGCGCTGGGTGTCAGGAGCACTGGAGAGCCCAACCAAAGTCAGGAAGGACAGAGCTAGCCCCTAGGGAGGATGGCCGCAGGGTGCGGGATGCTGTAGGTGGACCTGGGCTGGGGGCTGCTTGGAGGGAGAATCCTGCCCTCCATGAAGCCCCAGAGGCATCAGAAAAGCCCTGTCCAGCCAGGACCCTCTATCCTGGTGGTGGGCATGGCGCAGTCCATCCAGAAGTTTCCCAGGAAGTCACTGGCCTTACCTGGACACCCTGTCCTAGAGGGAGGAGGGAGGGTGGAGGTTGGAGAAGGGCAGAGTCTGTCCCTTCACTCCCTTCACCCAGAGTCCAGAGATAAGGACAGGATGGGGGATGGGGGTTGGACAGTCCCCCTTCCACTGTCCCTAGGGTGGGAATTTGAAGGTTTTTTGTTTTTGTTTTTGTCTAAAACTTGAAAAGCAGAGAAGGTTCTGGATGGGCCAGTCTCACCCTGCCACTACCCTCCTTCAGGACACGACTCCCCGGGGGGCTCCAGTGGAAACGGCATTGGGGGGTTGGGGAGTATGTGGCATCCGGGTGACTTCTGGCCTCTGGACTGGAGGGAGGTGGGGTCTAGATCTCCATCCTTTGGTGAGCAGGCCCCGCACTGAGGAGGTTGTTCCCCTCTTCTGCCAGCCTTGGCCACGCCTTGCCCCCAGGGCCTGTGTGGCACAGGGCCACAGCTTGGGAGGCTTTCACACATCTTTTTTCTTGTCTCTCTCACTCACCTGTCTCCATGGGAACAGCCTTCAGGGCTGGCAGAGGTGACTGAAGTCCATGGCCCTCAGACCTGAGAAGGGTCTGGCCTCCCCTGGCTGGTGAGAATCGAGTCAGTTTCAAGATGCTGCCAAGGTAATAAGGAGTGGGGAGAACCCGTAGCCACCCCCTCCAATGGCCGGCCGGATTCCTCCTTACAATATCCTTCCAGTCTTGCTTGAATTCTGCCAGTGACCAGGAGCTCAGTGCTTTGCCAGGCTGCTAATTCACTGTCAGCCAGTAAGCAGTGAGGACTATCCCTTCCCAGCCCTCTGTACCCTGGGCCATGTTGGGGGAAAGGCCACAGAAGAACGGAGGCAGGAGCTCTGCTCTGCACCCCTCAGTGTTCCAGAATGCACTGAGAAACCCCAGGCTGTTGCCCTTGAGTCACTCCATGAGGCTCTGACTCTGTCTTGAGAAATGGTGTCATGCCCAGTGGGAGAGGCGAGATGGGGATCCTGGGGTCTGGGTTCTGGTCCAGGCTCTGCCATGGATTTTCTTCTCATTTGTGGGCCTCAATCTTGCGACCTGCAAAATGGGAGGAATTAGGATTGAATTATTTCCTTAGGGCCTTCAAAGTCCTGACTTCCAGTGTTCTGTGTTTTATTTGCTATTAGGGTAAAGGATCAGGCGTAAGGAACCATCACCAATAGCCCCAAACAGGTTTTTTGTTTGTTTTTGTTTTTTGTTTTTGTTTTGTTTTGTTTTGTCTGTATCTCTTGGTTAGCAGAGATGGATTTCTGCAACACGCATCTAATCCCAGGGTTGCTGCCTGCATGTGGGACACAGCACCTTTGTCTGTCCCCATAGGCTTTGTCCAGGTTCTTAGGCTTGTCTGAGTCCTGTTCTTTTTTCCAGAAACTGCATCTTCCTCAAGCCATGGTGGATTTCTCTCTCTTCCTTTGTCTCATAAGTTACCCCAGCCCATCTCCCAGGTGCCCTGTGCACCCTGTATCTGTCCCTCATCCTGACTCCAGGAACTCTGGCCTCCTTCCTGCCTCTAAATCCCAGAGGCACTACCTTTCTCTCCACTGTCTGCTTTTCCCTTCCTGGAACCTAATTCTGGGAGTTCTCCTTCCTACCAGGGCTGAGGAGAACATAGTTGCATTTTTTCCTACGTGGGGTTTGTTCATTCGTTCACTCACTTAGTCACTGTGGCAGCCACTGTTGGTTGCACTAATGAGGAGACTCGGGAGGATAATCCTATCCTGTCCCTGTAGCCCTCCCCCAGCTTCCTGCCCATGGGCATGACTATGTGACATCATCATGACTGGAACAGTGCTAGCCACCCTGTGACCATGAAGTGTCAAGCTCAAGAATAAAAATCAACACCGTGAAGATGGTGAAGCAAAAAGGTGGAATGAGCCTGGGGTCCCTGATGACTGATTTGCTGTCAAACCAACCCTGAAACCACCCCCCTCCATACTTCCTACTTCCTGTTGAGTACACAAACGTCATACAGTTAAAGCTTTATAAATGAAGTATTGTGGTCTTTTGCTGTCACTATAACAGCAAAAATTTAGACATTCACGTAATTGGCCATTCACTTACTCATGAATTCACTCACACATGTATTCACCTTCTTGTTGCATTGATTAGGATAGAGGTTCAGATGCTCTAACGGAGATCTCCAAATAGTAGTGGCTAAATTAAATATAAATGTAGTTCTCTCTTATGTAACAGTCTGGCTGTAAGTAGTCAAGGGCTGGGATGTCAGCTCCAAGATCTCAGGGACCCAGGACACTTCTAGCTAGTTGCTCCAACATCCCTGGGGTGTTCTCTTGTCCATATGGTTGGTCCAGTATATTTCACCAGCATGTCACACTTCAACTGGAGGGAAGGAGGAAAGGTAAAGGGAGGGCCTGGTTCTTTTTTAAAGATATGACCCAGAATTTAAATATCCCACACGTCGCTCACGTCTCATTGACCAAAACTTAGTTATATGGCCACTCCTAGCTGCAAAGGAAGCTGGGAAATGCATATTCTATTCTAGGGTGCTGTCTGTCCAGCTATAAATTATGTTTGTCTTGCAATAAAAGAAGGTGAGAAACAGGTATTGGTGGGGGAGGAGGGCAGTTGACAGTCTTATTAATTTTTCTCATTCACACCATTCATTCATTCATTCAATAAACATACTGAATACATACTATGTCAAAAGCACTGGGTTAGATGCCAGGATCCTAGATTTCAGGTTCCTCATGGTCTAGAGGGATGATAAGGCAAGTCTAGACATTCGAATCCAACAAACTTTGTGAGCACCTGCTCTGCCCATACATCCAAACTGAAAAGCAAAAAGCACCAGTGACATTATGTTTTAGGTCAGTCACTGTCCCCTTTGACTACCTGCCCCCTCATGTCCCCTCTTCCTGAGCCCAGGAAGGGAGGACAGTGACAACAGCAAGTGAGAGCACGCCCCTCAGAACAAATGTTTGCTTAGGAAAATCCTTCTTGGTTCCTGACTAGAATCCTGTTTGCCGAAATGTGCTCTCACTTTTTGTTCTTGGGCATGATGGCCATTTGTATTGGCCTCTGCCTTGGGGCCTCATCAGATGCTAGCAGTGTGGGGAGCAGTGGAGAAGACACGGACCTCCTAGCAGTGGTCCTGCCTGCCAAAGAAAGGCTGTCAGTTTCCCACCCTTGGGGTAGCATGGGGGCTCAGTGTCTTTGGGAAGCAGAGATTCTGTGAGAATGGTCCCTACTGTGTGCCTGTTACACAGCAAGTGCACCATGGGTGTCTGATAAGTGGATGGATGAAGAATCAATGGATGCACAGTAGGTAGATTGTATTTTTCAATATGGACCTCAGAAATATTTCTGGTCCTATGTTAGCTCTTCCATGACCTGGAAACTCCTCATCAAAAGGTAGATCTGTTTCCTCTCCTCTTGAAATGGGGCCGATTTGTGACTGCCTCCATCAATAGAACACTTTTGCAGAAGTGACACTGCACAGCTTTGGAGGCTAGGTCATAAAAGGCACATAGCTCTGCCTGTGTCTGTCTGTTTGTCTGTCTGTCTTTCAGGAGAGCCCAGTCACCATGCTAAGAGAAAGCACAGGCTGTATGGAGACACCACATGTTTTAAACAAAACCCAAATAAAGTCTCAGCCCATAACCAGCACCAGCCCCCAAATATGTGAATGAGTGAGTTTGAGATCATTCCAGCCCCCATCCTTTCAGCCAGCCCAGATGGTGCTGGGTGGAGTAGAGAGATCTTTCCCACACCACATCCTGCCCAAACTGAAGAATCTTGAGCAAAAGAAATGCTGCCATTGTTTTAAGCCACTAAGTTTTTGTAGTGGTTTGCTCTGCAGAACAGCGTGGTAGATTTCAAATGGCCACACATTCTTTGCAGCGCCTCCCACCAAGAGATGGCATCTATTTCCCTACCTCTTGAATCTGGACTGGCTTTGACCAAGAGAATACACCTGCAATAATGTTGCACAACTTCTGTTTTCACTTTCTTGATGCCCTGAGACTGCCATGTGAAAGGGCCAAACTATCCTGCCGGATCAAAGTCCAGCCAACAGTCAGCACCAGCCTCCACACATATGGGTGAGTTCACGTTAACCATCCTGCCCCAGTCAAGCCACTGGCTGCAGCCACATGAATGACCCCAGGAAGAGCCCAGACCAGATCACTGACCACAGAATTGGGAGTAAATAACATCGTTCTTGTTTTAAGCCACTTCGCTTAGCACACATCAATAGATAACTGATCACATCAACTCCCCGTTTCCCAAGAGGTATTTTGCATGCCCAGGGTTGTGCCAGGTGTGGGGATGGGCATAGTAGAAAACGATATTCTAGTCCTCCAAGAGTTGATTGCTTGGTGAATCAAGGCTCACACTGGAGTAGATTGCTAGTAGACAACGCAGATTCATTCTCCCTTCCTTGTGCTGATAGAACTGCAGGCCAGGCGCTCATGGCTGCCCAGCTGCACCGTGCTTCCCAGCCTGCCTTGCCAAGCTCTCTCCAATGGCAAGTGAAAGGACGTGATGGAGGCTACTTCAGTCCCGAGCCTGCAGGGCAGTGTGGCTGTCCTTCACTCTGGGGGGGGAATGGTGGAGGAACAAGATGGAAGGAGCCAGGGTCTCCACATCACCTTTGGAGAAGAGCTGCTCACCACCCTAGACTCAGGCTGCTATGGGGGAGGTTATAAACCTCTCATGCATATCTGGGTTTTGGATTCTCTATTACAGGATTAGTTTTACTCCAGTAGTACAGCCAGTCTCTCCTGCAAGGCGGCCTTCAGTGCCCATGTCTCTTCTCCAGACTGGAAGCTTGAGCTGGGGCTGTGGGCTAGGAGGCAGTGGGTAGTGGGTGGTGCTTCCTTCCTGCTACAGCATGAGTCCAACAGAGCAGGGACTTTTGTTCTTTCTGTTCACAGCTATATCTCCAATCCAGTGCTGGAACACAGCATGACAGATAGATGATTAATAAATATTTCTTGATGGGTAAGTGAACCAGGGCAGAAATAGTGTTTCCTCATAATTTTGGGGAATTCCTAAGGACAAAGCTTACGTCTCCTGCCTCAGGCTCGGAGCTTCTCTGGTACAGAGGCTGTGTCTCCCCTCGGACTGGGGCTCCCTGAGGAGGGGGCTGCGTCTCCCTCAGACTGGGGCTCCCTGAGGAGGGGGCTGTGTCTCCCTCAGACTGGGGCTCCCTGAGGAGGGGGCTGTGTCTCCCCTCAGACTGGGGCTCCCTGAGGAGGGAGCTGTGTCTCCCTCAGACTGGGGCTCCCTGAGGATGGGGCTGTGTCTCCCTCAGACTGGGGGTCCCTGAAGATGGGGCTGTGTCTCCCTCAGACTGGGGCTCCCTGAGGACGGGGCTGCGTCTGCCTCAGACTGGAGCTCCCTGAAGACGGGGCTGTGTCTCCCCTCAGACTGGGGCTCCCTGAGGACGGAGCTGCGTCTCCCTCAGACTGGGGCTCCTTCAGGACGGGGCTGTCTCCCTCAGACTGGGGCTCCCTGAGGAGGGGGCTGTGTCTCCCTCAGACTGGGGCTCCGTCTCCCTCAGACTGGGGCTCCCTGAGGAGGGGGCTGCGTCTCCCTCAGACTGGGGCTCCCTGCATTAAGGCTTCCTCCTCCCTGACTTTGCAGGTTTGGAGCAGAGTATTTAGGCGGCTGCGTCACACAGGGCAAGACTCGGGTCTGTCCCCACTGTCTCCCTGCCAGGGCCCCTTGTGGCGTGGGCAGCGACTGTGGCTGGGGCTGCAGATGGCATCCAGTGATGCTCGAGGGTGGTTAAGCACCCTTGGAATGAGGTTTAGGCTCATTAAAGCTTGTTCGAGAGAAGAGCCAATTAGGGAGGCAATTTTCCTTGAGCAGTCTGAAGAATGGAGTAAAACGGTGGCCGATCAGACAGGAAGCCAGCATCCGGCCCCAGTTCGGCTGGCCTGCTGGGGGCTCTAGTCCACCTTCTTACCTCCTGGGAGCCCCCACACACCTGGATGTGAGCCAGTGGGTAGAAATGGGGGCAATCAAGCCCCACAGAGACCCCAGAGCTCTGGAGGTCTCCAGGAGCAGCCCCTCTGTCCTGCAGCACTCCACAACTTAACTCCAGCTTCTCAGCCTCATACTCCTGGCTGCTGGGGAAGTTCTTCTTGATCACGAATTGCCTGCTTTGGGGTTGAAGTTTCTTTCTATGATATCCTTTGTGAGAAAGGAAAATAGGAAGCACTTTTAGGAGAGGCTCAGAGGCCCCCCTTCACCTTCCCTTCTCCACCCCGGAAGTCTGTGCCTTGTCACAGGCAGATGGGGGAACGGTGCTTTTCTGGGAGTTCTGTGTTGGCCAGGACTTGATGGGAAGCAAATGAAAGAAACCCTGTTGAAATGATTGAACGAAGGCAATAAAGTGTTTGATGAGAAGGATTCAGAAGATCTCTCATAGTCAAAGGAAGGGAGCCACCGTCGGGAAGGAGAGCCTTGGAGACATCTGGAACCCAGGACTGGGACGCTGCCACCGCTCTATGTGTGCTCTGGTACCTGCTCCTGCGCCTATCGACCTGAGTGCCTCAGACCCTCTCCCTCACATGCTAGGTGATGTGCTGCTGGCTGCAGCCCCCTTACTTTCTCATGTCTCATGGTATTGCCATCAAATAAGAGCTGAACATGTCCCAGCTCCAGTTTGAGAAATCCCAGGGAAGAATTCCAGTTGGCCCAGCTTTGAGCATTGGCCCAGCTTTCAACTGCACATCTGATGGCCAAGGGGTGGGGACCCATGATAAACACCCTCTAGTAGAACCACAGAGCTGGGGTGCTGGGGTCAGTTCCCCAAAACAAGAGGAATGCCAATCCCAGAAGCAGGGCCCTGGCTAGGAGGACTGTATCATAGTTATCAACTACAGGGGCAGAGCTCTTTCCTCCCCTCACTGTATGGGTGGCATCTCATCAAGCAGTTTATCCCATCTCCTTTATTTCTCATGAAGGAAATTTCCATTAGTGAAACCCCCATCGCTAAAATCTAAAAAAAAAAACTGAAATCACAATACTTTGGGAGACCGAGTTGAGCAGGTTGTTTGAGATCAGGAGTTTGAGACCAGCCTGGTCAAGATGGTGAAACCTTGTCTCTACAAAAAATATAAAAACTGTCCGGGAGCGGTGGCTCATGCCTGTAATCCCAGTACTTTGGGAGGCTGAGGCGGGTGGATCAAGAGGTCAGGAGTTCCAGACCAGCCTGACCAAGATGGTAAAACCCTGTCTCTACTGAAAAATACAAAAATTAGCCGGGCGTGGTGGTGGGGGCCTGTTATCCCAGCCATTCAGGAGACGGAGGCAGGAGAATCGCTTGAAACTGGCGGGGGGGCAGAGATTGCCGCGAGCCAAGATCATGCCACTGCACTCCAGCCTGGATGACAGAGTGATACTCCATCTCAAAAAAAAAAAAGAAAATATAAAAGTAAGAAGGCATGGTGATGCAGACCTGTTGTCCCAGCTACTCAGGAGGCTGAGACGGGAGGATCTCTTCAGCCCAGGAATTGGAGACTGCAGTAAGCGAGGACTGCACAACTACACTCCAGCCTGGGAAACAGAGCGAGATCCCCATCTCTTAAAAAAAAAAAATCATGATTTACAGATGAGGAGATTGGGGCTTAGAGAAGTTAAATAACTTGTGCCAGCTCACACAACTTTTAAGTGAGAGAGTCAGGACTTGAACCCAAAACATTTGGTGGCAGGATTTGGTGAGGAAGGAAGGGTCTACGTGATAAGATAGAACTTGGATATGTGAAATGAAACTCCTAATACCAGGCAGTCTGTGCCAAGTGTCCAAAATAGAGTTCACACAGAGTTGAAGGCAGCCAGAGCCAAGAGGCAGAGTTGGGCAGGCTGCAGGAGTCAGGGCAGGCTTCCTAGAGGAGGTGGCATTTGCAAGCATAGCAGGATGGTTTGGGCTGCTCTGGAGAGAGGTCTCGGGCAAAGGGCTGCAGGGATTAGTAGTCCAAAGTTGGGCTAGTGCATTGCAGGGAATAAGGTGAAGGGACCCGGGTGGGCCTGACAGCAGCTGCTTCAGTGGTCAAGTCAGAAGCCTGTGCCACCCAGGCCAGGGAGGTGGGCTGTGGAGACCCTGTGAGCAGGGCCAGACTTCACCCTGCTGGCACTAGGACATTGGGGATTTTTTAACTAGAGGTGTAGACACAGGAAAACAGTATTTCTGGAGGATGGATCTGGAATACCTGTTGAGCACAGCAACCCACAGCCTAAGCTAAGGGGAGGGGCAAAGCAGCCGAAGTCAGGATCTCGGTCCACCCTGTGCCCCATCCCAAGGCAGCGTGGGGCTTAGACTTGGAACCGAGCCCTCCAACTAGTCTAGCCACCTTGAGGGAGCAGTGCCTAGCACAGTACCAGACACACGGTAGGTGTTCAACAAAGAGGGGTAACTATTACCCAGCCCACTGGGGTGACAATACTGCCGGGACTCCTGGTAGCCTGGGGTGGTGGATGGAGGCTGTACAACTGAGTACTACCAGGAGCACCAGGAGGTAAGTCCGGAGAGCAGAGATGTCTGGTTGGGTCATTGCTCTAGCCCCGCCACCCTGCACATAGCAGGGGCTCACTACATTTTTGGTGAGTCTGCAAGGTAGGCCTCACGATCCCCATTTTACAAATGAGGAAACTGAGGCTGGCAGAATTAAAGGGAGTTGTCCAAGGCCACACAGCTAGAAAGTGAGGGAATCAGGTTCTGCTGATTTTCCAAACCCAGTTTTCCCTTAACCAGCACCCACTGCTGTCCGTCTGGAGGTGGGCGGGGGCCAGGAAGATGCTCTGCTTCCCCCATCAGACTCAAAGATGAGAGGTCTGTTTCATTCTCTCTTTCCCCTTGTTGGTCCTTGCTCAGGGTTCGGACTCTTTAGACCCGGATGGAGGCCAGAGGAGATCTTCAGAGCCACCTCGATGACCTGGGTCCATGCCAGACCCCCGTCACTTCCTGGGGAGTCTGAGGAAGGTGGCCTCAGCAGCAGGCGGCCTCCTAATTAGGACACGGTCTTTATGACTCACTATTCTGAGATGTCATTTTCTAGACTTGGGGTTGGGGGTGGGAGTGGAGAAGGCACACACAGAGTTGTTTTTAATTACATTTGGTTTGCTAATTTCTGATAGAAAATAAATATTTACCGGGAGCCATATTTCTTCATTTCACGCCAGCTGACTTCTGAGTTTATCGGGAGCCCAAACAGACACCTCCTGCTCACCTCCCTGCCTTCCCAAGTTCCCACCCCCGCGCGGAGTCACACACCCGGAGCCTGGAGGAGGGGGCGGAAGGGAAGAGATGGAAGGAGTTGGAGAGGCAGATGGGGCCAGGCCTGGCTTCTGTGGGCAGCAGGGCTGAGTTCCAGTGTGGACAGAGTGAAGAGGATCTGAGGACATGGAGATGCTCCTCCCTCCTCATCCTCCCGTGGGTGGTGGCCAGCTCATGGATGGGAGTCTGGAGGTCTGGTGGCCTCAGCTCTGTGCCAGCCAGCCCCGAGCCTGTCCTCCCTTCCTGGGCCAGCGTCCTCCTTCCTACTGGGATGATCTCCAAGGACACTTCTGCCTTGCACATCCTAGGATGTGGTGATTCTGGCCCCCAGTAGCATCCCTCCAAGGACTGGCCTCTGAGGCCTTTTTGGGTAACACGGACGGGCAGGAAGATTCAAAGGTCATGCTGTCTGCTCCTTGGCCTCCAGATGGGCCTTTGCAAAGGAGTGGGAGGAGGGAAAGGAGTAAAGGAAGGAGAGAGGGAGAAAAGGGATGGGGAGGAGAGGAGGGAAGTGAGGACTGAGTTCCCCAGGCAGAGGGTAGGAGGCTAGGATGTGGTCCCCAGGAAGTAAGGACATCTATTCTTCTCTCTGCTGAAGGTCCAGGCCTTTAGGTTTACAGGGCACACACATCAAAGGGGGTGCCTCTCTGATGCTGGAGAGGGAAGAGGATAATAGAGGCCCCTTAGCTGAGGGTTGGGGGCCTCAGCAGAGTGAAAAGATGGAGTAGAGAGGGTTTCTCGATCTCAGCACTCAGCAATTCTTGATTGTGGAGGCTGTCCTGGGCACTGTAGAATACTTAGTAGCACCCCTGGCCTACCCAGTAGATGCCAGTAGCATCCACCCCCTGCTCTCAAGTCATGACAACCAAAGTTGTCTCCAGACATTGTCAGATGGTGTGTGTGTGCGCACATGAGTGTGCAAAGTTGCTCCTGATCAAGAAGCCCTGTTTAGGATAAGGGGAGGTGAGGCTGGGAAGGAGAAGAGAAAGGGAGGAGCCTCAGGAGGATGAGGAGGAGCTTGTGGGGACTCTGGGCTGAGTGGCGAGGCGGCCCCCTGAGAGATGGGGAAGAGATAAGGAGATTTGGAGGCTGTGGAGTGTAGAGTCCCCTGCCCCCAGCCTACCTTATAAATCCATGTTAAGTCACGATTTTTTTTTTTTTTTTTCCAATTACATTTCAATTTAGCTCAATTACTTTTCCATTATTGTTCAAGCGACTCGGTTTTAATTGAAGCTGCTGGTTCTTATCTCTCTCATTCCCCCACACACAAGGAGGGAGGGAGAAGGAGGGTGTGGGTTAGAGGGAGCCCAGGTTGGTGGGGTTCTAAGGGCAATGGGCATCTTCAGCAGAAAGATTCCAGAGGTGGGGCAAAGTAGGAGCTCTCTGGCGCATCGCAGAGTGGCCAAATAAATCTGCAGGGAGAACAGGAGAGCTACAAAGAAGGAAGGGTGTGATCATGACATATACCAAATACCAGACATTGTTGTAGCCAAGGTACATTTAGTCAGCACAGTCCTGCAGCGGATGTACTATTAGCATCCCCATTTTACAGATGCAAAAACTAAGGCCCAGAGAAGTTAATGAATTCATTCTGAGTCATGATCCTGATAAATAGCAGAGTTGGGAGGCAGTTCAGTCCCCTGGCTCTTCGGTTTGTGTGCTTAACCCCAGGCTACACTCAAACCCTCTCGCATGGTTATGTCCACTGGCCCCTCCCAATACCTGTCCCCGCTCCCAGACATCCCCTCCTTCCCTCCCTCCCAAGGTCTGAGTCTGACTCAGTTCCTTCTAGGGCATTTGGCTTTCCATCTGTGTCTAATTCCTGTCCAGGCTTCAAGACCCAGCCCTCCCTACCTTTTCCAGGAGGTCTTCCCTGATTGCCCTTACCCTCATGTATTCCTACAGCCCTGAGCTGCCGTCTACCTACCTGTGTTACTAGCTTCTGTGGGGCTAGGGATGGCAGCAGGGAATAGGGTAGAGGATTGGGAAGGCAGTGCTTTTGAGTTGGACAGATCTGAATTAAGCAACCTGCAAACTGTGTGACTTGGGCAAGTCATTTAAGCTCAGTGAGTCTCCATTTTCTTGTCTGTAAACTAAGTATTAATAACACCATCTCTTGGTAGTGAGTGTTCTGTGAATTAAATTAAATGAGATGAAGTCTGTAAAGCACCATCAAGGGGTAAGAGGCCTAAACAGAGTAAAGAGGGGGGTTCCTTATGTTGACCCTGAGATGCAGGTACAGTAGTATCAGTCCCCCAACTTCACAGATCAAACAAATGAGCCCCAGAGATGTGCTCAGGTGCTGTAGGGAGGCAGAAGAGAGACTGGGCCTGGGATCACATTTTAACCTTGAATGTCATTAATTCTGTGGCAGAGGAGATGGGAGAGGAGGGATAAAAATAGCTCTGAACTTTCTGGCCCATGGGAGTGAGGAGCCTGGACTCTTACTCTTCCTTCACCTTCCTTGCTCTGCCCGGGGGCGCAGTGGAGTCAGAGAGGGGCCACGCTGTGACTCTCATGGTGGGTGAGTGATGGCAGTAAGAGTAGGCAAGCCCCCTGCCATGCATTTGTGGTGTGTACATGGTTTTCTTGGTTGAGAGATGCTTTCCACTAGAAATAACAGCATATTAGACCAAAAGGGGCTTTAAATGGTTTACCTTTTTTTTTTGAGAAGGAGTTTCACTCTTGTCCCCCAGCAGGCTGGAGTGCAATGGCACGATCTCGGCTCACTGCCACCTCAGCCTCCCAGGTTCAAGTGATTCTCCTTCCTCAGCCTCCTAAGTAACTGGGATTACAGGCGTGCACCACCACGCCCAGCTGATTTTGTATTTTTAGTAGAGACAGGGTTTCACCATGTTGGTCAGGCTGGTCTTGAACTCCTGACCTCATGATTCACCCACCTCAGCCTCCCAGAGTGCTGGGATTACAGGCGTGAGCCACCACATCTAGCCTGGTTTTTCTTAAGTAGCGAAAAGTCTGGAGGGGTTGGTTCCTGAGCTGGTCAATGACTCAGGCTCTTCACAGATCCCTCTGCTCTGCAACCTTCAGTGTGTTCATAGTGTCCATCGCCTCATGGTCACAAGATGGCGGCCAGAGCAGTTCATCACAGCCTCACAAGACAACATCCTGAGCTGCAAGGAAGAAGAAAGAAGAAGAGAGCTCTCCTCATGCCCTCTCTCCTTTCATCAGGGAGAAAATTCCTTCCCAGAGACTGTCCAGCAGACTTTTGTGTCTCGTTGGCCAGAACTGAGTCATACAGCCACCTCTGCCTGCAAAGGAGTTCAGGAAACCCAATCTCTGGCACCATAATCTTAGGGTGCACCCTTTGGCGGCCTCAGTTTGATGTGGAGAGGGTCTTCTAGAAGATCCCCGACTTCAGGCCTTGGTGGACTTTGATTTCTCTCCCTCTTATCTCAAGCCTCCCTTGATTCGAAGCCCAGTTGAGCAGTATCTGCAAATGGCCTCAGGATAAACAGCTTCGGTGCTCACCTCTCTGGTTAGATGCTTTCATTCCCAAATTAACTTGGTATTCCCTGTTGCTTTCTCATCTTTTTGAAGCATTTAAGTTTATTTTGTTAAAATATATTTTATCCAGCACTTTTTGTGGTCTCTAGGAGGGTTGATCTGAAAAGTGCTAACGCATCGTTACCTGGGACCTAGACTCCAGCATACGGCAAAGAATGTCATATTTGACCCAGACCAGTGACTCATCCTCCAAGGCTGGGTACACGGCTGAACCTCAACAGAACGGAAGTCCTCTGAGAGGAGAAGGACAAATGGCTGCCATGTCCACAATCTACAGCCATTGTCACGGTAACAATAATGATTGCCGAAACCACGAGGGCAGGGCCACAGGAGGCAGCTGAGAAATATGCCTTTTTATCTGTACTTTGAGATTTATTGATATTTTCCTCCAACAAGCATTGTATTCATTTTTTTAATTTTGAGATGACAGACTCACAGAAGAGTTGCACGCACGGTACAAAGAACTTTTATTTTCAGAGCGATTTGAAATAAGTTGCAGACCCGATGCCCTATAACCTGCAAATACTTCACTGTGTATTTCCCGCACACAAGGGTATTCTGCAGCGTTACTACCATCTGATCCTCAGACCCCATTCATGTTTTGACAGTTGTCTCTCTAATGCCTTCTATAGCAAAAAAAAAAAAAAAAGTCTAGAATCACACGTTGCATTTAGTTGTCATGTCTGTAGCTTCCTTGACTCAGAAACAGTTCTTTGATCTTTTCCTTGACTTTGACAACTTTAAAGATTACAGGCCAGTTATTTTGTAGAATGTTCCTCAATTTGGGTTTGTCTGTTCCTTAGGATCAGATTCAAGTTATGTATCTTTGGCAAGAATATCACAGAAGGGATACTATGTTCTTATTGTGTCTTACCAGGTTTCAATTTGCCCCATTTCCGATGATGTTCATTTCCAGCAAACATGTTTTGGAACAGGTCTATAAGGCATGGCCTTTGACTTCTCAGAGTGTCTTGTAGCTGCTGTCCAGACTTGCACACAAAAAACAAACAAAGGCTAGGGCAATCCTGTGCCATGTGATAAATTGCACATTTCAGACAATTTCATGGTTTATTCATTTAGGGGAGAGAGCAATCAGAGAGGGCTTCAAAGAAAAGACTGTGATTGTGTATGGCCTTCAAGAATGGGGAGGGTTTGTCAGAAACTGAAGAGAAGCATTCTAAGGTGAGAGAAAGAGTATATGAAGCGGCTCAGAGCTAAGAGCAAGGCATGTGTGACAGAGACAATGTTATGTACTCAACAAGCTGGTCCTTTCTCTTGAGCACACAGAAAGACTTCATTTCCTAGACTCCCTTGCAGTTCACTTGGTCCACAAAACTGAGCTCTGGACAATCGAATATGGATGAAAGGAATGAACACTGCTTCTAAGCTTTCCATCCTTTCCAAATCCTTCTGCATTCTCCTCCACAGTCTCTCCTTCTCTTGCATGGTAACCTTGGAGATGGCAATTTGAAGATGATGGCATCACTATTCATTGTCTCCATCACTAGATGGAGACAGCCTAGGTTCCTAAATGTCTGTGGAGCAGAACTCTACTGCTCCCCCACTGCCAGCTACATTGGATTGTGTCATCGGTGGGCAATTAACCTTGGTTGTGATAAGCCACTGAGATCCGGGGGTTATTTGTTACAGCAGCCAGCATACCCTGATTAATCTAGTATGTGATGGAGACATCAGGGAAACCAGTCTGGTTAGCACAGAGTTGTGTGGAAACATATAAGGAAAGACACATCCAGCTGGTAGTGGTGCCTTGAGTGTCTGGCTAATAAATTTGGATGATTTTCAGTAGGAAATAGGGAATAACTTAAGATTTGTGAATTGGGGAAAAACATGAAAGAAAGTGGTGTTTAAAGAGGAGGAGGGCCGGGCATGGGGGCTCACGCCTGTAATCCCAGCACTCTGGGAGGCTGAGGCGGGCAGATCACTTGAGGTCAGGAGTTTGACACCAACCTGGCCAACATGGTGAAACCCTATCTCTACTAAAGATACAAAAGTTAGCAGGGCATGGTGGTGCATGCCTGTAGTCCCAGCTACTCGGGAGGCTGAGGCAGGAGAATTGCTTGAACCCAGGAGGCGGAGGTTGCAGTGAGCTGAGATTGCACCTCTGCACTCCAGCCTGGGCAACAGAGCAAGACTCCATCTCAAAGGAAAAAACAAAAAAAAGAGGAGGTGGTTTCTGGGATAGCTTAGGCTGTGGTGGAAGAAGCAGGGAGGCCATTTGGAGGCTGTTATGGTCGTCCAGGTAAGGGATGGTATTAAACAGGGTCAAGTTCAGGTTGACTGAAAACTCCCAAATAACAGTGGCTTCATCAAGATGAACACTTATTTCTCTCACATCAATGGAGTCGGGGGTTATCAGTCCAGGGAGGTTACTCTGGCCCCTTCTGTCTTGCTGCTCTGCCCTCCTCTGTGGATGGCGTCTGGTTTATGACCTGAGATGGCTGCTCGAACCCCAAAGATGGGAGGTTCGCATCTGCTTTCCCGCCAACAGGGAGGAGAAGGGAACAAGGAAAGGAGCGCTCCTCCCTTTAGGAACACGCCACAGAGGTTGCATCTGCCAATTCTACTTACATCTTCGTCACACAGAGTTGCAAAGGAGGCTGGAAAATGCAGTCTCTATTCCAGATGACCCCAGGTGCCCGCTAAAGTTGGGAATATGAGGAGAATGGATTTTGGGGGATAATTAACAGTCTCTGCTTAGGGTGGCACTGAGATTGGAGAAATAAGGTGAGATCCAAGAATAATTTACAACTGAACCAATGGTCTGGAGTTCAAATCCTGATTTCCCCATTTTGCTAACTATGTGATTTAGTCAAGTACCTTAACTTTGTTTTTTTTCATTAAAGAGGAATGATACTACTTCTACCGTTGGGAGATTAAATGAAATATTAAGTGTTAAATATTTGGTACATAGAGGATGTCCAATAAATAGTAACTTATTTAGCCTCTGAGGGACAAGAAAGGAGGAGAGGAGGAGGAGGCTCTAAGGGCAAATAATTGAGGCTCATTCATTCATTCACACATACACTCATCATCCCTTTATCGATATCCCAGCCGCAGGGCTGAGCTCTGGAGATATTCAGGAAACAAGCCTCTGGTCCCTTTGAAGAAGTTCCCCAGCCACAGAGATAGAGAAGTAAACAGGCAATTAAAACATGCCAGGGTGGTTCCAGGCACAGTGGCTCACGCCTGTAATCCCAACATTTTGGGAGGCCGAGGCAGGTGGATCATGGATCTCTTGAGGCCAGGAGTTCGAGACCAGCCTGGCCAACATGGTGAAATCCCATCTCAACTAAAAATACAAAAAAGTTAGCTGGGTGTGGTGGCATGCACCTGTCGTCCCAGCTACTCAGGAGGGTGAGGCATGAGAATCTCTTGAACCCGGGACACAGAGGTTGCAGTGAGCTGAGATCGTACCACTTCACTCCAACCTAGGCAACAGAGCAAGACTCTTTCTCAAAAAACAAACAAACAAACAAACAAACAACAAAACATGACAGGGTGGAAAGTCTTGGCCCACAGGCTCAGCCAAATTTCTAACTCTCTTGTTCTTAGTCCTTCCCAAGACAGTGGCAGGAGCTCCCCAAGGTTCTGTCTCAGGCCCAACACTCCTGCTCTGCTGGCTCTGCCACCCTCAACCAGGGAGATGTAAAGTCATCAGTGGGGAAGAGTTCTCCTCTTTTGTCTCAAGGCTGAAGGAAACTCTCCCTCTGAATACAAAAGAGGATGAGGATGGGGCTGTGGGGGAGGGGAGAGACCTGGGTGTTTGCATCAGTGTATGTTTGTGACAGCTTGTGCCTTGGAGTGGTGTTGGATGACTTTATAGGTGAGGTGGTCCTCAGCAGTAGACTGACAAGATGGCTGCCATTGTCATGGGGTTCCCTAGTGGTAGAATTCCAAACACTGGCTGAAGGAGTTTGATTTTTCCCCTTGTAAGAATTTGGACTCTGGTTCTGAGAAGATAGAGTAAGCATACCTCTATGCTGTCTCTCTCACTACATGAAACCATAAACCCTGAATTCATGGAGGAGATATCAGAGGATTCCGAAAAATAAATGACGGCAGGTGGATTAAGAAAGAATTAGGAGTTTCGCCCCTCTGGTATTACCAATCCTGGAGTCAAAGGCAGCCTGAAACTCAGAAGTGCACAGAAAGAGCTCCATGAGAAACTCTCTCTTTTTGAACCAAGGAGTAGAAGAGGATCCCTATGGGTCAGCAAGAGTAAGGGAAGTCCTGGTTTTTTTCTTTCTTTCTTTCTTTCTTTTTTTCCTTTTTGCTGGCTCCAGTTTCCAAATACTGTACTAGCAGTGGTGACGGCTGTACAGCAGTAGCAAATAGAGGCAGCTGGGCAGGTGCCTAAACCTATGAGAGAGGGAACCTCTTTGATCAGAGAACCTATGACCCCCAGGAGCAAAGGGTGAATTCCCAGGGGTTTTGTTTTGTTTTGTTTTGTTTTTTCCTTTTCCTAGTCTTCAAACTGAGTGCAGTGGCACACATCTGTAGTCCTAGCTACTCGGGAGATTGAGGTGGGAGGATTGCTTGAGCCCAGAACCAAATGTGGCCCACTGCCCTTTTTCATAAATGAAGTGTTAGTGAAAAACAGGTGTACTGTGTTGAATAAGATCCCCTGAAACTTCATGTCCACTTAAAACCTCAGAATGTGCTGGGCGCGGTGGCTCATGCCTGTAATCCCAGCACTTTGGGAGGCTGAGGCGGGTGGATCACGAGGCCAGGAGATCAAGACCATCCTGGCTAACACGGTGAAACCCCATCTCTACTAAAAATACAAAAAATTAGCTGGGTGTGGTGGTGGCTGCCTGTAGTCCCAGCTACTTGGGAGGCTGAGGCAGGAGAACAGCGTGAACCCGGGAGGCAGAGCTTGCAGTGAGCCGAGATCGTGCCACCGCACTCCAGCCTGGGCGACAGAGCAAGACTCTGTCTCAAAAAAAAAAAAAAAACTCAGAATGTGACCCTATTTGGAAACAGGGATTTTGCAAATATAATTTGTTAAAATGAGGTAATATTCTCGTAGGGTGAGCCCTAAATAAAATAAGACTGGTGTGCTTCGAAGCAGAGGAGAAGGAGATTTGGACCCATACATACAGGGAGACACAGAGGACAAGAGGCCACGTGAAGACTGAAGTAGACGTTATGCTGCCATAGGCCAAGGAATTCCCGGGGCTGGAAGAGGCAAGGAAAGATTCTTCCCTAGGGCCTTCAGAGAGCTCATGACACGGATGACACCTTGATTTCAGACTTCTAGCCTCCTGAACTGTGAAGGAATATATTTCTGTTGTGTTAAGCCGCCTAGTTTGTGATAATTTGTTATGGCAGTCCCGGGAAACAAATGCAATAGCCACGCTCATTCACTTATGTGTTGTCTATGGTGTCCTTTAAACTTTAATGGCAGGGCTGAATAGTTGCAACAGAACCTGAATAGCGCCCCCAAACCTGCAGTGTTGTCTATCTGTTCCTTTACTGAAAAAGTCTGATGGCCTTTGACTTAGATGAAATCGACCAAGTCCTTAAAAAACACAGACTACCAAAGTATGCCCAAGAAGAAATAAAAAACCAGAATAATCCTGTATCTATTAAAGAAATTAAATTTATAGTTTAAAACCTTCTCTAAAAAAGAAACCTTCTGGCCTGCATGTTTTCACTGATGAATTCTACCTAACATTTAAATAAGAAATAACACCAATTCTACATGATATCTCCCAGAAAACAGACGGGAACACTTTCCAATTCATTTTATGAGGTTAACATTATCCTAATACCCAAACCAGATGAAGACAGAAGAAACTACAGACTAACATCTCTCGTGAACGTGGAAACAAAAACCTTAAATAAAATACTAGAAAATTGAACACAGCAATACAGAAAAAGAATAATATGTCATGACCAAGTGGAACATGTCCCGGGAATGTCGGACTGATTCAATATGCAAAAGTCAATCAGTGTAATCCAGCACATTAACAGAGCAAAGAAGAAAAATCCACATTGTCATATCAAACTGAGCTAATACGTGTCTGTTGTTTTAAGCTACTGAGATGTGTGAGAATCTGATACTCAGCCCCAGATAATTAACACAACACAATTGACGTCCCCTCTCTTCCTCCCCTATTCCTGCCCCACTATCTCACTCCCCAGGGGTAACTGCTGGCCTGAATGTGTGGTTTATCTTTTCCATCTGTTTCTTTATATTACTCCATATGCACAAATCCCTGGATGATACTTGATATATTTTACATGTTTTAAAAGTTTGTATAAATGATATTGCATTGGGCGGGGCGGAGAGGCTCACGCCTGTAATCCCAGCACTTTGGGAGGCCAAGGTGGGCGGATCACCTGAGGTCAGGAGTTCAAGACCAGCCTGGCCAACATGGAGAAATCTCATCTCTACTAAAACCACAAAAATTAGCCAGGGGTGGTGGCGCATGCCTGCAGTCCCAGCTACTTGTGAAGCTGAGGCAGAAGAATCACTTGAACCCGGGAGACGGAGGTTGCGGTGAGCTGAGATGGCACCATTGCACTCCAGCCTGGGCAACAAGAGTGAAACTCCGTCTCAAAACTAAATAAATAAATAAACAAATAAATAAATGATATTGCATTGTATGCAATTCTTCTGCTCTTTGTTTTTCCCTTAATATTGTCTATTGAGGTTCATCCATGTTACGTGTGTAGATCTTGTTCGTATATCCTTACTGTGGTATAGCATTCTACTGTAGGATTATGCTGCAATACATTTATTCATTCTTCTATTGATGGACATTTCATTTGTTTCCAAATTTGTTGCTGTTACAGTGTTGCTGGAAGCCTTCTTGCACATGTCTCCGTGTGTAAATGTGTGAGGATTTCTCTAGGGAAAGGGAAAGCTGCCTTTAATCCTTTGGGTATTAAGCTGTCTTTTCTCTGTATGAAGTGATCACAAGTTGTGGGGTGTGCATGTGGCTTATGAAGGCTGGGAGAAAAATTAATAACATAACAACAAATGGCAATGACCACAGGTCACTGAGCCCTGTGTCCCTGAACTATAGTGTCTCCACTGGAAGGGGATATCGATGCTGTTGATTTCGCGTTCCACCCCCTGGGAATCTCTGTCTCCCTCTCATCTTCTGCCTTGTCTGTGCAGCTTCTTTCTCATTCACTTTCCCCACCAAGCTCCAGCAACTTATGGCAAGGGCTCAAGAGAAGACATCATGGCCGGGCGCGGTGGCTCACACCTGTAATCCCAGCACTTTGGGAGGCCGAGGTGGACGGATCACCTGAGGTCAGGAGTTTGAGACCAGCCTGGTCAACATGGTGAAACCCTGTCTCTACTAAAGATACAAAAAATTAGCCAGGCATGGTGGTGCACGCGTATAGTCCCAGCTACTCAGGTGGCTAGGGCAGGAGAATTGCTTGAACCCGAGATTGTGCCACTGCACTCCAGCCTGGATGACAGAGCAAGAATCTGTCTCAAAAAAAAAAAAAAAAAAAAGAGAAGACACCAGGAAGC
The DNA here is from genome assembly GCF_024542745.1 of Macaca thibetana thibetana. Classification (NCBI taxonomy): domain Eukaryota; kingdom Metazoa; phylum Chordata; class Mammalia; order Primates; family Cercopithecidae; genus Macaca; species Macaca thibetana. The sequence goes on along the minus strand of NC_065581.1, from coordinate 38,451,912 downwards.
AAGAGAGAAGAGAGAACCCCCACCCCAGCCTCCACCATGATGAGGGGCTGCAGGCTGCAAATGAGCAGGATTGAGGAAAGAGTGTGAGGCCACCAGGAGGGTAAAGAAGAGGCAGAAATCTTAATAGAAGGAAAGGGGCACACAGGTGAGGAAAAGGCCCTCTTTCTCTGCAGAGCTCAAGAGCATTTCTATCTGGACCAACATGACCCAAAGTGTGCACGAGCCTATCATAGGTCCCCTGCAATGCCACAACATACACACACACAGCAATACACACGCACCCGGGTAAGTGAGCACACACACCATATGCACAAATACGCATGTATAGAAAGCACACACACCTGTGCACACAGTGATACACACACAAGACATGCAAGACATGCACACACCTCAAATGTACATGTGCACACACACTGCTCTCACTCTTTCCTGGTCAAATAAGAGTGGAAAACATTTTAATCCTGAATCCTGTCTTGTAAATCCCAGTGCCCATCAGAATTTCAAAGGCTTCGAGAAGTTCAGCATTCAAGAAGCTCGTCTCCTTCTACTGAGAATCCCCTTCACCTGTTTCCTACTGTTCACTTCCTAGTGGGGTCCTTACTGTTATTTATTTTTTAATATAGATATAGTTTGTATTGTTTCTTTAACCAATTTAGAAAAATGATCCATTACCAAAAAAAGTTTGATAATGCACAAGAGTACAAAAACGAAGCAAAAATCACAGAAAACTACTGCTAGCATTTGGATATTATCCTTCTAGCATTTTTTCTCATAAATATGCACATGCACTTCTCTTTTTCATAAATGTTTCATGACTTGGTCTTTTTTTCATTCGATAAGATACATTAAAATCTCTTAATGATTGCATGGTGTTTCATATTATGAATTGTGACAGATTGTATTTTCCAGACATGACTGTAGCAGTATCTCCCATCTCACAAGCTCCTCTAGAAACTTGCCATTCCTTCATCAATAAGCAAAGTCTGTTTCCCTGCCCCTGGGCTGACCTTTGTGACTACCTTGACTACTAAACACCATGTGATCCAGAGGCTAGGTTTAAAAAAAAATTTCTGCCTTGTCCTCTTGGAATACCTGTATTTGGAACCCAGCCACCATGCAGTAAGGAAGCCCAAGTAGTCATGAGGAGGGTCCTGTGGAGAGAAGCAAAGACCCCTGGTCCACGGCCCCAGCTGAGCCCCCAGTCTAGCCAGCACCAACTTGCCAGTCATGTAAGAGAGTTGCCCTTAAGTGACTCATCCAGCCCAAATCAAGCTGTCCCAACTGGTGCCACACAGAGCACATGGCTGCCTTGCTGAGCCCTGCCCAAATTGCAGGTACAATGGAAAAATAAACAATTGTTGTATTAGGCCATCATGTTTTGAGGTGGTTTATTTCACGGCAATAGATAACTAGAACATGGATGTATCATACTTTATGTAAATATCACACAATTTATATATATTTTGGTTGTTTCCAGTGCTCTTGCATTGATGTTTGGCTTTCTTCTTCAGTCATACTGTCTCCCAGATGGCTGCAGCCCTGTCTTACATGTTTGAGGTGTCCAATAGTAGGTTGGGCACACACAGTAGGAACTCAATATGTGGTTATTGCAGGAGTTAGTGAAGGGGCATGGAGGGTCTCATGGAGATCTAGGGGAGGGTCCTGCCTTCCTTCCCTTTGCTCCTGGGACATGGCCTTTGGTCTGCTCCTGCTAAGGCATCTGCCTCACTGCCTACATCACTGGCTCCCATGGGTCCTTGGGAAAGGCAGGCAAACATAATGGGGGCAGGGGACAGAAGTGTCCTGAAGGGGTGATGGAGAGCACAAATGAAGGTGCCCTCTTCTTGTGTCATTTCCCCAGGGGAACAGAGACTAACCTCTGAGTCCACAGACTTCTTCCAGAGGCTGATCTCCCGGAATGAGCAGGGGACAGGGCAGTACAGAGCTGGCTTGATGGTTTGGGGAGAGGAGAAGCCACAACTACTGGCAATGATGCTGATTGGCCTGCTGGAATGGGGACTGTGGCCTCTCCCCCGGGGGCGCAATGTCCCCCTACACACACGTGCCCACACACACACACGCGCATGCACACGTGCACTCATTTCAGCCTCCTGCTGCCACAGGGAGACTGGGGCATCCTGAGCTGGCCCAGATCATGGGCAACCTCTCAGGCCACCTGGGTCTCTGGCCACCTTCTCTACCTGTCTGCTGGTGCTAGGCTGTAAAGTGGGAGCTGGGTCAGGACTGGGTGGTGGAGGAAGCTGCCTCAGAACCAAGCAGCCAGTGAGCATGTGGGCGGGAGGGAGCGGCAGGAGCTGGAAGACACAGCTGCTGCCTCGCAGCCCACCTACCTCTGGAACATTTTGGACCGGGGAATCTCCTTGCCATCCAGAATCAGGCCCGCCTCTGAGCTCAGACTGCTGCTGCTCCCAACTTAGGGCACTCTCCCCAGCAAAATGAGGATCATCTGAGGCCACATGAAGAAATATGGGGGGCTTTTTCATTACAATCCCTGAAGCCAGCTTCCAGAACCTTCTAACAGCAGAGGTGGGAGAGACCTCAGGACAGTGGAATCCAGGGCTTTGCCTACTTGAATGTGCACATGAATTTCCTGGGATTTTGTTAAAATGCAGATTCTTACCCAGTGAGTAAGAACTGAAGTTCTGCATCTCTAGCCAGCCCCGGGTGATGTCGACACAGCTGGTTGGTGAGCCCCGCTTTGAGGAAAAAGGCTCTTATCCATTGCTTCAAGCTCAGGGCCAAGGGAGGCGAATGGATGGGCTCCAGGCTGCAGAGGATTAGAATGCAGGCCTTGCTCTGACCCACTCTGCACAGCCCTGGGTGGGTTCCACATTCCTCTTGGATAGCTGCCCGCACCAAGGGAGACAAGCTGGGACCCCCTGCTGGATGCTCGAGCTGAGACTGCAGACAAGCACACGCTGCTGGGGCGGGGGCAGGCCCTGTGGTGGGAAAGCCGCCTGGGCTGGGGAGCCCTTCTCTACCTCCAGAACAGGGGAGGCAGCTCTGTCTGCATCAAGACACCATGTCTAGGGCACCTGGCCAGGAAGAAGGAGGGGATGAAGTAGCCTAGAGATGGCCTCTCAGCTCCCACAGCCCCATGTCATCCCAGGCTCAGCCCACCTGCTACAGACGAGAGGGAGGGCCCTTGTGTTCACACACACACCTCCATAGTTAAGTCACTTGGCAGCCCCCTTGTAGATGACAGGCAATCTCCCCCTACTAACTCTCGGCCCAGCCGCCCCCATCACAGTCTAAAGCTTAGAAAGGCCAAGGAGCCCAGGCCCCAGGGGCAAGGGACAGCAGCAGGACGGTTTCTGTTCTGAATGCATTCAGATCTACTAACTTCTGTGAACTGAATGTAGGAAAGAATGGCAGGGAGCCCCCAGTCTGTGGATGGAGGTACAAAGCCTGCCTTCAGGGAGCTTCTAGTCCAAGGGGAGATGAACTACCTCTGCCCTCAGAGAGACACTGATTGAGAGAGAGAGGCAGAGCCCCTACTCTCAGGGAGTCACCAGTCTGAGGGAGGAGGCACAGCTCCTGTTCTCAGATCACTCCTGTTCTGAGGGGAGCTCTCACTTTGGCTGGTTGTCAGTTCCGCAAGAGGTGGGGGCAGAAGAGGTTAGGATATGAAAGCTCTCTGATTCCAGACTGAAAGTCTGTGGAGATTATTGTGGCATGTAGAAAACTTTGATTTTTTGCTTTTGCTGGTAATGGACTGAAATGGCAGGAGAACTGGAAGCAGATAGCAGGAAGGACCTCCTCCCACCCATGAGAAGTGAGGGCACCAGTGTAGGTGGGGTTTGGTACAGGGAAGGATCTGCTTCCCCACCCCCACCTTGTTTGGACACTTACCCCTGAGGCTCAGGTGTGATGCAGCGCTGGTGGGTGAATGGTTTGGCTCTGTGTCCCCATCCTAATCTCATCCCAAATTGTAATCCTCACGAGTCGAGGGAGGGACCCAGTGAGAGGTGACTGGATTGTGGGGGCAGTTTCCTCCACACTTTTTTCTTGTGAGAGTGAGTGAGTGCTCACAAGAGATGCTGGTTTTATAAGGGGCTCTTCCCCTTCACTCTCTCTGTCTCTCTCTCCTACCGCCCTGTGAAGAAAGGTGCCTGCTTCCCCTTTGCCTTCCGCCACTGTAAGTTTCCAGAGGCCTCCCCACCCATACAGAACTGTGAGTCAATTACATTTCTTCCTTTATAAATTACCTAGTCTCAGGAAAGTTCTTTATAGCAGTGTGAAAATGGACCAGTACAGTGGGGTTTGGAGGAGGGGAGATCACCTTTCAAAGCTTCTTGAGGACGGTTTGGAAGTGCAGTTCTTGAGAACAGACAGGACCTAGCAAGAACCTCTGCCCAGGTGTTCAGGACAACAGAACCTTCCCCACTTCCCTGAAGGCTATAGTCCTCATCAACAGCACCCCAACTGAGAAGCCCCTCCCCATTTCCTCCACCATCAGCAGCACAATGGCCAGACCACTAGGCTGCCATCAGGAGACCTGGGTTCACTTCCTAGCTCTGTTTCTGATTCGCTGTGTGACCCCATGCCCTAAGCCTCTCTGAGTCTCAGCCACCTCATCCATCACAGGGAGAAGAGAGGCCAGCACCTGGGACTCTTGTGGGTTAAATGTGATGCTGTCAGTGAAAGCAGCTGGTAGGCTGTAAATCATCCCTTAAGCACAATGGGCAATCACAACAGTTTAATTGTGATCATGCACCTTACTATGATGACAGCATCCAGTATCTCCTGTCAGGGTAATGTGACACTGCCTGCCCTCTGGGATCGCAGAGTCTCAGGCAGAAACACAGGCCTTAACACACAGGCTCCTCTTGATAGCCAAGGCCCATCCTCAGGAAGCCATTTAGGACCCACTGGGCCCCATACCTCCAAATTTCAAGCAGCCCCACCAGGTGGGTCCTGGGCTTGTGGAGGGCAGTCAATTCACCTGCTCAGCCCCTCCCCCAGGCCCCAGGAGCTGACAGCCCAGAATACTGAGCATTAGGCAGTCACTGTCCTCTTTCTGAAAAACACAACTCTATTAAAATAACAGCATGATTTTGTTAATTATTCTCCACTGTAAGTGAGTAACTGTAGGAACCAATTCATTCAGTTCCCTGCTGCCTGGTTGAGTTTCCTAAAATCCCACTTGGCCCTTGTCACTGCATTCCCTTCCCCAAGAGCTTTCAATGGCTCCCAAGCTCACCGAGGATGAAGCCTCAAATCCTAGGTCTGAGATTTTGCAACCTCCCCCATCTGGGCCCTCCCTACTTCCCTGCACTGACAGGACTTCACACTCTGGATGAACTGGGCTGTCTATTCCATATCCTTTTCTTTATATTGTTCAGCTGAGCTCGTTTAAGACTCAGCAAATCCAGTTTCCTCCATGAAGCCTGCTTTGATTGCCATAGTCCAGAGTTTCTCCAAGTGGACTTACACCGTTGGCATCATAATCACATAAAATGCATGGTAGGTGGTGGGAGAGGAGGGGGTGTGAGACCTATTGGCTCAGACTCCCAGGAGTGGGTCTGGGAGTTTGTTCATTTAACAACCCCTACCCCATCATGCTCCACTACCCAGCCCTTGGTAACTCACTGACCTGCTCTGAACCCTTGTAGCACTCGGGCCAGGACCTCTCACCCAGATATATCACATGATGGACGTGATGGGCTAGACACAACAAAAGCCCTCTCTCTATAAAACACCAAATCCTTCATAAACCATATTGAATGACATGGGGCTTGGGAGAAGTCAGGGAAATCTTCAAGGCTGCCTTGAAGAAAAATGTTGATATGGGCTCTATGTGGGGCTAACTGTAGGAAAGTCAAGGACACTAACCTGAGACTCTTGTTTTAAGGCAGGAATTCAAGTGGCTGGTGTCCCCTGGCTTCCAGCAAAAGCTATTGCAAATTGTCTCTGAAGGAAAACATTTCAATTTAGTGCCCCAAGATTCCCACGGGTGAGGATTAAGTGAAACAAATTCACTATCAAAGTTCACCAAATTCTGGAGAGGATGTGGAGAAATAGGAACACTTTTACACTGTTGGTGGGAGTGTAAATTCGCTCAACCGTTGTGGAAGACAGTGTGGCAATTCCTCAAGGATCTAGAACTAGAAATACCATTTGACCCAGCAATCCCCTTACTAGGTATATACCCAAAGGATTATAAATCATTCTACCTTAAAGACACATGCACACGTATGTTTATTGCAGCACTGTTCACAATAGCAAGGACTTGGAACCAACCCAAATGCCCATAGATGATAGACTGGATAAAAAAAATGTGGCACATACACACCATGGAATACTATGCAGCCAAAAAAAAAAGAATAAGTTCATGTCCTTAGCAGGGACATGGATGAAGCTGGAAACCATCATTCTAAGCAAACTAACACGAGAACAGAAAACCAAACACCAAATGTTCTCACTCATAAGTGGGAGTTGAACAATGAGAACACATGGACACGGGGAGGGGAACATCACACACCAGGGCCTGTCAGGGGATGGGGAGGCTGTGGGAGGGATAATATTAGGAGAAATACCTAATGTAGATGACGGGATGACAGGTGCCGCAAACCACCATGGCACACGTATACCTGTTAACAAACCTGCACGTTCTGCACATGTATCTCAGAACTTAAAGTATAATTTTAAAAAGAAAAGAAATGGAATGAGGGATAAGATAATTAAAAGGCAATTAAACCTAAAAAAAAAAAGAAAAAGAAAGAAAGAAAATGAGCCACCAGGAGTGACAGCCAGCAGAAATCATAAATGCCAGATTTCAATTCCCAAGGAGTTCAGATACTAGGGTTATCAGACACTGATTACAAAATAATCATGCATAAAACATTTAAAGAAACAAAAGATGGAACAGCAAAGATGATCATGCAACAAAAGACTCAAAAATAATGAGGAAGATTTTTAAAGAACTGAATATACCTTATAATAAAAATCAACTCAACAGATGGGTCAAACAGGGATTCAACGTACCTGAAGAATTAGTGGAGACTTTGATTACAGCACAGCAAGTCAAGGAAATGCAGTATGAAAGAGGGGTTAAGGCCGGGCGCGGTGGCTCAAGCCTGTAATACCAGCACTTTGGGAGGCCGAGATGGGCGGATCACAAGGTCAGGAGATCGAGATCATCCTGGCTAACACGGTGAAACCCTGTCTCTACTAAAAAATACAAAAAACTAGCCGGGCGAGGTGGCGGGCGCCTGTAGTCCCAGCTACTTGGGAGGCTGAGGCAGGAGAATGGCATAAACCCGGGAGGCGGAGCTTGCAGTGAGCTGAGATCGGGCCACTGCACTCCAGCCTGGGCGACAGAGCAAGACTCCATCTCAAAAAAAAAAAAAAAAAAAGAAAGAAAGAGGGGTTAAGCGAAGTGGAAGCTAGAGTCTCAGAAGAAGAGTGAAGATGGAGAAAATGAAATAATTGAAAATGGCTGGAAATTTTCCAATTTAGATGAAACATGTGGACTCACAGAGACAGGAAGCACCATGAAAACCAGGATAAGTTAACAAGGCTCATCTAGACCACCTGGTGAGGTCACCCGAATTTCATGGATTCAGGGCCCAGTAGGTCCTAACTCGTATCCTGAAGATAGGCCTTGGCTATTAAGAGAAACTCACTGTGCAGAACATCAACAAAAAGAGGACATCCTCAAAGGAGCTGGAGAGAACACAGATCTCATGCCATGCTTCCATGTCAGTTCCCTGCATAGGAGCATTGCCTAGTCTCTCCAGCCAGACTGAAGTCCCTTCACACCCAGGCCTCCATCATCTGTGTGCCATCAGGTGCATCACTCACCCTCCGAGCCTCAGGTTTCCCACTGGTCAAAGGGTTGAGGGGCATGTTGCGATACGGTTGAAAAGAGTGTTGTTTTTGGAGTCAGGCAGACCTGGGATAAACTCTGGCTCTACTACTAACTCGCTGAGGTCATTTCTGCTTTCCTGGGGCTGATGCTAGGTCATTGGCGAGTGTTGTTTATGTCGAAGTTAAAAAGAATGAAGAGCAACATGAGAAAACACCCAGGTAAAGATTCTGATGTTTAAACTATTCATTTAAGTTCCCACTCTGTGTTCAGGCATTCCTTACACATCCTCTCATGGAGCCCTCAAAACACCCCTGGAAAGTGGCCGTCATCGGGAGAGGGGCCAAGGCGTGAGAACATCTTCCCCCTCAGCTCACGCTGTACTTTCAAGAGCCTGTGCAAGCCTCCTCTATCTTAATTTTCTTTCCCTCCTTCCTCGCTGGCTCCCACTCTCACTCTCTCCCTGACACCAGCACACATTCCGATGTACTTCATAGGTGTCCTTGAATACGTCTGCCTATCCTTGCTAAATGTGTAGTGGTGGTTTCAGGGAAAACGTGTTTATAATTTCCATCAGTGATGCTGTGCTATGGACCTTCATTCTCTTTCTGTGTTTCCTCCTCAACACTCTATTTTTATTTTTATTTTATTTATTTATTTTTTGAGACAGAGTCTGGCTCGGTCGCCCAGGCTAGAGTGCAGTGGCGCGATCTCGGCTCAGTGCAAACTCCGCCTCCTGGGTTCACGCCATTCTCCTGCCTCAGCCCCCCCAGTAGCTGGGACTACAGGTGCCCACCACCACGCCCGGCTAATTTTTTGTATCTTTAGTAGAGATGGGGTTTCACCGTGTTAGCCAGGATGGTCTCAATCTCCTGACCTCGTGATCCGCCCACCTCAGCCTCCCAAAATGCTGGGATTACAGGCGTGAGCCACCGTGCCCGGCCAACACTCTATTTTTGATATCTATCCCTGTATCTGTCAGTACACCTAGCATGTGGCTTCTCATTGCTGTTTGCTATTTCATAGTGTGCATAGCATCCCTGAAGCAGCAGGACAGTTTTCTGCTCCAAGTGCGTTCAGATCCACTCAACTCCTGTGGACTGAAATGTAAGAGAGAATGGCAGAGAGCCCCCAGTCTGAGGATGGAGGCACAGAGCCTGCCTTTAGGGAGTTTCTAGTCCAAGGGGAGATGCCCCCCCATCCCCACATTTCACACTTCACAGGTGAGGTGACCAAGGCTCAGGGAGACTAGATGACCTTGCCCAACGTCATACAGCCAGTGAGCGGCTCGCTTTTGTCAGAGTCTTCACAGCAGACGTCTATCCCTTCACAGATTCAAAGACAGCAGCTTATTGCCTCTTCTCCCTGGGCCCATGGACCTACCTACCTGTTCTGGGCAAAAAGAAGATCTATTCCTGGGCCTCCACTGGCCTCCAAAACACCCCACTCTTCCCGGTGCCTAAGTTCTTAAAGGCCCCATCCTCTTCTTTTAAACCCGTTCAGTGGATTTCTGGTTTTTTGTTTTGTTTTTTATTTTTGAGACAGAGTCTTGCTCTGTTGCCCAGGCTGGAGTACAGTGGCGCAATCCTGGCTCACTGCAACCTCTGCCACCCAGGTTCAAGTGATGCTCCTGCCTCAGCCTCCCAAATAGCTCGGATTACAAGCACCCACCACCATGCCCAGCTAATTTTTGTATTTTAGTAGAGACAAGGGTTTCACCATTTTGACCAGACTGGTCTCGAACTCCTGACCTCAAGCGATCCACCCGCCTTGGCCTCCCAAAGTGCTGGGATTATAGGCATGAGCCACTGCACCCAGCCATCAGTGGGTTTCTTTTACAGTATTTAGCTTGACGTATTTAATTAAGTAACATACTTTATTTGAACAGGTAATACCATTGTATGTTTCAATATTAGAAGATATGAAAGAGTATACAGAAGTGAAATCTCCCTCTCCGCTGACCCCTAACCACATAGTTCCCCAACCTGAAAACAACGACTGTTACCAGTATTTTATGAATCCTACCAGAGATATTTTATCCATATGCAAAAATGTTTACATGATGTTCTCAGCCCCACTTTATGCAAATGCTGGCATACTCTTTATACTTTCTACGTTCTACTTTTGTCACATCAGACTGTGTCTGTAGGATTTTTCCCTATCAGCACTCTCTAACAGCTTCTGCTTTCTTTCTTTTTTTTTTTTTTTTTTGAGACAGAGTTTTGCTCTTGTTGCCCAGGCTGGAGTGCAATGGCATGATCTTGGCTCACTGCAACCTTCGCCTCCCGGGTTCAAGCGATTCTCCTGCCTCAGCCTCCCGAGTAACTGGGACTTACAGGTGGCCACCACGCCCGACTAATTTTGAATTTTTAGTAGAAATGGGATTTCTCCATGTTGGTCAGGCTGGTCTCAAACCCCCAACTTCAGATAATCCACCCGCCTTGGCCTCCCAAAGTGCTGGGATCATAGGCATGAGCCGCCACGCCCGGCCTCTGCTTTCTTTATGGCTGTGTAGATTCCACTGTATGAATGTACCATCATTTTTTCAACTAGATCCCTACCAATGGACATCAGATTGCCCAACCTTTTCATTTTAAAAATGCTACAGCAAACACCCTTGTGCCTATCTCCTTTCTCCTAGAGGCAGTGGAGTGAATATTACAACGCCCTGCTCAGATGAACCAGAACTCTCATTCCCCCAACTCCCAAGAGCAGGGCATTAGCTGCTGAAAGCTCATAGCTGCAAACCTCTTCAGGAACTGCCCTTCACTGACTCTTAATCAGGGCCGTGTCCCTCCCTGGGGTATAGACATCCACTGAGGGATCCAGAAGGGGCCTTTGCCTGAGTTTGGGATGTCCCTGCAGGGCTGTCCCCGCCCGGAGCTCCTGTGGGATCTGCATTGCAGAAACCTCTCCCTCTGCTCATCCCGCCTCCCTCGATCCCCTACAGGCGTTGTTCCCAAGAACATTCCCCAATAAATCTCCTGTATGCAAATCTCTGCCTCAGAAATTGTTTCCAGGGAATCCAATCAAAGACAGAAAGTCAGCTTGTAGGGTAAATTCCTAGTTAGGAAATCAAAGAACGAATGTTTATATGTGCTTATAAATTGGGTAGATTTCAACATATTTTCAAGGGACTGCACAACAAGCTATGTATGCAGCAGGCATGCAATAACTGTGCTGAATGGATCCCTTCCACCTGACCAGGGCTAGAGTGCTTTTGTACCGATGGTCACAGGATTTTTCGGCACCCAGGTGTGACAGGCAGTTGAGGAGCTGGGCTGGGAGGGGGCTGCTTGCCCAGGATGGCACAGCTGGTGTGGCAGAGGCAGGGTCAGCCTGGTTCACAGCAGATGTGAAGACTGGGGCCAGTGGATGCCCACAGTGGGACCCGAGAAAGGAGGCAGGGGGTGCTGTAGGAAAGCACACATAATGGAGTGTGCAGCCCGAGGTTCCAGGCCTTGTGAACCTGCACCATGTGGGGAGGGTCCTAAAAGTGGCCCCAAGGTCGTCTCCTTTTGGTGTGCTTGGACCCTTGGAGTTTTCCACGGGAGCTGGAAGGGTGGTTCCTCATGAGGTGAAGCAGGCAGTTGCTAAAGGAAATGGACCCCAAGTCAGGTAGGGGTGGGGATGGGAAACTTTCTTTCCTTCCTCTCTAGAGGATTCTTTCTCTGTCCCACCCAGGTTATCTCCTCAAGGGCAAATCTAAGCCCAGATGTAGAAAGGGAGGGGGAAAGGGATAGAGAGCCTTCCTCATGTTCATGCCTGTGAGTGTCCCAGCCTTCCCCCTCCACAGCTCCTCCTGCAAAGGGCTATCCCGTGCAAATGGGCCATCTGAGGCACTCAGTGACTGTTCAACATCACCAATTCATTAGTCTCAGAGACCGGGCTCCACCCAGGTCTGCTGACCTCCACCTTGAACCCAAGTTTCACACCCTGGTATGGGATGGAGGCAGGGCATAGCAGGAAGGGGGCAGGCTGGGAGCCTTTCCCCCAGGGCTGCCCCACCCTCAGAAGGTCAAGCTCTAGGCTCCCAGCTCAATGCTACTCAGGAAGGAGGGCAAGCAGACCCCGCACCCTCTTTCATCTCAATACTGCCTCTTGCCCCAAGCCAGGACTGACAGAGTCACAGCCAATCACAGTGTCATCACCAGGCCACTGCCCAAGGAGTTTCCAACTTTAGGGACTGCAGCAGGGGGTGAGGGGAGGGCAGAGTTCACAGAACCTCTTAGGCAGGGTCCTGCCCATCTCCCATCTCTGATGCCCCCCAGACCACCCAGTCTCCCCCGCCCTCTCTCTTCTCACCTGAACTTCCCCTCTCCTCAAACTCTCAAGGCCACGGTAAGCTGTTAGACGCCAAGAAAGACAAATTCAGACTCACGTGAGAGCCGAGTACAAGCTCTCCACAAGCTACTCAAATGTCTGTCTGACTTTTAGACTGCACAAAAATAGTTTTATGCACTAAAATAACCTTTGTAAGCATTTATAACAGTCCTGACGTATGTCCAGCCCTGACAGCTAGCTTTCAACAGGGCTCTCTCTACTCCACACACCCTCAGCCTGCACGGCCTCCACCTCCCCTGCTCCTCTGCCTTGCAGGTCATCCTTTGCATGCTCCAACCCACCTCCAAGAACCCCCCCTTTAGGGTGCCTCCTCCACCATCCTCCCAGGGGAGAAGTGCCCCCTCTCCCACCCAGGAACCCCTGCTGACACTCAGTGTCATGGGTTCATCACTGTGCCCTACCTGCCCCTATCAAATTTCTTTTCTTTTTTTTTTTTTTTTGAGACGGAGTCTCCTTCTGTTGCCCAGGCTGGAGTGCAGTGGCGCGATCTCTGCAACCTCCACCTTCCGGATTCAAGTGATTCTCCTTCCTCAGTCTCCCAAGTAGCTGGGACTACAGACGCGCGCCACCACGCCCAGCTAATTTTTGTATTTTTAGTAGAGACGGGGTTTCACCATGTTGGCCAGGATGGTCTTGATCTCTTGACCTCATGATCCGCCCGCCTTGGCCTCCCAAAGTGCTGGGATTATAGGCATGAGCCACTGTACCCAGCCCCAAATTTCTATATTGACGTCTCAACTCTCAGTATCTCAGAATGTGATCTTATTTGGAAATAGTGTCATTGCAGACATGATGAGTTAAGAAGAAGTCATACTGGAGTAGGGTGGGCCCCGAATCCAATAAGCCTGACTCTTTATTTTTAAAATAGCCATATGAAGAGGGAATCATGCAAAACCCCCAAATACAAGGAATGCCACAGTTTGCCAGCAAACCACCAGAAGCGAGGAGAGAGGCCTGGAAAAATTCTCCCTCACAGTCCTCAGAGGGAGCCAGCCCTGCCCACACATTGGTCTTTAACTTCAAGCCTCCAGAACTGTAAGAAAATAAACTTCTGCTGTTTAGGTCCCCTGATCCGTGGTACTTTGTTAGGCCAGCCCTAGCAAATGAGTGCTCTCAGTGAGCACTTAGTCTGCACAGGCTAATACTCAGCTCCTCACCAGGGTGAGCTAATGCATTCCTGGGTGCTGTAAGCTAGTTGCCTGTTACCCTCATGTACACTCTGGGAAACTGAAACCTAGCGCTGCTAAATGGTAGAGCCAAGACGAAGACGCAGGCCCTTGACTCCAGAGCCTGTGTTCTTAACCACTGGCCTCTATGTCCTTGGATGATGATGATGACAATGACGATGACGATGATTGATTGATAATGGTGATGATGATGATGATGATGATGATGATGATGATGATGATGGAAGGAAGACCTACAGAATCCCTCCAGGCTCTGACCTCAGTGCTTGGTGATTCCCACAGCAACACGAGGGAGAAAGAAATCCTCCCTCCCATGGCCTCAGGGGCTTGCCCAGGCTCCTAGCCATAAAGAGGCAGGGCCGGGATCTGATACAGGACCTCCTGTCTCCTATAGATAGACACCCTATTGCAGTTTGGTACAGGTGTGCACATCTGTCTTCCAGCCCAGCTTCGTGTGCCCTGCCGGACAGGAGGAGCTGAGCAGCCAGGTCTCAGTGCCCTGGGGCCCAGAAGGGTGTTGAACACACAGCAGGGGCTCCATAAATACAGGTGGGAAGAGAGAACCCACTTGTGCTCCCGCTGAGGCCTCCTTGGCTCTCATAACATTTCACACACAGCTCCAAGTATCGACGGAATTCTCGTCTCAGCCTGCTAAATGTCTGCCTAATTTTCCACTCTATTGACAGACTCCATTTTACTTAACTGGCCCCTATTGTGTAGCAATTGGATGGTTTCTCATCCTCTCCTAAACTAAGGGGAGGTGCCAAGGATGCCCACGCTGTGGTGTCACTGCATTCCGAAGGAGCCTTGAAAGAACCTTTCTGGGCCACTAGCAGCAGCAGGCCAACTGTGGGGAGGCTTGGGGACAGGACTGGGTCTGTCCTCGGGGCTCAGTAGACATCACCCTGTCCCCGGTCACCCTCTAGTCCTGTCCTCAGCCCTGGCCCGCCTTTGCTGACCCCTTTGGAGGAAAGACCTTGCTTCCCCATGGCCTGCCCCCACCCTGACCCGCCCTGCTCTGATTCCCCACTTTCTTATCTGCTCTGCTTCTTATTTCTTCTCATCTTCCCTGGAATCAGAATCCCAGAACCCTCTGGGTAATATTCACCAAGCCAGCACTGAACCAGGAGCTGGGGATTCAGCCATGCCCTGAAGAGACAACCTGCCTGCTCATGGAGCTGACTTTCCAGGGTGGGGAGAAAGGAATGAATGATATGGCAGGTGGCCACCAGCGCTGTGGTGACCAGAGGGGAAGCTGGTGATCTAAATAGGGTGGTCCAGGGAGGCCTCTCTGGGGAGGTGAGCAGAGACCTGAACAAAGAGAAGGAGTGAACCATGTGGACATGTCAGGAAGAGCTTTCCAGGCCAAGAGAACAGCAAGTGCAAAGCGCCGGAAAGGCTGGCGTCGGGAAACAGCACAGAGGCCGGTGTGGCCAGCGTTGGGGAGGGACCGAGGGCCGCATGGTGCAGGGCTTCTGGACCCGCCTAGCAGCCTTGGCTTGTATGCTGGGTGAGATGAAAACGTTTGCACCGATGTGGGGCCTCAGCAGCCTTGTTTTAAAAGATCCCTCTGGCTGTGATGAGAATAGACGATGGGGGTACAAGGGTAGAAGCTCGTGCTATCACCCAGGTCAGCGGTGGCCCAGGCCAGGCGGTGGCAATGGGCATGTATGCAAGTGCCCACACACTGACACACAGACATACACACACTCACTCACATGACACACACACACTCACACAGCACACACATGACACACAGACACACACACTCACATGACACACGACACACAGACACACAAACACACAGAGATACACACATAGACACACAGACAGACACACACAGACACTCTTAATCATTCCAAATCTATGTTGAAGTCAGGACTGATATCATGATCACCTCTAGAAAGAATACACACAGACACACACTCACTCACACGACATAATGACACACAGACACACAAACACACACAGATACAGAGGGGAAGAGACCCGCTGGCTACACACTCTGTTGGGATCGTAGACCTGGGGTCTCTGTTCAGACCCTGCTCCTGTGCTCTTGCCCCAGCGTCTCTCCCTGCCTCTTAAGGTTTTTACTGTGTGTCCCCTCCCCTCGTTGTCCCACTCCGTTCCCAGTCTTTGTCTCTCTATCTCTGTGGATGCCTTCACGTTGATTTCTCCTCCTGTCAGGCCCAATTTGGAACATTAATTAGTGATGAATTAGTAACGTAAATCCCAGCAGTTGCCGTCGCCTGGTACCCACGGGCTCTTGGAAGGGACCTTGCAAATCTGATCTTAATACCTCTCGCCTCCTCTCCTAGGGCAATTACTTCTCACATCATTTGTCTGCGGAGGCTGTGACCAACCCCCACCCTCCCAGCCCGGCTGAGGACAACAAGTTCATCTTTGTCAATTAATTATTGAACGGTTTATTTCGCACTGGGAGGCGATAAGAGAAGGGACAGCCGCATGTTGTGAAATCATCACCGTAATTATACAGACGCTGCTGCATCGCTCAGCATCACAACGCCGCAGGTGCCTGTGGGGGGCAGGGAGAGAAGGAAAGGGCAGAGGCCCCAGGAGGGAGGTCTGACTGTGTGGTCTTAGGACAGCCTTTGGGCCTCTCTGAGTTGTGTTGGACAGACACATCCATATGGAGCTTGCAGAGCCCACCTCCACGTGAGGAGGGGATCCGCAGAATTAAGGTCATAGGTACACAGGTGCAGGCCCCCGCTTCTTCAGCTAAGGTGATCAGATGTCCTTACGGTCCTTCCCACCTGAGCTTCAGAGGCCCACAGCAGGCCAAAAATACAGTGGCATGGTAGAGGGTCTTTGATACTCTAGCAGAAAGCCCTTACGATGACCTGCAAAGCCCAGAGCATCTGTCCCAGCCCCAGCCCTCACCCCCAGGCTTTTACCTCGCACTTCATCTCTGATGACTCCCACTTTTCTTATTCCATTCTAATCACACGGGTCTCTTTGCTACTCGCTGTACCTGCCAGATATACGCCCGCCCCAGGGCCTTTGAACGTGCTGTTCCTTCTGCTTGAAGTGCTCTTTCCTCAGAAAGCTGAGTGGCTCTATCACTTCCTGCAGGTCGTCCTCAAGCACCAGGTTTCAGGGAGACCTACGCTGAGCATTTCATTCAAAACTGTGGTGGGGACCCCAAAACAAACAATCTCTATCTCTCTTCCTGTTTTATTTTTCTCCAGAACACTTTGTCACATTTCATATACGATGCATATTACATATGTGTCTATTCTCTGTCTCTTTCTCTCTTACAAAGCATAAGCTCCACAAGGGGCTGGGATTTTCATATGCTCATCCTCCAGCACCCAGCCCCTGCATCCCGCCTGTGTCTGCAGTGCTTAGAACTGTGCCCGGCACAAAATAAGTGCAGAGTTCATTGTTACTGAATGAGTGAATGAATGAATGACTATTTGTGTGGAACAAAGCCTGGATGTGGAAAGGACAGGGGTGAGTTCTTTTTCTTGGAACAGGCCAGCAAGGGCCACCGCAGGACCAGGAATTTAGGAAGATTGGCACAGATGGGAGGCCCTGGCCAGGAAGGAAAACTGCTGAAAAAATCATTTTAAAAGCAAGTGTTCCAGTTGATTTCGTGTCTGTGCATGCCTCGAGGCTGGCATGTTTGATGCTGCCCCTCCGTCGGTCACATGCAGAACGGCCCCCACCCCTTCTCAACTCTCCCCAGGGAGGGCACAGGGACGTGAGTAGTTGTGGACACTTTGATTAACTCCCCAGCAAGAGTCCCTACGCCTGTGTCTCCTTCTCTCCCAAGGCTGTAATGGGGGGCAGTGAGCTGAGGGCTGGGGGATGGGTGGAGTGAAGCTGGGGCCTGGAGGGGTGGAGGTGACTGAAGAGGGGAGTGGGAGGAGGGAAAGGGCTTCTGCCCTACCATGGGGAGATGGGGAAGATGAGTAGGTAGATAATGTGGGCCGGGGGGGTTCCTTGGTGATATGTGTGGGGAGGTGTTGTAGTCAAGAAGGCAGCTCTCTCTCTGGGACAGAAGGAGATGCGGAAAGAGAGACCTCCAGGGGGCTTAAATAGGGATGGGGTCCCTGGTGGCCCAGCTCTTCTGAACAGGACCCCTCTCCCTGATGATCTTCACCGCCCTCTTTGCAGAAATACGCTGCCTCTCCCCCAAGAAACGAAGATGGTGATTTTTTAAAGCCAGTTTTCCCCCAAATCTCTGGAGATGCTGGAGCTGTTGTTTCCATGGAAACCTTCCCACCAACCTCAGGGAAGGAGGAGCTGGGCAGCCGCCCCTGCCCCCACCACCCCCATACCTCCCTGGCTCCAGCCTGCAGGGGGCCCCAAGTTGAAAATAATCCCCCTCCCCCAGATTTTCCCAGCAGGGGCTCCGCTTCGCGGAGGGGAGGGCAGCTGGTTTCGCCTCTGCTGCTCAGGCCTAGACGTGGGATCACTAAAACCCAGGCAAGAGGGAAGCAGGGCTGCAGCTGGGGCAAGCTCTGTCTTCAGTCAGCACCAGCCCCGGAGTGACGGGCCAGGGAAGGGCCCAGGGGCAGGATCTCTCCTTCCCAGGAAGTCTCCAAAGATGCCTGTTTATCTCTGGCCCTGTCCATCTCTGGGGAAGTCCCATTCCTAGTCCCCAGTCCCACCTGATTTCATGAGGGATCATGGCTTCAACTATAAAAACAACAAAACAAAACAGAAAAGCGCGTCTGACCCACTCAAATCAAAAAAGAATTTACTGGGAGGACACATCAAGTAGCTCCTTGCGGCCAGGCGCGGTGGCCACAGCTGTAATCCCAGCACTTTGGGAGGCCGAGGCAGGCAGATCACCTGAGGTCAGGAGTTCGAGACCAGCCTGGCCAACATAGTGAAACCCCATCTCTACTAAAAATACAAAAATTGGCTGGGTGTGGTGGCGTGTGCCTGTAATCCCAGCTGCTTGGGAGGCTGAGATAGGAGAATTGCTTGAACCCGGGATGTGGAGGTTGCAGTGAGCCGAGATTGTACCACTACACTCCAGCCTGGGCAACAGAGGGAGACTCCGACTTGGAAAAAACAAGAAAAAGAAAAGCAGCTCCTTGAATTGATGGGAAGTTGAGAAGCAGGCTTGGAAAACTGGCCAGAAGCAAAATAGGCTGGTTGAAGGGGAGGCAGGCGGTCATGGCTGGAGACTGCCCAGCTAGGGCAGGGGACATTGCCGCCTCTGAACACTGGCCACCTGAGGACACCCAGCTCATCTGGACACTGGCACATTGTGAGCAGTTTGTGACAGTCCCACTTTTGCATACCACTCTCTCCAGGTCAAGATGCTAGGCAGAGGGAGAGTAGGAGGAGTTTTTTGGGAGCTGTTCTGTGTCCTGAGTGTGGTGGTGGTGACACGAGTCTATGCATGTGCTAAACATTCATAAAACAGCCATGCCCAGTGGCTCACACCAGTAATCCCAGCACTTTGGGAGGTCGAGGCAAGAGGATTGCTTGAGCCCAGGAGTTTGAAACCAGCCTGGGCAACACAGTGAGACATCAATTAATTACATCAAAATAATTACATCAATTTTGCTCTGTGTTAATTTTTAAAACAAAAATTTTTCAAACAAAATCCTGGACAAAAGTGCCTTCCTGGCCACGGTGATTTGTGTGCCCACAGACCAGTTGCCAGGTCAGGGAAGGCAGACCCTAGGTGCGATCTCAGCTCACTGCAACCTCCACTTCTGCACCCCTTTGGCTTTCAGAATGAGTTGGGGCTCTGCCATCCAGATTCACCCTGTGGGAAATTCTGCTAAGAGGGAGGGAGTTTGGATACGGGGCAGCCAGCAGATGGGCAAATATCCACTTCCCCCGAGGCGCCTTTGGGTCCTTGGGAGCTTCTGAGGAAATACCCCCCCCACCCTACTGCGATGGCCACCCCTTCAGTCCAACCAGCAGCTCCTGAAGGGGAGGAGCGAGGGCAAGTTTCCTAACCAATGGCCACAGGAGAACATGATCACCATGCTGGAGCAGGTGCACATGCTCAGGCTCTGATACACGTTCACACAGCCCCCCAGCATCAGTCTGGTCGTCAGGAGACCTGAGATTGGGTCTGGACTTTAGCCCTAATGTACTGCATGATCTTGGATAAACCCCTCTCCCCTCTGGGCCAATTGTCTCCTCTGTGGAATGTGGGGCTTCTCGACGGTGTTGTCCAGCTCTGGCACGGTGCACTGAGGCACTACAACAAATTGAACTGGTTCTTAGGAAGCCTGGGTAAGTCCCTACCACTGTCCTGGACTGCAGTGGGTGGGTGAATGACCACATGTCGCAGGGAGAATCCGCAGGTCCTCCGGATGAGGAGCACTCTTACGCCAAAGGAGGAGGCTCAGGCCAAAGTAAGGACACTCCCCCTCCAGAGAGTAGGAGGGCAGCCTGGATGATTCCCCTCCTGTTTGCCAGTGCGTGGATGGGACTCTGGGAGCCTGGGGATGGGAGGTGCAGCATGTTTCCCAGGCCTGGACCCAAAGGGGATTATATCCTCTGAGACCCCAGCCTCCAGGGCAGTGGGGGTCTTGAATCAGGAGTGTTTAACAAGCTCAGCGCTGGGCTTCACACACTCCAACTCTCAGTGTCCAAGCTTGTGGATAATGTCCTCCCTATAAAAATGCAGCTCCTGATTGCTGCAGCTTGTGTGTGGAGCAGCTGGGAGGGAGAGCGTCTCAGACCTGGACGTCCATGAGTGTACATCCGAGCTTCTCTCCCTTCCTCTGAGCCATTGTGTCACCCTGATCCCCCACCACTTTAAGCACCTCTTCCAGCCCTTTCCTTGTCTGAGGAGCTTGCCCTCCCCCTGGCATCAGGTGGGTGAATAGGGGTCTTGAGAAGCGGTGGGGGGAGCCCATACTCCAGCGGGTCTTGGGAGGCTGAAGGCAAGGGGAACAGTGACAGCGTGGCTTTCTGCACAGCCTGAGAGACTGGACCAGATGACAACAGCGAGATGGCTCGGAATCCTGGCAGAGGAGGCAGGGCTGGGGATGCACACACACCTGGGGACCTCTCTCCTACCTTCACATGGCCCTGGGCCCTGCTCTCTCCCTGCCCCCCCTGCCCACCTGGAGCCCTGCTGCCTGGCCTGGGCCAGGATCCCAGAGAGGAAGGAGGGGAGGGAGGGTGGCAGGGGCTCTCCAAGGGGCCTGCCCTACATGGCAGGAGGCGGGCAGAGGAGGGAGGGGAATGTGCCACAGGACAGCATAGGCTACCCTGAACTCATGCACCAAAAAACCATGAGCCTTTCCCGTAATTTTAAAGGTACCCTGTTGACCCGTCCTGTTGCTACGGCTGTATGAGAAAGCCATGAGAAGATGAAACCAAGAGAGGCAACGCCAAGTGTCAGAAAGGGCGCCTTTCTCTGGCCTGCTCTCTCAGCAACCACAGGGCCCATTCTGTTCCATCCCCACCCTGGCTGCTGGGTATCCGGCTCCAGCAGCTCAGGGAGCCTGGGGCCCTCTGCCCTGGGTGTGGCGATGGAGAGTGTGAAACTGGACACCAGGAGCACGGAGAAGGGAGAAGGGGGAAAAGCCCACCGGGAGCCAGCATTTTCCAAGGCCCTTTGTGCTGTCATGGCAGCAGAGGTGGAAGGTCCATCCAAGCTCCTTGGCTGCCCCCAGCTCGTGGGGAGGCACACAGATTAGCAAGACAACCCAGCTAATGCGGTCAGAGAGGGTGAGTACAGGGTCGGCAGGAGGAGGCACGGGCCCCACCAAGGGAGGAAGACGCAGCAGTGAGCCCCAGGGGAGAGGCCAGGGAGAGAGGCAGGAGGGGAGTTCAAGGGGCACCTGGAGGCTAGGAGGGGTGCCAGGGCAGCGTAATTACACCTGTTCAGTGTGGAGCCGCTAGAATTCCTTCTGCTGTGCATCCACCTGCTTTATATGAGTTGATTAGGAGTTTGATTCTTGGCACAAAGTTAGGATGATGAAAATGCGTTCTATGCTATTCAGTCTGGTACTGTTAGCCCATATGTGGGTTCTGAGCACCAGAAATATGGTGAGGATGTTGAGGAGCTGAGCTTCCACCTGTATTACTTTTTTTTTTTTTTTTTTGAGATGGAGTTTCACTCTTGTCACCCAGGCTGGAGTGCAATGGTGTAATCTCGGCTCACTGCAACCTCCGCCTCTGGCGTTCAAGTGATTCTCCTGCCTCAGCTTCCCCAGTAGCTGGAATTACAGGCGTGCATCACCATGCTTACCTAATTTTTGTATTTTCAGTAGAGACAGGGTTTTACCACGTTGGCCAGGCTGATCTTGAACTCCTGACGTCAGGTGATCCAAAGGCCTCGACCTCCTAAAGTGTTGGGATTACAGGCGTGAGCCACCGCGCCCAGCCCACCTGTATTACATTTTAATTAATACAAATGCAAATATAAATAGCCACCAGGGCCTCATGGCTCCTGTGTGGGCAGCAGAGTATGGACACACTGGGATACAGTGGTGATGTTGGGGAGACAGACATTAAACCAATACCCATTGGTCTAGTGTCAGGTAGTGATAATTGCTATGGAGAGAAACTGAGTTAGAGGGATGTTGCCGGCTGCTGTTCTAGAGAGGGTGGTCAAGGAAGGGTCTTGTAAAAAGGTGACCTGTGCAGAGACTTGTGAGCAAGAAGAGGATGTCCCTGGGGCATTCGGGGAGGACACAATGCCTGCAACACTGTGGGAAACGAAGTCCAAGTGGATCCAGGGACCAAAGTCAGTCAGGCCCTGCAGGCATGGAAAGGAGTGTGGGTTTTATGTTATGAAGTGAAGCCCATGGTCATTGCCACAGCTGACAGGACCAGGAATTAGCACCTGAACCTACACTGGTAAACCCAGCTATCTGTTGCACCCGAGCAGCTGCACACCACTGGAGCAGTTCAGGGAGAAAGCCAACAGCATGCTCACTGTATGTCTGGCTGTTTCCTCTTTCTGCTTCCCCTTTCCCACCAGTGAGTCTCTGTGTTCTGCTCATGCCAATTCCCCTTCGCCCTGTCTCTGCCCGCTTCTCTCTGGGCTGGTCTCTCTGAGACTCTGTTCCCCTGGCTGGCATGCCCTCCACCTCCCCTGATGGTTCGGCAGAGATGAAGCGGGCCTGATGCATGGGTGCGGGGCAATGTACTAGTGCAGGGGAGCGGTGGGGCCCAGTCCGGGTGCTGGAGTGAGAAGCATTAAGGCCTTAAAGACCCCTCATTCGTGCCCAGGAGAAAGGCTGTCCCAGCTCTGGGAGAGGGTGATGGAGAAGGCTATGGGAGGGGAGTCCTGTTCTACAGGCAGAGCCAGGATTTGCCCAGGACCCCAGGAACAGGGTAAGCAATGCTCACCATTTCCCAGGTAACCAGGATAGAACGACCCTTCCCAGCTCCTTCCCAGCTCTTTCTTAGCCTCCATCTCAAGGAGACGCAAGGTGCTGGGGCAAAGGGTATGCAGGAGTTTCTGTCTACCCAGTGGGTCTCTGAAGAGAGAAACGGAGGGGTGGCGTGTATCAGTTTCCTTGTTGCAGCTTTCACAAATTACTACAACCCTTGTGGCTTAAAGCAACACACATTTATTCTCTTATAGTTCTAGGAGTCAAGAGTCCAAAATGAATCTTACAAGGGCTGAGAGCAGTGGCTCACTCCTGTAATTCCAGCACTTTGGGAAGCTGAGATGGACGGATTGCTTGAGCCCAGGAATTTGAGACCAGCCTGGGCAACATGGTGAAACTCCATCTCTACATAAAATACAAAAAATTAGCCAGGCGTGGTGGTGCATGCCTGTGGTCCCAGCTACTTGGGAGGCTGAGGTTGCAGTGAACTGAGATTATGCCACAGCACTCCAACCTGGGAAACAGAGTGATATCCTATCTCATAAATAAATCAACCAATACATCTTCTGGGGCTAAAATCAAGGTGTTAGCAGGACTGCATTCCTTTCAGAGGCTCTGGGAGGGGGGTGGGGGAGCCCATTGTTGGCCTCTTCCAGTTTCTAGACGCTGCCAGCATTTTTTGATTTGGGGTGACATTACTCCAATCTCTGCTTCTACCACCACATCTCTGACTCTTCTGCCTCTTCCATTTATGGGGACGCTCGTGATGACACTGGCCCACCCCAATAACCCAGGATAATCTCTCCCTATCAAGATCCTTAATTTAATCATATCTACAATGTTCCGTTTCCCAATAAGACAGCATACACAGGCTGCAGGGACCAGGATGTGGACCTCTTGATGGGGGCTGTATTCTGCCTATCACGGGGGTTCCACACAGGGTAAACTGCTGCAGCCCCGTGAGGACAGAACCCTGTCTTTTCTCACTGCTGTTCCTGCCTCTAGAGCTTGGGCAGAGTCACAGGATTACACGGGCTCTGGAGCCCCCTGCATTCATTCCTGGCTCTGCCTCTTCCTAGTGGTGATCCCCGGCAAGTCACTTAACCCATCTGTGCCTCAGTTTCTTTGGTGTAAAATGGGGATAATAACAGTACTACCCTCAAAGGTTTTTGATAAGGATTCAAAGAGTTAATTCATGTAAGGTGCAGAGCAGCACGCCTGGCACGTTCATAAGGGCTCCGGATGGAATGTGCAGTGCCCAGCACATGGTGAGCATCATTACGATTGCAGCTCCTTCTCTAATGCTTCCCATGGGCCCAGCCCTGGGATAGGCCTGTGTCAACTACCAAAGAAGGTGGGACATTGCTTGTGCTCCAGGAATTCAGACTTGCATCAGGAATACAAAGGCTCGGCCGGGCGTGTGGCTCGCGCCTATAATCCCAGCACTTTGGGAGGCCAAGGTGGGTCTATCACTGGAGGCCGGGAGTTTGAGACCAGCCTGGCCAATGTGGTGAAACCTTCATGTTTACTAAAAATACAAAAATTAGCCGGGCATGGTGGGACACGCCTGTAATCCCAGCTACTCTGTAGGCTGAGGTGAGAGAATCACTTAAACTTGGGAGGTAGAGGTTGAAGTGAGCCGAGATCATGCCACTGCACTCCAGCCTGGGCAACAGAGGGAGAAACTCTGTCTATAAAATAAAATAAAATAAAATAAAATAAAGGTTTATAGAAACATAGAACTTTACTTTTTCTGGAAGGACTTCTAAAAATTATTTCACAAATGTTTATGATCTTACATTTTCTTCACGATGCATCTGTGATTGTCACTGGTGCAATCTGCCAAGCCCCTCCAGCTCGCCGCCTTCTGGGCGGGTGGCAGAGTTGCACTCGCTGCCTCCATGTGGGTGGGCCAGGTTCTAGGACTGGTCCTGGCCAATGAGTTGTGAGCACCATGAAAGTGTCACTTTCAGGCCGTAGCATTTAATTCCCAGTGAGAGAGAGACCTTCCAGTGTCCTCTCTTTCCCTCTGTCACGGGGTCTCTGCCAGCCAGCGCTCTGAGTGACTGCCATGAGCACAGCCTCCTGCTGATCCACGACGAACATAGAGAGTAAGAATTAAATTGAGCTGTCTTACGGCCCTGAAATTTAGGAGTTGCTTGTCACCTCAGCATAACCTAGCCTCTCCCTGACCGATTCAGCAACTAAACTGGTTTACAGAGGAAAAAATGCAATCAACACCATCACACTATTATTGATGACTCACCATTCAATCACCATCTGTGTACCAATCTGTAACTTAAATAGTTGCGATCCACATGAACATCCACTTTTGTGCCTACTTTTCCACTTAACGTTTTTTTCCCTGTGTGTTTCTATCAGTTAGAACTTGATTTGGCAATTAACAGCAGAAAATCCAAATTAACAATGACTTAAACACCCAGGGTTACTTTAATCCCTCAAGTAAAAAGTTCAGAAGTAGGCAGTCCAGGGCTGACACGGTGACCCGGTGATAATGAATCAGGTTCCTTCTTTCATGTGACTCTGCCGTGCACAGCCGTTGCCTTCCTCCAAATGGCCCAAGGTGGCTGCTGAGACTCAGACGATCACATCTGCATTCCAGCCAGCAGGAAAGAAGAAGGCTCCAGGAGGGGCATGCTCCTCTCTGTAATGACACATGTCACAGATGACTGTTCTGCATATATCCCTTTGGCCAGAACTTGGTCACAAGGCCACACCTAATTGCAAGGGAGGCTGGGAAATGGAATATCTCTTCTGGGCAGCCATGTACCCTGCTGACGTTTTTTCTAAGGGAAGAAGAGAGATGGATCCAGGGAGGCAACTGGCAGTTGCTGCCACAGTGTGAGCTATTATTCCTTCACATATAAATTCCATGGCTTAATGACCAGTTTGGACCTTTCTAATTTTTTTCACATTCCAGATAATCATATTAGTGCAAATTGCTTTTCTCCATTTGTGTTATTTTTTTGAGATTTATTTCCAAATGTGTGATAACCCGCCAAGCTGAAGGGCATGACTCGTTCCTCTCCGGCAGTAGCTGCTGTTACATTTTGCTATAGCCCAAACAATAGAGCTGTGGAGAAATTAGGAGCCAATGTTCCCGTTTCCTCCCAACCAGGCCAACATTGGCTCATACTATTTTAATCTCTTTTAATTAATTTTACACGTGTGTTGTTTAAGGATGTTTTCGTTTTCATGTTATTCATTGGCAGTCAGCTGAGATTTGGGCCTAGGGCTGGTTTCCAATCTATATTTTCTCACATGTTAACTTTTTTTTTCCAACTGGAAGGAAATCTTTAATGCCCGTTTTAGAGCTGAGAAAACTGAGGCCCTAAGGATGAAGTCACATGCAGTTATGGCAGAGCCAGTACTGCACCCTAGCTTAGACTCCTAGCCCAGTGCTCCTACAAACAGCCTGTTTAAAGGATAAAGGAGGTATATGATGGAGGCTGAAATGCAGTGAGAAAGCACTGGATGGGAAACTGTGGGCCTCCTTAGGTGAGGTTTGTTCTGACTAATTAGCCCCCATGGCTTTGTGCAAGCTGCTTCCTCTCCCTGGGCCTCACTTTCCCCAGATGCAGAGTAGGAAGGGCGGAGCAGACCCTCTCCAAGACCCTTCCAGCTCTTGATGGAAAGTACAATAATCAGTGCTAGGACAACTGAGGAGGACGGGGTAGGAAGGTGGGGAAGACAGGGGAGATCCGTGGGGCCTAGGGAAGGTGGCAGAGGTCAGGGATGGGGGTCTGGAGAAGGCAAGCTGGAGCCAGGGTCTCGTCTGCCTGCCTGTGTTTGCACTGTGCTGTCACTGTGTCTGTCTTGAGTTTGGGCTGAGGGTAAACATGCACAGTCTATTCTGGGTGTGCTGGTGAGCACTGAGTATTAGGATGAGGCAGGGTCACTCTTACCCCAGGGAGGTGGGGTATGGCCGGAGGTGCTTCTCCTGCGGTGACAGGGAGAGTGGAGGAATCTGGGGCCCAGGAGAGGAGGCCTCCTCAGGCCTGCTACTAGAAGACCTGGCCCCCCGCCCGTTCTCACTTCTCACAGGAAAGAGTGTTGCCCTGACGCTCCTATGGTCTCTTCTCAACACAGCAGCTACAGAGATTTCTACAAAACATAAGTGAGGTCATGTCATGTCCCTCCTCTGCTCAGCACGGCTGCTCATTTCACTCGGAGTAAAGGTGCAAGGCCTCGCCATGGACTACCAGCTGCCTACAATCTGGCCCCTCGTGATCTCCCTGACTTTCCATCCTGCCACTCTCCCCTGGTTCACTCCACTCCCGCTGCCCTGGCCTCCCTGACGACTCCTCGAATCCGGGGCACTCTCCTACCCCAGGGCCTTTGCTCTGGCTGCTGCCTCTGCCTGGAGCGCTCTTCCCCCAGGCATCTGCAGAGCTGACTCCCTCACCTCCTTCAGGTCTTCGCTCCACTGTCGCCCACTACGGCACTATTTAAAGCTGTCATGCCGCCCCCGCCAGCACTTCCCACCCTCCACCCCTGCGCTATTGTCAATAGCACTCACGCCCTTTAACATACTATCGAATTTGATTATTTCCTTTGTCCTGTCAGCTTTCCTCTACTAAAATGTGAGCTCCATGAGGCAGAGATATTGGTCCCTTTTGTTTCCTGACACACAGTAAGTGCACAGGCATATTCATCGAAGGAATGAATGAATCTAGTCCAGCCCCTCATTTCACACAGTGGAGGCAGTGTCCTTGAGCCACACAGAAAAAGTTAGCAGCAGGAGCCAGGAGCAGACCAAACACCTCTAGACACACAGTCCAGTGCTCCTTAAGCCCCCCACAGGTTTGGTAAAGCTGAGTGTGGCAGACAGCGTTGGGGCTCCACTGAGATCTCTGCCAATCACTTTTTTTTTTTTTAGATGGAGTCTTGCTCTTGTTGCCCAGGCTGGAATGCAATGGCACAATCTCAGCTCACTGCAACCTCCGCCTCACAGGTTCAAGTGA
Source organism: Macaca thibetana thibetana (assembly GCF_024542745.1). Lineage (NCBI taxonomy): Eukaryota > Metazoa > Chordata > Mammalia > Primates > Cercopithecidae > Macaca > Macaca thibetana. The sequence goes on along the minus strand of NC_065581.1, from coordinate 38,424,272 downwards.
GCCTCCTGTCTCAGCCTCCTGAGTAGCTGGGATTACAAGCATAAGCAGTTACTCCTGGCTAACTTTTTATGTTTTAGTAGAGACGAAGTTTCACCATGTTGCCCAGGCTGGTCTTGAACTCCTGAGCTCAGACAATCCACCTGCCTTGGCCTCCCAAAGGGCTTGGATTACAGGTGTGAGCCACTGTGCCCGGCCTCCAATCCCTTTAAGTGGTTTGTGTGCTCACCTCTAGCTTCAGGGGGTTTTGTGGCTGACATGTGGCACTGTTACCTTTTCCAGCCCAAGTTTCCCTTGGGCTCTTGGAGCCAGCTGCCTCACCTGTAAGGCGAGCTGGAAACGTCTGAGAATTGGCATTCCTTCCCCTCCAGTCACTTCCAGGCAACCTGTAGGCAGGCACTGGTAGGGGAGTAAAAAGATCAGCAACAGTAGCGTGAAGCAGGACCAATGCCGAGGTGTGATTTACCTTCCAGACATCCCTGTGGAGTCAGGCTGAGGTTAGGACCTTACCTGCAATCTCCCCTTGCGTGACTTCTTCCTCTTTCCTATGCTGCTTTACCCCCTCTCTTGCCAGATTCTCAAGGGTGCATTCCAGTAATATATCATATGTGAATATAAATGATATATATGGCAGGGTCAGCTTCTGGAAGAACCCAACTGAAGATATGAGCTTCTGTGCTCATCTGGGATAGACCTGTGAACCAGTGAGGCACAGGAGAAACACCACAAGCTTTAGAGACACATCCGAGCTAGCCCCTGCCCTACTGCAAGACCTCGGGAAAAATCCTCAGCTCTCTCTGAGCACAATTTCTCCTCCTGGAGAAATGGTATGAATTATATCTTTCTACAGAATTGCTGCAGGGATTAAATGAGACGAAAGATGAGAAGCAACCTGTGCAACAGCCAGCACACAGTAGTGATACGAGAAACGTTAGTTCCATCTCAGTCTCCAGGCTGCGGGCCGTTTGTGACCCCTCTCACCTATCTGGATACAGTTTGGGCCCCCAGATCCCTCCTGAGCAGCTGAGCAGACGCCGCATAGCTTTGAGTGTGATGAGTCAGAAATGTGTCATTTAAGCTTCAGGGAGTGCCCAGGACATAAAGGAGGGGCATTCTGAGGCCATCGGGACATCTCCTAGAGGGCAATAGGATGAGGCTTAGGGTGAATGAGACTGGGAGGAAGGGTGGAAGCAAAACACACACACACACTTGAACATGCACACACATGCACACACACATACATGCCCATAAGTGTGCACATATGCGTACACACGAACATGCATGTGCACATGGACACACATGAACAGGCACACATGCACGCACATGAATGTGCACACATGTGTGCACGCGTGCGCGCACATGTACACACACGTGTGTGCACACACGCACACAGGCGCGCACACACAAACGCCCCATGGTTCCTGCACCTTTACCTACCAGCAGCTGAATGGCACCGCCCGGTGAGGAAACACTGACAATCACTTCCAGGTTGGGAAAGTGGTTCCTCAGCCGGGCAGGCAGCCTTCATGTGCCTGGTGGAGCCCGGGTGGGGCTGGAAGTTGTCAGGGAAGGAACACAGCCCTTGTTTGGCCCCTTCTCCAGCCTCAGCCTGGCCCAGCCCTGCTTTTCTGATCCCCACACGTGCTCCTCCTTTGCAGAGGTGAGACCCAGAAAACAGACAAAGGAGAAGGAGTGTGGTCACTATCCCCAACAGGCCCAAATCTAGGCTATCTTCCTTCTCCCACACCCTACCCATGTGTGGAATATTCCTTCCCATTCTCACCCTGTGAGGCCCTGAGTGACACAATGGCCCCCACAGGGACAGGGCTGAGACCCAGGAGCCCTGGAAGCTTTGCTCTGGTCATTCCACCCCTACCCCTTCTCTGTGCTCATATCTACAGCCCTGTCCCCACAACCTCACTCCTGCACCAAATTTGTGTCCAGGCTTTCTTACAAGCCCAGCCACTCCCCAGAAGCAACGGGCAAGTTTATCTTCATTTCTTTTGAACCCTAAGTACAATGGATCCTATTCTAGAGCTAAAATTGTATTACTCATCAGATCCAACCCTCCCAGAATGTTTTGTAAATACGACAACAGAAGCACAGAGGGGGAAAGTCGCTTTTTCAGGTCCCATGGTGAGTTAGTGGCAGAGCCTGAACAAAGTCCTGACTGCCGTTCTATTTTATCTTGTCACCACAAGCACATCTGTTATAAGATAGGCCAGAGACACCCATCCTGCCCGTGGTGAGGCCTCGACACAGCCTTTCCAGGTGTCTCTTCTCCTGAAAGGAAGCAAGGCGGGTGAGAGTGTGGGCCCTGGGGAGCTGTCCTCTGTCTGGCTAACAGTGCTTTTCAGTGGCTGGCGGAAACCTGAGGGAAGAAAGAGATTATTATAAAGTGCCTGTCATATGTTGGCATTGTGCACCTACCAAGATATTAAAATGGAGGTTCCAAAGTCATTGACATGCAGTAGAGGTGAAATTTCAAAGTCAGATCTTACACACAGAATTTACCAGGGAAATGTTCAAGAACCAGGTGCTTAACTCGGAGCACCCTCAGTCAAGCCACAGAAATATAAAGAGGGTGGATAGCGGAAAAGAGAGGACGGGTGAAAAGATTACTCTAGAGAGAGTCCTTGCTATGCCGTGGATCCCATCTCACACCCACCAACATGCCTGTAATAAAAAAGACAGATCGTAACAAGCGTTGATGAGGAAGGGGAGGAATTGGAACCCTCATATGCGGCAGAGGAAAACTATCTGGCAGCTCCTCAGAAAGTAAGTTACCCAGGAGCTCTACTCCTGTGTGAATACCCAAGAGAAATGAAAATATGTGTCCACACAAAAACTTGTACATGAGTGTTCACAGCAGCATGAAGTCACCGTATTCTAAAAGTGGAAACAACTCAAAAGTCCATCACTGATGAGTGGATAACAAAATGAGATCTATTCATACCATGGATCATTCGGCCACAAAAAGGAATGATGTACTGATACATGCTGCAGCATGGATGAACCTTGAAAACACCATATGCATCAAAAATTAAACATTAAGTGGAAGAAGCCAGTTACAGGCTGGGCGCGGTGGCTCACGCCTGTAATCCCGGCACTTTGGGAGGCCAAGGTGGGCGGATCATGAGGTCAGGAGATCGAGACCATCCCGGCTAGCACAGTGAAACCTTGTCTCTACTAAACATACAAAAAAATTAGCCGGGCATGGTGGCGGGCACCTGTAGTCCCAGCTACTTGGGAGGCTGAGGCAGGAGAATGGGGTGAACCCAGGAGGCGGAGCTTGCAGTGAGCCAAGATCGCGCCACTGCACTCCAGCCTGGGCAAGACTCCATCTAAAAAAAAAAAAAAGAAATTAGCTGCGTGTGGTGGTGCGTGCCTGTAATCCCAGCCACTGGGGAGGCTGAGGCAGGAGAATCGTGTGAACCCAGGAGGTGGAGGTTGCAGTGAGCCAAGATCGAGCCATTGCACTCCAGCCTGTGTGACAGAGCGAGATTTCCTCTCAAAAAAAAAAAAAAAAAGAAGCCAGTCACAAACATCAACATATTGTTTGATTCTGTTTCTTTTTTTTTTTTCTTTTTCTTTTTTTTTTGAGACGGAGTTTAACTCTTGTTGCCCAGGCTGCAGTGCAATGGCATGATCTCGGCTCACCGCAACCTCCGCCTCCTGGGTTCAAGTGATTCTCCTGCCTCAGCCTCCCGAGTAGCTGGGATTACAGGCACCTGCCACCATACCCAGCTAATTTTGTATTTTTGGTAGAGACGGGGTTTCTCCATGTTGGTCAGGCTGGTCTCGAACTCCCGGCTTCAGGTGATCCGCCCACCTCGGCCTCCCAAAGTGCTGAGATTACAGGCCTGAGCCACCAATTCTGTTTGTATGAAAAGTCCAGAGAAGGTAAATCTCTAAAGACAGAGAGTAGCTGAATGAATAGCCTAGGGCCAGCGAGTGGTGGGGGGTGGGGGGATGGGGAGGGACTACTAATGCGTATAGAGTTTCTTTTTTTTTTTTTTTTTTTTTTTTTTTTTTTTTTTTTTTTTTTTTGAGGCGGAGTCTCGCTCTGTCTCCCAGGCTGGAGTGCAGTGGCGCGATCTCGGCTCACTGCAAGCCCCGCCTCCCGGGTTCCCGCCATTCTCCTGCCTCAGCCTCCCGAGTAGCTGGGACTACAGGCGCCGCCACCACGCCCGGCTAATTTTTTTGTATTTTTAGTGGAGACGGGGTTTCATTGTGTTAGCCAGGATGGTCTCGATCTCCTGACCTCGTGATCCGCCCGTCTCGGCCTCCCAAAGTGCTGGGATTACAGGCTTGAGCCACCGCGCCCGGCCTAGAGTTTCTTTTTGGGGTGATGAAAATGTTTTAAAACTGATTGTAGTAGTGGTTGCATGACTCTTCGAATATACTAAAAGAACACCAAATTGCGCATTTTAAAATGGCAAAGTTTATGGTATGTGAATTATATCTCAACAAAGCTGGGATTTTTGTTTTGTTTTGTTTTTTTGTTTTTGTTTTTGTTTTGTTTTAAGTGACTGCAGAATCATCACACACCCGGGAGAGAGTAGAACAGTCTTGGGCCTGCTGATGTTTCCAGTTAGGTCAGGAAAAGACAATCCCCACTGAACAAATTTAAAAGAGACCATTGGACACAATTTTTCAAAATTGCACTGCCGTTCATCACACCCCTTCGATACACAATGTCTTATTTAAGGGTGCTTGTCCAACCAGTGACTGAGTGCTGGCAGGTTCCGGTTTTGAAAAGACTTGACAGGCTGTAGTATAAAAAGACAAAAAAGATTGGGAAAAAAGTAATCTTGTGTTCAATATCTGCATACATTCGGAAAAAGAGCCAGGCATGGTGGCGCGCGCCTGCACACCCAGCTACTTGGGGGCTGAGGCGGGAAGATCGCTGGAGCCCAGGGGTTTGAGGATGCAGTAAGCTATGATTATGCTGCTGCATCCCAGCCTGGGTGACAGAGCAAGACCCTGACACAAAAACAAACAAAAAGTGGAAAAACAGAAACAAAAAGGGGTGAGGATGTAAGGTGCAACACAATTTTGTGTGAAAAAGACCTGATTTGAATTGATCATAAATTCGATGTTGCTAACCATTTGATATGATAGCCATAAAAACTTGCTCTATGTTAGATTATATTAAAATAAATAAAACTGCTGGACCAAAGGAGGCGATAGTCCCTATGTGGTAAGAACCCAGCTCACACATTGTGTTTTGTTCTGGGCATCATATAAGAAGTACCTGGCAGGCCGGGCGTGGTGGCTCATGCCTGTAATCCTAGCACTTTGGGAGGCTGAGGCAGGCAGATTGCTTTAGCCCAGGAGTTCAAGACCAGCCTGGGCAACATGGGGGAAACCCTGTCTCTACAAAAAATACAACAATTAGCTGGGTGTGGTGGCCCAGGCCTGTAGTCCCAGCTACTTGGGAGGCTGAGGTGGGAGGATCACCTGAGCCCAGGAGGTTGAGGCTGCAGTAAGCTGCGATCGTGCCACTGCACTCCTGCCTGGGCGACAGACTGAGACCCTGACTCAAAAAAAAATAAAGAAAGGAAAGAAACAGAAGGGAATCATTCCCAGAAGTCTCCCTGTCTCCAGCAGTGTTCCCCTCTGCATCCCATTGGCTGGAACTGGATCACATGCCCACCCCTGAACCAATCACTAGTAAAGGTCGACAGGATTACCTTGATTGGTTTAAGCCAATAGCGTTTCATCTCTTGAGGCCAGAGCATTGATCCTCTTCATAGAGCATGCTAAGGCAGAAGGAGGGATGGCGTTAGGTTGGTAACTAGGTAGGTAATCAGCTACATCAGCCACATGTTTTGTTCCTTTCCTCCAGAAAGTTCTGGGCATCTCACAGGAACCGAGGGATGTCCTGCAGCTGTGCTCAGGACATTAGAACCAGCGGAGGCCCTGGGTGGGCAACAGCTCCGCTCGTCCACCAGCTTCTCTGCACCGCGTGACCTCCCCTTTCAGGCCAAGCATTGCTTCTCTCCACTCTGCCTACTCATGGCCTCTCCTCCCCAAGCTTCAGCGTCTCCAGCCCTCCTCAGCCTGTGTCAGGATAAAGCCTCCCACCATCAGCAACTTTCCTCTGAAATCCTTCATTCAAACTCTCAAAAGAGGAAACCCAATTGCCTGGTCTATGTGCTCGGGTCACAGGTCTGAACTGGCTGTCTTGGGGTCAGGGGCCACCCTCCCTCTGGCAGCTGAGGCTGGGAGGTGCGACGGTGAGCACAGAGGGTGCAAGGGCAGCAGGGGCTGGATGGGGGTGGGAGGACGTTTTTATGAGGACCAATGCAAGGTCAGGGAAGGGCAAATGAAGCCGGGCACTGTGATGGGACAGAATTGACCCAGATATGAATATCAACATAATGAAAGCAGGATGCTATGGTCTGAATGTCTACATGCCCCCCTAAATTGACATGTTGAGAGCTAATCCCCAGAGTGATAGCGTTAGAAGTGGTGGGGGGGTCTTTGGGAGGTGATTAGCTCATGAGAGCAGAGCGCTCATGAATGGGATTATTATCCTTATAAAAGAGACCCCAGAGAGCTAGCTAGCCCTTTTTTCCAGTTGGGAACATAGCTAGAAGGTGCCATCTATGAGGAAGAGGGCCCTCACCAGACAGCAAATTTGCTGGCGCCTTGATCTTGAACTTCCCAGCATCCAAGACTGTGAGAAATAAATTTCTGTTGCGTATTGAGCTACCCAGTTTATGGGGTTTTTATTATAGCAGCCTTACAGACTAAGCCACGGGGTGTGTTCACGCATTTGAAGGACGGTAATTCAGTGCAAGATTGAGGCGAAACCTCTCCTGACTGGCATCTTTGTGGTGCCCCATGGGCTGGCACTGAAGACAAGAGGCCCTTCTATCCTCCTTTCCCTCGGACAGGCTCAGGAACCACCACTAGTACAAAGTGCATTCTGGATGGGGGTGTAGTGGGTGCTCTTGGGCTCGCCCACACCCCCTTACCAGGCCCCAAAATCGGCATCTGCTGCTAACAGCTCACAGTGACCCCCTTTTCTGGAGAACTGCTCTCAGCCACCTTGCCCTGATGCCGGAGAGGCTCCACTCCTCTCCCACCCGGGCTCCTGGCAGCCGGTGACTGCCTGATGCTGGGATAAGAAGCCGCCCTCTTGCCTCCAGGGGCTGACTCTGTGATGCTGTCCATGGTCCAGAGGCTCCCGCTGGCTCAGGCCTCGTCCTCACCCAGCTTGGCCCCCAGCCTATCCCGACCCCTTCACTCTTACACAATAAGAGGCACACTAAGAGACAATAAGTCACTTGCAAAGAGTTCCCGTGTCAGGCTCTGCTCGAAGGGAGAAGTTAGACAAGGTGACATCTAAGACTTGTCCACTCTGAGATTCAGGAGCCTGGGATTCTCTTCCATCTCACAGGAGCTCTCCAGGGGCAAGCACGGGGAGGGCAGGAACCCATCTCCTCCATCTTCCTGGTTCGTCAGTCACTCCGTAGACATTCTTAGAGCACTCACAATGTGCTGGGCTCAGTAAAGAGTTAAGAGGCACAAGACACGGCCTCTGATTTCGGAGGCTTAAAGATGTTTAGTGAGGCAAGTGGAGCTTATAAAAAGGGAAGCAAGCAGCATACACGAAGGCCCGGAGCTGGCCCAAGCAGGCGGGAGGAAACGCAGCAGTCAGGAAGGGCTCCCAGGAGAGCTGCGAGTTGAGTGCACAGGACCTCAGAGAGGATTAAAACTTCGACAAAGGAGGAATGATCGAGAGCTTGGCTGGCCCAATGCGTGGGCCATCTGGTCAAAGAGGAACTCTCTGTAGAGAAGCAAGGGAGATAAGGTGGAGGCGGCAGGTTGCTGCCTGGGGGTACCAGGAGGGACAAGAGTGGAGGATGAGATCAAGGTTCGGAGCCAGAGTGATTGGGAGATGGAAGCTCAGAACGGGGAGCCCCTGGGTCTTGTCCATTTGTCATCTCCACTTCCTTCCCCCAGAAAGCCTTGCACAGTGCTGGGCACGTAGTAGGTGTTTTATGTTTGCTGAACAGGACTCCTACCCATAGGGGCCCCCTTGTCCTCCGTCTCTTCCCTGGATCCAGGCTCCTCTGAGCAGGAGCAGGGGCTGTGGAATGGGAATGGGGTAGTGGGTGGAGCCTTCTAGGTCAGCATGACCTGGTCCCCAGAGGATCTGGAAAAGAGCAGGCCCTCCCTCTCCATCCCCGCAGGGATTTAATTAGGAGAGCTAATTAGTGGACCGGGAGCAGGAGATGGAGGCACTGGCGCCTGTGTGCAGGAGCGTGCTAGCTGAGGATAATTTCAGGCTCACTTTCCACAGGGAATGAAGCTGTGGGGAGGGGCTGCGGTGAGTAGGACAACAGCCAGGGCCCCCACGCTGGGCTGGCTCTGCCCCTCCACCAGTGCCAGCAGACTGGGCCCCCAGGGGCACACCCACACTGACATCCATGCTTGCACGCTCACCCTCACAGTCACACACTCACGCACATGCACACATTTATACGTGTACCCAATTCATACACTTCCACTCTCACACCTTTACACATAGTCACACACTCACACAGATATCCACATACAACCACATCACCCAGTTACACGCTCACATACACACCCACAGTCACAGACACATTCACACACTCCTATGCCTGCATTCACACACACGCTCACAATGACTCACATCCATACACTTACACACTCATACACAGGGTCAGTGGCGAACTCACACACTAGCCTACATGCTCACACATATACTCACACACTCACATATGTTCACACACACACTGACATATGCAAGCGTGTGCGGGGGCAGCCGTTTTGAACTGCAGGGCTCCACACCCACGCCGATCCCTCTTAACTGTCCTAGAATGCTCGTCTCAGCTCTACTCCAGGGCCATGAACAGAGCCTTGCCCCCTGCACCATACAAACCCCAGCCCTCTGCTCTCACCCTCAGCCCCTCCACAATATCCTCTCCCACCCTGTGGCTTTTTTCAAAGGAAAAGAAACTTCTCAAAGTGGATGCCACAGTCTCCCTTGCTTCTGTGGCCAGCACATCCCAGCAGAGGGAAGTCCTTCCTGCCAGCTACCATCAGGCCAGTCCAGTTCTCCAGAACAGAGAATGTTCTCACCTGACAGCACAGGCCCCAGAAGAGCCCCATAGCCACACTCTGGGGCCTTAGATCTAGGTGACTCTAAGTGACCTTGGGCAAGTTACCAAACCTCTCTGAGCCTCAGTCTTCTTGTCCGTAAAATGAGCATAACGATGGTTCCAGGCTGTGTGAGGAATATGTGAAGTTATATGTGTAAGCTGTTTAGCACAGAGCCCAGTGTGCATATGGGCTCAGTAAGTTCAACGCTTATCATCCTGGGGGCCAAACCCAGCAGTCCCAGCTCCCACTCCCCAGCCAGGACTCAGTTTTGCCCTCTGGACCTGGCTCCCTCTTCCCTGCTTTCCTCATCTCAGAATAAGAAGACAGGTTATTAGTACAAATTTGATCAAAATGACACATGGATTAGCATGTACGCTGCAAAGTCTAATTCTGTTTACTGTTCTAGGGGAGCATGCAATTATTACAGGAGCTGGGACAGAGTGTTTTTAATAACATTTCTTGTTAAGATTTAATTACAGGAAATTGTATTTTCTTAATCACTGAAAACTCAACTGGCTAGGAAAAGAATCGTGATAATTTTGTTTGCAGTTTATTAAATCCTTAGGATATTCTTTCTCTTACATTTGCTTTTATTATATGCTGCTGCTAAGTGCTTTTTAACCCTTGGAGCTGTGAAGAGGGAGGCCTGCCAGTCCCTGCCTCTCCTGTCCCAGGCCGTTCACTCCTGGCAAACTCAGATGCCAATAACCCCAGAAACCAAGGTAACTTAGGAAGCGCAATTGTTTGGTTTCCTGTCCAGTAGGAAGAACAGGTGTGTTCTTCTCCTTGTCTGAAGTTAGTGGGCTGAGAAACCATCCCCAGAATACCTGGCCCTCACTCAGCCTCCCCTGGAAACACAGCCCTGAGGTGTCCCCTTGCCCAGAACCTTCGAGGAAAGTTGCAAAAGTGACAGCATCTTTCTCAGGCCCATTCCGGAGTCTGGAGCTAAGGGCAGTGGCCTGAGGATAAGGTGGCACTGCTGCAGCTATCTGACCCCTGCCGGGTCTCTTTTGGACAGGGCAGAACTGTGAGTGAAGTTTCCGCCCTGTATCTGGCCTCATACAAGGCCTCTGTCCTGCTAGCTGTTGTGCTAAGAACTGGGATACAGAAATGGACACGACAGAGCCAGTGTGTCCCAAGGCCCTTCTGCTGTTGTGCGAGCATGAGCAGGGTATGGGGAGACAAGGGGGCCGTGGAGAGAGGTTTCCACTCAGGAAACGGGATGTGGGAAAACCAGAGGCACAAAGGAGCCAGAGTCTAACAGTTCCTCCAGGAAACTGTGCTTAGGGGAAACGATACAATATCACCAACAACATGAGGAGTGATGCTTATAAAAGCAACGCGAGACACCAACCCCACAAGGGATTTTGCTGCCATGGCTAAGAAAGAATTCCTCAGTCAAAGGAAAGCATTTCTGACTGCAAATTTCTGTGATCCCAGAAGTGCATGCGTGCATGAGCGCTCACACAAGTGTGTGTGTGTGTGTGTGCATGTGCACAGGGTGGTGGGGGCCTTCTTGGCCTCAGTCTACAGCTCCATCTCCATCTTTACCTGGCCCCACCACTCGCTAAGCCTGGACCATCTCCACACAGTCCCTGCAGCCACAGGCAGCCTTTCCTCCAGAGAGCACCACCTTTTCGGTCAACAAGTTCCACTTGTGTCTCTCCTGCTGCAAATCAAACTCAGGTCCTCTTGATCTTTTGGGAGGTGGGGGAAGAGGGACAATGAGATAATGAATGGAATTCTCAGCAAAACAGCCTCATCTGACACATCTCTGGGTCTTTCCACTCTCTTTTCAGCTGTGAGCCCCCAGCTCTCTTAACCATCCCCCAGTGGCCTCTCTGTTCCCTCCATGTCCCTTTGGTCTCTTTGTTCTCTGGGGCTGGGGAAAGCAGGCCTGACAGCGTTAACCCCGATGGCAGAGTGCAGGACATCAAAGAGGCTGCAAGAGAGGTGATGGATAATAGATAGGTGGAAGCATGAATGATACATATGCAGATAAATGATGGATAATGGGACCTGCATGATGTATAGGCGGCTGCCAGAGTAATAGATGGGCAGATACATATAGATTGATGGAGGGAGACAGTTTCAGAGACAACAAACACAGGGGCAGCTGGAAGGACTGATTCCAGAGTTCTGATAGATGTGTCGCTGCTAAATAGGCAAGGAGAGGAGAGGCAGGACAGGCACCTAATGAGATAAGACAGTGGGATGTACACCAAGAGGGGTTCCTAGGCACAAGGGGCTAGAGGAAAGGTAACCATCAATGGATGGACATCCAGAGCCTTCCACTGACCACTAACAGTGTCCCTGGTAGGTGGCAGGATGGAGGGGGTGAGCTGAAGGAGCCCCGGTGCGTAGATGGGTGATGGATGTGTGGAGAGATGAGGAATGGCTGGGCCTGTTCCTCATCGGGGTCCTCCCTTCCCTGACCTCTCTCTGCCCAGGGCTGGGCTTCCTGGGTGCTGCCGGGGCAGTGGCGGGCTGCTCCGATGGTGGCCGCACGGGGGCGCCCACGGCCGGGGCACGGCGCAGAGGGGCGAGGAGGGGGTGCGCGCTGCCGCCCGTCCGGCACCCATCTAGAGTGTGTTTCCATGACAGCGGAGCCCACGTGACCCCTCCCCACTCCCCTTCTCTCTTTCCCTTCCTAAAGTCCCTGGTTGAAAACTGCTCCCCAAGGAAGGGCAGAATAAAGGCTTCTTGCTGGGCTGCTTTGCCTAGCATCGGAGCAAGTCTTTGAAGCCCAGCCGCCTCCCAGAGCTGCCGGAGCCAGTGTGCGCCTTCTCTGTCACTCCCTCTGCTTGTCCCTCTTGCCCTGTTTTAAATCGTTTGCTTCTCACCACCCACCGCCCCCAGTCCTCAGGGTCGTCCTGACGCCAGCTCTTCTCCAGAGCCAGCTGGTATGGAGCGGAGAGACGGGGAGGGAAGCTATTGTTCTGGAAAGGACAAAGCTAACTCCTGGAAGCATAGGGGCTGGGCGGGATGGGGGGTGCTGGAGCAGATAAGACCCTCTCACAGAGGAAGCTGCTGCTGCTTCCAGCAGCCCTCCAAGGGACCTGCCCAGCCCAGCTGGGGTGAGGGGCCTGTCACAGCCTGACACAGCTCGGCAGCCCCTCCCCAGCCCCCTGCCGTGGGCAGATGCACTCCTGCCTCAGCTCCAACTCAGCTCCATCTCCCAGGCAGGTGGCGCACAGCTGCAGAGGAGACAGCAGGCGCAGAAGCCCTGGCAGCAGCAGCCTCAGGGAGGGCTGGGGTCTGGAGGTGGAGCTGTCCCGACAGGAACAAAAGACTTCTTGCCTAAGCCCAAGGTTGCATTGTGTCCACTGGAAGCCAGATGCACACTCAAGCCCTCCAGAGGAGACAGGGGCTGCTGCCTCAGAGATTTGCCTTCACAGTTCTTTTCAGTAACCACTTATTACCCTACCCCAGGGCCTCTGGAAACGGAAAACCTTGTAGAACCTTATCCAGAGAGCCCAGCCAGAGAGGCACAGAGAGGTGAAGTGACCAGCTCAGCACACCACAGTCTGGCAGCTGCAAGGCTGTAGCCACCGTCAGACCCAGGGGATTCTCAGTCCTGAAGAGTTGGGGAAAACAGCAAGGAAGGAGGAACGCAAGGCATGCCGACAAGGTTCCTGGCGGGAGGGGGTGTTTTTTAGGTACTGGTTTCCCCTCCAAACAATGGCCAAGTCCCGTCCTCTGCTTCACATACCAGATTCCCCTTGAGATTGAAAACAAACAGGGCCGGGCGCGGTGGCTCACGCCTGTAATCCCAGCACTTTGGGAGGCCGAGGCGGGCGGATCACAAGGTCAGGAGATCGAGACCACGGTGAAACCCCGTCTCTACTAAAAATACAAAAAATTAGCCGGGCGCCGTTGTGGGCGCCTGTAGTCCCAGCTACTCGGGAGGCTGAGGCAGGAGAATGGCGTGAACCCGGGAGGCGGAGCTTGCAGTGAGCCGAGATCGCGCCACTGCACTCCAGCCTGGGCGACAGAGCCAGACTCCATCTCAAAAAAAAAAAAAAAAAAAAAAAAGAAAACAAACAAACAAAAAATAAAACCTGGCTACTGTGCCTCTGTCTGGAAGAAGTGACACCACTTTAAGAAGCAGTGAAGGTTGTCCAGGAGTGGCCAGTGGTTGGAGGGGGCAGAGAGAGAATTGCAAGCAGAAGGGACGGTGTAGCAAAGGCATGGAGTGTGAGGGGAGTGGAGACAGCTCTATAGTCCCAGGACAAAGGTGCAAGAGAAAGAGGCAGGGCTCAGATCGTAGAGTCTTGTTCGCCATCCAACAAGCTTGCAATAGGGAGCCATTGAAGGATTTTGAGCAGGGGAGTCACCAGTTCAGATTTGTAATGTAGAGATGTATTAGAGTGGGTGTCGGAGACTGGGATGTCAGTTAGGAAGCTTTTGCCACAGTCCAGGGAGGGGAAAACGGGATGGGATGATGGGGAACCATGTCAGAGTAATAAGGATTGAGTTGAGGGAAAGGGAGAGTCAATAAATATTTTGGACATCCAAGCATCAGCACCCAAAAGGATGAAGACAGAGTGAGCAAAATCACAATCAAGGCCGACTTCTGGGTACGTGGCCTGGGTGTGGGTGAACCGCAGTGCCACCCTCTGAAAGGTTACATGGGAGGAGGAGCAGGCTGAGGGGAAGAAGTCCAGTTTGGAACACACTGAGTTTAAGGTACCTGAGGGTGTCCATATCGACTTCCAGGAGGTAACTGAATATTCTGTCCTGAGCTCCATGGGCAAAGGCTGGACTAGCAATGTACATAGTAGCTGAAATCCCAAGGGCTGTAGAGGCAACTACCCAGGAGAGAGAATAGAGCAAGGGCCTAAGTCAGAGAAAGAGCAAGAAGGAACTGTCAGAGAGAAAAGGAAGCTGGTGGAGCACTGTGTCGCGGTGGGGTCAGGATAGAGGGGCTTTTGAAGGAGGGAGGCCAATCAAATACAGCAGAAAGCACCAATGAGAAAAACACAGGTGTTTCCCATGGATTTGGTGCTGGACCTTCTATTAACAATTCCAGTCTGGCAGTAAACTCAAGGTATATTCAAACTGAGTGATTCAAACAGAGTTTAATGAAGGTTCAGGCCAGGTGCAAAGGTGTGGGCAAGGTGCAGGGACATCAACAGGAGATGCTGAAGCCCCAGGGCTTGGAACAGGGGAGCTGGGCCCAAAGGGACATGGACAGAGCCATGGGGAGGGCCTGCTGGAAGGGAGCTGTAGCCTAGTGTGGAGAGACACAGCAAAAAGTCAGTCCCCTGAAGCCCCGCAGGGAGCACATCAGGAAAATAAAGATCTTGGCTTCACTCTTCTCCCTCTGATCTTCTGTGGGCCTCTCCCTTGGTGGGCCCTCCTTGGCGCAGGGAGCCTGGGCCATGCTGGTCACGGAGGTCGGCCTGGGAGCCCAGTGCTGGTGGAGGAGGATTCCAAGACCAAGAAGTCTGCCTAGTCATTGGCAGCTTATCAAGAGCATATTCAGGGCTTGGAAGTCACAGAAGCTTTGCCGTTGAGAGCTCAGGAAAGGACAGAGAGGAGAGGACATGAAGACTTGGATGCTTGGGACCCACGGAGGGTGTTTTGTTTTGTTTTGTTTGTTTTGTTAGAGACAGGGTCTCACTATGTTGCACAGGCTAGAGTGCAGTGGCACAATCATAATCATAGCTCACTGCAGCCTCAAACTCCTGGGCCCAACCGAGCCTCCTGCCTCAGCCTCCCAAGTAGCTGAGATCGTAGGTGCAAGCCACTGTGCCTAGCGAGGGAGAACTTTTTTAGGATAGGAAGTATTTGAGTAGGTTTTGACACAGGAAAAGGAATGCAGACACACTGGAAGAAAGGGAGGTGAGAGTTGGAGGCCGACTCAGGAGGAGGTGGGTGGGGCGGGTGGGGGCAGTGGAGGGCTCTCTGGGAGGAGGGACAGAAGGGACTTGATCAGGGGGACAGAGGCCCATCCTCTGCTTCCTCCTGAAAAGGCTGCAGAACAGCCTAAAGCCAGGGGGTGGGTCTTTCGGGGCCGGAAAGGGGAGTGTCTCTCTGCCAAGGACCTGGGCAAGGGTCCAAAACAGAGACACACAGCCCAGCCCAGGCCTGAGTGGTGGCTGGAGGGTATGGGAGTGTGAGAAGAGACCCCCATAGTCAGAAGATTCAGAAGCAGTTTCTGGAAAGGACTGGGATCCCACCAATGGGGCCGTCCCAAATCTCCCTTAGCCAAAGTTTGAGGAACCGAAGCTCACATTCGGCCCAGGTAGCGATTAGAAAAACTGCTCTTCCCTCGCTCCCCCGCCGGGCTTTTTTTTTTAGAAGGAGTCTCGCTCTGTCGCCCAGGCTGGAGTGCAGTGGCAGGATCTTGGCTCACTGCAACCTCCACCTCCTGGGTTCAAGTGATTCTCCTGCCTCAGCCTCTTGAGTAGCTGGGATTACAGGCACACGCCACCATGCCTGGCTAAACTTTTTGTATTTTTAGTAGACGGGGTTTCACCATGTTGGCCAGGCTAGTCTTGAACTCCTGAGCTCAAGTGATCTGCCTGCTTCGGACTCCCAAAGTGCTGGGATTACAGGTGTGAGCCACCGCGCCCGGCCAGAAGAGCTGCTTTCTAAAGCACGTATTAGAGGAATCTCTTACCAGGATGAGTTAGCAACCACAACATCTATGGAGAACTTCAGTATATGCATTAACTTAAATGTCATGAAAATCTCATGGAGCAGCTCTTATTATTTTTAGTCCCATTTTATAGATTAGAAAACTGAGGCTCTACAAGATTGTATGTTTACATGGGGTCCCACAGCCAGTCAGAAGTGCCAGGATTCCCACCCAGGCCTGCCTGACCCCCCAGCACCCTCCTAGAACCACCCCAGGTTGGGAGGGGTAGGGGAGAGCTGGCCTGGGACATTCTCACCTAACAGAAGGCCCAGAAAGCCCCAACCCGGGCTTTCTGCAGTTGTTTCTGCTTGAGTGGAATTCCCATTGTGTTGTTTTGCCGCCCTCTGTAAAAGTTACCATTGAAGGATAAAGGACTTGGTGAAAATCTAAAGGAGATTTCTGCTTCTGTTTCTGAACCAGAAGAAAAAGAAGTAGTGAAACCAGGTGCTTGTTGGCTGATCAGCCTGGGAAGACAGAATTATTAATAACCAGAACCATTTCAGTTGCCAGTAACAAAAACCCAATTCACATTGGTTTAGGAAATCATAATAGCCGATGTCAGCTGCTCGCCGTGTACTAGGCACTGTTCTGAGCACTAATGTGAATCCACCCATTTAATTCTCAGAAGTATGCTGTGAAATTTACACTATTATCGTCACAGAGGAGACAGAGGCACAGGGATTAAATAAGGTGCTCATATCACTTAGCAAGATTGCAGCCCAGGCCGCTGGGCTCCAGAGTCCACCACAGCCTGGGAGAGCAAGCAAATAAACACGCCGGTCCATGTCATTATTGATACCAGGCGGCACTGGATTCAAAATATCTTGTTCCTTTCTCTCAACTCAGCATCTTTCGGCCTGGCCACTCGTCCCTCCATGGCAGGGACAGCTGTACATCTCACCCCTTCCTGTGTCTATCACCACAAAGGGAAGGGGCGCTCCACTTCCCTGCTTGCTCCAGCAGCAAAATCCTGGGGAAGGTGTCTGAATGATCTGGCCCAGGCCACACGCCCATCCCAGAACCAGTCACTCTGCCTGGGGCTCGGAGAGAGGGAAATTGTGCCAGGCAGCCAAAAGCAGTAGCCACCCCAGGAACACTCAGGGAAGAGGGTAGCAGCTGCTGGGAAGAGAAGACTTAGAGGTTAAAGCTAGGCGTGTGGTTAGGAGGCAAGGGGGACCCAAGATCTGGCCCTTTGTGTTTCTACCTCAAAGAGGAGGTGAGACAGCAGCAGAGGGAAACTTTCCTTCTTCGCCACTTGCTGGGTGTGTAGCAAAAATACCAAGGCTTGTATTCACACATACTCACTTCTAAACACTCATGCTTATTTATGTGTTGAATAAATATTGGCACATACACATGCTTAAACACACAATCCCTGGACACTTTACACTCCATACAGACACCTCTACAATCACAGGCCTGTATACTATATCAGTCAGGATAGGCAAGGCTCCGCTTCATTAACAAACAACTCCAAAATCTCTCCCACTTAAAACCACAGGGCTTACTTCTTGCTCACACAACATGCCAGTCACAGCTTCTGCACATCATATCACCCCGAGGCCAAGGCTGATGGAGAAGCCACCAGCTCAAAGCTTGCTGGTCATGGTGCCAGAGGGAAAGAAAGACCTCTGGAAGGCATTGCATTGGCAATTCCATTCTTCTGCTGGGAAGTGACACTTTCTCTTCTGCCCATTGGCCAGAACTGGTCATATGGCCGCATCCAACCACAAGGGGGCCAGGGAGTGCAATTTGGAAGCCAAGACCCAGAAATATTTAGCAAATAGCACTAGTGACTATCACACGCAACATAGGTGTGTGTGTGTGCACACACACACACTTACTGCCCTTCCCATGGTCTCCTTATTTTATCCTTTTGTCTTGGACTCCTAAACAATTCCCTGTCCCCAATCATCAGGGTGGAAAGTCTCCTTCCAGGAGCCAGAGGTCATGGAAACTTGCGTCCCCTTTCATTTCAGCCCTGTCTGCTGCCCTGAGTCTCCCCGTGTCACTCTGGGCCCCATCATCCGTCTGCCTCCACGCCCATTCTTCTGAGCCGCCCCTGCCCCAGCTTCTGCCTCCTGCCAGGAAGAGATAAAAGAGACAGCTGTGTATTTATTCAGCGCTACTTCTACTTCTCACTGCTGCCCCACCACTTGCTTCAAGCTCCCCGCTAGCATCCTCCTCCCTTTCTTCTTTCTACGATTGCCTTGAGAGCTAAGTGTGAGCTAGTGGCACCCAGAGAGGCGGCTGCTACAGAGGAACGGAGGAACGAGGGGTGGCGGGGACCTCAGGGCCCTTGGGGGTGAGCGAAGCAGGCAGACATGAACAAAAACTCAGAGAGGGCGTGAGATGCAGAATAACACTTACAAGTGGACAGGGACAGAAAAGAAACACAAAATGTGGCAGAGAGAAGCAGAGACACAGCAAGGGACAGAGGCAGATGGAAAGAGACACAGATTGACAGAGACAGAAATAGGTGGAACAGAGACACAGAGACTGGGCCAGAGGGGTGAATGCAGAAAGAGCAAAGAGAAAAGATGGAAGGTGGAAGTGAGGATGTGTTTGGGGCGTGTGTGTATGTTGCTGTACAGCTCTGGTTTTTAAGCCACACTTTCACTGAAATGGATTCACGAAGGCAGGTGCTGTGCTATCTTTAAAGATAGGGAGAGGTTGTGGCACTTTTCAAGCCAGTGGTGCAGGTTTAAGGCCAGGCCACAAGCTCAGGGTGCTGGCAGGGTTTCCCTGGAGATCCCTAGTGCCGAGTAGCCGTTCCACAGCATTGGCTCTGTGGTCGGAGGAGGCTGCAGGTCTGAGCTGTGAATGCCTCCTCAGTGGCCTCAGCCGCACTTCTGCTCCAGCTCCAGCTCTGACTGCGGCAAGGAGACCCTAGGAGAGAAGGGAGAGGGGTGAAAGCAGTCCCTGCCCTGTGCAGGGGCTGACGGGGGCCCAGGCTGAAAAGGGAGGCAGATTCCTGACTTTAAGGAGCCCTGAGTCTGAGCAGAGGTTTGAGCCTCATTCATTCCTTCAACACATAGTCCTGGTTCCCTACCCTGTGCCCTGTGCCAGGCCCCAAGATGCAGTGGAAGACAAAAGCCACGTGCCCTGTAGGTTTTAGCCTAATGGAGGAGACAGACCACAAACAAACCGCAATTATATAACAACAAACCAGGTTTGGTGCTACAAAGTAAAAGGGCATCATCCATGAGAAAATCTTGGCAGTGGGGACTTCTTTACACTCTGGAAAGTCTCTCCAAGTAGGTGATATTGTGGCCAAGACCTTCCAGATGAGAAGGAGCCAAGTAAGAGGAAAAGTGGGGGCTGGCATGGGGTGGGGAGTGGGGACACCAGCCCAGGTGGCAAAAACAGCCCAATTCATAAAGCGACACCCAGCGTGGGCACTCCTCCAGGGGGAGCCCGCGGCGTCGGAGTGGGTCAGCCAGCTGTTCAGGAGCCGGCAGGGCAAGCCTCCATGGACTGTGCATTTGATTTTAGGGACAATGGTGAGAGACATGAGCAGTGTCCACGCACTCATGCTGGGCACCTACAGTGTGCCAGCCCGAGCTGGGGGCAGGAGCCTAGCTCAGTTGTTGGGATAGAAGTAAGAAGACTTCGGGGCAGAGGAAACCAAAGAATCTGATCAGGTCACTCCTTGGGTTAACTCCCTCAGCAGCTCCCACCACGCTCAGGATAAAGGCCAGACTCCTCAGGAGGGAGGCAAGGCCCTTCCACCCTGTCTGTTCCCCATCTTCTCCCTCTGGCCATTCTGTGTGTGGGACTCAACGCTCCCTCCAGGGCCTTGCAGTGGCTGTGCCCTCCGTCTGAAACACCCTCCCCACCGCTGTCTCCTCCACCTCCTGGACACCTAGCCATCCTCCAAGACTTAGCTCCACGCTCCCTCCTCTTAGTGAGGTTTTTGCTGAGCCCGGCCCCTCCCCAGTGAAACTGGCCATTCTCCTTTGGGCCTCTCCGTACCACATGTACCAGAATACTTCACCACTCTTGTCTGTCTGTCTGTCTGTCTTAGAGCAGAGGCTATGCTGTTGGCTCAGAATCTGCAGGTGAACCGCTCACCTGTGCTGCTCAGGTCGCTGATCAGAGGCAGAGGGGTTGTTCCAATGTCCACCCCCTCAACGCCGCCTCAGGATAATTGGAACTGAGCCCTCGCCTTGTCCAAAGAAGAGTACAGGGACCAGAGTCTGGGAGATGAGCCTAAGTCATGTTTCGAGGCAATTAATGCCACTCAGAGTTCAGAAGTAAGGGCAGGGTCGTGGTTTGGTGGCAGAGGATCAGGGGCTTCAAGTTGGGAGAGGGTGGGCTCAGGGGTAGAGGATGTGCCAAGGACTCAGGGTGATGAGGCAGGGACCGGGAGAGAAGGTCAGGGGAGGAAAGCTGCTGCCCATTCTGCCATCAGGTACCAATGACTCAGGGCAGAGTCTGTCTGGGGAGGGCCAGCGTGAGAGTCGGCCTAATCCCAGGAAAGTGAATCTGCCACGGAGAGATTTGTATCCAATTTGCCATTGTCTCCCTCCAGGGGCTTCGTGCTCTGCTAAGACAGAGGCAAAGCGAAAGCTCACCCCAGGAGATGACCTCTTTGAGTCTCTGGCTGTGCTTCTATTCCGAGGAAGACCTAGGCATCTGCACTGCAGCATCCGCTGGGGAAGACCTGGAGCAGGCGGCAGGGAACAGAGGTGAGAAGTCAGGACAGGTGGGGAAAGGTCAGGGGAAGCAAGGCAGAGGTTAAGGGAGGCCTTGGGAGAAGACAGAATCATAAAAACCATGGAAATGCAGGAGGCCCCAGCCCAGCACCATAGGGAGGCTGCACAAGGAGGCCCACAACGCCCCCGGAAGACGTAAGCCAGGGCCAGAGAGGATGTGGGGCCAGGGCTAACTGCACTGACAGATGGTGGCTCCTCTCTCCCTGGGTACTCCTGCGGGAGAGCAGGATTTCTAAAGTGCAGTGTGGCTTGGGTCCCTATACACCAATCCGCAGAGGACCGTATGACTGAGTGAGACCTCCTGGGCCACCAGACCGACCTGTCAGCATCCACTGAGGTGGGGACTGCACTTGGCACCTGGGCAGAAGGCCCCAGTCTGCCCTGAGTCTGATGGCCAAGATGGCCACATCTGGACACCAGGGCAGCCAGGCCTGAGTCAGGGCAAGGGCCTAGGTCGGAGGGAACGGGACGCACTCCCTCCAGATCACGAGGCCTGGACAGGGATCAAGACAGTTGCCAGGCAGGGATGGAAAAAAGAAGCGGTAACGCCTCTGCTGTAACGGGCTAGCCCCATGTCAGTGGCTCAGCCTGTGAAAGTTCGTTTCCTGCTCAGTCACAGCCCAGCGCCAGCTCTGCTGTCAGGGCGGCCTCCCCCTGCTCCCTCCCTCTTCTGGCTCTGCCCCCTCAAAGAATTCCGATTTCTCCTTGTGCAGCCGCCAGGCAAGGAAAGACCAATTCTTGATCCTTCCATCTGAAAGCAGCACACCGTGCCCTGCACACAGTCCATGGGGAAGAACTAGAAATTCAGCCCTCCTTATGTACAAAGGGGTCTGAAAAATGGGGTTCCTGGCTGGACAGCTACTTCTCAGCCAGACACTCCACACTGAGGAAAGGGGAGCCTAGATTTGTAATGGACTGTGGGCCAGGTCTGCCTCCAGTACCAGCATCCACTGGATACCTCTTCTGGTCTGGGCTCCTCATCTTTGCAGCCACTGTTGAAAATGAAAGACAGCTAGACCCATTTTATTTTTTATGTTTTTTGGGGACGGAGCTTCGTTCTTGTCGCCCAGGCTGGAGTGCAGTGGCGCAATCTCAGTTTACTGCAACCTCTGCCTCCCGGGTTCAAGTGATTCTCCTGCCTCAGCCTCCCGAGTAGCTGGGATTACAGGTGCCTGCCACCACACCCAGCTAATTTTTGTATTGTTAGTAGAGACAGGGGTTCACCATGTTGGCCAGGATGGTCACGATCTCTTGACCTTGTGATCCACCCACCTCGGCCTCCCAAAGTGCTGGGATTACAGGTGTGAGCCACCGAGCCTGGTCAGGGCTTTTCTTGATGTTAAAAGTTCTCAAGAGAAGACGAGGAGATTTCCAGGACTTTCCAGGGTCTCACACTCATTTGAAAGTGCTGAGATTATAGGCGTGAGCCACCACACCAGGCCAAGACCCATTTTGCACATGAGAAATGGAAGCAGCTCAGAGCTGTCCAGACTCAGCCGGCGGCGGCAAAGCTGGCTGTGAAGCTGGGTGCTCGCAGGCCAAGGCCACGTCACTTCCTCTTCCCAGCTCACCAGGTTGTTTCTCTAGAAAATGCCCAAGAGATGGAGACAGACAAAAAGGAGGAAGAAGGGGAGTGGTGAGGGGGAAAAAGAAAAGACAGGGGAGAGAGGACAAGCCAGAGAGAGGCACAAATGGAAAGAGAAAATCTCAGAGCCTCACAGTAGTGAAGCTTGAGATGAGAAAGAAAGGTCACTCCATCTCCCCACCCACCACACCTTCTCCTGCAAAAATGAGTTGTCTTCCAGGGATGGCCTCTGGACATCCCCATTCCAAACCTCTGCCGGCTTCAGGGCCAACCCTAGGTCACCTCCGCTGAGCTCCTCCTGCTTGGTCTCACCTCTTTGTGGGAAAGTCTGGCTTTAAATGTGCCCCAGATACCCAAGTTCAAATCCAGCCTCTGCACTTACTACCGACAGACCTTGAGCGGTTGAGGGGCTCAGTGAAGATGTGGTGGGTGAATGAAACCACTTTGTGAACCCCAGCAAGAGATGGTTCTGGGGTGCCTGTTCTCAGGGCTGAGAGGGGGAGCAGCTCCGGGACTGGGACAGCCGCACGAAGCCCTGCTGGCTTCCTGCCTTGGACGGCGCCCCGAGGGAGGGACGGGAAGATATAAATAAGACATTTAAAGGCCTCTGTGCTTCCCAGCTGCCCTAAGTCAGGAGTGGCTTTCCTGACGCGGAGGGTGGCTTGGGACATGAAAAGTGAACGGGTTGCTAAAATGTTTTACTTCCCTGGTGGTGTTGGCGAGGCTTTAATGAGGAGCCATGCATCACTTGGCCCCTCACCCCGGCAGATGATAAAGGGCCACCGCTCCCCGCAGGCCTCAGAACGACCCACCACTGCCTGGCTTGTAAATTGTTATGGCCCAATGAAGAGCTCGCCCTTAAATGTCACTCACCCAGGAATTAAGGTGAAGACAGGCACAGGGACTTGCCAGTGGCATGACTCAAGGTAGGGGCTGGCAGGAGTAGGCCCTGCAGGATGGGGTGAGGGGCAGACTCCTCTTCGGGAAGGGCAGTTGGATTCCAGGTCTGGGGTTAATGAAAAGTGCCCCCTGCCCCCTAAGTGATCATTATCTTCAGTAATTATCCCTGCTCCTGGGGGAGGCAGGGAGGAGCACACTGAAGAGCTGTCATTAGAATGGATTGGCTAAAGGATTCAGACCTGGCGTGCTGGCCTAGGGTCCTCAGCCTCTCTCCCCATCTCTCTTCCCCACTCCATCCCCCCCAACCCCACCTGTCTTCCTCCTCACCTCCACCTCTCTCCCTGCTCC
This sequence comes from Macaca thibetana thibetana, assembly GCF_024542745.1. Classification (NCBI taxonomy): domain Eukaryota; kingdom Metazoa; phylum Chordata; class Mammalia; order Primates; family Cercopithecidae; genus Macaca; species Macaca thibetana. Next base: position 38,400,934 of record NC_065581.1, on the reverse strand, counting down.
CTGCCAATCTTTCTCTCTCACCCCAGTTGCCTGCACGGTTCACAGGTTTCTCTTTGCCCTGTGGACCCCAGGGCAGATTGAGAAGGAATCTTAATGAGTCTGACTCAGGCCGGCAACACGCAGGCTGCCCCGCTTTCTAGCTTTACTTTCTAACTTTGGGGGCATGGAAAGGTCAGCTTCCACCTCTTCTTCCCTGGAGGCCCTTCTCCAGAAGAAGGTAGAACTTCAGGCGCCTTCCAGGAAGAAGGTGAGCTTCAGGTGCTTCCCAAGCGTGACCCTCTTCCCTCTCCCGTAACCTTTTAGCATTGTGGAATAAATCTCACGTCCAGAAAAGGGCATGAAACAAATGTTCCATTAACAAATTCTTTCAAAGCAGGGTAGCCACCACCTCAGTCACGGACCAGAACCTCGCCAGCACCCAGCAACTTGTGGATCCCTTCCCATTGACCTTCTCCTCCCCAGGAATCCCAGGCAGTCGCTTCCTACCTTTCTCTGTTTGTGTGTTCCCTCAACAATGTGGTTCAGTTTTCCCTGCTTCTGAACTTTATATAAATAGAGTCCTGCCAGGTGCAGTGACTCACGCCTGTAATCCCAACACTTTAGGGGGCCGAGGTGGGTGGATCACAAGGTCAGGAGTTTGAGACCAGCCTCACCAACATGGTGAAACCCTGTCTCTACTAAAATTACAAAAATTAGCCGGGCTTGGTGGTGCGCGACTGTAATCCCAGCTACTCGGGAGGCTGAGGCAGGAGAATCACTTGAACCCAGGAGGCGGAGGTTGCAGTGAGCCGAGATTACGCCATTGTACTCCAGCCTGGGAGACAGAACGAGACTCCGTTTCAAAAAAAAACCAGAGTCCCATGTTATGCATTCTTTTGTATCTGGTTTCTTTCAGCCAGCCTGGCAGTGTTTGTGTGACTCATCTCTGTGACTGGGGGAGTCACGGTTCATTCATTCTCATAGTCCTAGAGAGCTTGTCACTGTCCGCATGCTACAGCCCCACCACCCATCTCCCCAGCCCACATGTCACCAGCTGCAGCATCTTCAAGTTTTGGGGCTCCTGTGCAGGACGGATGTGACTGATCCTTCCTGCCAGGAAATTCCTCTTAGGTCTAACCTCACCCGCACTTTGCCGGTTTGCTGCCTCTGATGAAGTCGGGGGAGAGGGAAGATACAGCAAAAATAACACATCAACAGCATTTGCAAGGCATTTTTCAATGTATGAAGCACTTCTTAATACACTAATTAAGTGAGATGGTCATTATTGTCCTGTTCTAAGCATTTTGTGTTTTTAACTCATTTCACCCTCAGAACCACCTTTGAAGTAGGTGCCATTATTACCCCTATTTTATAGACATGGGAACTGAGAAGTTAAAGAATTTGTCCAAGGTAGGGTTGCCAGATAAAATACAGAATGAGCAGTTACATTTGAATTTCAGATAAGCAAGGAATTTTTTAAAGCATAAATATATCCCAAACATTGCATATTCAATTCAAATGGGCAGCCTGTATTTTTGACTTCCTGAATCGAGCAACCCTAGTCCAAGGTTACAGCGCAAGTCACAGTAAAGCCCAAGATTCAGACCCAGGCTCCTACCCCACAGTCCTGTGCCTTTAGCCACTGCTCTCCTGTTACAGTGGGACCACACTAAGGCCCTGGCCTCCAGGGAGAAAAGCAGATGCATTTGAAACTGTTGAGTAAATCAAACAAGCAACGCCAGGAAACAGATTTGCCATGGAGGCTAAAGGAGAGGGAGGAATTAAGAAAGGAGCTCAGGCCGGGCATGGTGGCTCACACCTGTAATCCCAGCACTTCGGGAGGCCAAGGCGGGAGGATCACCTGAAGTCAGGAGTTTGAGACCACGCTGACCAACATGGAGAAACCGCTTCTCTACTAAAAATACAAAAATTAGCCGGGCGTGGTGGCGGGTGCCTGTAGTCTCAGCTACTCGGGAGGCTGAGGCAGGAGAATCACTTGAACCTGGGAGGTGGAGGTTGCAGTGAGCCAAGATCATGCCATTGCACTCCAGCCTGGGCAACGAGAGGGAAACTCTGTCTCAAAAAGAAAAAAGAAAAGAAAAGAAAGAAAGAAAGAAGAAAGAAAAGAAGAAAGAAAGAAAGAGAGAGAAAGAAAGAAAGAAAAGGAGGAGGAGGAAAAGAAGAAGAAGAAGAGAAGAGAAGAGAAGGAAGGAAGGAAGGAGGGAGGGAGGGAGGGAGAGAGGGAGGGAAGGAAGGAAGGAAGGAAAGGAAGGAAGGAAGGAAGGAAGGAAGAAAGGAAGAAAGGAAAGAAAGGAAAGAAAGAAAGCTCAGTCTCCGGCTCCAGTAGGCAAGATTCAGACAGGAGTCTTCTTGCTAGGAATTGCCCAGCTCAGAGGAGGCAGGGCATCCCCCAAGGCTGGGTCACCTGGGGCTGGTGGCCAACCCCTCTAATCCTCATTCTCCATCTGGTCTGAAGGGATTTGGCTCAGCCCTGCCTGGCCCAGATACTTCAGTGCTTCCATTTCTCACATGGCCCCAATTTCCAGCCTCAAAATCCACAAACAAACCACCTCATCCAACTGCTAGGCTCTCACCAGGGCCTGCCCTCTACCCTCCATGGGCCCTGTGCCAGGGCGAATTGCCCTCTTTGGATGGGATGCAACAAAAAGCTTCCCAACTGTAAAAATCACAAAATGAGTGGGATAGTGTCAGAGGCTGCAAATGTGGATATGTGCTTTTATTTTGCATAGAATAATGCATTTAATTACTTCTTCCAGGGGAAGCCTGTTTGGAAGACAGTGAAGGCAATGCTAATAATAGCACTTTGCACCGAGGGCCTCAAACGCAGAGGAAGAGCCATGAGAGCATCTCATTTCTGTTCCCAAGAACTTGAAAGCTCCTGCGAACACTTGTGCCTTCTTCCTCAAGAGGCAGAGGGAATTGTGAAGAAAATGCTGCGGGTTTCTGCTTTTAACTCGCTGTTTTGATCCTCTGCAGCCGCTAGGATATAGGACCCCCAGAGAGACTGGGCGGGGTAGAGGGTGGTCATTGTCTGGTGGAAAGAGTGTGGAGCTGGGGGACACACCTCTTCTTCTCCTTCCTTCTACCATACCCCAAAGGGCAGGGACAGAGGGAGCCCCCCAAAAATGCCTGCCCTGGCTGAGGCTGTTTCATGCACAGAGCACTGCACAGTGAATCCGGATAATCTATTTTGCCAATTTGGTAAATTATGCTCCTTCTTTGGCCTTGGTCCTGCCCAAGGGTGTTAGGCAAATTACTTAACTGCCCTGAGCCTTGTGTTCCTCATCTGTAAAATGGGCTCGTAAGGATACCTGCATAGAGGCATGCTATGAGGGTTAGATGAGTTAGATCCTATGAATGGGCTTAGAACAGCGTCTGACCCATAGAAAGAGCTCATTAGCAATATCAATTATTATTTTCTGAGCAATGAGGAGTTTGAAGCAGATCAGGGACCAAGGAGATAAGGGTGCGAAGGATATAAGGAGACCTGGTGTGAGGCTTTAGGGAGCAGAGCCAGCTGTGGAGCCCGGAGACAGCAGCCTGTCTAAACAAATTCAAATGTAAATTCTAAAAACGCTCTGCAAGCACACTGTGGAGTGTGCAGAGCTCTGGGACCAGCAGTTTCAATGGGTTGAGCTTTATGGTCCCTTCTACCATGACAAATCTCTGTTATTCAAGTTCAGGCTCTACCACTCAAATACGGAACCAGCAGTGCCTTAGGGCCCTTCAAGTCCAACCAACCCCTTCACCCATTTTACAGGTGAGGAAACTGAGACCCAGAGAGGGGAAGTGGCTGTTCCTCGTGCAGGGCGCTGTCCCACGTGGCCTCCTCGCTTGCTGCTGTGTGCTCTTGGGGAAGTGGCTCCAGGCTGGGTTTTGCCTTTGCTTTGCACCCCGCCAGGCTGGGTTTTGCCTTTCCCATAGAAGGAAGAGCTTGGACTGGATGCCAACAGAATGTGGTGAAATAAGGATGAGTTTAGCAGCCAGAGAGGCCTGGATTTAAATCCCAGCTGAAACCTGGGCAGGATCTCTAGCCCCCAAGCCTTATCCCCATCACCTCTATAGGGCTTGGTCTGTGGAGATACCACTACTCTAAGTTGCTTTACTTGGAGAAAGTCATTTATTCCAGGGAAGTGAGTCCTATTATTACCCCCAATTTACTGATAAGGCAACTGAGGCCCACAGAGGTCAAGTAACTTGCCCAAGGTCATGTACCTTGTAGGGTTGACTCTGGGAAGTGTTCAATGTCCATTGTGTAGCCCAGGGCCCGGCACATAGTGTGCCAGGCACTCAGTGAGCATCAGCCCCATCCCCAATCCGGTCAGTGACTTCTAGGATGATGTCATCACAGCCAGCACTCCCAGGAACCAGGAGACCTTTCACACACACTGCATGGCTGTGGATGAATCAAGTGTTGTAACCAAAGATTGGGAAAGAGATTAGGGGACTCGGCTCCTGGAGTGGAACTATTAAAAAAGAAAGAAGGCGCTCAGCTCTGCTACAGAGGAGTGAGGAAATAGGGCCCAGGCCTCCTCTTAGATGCTGGGCAAACACCGGGCGAGGGAGCGTCCCTAACCAGCTCAATGTGTCTGCTGTTGGCCATAAAGACAGGGCTTATTGGCGCTATGGTGCCGGGAGAACCGAAGAGTAACAAAATGGCCTCTTCGGAGGGGGATAAAGAGGCAGGTTTATTACCTTCAACAACGAGGGATGCTCAGGACCACAGCCAGCCCCTCCTGATGAGGAGCCACAGCCCACCCCACTGGGATGCGAGGCCACCCTCACCCCACAGTCTCTGGACCTTTGCTCTCAACTGACTCCCCTGGCGGGACCCAGAATGAGCCCCCTAACCTGTGCAATCCTTCACCCTCACCCATCCAGGCACAGTTGCTCCCCGCTTCTTCCATCTCCCTTAATGCTTGGCTTGACTGCCTGCACTGAAATTACTGGCTGTGGGACCTTGGGCAAGTCATCTCACATATCGGGGTCTCAGCGGCATCAGCTATAAAACAGAGAAATAACAGAGGCCAATTCGTGGGGTCGATGTGGGGATCAAGTGAGGGCTTGTGATGCGCTTGGCCCAGTGTGTGACGCTGAGGAAACCCTCAGGAAAAGTCGCTTATGATGATTATGAACAGTTCGGCCCTCACCGCACGTTGTGTTACAATCTGATGATTTGATGTCCCCGATGAGACCATGGGCTCTGAACTCTCATTTCCTCATAACAACCCATGACATAGTTATTAATGTCCCCATTTTAAAGATGATGACACTGAAGCTCAAGGAGGGCCCCAAAGTCACACAGCTTGTACCAGACAGGAGGCAGGTCCCAAACGTGGACTCTGTGCAGCGTTTGCGGCTCCCAGCTCTGCGGCCTCAGCTTGCGCTCTGTGCAGTAAATAGTTAAAGATGCTGCTCCAGGACTCAGGCAGGAAATAATTAACGGAAAGCAGCCTCAGTTTAGGAGGGCTCAGAAGCCAGAAGCCAGGTGTGGAGGCCCCTGGGATGTGGGGAGCCAGGGGGCCAAGAGGGCTCTGAGCTGTGGGAGGGAGCTGCCGCCACTCCCAGCAGAAGCACCAGCCCCAACTGCTTCATCACCAGACGCTGCTGCTGAGAGGGCATGTGCAGAGATACAGGGACACTCACGGGTACAGAGACACAGAGATACACATGCAGAAACAGACCCCCACACACAGAGGTTCACATGCACACCCATGCACACTCATCCTCCTGCAAGGCTGTGTTAGACGGATTGTACGTGCTTTCTAAGGAGAGAGACTGGGTGCTGTGACCAGAATGCCTGGGGCCTCCTTGTCATATAAGAGAGATTTGGGCAACTGTGGAAAGTTCAACTCACAGGCCAGTACTGCAGTGGGGAGAGGGGGGGTTCCTAGTGTCCTGTTGAGGATAGAGGGTGAGAGATCAGAGAATCTTAGGGTTAGTAGATCTGTTCCCCGCTGACCAGCATCCAGACAATTATATGACCCTCCCCTCCCTAGTGGTTTCAGACTTTCATGGATATCAGATCCACCTAGGGTGCTGATTTAAAAATTCAGACGCCTGGGCTGCCCCATCAGAGATTATTATCCCCACCTGGCAGGAATGGAAACTGAAACCCAGAGAGGTTAGGTAACTTGCCCAGGACCACACAGCAGGGCTGGTATATGGGCACGCTAGTGCCCAAGCTCTGAACCACCATGCCAGGCGGTTTCAGGCACCTGCAGACCCAGGTGCAGACATCTGAGGACATACCACAACCACTTGCTGAGGGGAGCAAGATGGGGAGCAGGGTGCAGAGCTGGACACAAAGGTCCAGGACCCCGATCTCAGAGCTCTGTTCCCACGTGGGCCAGGAGACTCAGAGAAAAACCTGAGGTCCAACCCCAGCTGCGTGAACTGGCTCGACAAGGCTGCGGAATGCAGAGGCAAGTGCCTAGTGGTCAGGAACACTGGTTCCAGAGTTAGCTGGAGCTGTGTGACCTTGGACAAGTGATTCAACCTCTCTAAACCTGTAGTAGAACTAGGATAACAACAGTTCCCACCACAGGGGGCTATTGTGAGGATTAAATGAACTAATACATGAAAATTAGCATCTATAAGTGGCATCTGGGTGGGTGGCAGTTTAGTCTCCTACAGACTCAGCTGTGGGGTAGGGGCTAGGTGCATGGCCAGAGAGCTGTCTGAGGAGGATTGGTCTATTCCTCTTGGACCATCCTGGGGCAACTTGAAGCCAGTATGATTCATCTTCCCCTCCAGGAGAGGGACAGAAGGGAGGCTAACCCTGGCTCCAGATGCAGCCCAGCTAGATTCTTCTGCCCTGATCGTGGGCTGCCATCTGGATGGACCCGCCAGCCTCAGAGGGCGGTTAATTTACAACCCGTGCTGCTCCTTGTCCATACTGGGCCAGAGCGGCCTCAACCCCCAACCCCTCAGTCTCCCAGCAGAAGAATATGCGAGCACTCCTGGGAACAAGTTCCAGCTCGAGTTCCTTCCTTCCTGCTTCTGTCAACTCCATCCCTCCAAGCTTTGGCCTCCCCCAGCACCTCATCCAACTGGCAAACTTCCGAGGAGAGGCAGGACAGTGAGCAGGCGCTCTGCCCAGGCTGCCTGGGTTCAACCTCCAGAGCTTACCAGCTCTGCAACCTTGGGTAAGTCGCTTAGCCTCCCTGTGCCTCTGTTTCCTCAGCTATACGATGAAGATAATACTAGAAGCCTCTTTTTCAGGATGATGTGGTTATGGGTGTTGCGGAGCTCTGTTCCGCCAGTTCCCGCTGTGAGTCACCGCTGTTCGCTCACCAAGAAACAAGTTGGTCAGGAAGCTGCACTGCAGCTGTGGTGTTGTTTTGTCTTGTTTTGTTTTTGTTTTTTGTTGTGTTGTTTTTGAGACGGAGTCTTGCTTTGTCTCCCAGGCTGGAGTGCAATGGCATAATCTCGGCTCACTGCAACCTCTACCTCCCAGTTTCAAGTGATTCACCTGCCTCAGCCTCCCGAGTAGTTGGGGTTACAGGCGCCTGCCAACATGCCAGGCTAATTTTTGTATTTTTAGTAGAGACAGGGTTTCGCCATGTTGGCCAGGCTGGTCTTGAACTCCTGACCTCAAATGATCCACCCACCTCAGCCTCCCAAAGTGTTGGGATTACAGCCTCAAGCCACCGCGCCTGGCCCAGCTGTGGCTTTTAAGGACACCAAAGAAACACTCATGGAGCCAGAGGTGACAAATCATGGAATGAGAATTACCCTAACCAGCCACAAGGAAAAATCCCTGAGGTGTGTGCTGACTTGATCAGAGGCACCAAGGAAAGGACTCTCGAGAGTGACAGGACCAGTTCTGATACCTCTCAGGACTTTGAGAATCACCCTAAGAAAAACTTGTGGAGGGCTGGGCGCGGTGACTCACACCTGTAATCCTAGCACTTTGGAGGCCGAGGCGGGTGGATCACTTGAGCCCAGGAGCTCAAGACCAGCCTGGCCAACATGGTGACACCCCGTCTCTACAAAAAAATACAAAAATTAACCAGGCGTGGTGGCACACATCTGTAGTCCCAGCTACTCAGGAGGCTGAGGTGGGAGAATCGCTTGAACCCAGGAGGCAGAGGTTGCAGTGAGCCGAGATTGTGTCACTGCACTCCAGTCTGGGCGACAGAGCAAGACCTTGTCTCAAAACAAACAAAACAAAACAACAACAACAACAAAAACTTGTGGTGGGCCGGGCGCGGTGGCTCAAGCCTGTAATCCCAGCACTTTGGGAGGCCGAGACGGGCGGATCACGAGGTCAGGAGATCGAGACCATCCTGGCTAACACGGTGAAACCCCGTCTCTACTAAAAATACAAAAAACTAGCCTGGCGAGGTGGCGGGCGCCTGTAGTCCCAGCTACTCCGGAGGCTGAGGCAGGAGAATGGCGTAAACCCGGGAGGCGGAGCTTGCAGTGAGCTGAGATCTGGCCACTGCACTCCAGCCCGGGCTACAGAGCAAGACTCCGTCTCAAAAAAAAAAAAAAAAAAAAACAACAAAAAAAAAAAAAAAAAAAAAAAAAACTTGTGGTGAAGGTTCTGAGACGCAGGATGTATTCCAGATAAGAACCCACAAGTGACTCGTTGACTTGCACGTCTTCCGAGGTTATCAGCTCATTACTTCTATTAGTAATGTGCCCAGGAGTGAAGGCTGAAGTCACCATTGCAGATGCTTAGGTCAACTATTGTAATAATTTGATTACTAGTTGTTAAAAAATATATATAGCAGCCACTTCCTAATGCTGTTGTTAGGATTAAACCATCCCATGGACAAAGGTTTCAAGCAGCCCCAGGCACAGGCTACCCACTCAGTGATCGTTCTCAGCTGCTGGAACCCCTGCAACGTGATGGGTGTGGGGGAGGGGTCAGGGTGTCAGGGAAAGGGATTGACTCAAGGCCTGCAGGCCTCAGCCGGGGGAGGAGGAGGGACCTGGTGTGTAACTAACTGGTCATGAGGGGAGAAGGGCCATGGGTGGTGAGGGGAAGGGCTGAGGGTACCCAGAGGAACAGCCGAAGTCAGGACTGTCCTCTGGGGGGAAGGAAAAGAAAATTTGCATGGAGGCTGTTCTGCCTGGCTCCCGCTATTCCTCCTTTCATTCTTTCTTCCCTTTCTGCCCCATTCCTGAGGGAGAGACAGACATGGAGAGAACCGTTGTCAGGCTTCACCCTGCTCCCTGGGCAGGCCTCAGGCCACCAACCGTTCTTTTAGGGCCTCCAGCCCTCTAGACAGGCTGGCCTACGACTCCACTGGGACAGTGTGGCCATTGCTGTAGAAGGCAGGGCTGTGTCCCCTCAGACTGGGGATCCCTGAGGAGGGCCCTGTGTCCCCTCAGACTGGGGCTCCCTGAGTCAGGGCTGTGTCCCCTCAGACTGGGGCTCCCTGAGTCAGGGCTGTGTCCCCTCAGACTGGGGCTCCCTGAGGACGGGGCTGTGTCTCCCTCAGACTGGGGCTCCCTGAGGACAGGGCTGAGTCTCCTCCCTAGGAGTCACCTCATTTATCTCCTGGAACAAGACTGACCTCTTGGGTGTTCTAGGGAGGGAAAGGATGTTCCATATACTCAAAAATTCCTTTCTTCTTGCCAATAGGTGGGCCACAGAATAGAGCATTAAAGGGCCTGGTAGAAACTGGAAAGACCAGGTAAGAGCCATGGAGTCCACGCTCTGTGGTGAGGGCTGATGGAGGTTATGTTGGGGACACACTCTCTTCCCTGGTCCTGGCCTTGGCCACAGCCAGCAGCTTTCTCAAGCTTGCACCAGTTTCAGGGGACAGGAAGGAGGGTGGATGGCTCCCCAATGCCCAGCCTTCTTAGGAAGGAAGCCTCCCGTGGTGTAGGGGTCTGAAAGACCGTCTCCACACAGAAAAACATAGGGATTTATTGAGCTTCAGGGGCTGCCCACTTCGTGTCTGTTGAATAAATAATTGTAAACTCGCAGGCCAGTTCCTCCCCTAGCCTAGACCACTCACCTCTGCTGGCCTCTGTCTTCCCAAATCCACAGGACCAGCCCGTGTTCCCCAGTCGGCCCAGCCACACATTGTCTCAACCTCTCTGTCCCCTCATTGCACTGAAGCCCGGCCTCCACTCCAGCCCTCAACCTTGTCACTCATTCAGGAATGCCCAGGCTCCACCACCAGAGACCCTGGTTTAATTGGCTGGTGGTGGGGCAGCAGGACATTGATTCCTTTTCATTCCCCAGGTCATGCTAACACGCATGCTAGCAAAGCTAGGAGTCTAAGCCATGGGCTCCTCCAGAGGAAGGGGAGCTCCCTTTAATCTCTAAATCCTAGTGTCTAGCACTGTGCCTGGCTCATAATGGTGCTCAATAAATGTTTCTTAATCAATGATTGCCTAACAGATGGGCCATCCCCTTCCTGGAGCTGCCTGAAGGTTCCCGGGACTGGAGTCACTCTTCCTCTCCAGCAGGCAAGCCAGTGATTACCTCTGTTAATCTCTGTTGCCAGACAGAGCTGGGTTCAAATTCTGCCACTTCCTCGACCTTGGGTAAGTCAAACCTCAGTTTCCTCATCCACCATTGGGGCTGATAACAGCCCCTCCCTCGGATAGTTGTTTTGAGGCTGGAGAACACTTCTGTGAAGGCTTAGCTCAGGCAGTCTGTGTTAACCTGGGTCCTGGCAGGAAACAGATGGGTCATTCGAACTGTTCAGGAGTTTACCAGAGGGGTTGTTTGCACAGGTGTGGGCTGGGTTGAGGAAAGCAACAAGGAACAATGCAGAACGCCTGGGCCTACTACGCTAGGGAGCTGGCCATCCCTAGGCCTAGAGAGGAGACGGGAGGGAGCGGTCAAAGGCACCCAGAGACAAAACTATGCTGTAGGCCAGGCGCAGTGGCTCATGCCTGTAATCCCAGCACTTTGGGAGGCCGAGGCGGGTGGATCACTTGAGGTCAGGAGTTCAAGACCAGCCTGGCCAAACTGGTGAAACCCTGTCACTACTGAAAATACAAAAGTCAGCTGAGCATGGTGGCAGGTGCCTGTAATCCTAGCTACTCTGGAGGCTGAGGTGGGAGAATCACTTGAACCTGGGAGCTGGAGGTTACCGTGAGTCGAGATCGTGCCATTGCACTTCAGCCTGGGTGAAACAGTGAGACTCGGTCTCAAAAAAAAAAAAAAAAAAAGAAAGCTATGCTGTAGGAGAGGGGCCATGACAGGTACCGTGGACACTGAGCAGGCAGCCACTGCCATCCCAAAATATCTACCCCAACCTCACTCACCTTCCTCCCTCCAGTCTCCAACCATTGGGTAACACCACCCAGAGAAGATCCCAGGATGCGATCCACAGAGTCAGCCTCCCAGGGCACAGTGCAGGGCAGAAGAGGGTGGAGAGGGGATTTGGAGGAGCAAACGGAAGGTCTCCAGCACTGACATCGGCCAGCGCTGATTAAATAGTATTGCTATTATTACTGTTCATTTGGCCCGTGAACCCTCTTGTGATGTCTGACCTTGATATTTAACTTGATATTTAACTGTATTGTATGTACACACGGGGTCTCGCTGGCATAGCAGACGGCCTAAGGGTGGGACCAGGCCCTCGCAGCAGGTGCAGCAGGTGCCCCGAGCACACTGGAGGAAGAAAAGACTATGTCTTTGCACCACAGCACACTTCCACGTTCAGCCACAGGCGTTCACGCTTTTGACAAGCCATCAAATGGCTTTTCAATAGCAAGCTTCATTAAAATGGAAGCACATTGCTCTAGTATGCAGATGGGGCCACTTTATTACTTTTTAATTTGTTTACAGAAAGCCCATGTTTGGTGTACACCATCTTTGCAAATAGTAACAAATGGGCATGTTCGCTGCCTCCAAAGCTGTGGTGTCCCTGGATAAATAGACCGAAACCGTGTTGGAGCACTGCGCTTGGTTACTCTTAATAGAATCTGACACGCTCTTCAAAATGTGAGGAAGGCTGGAGGGAAGGGGGCCACCGTGTGTGTGGCGTGTGACTTTGGGCTACTCTAGTCCCTCTCTGGGCCCTCTTTTTCAATCTACACAGTAAGAGACCAGGCCCAAATAGAGCCTTTACAGCTCTCCTCTTCCATGACTTCAAGATTTCTCTACCTTTACCATCCTGGAAGCTGCAAACTTCCTGAACCACCCGCCTCCCAACTCCCAAAGGAAGCCCTCTCCACTCAAATGAGATAAAACTTACAAATTACCAAATTCATTTTGAAAATGGGTCAAATTGAATGGAGAATACTTAATGGAGCATAACTATTCAAGTGGCAGTTAAACACTCATGCGATAGACCCCAAAGCACCAATATTCTCAAACTGGGCAGGACCCTCCAATTCCAGTTTCATTCATTGTTAGCTGTGCAGTGTTGCTTAACCTCTCTGTGCCTCAGTTTCCTCACTGGTAAAGTGGGGATTGTAATGATACCCTCCACCTGGGTTGTCGGGGGCATTTGATTCCTTTTTGTGGTTTATTTTGAGGCAGAGTCTTTCCCTGTCACCCAGGCTGGAGTGCAGTGGTGCGATCACGGCTCACTGCAGCCTCAAACTCTTGGGCTCAGGGGATCCTCCCACCTCAGCTTCCCAAGTAGCTGGGACTACAGGTACGCACCACCACCACTTGTGACTAAATTTTTTAAAGTTTATTTTTAGAAATGGGGTCTCACTAAGTTGCCCAGGCTGGTCTCAAACTCCTGGCCTCAAGAGATCTTCCTGCCTCAGTCTCCCAAAGTGCTGGGATTCCAGGCATGAGGCACTGCACCTGGCGGGGATTCGATTCTTCTAACCATTCAGAACAGGTATGGCATCAGCAAATAGTCAGTAACTGTTAATTACCGTCATTGCCCATATGCACGGTAGCAGTAGTACTTCCATTAAAGAGAAAGGACTTGGGACTATCTGTGTTACATAAAGTGGCCCATTCAGCGAATCTGTCCTGTCCTGACCACACCCAAGGAAGGATGCTTGCCCTTCAAGTCACTTTCTATCACACTCCCCCGGTTTCTTTTTTTCAAGGCACTCATCATGAAAAAAACCCTTTTTATATATCTTCCTATTTGTTATCAGTCTCTCTTCCTCTCACCATGGGCTCCATGAGGGCAGGGACATTGTGTTACTCATGGCTGTCTCCCCAGTGCCTAGAACAGCATTTGGCGGTTTCTCCATAAATGTTTGTCAAATGAATGAATGTCTACATCCGCAAAGTGTGTGGTATTGCGCAGACATGAGCTCTGGGAACGAAGATGCTTGTTACAAGGGCACTGGTGAAAGTCAGGCCCATGTGGAAGCCACAGTACACACAGGCACCCCTGACCTCTGAAGTCTGGATTCTTGGAACTATCCATTAAGTGGATTTATAAAACAAGATCAGAAAAGAATGCAAGGAACAAAACAATATCCTAATCCCTTTATCTCCTGGGCCTCCCCTCCAGGCCTTGGATAAGGTGACATCTTGTCCTGAAAAAGGATTCCCAGGGTGCAGAGGCTGTGTGGTGAGGAGGATATGCCATTTTGGGTGACCGGCATGTTACAGTTTTAAAAGTTATCTTGGAGCCATCATCTCACCTGAGATCTCCTTGTGAGAACGGAAAACCCCACGCCTTCTCGGTGGTGTTGCCCCCCTTTTACAGATGTGGAAGCCGGGGGAAGAGGCAGAACTGACTCGCCCTTCTGACAGTCTACACGCAGCTCCTGCTGATAACACCTCATGGCCTCCTCAGAAAGGAGTATTAATAATCCCGCTAAGGCAAGGGATAGGATTTGTGCATTTCAAATAAGTGTTCAGCTATAGGAGAATGAAACTAAAAGGAATGGGCTATTCTCAGTTAACCAGTGTATACTATTAGCCAGAAACACACACACACACACCGACCCCAACAGTCTGGCTGGAAGTATATCTTAAAGGTCATCCCATGGGGTGCCCTCAGAATTTCAGAAAGTAATGTCTCTAATTGATCCCTCTAGCAAAGATGCAGGAGACAACATGGTAAAATAAAAAGGCCACTTCTCCTGAGAAGGCTTCAAAGGCATTCTGTTATTATCATTCACAGTAATAACACTCAACACTTAATAAGTTTGCACTAACTATGCACCAGGTACTGTTTTAAGCCCTTCAGACCACAGCAACTTTGTGTTGTATTATTTTCCCCACTTTTTTTTTTTTTTTTTTTTTTTTTTTTTGAGATGGAGTCTGTCGCCCAGGCTGGAGTGCAGTGGCGCAATCTCAGCTCCTTGCAACCTCCACTTCCTGGACTTAAGCAATTCTCCTGCCTCAGCCTCCCGACGTAGCTGGGACTACAGTATTTTTAGTAGAGACAGTTTCACTATGTTGCCCAAGCTGGTCTCAAACTCCTGACTTCAGGTGATCCACCCATCTCAGTCTCCCAAAGTGCTGGGATTACAGGCGTGAGCCGCTACTCCTGGCCATTTGTCCCACTTTAAAATGAGGACACGGAGGCGCAGAGAAGTGAAGGGGCACCCTCAAATTAACAAAGCTGGTAGGTGGCAGAGCCAGGATTCACATCCAGGCAGACAGGCTCTTGGCCTCACACTCTTCACTCTTACAGCCTGTTGTCTCTCCAAGGGAAAAATCTTAGGAAATTTTTTAAAAAGTAAAAATATACAGTATGGTATGGTTTGGCTGTGTGTCCCCACCCAAATCTCGCGTTGAAATGTGATCCTGAGTGTTGGAGGTGGGGCCCGGTGGGAGGTGATTGGATCATGGGGGTGGTTTCTAATGATTAAGCACCATCCCCCTAGTGCTGTCTTATGAGATCTGGTTGTTTAAAAGTGTGTGGCACTTCCCCCTTTGCCCTTTCTCTCCTGCCACCATGTGAAGAGGTGCTTGCTTCCCCTTCACCTTCCTGAGGCCTCCCAGCCATGCTTCCTGTGCAGCCTGCAGAACTGTGAGTCAATGAAACCTCTTTTCTTTATTAACTACCTAGTGTCAGGTAGTTCTCTATAGCAATATGAGAACAGACTAATACATAGCAATATAGTAAGAATCCATCTTATTGCTAAAATTTTAAATCACAAAGATAATTATTAGTAGTGAAAGTGCATGACTGTCCTGTTGGCTGTAAAACCTTCCATGTAATAGCATTATCGGCAAGTGAGGCTACAGAAGATGGCCCAATATTTTGGCTGGTGGACATGATGGAAAGAGCATTTGGCCCACGGTTATAAAACATGTGTCCCAGCATGATTACTCCTGGGTCTCGGAAATGGTACACTCATCTCACCCCCGCTGTCATTTTACATATAAAGTATGTGAAGCCCAGAGAGGTTAGGTGACTCACCAGAGGTCACCCAGCAAATTATGGGGAAACCTAACCACTCAATTCAATGAATGCTTAACGTCACGTCTACCATTTGATTGAGTTATGTTCTTTGCATTAGAAGCCAGAGAGAAGCCCAATGCCAGATCAGAATGGGCCAAGTTAACCCGCAAAGGGCTAGAACCAATTCCTTCCAGGGCTCCAGTCACAGCCCAGGGCTATTTTCTGCCTAAGTGCAGCTGCTGCTGTGGGGTAGTCACTTAAGAGTTTTAGCCCTTGGCTCTCCTCAGGAGAGGAAAGAGGAAAGACCAGACACCTACTGATCCTTTTATGCGAGGGCCAATGAATACCTCACACCTTTCAGAAACTTCCAAATAACCCTCTGCCTTCCAATAATTCTAGGAGAATGGAAATTGACTCCCACCTGCCTCTCCTACCACCATTCAAGCTAATGGCTCGGGGAAAGGCCAGGGACTGCTTCTCTGTGTGTCTGCAGCCTCCTCCTCCTCACAGGCCCAGGATATTGATCATCTCCATCAGTGAGGTCACAGGACTGGGTGGGGAGGAGGCAGCTGCCCTGCAGGGGAACCTGAAGACAGCGATCTCCAGCCATGCAGCTGGGAAGTGGGGAGACCAGAAGAAGGGGGACCAGGAGCCTCTCTGAGGGTCTGTGCTGGAGGCTTTCCAGTGAGGTGACAACGGCTTATTACAGCTAATTTCCTTCCTTTGCTAGAACCAAAAATCCACAGGGTTTTTGCTGCATATTTGTGTATCTGGCACTCTCAGCTCACCTCCCCTTGGGGACCATAAGAGATGCAGAGGAAAGAAACAACATGGCCTTCCATAATTTCAAAGTCAGTTCCAGAGTTAATAATAAATTAAGAGCTGGGGGCGGGGTGGAAGCCTAGATGTGGCAGACCCGCTCTTGCAGCATAGACCAGCCCCTCTGGGAACACCTTCTGGAAGTCAGCAGGAAAAGTAGGTGCCCTGGGGACCGAAGATGCTGAGGTGGCTTCCCCACTGTGGCAGGCTTCCCCCTGGACCTCAGGTTTCTGTGGTACCCACGCCTATGGGTGCCCACACCAGGATGGATGGGGATGGAGGTGGGAAGAACTGGAGAGTATTCTCTTCCACTTCTCCCCAGAGCAGACACCAGCCCCATCAGGGCACCCATAGTCCCACGGTCTCTGAGGAGGGGGGCATGGCTGTTTCAGACAGAACAGGGAGACTTCTCTCCCTGGATGACGACTGAACCTGCTCACCTCTGAGGAGGTTTCTAGACCAGCCGCCATGCCAGTTGGAAATCCAACAGTCCCAAATGCCTGTGTGATTTTGTTATTCATTCTTTAGGTCCTAGGAAGACTATCTCCCAGACTAGAAGCTCCTGGAGACCAGGGCCTCTGACATCTGACTGGAAGCTCAATCAGTTCTTGTCAGAGCTAGAGCGTGAGGGGACTGGGGAGCAGCAGGGAGGATACTAGGCAGGTTTTGCCCCAAGAAGGTGGAGTGGAGGGTGGATAAGATCACTGCCCTGAAACATCTGAAGGGCGGTCCTGTAGGCATGGAGTTCACACCTAGGCCAACAAGAAGAGCTAGGATGAATGAGAGATGACACAAGGGACTCGACTTGGGATCCAGAAAAGGGTGAACTTTCTGGGAGTGGCTCAGCAAGAGGCAGTGAGCCTCCCACTGCGGGGGCGGGGGTGCTTCTTGGGAGGGGTCTGGAGCACAGGGTGGTGGTCAGACCAGGCGGCTGTTAAGATCCTTACCAAGCCCAAGAGTCAGTCCATGATGGATAGATGTTCTGGTCTCTTCCACCCCTATACCTAGAGCTCCCCCTCCTGACCACACAGAGAGGGACCAGAGGCAAATGTACAGGAGGACCCAGGAACCCAATCCCAGCCAGGGAGGCCACCAAACAAATCAATCAGGCAAACAGCCACAGACAGAGGATGGACACAGCGGTGGCTGGTGTGGGGATCTGTCCTCCTCTTCCCCACCCCATGGCCTAGAGGACAGTCCCTGTGTCTGCCAGTTGAACAGGCTAATAAGCAGGAAAATCAGTCTTCCCTGCCAATGGAGAGAGTGTTCTCTCCTCTCCACTGCAGGGGAGCGAGGCCTCAGCTCATCCTGCGTGCTACAGGGGACCCACTCATTCTTCACAAGGAAAATGGAACAGCACAGAGCCAGGGTGTGACTTGCCCACAGCCACACAGCTCACACGGCTGGTAAGAGGAAGGGGTGAGGCAGAGCCCAGGACTCCTACCCTGCTGCCAGCCAGTATTCTTTCTCCTGCCCTTGCCTGCCCCTGTGTCACCATCTGCTCCTACAGCAATTGGGATTCCTTTTAAAACATATGTTCATCTCAGGCAGGTCCCAAAGTGGATGGAGAAATGATATATATGTTCTTTGCTGGCCCAGGAAGAGCTGGCAGAATGAGCTCTTGACATTTCTGGGATACCAGAAGCATTCCTGGGATGCATGGTCCCCATGCTTCCTTCCCACTACCATATTCTCTCCCGAGAACTGCGGAAGCATGGATTTGTCATTCTTCTCCTCCCTGTGCCCATCTGCTTCCTTCCAGGAGCCCCTCCGCACCGTGAAGGCCAGGCCAGCTCCTCCAGTTCCTGATGGGCTGTTAACAAGAAGCTTGGAGGCCAGACCTCTATGCACACTGCTGAGGAGACCAGGGCAGTTCAGGACTGAACACAGCCAGATGTGTTCAGCACAGACCATGACCTCTCCCCGCCTGCGAGGAACAGGAACTAGTTCTGGAACTAATCCACATCTGAACCCAGACCCCTGAAGTCCACCCTCCTTTTCACCCACCAAAGCAGACAGCTCCGTCCCACAGACTGGGCCCCTCCTCCACTACCCAGACACTGTCTGAGGCTGGAGGCAGTGACCTCTGGGGATCCCTTGCCTGAGGTTTCTGGTTCCATCAATCCCAGGGAGCTGGAGAAGGAGAGCAGATTTCCCTCCAGGACTCCCGCGGATACCGACCTGAGCACATCAGCTAAAGTCCTCGCAGCAGCGCGATCACAGGCTCCAGAACAGGGCCTGAGGGTCCTGTCCCCTCCCCCACCCCGCCCCTCCTCTCAGACCCAGGGCAATTTCCCTACAAGTGTGCTCACGCTGGGCCCTCTGAGCCAAGGAGCCAATTGACTGGATTTCAATCAGAAATCCATCTCCCTTAAGGACCGCTTTGGATAAAAGCAGAAGTAACCTGCAATCTAGATGCTGATGCCAAGCCATAATGGGGAAGCCGGAGAGAAGCCGGGCCCAACTCGGCCTCGGCCCCAGCCCCCAGCTAGGACGAAATCAGGCCTCAGCTGAAGCGGACTCAGCTTCCAGGGCCCGAGGAAAAGAGCCTGAGTTCCCTCCATCTCCACCACCAGCTGCCACAGGCTAAATCCTCGAGCCTGCCGATGGGGTTAGCCGGCTGCTAGCCGTATTAACAGTCGGCCAGGGGCCGGGGACCAGTCTTGCACCCCTGGGCAGGCCCTCTGTGTGGTTCCCAGCGCGCGCCCAACAAAGGCCCTTACAGGCCGGCTAAGGAGGGTCTGGGTGTCCTTAAGAGCCAGGAGGAGCTGCGGGCTCAGCACTTGTTCCCACCTACCAACCCCCAACCTCATCGCCAGCTGCCGCTTCCGCCACTGAGTCCTCTCCGGGCTATATTGCGGTCAGGAAAGGGTCACTCCGAGAGAGCGGGGCTGCTCCAATGCGGGTCTGTAGGGACAGGAGGGACCCCGTGGAGCGCTGTTGGCTCTGGTGCGCAGCACGGACAGCCTCCCTGGTAAATAATGCACGCCTCCCGGGCCAGGCTGCAGCAGGTAGTGTATCAAAGTAATATCGCGCTGCGAATTGCAGTGTAATCGCCGTGATTTAGGGCCCCGTGGGTGAGCCCGTTTCGGAAGGGCTGCGCGCCCGGACGGGCAAGGTGACTTGAGCGTCTGCGCCGGCTTTGACCTCTGGATTTCCTCCAAGCTAAGTGAGCCCATAAAAAATGGAGAAGCCCAGGCTGTCTCCTAGCAAATGGGGTGTGGGCAGAGAGATTGTATTATCTATCCAGACCCAGCGAGATGGATGCACCTGCCGGGAGAAAAGCGATGTCACTGTGCGCACAGCCCTGCAGGTTGGGTATCCACGTGCGGCGCCCATCCTCTCCCAGGTGGCCGAGAAGGCCGGGCGATGTGTCGGCTGCGCCCTGCCAGGAGCTAGATGTGTTCATTAGGACTTGGGCGGCCCCTGCCGCCGTGAGCTGGAGGATCCGTGCCTCCCACGAGCTGCTCAGCAACCACCTTCCAGGGTCCCCAGGACCTGACTGTGCCATGGCCGCTCCTCCTCCCTCCTGTTGTGCTGGGAAGTTGGGGTATTAATATTCCTGCCCAGGGCCTCCTGGGGGCCTGCTGCTCGTCTCCCCTCCCCCAGTTCTGCCAGGGAAAGTCATTCTGGGGTGGAGAGATGATAGCAGGAAACGTGTTTGCAGGCTCCCTTCTAACTTCTTGATGGGAGCCAGCTGGAAGCGCAAAAGCTGTGTTGTTCCTCTGTGTTGTTCCTCTGTTGTTGCTCCTGGTGACCTAGAAGGCAATAATCATGAGCCTGTCTCAGGAAAGACAAAGAAACGGAAAAACTTACTAGGGGCGGCAGCCCCCTCACATTGCATCAGCAGAGAGCCTTGTGTCTGCGGCCCCACCTCGGTGCCAGGCAGGGTGTTCTGAGTATCTTTAGAAGCCCCCGCCCCCACCCCATGCCTAATTCCCCGGATCCAGGAGTTACTGGTTCCTCCTCACCCATCTCTAAATCATTTTATGTCCCTCATTGAAGAGCTGGGGCAGACACCCAGGCTTCCTAGTCTGAGAATCTGCTGATATTCCCCAGCCCTGTTCCACACCCACCTCCAGCTTTTCCTTTTGCCTAGGTGGTGGGCTCTGAGCTAGTAGGGACCTTGGAAACCAGCAGTTCTGGTTAAACAAGCCAGAGTGCATCCTTCCCGCAGAACATTCTGCAGCAAGAATGAGGGAGATTTATGTGTATGGGGACATGGAAAGATGTCCAGGATATATTGTTAAACAGAAAAAGCAAGTTGCAGAATAGCATGTAAAGTACAGTCTCATTTGTGTTACATTTTAAATAAAGGCTATATATACTCACATGCTTGCATATGCATAGAAAATGTCTGGAAAGATAAAAAGAGACTGTTAGCAATGGTTGTCCCACGGGATAAGGAGAAGCAGAAAGGGACTTTAACCTCTCATCTTACTGTTATGTACTGTTAAATTTTTTTAACAATTGTATTACTTTCATAATTTAAACATAAATCTTCCCCTCCCCCCCACAAAAAAACAGCAATCTCTCAGCGCAACCCCTTCTTATGAAACTGAGGCCCAGAGAAGGAAAAGGACTTTCCCAAGTTGCACAGCACTTATAGCTTGGCCTCAGCCCTGGTCCTGCCCTCTCCTCACCCCAGGCACACAGCTCTGCCAGCCAGACCCACCAGACCCATGAGGGAATCATGAACCCCCCTTCCCAGAGCAGGAAGGGCCCCTGACTGGGGTGCGACCTTACTTGAGGGAGCAGTCAGATAAAGGCAGGGGATCCCAAGACGAGAATTAGAGACGGATTTGGAACCTGGCTGGACAGCCTGCACTTGCCCGTGACCTTATCCAGCCACCACCAGTCCAGTCTTCTGACACAGCTGGCTTCTCTTGGTCCAGGGTTGGCCGGGGTAGGGACTGAAGGTTCATGCCTAGGGTGACCTACCATCTCGATTTGTCCAGGACTGAGCGGTTTCCTGTGACATGGGACTTTCATTGCTAAAACTGGGCAATCCCGAGAAAACAGGAACAAGCTGGTCACCTTTGTCTTGCCAGACATGTCCGCAGCAACCTGCTAAGAGCCTGGCAAGGACACCTCTGGGTAACTCAAGGGCAAAGATTCTAGAAGGTTGTCTCTGGGCGGAGAGAGCCAGCCCCTGCTCTGACTTTTCTGAAAAATATGAATTGCAAGAGTTAATTTACATTTTGTCAGTTGTGCTTTCTCCTTGCATTCGTCCACACACATGCACACACACACACACACACACACACACACACACACCACTCCTAGTCTCCCTTAGTCTACTGAGAGGCATGTCCACCGGGGCCCAGAGATACCACCCAGAGCCCACTGAGTCTCTTTGAGCAACATAATCCTCAAGACATTGTAGAGCCTATAATTACACATGGGATGCGGCGCGATTTCTCATCTCTCCCTCCCCACCCCAGGAGACAAAAAGGAAATTTCACACCCTAGTGAGCCAGGCTCATCTTCTCCTCTTTGATGCCAGCCTGGGGTTAAAAAGCAGGGACAGACGACACACACCTCCTCTGGGGCCTGATTCCTTGGCTGATTTTGAGATTCAAAGCATGCATCTTAAAGATCATAATCTGATTGTGCTATGCCCGCCTTCCCGGCCGATTAATGGCCTCCTGGCTTCCGCACTGCAGCACCCAGTGCTCAGCAGAAAGCCACCTCCCACACCCCAGCCCCACCTGAGTCTGGCAACCCAGAGGAGAAGAGGCTAAGGCTAAGCAGGGGGCGTGTCAAGGAAGGAACAGAGATCTAAGTTCAAGTCCTAGTCCTGTCGCTAGCTAGCTGTGTGACTTTAGATAAATTGCTTGCCCTCTCTGGTCTTTGATTTCCTCACCGTGAAATGAAGATATTGACCTACACGGTCTCTAAGGCCCTTTAGACCCGATAAACCAGACTTCCTTGGTTAAAATCCTGACTTCTCCTTCTAGGTGGGTAAACTTGGGCAAGTTTCTTCACTTTCCTATGCCTCTGTCTTCATCCACCTCATTGTGTTGTAGTAAGAATTAAGTGTGTTAACATTTTTAAAGTGCTTAAAACAGTGCCTGGCACATGCCAAAGCACTTGTGGCAGGGACATTGGTGCTCTGTCTTTATACCCCTGGCACTCACTAGTCCCATGCCTGGCTCTTGAACTCCAAGCACCTGTGGTTCTCTGCCCTGCCTGATAGGTTTCTTTGATTCCCACACTCCTACCCTGTCACGCCAGTGTCCTTGCCCTGAGCTCCAGGCAGGCTGGAAGTACAAGGAGTTTAAATGACTCAGAGTAGCCCTCGACCTGATAACTGTAGGGAGTTGGCATATCAATACCCCAGCAGTCCCTCTGAGATAGCTCTGAGGCTTGTTCTGCACAGCCCCACAGAGGTACAGCAGGATTGAGCCCTGTGCCCAGGAGGCTAACTGCTCATTCCCACACCTTTTACTGTCTTCCTTCCTGCCCCGGCTTCCCTACCCAGTGCTCCCCAGGATCACTCTCCAATAAACTACTTGCACCCAAATCCTTCCCTCAGTTATTACTCTGTGCTAATGCACTTTACAAATGTACCTTCGTTCTTTTTTTCTTTTTCTTTTTTTTTTTTTTTTTTTTTTTTGAGACAGCATCTCACTTTGTCACCCACACTGGAGTGCAGTGATGCAATCATAGCTCACCACAACCTTCAATTCCTGGACTCAAGAGATCCTTCCACCTCAGCCTCTCAAGTAGCTAGAACTAAAGACATGAGCCACCACGTTTGGCTAATTTTTAAATTTTTGGTAGAGGTGGCGTGTTGCTATGTTGCCCAGGTTGGTCTCAAACTCCTGGCCTCAAGTAATCCTCCTGCCTCGGCCTCCAAAGTGCTGAGATTACAGGGATGAGCCACTGCGCCTAGCCTACCTTCGCTCTTCAAAGCACCTGAGAAGTGAGTGTGATTGTGCCCATGTTACAGATGTGGAAACTGAGGCCAATGGAGGCTAAATGCCTTGCCCCAGACCACACGGCAGGTGAGTGGCCCAGCTGGGATTTGAAGCCATGTCTGTCTGACTCCACAGACTCTACATCTCCATCCGTCTCCCTCTTTTCCCTCTGAGGGGCTGGACCTTGCTTCAGAGATGGAAACCTCATGCCTTCAGAGGTACAGCAGCAGCTCCTTTGCTCCAGGCAGAGAGCAGAGGCACAGGGCTAGGGCCATCTGTGGTATTTTCTCCCTTGCCAGTCACACTCATAGAACCCTTGGGTGGCACAGTCCCAGGCAGAGCAATCAGGCACTTGGTGCCACAGTCCCAGTTTACATGCAGACACGTGGAAACCCTTGAGGGAAAGTGGCCTCCCAAAGTGCCAGGGTTGGACCGAGCTGCTGCCTGCCCCAAGGTGGTGCAGCACTTCCTGGTCCCCAGCTGAGCCCCCGTCTCAGCCCCTGCAAGTGTGTGCTGATGGCAAGAGCAACAGGCCATATGCCTGAGACTTGGGGAGCCAAGCCTCACATCATCCCCTCAGCGTAGAGAGCTCACTTCAGACCTGGCCTTATTATAGTTTCTGGCTTTGTACATATCAATAGCTTTTATAGGCACATGGTTCCAAATCCACAAAAGCCTTCCTCTTTTCCTGTGCCCCAGCTTTCCTCTCTGAAGACAACAGCCACTGTCACTGATCTGCTATGAGTCCTTCCAGAGATAGTCTATGCACAGACAAGCACATAAATGCAGTCCTTCCAGAACATTCTTTTTCTCTAGAACAAAATGTCTTGGAGATCTTTCTGTGTGAGTACAGAAAGAACTTCCTAATTCCTTTTTAAAGCTATATAGTATTCCAGTGTATTTATGTCCCATAATTTATTTAACTAGTTCTCAGTGAATGGAAATTTGAGTTATTTCCAATCACTTACTAATATATATCTTGTTCATAAGTTATTTTACACACTTGGAAATATAACGGTATGAAAAATAGCTAGAGATAGAATTACTGGTACAAGAGGAATGCACATTTGTAATTTTAAAAGATGTGACCAACGGACCTCCAAAGGTGCTGAGCCATTTACACTCCCACCAGTTATGTGCTGCGCTGAGGCCCAGCTGCATGACAGGCATGGGTGTGCATTGTCGACTTTGGTCTCACTACATTCCTGGGGGGTGGCACTATTATCCTTATTTGATGAGAAAATTGAGAGAGTTCAATTTTTTGACCCAATAAACCAAGAAGACCCAATTAAACCTTCATTTTAGGTTACTTTTTTTTTTTTTTTTTTTTTTTTTTTTTTTCATTACATGCTAGGCTGGGTGCAGTGGCCGGTGCAAGCTCCGCTTTACATTTATTATCTAGTTTTTTGTATTTTTTAGTACGGGGTTTCACCGTGTTAACCTTCGATAATCCCAAAGTGCTGGGATTACAGGCATGAGCCACCGCGCCCGGCCGAGGTAGGTACTTTTACCATCACCGCTCATTTTCCAAGTGAGTCTAGTATTGGAGCTCAGAGAGATTATGTAGCTTTCCTAGCATCACACAGCCAGTGGTAAGTGGCAGAACCAAATGTGAGCCTGGGCTCTCCCTGCTCCCACCAGGAGTCTATCACTGGCTTCCTGCTTCCTGCCTTATGTGTGCCTCAAACTCCTCTAGTTTGAGGGACTCTGCACAAAGCAGAGTCCCCTGGAAGCATCAGAGAATCGAGGAGTCAGTGATTGCTAGAAGGTAAGAGCTGGAAAGGATCATGAAAGGGGCAGGGAGGGTGGGACCGGAAATACGAGGGGTGGTTGCCTCGATGTTTGGGAGAGGTGGGGCTGCTGGGATGCTAGATTGTTGTACCCTGCCTGGGATATTCCTTCCCCCCACATGTCCATAGTGCCCCCTATTGAGAAATTCCGCATTTCATTTTGCAGATGCAGAAATAAAGGAAGGATCCCCTTGGAAAAGGCACAAGAGTCCTGCATTGGAGGCAAAGCCAGGACGAGAAATCGCTCTGCTGAGAATCTGGGTCCCACCCCTCCAGGACCAGCACTCTGAACTCTGCGTGGGGCTGCCTCCTGCACAACTTGAAATAAAGTGAACCAGACCTAGCAGCCTTCGTGTGGGAGGAGGGCTCACTTACCAAGCACCTGCTGTATACACATAATCATTTAAGTTCCATGATAGCTCTATCCCTTTACAGAAGAGAAAATTGGCACTAAGTCCCCCAGCTGAAGGAGGGTGTCGGAAGGCAGATTTTGGGAGGCCTGAAACCCAAGCAAAGGGCTTTATGTTGACTGCGATATTGAGTACAGTGAGTTAACAGGGCTCTAGAAACAGGTTCTTGAACCAGGACATAACTTACATGACTTGATCAAATTCGTGCTTTAGGACACTCACTCTGGTGGCAGTGCTTTGCACGTGCCATTCCCCCTGCTTGGAATGCCCTTCCCAGACTTGTGTGACCCAAGAACTGCAGCCCGAAGCTCTCTGTGGAGCATCCCCTGAACCCTGATCCCCCCGAAGGCAGGGGCTGGGTTTTAGCTTTTCATCCCCAAGCTCTGGTCTAGTGTGAGGCACATCATGGGAGCTTCATAAATGTTTACGGGATGAAGGAATGGAGTGAGGAAGGCCTGACGGAGACAGTGGCAGCAGGAAGCAAAGGGAAATGTGAGAACAAGGGAAAGGAAGATGGACAGGGCCCCTTGACCGGTTAGATGTGATGATAACAGCTTGTACCTTTTATAGCAACTGTTGTATACCAGTTTTTATAAGGGAGGCACTATTAGCACCTGCATTTGACAAATGAGGAAACTAAGACTCGAAGAGGGTACACAGCTAGTTGGTGCTTGAGGTCATATAACTCGCAGGCGGTAAAGCCAAGCTTTGAACCCAGGCAGGCTAACCCAGGATTCATGCTCTTAACTTCTGGTCTGTTCTGTACAACTTACAAGGACAAGCAGGTAGTAAAGACAAAACCATCCATCCTGGAAAACTGGATAATGATGCTCAGAGTTCTGGGTCTTCTGATCTCTCATCTGTTGCACTGTCTGCCAGGTGACCCCCTCCCATTCATCACCTCCTTAAAGGCTCAGCCCAACACCCACCAGGATCCAAGCTCAGTCTCCACAGAATGTGCTGCCTGGACAGAGACTCCGTGTGCAGACATGGGGGTGGGGGACATGTGGGAGCGCAGGCAGGAATCTGGGTCCCACTCCTCAGGCTCTTGGCCTGCCCCAGCAGGCTCCAGGCAGGAAGCCAGTCCAGCCTGCTGTGCCCTCTCTCTGCTGCGCCTCCTCCCTCACCCAAGTCACACTCCACACGCTCAGGTTCCTTTGTGGTGGGTGTTTTGATTAATTTTATTCTAATTAATTCAGTAATCTCAAGCTGTTTGCAAAATCTTGCACCGAGCGCTGCTCTGTGATGGATCTGCAGAAGAGGCTACAGACAAACACCGGATTCATGTCATTTCTCCATTGGCGCTATATATATCTTACGGCTGGGAGAGAGTGGGCTGGGGGAGAGCAGCAGGACGCTGCCTGCCTGTCAGCTTTTCACTGTCATTCCCCAAATGCCCTCTGTTTGCCTGCGGCCAGGGCGTGGGGTCTGTGGTTGGGGCACAGGGACCCCGAAGGCTTTCCTACAGGCAGGCGGGCTTGGTGGCAGGGCTTTGAGCCCTACTCTGCCTCTTCCTCTTTGTGGAGCCTCGGATGGTTTGCTTAACCAGCTTCAGCACCCTCACCTAGAAAACGGAGATGAGCCAGGCGCGGTGGCTCACGCCTGTAATCCTAGCACTTTGGGAGGCTGAGGTGGGTGGATCACAAGGTCAGGAGTTCAAGACCAACCTGGCCAAGAGGGTGAAACCCCGTCTCTACTGAAAATACACAAATTAGCCAGGCGTGGTGGCAGGTGCCTGTAATCCCAGTTACTAGGGAGGCTGAGGCAGAAGATCACTTAAACCCAGGAGGCGGAGGTTGCCGTGAGCCAATATCACGCCACTGCACTCCAGCCTGGGCAACAGAGCGAGACTCCATCTCAGAACAACAAAAAACAAACAAACAAAAAAGGAAACAGGGATGAAATGCCTACCCTGGCCACCTCAGAGGCATTCAGAGCCAGCTGGAGTATGGGGACAGGCTTGGGAAACTGGAAGGACCTTAGAGTACTGCTAATGTCTTTACTGGAGAAGCCGTAGAAGGTGATGGGGAAGACTCAAACCAGATTTCCTGGGTTTGAATCCTGCCTCAACCTCTTACTAGTGGGAAACTTTGCAGAGGTTACTTCACCTCTCTGTGCCTCAGTTTCCATGCCTGTAAAATAAGGGTGAAAATAGCACCCATCTCAGAGGGTTCATATCAGATTAAATGAATATGAGCAAAGCTTTTACAACAGTGATTGGCATGGAGTCAAGCACTATACAGGATAACTATTATTATGGTTATCTTAGTTGTCTTCATCCCTTCAAAATCTTCCCAGTGCATTGTAAATGCCTTCTCTGGTTAGCCAGAACGCACCTTGCACTCCAGTCTCAAAGCACACATCCTTCCCTCATTTCTCTGAATGTGTTAGTCTTGGCCCATAACTGGTTTCCTCTCCAAGTGGCCAATATCTCTCACCCCAGGTCCATAACTCCCACCATGGTAGGATTAAGGGGGCTTGGTCCATGAGTGTTCCAGTAGTCCTATCCAAAGGGACTTGGAGGCAACAAGATGATTAGAAGGGAGCTCATCTTAAAGCTGAGTCTGCTAAGTATACACATTGATTTTACTTAAAATCCAAATACAGGAAGGTTTTCAAAAATTGAGGCAATGTCAATTATGTATATGAAGGGTTATTTTTCTTTTCTATGGAGGGACATTGGGAGGGACACATGGAAATGGGGGACATCCCTCCCAGTACACTTTTGGCACCTGTATTCATGCCATGAAGAGGAAAACAACTGACCCAACCAACGGGGCAATGGAACAGGGTGGGAAGTGATGCTGTAGGTGGGTAGTCAGGGAAGGCCTCTCTGAGGAGGTGTCAAGCCCTGAGAAAAGGGAGAAAAGCCCATTGTGTGACAATATGAGTAAAGAGCACTCCAGGAAGAACATACAGTGTGCAAAGGCTTGAGGCAGAATGAGCTTAGGGGTATTTGGGAGACAAAGAACAGCAGCTGATGGGGACAGCAGGATAAATTACAGTGACGAAGCCACAAGGTCCAGGCCAAGGGCTATCAGCCATAATAAGCAGCTGGATTTCATTCTAAAGGTGCTGGGAGCCTTTGGAGAATTTTAAGCCAGAAAGTGACCTGATTTCATTTATGTTTTTAAAAGATCACGTTGGCTGCTGCTCTAGCATTCATCCATCCATCCTTCCACCTGCTTATTAATAAGATTTCCTGCATACCTACTGTGTGCTAGGGTCTGTGCCTGGCACTTGTAGTTTAGAATTGAGTAGGATATTGCCCTCCCTCGTGGAGCTCAGCATGGATGAGAAAACGATCTTCTGGTGCTTTCAGAAGCAGGGGTTGAGTGCATGGCAGAGCTGTGTGCAGGGTGTGCACTATGGAGGAAAGGACTGGGGCCCTGGGACTGGGGACAGGAAGAGCTATTGAGAACAGTGGTTCTCCAAAGTGAGTGGCATCAGAATCCCCTGAAGGGTTTGTTAAAAACAGATTGTTGGCCGGGCACGGTGGCTTATATCTGTAATCCCAGCACTTTGGGAGGCCAAGGCAGGCAGATCATCTGAGGTCAGGAGTTCGAGACCAGTCTGACCAATATGGTGAAACCCCGTCTCTACTAAAAATACAAAAATTAGCTGGGTGTGGTGGTGCACACCTGTAGTCCCAGCTACTCGGGAGGCTGAGACAGGAGAATTGCTTGAACCTGGGAGGCAGAGGTTGCAGTGAGCAGAGATCATGTCACTGTACTCCAGCCTGTGACAGAGTGAAACTCTGTCTCAAAAAAACAAAAAACAAACAAAAGATTGTTGTGCACAACCTCCCTCCAACCGCCATACAGATTCTGATTCAGTAAACCTGGGGTGAGCCTGATAATTTGCATTTTTAGCAAGTTTCTAGCTGGTTCTGATACTGCTGGCCTAGGGACTACACTTTGAAAACCACTGTGTAGGAGGATCTCAACTTCTATGGACCAGAAAGAGCTATTTCCAGGAATTTATCTCAGCACCCGAGGTGTGGACAGCTCCCCAACTGGCTCCACCACTCAGGCCTGAGACAGGAAGCCTGCTGAGGACAGCATTTCCCCACCATCTCCCTCCACCCACCACCCACCGCTTGGTTTCCTCTCAGAAACCAGAAACCCCTGCCTCTCCTTGCTCCCTCCCTGGGAAGCACATCCTCAAACTCTGTCCTACAACCAAAGGAGCAATTTCACTCTCAGCCACCTTCACTGATTCCTTTCAGGATGCAGAAGACCTCAGTTAGCCCTGCACCCACCCCCTGGCCAGCCAACTGCCCCCATCTGTTCCTTTCCCAAAACTGTGCCCTGGGCTGGGGGACCCCCCACCCCTCCCACCTCTGTCACCTGCATGCCACAGGCCTGATTCATTTCACAGCTACGTGGTCAGATGTCTCCTCCTCCCCTTCTCCTCTCCCTGCCCCCATCTTTCTCTGAGCTTTGAATGTCCCCTTTTTACCCAGTCATATTTCCCCAGCCCCCACCTCTCCTTACTCCTTTGCCCATCCCATCTGTGATAAATTTGGCAGATTATCCTGTGAAAGCCTAAATTATCAGCGTTCCTGGTCACTTTGACCCTTAGTCCTTTAGAAAGACAGTGTTGAAATTGCAAGCATTCATCAGAAGCCGAATTTCAAAATTTCTAAAAATTCCCTAATTTGAGGTTGTCTCAACTATTCTTCAAGACCAAAACTCTCCTCGTATTTTTCAGCGGGCAGTTGAGCCCAATCCCTACTCCTCCACCAGATTGTAAACTCCCTGAGAACAAGAAGCTCAGCCACTCAACTCTGAGCCACTCAGCCTAACACAGCGCCCAGCTCCTAGTAAGTACCTAGGAGGTGGCCACTTCATTATTACTATTACCATGATGGCATTGTGGCTGTTGTTATTGCTCTCTGCTCTGCTGTCCTCATGCCTTGCCCAGTGCCTTGCACACAGTAGGGTCTGCAAAGTCTTACAGGTACACAGATGACAAATGCATAGTTGTCATCCTCACCTCGCTGCTCTTACCTCCTACTACCCCATTCGCCTGTAACAGCTTCTCCTTCATTTGCCTTTTTTTCTTTTCTTAACTGCTGCTATGTTCTGAGCCAGAGCATTTGAACAATGTTTGTGCAATAACTCCCCACCCCCACGCCCAGATCTTCGAGGCCTAGGAGATTAGTGTCAGGAGATTTGGTGGGTAATGGGTTCTGGGCAGTAGAAAACAGCCCCCTTTACAGAGATACAATTATACAGGTTATACTTCCCCGAGTTCAGACACAGCCACAGACCTCGGGGAACCTGGTGTCGGCACAGATGGTGCATGAGGCCACATTATGTGGAATATTCTCCACTTGCTATAAAACTGTTGACAAATATAGGAAATGAGATGTTTTTCTTTTCCATGTTTTTTTTTTTCTTTTCCTTAGCCAAACACTGCAGGCCCTCATGAGTCACAAAAGTTTTGAGATATTACTCAGAAATACAGGAGGAAAACTCCATATTTCCCCCTGTCAAAGGTTTGGTTTTCTTATTTATTTATTCGCATGCCACTGGGTAAACTGAACCCTGAACAATATTAAAAGGAAATAAACATATCTCTCAGCCGCTCACCAGGGAGCTGGGTTATCAACAAGCCTCCCCAGGTGGGGACAAAGTTGCAGTCTGGAGGGAGGTGGGGGTCCAGGGGCCTGCAAAGCGGGGGCCCTGCAGCTCCCCACTCCAGGCAAGTCGAAGCTCCCGCTCCCCTGGTCAGCTGCCGAGACCCACAACTGATGCACACATCCACTCGGTGTCCACAGCAGCTCCCAGAAGGTGGAAAGACTCCATTTTTATTTCCACCTTTCCAGTACCTGGGCCTCTTACTGACCCATTCCAACACACACACAAAACACACACACACACAAATACACACACACGCGCACATCAGCAATGACTAACAAGCCCCAAACCATAATGGAATGTCATTTCAGAGTCCTGTCTGCATGGTAGAAATCAGAGGGTGGGATGCCTGAGAGTGTTCATATGGCCTGTTTACAGTCACTGAGAATTGATACTTACTTTGGGGGAAGAAAAAAAATACATTAAAAAAATTATATATATATATGTGTGTGTATACACACACACACACACACACACTCAGATACATATCGGTGGTGGTTAGATGGATTTTTCTCACCCTGAAAACCATGACAGATGAGTTTTCTTTGGGCCTCTATGCACCTTAAAGGTGCATTTAAACTCACTAAATTAGAATCTGGATCGGTGGCGGTGCCCACCCAACCCTGGCCTCCTCTTCCCCTCAGCAGGAAGGCAGCCAACCAGGTTCTCATTCAGAATTTAATCTTGCCTGAGTGGCGTGACCACTTCTGTCTCTGCCCAGTTTCTCTTTTTTTTTTTAATTTTTTTTGTTGAGATGGAGTCTCATTGTGTTGCCCAGGCTAGGCGGCAGTGGCATGATCTCGGCTCACTGCACCCTCCACCTCCCGGGTTCAGGTGGTTCTCCTGCCTCAGCCTCCTGAGTAGCTGGAATTACAGGCATGCACAATCACGCCCAGCCAATTTTTGTATTTTTAGTAGAGACAGGGTTTTGCCTTGTTGGCCAGGCTGGTCTCGAACTCCTGACCTTGGCCTCCCAAAGTGCTGGGAGTACAGGCTTGAGTCACCACCCCTGGCCTCTGCCTGGTTTCTGAGATGAGAAAGCTGGGCCATCTCCCCAGGGGACAGGTCTGGACTAGGTGAGTTTACAGGGTGAAGGCAGAGACCCCACTGCCCTGGGGTCTTCAGAGGGCCCATCCCCCACTGCAATTGAGTCAAAGTTGATGGGATCATGACAAGCAGTTCACCCAGGATCCGGGAACACAAAACTGTTCTGACACCCATTCTGCTGCTCAAGAACATGCACTGGCTCCCAATTACCCACAACACTGACGCTCCCTCTCAATGGCAGACCACAGGTGGGGACTGCCTGGAGCTCTGGGTGGAACAGATCTCTGAGGCCTTGTGTGGGTTCAGCAGGGGGACTGCGGTGATCAGTGATTCATGTCTGCCATGAATGAAGGAGGGGAGATTGCAGCCACCCACACTGAATATCAGTCTTCCCTGGACTACAGAACTAAGTCTAAATGCCTCTGCTGCTCTACCAAACTCCTCCACCATCTGACCCCTCATTTCCTCTCCAGCGTCGTCGCCCACTCCTCTCCAGCAAAGCCACCCTGTCACGCCAAGCTTTGCATTGTACTTGGCACACACCACTCAGACCAACCTCTGTGCCTTGACTCAAGCTGCCATTCCCACGCTCCTGCCCCATCTCCATCCTTCCAGTACGAGTTTAGTTCCTAGCATTTCTTAAGGTCCAGCTCAAATCCTCCTCCTCCAGGAAGCTTTCTTAACTGCTCCGATCCATTCCAGCTCTCACGGCACTCGGAGCATTACCACATATTGAAATAGTCAGTGTTCGCAGAGTTTCCTATTTCCAAGTACTCATCTCACCAACCTGTTTGGAAACACACCATCACCACCACCAATGAGAATCACATCTGACTTTCTTTTTTTTTTTTTTTTTTTTCCAAGACAGAGTCTTGCTTTGTCACCCAAGCTGGAGTACAGTGGTGCAATCTCGGCTCACTACAACTTCTTCCTTCCAGGTTCAAGCAATTATTCTGCCTCAGCCTCCCGAGTAGCTGGGATTACAGGTGCCTGACACCACGCCTGGCTAATTTTTGTATTTTTAGTAGAGGCAGGGTTTCACCATGTTGGCCAGGCTAGTCTCGAACTCCTGACCTTGTGATCCGCCAGCCTCAGCCTCCCAAAGTGCTGGGATTACAAGCGTGAGCCACTGCACCCAGCCCTTTCTTTTTTATCTTCCACAGCATTTCACACGATGCTTACCAGGAACCAGCCTGGCCACAAGCACTTACTGATGTCCACAGGTTTACCTAGGAGCTTTAAGATCCTTGGGGTCTCACAAACCAAATTTGTGGGGCCAGAGGTGAAATCAGTAAGGCCAACCCTGGACTGAGAGTCCCCCACACACAAGTTCCATTCCTGACTCATTGTGCAACCTGTGGCTTATGGGCAGGGCCACTTAACTAAATGTCTAGCCCTCGATGTGCCCGTCTGCAAAATGGGCAGCCGTGTTCTGCTCCCTCCCCGCCCACCACACCAGCGGCAGAATTTTAATCTCTACCCTTCCACTGACTAACCAGCGGAGCCAGGGACCCGCCCTCCTCAAGCCCCAGGGTCCTCCCCTGTGCAATGTAACGTTCCCAGTAATGGAGCAGGTGTGCGGGGAAGCCCTGCTCCCCTGAAGGACAACAGCAGGCCGCTGGGGAAAGGTGAGGCGTGGGGAGGTAGCAGAGACGTGAGCCCCAGCATCTCATTTTTGGTGGACTTTCCTTTCCCCAGAGCTCTCTTTCTCCCCCTTCTCTTTTTTCTCCCTTTCCCTGGGGCTAGGAAAAGGTTTGGGAAGACAGGTGTGCTCCACAGGGTGTGGGTAGGGGACCCTCTCGCCTCCCCTGGCTGAGCTGCAAAGACGCCTCTGAGGTCTGGAGGTCAGTCACAGGACAAGATAAGGCAGGTGGGGAAGGCTCGAGGCCCTGCAGCCTCCCTTTGGACTTCAGAGAGGGCCTGAGAAGGCAGGCAGGCCCCGGGGAGAATCAAAGAGGGGCAGAGAGAACATGTCAGCCAGGCCAGGAGGGCTCGGGCTCCATTCACCACAGGCCCCAGCCAGGCAAGTCCCCACAAATGCTTCTTGACCCCACACAGGAACCACAAGCCCCTCCTCTCCCCCTATTTACTGCAGACCACAGCTGCTCTGCTCCGCCCTTCCCCCTGGAGCCACCACAGATGGCGATGACAGAAACTACAGGAAATATCTGTGGCTCCGTTAACTGAGGAAAGCAGGGCACAGGGCAAGGTGTGCAGCAAGGGCACTGGAGTGCAAGGGCGCTAGAGGCAATAGTGGGCTCTCCAGCAGACCATCCAGGTCAAAACCCAACTTTGCCTCACATAAGCCGTGCGACCGTAGTGAGTCATTTGACCTTTCTGTACCTCAGTTTCCTCACCTGTAAGACAGAGGTGACTAATGTGGGGACCCAACTTGCACGAGTTAGTCCTCAGAAACAATTTGGATCGGGCGCGGTGGCTCACACCTGTAATCCCAGCACTTTGGGAGGCCAAGGAAGGCGGATCACGAGATCGAGAGATCGATACCATCCTGGCTAACACGGTGAAACCCCGTCTCTACTAAAAATACAAAAAATTATCCAGGCATGGTGGTGGGCGCCTGTAGTCCCAGCTACTTGGGAGGCTGAGGCAGAAGAATGGCATGAACCCAGGAGGTGGAGCTTACGGTGAGCTGAGATCACGCCATTGCACTCCAGCCTGGATGACAGAGCGAGACTCCATCTCAAAAAAAAAAAAAAAAAAAAAAAAAAATCAAAAAATTATCCGGATGTGGTGGCGGACATCTTGAGGCAGGAGGATCGCTTGAGCCTTGAAGGTTAAGGCTGCAGTGAGCTATGATTGCACCACTGCACTCCAGCCTGGGCAACAGAGAAAGACCCTGTTTCTTTTCTTTTTCTCTTTTTTTTTTTTTTTGAAGAAAGAAAGTACTGCGAACAGTGCTTGCCTTTTTTTTTTTTTTTTTTTGAGACTGAGTCTTACTCTGTTGCCTAGGCTGGAGTACAATGGCACCATCTCGACTCACTGCAACCTCCACCTCCTGGGTTCAAGTGATTCTCCTGCCTCAGCCTCCCGAGTAGCTGGGATTACAAGTGCCCACCATCACGCCCAGCTGATTTTTGTATTTTTAGTAGAGACAGGGTTTCACCATGTTGGCCAGCCTGGTCTTGAACTCCTGACCTCTGGTGATCCGCCTGCCTTGGCCTCCCAAAGTGCTGGGATTACAGGCGTGAGCCACCGCACCTGGCCGAACAGTGCTTCCTATCACTATAGAAGCCACTGGGATGTGAGCCCCAGAGGGTACAGACTTCTGCCTCTTTTATTCATGGCTTCATCCCTGTATCTAGAACAACATCCAGTGCATAGGAAGCACAAATGTTTGTTGAATGAGTGAACTGGGGAGGGGAACACATGGATCAATCAGCGGCCGCCGCACATGTACTCCAGTCAAGGAGGCAAACACACGTGCTGTAACTGTCAATACAGGCCTTTCTGCAAATGTGGAATGTTTACAATGTGCCAGGCAATGTGCTGTGGTGTGGCTGGGGCACAACATAGGGATGAATGAGGCAGGGGCCTATGGCAGAGACTGCTGGTCGTCCCCATTCCACTCTCCCCTTCTTCCCTAGTCCTGGAATTCTTGGCCAGGCACATAGCCATACAGAATAAAGACCAGATTTCTCAGCCTCTCTTGCAGCTGGACATAGTCCTTTCACTAAATTCAGACCAATACAGTGCAAAGTGTCAAGTGATAGCTTCTGAAACTCCTTAAGGGATGGCTGGCACTCACTCTTCCCCCAGGTGACTGAAAAGTGGATGAAATGGCTGGAATTGAAGCAGCTGCATTGGACTGTGAGGAGGCGGAAGTCACCCCTCACAGCACAACAAGATAATAGGAGCCTGAACCTCGGAGGACCATATCAAACACAGCCACCAACCAGCCCCATACTGCAGACTTTCAAGAGAGGAAGAAATAACACTGCTAAACTGCATGGGCCAATATTTGGGGTTGTACTATTCGTGACCTACAGCCCATGCTAAGGCTAACTGATACGGATGCCTCACTAGAAGCTCACAATCAGCTGGGGGAGGCACACAAAGAAACAGACCAACCCATCCCTCAGAGCGTGGTGAGGATGTGTAGACACAGAGTATTGTGGGAGGAAATGCAGGGGTGGGAGGGGATCTAGGAAGACTTCCTGGAGGGGGTGACATCTACGTCAACTCCCCGAAGAATGGGGAGGCCTTTGGTGGGCGGTGGAGGGAGAGGGAAGAAAGTGATGTAACTGAGATAGATACATGCAGAGAGTTGGGGAGTTCAGGAGCGAGCAAGAGAGAGAAAGAGAGAGAGAGAGGTAAATTTATCCCAAGGGACTGAGAAAGATTTTTTCCGAAGTGAATGGAACAAGGCTCTGAATGATGAGAAAGACTTAGACAGGTTGGGAGGAAGAACAGTCCTGGCTAAGGAACAGCAAATGCAAAGGCAAAGAGGCCACAACTGGACATGGCTTAAGTGTGGTGTGCTCAGGGAGGGGGTAGGAATGACCGCAGATGTTGGGGAGGACTTGGAACTATGTACCGGATGCTTCGTATTTTAAGTGTGTAACATGCGTTAGCTCGCTTACCCTCACAACCCTCCAGGCTAAGTGCAGTCCTATCATAGTCTCCTTGCACAGATGCAGAAATCAGGCTCAGGGGGATCAGGCCGCTTGCTCAAGGATGCACAGCAGTGCCCAGCAGGGCCGGGAGTGGAGCCTGGGCAGTGGGACTCCTCAGCCTTATGCTCCACTCTCACAAGGCAGCGGGTTTGAGGGTACCCACCGCCCCTTCCCTCTCCTGACCTGAGCACCCGTGTCCATACCCAGCATCCTCCGAGGCTTCCTGTTCGTCCATGCTGGCTTATAGACACATCAGGAGGTTTTGATATTGGACGTGGAGGGAAAGGGAAACGTAACAGCACCAGGAAGGCCCAGGGAAGTCCAGAGCAGCCAAAGAGAAAGGCAGATCTGAAAAGGGAACTCTCGGGTTTACTCAGACATGGCCCTCTTTTCATTTCAGGGGTGAGAGTTCCATCAGGAAGCATCCCGTCTCCCATCTTACACATGTGCTAAGGAGGTAGCAGCTAATTATATACTAATGTGTTTCCGACATTGTCTCGTTTATAACCCTCACATCAGTCCTGTGAGGCTGACAAGCTGACTCTGACTTTATGGATGAGATGAAGCACGGAGAGGGTGAATAACTTGCCTAAAGTTGCCCAGCTCATAAATGAGGGAGCCAGGATTCACCCCAGGTCTGCCTGATGCCAAGTCCACAATCACAGCCACCTCGCTCTTACAAGTCCTCAGGAAGGCTCTTTCTACATCCGTGACAGAATTCTGTTCAGACACCGTGGCCTCCTCCCGCTTCTCCTCCCCTCCCCTCCATCCTGCTGCCACAATCTGTAGTCAGCATATGCCTCAAAAAGGCGACAAAGCCACAGACGTGTCCTCAGAGGTTTTTTTTTAAAAAAATGTAGTTTATTATGCAAGAGCTGAGAGAATCGTTGCTAGAAACACCCCTCGCCTTACTTAATCCTGGCACGTTGGAAAACCATCCGAAGACAGGAATCTGAGCCTCTGGGCACCCAAGACCTTGTACTGGCTTTCTCCTCCATGCCCTGCCTCTGGAAGGAGGCCCCTTAAATACGATCTGAGACAGAGAAGGGCCTTTCTGAGAAGACATGTGTTCCCCTTGCCCTGTAAGGAGAGGCCCAAACCAGGAGTGCCCAGCTGCACAGCTCCAGGGGCCCCGCTCCCACAGAGTACAGCATGCCTGCGTCCGGCAGCTGCTGCAGGAGGCCTCCCAGCTCCCCGACTGTCCTCAGTCCTCCAGTGCCCCGTGGTCCAGTCCATCCTCCGGGAGCTTTGCGCTGGCTCCAGGCCTGCCCACTCCAAGCCTTGTGGCATCTTAAGCCCAAACTTGAGTCTGACGGATGGCTGCATGCGGAGCGGCACACGCGCGTCTGGAGTCCTTCCCGGGAGAAGCCCCAAGTACAGCCCAGTAAATCAATAAACAAATTAATAAGCAAATACTGCTGTCTGCTGAGCTGAACTGGGATTCCTGGGCGAACAGATTTAAAATCAACAACAGACGGCCACAGGGCATGCCGGAACCGGGCACCATACCTGGGTGGAATTTTCAGAGCCTCCATTCCCCAGCCCATCGCTCTCAGGACTAGAAACACGGTGGGGCGTGAGGTGGGGGGGACTCCTGATTTGGGGCCGGCAGGGAGCAGTACGGGACAGGCTGTTGTCTGGGAAAACTCCCCACCAGCTTCTACTCTCCCTCACTTGCTCTAGTCTGTTGCTTCCTGCCAAGAGGAGGACTTGGTGCACCCCTGGCAGGACCTTTGATCTAGGTACCACAGATGATGTGGCCGAGGAGCCCCAGTCACGTGGGGCACCAATTAAGCCGATTGGCCCTTCCTAGCTGACTCCCGGCCACACCGCAGCAGCTTCTGTTCACTTCTCAGAGGGCTGCAGAGGCAGGGAGAGGGAGGCCAGGCGGTACAGGACTGATCCCTGTGGATGCCATCTCATCACCCTGTTGGTGAGAGAGCAGGCAAGCAGGGCACATGGGCCTGGGGAAGACCACAAGGCCAGGTCCTCCAGGCAGAGAGGCCGTGGCAGAAACCTCTGTGCCAACCCCCTCCTGTCCCCACATGCAGAGGCCTGCCCCCTGCAGTGCCCAGGAGGCCAGGGTCAAGAAGCAAACAGAAATGCCTGCGCGCCTGCAAACAGACTCCAGCCGAGCTCAGGAGAATTTCCAGCCAGCAGGCCTGTGGCGCCCTTTGCTGAAAGGGCCTTCCGAATGCCCGAGTCTTCTCTTTTGTGCTCACAAATGCCACCCAATCACAGCGGCCGCGAAGCTGCCTAAATAAGGCAGAGTGTCTGCCTGGGGCGCTGGCCTCTGGGCTGCCTGCCAGGGCTGTCAGGCTGCCCAGACTTCAATACCGACAGACTTAAGGGACAAGAAAACAGCTCCGGTAAAGGCTTGGAAGCTCAGGAGGGAAGTGACCTGCCTTGTGAGGCAACAGAGATCAGTCTGCTCAGGGCCTTCTGACGCGAGGCTATTGCGAGGCCCATGCCCCGCAGGCTCTCCCCCACCGGGTGGGGGTGCCCAGCAGCTGGGGAAGCAGGCCTCGCAAGCATCATCCTGCTGCTTCCCACACCTCGTGCTGCTGATGAGCGGGGTCCACCCTCTCTTTTGCAGCCCATGGGGAGGGGCTCATCAGGCTACCAGAGCTCTCAGTAAACACTTCAGAAAGAAGGGAGGATGCTGCCAGGCACGGTGGCTCACGCCTGTAATCCCAACATTGTGGGAGGCCAAGGCAGGCGGATCACTTGAGCCCAGGAGTTTGAGACCAGTCTGGTCAATGTGGCAAAACCTCATCTCTACTAAAAATACAAAAATTAGCCGGGCTTTTTGGTGTGCACCATAGTCCCAGCTACTGGGGAGGCTGAGGCAGGAGAATGGCTTGAAACTGGGAGGCAGAGGTTGCAGTGAGCTGAGATCGTGCCATGGCACTCTAGCCTGGGCAACAGAGTGAGACTGTATCTCCAAAAAAAAAAAAAAAGGGACGATACCAGCCAGCCCCAAACACCTCAGGACACTTGGAGAATTCTGGCCATGAAACTCACCTGCTGGAAAACCCTGGTGACCCACCAGGCCCACAGAACATTGTCAAGACCTTTGAGAACATTCTAACATTCCTTTGCAGAGTCTAGCAGTTATTGGTACCTGCTGTGTCCCAAAGCACCTTTGAGGAAGGTGTCGGGTGGTGACAGTGAGGAAGACAGATATGGTTCCTGCCTTCCCGGAGTCGCAGTGAGGGAATCTGGGCTCTCAGATTCACAAGGCGGGGTGTGGGTTCACTGGGCCTGGAAGGCCGTGGAGCATCTCACAGGCTGGGGCAGCAGCAACTCATTGCAGGTGGTGGGGAGGGAGGGCGAGAAGGAAGCCAGCCTGCTGGGGCTTGTCTGGGCAAACAGAAACCTCTCCCACCTCCAGGCTGACCGGGAGAAAGGCGAAGCCCCAGGCCCTGACTCTGCCTCCCAGGCTGCCTGCCCTAGGGCGCTGCTCATTCATTACCACAGTGCTGCCAAGATAGCCCTGGCCTGGACTCCATCCCACACCAATTGCCACGTGAGAGGAAAAGAACTGGAATTTAGGAAAAATGACAGAGAAAAAAGAGATCGGCTTCAAGGGAACAGGCCCCGAGTGTAACTTTCTTTCTGGCCCTGAGGAAGATGAGAAGCTGCACAACATGGATTGGAGCGCAAGCCCTGGAGCAAGTCCTCTACTCTACAAGCTGTGTGGCTTTGGGTGAGTCACTTGACCTCTCTGTGCTTCAGTGTCCTTGTTTGTAAAATGAAAGTAAAGACAGTACCAGTGTTCACAGGGCTGTTGCGGGGATTAAATGAGTGAATGCATATTCAGTTCTTAGAGCTACTCCCAGCACATAGAAAGAGCTATATACATGTGACTCATGATTACTCTCAGCGAATAAGGTGGCTGGACCTCCCCAGGGAGGCAGGCATTCTGGGCTGGACCACGTCAGCCTTGTACGGATGGGCTAAGAGGAGTGAGAAGAAAAGACAGAGAGGGAGGTAGCCCTGGAGCTACAGGCAGCCCCACCTCCTGGATGAACAATGGAAGAACAGGGAACCCGCTGACCCAGATCGGTGTGCAGCGTGACACAGGCACATGTGTATGCACTCATACAACCACCATGAAGATCAATTTAATGTTCCCGTCACCCCAGAGTGTTCCTTCAGGGCACTGGCCTTTGAACTCGGTGTTCCTCAAAGCAGGAAAAACACACCCCCACGGGGCGTGAAAGAATCTATTGGGGGCAGAGGAAATGGAATAGAACTTCCACTTCTATCTGTTTTACCACATGCTTTTTAACTCCCCTTTTTCTGTATACTTTATAATGCACATATTAGCACAATTGCACATTTAGAATTTACTAATAAACAAGTGTACATTTGCTAGGGATACACGCTGAGTATCTCCTGCTTACCCCTGGGTTCCTCACCTCCTCCACCTCCCTGCTCTGAGGCTGCCCTGCATGGTCTCCATCACCCGGGCTCCCTGCCCTCAGGTGTCAGGTAGGATTTGGCTAAGGGGAGGCTCGGGGAGATCAGAGGACACTGGCAAAGTGCAGTTGGGGAATTGATTCCACCGCTCCATCCCCGCAGGGCACCGCAGGCAACTCTTTCCTGGAAGCTGCTTACAAGTTGATTGTCTCCTTCCAAATTTGGCTCAGCACCCCCTCCCCTTGTGGTGTGGCGGTCACAGCCCTGCGGCGCAGCCAGCCCCTGCTTACTGCACTGTCCCTCCAGGCGTCCCTGCACTCGCACCTTTACAAAGAGTCCTCTGTGAAGAAATCTGCTCATATTACCCTAATTGAAAAGTGGCATCTGTCTCCTGCTGGGACCCTGACCTGATAAGCGGCACATCCTCAAAAATATTCTGCCCACTGGGGTGTGTGAGCCAAGTGTTTGGAGATGACTGTTAGTGCTCTGGATGGTCTCCATTGGTGGTTCAGGGCGGCTTCCCCTTCCCAGAGGAGGAGTGGAAGGAGCCACCTTCGGCATTTGCACTCAGCTCCATGTTGGAAGCAGCAAGCACTAAGATAGTCAGTGGAGTTTACTGAGCTCCTGCCTGTGCCTCGCCAAGGGGTGCCTCCATTCCAGGAGAAGGATGCCCAGGAAGTGGCGGCTGTGCCCTCCTACCTACAGAGCCTGCTGTCTCAGTCCCTGTTTCCTGTCTGGGGATTCGGCTCTCCCTCAAGGGGCCAGCATTAGATTCGTGCAGGGTGCTGGTAGCACCGTGATCACAGCCTCACCCTGCGCAACGTGAGGAGACTTGAATAAAGGGCCTCTACAAAGATGGAGGCAGGGTTTAGGGAAACCAACATGGGGAGCCTCAGAACCCTAGGGCTAGCAAGAGGGGGGAGCCCCCTCTGAGAATAGCTGCCTAATAGCAGCTGCAAACGGGGTCAAAGGGACACGGCCACCCTGTGGTGACCTTGCGGGAGGGACCTGGAGTAATAAATTCCCTGTCCTCACTCTCCTCCCTTCCTCCAAACCCAGCTGCAAGCCAGAGGGCAAGGGAGCCCTTGGATGCAGAGAAGTCAGCATTCCAGGCCAAGAAGGAGGGGAAGCCGGGTGTGGAAAGGGGAGTATGCGTCAGAAGGGACAAAGAGAAGGTTTCCTGGATGCACTGCAAATGACCTCTCTTTCACAGAGGCCTGGCCCCTACCCACAGGGCTGCTCCTTACCCCTCAGGTGCTCATGGATAACCATATCCCACCTCCACACAACTTTCCTACAGGAGTGAGAGCAGAGGGACTGAGCGGTGAGGAAAGGCGGGCGGGCGGAGGCTGGAGGAGTGAGCTTGGGCAGATCAAGGCGTGCTTGGAATATCAGATGAAGAAGCCTGAACTTTCCCCATAGGCAGAGCCGTCTCAAGCAGCCGTGCAGTGATCTGGCTAAAGCCAGGCCTGAGCAGGTGCCCTCGTGGAGGGGATGCAGGCAGGAGGTGGAAGGAGAGCTCTCTGATTCCTTACTCAGCTCAAAGACAGGAGGCAAGGAGACAGGAGGCCACTGATACAAACACTGGTGCCTCCAGCCAGACATTTAGGAAGAGCCCCCGAGCCTTTGTTCACTGCCATATACACAGCTCAGCTCAGGCTCTGACTTCCCCTCTAGAGCGCAGTCTTCTGGTGTTGAAGGCTCTGAACTAGCTGGGAAGATGCAGCTGGCAGAGAAGGGGACGAGGGAGCTCTCTCTCCCTCAGCCCCAAGGAACTCAGAGCCGGCTCTGACCCACTGTGCCTCTGACGGACTGTGCTGCTCTAGGCAGGCTCCTGCCTTTCTCAGGGTGGCAGTGCACTCATCTGGAAAGCGGCAATAAAGCACCCACTTGCTGGGGTTCTTGGAGGGTGGAATGCGACAGCACAGGTGACAGTGTGTGTTTCCCATCAGAAGAAATGCGGGGGTTGGGGGGTAGGCAAGTGCCACTTGATGGGAAGCCCAAAAGAAACGCTAGTGGCTACACATGTCTGATGGAAATGACAGCACCTTTCCTTCTCCCCACGAGGGTTTACCGAGCACCAGTGGGGGCCCTCGCCCTGTGGGCTTCTTGGCGCACAGGAGATGGGGGTCTGCTCTGGCAGGCCGCAAGTGGGGCTGCAGACAAAACACACGCAAAAAACAATGTGAGAAATCTACGAGGCTGCATTCCTCATTGGGCTGAGTGGAACAGTACAGGTTTCAGTGTATAGGAATCCCAAAAAGGGGGAAATTGGTCGGAGGAGGCAGGGAGTTTAGCTAAGCAGGACTTGGAGAGGTCAGAATTCCATGACAGGAGTCGCCCAGGTAAAGGCAGGTGCTGGGAGCAGAAACATCACCGAGGAGGGAAGCGGGCAGGGGGCAGCCCTCTCTCCACCAGCGAGAGCTGGCCCGGAAGGGCTGGATACAGGTCCTGGGGTCCGTGCTCTTCCACACCACACCTTGTGTCCTGATAACCAAAGATGTGGAGACCTCACCCCAGAGGAGCTTCTCAAAGCCCTCGCCCGTCCTGCTGACTTTCTTTCACCTCCTCTGAGCCAAGCCCCATCCCTGAATCAGGCCAAACAGCTGCTTTCATCCTCCAGGCGGCTGAAATCAGCACGAGAAAGTGACAGCTTCCTGTCAGTCCTGGAGTTCCTATAAATTCATTCATTCAGCAAATATTTAGTGAACATTTCCTATTATCCTCCACTACGCTAGGCCCTGGGGATCCATCAGTGAGGAGATGGAGCTACATTCTAGTAGAGGAAGACAATAAGCAAAACAAATAAGCAAAATATACAGGAAATGCTATGGAGAAAAAGCAAGGGGAATAAGGGAAATTCAGAGGGGGTTCAACTTAAAGACAGTAGCCAGGGAGGGCCTCGTGGAGAAGGCAACTTTTGAGTGAAGACTGGAAGGAGGGGACGGAGGGAGCCATGCAGGCTTCAGGAGAGAAGGCATGCCAGGGCCAGGAGTAGGGTAAGAGAGTGAGGCACCTCAGGGACAAATGCTGAGGAGGTGTTCCCTCTGGGGTCGTGTTGCAGCCCTGCCCCCCACCACCCTCCCTATTGCAACCAGGCTGACTGTTCTCAAACACAAATCTGATCACAGTGGCACAAAAGCTCAGAGCTGCCCGGGGGCTTGCCTTGGCCTTGGTATAGAATCAGACTTCTGGGAATGGCCCAAAGACCCAGCTGTCCTCCCAGTCTCCTCTCTCCATTCCCTCCTCCCCGTGCACGCCATGCCTCGTCTTTCTCATGCCTCCACCCTTGCAACCTGGAGCCTGGGCCTGGAACACCCTTCCCCCACCTCTGTGCTCTCCTACCTCTTCTAACTTTTTTTTCTATTAATATTGTAAATATTTAGGACCTACATAAAAGGTATAAATAACAATAAAATTAATCCCCATGCACTACCACCTCCACCCAGCTTAAGGAAGAAAACATTACCCATGCAATAGAGGCCCCCTGGGCACCTGTCCTAAGCACATCTGTCTCTCCAGTGACTGGGGCTGTCACTATCTTGCTTTTTATATTTACCATTAGTACA
Organism: Macaca thibetana thibetana; assembly: GCF_024542745.1. Taxonomy (NCBI): domain Eukaryota; kingdom Metazoa; phylum Chordata; class Mammalia; order Primates; family Cercopithecidae; genus Macaca; species Macaca thibetana. The sequence goes on along the minus strand of NC_065581.1, from coordinate 38,356,415 downwards.
GCACAGGTTTGAAAGTTAGACGTGCTGTGGTTTGAAGATTTGTCCCCTCCAAAACTCACGTTGAAAAACTAATTACCATTGTAACAATATTAGGAGGTGGGATCTTTAAGGGGTGATTGGGCCATGGGGGCTCCACCTTCGTGTGTGGGTTCATGCCATTATAAAAGGACACATTCAGCCCCCTCTGGCTGTCATTTGCCCTTCCACTTTTCACCATGCAAAGACTAAGCCTTCCTCCCCTCTGGAGGTCACAGCATTCAAGGCCCCATCTTGAAATCAGAATCACCAAATCTGCTGGCATCTTCATATTGGATTTCCCAGCCTCCAGAACTGCAAGCCAATAAATTTCTTTTCTTAAATTCCCCAGTCTGTGGTACTCTGTTATCGCAGCACAAAGGGACTAAGACCAGCAGTATGTAGCCCTGTTTTGAATATTTTGAATATTTTCAAACTTTAAGTGAATGGGAGCCTCTGGTTTACATTCCTCTGCAACTTGTCCTTTCATGTAACATTATGTTTGTGAGATTTATCCATGTTGATATGCGTAGATCTAGAACAGAGCTCGGTAAAGTTTTCTGGAAAGGGACAGATTGTTCATATTTTAAGCTTTGTGGGCCCAACAGTCTGTTGCAGCTGCTCAACTCTGTCATTATAGTGTGAAAGCAGATACAGACAATATGTAAATGAATGAACGTGGCCATGTTCCAATACAACCCTGTTTACAAAAATAGGCAGCAAGCTGGATTTGGTCCATGGGCCATAGTTTACTGATCGAGGCCATTTGTTTTCATTGCTGTATAATACTTCATTGTATGACTGTACCACAGTTTATTGATCCATTCTTCTATTCATGGTCTGGTTGAATTATCACTCCCAATTCTTTACTCTAGGACTGTATAGAGTAGATGTACAGAGTAGATGGAGAATATATCCCCATCCCGTTGACTCGGGCTTTGGCCTAATGGAACTTAACCAAGCAAATGCTAAAGAATGTGATACAAAAGGAGGTTTTTTGTTGTTGTTCTTGTTGTTTTGAGACGGAGTCTCATTCTGTCACCCAGGCTGGAGTGCAATGGTGTGGTCTCGGCTCACTGCAACCTCTGCCTCCTGGATTCACGCGATTCTCCTGCCTCAGACTCCTCAGCAGCTGGGACCACAGAGGTATGCCACCACACCTGGCTAATTTTTGTATTTTTAGCAGAGATGGGGTTTCACTGTATTGGCCAGGCTGGTCTTGAACTCCTGACCTCGTGATCTGCCTGCTTCAGCTTCCCAAAGTGCTGGGATTACAGGCGTGAGCCAATGCGCCCGGCCGCAAATGGAGGTTTTTAATGTGCTTTTGTGGTTTAGTTTGGCCTCTTGAGGTCCTGTCATTTGCCATAGAAGAGCATGTTCCCAGTAAGCTGTTGTCTTTTCAGCCTGAGTCCCCAGATGAGAGCTACTTGTAGCCAGTGTGAACGTGAGTTCACCCCAGCTCACCTGCACTCCTGTGTGCAAGAAATAAATGTTTGTCCTTATAAGCCAATGATATTCTTAGGATTGTTTGTTACACAGCTTTACTGCAGCAGTAGCTAATGAATACAATGGACATTTACATTTTTTATTTTTTGCTGTTGCAACAAAATTCACACTCATATACCTCAATTGGTACACAAATGCATCTTCAACTTTGCTAGTTAATGCTGATTTGCTTTCCAGAGTTTTGTACCCATTTACACTCTGCCAGCAATGTCAGAGTTTTCTTGGTTCTACATCCATGTCAACATTGGTTTTGTCAGGTGTCTGCTGATCTGTGGCTGTAAAATTCCATTGCCCATCTAACTCTTACTCATCTTTCTCTTCCTCTGGGCCTCCTTCCCTAATGCCCCCATCTGAACTGGGTCCATATACTCATTGCATCCATAGCTCCTTACACTTACCTCTTTCACAGTCCTGGTATTGTATTTATCTATTAATCTGTCACCATATAGACAGACCCTGTCCCCCAACCCAGGCACTTAGCAAATAATTGTTGAATGAAAGTTTCATGAGACACCTCAATCAAGCTGGTCAGCTCCTGTCCTAGGCAATGTATAATTGAGACAACTACCTCATCAGAGGTACAGCCCTCATATCAAGGTGTGTCAAAGGACAGAGACTGATTGCTTTTCTTGTGGTTATCACACTTGGGCTTTGAATGTGACTTGTTTTTATGCTAAAAATGTAATCATTCCAGGCTGGATCTCAGAGGAATTGCAGTAGCTAGAGAGATGTGAGTGAAAGCTAAACCCTAAGGGTCTAGGAAGGTTTTGTGGGCAAATGCCATCTTTAAAAAGCAGGTTAGTCGCATAACAAATAGCTTGCATTGCTGCATACTGCTCTAAGCACTTTACATGTACGAGATAAATATCAGAGGAGGAAACTGAGAAAAGTAACTTGCCCTGGGTGCACAGCTGGTGAAGGCCTCACTGTAGCCACTGTGACTCCCTCACCCCAAGGTAATTGCTTTAGAGATCAAACAACTGGACACCTGCCAGAACTACCCCCACCCCCCCACCACCTACCCCCACACCCCACCACCAACTACCCCAACCCCCACCACCACCTACCCCCACCCACCACCTACCTCACTCCCCCCCCACCTACCCCCACCACCACCTACTCCCACCACCACCACCACCTACCCCCACCCCCCACCTACCTCACTCCCCCACCACCTACCCCCACCACCACCTACTCCCACCACCACCACCACCTACCCCCATCCCCCATCACCACCTACACCACCCACGACCTACCCTCACTCCCCCACCACCTACCCCCCCACCACCACCTACTCCCACCACCACCTACTCCCACCCCCACCACCACCTACCCCCCACCCCCCATCACCACCTACCCCCACCCCCCATCACCACCTACACCACCCACCACCTACCTCACTCCCCCACCACCTACCCCCACCCCCACCTACTCTCACCCCCACCCCCCCCCACCTACCCCCACGCCCCACCACCAACTACCCCAACCCCCACCACCACCTACCCCACCCACCACCTACCTCACTCCCCCACCACCTACCCCCACCACCACCTACTCCCACCACCACCTACTACTCCCCCACCCCCACCACCACCTACCCCTACCCCCCATCACCACCTACACCACCCACCACCTACCTCACCCCCCACCACCTACCCCCACCACCACCTACCACCACCCCCACCCCCACCTACCCCCACGCCCCACCACCAGCTACCCCAACCCCCACCACCACCTGCCCCCACCCCCACCACCACCAACTCCCACCACCACCACCACCTACCCCCATCCCCCATCACCACCTACACCACCCACCACCTACCCTCACTCCCCCACCACCTACCCCCATCACCACCTACCCCCCCACCCACCACCTACCTCACTCCCCCCCCACCTACCCCCACTACCACCTACCCCCACCCCCACCCCACCTACCCCACACCCCACCACCACCTACCCCCACCCCACCACCACCTACCCCCACCCCCACCCCCACCTACCCCACCCACCACCTACCTCACTCCCCCACCACCTACCCCCACCACCACTTACCCCCCCACCACCACCACCACCTACCCCCACCCCCCATCACCACCTACCCCCACCCCCACACCACCTACCCCCCACCCCCACCACCACCTACCCCCACCCCCATCACCACCTACCCCACCCACCACCTACCTCACTCCCCCACCACCTACCCTCACCACCACCTACCCCCACCCCCACCACCACTTACCCCCACCCCCACCACCACCTACCTCCAACCTTTGGATGGCATGAGTTTGTTTGGTGTGTCCAAGGTCACATTTAAAGAGCAGAGTTTTGAAAAATCCATGGGTAGACGCCTTTGCTGCCAGTCAGCATGATGGAAAAACATGAGTCTTGGAGCCGGGAGGCGGGTTTTAATCCAAGCTTGGCCACAATCTTAATTTAGATTGTTTTGGTTGTAAGGAAAAGAAATCAATAACTTTAATAACTTCAAAACCCCCAAAATGAAGAGGAGAGATGTGCTGTAAGGAATGGGTGGTGCTCGTAGGACAATCAAGGGTTGGAACCAAGAACTGGACCATTGATATAACCATACTGTCATTCTGCCCCTTCCTCCCTGAGCTAACTATGATCGGCATCTCGTCCTAGGGTCAGATTCCCGGGATTTAAAATCTGATTGGCCCGGCTTCGGTCAGGTGTGTTCCTCTGATCCAATCAGCTGTGACTGGGTAGGTGGGATCACACAAACCTCAGGAAAGGGGGCCTATTGTGAGCTAGGCAGATATTCTGTAGAAGGTGCCTAATGCAGTTACTATCAGTAGACCTTAGGGAAGATATCTTCCTTCCCAGACTCACGGTTCTCATCTGTAAATAAGAGATTTGATCTGTGTCTGGTTCATCATTACATCTAATATGCCTGTTTAATAAATGTTGAATGGACTACAATGATCTCAATATTGGCTTCTGGTTCTGACCATCTGTCTTTTAGAATTTTCATAAGTAAAGTGTGTGGGTACAAGGAGCTTGCAGTGAGGGAGAAGCAGGGGAGAAGGAGGGTGTGCTGAAACTGGCTGGGGTGCCTGGGGACTTCAGCTTAAGCAGTCTTTTCTCTGGGCATCTTTCCAGGGCCAATCCTCTGTCCCCACCAAGCAGCATTCTGGCCAGAATTTGGCTTCTCTAATAAACACTGTCCCTGGAGGGACAGTGCCCTTTATAAGCTATTAAATTGGCCACCTGACAGTTGCCAACACAATGCTATTTGAGAAGCATAGTCCAAAGTGGGGGGACTCCGGATTTGATTCCGGTGTCCAGAATCCAGACTCTTCCACTTATTATGTGACCTAGTGGGTCACAGCCCTCTGAGCATCACAGTCTTCGCTGCCCAGACAGATATGGGAATCTTTGTTCTGCCTTATTCATAGAACTGTTTGAGGGATATTGTGTATAAAATTATCCATAATAATTGAACTATATTTGTTGTGTGCTAACTAGATGCCAGGCATAGCATCATGTGCTGAAAAGGATTATTATGTATAATCCTCACAAGAGCCTTATGAGGTAGCTGCTACTATGATCTCTGTTTCACAGATGAAGAAACTGAGGCTCAGAGGTTAAATAACTTGCCCAAGGTCACACAGTTGATGAACAACGGTCAGATGCCGTGCTATGAACCACTAGGCTCTAGTACCTTTGTTTGTGGTCCAGTTGTAGACAGATACAACATTATGATTACTTCCCAGGGCCTAAGACCTCTCAGATAAGCTGAACGTTGAGACCCACGGAGCTGGGAAAACAAAACTTGGACACCAGAGAAGCAAACTTCTGGGTTTATTCCTTCAGTCTAAAAACTACATGCATCAAAAAATGTGGGCTGTAAATGAAGTAACTCAGCTCAAATTAGCTCACTCAAAAAAGGGAATGTGTTGGCCTCCACTCTCTGAGGGGTAAAAGTGAGCTAGGGCACCTGGAATTCAAGTTTCAAACAAGCACCCCCAGGGCAATCTTCCTCATTGTCTCTCACTGCAGCTGCCCTGTGCTGGCTGCCTGCCCTTTCATACTCCATGAGCTTCTTCTCCGGAAGAGAACACTGCTGCCAGCAGTTCCAGCATCACATGTCAGCTGCTCTGCAACCAAACCTAAGGTGGGATTTCCTTTCCCGGCTACAGGTGAAACAAATCTCAGGGAAGGATTCTTATTGGCCCAGCTCAGATCATGAGTCCTCCCTTCTGAACCAATCACTATGGCTAGGGACATGTGGTTCCATGATTGGCTGCCCAGCTTAGATCATATGCCACCCACGTGAATAGTGGGAGTGGGTCTGTTATAAGAAGATGGGGTGCGGGGGGAGATGGCCACACCGATGTGAAATCTGGGGGATACTCTGAAGCCTGGGTCACCCCAATTTGTATCCTTTCCAAGTGGCAACAGCAACCCTGGTTTTCTCCTTCCTCAATCTATATCTACTAAGAAGTCACCTAATAGGCTGTTAGTTTCATATTCTTGTTTTCTTCAGAGAGGCTTATATAGTCTTTTATATAGAAAGAGTGGGTGAGTATCCTCTTCCGCAAACTAGTTCATTCACGGATGTACCTCAACTTTCATGTCTGGAAATTTGGGGCAATGGAGCCTGCCTTACTTTCCTCGCAGAGGTATGTGAGGACCTACAGAGTTAATGGATGCAAACACTGCTGTAGAACGAACAAAGTGCCGTATTTACAAACACAGGATCTATTTATTGATTTATTTATGCTCCTTTGTGTTTCAAAAAAGGATTTGAGATAGCTTACCAAAATGCACACAATATAGTGGGATAAAAATAGTAAGGGGATAGAGCAGAGGGAAAACATGGGTAGAAAAATCAAATAAAGCCAGGGAAAATTCTTGTACCTGGAAACTTATGCTCAAAGTCCCTGAACAAGTTTGGTTCTGAGCTTCCTCATGAACAAAGTGGGAAACATGATCAGCTACAAAAAATAGCCTAGTCACAGGATAAGAGAATATCAGCATGCCAGGAAAGGCCACAGAGCTTAGCTCAGCACCAATGTCTGGTAGAAATTTCTTCTCATCAGGAGGATGCTGCAGGGAGGGCCGGGCGCGGTGGCTCATGCCTGTAATCCCAGCACTTTGGGAGACTGAGGCAGGCGGATCACCTGAGGTCTGGAGTTCAAGACCAGCCTGGCCACAATGGTGAAACCCCGTCTCTACTAAAAATACAAAAATTAGCCAGGCATGGTGGCGGGTGCCTGTGATACCAGCTACTTGAGAGACTGAAGCAGGAGAATCACTTGAACCCAGGAGGCGGAGGTTGCAGTGAGCCGAGATTGCACCAATGCACTCCAGCCTGGGTGACAGAGTGAGACAAAAAAAAAAAAAAAAAAAGATGCTGCAGGGTGGAGTGGTCTGCATATTCAACAATATACAGAGATCCTTTGGTTTTCATGTCACTGGATGTCTAACTCTGTTTCATGTGGATTCACTGTCTACCATTTGATTTATGTTAACTGAAAACTGGATACCAACTAAATAGCAAGCACATTCTTTTCCCCTTCCTTCCTTCCTTCCTTCCTTCCTTCCTTCCTTCCTTCCTTCCTTTTCTTTCTTTTTGCAGGGTAACATGAGGTTGGGTGCAAGGAGTGGTACGTGCGTTTTCCCCAGTGAAGTATGTGGACGAAAAAGTTCTAGCATCTTGGCTTAGCCGAAATGTATAAAACTCACTAAGACATAAAACTGTTCCAAGCAGGCCATAAAGGCGCTGCTGCCTTTGCCTCAGAACTTGGGCTATAATGTGCTGTCCTGGAACAAAACGCACACATAAATCAGCTTTCACAGTATTTTTAACCACCTACAAAATTCTTCATTTCCTGCCTGAAATGCTTCTGACAGTGAGCGATGCCACTCTCCCTCATTCTTGCTCTGAAAAGGTTCCCTTCGGGCAGTGATGAGGACCCAACACTGGGCCCCACAGCTCAGGCAAGCCCAGGAGGCACGGGATAGAGGAAATGATCTCCCAGGGTCTCTAGGACAAATAAGCCAGGGATGTGGCTAGAGATAAAATGCTTTCGTGCAAAGTTGGAAAGGGCGCCCCTTCTTGGCACAGGAAGCCCTGTGGGTTCCCCCCTGGGATGCCCTCTCCTGCATCTTTGCCTGACGCAATCTCGTCTGTCCTCCTGGACCCATAACCTCCACAAAGCCACCCCCAAATACCCATCCCATTCTCTTTTCTCTGCACTCCAAATGCAACAATAGCGAGTACCAGACAGCTGGCATTTAATTATATGATGTCTGGCATGCACTATTTCATGTTGTCAGTCTGTCGCTCTAACTAGATTAAAGAGATCTTGAGGTAATCGTTAGTTCTTACTTTATTTGTCTCCCTTACAGCTAACGAGGAAGCTTTATGTCTGCATACCTTACAAATAACAAGGTCATGAAAAACAGGAGCCTAGGGTGACTGTCTCATTCTCCCCGCTGTACCCATTGAGCAGACAAAATTGAGAGCCAAAGAGGAGGCTTGACCTGCCCAAGGTCATGCAGTGAGAACTTGGGCTAGCCAGGAACGACTCCAGTTCTCCTGTCTGTCAAGGCAGTGTTCTACTTCCCTGAAACACTTAGTTCTAAAACCCCCAAATAGGAGGTTCAGAACCACAGCTCCCTGGGGTAATAAAGACAGACAGACAGACAGACAGCTGGCCCACAGTAATCTGTCTGCTCATGGGCAGAATTTCCAACACGGAGGCAAGTCAAGCTGCTCTAAGGCTCAGCAAACAGCCTCCATGGGAATCTAAACTGGGTCTCTGTATGTGCCAGGGGGATGAAAGGACCTCAGTGGGGTACCTGGAGCACTTGCATCCTCCCTGACACCACACAGGTCACTATTGTTTGCGATGTCTGGGACAGAGGAAACCCGTAATTGATGGTCTCAGCAGGAAGGACACGTAGACAGGTGGAGAGGGCATCTCCTGTTTACAGAGAGATGCTTGTGTTTGCTAGAGGCTGCCTTTTGCAGTGAACTATGCACCCTTGATAGCAGGAAACCACCCAAGTATTTGCCCCAAATTTATAATAACAGATACAATAGTGTCAAAGTTGATAGAAACTGAAAACAAAATAATAACAAAAAATACCCATGGCAACAATTGGTAAGCAAAACTCTATAATGACAAGCTGGCAGCAGCCTCATCAGTCCTGCTGAGACTCTCCTGGGCACTCACAAGCCACAGCACCCGGCACTTCGTACTTCTCGCAAACACCCTATGAGTTTGGTATGATGTGCTTGTTTATAGATGTGGAAGCTGAGGCTTAGGGGGCTGAAGTATCTTGCCTCACATCACAGGCTGCTAAGAGGCAGAGCTGGGACTGACATCCAGGTTGATCTCCCTCTAAAAGCTTCCCCTTTCACTACAACCCACATAGACTGTCATTCCAACCCCACTTCAAGCATTTCTTCCCATTATCAGACCTGTGGGACAAGGTTTGGTTGGGAAAACATGAGGCTCTTCAGAAAGACAGACAACAGATTGCCCATCATTTCATGGACAAGGGACCGACATGAGGCGCACCCAGATCTCTGTGGCTTTTTCCTGGTGCCAAACAAATGCAGAAGGAGCCACTTCTCAAAGAACACAGTGTTTTTCTTCCTCTTCTCACCTCCCCTGGGCCGGTGCCTGTGATAATTGGGAAGCACAGAGTCTGGTTTTTCTGGGATTGGAACCAATGCTGTGAAGAGAGTTCTGACAATAAATGTTGATTGACAGTTGATGGACAATGTTCTTGAATCAGTTTTTCCTGTGCTGGGTGTTAAGCTGAGAACTGCACTAAGCAACTGCTCAACAGCCTGCTTCCTGTTCAGATAGAATTTACTACTCTCTCTCTCTGTGGGCCTCAGTCAGGCAGCCAGGCGAGATGGTATCTCAGGCCCCTTCCAGCTCCATCACTCAATGTCTCTATCAAGAAGAGAACACAGATCTGAAAATATTTTTTTCCCCCAAACACGGAGTTGGGGTTATTATTCACACACACAAACACAGGCACCAACAGAGATAACTGGTCAGGAAATAAGGAGCTTTGATTCTGGTCTCATACTCTTTGACCTAGTAATTCTACTTCTGTGAATTTATCTTAAAGAAAGAATCCAGAGGACAGAGCTGTGTGCACAAAAATGTTTGCTTTCACAATATTTGGAGTTACCATTAATAAAATGATGTCCAATGCAACAATGGGAGAGACTCACTTGGTGGCACATGAGGCCACCGCAAATGATAATTTCAAAGACACAGGAAAACATCCTTGGCAGTGGTTTTCAAATTGCAATTCACCCTCCATTAAGGGGTCATGAAATAAACCTAAGAGGTTTCCTGCCACCAGCTTGTTTTTATTTTTATTTTTTGAGATGGAGTTTCTCTCTTTTGCCCAGGCTGGAGTGCGGTGGCATGATCTCGGCTTACTGCAACCTCCGCCTTCAAGTTTCAAGTGATTCTCCTGCCTCAGCCTCCCGAGTAGTTGGAATTGCAGGTGCCCACCACCACACCCAGCTAATTTTTGTATTTTTAGTAGAGATGGGCTTTTGCCACATTGCCACTGCTCTCAAACTCCTGACCCAAAGTGCTTGGATTGAGAGGTGAAGCCAGCTGGACTTCCTGGGTCAAGTGGGAACTTGGAGAACTTTTCTGTCTAGCTAGAGGATTGTAAACGCACCAATCAGCATTCTGTGTCTAGCTAAAGGATTGTAAATGCACCAATCAGCACTCTGTAAAAATGCACCAATCAGCACTCTATGTCTAGCTAAAGGCTTGTAAATGCACCAATCAGCACTCTGTAAAAATGCACCAATCAGTGCTATGTCTAGCTAAAGGATTATAATACACCAATCAGCACTCTGTGTCTAGCTAAGGGATTGTAAATGCACCAACCAGCACTCTGTAAAAACGCACCAATCAGTGCTCTGTGTCTAACTGAAGGATTGTAAACACACCAATCAGCACTCCGTGTCTAGCTAAAGGATTGTAAATGCATCAATCAGCACTCTGTAAAAATACATCAATCAGCACTCTGTGTCTAAAGGATTGTAAACACACCAATCAACACTCTGTAAAATGGACCAATCAGCACTCTGCACAATGGACCAATTAGCACTCTGTAAGTGGGGACAAATAAGGGAATAAAAGCTGGCCACCTCCCAGTCAGCAGTGGCAACCCACTCAGGTCCCCTTCCATGATCGTGGGAGTTTTGTTCTTTGGCTCTTCACAATAAATCTTGCTGCTGCTCACTCTTTGGGTCCGTGCTACCTTTAAGAACTGTAACACTCACTGTGAAGTCAGCAAGACCAAGAACCCACAAGAAGGAACCAACTCTGGACACAGGATTACAGGCCTGAGCCACCATGCCCGGCCTTGTTTTTTTAATTAAATAGGCAAGAATAGAAAATAACAGAGTGCATCACAGGTGGTAAAGGTACTTACTGTGAAACTTTGGTTTTGGTTTCATGGATAATTGGGCCATGGTATAAAGTATACTTTTTATCATGGGGTCACAGTCAAAACATTTCAAAGGCCGTAGGTCTATGGTGTACAGTATAGTAGGATTACAACAATATAAAATACTGTGTGTGAGGCCAAGCCTGGGAGGAATAAACAGAAGCAAAGAGTAACTGATAAGGTTGGTAGAATAAAGGATGCTGCTTCTCAGTTATATGTATTCTGTGATGTTTGTAGGCTGTTCTTACAATAAAACAAAACAAAAAGAAAAGAAGTCAAGACACAAAGGAAAAATAACAACAGAAGGTCATTATCAGATTCCACTGGCGGAGGAGCTCAGGGCTCCTGCACCGGCCTTGAAGGATGGACAGAATTTGAATCAGGGGCGTGGCCTAAACAGGGACAGGGTTTTTGCTGAAACACAAAACACACTGAAAGAGAACATGGGGTTAAAAAAGGATCTAAGTGATGCAAAGTGACTTAAAACTGGGGAAGAAAAGGGCAGGTCCACTCCCGGACTGTCCATTGTGCCTCCCTGTACCGACTTTTCCTTCCTCCACCCACCTAGGCTGAGACCTCAAGCTAGAGGTTGCCCCTCATAAACATGTCCGCACCAAGCCGGCCGCGCCCCTCAACAAGATGGCGACGCCAGCAGCCCCACCTCCCGCTGCCTTGGTGGCCAATGAGGGAGAAGCATGAAGACTTGAGCATGCGCATAGCGACTTGGTGGGCGCGTCCAGTGATGACTTGGGGATCCGGGCAACTAACATGACTAAAAAGAAGCGGGAGAATCTGGGCGTCGCTCTAGAGGTGAGGGGAAAAGTGGGGGTTGGGCCACCTCGTTAGTTGCCTTCTCCTGGCCGCGGGATAAGGGATGGGCTGGGCTGGGCTGTAGGTGGGAGGAGGAGGCAAGCGGAGGAAGAGAGGGCGACGAGGCTTGGGGAGAGGGACGGGAGGGGTGAGAAGGCCCACGGGGTTCCCGGAGGCAAGTTAGCAGGAGAGGGTACCCGATGGGCGAACCAGACTAGAGGGCATCTCCAGAGAGGAAGAGACATGGAAGTGAAGGGGAGCCCCAAAGACGGCCTGGCATAGAAGTGAGGGAACTGAAAGCGAGGGACACAGAACAAAAGGGATGGGTACAAAGGTGAGGGAGACCCCAGAGAAATAGGGACCTGTAGATGAGGGGAACTCCCAAAGGACTAGGACGCAAAGATGAGGGAGCCCATTCTGGTGTATATTACTAATGGTTTAAATATCCTCTAAAAGGGGAAATTTTTCCTCCAGAGTGTGGAAGCTTGTATCTTCAGAATTACTTTGGGAATATGTAAAGATAATTCGGTCTCATGCGTCCGTATGAAGAGACCACCAAACAGGCTTTGTGTGAGCAACATGGCTGTTTATTTCACCTGGGTGCAGGCGGGCTGAGTCCGAAAAAAGTCAGCAAAGTGTGGAGGATTATCATTAGTTCCTATAGGTTCTGGGATAGGCGGTGGAGTTAAGAGCAATGTTTTGGGGGCAGGGGGTGGATCTCACAAAGTACATTCTCGAAGGTGGGGAGAATTACAAAGAACCTTCTTAAGGGTGGGGAAGATTACAAAGTACATTGATCAGTTAGGTTGGGGCAGAAATAAATCACAATGGTGGAAAGTTATCAGTTAAGGCTATTTTCACTTCTTCTGTGGATCTTCAGTTGTTTCAGGCCATCTGGATTTATACATGCCTGTCACAGGGGATATGATGGCTTAGCTTGGGCTCAGAGGCCTGTCTGACAAATTCTGGAATTGGTGATGTGACGGAATGGCTTAAAAATAATTTGCTGCATATTGAAGGGAAAGAAAACATGCATATTGAGCAACCACCGTGTGCTACTTTCATTGCATTATCAGTTAATCCTCACTGCAGGCCTGTGAGGTTTGTACAGATGAGGAAATTGAGGTTTCAGGTGGAACCCAGGCTGAGATGGTAGAAGTGCTGGAGCCTGGGAATCAGCACAGGTGGTCTTCCTGGAAATTCATCTTGCTTCCCGTTTCCCTTCCCTTAGGGCATCCTCCTGGAGGTTGCAGGAGAGGTACTGGGTCATAGTCTTCTTCAGGCTTACTAGTGAGTTCAGTGATTCTCAAACTTTAGCATGCATAGAGTCACAGAGCTTGTTAAAAATGGAGAGCTGAACTCTTCCCACACCCTGAGTAATTCAGTAGGACTTTGATGTGCATTCTTAATAAGGAATCTGCTTTTTTTTTTTTTTTAAAGACAGAGTCTCGCTCTCTTGCCCAGGCTGGAGTGCAGTGGCATGATCTTGGCTCACTGTAACCTCTGCCTTCTGGGTTCAAGCGATTCTTGTGCCTCAGCTTCCTAAGTAGCTGGGATTACAGGCACGTGCCACCATGCCTGGCTAATTTTTGTATTTTTGTAGAGACGGGGTTTCACCATGTTGGCCAGGCTGGTCTTGAACACCTGACCTCAAGTGATCTGCCCGCCTTAGCCTCCCAAAGTGCTGGGATTATAGGCATGAGCCACCATACCCGGCCAGAATCAGCATTTTTTTTTTTTTTACAAGCCACGCACACCCCGTGGTGATGCAGGTAGTTTTAGTAGCACCCCTTGAGAAATACTGGCCTATACTTGGTAGGAAAAAGGTTGATGGAAATGTGAAGAGGATGGTTTATGAATGGTGAAATGAGATGGCACTGCGTGGCGGGAAGAACATAGACTTTATAACCTGTATTAGGGTACAATAAGCTGCAGTAACAGAGAAACTCCAAAACTCAGTGGTTTCAAGAACAAGAAAGTGAGTTTTTTTCTAACAGGCTAGAGCAAGGGGCAGCAGATGTCTGCACAGGGTCAGTAACTATTTTAGAAGAGACATGGTCTCTTCTAAAGAGCCAAATGGTCTCAGTTGCAACTACAGTTGATCCTCATTATTCATGGATTCCACATTTGTGAATTTCCCTCATAGCTAAAATGCATTTGTAACCCCAAAATCAGTACTCTCAGTGCTTTTGTGGCAAATGCAGAGCAGTGGGAAAAAATTTGAGTTGCTCGAGGTCCATGTTCTCAGCTAAAGTCAAACAGGTGATGCCCTGCCTTGTTTCAGCTGTCCTGCTGTAAACAAGGGTCCTTATTGTGTTCTATTTAGTGCCCTGTTTTTTGTTTTTTGTTTTTTTTCATTCTCATGTTTTTTATTGGTGATTTTGCTGTGTTTTGCTTTTGAGACGGAATCTCGCTCTCGCCCAGGCTAGAGTGTAGCGGTGCACTCTTGGCTCACTGCAACCTCCACCTCCTGTTCAGGTGTTCCCCCCTTCCCCTGCTGCAGCCTCCCTAGTAGCTGGGATTAGCCCACCACCAAATCCGGTTAATTTTTGTAGTTTTGGTAAAGACGAGGTCTTGCCATGTCGGCCATGCTGGTCTCGAACTCCTGACCTTAGGTGATGCGCCCACCTCAGCCTCCCAAAGTGCTGGGATTACAGGTGTGAGCCACTGCCCGATTTCGTGGTTTAAAGTGCCCTGCCCACCCCCCGACCCCCGACCCCCCGCCCCAAGCATAGGGCTGAAGTGCTGTCTGGTGGTGTTCCTAAGTCCAAGAAGGCTGTGATGTGTGGCAGAAGAAAACAGGTTTCTTGGCCGGGCGCGGTGGCTCAAGCCTGTAATCCCAGCACTTTGGGAGGCCAAGATGGGCGGATCATAAGGTCAGGAGATCGAGACCAACCTGGCTAACATGGTGAAACCCCGTCTCTACTAAAAAAATACAAAAAAAAACTAGCCGGGCGAGGTGGCGGGCGCCTGTAGTCCCAGCTACTCGGGAGGCTGAGGCAGGAAAATGGCGTGAACCCGGGAGGCGGAGCTTGCAGTGAGCCGAGATCCGGCCACTACACTCCAGCCTGGGCAACCGAGCCAGACTCCGTATCAAAAAAAAAAAAAAAAAAAAAAAAAGAAAGAAAACAGGTTTCTTAGATCAACTGTTCAGGCATGATATAACTCATGTTGGTTGTGAGTCCAGTGTTAATGAATCAACTATATATTGAATAAGATCACTTTAAACAGAATCACACATAAAACAAGATGGCAAAAATGTGTCCGTAGGCTTGCAGGAACCCAGCCTGGTTCGGTATTTGCTAATTCAATATTGGAGGCAACTTTATAGGACATAGCTACTAGGAATAACAAGAACCAACTGTATTCAGGCTAAGGAGTATGTAAATGAAGCAATATGTAAATGAGTGGGTGTGTCAGTGTTCCACTAAAGCTTTATCTGCAAGAACAGGCATTAGACCATTTGGCCACAGGGCTTAGTTGCCAACTCCTGGTCTAGAGTACCGGTCTGTGGTGGTTCTGCCAGATTCCCTTCCTCTGTGGCTCCACCATCTCTCAGGATCTTGCCACCTTATCAGTAGAACCAGGGCGTACCCCACTGATGTGTCCACTGGCAGAGAAAGAGGAGAATGGAGGAAGCACACCCACCGTCATGGGCCCAAACTGCCCACTTTCCATTGGAAAGAACTAAGACCCCACCTGAGTGCATGGGGACCAGGGAAACGCGTTCACCAGTCAAGAGGCCACATAGCCAGCTACTGTTTGCTTACTATGGAAGAAGAGACCAGTGTGTTTTCACAGACAGCCTGTAATCTCACTGCAGATGGCACCTCACCTCACAGTGTGGTTGTGAAGATTAAATGAGACATTGTGTTAAGTGCCCAGCACGTGCCTGGCACGGGATTGGTAATCAATACACGGTAGCTCCAGCCTTTGTATTTCTTTTGCATCCTTCCACCATGGCTAAGTCGAACTCATTCTTGTCTATAACATGAAGGACTTGAATTTCACCAGGGGTTACAAACTCCTTGACTATGGACCAAATACAGATCACAGATGTCTTCTGTTTGGCTGACACAGATTTTTAAGTTTTTATTTTTATTTATTTTTTTGAGACAGGGTCTCGTTCTGTCACCCAGGCTGGAGTGCAGTGGCGTGATCTCAGCTCACTGCAGCCTCCGCCTCCCGGGTTCAAGCAATTCTCGTGCCTTAGCCTCCCGAGAAGCTGAGACTACAGGCGTGCATCACCACGCCCAGCTAAGTTTTGTATTTTTAGTAGAGATGGAGTTTCACCGTATTGGCCAGGCTGGTCTCAAATTCATGACCTCAAGTGATCCGCCTGCCTTAGCCTCCCAAAGTGCTGGGATTACAGGCGTGAGCCACCACACCCAGCTGGATTTTTAAGTTTTTAAACTTGGTGGAGCATGTATTCTCCAAGTGCCTTATACTGGGGCAGATTCCATTGTTTTACCCTCTCCATACCACTGTAGATATTTACATTTGCTATCTTGGTCCCTAAGTTTACTTTTTGCTTGGATATTAGAAGATTTGACATCTGTAACCGTGTGCCTTGGCAAAAGCCTGACATCTGGCTGGCTGTCTCCCCACCTTGCTTCTCAGTTGCCCCCAGCGGGTCTAAGTATTGAATGTGCACTGATGCTCAGTAGCAGTAGATATTGTCCTCTTATTAAAAGTCTTGTGCTCAGAGCCAATGAAGTGGTGATTTAATCAAAAATGTTTGTTAATCTGACAAGTGCAATAAAACCCCCACAAGTGAGTGATCTCAGCACCTGCAAACAGTCTCCACTTGTAATGAAGCAATTACCAAGCAGGCAGCACTCACCCGTGGGGCTGGCTCAGGCCAGCTGTATTAGCAGTCACCTCTTAGGATGACCAGGGCACCCTGTAGCCTCCCCCTCAGAGTGGTTCCTTTTATCCAATTCATTTGCCACCATATGAGATCTCAGAGTTGGAAAAAACTGTGTTTTAGCTTCTGATAATTTATTCTTAATAAGAAAAAATTAGAGTTCAAATGAGAAATCACCCACCCAGTACTGATTTTAATGTTGTGTGGGAGGAAGGAAATGTTGAATTCCAGTCTAAACTGATAGGAGAATTTTGACTGATGTGAAACCTGTTTGTGTTTTCAGGTCTCTGATAGTAATGAGCTGTTCCTTGGTCATAGCACTTTTCTTTTGTAGCTGGGCTGTTCAAACTGGTGTCTTTAGATGTTTGGTCTTGAGTTAACAGATGTGTGGTGTCTTAGCCAATATCTTAAAGCAGATAACTTGGTTGGATCTGACCCCTAGTACAGAAAGTCTATCAATTTGGAAAGCTTTTGGCTACAAGTTAAAGAAAACTGACCTCAATGATTTAAGCAAATGGGAGTAGACTTTTCCCCCTACAGAAATTTGTAGGGGCCAGGCACATCGGCTCACGCCTGTAATCCCAGAACTTTGGGAGGCCAAGGTGGGTGGATCATTTGAGGTCAGGAGTCTGAGACCAACCTGACCAAAATGGTGAAACACCATCTCTACTAAAAATACAAAAATTAGCTGGGAGTGGTGGTACACACCTGTAATCCCAGCTATTCAGGAGGCTGAGGCAGGAGAATTGCTTGAACCCAGGAGGTGGAGCTTGCAGTGAGCTGAGATCGTGCCACTGCACTCCAGCCTGGGCGACAGAGACCCCATCTCAAAAAAAAAAAAAAAAAAAAGAAATTTGTAGAAAGGTGGCTACTGGCATTGGTTCCAAAGCTCACCTATGTCAGGGTTGATATTTCTGCATTATCTTAGCTGTTTCCTCGTGGTCACAAGATAGCAGCCACAGCTCCAGTCATGATATTCAACTTTAAGTCAGGAAGGAGGAGGAAGGAACAACACTGTCCCTTTTATCAACAAAGCATAAGCTTCCCCAGGAATCTCCTAGCTGACTTCTGGAACGTCTCATTGACCAGAACTGCGTCATGAGTAAGCCTAGCTGCAGTGAGGCTGGGAGAGCATCTGCTGAGGTTTTCCACCTTCTGGAGTAGAGGTGGGCAAAGGAGCTGGGGTGGGGAGTTGGTGTTGTGTTGGCCAGTTGACAGTATCTGCTGTAAGGAATAAAAGCTAATGCGAGTCATTGAAAATTCACTGGAATCCTTACCAGAAAGAGGGCAGGATCGGCCCGGCGCAGTGGCTCACGCCTGTAATCCCAGCACTTTGGGAGGCCGAGGCGGGCAGATCACCTAAGGTCGGGAGTTTGAGACCAACCTGACCAACACAGAGAAACCCTGTCTCTACTAAAAATACAAAATTAGCCGGGCATGGGGGCACATGCCTGTAATCCCGGCTACTCGGGAGGCTGAGGCAGGCGAATCGCTTGAACCTGGGAGATGGAGGTTGCAGTGAGCCGAGATCACGCCATTGCACTCTAGCCTGGGCAACAAGAGCGAAACTCCGTCTCAAAAAAAAAAAAAAAAAAAAAAAAAATAGGGCAGGATCACTGACCATGTGGGAGAAGTGGTAGGCTGAGGGGAGAGAATGGCCTAGGCCAGGAAGAGCACCGGAAGGCTTGACACTTGTGGTTATTTATATGGTGCCAGCCACTGCAGTAGCCTCGGTGGGGCAGGGCGGGCAGAAGCACCAAGTGTGGAGCACTGCTCTGGAGCAGGCTGTATACAGGGCTCAGGGGAACCTCCCAGTTTCCTGAGACAAGGGCTAGGAGCAGGTGAGTGGACTGTCAATAAATATTTGCTGAAGTGGCTCGAGTGGCAGGAGGAAGCATTGAACCTTCCACCCTGACGTCTGGGCCCAGCCGAGTGACTGGGTGGTCAGAGGTGAGGAGGCCACAGTAGAGCAGGTGGTTAGACGCCACCTTGCTGGGAGCCCAGAGCCCCAAGTCAGGGGCTGGGAGAAAGGCTTGCAGCACGCAGAGGACTGTTCAGGGGCCGCTGACCATTAAATGAGCCTCACCTGCTGCCAGGCGGGAGCGACAGGTCGCCATTGGGCAGGTGATTTCTCGCGGCAGCCTGCGTCTGGCTCTGCGCCACTTGACGGGGGTCAGGAGACTAAAACCTCATTACCTAGCGCGGCTGGATGGCGGCGTGTGTGGAGTGGCTGTCTGCCAGCATCTTAATTAATGAATTCATAAGGCTCGGGGTGGATGCCAGTTCTTGAAAAGTGCTTTGAGCCTTTCAGCGATGAAGAAGCTTTTGCTAATTTATCAAAAAATAGATATCGGGGGGAAAGAAGAGAAAACAAACCCCACACCACCCTCCAGCCCAGGGACAGCAGGGGTCTTCGGGCGCGGACTGACTCGGGCGTTACTTGTAGGGCTGGCTCGGCCTCCGTCTCCGCATGAGAAGGCGTCGGGACTCGCGTGGGCTGCAGCGGCTCCCTCGCCTTTCCGACCTGGCATGGGGGTGCGTGTCCAGGCAAGTGACAAGCCCCTAGGCTCTCCCTGCTCTTCCTGAAAATTGTTCATTGATTAAAAACTGGGAAGGTCAGCCGTCTTCAGCTGCACACTCTGCGAGAGAAATCCTCACGGGGCCTGTTGATGTGGGGAGCCATGGGCGGAGGTTTGTTTTCTGCCCCCACAGAGCTCTGTGAGCTGCCTCCACAGAAAAACATCCCTTAAACGATGTGGGGATAATGGGCCCTTTGGGGTTTGAGGCTGGTCACCTGGAAAATTGAGGCCCAAGACCCCCCTGTGACTTGCTGTGGAGCCTGAAGGCCCCAGATGGAAAGCCCCTGCACTCTTGCCAGAGACCATCTGGGCAGGCACTTGGCTGCTTTACCCATTATAATAAATGTCCTGGGGTCTCCTGACGTGTGAAAATGAGTGGATTTTCAAAAATCCAGTTCCCAGGCTGCTGGGGCTGGAGATGAAACAGCTGACACCACTCTCCTGGCTGTGAATTAGCAAGTGAAAGGGAAGGCTTCAGTACTGCTGGGGAGAGAAGGGTTTCTCAGGCCCGAGTAGCCCACCTTTTTCCTTCTCCAAACTGGATCTGTTTTGAGTGAATCTTGGAGGGTGCTCTGACAGTCTAGGTGATCTGCGGCAGGATGCCTGGGATGTTTGTGAAGCTTACTGAGTTGGCTCAGTGTAAGGGCAGACGCTGGGCTCCTGTCTCCTCTGTCTCAGCAAACACATTTCAATCAGGGCTTTCCCTCACAGAGAGTATCTGTTATGTAGACAGAAACTGAGCACAGCCTCGTACAAGATTATTCCGAGCAGAGAATCTGCTGAAGCCAGATCAGTGAGCTTAGATGGGCTTCAGCTGGGATGTGGAATGACTGTTCTGCAGAACCCTTCTTTGTCATGAATGGTTTCATGAGGGATTTTGGAGAAAGAGCTTGAAGTGGTGGAAAGAGCATAAGCTCTGAAGCAGAAAAACCCAGATTCAGGCTTCAATTCTGCCCCTTCCCAGTTACACGACGTTGGGCAAGGTGCTGAAGACCTCTGCACGGGAGCTTGCACCTCTGTAAGATGCAGATGGGCCCTTGCACAGTGGTTGCAGACACAGGAAGCTGCCCACAATCTGCCCAGCTCCGGGGGGGTAAGGTGTGGAGGTTGTGTCCAGGAGCTAGGGGTCCCTCAGAGCTGGTGAGTGCTGCCTTCTCCATGTGGCATGGTGGTTAAGGGCACAGACCTGGCTGCCCAGCTCCCAGACTTAATGCCTGTGTGACCCTGGACAGTTACCCATGTCTGAGTTCCCTCCATCTGTCAAATGTGGATGCTAATACCGCCCACCTCACAGGGTTCTTGCAAGCATTACGTGAGTTAATCAGTGTAAAGCGTGTAGGTCAGTGCCTGGCACACAGCACAGACTACAGAAGTGTTGCTGCTGCTGTCACTGTTGTGGTTCCATTTTGTCTGGACTTTTGGTTTCCAGAGGCTGCTTACACTCATGCTGTCACGCAGACACTGGAGACTCCGTGACTTGAGGTTGGCTCAGCTACCCTGGCACCACGCTCTTTGTTGGAAGGTCTCAGTGCCCAGTAAGGACCTGGCCAGCCAGGTGCAAGGTATGCCCCATGCCACTGCCTGACCCTATGGCAAACCTGTCACTCGCTGGCCAGAAGCTCATAAGAGTAAGGCCGGAGAGACAGCAAACAACTTCCTAAACCAGAAAGCAGAGTGGCCTGTGTGGCCCAGCGCCAGGCCCTGGGGGTGCCTTCTGCCCTTTCCCAGAAAAAGGTCTGGCCCTAGACAGTGGCTCATTAGGGAGTGGGCAGAGAGCCACCTCCCCGGCCGTCTAGATGCTCTGTGGGAGCACCATTCAGTAGGAGAATGGAGTGAACGGTAGCCTGTGGCTCCAACTGTCTCATGCTTGTTGGCAGAAGAAAAGCTGCATATGAGGCCCCCAACAGCAGCCAGCCCTGGAGCTGGCACCCCTTAGCTGACCTGGCCAGATGCTGGGCGGTTACCTGTGCATGAGCTGGCAGGAAGTTCCCTGCCCCCAGTGAGGCCTCTGTGGGGCTCTGATTCTGAGAGGGCCTACACTCCTGAAAAGATGCCTCACGGGGATTTCAGACGAATTTTACAGTTTCTCTTAACACAGTAGTTTTACGGCATATAGGACCCCAGGGAGACTTCCTTAAAGCTCCCAGAATAAGGTGATATTCCCCAAGTCAGGCAGCAGAGGGGAGTTTGCTTTTCTGCCTGGGGGCTGCTGAACTCCAGACCCGGGTGCTTGCAGGAAGAGTCCCTCCCCCTGCTGCTGGGCATGAAGAAGCCATTTCTGCTCTTGGCACTTGCCAGCAGGACTGACGGCCCTACTTGGCTAGGGCCTTGTCCCCAGCACCCCTCAGGCCTACAACATAGCCTCTGCGGCCTTGACTGCCGGGCTGACTTTAGATCTTCTCATTCTTCTGCACAGAGCACCCCCTCTGTGGAGGGCCTTTGGTCTCATGGGTCTCCTCGCTGAGCTCACTCCTCCACCCAGCAGGCCTCAATTCCCTGCCCCAGGCTCTGATACTGAGAAGCAGCAGTTCTCATACTGACTTAGGCAGCATCACTACGGGGCTTTTCTGTTTAAAGAAGAGACTTGCTGGGTCCCAGTCCCCAAGGCTTCCCCTGGGGTGTTTCCCACCTTTCTACCTGAGGGAGGCTCCTTCTCCATTTCCTGCCTCATATGCCTCTTTTTCCTTCCTCCTCCCCTCTTCCTTCGTGCTTTGTGTCTCCCCTGCCTAGGCAGACCCCCCCCCCCGCCCCCCGCCCAGCCATCACCCCAGGCAGTTTTTAGCCACTGCTGGTCTCTGGGTGAAGAACAGACTTTCTCCCAGGACACCCTTCACATTCGTCAACCTGTTCCTTGGCCCCCTGGACCACTTGCACAGGGCTTCACACAGCGCCTCCAAGGGCTCAGACTGGGCCAGATGCCAGGAAGCACAGTGTGCTGGCTTACAGTGGGTTCATACCACCGCCTCTCTTACCTCCTGGGGTCCCCTGAGCCCCTGCAGATCGCAGCCCTGCGCCCCCTGCTGACTCATCTCAGTGACTGGGACACAGTGCTCTTTTCCCCTGTGTAAAAATTGACCTTGGTTTTCTGAGTATAAATATAATGCATGGGTGCTTCTTAATGTTATTGTACAGCAGGGGGCACCTGCTCTCTGCCCCCACACTGTGCCTGAGTGCCGTCTAGGTCTCTGTCTTGGCTGTCTCCACTTTGCTGGTCACAGTCACAGCCAGAAATGCTGCCCCCTGATAGCTCCAAGCAAGTCCTGGCACCTGAGCCAGCCATGCCTCTTCCTGCCAGGTGGCCCTACTATGCAGCCTGTCGGGCAGGAGTCCTGGGATCCCCCATGGCCTTCAGAATATAACTTTCCCTTCCTATTGAGCTTGGTTGGATCCCTTCCATGGGGCCTCTTCAGGCTGCCTAGAACCATGGTATGAGTAAGCCCTGGCTCTGGCTGCTGGGCCTCACCTGCTGTTCCACATTTTCTCAGATGCCCACTGATGCCCAGACTGCCCCGAGGCTGTTCCACCTTGGACATGGCTCCAGGCCTCTCACGCTAGGATTCTACCAGGCGCCATGTCTGCAACCTGGCCCTGGCTCCAGAGGCCCACCCTAGCTTTTTCTCCGGGCAGGATCGCAAGGTTCCCACCATGCCATGTTTAGAGCAAGTGAAGCGAGATGGCTTGTGGCCTGTTGCTGTTCTGACATCTACCCTGGGGGCCCTCCCTGCTGAACCCTTTCATGGACTGGGAATGGCCACATCCAAGCTAGAGGGGCCCTCCTCCCTGCGCTGCCAGTCAGCAACCCATGGAGATTCCTCTCCACCTCATACCCCTGCTGCTGTTTTTGTTTTGTTTTGTTTTGAGACAGAGTCTTGCTCTGTCACCCAGGCTGGAGTGCAGTGGTGTGATCTTAGCTCACTGCAAGCCTCCACCTCCTGGGTTCAAGCAATTCTTCTGCCTCAGCCTCCTGAGTTGCTGGGACTACAGGCATGCACCACCATGCCTGGCTAATTTTTGTATTTTTAGTAGAGACAGAGTTTCACCATGCTGGCCAGGATGGTCTCGATCTGACCTCATGATCCGCCCACCTTGGCTTCCCAAAGTGCTGGGATTACAGGCATGAGCCACTGTGCCCAGCCACACCTCTGCTTCTATCACCTTCTCTTACTCTTGCCATGGACTAATTAGGTTTTCTTTTTTTCTCCAAAGATCCAGTGCAAACCACTCTCTGGTAATAAAGATGGCAAACACTTACTGAACTCTGACCGTGTAAAGCATGTTCTGGGCATCTTACCTGTATGGCTCCATGTCATCCTCACATAACTCTTTGAAATACGAAACATGGTTATCTTTGTTTTACACGAGTCAACTGAGCACGGAATTAAGGGACTCGCCCGTTCGTACCGTAAGTGTGACAGAGCCAAGGGCACTGATCATAGCCCATGCTCCTTACCACTCGCTCACCCGGAACCACCATTCCAGGCTTCTGGGCACTTGAACTCCCAACTGCTTGCCCAGTTCTGGCACTTCTAGAATCTTCTCAACATTTGTCTCCTTATCTGGTCCTAATCCCCATGTCTTCTCTCCTGGTCCTGGCTGTCTTGTCCTCTGTTGCCTTCAGCCTGGTGGTGGCAGGGAGAGAGCTAACCAAAGACTGCATATTTGCCTCAGGTCGTCTGCAAAGTACATAATCCATGTGCATGCAGTTGAGAGTTGGCTGAAAATCCAAGTCAGGACTTCCTTTAAGACCCCCTTTCTGGGTCCTCTCCCACCTTTCAGGCCCATCCTGCTGTGTCAGCTCTGCTCTGTAGCCACCACTCCTGACCCCAGCCACAACTAAAAGAGGCATCTGGACTTACCTTCCCTCCCTGCCTCTGCAGCCAGGTCCCCCGGAGTCTCTCCACCCATGTTGACAGCTGGCTCCTGCTTCAGCAAATGCTGCAGGGTGTTTGATTGTCAGCTTCCCGAACCAGGCCCAGTGCTGGGGACCCAGCAGGGTCACCTTCTGAGGATGGGTTTGTGGCCTCTGAAGAGCCTCTTGACAGTTTTAGCCTCCCCTCACTCAGCCCACATCAAGCAGCTGGGTTATAAAGAAGGGGAACTTGCTATTTAGAAGGGAATCAGAGAGAGCTGTCAGCAGGACATAAATATTCATAGAGGGAGGTTAGAACTTGAGTCCCTAAAACCTTGATTTGTGTTCGACCGTTTAAGCCTCATTAAAAAGTGGCAAATGAAAGTGGA
Organism: Macaca thibetana thibetana; assembly: GCF_024542745.1. Classification (NCBI taxonomy): domain Eukaryota; kingdom Metazoa; phylum Chordata; class Mammalia; order Primates; family Cercopithecidae; genus Macaca; species Macaca thibetana. The sequence continues at coordinate 38,331,935 of NC_065581.1, read as the reverse complement.
ATATTCAGTGGAACTGCAGATAAATTGGGCTTGTTCAGATAAAGGCCCCCGACTGCCAGCTCTGCAGGCTCTGCCCAGAGCATGATAGCAGATTGGCTTGGCCACTTGTGGTTTGCCAACCTCAATTTTAAGATTTTGCTTAGCATGAGTTCCTGGCCTTGCTCTGGGGGCAATTACCACTTGTTTGGGCACTTGGTAGCCTTCCAGAGGTGATGAGGGATGGAAGTCCCCAACCTGCTCCCTCCCCAGAATGACATGCAAACCAAGGCCTGGCTCAAAGGCTGTAAGGAGAAATCTCACCTAGGACTAAGACTTGCACTAGGCAATCTGCAAAGCGCATAATTTATGTGCATGTCTAGTTGTTTCTCCTTCTCCTAGCTTTTTCTAGCTTCTGTGGACATGAGGAGGGAGGGTTTCAGACTCTTGCTACATGAGACCTAAACCGTCTGTCCTAGCCCCTCAGTTCCACCCAAGCTCAACTCCACTCATTGTGGCTAAAAATACAAAGACTGCAGCAGGCTAGGCCTTGTGGTGGGCACAAAGAGGAGACAGATGGTCACTGTTCCTTCTAGGACAGAAGCTTTAGACTCAGGCCTCTGCCAGGACCAGGCAGGTCACATATATAAATGGAATGGGCCAATCTGTGGGCTAGACCTGACCTACGGGCTGCCAGTTGGCACCATCTAGAGACCCCTAGAGTTTGGGAAGATAGGGTTTGGACACAAACAGGAGGGCAACAAAGAATACACTCAGCCTCATGAAGGAAGGACTGGTTAATTTGCCAGGAGGAGGAGGGTGGAATGCACCCCCTCCCCTGCCACAGCCAAGGGCAGCAGGGAAGCCTGGTGGAGGAGGTAGGGCATCAAGAATTAAGCTTTATTTGTGCTCGGCCGGGCGCGGTGGCTCAAGCCTGTAATCCCAGCACTTTGGGAGGCCGAGACGGGCGGATCACGAGGTCAGGAGATCGAGACCATCCTGGCTAACACAATGAAACCCCGTCTCTACTAAAAATACAAAAAAATTAGCCGGGCGAGGTGGCGGGCGCCTGTAGTCCCAGCTACTTGGGAGGCTGAGGCAGGAGAATGGCGTAAACCCGGGAGGCGGAGCTTGCAGTGAGCCCAGATAGCGCCACTGCACTCCAGCCTGGGCGACAAAGCGAGACTCCGTCTCAAAAAAAAAAAAAAAAAAAAAAAAAAAAAGCTTTATTTGTGCTCGAGTGGAATCTGGTTCCCTGATTGTGGTTTCTACACCATAGGAAACTGAGTCTCAGGGTACTGTGGGGCTGGGCTGTGTGCTGGGGGTGCTGCTGTAAAGGGGAGGCCGCATGGTGGCCTGAGGCACTGGCATGGGGCTGCCACTCTTCCCTGAGCCTGGCTTCCCAGTGTTCATTTCCCTGCTGCGCAGGTTCCAGGTAGGCCTTTGGCCTCCCCAGGGACAGCCCCATCTCCTGGCTGGGTCTGTTTCCCAGGACTGCCCTCCTTTTGGGTGCCCATTAGCAGATAAATGACACAATTAACCAGGCAATTAACTCAAGGCTCTGCGGTTGCTCCCTCTCACAGGGCCCTGCTTATGGGGCTGGGGGTGGCGGTGGTGGGGCTGCAGGGCAGGGGTGGATGGTGTGTCATTGCCAGGCCTTCCTCAGGAAGAAGGAAAAGTGGCTGACATGGAAGTGGCTGAGATGGGTGTTCTCCAGAGAGAGAGGCAGAAGGTCCAGAGACTTGGAATGTGACTCCCCTGACACCCAGCCCCAGAATGCCTGCCACCCTCTGACCAGCCATCCTGGGAGGCAGGGATCTTACCTGCAGTCATTTATTACTAACCCTGCAGGGGCTAACTCCAGAAGCAAATGGGGCAGAGAACTGGCTGAGACTGATAAGGAGAGGAGTGTCCCACCCTGACTCCTCAGAAAGTCATTCCATTTGGGGGACCCCCATTCTTCCATTCATGAAATAGAGGTCTTATTTGCCATGTCTCCTAGGGAAGTGACGAGAATGAGTGAAGTCAGAGATGGGAAATGGAGCATTATGGGGCTCCAAGGCACTATTCAGTCAGCTGCTGGGAGGGTCACAGAGCCCCCCGAACCCTTCTACCCACTGACACCCAGGCTTGCGCCAGCCAGAGAGATGGTCAGCTAAACACCTGGAGACTGAGTCAGACACAGGAAGATGGACTTTCAATGCCAAATGCATGGTGCCAGGACCCAGGTTTGGACAACCCAGTCCAGTATGTTATTAAACATTTCTCCACAACTCAAGTATTTCCCCAAGAACACTTCTCTGAAACTCTAATCAAACAAATGGAAAAAACAGATACCTTAACTATTTTGCTACCTTGATGGTAGGTAATGTTGTTGCTTAGGAACCAAGTCAGAAAGGAAGAAAGGTGTTTTTGAGGATTTTTCTCAGTGATTTTTCTTGATTCTCACAGAAAAATGTTTATTTTTACAACTTGAACTACTAAGTTATTAAGATGAAATATGTCAATGAGAAAAACACCTTTGCGTTGCCCCTAGATGTCTAATCACCTGGCCCCACATGTGTGGAGTGTCTGGAAGCCAGAGTTTCTTCACAGCGTCTCCGCCACTCTAGGATACACCTGTGGGGAAGGTGTGTGCCGTGTTCAGGGTTCTGGTTGCTCCTGTTGTGGGCCCAACTGGGGCATCATGCTGGGGAGACAACAGATCAAGGGGCTGCTTCTCTCCGCCCCCAACCTGTGCTTGGCCCAGAGGGCTGGGCCAGCTGTGAGACCCTGGGCAACACCCACTGCTATTTCCAGCGTGGCTCAGGCCACTGTCCTATGCAGCTCAGAGCTGAACCACGTGGAGGCAGAGGACAACAAAACAAAGATACTCCAGGGAAGATAGGCCTGGGTGCCCTGCCCTGCCAAAACGAATGGAGGCAACCCCTGTCCAAGAAGACTCCCAGAGGCCCTGCTTCCCGGTCCCAGTGTTTTGAGAGCTAGAAGCCTCAGCAGCCCACCTCTCTGTGGCCTTTGTTTCAGATCGATGGACTAGAGGAGAAGCTGTCCCAGTGTCGGAAAGACCTGGAGGCCGTGAACTCCAGGCTCCACAGCCAGGAGCTGAGCCCAGAGGCCAGGTAATGCTCCTGCCCAGCTACCCCACCCTTCCCCATCAGGCCCCCACCCCTTGTATCTATCCTGGGTCCCCCAAAGTAGACCTGAGGCAGAGGGTTTAGATCCCTGACATCTTAGCTTCAATGTACCCTCCTCCCCCGAACAAGACCCAAGCCCTGCCAACCTGGCATGCCAGCTGCCCCTCAAGTGGGGAAGAGGAAAAGGATTTGGGCCATGAAACTCCTTCCCCCTCACAGGAGGTCCCTGGAGAAGGAGAAAAACAGCCTAATGAGCAAAGCCTCCAACTACGGTAAGAAAGTTCCTTTCAGTTACCAGCCCCAGCCTCCAGTCCCCAGAGCCAGGAAGGGTCAGAAGCCCAAGGGGCCTGACAAGGCAGCAGGGAGCAAGGGGGTTCTTTGGGAGGGAGCCCGCCCCCAGAGGCTGCAGACACCCCTGCTAGGCCCAGCAGCCTGTGGGAGAGCGGGTTTGTTGCTTTGTTCTAAGGGAGGATGAGACGGCCTGTGGGTCTGTCTGCTCTTTGGGATGAAGGGATGTGGCCGTGGCCAGGTCTAGAAGACACTCATTCACCCAGACATCGGAAGTCTGCTCTCCCCCCAGCCCAGCCCACCCCACCACACCCTCCCAGGAAAACCGTGCAGTGGAAGTGAGGGGTAAAGGAAGCCGAACTTCCCACTTGGGTACGGCAAGGGCTCCTGTGGGTGGAGCGATGCCGCCACCTTCTGGGCGCTGGGGGCAGAGGCAGGTAGAGGCCAGGCCCGGCGGGGCACTAGAGGGCGGCTGGCAGGCTGATGGGCTCCCTGCTGAAGGCTGGGGAGGACCACGGTCTACAGGTGCTCCTCAGACTTGTCTGTTCTGTTCTCCCCTGGGGGACCAGGCCTGGCCAAGAATCAGCCCCAGGAAGGCGCTAATGGCAGGGAGCCCCCCAGAAGCGCTGGTCTGAAGAATGCCGTAGGCACAGTACACACCTACTGGCCCTGCCTGGAGTTCAGCATGTCTGGGCCGGGGCAGCCTGGGCCCTGGACTCAGTCTGGCCTGCCCAGAATAGCTCTGCAGGTGTCTCCTTCCGCTGCCCAGCACAGACAGGGATGGGACATCCGTTTCCCTTCAAGTTTAGCGGTTTTCACACAAAACCACACCACCACTCAATTTAGCCCTCACAGAGTACCCTCTACTTGTGTGTCACCTGGAGGGGATACTTAGATACAAGTGTGGCCATAGAGCAGCAGGACTGATTTCCTCTAGAGTCAAGACCAGCTGCCTCACGGACACAAACTGCATCTTAGCATCCCTAGATTCTGCTGCACCAGGCACCCGGCAGAGGGCAGGGACTCAGGAAACACGCGGCCCACCTGGCACCTCCTCCACTGTCGGGCCCAAGGAGGCCCCAGGCGCCCTCAGTTTCTGAGGTGGAGGAGATACCTGGAAGGCTGAGCACCACACAGCCAACCCCATGACAGGCTAGCAGACTCACCTGGCGATGTCACACCACCTCCTAGCCGGGCTTTCAGGTGTGGCATTTTTGGTGACTCCTCACCCACCTCATCCTCGACCTCAACCACATTTAAGAAGCAATAGTTGAGCAGCACTGGGCACTGGGACTTTATTAGGCTGGGTCTATAGCCAAAAGGGTGTCAGGATTTGGGCAGATTAAGAAGGGCAGGGTCATTTTTATGGGTAAGGAGGTGGCTGGGTGCATCTCTGCCCTCAGCAGTGTGTACCCACTCATTGGAGAGGCAGAGCAGAACAACAGGTGGGCCTAAACTGCCTGTCCCATCCCTATCACCGTCTTTCCTCCCAGAGAAGGAACTGAAGTTTCTTCGGCAAGAGAACCGGAAGAACATGCTGCTCTCTGTGGCCATCTTCATCCTCCTGACCCTCGTCTATGCCTACTGGACTATGTGAGCCTGGCACTTCCCCACAACCAGCACAGGCTTCCACTTGGCCCCTTGATCAGGACCAAGCAGGCACTTCAAGCCTCAATAGGACCAAGGTGCTGGGGTGTTCCCCTCCCAACCTAGTGTTCAAGCATGGCTTCCTGGCGGCCCAGGCCTTGCCTCCCTGGCCTGCTGGGGGGTTCCAGGTCTCCAGAGGGACATGGTGCTGGCTCCTCCCTTAGCCCAAGGGAGAAGCAATAAAGAACACAAAGCTATTCCCATCTGCTGAGTACATGTCATGGTCTGACTAGCGGAGGGTGGGGGCCGGGGGCAGGAAGGGGCAGCAGCAGGGGCGGCACTCAGAAATCAAGGAAGAAGAGATGTTCAAGGGAAAGCTCTGGCTTACAATTCAGAATAGAGGAGAAGGCCCCTAGCTCGAGTGGGAAGTAAGGAGACAGTGGGAAGCACTTCCCAAGCCAAATAGTGGGAGTTACTTCCAGGGCTCGGGCACTGCTGGGGCTGAGCAGCAGACATTGTGCCACCTGTCCATCCCCCCACCACACACTGTCATGCCATCCAGTCAGTGCCATTGCTTGTAATTATGGCAGAAAAAGTGCAGTCTGTGCAGTGAAGGGCGGCTTGGGGACTTGAAGTGGTCATGTGGCAATCCTGGGGGAGTGCGAAGTTAATCCATCTTCGACAGGCAGGCAAGGCTGGAGAGGCTGCGAGCGGGCAGCAAGAGTCATGGTAATGACCAGACAGACTTACGGTGACAGTGGCTAGTAAATCAGGTAGGGTTTGTAGTGAGAAGGAGGGGTGGGGCTGATCAGAGGAGGAGCTGTGGCAGGAGCAGCAAACTCAGACATCCCCCTTACCCTTCCACCCCCCAACTCTAACTCCTAGCTTAGGAATAAGGAGGGAAGCAGGTAGGAGGCTGCAGCAAGGCAGAACAGAGGAAGGGCGTGGATGGCTGAGATGAAACCAATTAAGTAGGAAAAACAAGGGACGGAGTTGCCCAGGGAGCTAAGGTCATCCACGAAGGACTCTTGGGGCTAAAGTGAGGAAGTCCAGCAAAGTGAAGGAGGACTTTGGGAGGAATCAGCACCAGGGCGATGACTAACTGGTAGATAAATCAGCTGGGAACAGAGAGGGAGGTGCCTGCAGCATCTGCATCCCCCGCCCCCAGGCACAGCCCCCTGCAGGCAGAACCAGCTCTCCTTGGAGGGAAGGCAGGCTAGGGTCAGTGAAACCATCTCTCCCTCCCTCTTTCCCCCAAGTCTAGTGACACTAATTGGTCTGACACCTCTGTTATTTTAGTCACACACACTGATCTTGGATTGTCACAGTGCCACCATGGAGTGAGATGTGTGATTTATGTAAGGGGGGAAGGTGCCTCTCTGCCCTCCCGGGGCTGTGGGTTCATTCATCTGCAGTCCCTGCTTCTAACAGGAGCTGCATAATTTCCCCCAACTCTTCTTTGGGCCCCCTCTTGAGCAGCAAGCAGCAGCCCTGGGAGCCCTGCAGGGGCCCAAGAGCTTGGACAGGCTCCGATTAAACAAACCCTCTTTTCTCTCCTCTGCTTTGAGTAGCGCTGCCTCCCCTTCACTTCTGACCCAAGCTGTTTCATCCAAGCCAGTCTCAGACCACAAAGCACTGAGGACAAACAGCAGCAGCCCCAACACAGAGCCACACAGGCATTAAAAATATGTTTATCTTTAATGATCCAAGATTCTGCAAGACACACTGATATACCCAGAATTGGGTGGAAATACAGCATCTCAGCTGTGCTGCTGCCAGCCTGGGGGTGGGGAGCTGGATGCTGGCTGAAGGACCCCCATGGTGAAGTCGATTCCAACCTCATGGGAGCCTCAGTGCCCTATCTCCATGGAAACCAGCCTGGCACTGGGATGGGGCCCTAGGGAGCCTGCATGAACATCTCTGAGAGGTACTTCCCATTAAAAACAACCACAGGTGCCCTCCCCCACCCCAAGCTACGGCCCAGCTCCCCCTCCTCTCTGCGTTGTCGGACAAGATAAAGGAAATGGGAGTGACCACGTAATGACAAACAAAAGCAGATTGTACCTCCTATTAGGGAAGAAAAAGGAAGGGAAAAGGTAGCAAGGGAGCTGCACTTCCAGCTCAGAATTCTGTCAAGACCCTAGAGCAGCTATGGCAGACAGTGGTGCATGACTGCCAGAGGGCAGCGCTACCCAAACCCCTGGAGGTACCCTTGGTTACTGGTGGGGCCACTGCTGCTGTGGGGGAGAGAAAGACGGGTCTTCAAGGCTGCTTCCTGCCATCTAGTGCTGCCCAATGTTTGGACCAAGAGGGGATGGGACCTAGGATGGCTCTACAACTCCATACTCAGTACGAAAGAGAGGGCTCCCAGGATCTCAATGTGGTATCAGGGACGGATGGCCCACACTCCCTCCTTCCCACCCTGCTGGACTGTCAGACCTCTGAGCTAGGAAGAACTTCAGGGAAGGCCAGGATGAATGAGGGTAGGAGACAAGAAAATCGTCTCCAACTTGGCATCCAAACAGTAAGTTCAAAGAAACAAAACCGTGATTTTTTATAGCAGGTTCTCCTGGCCAGCTCACGACAGCAAGTCTCCACCCACTCAGGGATGGCCCAATAAAAAGTTGGGCAAAGCAAGGGTATGGCTACCCTCAGGGCAGTGCGTGGAACTCAGAAAAGTGAGTCTACAGGATGCAGGAGAGAACAGCAGAGCCCACAGCTCTGCCACTCTGACATGTCCTCCATCGGCCCCACGTGCCCTAGGCACTGACCTCATACCTGCCTCAGGAGCAGCTTCCTTCAGGCTGAGTCCTGGCAGGGGAAAGTTCCCAGGCAGGTGTCCCAGAAGGAACGTGGGAGTGTTCTCTGCAGGGCCCTGCCTGAGCTCTTCAGGGGGATGGGGAGGAGGCCACCCACTCCTCATGCCAGGTGCAGTGCTCCCCAGTCCCTTTTCAAGAGGGGGAAGAAGCCAGCACTATGGGCCCCAGGTGGCCCCGTCTCAGGAATGACAGGGCATTCTGCAGGGGTGGCGCATCCTGAGGCTCTTAGGCCCTGTGCATCTGGATGAAGGAGAGGACATCCTCCTTGGACAGCTTGTCCTGGTCCTGGGGCTTCTGGGAGTCATGCACACGAATGCCATCCCCCCACTCCCAGAAGAGCCGGCCATAGTAGCAGATGCTGGGAGGAGAGGGAGGGGAAAGAGGTTAGGGGACTGCACCCAGATGGCACAGAGTCAAGTGTTCTTAAGGGTGTCGGGCGCAGGGATCTGTCAATGACTTTAGTTGAGGGTCTTCCCCCTGGCAGGCAAAAGGTACCCGGTAGGCCCTAGCTCTGCCCTGCCTCCCAGAACCAACTTTTCCCAACAAACAGCTGTTGCTGCTAACTGCATCCAACTGGATTCCTACAATGACTGATATTCCTGGCTTATCTGTCTGTGCTTCTCTAACAGAACAGTATTAGTAGTGTGGTGACAGAAAATGTCAGTGGCTAATTACAGGCACATTAGGGCTGCTGGGGAAGCCTGTGACCAACAGTCTAATGGACACTGGGTCCTAAAGAGGGACAGCTGGGACCCTGAGTGCCAAGGGGCAAGGCTGTGGGCCCTCAGCATGTTCCCACCATCAGGCCAGTGTTGGAATGTCACCGAAACATGGCTGCTCCATGGGGTGGATACGCTGCCCAGATGGGCCTTCACAGCCAGGCCTGTAACCATCACAGCAGGTCCAGGCATCATGCTTTCCTCACCAGCTCTACCCAGGCCCAGCCACACCTGCAGGGGGCTGCCATCCCCACAAAGGTGTTCTCAGGCCTGTGCTCAGGGGAACCCCTACATGGGCAACAGTCTCAGGAACCAGGGTGTGCCCCAGGACAGCTGGCTGACATCCTGCAGGAGTACTTGAGGCTGCTAAGGAGGGCAGGCTTGGAGGAGAGCTACTTACTGAAATGGGGCAATGGAGTCTGCGGGGAGGTCAAAAGTAGAGTCCTTGGTTTTCTTGTTGTAGAAGAACTTCTTCTTGAAGCTTTTGCTGAATCCCATAGTCCAGGGCTCTGACGGGAGGAAGAGGGGATGAAGCCCAGAAGGGGACACAAAGCACTTGTGGAGGACAGGTGCGTGCCTTCCTCCACTCCTGGTGGTCTTATTCCTGCCTCCCCGCAAAAGCAAGCAGGGAACAGCCCGTGAGGCAGCAGCCTTCATCACCAGCCCAAAGGGGCTCCAGGAGAATGACTAAGCAATGACTTATCAACGACCCCACCCCAGTCTTGCCAACCTGCCATCAGGGTAACATCTCTAGGACTCTGACAGATATAGGACTCTGTTAGCCAGAGGGCTGTGAAGAAAGGGGGATGCAAAATGGAAGAAGCCAAGCTTGACTTTCTGGATCTGCGCTGTCTACTGAGAAGGCCCTTTTCCTGCCGTGAGAACAACACGTGCTGTGTACAAGTTGAGCTCCTCTCCCTATTCCCTAACCAACTCCCAGGGCCCATGGAAGAACAGAAGAGGCTCAGGGAACACTGTCCCCTAACATACACCTCAGAGAAATGCCAGCCTAGCTGCTACCCACCTTAGCTGGGAGCCCTTCGCTCTGGCTCAGGTAGGGTCTGGGCCCATCACCTGGTGGGGAGAAGGGAGAGGGGAGGGGATGGCGGGAACAGTCCCTCCTCACCCACCATTCACTGTCCTGACGATGTAGAGGCCCATGGGTACAAAGTGCCGGTCATCACGCCCTGTGTAGCTGAGCTTTGGGGTGCCACTGGAGCCCTTGATGATCTTCATCTCCAACCTGACTTCCCCAAGAAGGTATGTACATGAGAGAGAGAAAAGGTCCTGGCTGATAAAATTAGTCTCTGACTAATAAAATCACCCCAACTGTAGTATCTGATCCTGGTTTGACTTAAGACGAAACTGAGGCACAGAGCCGAGTGAGTGGGTGGCCATGCTGAGTTTAGAATTCAGGTCCTGAATTCCTACTCAGGCAGTGGAGGCAGGGGAGTAACAAATGACCCTGCTGTGTCACTGCTGCTTGGAGGATTTCAGGGTAACACCAGTAAGGGTGAGATCTGATACCATGGGTGCCCGTGGCAATACTGTGGCCACTAAAGCGTTAATGTAACCTCCACATAAGCACACCCAGGAGACTGAGATCTGTGAGCACCCGCACACCACTAAGAATATGAGGATGCATTTATGCCCTTTCTACCCCTCCAGGCTCAATTTCTCTCAGCACCGGGAGCTGGGATTTATGGTATTTCCAGCAGCTTGCTGCTCTGCCCCTCGCAGGGCCCATCGTAACTGTGACAGCATCAATGAGCCCGTATTTCTGCCTGACACAGCCCACCCGGCTCCCTCCTGATAGGATGCTGAAGCAGCTCTCAGCCGGGGGGCTCTTGACTGCAGCAGTGCTGCAGAGAGGCAGGTGAGGTGAGGGGACCACTGGAGCCAGCTCACCACCCCACCCCTGACCCATCTCTACGAAACGGAGGATGACTCCAGGACACGGCCGCACCCCCACCTCCTCTTGAATCTGAGCTTCACCGGTCAAGTCACTCACCTGACAAAAATCTTCTCCATCTCTTCCAGTCTGTACACCTCCTTCACCCTGCGGGTAGAGGGACAGAGACAAAGGCCTCCTGGGGGACATTCTCGTCCAGGAGGCAGCTGGGAGGCAGGAGACTGCACCTGACCTTGGCTTCTGCCCCAGGCCCTCCCTGAAACCACCCAGCCCACTGGCAGCAAGGACACTGAGCCTGCCCTGTGGCTGTTCTACACAGACAAGCCCTGGGTTTCAGAGCTGCCAAGCAGCTCCTCAGGCCTGTGTCAGGGCAACTCGGGAGTGAAACTACGGATACCGGAAGACAGGAGGGAGAAAGAGGAAGACAAGTCTGGCAGACAAAGATGTCTCTGTCACATTCTCACCCCCAAGTCATCCTCACCATCACCAGAGGGAGAAAACCAAGGAGCAGGCTCTTGCCCAGGTCTGTCCACATGGATTTTAGGCCTTCCGTAACAAGTTACTGCTAAACAGTCCTAATAGTCCTATTATCCACAGCGGGTGGGGAAACCCTAACAAGGATGCAGGGCTCCTGTTTGACGCCCACGCTCAGCTCTTGGGGGCCCCGAACATGTCTTTGGAACTGCTAGTGGGGAAGGTTCCCAGAAATCCAGCAATCAAACCACAAGCAATGAAGGCAAGGTTCCCCCTGGGAGCTGTCTTTCAGGACCTAGCAGACAGGACATTTTAAAGTGCAGACAGAAACTCCTTTGAGACTTTCACATGCCACCTATAAAGTGCATTCTCAATACTGAATTTAATTTTAACTAAGTAAATTTATGTTAAAAAGAACAAAAATAATGTGGATAAAGTGTAAACTAGATACCTCAGTCTCCAGCCACATGAAGCCCGCAAGAGCAGGGCTAAGCAGTACCCTTTGGCAATAATCTCAGACCTCAGCCTACCCTGGAAAAGTGTGTCCTCCATCTGTCTCCTCCTGACTGTTCTCTTCCTCCTTTCCCTCTCAGGGTCCTGGAACTTTCCCACTATCTACTATCTAACATTACAACAACCCTGGCCTTCTCCCTCAGCACTGGGGGTCCCATTCCCTCAAACCATTCTTCTCTTGTTCATGTTCAAAATTCCCATTCCCTCAGCACCCATTTCTTACCTGAAAAAAAAATAAAAAGGCCAGGTGACGTGCTAACAATGCTCAAGTGGGAACGGGTGATTCATGAGGTGGGCTGGCACTTTCAGAAGCATGTGCATCTTAACAACAAGGATGCCTTAACCTCTCGGAATGAAGTTCACCCACTGCCAGGCAGGATGGGGAGATGCTCTGGGGCAAGTCACCTACCTAGCGCCCTCAAACAAACTTCTCAGCAAGAATGGTCTTGTCTCTAACACCAACTTGCCTAGTGCCCTCCACTCAGCCCTCCCATCCCTCACTGGACAGGAGCAGCAGGTACTAGCCAGAAAGAAGCATGGAGGGGAGGGACCACACGCTCACCTGATGGGATTCATGTCAGGCCGACTGGGCTTGGAAACGGCTTTCACAAATTTCTCGGCAAGCTGAATTCTACAATCCAAACAGTCTCTCTCAGAGGCAAGCCAAGGATGCCTCCACCAGCACCCCTACCCCCAGGGCATTTTCACAGCTCCAGTCAGAGAACTTTCTGAATCTGTGGCAAGACTGCTCCAAGAGGCAGCACCCATGTCCCCCAGGATGCCCGCCCTGCCCTTCTCCACCGACGTCTTTATTCATGCCCCACCCCTGTGGATTCTGACCTCTAATTTCACTATGTCGGTTGGTTTTCCTGAAGTATGCCTTCAGCTGTGCTCAGTCACCTCCACTAGAACTTCAAGTATCATCTTTATTGTATGTGTCTGCCCTGTCACCCCAAAGCATGGACACCACAGTGCACCCACTCAGATGAAGCAACTTAAATGGGACCACTCAAGCACAGGATATTTCTTCCAAGGAGTACCCATCTTCCCACAAGGTCACCCTCTTGCTCAACCTTAAATACCTCAACCTGAGCAGCTGTGGCAAAATGGAGTGTGCTGGTATCTCTGATAACCAGGGCCCAAGCCCTAGCCAACTCTGAAGTGGCAACACCAATTCTCACCCTGACTTTGGGACCAATTCTCACCCTGACTTTGGGACCACCCAGTGGGTGGGAGAGGGAAACTCAGGATGTGGACAAGCAGAGAAGGCCTGGGTGAGGGGCCACACCTCAGGAGGCTGCTGTCCTCCCAAGCTGCCCTGGCCTACCCCCACCCTCCCTACCCTGGGGCCCAGGTCAGACCGCTGGTTAAAGTGCTGCTCCCGAACATCGGTGCCATTCAGCACAAGGACATCGAGGATGTGGATGGCACTGATCTTCCGCTGGGCCTTCCCCTAGAAGGATAAGTAAGTACACTGCCCAATCTGCCAGGCGTCAGCCTTTAGGCTCCACTAACCCCCACCATGGCATGCTGGCTCCATTCCGCCTATAGCCAGGGGTAAGATAGGGCTCTAAATGCGGGATATTTCTCTTGTCTCCCTCCCAGCTGCTTCTCAGAACGACTGGCCTGGGCTTCTGAGCAGGGTAAGATCCAAGGCATTGGGTGATGAGGCCCCTTGAACCTCAAACCCAGTGAGGTTGCTGCCATGGCACTCCAGCCAGGATCTGGCTTACACCCCTTGCCAACTGTTCCTACTGACTGTGCTGAATGTTACCATATAGATTTCATACTCATGGCTCCTGAGAAATAACAAGTCTCTTCTTTCCCAAGGGATCTCTGGTCAAAAACTAAATCAGCTGCTAAAAAATACCCCGTAGACTCAGTAGGGCCCTCAATGCACAGAGACAATCGAGGTCTCCTCTGATGCACAGAGACTGCACTCCTCCTTACCTGAACCACTGTGGCTTAGAGCAACTGCTCCGGGAGAAGAGTCATTATAAACCCTTAGCCCAGCCTTCAGCCCTGTCAGCCACCACACAATGTAACCAAGTTAACTCAGGGCAAAAGGCCAGGTTCAGCAGCTCCCTAGTCCCCTAGCTGCAGGGCCAACACTTGAGCAGAACCATCTCTGACCTCCCCTTTCAGCTCATGCACAATTTCCACAGATAGCAGAGTGTCCCGGGGCAGCTCTGTCTTCAGGTCTAGCTTGATCCAGCGGTCTGACTGGCGGCCATCCCACGTGTAGATCTGGGATTTCTATAGGCAGAGAGAAACAGTCAGGTAAGGAAGGCATGGACATCGAAGGATAAAAGGCTTACTTCTCAAAAGAGCTTTTAGTTGGCAGCTATAAACTGATGGGACTGGGAAATGTCAGAAGAAAATGTCTATGAGAAATTAAATCCATTATACTTTAGTGATAATGATAGTAGTGTTCTCCAGTGCCTCTGCAGAAGAGAAGCAGAGATCTGGCTCAGCCTTGGAACAGGCGCAGGGCACCACTCAAAAGACCTAAGTCCATAATTAGTGGCCCTCAAAAAAGATCCAATTTCGTGTATGTCTAAGGTGGGTTTGGTGAAGAGTCCAGAGAGCAGAGAAGGAGAGAGTAAGTAAAATGAGAAAAAGACAAAGTGTGAGAGGACACAAAAGAAGTAACTGAGGAAGACAGGATCAAATTATATAGAAACACAAGTAAGGCCGGGCGCGGTGGCTCAAGCCTGTAATCCCAGCACTTTGGGAGGCCGAGACGGGCGGATCACGAGGTCAGGAGATCGAGACCATCCTGGCTAACACCGTGAAAGCCCGTCTCTACTAAAAATACAAAAAACTAGCCGGGCGAGGTGGCGGGCGCCTGTAGTCCCAGCTACTCCGGAGGCTGAGGCAGGAGAATGGCGTAAACCCGGGAGGTGGAGCTTGCAGTGAGCTGAGATCCGGCCACTGCACTCCAGCCCGGGCTACAGAGCAAGACTCCGTCTCAAAAAAAAAAAAAAAAAAATAGAAACACATGTCAAGAGTTGAAGGAAAAAGCAATGACTTTACCCAGTTAAGTAAGATAAAGAGCTTGCCAACAGTTAAGTAAGATAAAGAGCTTGCCAAGGCTCTCCCTCACCTCATTTTAGACTCCAGGGGGCCCAGGGTAGGGACAGGGAGTATCTTTGCAAGATGGGGGATGGCATGGGGTGGTGGTGGTGTTGCAAAGGAATGGCTGCATGGACTCAAGCCAGATTAGCCTGCTGACCACGCTGCTAGCCTGGGAAGCTCTGTATCACAAGAAAAGCGGCAGTGTTCCCTTTAGCAGTGCACAGAGTTGAAGAAACAAATGAAAGAATGAATGAATGACACTTGGCAAACTCAGAGGAAGAAAGGAAATAAAGTTTCAAGAAATACCTTCGGCCGGGCGCGGTGGCTCAAGCCTGTAATCCCAGCACTTTGGGAGGCCGAGACAGGCGGATCACGAGGTCAGGAGATCGAGACCATCCTGGCTAACACAGTGAAACCCCGTCTCTACTAAAAATACAAAAACTTAGCCGGGCGAGGTGGCGGGCGCCTGTAGTCCCAGCTACTCGGGAGGCTGAGGCAGGAGAATGGCGTGAACCCGGGAGGCGGAGCTTGCAGTGAGCTGAGATCCGGCCACTGCACTCCAGCCTGGGTGACAGAGCGAGACTCCGTCTCAAAAAAAAAAAAAAAAAAAAAAAAAAAAAGAAATACCTTCACTAGAGTAAAAGCAACAGCTACTTAGTGCCAAGAGAACATGTACCAAGTGTGGCAGGCAGCAGTCCAGATTCCCACAAAGGGCAAATCCACCATCCCAAGCGGGGCAGGAAGCCAGCTGCAGACTTACCCCCAGGCCGATGAGGAACTTCTGCTCACTGCCAGACACCATGCAGCGGTAGTCAAACACAGGGCGGATCTTCTCCAGGGTTTTAGAGGTGAGCAGTGTGGGCTTGTAGCTGAAGATGTCAATCTCAGTGCCCTGTAGCCACGAGTCAGAGAAAACACTGTCAGGTTGGGGGAAGGGACAGTATGGGTGCCTATATGGGCTGGGGGCAGGCTCGACAAGGCAAGGGACAGGAAGCATTGGCTCTCTGAAATATGCTCCCCTGCACCCCCTTCTCTACCTAACTGTGCACTAAATGGGATCTATTTCCATCTGCTTGGAATGTTCCTGTAGGACCTATTAGGAGAGGCTGGAAAAGTAAAGAATACTGAGTCCCCAGGTACAGATCAATTTACCAGACCTATAA
Organism: Macaca thibetana thibetana; assembly: GCF_024542745.1. Taxonomy (NCBI): domain Eukaryota; kingdom Metazoa; phylum Chordata; class Mammalia; order Primates; family Cercopithecidae; genus Macaca; species Macaca thibetana. The sequence goes on along the minus strand of NC_065581.1, from coordinate 38,316,272 downwards.
GAAAATGTCGGCCGGGCGCAGTGGCTCAAGCCTGTAATCCCAGCACTTTGGGAGGCTGAGACGGGCGGATCACGAGGTCAGGAGATCGAGACCATCCTGGCTAACACGGTGAAACCCCGTCTCTACTAAAAAATACAAAAAACTAGCCGGGTGCGGTGGTGGGCGCCTGTAGTCCCAACTACTCGGGAGGCTGAGGCAGGAGAATGGCGTGAACCCGGGAGGCGGAGCTTGCAGTGAGCTGAGATCCGGCCACTGCACTCCAGCCTGGGCGGCAGAGCGAGACTCCGTCTCAAAAAAAAAAAAAAAAAAAAAGAAAATGTCACCAGAATATAAAAGCTGCCCCTTCAATAAAACTAAAAGCAAGGATTCTCCAGCAGTTGGTTTGAGAACAGTTTAGTGATCCCATTTAAAAAATTGTACACATACTATTCTTTTGAGGGCATCTTGAACCTCGGTCTCTACTCCCTGACCCCCACAAAACCAGCACAATTGCCCATGATCTGGGCCAGATTTAAATGAGGCCCAAGTAAAAGCTGGAGGTTGAGTGGTAGGAAGAAACAGGGCAAAAGAACTCTGAGGACCAGGTCACCAGAAATAAGACTAAGAAGCTGGGGTTAGGCCAACCCTGCTGTGGGCTTCCCTGGCAGCTCCCTTCACCCTATGCCCAGCTCCCTTGTCTAAGATCATCCTACACTCTATGTCTCTTTTGTAGGCAAATCCCACAGGACCCTGAACTTGCCAGGGTGACACAGCCAGAACCACCCTTTGGGTAGCAGGAATGCTGAGCACAGGCACTGAAGATGAGAATCTTCCATTGGCCTGACTCTGCTCTTGGGGAATTCAACACCCTATACCAAAGGTTCCCCACTGTGGCAGCCTTAGCTCTGCCCCTTAGAATCCATGAGGGGCATCTGCACAAACCCTCTGGAGGCCATGCATTTGGGGCCTCAGTGATACTATCCACATCTAGAGACAGATCTCTAACTTTTTATTTCCACCACAGATACCAGTCTTACCTGGATTAGCTCAAAGAACTTTGACTTGGGGTCAGAGGAAGAAGGAGCCACACGAGCCTGGTCTGGGATCTGAAATAAGACAGCAAAGAGCCTTGACTTTCAAATGCCTGTTTGACCGAGGCCGTGTATGAGTGTACTCAGGTGGAGGATAGGGTCAGACTGGGGAGGAGGAATGGCACACAACAAAGGAGGCTAGGCTGACAGGGATGGAGGTGGACTCACTGCTCCCTTTCAGACCCTGTGGCAATGCACCCCAAAGGCTACTGCCCTTTCTCTGGGGCTCTCTGTGGTCAGTGCTGCTACATGGGGCCACCAGTTGCAAAACTGATGCCAGTCCACCTCCCCACACCCCACCCCTTAGTCCTTTCTGACCCAGCCGCAGGGTCAAACCTGCAGTGAAAGGGCCAAGGAGTTAACTACCAGCAATGCTGAGATGTCAACCTCTGGGATGCTGTGAGGGTAGCATGTATTTTTGGATGCGGAGAGACCCTAAGGTGACAGGATTGGGAGTTAACCCCATTCTTCTCTACGGCTTCCCTGCCCCGAAGCAGCAATGGGCTGGGGGAGACACTCACCCCCCAGAGTCGGAGGCACTCCTTCCGGATCTCTGCCTGTCGAGGCTCACTCAGTGTCCTGGGAATATGAAGCCAGTTAGTGATTAAAATCTCTAAGAGGCACAGAAGTGCCCCCTGTGCACCCCTCACATCCCACAGAGAGGAGGCCTGAATGAATGAACATGTGAGTGTACACACAGACACTATGCTGCCACTGGCCCAGCGTGATTACAACACATGCAAGGCTCTCCTTTTGAAGACAGGAGCTCAAACATACATGAAATGGGATTACCTGCCCTTCTCATCACAGTAGGAAAGGAGAAAGTGCCCTCCAGACCACCTGGATGCCAGGGTCCTCTCTGACACCCCTTTTCAATCACCCGTCAACATGTTCTAGCTCCTCTTCTGCTGACACAGGCCATACTAAACCTGTCCCAGCGGATGTCACCATGCCCCACAAGGCTGAATTAGCTTATGTTCACCCCCTACCAGAGGTTTCTCTGATCAGTCCTACCTCTCCTCTCTTGATCACTCTTTACTCTGTGTCCCCTGAACATTATGTATTCTATTTGTGCTATGCCTCTGTACACCCTCTGATGCACTGTTAATAAACTTTCCTGTATCCTTTTCCTGGGTTACTCTTATCTGCCCAAAGACAGTGTAAAGTATTTGGGGACAAGGTTCATGTCATATGCTTCTCTGGCATCCTTCAGAGACCATAGCAGAGTATGAGATAACAGTAGGTGTTTTAAAATGTTTGTTGAAATGAGAAAAACAACCAGCTTGGGGGGAGGAGCAAAGCAAGATCTTCCCTTGAAACAGGTGGTTTCTGAAAAGTGGGCAACACTCACGTGTCTTGAACAAAGGCATGGATTTTCGCCAGAGCTTTGATCTGCAGACCACAGTGGCTAGAAGAAAAAAAAAATTGTTTGATCTCAGGATTACCAAAAAAGACAGGTAACTGACATCAGGACAGAGGGGTTAAACTGGAGCAGTGGCCATCTACGTTTGGTGAAGGAGCTGGAGAGTTGAGAAAGAAACCCACACCCCTACCCCACAGTGCAGTTATGTGGGGCTTACTGAAGGATGAGGGTAGAACAGGAAAACCGAGTCACTCAGTTCTTAGATCCCAAGTCCTACTAAAAGGAAGCTTCTAATCCCACCCTTAAATCATCTGAGAGTAGAGGTGAGCTCACTCAAAGCCCAGGCTCGGTTCAACTATAGACTAAGCTTACTTGACCCATGTATAGTAACAGCCACCCTTTCTACTTTAGTCTTCACTGTTCTTTACATACAATGTCTGGCATTTAATAAAAAATTATGAGGCATATGATGAAGCAAGAAAATGCTACCCATTGACAAGAGGGAAAACAGGCCAACAGAGTAAGACCCAGAGATGGCCCAAATGTTGGAATTCTCAGATGGGGCCTTTAAGATAACTGTGATAAACATGTTAAAAGATCTATTGGAAAGGGTGAATGACATATATAAAAAGGTGAAGATTTTCAGCAAAGATATAGAAACTGTATTTTTAAAGGTAAATAGAAATTCTAGAAATGAAAATATGTTCGAGATGAGTAATTATTTTGCTGGGATTGGCAGACTGAACATAGTAGAGGAAAGAACCAGTGAACTTGAGGATAGACATGTCAACAGAAACCCAAACTGAAACATAAAAGAGGAAAAAAAGTGAAAAAAAAAAAAAAGGATCATCTAGGTATTGGGGACAATAGCAAACTGCTTAACATAAACATAATTGGAGTTCCAGAAGCAGAGGAAAGAATAAAACAATACATTAGGCCGGGTGTGGTGGCTCACGCCTGTAATCCCAGCACTCTGGGAGGCTAAGGCTGGCGGATCATCTGAAGTCAGGAGTTTCAGACCAGCCTGACCAACATGGCGAAATTCTGTCTCTACTAAAAACACAAAAACTAGCCAGGCATGGTGGTGGGCGCCTGTAATCCCAACTACTCGGGAGGCTGAAACAGGTGAATCACTTGAACCCCAGAGGAGGAGGCTGCAGTGAGCCGAGACTGCACCACTGCACTCCAGCCTGGGCAACAGAGCGAGACTCGAAAAAAAAAAAGAATAAAACAACATATTGACAAACTAATGGCCAAGAAATTTCCTGAAGTGTTGAATGAAATCAATCCAGGGATCCAAGGTCAGTGAACCCCAAGCAGAATAAATACAAAGAAAACCACATATAATTGTATCAAGGTTGATATACTAAAAATAACAGATAAAATATTAAAAGCAGCCGGAAGGGAAAAAGACACATGACATACAGGAAAACAACAGGAATAATGGCTGACTTTTCATCAGAAACAAGGGAGGCAGAGAACCATGGAATCATATCTTTAAAGTGCTAAGAGAAAAAACATCAACCTCAAATTCCATACCCAAGAAAATATCCTTCAAAAATGAAAGGGAAATATACATACATACATACATACATATATATATATATATATATATATATATTTTTTTTTTTTTTTTTTTTTTTTGAGACACAGTCTCACTCTATCACCCAGGCTGGAGTGCAGTGGCACGATCTTGGCTCACTGCAACCTCCACCTCCTGGGTTCAAGCAATTCTCTTGCCAGACAGTTTCACCATGTTGGCCAGGCCAGTCTCAAGCTCCTGGCCTGAAGTGATCCACCTGCCTCGGCCTCCCAAAGTGCTGGGATTACAGGCGTGAGCCACCATGCCTGGTCTAAATACATTTTATTTATTTATTTATTTATTTATTTATTTATTTATTTATGATAAAGTCTCGCTCTCTCACCTAGGCTAGAGTGCAATGGCACAATCCCAGCTCAATGCAACCTTTGCCTCCCAGGTTCAAGTGCTTCTTCTGCCTCAGCCTCCCGAGTAGCTGGGATTACAGGTACCCGCCATTATGCCGGGCTAATTTTTGCACTTTTGTAGAGACGAGGTTTCACCATGTTGGTCAGGCTGGTCTCGAACTCCTGACCTCAGGTGATCCACCTGCCTAAGCCTCCCAAAGGCCTGGGATTACAGGCATGAGCCACCACACCTGGCCTAAATATATTTTTAAATAGACAAAAGCAGGGAATTAGTCTCCAGCAGACTTGTACTACAAAGACAGGCTAAAAGAAATTCTTTAGGCTGAAGCGAAATGATTCCAAATGGAAATCTGGTTCTACAGGAAGGAATGAAGAATACCAGAAAGGGTAAGTATGTCAGTAAATACTAAAGACCTTTTGTAAAAAAAATTAGATATATATGTGCATGCGTGTGCATCTTTAAAAGACTATAAGCAGTTTAAAGTAAAAATAGTAACTATATAAACTAGGGTTTATATAAAAACAAAAACACAAAGACAAAAGAATAGCATGTATTGTGTTGTAAGGTTCTTACACTGTTCATAAAGCAACAAAATAGTTTTGGAAGGCAGACTGATTAATAAAAGGTACATATTGTAATCTCTAGAGCAACAACTAAAACATAACAAAATAAAGTCATCTAAAAAACCTCAAGGAGATAAAAGGAATACTAAAAAATACTGAAGTATTTAAAAAATACTGAATTAGTTATTAAAAAATACTGAATTAGTCCCGCCAAAAACGGAGGGAAGAAAGGAAGAGAAGAACAAAGAACAGACAGGATAAACAGAAATCAACCAAGATAGGGGATTTAGAGCCAAACATCAATAATTACACTCAATGTAAATGTACCAATCACCCCAATTAAAATGCTGAGACTTTTATCCAGGTCAGACTGGACAAAAAGGTAAGACTTACCCACATGTTGTCTATAAGAAACACATTTAATCATAAAGACAAAGGTAGAAGGACAAAAAAAGACCATACAAACACTAAGCTAAAGAAAGCTTAAGTGGCTATATTAATGTCAGATAAAGCAGACTTTCAAGACAAGGAGTATCACTGGAAATAAATAGGGTATTTCATAACGATAAAAGGTCAATTCATCAAGAAAACAAAACTGTCTTAAACGTGCATGTGCCTAATAACAAAGATCCCAAATAACTGAAGAACTGACAAAACTAACGGGAGACACAGACAGCTCAATAATCATAGTTAAAGACTTTAACAACCCTCTTAGCAACTGACAGAATAAGTACTCAAAATATCAGTGAAGATTTAGAAGATCTGAAAAACACTATGAACTAACTTGACCAAATTAACATTTATAGAACATTATACCAAGCAACACCAAGATAGAGCATATGATGGGCCATAAAATAAGCCTCATTAAGTTTCAAAGGATCAAAATCATACAGAATACATTCTCTGAGAATGGTGTGACTAAATCTAATAGATATCTTAAAAATCCTGAATTATCTGAATATTAAATACGACATACACATAATCTATGAATCAAAGAACAAATCATAAGGAAAAAATTTAAAATATATGAGCCATAGGATAATTAAAAGACACATATCAAAATGTAAGAGATTCCGCTAAAGCATCCTTTTTTTTTTTTTTGAGACAGGGTCTCATTCTGTCATCCGGGCTGGAGGGCAGTGGTGCAATCTTGGCTCACTGCAACCTCCACCTTCTGGGCTCAAGCAATCCTCTTGCCTCAGCCTCCTGAGTAGCTGGTACCACAGGTATAAGCCACCATGCCCAGCTAATTTTTATACGTTTTGTAGAGATAGGGCTTCACTATGTTGCCCAGGCTAGTTTCAAACTCCTGAGCATAAGTAATCAACTGCCTTGGCCTCCCAAAGTGCTGGGATTACAGGTGTGAGTCACCGTGCCTGGCCCTAAAGGATCCTTAAAGGGAAATTCATAACATTAAAAAAATTATATATATACACATATATATGTGCAGAAATAGAAAAGCCCATCCTAAAATTTATAAGGAATCTCAAGGGACACCAAATAGCCAAAATAATCTTGAAAATGATGAGCAAAGTTAGAGAACTCACACTTCCTGATATTAAAACTTCCTACAAAGCTACAGTAATAAAAACTGTCTACTACTGGCATAAAGACAGACACATAAACCAATGGAAGAGATAGCCCAGAAATAAACTCTTATATATATGATCAAATGATAGATGCCAAGACCAATCAATGGGGAAAGGGCAGTGTTTTCAACTAATGGTACTGGGAAAACTAGATATTCACATGCAAAACGACCCTCACCTAATACTATATACAAAAATTAACTTAAAATGAATCAAAGATCTAAATGTAACAGATAAAACTGTAAAACTTGGCCAGGCGCAGTGGCTCATGCCTGTAATTCCAGCACTTTGGGAGGCCGAGGCGGGAGGATCACGAGGTCAAGAGATGGAGACCATCCTGGCCAACATGGTAAAACTCTGTCTCTACTAAAAATACAAAAATTAGCTGAGCGTGGTGGCATGCACCTGTAATCCCAGCTACTCAGGAGGTTGAGACCGGAGAATTGCTTGAACCTGGGAGGCAGAAGTTGCAGTGAGCTGAGATTGCACCACTGTATTCCAGCCTGGCAACTGAGCAAGACTCCATCTCAAAAAAAAAAAAGAAACTGTAAAGCTCTTTAAAAACATAGAGGAGGCCGGGCGCGGTGGCTCAAGCCTGTAATCCCAGCACTTTGGGAGGCCGAGATGGGCGGATCACGAGGTCAGGAGATCGAGACCATCCTGGCTAACACGGTGAAACCCCGTCTCTGCTAAAAAAATACAAAAAACTAGCCGGGCGCGGTGGCGGGCGCCTGTAGTCCCAACTACTCGGGAGGCTGAGGCAGGAGAATGGCGTGAACCCGGGAGGCGGAGCTTGCAGTAAGCTGAGATCCGGCCACTGCACTCCAGCCTGGGCGGCAGAGCCAGACTCTGTCTCAAAAAAAAAAAATAAAAAAAAATAAAATAAAATAAAATAAAAACATAGAGGAAAGATTAATGACACTGAATTTAACAATGATTTCCTGCATATAACACCAAAAGCACAAGGAATAAAAGAAAAAAATAGGTAAACTGGATTACATCAAAATTTTAAACTTAAGTGCATCAGAGGACACAATCAATGCAGTGGAAAAAAAAAAACCCTACAGAATCCCAGATATTTTCAAATCACATATCTGACAAGTGATTAATATCCAGAATATATAAAGAACTCCTACAATTCAACAACAACAAACAAACAAACAAAAACAATTAAAAACAGCCAAAGGTCAGCCAGACATGGTGGCTCATGCCTGAAATCCCAGCACTCTGGGAGGCCTAGGTGGGCGGATCACCTGAGGTCAGTTCAAGACCAGCCTGGCCAACATGTTGTAACCTGTCTCTACTAAAAACACAAAAATTAGCTGGGCATGGTGGCAGGTGCCTGTAATCCCAGCTACTCACAGGACTTGTATCCAGAATGTAAAATAATTCCTGCAACTTAATAAAAAGGCAAATCAATTTTTTTAAATGTTCAAAAGACTTGAAGAAACACTTCATAAAAGAAGATATACAAGTAGCCAATAAGCACACACAAAGGGGTTCAATATAATCAGTTGTCACAGAAATACATATTGAAACCACAATGATGTAACACTACACCCCACCAAATGGTTAAAATAAAAGACTGATAATACCAAGTGCTGACAAAGATGTAATCAGAACTTCATACTTTGTCGGAAGGAGAATAAAACAATGTATATAAATTGTTTTATTGTTTTTATATATAATATACATTTTTTTTTTGTGACGGAGTCTCGCTCATTGCCCAGGCTGGAGTACAATGGCGTGATCTCAGTTCACTGCAACCTCCACCTCCCAGGTTCAAGCGATTCTCCTGCCTCAGCCTCCTCAGTAGCTGGGATTACAGGCATGTGCCACCACGCCCAGCTAATTTTATATTTTTAGTAGAGATAGGGTTTCACCATGTTGGCCAGGCTAGTCTCGAACTCCCGACCTCAGGTGATCCACCCGCCTCGGCCTCCCAAAGTGCTGGGATTACAGGCATGAGCCACGGCGCCCAGCCATAATATACATATTATATGTATACTATATACATATACATTGTTTTATTGTGTGTGTGTGTGTATATATATATATATGATACACACGCACAGTGTTTTAGAAAACTATGTGGTATTTTAAAATAAACATACATCTCCTCTATGATCCAGAATTTCCCACTCAGGTATTTACCCAAGGGAAATTACAACATTTGTCCACCCAAGCTTTGTATAAGAATTGTTTTTATCAGCTTTATTCGTAACAGCCCCAAACTGTCAAGTGGCCATTGACAAAAGAATCCCCACACAATGGAATGGAATACTAGTCAGCAAGAAAACCAAACCAACTAACACAATATGAATGAATCTCAAAAACATGATGAGGAAAAAATCCCAGACACAAAATACAAAGTTCTAGAACAAGCAAAACTAACCTGTGGTGATAAAAATCAGAAGAGGGGTTACCTTGGGGTTGCCTGAGGAGGGGCACAAGGAAATTTCCTTAGGTGATGGAAACGGTTTTTATCTTTTTTTTTTTTTTTTTTTTGAGATGAGTCTTGCTCTGTTGCCCAGGCTGGAGTGCAGTGGCGCAATCTCAGCTCACTGCAAGCTCTGCCTCCTGGGTTCACGCCATTCTCCTGCCTCAGCCTCCCAAGTAGCTGGGACTACAGGCACCTGCCACCACGCCCGGCTAATTTTTTGTATTTGTAGTAGAGACAGGGTTTCACTGTGTTAGCCAGGATGGTCTCGATCTCCTGACCTTGTGATCTGCCTGCCTCGGCCTCCCAAAGTGCTGGGATTACAGGCGTGAGTCACTACGCCCAGTCACGTTTTTTATCGTAATAGGGATGGTAGGCTACAAGGCTATATGCATTTGTCAAAACTGATTAAAGTATACACTTAAGATTTGCATTTCACTTACAGAATTATACCTCCACTTTTTTAGAAAAAGAAAAGTGGTTGGTTATAGAGTTGCTTAAATACTCTGTGCTATTGGAACCACTGAAAAGAAGTCCAGTTCTGCCATGCTTCTATGCACACTTGTTCAGCCAAAAGACATGTTTCATAACCCAGAAGTGTTATAAAGCCCTAGCCAGGCGGATCCCGGGGACTGTTTGTTTCCTCATCTATAACATGCTGAAGTTTACTGTCTGCTCCACTTTGGTGCCTACCATTGCTATCAAAATGAGGGAGCTTATATGGTAGTACTGTGGAAAGTTAAAACACAAGGCAATACTGGAAAAATAGGAGAGAATAGGACAAAGACTTCTTCCCCTTCTGTGATTCTCCAGGGCCACCTATATCTTCAAACTTCTCTGGGGGACTTAAGGTTGGACCCTTAACTAAGGCCTTTCCAACACCTGTTTGTCCCCCTAAGAGAGCACTTTCTGTTGATTCACTGCTACTATACAACCCCCCAACCTATCTCCAAGCACTTTTTTCTAAGGCCTGCCCACTGAGAAAACTAAGCCAAATGTCACAACTTGAAATTATTACCACTAACGGAGTGGGGAAAACAAAGAAGATAAAGAAAACAGCATTTGGATCACCAGTTGGGAAACTCATGAGCTGGCAAAAGTTTGGGCACTTCCAAAGCATGTTATACACATGCTTTCCATCCATCTCCTGCCTCCAAACAGGGACTTCTCCAGGCAACAAGCATGATGGCCTTCTACAAACAGCAGCAATTAAAGGGAAATTACTCCTGCCTCCAGGGACACAGGCTGCTCTCTGTCAGCTATACACAGGCTCCTGTGGGCAGGCCTATACTAGCCAGGCACCTACCTGCCACCTTTGGGATAGGGCCTGGCAGCAGGATGGGGGTCCCTGAGGGTAACTAACCAAAGTCCCAGGCGGCCCTGGAACCAGCAGACCATACTCAGTTGCCAATTTGTCGGGGTTGACAAAGTGATACCAAGAGCCAACCATTCAGTCTTTCACTCTCTGGTCTTCCTTAGGACCTCAGTGGTGCCAGCAAAAACCAGCCCGTTGGCTTACCTCTCATTGGACCGTATCATGTAGTCAGTAAATTCATGGTCTCCCTTGATCACCTCCAGGGGGACCACCAAGTTGACGTCGGAATCAGTGTTCCGCAGCTGATTGAGTTTAATATTCACTGCGAAGAGGTAATCCCGAACGTCATCTATGCCCACCTTCAGGCCCTTGCACACCACATACCTGGCAGGAGATACTCTGTCACTCCACCGAGCAAGGGCTTCCTCCCCATACATTCCTTTCCCCCAACCCCTTGTGGAATCACAAAGCTTAACAACTTCCCTATTCAACCTTAGGCCTATGCACAAAGAACAACACAGACCCTTTGCGCACTAAAGTTCCCCTCAAATCCTTCCCTGTTAAGCTCTATTTCTACTCTGTATGGCAGTAGTTCCTAACTTCCCTGTGACAGACGGGCTGTGTCACAATCACCTGGGGAGTCTGTCAAATTACAGACCTAATGAATCAAACTCTCCCAGGAGAAGGCCCAGAAATATGTGTTTGTAACAAGCCACCCGGCAATTCTGATTAGTTGCGTTTTCTCTCACCTTGTGTGTGGGCAGTGTCACACTGGGACCCCAGTAGTGCCTTTGGATAGCAGCTCCTTGCCCCTTCCCAGCCCATGCCCCCCGAAGTGTCCCTACTATTGGTCACCTTCTCCTGGACCAAGCTGAGAGTCCCTCACATAAGCATGGAGAATAAGGCTTGGGAGAAGGAGGCAGAAGCTGAACTGGCACATCACAAGACCAAAAGATCCAGGAATCCTGAATCCTGTTGGCTCTCATCACTTCTTTAAAGTCAAGGTTTTAAATGTAGCTTAAGAGGTCATGCCAGAGAGATGCACCATGATTTGCTGTTCTGACATTTAGCCAACTAATCTGGCTAATATAGAGAGAAAGGCTTCACCTCTCTGAGTTGGCAGGACGGCTGGTAATAGGCTTGAAGAGACAAACTCGTTCAAAGCAGCAGTAGAGCAGGTAGACAAGCCCCACACTAAACGGTGTGAACAGGTCAAAGGTTTTACAGATGAAGTGGCCTCCTAGATTAGAGAGAAAACACCAAAAGCAGCCAATGGGTCTATTCCAAGAGATGGGTGAAGTAGTCTTGGGAGTAAATATGACAAAGTCAAGGAACCAGCACCTGGGTCTGTTAAAAGAGACAATTTAAGGGGGAGAACCAGTTTTGAAGGGGACTTTGAGGGTTCTTTCTCCCTAAATTACTCATTTAGCTACCTGTCAGCTAACACAAGCAGATTTTTTTAACTTCCCCTCCAACCCCTTATACATGCTCTTGTCCAATAGGGCCTCTAGTGGGTCCTGGGGTGAGGAGACAGCTGAGGAAGTGTCACCTGTCCGGACAATGGACAGCGCCATGAGGAACTGACACAGAAGCAGCTGCTTGCTGAGGATCTCCTGCAGGTTCTCCTGCCCCTCCACCGAGAAACCCTGAAATGAGAGCATAAGGAATGGGGTTAGAAAGAGAAAGGAGAAGGACTGAGAATAACATCACTACCTCATCTTCATCAAGAGTTCTTGAAGTGTTTTCATTGATCACCATCTGACTGATGAAGCAGCAGCTCAGTGTTGAGTTATTTTAGAAGGTCACTGGGCTTGTTAGATGGAGTAAGCACAGGACTCAGACCTACCACTGGACCAGCTCCACTTTCCTGTTCTATCATTCCCAGGGGATGGAACCAAGCCTACTTTTCCAAGGAGATGGTCTAGAAAGTGTTTTAACTCATGGGAATCCAGGGAAGAGTAAGGCAGAACAGAGGCAAAATATTGGCTAGTCAGAGGTCCACCACAACATAAGAAACAGAATGCTCTGGTGAGTCCTAACAAGACCAGGGAGTGAGTGCAGTGAGAAAACTCTGCTTCGGCTTCCCACTCTGGTGACAGGAGAAAAGTTAACCTTCCTAGTCACAGTAATCTTTCTCTGTTGACTCAGGTTTTACTTACAATACCCCCTTTTCTGTCCTAAGACCACAGTGCCTCTTCTCTCCAGCTGGCAGACTCTCTGGCCAGGGTATTTACCGAAAGAATGTGTGATGCTATTTCTAGAGTGGTCTCCCTCCTTGTGAGATCCCAGCAGGAGACAGAGAGTAAGGCTTACATAAAAGTAAAGGAGGCCAGAGGACATCGGGTGGCAGAGTGTTGTTAAATGGGTATAGTTTCTGTTTTGCAAAATGAAAACTTCTGAAAATCTGTTTTACAACAGTGTGAATAGACTTAACACTGCTGTTAACACTTTAAAATGATTAAGATGACCAAATTTGTGTTTTTCACAATAAAATAAAAAAATAAAAAGGACACTGACCTCTATTAAACAGGCCCCAACCAGGCCAGGTCTCTCTGACTCAGTTCTACAAAAGTGATAGCTAAAGGACTCAGGATAAAAAATGTTTAGCAGCGTCTTCCAGACTTAAAGATGCTTCTCAAAATACATGTCTGATTATGGAGTCAATTTAAAAAAAAAAAAAAAAAAAGCCTGGGTCACCCCTCTACACTGCTGAAGTGCTGAAGCAGAAAGCCCTCGAGTTCGCAACTCTATAGCTGCCGCACTGCAACAGCTGCCTCATAAGCGCTATCAGACTCCCACATCTGCTCAGCCAGAGCAGCACCCTCCTCACAGCCAGCCCCAAGCCTGTCATCTGTTGTTCCCTGCTGTGCACAGTGCTTCAGTGAGCCTGGGCATCTTTGGGTATCACGCTGACATCCTGCCCACCTTCCTTCAGTAGCCACACAGCTACTGCTTGAGAGGCCACCCAAAGAGCCCCAGAGGCTTTTCTCAACTCTAGCTATATGACCCTGGAGCAGCTGCCACATTGTCTGTCCTTCCTCTAGAGTAAGTGGTGGCTCACTCCAGAAAGGAATGCCTGCATTGTCAGATTAGTGGGTGAGAGCTTCTGCTGAACAAAGCTGCAATGGGCTTCCTTCTGTGCCTCAAGCAGCTGCCCGTAGACAAGGCCTCTTGAACTTTCACTTTAGCCCAGCCCTGATAAGAGCCTCCCATGGATTCCCGTGCTGCCGTCTTTGGTGAGGTGGCCATCTGTCAGCCTATGAGAGGCTTACAGGTGACCATGTATAGACAGCCTCCACCAGGAGCAACACCAAGATCACCCTACTCCAGGCAAAGGTATCCACAACATCAGTCTCTACAAAATTATCATTTAAAAAATGTACAGAAAGAATGAAAATGCATCCCCTACAATCTGAATTGTGAAATATCACCTTTGGGGGCAGCTAAAGAACCAGACAAAACAAACAATTCTCAAACCTCTAAAATAACAAATCCTTAATGCATCAGTCTATGGAAAAAAGGTAACCTACCCCATCAGCCATCAGAAAGTGGACACCCTTGCGATCTGTGTTATCCAGGACAAAATTCCGAAAAGCAGAGATGTTCTCTGGGCGGGTGATATCTCCATCTCCATCAATCCCACCCTCACCTGTCAGAATACAAGAGTCGTAGTGAGTTCATCTGCCCTATACATGTCAGGAGCTGGGACACGAGTGCTCTGGGACAGATAACACAGGCATCCGGTGTCTCGAGAACTAGGGCCCATCCTGCAAGGCTCCCTTACAGTGATGGACCAGGAGGAAGAATAGTACCCTGCTATAATGAAACACAGTCCCAAACGGGTTGACCAACCAAAAGTCATCAACTCTTGGAACTTTCTCTTCAAGACCCAAATTGTGGTTAGGGCACCAACATCTAGGCATCAATTTTTTAATAAGGACTGTTTAGAAAGGACTTAGGATTTGCTGCCAAATTACAATCAACATAGAGCAGAGGGACTGCTGTGGGTTGCCAAGCTGTCTGCAACCCAGTGCATTCCACACCTGGCACAGAGGACTAGAGATGGGCATGGGTTTGTAGTTGTTAATAACCCTGCCAGTTCTCAGCCAGAGATCAGGCAGCTTCATTATCTCCTGCCACCACAAAAGCAGAGCGCTCCTGAAAGGAGGAATTAATAGAGCCTTGATGAGAATCTGCTGAGGGAGTGTTTGACCTGTATTCTACAGGCCCAGGGTAAAAAGGTATAGTCCAGAGGAAACCAAGATTCTGACAAGATCTGTGAAGCCCAGGGTAAGAGACAGGAAAGAAAACATGTTATGTGGATAACAACTGCTTCTGACCTGAAGTCCCCCTACAGGGGCTGTCCCTCATATCTCCTAGTACCCTCCTCAGTGTCCCTACCATAGTAGGGTTCGAAGAGTTCACTGGAAGCAGAGTAGAAGTCCTCCAGCTTGAAGTCATTAGGGCCCTTCAAAGTCATTCCAAAGCCCTTTGCATGCCACTTCTTCCTCCACAGCACATACTCTGAGAAGCCACCTGGGCCTGCACAGACGTCGGCAAAGTACAGAAGCTCAGCTTCCCGGTCCTTCACCAGTGGCTTCTGCAAAGGGAAATGGAGGACGGGAGAGGAAGGAAAACAAGACAGCTCAATAGGGAACAGGAAGGAGAATGCAGGGAGAGTAAAATAAGCCTTTCAACAAGTACAATCCAGAGCTCCCACCAGGGCCACAGCACCCAGGAAATGTATCTTCTGGTGATCAACACCCTTTAGTGTTGCCTCACCCACTCTCAAAATACCCACAACACCTATCACATCACCAGGCCTAGCTCAGACTCCTCATAAAAACATCTTCATGGAGCCGGGCATGGTGGCTCACGCCTGTAATCCCAGCACTTTGGGAGGCCAGAGAGGCGGATAGTCTGAGGTCAGGGGTTTGAGACCAGCCTGGCCAACATGGTAAAACCCTGTCTCTACTAAAAATACAAAACATTAGCCAGGCGTGGTGGCGCATACCTGTAAACCCAGCTACTCAGGAGGTTGAGGCACGAGAATTGCTTGAACCCGGGAGGCACAGGTTGCAGTGAGCTGAGATCGTGCCACTGCACTTGAGCCTGGGCAATAGAGCGAGACCCTGTCTCAACAACAACAACAAAAAAAATCTTTATGGGTATCTGACTGTACATTTTTTATTTCTCAGAGTGTTTTCCTCACCATAGACTGCCTTTCAAGAGTCCTACTGAACAGAAATATGCCCCACATTACAGATAAGGAAAAAGAGGCACCAAGATACAAAGTCACAAAGTAATCTGTTCACAGCCAGTCTGCAACAAAACTAAATTAGGGTCCAGTTGGCCTAACCACTAGACTCACGTCTTCCTGTCCAACCAAAGCCTGGGGGGCTCTAACATCACCCTCTCCCAGCCACAGGAACCTCCCTTTTCCCATCATAGCCTCTGTCTTCCCTTCTCCCCTTCCTCCTTGGCTCTCCCAACCACCTTTTAAAAAATCCCAAATAACTTTTTATTTTGGAATTATTTTAGATTTACAGAAAAGGTGCCAAGATAGTACAGAGTTCCCGTACCCCTCAGCCAGTCTCTAGTTTTGTTAACACCTTACACCATGGTATGTTTGGCAAAACTAAGAACATTGGTACCTTACTATTAACTAAACTCCAGACTTCATTTAGATTTCACTAATGTTCTTTTTCTGTTTGGGATCCAATCCAAGACACCACATTGCATTTGATCTTTCTCCTTTTTTGCACTCCCTTTCTTCTTCTCCTGCCCAGTGCTGGGTGTGGGGTTGGGGCAGGGCACAGTCAGAAGCTGACAAGACAGAGAGGGAAGGAAATACTGGTGTGCACCAACAGCAGCTTCCAGGCAACCGTCAGAGCACCCAGCAAACTCAGGACTGACTAATCATCACTTGAATTTTGGCATAATTACATTTGTGGCCCCTTGAGTAGCTTTCGCTCTCTCTCCCCAGCATTTTTTTTTGGTTTTTTTTTTTGTTTTTTTTTTCTGTGGCAATGCGGTCTCACTCAGCCCATGCTGGAGTGCAGTGGTGCAATAATAGCTCACTGAAACCTTGAACTCCTGAGCTCAGGCAATCCTCTTTCTTCAGCCTCCTGAATAGCCGGAACCACAGGCACACATCACACATTCAGCACATTTTTTTTTTTTTTTTTTTTTTTTTTTTTTTTTTAGAGACAGGATCTTGGTATATTGCCCAGGCTGGCCTCAAACTCCTGGACTCAAGCAATCCTCCCACTTCAGCCTCCCACAGTGTTGGAATTACAAGTGTAAGTCACCATGCCCAGCCTAGCTTTATCTCTTAACCTCACATTTATGCTGAACCCAGTACTGGCCCATATTGTATATTTATACTTCTCTTTTACGCAAATGCTAGGTATGCTCTTACCCACACCTGAGCCCTAGACAGTGAAATTCTACCCACCCTCTACAGCAGAGAGGATGAACCATTTGCACTGGTGACAACAAAAGGTTGAGTTATACAAGTGGGTAACTGCAAAAGACTAGAGTTGGCCTCAGACCATGATGAACACTCAGCCAGAAGAGGCTCAGGGACCTCAGTCTTCCCTCTCTACAGGTTCGGCATGGCTGAGTACTGGTCTGAAGTTCTGCAGCTGCTAGATAACGATCAGAAAGCTTTAGGGGAAACAGTCCCAAGAAAGAAACAGACATACTAACGTTTACAACCCAATCACTTCTTGGTGAGAGGGGCCTTTCTTCTGATGATAGCTATCTAGCTTTATCAAAATAGTGAAAAAGTCTCTGGAGAAAGTGACTTTAGCTAAAAATAAATGTCATCATCCTGTTATAAGCCCACTCCAGGCATGCTGGGTCTTAATCATTCTTTCCCCACTTCCCTACTAAGCCACCCCAGCATTCTTGGTTCCTGAGCCATCAATTATTCATCTTTTTGGATTATATTCATTTGCACACAAAAAAGACCTAATGGTATTTACCAAGAACATTATGTAGCATCTTCGAGTCAGCCTGGTGGTAATGAGGCAGGGGTCACAAGTTTAAGCCCTACACATACTGCAAAGAGGGAAAACAAGGTTCTTTGCCACCGGCCGTGCCCTCTGAGTGAACCACTGGTCCAAAGGAAGACTGGGAGATGGATGCAGAATGATCAATGCGAGCACCTCACCCCTGAAAAGGGGGCATGAATATGACCTCGTTCTGTGATTTCAAGACGTATGGTCGTTATAGGTCATGGCCAGGAAGTCTTTTCACAGGAAGGACAGCTGGGGTTCTCAGCCCTGCTACTTACTGCCTGTGCAGTCAAGGACAAGCACACAATATAAGTCATTAAGCTTGAGCTTGCTCAGTTATAAATTGGGACT
Source organism: Macaca thibetana thibetana (assembly GCF_024542745.1). Lineage (NCBI taxonomy): Eukaryota > Metazoa > Chordata > Mammalia > Primates > Cercopithecidae > Macaca > Macaca thibetana. Next base: position 38,298,611 of record NC_065581.1, on the reverse strand, counting down.
GATGCAGGTATTTCTCCAGGCTGTCGTAGGACTAAATAAAGTATCCTATATTGAAAAGCTTTACAAACTGTGAAGTATTAAACAAATCAATGCAAGATGATATTGTACTCAATCAGATCAACTTCCTCAGAGTCAAAACTCTTGTCCCTTTCCATGTTTTTCTCTTTCCAGTGGTGAGTACAGCAGCACTGCGAGTACACTCAATGGAAATTAGACAAATGATGTCTACATTCAGTTGTCTTCTGCAGTGCTTCACACATAATGTATTCTTGTCTCAACAACATCCCCAGGCACATGAACCCCTGATATAATGTAACAGTTTATAATATGCTTCCATATACTCCAAGGATCTAAATTTCCCTCCTTCCTTTGTCTCTTCCAGTTCTTGCTTACAGCTTCTTTATTTTCTGCCCCTCACCCCCTTTCTCCTTTACGATAACCTGCAGCACCACAGACCTACTTAAAAACTTCACAGTTGGCTGGGCGTGGGAGTTCACGCCTGTAATCCCAACACTTTGGGAGGCCAAGGCAGGTGGATCACCTGAGGTTGGGAGTTTAAGGCCAGCCTGACCAACATGGAGAAACCCCGTCTCCACTAAAAATACAAAATTAGCCAGATGTGCTGGCGCATGCCTGTAATCCCAGCTACTTGGGAGGCTGAGGCAGGAGAATCCCTTGAGCCCAGGAGGCAGAGGTTGCAGTGAGCCGAGATCGCGCCATTGCACTCCAGCCTGGGTAACAACAGCAAAACTCCGTCTCAAAAAAAAAAAAAAAAAAAAATTTCAGAGTCTGCTCTATCACTTGTTATCACCTCCTAACCTCTCCACATTCCAAGCTTCAAATTCTCCTGCTCTTAGTCTATAATTTGCCTGATCCAAGAGCCACTACGACCCTACCAAATGTGGGTGTGTGCCTGGGCCTTCAGCCACTCCCTCTTCTGCTGGGGACTGTTCTAGTGTCTCTGCTTGCCTGAAAACCACACCAAGCCTGTTGGGCTTGGCTGTATCTCTGGTCTTCAGGGGAAAACGGAAATGAAAAGAGAGAATAAAACACTAGGGGCTCATGAGAAATCACTTTTTTTATAGTGGAACGTAGAGAAACATTTCTGAAAGGGCAATTCTCCGTGGCCACTAACAATCAATTCAGGTCAAGAAGCTGCCTGAAGCATTACAAACACGGCTGCCTTTTCCTATGTAACTAACGTCTCTACCCTCGACCTGAATGGTACGATCCTGATGCCTACTTCATTTTCATGACAGCAAAACGCAATAACCAGATACCAGCTGCTAGAGGCATTTATATTCAAAAGCCAAAAAAGACACTGTGACTTCCCATCAGCTTGACAGAGCTCCTCTGCCAGGCAGGGGTTTAAAGGAAATCATTTGGAGCTCAGAAAATTAAATCAACATTATATCAACCTAATTTTCTCAAGATGCTAATTCCAAGAGCCCTTTTGTGCTGCCTGCTGGTACTGGGGAAAGAGGAGGGAGACCTGGGAGCGAAAAATGAGTAATGGCTGGAGGGGCTACATGCCAGTTTTGCCAGCAAGGAGGAAGCAGTTAGGTAGGTGGAGCTGAAACATTAAAGAACTTGGAAAATAAGTTTCTTTAGCCAGTGGATAATCAGGGGTCTAGTGGAATGAGGGTGAGTGAAGCAGAAACAGGTTTGAGGATAGCTGGCTCCTGGCCCTGTCACGGTCAAAGAAAAGTAACTTTCTAGGACCAGGTAAAAATGCTTTGAAACCCTGAAGAGTATTCTAGAATGAAATTTCCTTTTTTTTCTTTCTCTATCACTATGGAGAGTCTACGTTCAGAGAAATGAGATGCAGCAGAGTAGAAAATCATTTTGCTTTACCACTTCTTGAAAAGGGCTAAAGCCTTATAATTACGATCCCACGCAAAGCTTGTTCAGAGAGGCAGAGAAGGAAAGTGGCTCAGTCTAAAATTACAGTCTCAGTGCTGGGACAACTCTTAAGAGCCTTTTGGTTCTACCCCAGCCCTCTGGCAGGTTAGTACAGCTCATTTCAGAATGAGGCAGCTGAGGCCCAAAGAAGGTGTAAACTTAAGTAATCCCTCCTGCTTCATAAATGCTATGTCCCTCCTCACCACATTCCAACAACACAGGCTAGATTTTCAGATACTACACTGATTTTAAATAGATCAGTGAAAAGGCCCACTGAAATGCCCACATTTCATCCAACACTCAAACCATATTTCCCAGTACCCCCCTCTCATACCAGAAACAGCACCCAGATCAGGTGATGTCACCAAGTTTCAATCTGGAAAATAGCTTGCTATATAAAAACGATATTCACCCTTTCACTCTACCTTCTGTAGGGTTAGGGGCTTGGATTCCAGGACTGAAGCCCTGGAGACAACTGCTTCACTCCTGGGACCACAGAAGCACTGTGGGACCCTATCTGAGGAGCTCAAAGCAAAATATCTCCATCACACAGTCAGAATACTCTCCTAGCATTGAACAAATGGCAATGGCTGAGCCACTGAAGCTTAAACCCACTTAGCACCATGAATTCAAAAGCAGAATCTTGTTCTCACCCCATAAGAGTCCCGCGGATTTGTGAACATGCGATCAAACACAAAATCCATGTTAGCCATCTTCATTGCTGCCCTGCAATAAAGCAAGACAGAAAAGTACTAGATGTACTAGGCTCAACTGAAAAGGTAGAGCAGGGAGCATCAGGGGAGGGGAGGGAAATGTCAGCAAACCTGTTTAGAAAGAAGACTCCTCGGATCATCTCGTAGGGATTGGCCCGAGTCCGAGCTCGCCGCATCTCTTCCCCATCCAGGACATCAAACACGCTCTGCCCAGAGAATCAGAACCTCAAGGTGAGCTCCAGGACAGGAAAGGGATCTTAAGAGCCTGCAGTGCCCAACTCACAGCCCTCCAAGGAACAAGGTTCCTGTGGCATCTCAGCTCTGAAATGTCTCACTGTGTGACCCTAGACAGGTTGCTTAATCACTTGCTCAACTACCTTGCCGGTAAATTGGTAAAAAAAACAACAACAAACAAAAACAAAAACAATGTAAGCAGGTGCCTGGCACATGGCAAATGGTTAAAAAACAGCACCCGCTGCTACACACAGAGCCACCTCTGGGAATTGCTAATCTTCATAGTAAATCTGTTTCTCCATTCCATACCAGCAGCTACTCTCCAAGGGATCAAAGTTCTGGTATGAAGGCTTACCTGACTAGAGCTCACTTAGAGAGAGGAGAAACAAACAAACAAGACCAGCGTTTTCTGATGGCATCTACCACACAGTAGCGATCCCTTCTCTCAAACTCCCCTGACCAATTTCCTCTCTAGATAAAAAAATCCTCACATTACCTGAGTTCCAGTCACCTTATGGACATTCCCAACCCTATGCCTGCCAAAAAGTAAAATCTGTGAGGCTAGTCTGAGGCCTGACTTCTTCACCAACCCATTTCCTCCTCAGTTTCCCTGACTCATTCTGCCCACAGACAATGTGATTCTCAATTAGGCCAAAAAGTATCAAGGGGAGGCTAACATTTACCCAGGTACTTCACACCCACTATTTCATTTAGTTCTCACAACAACCCCAAGAAATGAGTATTTTCTCCTCATTTTATAGATGAGGAAACTCAAACTCAGAGAAGGTAAAGCAACTGGGCCAAGTTCACACAGCAGAAAGTTGCAGATCTTGGATTTGAATCCCGGTCTATCTGATGCTGAAGAAAGACTCCAAACCTTTTGCTATACCAGGCCCTCTCAGGATTACAATGAACAGACCCACTGAGGTTAGGCGGATCCATTCTTGGCTGCTGACCACAGGGACAGCACAACACCCACAGGGCAGAATGGTCACCCGAGAAAAGGACAATTTGCAGATATGAACCAAGCTATGCATCTGATCTCTAGTAAAAATCTTAACTTTAGCCTTCCCACAACCAACTCAAAGGATAAATGGAAAAGTCCAGCAAATCACCTCCCACAAGGTTTTCATATCTGGTTCTAGCCACAAGACCTTACCTTACACTGCAACACACTATGAAGCAGCTCTTCCCCACAAAACTCTGTTTCATCTTCAATAATCATCTTTCTCTACAGGGAGAAAAAAGCAGTAAGTAATGACCACATATGACTGCAACTGTCAGGGATGAAGGAAGAAATTAGGGTTCTAAGTAAGTAAAGCAAGAAGGGACTTGGTTCTCTGCGAAGAAACATCAATCCCTGAAGGGTGGGAAAGAGAAAATCCTAAACCCCTCTGGCTATTCTCCAGATGGCTGTGAGATGAAGCACCCCCTCACCCCCACCCCGGGAGCTCTGAGTAGAGCACTATATGGACACAAGACTCATGAATGCTGAGGCTGGGAACATCAAACAGGAAGGAGATATTCAAGCTGTCTAACTCAGGAGCACTGAGGCAGAAGGATGGGGAATGCCTCAAATGACAAAAGCTTGCCCTTCCACCAGGAAGCCTCTCACTCTGTGATGAGTACAAATGCATGATACTAGGCACTGACCTGGTAGCATTTCAGAAAACAGGGACGTTAAGGGGTCTCACGGGGATATCAAGTGCAACCCCCACATGAGTGAAGCCACTTCTAAACCAGTGAAAATCTCTTTGGTCTCAGGTTTTACACTCTTAAAAATTATTGAGGATCCTAAAGAATTTTTGTTTATGCGGGATAGATAATAGATAGATAATCTATTATCTAGAATTCAAATAATTATATTTGAAATTAAAACTGAGATTTTAAAAATATTTTTAAATTCAGTTTAAAAGACTAATGTTAACATAAATACTTTACAGAAATATATTTTCAGAAAAATAATCATATTTCAAAAAAGAAAAAAATTAGTGAGGACAGTGGTACTGTTTTCCATTTTTGCAAATTTCTTCAGCATCTGGCTTAATAGAAGGACAGAGCTTCCTCTCTGCTTTTTCATTCAATCTGTTATAATATCACATCATAGCCTCTGGAAAATTCCACTGGACACTTGCAAGAGAATGAGGATGAAAAGTGCAAATAACTTTTCAATATCATTATGAAAACAGTTTTGCCCTTGTGAACTCCCTGAAAGGGTCTTAGAGATCCCCGGGAGCACATATACTTTGAGAACTGCCCTCTAGACCTATTGATTTGGTGGCCATCTACTTTATTCTCACAATTTTCCAGAAGAAGATTAAACAAATTCCCTCTGTAACAATTCCATCATTACTTTCTGAGGACAATGTCCTTTCATCTAGCAGTGATCAGAATATACACAGATATGTATGATAAGCCACTTCAAAAGGCATCCATGAAGAAGACAGAGATTATACATTTTGTCTGCCTTATAATTTAAATGACTCGGAGAAAAGAAAAAGCCCTGCCATATCTCCAAGGGGCATACTTGTAAAGCTCATGACACTCCCTCCTGACACAGCTTTATTCCTACCAACGTGAATGGTCAGATTCACATTTTTCTTAAACTGCAAGTATATGTACATACCAGACTCGAGCAACTGAAGTCAAGAGGGTGCCAAGAAGTCAGGGTACATTTTCCTGAAAGCCTACCTTTCCCACGACCATCCAATCGCTCATTTCCTGAGTGTCAGGAATTTCAGTGGTACATTCTGGAAACCATGACACCTGCTCACAGGCACTGGGCTACAAACAAAAGAGAGGCTAGTAAGACAAGTATGACAGACCCTCAAACCTAAACCCCAACTCATCAAGACTTACCCAAAACAATCAAAAGGGACTGAGACAGACCGAAAAGGGTGCAGGTTGCTGAAGCCAAATGCAGTGGTCAGACATGAGAAGTGAGAGCCACAATTCTAAAGTTTAACTTCTAAAGGCCAGCTCCAATTCTGCTTAGAATCCTTAGAAACTTCTCAAACCTAAGGTTTCTTTCATTTGTTCCATCATTATTTAATGAATACCTACTATGTGTTAAGCACTCAGAATGCAGAGTTAAATAGGACATGGTACTTGGCAAAAGGGGTTTGCAATCAGAGCAGTGAAGACACAGAGAAGTAAACAGGCAGTTATCACGTATGATGTAGGTCTATGACAAGATAAGTATATCAGACTTAATGACAATGAGTCTCATCTCCTGATTCCTTTCAAAGTGTTATTCACAAAACAATCCAGAAACTGGTAAATAGGATTCCTAGCCCATTCATTCTAAGACAGAACAAAAACTGACATCTCTAATGGCTGCTTCCTCTTAATTTTTCAATTACTTTCCTATCAGGCCAAAACTGTGCATTAGGATCATCTGCAGTGCTTCTAAAGAGTGCTGATGCAGCTGGGTATGGTGGCTCATGCCTGTAATCCCAGCACTTTGGGAGGCTGAGGTGGGCAGATCACTTGAGGTCAGGAGTTCAAGACGAGCCTGGCCAACACAGTGAAACCGTGTGTCTACTAAAAATACAAAAATCAGCCGGGCGTGCTGATGCACATCTGTAATCCCAGCTACTTGGGAGGCTGAGGTGGGAGAATCCCTTGAATCCAGAAGGTGGAGGTTGCAGTGAGCCGAGATCGCACCACTGCACTCCAGCCTGGATGACAGAACGAGACTCCATCTTGAAAATAACATAACATAACATAACATAACGTAACATAACATAACATAATAAAACAAAATAAAATAATAAAATAAAATAAATAAAATAAAATAAAATAAATAGTACTGATGCCTGGGGCTGGGCACAGTAGCTCATGCCTGTAATTCCAATGCTTTGGGAGGCCAAGGTAGGACTGCTTGAGGCCAGGAGTTTAAGACCAGTCTGGGCAACACAGCAAGACCCTGTCTCTACCAAAAAAAGTCCAAAAAATTAGCCAGGCATGGTGGCACAGGCCTGTAGTTGCAGATACTCAGAAGGCTGAGGTGGGAGGATATCCCGGGCCCAGGATTTCGAAGTTGCAGTTAACTGTGCTTATGCCACTGCATTCCAGCCTGGGCAACAGTCCAAGACCTTGTCTCAAATAAAATAAAAACTAAAAAAAAGTACTGATGCCTGAGACCCACGTCCAGAGTATAAGATTCTGCTGGTCTGAGGTGAGGCCTGGGGATAAGTTTTCAGAAGTCCCCAGATGATTCTACTGCGCAGGCAGCGCTAAGTGCCACCAGGATAGAGAAACATGAAATATAAAACCTAAACAGATGGCTAACCTGCATGGCAGCTTCACATATTGGCTCCCAAGCAAGTGTGGAGAAGAGATTCACCATTGCAAATTGAAGCAATGTGATTAAAAGTAATATTACATGCTCTGAAAGGCATAAAATGGTATCACAAAGCAAGGTCTTGAGGGCAAGCCAACCAGCATCAACAGAGAAAAAGTTGAAAAGAAAAATTACTGAAGCCTTTTGTCCATGAATCTGGCAGTGAATCATGGCTTCTTCTCCTGGTCAAATCTATCACATTTAAGCATAAAGGTGACAGAGTTGGTTATAAATTATAAACTCTAGAGAACAAGAAGCTCATATAAACTTGGAAAGAAAAAGCAGACTCAATCAATGTCCCAATGGAAGTCTGACTATTATAACTACCTACAGAGTGGACTTTGTCCAGAGGGTCATACCCTGTCCTCTACATTCCTAGGCTGCAGTAGCCACTAAGCACGTATCCTGTGGTAACTCCAGGATTGGATATCCACCCCTGGACACCCAGACTCACCTGCTGTAAAGAAGTGGCTGCCAACTGACACTTATCTCTCTTTTTTTTTTTTTTTTTCCAGACGGAATCTCGCTCTGTCGCCCAGGCTGTAGTGCAGTGGCACAATCTTGGCTCACTGCAAGCTCCGCCTCCTGGGTTCACGCCATTCTCCTGCCTCAGCCTCCGGAGTAGCTGGGACTACAGGTGCCTGCCACCATGCCCAGCTAATTTTTTGTATTTTTAGTAGAGACGGGGTTTCACTGTGTTACCCAGGATGGTCTCGATCTCCTGACCTTGAGATCCGCCCGCCTCGGCCTCCCAAAGTGCTGGGATTACAGGCGTGAGCCACCATACTCAGCCCCACTTGACCTAACTTTTACTTTTACTTACAAACTTTTACTTACTTTGGGGCTTTTTTTTTTTTTTTTTTTTTTGGAGACAAAATCTCGCTCTGTTACCCAGGCTGGAAGGCTAGAGTGCAGTGGCGCAACCTCTGCTCACTGCAACCTCTGCTTCCCAGGTTCAAATGGTTCTCCTGCTTTAGCCTCCCGAGTAGGTGGGATTACAGGTGTGAGTCACCACACCCAGCTAGTTTTTGTATTTTTAGCAGAGACAGGGTTTCATCATGTTGGTCAGGCTGGTCTTGAACTCCTGACCTCAGGTGATCCACCCGCCTCGGCCTCCCAAAGTGCTGGGATTACAGGCGTAAGCCACCACGCCCAGCCTATAAGGTGATTTCAGATTTTGAGTTTAGCAATGTTAGTTCAACATCTGCCCCACTGAAAGGATGTGGATTCTTGTTTTAACACGAATGAAGACATAGAAACCACCAGGTAATTCTGAGATGAAAGCCCACAATCAGCAACCAGCAGCAGGTATCTACCCTATTCCGCATTGCCAGTCTACTGGTCTCAATGCCCACAACTACAAGGCAACAGCGAGACTGGCCCCAGAACCCAAGAGCTCCTCACTCGTCAGAATCTTACTCAGAAGACTTATTAGGCTTTTATCACGTGCAGATTCACGTGACTTCTTTCCTGAACTGGAACATTAGGGAGACAAATAAAATATCAATTTTCCAGAGTTCAGAGCCACATTTGAAGCTGAACTACAGCAACTATGCAGAAAGCTAGATGTTTGAGTTCCATTTTCTCTAGTTTCAACTCTATAATGGTAATATCTCAATGTTATTTTTAGGTGTTTTTACTGTACCCACTACAGATCCTTTGTGGAGTAAGACAGGACATAAATAAATGAATAAAATAAAATCTCACATTATCTGTGCCATGAAAAGGGATAATGAGAGTTTCTTTGGATCCTCAGGGTGAAAACAAACTGGTACCCAAGTAAGCAGACTACACCCACAGTAGAAAAGCAATGTGGCATTAAAAAAGCACCCATTTGGAACCTGGATGGCATAAACCTGTGGAGGTACAAGGATCTTCTTAGAAGGCACCTACTCCAGTCACTCACACAGTGAGAGAGTGGGTGCTGCCTCGGCCTGCTTGAACACTTTCAGCAGAGAGAACACACTGCCTCACAAGGTATCCTAGTCCACTAGTGGAGAGCTGTAACTATTTATTAAAGTTTTTATGGAGCCAAACTCTGCTTTTCAAGCATCTTCTACCCATTGGTCTTAGACAGTCCTATGATGCAACAGGAAATCCACATCCCACCATATCTCCCCCAGCCTTCTGTTTTCCATTCTGGATATCCCCAGTACTTTCCATGTAAAAAACTAATTCCACTTTGCTCGTACTGCCTCTGGAGATTTCTAGCTTGTTTATATGGCTTCTTAAAGTCATGCATCCAAAAACACCAGTGGTTTTTCCATCTCCTCCTCCCTTTAACACTTACCTCTGGCTCATCTCGCCAGTCCACGTTCAGCTCCTGGTCAAAGCCCCGGAGTGTCAGACCCAAGCCTCTTCGACCTTTCTGACTGGAAGCCTCAACGATGTCCTTCCGACCCTGGCTGTATTTACCCAATCCTTCACCTTCCCTGAAGCCCATCTTGGCCTGAAAAAGTAATGGAGCACAATTAATTAAGTCCAACAGACATTTTTTTTTTTTTTTTTTGAGACGGAGTCTCACTCTGTCCCCCAGGCTAGAATGCAGTGGCGCGATCTCGGCTCACTGCAAGCTCCACCTCCTGGGTTCATGCCATCCTCCTGCCTCAACCTCCTGAGTAGTTGGGACTACAGGCGCCCGCAACCACGCCCGACTAGTTTTTTTGTATTTTCAGTAGAGACGGGGTTTCACTGTGTTAGCCAGGATGGTCTCGATCTGCTGACCTCGCGAACCGCCCGCCTCGGCCTCCCACAGTGCTGGGACTACCGGAGTGAGCCACCGTGCCCAGCCCCAACAGACATTTATTTAACCCCATCACATGCCAGACAGTGTGCTAAATCCTAAGAAATAAAGACGAGTAAGGTCTAAAGTTTGTCTTAGCCTAATGAAGAAAAGAAGCATAAATAAATAACTACAGTATAACTGTGGGCCCAGTGGCTGGCTGTTTTGGAGGTTAAAGTCTATGGCAACCAGAAACTGGATAAATGAGATGGGACCTCATAGCCGTAATTAAAAGCACCCAGAGTAGTTAATGAATCTTATTGGACATCTGTTAATTTGTCTGATTAAGTGAGAAATAGATCTAGAGTAGAGGTGATAAAGAGAACATAATTTAAAATGGAACCGCTTCAAGTAACTTGTACCTTACCCTTATCCAGTCAAACCGCCTTACTAGGCAAGGATAACTGGCTTTGCAAGAGATTAAAAACTTGCCTCATATAAAAGTGAGGTATGGGAAGTGCTATAATACCCTGGGACAGAAACAGTTTTTTAAATGCCACAACTATCTGTAAGTTCTTACTAAACTTTAGAGTTACTGGGCCCAGGTATATACCCAAAGATTAGAGACTTGAATCCCAAACCCCACAGACTCCTGCCTAATAAAAAAAACTCCAATCCTAAGAAGATCTAAATTTCCCTGGAGGGTCTGTATTCCCTCTGAAAGCGGCATTACCAGCTAAAGAGCTGAATGGAATTCCTATGGTAGCCACAAATATTTCTCTCAGGTCAAACAAGCTAACTGAGTCACAAGCCTTTCCATCTTTAACTTCCCCAAATCTTGTGCCCTGCAAACTAGAATCCTGACCTATGGCTTTAGCAGTGACAATTCTCATTCTTAAATGAATCCAAGAGAAAATGGAGGAGTCAACTATAATATTTCTTTCTTTCTTTCTTTTTTTGAGACGGAGTCTCACTTTGTTAATCAGGCTGGACTGCAGTGGCGCGATCTCAGCTCACTGCAACCTCCACCTCTCGGGTTCAAGCGATTCTCCTGACTCAGCCTCCTGAGGCGCTGGGATTACAGGCACCTGCCACCATGCCTGGCTAATTTTTCTGTATTTTTAGTAGAGACGGGGTTTCACCTGTTGGCCAGGCTGGTCTCGAACTCCTGACCTCAAGTTGATCCGTCTGCCTCAGCCTCCAAAAGTGCTGGGATTATAGATGTGAGCCACTGCGCCTGGCCCAATTATAATATTTCTAAAGCTAGACAGAAGGTAAACTTGGATTTCTCTAACATTTGCACATACACTAAGGAATATGAGCAGGTCTTCCTAGTCACATTCTCCTTGTGATATATCAATTAGGTATGAAAGTTGGGAAAAATAATTGGGCCTTCTTTCAGAAAAAGAATAAATGGAATACTCCCATTTATTTTAGGCATCTGGGAGTGAACAGGATTTTAGTCATTTCTTTTGACACCACTCACTAGAGCAAAAATTCACAGCATGAAGCTTCTTTATCCACTGACAAATATCCATGTTTAGGGAAGTATATTCACATGCTAATAATAAGAATTCATTACTATGGATATGAAAAGGTGATCCAGTCCAGACAGGACAGCAGAAACAGGCCTAAGCAGTCGCTGCCCATAGATGATACAAACATGATAGATACTTCTATCAAGAAGTGGGTCACATTCTGCCAAATTTCAGTAGCTGATAAGCAAAGGAAAAACCTATGGCCAAATTTTTCTTCTTTTCATACCAATACAAACTGCCCTTCTTTCACTCTGCTGGTGGGGCTTGAGAAACCCAACCCAAGTGCTGACATACCATAAGCTTCTGGGAGACGCTATTATACATGGAATAGCGAGAAGAAGTTCCCTCCACAAGGGAGTCTGCTTTGAATGCATCATCGAAAGAGTCAGAGCTGTGTTGTTTCCCCTCGGTCTCACTATCAGACCCACTAAGGCTTGTAGTAGATGCTGAAAAAGAAAAAGGAAAATGTTTAGGTAGGTTTATGGCACAAAATAGCCTCCAGAAGTCCAAGTTTCATTTATTCAACTACTGTTCAGTATACACAACGCACATATAAAGTTCATTAAATGACCTAAGGTCAAATCTATTCTCTACCTCTTACTAGCCAGGTAATCTTGGGCAAGTCACTACTGAAAGTTCCTAATGGACTTGACAAAATGGGGGCTCAAAAATAACAGTTTTCATTCCCTACCCTTTCAATTTCCTCCACTACAAAACTGGGATGGTAATACCTGCTTCACAGGATTGTTTAAAGATTAAATGAAATAATGTATTTGAAAATACGTTGTTGGCTAGGCATGGTGGCTCACGCATAATCCCAGCACTCCAGGAGGCTGAGGTGGGTGGATCACATGAGGTCAAGAGTTCAAGATCAGCCTGGTTAACATGGTGAAACCCTATCTCTACTGAAAATACAAAAATTAGCCGGGTGTGGTAGTGCGTGCCTATAATCCAAGCTACTTGGGAGGCTGAGGCAGGAGAATTGCTTGAACCCAAGAGGCAGAGGTTGCAGTGAGCCGAAATTGTGCCACTGTACTCCAGTCTGGGCAAAAACAGTGAGACTCCATCTCAAAAAAAAAAAAAAAAAAAAAGAAGTACATTGTCAAATATAAAGTGTATTTACTGAAGATATGATTGTTATTTCTGCTGCTGGTGGTTATTATTTGAACATCAGTATCCAAACATTGATGCCTGATTCCATTTTCAACAATTCCATTATAAGGCTAACATTTTTATTTCTTATAATTGCAAAAAGAACTTTTGGAAGGAACGATATACAAGAAGACCAATAAAAGTGATTATTCACACATTCAGGGTTTAGTACTTGGAGACAGAATACCCAAACAATTACTTGGAACTAGTGAAAGCGAAAGTGACTTACATTTTTATACCACGAAAGTTTACACTGGCTGTCTTTTTATATTTTTTGACTTACAAACCATGTGAACATATTATCTATTAAAATTTAAAATAAACATGAAAATACCAACTTAGCAATGTGGCATAATTCCTTTGAAAAAGGGACACCACTCAGAAAGGGTGTTGATTCAAAACTTGGCTACTTGTAAGAAGTAGTGAGGGAAAGTCACAGAAGGCAGTGTGTAAAACATTTTTTAATGGACCCAAGATGGTCACTATTCAGGTATTTCTAACTTGAAGAATACATTATAATTCTGAAGCCAATCTTCACTGATCCATCCATTTCCCTACCAGAACCAAAACCTGTTAAGGGTTGACATTCAAGAAGAACAAAGCTTTTCCCAGCACTCTAGGCCTAATGATTATCCCCTCCACTGTGCTCCATCCAGTAGTACCAGTGCCACTGGCACAGCACTCATCACATTGCGTTAGAGCCAGTTATTGTTTGCCACCTGCTGTCCCCACTGGACAGGGTCACTCCTGGAGGGCAGGAACTGTGTCACAGTCTGTACCCAACACCTGGACTGAGGTTTTCCATTTAATAGAAATTAATTAAATTATTACCATAGTAAATGTAAAGATGCGTCAGCCAAGTGTCACTTTCCTAAGGACCTACAGAGTATATGACTCCTTAAGACATTTTCTCTTACAAATAGTGCAAGCTGTTCAGGTCTCAAAAGTTTAAGGATGAGAATGGGATCTCTATATCTTAACAGAGAATGGAGCCCTCCTGGGGTTATGATTTAGCTTCTCTACCAGTAGGGAATTAGGACATCTGTCATAGTTCAGAACACTGATACTGTTTAAAAGATCAGACTACTATACTGGTTCAGCACCTATTCTATAAAAGATCGTGCTACATATAATGGGGTACTGTGCAAAAGTAACAATCCTCAGAGAGCTTAAAAATCTAATAGGTAAGATAAACATGCATTTTCAAGGATATAACATTTTACAAAAGAAAGAAAAGACAGGTGAACATGTGTGAAATAATAAACTTAAAACCAAAATTCTGGCTCCTAATAAGTTAGCAAGGAGAAATTTTGGTTGAGAATGTCCCTGTAAGAGAGGCACAAAATTCTGCCCTTCCCTTTAAGGTGGCTGTCTAATTCTCTTAATCGAGTTGACTTGCTTACATGAACCAATCTGGCAAACGCCACAGAGTGCCAGAGTGTGCCACTCAGAAAACCCAGACCATTAAGAATGAGTAACCATGGAAACCGAGAGGTGAACTCATATTTCTTTTGTTTTGCATTTTCCTGCATTTGCTGCATTTGTGAGACACAAGAATGTATTAGTTTGAAAATTAGGGGCCAGGCACGGTGGCTCACGCCTGTAATCCCAACACTTTGGGAGGTCGAGGAGGGCGGGTAACCTGAGGTCAGGAGTTCAAGACCAGCCTGACCAAAACGGAGAAACCCCATCTCTACTTAAAATATAAAATTAGCCAGGCATGGTGGCACATGCCTGTAATCCCAGCTACTCGGGAGGCTGAGGTAGGAGATTCACTTGAACACAGGAGGTGGAGATTGTGGTAAGCAGAGACCGAGCCATTGCACTCCAGTCTGAGCAACAAGAGCTAAACTCTGTCTCAAAAAAAAAAAAAGAAAAAAATTTAGGGTAAAAGAAAGCTATAAATAAATACATTACCATTCCAAGCCTTGGGAATAGGTTGGTTCCTTTCCAGAGAAATCTTCCAAGAGCAGCAAATCTGAGGGGAAAGGCCTTCTAAATGGCTCAAGACTGTTCTAGGGCCTCTCGTCTATTCTCCCACGCAGAGGAGAGAGATGCACTCTGCAACAGAGTGCCCACATGCTAAAGAACTGCACTTCCAAAGGTGTAGATTCTCTTCACCAATTGCTTTCATGCCTTCAACCTGTACTGCTTAATACAGAAACAGGTGGTACCAGGAATGTGGGCAGCTCCCTAAGCACGGCCCTAAAGTTCCTTTTGGGCAACCCAGGGATCCAGGGCCCTGACTAATCACAAGCTACAATGCTAAATCAGTTGCTATTCCTTTCACCAGCAATCTGGACATTCATAGGTCTACCTATGAAAAAGTCTGAAAACCTGGTATCCTCCTCAAAGGAGAGTGTGGCCTTGCTCCAGCTCTAGAGAGTTGCCAGGCTGTTAGACTTGCCTGATGCCCCAACTATGAGCACGGAAATAGTGCAAATAACATTCCTGGGCACGCAGGGTTCCTGCCACCCTAAGATCTCAAAGGGAGATCTTTTGTTTCCTTCTGTCTTCAGCATATCTCTGGGCAAAAATGACAGCGAGAACCAAATTTGAGTGGAAGGCTCACGAAGCAAATCAGTGGTGACTCTGGTGTAAAATTCCAGTACCAGACTTTGGCACAAAGATTTTTCCCTCCTACTCTTCCTCCCAAGGTGTTACCTAATGTACACTGTCCTTTCCAGGTTCTAAGAGTGAGGTTAATGTGAGTAAAATATCACCCTACTAGGCAATTCCTTGTGAGATCAAGAAGTGTGCTAGATAAGCAAATAAGTCTTATTTTTTTATTTTATTCACGTGGTATAGGAGGCCACGTCTTATCTTGACATGTTTTAGGCCAAAGATCCCTAGATTATTCCTGATGTCCACAGACTGCCACAGCCACTACTCATTCTTACTCAGGGGCCTTTGAGGCTACTCTTTTCACATGAAAGGGAGACAACTGTCACGGCTGCAGCAGGAACTAAAGAGGAGACTTAGCTTCTCAAGACTGATAAAGAATTTAGCAAACAACGAGCAGATAATTTTGCAATGAGGTCATAAATTAATAGGAGTAATAAGGTCAGTCTATTAAACTCATTAGTTTCATTAAGAATTTGCCAAAGCTGGACGGCATTCCCATTTACCTCCCGGGGAACTCCCCCCCTAAAACCTACCAGAGAGCCCAAAACAGTATTTAGGGTTTTAAGATTTCTTCTCCACCTGATAGAAATCACTATTAAGTCATTACAAGGAAGAAAGATTCAACTTTACGGAGGGAACAGAGGTCTCCTGGCTGTTGGCAAAATTTTTCACATGGCAATACAGCAATGGGACAAACATGTCAAAATTTAAAATGGCAGTGACAAGCTGGGCACAGTGGTGTGTGCCTGTAGTCCCAGCTACTTGGGAGGCTGAGGTAGGAAGACCACCTGAGCTCAAGAGTTCATGGCCAGTGTGGGCAACATAGTGAAACCCTGTCTCTAAAAACAGAAAAAGAATACATATACTATGTTTAAAAAATGACAGTGACAACAAAGAGGGGCAGCTCCAACCACTAACGGCTAAGGTGAGTAGCACACAGATACAGAAAAATAAATTATGAATTTTAATAAACATCACATGCTGCTTAACAACTGTTGTGAAATAAACTCATTCCTGCTTAAAGACTCAATTTCTCCTTCATGCCAGACAAATGGTAACTTGTTAAAGCAATTTAAACAGATACCGATAAAGGAAGCTTTTGATTAAGGTCATGAATCTGGGCTGACAGGAAAGCGATGGTGTTTCAGGGCAAATAGCCTATTTAGGAAAGAATTAAACCTCATGGAGAGGAAAGCGCCTTTAATGTGATACTGGTGAAGGAGCCCGTCAACTTCCAAAGCAACTCACTGCAGCAGGGCCAGGAGCCCACACCAGATGCACAGCTAAGGAGAGAAGGAATTTTCTTAGGGTCTAGACCATAGTTTCCCTGTGAAAAACCACCAAAAAGAACAAAATGACCTCATCTGCCTCTCCTTACTTCAAAAAGTTATTTGACAACAAATTTGCAAGAATGTATTTACACTTGAAAATGCCTTCAAACTCCTTTGAAAATACTCAAAAGATCACATGACGCAACAGTGGCCCTGACAACAACATCCCTTTTCCTCTTTACTCTGGCCAGATGTCAGTCTTTGACCTGGCAATGTAGCTGCCATGTGAATAATGTAAAATAAACACACTGATTAAACTAAATAGATCTAATAATGAGTCATCACATTGATTTAGCAGACATAGACAGAAATAGTAACTACTATTTTGTTTTTCTAATTGTCCTCCCTAAAGAGCATTTTTCAATCATCTACTTGAACATTATGTTCAGGTAGAAGTGGCTGCAGTAAATGGAAACACCCCTGCTTTAATAGAATGATTTGAATATGAAAGCTGCATATACATTTCAGGGGATATGTAGACAGCAAATCACCAGGGTATACTGCCCAGGGGACACCTAAGAGAATTTGATACAGAATATAGATGATATAAATGCTAAGTACTTAATGAAATGATCTTCTGCAGACTGAAGGAGACTGGCAAAATGAAAACTGTGATGCAAGTTAAGCTTCTTGGAAAAGATACTATTGTTGCCTTTTATCAGTTCTATTCAATAACTATTTACTGAGCTTTTGCTCCAGGCTAGGCATGGTGGGAAAAAAGGCACAGGGAGCAGTCCTGCTGATAAAGATACTGCTCTCAGTTTCTGTGTCAATGCAGAGCTGCCCCTTCCTAAAATAAATTAACCTAGGGAAATCTATAAATGTTGGTTTGCCTCTGCCTCCCATCTTATTTTCTGCAAATGAAAGGACCAAGTGGCACATACAAGGAACTGGACACCCCTGGATTTCCTTTTTTTTTTTTCTTTTTGAAACAGGATCTTGCTCTGATGCCCAGGCTGGAGTGTAGTGGTACAATCTTGGCTCAGTGCAACCTCTACCTCTTGGGTTCAAGTGATCCCTTCCACCTCAGCCTCCCGAGTAGCTGGCTCTACAGGCACATGCCACCATGCCCAGCTAATATCTGCATTTTTTGTAGAGATGGGTTTTCACCATGTTCCCCAGGCTGGTCTCAAACTCCTGGGCTCAAGCAATCCACCCACCTCAATCCCCGAAAGTATCAGAATTACAGGCATGAGCCATCATGCCCAGCCTGGATTTCCATTCTACACACACAACAGCAATAGTCAATCCTGACTAAGTCATATAGTACCACTTCCAGAGAAGGAGGAAGAGTAATCTCAATTCAGTCACAAAAGTTTGAAATTTAAATCAGAATGGTTTCCTTGAAGGATCCTTACCCTTATACACTTACCTTCTTTTACCTGGGAGTTGTCCTTTCCTTACTTCAAAGAGATGTTATTTGAGAGCAAATGTCTCCCAAGATCCACTTAGAACCAGATATCATTTGTTCCCCAGACATGCTCTCTCTTTTTCCCTTACAGGTCATTTCTCCCAATACCCCTATCCAAGGAGATTCTATCTTCACCAAGTTGCTCAAATTCCAGGTGAGAGGTAAAATTCCCTTTCCTCAAGAATCTCCAGAACTATCGCGTCCAATAAGTCCTTTTCTTCCTACTCAGAAACTTCAATTCCTACCTACCCTGGAATCTACTGTGACTTTAAAGCAGAGGTGTCCAATCTTTTGGCTTCCCTGGGCCACACTGGAAGAAGAATTGTCTTGGGCCACACATAAAACACACTAACAGCAGCTGATGAGCTTAAAAATAAATAAATAAATAAATAAATAAATAAAATCCCCCCAAAATATCATAATGTTTTAAGAAAGTTTACAAATTTGTGTTGGGTCCCATTCAAAGCCATCTGGGGCCACATCAGCCCACGGGCCGCAGGTTGGACAAGCTTGCTTTAAAGGTGTGAATACCTCCACACACAAAGTTGTAAGTAAGTCTCTTATCCAGCCTGGACTACAGCCACACCAATGCTCCATTCACTGTACCACCTGTCAAGCTTCTTCTCTCTGGACCAGCTTCTCAGTAGCAGCTGATGAGTAACTGCCCTTCAATAAGCTTATCACTTGTGAATAAACTGTATTTCCTACTACCTTCGAAGGGTGCTTCACACCCTTTCAGTCACCAATCTGTTACGGAATTTCATTCCAGTTTCCCAGTGATCCAACAGAGGATCCAATATGCAAGCCTGCTGGTGTGCTGGGTTGAATATGGTATCCAAAGCCTGTAAATGTGATCTAATTTGGAAATAGGACCTTTCCAGATTACATCAAATGTAATATTAGATTACAGTGGGCCCTATCCAATGACTGATGTCCTTATAAGAAGAGGGAAATTTGGATATAGACACACACAGAGGAAAGGTAGAGGCAGAGATTGGAGTTATGCTACCACAAGCCAAGGAACACCAAGGAATGCCAGCAGCCAGCAGAAGCTATAAGCGGTAAGGAAGGTCTTCCCAAGAGCCTGTGAGGGAACGTGGCCCCACCAACACTTTGATTTTGGACTATTAGCCTCCAGAACTGTGAGAGAATAAATGTCTGTTGTTTTAGGTCACCCAGTTTGTAGTAATTTGTTACAGCAACCCTAGGAAACTAATACAGGGGGCAAGTCAAGGTACACGCAAATTTATCTTGAGGTATTTGAGGCAAGCTCCCAGAAATTTTACCATTTTTCAGAAAGCATCTATGGAAACTGTAAATAACCCTAAAAGACAGGCAAAGCAAAATGCTAGTTTCAACCAGATTAGTGAAATCCTTCCACGCTTAATGCAAACAGTGAACACAGCAATGCTCCAGTACAGTTGGATGTTTCTGACCACGACTGCTGAAGGAATTGAGAAAACAGCATGCATGCAAAAAAGTGAAAATTCGCTTGATGGCTGCAGCAAGAGGCCCTCCCTTACAAAAGAGCCCCAGGATCATTAACAGCTATTCAGGGACAGAGCACTCAATGCTCACCACTACTTCTCACTGGTTTAAGGCACCAAGAGTGCCACCTACTGAAGGACAACCAACAGAAAGCAACTTCTGGAAAAATTACCATTTCTTATTTAAAACAAGTTTCCTCACTCTTAGTAGGAGAATGGCAGAAGGGAAAAGAGTCCATAGCCAACATCTCTCTGTAGAGTATTCCTAATTTTCCTCAAGGGACCAAGGGGCAGAGGACTATAGTCTGCTCCAACCAGACACCGTGTGTTCAAACAACAAGATGGCCAGTGGCCTCAGACCACACAAGCACACGTACCTTTTGCTCCATGACTGACAGAGGAGGGAGGTTCATCGTCAGAAGTGGAGCTGAGGCTCAGGGCAAGCTCTGCAACTCTTTTTTTCTGTTTCTTGATGGGGGCAGTGCATTCTGGGTCAGTTCTCCTCTTCATCGTTAACTGTAACCATAAATCCAGAAAGTCAGCTGCCCTTGGGTCAGAGCCACTGGGATCAGAGCAGGGATTCCAAAGTGTAAATCATCAATGGGATGAGATTTGGCAACTCTACACATCTTCCAGTGCCAGCACTTGAATAGCCTCTTCCTCAGAATGAGGTCTAGGAAGGATGCTAGCCAGGTGCTGGTTTTCAATAATAGCTGTTTTACTGGAAAATGTGGTGCTCACAGACTGAGACAGCCCTGGGCCACTGGTGTCACATAACAGAAAGTCATGGATCAACTCCACAAGCCACTGGGGGAAAAGGCTTGGTACTTGTAGTTATTCTATACTTTTGATGCAATATTGGCCATGCATGACAATGTACACTGAAAATGAACTATAAAACCTAATAAATATTAACCAATATTTCCAAGGTGAAGGGACCATCCCAGAATGACTGTTTCATCAGCATTATTTTACCAGAACAATTAAGAAATTACATATCATAAAAATACTCGTTTTGGTTTACTTCATAACGTTTGAAAACATGAAAGAATTGGGAAAGTTTTTAAGCAGAGTAAGGAATGGAAGCAGTGAATGGCTTAAGACTGAGGAAACACAAGAGTGGGAAAGTTATTGGGACTGGAGGTAGTTATCTCATAGAACTGAGTTACAAAAACAACAATTTTAAGGACAGAAATCCGCCTCCACAAAAAAGGATGGAAACCGGTTGAGAGTGGTGGCTCACGCCTATAATCCCAGCACTTTGGGAGAAAGAGGTGGGCTGATCACCTGAGGTAAGGAGTTCAAGACCAGCCTGGCCAACATGGTGAAATCCCATCTCTACCAAAAAAACACAAAAATTAGCCAGGTGGTCGCACATGCCTGTAGTCCCAGCTACTCAGGAGAATGGCTTGAATTGCTGAGGCGGAGGTTGCAGCAAGCCGAGATCACACCACTGCACTCCTGCCTGGGCGACAGAGCAAGACTCTGTCTCAAAAAAAAAAGAAAGGAAACAGGCACCATGCCACCATCAATCATCCATCCTCATGGTTAGGTATATGAGAGATAAGCACAAGAAAAAAGAGATGGAATGAAGTGATTATGAAACCCTGAAATCTTAAGGAATGATCAAGTTAAACAGCAAGCAAGAGTAGTGAATACAGTGTGGCTTACACACCACTGATTGGCTGTAGAGAACTCAGAAAAGAGGACTCAATACAGGGTGGGCAACCAGCTGGGAAACAATCCATAGGGAAGGCGAGGTGCAGCAAGAAACTATTGAAACACAAAAATGTCACTGATCCCCCCAACCTCATAAAACCCTGGATTACATGTTTCAGTTCTCTCCAACTCAAGGAAGAGCCAATCAATCCAATGCACAATCTCCACCTTCCTGAGAAAGCAGCCTCTTACTAGACACAGGCAGGGGCTGTCCCAGGGAAGAACCGGAGACACTGAGCAAACAGAAAGCGAGACCAAGCTAAGCCACATTTCACTTTAAGCCAGTAGTCTTAAATACGCCCAAAAGGCCCCCAGGGTGAGCTAAAGGAAGGCTCATCACAGAACTTGCTTCTAGCCATTGCAAGCACCAAAAGCTTTTAATTCTTAAGTAACTCGGGGGGGGGGAGACTGGAAGTACAGCAGACTCAAAGCGGATTGTGTTGCATAGTTGTGCGAAAGGCAGAAGAGGCGGATGCTCCTCCCCAAACCACATCACCTTAGATTTGGGCCTTCCAAATCATCTCATCAAACCCTATCATCTTCCACTGGAAAAGACTGCAGCCGCAGAGGGGAAGGCCACACAGCTAACCAGTGCCAAGCTCAAGTGACCCACACAAGCCAGAAGAATGCTCTGGCAGGGAACTTCTAAGCGGAAGGCAAGTGGCCTGGTTCTACCTGCTGCTTCCGCACAGAAGGGGTTCAAATCCCCTCTGCAGTCTTCTCTCCCTGGGCCTCGGTTTGGCACTGCCACCCCTAATCACACAGAGAGAGAGAAGCTCCCATGTCCCCCGGCCAGTCCCTTCATTTGAAGATAACGTGAGCGTGTGAATGTGTGCGCAGAGACGTGTGTCAGCGGCAGCTCGGGCTCCAGGGAGCCGGCGTTGGGGGTGGGAGGAGGAGGGAAGACATAAGGGGCCAGAAGGCGAGGAGAGACACGACCGCGGGTGGGGGGCCCAGGCGGCGGTGGAGGGGAGAAGGATGCTGAGCCCGCGCGCCCGCGCGCCCGCCCGCTCGCTCCCCCCGGGCCGCGCGTCGGCACTCACGCTGAGGGGAAAGAGCGAGCTGCCGGGGAGCGGAGGGGGGTGGTCAGGCCGACACTGTCGCCGCCGCTGCCAGAGCCGCCGCCTCCTCCCTCAGTTTCGTTTCCCTACAAGCCAGCCCAGGTCCGCCAGCCGCGCCGTCGCGCTCGGGTCCAGTACTGCGGGCAGCGCAGCCTGATGACGTCACGGACAGCGCCGCGCCCCGCTCCTCCCCCGGCCGGGTCCTGGCCCCGGGAAAGGCCGCTGGGGTTCTGGCCCGCTCCACCCCTTAACCTGGGAGGTCCAGGGGCGCCTGCGCGGAAAAGTCGCCGGGAAAAGGCTGCGAAAGCAAAAGTAAGTGAGTAGCTCCTCCTCGGGCTCTGAGGAAGAGAAACCAATACAAAAATTGTAAGTGCTAGGTGCCCTCACACGACCTCGTCTTACTTAATCTTATCATTACCTTCATTTTACAGACTAAGAACAAGTTCCGAGAGGCAGATGGTAACCTGGTTGAGGGCAAGAACCCAGGGTTCTTATTCCCTGCTGTATCCCCAACATCCAGCCTATGGGACATCTCAACAGATTTTGAACGAAGGACGGGAGGAAAGAAGGAGTGCCGCCCATAGCATCTTACCATATGGACACAGATGGCTCTCCATCCCAAACCTCTCTTCTGATTTTCAGGCCATTATGGCCAAACGTCTGTTGGACATCCTCACTCAGTCACCTCAAACCCCATGAATTCAAATTTCACCTTATGTTCTCCCATCAGCTCACTTTTTTCCTGGTGAAGGGCGCTGCCATCCATCCTGTTGATCCAGCTAGAAATCTGAGGAGTCTCCCTCTTCTTCATACACCAAAGCTTCTCATACACTTAATTGAGTTTATCTCCTAATTGTCTTTCAAATCCATCCATTCACTCCCATCCCCATTGCCACAATTCATGCACTCACTCCGACTCAGCAGAATTTCTCCAGTAATCTCCAAACCCCCGTGACTCTCCAGTTGTGATCCCTCTAATGTGTTCTTCACAAAACTAAAGTGATTTTTAAAATTTTCAACACCTATGAAAAGAAGGGAATTTAAAATTAATTAATTAAACCTGATCCTGTCACAACCCATCAGTGATTAAAATCCATCAATGATGTCCTATTGCTCTTAGAATAAAGCTAATGTCTTTAAAATGGCCTCCGAGACCCTCCAGCATGACGCCTTCTTCAGGTATGCCTTGTACTACTATCCCTTAGTTCTCCCCATGCTGACTCCTGAGTTTATCAAACATGCCATGTCTCGGCCAGGCGCGGTGGCTCACGCCTGTAATCCCAGCACGTTGGGAGGCTGAGGCGGACGAATCACCTGAGGTCAGGAGTTCGAGACCAGCCTGGCCAACATGATGAAACCCCGTCTCTACTGAAGATACAAAAAAAGTAGCTGGGTGTGGTGGTGCGCGCGTATAGTCTCAGTTGAACCTGGGAAGCGGAGGTTGCAGTGAGCAGAGATTGCACCACTGCACTCCAGCCTGGGCGACAGGGCGAGACTCCATCTCAAAAACAGAACAGAACGAAACAAAACATGCCATGTCTCTCAAGAGTTCAGCCCGCTGCCTGGATCATGCTTCTCCTCTTTGCTGGGCTAATGTCCATTTATCCCTCAGGACTCACTTTAGTGTCCTTATCTCGAAATATTTCCTGATGTCACAAGTCTAGGTTGGGAGCCCCACCTGTGAGCTCCTGAAGCATTCTGTCCCTCCACTATCAAAGCACTTACCACAGTGTTGTGTAATGGCCTGCGGACTCATCTGCCTCCCCAACTCAGCTGTAAACTCTGTGCAGGAAAGATTGTCTGTATTAAATTCACAAGACTTAACAGAGGCTGGTGGTCAGTGCTCAATAGATGTTTACTGAATCTGTGGAAGTGTGGAATATGAATGAAGGTTAAGTGATATGTTCAAGGTTACAGAGCTAGGAAGCAGCAAACAGGTATTTACCTAGTTCTCTATGTTCTAAAGCTTAGTGTCCTTCTTTCCACCTCACCAAGGCTTCTTAACATGCTCTGTGACATGAACACTTTTGGTAATCTTGTGGAGCTTATGGACCTGTTCTCAGAATAATTTGAGGGGTATAAAATAAGGTATAGGAAATGAGTTATATTGAAAAAGTTAACATATTTAGCAAATTTAATGATTTAATTTTTATGTAAAGCATTAAATAATGAGAGAATGCATTCAAAATATAGTCAAGTTAAACTTAAATTTTATTTTTTAATATATATGAGTATACCAAATAAATAGTGCTGGAAAAACCAGATAAATATATAGAGAAACATGAACTTTGATTTTTTTTTTTTTTTTTTGAGACAGAGTCTTGCTCTGTCGCCCAGGCTGGAGTGCAGTGGCGCAATCTCGGCTTACTGCAATCTCTGCCTCCCGGGTTCACGCCATTCTCCTGCCTCAGCCTCCCGAGTAGCTGGGACTACAGGCGCCCACCACCACGCCTGGCTAATTTTTTGTATTTTTAGTAGAGACGGGGTTTCACCGTGTTAGCCAAGATGGTCTCGATCTCCTGACCTCATGATCTGCCCGCCTCAGCCTCCCAAAGTGCTGGGATTACAGGCGTGAGCCACCGCTCCAGGCCCACTTTGATTCTTACTTTATGCTAAATGCAAATTAAGTTAAGATAGATCATAGCCCTAAACATAAAATCTAAAATGATAAAGCTTATAACAGAAAACGTAGGAAAATATTTTTGCAGACTTCGGATAGACAAAGATTTTTTTTATATGGGACCCAGGGAACATTAATCAGAAAGAAGAATAATGATAAAATAGAGTTCATCAAAATAAAAGGCTTCTACTCAACAAAAGACACCATTAAGACATTAAATAATCAAACCATGGAATGAGAGGAAAACATTCACAATACATAAATCTGACAAACGACTTATCTCTAATATATATATATGTACATATATATGTGCATATGTATATATATAAAATACCCAAGAATAAAAAGAAAAACAGAAATTTCCAATTCCTGTCAAAATGGAAACAGCACATTTCATTCTGTTTCTCCCACTGAATGTAATTTAAAACCTTAGAATGCATGGAACAACCATCTGAGGATTCTGAAAAGTAAATGGTAAAGCATAAAGTAAATGGCCAGAATATGGAGAAAGGAAACCAGAAGTCAAAGAACTGTCAAATCAAGAGCGAGTTTCTCAATTTTTCTTCCCTTCGTTTTCTCCCAGCTTGTACTAAAAGGCAACCTAAAATGCACATATTTTGCACAACAATGTGAATATAGTTAACACTGCTGAACTACACTCTTAAATTACATTTGGCTTACATGTGCCTCCGTACATAATGTAATCTAACAATATGTAAACAAACTGTAACCTAACTTGAGAGTATATTTTTTTTTTTTTTTTTTTTTTTTGAGGCAGAGTCTTGATCTGTGGTCCAGGACAGAGTGCAGTGGCACAATCTCAGCTCACTGCAACCTCCACCTCCCAGGTTCAAGTGATTCTCCTGCCTCAGCCTCCTGAGTAGCTGGGACTACAGGCACATGCCACCATGCCCAGCTAATTTATGTATTTTTAGTAGAGACGGGGGTTTCACCATATTGACCAGGCTGGTCTCGAACTCCTGACCTCGTGATCCGCCTGCCTTGGCCTCCTGAGAGTATATTCTTGTAACAAGTAGCTGAGTCTGGGCTAATCATAGCAGGTAAACTTTCAGTCAGTCATGGGGATGCAAACTGCCAAAATATATCCAAATAAGGCAAATGCCAAACTGTAACGATCAGGTTATTTTTGTATGTCACTCCTTTTTCTGTCTATGAATACTGTGTGCCTCCATTGGTAGGTAAAGCTGTCGGAACTTTTACTGGTTTGGGATGCTTCTCAACTAATGAATTGTTTCTTTTCTCAAATAAGCTCTGCTAAACTTTATGTAAAGTTTTTCTTTCAACAACACTTAAAAATGGTTAAGATGGTAAATTTTATGTTGTGTTTTTCACCATAATTTAAAGAATAGCTATTATAACCATAACCTAAAACACAGGAGTGAAGTCTCTTAAAAAATGAATAGAAGATAGTGAGTCTCTGCAGAAAGAACCAAATGGAAATTTTAGAATTAAAAAGTACAAGGCTTGGGCCGGGCGCGGTGGCTCAAGCCTGTAATCCCAGCACTTTGGGAGGCCGAGGCGGGCGGATCACAAGGTCAGGAGATCGAGACCACAGTGAAACCCCGTCTCTACTAAAAATATAAAAAATTAGCCGGGCGCGGTGGCGGGCGCCTGTAGTCCCAGCTACTCAGGAGGCTGAGGCAGGAGAATGGCAGGAACCCGGGAGGCGGAGCTTGCAGTGAGCCGAGATCGCGCCACTGCACTCCAGCCTGGGCAACAGCGTGAGACTCCGTCTCAAAAAAAAAAAAAAAAAAAAAAAGTACAAGGCCGGGCGCGGTGGCTCAAGCCTGTAATCCCAGTACTTTGGGAGGCCGAGGCGGGTGGATCACGAAGTCAGGAGATCGAGACCATCCTGGCTAACATGGTGAAACCCCGTCTCTACTAAAAATACAAAAAACTAGCCGGGCGTGGTGGCGGGCGCCTGTAGTCCCAGCTACTCGGAGGCTGAGGCAGGAGAATGGCGTAAACCCGGGAGGCGGAGCTTGCAGTGAGCCGAGATCGGGCCACTGCACTCCAGCCTGGGTGACACAGCGAGACTCCGTCTCAAAAAAAAAAAAAAAAAAAAAAAAAAAAAAAAAAAAAAAGTACAGTAACAAAAACAAAAATTTCACTAGATGGGTTCAATAGCAGAATGATGATGCTGGGGGTGGGGGGAGTCACTAACTTGAAGACAGATCAATGAAAAGTATCAAATGTGAAAAACAAATTGAAAACAAAAAAGTGAATACACCCTCAGGGACCCAGGGAACAATACCAAATGATCCAATACTTATGTCATCAGAGTGCTACAAAGAAAAGGAGGTGGAAAAAAATTTGGCACTAAAAAATATTTGAAGAAATAATGGGGCTGGGCGCAGTGACTCACGCCTGTAATCCCAGCACTTTGGGAGGCCAAGGTGGGCGGATCACCTGAGTTCAAGACCAGCCTGACCAACATGGTGAAACCCTGTCTCTACTAAAAATATGAAAAATTAGCCAGGCATGGGGGGCGTGCACCTGTAATCCCAGCTACTCGGGAAGCTGAAGCAGGAGAATCACTTGAACCCAGGAGGCGGAGGTTGCAGTGAGCCGAGATCGCACCATTGCACTCCAGATTGGGCAACAAGAGTGAAACTCTGTCTCAAAAAAAAAAAAAAAAAAGGAAATAATGGTTAAACACTTCCAAACAATGGCAAAAGGCATAAATTTTCAGACTCAAAAAGCTCAGAATTTCCCAAACAGTAAATGCCCAAAGAAATCCACTCCCAAATGCATCATAACCAAACTGCTGGAAACTAAAGCCAAATAAAATATCTTAAAAACAGTCAGAGAAAGTTGTCAGAATCAAAATGGAGTCACTAATGTTTAAAACTCTGACAGGCCAGGCGCGGTGGCTCATGCCTGTAATCCCAGCACTTTGGGAGGCTGAGGCAGGTGGATTACCTGAGGTTAGGAGCTCAAGACATGCCTGGCCAACATGGTGAAACCCCATCTCTACTAAAAATACAAAAAATTAGCCAGGTGCAGTGGCACACATCTGTAATCCCAGCTACTCAGGAGGCTGAGGCAGGAGAATCACTTGAATCTGAGAGGTGGAGGTTGGAGTAAGCTGAGATCACACCACTGCACTCCAGTCTGGGTGACGGAGTGGGACTCCATCTCAAAAAAACAAAACAAAACAGAAAAACAAAACTCTGACAAACAGAGCCAGGGAAGCCCACGAAGGGAGGGTTCTCATGCATAAATGTCTGAAAACAAGAACTATCACAAAAGACTCTGCAAAAATCACAATCTTCCACAAAAGTCATCACAACCTAACAACAACAACAACAACAACATACTTCTGCAAGGACATCTCCTAGCAACTGCCTGTCCAAACTTGCAGTGACACCACCCTTGCTATTAAGGATCCTTGTAGTGAAGGATCATTGTCTCGAAACATTTATGTGATCCTCCTCATTTCTCCTCAAAAATTTTTGGTCTTTCCTTACCTGTCTGAATACACACATTATTTACTGTGGCATCTGCATTCCCGTTGCAATGCTTATTGCTGAATAAACATCAGCTTCTTTTTTAGAGAGTTTCTCTCTCTCTCTCTCTCTCTCTCTCTCTCTCTCTCTCTCTGTTATTTAAGTTGACAAAACTATGTATCCCACTTAGGGGAAAAACAATTAGAATGACTATAGATCTTACGTCAGAAAGCACGGAGGCCAAAAAAGTAGTGACACAAAAAATTTCAAGTCCAGAAAGAAAAGAACAGTCAACCTGGAATTCTATATCCAGTAAAAATATCCTTCAAGAATGAAAGCAAACTAAAGTGATTCTCAGAGGAAGAAAAACTAAGAGAATTCATCACCAGCCACACTTTGTAAAATAAAGCCTAAAGGAAGTTATTCAGGCTGAAAACAAATGATAACAGAGTAAAACTAGAAATGTCAGGAATGAAGGAAAAGCAATAAAAATGATAAATAGCTAGGTAGATCTATAATAGGCTATTTTTCTCCTTTTAAGTTCTCACAAATATACCTGATGATTAAAAGCAAAACATGGCTGGGCACGGTGGCTCACACCTGTAATCCCAGCACTTGGGGGATTAGGTGGGTGGGGGGCCAAGGTGGGCGGATCACAAGGTCAGGAGATCAAGACCATCCTGGTTAACACGGTGAAACCCTGTCTCTACTAAAAATACAAAAAATTAGCTGGGCGTGGTGGCGAGCGCCTGTAGTCCCAACTACTTGGGAGGCTGAGGCAAGAGAATGGGGTGAACCCAGAAGGTGGAGCTTACAGTAAGCCGAGATCATGCCCCTGCATTCCATCCAGCCTGGGCGACAGAGCAAGACTCCGTCTCAAAAAAAAAAAAAAGCAAAACATATAACATTGTCTGATAAAGTTGCCAATGTGTGTAAATGTAACAGGTATGATAACTACCACATAAACGGGGGAGGATGAAGGGATCTATAAAGCAGTAAGGTTTCTACATTCCACTGAAAGTGGTAAAATACTAATTCTAAATACACTGTGAAAGTTATTCTGGAGTTGCCCTTTTTGGAAAGGCGAAGTAAGGACCTCTGAAATATAATCTTCCATAAAAACAAAGAGAATACCAGCAAAATTGTCAAAATTGGGAGGAGAGGATTCTGGGAAGATGGCAGAGTAGGAAGCACCGGGAATACGGTTTCTCACCTAGACAAAAATTGTGCTGGCGGAATCTGTCTGATGTAACTATTATGGGACTCCGGAGTCTAATAAGGGCTTGCAACATCCAGAGGAAGGCAAGGATGGTAAATTGTGGTTAATTTTGGTTCATTTCAGCTCTTAGCACAGCAGCAGCCGCTCATCCACCACCACTCAGTCATATGGCAGACAGCTGTGCACATGTTCCTGGCACAGCTTACAAACAGCTTGTGGGAGCCAGGGTAGGCAAAGAGGACTTTGTCCTCTGATTATGGGGGATCCATGCCCTGATCTCTCATTGCTGCTTCCTATCACAGAGGTATAAACAAAGCAGGGAAAGCCATTGTTGTTGCAACTTCCCCTATTTGTTGCAAGCCTCTTGCCCTCTGGCTGAAGTGACTTCTGGAGATGTAAAGGGCTGGTGACTTCTATTTCCCCCTTTCATTTTTGCTTTTTCTCCTTTTGGGAGCCAGACATTAAAGACTAGGACATTAAAAAATGACTACATATATGGAGCAAATTAGAAAGTGACTGAGCCTGCCCAGGGAAAGTTTCCAAAAAGATCTGAGGAAAATTGGCCAGGTGTGGTGGTGTGCACTTGTAATCCCAGCTACTTGGAAGGCTGAGGTGGGAGGATTGCTTGAACCTGGGAGACAGAGGTTGCAGTGAGCCAAGACTGTGCTACTGCACTCCAGCCTGGGTAACAGAATGAGACTGCATCTCAGGAAAAAAAAAAAAAACCTGAGAAGACCTTAACTCTATACCTCAGGCTCATCCTTGGCACAGAGACAACCTGCACTAATCAAAAAATAAAAATTGAAAAATAAAAACAAATACAAAAAAACAGCAAGTCCTGGGGAAGGTGAGGAACTGGCTTTCTGGAGTTACCATCTTATTAGATGCATATGTCCAATTTTCAACAAAAATTCACAAGGCATACAAAGAAAACAAAAAAGTGTGTCACATTCAAAAGAAAAAATAAATCAACAGAAAATGTCCCTGTGAAAGACCTGATGGCAGATCTACTAGACAAAGACTTTAAAAAAAAAGTCTTAAGATGTTCAAAGAACTAAAGGAAGATGTGGAGAAAGTCAAGAAAACAATGTATAAGCAAATTGGAAATATCAACAAAGAAATGAAAACCCTAAAAAGAAACAAGAAAAATTTCTGGAGCTGAAAAGTACAATAATCAAAATAAAATATACTCACTAGAAGGATTCAAAGTCAGATTTGAGCAGGTAGAAGAAAGAAGTAGTGGGCCGGGCGTGGTGGCTCATGCCTGTAATCCCAGCACTTTAGGAGGCCGAGGCAGGTGGATCACCTGAGGTCAGGAGTTCGAGACCAACCTGACCAACAAGGTGAAACTCCCGTTCTACTAAAAATACAAAAAATTATCTGGGTATGGTGGCAGGTGCCTGTATTCCCAGCTAGTTGGGAGTCTGAGACAGGAAAATTGCTTGAACCCAGGAGGCGGAGGTTGCGGTGAGCTGAGATCGTGCCACACTGCACTCCAGCCTGGGCGAAGGAGCGAGACTCCGTCTCGAAAAAAAGAAAAAAGAAAAAAAAAAGAAAGAAGTAGTGAACCTGAAGATAGGACAATGTTAATTATTGAGTCTAAGGAACAAAAATAAAAAAGACAACAAAACAAACAGAGTCTAAGGGGCCTCTGGGACACCATGGAGCAGACCAACATATATGCATTGTGGAGTGTCAGAGGGGCAGAGAGAATATTTGAAGAAATAATGACTGAAGACTTCCCAAAATTGATGAATATAAAGATTCAAATTTGATGAATATATTCAAGAAGCTTAACAAACTCCAAATAAAATAAACTCAAAGATACGCATATTGAGACACATTACAATCAAGTTTAGAAAGACAAAGAGAGAATCTTGAAAGCAGCAAGAAAGAAGCAACTCTTCACATACAAATGATCACCAATAAATTAACAGCAGAGTTTTCATCAAAAACTCTGGAGGCCAGAAAGCAGTGGGCCAATATATTCAAGAATATATTGCTAAAACGTGGTGGCTCACACCTGTAATCCCAGCACTTTGGGAACCCAAGGCAGATCATGAAGTCAGGAGTTCAAGAACAGCCTGGCCAACATGGTACAACCCCATCTCTACTAAAAATACAAAAAAATTAGCCAGGTGTCGTGGCACACGCCTATAATCCCAGCTACTCAGGAGGCTGAGGCACAAGAATTGCTTGAACTCGGGAGGTGGAGGTTACAGTGGGCTGAGATCGTACCACTGCACTCCAGCCTGGGTGACAGAGCAAAACTTGCTAAAAAAAAAAAAAAAAAAAATCAAGAATTCTATATCCAGAAAAACTGTCCCTCAAAAGTGAGGGAAAAATTTCCCAGCACTTTGGGAGGCCAAGGCGGGCAGATCATGAAGTCAGGAGTTCGAGACCAGCCTGGCCAACATGGTGAAACCCCATCTCTACTAAAAATACAAAACTTAGCTGGGTAGTTGTTGCCTGTAATCCCAGCTACTCTGGAAGCTGAGGCAGGAGAATTGCTTGAACCTGGGAGGCAGAGGTTGCAGTGAGCTGAGATTGCACCACTGCACTCCAGCCTGGGCGACAAGAGCAAAACTCCATCTCAAAAAAAAAAAAAAAAAAAAAGTGAGGGAAAAATTAAGACATTCCTAGATAAACAAAAGCTGAGAGAGTTTTTGTTACCACTGAATCTGTCCTTCAAGAAATGCTCAAGGAAGTCCTACAGGGTGAAATGAAAGGACACCAGACAATAACTTGAAGCCATATGAAAAAAATAAAGATAACAATACAGGTAAATACATGGATGATTATAAAAGCTAGCATTATTGCAACAAAGGTTTGTAATCCACTTTTTATTTTTTATATGATGTGAGAGATGAATACATTAAAAAACAGTTATTAGCCTAAAACCGAGTATTATTTTAACTTTGGTTTGCAACTCTATATTTTGTTTTCTGTATAATTTAGGAGACTAAGGCATTTTTAAAATGTTAGTGATACAGGAAGAAAAAGGTACTTAGGCAGATACTGAGGGTAAGGGAGTCCTCAGTAAGGTTTTCCTTTTAATTAAAAGCAGCCCCCAAATCATTTTCTTTTCTAACAAAGAGTAGCCTGTAAAATTGAGCTGCAGACATAGACAACCAGGCTAGAAGCTTGCACGGGTGAATGCTGGCAGTTGTGCCAATTAAAAAAAGGCTACCTGTGACTAGGCATGATCAAAATGGTGGGTCCATCTTCTTTTCTCTTTGCCAGCAATGTAAGAACAGTGTACAGTAAGGAACAGACAAGATGGCACTGTCCCAGTGGAAAGTCCATTTACATAATAAGATTAGGGTGGGGCAACCAGCCTTCCCCATGTGCTATGTAAATGTCACACTAGTTGAACCAATCTGTGAGCCCTATGTAAATCAGACACCGCCTCCTCAAGCGTGCCTATAAAATCTGCTGTAGTCTGCCGCAGGCCACCTTTTACCTTTTGGACACCTCTCTCACAAAAGACAGACCTGCTCTCCTTTCTCCTTTCTTCTGCCTATTAAACTTTCCACTCCTTAACCCACTCCATGAGTGTGTGACAGTGTTGTTAATCTTCTCAGCGTGAGACGACGAACCCTACCCAGGTATTTACCCCAGACTACGAGGCCGTTTCGTTAGTCTATGTTTAGGGACACACAACGTATAAAGATACGTAATTTTGTGACATCTACAATGAAAAGAGGTGAATTCAGTGTTGTATGTAATGAAGCAGTTTTTGTATGTTATTGAAGTTACGCTGGTGTAAATTCAAATTACAGTACTAACACATGATTATCATGTTAAATGTAATCCTAATGGTAACCATAAAGAAAATAGCTAGAGAATATACACAGAAAGAAATGAGAAAGGAATTTAAACATTTTACTACCCCAAAATCCATAAAGCATAAAAAAGGACAGTAATGCAAGAATGAGGGACAAAAAAGCTATAAGGCATATAAAAACATATAATGGGCTGGGCATGGTGGCTCATGCCTGTAATCCCGACATTTTGGGAGGCTGAAGTGAGTGGGTCACTTAAGATCAGGACTTTGAGACCAGCTTGGCCAACATGGTGAAACTCTGTCTCTACTAAAAATATAAAAATTAGCCAGGCATGGTGGCATGTGTCTGTGGTCCCAGCTACTCAGGAGGCTGAGGTGGGAGGATTGCTTGAACCCAGGAGGTGGAAGTTGCAGTGAGCCCAGAGCATGCCACTGCATTCCAGCCTGCGTGACAGAGCAAGACTCTGTCTCAAAAAAAAAATTAATTGAATTCAATTGAATAAAAATGAAAACATATAACAAAACGACAGAAGTAAGTCCCTCCTTATCAATAATTACTTTAAGTGTAAAGAAATTAAATTTCTCAATAAAAAGGTGAAGATTGGCAGAATGAAAAAAAAAAAAACAACATGATCCTTTATATGCTGTCTACAAGCCACCCATTTTAGATCCAAAAACACAAATAGCTTGAAAGTGAAAAGATGGAAAAAGATATTCCATGCAAATAATAACCAAAAAAGAGTAGAGTGGCTAGACTAATATCAGACAAAATAGATTTTAAATCAAAAAGGGTTATAAGAGACAAAGAATGATATTACATATTGAAGGTTCAATACAGCAAGAAGATAAAAGAATAGTAAACATTTACATGCCTAATGACAGGTCATCAAAATACATGATGCAGGCCAAGCACAGTGGCTCACGCCTATAATCCCAGCACTTTGGGAGGCCGAGGTGGGCGGATCACCTGAGGTCAGGAGTTCAAGACCAGACTGGCCAACATGGTGAAACCCCATCTCCACTAAAAATACAATAGCTGGGTGTGGTGGCATGCGCCTGTAGTCCCAGCTACTCAGGAGGCTGAGGCAGGAGAATCACTTGAACGCATTGAACCCAGAAGGCAGAGGTTGCAAATGAACCAAGATTGCACCACTGCACTCCAGCCTGGGTGACAGAGCAAGACTCCATCTCAAAAAAATATATATACATATATATACATATATATGATGCAAAAACGGACAGAATTGAAGGGAGAAATAGGCAGTTCTACAACTATAGTTGGAGGTCTCAATACCCCCACTTGCAATGATGGATGTAACAACCAGATGAAAGGTAAGAAAATGCAGGAATTAAACAGTATAATAAACCAATCAGGTCAAATAGACATGTTCAGAACACTGTACTCAACAATGACATAATGCACATTCTTCTCAAATGCACATGAAACATTCTCCAGGATAGACCATGTGTTAGGCCACAAATTAAGTACCAATAGATTTTAAAAGATAGGGATCACACAAAGTATCTTTTCCAGTCACAGTGGGATGGAGTCAGAAATCAGTAACAGAAGTAAAACTGGAAATTTCACAAATTTGAGAATATTAAACAACAGACTTTTTTTTTTTTTTTTTTTTTTTTTTTTTTTTTTTGAGACAGAGTCTCGCTCTGTAGCCCGGGCTGGAGTGCAGTGGCCGGATCTCAGCTCACTGCAAGCTCCGCCTCCCAGGTTTACGCCATTCTCCTGCCTCAGCCTCCCGAGTAGCTGGGACTACAGGCGCCCGCCACCTCGCCCGGCTAGTTTTTTGTATTTTTTAGTAGAGACGGGGTTTCGCGGAAACAACAGACTCTTAAACAACTAATGGACGAAGAATAAAACATAAATGAAATTAGAAAATACTTAGAAATAAATGAAAATAAAAAACACAATACACCAAAACTTATGAGATGCAGCAAAAGCAGCGCTAAGGGAGAAATTTATAGCTATAAAGGCTTATATTAAAACAATGAAAAAGATCTAAAACCAGCAACCTAACTTTACAGCTCAAGAAACTACAGGCCGAGCACGGTGGCTCACACCTGTAATCCTAGAACTTTGGGAAGCCAAGGCAGGCGGATTGCGACCTGAGGTCAGGAGTTTGCGACCAGCCTGGCCAACATGGTGAAACCCCATCTTTAATAAAATACAAAAATCAGCTGGGTGTGGTGGCATGTGCCTGTAATTCCAGCTACTCAGGAGGCTGAGGCAGGAGAATTGCTTGAAACTGGGAGGCGGAGGTTACAGTGAGCCGAGGTCCCGCCATTGCACTCCAGCTTGGGGGAACGTGAAATTCGGTCTCTTAAAAAAAAAAAAAAAAGAAAGAAAAGAAAAAGAAAAAGAAAAAAAAGAGAGAGAGAGAAAGAAGCTAAGGGAAAAAGAACAAACTAAACCCAAAGCTGGCCTAAGGGAGTAAACAATGAGATTAGAGCCGAGATAAGGGAGATAAGGAAAATACAGACCAGAAAAACAATAGAGAAAAATTGCCGAGCGAGTTGGTGCGAGCCTGTAATCCCAGCTACTTGGGAGGCTGAAGCAAGAGAAACACTTGAACCCAGGAGACAAAGGTTGCAGTGAGCCAGAATCGTGCCACTGCACTCTCACCTGGGTAACAGAGCAAAACTCTGTCTCAAAAGAAAAAAAAAAAGAAAGAAAGAAGGAGAAAAGAAAAAGAAAAACTATAGAGAAAATCAATGAAGTCAAAAGTTAGTTCTTTGAAAAGATTGACAAATCCTAGCACTTTGGGAGGCTGAGGTGGGTGGATTGCCTGAGCTCAGGAGTTTGAGAACAGCCTGGGCAACACGGTGAAACCCCATCTCTACTAAAATACAAAAAATTAGCCAGGCTTGGTGGCATGTGCCTGTAGTTTCAGCTATCTGGGAGGCTGAGGCAGAAGAATCACTTGAATCTGGGAGGCGGAGGTTGCAATGAGCCGACATCGCACCACTGCACTCTAGCCTGGACGACAGAGCAAGAATCCGTCTCCAAAAAAAAAAAAAAATTGACAAAATTTATAAACCTTAAGCTAGATGAATGAAGAAAAAAACTAAAATTATTAAAATCAGAAATGAAAATGCAGACATTACTACCAAGTCTAGAAAAATAAGGATTAGGCCGGGCGCGGTGGCTCAAGCCTGTAATCCCAGCACTTTGGGAGGCCGAGACGGGCGGATCACAAGGTCAGGAGATCGAGACCATCCTGGCGAACACGGTGAAACCCCGTCTCTACTAAAAATACATAAAAACCTAGCTGGGCGAGGTGGCGGGCGCCTATAGTCCCAGCTACTCGGGAGGCTGAGGCAAGAGAATGGCGTAAACCCGGGAGGCAGAGCTTGCAGTGAGCTGAGATCCGACCACTGCACTCCAGCCTGGGCGACAGAGCGAGACTCCGTCTCAAAAAAAAAAAAAAGAAAGAAAGAAAAAAGAAAAATAAGGATTATAAGAGAATATTATGAACAATTGTATGCCAAGGAATTGCATAACCCAGATGAAATGAATAAATTTACGCCGGGGCGCGATGGCTCACGCCTGTAATCCCAGCACTTTGGAAGGCCGAGGCGGGCGAATCACGAGGTCAGGAGATCGAGACCATCCTGGCTAACATGGTGAAACCCCGTCTCTACTAAAAATACAAAAATTAGCCGAGCTTGGTGGCGGGCGATTGTAGTCCCAGCTACTTGGGAGGCTGAGGCAGGAGAAGGGCGTGAACCCAGGAGGCAGAGGTTGCAGTGAGCTGAGATCCTGCCAGGCCACTGCACTCCAGCCTGGGCGACAGAGAGAGACTCAGTCTCAAAAAAAAGAAAAGAAAGAAAGAAAAGAAAAGAAAACCCATAGAATAGGAAAAAATTTCAAATTATAAATCTGACATGGGTTTAATAGCCAGAACATATAGATACTCTTAAAACTCAACAACAGAAAGACAGAAGACCTGATTAACAAATGGGCAAAAGACCTGAATAGACATTTCTCCAAAGTGGATATACAGATAGCCAATAAGCACATGAAAAGATGTTCAGCATGGTTAAAGAAATTCAAATCAAAACTACAATGAGATACCACCTCACACCCAAAAGGATGACTACTATTAGAAAAAAAGAAAAAGTGTTAGCAAAGATGTGGAGAAATTGGAACCCTCATTTATGGCTGGTGGTAATGTAAAATGGTACAGCTGCTGTGGAAAACAGTATGGCAATTTCTCAAATACTTAAACATAGAATTGCCGGGCCGGGCGCGGTGGCTCACGCCTGTAATCCCAGCACTTTGGGAGGCCGAGGCGGGCGGATCACAAGGTCAGGAGATCGAGACCACGGTGAAACCCCGTCTCTACTAAAAATACAAAAAAATTAGCCCGGCGCGGTTGTGGGCGCCTGTAGTCCCAGCTACTCGGGAGGCTGAGGCAGGAGAATGGCGTGAACCCGGGAGGCGGAGCTTGCAGTGAGCCGAGATCGCGCCACTGCACTCCAGCCTGGGCGACAGAGCGAGACTCCGTCTCAAAAAAAAAAAAAAAAAAAAAAAATAGAATTGCCGTATGATCCAGCAATTTCACTTCAGGGTATATACCCAAAAGAATTGAAAGTAGGGTCTTGAAGAGATATTTGTACATCCATGTTCAAAGCAGCATTATTCACAATAGCTAAAATGTGGAAGCAACTAAATTATCTATTGGCAGATAAATGGATAAGCAAAATGTGATATAAAAATACATACAATAGAATTCATTCAGCCATAAAAAGGAAGGAAATTCTGCAATATGCTATAACATGGAGGAACCTTGAGGACATTATGCCAAGTGAAATAGACCAATCACAAAAAGATAAGTACTATATGATTCCACTTACATAAGATACTTGGAATAGTCAAAATCATAGAGACAGAAAGCATAATGGTGATTGCCAGAGGCTGCAGGGAGGAGAAATGGGGAGTTAGTGTTCAATGGGTGTAGAGTTTCAGTTTTACAAGATGAAAAGAGTTGTGAATGGCTGGGCGTGATGGCTCACACCTGTAATCCCAGCACTTTGGGAGGTCAAGGTGGGAGGATTGCTTGAGGCCAGGAGTTAAACACAGCGTAGGAGACCTCATCTCTACAAAAAATAAAAAATCAGTGATTTGGTAATGCACACCTGTATTCCTAGTCACGCAGGAGGCTAAAGTGGGAGAATCACTTGAACCTAGGAGGCCAAGACTGCAGTGAGCTATGATCACATCACTACCCTCCAGCTTGGCAACAGAGTGAGAACCTGTCTCAAAAAAAAAAAAAAAAAAAAGGCCGGGCACAGTGGCTCATGCCTGTAATCCCAGCACGTTGGGAGGCTGAGGCGGCGGGCAGATTGCCTTAGGTCAGGAGTTCCAGACCAGCCTGGCCAACATGGTGAAATCTCATCTCTACTGAAAATACAAAAATTAGCTGGGCGTGGTTGTGTGTGCCTGTAGTCCCAGCTACTCCGGAGGCTAAGGGAGGAGAATCGCTTGAACTCGAGAGGTCAAGGTTGCAGTGAGCCGAGATCCCACCATTGCACTCCAGGCTGGGCGACTCTGTCTCAAAAAATAATAATAAAAAAATAAAATAAAGAAAGAAAAAAGAAAAGAGTTGCAGAGATGGATGGTGGTGATGTCCACCCAACATTATGAATGTATTTCATAACATTGAACTGTACACTTAAAAATGGTTAAGAGGACAGTTTCATGTTATGTGATTTTTGTTTTGCTTTGTTTTATTTTGTTTTTTTAAGACACATTTATCTATTGGCAGATAAATGGATAAGCAAAATGTAATATAAAAATACATACAATAGAATTCATTCAGCCATAAAAAGGAAGGAAATTCTGCAATATGCTATAACATGGAGGAACCTTGAGGACATTATGCCAAGTGAAATAGACCAATCACAAAAAGAAAACTGGCAACTCACTCTGTTGCCCAGGCTGGAGTGCAGTGACACAATCATGGCTCACTGCAGCCTTAACTTAATAGGCTCAAGAAATAGTCCTGCCTTGGCCTCTCAAAGTGCTGGGATCACAGGCATGAGCCACCATATCTGGCCATGTTATGTGTATTTTACAGCAATAAAAAAAAATGGAAAAAAAATCTAGCCTCAAGCAATAATATCTGTGGGAAAAAAAAAAACTGTCAAAATCAACATTTTTTTTTTTTTTGAGATGGAGTTTTGCTCTTGTTGCCCAGGCTAGAGTGCAATGGCAAAATCTCGGCTCACCGCAACCTCCGCCTCCTGGGTTCAAGCGATTCTCCTGCCTCAGCCTCCTGAGTAGCCAGGATTACAGGCATGCACCACTACACCCCAGTTAATTTTGTATTTTTAGTAGAGATGGGGTTTCTCCATGTTGGTCAGGCTGGTCTCGAACTCCCGACCTCAGGTGATCCGCCCACCTCGGCCTCCCATAGTGCTGGGATTACAGGCACGAGCCACTGCACCCAGACCAAAATCAACTTTTTCAGAACTCTGGAAAATATCAAAGGCTTGCAAAATTCGAAGAGTGTTTATTCAACAATAATGGCTTAATCTCAGTAATACAGAGCTTTGTGGTATTTCAATTTGTTAGAGTTCCAACCCTTTTTCCATGCTCACCTTCAAAAACAACAGCCTTGCAACTATGATAACTGTAAAAACCAGCAATGAAGCCACCACTAGAGAGGACAAAAATGGGTTTTAACTTCCCAAAAGCCCCACTCCCAGAGAAATTCTCAGTATTGCACCTGTCTGGAAACTCTCTGAGAAGCTCTATTCTTAGAGCTTGTCTTATTTTACCTAACTCAGGGCTCACTCTGTGCAAACAGTCCTGTCTGCAGAGCATTGTCAAAAATAATTAGCAGCAATTGTTTAACAGTGCAGTTGCCTGAGGCAGCATTACCAATTGGTGCTAACAAAAATATTCAAAAGAAAAACCTGGGGAATGAGATGCCCATAGAAGGCTCAGAAAAGCTCTGAATATTCCAAGAGAGCTAGAAGGCTGCATGCATGTGCAGGGCTACACAAATGCCCAGGAGAGATCTGAGAAGGCCCTAATCTCTCACCTTTGACTTTGAGGCTCTATACAATAAAAGCATAAAGTGAAGGTTAAGACACAGTTGTATACCACCTGCCAGAGCATTGAAGCCATATACCAACACACACAGAGAGACCTTCAAAAAGGCTGGGAGATTTATTGGTTCATGGAATTTATGGAAATCTGTCCAGTCGTTAGGCAACCACTAAGCTTACCAAGTAGAGATTCAGTAGACAAGCATGAAAAAGTACATAGACTACAGAATTAGTCCAGGAAAGTGATTTAAAAAAAACAAACAAACGAAAAACAGCAACAAAACAAACCTGGGTGATCTGATTTCCACAGGTACCACGTTATTTTAAATGTTGGGCTTTCAACAAAAACTTAAGAGACACACAAAGAAGTGGTAAAGTATGACCCATAGACGGGGAAGAGCAGTTAATAGAAAGTGTACCTGAAGAAGCACAGACATTGAACATATTAGACAAAGACTTTAAGTCAGCTATTATAATATGTTAAAAGAATTAAAGGAAACTATGTCTAAAGAATTAAAAGAAAGAATGAGGACAATGTCCCACTAAATAGAGAAAATAAAGAGATAAAAATTACTTTTTTTTTTGAGATGGAGTGTCGCTCTGTTGCCCAGGATAGAGTGCAGTGGCACAATCTTGGCTCACTGCAAGCTCCACCTCCTGGGTTCACGCCATTCTCCTGCCTCAGCCTCCCAAGTAGCTGGGACTACAGGTGCCCGCGACCACACCTGGCTAATTTTTTGTATTTTTTAGTAGAGACGGGGTTTCACCGTGTTAGCCAGGATGGTCTCGATCTCCTGACCTTGTGATCCACCCTCCTCGGCCTCCCAAAGTGCTGGGATTATAGGTGTGAGCCACCATGCCTGGCCAAAAATTACTTTTTAAGAAAGAACCAAATAAGACTAAATTGTCTTCTCCAAAAATTTTTATGTTGAAGCCCTAACCTATATCATGACCGTATTTGGATATGGGGTTTTAGGAAGTATTTAAAGTTAAATGAGGTCCTAAGGATGGGCTCCTAATTTGATAGAATTGATCTACTTATGAGAAGAGGAAGATCACTCACTATCTCTCTCTCCCCTTCCCATTCCTCCATCCCCTTCTTCCTCCATGTGTACATAATGAAGAAAGACCATAGCACACAGAGAGAAGGTAACCGTCTGTAAGCCAGGAAGAAAACTCCCACCAGAACCTGATCATGCTGGCTGCAGAACTGTGAGAAAATACATTTATTTTGTTTAAGCCACCCTGTCTATGGTATTTTGTTAGGACAGCCCTGACTAACTAAGACAGCACTCAACAGCAGAGGTGAATTGTCAAAAGAAAGGATCATAAAACTTGAAGTCAAATGAGATTATCCAGGCTAAGGCACAGAAAAAAACAATAGTAATGAAGAAAAATGAACAAAGTCTCAGACACCTATGGGATACCAGCAAGTGTACCAACAAACACATAATGGGAGCTTCAGACATAGAGGATAGAGGAGCAGAAATAATATTTGAAGAAATAATGGCCAAAAACTTCCCAAATTTACTGAGAAGCATTAATCTGCACAACCAAGAAGTTCAATGACCTCCAAGTAGGATAAACTCAGAGATACACACTACATTGTCAAAGTGGCAAAAAACAATGAGAGAATCTTGAAAGCAGCAAAAGAAGCAACTCATTACATATAAGGGATCCTCAATAAGATTAACAGCTGATTTCTCATTAGAAACCATGGATGCCAGAAGGCATATTCAAAATGTTGAAAGAAAAAGACACTCAACCAAGAATTTTTTAAATCACTCTCACTAAATTTGTCTAGCTTATTAATATTTTCAAAGAATTAGTTTTTTTTTTTTTTTTTTTTTTTTTTGAGATGACGTCTCACTGTTGTCAGGCTGAAGTGCAGTAGTGTGATCTCGGCTCACTGCAACCTCCACCTCTTGGGTTCAAGTGATTCTCCTTCCGCAGCCTCCCAAGTAGCTGGGACTACAGGCGCCTGCCACCATGCCCAGCTAATGTTTGTATTTTTAGTAGAGATGGGGTTTCACCATGTTGGCAAGGATGGTCTAGATCTCTTGACCTCATGATCCTCCTGCCTCAGCATCCCAAAGTGCTGGGATTACAGGTGTGAGCCACTGCGCCCGGCCACAGCTACCTATTTTTAAAGAGATGGTGTCTCACTGTGTTACTCAGGCTGGCCTTCATCTCCTGGGTTCAAGTGATCCTCCCACCTGAGCCTCCCAAGTAGCTGGGATTACAGACATATGCCACTATGCCCAGGTTCAGCCAAGAATTCTATACCCAGCAAAATTATCTTGCAAATGTGACAGAGAGGCCAGGCGCCGTGGCTCATGCCTGTAATCCCAGCATTTTGGGAGGCCAAGGTGGGCGGATCATGAGATCAGGAGCTCAAGACCAGCCTGGATAACATGGTGAAACTCCATCTCTACTAAAAATACAAAAATTAGCCAGGTGTGGTGGCTCATGCCTGTAGTCCCAGCTACTTAGGAGGCTAAGGCAGGAGAATCGCTTGAACCTGGAAGGCAGAGGTTGCAATGAGCTGAGATCATGCCATTGCACTCCAGCCTGGACAACAAGAGTGAAACTCCATCTCAAAAACAAAAACCAGAAAAAAGTGACAGATAAATGAAGACATTTCCAGATAAACAAAAACAAAAAAGAGAATTTGCTGTTAGCAGACCTGCCTTACAAAAAATATAGAAAAGAGTCCTTCATGCTAAAATGAAAGAATACCAGACAGTATACTGAATACATACACACACACACACACAAACAAACAGATGTTCCTCAACTCAATATGGGGTTAGACCCCAATAAACCCATCATAAGTTTAATTATCATAAGTCAAAAATGCATTTAATACCCCAATAAACCCATTGCAAAGTCAAAAAATTGTCCATCAAA
The DNA here is from genome assembly GCF_024542745.1 of Macaca thibetana thibetana. Taxonomy (NCBI): domain Eukaryota; kingdom Metazoa; phylum Chordata; class Mammalia; order Primates; family Cercopithecidae; genus Macaca; species Macaca thibetana. The sequence goes on along the minus strand of NC_065581.1, from coordinate 38,255,294 downwards.
CCATTGTATGTTGTCAACTGGCTGCCTCAAATCTATTTTGGGAATAGGAACTGGAAAGAAATTATACTCAGAGTTCTCTGTTTCATATTCTCTTCCATTTTCACCCTTTCCTCCTAAGCAGAAAATCAAGTGAGAAGCAACTTGAGAAGTTGGATTTTTTTCTTCTTTTAAAAATAAATAAAATGAATAACAAAAATAGTCAAAATTCACTACAGCAATTAAAATTGAGTATTTAAAATTTTCAAATAATCCAAAAGAAGGCAAGAAAGGGAAAACAGACGTACAAAAAAAACAGAAAACAAATAGTAAAATGGTAGACCTAAGTCCAAACATATCAATAGCTGCATTACACGTCAATAATCTTTAAAAAAAAACAATTAAAAGATATATTATAGAAGGACTTTTTAAAAATCAAGAGCCAATTTCATGCTGTGTACAAGAAACTCACTTTAAATATAAGGGTATAAGCTGGGTCTGGTGGCTCACCCCTGTAATCCTACCACTTTGGGAGGCCAAGGCAGGCAGATTGAGCTGAGTTTGAGAACAGCCTGGGCAAAATGGCGAAAACCCATCTCTACTAAAAATACAAAAAATTAGCCAAGCATGGTGATATGTGCCTGTAGTCCCAGCTATCTGGGAGGCTGAGGCATGAGAATCACTTGAACCCTGAAGACAGAGATTGCAGCGAGCCATGATCATGCCACTGCACTCCAGCCTAGGAGACAGAGAGAGACTCTATCTCAAAAAACAAACAAACAAACTATATATATATATATACACACACACACACACGCGTGCACACACACACACATATACACATACATATATAATATTTATTTATATTATATATTATATATATGGGTATAGGTAGATAAAAGTTAGAAGGATATCAAATAATACAACATGCAAACACTGACCAAAAGAAAGCTAGGCTGGTCTTGGTGACTCAAACCTATAATCCCAGCACTTTGGGAGGTTGAGGCAGGCGGATCACCTAAGGTCAGGAGTTCAAGACCAGCCTGGCTAACATGGTGAAACCCCCATCTCTACTAAAAATACAAAAATTAGCCAGGCGTGGTGGCAGCTGCCTGTTATCCCAGCTACTCGAGAGGCTGAGGCAGGAAAATCACTTGAACCTGGGAGGCAGAGGTTGCAGTGAGCCAAGACCGTGCCACTGCACCCTAGTCTGGGTGACAGAGCAAGACTCGGCTTCAAAAAAGAAAAAAAAAAGAAAGCTGACATGGTTATAATAATATTAATCAAAGTAGACTTCAGAGTGAGAAAAATTACCAGACATTAAAGAGAGGCATTGTATAATGATAAAAGTAAAATCAAGAAGGCATAACAATCCTAAATATGTATGCACATAACAATAGAGCTTCAAAATAAATGAAGCAGTCTGGGTGTGGTGGCTCACACCTATAATCCCAGAACTTTGTGAGGCCGAGGCAGGCGGATCGCTTGAGCTCAGGAGTTCAAGACCAGCCTGAGCAATATGGTGAAACCCTGTCTGAAGGGGTGGCCTGCCCCTCCACACCTGTAGGTGTTTCTCGTTAGGTGGAACGAGAGACTTGAGAAAAGAAATGAGACACAGAGACAAAATATAGAGAAAGAAAAAGTGGGCCCAGGGGACCGGCGCTCAGCATACCAAGGACACACACCGGCACCAGTCTCTGAGTTCCCTCAGTATTTATTGATAATTATCTTTACCATCTTAAAGAAAAGGAAGTGGCAGGATAATAGGATCATTGTAGGGAGAAAGTCAGCAGTAAGACATATGAATAAAGATCTCTGTGACGGCCGGGTGGGGTGGCTCAAGCCTGTAATCCCAGCACTTTGGGAGGCTGAGATGGGCGGATCATGAGGTCAGGAAATCGAGACCATCCTGGCTAACACGGTGAAACCCCGTTGAGGTGGCAGGTGCCTGTAGTCCCAGCTACTCGGGAGGCTGAGGCAGGAGAATGGCGTGAACCCAGGAGGTGGAGCTTGCAGTGAGCTGAGATCTGGCCACTGCACTCTAGCCTGGGCGACAGAACGAGACTCCGTCTCAAAAAAAAAAAAAAAAAGATCTCTGTGACATGAATAAGTTTAAGGAAAAGTGCTGTGCCTTGATATGCATATGTAAACATTTCCATAAACCTTTTCAGTGCATAAAGAGCAGCATTGCGCTAGCAAGTCCCGCCTTTCACCCTAAGGCGTTTTTCTCCTTTCTCAGTAAACAGAACATACAATGGGGTTTTATACCGAGATGTTCCATTGCCCAGGGATGGACAGGACACAGATGCTTTTCTCTATCTCAACTGCCAACAACCGCCAAGAGGCCTTCTTTTCTCTTGTACTAGTCCTCCTCAGCACAGACCCTTCACGGGTGACAGGCTAGGGGACGATCAGGTCTTTCCCTTCCCACGAGGCCATATTTCAGACCATCACATGGGGGAGAAACCTTGGACAATACAATATCTAGCTTTCCTAGGCAGAGGTCCCTGTGACCTTTGGCAATGTGCGTATCCCTAGGTACTTGAGATTAAGAGAATGGTGATGACTTTAACCAGCAAGCTGCCTTCAGGCACTTGTTTAAAAAGCACACCCTGCACAGCTCAAAATCTTTTAAACCTTGAGTCACCATAGCACATGTCTCTTGCAAGGACAAGGTTGGGGGTAGGGTCACAGATTAACAGCATCTCAAATACAGAACAAAATGGAGTCTCTTATGTCTACTTCTTTCTATATAGACACAGTAACAGGCTGATCTTTCTTTCTTTTCCCCATACCCGTCTCTACAAAAGCTGGATGTGGTGGCATGTGTCCGTATTCCCAGCTACTTGGGAGGCTGAGATGGGAAGATCACTTGAGCCTGGGAAGTCAAGGATGCAGTGAGCCAAGATTGTGCCACTGCACTCCAGTCTGGGCAACAGAGCAGGACATTGTCTCTAAATAAATAAATAAATAAATAAATAAAATTAATGAAGCAAAGACCGATAGAAATGAAAGGAAAAATTAACAATGTCTTAATTTAATTTAATTTAATTTGGGAGAGCTAAATAGTTAAACATGAGGCCAAAGTACATAAGAAAGCGGCAGCCTTTTATTGCAAATATGCACACACTCTCGGGCCAGGTTGTCCGGTCCTCAGGTATGGGGCCAGGGAAGTCACGCTGGCGCTCTAGGTGAGGTTCTCTGGTCCACAAGTAGGAGGGGCCGAAGAAGTCAGGCCGGGTCCTGCCAGCGACGGACTTTTATGCATTGGTACTGGAAGGGGGAGGGCAGTGGGCGGGATAGGGGCGTCTCCATAGGCGTGGCCGGGTAAGTTTTGATCTCTTTGGATTGAGGTCACCTGGCGCATGCTCAGTTGTCCTGCACTTTCCCAGGTGCGGGAAAGTTGGTGATGAAGAACCCGGAAGCAATCGGGACTGTGCCATCTTGTTCACCTTCCTCCATTTTGGTCCCTTCTCCCTCACCCAAACAAACAACTCCACAAATATTGTTGGAGAGTTCAATATTCATCTCTCAGTACTCAGTGGAATATTAGAGATAAATCAGCAAGGATTTATAAAAACTGAACAAAATCATCAACCAGCTGGATCTAATTGAGATTTATAGAACAATCCATCCAATAACAGCCACAGAATACACATTCTTTTCAAGTATGTGTGTGTACCGAGATAGACCATATCCTGATTCATAAAACAAATGTGAATAGATTTACAAGAACTGAAATCATACAAAGTAAGTTATCTGACTATAATGGCATTAAAGGAGAAATTAATGACACAAAGATAATGAAAAAATCTTCAAATACTTGGAAATTAAGTGATTTAATTTCATAGTTAACTTAAATAGTTATTCAAAATACTTCATAGGTCATAAAGATATCTCAAGAAAAATCAGAAAATTAGAAAATGTTTTGGTCTGGGTGCGGTGGCTCACACCTGTAATTCCAGCACTTTGGGAGGCTGAGGTGGGCGGATCACCTGAGGTCAGGAGTTTGAGACCAGCCTGGCCAACATGAAGAAACCCTGTCTCTAATAAAAATACAAAAATTAGCTGGGCATGGTGACACATGCCTGTAGTCCCAGCTACTTGGGAGGCTGAGGCATGAGAATCACTTGAACCTGGGAGGCGGAGGTTGCAGTGAGCTGCGATCATGTCATTATTCCCACCTGGGCAACAAAGTGAGACTCCTTCTTAAAAAAAGAAGAAAGTGTTTTGAAAAAAATGAAGGCCGGGCGTGGTGGCTCAAGCCTGTAATCCCAGCACTTTGGGAGGCCAAGACGGGCGGATCACGAGGTCAGGAGATCGAGACCAGCCCGGCTAACATGGTGAAACCCCGTCTCTACTAAAAAAATACAAAAAAATAGCCAGGCGAGGTGGCAGGCGCCTGTAGTCCCAGCTACTCGGGAGGCTGAGGCAGGAGAATGGCGTAGACCCAGGAGGCGGAGCTTGCAGTGAGCTGAGATCCGGCCACTGCACTCCAGCCTGGGCAACAGAGCGAGACTCCGTCTCAAAAAAAAAAAAAAAAAGAAAAAGAAAAAAATGAAAATAAAAAAACAACATATCAAAATTTGCAGGATGCAGCTAAATAATGCTTAGAGGGAAATTTTATAGTATTTAATTGTATTAAAGAAAAGAAGAGCCAGGCATGGTGGCTCATGCCTGTAATTCCAGCACTTTGGGAAGCTGAGGCAGGTGGATCACCTGAGATCAGGAGTTTGAGACCAGCCTGGCCAGCATGGTGAAATTCCATCTCTATTAAAAATACAAAAATTAGCTGGGTGGGTAATCTCCCCATCAGCTCCCCAGCTAATGGGGAGACTGAGGCAGGAGAACTGATTGAATCTGGGAGGTGGAGGTTGCAGTGAGCCGAGATCGTGCCACTGCCCTCCAGCCTGGGCGACAGAGCAAGATTCCATCTCAAAAAAAGAAAAAAATTAATTAAGAAAAGAAGAAAGGTCCCAATTCAACAATCAAAGTGTCTACCTTTAGAAATTAGAAAAATAAGAGCTAACAAACCCAAAGCAAGGAGAGGAAGGAAATAACAAAAAGATAAAGATAAATTAATAAAATTCAAAACGGTAAAATGAGGGAAAAATAAACCAAAAATTTGGTTATTTGAAAAGATTAATAAGATTAATAAACTTCTTGTCAGACTGACAGAGGAGAATAAAAGAGGATACATATTGCCCGTATCAGGAGTGAAAGAGGGGAATATCTCTACAGACATTACAGTCATTAGCAAGTTTGGCCGGGTGTGGTGGCTCATGCCTGTAATCCCAGAACTTTGGGAGGCCAAGGCGGGCAGATCACCTGAGGTCGGGAGTTCAAGACCAGCCTGACTAACATGGAGAAACCCCATTGTACTAAAAATACAGAATTAGCTGGGTGTGGTGGTGCATGCCAGTAATCCCAGCTACTCGGGAGGCTGAGGCAGGAAAATCGCTTGAACCCAGGAGGCGGAGGTTGCGGTGAGCTGAGATCGTGCCACTGCACTCCAGCCTGGGCAACAAAAGCAAAACTCAAAGTAAAAAAAAGAAAATTAATGAGGAATACTGTGAACGTTTTTACACACATAAGTGGACCCATTGATAAGGGCCAACTTCTTAAAAACTGCAAACTACTAAAACTCATCCGAGAAGAAATAGATAACTTGAACAATCCTATATCTATTAAAGAAATTGAATTCATAATTTTTTTTTTTTTTTTTTTTTTTTTTGAGACAGAGTCTTGCTCTGTCGCCCAGGCTGGGGTGCAGTGGCCGGATCTCAGCTCACTGCAAGCTCCGCCTCCCGGGTTTAGACCATTCTCTTGCCTCAGCCTCCCGAGTAGCTGGGACTACAGGCGCCCGCCACCTCGCCCGGCTAGTTTTTTGTATTTTTTAGTAGAGACGGGGTTTCACCGTGTTAGCCAGGATGGTCTCGATCTCCTGACCTCGTGATCCGCCCGTCTCGGCCTCCCAAAGTGCTGGGATTACAGGCTTGAGCCACCGCGCCCGGCCGAATTCATAATTTTTAATACTATCTTCAAAAACTGAGGTCCAGATAGCTTTGCTGGTAGAGTCCACCAAACACATAAAGAAGAAATAATACCAATTCTACACAATCTCTTCCAGAAAATAAATTAAGAAGGAACACTGTGGCCAGGCATGGCTCACAATTATAGGCTCACGCCTATAATTACAGCACTTTGGGAGGCTGAGGTAGGCAAATCACGAGGTCACGAGTTCGAGGACAGCCTGGCCAACATAGTGTAACCCCGTCTCTGCTAAAAATACAAAAATTAGCCAGGCATGGTGGCACGTGCCTGTAGTCCCAGCTATTTGGGGAGGCTGAGGCAGGAGAATTGCTTGAACCTTGAACCCGGGAGGTGGAGGTTGCACTGAGCCAAGAGAGCGCACCACTGCACTCTAGCCTGGGCAACAGAGTGAGACTTCGCCTCAAAAATAAAAAGAAAGAAAGAAAGAAACATTTTCCAACATCTCTTATGAGGCTCAGCATCACCTTGATACAAAAAGCAGATAAAGACAGTAGAGTGAAAGAAAATCACAGACCAATATCCTTCATGAATAAAAAACAAATATCCTAAACAAAATGCTAACAAATCAAACCCAGCAATACATAAAAATAATTATACACCATGGCCCACTTGCAAGACTGGTTAAATATTCAAAGATCAATCCATATAATCTATCATATTAACATACTTAAGTATCAAAACTTCATATTAATTGCTGCAGAAAAAGCACTTGACAAAATTCAACATCCACTAATTATTAAAAATTAGTAATAAAAGGGAACTTTTATAACCTGATACTGAAAGGTGTATGTATATATTCATATTGGAGTGCATATATGTATATAGAGCTAACATCCTATTCAAATCCTCATGGATGTCCTAGACAGTGAAACAAAGGCAGGGGAAAAGGATATACAATTGGCAAGGAAAAAAGAGAAGTGCCCTGTTCAACACATTACATGATGAATTCACAGAAAAATGACAAAGAATCTACCAAAAAATCTCCTAGAATTAATGAGTGAGTTTTCAAAGTTTGCAGAATCCAAAGTCAATAGATAAAGATAAATATTTCTATACGCGGCTGGGCGCGGTGGCTCACGCCTGTAATCCCAGCACTTTGGGAGACCGAGGCTGGCGGCTCACCTGAGGTCAGGAGCTTGAGACCAGCCTGGCCAACATGGTGAAAGCCTATCTCTACTAAAAATACAAAAATTTGCCGGGCATGGTGACGCACACCTGTAACCCCAGCTACTCAGACGGGTGAGAAAGGAGAATCGCTTGAACCCAGGAGTCAGAGATTACAGTGAGCCAAGATGGCCCCACTGCACTCCAGCCTGGGTGACATAGCAAGACTACATCTCAAAAAATAAAATAATGTATATGTATATTATATGTTATATATATTTATATATTTATATATTTTAAATATACTTATATAATATATATGTTTCTATATGCTTGCAATTAACAATTGGAAATTAAACAAAATTTTAAATGATTTATTATAGCTTAAAGAAAATGAAATATTCTAACAGAACTTGTGCAGGATATGTCTGCTAAACAATATAAAATACCAATGAACTAAATCAAGGAAGACCTATAGAGAGAGATATAAAACATTCATGGATTAAAAGACTCAATATAGTTAAGATGTTAATTATCTCTAAGTGATCTATTGATTTAGTACAACTCTAGTAAAAATTCCAGCTGGAATTTTTGTAGAAATAGATACACGGATTTTAAAATTTATGTGGAAGGGCAAAGGAACGTGGATAGCCAGCAACAGTTTTGAAAAAGAAGAATAAAGTTGGAGGATTCATACTACCCAATTTTAAGACTTGCTATAAAGCTACAGTAATCAAGGCAGTGTAGTGCTATAGAGTAATAGAAACACAATCAGTAGGACAGAGAACAGAGTTCAGAAATTGGCCACAAAAATACTGCCAGTTGCTTTTCCCACCCTGAGACACAAAAATACAAACCAATTGCTTTTTTAAAAACTTTTTACCAAAAATGAGTACATTTCTAATCAAACTAATTGCTTTTTGACAAAAGAGCAAAGGAATAGAATATTATTCAGCTGTAAAAAGAATGAAAGCCTCTCATTTGCAGTAACATGGATGAAACTGGAGGCCACTGTTCCAGGTTACTCTTTTTTTTTTTTTGAGATGCAGTCTCGCTCTGTTGCCCAGGCTGGAGTCTGGAGGGCAGTGGCACGATCTCAGCTCACTGCAACCTCGGCCTCCCAAAGTTCTGGGATTACAGGCGTGAGCCACTGCTCCCTGTCACAAATAGAAGTCTTATACATTACATAGGAATACAGAATGGTGCTGGCAGTCTGGCTAACAGTTTGGCAGTTTTTTATAATAAAACTTAAACACAGGCTTACGAAATGACCCAGCAGTTCCACTGAATTGTTTAATAGCTAGAATCTTATGCTCATAGATAAATGAAGCTTATGCTCACAGAACAACCACAAACAAGTTTTTAGCAGCTCTTTTCATAATTGTCAAAATCTGGAAACCAAATGTTGTTCAACAGGATAATAAATAAACTGTATATAACTATACAATTGAATACTATGCAAGCAATAAAAACGAACAAACTGTTGACATAAGCAATGACGTGAAAGAGTTGAAAATGCTGACTGGAAGAAGCCAGGCTCCAATTGTTATATACCGTATGATCCCATCTACATGACCCTCTGGAGAAAGCAAAACTACAGGACAAAGAATACGTCAGTGGTTGCTAGGGGTTAGAGATGTGGAGGGGGGGAGTTTGACCACAAAACAAAGGGGAATCTATGAGGGATTTTTTAGGGTGATGAAACTGTTTTATATCTTGATTGTGGTGGTGGTTACACAGTTCTACATATGTATTAAAACTTATAGAACTGTTTACAAAAAAGCCAATTTAATTGTATTCTATTAGTTATCAAGAAAATGCAAATTAAAACCACCACAATGAAATACCACTTCCCACTCACTTGAATAGCTAAAATTAAACATACAGACAAAACCAAATGCTGACAGGGTATGGAGCAACCATAATTCTCACACATTACTGTGGGAGTGTAAAATGGCACAACTATTTTGGAAATCAGTGTGGCAGTTTCTCCTGAAGTTAAATATACACCTACTCTATGACCCAGCAATTTCACCTCTAGGTATTTACAATAGAATGAAAACACACAAAAAGGCTTGCACATGAATATTCACAGCAGTTTTATTCATAATCACCTCAAAAATAAAACACTATGCAAAAACACCATGCACAGAAGAGTATATATGCTATGATTTTATTTATATGAAGTTCAAGAAGAGTCAGAACAAATCTGTGGTGATATTTGAGCAGTAGTTGGCTCTGGGACAGAGGAATTAACTGAAAAGAAGTATGAGGGAACTTGGTGGGCTGCTGGAAATATTTTATACTTTTGATTGATGTGGTGGTTACACAGGTACATACATTGCCAACACTTATGGAACTGTTCACTTAAGATCTGTGAATTTGGGCGCAGTGGCTCACACCTGTAACCCCAGCACTTTGGGAAGCTGAGGCAGGTGGATCACGAGGTCAGAAGTTCGAGACCAGCCTGGTCAATATGGTGAAACCTCCTCTCTACTAAAAATACAAAAATTAGCCCAGTGTGGTGGCACATGCCTGTAGTCCCAGTTACTCAGGAGGCTGAAGCAGAAGAATCGCTTGAACCCGGGAGGCGGAGGTTGCAGTGAGCCAAGATCATGCCACTGTACTCCAGCCAGGGTGACAAAGTGAAACTCCATCTCAAAACAAACAAACAAAACAAACAAACAAACAAAAACTGTGACTTCACAGTATGTAAAATTTAACTCAATAAAAACACTTAACATATGTATGTGTGTATGTATGTATGTATGGTAAAATTTATAAAGGAAAGAGCTTTAATCAACTCAGTTCCACGTTGCTGTGGAGGCCTCAGGGAACTTACAATCATGGCAGAAGGCAAAGGAGAAGCAGGCACCTTCTTCACAGGGTGACAAAACAGAGTGAGTACAAGCAAGGGAAACACCAGATGCTTAGAAAACCATCAGATCTCACGAGACTCGTTCATTTATCACGAGAACAGCATGGAGGAAACTGCTCCCGTGATTCAATCACTTCCACCTGGTCTGGCCCTTGACATAAGGGGATTATGGGGATCATTATATGATTCAAAGTGAAATTTGAATAGGGACACAGAGCCAAACCATATCAGTATGTATGTGAGAAGGCTGTTACTTAGCTTAAATAAGAAAATTTAAATTGTAAGATGATGTTTGACAATGAATGTTTTGTTACACATTAAATCAATCTTCAATGGTCATAAGTGTTGCAAAATCCCCATTTGTGGATTCAAAAACTATTGTTGCAAACAGGATGAAAGTTTCTGGACCTTGTTAAAAATCAAGGCAAAAATAATCCTTTATTAAGGAATTCAATAATTTTTCAAGGATTTTTGAGTTAAACTTCAACTGTATTTTTTATCCTAAGGTATTAAATTAATTCATCTTCAGTTAGGTCAACATCTTAACATCTTTGATTCAGTTTGTGTAAGAAATAAATAGATTGCATGTCTCTGGGTCAACTTAGAAGCCATCAAGATAGAAATAGCCTTTGGAAGATTTCTGAAGTGCTCAAGAAATTTACAGATTTCTCTTTTCAAAGAAGACAACAGAGAATTGTGTGTTACAACTCCATCTTAGAACAGCATATCCTCCAGCTTCTTTCTTATTGGCCACTTAGCCAATAATATTTTTAATTTTTTCAGTAGCATCTATAACGTTGATTTCATAACATTGAACTGAAGGTTCAGCTCATTCATATGGTTTAAAGTATCTGCCAAGTAAGCCAACACATTGATAAAATTCCTTTTCTCATAATGTCCCAAGAGTGGGTTTTCTTTTCTTTTGCTCCTGTTTTATTTCAGTTAAAGTAAAACTTCAGTCCTTAGTTTGAAAAAGTGCTTCAAGGCATATTCTCATACGGGCAACAAACTTCTGTGTGGAGAGAAGCAATTCATATTTTGCTCTCACCTCTTAATGGAAAATTTTTAACGTGTTTGACTCAGAGACCTGCCTCTGATAAAGTCAATGACGTTTATGGCTGTTGACACACCTTATTTTTCAGGATTGTTGAAGGAATCTTTCTTGTCAGTACATGTCTCTGTAACAACAACAAAAAAAGATGATGTCTATGTGAAGAGTTTGCTTTCTCATTAAAGTAGGAAAACTAGATGCAATATCAGGCATTGCAGGAGCTCCATCTGTGCAGAGCATGAAAGTCTTCGTTCCAAAGTTTTATTTGGCAAAAGATCCTTTCACCATTTCCAAAATGAACAGGTTTTGTAGTTTCCAAAAGGACTCACAAAACAAGAATTCTCTTTGATGGGATCAGCATGCATACTGCATACAGAAACAAAAAGAGGGAGCTGGCTACATTGACAGATGTCTGCCAGGACACATGTCTTACTTAGATGCCCTTTCCAGCTGGGCAGATGCGATACACTCTTTCCATTTTTCTGATGTCATACTTCAATTCACATTAATTGTTATAGACACACACACCACTCTGCCCTTTGTGTCCCATAACGTTCAATAATAGAAGTTAAAAAATATAACATATGATTTTCATCATTTGTCATTTTCTGCGACATTTCATTTTAAATTGGGTTTGTAAAAAATATGCAAAGTAGGCCAGGCGTGCTGGCTCACGCCTGTAATCCTGGCATTTTGGGAGGCCAAGGAGGGCGGATTGCTTGAACTCAGGAGTTTGAGACCAGCCTGGGCAACATGGTGAAGCCCCGTCTCTATCAAAATTTCAAAAAATTAGCCGGGGGCCAGGCGCAGTGGCTCATGCCTGTAATCCTAGCACTTTGGGAGGCCAAGGCGGGTGGATCACCTGAGGTCAGGAGTTCAAGACCAGCCTCGTCAACATAGTGAAACCCCATCTCTACTAAAAATACAAAAATTAGCCGGGCATGGTGGCGTATGCCTGTCATCTCAGCTACTTGAGAGGCTCGGGGAGGATAATCGCTTGAACGCGGAAAGTGGTGGTTGCAGTAAGCCAAGATTGTGCCACTGCACTCCAGACTGGACAACAGAGTGAGACTCTGTCTCAAAAAAATAAAAAAAAATTAGCCAGGCTTGGTGGCATGTGCTTGTGGTCCCAACTACTAGGGAGGCTGAGGCCAAAGGATCACTTGAACCTAGGAGACAGAGGTTGCAGTGAGCCAAGATCACACCACTGCACTCCAGCCTGGGCAACAGAGTTAGACTCTGTGAAAGAAAAGAAAAGAGAAAGAGAAAGAGAAAGAGAAAGAGAAACAGAAAGAGAAAGAGAACAGAAAGAGAAAGAGAAACAGAAAGAAAAGAGAAAGAGAGAAAGAGAAAAGACCAGAAGAGAAGACGAGAAGAGAAGAGAAGAGAAAAAGAGAGGGTGGGCAGGCAGGCAAACTAAAATAAAAATTTTGATCCAATTTACTTGTTTTAACTTTTTTATTTTGAAATAATTCCAGACTTACAGAAAATTTGCAAGAATAATACAAGGAATTTCCATATACCCTTGACTTAGATTCTCCAGTTGCTAACATTTTACCACATTTACTCTCGTGTTCTCTCATATACATCTCTTTATGTATACATGGTTTTCTGTATTATTATTTTATATACACACATACTTATCTCTTTATATAAGTAAATATTGTTTTTGTGAACCATTGAAAGTAAATTACAGGCATAATGCCTCATTATCCCTAAATGCTTCAGCGTTCATGTCATAGAAACAAGGATAGTCTGTTACTTAACTACAGTATAATTATAAAAATCAGGAGGTTAACACTGATATGACACTTGAGTCTATATTCATATTTCACCAGTCGTCCCATAGTGTCCTTTGTAGTAAACAAGAAATTTTTTTTTTTTGAGACAGAGTTTGGCTCTTGTTGCCCAGGCTGGAGTGCAGTGGCATGACTCAGCTCACTGCAACCTCTGCCTCCCAGGTTCAAATGATTCTCCTGCTTCAGCCTCCCGAGTAGCTAGGATTACAGGAGCAAGCCACCACGCCTGGCTAAGTTTGTATTTTTAGTATAGATGGGGTTTCACCATGTTGGCCAGGCTGGTCTGGAACTCCCGACCTCAAGTGATCCACCCGCCTCAGCCTCCCAAAGAGCTGGGATTACAGGTGTGAGCCACTGTGCCCAGCCGTAAATAAGATTTTTTTTTTCCCAAGGACCGTTTCAGGATTATATATCAAATTATATGTAATGCCTCTTTAGTCCCCTTTAATCTGGAACAGTCCCTAAATTTATCTTTGTCTTTCATAATTTTGACATTTTAAAAAAGTTATCTAGTCAAAAGTCTCCACCAGGTGCAGTGGTTCATGCCTGTAATCCCAACACTGAGAGGCTGAGGTGGGAAGATTGCTTGAGCCCAGGAGTCTGAGACCAGCCTAGGCAACATGGCAAGACTCCATCTCCACAAAAGAAAATAAAAAATTACCCAGGCATGGTGGCATGTGCCTGTAATCCCAGGTACTTGGGATGAGGCAGAAGGATCGCTTGAGCCTGGGAGGCAGAGGCTGCAGTGAGCCTTGATGGCGCCACTACACTCCACCCTGGGTGACAGAGCAAGACCCTGTCACAACAACAACAACAACAATAAAAGGAAAGTCTCTCAATTGTATTTGTCTGAGTTTCCTCATGATTAAGTTGGAGTCATGCACTTTTGGCAATAATACATTGAAATGATAGTGTCCCTTCCATCAGGAAGGACATGATGTCAGTTTGCACCATTACTAGTGAAGTTAACTTTGATCACCTTGGCTAGGCGCAGTGGCTCACGCCTGTAATCCCAGCACTTTGGGAAGCCTAGGTGGGCAGATCATCTGAGATCAGGTGTGCGAGACCAGCTTGGCCGACACGGTGAAACCTCGTCTCTACTGAAAATACAAAAAAATTAGCCAGGCATGGTGGCTTGCACCTGTAATCCCAGCTGCTTGGGAGGTTGAGGCATGAGAATCACTTGAACCTGGGAGGCGGAGGATGCAGTGAGCCGAGATCGCACCACTGCACTCCAGCCTGGGTGACAGAACAAGACTCCATCTTAAAAAACAACAACAGGCCGGGCGCGGTGGCTCAAGCCTGTAATCCCAGCACTTTGGGAGGCCGAGACGGGCGGATCACGAGGTCAGGAGATCGAGACCATCCTGGCTAACACGGTGAAACCCCGTCTCTACTAAAAAATACAAAAAACTAGCCGGGCGAGGTGGCGGGCGCCTGTAGTCCCAGCTACTCGGGAGGCTGAGGCAGGAGAATGGTCTAAACCCGGGAGGCGGAGCTTGCAGTGAGCTGAGATCCGGCCACTGCACCCCAGCCTGGGCGACAGAGCAAGACTCTGTCTCAAAAAAACAACAACAACAACAACAACAACAACAGGCCGGGCGCAGTGGCTCAAGCCTGTAATCCCAGCACTTTGGGAGGCCGAGACGGGTGGATCACGAGGTCAGGAGATCGAGACCATCCTGGCTAACACGGTGAAACCCCGTCTCTACTAAACAATACAAAAAAAAAAAAAAAACTAGCCAGGTGAGTTGGCGGGCACCTGTAGTCCCAGCTACTAGGGAGGCTGAGGCAGGAGAATGGCGTGAACCCGGGAGGCGGAGCTTGCAGTGAGCTGAGATCCGGCCACTGCACTCCAGCCTGGGCGACAGAGCGAGACTCCATCTCAAAAACAACAACAACAACAACAACAACAACAACAACAACAATCCTGCACTCATATGTTTATCACAGCACTATTTACAACAGCAAAGTTATGGAATCAATCTGAGTGTCCAACAGTGGATGATTGGATCAGGAAAATGTGGTATATACACACAATGGAATACTACTTAGTCATAAAAAATATCAAATCATGTCTTTTGTAGCAACATGGATGGAACTGGAGGCCCTTATCTTAAGTGAAACAACTCAGAAGCAGAAAGTCAAATATTGCATGTTCTCACTTATAAGTGGAAGCTGAATAGTATGTGTACGTGGACATAGAGTGTGAAGGGACAGGCATTTAAGACTTGGAAGGGTAGGGAGCAGAAGGGGGATGGTGATGAGAAATTACCTAATGAGTACAAGGTACATTATTTGGGTGATGGATACTAAAAGTCAAGACTTCACCACTAGGCAATGCATTGTATAACAAAATTGCACTTGTGCCCCTTAAATTTATACAAGAGAAATTAGTTTAGGTGCTGTGCTGGGGGCCAAAAAGGACAAATATAGGTGAGATAGTTGCAGGAAAAGGGCAGAAATCAAAGAAGATTTTCGCAACATTTCGTGACAATGTGAGGCGGGAAGTTAAAGAAAAATAAAATTAAAAAGAAAGAGAAATAAGCTTTCCTGTATTAGGCTGACCTGACCCAGAGGCAGCAACAAGCACAGGCCAGACCGAGGAAAAGTCTTAATAATATTATCTGATGTGCTCTGGAACTCTCCCAGCACTCCCTCAACATAGGGAGAAGAAAAACAAATTTTCTTTTGTTTTGTGGTATGAGTTTATAGATTCTTGTTCTCTGTAACTAGTAACTTCAAGTATCCTGTTTTATCTAATAAGTACAATGAAGGTCATGAGAAGCCGGAGCAGGCCTGAACTACAGCTGCCTGGGCACCATAGTGAAGGTTATGAGATAAATCAGTGCGAGGCTCTTTAGCGCAAAACCTAGATAACAGACATCTGGGTTGCATAGCAATGGTCACGTGCAATCCTCAGTTATGAACCTGTTACAATTTAATTAACTGTCTTTGTCCTGCCCCTGTATCCTTCTTTTACGCCACTGTAAGCTTGCCCACTCCCTTTTGTGAAGTGTGTATAAAAGTCAAGTGCTGTCTTTGTTCTGCGCCCAGTCTTTGGACGTTAAGTCTGCTGGGTCTGATCTCACTCAATAATAAAGATATCCTCCTGTATACACTCCAAGGTCTCTCTCTGGTCCTCCTAATTCCACAACAAATGCATAATTTGTTCCTGCTGTTGCAGCTGAAAATTAAAGAGAAAAGAGAGTGGGAAATTAAGAGATACAAGAAGAATACATTATTGAAAATGAAGAGTTCCTATGGACATTTTGTTTAATACTTATTCTTATTTTTAATATCTATAAGACAAAGATAGCCACAAGAGCAGTATATTGATGTATATACATATATATGTATGTGTCCACACACACACACACACACACACACACACACACACACACACACACACAGTTGGTCCTCCATATCCATGGGTTCTGCATCCACAGATGCAACTGAGTGAGGAACAAAAATATTCAGGAAAAAAATTCTACAAAGTTCCAAAAAGTAAAACTTGAATATGCCATGTGCCAAGTACGATGTTGAATCCACACAAACGAAGTGATGTGTAGGCCTTGTTTAGGTATTATAAGTACTCTAGAGATTATTTAAAGTGTATAGGAGGATGTGCATAGGTCATATACAAACAGTATGTCACTTTATATCACGGACTTGAGCATCTGTGGATTCTGGAACCCATGGGGAGTCCTGAAACCAGCAATCCCCCACAGATACCAAAATACGACTCTGTGTGTGTGTGTGTGTGTGTGTGTGTGTGTGTGTTTACACTGTTCTTTGACCCTGCAGGAAGCTTCCCCAGACCCTGGACCTCGACCTGGATAAGTACTTTCTACTTATCAACTCCCTCCTGTTTTCATTTTCCACCTTAACCAGCCCTGAATCCAAGTTCCATCACTTCATTAACCTCTATTCATCTCCATAGTACCCCATTACCAAAATCCCAACCCTGGGTCCATCCAGCTGCCTTTTCTCCAGATGTAGGGTCTGCCGGGGAAAAACCACACAAAAGTGCCTACTGGTGTCATAGACACCCATGGCCCCCTCATCACCACGCCCCCACACAGCCCAGCAAGCCTTCTGTTTCCCTAGTGAGCACTCCCCTGTTCTCAGCAGTAGCTATTTTAGACCGTCTCCTCCTTCTTCCAACCTTCCATCCAAACACCTCTCTCCCTTCACACTTGTCAGAAGATCCCTTTTCAACAGCACAGCATAAATAGAAACCATCAGTAAGAAAATTCCTCAACTTCCCTCTTCCATATTTTCAGACTTTTCTCTCCATCTCTATTCTATTTTTTCTCTTCTCCTCCTGAAATATAGTAAGTGCTTATTTTTCACTCATTCCCTAATGCAGGGAAAATGGTTGTTTTGCCTCTACTACGCCACTAAAACTGCTCTTCCAACAGCCCCCTGGTTTCTAAACCTGTTGCTATGTTTTTAAGATCTTATCTTACTTGACCAAACAGCAACCTTTGACCCATTCGACCATTCTCTACTTCTGGAAACACTGCTTTGCTATACTGGTCAGGGTTCTCCAGAAAAACAGAACCAACAGGAGAAACAAGGAAGGAAGGCAGGCAGGCAGGCAGGCAGGCAGGCAGGAAGGAAGGAAGGAAGGAAGGAAGGAAGGAAGGAAAGAAGGAAGGAAGGAAGGAAGGAAGGAAGGAAGGAAGGAAGGAAGGAAGGAAAGAAGGAAGGAAGGAAGGAAGGGGAGGAAGGGGAGGAAGGAAGGAAGGGGAGGAAGGAAGGAAGGAAGGAAAGGGAGGAAGGAAGGAAGGGGAGGAAGGAAGGAAAGGGAGGAAGGAAGGAAGGAAGGAAAGAGAGGGAGGAAGGAATGAAGGAGAGGAAGGAAGGAAGGAAGGAAAGGGAGGAAGGAAGGAAGGAAAGGGAGGAAGGAAGGAAGGGGAGGAAGGAAGGAAAGGGAGGAAGGAAGGAAGGAAGGAAAGGGAGGAAGGAAGGAAGGAAAGGGAGGAAGGAAGGAAGGAAAGGGAGGAAGGAAGGAAGGGGAGGAGGGAAGGAAGGAAAGGGAGGAAAGAAGGAAGGGGAGGAAGGAAGGAAGGGGAGGAAGGGAGGAAGGAAAGGGAGGAAGGAAGGAACAGGAGGAAGGAAGGGGAGGAAGGAAGGAAGGGGAGGAAGGAAGGAAAGGGAGGAAGGAAAGAAGGGGAGGAAGGAAAGAAGGAAGGAAGGAAGGAAAGGGAGGAAGGAAAGAAGGGGAGGAAGGAAAGAAGGAAGGAAGGAAGGAAGGAAGGAAGGGATAATGAGGGAAGGAGGGAGGGAGGGAGGAAGGAAGATCCATTATATGGAATGAGCTCACACAATTATGGAGGCTGACAAATCCGAAGATCTTCAGTCAGCAAACTAGAGACCAGGAGAACTGACGGTGTATGTAGATCTAGTCCAAAGACCTGAGGCTTGAGACCCAGACAGAACTGATGTTTCAGTTCAAGTCAAAAGGCAGGAAAAAAAACCGATGTCCCAGCTCAAGGCAGTCCGGCAGGAAGCAATTCTGTCTCACTTTCCAGAGGGCCAGCCATTTGTTCTGCTCAGGCTTTCAGCTGTGGATGGGGCCCATCCACATTAGGGAGGGCAATCTGCTTTATTCGGTATAGATTCAAATATTAGTCCTATCCAGAAATACCCTCACATACCTAGAATAATGTTTGACCAAATGCCTGGACACTCCATGGCCCAATCATGTCTACATAGAAAGTTAATTATCACATTTGCCCTCTTAGCTATATCACCATTTTTATCTCCTACCTCTTGCCTCCTACCCTTTATCGGTTTCTGCAAGCTGCTCCCTTGAATATCTGTTATCCTCAATGTTCTGTCTTGGGTAGTTTTTCCCTTGCCCACTCTCCCTAGGGATTTCACCCTCTCTCAGGACCGCAATGACCATCTATACATTTGTATGACCAGGCCAGCTCTCACCTCTGCACTCTCAACTCTTTTGAGAAGCCACAGAATCCTTATGATTGACACCTTCTCCTCTGCCCAAGGGCAGCAGCTGCTTTATGTCCTGATATGGGCAGTGATTTCATACGTTCACTTATTGGGGCATTTCTTTTTGTCAGTGTCAACCACAAGGGTTACTTGAGTACATTTCACATGTGAATTTTCCCACAACTGTGAGAGGAAGGTCTTGAAGTAACAGCTCTCCTGCCCCAGCACTTATGCTCTCCCAGTTAGTGGATACTTATCTTGACAACCAATTACGTGGATGCTGGAATGGGTGTGGGTGTAATAGCATATGGCACACTTAACAACATGTGACGATTTTCTTTTGGGCGTTGTGAAAGAGTAAATTCTCAAATCTACACAATCTAGGACAGTTTTAATCATTTCCAGCCATGGCTATGAAAGTTGATGTCCAGAAGACTATGAGGAAAAATCTAAATTTGTGCGAATAGCAGAGGGGAGCATACAAGTCAGCATACATAGGGACTCTGTAGACATTCCACGAAATTTTCTTTTTTTTTGAGATGGAGTCTCGTTCTGTCACCCAGGCTGGAGTGCAGTAGCACAATCTCGGCTCACTGCAACCTCCACCTCCTGGGTTCAAGCGATTCTCCTGCCTCAGCCTCCCAAGTAGCTGGCACTACGGGCATGTGCCACCATGCCTGGCTAATTTTTTGTATTTTTAGTAGAGATGGGGCTTCACCATGTTGGCCAGGCTGGTCTCGAACTCCTGACTGTAAGTGATCTGCCTGCCTCAACCTCCCAAAGTGCTGGGATTATAGGCATGGGCCACTGTGCTGGGTGAAATTTTCTTTTTGACATCCCAAAACAGAACTCATGCTTGCTCACCATCTCCAGTGTCTTCCCCAGACATGTTCCTCTCCCTGAGTTACTTCAGTGAACACTATTACTGAGATTGTTGTCCAAGGCAGAAACCCATGGTCATCTTTCCTTCCAGGCTCTCCCGCACCCCCACATTCAATCAATCATAAATCTTGATCTCTCATTGCCTTCATTTCTCACCTATAAGATGTGAGACCCTGTCTCTACTTAAAAAAAAAAAAAAAAAAAGAGTTCCTCATCTAAAGTGCTGGTAACAATGCTCAACCAAAGTTATTGTGCTGCTACTAGCTAACATGATTATTTATCTCCTCAAAGTCTGCAATCCAGTCACACAGAATGCCTTTCACTTCAAGGGGCCAGGCTGTCTCTCACCTCCACACCCTCCCACTTCCTTGCCTGCTCCCCAGCCCTATCCTCTCCCCACCCTTACTCTGCTGACTCCTAGTCATCCTTCAAGTCTTCACTAAGATGCCACATGCTCCCGGAAGCCTTCCATGTGCCTCAGTCTGGGTTAGTTGTCCCCTCTCAGTGCTTTCTTGGCTCCAAGACTATGCCTACAAACACTTGTTACTCTGTGTGTTCTCCACAGGACAAGCTCCAGAAGGTCACATATTGTGCCTGTCTTTTTTCAGGGTTGTAACCCTAGTAGCTAACACAGTGTCTGGCACGTTAGGTATTTGGTAACTATTTGTGCAACGAATGAATGTGAACACTTCTTCCCCAGGGGTTCAGGAGCTAAGTTCTCCTTCGAAGGGACTGGGCAACTCCAGAAGAGCAGGGAAAAGTGAGTAGTCTGGCCGGGCGCGGTGGCTCACGCCTGTAATCCCAGCACTTTGGGGGGTCTAGACGGGCGGATCACGAGGTCAGGAGAACGAGACCATCCTGGCTAACACGGTGAAACCCCGTCCCTACTAAAAATACAAAAAATTAGCCGGGCGTGGTGGCGGGCGCCTGCAGTCCCAGCTACTCGAGAGGCTGAGGCAGGAGAATGACATGAACCCAGGAGGCGGAGCTTGTAGTGAGCTGAGATCGTGCCACTGCACTCCAGCCTGGGCAACAGAGTGAGACTCCATCTCAAAAAAAAAGAAAAGAAGAAAAGAGAGTGAGTAGTCCTACCCTTCATATTCAGGTATGGGAAGAGAAGGTAGGGGAGACTCCTTTCGTCCCTTGAATTTCAGGACCTGACCTGTGGCAGAAGGGTAAGGAGATTTTCCAAATGGGAGGAGGGTAGCCACAGCTGCTCTGTGAGGACTGCACACTTAGAAACAAATTACATGACCAGAGGCATTCACTGGGAAACTGGCCTGCTCTCCAGGTTAACCCTCAAGCCCCATACTATGATCTTTGAGTCAAGGGCAGCTGCCAGCTCCCAGGTCATAGCATGCTTGGGAGGGATTTTCCCAAAAATCAGGAAAGACGCTACCCATGACACCCTGTGCCTTTGCTGGAAGAAGTCAGAGCTGCCTTGCGTGGCGGGAACCTCCTGGGTAGAAACCATGTATCCCAGGGGAGGAAGGGCTAATATCCAGACTCACATGGCTCAGGGTGAAATGTAGTTCACATCATTCAGCACTGTCTCCAGCCCTGGAGAAATGCCCAGTGCCCCAGCCACAATGCCTTTTTTCTTTGTTAAAAGAATTCTTGTAGGAGGTTGGAGGTGGTAGTTCATGCCTGTAATCCCAGCACTATGGGAGCTCAAAGTGGGAGGACTGCTTGAGGTCAGGAGTTCAAGACCAGCCTGGGCAGCATAGCAAGATTCTGTCTCCACAAAATATTTTAAAAATTAGCTGGACATGTTGGCATGTGCATGTAGTCCTAGCTACTTGGGACGCTGAGGTGGGAGGCTCACTTGAGGCCCGGAGTTCAAGACCAGCTTGGGCAACATAGTGAGATCTTGTCTCTACAAAAAATTTTAAAAATTAGCTGGGTGTGGTGGCACATGCCTTTTGTCCTAGCTGTTCAGGAAGCTGAGACAGGAGGATTGCGTGAGCCCAGGAGTTCGAGGCTGCAATAAGCCATGATAGTGCCACTATACTCCAGCCTGGGTCAGAGTGAGACTCTTGTCTCTTAAAGTAAAAAAGCTTGAGGCCGGGCACGGTGGCTCACGCCTGTAATCTCATCACTTTGGGAGGCTGAGGCAGGCGGATCATGAGGTCAGGAGTTCAAGACCAGCCTGGCCAATATTGTGAGACCTCATCTCTACTAAAAATACAAAAATCAGCCAGGTGTGGTGGCATGTGCCTGTAGTCCCAGCTACTCAGGAGGCTGAGGCAGAAGAATTGCTTGAACCCAGGAGGCAAAGGTTGCAGTGAGCTGAGATGGCGCCACTGCACTCCAGCCTGGGTGACAGAGCGAGACTCTGTCTCAAAAAAATAAATAAATAAAATGAAAAAGCTTGTAGAAGGCAGGCTTGAGGAAGTACAATGGAGCACACTGATTGACTGGCTGTGCTGAGGACTGAGGCTACGCTGGTGGCAATGACATCCCTTGCCTCCACTCCTTCCACCAAGTGTCTATCTTATCTACATTGACAGCTATGAGGAAGGAAATGGGGGCTATTTACAGGGGGCGCCATGACATCTACTTTCTCCCTGGCCTCTGGGGTAAGTTCTGGGTTCCAGTGGTTATGGTACTGATGGTCAGCGGCAACTTGCTTGAGAAACGGAGAATTCTAAAGGTGTTGGTGATACCAAAGGTGCCAAAATGTGGCCTCAAGTTTTGGGAAGAGCTGTTCTCCTGCCTCTGTAGTGACACTGCTACCATGCTGGGCAATTCCAGAGCACCAGGAAGGAGAAGCATTCTTAGACTGAATGGTGGCTTTCTCACAAGAACACGAAGACCTGGGGTGAGCAGGCTTCAGGAGTCAACCATGTGGGGAGACGCCAGCAATGCTCTGGTGAATGTTTAACCGCCTATCCAGGGGTGGGGAAAGCTCCAACTTACAGCATTTGCCAATTTCCATGGTGTGACTCCTCCCACCATGGCTGATTTCAAACTACCAACATGACGTCACTGAATGTAGAGTTGGGAACAGATGCACACCATTAGCTGCAGAGCCAGGGCGGCACTGGGAGAGGCCCAGGGAAGACGGGGAGGAATTGAGATTAGGAGAGCACTCTCACAGCCAGGCTGAAACTCACAAAGGCTCATGGTCCTGAAAACTTGTCCAGCCCTATCCACCACTAGGTTAAGTTTGGTGTCAATATTCGCATCAGAAACATTCAGCTGTGCTTACCTTGGCTGAAGTATCTGAGGCTTCCACAGAGCTCTTCTGGGTGCCTGCCTATACAGGACAGTGGTGTGTGGTGCTTCAGGGCCTATTCTCCATGCTAAGAGGCCAAACTTGCCCTGAAACCTGCCACGGATATACCCTTGAAGGCCCCTGGGTAGAGCTGGGTAGAGGCCCAGGAGAGCTTGATCTCTAAGGAGCTGGTCCCTACATCCTGAGGGCCGGTGGGTGGTGGTAAAAGCAGCAGACTGCAAACGTTTGGGGCTACCCAGGTCCTAGAGATGTGAAATGCCAGCTCTGGATCTCAGGGTGGGCCAGCGTAGCCTGCTGGCTTTCCTGCGTGGAGGTTGAGGAATGTGAGGAAACACCCACTATTGCTAGCTCAGTAGGTAGCAGTGCGTAAACCCCTCACAGCATCTGATAAACCTTTGAAACGCTTTTGACACCTTACTAGAACATCAGCTCACAATGGTTGTTTTGTTCATTGCCATACCAAACACCTACAGCAGTACCTAGAGTAAGAAAATGGGCATTTGATAACTATTAATGAATTGAATTTATTGGATACATGCAGAGTATAAATAGCCCCAAATCACAGCAGGTTGAAGTATTCACAGAGCCTGAAGGAAAGTGGACGGCAGAGATAGTGGCTCTGGAAACTGAATGAGGTGGGCATCTGGAACGCAGTACAGCAGCAGCAGGCAGGAGATACTGCTTGGCGACTAAATGAGCTCAGGCAGCCCATCACTGGTACATTGTTTGGGGATGCTGTAGACAAAGGAATGATGGCATTGGAGTATTTATTGAATACCTATCGCAGGCTCAGCCCTTTCCCAGGATTCATATACTTCTCTAAATGGAAGAATCAAGAAAATAGTTCATTATTTCTCCTTAATACAAGGCCCCATCGTCTTCCCAGGAACCCCACACTGCCACGCCTCAACTCCCATTTGTGGGAGAAGCTGAAAAAGCTGACCAGGCAGGAAGTTTTTTTCTCTGAATGAGGCTAAGTAGGGTTCAGAACAAGCCCTTGGCCTATTGTGACCAATGGCAGATCCTGTTCCAATCAGACCCCACATTTATGAACAAGTCTGCGTCTTAGAGCAAGAGACAGATTCCAGGATTCTCCTCATCTTAGATTAGGACCACAATACAAAGTAGACATTCTTTCTCTTAATTTCTATGTCAAATTTAGCTAATCATTGGATTCATCAGAAGCCTAGGGGGTTGAATGTCGAGATAAACATACCTAGAGCAGCCCACGTTTCTGGGTTATCCTTAGATACGATGAGGTGGAGAGATTGCAGCCACGGAGAAAGGCTGTAAAGAGCAAGCAGGCAGTTGGAGAGAGCTACCAATCCCAGACCCTCCAGCAGTTATGGTGACTGCCTGGATGGTCACTCACAGAGGAGGAAAAAGTAGTGAGAGAACTGGAGATAAGGGGGAAATCCAGGTCTTTCTATACAACAGCAGCTTCCAATCAGAGAAAAAGATGATGGGTATCCAGCTATCCAATCCACAAAGCACAAAGTCCCCTGCTTTGGCACAGTCTGATTGTTGGGATGAAGCATGCCTAGAGGTAGAGTGAGCCCTTTCTAGGTTAACACAACCAGATATGGGACACCTGCCATTCACTGCAAAGTGCTTCACATAGCTGGCCGCATTCATCTGCTTAATAAAACCAGATAATGAAACAAACCCCCTTTTCCAGTTCCCCAGAGTACTGCTGTAAAGAATGTGCCTTTAATTAGAGCCAGACTGCACAGCACTGGGGCTCAGCTATACTATAGTTTGATGCTGCAAGGCAGAAAAGTTACCATGTATTTTCTAGGCAAGCAAAATGCAGATGATGTTTAGTATCAGGTATCTCTCCAAGGAAAGAACATTCTGTAGCTGAGACAAATAATTCAAGTTTGTGTTAATTTTTGGTTTGTCTTTTAAACATAGTACATTCAGGTCTTTGTTTGTGATCAGTGCAATAATGACAGATAAAATTATTTAGAGATGAAGAAACCAAAACGAAGATACAAGGAGGTTGTGTAACTTGCCCGAGGCCCACACAGTTACTAACAGCAGGGCCAAGATTCAAATTCTGCTAGTCTGGCTTTTAATGTTGTTGTATTGATTTATTATTCTTTTAGTCTATCTTTAAGAGCTCACTTTCCTAGATATTGTGGAACATTTGAGGGATGTGGTATTCTGAAAGGAGGGGCTGCAAATCACTCTATGTCCAGCAGCTGTGGGATGGAACGGTGGCCAGTCTGTGAGGTCAGTCTGTACATAGTCTTCAGGCTCAAGTCAAGATGATTCTTTGTGCAATGGCTCATGCCTGTAATCTCAGCACTTTAGGAGGCCAAGGTGGTAGGATTGCTTTAGCCCAGAATTTCAAGACCAGCCTAGGCAACATAGTCTCTATTAAAACATAATAAAATAATTTTTAAAAAGATATTTTCTTTTTAAAATATCTTTTCTCTAAAGATGTATGTACAAGGGTGTTAACTGCAGCATTGTTTTAAGAGTAAAAAGGTTTGAACCAACCTAGATTTCTATCAAAAATAAGCCGGAAAAGTAAATGATAGTGCAAATACACAATGAAATAACAGGCAGCTGTAACAAAGAAAGGAAACTACTGACATGGAACTGTTGACAACATATATCTGAAAATAGCAAGGTACAGAATAGTGTACAGTTTACCATTTGTGCAAAACAAGGAAAAAGACCACATGTGTATTTGCTTGTGTGGACAGGGAAGATCTCTGGAAGAATACACAAGGAACTGTAATACCTGTTGCCTCTGAGTGGGAAGTAGTCGCTGTGGGGAAAGGGTGAGAGGCATTTCATTCTATGCCATTTTGTACCTTTTATTTCAAACTATGTGAACATATTGTCTACTCAAAAAGTGTACGTCTGTACTCTCCTAAAAACGAATTACAACATGTAAACTAAAGACAGAACATACAAAAATTGACATATACCCATGCAATCTATAAACAAAACACATGTATGGGAAACAAGAAGTTATTAAATCAAGGTGGTAACAATCTTTTCCTTTTGTTCTCTATTTTTCCAGAATTGTTATGATGTGGTTATAGTAAGTACTTTTAAAGCAATTTTTCCATGTTTAACTTGATTTCCTCCATGATTCTACCAGTATTTCGATCAGTAATCATGGGCAGAAGAATGGAAATGAAGACTAAGGACTCCAGAATCCTCAAATTCACAGTATATTCAACAAAGAAAAAATCCCTGCCATCCTTAAAAAGTTGGCAAGTCAATAGTTTCCAACCTTTTATGAAAATACATGGGGTATAGGCTGGGAGTGGTGGCTCACAGCTGTAATCCCAGCATTTTAGAGGCCGAGGCAGGTGGATCACTTGAGGTCAGGAGTTTGAGACCAGTCTGGCCAACATGGTGAAACCCCATCTCTACTAAAAATACAAAAATTAGCTGTGTTTGGTGGCACTTGCCTGTAATCCCAGCTACTCAGGAGGCTGAGTATTTCAATGTAATCACTTGATCCTGGGAGGCAGAGGTTGCAGTGAGCCAAGATCACACCACTGCACTCCAGCCTGGGAAACAAAGCGAGACTTCATCTCAAAAAAACAAAAAAGAAAATACATGGAGTATAAAGAACTACAAAAGAACAGTTCTTGGCTGAGCATGGTAGCTCCTGCACATAATCCCAGCATCTTGGGAGGCTGAGGCAGGAGGGTTGCTTGAGGTCAGGAGTTTGAGACCAGCATGGTCAACATAGCAAGATTCCATCTCTACAAAAAAAAAAAAAAAAAAAAAAAAAGTGGAAAAAGGAATGGTTCTCTAGATAGGCAGTAAGAAGGCAGAGGGAAACAAATCATTAAATTATGTAATGCAGAGTTTCACAACCCGAGTAGAGGGCTCCTAGTTTCAAATAACCATTCTTTAATTTCTCATTATTTTTTTCTCATTCTCATCACAGGAAACCAAGGAAGCCATAGGTTATCCCTAACCTTCTATCTCCTAAACATCAAAACTAGTTTCCTTTCTGTTTAAAAAGGGGAGGTTGGCCAGGCATAGTGGCTCACGCCTGTAATCCCAGCACTTTGAGAGGCTGAGGCAGACAGATCATTTGATGTCAGGAGTTTGAGACCAGCCTGGCCAACATGGTGAAACCCCTTCTCTACAAAAAATACAAAAATTAGCTGGGTGTGATGGCATATGCCTGTAGTCCCAGTTACACGGAAGGTTGAGGTGGGAGGATGGTTTGAGTCTGGGAGGTGGAGGTTGCAGTGAGCTGAGATTACACCACTGTATTCCAGCTTGGGCAACAGAGTCAGATCTTGTCTCAAAAATAAAAATAAAAATAAAAAATAAAGGAGAGGTAGAGCAAAGAGAGACTTTTAGTTTAAAAGAAAAATAAAGAAAAAAGCACATCAAGTTGTCATAAAATCATTGCCTGTGTGTTTATGACGCAGGATAAAATAGATTTGGAAACATTCAAATGCCAGCTGAAGGAAAGGAGTTCTTCCCACCCCTGAAACAAGGTAAACAGTGACCCACCTCTGTAATAAAAAGGAAACACGACAATCAGGGGGTTAACAGAGCTCGTCTGGTGTGGCCATGATCTGCGGCTTGGCCTCTTAGGCTGACATTCACTTGAAGTCTATCATCTGATATAGTCACTTTCTTGGTTGTAATCTACGAGCTGCCAGTGTTTACTTGTGAGACTGTCTGGGAGCAGGAAGGGAAGGAAGGTAAATACACCAAAGCCCAGCTGAGCAACTGACAGGTTTTACATTTTATTTCCAGGAAATGAGATAGTATTTTCACAAAGAAGAGGTAAGCCATCCTCTCAAAATAGACACCGCCTTCAGAGGCAGCCACGGGGTACACCCAACCTATCCAAAACAATTGTCAACGGAGGTGTTTCTGAGGTATCAAAACAGTAACAACAACAACAAACTAAAAAAACAAAAGAGAACTCAAATAACTCATTCGACATGTAGTGAGGCAGAGTCTATGAAGTACCCTAAAGCAGTTGAGTGCCGGGAATCCTGGTGGTGCTTCAGCCAATGATGGCAGCAGGGCTGGCCACCGTGGAAGGCAAGTGACTGAGGGCTTCCTAACTCAGTCTCTGTCCCACAAGACTTCTCAGTTGACCTTCAGAGCAGCGGAGTCACGGCTAGAGAGAATGCTCCAGACCATCTCAGGCTCCCATTGCCTGGCAGTCTTTCAAAGGCCCTTAGAGCATGGTCTTCAGAACAATCTCTTTGCTTTGGAGAAAAAGAAGAGAAATAAATAAATGAGGAGCTGGCATTTCCCTTCCCTGGACTCCCTGCTTCCAGCCTTGCCACTCTGTCTCTTCCTCACACAGCAGCCATAGCAAACTGAGAAAACAGAAGTCAGATCATGTTACTCTCGCTCAAAGCCTGTTCCTCATTCCTCTCATAGTAACAGTTAAAGTCTAAGTCCTTTCAAAGGCCTACAAGGCCCTACACAATCTGCATCTTGCCCAAGCTTCCTCTCCTCATCTCCTACCCACTCCCCAGCACTCACTCCACTCCCCAGCACTGGCCTCTTTGCTCCCCCTTACCATTCCCTCTTTCCCTACATGGCAGCATGGCCGCCTCCTTCAGAGCTTCCCTCAATAGTTCCTGCTCAGAAGTGCCTTCCTTGATTACCCTATTAAGCATTGCCAAGGCTTTCACCATCACCTCTTCTCCCCTTCTTGCTTGATTTTTCTCCATAGCATGAATCACATCTAACTTAGATTTTCACTTTTTACATCCTCAGCATCTAGAACAGTACCTAGCACAAACCTGGCCCTCAATAAATCTGCTAAAGGATGTTAAAGGAGGGAATGAATTATATACAGGAATAGACAGGGAGAGGCGGGAGTTCTTCCTGTGTCCAAAGAGGAAGGGGACAAGAAAGGCTATTTACTTACTAGCCTCCAGGCTTTTCCAATAGCTTCTGCTTCCTTGATCCCAGAAAGGTGGGGATCCTGGCCTATGCCAAAGGCACAATAAAGTCACCGAGCAAATTTTCCCCTTTCTCTGGGACTGAATTCTGGAATGCTTTGGTAGGGGATTGAAAGGACTACAGAAGTTATTTGTCTCCCACTTCTGGGTAGCCTTTGAGGTGGTGGGCCTTGGGGCTGGGCATGCCTTCAGCCTTGGAGAGAGAGAACCAAGAGGGGTTCCCTCCCTCTTAGCTAATGGTCTCAACTATTAGCTCACAGAAGAATACAGAAGCCACAAGAAAGAAATTATCTCGACGCCCCCAAGCAAACTTCCTTGCCCCAGCTCCCACATGAAACTCTTCCTTCTGTAAAACAAAGAATGTACCCTTCTACTCTTAAAGACTAATTCCTTTCTGAGCTCTGCACTCCCTGTCTTCCCCTGCCTTCCAAAGAATCATACCCTATCCGCTATCTTGGTTTTCCGGCATGCCCTTCTCTACAGGCTCCTTTCAATCAGCAATTGAACATGCTTGAATCACGTCTTTAAAAAACAACAAAAACTCCATTTCACCCTACTTCGTCCTCCAAATACAGCCTTCTTTTGGTGGTGGTCCTCACCATCTTAGTCACAGCCAAATGTTGTGAAGAAGTTGTCTATTCTTTCTGTACTCCCTCATCTCATACTCACTCCCCAATCACTGTAAACTGACTTCTGACTCCACCATCCCCCACGACTTATACTAGATAAAGTCACTGATATCCCACATGCCTGCACACTCAATGGGCAATTTTTCATCCTTATCTTGTTTAATGTCTCGGCAGCATTTCATATATGGACTTCTCACTTTATAACTCTTCATAAACACGTATTTACTGAAGAGCTACCATGTGCCAAACACTCTTCAATGCCCTGAGAATACTACAAGGAGTAAGATAAAATTCCTGCCCTCAAGGAGTTTAGAAATCTAGAGGCAAGAGTACATTAACAAATATTATTTCAATCTGGTAAATGCTTTCAAAGAAATAATAGGGCAATGTCTAGAATGTAATGACGGGGGTCTACCATAGACAACAGTGTGGCCAGGAAGGCTCAAAGGACACCATGTAATGTCTTTTTTTTTTTTTTTTAAAGAGATGGGGTCTGGCTCTTTTGCCCAGGCTGGAGTACAATGGCACAGTCGCAGCTTACTGGAGACTTAAACTCCTGGGTTCAAGGGATGCTCCAGCCTCAGCCTCCTGAGTAGGCAGGACCACAGGCATGTGCCACCATGCCTAATTTTTTTTTTTTTTGAGATGGGGGGTCTCACTGTGTTGCCCAGGCTGGTCTTGAACTCCTGGCATCAAGTGATCCTCTCACCTCCGTCTCCCAAGTAGCTGTGAGGACAGCCGTGTACCAGCTCTAGTGTCATTTGTTGCCTGCCCCACATACCTATTTTTCCATCTCTCTCTTTTTGACCATTCATCAGACTGTCCTGTAGGCCCCTCTTCTACTACTCATCCCCTAATGTTGGTGTTTCTCATGGCTAAGAACTTGCCTTTTGGCTCTTAATACCACAGAGAGGGTAACAGTGGTTCATCCACTTCCATGGCTCATGAACCCCAAACCTAGGAACTCAACTTGGCCTGTCCTTCAGGCTCCAGATCCACACATTCATATACCCACTGAACAGCTCCACTGATGTCCTCAGGTGCCTTAAACTTTTCAGTTGAGAACTAAATTTGTCTGCCCCAACTGTTCCTATTTTAGTAAATGCATCATCATCAACTCAGGTGCCCCTAATAGAAAGAAACCTGGACATGATCTGAGCTCCCCTGTACTCCCCACAGCACATCAGTCCCACAGACCTGTGAATTCTTTTTTTTTTTTTTTTTTTTTTTTGAGACGGAGTCTCGCTCTGTCGCGTAGGCTGGAGTGCAGTGGCCGGATCTCAGCTCACTGCAAGCTCCGCCTCCCGGGTTCACGCCATTCTCCTGCCTTAGCCTCCCAAGTAGCTGGGACTACAGGCGCCCGTCACCTCGCCCGGCTAGTTTTTTGTATTTTTTAGTAGAGAAAGGGTTTCACTGTGTTAGCCAGGATGGTCTCGATCTCCTGACCTCGTGATCTGCCCATCTTGGCCTCCCAAAGTGCTGGGATTACAGGCTTGAGCCACCGCGCCCGGCCGAGACCTATGGATTCTACCTCCTTAACTACCTCTTGAATCTATCCACTCTGGCCATCCCTGCTGCTACTTCTCTAGCCTAGCCACCATCATCGCTGGCCATGATTACTGCCTTTATTCTTGTTTCTGTCTCTTCACTACAGCCAGACTAACCTATCCAGAAAAACACAAACATCAACAGTCAGATCTCCACTTCTGATAGTTTCCCCCTGCCCCTAGACTAACTCTGCAACATGTCTGTAACACCCTTCATGACCCAGTCCTGCCTACTTTTCCAGGCTGAATGCTCAATATTCTCTCCAGCACTCTGTACTTCTCTCAGCCCCTAAAAACCCCTTGCTTTTGCTTCTTGTCCTTCCACCTAAAAGATACACTCCATGTCCTTCACTGACTCAGGGAAGACTTTCCTTGACTCAGCACCCTTTATTTCTCATATTGTAGGATTTTACTATAAGGAGCCTAGGGCCTGCACTTAGAGCAAAAGTTCCATGAGGGGAGAGGTTGCACATGCCCTCTTTGCTTTTATCCCCAAGCACTTAGCATTTAGTAGGAGCTAAGAAAAAGGAAAGACCCATGACTGGGCATGGTGGCTCATGCCTATAACCCCAGCACTGTGGGAAGCTGAGGGCTGATTCAATGAGCACAGGAGTTCGAGACCAGCCCAGGCGACATAGTGAAACCCCATCTCTACAGAAAATACAAAAAATTAGCCAGGCATGGTGGTGCACACCTGTAGTCCCAGCTACTAGGGAGGCTGAGGTAGGAGGATGCTTGAGCCCAGGAGGTGGAGGTTTGCAGTAAGTAAGCTGAGATCATGCCACTGCACTCAGCCTGGGCGACAGGAAAAAAAAGGAAAGACCCAGAAGAAAGGAAGCAAGGAAGAGATTTTCTTTGGGGTTGGTTCTGGTTCAAGTTTAACAAGACAAGGGTAAAAGCAGTCCAAACTCTCCAGGGTACAGAAAGTAATTGAAGTAGAAGCCCTAGCCAGGAAAAGGAGCATGTCTGGTTATATCAAGAACCATAGCAGTAGGCAGTTGGACAGAATATATATCCAGCTGATGAGGTATAATCAGACACTCTCTATGATTAGTTCATAGAATATCAACTTATTTGAGCTTGCTCTAAAAATACTCAGTGTTCATCTAGGGTTAACCAAGAAACTCAAAGAAAAGTTGCTTTGGTTAATGATGCTACTCTATATTTGCACAGGTAGTCTCCTACAATAGACATTCCTGGAAGTAGGTATGAAAAATCATAAAATTACATGTTAGGAGGGAAGGAGGATCCATTTTTTAGAGGGCCAAAAATAACTGTATTATCACTAAAAATCAAAAAAGGGCAGGAGAAAATTTTACTGTGGGAAATAGCAATGAACAATCTGAAGTGTCTCCTGCTAAACACCAGAGATGGCCAGAACTGCTCATGTTCCATCTCCAGGCCCTTTTCCCAGCCCTAGGCTGGTGGGCTGACAGCTGGGCTGCAGCCTCCAGCAGCAATGGGATCCCACCATGGCCAGCAAGCACTGATTTTCACTTTCAGTACAACATGGTGCAGGGCTCACTGGAGTCACTGACTCTCCTGCACTGGACTCTTCAGGGTGTATTTAAAGCTGTCATAGCCCAGCAGTCAAAGTCAGCCCTGGATCTCTCAACCAGGGCATGCATGGTTCCGTCAAACTCAATCTTCCATACATTTAGGGTGCACTGAAAGATGATTAATAGCATCTAGGAAGGCCACTCTCCTAAACTGTGAAAACTTTTCTGGGTGCCTGCAAGACGGTAGTAGCTTTTGGTGAAAGGGAGAAGACACTCTACCACAGAGCACGAAGTCAGAGAACAGCCTTCTGACCTCCAGATGGAAGGACCATTTGGAAATCACAAGCATTACAGAGACAATAAGGAAGTCAAGGTTCTAGGACTTCCTAGGTTGCTACTCCATAAGGTCCAATTAATCCCACAGCAGACCTCTACTAAGTTTCATTAGGTGAATAGTTCCTATGATGCCCTTGTCATTTCAAACTGTGTATTCTGAGGTGTCAATAAGAGTGATAGGGGGAAAAAAAAATTAGACCAGGCGCAGTGGCTCACACCTGTAATCCTGGCACTTTGGGAGGCTGAGGCAGGTGGATTGCTCAAGCTCAGGAGTTCGAGATCAGCCTGGGCAACATGGTGAAACCCTATCTCTACAAAAAATACAAAAAATTAGCTGGGTGTGGTGGCACACACCTGTGGTCCCAGCTACTTGGGAGGCTGAGGTAAGAGGATTACCTGAGCCCGAAGGCCAAGGCTACAGTGAGCTGTGATCACGCCACTGCACGCCAGCCTTTTTCAAGAAAAACAAAACAAAACAAAAGGATGACAGGCCGGGCGCGGTGGCTCAAGCCTGTAATCCCAGCACTTTGGGAGGCCGAGACGGGCGGATCACGAGGTCAGGAGATCGAGACCATCCTGGCTAACATGGTGAAACCCCGTCTCTACTAAAAAATACAAAAAAAACTAGCCGGGTGAGGTGGCGGGCGCCTGTAGTCCCAGCAACTCGGGAGGCTGAGGCAGGAGAATGGCGTAAACCCGGGAGGCGGAGCTTGCAGTGAGCTGAGATCCGGCCACTGTACTCCAGCCTGGGAGACAGAGCGAAACTCCGCCTCAAAAAAAAAAAAAAAAAAAAAGGATGACAAAGGAAAGAAATTCAACAGAGGAAAAACCACACCTTGATGACAAGGAAGGATACCAGGACACAAAAGAAGAAGAGAAGGAAAAAAAAGGGGGGATGAATAGGGAAGTGGTGAGAGAGAAATTAAAAAGCTTCTAGTAACAAGTCTGATAATGTTCCATCCCATTACAATTTTGCAAAGCATACTTTTTCTTTTTTTTTTTTTTTTTTTTTTTTTTTTTGAGACGAAGTCTCGCTCTGTTGCCCAGGCTGGAGTGCAGTAGCGTGATTTTGGCTCACTGCAACCTCCGCCTCCCAGGTTCAAGCAATTCTCCTGACTCAGCCTCCTGAGTAGCTGGGATTACAGGTGTGGACCACCACGCCCAGCTAATTTTTGTATTTTTAGTAGAGATGGGGTTCACCATATTAGTCAGGCTGGTCTCAAACTCCTGACCTTGTGATCTGGCTCCCCTCAGCCTCCCAAAGTGCTGGGATTACAGCCGTGAGCCACAGTGCCCAGCCTGCATACATTGTTTAAAGTAAAAAAATCTTAAGAGCCAGACGTGGTGGCTCACGCCTGTAATCCCAGCACTTTGAGAGGCAGAGGTGGGCGGATCACCTGAGGTCAGGAGTTCGAGACCAGCCTGACTAACATGGAGAAGCCCTATCTCTACTAAAAATACAAAATTAGCCAGGCGTGGTGGCGCATGTTTGTAATCCCAGCTACTTGAGAGGCTAAGGCAGAAGAACCGTTTGAACCCGGAAGCCGGAGGTTGTGGTGAGCTGAGATCGCGCCATTGCACTCCAGCCTGGGCAATAAGAGCGAAACTCCATCTTAAAAAAAAAAAAAAAAATCTTAAGAATACAGTGTTATATACTATTTGAGTACAAGCATGTGGACACTTCTGCCTCATCCTGACCTTGCCACGATCCATTTTCTCTTAGACAAACACTGTCTTATACAAGGCAGGCAGAAATGCTGACTTCATGCAAATGACCCTGATTCTCCAGGGACAGAACTGAGTAGGTTACAACTACCTGCTAACAAGTACTCTCTCTGGAAGAGAGAGGATTACTGCTGCCACTCCCTCAAAAATCCCTTTAAAAGGCTGTCTTTCAGCAAAGGAGGATGGGCAATATCAGGGAAAGCCTTACAGGTGGGCTGACAGATACTCTTCAGAGCCTGGGTTTTGCCAGTTTCTCCTGTCCTATGTTGGGACCACCCCCTACTTAGCCTACAGGAAGCTTTCAAGAGATACAGACACCCCCAACCTCTGGAGGGGACTTTGTGTCACAGATTTACACAATAGTTCACAAACGACTCTCCCCACCTCAGCACATGTGAAGGCCATGGCACACTCTCACTAGTAGCCGCAATTCACTATTATAGTAGCCAGGGGCCAGGCGCAGTGGCTCACGCCTGTAATCCTAGCACTTTGAGAGGATGAGCAAGGCACATCACCTGAGGTCAGGAGTTGGAGACCAGCCTGACCAACATAGTAAAACCCCGTCTCTACCAAAAATGCAAAAATTAGCTGACTATGGTGGTGTGCACCTGTAATCCCAGCTACCCAGGAGGCTGAGGGAGGAGAATCACTTAAACCCGGAAGGGGAAGGTTGCAGTAAGCCAAAATCGTGCCATTAAACTTCAGCCTTTCAGCCTGGGCAACAAGGCAAGACTCCATCTCAAAAAAAAAAAAAAAAAAAGTAGCAAGGCAGCTAAGGAATGTAGTTTGAAAAAGCCCCTTGGTTGAAAATCACTGTTCTAAAGGACCAAGGAGATTTTATTTCTACATCGCTTGTTATTTTCTGAGTACAACCCAAAGAAACTGCTAGGAAAAGCAAAACATAAGAGTTTTAACACTCTCGTCAACCAACTAACATTGAATGAGAACGAAAGAAACGGGAGGGGAGCAGCTGACATAAGACTGCTCTCTCACCTCACCAGCTCCAGAGGGAGATCATCTATAGGGGATTTCAAAAAAACTTTTCCATTCAGAAAAAGTCTCATGTCAATATCCCAGAGAGCCACAGTGACTCATGATACAGGACAGTCTGTTATCTGTCCTAGCTCCAGAGCATCCACCTCCAACTCAGGATCCAGCATCCTAACATTCCCATCCTCTTCCTCTCCTCTGGTCTCACACAAGAGATCAATGGCTAATCAGTCATGAGACTCTACTCCTCCCACTGACATATGAAACTTCAATAACCAGCCCAGGAGGCCTAGAAGTGAGGCTGCTCTTGGTGAAATCAGAATACAGGCATGTCTGCATGGGCAACCCCCTGCTGCCACAGGCAGGCAGGTCTCCTCTGAATTGAGAAGAGCAATTCCTGCTCCAGGGCCTGCAGTGTTAGGACTCTGACAATTATAAGCTTGCCAATCCTAGTTCCCAGATCCTAAATTTGGTCCTTTTTAAAAATTCCCATGCAACAGGGATTAAACCAGCTTTCAATTGGCCCTGGAATATGGAAGGAAGGTTGGTATTTAAACCGAGAATTTTCTCTAAACCCAGTGAAGCTGTTGATAGCTCTGGCATGTCTTTCCCCAAATCAAGTCTCAGAAAACCTGTCTGTCTCTAGAGAAAACTTCAAAGCTGCATTCGGTGTGATAACTACAGAAACCAAGATGGGTGCCAGAACTGCTCCCAGCCAATGCATTTAACAGGGAAGCTGACTCATTTTACTGTGTAGCCCCCTAGTGTTACCAAAAAAGTGAGAGACACCCTCTTTAGCCTTTGGAGAGAAAAACGGTATCTGTTATTACTCTGCAGAATTAACTCTGTGTAATAGGAGTCAGACGTAAACTTAGGACACAGGGCCCAAGGCCCTTCTTTCCTTTTTTTTTTTTTTTTGAGATAGAATCTTGCTCTGTCATCCAGGCTGGAGTGCAGTGGTGCAACCTCGGCTCACTGCAACCTCTGCCTCCCAGGTTCAAACGATTCTCTTGCCTCAGCCTCCCACATAGCTTCGACTACTGGTGTGTGCCACCACACCCAGCTACTTTTTGTATTTTTAGTGGAGATGGGCTTCCACCATGTTGACCAGGCTGGTCTCGAACTCCTGACCTCATGATTCACCCACCTTGGCCGCCCAAAGTGCTGGGATTAGAGGTGTGAGCCACCGTGCCCAGCCTTTTCTTTCCCTGATGTTTTGTGAAGCCATTTACCATGCTTAGATTGCAGAGAAGGAACTCAGGTGGTAGACTGGGCGAAGAAAGCCCATGGATGTCCCTAGGTCTGCCTCCAACCCCATCCCCCGATTCAGCAGACTTCAGTTCAAAGGCCACAACCTGATCTTGGCCAGATCCGGGTTCCCAGATCACTGCTCCTCTCAAAAAGGGAAAGAGGGAAGAAAAAACATTCGCAAAGCCTCCATAGATACTTTCTAAGCCTTGGCATCATGTGAATATTATGTCTCGTATGGGCCACACTGGGAACTGGGGCAGGGCAGGTCACTGCTTCTCATGCCTCTGTGTTTTGCTTGTGCTACTGTCTCCGCTTAGAAAGCTAACTGCCTAGGGAACCTTTAAGGCTCATTCAAATGTCATTTCCTTGATGAAGCTTTCTCCCATACCTGCACCTCCCCAGGCCAAATCAGATGTGTCCCCTCCTTTGAAGTTTCATAGCACCCCGATAAGGAACTCATCACACTATCTATTTGCCTTTCTATCTCCTCAGCCAGACTGTTCATGCTGTAAGGGATGAGATAATGTCTTATTTATCTTTTTCTCTTGAGGCCTAGTGTAGTATTCCTATAAATGCTTATGGAGTGATGGGAGGTGAAAAGGAAGAACAATGGGATTCTGCCAGAATCAAGTAGCTCTTGGAGGTGAAATTCTGTGGGGGCTTACATTTAGGCACAAAACCCAGTAGCATACAGCTGTTAGTAAAGTGGTAAAACTTCAGTTCCAAAGAGCCAACTTTCAAAGGCCGCTCTGCCCTCCCACAGGTCAGAATGTATTCCTTGGGCATAACAGGCACAGACACATGTCCTGCTCCGCCTCTGTGACAAGCCTGCGGCCTCCATTCTGGCTGACCAACCGAGGGCCAGTTTCAAACCACAGCTGCTTGCAAGTCAGCATCAGATTCCTGGCCCTACTATCCTATTTATAACTCACTGTATACTCAAGGTTTTTTCAACACCTGGACAGCAACGGAAGTGTCTTGACAACAGCACCATCTAGTGATTGGTACAGCAAAACGTCTGACTGTGTGTGTTTTTTAAAATCACATCTTTATTTTACCCCCACAACCAAGGCACACATGCTTAGCCTCCCACTTCCCTGCTGCTCAAATAACAGTTGAGGTTAATTCTATCTCAACTCTTCCTCTCACAGACTCTCTTTAACTCCTTTTACTCCTCCCCATTTATTCCACCTCTTCCCTAGTTCAAGAATTGTTTATCTAACTCTTTCCAAAAAAATTTGTTGAAGTTTGGAAGTAAATAAGTCCTTTCTTGAGGGGTAGGGATTCTCACACCCACTCACCTTTTCGTTCCCTAATGAGAACAATTCGTCGTTCTTTCACTTCTGAGCTCAGATTATTTACCATCTTATTAATGCAATTGTCCAGAACCAAAGAGTACGTTTTGGACTCAATGTCCTTCCGACAAATGGGGCATTCTATCTTCCGCTTCATCCATTCATTGATACAGTAGGAGCAGAAACTGTGGGCACAGTTCAAGGTGACAGCCTACAACAGGAATGTGAACACACATATCAGAACTTTCATGCTTACTTTCTCAGGATGCTTCTGATCTCAAAGTTAGGTCAGGAGTGAATTTCAAAGGCCAAATGGAAAATCAACCACAATCCCATCTTGAGGGCTTACAAAGAGTATCAGAATCATTCTTGGGGTTGGGCCAGGCGTGATGGCTCATGCCTATAATCCTGGCACTCTGCAAGGCCGAGGTGGGTGGGTCACCTGAGGTCAGGAGTTCGAGACCAGCCTGGACAACATGGTAAAACCTCGTCTCTACTAAAAATATGAAAATTAGCCAGTCATGGTGGTACACACCTCTAATCCCAGCTACTCGGGTGGCTGAGGCACGAGAATTTCTTGAACCCAGGAGGTGGAGGTTGCAGTGAGACAAAAATCACGCCACTGCAGTCTGGCCTGAGTGACAGAGGGAGACTCTGTCTTTTTAAAAAAAAAAAAAAAATCGTTCTTAGGGTTGGGAAATTTTAAGCTTTATGTTAGACAATTCTTTTATTTTCTCAAAGTTAAGGGATTTGTCTGTTTCAGTCCACCAACTCAGACCACGCTCCCAGTGTGGGTTGGCTACCTTGCAAACAAAATGTTACTGGATATGAGTAGGACTAATAAGTGTGTGAATGCTTACACCTGTAATCCTAGCACTTGGGGAGCTGAAGAAGGTGGACTGCTTGAGCCAGGAATTCAAGACCAGCCTGAGACATGGTGAAATCCCATCTCTACCAAAAAAAAAAAAAAATAGCCGGGCATGGTGGCACAGTCTGTAGCCCCAGCTACTCAGGAGGCTGGGGTGGGAGGATCACTTCAGCCCGGGAGCTAGAAACTGCAGTGAGCCATGACGGCGTCATTGCACTCTAGCGTGGGCGACAGAGTGAGACACTGCCTGGAAAAAACTAACAAACAAACAAAAACAAACAATAAATATTATTAGTTTCTGCCAATCTGACGCTTTTGTAAAACAAATTTTTCAAAAAGAAAAACAAATTTATGTCTTGCTAATTAACATATGAAAGAGAACACATACTAAATTTTAAGTATAGAGAATTATATGATATCATCTCTAAAACTGAAAAAGTAAAATAATAGAGAAGGCAACTAAAAATGCTGGGCAAAAAAAAAGAAACTAAAAAGTAAAAATATAATGGGTTTATTGACAATGCCTGAATATCTAAGTAAATGTGCCAATGAAGAGAGAAAGCAAAAGGAAGCCTGTATTTGTGGGGCTCCTCTGAGTAATCCCTCTGGTCAATTTCTGCCAGAGCCCTTTTCACTCTGGAGAATACAAACCTTTCTCTTTGTTACTTTTGTTTATGTACATCTCCTAAGATACAAGGCTCTTGTATCTTATGCTCAAAAGTGCTCATTCCTGCTCTTAGGATAACAGTGCAAAATAACACTGATATTACGT
Organism: Macaca thibetana thibetana; assembly: GCF_024542745.1. NCBI lineage: Eukaryota > Metazoa > Chordata > Mammalia > Primates > Cercopithecidae > Macaca > Macaca thibetana. The sequence goes on along the minus strand of NC_065581.1, from coordinate 38,215,515 downwards.
ATTTTTTAAATGCCAAGTTGAGCACAGAAGCTAGGAAACATTGTGTTTATTACATAAGACAAGCTTTCATAAACAGTACTGAAAACCTATGTGATAAAAATGAAACATCTGAGGCTTACTGTATCCCAGCACTTTGGGAGGCTGAGGTGGGCAGATCACCTGAGGTCAGAGTTCGAGACCAGCCTGGCCAACATGATGAAATCCCATCTCTACAAAAAATATAAAAAAATTAGCCGGGCATGGTGGTGGGTGCCTGTAGTCCCAGCTGCTCGGGAGGCTGAGGCAGGATCACTTGAATCCAGGAGGTGGAGGTTGCAGTGAGCCAAGATCACACCACTGCAACCCAGCCTGGGTGACACAGCGAGACTCTGTCTCAAAAATAAACAAATAAATTAAATAAAACATATTTCTGAGACTGATTTTAAGAGGTAACCAGTAAAGTAGATAAGAAGGTATTCTGTAAACAAAACACAGGTCAAGTTGTTTACATCTTATATGTCTCTGCGGATGCTCCAGGTTGGCTAACTCATCATTTATTTCAACCCGTTTCTTGTCTTCCTCTTCTAGAGTCCATAAGCCTTGTCAAAACAACACAGAGCTTCTCCAAAGTAGAGAATCAGATGACTAGAAATTATGGGGGAAGTTACGATCTGAAGTCTAAGTGGACCCACAGCAAAAGAAAAAGGTCTGCCTAGGAGAGATTTTTCAAGAGGCTAACAGACCCAACCTCCCTAAAGATCACCTGAGTAAAGAAAGCTGTGCATATATGTGCTTTCCCTTTTTTTTTTTTTTTTGAGACGGAGTCTCACTCTGTCACCCAGGCTGGAGTGCAGTGGTATGATATCACTTCACTGCAACCTCCGCCCCCTGGGTTCAAGCAATTCTCCTGCCTCAGCCTCCTGAGTAGCTGGGATTACAGGTACACATCACCATGCCCAGCTAATTTTTCTATTATTAATAGAGATGGGGTTTTGCCATGTTGACCAGGCTGATCTTGAACTCTTGACCTCAGGTGATCCGCCCACCTTGGCCTCCCAAAGTGCTCGGATTATAGGCATGAGCCATTGCAACTGGCCTACATTTTTTTTTTCTTTTTTTTTTTCTTTTTTGAGACGGAGTCTCGCTCTGTCGCCCAGGCTGGAGTGCAGAGGCGCGATCTCGGCTCACTGCAAGCTCCACCTCCCAGGTTCATGCCATTCTCCTGCCTCAGCCTTCTTTTTCTTCTGCCTTGCTCTGTTGCCCAGACTGGAGTACAATGGTGTGATCTCGGCTCACTGTAGGCTCCGCCTCCCAAATTGAAGTGATTCTCCTGCCTCAGCCTCCCAACTAGCTGGGACTACATGCACACACCACCACCCCTGGGATTTTTGTATTTTTAGTAGAGATGGGGTTTCACCATGTTGGCCAGTCTGGTCTCGAACTCCTTACCTCAAGTGATCCTCCTGCACTCGGCCTCCCAAAATGCTGGGATTACAGGTGTGAGCCACTGCGCCTGGCCTTCTTTTTAAAGGAGTCTGAAAAGCACTGTCATTTAGTAACTTGAGTTTAACACTTGTGGTCTAAGGTGAACTGGTCATAAATGGCAGAATTTGTTAAATAAATAAATAAGCCAGTGCAAAAATATGATAGGCTAACAAATGTTAGAGGTTTCAAGTTTCCATAAGGAGCCTCAGAGTCCCTGAAATATACTCAACTTGGGCCCTGAATTCCCAAAGTGACCACATTTTAATGGCGTTTACCCCCTCGTTTAAAAGGCTGCACTATAAGCATATTCTCAGCATTGGGCCCATTCAGAGTAAAGAAAGAATAGCTTTTACTGAGCAGCTTTATTCTGATACTTCAAAAATCTAATTTGGCCCTGTTTTCCCCTCAACAACAAAGAGATAAAGGCTTCACTGCAGCTAAAAATGTTAATCATACCAAATAAACATTTAAGAACAGATGAAATGCCAAAAAAGGACAGTGAAGGGAAAGAAGATTATAAAAACAAATGAGAAATGGTCATCTCTAGGGGTCACTTTGAAATCAAATAGTTATAAGTTCCTGGAAGAAAATCTCTTCAGAATGTTCCCCTATAGTAGAAGCAGCCTGTACAGCCCAGGCTCCATTCAGGGTTGGGAGAATAAGAAGGGGTCAGCCAGGTGTGGTGACTCACACCTGTAATCCCAGCACTTTGGGAGGCCGAGGTGGGCAGATCACCTGAGGTCAGGAATTCGAGACCAGCCTGGCCAACATGGCAAAACCCCATGTCTACTAAAAATACTAAAATTTAGCCAGGCGTGGTGGCATGTGCCTGTAATCCCAGCTACTCAGGAGGCTGAGGCACAAGAACTGCTTGAGCCCGGGAAGTGGGGGTTGCAGTGAGCCAAGATCGCAGCACTGCACTCCAGCCTGGGTGACAGAGTAAGACTCTCTCAAAAAAAAAAAAAAAAAAAAAAAAAAAAAGAAGGGGTGAGCAACTTCATTACCTCAATGAAGTATTCTGAACAAATAATACATTGGAGCTCATTCTCTAGCACATCATTCATGTGGCTGAGAACTTCTTCCTTCTGTGCTTGTACCTTCTCCTTCTCTTCCTGCAAGACACACAATCCTACCTGTCATTCAGATAACCAACAAAAACGCAAAAGGGGACAGGGAGCAGGGTTAATTATTTAGAAGAGGATTCAGTCTTAATGAATGATTCATTCTGGTATAGCAACATTAAGAACACTTTCCCTAAGGGTTATTGTTAATAATTGTTTTCTAATGCAGAGCACTAACCTTCTTTCTTTCCTCTCCCTACTTGCTATGGTGTGAATGTTTGTGCTTCCTCCCAAATTCCCATGTTGACACTTATTTTCAAATGTGATGGTATTAAGAGGTGGGGCCTTTGGGAGGTGACTAGGTCATGAGGGCTCCATGCTCATAAATCGGGTTAGTGGCCTTTATAAAAGGGGCCCAAGGAGAGCTCGTGTGCCCCTTCTACCATGTAGGGACACAGCAAGACTCTATCTATGAAACAGAAGATAGCCCTCACCAGACACCAAATATGCCAGTATCTTGATCTTGGATTTCCCAACCTCCAGTACTGTGAGAAATAAATTTCTGTTGTTTGTAAGCTATGCAGTTTATGGGTCTTTTTTGTAGTAGCCTGAATGGACTAAAACACCACTTTTTCAGTATTTGCATTGCAGTTTCTGTCTCCTTCCCCAAAATTAGTCAAATGAGAAAAATGCAGGTGGTATACTAACCACACCAACCACCCAAGACCAGATGGGACATTAAGTAGTTTATAGCAAGCCGTAGTTCAGACGTTACATAAGATCATCCCAAATAATGAAAAACTCACTGGACAAGAAAAGAGGCATGAATAGTCCAGAGAGGCAGGAAACTTGAATTAGTTATAAAGTTAAAGTGTTCTTTGCAGCTGCCTTTTCTATAAAGTAAGGCACACCTCTGGAGGCAGAAGGCTGGAGAAAGGCCTCTTGAATTACCTTCAGGCTCCATGCTCTATGATACCTGCCACTTCCCACGCCTGCAGAGGCCTGCAGTACCATCTCCCCGGCTTTCCCCAAGAGGTCAGACTGCGGGTGAACACGCTTTTTAAGGAGGATCCTAGGTATGCTCTCTTGAAGCAGACATTTATTTTAGCACTTCACCCCCAAAACAGAAAGCATTAAGAGCCCCTGAGGGGGACAGGATAGGCCATTTGAGGTATATTTGAGTGGCCGGCTCATTTTTCATCTTTTTGTTTTCTTTTCCACTCAAAGCAGACTGGCAGACTGCTCAGGGCAGTGAAGAAAGTCTGGACCCCCTTAACTATAGTCAAATTCCCTGAGAACTTATGAATCACTGGGTTTAAAAAGATGTGGTAGTTTCTTGGAGGTTGAAGAGGAAGGTATTATGTGATTTAAACAGGAAATCAAACCAACTAAAGTCCCTCCTTCAGCTCTAGGTCTGTACATGGAGGGGGTGGGATGAGAGATGCAGTCAGACTCAGGTATTAATGTCAGGTCAGAGGTTGCAAATTGGTGGCCTGTGGACTGGATCCACCCTGCAGACTTGTTTAATTTGGCCTTCACATTAAAGAAAACACACACAAAAAGCTGAAGTTGTTGCCAATATTTAAAATTTGGGATATTTCACTTAAACATTTGGACTTTCATCTGCTGTGGAAAAATCAGAAGATCTGACAACACTGGGCCTGCACTTCTGGACGGCAACAATTGGCTGAGCAGAGAAGAGTTGCCTCCTGGGATGGGGGTGTGGGCAAATACCCCATCCAATGAACCATAGCCCACACAGCTCCCTACTGTGTTCTCACATTCAGGCCACTTCACTCACTTAGATTACCAGTCTGGCCCTGGTGGGCATTTAAGTTTATAACCCCTAATTCAAGAGTTCTCCTGATTTGACATAGGAAGGAATTGCATTAAGTAATTCACTTCACTTTATGTAATTCAAATTACATAGTTCAGGAGGAACTATTTCTTGACTACAATATTCCTCAGTCTGTATCAGTGACACACCCTGAAGGAGTACCCACCATAGACAAAGGACTAGAATGCAGGATGCAAGTGCCTTATTCCTAGCATTTTGCTTCTGAACAAGGGAAGGAAATAGATGTTGTCTGACAGGCAGAATCTTCTATAGACCTCTATAATCTTATAGATTATTTCCCCAGAGGCAAGGAGCAGCCATGATTTCTCTCTTCATTCTCCATAGCAACCCTTACACTGTTGAAAATGCTGAGTTGCATGCACTAACCAAATTCTAAACTTCCATCTTCTTTCCAGTACCTTGGTCTGCTCTAATTCTTTGTTCTTGGCTTGAATGATTGCTTCAAAGTCCTTCTTGCTGCGATTTAGCTCTTCCATTAGAGCCCAATGCTGCAAAAACATAGCAGATACATACTCAGGATGAACTACAATGCATCCTTCCTTTTAGCCACAAACATGCCTGTTCTCTTCCTCTAGTTAGTGACTTTGGTTCAGGGATCGATAAAATGGCAATTTCAAAATAATACCTTTATTCCATTGGGCTATGTTACCCACCTGCTGCTTTTTTCAGGGGAGAGGGCAGTTAGGGAAGGAGGCCACCGAATGTACTGGGGCCTCTAAAACTAACCCATCATTGGTGGACATCCATGTCAACTGAAGAGCTTTCATGCGTCCCAGAGTCTGCTTCTATAGGTTTGGCTTGGAGCCCAGAAATGTGCTTTTTTTTTTTTTTTAAGCCACCCAAGTGATTCTGGGAACAGTATTTAAGAACTAGTAAGTAATTACAAGCTATTCAGAACTGGAAGCTGCTTTTATGAAATAATCAGGAGGAAATGGGAATCAGCAGAATTAAATAGTCATTTTTATTGAAATAAAAAAGATCTTTAACCTATTTATTCTACAAATCACACACTACATGCTCATAAGATAATGCTGCCTGAACCCTGCCAGTGTCTTCTGGAAGAAGGCACACCCAGGAACTAACAGCTCATTCACTGTGGCTAAATGCCTATGCTGAATGTCAAGAGGTTCCACATACATGAAACATAATTTATGAGCACTCCCATGCTTAAGTATAGCTTATACTTTAGAATCTCACCTCAAATTCTTTTAAAAAAGAAGCTGGAGTAAAGGTAAGTATTTTTGAAAAGATATTATTCAAGAACCAAATTTTAAAATGTGTGATCTCATGACAAAAAAAAAAAAAGCAGTTATATCAGAAGGCCTGGGTCTTCAACTTGACTCACTAATTCGAGATGTGCATTTTAACCTTCTCATCTATAAAATGGGAAAATACGGCCGGGCGTGGTGGCTCATAATACCTGTAATCCCAGCACTTTGGGAGGCTATGCTGAGTGGATCACTTGAGCTCAGGAGTTTGAGACCAGCCTGGGCAACATTGTGAAACCCCATCTCTACCAAAAACACAAAAAATTTGTCGGGAATGCTGGCACGTGCCTATGGTTCCAGTTACTCAGGAGGCTGCAGTGGGAGGATCACTTGAGCCCAGGAGGTGGAGACTGTAGTGAGCTGAGATTGCACTGCTGCACTCCAGCCTGGGTGACAGAACAAGACACTGTCTCAAAATAAAAATAAAAATAAAAGGAAATGGGAAAATAGGTGCTCCCTCCTACCTCAGTGTTAAGAAAATAAAATAATAGGTATGAAAAGCAGTCAGAGAAGTTTTTTGAGCTGTATATAAATGCATCTTTTTATTTTCTTTTCCACTCAAAGCAAAGACTGGCAGACTGCTTAGGGCAGTGAAGAAGGTCTGGACCCATTTCTAACTATAGTCAAATTCCCTGAGAACTTATGAATCACTGGGTTTAAAAAGATGTGGTCGTTTTTTGGAGACTGGAGAGGAAGGTATTATGTGATTTAAATAGAAAATCAGTTATAAAACACCATTATAAAAGCAGTTTTTTAATAAACTATAAAGAACAGCTTTCAAAAGGATCAGCATGGTGGAACAAAAAACCGCCACTGCATGAGTGGCATGTCCCCCAGGTATGATGGTATAGAACCATGACCTAAAAATATCACTTTTTTTTTTTTTTTTGAGATGGAGTCTTGTTGCCCAGGCTGGAGTGCAATGGCACCATCTCGGCTCACTACAACCTCCACCTCCTGGGTTCAAGCGATTCTCCTGCCTTAGCCTCCTGAGTAGCTGGGATTACAGACATGCATCACCACGCCCGGCTAATTTTGTTTTTTTTGTTTTTTTTTTTTTTTTTTGAGGCGGAGTCTGGCTCTCTTGCCTAGGCTGGAGTGCAGTGGCCGGATCTCAGCTCACTGCAAGCTCCGCCTCCTGGGTTCACGCCATTCTCCTGCCTCAGCCTCCCGAGTACCTGGGACTACAGGCGCCCGCCACCTCGCCCAGCTAGTTTTTTGTATTTTTTAGTAGAGACGGGGTTTCACTGTGTTAGCCAGGATGGTCTCGATCTCCTGACCTCGTGATCCGCCCGTCTCGGCCTCCCAAAGTGCTGGGATTACAGGCTTGAGCCACCGCGCCCAGCCAATTTTGTATTTTTAGTAGAGACAGGGTTTCTCCATGTTGGTCAGGCTGGTCTTGAACTCCCTACCTCTGGTGATCCACCCGCCTTGGCCTCCCAAAGTGCTAGGATTACAGGCTTGAGCCACCGCGCCTGGTCGAAAAGTATCACATTTTAAGCTAATAAATGTATGGCCAAGTATCCCACGCAAAATGATAGTGTGCTTTCCTGTCTCAGGAGAGGGTACAGGGTACTCAGTGATCCCTCAGGGATTTCCAACTAGCATAACCACATTCTTTTTCCATTTCAAAACAATGTCTGAATATTAACTTAATAATGCTCCAAATGGGAAACATGCCTACTCTCCCACCCTAGAAAATAAACAAGCTCAAAAAATAAAATTCTAAAAAGATTGAATTAATTTTCATCTAATTCTTTCCAACGCTGTTTGTGAAACCCTCAAGGAGATCAAGGTAGGCACCCTGTCGTGCTTACAATACAATATGACTGTTAGCACTGTAAGGTTGGGAAGTAGGTTTACGATAAAAGGATAAATTCCCCTGAACAAATTCCTATGCGATTTGCTCACTCTCTCCAATGAGATCTGAACCATCCTGACTAAATGGAATTACTAATCATAATACATAAAAGGTAGAAGACAAAGTAGGTTTTAAAGATGCAAAGGAGCACACACAAAAAATAATCAAATAAGAGTAGTTAGGTTAAATTAAATAAATTACAGGTAATCTTTTAGGAGAATTTTAGTCCTGTTGAGCTTTACTTTTTCAATAAATTGATATGTTTTGTTGATTGTTAAACTGCACATTCTCAACCTGGCCTAAAATGCTTAACTGGAACATTCTTGAATTGTTTCTGGTTGGCTACAGCTCAGGGACATTGTGGTAACAGAGGCCTTCACGGGCCTGGTGGCCAAGTCATATCTCACATTTTCCCTCTGCTGCCCTCACCTTTCTGGAAGTGGAGCCACTTCCCCAGAGAGCCTCTTAACTGCTAATGCTCCATTCCATCTTCACCAGAGCAACTTCAGATCAGATGAAAATCTAAGTTTTCATGCTGAGGTCTGGCATGTTTGTAAGGCTCCAAATCTCTGATCTGATGGTGTGAGCAGCTGCAACCTGCTCTGTTTACAGACTGGAGATACCAGAGGTATGCACTAAGCAGCAGAGGCAGTCAATGGTCATGTGATGCCTGGTTGCTCCCCACTCCACAGCCCACTATAATCTTAGTACTATGGCAAAGTTACCTCCTGCAGAGCCTGGGCCAGCTGTTGCTTTAGGTCCTCTTCTCCTTGTGCTATCTCCAAACCCTGCAAAGCCAAAACAAAATGGAAGGTTTCTCTGCAGGGAAAAGAAAAAAGGAACACAATCCAGCAACAAGCAGAGCAGACCAGCTAGTGTGAGCATCTGGAAACAACAGGGGTGAGGGAGCAGGTGGAAAATCTCCTGTTTTACTTCAAGCTGTTGGCAGTAAAGAATTTGAGCAGAGTTATCTGCTCAAATACTGCACACTTCAGGACTGTAAGCTTTAAGACACCAATTGGATTGTTCTGGAAATACTATGGCCTAACAGTCCAAGCCTCCTTCACGGACTAACGCCATGATACCCAAAAGGATGTAAACTGAGAACTTCTGAGCCCCCAAATAACTATAAACTCAGATGTAATACCCAATGCTGGCACTCACGATATCTAGCATGCTTCTTTTCCCTCTACTCTGGCCACCTTGTCTCTCATTCTGAGTCTTGACCACTTCAGTTTATATACTGCTCTTCCTCTCTCCTTGCCTGAGCTTGTATTTCCTCATCGGCCCCCTCCAATGTGGAAGCTTTCCAGGTTATCATTAACCTATTTTATCCAGCACCTTCCAAAAGAACTTCTGGGCCCTTCTGTCCTTAAGAATTACCTACCCATCTAATATGCCAACTGAAAATTGTTCTCTAATTTACTATATTGATTGAAAACTATTCTCTGATTATATCATGTGTATGATACATCTTGCCTCTTCAACAAGATAAATTCCTTAATGGTAAAAACCATTTGTTAAGCATCTTTATAACTGCCAGAATTCCCTAGTACCAGGGAATTTGAGTACTTTAAAAAAAAAAAAAAAAAAAAGGTGTGAAGCAGCAAGGGTTTAATGAGCCTCTAAACAAATAGTGGGGGGGGAGGGGTAGGATAAATCCCTAGGGCTTGGTGGGCAGAGGGAGATGCAGCTGATAAACAAGGGACTAGATACACTTTACTATGAGCAATATGTACACGACCTACTCATACCCAGAGAAATTATCCAAACTGATCCTTTTGCCTTTAACATTTTGGTTCAAAAAAAAGATTTTGCAGCTATACCTTGAGGCATGTCCAGAGCAGCCACAAATATTAATCACCAGTAACTTGTTCGTGAACATATTAGCCTTTACAGAGAGTTCTGTCCTAGTGAAGGTGTGATATACTAAACACGTAGACATAAACCACCCTCTACTAATTTCAAGAACTAGTCTAGGCTGGATAAGGGAAGCAAAAAGGTACATGTAAGGAAGCAGTATATACTCTCAAAAGACCTATTTAATCCATGGCTTTTGCTAATACTACCAGTTCAAGGGGATGGCAGAGATTAGAATGAAATTTATAAATTGCTCAGAAATAAGCCAACACTACCTCTGGTTGTTCCTTACCCTGACCAACCCAAACAAAAAAGTTTATTCACTTTAGTTGTGACTGGTCTGTGTGAGTTCTAAGTCAACAATAGGGAATTCTTGACATTCAATATTATCTGAGCAACTGGTTGGGAGTAAAATGTGTGGTTCCTGCCAGATAGGAAATGACATTTTGAGCAAGGACAGGATTTGCTCTAGCCTAAAGCTTTGTGCAAGAGTTTGTCATTGAAGCAAATGACTCAGGGATGGAAACACGTTTGGTCTTACCTTTACAAAACTAAGATAGTCATTATTTTACCTTCCTACTATAAGCACTGTGGAAGGTGGTTTATCATTCAACCCAACAATGCAGTCATGGTGCATCTGTCCCATCACATGCTGGCTGCTCAAAACAGAAACAAAAACATTTTCTGCCTTTTTAGCCTCTCACCTCCTGGGTTAGCTACAGAGTTAACTAACCTTTATAGCTAACAAACTGTCAGGTACAAGGGCAGAGGAACCAGCTGACCTGTACCTGCCCTGGGACTAAGTGATTTGGCCTTGGCCACAGAGCAAAGATACGTAAGTCTTGAAGACAACTAATGATTTAATTGGACTATACTGTGGTTTTGCGGCATCTTGACCTTCACCTAACTTCCCCCTGAATTCATGTTGGTTCTGAGTTGCCTCAGCTTTGCATCCTGAGATGAGTTATGTCCTGGCTGGCTCTGCTGGTCACTTTACCCTATCTTGGCACCCCATCTCTGGCTCTTGATCTCATCAGCATGCTGAAGCCTTAACCCTCTACTCAGTTCCCTTCCCTGATCTCAAAAGTTTACTGTTCCCATTCCATTTCTTGTCTTTGGTGCTCAGAATTTGGTACCTGGCCCAGAAACTGAGAACTCTGGCCAGAGGCTCATGAAGTGCCCGCCCCACTCCTGAAGACCACTCTTGCCCTTCCCTTCTGTGTGGTACCTGAAGATGCTGTTCCTCTTCCTGGAAAGTCTTCTCTAGTTGCTCCACTCTTGCCTGCTGCTGCGCCTGCTCTGCACACAGCTGGGACTGTAAGTCCTGCAGTTCCTGCTCCATTCGCACAATTTTCTTTGAGTTCCCCTTTTGGGTCTGCTTTTTCACATTCATAACGGCTTCATGTTTTTCTTGCATCTGTATTTTCAGCCTCAGAATCCTGGACATGGTCACCTTAAACATCTGTAAGCTTCTCTGAGATGCTGAAGAGTTTGAGGCTTTCTGCTCATGATGAACCTCTGTGACTATGGGGAAGCCAGGGTAAATGGGAGCCCCTGTGGTCTTCTTACTTGGCTCAAGGGCAGTCAACTTAGGATCCAAATTTTCAGAGGGTGTACTGGCCACTTCACCTTTCCCCTGTGATTTCACTGACTGACTAGATTCACAAGACACTTTATTTATTTTGGATTTCAAATTTGAGGGGCCTTCAGCTCCAGGACCTCCTAATTGATCCAAACTGAATTTCCTTTTAGTTCTCAATTCCTTATTTTTTTCTATCATCTGGTCATTCTTTGGGGAAAGACAAGGATATATTGTCTCCCAGTCTTCTTCAGTAACTTCATATTCATACTCTGCATTCTCCTTATTTTCCAGAGGCACTCCAAGTTGGATGTAGTCTCCCTGATGAATGGAATAGACCCTTAAAGGTTCCAGACGTGCTCTGTTCAGCCAAACACCATTTAGACTCTGGGGAAAGTGAAAGACAGAAGAAATAAGCTTCGTGATTTTCGTCTTCTTAATGGAATCTCTCTCCTGCTGCTGTAAAACCTTCTGCCTTGGCCGGGCGCGGTGGCTCACGCCTGTAATCCCAGCACTTTGGGAGGCCGAGGCGGGCGGATCACAAGGTCAGGAGATCGAGACCACGGTGAAACCCCGTCTCTACTAAAAATACAAAAAATTAGCCGGGCGCCGTTGTGGGCGCCTGTAGTCCCAGCTACTCGGGAGGCTGAGGCAGGAGAATGGCGTGAACCCGGGAGGCGGAGCTTGCAGTGAGCCGAGATCGCGCCACTGCACTCCAGCCTGGGTGACAGAGCGAGACTCCGTCTCAAAAAAAAAAAAAAAAAAAAAAAACCTTCTGCCTTTTCAGAAGGAAAACTCTTGATAACAAATAGAAAAGAAAGGTTCATAAACTACCATCCCTAGAAACAGCATTCGTTAAGCAGTGCTTTGGCTTTTTACCTATATTTCACATTCATGCGTCCACAGAGAACTGCCATATTAACAGGCAGGAATCACCTTATTATTGGTGGATAATTTACTCAAACACATGGAATAGCATTAAAGGAAACTGAAATTGGCTAGCTCCTATTGACCTAAACTGGAGCAACGTCCCAAAACTAGAAAAAATATTATTAGTGAAGAAAGCAGTAGTTAAGGATGAGGTCCATGAAGTAGGTTCAAATGCTATCTCTGGATGTGGTTGCTTAACACACTGGTAAACAAGCACGCACACATAAATAAAAAAAAAAAGAGAGTACTAAATCCGGTACTGGGGTCAAATGGCAGATAGGATCTGAGCCAATTAATACCAACAGGGATATATGGGCAATACAGGATAATGGTTAAGAGCTGGAGCTCTGGACTCAGATGCGGGTTCATAGTCCGCATGGCATTTAACAATTCACTTAACCTCTCCATGCCTGTTTTGTCTGCAGAATAGGGATAGTACAGTACCTACCTCATACTGTTTCCGTGAGGAATGAATAAGATAATGCATGTGAATCACTTAGCACAATGACTCACATAGAATAAATGCTTAATAAATATTTACTGTCTGGGAGTGGTGGCTTACATCTGTAATCTCAGCACTTTGAGAGGCCGAGGTGTGTGGATTACTTGAGGCCAGGAGTTCAAGACCACCCTGGCCAACACAGTGAAACCCCCTCTCTACTAAAAATACAAAAATTAGCCAGGTGTGGTGGTGGGTGCCTGTAATCCTAGCTACTTGGGAGGCCAAGGCATTAGAATTGCTAGAACCCAGGAGGCGGAGGTTGCTGTGAGCCGAGATTGTGTCACTGCACTCCAGTCTGGGTGACAGAGCGAGACTCTGTCTCCAAAATAAATAAAATAAAATAAACTTTTATGGTTTTAAAGAAGTCATAGTATCGAGGTTAAGAGCACAGATCCTGGAGTGAGACTGCCTGGGTTTGTAATGTGGCTCTATCACTTAGCAGCTGGGTGATTTTGGCCGGGTTTCTTGACCTCTTTATGGTCCAGTTACTGCATCAATAAAATGGAGGAAAATAAGTCTCCCCTTATGGTGTCTGTGCGGATTTAATGAGAAAACATATGGCAATTATTTAGACAGTGCCTGGGCATCGTGTTACATAAGTGTTCACTACTATTACTATGCCTTGGTTCAACTGATTCATCAACAATCATTTCAATTCTATGCTCAATGTCATGCAAGGTAAATATATTGAGTGAAAAGACATGAAAACTTTCAGCAGCTGACTGTGGAAAAGACAACACAAGGGCACAAATAAGTAAATGTGGGATTAAATGGCATAGCCTATAAATGCAAAGGAATATCATGTGCAGCTGGGAGAGCTAAGGGATGCTAAATGGAGATGACAGGTCCTAAAATAGACTTGAAACAAAGGCAAGATTCAGAGTTGAAATATACTGGCGAGCATTTTAACCCATATCAAGGACTTAAGTTCAGGGGATAGGCCAGAGATGATGCTCACTTCTGAATTGGGACCAAGATTTATGTTTACACTGGCAACTATAGCTACCTACTTTCAGCTAGAAAAAATCCCCAGTCAACACAAATATGAGGGACAGGGGGCTTGACCACAAGGCACAGAGGGTAAAGGGCAAGTAGAGATCAGAGCTCAGCTCTGGTTTGGCATTAGGCTCTTGTTTCCAGTTTTATCTTCTATTACTTGGTTTACACAGAAAGAAAAGACTGGCATAGATACATACAGAAAGATTAGTCTTAACCCACTGGGCATCGGGTCTAACCTGGTTCATCTAGGAAACCTCCTCACACCCTTTCTATACAGCCTGAGAAACTGGGGAGTGATAAGTTTTACTGAATTTTGAAACAACATATGAGAAATAACAAATGAGAGGGATGGAGCCAGAACAATCTACTGAGAACAATTTTAGAGCAGGACAGTCAATTTTAGATTATATGCAGGAAAAAGGTATCAGAAAAAGTAATAAGACACAGAAGGCCACCTAATGCCAAAGTACAGAAATTTAAGGAAAGTCTCCAAAGCTAAGATAAGGTAAAATAAATAAATAAGATTACAGAGGCAGCCCACAGCTAAAGAGAATAAGAATCCCTCAGAAGCTGGGGCAAATTTTCACAATATGTTGCAGCCCTCCATTAGATCTTCTACATTAACCCATTGCCTTCAGAGCCCTTTTAAAAGCTGGAAAGTAAACTCAAAATTCTTCCATCACGTTTTGTCCTTGAATCCTTGTATATTTACCCATTCATCACTTCTTGGTGACATCTAGTGGTATAATTTAAACCAAAGCCCTGAGTCAGCTCTGTTCATGTAAGGAGACTAGAAAAGGACAAACATCCCATGGCTGTACAAGAACAATCAAGTACTGCTAGAGATGATCTCAAATACAATGGTTTAAATAATCATGCTCTGTTCAAGGCTTTCTTGATGTTGGTTTTCATAACTACCCACTTGAACAATGCTAGCAGCAGAAAACGATACCCGGGTCTGCCTGATGTCTCTTAGCCACCAGTGGGAAAAAGGTGGAATAATGCACATCCGCTTAGACAGGAATTACTTCACTAGATGCTCAATCTCTGCCCAGCTGCTTTTAAACAGTTTATTGAGGAAAGTGGAAACTCAAAACCAAAAGGCAATGTTTTCTTGGAGTGCTTTAGATAATTTATGTAGCTCAGTGGTTCTCAACCCTGGCTATACAGTAAAACCACCCGGGAAGGTTTAAAACAAAGAGCAGTGCCTGGGTTTCACCCTCAGAGTGAGTTAACTGGTCTGAGATAGGAACTAAGTATCAGTATTTTAAAAGTTACATTTATATACCAACACATACAGTTGTGTAACTATATCAAGATACAGTGCCCCTTGGTAGTCAACCTTTCCCACATTCCCAGGCAACTACTTATCTGTTCTCTTCCCTTTCCCAGAATGTAATACAAATGGAATCTTATTATCTACACTTTCGAGTCTTGCTTCTTTCACTTAGTGTAATGCCTCTGAGATTCATCTACCCTGCAGCATTATCAGCAGTTATATTTTATTGCTGAGTAATATTGAAGGTAGTATGGGTGGAGCACAGTTTATCCATTCCCTAGTTGTTTTTTTCCAGTTTTTGATGAATATTAATAAAGCCACTACAGGCAGGGCGTGGTGGCTCACGCCTGTAATCCTAGCACTTTGGGAAGCTGAGGCGGGTGGATCACCTAAGGTCAGGAGTTCAAGACCAGCCTGGTCAACATGGCGAAACCCCAACTCTACTAAAAATACAAAAATTAGCTGGGCGTGGTGCTGCACACCTGTAATCCAGCTACTCGGGAGGCTGAGGCAGGAGAATCGCTTGAACCCAGGAGGTGGAGGTTTTGGGGAGCCGAGATCGCGCCATTGCACTCCAGCCTGAGCGAAAAGAGCGAAACTCCATCTCAAAAAAATAAGTTAAAAAAAGAAAGCCACTAGAAACATTCACATACAAGTTTCTGTGAGAACATAAGCTTTCATTAATCTTGGGTAAATACCTAGAAATAGGATCATTGGACAAGTATATATTTGACTCTTAGAAACCACCAGTTTTTCAAAGTGGAGGTACCATTTTATATTCACACTTGAACGTTGAGGAGTTCCAGTTATTCTGCATGCTTGCCAGCACTTGATATCAAGTCTTATTTCAGCAATTGTATTATGTATCCTCAATATATTTTTTAAACTCTTTACTAAAGTAGAACATGCAAACATAAAAGTGCACGAACCGTAAATGTACCAACTAGATGAACAGTCACAAAATGAACATCATAGCGTAACTACCACGAGGTCAAAAACAAAACAAACCCCACATTATCAGCATCCCAGAAACCCTGTGTGCCTCCTAGTCAGTAGCCACCCTGGCAATAAGGTGACTACTATCTAGATTTAATAGCACATGTTAATTTTGCCTGGTTTTATACATTGTATAAATGGCATCATATAATATGTGTTCTTTTGTGTCTGTCTTCTTTCACTCAATATTATGTGAGATTTATCCATGTTATTAGATATAGTAGTTCATTCATATACACTATAGTATAGTGTTTCAATATAAGATTATTCCACAATTTATCCATTCTACTGTTGATGGACATTTGGGCTGTTTCCCTGGGAGTGAAAATACTGTGTCAAAAGCTATATGTATGCTCAACTTTAATGAATAATGCCAAATAATTTCCCAAAGTAGCTGTACCAATTTACACTCCCAACAGAAGGGTAAGAGCATTCTATCATTCCATATCCTTACCAATACCTGGCATCACTGGTCTTCAATTTTAGCCACTCTGGTGAATGTGTAGAGGTATTCCATTATGGTTTTAATTTAAATTCCCCAAATTATTAATGAGGTTGAACAACTTTTCATTGGATACAACCTTTTGTGAAGCGCTTGTCTCTTGCTCATTTTTAAATAGGGCATATCTGTCTTTTTCTTATTGGAGTTCTGCATATAACTCAGGATAAGCCCTTCATTGACTATAATATGTAGCAAACATCTTCCTCTGAGTGTGCCTTTTACTCTCTTAATGGTGTCTTCTGACGAATGAACGTTTTTATTGAACGATCATCAGTATTTTTAAAAAGTACCCCAGGTGAGAGCAAAAACTGGAAATGGAGTTGATAACCACTGCTCTAGTTGCTGAGGACCAGAAGCTGGACTGTCCCAAGCAGCAAAGATTGTTCACGTAAGAGTACACTCACCAGAGACTTCAAAGGCCAGATTCTGCAGAAGAACAATAGTAGGAACCACCAGGCAGCAGGTGAAAAGCAACAGGAGAGGAGGGTAAGAATGGGAAAGGCTCAAGTAAGACGTGACCGAACCTCTAAGGCATTTCATACTGTGACTTTATTTTTTTATTTTTTTATTTTTTTGAGACGGAGTCTCACGCTGTTGCCCAGGCTGGAGTGCAGTGGCGCGATCTCGGCTCACTGCAAGCTCCGCCTCCTGGGTTCACGCCATTCTCCTACCTCAGCCTCCTGAGTAGCTGGGACTACAGGCGCCCGCCACCGCGCCCGGCTAATTTTTTGTATTTTTAGTAGAGACGGGGTTTCACTGTGGTCTCGATCTCCTGACCTTGTGATCCGCCCACCTCGGCCTCCCAAAGTGCTGGGATTACAGGCTTGAGCCACCGCGCCCGGCCATACTGTGACTTTAAAACAACCAATTTTCTGAAAGAGCTGGATACCAATACAAAGATGGCCATCTGAAGAGCTTATGAACTGACCAAAACCTACACAACTAGAACCATCCTCATACTGTGTGCAGAGTTAGCTGTCCTCCAAGGGTTTTTTTCCTATATTTTAAGCCAATTTTAAACCAAAATAACATTTCTTGCAATTTTTGTATCCATACTTAAGCTCTCACTTTCTGGCCATTCCAGCAGATAAGAGAATGCAGCTCTGAGTTTTAACTTATTAGAAACACCTATCTCTTGAAAGAGACTTGGCAAATGACTTCAAACACAACCACAGCAATAATATCCTACAGCTGAAATTCAGGTCCCTTATCAGCAGAAGAGGGCTGCCATGGCATCATGCCAGGAGGAAGCCAGAAAGGGGGCAACTGTAATCAAAAGAAAAGTGCAGAGGGGAGGGGGGATTTACTTGTAAGAATTGTTCCATCAAAACACCCCAGTCCTAGCTTCTCTTAAAAATCAGTTATCTCACAATCACAGCTAAAAAGTTTAAACAGGTTGTTAAGAAACCTATCTTTCCTTTCTATTGCCTGACTGAGACCTCAGAAGAATCACATGATAACAGCAACCCTAGAAGGAAGGGTACAAAGCAAACATTGGAGAGCGAGCCCGGAGCACAGTCATGATCTGATCTTGCACAGGCTGCCTCTGTATCCCTGTGGTTGACATTTAAATAACACTAAAGTTGATCAGCTGTTGGCTTCCCAACCTATGAAAATCTGCGAATCCCATAAGTGGATCACATCTACACTGCACATAATTAAGAAAAGCAGCAGCAGAAAACTCACCTCTATAATACTGTAATCCCAACTCTCATACAGCCTACGCTGATGAGGAAAACATCTTTTCCTAAGCTGTTTTGATATACACTATGACAGAGGCTTTAAAACCTTGCAGCTATATTTTAAATATGCATAATTAATTGTTTGATTTCATAAAGCCAGTATAGCAAATTGCTTACGTACTTTACTGGTATTTGCACAGGGCATAGCAGAGAAACTTAAGTCCTGGCTCATTATAGAGAAGGCCTTGGGCAAGGCAGTTTATCTCTCTGGGCCTCAGATTCATCTGTCTACATAAGGGGTTAAAGTAGATAATGCCAGTGCCAATTTTTACCCTGCTCATAGTGCACTGCTGAAAGTGCTGAACCTATTTACTTAGCATTTGTGTATTGTCTCCTTCAATACAGTGCCAACTCAACTTAATTCTAGAGCAGGAAGATACTTTACAACAGCTTAAATCTAGCAGTTTTATGCATGCAAAATGAGGCTGCTGGGCAGACCTGTGGGATATCCTCCCTTCTAATGGTACTGTTAAAATCCTAACTGGGGCAGTGAAGCAATATGAAATGGTACTTAAAGACATGTTATACTTCCTAAACATGAACTGTTTATGTTAGAATTTCTCTCACCTCATAGTCTGTATTTTCATCATATATCCTGGGTGCTTGTATATCTGCACTTTAGGTATTTTCTTTTCTTTTTTTTTTTTTTAGATAGAGTCTCGCTCTGTCGCCCAGGCTGGAGTGCAGTGGCCGGATCTCAGCTCACTGCAAGCTCCGCCTCCCGGGTTTACGCCATTCTCCTGCCTCAGCCTCCCAAGTAGCTGGGACTACAGGCGCCCGCCACCTCGCCCGGCTAGTTTTTTGCATTTTTTTTTAGTAGAGATGGGGTTTCACCGTGTTAGCCAGGATAGTCTCGATCTTCTGACCTCGTGATCCGCCCGTCTCGGCCTCCCAAAGTGCTGGGATTACAGGCTTGAGCCACCGCACCTGGCCTTTCTTTTCTTTTTGATAGAGACAGGGCTTCACCATGTCAAACACACTGGAGTGCAGTGGCTACTCCCAGGTGCAATCCCATTGTTGATCAGCACAGCAGTTTTGACCTGCCCTCCTTCCAACCTGGGTCAGTTCACCTTCCTTAGACAAACAGGTGGTCCCCTGCTCCCAGGAGGACACCACATTGATGCCGAACTTAATGCAGACACCAGAACGGCGTAGCACACTATAACCCAGAACTCATGGGCTCAAACAATCCTCTTGCCTCGGCTTCCCCAGTAACCGGGACTACAGGCATGCACCACCACGCCCAGCACATGAGGTACTTTCTAATTGCTGGGCTTTATATACTATTGCACCTCCCTCAACACATTTACCACTAAACTAGTGGTTTTCAAATGTGTCTAAAGGAGGAAAACCCATTATTCAAAGGAAATCTTCAGAACACCAACATTTAAAACATGTTTTAAAAGCCAGGGGAGGTTGCTCAGATTGAAAGGAATGAGGAAGGCAAGGAGCTAAGTGCAGTCAGATCAGTTTCTCCCTCCTCCCCCTGTTCACTGAGCCATAAGTGTACTCCAGAAGCGTCAGCGGATTCTGCAGATTCCCAGGGTCTCTGGGAGCTTCACCTCAAACAGGCTGATTTGCCCAGTAACTTAGTCTAGTTTCTGGAATAGGACCTACTACCCCAATTCAGGTATTCTCTTCAAGGTAACAAACTTCAACCCAAATCAAGAGAAATTGTTTTAGCATAATCTAATCTCTGGCAGCATATGGAAGTGGCTGCGCCTCTGGAAAAGGCAACTGGATGGCTAGGAAAGAAGAAGTTATACTTTTGAATTTTATACCATGAATTACCTATGCAAAAAAAAAAAAAGTAATTTAAAAACAAATAAAAGTCATTAGGATTCTGTGAATTCCTGTACCTTGTTGTCCATAATTGTCCACTGGCCCTCAGGATTCTGCTTCAAAACACAGTGGTTTCGAGAAATCATCAGGGGGCAGATTTTTGATACCAATTGGTATGTGACACCAAATCCTCGTCCTACAGTCACCTGGGAAGACAACAACAATGTAAGAAATACAATCAGTCATTGTGCTGAAAAGGGAGGTCCTTTACAAATCTCGTCAACCAGCAGCATATGCAGGTCCTGACTTATGAAACCAGACACCTGTGGAACCAAAGCAGTGCATCAGCTATCTCCCCTTCAGCTGCCATGAGAACCACCAAATAGAAAAAGGCAAACAGTTGTGACAAGAAGAGAAAGCTGAAAAAGAGTTATCCATGTATCTCAGGGTTGGCAAGATCTTGAAAGGTCATCTGGTTCAGTGACCATGAGATGGAGGAATTCTTTCTACACATCCCATCAACTCATAAATACTGCCAGTAACTTTATGTAAGGCAGGCCCTCCAATTTTTTTTTTTTTTTTTTTTGAGACGGAGTCTCACGCTGTTGCCCAGGCTGGAGTGCAGTGGCGTGATCTCGGCTCACTGCAAGCTCCGCCTCCCGGGTTCCCGCCATTCTCCTGCCTCAGCCTCCTGAGTAGCTGGGACTACAGGCGCCCGCCACCGTGCCTGGCTAATTTTTTTGTATTTTTAGTAGAGACGGGGTTTCACTGTGGTCTCGATCTCCTGACCTTGTGATCCGCCCGCCTCGGCCTCCCAAAGTGCTGGGATTACAGGCTTGAGCCACCGCGCCCGGCCCCAATTTTTAAAATGTCTCTGACTTGGCATCTTTCTCCCTGTAAATTCCATCCATTGGCACTGGCTTTGCCCTGGCACCATCAGGAAATCTCCAATCCCCTTTCAATGTCACAGCTATAAAGTGAACCCTGAGTTTTCTTTTCCTGGCTCTGTATTCCCAGTTACTGCAACTTAACTCCCAGGGGATGGGCTTGAGTCTCTTTGCCATTCTAATGAGTCTGTGAAAGGACTGCTGGTTTATCTTTATTCTTGGAAGGCATATTAAGAAAAATAAACTTAATTTCTATTACACAGTCAAACACAAGTGTTACTTTCCCAGTTCTAGAAATTATCACTGGAGCATATAAATTGCATTAGCTTTCACAGCAGATCTAGTACACTGCTAGTGTATCCTCAAACTTAGGAATGATTAAATTTCTTGGTCTCCCCCTCCTCCAAGAACTGCTATGCTAAGTCATGTCTCTTCCGTTCTATACTTGATTGGATGGAAAACCTTGGATTCAAGCGCAGGACCTTAGATTGATTCCTACTAAATTTCATCTTGCTAGTTCAGCCTATCAAACCAACTTGTCAAGACCTTTCTGAATTTTTAATCTGCCATCAGATGAGACATACTTAATATCCCTTCCACCAAATTTATATGATATGATGCCTTCTATACCTTCTTTCAAGACACAGAATGGGATGCAGTCAAAGACAAAGTTTTCAGGAAAGCCTAGTAAACACTAATCCACACAGCCTGGATATACCTTTGGCCAGTTGTAATTTAACCAAAAGTCTTTGCATTGGAGTACATATTCTCTGTCTTATCCACAAGAACAGCTTGAGAGCTTCTGGAAAAGGTTGAAAAGAAGCACCAATTCACATCTATCATACTTTCCTGTTGGACCAGTCTAGTTCATAACAACCCTGTGAAGGAAGGAAATGAAATTCTTCTGAGATCCAGATCACAGAATTCCCTGCTTATTCTTCTTTTTTTTTTTTTTTTTTTTTTGAGACGGAGTCTTGCTCTGTCACCCAGGCTGGAGTGCAGTGGTGCGATCTTGGCTCACTGTAACCTCCGCCTCCCGGATTCAAGCGATTCTCCTGCCTCAGACTCCCACGTAGCTGACATTACAGGCATGTACCACCACGCCTGGCTAATTTTTGTATTTTTAGTAGAGATGGGATTTCACCATGTTGGTCAGGCATGTCTCCAACTCCTGACCTCAAGTGATCCGCCTGCCTCAGCCTCCCAAAGTGCTGGGATTACAGGTGTGAGCCACCGCACCCGGCTCCCTGTTTATTCTTTTTTTTTTTTTTTTTTTTTTGAGACGGAGTCTCGCTCTGTCGCCCAGGCTGGAGTGCAGTGGCGCAATCTCGGCTCACTGCAAGCTCCGCCTCCCGGGTTCACGCCATTCTCCTGCCTCAGCCTCCCGAGTAGCTGGGACTACACAGGCGCCCGCCCCTGCGCCCGGCTAATTTTTTCTATTTTTAGTAGAGACGGGGTTTCACCATGGTCTCGATCTCCTGACTTTGTGATCCGCCCACCTCGGCCTCCCAAAGTGCTGGGATTACAGGCGTGAGCCACCGCGCCCGGCCCTGTTTATTCTTTTTAGTGCACAAATGACCTCTTTAATGACCCATACCACAACCTTAACTGGGAACTTTAAACCAACGTTAGCTAAAAACTGCCCTCTTCTCTTCGTCTGAAAATCTTTCAGAATCATGCGTGTCCTCCTCAGTCCCTCAAAGACCACCACGACTCACTGACCTAATCTATTCCTCCCCACAAACTCTCATCTCAGTATTGACAATACCATCCAACCAACTATTCAACCCATAACCCAGAAGTCATCTTTGATTCATCTCTGTCCCTCATCCCCACACTGAAATCACTGGTAAATTTTATGGGCTATAATTCAAATATGTCCTAAGTCTGTTCATTTCTATCTCTACAGCCACAACCTTAGTCCAAAACACCTGGCATCCTACTGTTTCTGTTCCCACTCTAGCCCCCATAAACTTTATATAGTAACTGGAATAGAAATGTAAACATTTTAAATCAGATCATTTTCCTTCTTTCCTTGAAACTGTCCAATCATTCAAACTTCCTTCCATGGCCTATAAGACCCTGAAAGTCCTGAGCCCCTCTACTCTTTAGTCTTAACTCATATCACGGTGTCAACACTAGCTGCTCCAGTCCCTCAAACATTTTTGTTGTTGTTCCTTAAGCCCCTCTGCCTGAAGTGCCAGCCTACCTGAGGGTCTTTTCACTTAGCCCCTCTGCTAAGAACACTATTCTCTCAGATCTTGCAAGGGCTCCTTATCTTTCATGTATCAGCTACTCATAAACCTACTCTGATCACCACTGTCTAAAGTTGGTTGTCTGCTTCCCATCGTATTTCTTCAGTTATTAGGATGCTCTTATCACAAACCGAAATTATCTTGCTTATTTTACTTTTCCCCTCCGTGCCCTTAACAGAATACAAATTAGATAAGCAGGGACTTTATCTGTCTTGTTTATCACTGTGTCTCTATAGCCGGCATAGTGTTCAGTTAAGTATTTGAGAATGAATGAAAAAATAACGAGGTCTTGCATATGAGTCCTCAAGATTTAAGGGTGGGTGTTTTTATGTCAGAAGTTAGAGACTGTATTACCATTGGAAAATGTGGAGCAGCAGTTGGAACTCATACGGTCTCCCTTGTTCCTCTTTAAAACGTTGTGGTGACCACTCCACCAATACTGAGCACAAAGTTTTTCAGTTCTTTCACACTCTGCCAGAATTATATTAATTATAGAAGTTCCTCTGAGGCTGGGCGCGGTGGCTCAAGCCTGTAATCCCAGCACTTTGGGAGGCCGAGACGGGCGGATCACGAGGTCAGGAGATCGAGACCATCCTGGATAACACGGTGAAACCCCGTCTCTACTAAGAAATACAAAAAACTAGCCGGGCGAGGTGGCGGGCGCCTGTAGTCCCAGCTACTCGGGAGGCTGAGGCCGGAGAATGGCGTGAACCCGGGAGGCGGAGCTTGCAGTGAGCTGAGATCCGGCCACTGCACTCCAGCCTGGGCTACAGAGCAAGACTCCGTCTCAAAAAAAAAAAAAAAAAAGAAGTTCCTCTGAATACACATATCTGTTAAAATTGGAATGGTTAGGGATTTATCTGTCATCCATATTCAGTAAAATTTCTATTTAGGTAGCTTTATCTCTAAGAGAGGAAGCATCTCATATTACATGCTAATACTGGAGGGGAGACAGCCAGACTGCCATTGTGAGTAGCCTGGGGAAAACAGTACCAAAAAAGTGGAAGAGTGCCTTTTTCTGAAACTGCCTCCAACAGACTCTGAATCCAGAAAAAGGAATCATTCTTTTATATCCTTCCCTGCACTTCCTGGTCTTAGAATTTACCTTGGTACTACTGATATTTCTCCTATACTATAGTTAAAGAGTGCAGTGAGGTTAACTGGAAATCCCAGGACCACTCAATGGAACACTAAATTTCCCATGGGAACTGACTGCCGACCCATATGTGAGGGGTTGTTTTCATTTACAATAGTTTTGCAAGCATTTCAGCTTACACATATTATTGATCTAAAAGATCATCTTGTCCTTGCCCACCTTCACAAGACTATCTCTTCCCTCCTGGGCACAATTCCTACTGTTTCTCAAATAACAAGTAAATATGGCCAGGTACAGTGGCTCACACCTGTAATCCCAGCACTTTGGGAAGCCCAGGCGGGCGGATCACATGAGGCCAGGAGTTCGAGACCAGCCTGGCCAACATGGCGAAACCCCGTCTCTACTGAAAATACAAAAATTAAATGGGCATAGTGGTGCACATCCGTAATCCCAGCTACTTCGGAGGCTGAGGCAGAAGAACGGCTTGAAGCGGGGAGGTGGAGGTGTGATCACACCACTGCACTCCAGCCTGGGTGACAGAGGGAGTACTCTGTCTCAAAACAAAACAAAACACCCCACAACAAAAGCCCCCAAACCAGTAAATATAACCATCCTTTCCCTTTTTTCCCTTGGGGCAGAAAATTTAATGAAAACTAAATACAAGAGAAGAAAAGGGAAGAGAAGGTTCTGTTGTTTTCCCCAAAGGCCTAGATACTTTATAGTACCTGAGAACTAGCTAATTTGCAATAAATCTCTACTTGTTTTTCCACCAAACTCTATGCATTGCTTTAACAAGCTTAAAGCCACTTATTTAGACAATTTACTACAGTATTCCCATTAATGAAATGAAAGGAACTCTGTTTTATTATTTTATCCACAACATCTGAGACTAAGAACTGGAAAGGCAGGGCGCTGATCTACCTTTGCTGTTATAATGTTATTAGCATACCTCTTAAAATCTTGTGCAAAACAGCTTGTGCTATGATGTGGGGACATTACAATAAGTACAACTTCTTCTCTTGCCTCTGATTCAGACTTCTTTTCAGGCTATGCTACGACTTGACCTTGCAGGCAGCCAAGCCTGGCAGGCTTCTCCTACACACAGGTCCCTGAAGCCAGCCACAGTCTTACCACTGTGTCTTTGCCATTCACTCGGTTTGCACGAGTCCGTCCCCATAGAAGTGGCCCCACAAAGAACTATCAAATGGTTCAGAATATGTCTAAGAGTGCTTTGGAGTCTTCTTGCCCTTCCTACAGGTGCTTTAATTCTTCCTCCCCATCCCACCTGCCCAAGACTGCAGTACCAAGCTATTCAGAAGAGTCATAAATTAATCCACAACAATTGAATCTAAAGGAATAACACTTGCCCACTAAGTTACCTTAGAAAGTTGTGTGTATGCAGGGATCACACTAAGTAATGTATGTGAAATTAACTAATAGTTATGCATGAAAATAATTTATTTTTGTGTGTAGTATTCAGGTTATCATTCAGGTGTTCGTGTTTTAATTTGCTAAACTTCTCACAAACATCTGCTGTTGGAAAGGGCCAGGCAGGGAAAGATCTGTGCTCAAGCTAAAAGCCTGAATGCTTCATGTGGACTTTTAGGCACTAATACCTGGATAGAAGAGGTATTCTATCCAGAAAATGGATAGAATTTTGGATAGAATACAGAGATGTTTTCCTGGTGTTCCTCAAATCACAGCACACAAGTAACCCTTTATAACACCTCCTAATCGAGCAAAATTTGAGCCTGGACATGAATTCCTCCTCTGACTTGAAGAACTACTGCTCTGGGATGGAATTAAATAATCCACATCTTGACACTTGATCATACAGCCCATATGGATGTTCTTAGACTGCTTCATTGTATAAATCCCCTCTCCCCACTCAAGCCTTAAACTCTTCGAGCGCAGACATTTTATTTGTCCTCACTGTACACCAAACAATGTAAAATACTCAGTAAATACCTGGCAGACTGAATTGAGGCGGTACGGCTTATAGGAAAAATCTACCCGAACATACATTAAGACTTAAAAGACTTACTGAATTTA
Source organism: Macaca thibetana thibetana (assembly GCF_024542745.1). Taxonomy (NCBI): domain Eukaryota; kingdom Metazoa; phylum Chordata; class Mammalia; order Primates; family Cercopithecidae; genus Macaca; species Macaca thibetana. The sequence goes on along the minus strand of NC_065581.1, from coordinate 38,189,542 downwards.
CAACATCATGACCAACCATCCACTTTTACTGCAAAGAGAACTTTTCATACAGATTATTTCCAAAACCCAGGTGGTTCCCAGTCATGACAAGCTTGTCCCTGACCCAGTTCTCCTTCTCAACCTGATTGCAATCTAACTCCCTCCTCCCCTCCCTCGCCCTTTCAAGATGCACCACGCTGGTGCATCTTTCCCCTTAAAAATGTTTTCATTTGCAACTGCATTAGTAAAGACGAGAGGCAGCCTCTGGAGAGAACTCTGAATCCCTGCCCGACCCACCTCAGGGAGTGCCACTCGGCCGTACCGAGCCTCACGGGAGAAATGTGGCCCAGCCCAAGTCGCCCATGTTCCTCAGAGTTGGGAAGGAGGAAGACATTTCTACGTGAAAGTTTGTTTTAAGGGACAAAGCCCAAAACTTGAATCGTTTTCAAAACAAACTCGAGAAAGTTCACGCGCCGGGCCCCGCCTCGGCTTCCCTGCGGCTCGCGGCCCCCGCCACCGTTCCCCGACCTGGGCACCGCGGGGCTCCGTGCGCCCTAAACGGGATCTGGCCAGCCCCCGCCCTCCCCTCCTCGACACCCCCGCGTCTCCTCACATTCTCTGCGCGTCCCTCTCCTTCCCGGCCCCGCTACCCGCTGGCCCAGGCCTCTCTGGACGGGGCCAGCTTCTCGCCCCACAGGCCGCGGGCCAGGGCCTCCGTCCTCACCCCAACCCTTGTGGCCCCCCCATGGCTCCCCAGAGCCGAACTCTCTTTTCTTTCTCTCATTCGGCCCCTATTTCTCCCCCAAACACCTCCCACCGCAGACCCTTCAGTCGCTCGCGCCAGAACCGCTTTCTCCCTTCTCTCCCCAGGAATCCACCCCCCACAGACACTTCGCTCCTCTTCCTGGTGCCCGCCTCCTCTCTGCCATTCATTCAGCGCAGCAAGACACCTTCCTCCCTCCCCGAGCCCCGCTCCCTCCAGCCCCTGCCCTCCGCCCCACAGGACCCCTTCCCCCGTACCTCGCGCCCATCTTCCAGCAGCAGCCACCCGGCGCTCATCCCCACCCGCCGCAGGCACCAGCTCCGGCCACGGGCGCGGTCTCCTGTGACGAAGAAGCCGGGCTCCCCCATCGCCTACTCGACCCCGGGGGCGGTCAGCACCGAGCGAGACCCCGACCCAGGCTCAGGCTACCTCTGTGCATCCTCTCAGCTTCCATATCTAAACAACAGACAGAAGCAATCACCACACGCTCGCGATCGCTGCGAATGCAGGCTCCGCTCGCCCGCCCTCGGCCAGGAAGCAGGAGCACTGCGCCTGCGCAAGAGACGGCGGCCGCCCTGGGGCAAAGAGGGTGAGTCAGGAGCCAATCCGGCCCTGGGCGGGGCGGGCGTGACGCGAGGGCTCTCCTCCCCTCACAACTTCGCTCGCCCCCTCCAGAACCATCACCTCAGTCCTAGTCGCCCCAAAGTGGAACCTCTCCTCACCTTTCCTCTTTTTAAAAAAATCATGTAAAACTATAGCCCACTTTTAAACAACTTTAAACTTTCCATCAGATTTTTTTTTTTTTTTTTTTTTTGAGACAGAGTCTCGCTCTGTCACCCAGGCTGGAGTGCAGTGGCCGGATCTCAGCTCACTGCAAGCTCCGCCTCCTGGGTTTACGCCAGTCTCCTGCCTCAGCCTCCCGAGTAGCTGGGACTACAGGCGCCTGCCACCTCGCCCGGCTAAGTTTTTGTATTTTTAGTAGAGACGGGGTTTCACTGTGTTAGCCAGGATGGTCTCGATCTCCTGACCTCGTGATCCGCCCGTCTCGGCCTCCCAAAGTGCTGGGATTACAGGCTTGAGCCACCGCGCCCGGCCTTTCCATCAGATTTAAGTCTGCCTAGTCTGTTCCTAAATAGTCTCTATTTTGCACAACCTCCTTATATTACCGAAGTAAAAAATAGATTACACTAGGCAAATCTACAAAGACACAGAGCACAGTTACCTGGGGCGAGGTGTGGGAGCGGGGATTGAATGCAGGTGGGCTTGAAAAAATTGGAGGAAAGTAGAAATGTTCTAAAAGTGGATTGTGGTGACAATTGCACAACTGTGTAAGTTTATTAAAAAGTCATGGAAGTGTGGCTGGACGCAGTGGCTCACGCCTGTAATCCTAGCATTTTGGGAGGTCGAGGCGGGCAGATAGCTTGAGTTCAGGAGTTGTGACCAACCTGGCCACAAGGGGAGACACCGTCTCTACAAAAAAAAAAAAAAAAAAAAAAAAAAAAAAAAAGGAGGAAGGGAGGGAGAGAAAGAAAGGAAAAAAGAAAAAAAAGAAAAATTAGCTGGGTGTGGTGGTGCACACCTGTAGTCCCGCTACTCGGGAGGCTGAGGTGGGAGGATCTCCTGACCCCGGGAGGCAGAGGTTGCAGTGAGCTAATATGGCGCCACTGCATCGCAGCCTGAGCAACAGAGTGAGACCCTGTAAGGTGAAGTGAAGGAAGTGTACACTTTCAGTGGGTGAATTTTATGGCATGTAAATTATACTCAATAAAACTGTTAATTTTATTATTATTATTATTGATTAGAGACTGGGTCTCGCCTTGTCACCCAGGCTGGAGTGCAGTGGCGCGATCTCGGCTCACTGCAACCTCTGCCTCCGTGTTCAAGCGATTCTCCTGCCTCAGCCTCCAGAGTAGCTGGGATTACAGGCATGCGCCACCAAGCCCAGCTAATTTTGGTATTTTTTGGTAGATATCGGGTTTTGCCATGTCTTCTGGATTCAAGCGATCCAACCGCCTCTGCCTTCCAAAGTGCTGAGATTACAAGCATGAGCCACCAAGCCCGGCCAACTAAAAAACTGTTTTTAAATTCAGCCTCTCATTTGGATTTTCCATACAGTGTGATAGCTGCTGCCTGTAGTGAGTACCTCCTATGGTTGAGCCCCTTTTGTCTTTTCAGTTTTCCAACACCTAGTTAACAATTTCTTTTTCTCTTTTTTCTTTTTTTTTTTCTTTCTTTCTTTCTCTTTCTTTTCTTTCATTCATTCTTTCTTTCTTCTTTCTTTCTCTTTTTCTTTCTTGCTTTCTCTTTCTTTCTTTCTCTTTTTCTTTCTTTCTCTTTCTTTTCTTTCTCTTTTCCTTCCTTCCTTCCTTCTTTCTTCCTCTTTCTTTTTGTTTTTCTTTTGCACCAGGGGAATGAAGGAAAACAATTTTCCTAAATAAAATTCTGTCAAAAAAACAGCCAGGTCTGGGCATGGTGGCTCATGCCTGTAATCCCAGCACTTTGAGAGGCCGAGGTGGGCAGATCACCTGAGGTTGGAAGTTCAAGACCAGCCTGACCAACATGGAGAAACCCCGTCTCTACTAAAAATACAAAGTTAGCCCAGCATGGTGGCACATGCCTGTAATCCCAGCTACTTGGGAGGCTGAGCCAGGAGACTCGCTTGAATCCAGGAGGCGGAGGTTGCGGTGAGCTGAGATCTTGCCATTGCACTCCAGCCTGGGCAACAAGAGTGAAACTCCATCAAAAACAACAACAACAACAACGACAACAACAACAACACAGCCAGGCATGGTGGCTCACGCCTGTAATCCTAGCACTTCGAGAGGCCGAGGCAGGTGGATCACCTGAGGTCAGGAGTTCCAGACCAGCCTGGCCAACGTGGTAAAACCCCGTCTCTAGTAAAAATACAAAAATGATCCGGGCATGGTGGTGAGCACCTGTTATCCCAGCTACTGGGGAGGCTGAGGTGGGAGGATCCCTTGAGCCTGGGAGGCAGAAGTTGCAGTGATCTGAGATCACACCACTGCACTCTAGCCTGGGCGACTGAGCAAGACTCTGTCTCAAAAACAAATACACAAACAAAAGAAAACAACAAGAAAAGAAAATTTATATACACTAAATGAATTACACAGTGTACAATAGTAAATGGCTAACATTTACTGAGTGCTAAGTGCCAGGTACTAGGCCAAGCACCCTACATACTTTATTTGTGCTTTACAAACAAAAAGAAAAAAGAAAAATTAGCCAGTTATTAGTGGTTACAATTATAATCCCTACGTTAGAGATGATGAGAAAAGAGGCACAGAGAGGTTTTGGTAATCCTCCCAAAGTAACAAATGAAATGGCAGAGTAGGATGTCAATTCAAGTCTGTTTCAAAAGTCTAGTTTCCTAACCATGGGTGCAATCCCAACCTGGAACGTTTTATCTGTGTTGCGCAGTCAGATCAAGAAATGCAGGCCCTGACATCACAGAGGGCCAGGAACATTGGTGAGAGTCATAGCTGCACTCATGGAGATGCTTCCCTAAGCTGTGCATAGGTATCTGTTGGTGCCCCCACCCCACCTTAGCATTCTATCCCAGGAACAGCAAGCACACCTAGAAGCCGCCCTGACATTTAGTCTGTGTGTCTCCTTAGGCTTCTCTTGGCTGTGATAGATTCTCAGACTTTCCTTGTTTTTGACGACCTCAACAATTTGAGGAGTACCAGACAGATATTTTGTAGAATGTCCCTCAATTGGGATTTGTCTGATGTTTTTCTCATTAGACTCAGGTTATGGATTTGGGGAAGGAAGACCACAGAGGTAAAGTGTCATTCTCATGGAATCATATCAAGGGTACATGTTATCAACTTGAATGAACTATCCCTGTTGGTGTTCATCTTGTTCACCTGGCGTTTCTTATTTCTTGATCTGACAGTGCCACACAGGTAAAACTTTCCACGTTGGGATTGCAACCATGGTTAGGAAATCAGGCTTTGGAAATCTAGGTAGTTTTTGTCAGGTTTCTCCATTGTAAACTTACTTTTTTTTTTTTTTTTGAGACAGAGTCTCACTCAGCGGCCCAGGCTAGAGTGCAGTGGCGTGATCTCGGCTCACTGCAAGCTCTGCCTCCTGGGTTCACACTATTTTCCTGCCTCAGCCTCCCGAGTAGCTGGGACTACAGGCGCCTGCCACTACGCCTGGCTAATTTTTTTTTTTGTATTTTTAGTAGAGACGGGGTTTCACCATGTTAGCCAGGATGGTCTCGATCTCCTGACCTCGTGATCCGCCTGTCTCGGCCTCCCAAAGTGGTGGGATTACAGGCGTGAGCCACAGCACCCGGCTTTTTTTTTTTTTTTTTTTTTGAGACGGAATTTCACTCTTGTTGTCCAGGTGGAGTGCAATGGCGCGATCTCGACTCACTGCAATCTCTGCCTCCTGGGTTCAAGTGATTCTTCTGCCTCAACCTCCCAAGTAGCTGGGATTACAGGCACACACTACCATGCCCGGCTAATTTTGTATTTTTAGTAGATATGGGGTTTCACCATGTTGGCCAGGTTGGTCTTGAACTCTTGACCTCAGATGATCCACCCTCCTCAGCCTCCCAAAGTGCTGGGATTACAGGCGTGAGCCACCACACCCAGCCTAAACTTACTCTTTTTTTTCTCTCTCTTTCCACACTGTACTCTTTGGGATGAAGTCACTATTCCTAGGCTAAATTTAAGGAGTGAGGAATTCTGCTGCACTTCCTTGACTGCAGGGTCTCTACAGAAACTGTCTGGAATTTTGCATGGGACTTTGCCTCTCCTCCCCTGTTATTTATTCAATCACTTATTTGTGTCAGGCCGGGTACGGTGGCTTATGTCTATAGTTCCAGCACAGCACTTTGGGAGGCCAAGATGAATGGATCACTTGAGCCCAGGAGTTCAAGATGGGCCTGGGCAACACAGCCGGACCCTCTATCTACAAATAATAAATTAAAAATTTAGCTGGGTGATGGTGGCATGCACCTGTGGTCCCAGGTACTTGGGAGGCTGAGGCAGGAGGATTGCTTGAGCCCAAGAAGTCAAGGCTGCAGTGAGCCACTGCACCCCAGCCTGGGTGACAGAGCGAGACCTGTCTCAAAAACAAATAAATAAAATGAAAAATATGTCAGTGTGAACCCATGGATATTTATTTTATACTTTGGGTTATAATCTCATACTGCTTTGTTTCTCAGATTGTTCCTACTTCGGCCATTGAGAGCTCTTTTGGGTGGCTATAGTGTCCTTTTGACATACTCCCATTGCTGTGTTTTGCTAAGTACTTCCTTACTTTCTGTCACAAGATGCCCTAGACCTAAAATCAGCTATTTCTCCAAGGATCTCTGGTTCCTTTTTTGGAAAATGGTATTAGAAACCAAGAAACTCTCGGCACTAGGTGCAGTCATTGCTAGTGGGATGTCATCATTTCTAGGCCTTCTTAGCTGACAGAGCAAATAAACATATGGGTGAATACTAACCTTCTATATACACATATTTATAAATGTTTATGCATATATACACATTTGTGTTGTATGTGTGTGTGTATCTGTAAGCTAGGCATGAGTTCATTCTGATATCTTACCACTCTCATCCATTCCCAGAATCATCCTAGTTATCTCCCCTTGTTCATCTGTAACCTTCTACTTCAAAAGTGAGAACCCAGAATCCCACCATCTGCCATCCCGTGACTTAATCTTCCATTTCCAGTATACATGTATAGTGATTTCAGAATTGTTAAGCCATACACTTGTGGAGACTACTTTATCACCTATAGTACAGTACGTGTATGCAGGTCTTTTGACTTCGGTCTTACAGACTCCACTCATTTCCAAAGTGGCTGAGGTCAGCACCCTTTTCCCTCAAACCCCTTCAGAGAGGTTGTTTCATACATTTGTAACACAGTTAGATTAGATTTTTTTTTTTCCCGAGATGGAGTCTTGCTCTGTTGCCCAGGCTGAAGTGCAGTGGCCCAATCTCAGCTCATTGCAAGCTCTGCCTCCCGGGTTCACACCATTCTCCTGCTTCAGCCTCCCGAGTAGCTGGGACTACAGGTGCCCACCACCATGCCCGGCTAATTTTTTTTATTTTTAGTAGAGATGGGGTTTCACCATGTTAGCCAGGATGGTCTCGATCTCCTGACCCCGTGATCCGCCTGCCTCAGCCTCCCAAAATGCTGGGATTACAGGCGTGAGCCACCATGCCCGGCCAGGTTTTTTTGTCATAGTCTGTTCTATGTGGGATCCTCTGATCTGCTAAATGATTGCTTAGAATTTGTATACATTTTACATTAATAATGATTGACTAATGTACACATTAAAATTAATATATACGTTAAGGTTCACTCTTACTGCAAAGTTCTATGGGTTTTTATAGATGCATATGTCATGTGTCCACCATTACAGCATCAGAGAAAATAGTTTATCGCCCAAAAAATAATCCTTCGGGCTTCACCCATTCAGTCCCACTCCCACCCACTGTACCTCACCTCACTTGTTTTAACTAAGTATCCTGGAGATTACTCCATAACAATATATACATATATTCCTCTTTTCTCTCTCTCTCCTTTTTTTTTTTTTGAGATGGAGTCTCGCTGTGTCACCAGGCTGGAGTGCAGTGGCATGATCTCAGCTCACTGCAACCTCCGCCTCCCAGGTTCAAGCAATTCTCCTGCCTCAGCCTCCTGAGTAGCTGGGATTACAGGCACGCGCCACCATGTCTGGCTAAATTTAGTGTTTTTAGTAGAGACGGGGTTTCACTATGTTGGCCAGGCTGGTCTCAAACTCCTGACTTCATGATCCACCTGCCTCGGGCTCCCAAAGTGCTAGGATTTCAAGCGTCAGCCACCACGCCCAGCCTCTCTTTTTTAAATTTAATAATAATTAAAAAAAAAAAAATCCCTTAGCCTCCCAAAGTGTTGGTGTGAACCACCATGCCCAGTCCCTCCTTCCTCTTGACAGCTGTATATTGCTCTATTGTGTAGATGTTGATGGCTGTTGTGAGACCTTAGTTCTTGTCTTCTTAGTTTAAAAGAATTTAAACAAGACACACACAGCAGGAGACGCAACATAGAACAATTTATTGCAAAGGAAAAAGAATATTTTGAAAGTTAAGTGCAGAAGAGGCAGTCCACCCTGAGAGAGGATTCAGGGTGGGGCAGCCAAGACTGGCACTAGGGAGACTCCCTTTACGGGAGACTTACATCCTTCTTAAAGGATTGGGAAGAGGTGTTACTAGGAAGCACGCTCTGGGCGGTCCTCTGGGTGCACATGCGCAGTAGCTGTGCCTGCCTATTCATTCCCCACATGTGTCATTAGCACCTTACATCTCTACCCAAGGGTGTGGTTTTTACTATTATGATGAGCAAAGGGTCAGTCTGAGGACAGGTAAAATCAAAATATGCATGCTCTCTATGGGGGAAATTCTCTACTAGAGACAACTTTGCTTGAATGAGCTTGACTACAATGTGAATGCTGGGGTTATGGTGTTGACTGTACAGTCACCACGGTCACCATGGTTGTTGCATCCTGAGGACATGGTTACTTCCTTGAGTACCCATCCTGCTTCATAGATATAACATTGTTTATTCAACCAGTCCTTTGTTGATATGCAGTAGGGCTCTTTCCGGTCTTTTGCTGTCACAAATAGCCCTGCCATGAATTCACAGGTACCACTTTTGAGTGCCTATTATATGCTTATCGTATATCGTCTTATTAATCCTCACTACCATCCTGCAAGTTATCCTCATTTTGCCTATGAGAAAACTAAGAGTTTCTTGAAGGTTCTTGTTTTCCATTGCATTCCTGACATTTTATTGAATGAATAAATGTAACTCAACTAGTAAATGGCAGTGCAGGAAACAGAAACCAGTGCTGTAAGGCTAGATCTGTCTAGCCCTAGCGGTTGCATTCATTATGGTCTAGCACTAGAAATGGCCATCCACAGGGAGTGACCAAGATGATTATATCAGGATATCTAATTAGTTTTTTTTTTTTGTCTTTTTTTTTTTTTTTTTGAGACAGAGTCTCCCTCTGTTGCCTAGGCCTGAGTGCAGTGGCATGATCTCAGCTCACTGCAACCTCCGCCTCCCAGGTTCAAGCAATTTCTGGCTAATTTTTGTATTTTTAGTAGAGACGGGGTTTCACTATGTTGGTCAGGCTGGTCTTGAACTCCTAACCTCAAGTGATCTGCCTGCCTTGGCCTCCCAAAGTGCTAGGATTACAGGCATGAGCCACAGTGCTGGACAGTTTTGTTTGTTTGTTTGTTTGTTTTGTTTTTTTTCTTCTTCTTCCTTTCTTCCTTGTTTTTTTTTTTTTTTTTTTTTTTGGTGGAGTCTCACTGTGTTGCCCAAGCTGGTACTGAACTCCCAGGTTAAAGTAATCCTACCTTGGCCTCCCAAAGTGCTGGGATTACAGGGGTAAGTTACCACACCTGGCCTCTAATTAGGTTTTTATCTAATCCTTTTAAAAATGCCTACTTTTGTGATTATTTTATAATTACAAAAAAGAACATAGAAGATATGTATAGACTTTATATGAACAAAGAAACATGCACATATTGGGTTGTAGTCTCAGACACTGTTTTGTTACTAAGGGTGCATGACCAAAACAGTTTGAAGACCACTGACTTCTGTCTATGGCCATACCACCCTGAACGTGCCCGATCTCGTCGAGACCACTGACTTCTAAGATTTGGGGATTTTATCAACTCTACCTCCCCTATATATTCCCTTTTAACAGTGGCTCTTAACTGGGGGTGATTTTGCAATGTCTGGGGACATTTTTGGTTGTCATGATGTGAGGAGAGGTGCCACTGGCATTTAATGACTAGAGGCCAGGGATGCTGCTGAACATCCTACAAATCACAAGATAGTCCCCACAACAAGAGTTATCCCATACAAAATGTCAACAATGCTGAGGCTGAGAAACCCTGTCTCATACCCACCTCAAGAGGGAAAACTGAAGTGGGAAAAGACAGCAGGATGTGGAAAAGTAAGTAGGGGGTTATCTACGTGAAACTGAGAACTGTCACATTATATATGCTCAGTTAATGTCAATTAAACAGAACTGAGGAATGTTAGAGCTGACTGTGGACAGGCTTGGGGAGTGGGGAAGGAACATGACAAGAAGGAGAGAAAGTACAGGGCAAGAAGAAGAAAGGGAAAGGGATGAGAAAAGTATGGAAAAGCTGGGCACAGTGGCTCACACCTATAATCCCAGCACTTTGGGAGGCCATGGTGAGAAGATCACTTGAGCCTAGGAGCTCAAGAACAGCCTGGGCAACATAGGAAGATTCTAGCTCTACAAAAAAAAAAAAAAAAAAAAAAAAAAAAAAAAAAAAATACTGTGCACCTGTGGTCCCAGCTACTTGGGAGACTGAGGTGGGAGGATCGCCTGAGCCTGGAAGGTCAAGACTGCATGATTGTGCCACTGCACTCCAGCCTTGGTAACACAGTGAAACCCCAAAACCCTGTCTCAAAAAAAGAAAAAGAGAAGAGAAAGAAGAGAAGAGAAGAGGAGGAAGAAGAAGAAGAGGAGAAGGAAGAGGAAGAGGAAGAAGAAGAAAAGGAAGGAAGGAAAGAAGGAAAGAAGGAAGGAAGGAAGGAAAAAATAAAAGAATTATGAAAAGGAAGTGTGGCAGGTCACTCTTTTAAAAGATGATTACAGCCGGGCGCGGTGGCTCAAGCCTGTAATCCCAGCACTTTGGGAGGCCGAGACGGGCGGATCACGAGGTCAGGAGATCGAGACCATCCTGGCTAACACGGTGAAACCCTGTCTCTACTAAAAAAAATACAAAAAAACTAGCCGGGCGAGGTGGCGGGCGCCTGTAGTCCCAGCTACACAGGAGGCTGAGGCAGGAGAATGGCATAAACCCGGGAGGCGGAGCTTGCAGTGAGCTGAGATCGGGCCACTGCACTCCAGCCTGGGCGGCAGAGCGAGACTCCGTCTCAAAAAAAAAAAAAGAAAAAAAAGATGATTACAAGATCTCCCATCCCTCTTGCTCTTACTATGTGACACTGACATTCCTCACATTGCAAGGTGGAGTTTATATTTCCTCCCCTTGAATCTAGATGGGCATGGGACTCCAGCAGAAGTAATGCTATGTCATAAAAGGTGATATAGCTTCCACCTGGTCTTTTTGGGATGTTCACTGCTGGAAACTAGTCTACATAAGGAAGTGGAGAGATCACATGAAGAGGCCATATGTAGATGTCCTGCCTGACAACCCCAACTGAGGTCCCAATTGACATCCAGCATCAATGGCCAGTCATGGGAATGGAGGTTCCCCTGGATAACATCAGCCTGACCCTGAATCATCCCCAGTCCTCTGTGTCTTCCAGCTGAGGCTCCAGACATTGTGGAGGAGATCCAAGCTCTGTTGTACCCCACCTGAATTCCTGACCCACAGAGTCGGTGAGCATAATACGATGGTTGGGTTAAGACACTTAGTTTTGATGTGGTTATGCAGCAGTAAGGAACTAGAACAGAAAGGGCGCAGGGACATGCTGGGGGCTCTTTGACAGTCATTGGTTGTGTGCTTTATATATTAAGGTAATGCTAGCTGCGGTAACATATAAACCCCAAGTTTCAGTGGTTTAACACAACAGAAGGTTATTTCTTACTCACGTATTTGTTCAGTGTCCCTAGACAGTGGACAGCCTTCCATTAAGTCATTCAAGTACTCAGACTACTTTCTTTCTGTAGCTTCTCTGTTCCCTAGGGCTTGGAGTCCTCTGCATCGAGAAGGCAAAACAGGGGAAGAGAGAATGGAGAAGGTACACTTGCTTCTTCATTGTCTTGTCCCCAAAGTGACATACACTCCTTTGGCTCACATTTTACTGGAGAGAACTGGTCCATGACCCCACCTAGATCTGAGGGAGGCTGGGAAATTCAGGCCCTGGTTGATTAGTCCTTCCCAGAAACAACTCTAAATTGTGGGAAGAGGAGCATGAATTCTGCCAGACTTTAGAACTCAAGTTAACAAATTAAAATGATGATAATAACATTATCTCTCCCATTTCCTTTGTTTTTATCTCTCTGGAATAGAAGTAAAAGGATGGAATTTTTGCTCACTCCATGGCTTTTGTGTAAGACCAGCTTTTAATTCAGTGGTAAACTAGAGGTTACTGTAGCATAGTAGTTATGCCCATGGACTCTGGAGCCCCACTGTTCAAATCCTAGCTCAGCTAGTTGCTACATGAGACCTTGGGCAAGCTTCTTGACCATTCCAAGCCTCAGTTTCCCCATTTGTAAGATGAAGGTGATGCTAAGTATAGCACCTAACTTATAGGATTGTTTTGTGGGTCAATTCTTGTAAGATACAGAGTAAGTACCAATAATGGTCAGCTACCATTGTGGAAGAAGGGAGCGTTGGCTTCTGCAGATACAAACACTATCTCCCCATGCCTTTCCTACACTCTCTCATCCAAGACACATAAAAATAAAAGCTTCCTCCTCTTTAAATTGTTGATGTTATAAAGTAGAAATCTCTTCAATCAATATTATACTTTTTAAAAACAACCCATGTCCAAGCAAGATGGTTTTTTTTTTTTTTTTTTTTTTTTTTTTTTTTTTGAGACGGAGTCTTGCTCTGTAGCCCGGGCTAGAGTGCAGTGGCCGGATCTCAGCTCACTGCAAGCTCCGCCTCCCGGGTTTAGGCCATTATCCTGCCTCAGCCTCCGGAGTAGCTGGGACTACAGGCGCCCGCCACCTCGCCCAGCTAGTTTTTTGTATTTTTAGTAGAGACGGGGTTTCACGGTGTTAGCCAGGATGGTCTCGATCTCCTGACCTCGTGATCCACCCGTCTCGGCCTCCCAAAGTGCTGGGATTACAGGCTTGAGCCACCACGCCCGGCCAGCAAGATGGGTTTTTAAAATGTCTAAAACACATAGTTCCTGCTGTGAGCAAGGGTCGGTCCACTTTGGGGGCATAGCTCTGCCAGCTGAGGTGTGGTTTCCCTGTGTGTTTCAATAAAGGCGAGATGGAATTTTTCATTATGTTTTCAAAAGATTGAGTGGAGAAGAAAAGGGTCTTGATGTAGCATCTCAAGGAAAGTCCTGTGTTTCTCCGAATACTTTCTATCTTGAGACCACAGGCCAACTTTTCAATATATTGCTGCATGTAGCCATCTTGGGGGTGGGGTGGGCAGTGAGTGCTCAGATTGGTACCATAGACTTGGAGGAATTCAGGGTGACTGGGGGAGATGAAATCCCAGATGGGATGATGCAGCCTGAGTGTGTGGTAGGGAGAAGTAGGGAGGTGGGACTTAGGGCACCACATTCTTATTCATTCTACCTTTTCTCTCACTCGTTTATTCTACCACCTTCTCGTCTCCACCCATCCCCAAAATGTAAGACTCCACACTGAAGGAATCAGGAAAAGATGTCTTTCATCTTGGAAAAAGAAATGTTTTAGAAAACCAGAAGACGACGAGAAGGGGAAAAGTAACCACTTGCTTTGGTCGGCTTGTGTGTTCAGTGCTATTTTATGTAAACATAGGGTTTCAAGTATAGAGCTGTAAGATATTTCTGATACCTTCGATCAAGTTTATTATATTTCAGAAGCACTTGTAACAGGTAATCAAATTTACGATATTCTGGAGGTGTCTTTTTTTTTTTTTTGAGATGGAGTCTCGCTCTGTCGCCCAGGCTGGAGTGCAGTGGCGTGATCTCGGCTCACAGCAAGCTCTGCCTCCCAGGTTCAAGCAGTTCTCCTGCCTCAGCCTCCCGAGTAGCTGGGATTACAGGCACCCACCACCACACCCGGCTAATTTTTGTATTTTTAGTAGAGACAGTGTTTCACCATGTTAGCCAGGATGGTCTTGATCTCCTGACCTCATAATCCACCCGCTTCGACCTCCCCAAGTGCTGGGATTACAGGCGTGAGCCACTGCGCCCAGCCTGGAGGTGTCTTTAATCAGTAATTAAGGTAGATATTTTGGAGGTACTTACAATTAGTAACCACCTTTTCGGTGGGGGCCCTGACTGTTTAAGCATCTACGTCCTTTAACTTGCCAAGGATCAGTATCCAGATAGAATATTTATTACCAGCCAGGCTGGTGGCTCATGCCTGTAATCCCAGCACTTTGAGAGGCAGAGGTGAGCAGATCACCTGAGGTCAGGAGTTCAAAACCAGCCTGGCCAACATGGCGAAATCCCGTCTCTACTAAAAATACAAAATTAGCCGGGCGCAGTGGTGGTCGCCTGTAATCCCAGCTACTCTGGAGGCTGAGACAGGAGAATTGCTTGAATTCGGGAGGCAGAGGTTGCAGTGAGCCGAGATCGCGCCACTGCACTCCAGCCTGGGTGACAGAGAGAAACTCCATCTCGGAAAGAAAAAAAAAATTCATTACCCAGCTGATTTTATTCAGGAAGAGGGGAGGAAGGAAAGAAGGGAGGGGAGCTAAAGGGGGCAGCAGCAGCAGAAGGCAGCGAGAATCAGGCATCAATAATGATCACTTTGTTTTCCTCTGAGTTGGCTTCAGGCTGTTTATTTTGCAAGTAACATGTGTATCAGGCACCTAATATAAAATTTAGATTTTGGATGACTTACAGTTGCGTCATATCACTTTGAGTTGGCTATTTTTGGACTACAAAAGATTACAAAGATCCCTAACTCCGTTCACCTTTGTCAAGGGTTGAGGAAGGGGAGCAGAGAGTCAGGTGTTTCTCACATGGAGAACCTGGAGTTCTACAATTAAAGGTTATTATGCAATTCTCATCACATTTTTTGACTCGCAAGTTTATTGTATCATCAGTTGTGGTATATATTATTCAGGACTTGTTTAAATGTGCGTATTTCAGCTAGTAGAAGCCTTGCCTCTCCTGTTTCAGTGACAGTGTTTAGAGCTCTGTTTTTCAAACTTAGATTAACGCCGAGTAATGAGTCTTAGCACTATTTATTTATTGACAAGGTCTCACTCTCTCACCAAGGCTGGAGTGCAATGGCAGGATCATAGCTCACTGTAACCTCAAACCTCTGGGCTCAAGCAATGATCCTCTTGCCTCAGCAGCATCTCAGGTAGCTAGGACTACAGATGCGTGCCACCGTGCTGGGCTAATTTTGGCTTTTGTATAGATGAGGTCTCACTATGTTGCCCAGGCTGGTCTCAAACTCCTGGCCTCAAGCGATCCTCCCACATGAGCCATCACACTGGTCTCTTAGCACCATTAAGAAACAATAACAAAACTGAAAAGGAATACAATAGAATAAGTAAGAGGCCATCACACACAGCATTGTTTGTGAAACACTGATGTCTCTGTGTGTGTGTGTGTGTGTGTGTGTGTGTGTGTGTGTGTGTGTACTGAGTCTCAATGTAAAATGTGTTTTTTCACTATAGGTCGTGGTCACAAAGAAGTTGGGAGGTTTCCAGTACCAGACAAAATGGAGTAAGGCACTGCAGTCTCTGCCACTGATCACAACTAAAAATTCTGGACAAAATGCAACTAAGGACTCTGAAAAGTAAACAAGCAGCCAAATTACAGAAAGGAATCAAAGCTTGAGGAAACTGTCTGTATGGGGTGAGTTTCCCCCAATTTTCTTCTTTTCTATCACAGCTTTGAGATGAGAATAGGTCCAGTTGGGGAGCTGCACGGTAGCAGAGACAGCAGAAACTCTGAGAGAAACCCCATCTCTCTGACCAGAAGACTTAGGAGAAGGGTTCCTGTGAGCCAGAGAGTATAGAGTGAAATCCCCATTAAAACTATTTCATTTTCTCTCTCCTAGATCTGTCCCCAAGATGATGAGACAGAATTTGCAGTTTGAACCTCATTAGATTGATTGCCTATGAAAACAAACAAAACAAAAACAAAGTCAACACTTTTTTTTTTTTTTAGATGGAGTCTTCACTCTGTCCCCCAGGCTGGAGTGCAGTGGCACAATCTCAGCTCACTGAAACCTCTGCCTCCCGGGTCCACGCCATTCTCCTGCCTCAGCCTCCCGAGTAGCTGGGACTACAGGTGCCCACCACCACACCCAGTTAATTTTTTGTATTTTTAGTAGAGACGGGGTTTCACTGTGTTGGCCAGGATGATCTTGATCTCCTGACCTCATGATCCGCCTGCCTTGGCCTCCCAAAGTGCTGGGATTACAGGCGTGAGCCACCGCGCCCGGCCCTACACTTCCTAAAGCTGAGGTGAGCAAACTTTTTCCACAAAAGGCCAGATAATAAATATTTTAAGCTTTGTGCCATATAGTCTTCCATCACAACCACTCAACCCTGCTATTGTAGTGCCAAAGCAGCACAGTATGTAAATGAAGCAGCCAGGCTGTGTTCCAGTACAACTTTACGTATAAAAACAGGGGGAAGGCTGGATTTGGCCTGCAGGTCATAGTTTGCTGACTCTTGCTGTAGAAGAATTTTAACAAGATTCAGAGTCTCACAACATATTAATACTATTCAAAATATCCAGGATGCAATCCAAAATTGCTCCACAAAGCTCTAGAAAATGTTACCAATTTTTATGGGAAAAGATGATCAAAAGATGCCAGCACCAGAGAGGATGTGGAGAAATAGGAATGCTTTTATACTGTTGGTGGGACTGTAAACTAGTTCAACCATTGTGGAAGATAGTGTGGCGATTCCTCAAGGATCTAGAACTAGAAATACCATTTGACCCGGCCATCCCATTACTGGGTATATATCCAAAGGATTATAAATCATGCTACTATAAAAACACATGCACACATATGTTTACTGCGGCACTATTCACAATAGCAAAGACTTGGAACCAACCCAAATGTCCATCAATGATAGACTGGATTAATATACCATGGAATACTATGCAGCCATAAAAAAGGATGAGTTCATGTCCTTTGCAGGGACATGGATGCAGCTAGAAACCATCATTCTGAGCAAACTATCACAAGGACAGAAAACCAACCACCACATGTTCTCACTCATAGGTGGGAACTGAACAATGAGAATGAGAACACTTGGACACAGGGTGGGGAACATCATACCCCAGGGCCTGTCGTTGGGTGGGGAGTGGGAGAGGGATAGCATTAGGATAAATACCTAATGTAAATGATGAGTTAATGGGTGCAGCAAACCAACATGACACATGTATACCTATGTAACAAACCTGCACGTTGTGCACATGTACCCTAGAACTTAAAGTATAATAATAAAAAAAGCAAAAAAAAAAAAAAAAAAAAAAAAGATGCCAGCACCAATATGACCAAGAGGTTAGAATTATCAGATAAAGACTTAAAACATCTATTATAAGTATGCTGGATGAAATAATGGTAAACACACTTGTAATAAAGGGAAAGACAGAAGCTTTCAGCAGAAAAATAGAAACTATAAAAAGAACCAAATGGGAATTTTAGAACCAAAAAACACAGTATCTGAAATAAAAATTAACTAGGTGGGCTTAATAGCAGAATGAAGACCACAGAAGAGGAAGTTAATGAACTTGAAGATAAATGAAGAGGAATTATCTATTCTGAAGAACAGAAAGAAAAAAAGATTGCAAAAATAATGAACAGTCTCAGGGTCTAATGTTCATATCACTGGAGTCCCAGGGGAGGAATAAAAGATTGGTGCAGAAAAGGAACTACTTGAAGAAATATGCTCAAATTTGATGAAAGATATAAAATTACAGATTCAAGAAAATTAGTGAACCCCAAACAGGATGAATGCAAAAAATGAACAAACACCAGAAAACAAACACAAACAACTTATACTCAGACACATAATCAAACTCCAGAAACTTAAAAAAAAAAAAATCTCAAAAGCAGTCTGAGAAACAATACAGAAGTTCCTGAGAAAATTAAAAAATAGAATTATCAGCAATCCCACTTCTGAGTATATACCCAAATAATTGAAAGCTGGGTCTTGAAAAGATGTTTGCACACCCATGTTCATAGCAGCATTATTCACAAGTCAAAAGATGGAAGCAACACAAGTGCCCGTCAACAGATGAATGGATAAACAAAATGTGGTATATACACACAATCAAAATTTAACCTTAGAAAAGGAGGGAAATTCTGACGCATGCTAAAACGTGGATGAACCTTGAGGACATTGTGCTTAGTGAAAGAAGCCAGTCACAAAAAGACAAATACTATATGCTTCCACTTCTATGAGGTACCTAGAAAATTCAAATTCAAAAAGACAGAAAGTAGAATGGTGGTTGCCAGGGGCTGGGGGCAGAAGAGAATGGGAGCTGTTGTTTAATGAGTATAGAGTGTCAATTTTGCAAGGTGAGAATTTTGGAGATTGACTGCACACAATGTGAATGTGCCTAACACTACTGTACACTTATAAATGATTAAGATGGCAAGTTTTCTGATATGTACATTTTACCAGTTATTTGTTTTAAAAAGAAGTCAGAGGAAAATAATGAATTAAACACAGAAAATTATTCAATGACTGTGGATTTCTTTTTTTTTTTTTTGAGACGGAGTCTCACTCTGTCACCCAGGCTGGAGTGCAGTGGTGCAATCTCAGCTCACTGCAACCTCCACTTCTTGGGTTCAAGTGATTCTGCTGCCTCAGTCTCCTGAGTAGCTGGGATTACAGGCGTGGACCACCATGCCCGGCTAATTTTTGGTAGAGACAGGTTTCACCATATTGGCCAGGCTGGTCTTGAACTCCTGACCTTGTGATCCCCCCACCTCGGCCTCCGAAAGTGCTGCGATTACAGGCATGACTGCAGATTTCTTATCAGAAGCCATGGAAAAAATGATGATGGAACAACGTGGGTAAAGTGCCAGAAAGTTTAAAAAAAAAAAAAAAATTCCATATCAAGAGAAAATAGATTCAGGATGAAGGCAAAATAAAGGCATTCTCAGATGAAAGACAACTAAGAGAACTGTTGGCAGATCTGTTCTAAGTGCTAAAGAAAGTTATTTAGGCTGAAGGCAAACAACTATACCAGAAAGAAACCTGGAACTTAAGGACTGAAGGAAAAACATGACAGGTAAAGTGTCCTCTTCAGTTCCTTCAAATATGTATGACTGTTGAGAACAAAATGATAATAGTATCTGGTAAGGTTTTCAATGGATGTATATGTAATTCATGTAACAATTCTAAAGGAAGGAGAGATTAAGGACCTAAATTGTTGTAATACTTCTGAATTTTAATTGAAGAGATAAAATATAAACTGTAAACAGACTGTGAACAACTTTAGGTATGTATACTGTAATCTTCAGAGCAATCTCTTAAAAATACATATATAGTCAAAAGCCAACAAATATGTTATTCAAATAATTCAAAAGGTGACAGGAAAGGGTGGGGGGAAGAAAGGGAACAAACAGAAAAAGAAATAAAATGGTAGACTAAATCCAACCATATTAATAATATTAATTGCAAATGGTTTAAATACACCAATTAAAAACAAGAGCTTGTCAGACTGGACTGGAGAACAAGACCCAACTACATTGTCTTTAAGAAATCCACATTGAGGCTGGGCACAGTGGCTCATGCCTGTAATCCTAGCACTTTAAGAGGCTGAGGCGGGTGGATCACCTGAGGTCAGGAGTTGGAGACCAGCCTGGTTAACATGGTGAAACCCCATCTCTATTAAAAATACAAAAATTAGCAGAGTGTGGTGGCGGGCACCTGTAGTCCTAACTACTCAGGACGCTGAGGGAGGAGAATCGCTTGAACTCAGGGGGCAGAGGTTGCAGTGAGCTGAGATTGACCCACTGCACTCCAGCCTGGGCAGCAAAGCAAGACTCCATCTCAAAAAAATAAAAAATAAAATAAGAAATCCACATTGGACATAAACACACAGATAGGTTAAAAGTAAAGGAAGGAAATTAAGTTTGGAGACCAGTGGTTTGAAGAGGTTTGGGCTTTCCTTTCAGATAGCTGGGTTGGGTGGGGCAGGTTTAGTGGGGTCACTATTGAGACAAGCTTAGTATCCATACAAGCAAAAGTAGCCCAGGGTCTGGCTCCCAGATTCCCCACAATGGCTCTCACTTCAGGCAGGGACTGTCACACTCACCCTGCAGAAGCCACACCACCTGCAGAACCAAACTGAACAGGGATTCTCCTTGCTTCCAAGAATTCTAATTCAGCCTTTGCCAAAGCAAGTGGATGCCTTTCCTTGGGAGATGCCTTGGTTGGCCATAGTTGTGGGCATGTGGCACCTATCCTGGCAAGCTGGCACAGGCTCAGAAGACCCTGGTCTTGTGGTACTGCACTTTAGGCTGATTCTGTGGGAAGCTCATCCTTTTCATCAAGAATCTAAAATCATCACCTTGGCATCTATGGCAGCTTCCAAAACTGTCTCCAACGAGGAAATGAGTGTTGGACGTCCTGAGAGAGGTATGAAAGGCTCGGTTACAGGCGCTTAGTTTTTGCCTCCAATCCTCAAAGCTTTACATAACTGTTTTGAAATGCAAAGTCCAGTTCAAGGCAAGCCAAATGCTGTCAACAAGAGGCTCTTGCCTCTAGAAGCAAATAAAGTCACTGTTTGAGGTATCTGTGCCACTATCCCTTTGCAGATCAATACAAACAGAGGCAGGGCCTGTTTTAAGTAGAATCTTGTAGAGATTTGAATTGTAGAACTATTGGATAAACTGTAGGTTAGAGTATGCCAGGATTGGTTCGGAAGATTTCATCAATTTTCTAGTCATGATCAAACAAACCTGTCTCAGAAAATGCTTGACTTCCTGCATAAATGAAAAGCAGATGTTTGAATGAAGACTAGTTCAGGTTATTTTTAGCCTCAGGAACAATTAATAGCTTCAGTTCAAATAATATCAAGTAGAAAGTATTTGTGTTTTATGACAAAGGTTCAATTCCAAAGTTAATTGTGAAGAGTGACTTAGATTTTGAACACACATTCCCTTTCTGTATGCTTATGGGAAAGTCTGTCTCTATTGTCAACTTATTTTTATAAGTTCTTATTGTAGAGACTGTTCCTGAATCCTAACGTCTGTGTTCCCCTTCCTCCATAGTACCAGAATCCTTTTAGCCAGGCATATGGTTGCCTGCAATGGACTCATCCTCCCAACCTCTCCTGCAACTAGGTGCAACCTACCACGGACTAAGTTCTGCTGTGAGTTGTAGGAGGAGGTATGATGGGGCACCTTCCTGGAACCTTCCTTACAACACTGCTGGCACATTTCCTTTTTCTTCTTTGTCGCCTCTTTAATTCATCCTGTGGCTTGGAAAGTTGGTGTAAAAATAGTTGGAGTGCTGGCTACCATCCTGACCATGAAGACACAGGGAGGGAGTCCAGGTTCCTAAGCACTTTGTGAAACAGTCATCTTACTAGCCCTGGATTGCCTACTTTTGGACATTTATGTGAGGGAGAAGTAAATTCTCATCCTGTACAAGTCACTGTTTATTTATTTATTTATTTATCTATAGACGGTGTCTCGCTCTTGTTGCCCAGTCAGGCTGGAGTGCAGTGGTGTGATCTCGGCTCACTGCAACCTCCACCTTCCCGGGTTCAAGCAATTCTCCTGCCTCATCCTCCTGAGTAGCTGGGATTACAGATGCCCACCACCACGCCTGGCTAATTTTTTTTGTATTTTTAGTAGAGACGGGGTTTCACTATCTTGGCTAGGCTGGTCTCAAACTCCTGACCTTGTGATCTACCTGCCTCGGCCTCCCAAAGTGCTGGGATTACAGGCATGAGCCACCGTGCCCACCCTATTTTTGTTTTTTGTTACACATAGCTGAATTTAATTTTTATATGGTTCCTAATGACTGAAACCAAGAAATACTCTCAAATAAATCCTAGGAAGGAATTCTGGGTGGGGAAACCATTCCAACCTGTCCTTTGTAGATGAAACGTAATCAGCTACCTTTCTTGAGATATTTCACAGTAAGGTTACCAAGAAAAAAATCAACAGCTGACGACCAAAATGAGACTTAAAGACAACCTTACATGGCGGCCGTCTTAGTTCTTTCTGCTTTGGTGGAAACGCACTGAACAGGCAAGCCAGGACACCGGTCCTCTGGTTCTTACTCTGATGACTCTGATGCTGTCTTCCTTGGCCTTGGCTTGGATTTTCCTCTGTGAATGAGGGGGTTAAACTAGATATCTCCAGCTTTTCATCCAGCACAGAAATTCTAGTCTGTTTTCTACCCTCCATCAGATAACATACTCCTTTTGGATGAATCAAATAATCCATGTAAAGTGCTTATCAAAGTGGTTGGTAAGTTAACTCCTTTTAGTAGTTTCATTTACCAAGTTACTCATTTGTGTAGTTTCCACAGTACCTTTCACAGATGGATGCTGGGTAAGTGTTTGCTGGCTGTCCTCTAAGAATGCTTTTTGATCCTCTGCTGATCCCCTGCTCACCTCACAGAAGGCCTGACCGCACACCTACTAGTATCAGCAAGAAAAACTCAGGAAGAGGAGACTCTTTAGGTTCCATGAACACACAGGAGAAAAACCAGCAGATGGAGGAGGAAATACACCATTTATTTACAATTCTTTTCACTTTATCCACAATTTCCCATACAAACATAAAAACTAAAAAAATAAAACCACCACTTGGGAACACAAGTGTCTTTCTTTAATTAGTCCGGTTGAGGGGACCACTGAGGCACACCGAAGGGGAAAAGGAAGAGGGTCGGGAAGAATGCCTGAGAAACAGCTCCAGATGAGAAACCTAACTCACACTGGTGTGGTGGGCCTCACTGGCAAAGAGACTCAAGGGTGTTACCCACCAGGGATGCTGCTCGGCTTCCCAGGAGGATGACAGCTGCTGGCCCCCATCCCCCCACCCTCCACTACCAAATACCAAAACTCAAACAAGGGGTCACACATCTCATGAGCTGTGTGGGGAGTGAAGGTGACAGTAAGGGACAAGGAGTGCTGCTCTCTGAGAAGAGCCCCAAACCCGAGGGACACACAGGAAGCCCCTTTCCTTGGCACAGTCTTCAGTCACAGCTTCTGTCCTGAATACAACGCTGAACTTGAAAATGTGAAAACAAAAGCCCTCCCCAGATTCCGGGGAAGGTGGGAATAAAAACACATAGAGAGGGCTTGCCCGCCTCTGCAGTCCCTTCTTGGGGAGGCTGCTAGGAGCAAAGCGAAGATGCTCCAGGAAAGTCTGGGGGTTGGAGGGCAGGGTGAAGAAAGGGGCAAGGAGGACTCTGAGACACTGATGCTTGGGATGGCTCCACCCGCTCAGCCACTCACTCCAGCAGCCTCCCGTTCTACCCCTCACAGCAGGACACCCAGGACCAACCTGGAGGCGCTGAAGCCACCTTCCTGGCAACTTCCTCTGTGCTAGTGACCTAGATTGCTTCCACATGTTGATGCACATTATAAATATAAAATCATATCTGCTACAAAGAGGACATATATTTGTACATCTTTACCCATATACATAATAACACAATTTACACATAATATCTTGGAGTGGGTCATCATGGAAAAGGAGTTTGGAGAGGTAAACAGCCCCTTCTGCCTCCCCTGCCCTGATCCCTCTTCAAGGGATGCTTATACACTTGGTCACTGGGGCCCTTCCCAACTAGTCTGATGGGGCTCATCTGGACACAGAAATTCAGACATGTGACTAAATGCTGATGGGTGTGTATACACATTCACACCCACACACACATGCAGACACCTGGTGAGAAAAGGAAAAATAAAATTCCTAGCTCTTGGGTGTAGGCCTCTTCCCAGAGTTACAAGCATCAGTGTCTCCTCCATCTAGAATAATGGTTTTAAAAAGCTACCCCTCACTGGCTCAGACTAGGGCAGACGGGGAAGGGCTAGGAAACCAGGGAGAGGGAAGAGGAGCCGGGAGTCTTCTGAAAATATAAGGCGTTTTTGACCTGTGATCAAATCAAACTATGTTCACAAAAAAAAGCAACAGTTTTCAGTTGGGGCCTGTCCCTGTAGGGACAATGTGAGTTGAGACCCTGAGCCTTCCCCTTCTTTGTCCAGTTTCTTTTAAAGGGGCAGACAACCCTGTACCACCTTTTCTGTCCTCTCCCAGAACTGGGCCCATCCACGTGGCATGGAATACTGACAGTGGTCCAAGTGACACATCCAGAGACATGGAGTGGTGGACGCCAGAAAGTTAAGACCTGGGCGGCGGGTGTGAGCTTTGTACAACAGGAGTGGTTCCTGGCCGGGGTCCACGGCTCGCACAGTGGCCACAGTGATCAGACTGCCATCAGAGATGAGGGCAGTCTGGGTCCCCGGAGGAGACAGCACCTATCGGCGGTAGTGATTTGGGGCATCGGCAAACATGTACTTGAGTCTGTATGCCTCGGCGAGAAGCAGCCCAATCTCTTCGTTGCCCCAGTGTATTGTAGGTAGGTTCTGCAGCAGCATGAGGAGACCCTGGAATGCAAGAAAGGGCTTTTTTATCATACCAGACTATAGACCAGCGGACCAGCAACCCCATTCTTAGAGACCAAGGCCTAGAATGGGGCCCCTTCCTCCTGGCTCACACATCCCAAAAAGTCCAGCCTCCTTCCTCCCAACAGCACACAGCTTTCAGTCCTAGTTCACCTCAGGAAGCCTTGCAAGCCTCTGCTGATTCTCTAGTCCGCTAACATCTGCCTCTTTAAAAACATAAAAACATAAATAGGGAATGACAACAATAAAGATTTTTAAGAGAGAAAAATAATCACATCCAAATATACCTCTCTTAATCTTAAAGTATTCATTTTCGGTCTTTTTTTCACATG
This sequence comes from Macaca thibetana thibetana, assembly GCF_024542745.1. Classification (NCBI taxonomy): domain Eukaryota; kingdom Metazoa; phylum Chordata; class Mammalia; order Primates; family Cercopithecidae; genus Macaca; species Macaca thibetana. Next base: position 38,165,185 of record NC_065581.1, on the reverse strand, counting down.
CATATTTCTTTAAATAGTTGTAACAATAATTATGACTTTTTTTTTTGAGACAGGTTCTTGCTCTGTCACCCAAGCTGGAGTGCAGTGGTGCAATCATAGCTCACTGCAGCCTCGAACTCCTGGGTTCAAGTGATCCTTTGACAAAGTTAAAATATAGCCCGGGCGCGGTGGCTCACACCTGGAATCCCACACTTTGGGAAGCCGAGGCGGGCGGATCGCAAGGTCAGGAGATCGAGACCAGCCTGGCTAACACAGTGAGACCCCGTCTCTACTAAACATACAAAAAATTAGCCGGGCAAGGTGGCACATGCCTTTAGTCTCAGCCATTCGGGAAGCCAAGGCAGGAAAATCGCTTGAACCCGGGAGGCGGAGGTTGCAGTGAGCCCAGATAGCACCACTGCACTCCAGCCTGGGGACAGAGCGAGACTCCATCTCAAACAAACAAACAAAAAAGAAACGGACAAAATATTTATAACATTTATAGAAAATAAAAGGTTAATATATGAAATCTATAAGGAATGCCTACAAATCAGTAAGAAAGAAGGCGAACAGCCAAATGGGAAAACAGACTATCCATGTGAATAGCTAACGCACTAATGCCAGTGGCCACTCACACTGTGATGACTTACAAACCCTGCTCCTAGCTGACTGAATACTCCAGCAGCGTCCTGCAGTGCTCAGTGGAAAGGTCTTGTGCATCCTTTACGAGATTTTCTCCTTTAGTTCTAGAAGTGTAGCTGGGCATAAAGCTGCCCAAGGCACATCACTGCTATGTGTGGCCAACACAATTAGGTTCTGGCCAATTCTGGATATGAACAAAAATGATAGGTGTAACTTCCAGGTTTTGCTCTAAACTTCTCTCCTTCCTAAAAAATGGATATGAATGGAGGAGTAGAAGTGATCATCTTAGACCATAAAATTAAAGCACATGTTGAAGATGGCAGAGTAATAAGACAAAATAAATCAGAGTCCCTAACACTCCAAAACCATAATGTTAGCCCTGGACTGCTTACACTTAGACTGTTAGTTGAAGGGAAATAAACAACCATCTTGTTTTAAGTCACTGTTATTTTGAGGTCGTGGTTACAGTAGACAAGTTTATATCATCTTAAATACATACCATATCTATCAAAATAAGAAATGCACTCGGTCTTTTATCCAGCAACTCTCCTTCTAACTCTCTATCCTAGGGAAATAGTCACACTATTGTGTGTACAAAGGTATTCACTGCATCATTGCTTCAAATAGTGAAAAAGGATACTAGAAAAGCGTCTGCCAGTGTAGGAATGGTGAGATAAACCATGGATTATCCACATCATGAGATGCAAGGCAGCACTTGAAACAAGTGAAGCCGGTCTACATGTATCAATATGGGAAGATATAGAAGACATTTTGGAAAGGATAAAAAAGGCAGTTGCAGAAAAATATTTACAGTATGATCCCACTTAGGTAAAAGAAAAAAACATAACAATATATTTGTATAGGTACATGTACATATAAACATTTTAGAGAAGTGGGAAACTGTTCACAGTGTTACCCTTTGGGATGGAAGCCTTTCACTTTTCTCTCATTATACTTATGCATCTTATAGAATAAAATCTTTGTATATTATTGTGTTATAAAATAACTTTCTTTTGAGTAATAACTACTCTGGGCTGGGCGCAGTGGCTCATGCCTGCAATTCCAGCACTTTGGGAGGCCAAAGTGGGCCCATCACTTGAGGTCAGGAGTTTGAGACCAGGCTGGCCAACATGGTGAAACCCCATCTCTACTAAAAATACAAAAATTAGCCAGGCATTGTGGTGGCCACCTGTAATCCCAGCTACTTGGGAGGCTGAGGCAGGAGAATTGCTTCAATCTGGGAGGCAGAGGTTGCAGTGAGCCGAGATCGCACCATTGCACTCCAGCCTGGGCAAAGCTACTCTGTGGAAATTTTGTTTACTGAAAAGTAAAAAAAACAGAAAATAAATTACCGATAACTTCACAATCAAGAGGAAGTCATTTTAAGACATTTTGGCATATTTCCTTCCAGTCCTTTTCCTACACATTTTACATGCTTGAAATAGTTTCTCTATATAATTTTGAATTTATTCAGCATTTACCATAAGCATTTCCTCTAATATTAAAAATTCCTCGTAGATATTTTCTATAACCAAAGAATTTTCCATGAGGTAAGATGTACCATAATTTACATCCTCCTGTTTTGAGCATTTAATTATTTCTGGTTTTTCACTATAAAAAATTATAATGAACATCTTTATGCACAAAGTCTTATCTTGGATTATTTCCCTAAGCCAAATTCCTAGAAATGAAATTACTATTTCAAAGGGCATAAACTTTATTTATTTATTTATTTATTTATTTATAGTCAGAGTGTTGCTCTGTTGCCCAGGCTGGAACGCAGTGGCACGATCTCAGTTCACTGTAACCTCTCCCTCACAGGTTCAAGCGATTCTCCTGCCTCAGCCTCCCGAGTAACTGGGATTACAGGTGTGTGCTACCACACCTGGTTAATTTTTCTATTTTTAGTAGAGATGGGGTTTCACCATGTTGGCCAGGCTGGTCTCAAACTCCTGACCTCAGGTGATCCACCCACCTTGGCCTCCCAAAGTGCTGGGATTACAGGCATGAGCCACTGCGCCTGGCCTGCCACAAACATTTTAAAGGTCTTTAACATTCAACCAGAAAATACATTCCAGAAAAATGCCCATTTCCCTAGATCTCTACCAGCACTAAATACTCTCATTAAAAACAGCAAACTTTGCTAATGCTAATGTCTTCCCTTTGGTCTCCAAGCCAGAGAACAGTACTCAAAGCCATAAGTCACGATGGTAGTGAACCACCAGAAGACTGCACATCCCAAGGTCCCCACTCTCCCCTCCATGGTTGCTGGCATCTGCTTTCTCCAACCCTCCAGGCAAACCCCTCCAGTCACATGGTTACAGAAATTCACTCAACCAGACCAGTTATTCAACCAGTTACTGATATTCACTCAACCCAGCAGATGCTCTGCTTTTAAAAACTCTGCCTTCAGCTGATCAGAACATCTTTGGAATACTCCCTCTCACAGGAGTCATTCTCTCTTGGTTCTATCCTGGCCTCAGTCCTGTCTGCCTCAAAGCTTTTTTTGTTTGTTTTCTTTGAAAGAGAACCATCATTTCTATCTCAACTTATTTTTTAAAATGTTGACCTTGGACTATAATACATACCCCCACCCCCATGCCACCATGAATTCCCTGGCCTGTGGTCCCTTTGACTCATCTCTCCTGCTTCCTACCTCCTTCCTGCAACGTGCCCCTATCCCACAACAACTGGAAAAGGCATTGCCTCTTTTTGCTAACATTCTCCTCAGGCAGGCAACTTCTAGCCTAAGTTAGGCAGACTCTCTTTGTAATGGTCTCAATCTTTTCTGTACCTTAGACTCTTGGGCTGTCTGGTGAACCCCATCCATCTCCTCAGAATAATGGTTTTAAATATTAATACATAAAATAAAATGCATATTAATCAAAAATTTTTAAAAGATTTGTGATATTCACCTCTGTGTGGTAAGATTTCTTTTTCTTATTTTTTGAGATGTAGTCTCGCTCTGTGGCCCAGGCTGGAGTGCAGTGGCATGATCTTGGCTCACCACCACCTCCGCCTCCCAGATTCAAGCAATTCTACTGCCTCAGCCTCCTGAGTAGCTGGGACTACAGGCACAAGCCACCACGCCCGGCTAATTTTTTTTTAATTTTTAGTAGAGACGGGGTTTCACCGTGTTAGCCAGAATGGTCTCAATCTCCTGACCTCTTGATCTGCCCGCCTCGGCCTCCTAAAGTGCTAGGATTACAGGCGTGAGCCACTGTGACCAGCCTAAGATTTCTTACAGGAATTTTCTAAATTTTTCTATGATGGTTACATACACTTGCATAACTGATAACAAACAAGAACAGCCAACAAAGGACATAGCTCTCTAGAAGAGAATACTTTTTTTTTTTCTCTGAGGCGGAGTCTCGCTCTGTTGCCATGCTGGAGTGCAGAGGCAATCTTGGCTCACTGCAACCTCCAACTCCCAGGTTCAAGCGATTCTCCTGCCTCAGCCTCCCGAGTAGCTGAGATTACAGGTACGCACCACCGCATCTCACTAATTTTTGCATTTTTAGTGAAGACGGAGTTTCACCGTGTTGGTCAGGATGGTCTCGATCTCCTGACCTCGTGATCTGCCCGCCTCAGCCTCCCAAAGTGCTGGGATTACAGGCATGAGCCACCGTGCCCGGCCGAGAATACTCTTTGTTGAGATGAGATCTACCTATAATTTCCAATTCTTCCAGTCTTAACAGAAACCTCTCAAAAGCTTCCAAATAATTCCACCCCTGGACAAGTGAACGTCCCCACTTCCCCCAAGGGAAGTGACGCTTAGCCGTAAGGAACCACTCTACCACCTGGTGGCTATACCTAAAACTGCAACATCCCCACCTCTAGCCCCTACCCTAGTCTACCACCTGCTGTCCTCATGCTGCAACAATGGGAAATCCTGCCCAATGGATTAAAAAGTAGAAACTCACTTTGGGAGGCCGATTGCCTGAGCTTAGGAGTTCACGACCAGCCCGGGCAACATGGTGAAACCCCATCTCTACTAAAATACAAAAAATCAGCCGGGTGTCATGGCGTGCACCTGTAGTCCCAGCTACATGGGAAGCTGAGGCAGAAGAATTGCTTGAACCCGGGAGAACTGCTTGAACCTGGGAGGCGGAGGTGGCAATAAGCCAAGATTGCGCCACTGCACTCCAGCCTAGGCGACACAGCGAGGCTCCGTCTCAAAAAAAAAAAAGTATAAACAATAATTATGGCTGGGGGATGAAAGTGCTAATCACAAATCAGGAGCTTTTATCTAGGGGCAGAGAAGAGACACTACCAGGGCAGGGAACAACTGAAGATTTGTTACAACGCCAGTTAATGGAAGCACTTAAGTATGACATGCACTCAGATGAGATACTACAGTCAGCAGGAGAAGAAAGCTTGTAGGGCAAGCATCAGAAAGAGATTCCCAATTAATAGAAAGGGAGCAAACACCTTTTGTAGAAAACAGCTGGAAATGGCAGAAAAGGGCCAAGCATAGTTATCTGCTGAAAATCTACACAGGAAAAGGCAATATGGCAGAGAAGGACTTTGAGTCATATGTGACCGGTGGAAAAAAAACAATTAGATAAGAGGCCAAAGGTAAAGGGATAGTGGGTAATAAGCAGAGACTCTGAAAAGGGAAAGGTATAGGAAAAGTATAGGAAAATTCCACTAAAGACTGTCCAATAAAGGTGGGAGAATAATTGAGGAGGAAGAGGAAGAACACCAAAGATAATCAGTATAATGGCATTTATTGAGCACTTATTACTAATAACAGATGGGCTCTAAATGTTTCACATGTACTTTGTACTAGTTTGTTTAATCCTATGAGATTAATCTCATAGGATTAATCTCATATGTATCTCTCTATGAGATACATATTATTACCTCCATTTTACAGATGAGGAAATTGAGGCACAGGGTTAAGGAACTTGCCTGGGGTCACAGGGTAGTGCTGGCCAGGCATTTGAGTCCAGACAATCTGGGCATGTGCTCACTATCACTAGACTATATACTGCCTGCCCTGGCATGAGAAGTAAGGCATAAAGTAGAAGGAACAAAAAGAAGAGAAGTCATAAAAGAGGCTGTTTGAAGGAAATCTAGAAGCATTCACTTTTTTTGTTGTTGTTCATTTTTACTTTTATTTAGTCATTAAGTCCTTGGACTCATAGTAAGGCTTGATGCCATATTGGTGTCACACTGCCAAGCAATCCAAAGCATATGTTAGCCTTCTATTTCAACTTCTTTGTTTACTAATGTATCACTGGACCCAGCAGGCAGCTCACCCAGACAATCTTAGTAAGGGATTTTGGTGCATAATAGGCCACAGTCCTTACAAAGTATCCAGTTTGTCTTACAGCTGAGAGGTGTGAACCGGCTGCAGATGTGTTACAGCTAAATTCTTGAATGGATTTTTATTATCAGTGCCACTTCTTCCTCTGCCTCTTCTTGGTCTTTCCCAGCCACCAGTGTGACCCAGCTGGTGACTAAGAGTTGACTAATTTTACTCTGCAATAAGGGCTGGCACAACCAAAGACAGGATGTATAATGATGAGTAACAAAAGAACATTAAATATGTGCTACTAAATAAGATACTGTATATAGAATCACTTTGCAGTACTGGAACATTCTTTGCAAATGTAAAGTGTATTCAAGCATGTAAAAATACCTTTCTAGTCAAATACTTTAAAACAAACCTCTTCTATTTTGAGAATCAGTGAGGAGGCAAAACATTTCCTCTGGTCCCAAGACAACTTTTCAAAAACACGTCCCTGCCATACAAGCTTGTTGAGAGTCAAACTTTTATTCATTGGATCTTCCTGAATCTAGGCATTTGACAAAGTTTCCTCTCAAAGAAAGCTGTGTAGTTTCCCTCAATGGCTTGTTTTTGTTCATATGTCTAGGAATTGTGCCCTTTCTCACACCAGCTTGTTTTGGGCAGAAGATCTTCAGTTCCCAGGGTTCCCTCCGAACCCTTGTGTGCAGGATTCAAACTGGCAATTCACCAAATGTCTGTAAAGACAGGGCCCCCATTTGGGCAATGTTCCACAATCGCACCCTTGAGTTCTTGCAGAAGTGGTGGGTGGATGCCATCTGGTTCAAGGGATTTATTTACATTTAGTTTATTATTGAGGTCTGGAACATCCTACCGGCTTAGCACTATTTAATAACCCTGACCTGTCTCCTACAAAAGAAACCTTCAGAGTGGGAATCTCTCCAATGGTTTCTTCCAGCTGACTCCCTTGTCATTTCACTCACTCACTCACTCAGTCACTCACTCACTTGAGATTCACTCTGTTGTCCACTGATGGCTCATTGCACCCTTGACCTCCCTGGCTCAGATGATCCTCCCACCCAACCTTCCTAAGTAGCTGGGACTACAGGTGTGTGCCACCATGCCTGACTAATTTTTAAATATTTTTTTGGAGACTGGGTCTCCCTATGTTGCCCAGGGTGGTCTTGAACTCCTAGGCTCAAGTGATCCTCCTGCCTCAGTCTCCCAAAGTGCTGGGATTACAGGCATGAGCCACTGCACCTGGCCTCTTTTTATGTATTTAAAGAAATGTTGATTATTAGTCCTTAGAGTGCCCTGCATGGTGCTCCTCAGATTCCGTCCTGAGCCCTCTGAGGCCTTGCTGGCGCTGGCCGACATATTCCTGGGCTTCCATGTTCTGGGCTTTGCTGCTGCTGCTTTCCCGAGATGACTTTTTAGAATAGAGTGACCAGGTATTTGCTCAGGCACCTGTCCCCTCTGACTCAGGCAGACACTCTTCATAGAACTATTATCCTAGAGTCGGTTTTCAGGCCTCCTATGGGTTGCTTAATACTGTACAGATTTTCTGCCTGCTGCTCATCTAAGTGCCCACAACTGGGCACAGCTTATGCTCGTCTACACGTGCAGTGAATTTTTGACTTTTGGAGGTGTTCCCCTGCTCCCTGTTGTAACCCCTTGGTTTTGGGTTGTAATTATGTGTGCTGCAGTGACCACAGGGGGCTTGTCATGCCTTTCCTCATCACGAACTCACTCAACCAGTTCCTGTCCTGAGGTCTGACATTCATCTGCTTTGGGAAGTCTTCCCCAAGTCTGACATCTGCAACCTGCCTTGATGGCATATTCTGCCAATGGCTGTTGGGAATAAAAACATGTTTTTATTACAAACACCTGTGGGGATAGCAGGCCTCTCAGCACTCACAGGCTCCAGCCGTATTCCCTCAAAAGTTCCCTTTGCTTACTTCCTTTTTCTTTTTCTTTTTTTGAGACAGAGTCTCACTTTGCTGCCCTGGCTGGAGTGCACTGGCGCGATCTTGGCTCACTGCAATCTCCGCCTCCCAGGTTAAAGCGATTCTCCTGCCTCAGCCTCCCAAGTAGCTGGGATTACAGGTGTGTGCCATCATGCCTGGCTAATTTCGTATTTTTAGTAGAGATGGAGTTTCACCATGTTGGCCAGGCTGGTCTTGAACTCCTGACCTCAGGTGATCTGTCTGCCGTGGCCTCCCAAAGTGCTGGGATTACAGGCATAAGCCACCATGCCTGGCCTCTTACTTCCTTTTTCTAGGATCAGAGTGGAAACAGGAGGCCCTGACAGGCCTCCTATTGCTGGCCCAGATGGCCCTGTCCTCTGGGCAGATACAGTCAGGCTCCCCGCTGGGTAACAGAAGCTCCATTCACTTCCGTAGTAGTACATAACTTACGTAACTGTACACTGTGGTAATGAATTGTGATTATGTAAAAACGACCCGCATCAAAATGGGTAGAAAACATCTATTTGTCTATTTGGTAGGTAGATTTGAGCACTCTTACATTGTCTCCACCATTTACTTTCCTTCCAACCTTTTGAGGGTGGACTCATGACATAAATCTTAAGCGTGCAGGTTGATGACTTTTTACCTAAGTACACACCCAATTAACCACCACCCAGATGAAAACAGAGAACACTTCCTGTGTCTCAGAGACTCTTGCTCCTCCCCAGTCAACACGGCCTCCCCAGCCACTGATCTAACTGAAGCCTGAGAGCTCCACCAGGGCCCAGGCAGGGCTCTACGGCTCCACAGATAGGCCCAGAGCTGCTCTTCACCCATAACCTGCACCAGCCCTGTGGACTCCCTGCTGCAGTCCGCCCTGGAGCATTAGAGCCTCTGCTTCCCCCAGGGATGCGTGCGAGGTGATTTCAGGCCACTTGGAGGGAGAGCATGAAACGGCAGCAGGAGATCACGGATCTTTCTGGCAGTGGAAGGAGAAAAACCCAGGAGCCAGAATAGGAGGAGGTCACAAGGAAGACCCTGGGAGGAATTCTTTTTCAGTTTTAAAACAATAGGTTTTTGTTGTTGTTGCTAAATGTTTCTTTGTGAGGAGAAAGCCTGCTAGCAATCTCCAATGTAGGGGGATACATGGGGAAGAAGAAATCTTGAGGTGGAAACATAAGCAGATCCTTGCCTGGGAACAGCCACCATGTGAGTTTAGCTCAAGAGCTCCAGGAAGCACCTGGCAGGCCTGGGACTGACAGGCAGCAAAGCATAGTGGTTCAGAGAGTGGATTCCAGGCCTCTACCACTCACTCGGGTGACCTCAGCCTAGTTACTTTAAAAAAAAAAAAAAGGCTGGGCGTGGTGGCTCAGGCCTGTAATCCCAGCACTTTGGGAGGCCGAGGTCTCCCCAAAGTGCTGGGAACCCAAAGGGATCATGAGGTCAGGAGATCAAGACCATTCTGGCTAACCCGGTGAAACCCCGTCTCTACTAAAAAATACAAAAAAATAGCCGGGTGAGGTGGCGGGCGCCTGTAGTCCCAGCTCCTCGGGAGGCTGAGGCAGGAGAATATGGCGTAAACCTGGGAGGCGGAGCTTGCAGTGAGCCGAGATCACACCACTGCACTCCAGCCTGGGCGACAGAGCGAGACTCCATCTCAAAAAAAGAAAAAAATAATAATAATAATAAAGCGCTAAGATTTAGCTGCTATTAGATTGAGCCTCACAAAACTGCCAATATTCAATCATTCTGATCTACAAAAACAATTGCATATGATTCAACCTAACATTATTACTACGATTCTATTACACTAGCCCAGGCTGAGGGCAGGAATTGTCGAGAGTCCCCTCCTACCACGAGAGGCTTTGACCCAGCTCTGCTGACAGCTCTCATTTCAAGCCACCCATGGGCCCCGGAGGATCCAGCCATTCTGCTCCCAGAGTCCTGTGTGCAAATGTGCCTCAGGCTTCTTTGTCCAGCGGTCTCAGGAAGGAAACTTCTCAGTGTGATCTCCTTTGTCAGTTTTTGGTCCCTCTGCCAGGCAGTGGCCCCAGACAACTGCTGGGCCAGGGAGAAGCACGCACCCTTGCTGCTGGGGGGTTCTGCCGCAGCTGGGACCCAGCCCTTTGCCCCTGTGTTTTCTGATGCCTCATCCCAGTTTCCTCATCCAGGTCAGCAGTTTCCCCCAGTATGAACCTTGTGTGGTTTACTCATTATGTTAAAAACCACTTAATTAGAAAAGTGGGTTTTTAAAGCTTGCCTCATTGCTTCCAGGACTCATGAATACACTAAAGGTAGTATTAATATCAATGATAATAAGCGCACTGTTTTGAGGACTATGTATCAAGTACACTATTCTAACTGCCTCACATGTATTTGTTACTTTAATCTCATCATAGCCCAAGGAGGTAGGTCCTATTGCCCCATTTATAGATAAGAAAATGGAGGCACAGAGAAACAAGTTACTTACTTACAGCTGCATGTTTAGGAAAGTGGGAGAGCTGGGATCTGACCCCAGGCAGTCTGGCTCCAAAGACCATGGTTTAACCACTGTACTATTGTGTACAGTCCCCAACCTTGACAGGAAGCTATCTGTTCCTCTCTGGACCCCTTACTGGCTTCCCTTATATCTGGCTCTTTTTCCCTGTTCTTTAAGTGTAACCAGTTTGCTGGTTTGCTAAAACTGCTGCAACTACCACTTTTATTTCTGTAACCACTTCACCTGGTTTTTCTTTGAGTCACTTAAGGTGGCTTTTAGCCCTAAAACTTCTCTTCCAGGCTGGGCATGTTTGGTTTTTTACAATACCTGTATTCATCTACAGAGCTTCCTTCACAGTGATTTCACCACAAGCAGCCCTTCAGCAGTTAGGATACACATGCCTAATTTCTCTGCGAAAGTCACACCCAACAGTTCAACCTTACACAATGCTCTGTGCCCTTGTTCCTCACACCTCTGCCATGATTCTGTCTCCTAAAGGGCACTGCCTGTCTAGCCTAACACCCAGGCACATTTTCTTCTTTTATCATTCATAGAATTTTAGAACTATGGAGGTGGGAGGAACTTTTCACCTTATCCAGTTTAATCGCCCATTCTATTTTGTCTGAAAGAAAGACTTGAGACTACTCCACGAACAGGATTAATCGAGGTGTTAATAGCGCAGCAGACAATAGTCCCAATGCTGTTCTGCTGGGTATTGCCAAAAGACCGCAGACCTACCAGATAATTGAAAATGCTACCCAGTAAAGAACATCTCCAGGATTAACATAGCTGTAAAGTCACAGAGTATTGTCCTCTGTTCTGCCGATATTGTGAACTGCTAAAAGCCGTTCCAGGAATCATCTGCACCTCCCTGAGCTGATCTGGGAAGCACTTTTATCACATATGGCAAAGCTCTGAGCCTCGCTCATGATAACTAAATTAAACTTCATGCTCTTATTATCCGGCTCCACCTCAACCACATTATCAAAATGGATAGCTCATCCCGGCATACAGCCATTCCAGCCCCTTGTCCTCATTTATCCTAGAATGCCACACATGCTGCTCACTGGCAGAAGCCATGGTTCTTAATCAGTAGCCTGAAGCCTTGGCACCATGGCTAGCATCTACTCACAGAAATCAACGCATCCGCTCTCCTTTTTCTTCCACAGCCCTTACTTGGGCAAGCTGGGTCCTGTCTTTCCATCTATCTACTAAACAGTCTTCTGTTCTTTTGCCGCCTAACACCAATCACAGAGTGGTAATGCTCAGGGATCACATGAGACACTGCTGATCTTCAGAACATCTACGTTATAGTTAGAACTTATAAAAGCATTCAACTTTCTCTGGCTTTCCCCCATGCTTTTAAAATAAGTATATACCTATTAAAAACAAACCAACCAAAAAAACTCTCAGTTCAGAAACGTGCAAAGCATAAAAGTAATACACTCCCCACCCCTAACCCCAATGATTCTCTTTGGAGAGCCTGACAATCTCTCTCCTAAATCCTTATTTCCCTGACCCTGGAACAGCTCCTAGCCCACCCACCACCTAACACAGGCCCTTCTTGAGTTTTCTACATAGGGACTCTGAAGCACCCCCACCCCAGGGATTCCTGGAGGCTGTACTCTCGCTGGTCATCCCCTCTCAGCCTCCTCTGCTCCCTGACCTCTTCATGTAGTCACATAAGAGTGTGTCAGGGCTGGGGCCCTGGTCCCCTTCTCTGTCCATCCTTCCTTCCTTAGGGATCTCATCCAGTGTGTTGGCTTTAAGTAGCGTCTAGGCAAAGGCTCCTAAATTTATAGGTCCAGTCCAGATCTCTCTTTCAAACTCCAAACTCAAGATATATTTGCCTAGTCTGCATCTCTATTTAGACGTCTAATGGTACTTCAAATCCAATATGCCCGAATCTGGACTCTTGCTGTCCCCACTGTAGCCTTCTCCATAAACTATAAAGCCATCCAGACTCACCCCTTTCTGTTGTACTCTACACCCAATTCATCAGGAAATGTTGTTGGCTCTATTTACTAAATAGATCCAAAATCTGGCCACTTCTCACACCTCCACTGTCACCATCCAAGTCCCACCACCTTCATGTCTCATCTGGAGGACTACAGTAGCATCCTGGGTGGTCTCTATTTCCACTCTTGCCCACACCTACAGTCTACATAGAAGCCAGCGTGGCCCTATTGAAACGTAAGTCAGATTGTGCCACTCTCTTCTGCTCATGGCTCTCTTAGAGCTCCTCTTCCACTCAGAGTAAAAGTCAAAGTTCTTACAGTGGCTACAAAGTCCTCTGTGATCTGGGTCCCTGTGACTCTTCTGACCTCACCTCTTCCGACTCTTCGCTTGGATCACTCTGCTCCAGGCCACACCAGTGACCGCCATGATTCCTTCCATGGCTCAGGCATGCTGCTGCCTGAGGCCCTTGCACTGGCTGTTTCCTCTGCCTAGACACTCTTCCTGCAGATGTCCAGGTGGCTTGCTCCTTCACCTTCCCCAGGTCTTTCCTCAGACGTCACCTTCTCAGTGAACCTATCGAGACTTTATTCGAAATTGCAACCTGTCTCTTCTCTATCACCTAATAAAACCTTTACCCTGCTCTACTTTTTAAAAAAATATTATTTCTTAGCACCTTTACATTCTTTTTAATTTACCATTTACTATGATGTTTACTGTATGTCTCCCCACCACTATCAGAATATGTAAGCTTTATGAGAACAGAGACCTCTCTGTTTTACTTCCTAATATAGCCTTTGTCTTTGACAGTGCTGGCATGTGGCAAGCATTCAATAAATGCTTGTCAATGAATGACTGAAAGATCTCTCAGGCCTGCCCAGTCACTCTGCAGCCATTCTGGCACAAAGACCCTTCTCACACTGAAGAACCCTGGGCTCCAGTGACTTCCTGCCAACTAAGAGGGATGATCCCTTCAGAGCACCCCTTCTCCCTTCCTACTCCCAGCCAGGTACCTGCTGTGGCACCTTCTGTCTGCGCCGCCCACTGAGGGGCTAACTCCCATTCTAATGTTCACTCCCTGCCCACGCTAAGCTCTTGGCCACTCACCTGAAAGTCCTCCTCATCCAAGATCTCTTTCCTCCACTTGATCAAGAAGGCTGCACACACATAGAGATGAAAGTGGGAGAACCCTTCTGGTTCAGACTGGGAAGCAAAAAAATAGAGTTAGGTCTCCCAGCCCTGACAAGGATTCAGCTCTGGTCCTCTCAGTTCCATTCCTACTGGGAGGAGGGAAACTCTTTCACGGTTGGGGAGATGGAGTTGTGAAGAGACTTAGCAAAGGCCCTGCCCTGAGGCTAAAGCAGACATGGAAGTAGAAACGGGGAGAAGGGGAAACTTCTAAGCAGCTACACTCCACAACTTGGCAGGGAGCTGGACACCTCAGGGACAGCCTGGCACAGAGAGGCCAGGGAATCCCTCCTACCTGATATGTGTCCCACAGGCGGATGGTGCAGCGAAGAGGAAGCTCCCGCATAAGCAGGTTGTTCATCCAGCGGAAGGCAAACTGCAGGTATTCTACCTCGTACCTCCTGAAGTGATTATGTACCTGCTCTGAAACACGAAGCATCATTGGGGATCATCATCCTAGGGGACTGGACCCTGAAAGGGCCACAGGAGCCAAAACAGCGGCCCCCACTTCTTACTGCCCCTCCCATGGGTAAGCAGACACAGAGGGGCAAACAGGCGTCTGACTGTCCTTTATGTTTGATTCCATCATCTCACGGCAACACTGCATGGTTAACTCAGGCCAGCAGACACAACTATTTTAACATCCCACAGCGATGTTCTAGGAGCCCCACTTCCTTCGCGGGGCCGCTCTGGCCACAAAGCAGAGGATGTGAAGTTCACTTGGCTGCTCCACCTTAGTACTCATCAGAGAAGGAGCCAGAATGGAAAAGAACCATGGAGGTCACCTTGGCCACCCTCCTACTGGCAAGGAACTCCTCTTCAGCATCCCCGCCAGATGGCTAGCCAGCAGGGATGTGAACACTGCCAGCGAAAGGGGCTCACAAACTCCACTCAAGGGCAGCCTCTTCCACTGACATATGAAGTGATTCACCAGAAAGCGCTTCACCATATTCAACAAAACCAGCTGCCTCCTGACTCCCAGCCCTTGGTGTTCGTGTGGTGTTCTCAGGTAAGCCCAAATAAACCTGACTGCTGGTTCTACATGACAGCTCTCCAAATAATGCTTAGTGGGATTGTTTTCTAAATTACTGTCCTCAGTCTCCTAACCTATAAAATGGGAATAATCACTCACACCTCAGAGGGTTTCAGGGAAGATAAACGAGAAAACACAAGTAAAGTGCTTACAGTGGCACCTGGCACATGGTAAATATTTCAAACAATTCTTGAAAGAAGAACTATTAACAATGGCCAGGTGCCATGGCTCACGCCTGTAATCCCAGCACTTTGGGAGGCCGAGGTGGGCGGATTGCTGAGCCCAGGAGCTCAAGACCAGGTTGGGCAACGTGGCAAAAGCCTGTCTCTACTAAAAATACAAAAATTAGCCAGGCATCATGGTGCACACCTATAGTTCCAGCAACTCAGGAGGCTGAGGTGGGAAGATCCTTTGAGCCAGGAGGTCCAGGCTGTAACGAGCCAAGATTGCACCGCTGCACTCCAGCCTGGGCGACAGAGCAAGACTCCATCTCAAAAAACAACAGTTATTTCTGGGGAGAAGAATTTAAGGAGAGGAAGGATTCCTACCTTATCACCCTGGCTGGAGTACAGTGGTGTGACCTTGGCTCACTGTAGCCTCGACCTCCTGGGCTCGAGAGATCCTTCCATCTCAGCCTCCTGAGTAGCTGGGACTATAGTCGTGTGCCACCATGCCCAGCTACTTTTTAAATTTTTTGTAGAGATGTGGTCTCACCATGTTGCCCAGGCTGGTCTTGAACTCCTGGGCTCAAGTGATCCTCCTGCCTCGGCCTCCCAAAGTGCTGGGATTACAGGTGTGAGTCACTGTCCCCAGCCTGTTCAAATTTTTTTAAATGAGGAGGTATTACTTCTACAATGCAAAGAAACATCCAAGATATATATACACTTAAAAATCCACTATTCCAAAGTACTATGCCTTTATGTATCATGTATTTGTAAGGGCGGAAAAAATAAGGATAGGGCAGACAGTGGCAGAAACCACAGCATCTGCTTGTTGGAACCTGATTGATGACCAGCCTCTGGCAGCCAGCTTATCCCCCAGAAGAGGGCAGCATACACCCTGTGCTAGGATAGGCTCCAGTTGAGGGATGTCAGAGACCTGCCCGCGGGGCCCCACCGTGAGGGCTAACAGCTGGGCCAGAGTGATAAGACACAGCGGAAAAAAACATTCCACATGCGGCATATGGGAAGTAACTGTGAATAAACAAATGGGTTCAGAAGACTGAAATGCTGAGTCATAAAACAGAGTGAGTGGAACAACTCAAGGAAGGTTTTCATGAAAAGAGAACCTGGGAAAGAAGACAGAAATATATACAATGCTGGGGGTGGGGGTGGGCAGCAGGTTAGGGAAGAAAGGCTTTGCTTGGGTGAAGCAGAAAATCCAATGAGTAGGAAAGCCTGGGAATAACATTTGTTATTTATAAATGTTATAAACAAATAACATTTGTGTCAGTCAGGACAGGCAGAGTCCTGCGGGAGCTACTACAACTTAACTAGTGTTAGAGATCCCACCGACTTCTCTCCCGGGGCCTCAGTTTCTTCATCAGTCAACAGCAGAGCTTCCTGAGTTGTCCTTTCGTTCTAACATTCTACAACTCTAGGCTAAAGCTGAGGAATTCCTGTAAGGCTGTTCCTCAAAGACATGTGCCTTAGGAAGAGCCACATCTCAATTTCCCCACTCCACACAAGTCCTGGGAAGCTGTGTAAAGTCCTGCTCGGGTATCAGCCAGGCCCGAAGACTCCATGTCAAGCCCAGGAGTTCTGAGTTACATCACAACATGAAGGACAAGGCCGGACGACAGGCTGGATGCTGAAGGCAATGGAGAGTCATGGGAGGCTTCAGAGCAGAAGAGGGATGTGGCCAGAACGGAGCTGCAGAAAGATGCAGTTGTGTGACAGATAGTTTGGAAGAGAAGAGTATGGAGGAGGCAAGTCCTCTGAGAAGGAAGCTGGACCAGAGCTGTGGCTGGGGAAATGGGGAAGGGGTGTACTGAGGAGAGCTGCTGAAGGGGAACCGATAGAGACTGGTGATAGGAAACCAAGGGGAAAGAAGAACTTGAGATAACAGCACAGTTCTCACTTTGCCTTCCTGCTGAGATATGGAAGGATACTGGTGCTGCCAGCAGCACTGAGTGCACTGGAAAGGGTCATGGCTAGGAAGACAGCTGAGGAGAGGACCCACAAGTACAACCGGCTCATATCAGAATCAACTGTGCTACTGCTAGAGAACTCTTCTCCCTCTGAACCTACCATCAATCCGGCTGACAAGCTCTTCCAGTGCCTTCACCTTCTTCTGGATCCCTGGTTGTGCAAAGGTGTAGTTATCCTGCAAATGACATAGAGCCCAGGATGAACATGGACTCTAACTTGTGCTATCACCTGACATTCACTGAAACACGTTTAAAAGTTCAGGCTGTTTTCCAAAGCTAGTACCAATGGCCAGTGACAGTGTTCTGGGAAACAAAGAAATCTACAGAACAACAGTGTAGGGGGAAAGCCCAATGGAGCCCTGCAGTGTGGAAGAAACCAACATGCTTGGGGTGCAGGGCAGAAAGGAGCAGTCTACTTCAATGACAAAGCCAAGGCAACATGGAGATTTCTGCAGACTCCAAGGGACATGACACCATCACTGTTTTGTTTTTGTTTTTGTTTTGAGATAGGGTCTCACTCTATCGCCCAGGCTGGAGTGCAGTGGTGTGATCATGGCTTACTACAGCTTTGACCTCCTAGGCTCAAGCGATCCTCCCACCTTAGCCCACTGAGGACCTGGTACTACAGGCACATGCCACCACGCCTGGCTAATTTTAAAATTTTTTGTAGAGATGGGGTCTCTCTATGTTGCCTAGGCTGGTCTTGAACTCCTGAGCTCAAGCGATCCTCCAGTCTTGGCCTCCCAAAGTGGTGGGATTATAGGCGTGAGCCACCGTGCCCAACCCACCATTGCTGTTTGAAAGCTGTAAAGCTAATGAAGAAGGACAGAGAGAGACCAAAAGGAGGAGGAGCCATAGTGGGTGGTCCTGCCTGATACAGAAGAGCAAGAATGAAACCAAAGGCCTGCTGGGAGCCCCTGGACCTAGATGCTCCCACAAGGGCAGAAGCAGCTCACCTGGATTCCATCCAACAGCTTGCTCATGCACCAAAAGCTGTCAGCCTCAATGCTTCGCAGCATGTCTTGGGACAAGTTGGTCACATCAAAGTTCTCCACATCCTCTTCTGTAAAACAAAAGGTGAAGAAAGTCCAGAGGTCTTATCTAAAAATAGAGAGAGAAAGATAGATTCGAGTGTCTTCAACGGGGTCTTTAGCACCAAGTGAGGACCAGGCTAACCTGATGTTAAGAAACGACGGCCTGCCCCTTGACTCTCTGTGTCAGGTGGACAAATGTGTCCCAGGGAAGTTCTTGAAGATCTCATTACAACACTGGACAGGCCATTTCTCACACTAGTCCCATCAGGTTCAACATATCTTTCTCTTCCTTGGTATTTGTTCACTCACTTTTCGAAAATGATACTTCAGGTCTCATGTTCAATGAATTATACTCAGCTCCCTGAAGATGGCCTGGAAAATGTCTTTGATTTCAGCTCAGTGAGCTGTCTAGCACACTCACACTCATATGTAGGGAGAACAGCTAGGATCAGAAAGCCCCCACAGTTTAAAGATGGAATTCCCAAGTTCTGGCAAGGCAGACCCACAGTCTTGCCACTCAGAGGAGAAGGTATGCATGTGAAGGAAGATGAGTCAAGCCTGTGAGTGCTTCTAGGACTTAATTCCAACAAGACGGTATTTCTCAAGATGGGTTCTGCAAAACATCAATCCTACAGGACACTCAAAAAAAGGGTGGGGGGTTGGGTTCCACAGACAAATATGGTTGGGAAATGATGCATTAGATAGCCCCATCTTGGAGATTAGCGAAGATCACAGAACACAAAAGGGTTTGAGAAGTTAACAGAAATTCTGCATTAAGTAAATCTGCTTAACTTTGTTTATCCAGCATTTCCCAAGTTTATCTAGCCACGAGACCTCTTTGGAGAGGACTATCTGTTAGCTTCTCATGGAAACCTCCCACTGAGTAACAGGAATGAGAATCTGTCTCGTCTGAGATGCAAGTGAGGAAAACATAAGCAGCCTTCCAGAAACCCGAAGAAGGAAAAGGCTATGTGATGTGTCCTTCCTAGCCAGTGTTTAACTCCCCCTTCCTGTCACAGAGAGGTGAAGTAGTAAGAAGTGCTGTGTTTACCCAACAAGAAAGGCCTCTGCGTATGTCTGCCAGAGGCCGCACACAGAAACAGTCAAGCCCTTGAGTTCTCCACCAGACAGCTTTTCTCCTCAGACCTACAACCCCTTTTCTGGAAACAGATGTTCACTGCAATCCCTTGCGCTACAGAGACGCAGGCATCAGACAAAATGTATTCAGAATCTAGCTTTTTTTTTTTCTTTCTTTTTTTTGAGACAGGATCTCACTCTGACGCCCAGGCTGGAGTGCAGTGGCATGATCTCGGCTCACTGCAGCCTTGACTTCCCAGGCTCAGATGATCCTCCCACTTCAGCCTCCCAAGTAGCTGGGACTACAGGTGCACACAACCACGCCCAGCTAATTTTTTGTATTTTTTGTAGAGATGAGTTTTTGCCATGTTTCCCAGGCTGGTCTCAAACTCCTGGACTCAAGTGATCCTCACACCTGAGCCTCACACAGTGCTAGGATTACAGGAGTGAGCCACTGTGCCTGACCCCAGCCTTTTCATTTCTAAGAATTGTTACTAAGACCTATAACTGAACCTCCTCAAGATAACATGTAACAACTCTTGGATTCTCATCCTGTTTGAAGAGCCATTTTTAACATGAACATCTGAACATCGAGGCTGGGGAAAAAAAAAAAAAAACCCCTCTTTAGAAGGGTGGGGTGCTTTATCAGAAAAGCCATGACTCTACGAATGATCTGGAAAAAAAAAAAAAAAAAAAAAAAAAAATCCAACTTGAAGGCCAGCTGCAGTTAATATACATAAAGTGCTAAATACAGTGCCTGGCACACAGTAGGCACAATATAGCTATCTTAAATGAAATTTATTAGGAACTTGTAATGACATAAAAAACCATGTCACAGTATTAAGGAGAAAAGAGGGGAAAAAGTATTTATGGCATACTTTCGTACTGTGCATACAATATTTATGTGTTTATATAAGCACAGAGGAAAGACAAAACATCGCAAGGTTTACAGTATTTATTCCCCAGGTGGTACGAATGAAGGATTTTATTTCCTTAAAGCTTTATTGGACTTTTCAAAATTTCTATAATAAGCATAATTTTTATAGTCATTTTACATGCACAGTATCTTAGAAAAAAAAAGAGCCACAATTGACTACATCTGCCGTTTATCACCAAAAAAGAATAAAGAAGATTTTGTAAAACAACACTAAACTTGCAGAAACTAAAAATCTGGATAGCATATAAAGATCAATTTGAGAAATCACATTTTATTTTTATTTTTGAGACAGAGTTTTGCTCTTGTCACCCAGGCTGGAGTGCAATGGCACGATCTCAGCTCACTGCAGCCTCTACCTTCCAGGTTCAAGCAATTCTCCTGCCTCAGCCTCCCAAGTAGCTGGGATCACAGGCATGAGCCACTACGCCTGGCTCATTTTGTATTTTCAGTAGAGATGGGGTTTCACCATGTTGGCCAGGCTGGTCTCAAACTCCTGACCTCAGGTGATCTGCCTGCCTCTGCCTCCCAAAGTGGTAGGATTACAGGTGTGAGCCACCATGCCCAACTGAGAAATCATATTAAAAAAAACTCTTCCAGGAAATATCATTTTTCTTTTATTCCTATTATTCCTTTTATTATTTTTCTTGCATTCCTATTATTCCTTTTATTCTTTTATTGTATCTTAACTTAAACATTTACTATGTAGTGGTTTTTTTTTAATGTATGTAAGTATATATACATATTTGTTTTCTTATATATGGAAGTATATATACACATTTGAAAATATATGTAAGTAAATTTTTATATATAGATCTATGGATCTAGATATCTATATACAGATATAGATTATATATCTATAGCAATCTATAGATCTCTGTAGATATCTATAGAGATATACTTATATCTATATAGACAAAGCTATATTAAAATATAATTATATTTTATATTTATACAATATATTATATATTTTATATTTATTTATATAATATATTATACATTATATAATAATAATATAAATATATAATATATTTCTATTTCATATATATGAAATATAATTAAAAATTATATTAAAATAATTATATATTTTATATATTTTATAATATATATTTACATATTACATTTAAGTTGTTTTATCTAATATTTTACATTATGTTTTATATTATATTTTAATATTATATAATTAATTAATTTAGTTAAATTATATTGGGCTGTAAAACCCAGCTCAGGATCTTCCTTTGACTTTCTGCTTCATGTTACATTTCTAAGGTCTGTGTTCCTGTACATGCCTCTAGTTCATTGCTGCATAGTGTGCTTCCATCACACTTTATCCATTCCCTCAGGGATGGATATACCCAGGTTGCCTCCAACTCTTATGACCATAAACAATGCTCCAAGGAACTGTCTCCTTTGAGAACTGCTCTGGGTCACAGGCTTAGGCAGACTCTTCTCCAGGACTAACCTCACAACAATGCACAAAGGAGGAGAGCCCTTTCCCTATTCATGAGCATGACTTCTAATCCATCCTAGGCAGCAGCCCCCTCTTTACGAGAATAGGGTTGTTGGAAAAAAGTGAAACCCACAAGGAAGGATCGAGACAAAAACCACCCCCACTCCTCATACACATTTCCCAAAGGAAGATCCAGAGCTCCATAATAAATTGAAGGGTCTTTTCCAACTTGGGCATTTTAGGATTCCAGAACATTGCAATGTAAATACAAGCAGAATTGGAAACCGCACATAGCAGGGTAAAAAAAGAGCAAGAGCCCCAGTTCCTGGGGGCAACAGGATCATCGCTGTCACATCAGCCCTAGTGACCTGTGGCTTTTTTGTCAGACAGAATAGCAAGCACGTGGCTAAGAGAAGACTCTGGAGCCAGACTGCAGACCTCAAGTCCTGGCTCTGTCACTCAGTAGCTATGTGACTTTGCACAAATGACTTTACTTTCTGTGTCTCAATCCTCATGTGTTAAAGTGGTAATATCGGTACCAATGTCATAGGATATCTTATGGATTAAATAAGTTAGTTAACATATGAAAAGTGCTAACAACAGTGCCTGGCATAAAATAAGCATTACATAAATGTTAGCTGGCATAATTATTATTGTTACCAAAGGAACAAATACACTTCTATCTTAGTTAAGCCACTTTTTTTTTTTTTTTGAGATGGAGTCTTGCACTGTCGCCCAGGCTATAGTGCAGTGGCGCGATCTCGACTCACTGGAAGCTCCGCCTCCCAGGTTCACGCCATTCTCCTGCCTCAGCCTCCTGAGTAACTGGGACTACAGGCGCCCGCCACCATGCCCGGCTAATTTTTTGTATTTTTAGTAGAGATGGGGTTTCACCATGTTAGCCGGGATGGTCTTGATCTCCTGACCTCGTGATCTGCCTGCCTCGGCCTCCCAAGTGCTAGGATTACAGGCGTGAGCCACCGCGCCTGGCACTTTTTTTTTTTTTTTTTAATTAAGAGACAGGATCTTACATTATTGCCCAGGCTGGTCTTGAACTCCTGGGCTTAAGTGATCCTCCCACCTCAGCCTCCCAAAGTGCTGACATTACAGGTGTGAGCCATCATGCCCAGCCAGCACTGATATTCTGGATCTATATTATTCATAGCCAAACTTAATCCTGATATACCTGCCATCCCAAAACATACTTTAAAAATAAGTCAATTTTAAAAGTTCTCTACTTCTGCGTTTCATCTTAAGGAGGAAAACCTGACTAACAACATGAGGTCATAAGTTGGTAAGGTGCCATGCTCGGTAACTGTACCCACTCCAAACCTTTAGCCATCTAGGGAGCAAAGGGAATAACAGACAAGGCACTGAACCCTATTTTGGGGCCCTGAATTGGGGGCTGTTGTTTGCCCATTAGCCCTTTGTTTTCACAGCCAGTGAGATAGCTCCCTAGCACTTCAGAGAGTGGGAGGGAGGGTTTAGTTCTATTTTTCTGCCTGCTGGGAGGATAAAATTCAAACATTTAGTCAAAAACTGTGAGCTGAGTACACCAGCAAAAAGCAGCGGAGAAAGGGAGGAGCAAATGCTCTCTGAAGGGCTTCATTCAGCATAAACAATCTGTTCAGAAGGATCATTAAGCGTCCACTTGAGGAAATTCAACATATAATTGAAGCTGAAATGGGAAACCATGCCAGCAGTGTAGTCTCGAGTGAGGGCAGCGTCTTTGGTTGTCATGACAGAGCATACAGCAGCAGGACTCAGATGGGAGGAAACGAGATTTGAAGGGATATTTTACGGCTATTTTAAGAGGCAAGGCATCCAAAAGGAGGAAACCCAAAAGCTCTTCATAAAAATGAAATTGGCCACTCTGGGCCTGACAAAGAACATGCCCATTTATTAGCTGATGAAATATACTTGAGTGATGGCTCCAGTCAACTGTTTAGTTTTCTAAGAACTCTGAGCCCCAGTCCTAAAAAATCAGCTTAATATATGCCTGAAAAATTCCCTGACAGCTTTGGGAAGAACTGGTTTTGCCTATACTGACAAGAGTAACTTGTCTATTCACTGGTCTAGGCATTTCCCAGGAACCATCTGTGATCTCAGGGCAATTTTCTAGATGTGATCTGGTGGGCCAGCATGATTCAACCTGACCAGCCGGACCAAGACGCTCCAGCGTCTCAGCTGCAGATAGCCTTTCTATTTTCCAAAGCCTCTGGTTTACCTGATCCGGGTCCTTGTTGTTGTTGTTGTTGAACTGGACTCATAAGAATACCTTGTGTAACATTTTCTGATAATAGGCCGGGTGCTATGACTCACGCCTGTAATCCCAGCACTTTGGGAGGTCCAGGCGGGTGGATCACAAGATCAGGAGTTCGAGACTAGCCTGGCCAATATGGTGAAACCCCGTCTCTAACAAAAATATAAAAATTAGCTGGGCATGGTGGCAGGCACCTGTAGTCCCAGTTTCTCAGGAGGCTGAGGCAGGAGAATTGCTTGAACCCGGAAGGCAGAGGTTGCAGTGAGCCGAGACTGCGCCACTGCACTCCAGCCTGGGCGACAGAGAGAGAAGACTCCGTCTCAAAAAAAAAAAAAAAGAAAAAAAAATGTCTGATAACAAAAGTAAACTGAGAAAAATAGAAAATCCTTTTCAACCATACATCTAAAGAACCCCTTAAAACAGGAACAAATATTTCATCCAGAAAAAAATAGTTTTAAGAAAACCATCAAGAATTCATCTTATTCTATGTAATAATTTTAAACTGGTTCAAGTGCTATATATAAACATATTGTTGGGTGTTATGCATCTGGCATTTTCAGGCAAGTACCTCATGGGAGCAGCTGAGACAATAACAGCACTGCAAACCTGTAAGTGTAGAGAGGGTGGAGAGGCCCCTCACTAAACCTGGGAAAGCCAAACCACCTGACAAAGACAGGGGAAGCTGGTCTCTGAGAGACATGGCCACTCCAATGAGATGGTTGGAGGAAAGACTTATTCCGAGATTCCCACGGAGAAGAGACCCACTGGGAGGTAGTTCTGTTTCGTGAGGCCCATGTTTCTGACTGTCAGAGGAGATGTGCTATTTTGAAGATGCTGCTTAGCTGACCATACAGCATTCTGACACTGTGCCTGTCAATCAGGGTGGTGACTATTAACTTGGAATAATACATGAACTCTGGCTGCTCAGTATGAGATAGCACAGGTATACATGTATCATGATGCTCTGGTTAAAATTAATTTTAAAAACCAACGTACCACCAAGTTTTCACTGTTTTCCTTAAGTTGCTGTATTACTTTTACTTTCATTTGCAAACATTAGTTGCTGCTGGTTAAGTCAGCCTCCTGACATTGGCTATAGGATCCCAGATTATATGAGCCCAAACTCTGAGTATTCGGGCTATGGGGTAAAGGAAGAGGAAGCAAAGGAAAGGCAAGGTCCAGCACATACTTAACCTTCCAGGACCTGCCCAAAGACCATTCCCAGAGATGGGCAGCCTGTTACTAAGACGCCGTGGATGTGAACAGGCTCTGGGAGGCTCAGGACCCCCAGTGCCAATGTCAGCTGCTCATACCTCAACTTCTCCTGTTACGATTTCTCACTTATCCCTGGGGTCAGATAAGGGACAGAGAGCAAATGCGTACCACACCCTGCTCAGCTCACTGCCAGGGTAGAGGACCAGGCTAAGTCTTATAGTCTCAGAAATGATAAGCCACAACTTGCCCTTGGAGAGCTTACCTCCTCCAATGATAGGAAATCCAGCACTGGACACCCCACCAAACGCACACACCGTCCTCAAATGTCACTGAAAGCAGCTCAGCATCCTGGCTGGGCTATCTCCACACACTGCTGGGAAGACCCTCAATGTTTCTCAGCTGCCTATCACACAGGAGACTACTTCATCTATGAAGATGGGGCCAGGAGGCAGCTTGAGTCCCAAATAGGGTGGCTGCTAAAAATTCAGCATCAAGCCCACTCCCCACCAATTCCCTCCAAACCAACAACATTAAAGTGGAAAGTTCTTACTGTATGATTCAATTCAGATAAAGCTTAGAAATAGGCAAAACTAATCTAGGTGTTAGAAATCAGTAAAGTAGTTACCCTTGCAGGGGCAGGGGAGGAGAGGACGGGGTAGGGACTAGGAGGGAACACAAGGGGACTTCTGAAGTCCTAGAAACGTTCCATGTCTTGCTATGGGTGCTGGTTATTTTGGGGAAATTCATCGAACTGGGCATGTATGATAGATGCACTTTTCTAAATGTACAATTTAATATAAAGTTCACATTTTAAAAAGCAGAAAAGGAATATCCTCTTGAGACAATAATAAAGTTTGTCCAGTTTCATCTTTGGCCTAGCCAGACAGGGAAGAACAGACTGCATGAGCTGATGTCATGTGCAAAGAGTCAGATGTAAGATGGAGGATGCCGCCTCCCAGGACTACAGCAGTGCCCTGCACGTGTGGGTGCTCATCAAAGACTTGTTGACTAAGTGGTGGTGCTCCACCTCCATCTCTTAGGGGAGAGAGAACTTCGGCTAATTCGGCACAGAATCAGAAAAGTGTAACTCACTGCCCTCCAGTGGCCAAGCCTGGTGAAGCTGTACTCATTTCTGAGTATTCTGCAGTTATCATGGAATTTTCATTCTCTCATTCATCTGGACATGTGTGGAATGCCTATTTTGGATGCCAAAATGAAGGTACTGGGGATATGAAGATGTTTAAAATACTCTTTGGTCTCAAAAGTGCCATGGGAGAAATCTACAGAGTGACAGAAATAGCAATACTGGATGCCGGGGGTCGGGGGACCCCAGGGAAGGCTTCTAAGAGGAAGGGGAGTCTTAAAGGGTACACAAAGATTAGCTCAGGAGATAAAGAGGTGGTGCAGGATAAGGCTTTACATTTACAATGTCCATTCTGGATTGCTGAGTTTGAGGGGTGAAGCAGAGAGCAGGTCACAGGGCCTTTGCATGCCAAGTTAGAAAACCTGGACATTTAACCTATAGGTGATGGAAGGATTTTTGTCAGAGGAGTTGTATGGGCGAGTCTGTGTTTGAATGGTGTGGAAGATTGGTGTGAAGGAGATAAAACCGGGGGTGAGAAAACATGCTTGGCTGGTTCAGCAATCCAGGCCTGACCTGGGGCATGCATAGTGGGAATGAAGAAGAAGCATATCAAGAAACATTTAGGACGTAAAATCATCAGACCTTTGTAAATGATTGGATATCAAAGAGCAAGGAAACAGAATCATGAAGAATTCTTAGCATTTCTGACTTAGGTGACAGGAAATGCTGCCAACTAAGAGAAAAGGGTGCCTGGGTAAGGGAAGGAGAAGAGCCAAACACAGAGTCTGAGGAGCCTAGGAATAGCAAAGATTGCCTAAAAATAACTGTTCCCTTCTTCCTCCTCGGTAACAGGACCCCTAAGGGTATTGGCCACCTAAGACAGACTGTTTCTCAGCCACACTTGCTGCTAGGTGTGTCCACAAGATTAAGTGCAGACAAAAGAGAATCAAGCCCCAGAGTCATGCACCGCTTTCAGAAATGTTCTTAAACAGAACAAGTATGCCTTGCTTCCTTTCCTTCTCTATACTGGTTGGAATATAGATGTGATGGCTGGAGCACAAACAGCTCTTGGATCATGAGAAAGAAACCACATGCTGAAGATTGCAGAATGAGAGAGAGGAACCTGGATCTCTGATATTTTGGAGCAGCAGATAAGCCCCAGATTACTTACCTCTGGACTTTTAATGTGAGAGAAATAAGCTTTTCCATCTTACTTAAGGAACTGTTACTTGGGTTCCCTGTTATGTGTAGCCTAGCTAATCCTAAGTGATCATCTATGACATAATCACGTGGAATGTCATGCAGGGAACTGGACACAAGTCAGAGGTCTGCGGAGGACTTCCTTTCTGAGAGTTCCACTGCCATCATGCTTCCAGGTAAAATCTACGGTGAAAATCTTATTGTGCTGTTTCATGCAGAGGAAAAGAGAAAAGGTTACTTGATAATTGGTGTTGCATTTTGTACCCAAAAATATCATCAGATACCACTCTTCTTTTGAAATAGGAAACATCATGAGTCCTGCTCTTCTACATGACTTCCTTATATGAATCACTTCTGTTGTTCCTGTTAAGCAGTTTATTTTGATGACAGCAACATGGTCAATTGGACCTTAGTAGTTCAGAGCTAGGCTAATATTGCCTAAGCCTAAAAGCTCTTGGAGGAAAGAGTTTAGAATTATACCAGTCTCAGAGATAAGATTCCAGAGACTTTATCTCCCCAGGGGTGACCCCCCACACCTGCAGCACTGTCACCACTAGACCCAGACACAGCTGGCTTATCTGCAGAGGACCCACTTTTACAGGAGCAGCTGGCTTCAGCAGATAAAGAAGCTGCTTGGCGGCAAGGCTAGAGCTATAGACAACTTCTCTATCAACTCACAGGGGAATCACTGGAACTCACTGTTTCCAACTACTTTACAACAAACATGGCATAAAGCATGAAGCAGGCTCAGGTACTAATTTTTAAAAGTGATAGAGGTGGTAGAGAATAGGTAGGGGAAGAGATATGACAGAAGCCAAATAACGTCCCAGTGGCGTGTGGACCCCATGACTCTACTAGGGCAGATCCCCCATGCTATGATTCAGTGAGATGGGGCAGTGGGGTAAGGCTGCCTGGAGAGACCTGCCCAGGATAATGAGGGCAACTGCTGGCCTGTTCCATGAGAAAGACACTTGAGGCTTCCTACAGTAGGGAGAGTCACACCAGGAGGGCCATAGAAAAAACCTTTGACAGCAGCTGCCTCATCCAGATATGCCACCATGAGAGAAATACAGAAGAGAAGCATTATTGCCCAGACAAAAAAATGATGCTTGATGGCCACAATGTTGTATCTATGTCTGTTCAAGAAACGCGTGAGGGTGAGAAGTCTGTATTTCTTTGAAATTTAATTTATATCCAGCAAGTGACAGGTAAATAAGATGAAGTACATCCATATAATAGAATATTCGGCCATAGAAAAGAATGAAGTACTGACACGCGCTACAACATGAATGAATTTTGAAGATATTATGCTAAATAAAAGCCAGACACAAAAGACTCCATATTGTGTGGTTCCATTTATATAAAATGTCCAGAATAGGGAAATCCCTAGATACAGAAGATTAGTGGTTGCCCAGGGATACAGGGGCTGGGAGGCTTAGGGGTGATGGCTAAAGAGTACGAGTGTTCTTTTTGGGGTGATAAAAAATGTTTTAAAATTGATTGTGGTGATATACAACTCTGTAAATGTACTAAAAATTATTCACTGTACCCTTTAAATGACTAAACTGTTTGGCATATGAAGTCCATCCCAATAAAGCTGTTACCAAAAACCCCACAAAAATGGTAACTTATAAATTTATTGCAACTCCAATAAAAACTGTATTAATAAAAGGTTCCCCACTCCTAAATTTGATAAAAGTTGATTCTCAAGCTCAACTGGATGAACCTGGAAGACATTATGCAAAGTAAAAGTTGGTTTACAAAAGGACACATGCTGTACGAATCCACTTACATGAGGTATCTAAAATAGTCACAAACATAGAAACAGACAGAGTGGTGGCTGCCAGGGGCTGGGGGAAGGGGAAACAGAGGGTTGATGTTCAGAGGGTACAAATTTGATAACTGTGTGCAAGATGAGTATGTTCTAGAGATCTGCTGTACAATAATGTGCCCACAGCTAATGATACTGTATTGTGCACTTCAAAATTTGTTAAGAGAATGGTACTACCTAGGTTTTCCTCTAGGATTTTTATGGTATTAGGTCTAACATTTAAGTCTCTAATCCATCTTGAATTAATTTTCGTATAAGGAGTAAGGAAAGGATCCAGTTTCAGCTTTCTACTTATGGCTAGCCAATTTTCCCAGCACCATTTATTAAATAGGGAATCCTTTCCCCATTTCTTGTTTCTCTCAGGTTTGTCAAAGATCAGATGGCTGTAGATGTGTGGTATTATTTCTGAGGACTCTGTTCTGTTCCATTGGTCTATATCTCTGTTTTGGTACCAGTACCATGCTGTTTTGGTTACTGTAGCCTTGTAGTATAGTTTGAAGTCAGGTAGCGTGATGCCTCCAGCTTTGTTCTTTTGACTTAGGATTGCCTTGGAGATGCGGGCTCTTTTTTGGTTCCATATGAACTTTAAAGCAGTTTTTTCCAATTCTGTGAAGAAACTCATTGGTAGCTTGATGGGGATGGCATTGAATCTATAAATTACCTTGGGCAGTATGGCCATTTTCACGATATTGATTCTTCCTATCCATGAGCATGGTATGTTCTTCCATTTGTCTGTGTCCTCTTTTATTTCACTGAGCAGTGGTTTGTAGTTCTCCTTGAAGAGGTCCTTTACATCCCTTGTAAGTTGGATTCCTAGGTATTTTATTCTCTTTGAAGCAATTGTGAATGGAAGTTCATTCCTGATTTGGCTCTCTGTTTGTCTGTTACTGGTGTATAAGAATGCTTGTGATTTTTGAGCTTCTGCACAGTAAAAGAAACTACCATCAGAGTGAACAGGCAACCTACAGAATGGGAGAAAATTTTTGCAATCTACTCATCTGACAAAGGGCTAATATCCAGAACCTACAAAGAACTCAAACAAATTTACAAGAAAAAAACAAACAACCCCATCAAAAAGTGGGCAAAGGATATGAACAGACATTTCTCAAAAGAAGACATTCATACAGCCAACAGACACATGAAAAAATGCTCATCATCACTGGCCATCAGAGAAATGCAAATCAAAACCACAATGAGATACCATCTCACACCAGTTAGAATGGCGATCATTAAAAAGTCAGGAAACAACAGGTGCTGGAGAGGATGTGGAGAAATAGGAACACTTTTACACTGTTGGTGGGATTGTAAACTAGTTCAACCATTATGGAAAACAGTATGGCGATTCCTCAAGGATCTAGAACTTGATGTACCATATGACCCAGCCATCCCATTACTGGGTATATACCCAAAGGATTATAAATTATGCTGCTATAAAGACACATGCACACGTATGTTTATTGCAGCACTATTCACAATAGCAAAGACTTGGAATCAACCCAAATATCCATCAGTGACAGATTGGATTAAGAAAATGTGGCACATATACACCATGGAATACTATGCAGCCATCAAAAAGGATGAGTTTGTGTCCTTTGTAGGGACATGGATGCAGCTGGAAACCATCATTCTTAGCAAACTATCACAAGAACAGAAAACCAAACACCGCATGTTCTCACTCATAGGTGGGAACTGAACAATGAGATCACTTGGACTCAGGAAGGGGAACATCACACACCGGGGCCTATCATGGGGAGGGGGGAGGGATTGCATTGGGAGTTATACCTGATGTAAATGACGAGTTGATGGGTGCAGCACACCAACATGGCACAAGTATGCATATGTAACAAACCTGCACGTTATGCACATGTACCCTACAACTTAAAGTATAATAATAATAAATTTTAAAAAATAAAAATAAAAAATAAAAATAAAAAAAACCCAAAAAAACCAAAAAACAAAATTTGTTAAGAGGGTAGACCTCGTGTTAAGTGCTCTTATCACTGTAAGAAAAAGATAAAAAATAAACAAAACTGAAAAATAAAGAAGTTCATCTGGAAGAACAACCAAGACAGTATTTTTTGAAAGGATAATGAAAGAGACTGGCACTGGGGTGGGCAGGGGGGCGGAATTAAAAGAAAAAAGCCACTAATAAAAAATAATTGGCCAGGTGCAGTGGCTCATACCTGTAATCCCAGCGCTTTGGGAGGTCGAGATGGGTGGATCACTTGAGGCCGGGAGTTCCAGACCAGCCTGGCCAACAGGGTAAAACCCCGTCTCTACTCAAAAACACAAAAATTACCCAGGCATAGTGGCGCATGCCTATAGTCCCAGCTACTAGGGAGGCTGAGGTGCGAGGATGGCCTGAATCCAGGAGATGAAAGTTGCAGTGAGCCGGGATTGCGCCATTGCACTTTAGTCTGGGCAACAGAGTAAGACTCCATCTCAAAATAAATAAATAAATAAAATATATAATAATAATAATTTAACAACTTTATAAACTCAAAAAATCTAAGCTGTGTGGTACTGGATAGAAATGGAGACAAATGAAATTAAACCAACAGGCCGGGTGCGGTGGCTCACGCCTGTAATCCCAGCACTTTGGGAGGCCGAGGCGGGCGGATCACAAGGTCAGGAGATCGAGACCATCCTGGCTAACACTGTGAAACCCCGTCTCTACTAAAAATGCAAAAAATTAGCCGGGCGAGGCGGCGGGCGCCTGTAGTCCCAGCTACTCGGGAGGTGAGGCAGGAGAATGGCGTGAACCCGGGAGGCGGAGCTTGCAGTGAGCCGAGATCGCGCCACTGCACTCCAGCCTGGGCGACTAAGCGAGATTCTGTCTCAAAAAAAAAAAAAAAAAAAAAAAAAAAAAGAAATTAAACCAACAAAGCAGCAGAACCATGTAATTAAATGTATGTAATATTATGAAGAGAGATAGAGAGATTTCACATCAGTGAAAAGATGGTGTATCATTTATAAATGGTGTCGAAATATTAGCTATGCAACTGGAATAGTAACTATAAATCTCAGTTCTCATCATATAAGAAAATAAATCAGTAATGGAATTTAGAAAGTTAAATGTTAAAACCACCAGAATATTAGAAGAAAACATGGGAGAGTATTTTTGTAATCTTTTTTTTTTTTTTTTTTTTTTTTGACAGAGTCTCACTCTGTCACCCAGGTTAGAGTGCAGTGGCGTGATCTCGGCTCACTGCAACCTCTGCCTCCTGGATTCAAGCGATTTTCCTGCCTCAGCCTCCCGAGTAGCTGGGAAAACAGGCAGCCACCACCATGCCCAGCTAATTCGTGTATTTTTGGTAGAGACGGGGTTTTGCCATGTTGACCAGATTGGTCTCGAACTCCTGGTCTCAGGTAATCCACCTGCCTCAGCCTCCCAAAGTGCTGGGATTACAGGCGTGAGCCACCGCGCCCAGCCAGTATTTTTGTAATCTTGAGGTGGGGAAGGAAAGAGTTCCTAAGCAAGATACCAAATCCAAAAATCCTAAAGGAGAAGCTGCTTCCTTCAGAGGCTTCATCACAGTTTGCAATTATCTGGTGACTTGTTTGTGAGCCTCCCTACCAGACAGGAGTTGCCACAAGGGCAGGCCATGTCTATCTCCTTGTCTATCTCCTACACATAGTGACAGCTCAATAAATACTTGTTGGACAGATCTGACTGCATAAAAATTAGTAAGTTCTACATAAAGAGACACAATTAGCAAAGTTAAGAGATAAATAATGGTCTGGGGAAAATATTAGGTTGGACTATATAAAATCCCCATGTTGGGGGGTAAAAAATGGTTGAGTATTAACAATTTATATGATTCAACCTAATATTTTTAACACATAGCAGATGAAGGATGAATTTATCTAATATACAAAAAGCTCTTACAAAACAAGACATGTCAATAATCCATTAGAAAAAACAGGTTAATGATTAAAGCAGCAGACCACAAAAGAAAATGATAATACAGATGAGAAAAGATACATAGTATCACTGACCAGAAAGTAGGAACAAAAACTGAAACAAACCATGATCTATCTGCTAGACAGGTAAAATACACTAGACTTCATCCATACACAGGTTTTGCTAAGGAGGTGAGGAAAAGTGCATCCACACATTCGTGGCTGGAGTACAAACTGGTATAAACATTTTTGGATTATAATTTAGTAGTACCTATTTGGCATGCTTTTAGGATTAGTCATTTCACTTCTAGGACTCTTTCAGAGAAATACGTATTTTAACAAGTGCACAAGAAAATATGTACAAGGATATTCACTGCAATGTTACTTACAACAGCTAAAAAGTGTAGGCAACTTAGGCCGGGCACAGTGGCTCACGCCTGTAATCCCAGCACTTTGTGAGGCTGAGACGGGCAGATCACAAGGTCAGGAGATCGAGACCATCCTGGCTAACATGGTGAAATCCAGTCTCTACTAAAAAATACAAAAAATTAGCCGTGCGTGGTGGTGGGCACCTGTAGTCCCAGCTACTCGGGAGGCTGAGGCAGGAGAATGGTGTGAACCTGGGAGGCGGAGCTTGCAGTGAGCCGAGATCACGCCACTGCACTCCAGCCTGGGCAAGAGAGCAAGACTCCATCTCAAAAAAAAAAAACAAAAAACAAAAAACTGTAGGCAACTTAAATGTCCTTCTAGAGAAGAAAACTTAAATAAACTGGTTAAGCCTTATTACAGAAATAATGGAATTGATGAAAATAATGAAGTGGATCTGTATGTTCAGGCTTGGAAAGCTTGCTGTATGACATTTTTTAAATGAACACAAGCAAAATATAGAAAAGTATGAATAGCTTGATTTCATTTTTCTGAACCCAGTAAAGAAAAACAATGCATGCAGCTCCATCCATACATAGGAAACGGTCTGGAAGAACACATAACAATAGGTTAACAACTGTAGTTATCTTGGGGGTGTGTGCGTGTGTGTTGTAACACTTCTATATATATATATTTTTTATTATACTTTAAGTTCTGGAATACATGTGTAGGACATGCAGGTTTGTTACACAGGTACACACATGCCATGGTGGTCTGCTGCACCCATAAACCTGTCATCTACATTATGTATTTCCCCTAATGCTATCTCTCCCCTAGGCCCCCAACCCCCAACAGGCCCCGATATGTTATGTTCCCCTCCCTGTGTCCATGTGTTCTCATTGTTCAACTCCCACCTATGAGTGAGAACATGCGGTGTTTAGTTTTCTGTTCCTGTGTTAGTTTGTTGAGAATGATGGTTTCCAGCTTCATCCATGTCCCTGCAAAGGACATGAACTCATTCTTTTTATGGCTGCATAGTATTCCATGGTCTAAATGTGTCACATTTTCTTTATCCAGTCTATCATTGATGGGCATTTGGGTTGGTTCCAAGTCTTTGC
The DNA here is from genome assembly GCF_024542745.1 of Macaca thibetana thibetana. Classification (NCBI taxonomy): domain Eukaryota; kingdom Metazoa; phylum Chordata; class Mammalia; order Primates; family Cercopithecidae; genus Macaca; species Macaca thibetana. The sequence continues at coordinate 38,131,063 of NC_065581.1, read as the reverse complement.
TATTGTGAACAGTGTTGCAATAAACATACACGGGCATGTATCTTTATAGTAGAATGTTGTTTTGATTTTTTAAATAAGCATACTTCTACTACAATTTTTTTTTTTTTTAAAGATGAGCAATAAGAAAGGTGCTGCCTGCTTTAGAGCATTGAATATAATTGGTGAAGCCATTAGAAGTCCAAGGACAAGGACTGAAGTTGAGATTCCACCAAGTCATATAAAGAGCACAGGTATTAAGACCAAAATACCTAGGTTTGAGTTTGAGAAGCTCATTAGACCCCTGAGTCTTGGATTTTTCACCTTATAAAATGGCTTGATACGTCTACCTTAAACAGACATTGGGCCCTAGTAAAGGAAATCAGGTATGTCCAAGATCTTTGCAAATAGTGAAGTACTTTAAAAACCAGGGTAATGTTGCTTCTTGGCCAGAAAAACAAGGGCTACAACTACAAACTCCTAGGGAAAGAGAGATGGATGGGAGCTGAAGGATTAGGAGAGACAGCCAAGTATAATATGCAGCTCTGATTTGGACCCTGATTCAAACTGTTAAATAGATTTATGAATACGACTGTATAGTAGATTACATAAAGGAGCTATTACTACTTTTTAGATGTGATAACTTCATTGTGGCTTTGTGTTTTAAAAAATGTCTTTGGCCAGGTGCAGCAGCTCACACCTGTAATCCCAGCACTTTGGGAGGCTGAGGCGGACAAATGGCTTGAGTCCAGGAGTTCAGGACCAGCCTGGGCAACATGGCGAAACCCTGTCTCTACAAAAAATACAAAAATTAGTCAGGCATGGTGGTGCGAGCCTGTAGTCTCAGCTACTCTGGAGGCTGAAGTGGGAGGATTGTTTGAGCCCAGGAGACGGAGGTTGCAGTGAGCTGAGATCGTGCCACTGCACTCCAGTCTGGGCGACAGAGTGAGACTGTCTCAAAAAACAAACCAAAAATTATGTATGTGTGTGTACATACATATATACCTTTCAGAGATACATATAAAAACATTTATGCATAAAATGATATGATGTTTGATATTGAGATTTGCCTCAAAATAATTCACAATGGTGAGGGAGTAGAGAATGGATACAGGTTTAGATAAAACAAGACTGGGATCAGGCATGGTGGCTCACGCCTGTAATCCCAACACTTTGGGAGCCTGAGGCAGGAGGACGCTTGAGCTCAGGGGTTCAAGACAAGCCTGGGCAACGTGGCAAAAACTTATCTCTACAAAAAATACAAAAAATTGGCCAAATGTGATGGCACTCCCCTGTAGTCCCAATTATTCGGGATGCTGAGGTGAGAGGATCACTTGAACCAGCAGGTTGAGGCTACAGTGAGCCATGATCATGCCACTGCACTCCAGCCTGGGTGACAGAGTAAGACCCTGTCTCAATCAATTAATCAACAAATAAATAATACTTTATTATTTATTATTATTTTTTGAGATGGAGTCTCCCTCTGTTGCTCAGGCAGGAGTACAACGGCGCGATCTCAGCTCACTGCAACCTCTGCCTCCTGGGTTCAAGCAATTCTCCTGCATCAGCCTCTCCAGTAGCTAGGATTACAGGTACATGCCACCACACCCTGCTAATTAGTAAATAATACTTTATTATTAAAAAATGCTATTTACTGAATCATCTGAGCCTTCAGCAAGTCATAATCTTTTTGCTACTGGAGGATCTTGCCTCAATGCTGATGGCTGCTGACTGTCAGGGTGGTGGTTGCTAAAGGCTGGGCTGGTTGTGACAATTTCTTAAGACAGTAATGAAGTTGGCCACATTGATTGACTTTTCCTTTCACAAAAGATTTCTCTGTAGCATGTGATTCTGTTTGACAGCATTTTACCCACAGTAGAACTTCTTTCAAAATTAAATCAGTCTCTTGCCTGCCACCATGTAAGACATGACTCTGCTCCTCATTTGTCTTCTGCTATGATTGTGAGGCCTCCCCAGCCATGTGGAACTTTGGCTGGGGAACAGACCAGGGAATCAATGGCTTTGGAGAGGAGCCAAGAATTAAATCTCAGCTAATGAACCTTATTCAGTCTGTAAGAATTTTGATGAGAGTGCCATTGATAATAGTAAACTCAACTGCAATTGTGTTTCTCTTATTATTTGGATGAGTATCAGTGGAGGAAATGGCGACTCAGAAGACATGCCAGCAGAAGTTATTACCTCAGTCATTACTGGAAATCTTAGCTGGCTGACCTTGCACTTGACAAGAATGTAACGGTGAAAATAAAACCAGACTTTCTATTTATCTGAAAAAAACAAAAAAAATTAAAAAATGAAGTCAATCTGGCCAGGTGTGGTAGCTCACTCCTATACTCTCAGGACTTTGGGAGGTCAAGGCAGGACTGCTTGAGGTCAGGAATTCAAGACCAGCCTGGGCAACACAATGAGAACCTCATCTCTACAAAAAATTTAAAAATTAGCTGGGTGTGGTGGTGCACAGCTGTAGTCCCAGCTACTCAGGAGGCTGAGGCAGGAGGATCACTTGAGCCCAGGAGTTTGAGATTAGTTTGAGCTATGATTACACCACTGCACTCCAGCCTGGGCAAAAGAGTGGGACCCTGTCTCCAAATAAATAAATAAATAACATTTTTTAAAAAATTGGAGTCAACCTTCTCAAATCCTGCCACTGCTTTACTAATTGAGTTTACATAATATTCTAAATCCTTTGTTGTCATTTCAAATGTTCATAGCATCTTCACCAGGAGTAGATTCCATCTCAAGAAAGTATGTCAGCTATAGCTTTACTAAATTACTAAATATATCTCTTAAATAATAAGACTCAGAAGTTGAAATGACTCCTTGATCCACAGGCTGCAGAACAGACATTGTGTTAGCAGGTATGAAAACATTAATCTCCTTGTATATCTCCATCAGAGCTCTCAGGTGTCTAGGTTCATTGTCAATGGACAGTGCTATTTTGAAAGAAATCTTTTTTTGTGAGCAAGAGGTCTCAACAGTGGCCTTAAAATATTCAATAAACCATGCTATAAACAGATGTGCTGTCATCCAAGCTTTATTGTTCCACTTATAAAGCACAGGCAGAGTATATTTTGCATAATTCTTAAGGGCTCTAGGGTTTTTGGAATGGTAAGTGAGCACGGGCTTCAACTTAAAGTCACCAGCTGCCTTAGTCCCTAACAAGAGAGCCAGTCTGTCCTTCGAAGCCAGACTCTGACTACTCCTCTCTAGCTATGAAAGTCCTAGATAGCAGGCTGGTCATAGTGGTTACTATATACTTGTAATCCCAACTACTCAGGAGGCCAAGACGGGAGGATCACTTGAACCAGGAATTCAAGACCAGCCTGGGCAACATACTAAGACCCCCTCTCTACAAAAATTGTTTTTATAAAGTTAGCCAGGTGTGGTGGGTGTGCATCTGCAGTTCTAGCTACTCAGGGGGCAGGAGGATGGCTTTAGTCAGAGTATAACGTTACAGTGTGCTATGATCATGCTACTGTCTCTTAAAAAAATAATTAAATTTAAAAAAGAAAGTCCTGGATGGCATCTTTTTCCAATAGAAGGCTGTTTTGTCTATACTGAAAATCTGCTGTTTAGTGTACCGCCTTCATCAATGATCTTAGCTAGATCTTCCAGATAATTTGCTGCAGCTTCTCCATCAGCACTTGTTGCTTCACCCTGCACTTTTTGTTATGGAGATGGCTTCTTTCCTTAAACTTCATGAAAACCAACTTTGCTAGCTTCAAACTTTTCTTCTGCAGCTTCCTCACCTCTCTTAGCCTCTATGGAAGTGAAAAAAGTTAAGGCCTTGCTCTGGGTTAAGCTCAGGATTTAGGGAATGTTGTGGCTGGTTTGATCTTCTATCCAGAACACTAAAACTTTCTCCATATCAGCAATAAGGCTATTTTGCTCTCATATTATTTGTGTGTTCACTGGAGTAGCACTTTTAATTCCTTCAAGAACTTTTCCTTTGCTCACAGTTTGGCATACTGGCACAAGAGGCATAGCTTTCAGCCTGGCTCAGCTTTTGACCTGCCTTCTTCATTAAGCTTAATCACTTATAGCTTTTGATTTAAAGCGAGAGACATGTAACTTCCTTTCCCTTGAACATTTACAAGCCATTGCAGAGTTATTAATTGACCTAATTTGAATATTGTTGTGTCTCAGGGAATAGGTAGGCCCAAGGAGAGGGAGATGAGGAAGGATCAGCTGGTGGAGCAATCAGAACACACACAACATTTATAAATTAAGTTCACTGTCTTATATGGAGGCAGTTCATGGCACCCTGAAATAATTACAACAATAACATCAAAGTTCGCTGATCACAGATGACCATGACAGATATAATAATAATGAAAAGTTAAAAATACTGTGAGAATTACCAGAATGTGACACAGAGACACAAAGTGAACACATGCTTTTGAAAAGTGGCACTGATAGACTTGCTCAATGCAGGGTTGCCACAAATCTTCAATTTATAAAAATGCAATATCTACAAAGCTCAATAAAACAAGATATGCCTGTACCAAGATTAGAAAGCAGTCATATCTATCACAGAAAGGCACACTGCTTGATGGGGTTGAGGTAGTAATGGGATGGGCACCTAAAGAAAGTGAAGACAGGCTTGGAACAAAATATAAATACAAAAAACAAAGCTAACAAGATAATTAAATATCTAATCAGAACTACAGCTGCTGAGGATTATTTTTAACTGGCACAACACTGTTAGCAAGATTTCATGACAGCATTTAGACTTCAAATGTAAATTAATGAATGGGTTAATACCATCCTAGGCTCATTCTTCAATACTATTTTAGAAAATTATTACTGCAAGAAGCAACTAAAAAATCCCAACAGATCAGCTAAACTGCTCTCTTGATAAAATTATACAACACAGTAGAATTATGCTGCTTCCAAAAGTTGGTCTATTAAGGCGGGGGGGTGGGGGGAAGATGTAAAAAGTCCTCTAGAAAAAGCCTTCTTAGTCAGTTGCCTTAGTTTTCCAAGATTGCCTCATGAAAGACCTCATCATCCCTTTGAGCCCCATTGGAAAACCTGGATAAGATAGACCAAGTGAGACATTTCTTATGCTGTCCTCTCCAAAGGGCTCCACTCTCACCCATTTCTCATCACCCAACCCCATAACCCCTCCAAATGGCTTCCTCCAAAAACCACAATCATCCACCACCCTCAGAGTCTAAAGAAAATGATTTTAGTCCTAGCTCTGCCTCTAATAAGGAGACAGAGAATCTCAAAACTTCTCAGTGAAATGAGGGATTACGTGAATGGCTTTCTAAGATCCCTTTCGATGTTCTTATTCCTACATGAGGTTCTCCTTACCTAAGGAAACAAAGCATCAGGCCGTGGCAGATGGGTTTTCCTGTGACTCTCTCAGCAGAAGTGATTAAGGAAACCAAAACAGAGACATAGGATCCTCAACTCCTTTAAGACTCTGCTTAACTTAGGCTGGCCGGCAGAGGCTGGGACTACAAGAAAACCTAACTGCTGCCATGAAATCAAATATCTTTCTAAAGTGACAAGAACCCAGTGGGGTGAGAGGTGAAGAAGGAGTGGGGAGAAATCAAGGTCTTGGAGTTCTCCTTGGCCCATTCCATCACTTCCTGTATGTGCTGGGTTCTGGTGCCACAACCTTTTGTCCTCTGCATGTCCACATCCTGCTCCTAAGATATAGCAAGTGAACTGGAGTGTGCAGGCCTGATGTCCAATCTAAAATTCCAGTTTACATGGATGAGAGCCTGAGTCGGAAACAAGTTCAAAATAATCCTAAAATAATCTCAAATAAACCATAAAACTACAAAACATATCAATGTGGTCATTCTTGTGACAAAGCAGATCTTTTTAGGTGAGATCTGTGACCATCTTAAGAGATAAATTCCAGGCAGCAATCGCTGTTAAAAGTAGTTTTAGCTGTGTATTCCAAAGGCACTATCTATTTTCTAGCAAGACATACCCACTGGCTGGACTCTTGGGAAAAACAAACAGACAGACGGCAGATAAGAAAGAGCAATAGCTTGTTCAACTTGGTACTAATGCTTCTTACCCACATATTCTGAGAGGAAGACGACAAAGAATGGAGTGACCAGGTCATTAATTCCCTGGACATACCCACTGGCAGGGTGGCGGATGGCCCAAATAAATAGAATTCTTTCAAAGATCTAGGAAAATGAGAAAGAAAGACACGAGTGTTAAATCATGGGGACACACTCCCTCCCTCCGTTTACCTACTTCACTATTTACCTCTGGGTTGGTGTAGAATGTTTAGGAAAATTTTAAAATACTGTGGGATAAAGAAGTATATAAATGCAAAAAGTTTCTAATACACTAATTGTTTTCAAGTAGGGGTAGATACTTCTTGCTCTTTATTCATTTTTTCATTATCTGGTCACCATAATACGAAATTGGGAAAAGGAAAGAATTGCAACCCAAATGACTTAGAAAACATTTGGGATGAATGCTGTTAATTCAGGCCACCACATTCTCATCTGTAGATACTGTTTTCTATTTCCAAGAGCAAGATATCAGAACATCCTAGTTCTGATGCTTTTTTCTAAATTTTTTTTTGTCATTATAGGATTTAGAGAGGAAATACCTTCTCTACTACCCTCCACTCTCCCTGCTGAGAAGAAAGGAGGTCTAGATTTAATTCTAACCCAGCCTGACTAGGACCAAGCGACAGACTGCACATTGCAGGAAGTCACTTCACATATCAGGATACAACTCAGACATCTGCTAAGGATAGGAAGTTAAACAAAATCCTATGGACTCCTACAGCTGGGTATTTGAGAACAGAGAAACCAGCCAGGGCCCCCATGGGAAAGACCCTGGGGTTTAGCGTATTAGCCACAAGAAGCCAGAGGCCTAGGCTGGGGACAAAGGAAAGATCTCTATGGTCCCTTTACAGAATCATGCCCTGTACCACTCAACTATACTCTCCTTGCTTTCATTAGGCCCTCTGAGTTTCTCCCCACCTTCTCTCAACCTGATGATACCCATTGCCTGGTTTCATTCTGTTGACCACAACTCCTGAGTCTGACACATTCTTGAGACTGGTTTTGACTGGGCTGCCTCATGTCTCTGTGAACCACACCAGAGAGATGACAGAGGTGATGGTGAATACATGCAGATGATAGGGTAGGAGATTAGAAAGCACGTGGACTCAGGAGAATCTCAGCCAATCACCTCAGCATCAGAATGAAGAGGCCCTCTCAAGCAGGTGCAAGGGAGAAAAACCTCCCAGGGAGACCAATAAACAGGAAATCGTTATATGGTTTTTGGAGATGGTTATCTAGTGTAGGAGGGACATAGAGAATCTAGAGACATATAAAGGATGCTCCCCAGCCCCTCTGTCATAGATAGTTGTGTCTACAGCTGGCAAACAGAGCTGAGAAACGGTTTCCTTCACTGTCAACACTGCTGCCTTCACAGGCAGTGAGAAGAAAGCCCTCCCTCGAAGGGAGCTGGCCTCTCTGCCTTCACTAGACCTACCCATTTGCTTTGTGCGGTTGAGGAAAAGGCACAGCAACCTCAATTGCATTCAGCCCAACACTCTAATGGGAGCATTCTTATACTCTATTTCCTCTCTGTTGCTAAATGACCCCTCTATCTTGAAAACACAGCCAAAGCTAGAACCATCATTTTCAGGAAAGTCTCAAGAATTCCCTGGCTCACTCTCTTTCTTTGTATTTCTTGTGACCTGGGTCTGTCTAGATGCCTCTGTTAAAAAGCTCCTCCAGGTTGGTCTTTCCAAAGGACTTAGAAGGGCTTCTACTCCATAGGATCAGCTCCTTGTAAATACTCATATCCTTGGTGCCTGGCTGTAACAATGGCCAAGTACATGGAAGCTAGCTGTTCAGAATCAGGAGACCTGCAATCATCCTCTCTAGTAAGGGTGGGACAACACAAACACACTCACACGGTCAAAGTGAAGTGGTCAAAGAGATGGAAACTGAAGAGCACCAAGCCTGGTAATCAGGGGAGACCATGGGATGCTCACTGTAGAAAAAGTCTGGGATAATCCTGCCTTATAGAGAGGAGTGGATAGGAGAACCCCTGGAGGTTTTCCTATGTCTCTTCTACTAGTGTGGGTAATTTTTACATACTATAGTCAATTCTCAGGTATCTTTCAGGTTTTCAAAGCAAGCCTTTCCGTATTCAGTGTTACTTAGTTCTTTACTTCTTGGTTGGCATTTTTACTAGACTGGATGGTGGCTCACGCCTTGTAATTCCAGCATTTTGAGAGGAAAAGCAGTAAGAGTGCTTGAGGCCAGGGGTTCAAGACCAATCCTGGGCAACAAAGCAAGACCCCATCTTTACAAAAAATTATGAGAAAAAAATTAGCCAGGTGTGGTGGTGCATGATTGTAGCCCCAGCTACTTAGGAGGCTGAGGCAGGAGGACTGCTTGAGCCCAGGAGGTAGAGGCTGCAGTGAGCTATGATCACACCATTGCACTCTAACCTGGGTGATAGAGTGAGACCCTGTCTCTTAAAAAGTTAAAATAAAAAAAAATTAAAAAGATGACTGTAGCCTGCTAGATGAAATGGTAATTCAGGAAAAATTGGAAAGAATAAAGTTTGAGTTCCCATATTGTATTCAGGATGCACTACTAAGAGAAGCCACCAGCCCCCAACCTTTTTTTTTTTTTTTTTTTTGAGATAGGATCTTGCTCTGTCACTCAGGCTAGAGTGCAATGGCACGATCATGGCTTATTGCAGCTTTGACCACCTGGGCTCAAGAGATCCTCCCTCCTCAACCTCCCAAATAGCACAGGCACAGTAGCACAGGCACATACCACCATGCCTGGCTAATTCTGTAACTTTTTTGAGACAGAGTCTCGCTATGTTACCCAGACTGGTCTCAAACTCCTGGGCTCAGGCTGGTCTCAAACTCGTGGGCTCAAGCAATCCCTCTGGCCTTGGCCTCCCAAAGTGCTGGGATTATAGGAGTGAGTCACCATGCCTGGCTGAGAAGCCTTTTAAACTGACTACTTTCCCCATCTCCAAATTTAGAGTAAGCATGCACAGGTAAAAGAAAAGTCTCTGAACATCTCCAAGTTAAAATGAGGAATAAGCAGTGCTGACCATGGAAAACTGTATGGGAGGATAAAGGGATCGTGAATGGGTTTTTAGCTTCCTATGAGCTGAATCTTATAGTTAAAATAATGGTGTTACCTTCAAAATCTTATTTATGCTATGGGTAAGACATGAGGGACCCCACCAGTGGAGACATCTATATTTAAACAAAATTATAAATACAACCCAAAGTCAAATAGAAATTATTTTCAGCATTTTAACCACCATCCCTCTCTATTATGAGAATGGCAAGTTCTGTTAAAAGAGCACTAACACTTAGTGTCCTGGCTACTGTAAAGTTGCAAAGGAAATCCCTAATCTTAAGAAGTTTACAATTACTGCTTGAGTCAAAACATAATAGTCCCACTGACACCTTCCATGTACTTCATTAACTTGTTAGGTCTCAAAACATAACTACTAATCCCACTTCTAAATATATACCCAAAAGAATTTAAAACAGAGACTCAAACAGATAGTCACATACCCATACTAGCAGTAGCATTACTCACAATAGCCAAAATGTGAAAGCAACCCATGTGTCCACTGACAGATGAAGAGCTCAACAGTATGTGTTACATATGCACAACGGAATATTATTCAGCCTTAAAAAAGGAAGGAAATTCACACATGCAACAACAGGCATGAATCTTGAAGATATTATGCTAAGTGAAATAAGCCAGTCACAAAAGGACAAATGTTTTATGATTCCACTTATTTGAGCTACCTGAAGTAGTCAAATTCTTAGATACAAATAGAATGGAGGCTGCTGGGGAAGGGAGTTAATATTTAAAGGGTACAGAGTTTCAGTTTGGGAAGATGAAAAATGTTCTGGAAGTGGATGGTGATGGTCATACAACAATGTGATTGTACTTAATGCCACCGAGCTGTACACTAAAAAATGGTTAACATAGCAAATTTTATATTATGTATATTTTACCACAATTTAAAAAATCACTACTTCCAGCTTGATAAAGTAGAGCAAATACAGGAATAGGAATTCTAAGATGTGGGTTCTTCATTCTGCCACCAGGTAGACTCGAAATTCTGAGCAAGTTCCTTAGCCTTTCAAAGTGTTATTCCGCTCACAGATTTGTTATGAAGATGAAATGAGAATGCATGAAACCGTGCTCTAAAGGAACCAAAGCTGCATATATGAACATAAGGTACTATTATGATTAGCCGCAAACCTGCAAACAGGTGCCACAGAACTATGCAGGGAGAAGCGCCAAAGAACATTAAGTAGTTCCCTCACCTCCTGTACAAGTGGTTGCTGGAACAACGGAATGAGAGGATTCGTCCTTGGAATGTCAATGTGAATCTGAAAAAGAGAAGGCATGTCCAAAAACACAAATGCCAGTTTGTTCTTTTTTTTGTTGTTGAGACGAAGTCTCACTCTTGTCCCCCAGGCTAGAGTGTAATTGGCACTATCTCGGCTCACCGCAACCTCCGCTTCCAGGGTTCAAGCGATTCTCCTGTCTCAGCCTCCCAAGTAGCTGGGATTACAGGTATCTGTCCCTATGCCTGGCTAATTTTTGTATTTTTAGTAGAGACGGGGTTTCACCATGTTGGCGTAGCTGGTCTCGAACTCCTGACCTCAGATGACCCACTCGCCTCGGCCTCCCAAAGTGCTGGGATTACACGTGTGAGCCACCGTGCTCGGTCCAGTTTGTTCTTTTGACAAGTTTTTTTTTTTTTTTTTTAAAGAAATGGGAATCAAAGTAGTAAGAAAACACAGTTTATCTTCAGAAAGAAGTGACTGACACAGAAAAAAAATCTAGTTATACCTACCTGCCCATATGGAACATGTTTCCATGATAACAGTAGTTTATTAGGAAACCGCCCAAAAGAAACCACTTAAGTCAAATGGCAATAGGCTTCACAGCCTGAGGGTTTTTTCTTATTGCTCTGAAGTCTGTTTCACTCTGGGCTGGCATGTATGTAGCAGGTATGATCCAAGTAGGTACCCCTCTTTCAGAATCTTACTCATCGACAGTTCCTAAGAACTAGAAGAGCTCAGAAAGCTGCATAAATGTCCTAAAATAGGGAACCAGAGACGAACTTGTTTATGAAGTCATGACGTGTAAGAAGTGGGGGAGGGCCAGGGGCAATGGCTCACGTCTGTAATCCCAGCACTTTGGGAGGCCGAGGCGGGTGGATCACTTGAGGTCAGGAGTTTGAGACCAGCCTGGCCAACATGATGAAACCCCATCTGCACTAAAAATACACAAATTAGGGCTGGGTGCGGTGGCTCACACCTGTAATCCCAGCACTTTGGGAGGCTGAGGTGGGTGGATCACCTGAGGTCAGCAGTTCGAGACCAGCCTGGCCAACATGGCAAAACCCTGTCTCTACTAAAATTACAAAAATTAGCTGGGTATGGTGGTGTGCGCCTGTAATCCCAGCTACCCAGGAGGCTGAGGCAGGAAAATTGGTGGAACCTGGGTGACAGAGACTGGTGTGAGCCGAGATTGCACCACTGCACTCCAGCCTAGGTGACAAAACAAGACTCCGTCTCAAAAAAAATAAACAAAATATTAGCCGGGCCTGGTGGCGCATGCCTATAATCCTAGCTACTCGGGAAGCTGAGAGGCAGGAGAATCACTTGAACCCAGGAGGCGGAGGCTGCAGTAAGCCAAGATCACGCCACTGCACTCCAGCCCGGACCACAGAGCAAGACTCCATCTCAAGAAAAAAAAAGTGGGGAAGGACCAAAAGCAGTTGGCCTTCAGTAACTGAAGCTGAAAGTTCTTACTTCTGTTACCTAAGACGTCACTATGTCCATTTCAATTCGGGGATTTCCCAATGCCCAGTCTAGCTATGCAAAAGAATGTGTCAGCAGCAGCAGCAGAGGCTACTTCAGTTCTTGAGGCTTGTTGTAGATAGCTGCCCACCTTTCACTTTCTGCAACCCCTGGCCTACTCTTCTCCCTCCATGTGTGATGTTGGGAGCAGACCTTTCTGCAGACCATGAGGACCATTATGGGCAGACGGAAGACTCCCTGACAAGACTACTGATAGCTACAGCTCCTACAGACAGTCACAGAGGTCGAAACAGCACTGCAGCTGCCAGGAAGACATACTGATGTCATAGTCCAGAGGGACTGGACCACTGCTAAGTGAGCTTGTCTTTCCTCTCCATACTCGATAACTCTTACTACTCATAGCGTGGTTGGTGGACCAGCAGCAGCAGCATTGCAAGGAAGCACATTAGAACTTCAGGTTTTACCCGAGACCCGCTAAATCAGAATCTGCATTTTCTCATAATCTCTAGGTGAGATCGTACCAAATCCTAGGTGATTTGTATGTACATTAAAGTTTGAGAAGCACCGCACTGACTAGTGCCAAAAAAGTCTGTCTATTTAAAATGGCTAAAATCAGAGCTGCTGAACGAAAAGAGGGGAAACAGTTTTGAGGATAAATTTAACTCCTAACCAACATACCACAGCCTGAGGACTTGGAAAGCCTGTACCCTGAGAGCACTACCATGAGACACACCTAAAGTGTATGACTGGTAAGCAAAGAGGCAGCAGGTGATGACTATACCTGTCTGTAGGTATCCTGGTGATGTTCCTCATTTCGAGAGTCATAATACTGTTCAATGAAGCCAAAATATTCCTCCCGCTTCCGCTGCAGGGTCAACTTTCTCCTCTCAGTGTTTGCTGGGAGATAGCCCTATAGACAAGACTGCTGGTCAGATAGGGAAAGACAATGGTTGGATAAATCCTTAATTTTTATTTTAATCTATGCAGTGGTTTGGAAACTATCAAGAAGGAAAACTGCCAAGGGTAAATCCCTTCTTGGTTCTGGCCACCCATTTTTTGCCCTCTTCTCATTGAATGAGATCCACATGTGAGCAGATGAAGCAAGGCCAGCTTTCCCAGGATTATTTACTCCCTTGGCCCTGTACTGTGCTGAAGCTTGAGCCACTGGTGAGCACTCCTCAGCTCCCAGAGCTGGCACAGTACAGGAGTGAATGTAGGTCAGTGGGAGGGAGCTGGACCCAAGTCATGGCCTTGGAGGGCTGCGTGTGTCCAGGGCCATACTTCTGAGAAATGCAGGGATATAGCAACCTCTACAGCACATCTCAGCAGTGTGCCAAGTAAGTTGGTGCCAGTTACATTCTTTTCCAGTGTAACTTTCAGAATTACCAGCTTAGGAAGCAGCTGAATGGAATCCGTGACATAACAGCTACAACACTCAGACAGAACTTCTGGCAGCAGCCCCCAGCCTAGCCAAAGCTCCAGGCCAACTTTCATTCTTATCCTTGGTCTAGATCCCACTTTCATTCTCATATTTTCTGTTCCCCTTCCGTTCTCACCAAATCTACTCTGAATAGCATTCAAACTGATTAGAAGTGGCAGAGGCAATGATTACATGGTTGCAAGAGTAGAGGTGGGGCGAGCAGTCAGGAGACAGACCCTTCTTCTTGAAAACATTTATGTAATGCATTCCACAGTGAGTGCCTGGAGAGCAGGGACTGTGGTTTATTCATTTTTGTATCTGCTCAGAGCATCTGGCACTATGCCTGGCAAACAGCAGACCCTCAATCAATCCTCACTAGATGAATGAATGAATTTTACAGGCTCAGGAAACGCAAGTGTTCCTATCGTAGCGGCTGGCACAGTGCTCTGTACTTGGTGAAAGCAGGACTAGTAAGGCTTCCAAGGGAGGCCCATTTATCAACTCTTTACAGATCAAAGTGGGTTTCAACTTTTGGTTACTCCAACTGAAACAGGAGTAAAGCACAGGGAATGTTTGAGCTTGCTCAAAGCAAGTGCTGGGGTCACCCTATCTCACTCACTCTATTCTTCTTCCTCGCTGTTAATAACGTGAGACCATGACTATTGGTACAAGTCTGTGTACCTCTACATGTGTGTGAATAAACTCTCAAGAATGTGTTTCTTTATGCACAGAAATAGGACTACAGTCCCATAGTTCTGTCATATCCAGTAGGACTAGAGAAGTCTATGGAGTTAAGACCAATGTGTCCAGACTAACCTCATCAGGCAAGAAGGGCTGTGTGAGGCTCACACTTCTCTACACAGTAGGTAGAACTCACCGACAGGAGTCTCCAGGTTACAGGTCGAACCTCCCTGGGAACCCCTGGCCAGCTACACTTCCTCAGTTCATCTGTAAACAGAAAACAGCCTTGTTAGGTGAACTCTCCACAAATGCTCTAAAGCAAACCGCAACCAGCACTGCCTGATGTCTCCTTCCATTCATGTAAGACCACCACCACCACTTGCTACCCATAAGCACAGGGAAAAGCCCAAAACAGCCCTGAGCAGCCAAGTGCCAAGGACATGGCCTTGCAGTAGCAGTCCTGTCAGCTCAGAGATGAAAGTTAGAGGGGAAGAGAAAGACCAGTGGGTGTAGATTTCAGCAAGAGTCACCATGAGATAGAGGAGATCAAAGTCAGAATAGTTGCACTAGGGTCTACAGGTCACAGAAACCAGTCCCACCTAATTTGGTCCATAATCTCTAGTAACATATGTCTGACTTAATACCTGCATGTCACTGCAATGGGCACCAGGTCAGGAGAAGCTAGAAAAGTAAAAGAAGGAAGAATAAAGAGCAGTAGCTTCCAGGTCTCTGAGAATTCCAGTCACCAAAAGCTCCTACCTTGCCTGGGCTCACAGGGACTCACCTAAGTCAGTGTTGTGGCTGGAGAGAAGCTGACGGAATTTTTCTAGGCGGGTTTTCTCCCGGACAGTCATTGGGGGGGCCCCAGAGGCGTTCTGATCCGAGATCCGGGCAACGAGGGGGATGATGGGCCGGAGAGGGAGTGACTGCTGTTTGTGGAGTGGGTTCCTCAGGCATGTATCACCTGAGATCATTTGAAAAAGAAACAGAATGGGCTGTGTGAGGAGCATGGATTCTGAGAAGCCTTAAACCTAATCGTTCAGCATCGTGTCTCCTCCCCAAGGCCGTGGCTGCCTGTGTGCACTGCCTGAGGTGCCCAGCTGAGGGGCAGCGAGGGACCAGAACCCAGCCACGCTCCATTCACTGCCCAGAGAAAGGGCTGCATTTATATCAAACACACCAAGGCACCTTAGGTGCTAACAGAGACTCCAGAAGCTGCAGCAACTTTTGAGAACTTTTTTGGTGACTCTAAAGGAAAATCAAATGTTTTCTTTCTACCCCAACTTGGAACTTTTCTTGATGCCAAACAGTGAGTTTAGTTTAGTCTAAGGCAGAGTTTTCCTTCCCATTCCACATCCCAGAGCACATACGGAATGATGACAAGGCAGATGACACCACAAAGCACAAGGCTGCAATAAATGGAGGTGGTTGCTCTCCACAAGCCCCGGAACCCCCGGCTGCTCCATGGACTAAGAGGATCAATATCTCCACACATCCTGTACCTGGTTCTTGGCCCATCAGTGTGCCCTGGTGAGAAGCTCTGGCCTAAGGCAATCCTGCCTTTGGTGGCTGCGGTTCCTTTGTGCGCCTACATTTCCCACCAAAATGAACCAGTTCTTAATTCTGCCAGGATATGACTGAAATAACAAACAAAGACTCAAACTGAACTCTGTCTTGTTCTCGACATTTCTAGACTGGATGGTGGGTAGGGTGAATAAGCACTACAGGACTCACATATATTGAGTGTTTCCTATGTATAAGGCATATAGGTCACTTTTACATATGACCTCTCATTTGATCCTTAGAACACATGGTAGGAATGTATAACTATTTTACAGACAAGAAACTGCAGCTCAGGGAGGTTAAATTATTTGCAAGTGAGAGGTGAAAAACCACCTTAGGTAAGCCTGACTCTGAAACTCTTGTATTATCACAAGCAAAACTCAGTTTTTAATTCTAGTTGTGCTTACATGACTGCCTCATACTCTTTACACGGCTGGGCCTTAAAAAGTAGTAGTCATAACAAAAATTAAACAGTGAGGCTGGGCGCGGTGGCTCAAGCCTGTAATCCCAGCACTTTGGGAGGCCGAGACGGGCGGATCACGAGGTCAGGAGATCGAGACCATCCTGGATAACACGGTGAAACCCCGTCTCTACTAAGAAATACAAAAAACTAGCCGGGCGAGGTGGCGGGCGCCTGTAGTCCCAGCTACTCGGGAGGCTGAGGCCGGAGAATGGCGTGAACCCGGGAGGCGGAGCTTGCAGTGAGCTGAGATCCGGCCACTGCACTCCAGCCTGGGCTACAGAGCGAGACTCCGTCTCAAAAAAAAAAAAAAAAAAAAAAAAAAAAAAAAAAAAAAAATTAAACAGTGAATATCAACCAACCAGTACTACTAGAAGGCTTACAAAAACAACTTCCACGAGGCAGTTGGCTGGGACGCCTAGTGTAACGAGAGGACTAGAAAATGCAGACACACTGCAGAGCTGAGACAGCTGTAAATCTCCGCTATTACCTATTTACAGACAGATGCCCGCAGGAGAAAACCTCCTCAGGGAGAATGCTCTGGGCTGGGCTGGGGAGGTCCTGGCTGCACAGGGCAGCTCATTATGGATCACAGTAGGGGCCTTCCTCACACTGGGAATCTCTGGAGACCCTCCATCACCGTGTGTACACACCTTCCACAGCCTGCAGCTGTGGCCACCTGGTCAGTAACACTGAATGCCTATCTGTGCATGGCACTGAAGGTTCACGCTAGAGCCCAAATCAGTGATGGAAAATAACTGTGGAATGATTGCAAAGACCTTACAGCCATGAAAAAAGTTCCCTCAGAACATGAGCCAGGGCTCTGATGTTCTTCTACTTCCTTTTCATCCTTTACCCGCTCACCGCTTTAACTCTCACTGCAATGACAAAGCTTCCCTCTCCAGTTCCCAACACACTTTCATAAAACCCATTAGGGCAACATTAAACACAACCATGAATATTTAAAGGAATACACTGAGAGTCCCCAAAGGTCTAATAAAACCACCATCGCATCAACCGTTACTCTGGCCAGTTTCCCGAAAAGAAACAGAGAGGCCTCTACTTCCATCCCACCCAACCTGATGGGACCTGCCTGATGGTCAGGAAGCCGAGACCTGGGGCCTTTAGGCACATTTGCTCCCTCCCTCAGGAACAGGAAGAGACAATTTTATGCTAGTAGCTGTTCCCCAGGGCTGAGAAAGTCAAACCACAGTGGCCAAACAATTGTGAAATTCAGCCACTAACAGCTTTAAATTAGTTAATATTTCTAAACCTGACCAGGCCTAAAGCAATGTGAAGCAATCAAACCAGAAGTTTTGGACTCCACCACAGGGAAAGGAAGAAGAGAAGAGGAGAATGGCAAACAACACCTAGGTGTTAGAAAGTGAAGCCCCAGGTCACCAGACTGGGCAGCCACCACAAATCGCTTTTATTTAAAATGCACGCTGCTGAAAAGCCTGAGGCTATGAAGGGAGCAGGAAGGACTTACTAGAGTTTCTGGACAGCTGGGCATCACTGCTGGACTTTATGACCTTGTAGTTGGCAGGAACATCCGATGTCGTTGACTGGGACCGTTCTGGTTTTACCCTCAGCTTGCTGTGGTTTTCTAGAACTTGGGCTGCAGTTGCCAAAGCAACTTTTGAGTTCAGAGTTTGGAAAGAAGGTGAGGAAAAGTCCTCTTCCTCATCATCGCCAATGTCCCAAGCATCACTGGTATTCCGTGCAAACTCATGAAAACTGGAGGCCTTCTTATTCTTCAGAGGAACTGTGCTGACTTTTGATCGTTCTTTAATGAAACTTCAAGAAAGGAGACACAATTACCAAGGAATGGCCTGACACATCTGACCACCTGCATTTGCTTATTATTATAATGTTAATAAATTACAAACTACTCCATACATAATCATTAGCTTCTTCAAACAAAAACTGCCCATATCCATTCTTCATCTAGATACATCCAGACCAGCCTGAGATCGCAGAGACAGATGTAGCAGAGACAGCAATGGTCACCAAACATCCCATGTGCTCTTGTATACTTCCTGGCCCCCATGCACTTAGGTGAGGCCATATGACCAGTTCTGGCTAATGGACTAAGAAGAGAAATAAGGTGATTACTTCCAGGCAAAGTAGAGAATAGGTGTCAGTTCTGTATAACCTCTTTTTTTTTTTTTTTTTGAGACAGAGTTTCTGTCACCCAGGCTGGAGTGCAGTGGTATGATCATGGCTCACTGCAGTCTTGACCTCCTGGGCTCAAGTGATCCTCCCACCACAGCCTCTTGAGTAGCTGGGACTACAGGTGTGCACCACCATGCCTGGCTAATTTTATTATTATTTTCTGTAGACACAAGGTTTCACTATGTTGCCCAGGCTGGTCTTGAACTCCTGGGCTCAAGTGATCCTCCCACCTCGGCCTCCCAAATTGTTGAGATTACAGGTGTGAGCAACCATGCCTGACCTATAGCTTCTCTTCTATCATGATGACTGGCAAGATGGTAGAGACTCCCTCAGCCTAGGTAACTGAGTGACTATGTGAAGCAGCAGTAACTATGTCAAGGAGCCTGCCCTCTGCCCTTACCCACCCCCATTTTAGACATGTAGCATGAGCAGGAAATAGACCTTTACTATGCTAATCCACTGAGATTTGAGAGTTGATCTGCTATCACTTAGAGTAGCACATAAACTACTGGCAGAAAACGAGATAATTTTAGGTAGTCCACATATGTAGCATTAAACCTTAAGTCCCAAAATAAAAAAGTTGTTCCACTTTTTGGTCTTCCACTAGCCTTGAGAAGAAAGTTGAAGTTTGGTGCTACTCTGTCTTTAGACCATTTTCTAAGTAGGTGCCAAAGTGAGAGCAGCCTCAGAATCAATATATTTTCTAGCAACAAGATCTGGCTTTAATAAGACTGTTTGGTTTTTCACTGGGTATTTATACGGTTCTTTTCTTTTAAGAGTCAGGGCCTTGCTCTGTCACCCAGGGTGGAGTGATGGAGTGCAGTAGAGAAATCTTGGCTCACTGCAGTCTTGAACTCCTGTGCTCAAGCAATCCTTCCACCTCAGCCTCCTGAGTAGCTGGACTACAGGCGCACACCACCATGCTTAGATTTTTTTTTTTTTTTTGAAGAAATAAGGGTCTCATTATGTTGCTCTCGCTAATCTCAAACTCCTGGCCTCAAGTGATCCTCTCACCTTAGCCTCCCAAATTGCTGGGATCACAAGTATGAGCCACCGCGCCCGGCCGGTTTTCATTACATTTTTGAAGCAGATGATGATTCAATATATTTGAAGTAGATTAAGAATTGGAATTTATTCAAATGAAGACTTGCCAATAGAAACTGGGAGGACACTTTCCAACACAATGAAGAAGAAAGAAGGGAGAAAAGACTGTCATTCCCCGTGACATAAAGACATGAGACTCAAGGCAGACCATTCTGAGGTTGCCAGAAATGATTTTAAGGACACCAGCCCACAAAACCCAAAATTCAACCAACTAATTTAAAAGGCAGCTCTACCCTGAGGAAAGAAGCTTTCCTGGAGGAAGGGGTTGGTTTCACCTAGAAAAGGGGAAGAGTCTGAGGACAAAACAAGGTTGGTGAGAACCACCCACAAGAATGAAAGAGAAGGCCGGGCACAGTGGCTCATACCTGTAATCCCAGAACTTTGGGGGGCCGAGGCAGGCAGATCACCTGAGGTCAGGAGTTCGAGACCAACCTGATCAACATGGTGAAACCTCGTCTCCACTAAAAATACAAAAATCAGCCAGGTGCAGTGGTGCACACCTGTAATCCCAGCTACTCAGGAGGCTGAGGCAGGAGAATCGCTTGAACCCAGGAGGCAGAGGTTACAGTGAGTCATAATTGCGCCACTGCACTCCAGTCTGGGTGACAGAGCAAGACTCCATCTCCAAAAAAAAGAAAAAAAAAAAGAACGAAACAGCAAAGCAAGAAGTGAAAGGTACTTTGGTTTACCACTGACAGAAGGCAGAGAATCCACAGACCAGGAACAATAAACAATAATGGGTAAATTTAAGGCTCTGAAGCTTTTCCATGTTTACTAGTTATACTCTCTCCAGAGGAGATACATAAATTCACACATAAATATTGGCTACTCACTGGCTACCAGACCCTATGCTAAATTTTATATATACCCATTGTCTCATCTAATGCCCATTAACAATCCTATGAGGTGGGTATTGAGCAGGCAGTGAGGTCTGGGCTCAAATCCAGGTCTACCTGACTCCTGAGCCAGCGTGTGCTGCTAACTACTTACTCTACCTAGAAAAAAGCAGCTAAAAAGAAGAAGGCCAGGGCCTAGAAGGATCTGTAGCCTAGGAAGAGAAGTCGCCAAGTAAACTGAGCCACACACCACCACAGCTGTAATTCTCCCCAACTATACACAGCCAATAAGCCCGACTCTCACACCCCGTAGGAAAAAAAAAAAATCTCACCTTGTAGGAAAAGACTTAGGTCTGACACACACAGCCTATTCTGAGTAGACAGGAAAGAAGCCACATCTAGGCATGGGCTCCTTGTACGAGAAATGTTGCCCCTTTCTGTTGACCCCAGTAGTTGCAGCAAAAAGTTAATCCAGGTAACTCCAGCTAGGGATGCCTTTGGTTTATACATTCCATTTAAACACAGTTCAAAGTAGTTTATACTTAACTCAAGGTAAAAGAATGCCACAGTGTGGCTTGAAGTCTAACCAAGATTATTTATTATAATTATTATGATTGAGATGGATTCTCGCTCTGTTGCCCAGGTTGGAGTGCAGTGGCGCAATCTTGGCTCACTGCAACCTCCGCCTCCCGGGTTCAAGTAATTCTCTTGCCTCAGAATCCCCAGTAGCTGACTAGGGACTACAGGCGCATGACACTAAGCCCGGCTAATTTTTGTATTTTTAGTAGAGACGGGGTTTCACCATGTTGACCAGGCTGGTCTCGAACTCCTGTCCTCAGGTGATCTGCCCACCTTGGCCTCCCAAAGCGTTGGGATTACAGGCATGAGCCACCATGCCCCACCTTAACCAAGATTATTGAAACACAACTCTATCAAAGTCACAATCAAACTGGCCTCTGATGAACACCTTCACCATACCTCCTTACAACTGTACGGCAAATCACAGTTTAGAAAGCACCTTTGCAGATACTTCACGCAATCCTCACAAATCTGTGAGGTAAGTCTTACTATCTACTTTATGAATGAAGAAACTAAGGCTCAGAAAGTTTCAGTAATTTGCCCAAGGTCATGGAGATGGTAAGTGGCAAAGAAAAAGGGATTCAAGAAGTGTAGGGAATACTAAAAATTTCAAAAACCTAATAAATGGCACATTTGACTTGGTAAAGTACTTGGTGATGAGTACCTTAGTAACACAAACACCTAAGGGTATGTTGAAAAAGAGTGGCCACAGGTTACACTGGTTAGGAGTATAAAAGATCAAGCATTCTGTCATTTGATCATACTACACTGTCTTACTGACACAGATGTTCTACTTAACAGAATTTTCTAGAAAAATGTTTGACACTGGCAAGTGATATGAAGTAAGTGGAGAAATTTAGTAACAATCAAATAAATTCAGGTATCTTAGTAACTAGTGTGGCTTCATATGAACTAGTTTTATAACTCGGAATTAGGACCTAGCATACTTAAGCATCAATTCAGAAAACAATAAACTCAGAAGCTTGTTATACCATCAAGTGGCCAATGGAGCTGCTCAGCAATGAGACTAGTTTTATCTGAGCTATAAAAATTATTGCAGGCAATAGTATCACTAATAGTAATCATTTGGCAAATTAAAGTCAATATACATGGACAGGGAATGACTTCCTGTGCTTGTGCAGTTTCGATGATTGAAGACCCAATGTAAAGGCTTCTGCTGTGATGTGTATTAACCACAAAGTAATTAATGATGGGCTGAAGTGGAACGATAATCATGTAGCAGAGAAAGTCATAAAAATGTCCTAACAAAGGTACTAAAGTAGAGGCGATAAATGTTTTATGGCAACAATCTGAAATTGTAAAATGGTCTGGTGCAGAGGTAGACGTGGTCCCATGTTGTAAAATATCAGTATCAAACCACCACATACATGAAAAAGGGAACCAATTAATCCAGTGACAATTAAATTCCTCCCAAACTGTAAAGCTAAGTAATTACTCCTATTGAAAACATGACTGAAACTCTGCTGAGGGATCAGTGAAAATATTCACGATTTTATATCATTAATAGGTGAGAAAATAATAGTATATAAAGTTTGCCTTGGCAGTTTGAGATATGGAAATATTCCTGAAGATCTGTCCTAAATACAAAATTAGGAAAAGCTCAGTTGATAACAGGTGCAGACAAGGTATGGTGATCTTGATCAAAACATAAAATGGACAGTACACTCAATGCCTTATATATGAATGGATGAACGGATTTATAGGTTAGCCACGTGTTTGTCAAAGGTTGTGCTAGAACAGATCTATTAACAATCAATAACTCCTGACTGTGACCAGAATGGTTGTGGTTACATGTAACATAATACTCAACTATGATCCTTAAATCGTAAGACCACAATGTAGGTCTAGGCTGTTGTCTTTGCTATTTTCGTTGTTTTTTTTTTTTTTTTTTTGCCTCAGTGTTACAAGTTGGCTGCTATAGCTTTCAGAATCACACTCACACTACCACGTTCAAAAGCATGAAATGTGAGTGGCAGCCAAAAGAGGGTTTCTTCACAGAACTGTCTCCCATTCTGACCAAAAAAGAAAATCTTTCCAAGAACCCTCCCCCAGGAGACTTTCTTTGGCCAGAACCAATGAGATGAGACCACTCTATGCCAGTCACTGGGATTACTAAAGAATTATCATGGAAGGCTTAAACCAATCTTAATACCTCCCCTAAGTGCATTGTTGCTTACTCAATATCTGAACAAAATTATGGTTCTTGAGCATGAAAGAAGCAGGCACAGGGAAGACTATCAGGTAGGTAACCAGTAGTGCCTGCCTCACTGGCCAACAGACCAGAAAGTCAATTCTTGATAAAACCAAAGAATAGTAGAATTCATTCTATTTAATGTGACGATCACACAGATATCACAGAAAACATGCTCCCCTTAAGAGCTAACAGCCAGATACGGTGGCTCACCCCTGTAATCCCAGCACGCTGGGAGGCCAAAGCAGGCTGATCACTTGAGTCCAGGAGTTTGAGACCATCATGGGCAACATGGTGAAACCCCATCTACACTAAAAATACAAAAATTAGCCAGGCATGGTGGCCCACGCCTGTAGTCCCAGTTACTGTGGGTGGGGTTGGGGGTGAGGCATGTGGGAGCTGAGGCAGGAGGATGGCTTGAGCCCCGGAGGTCAAGGCTGCAGTGAGCCCTGATCGTGCCAGTGCACTCTAGCCTGGGCAACAGAGCAAGACTCTGTGGGAAAAAAAAAAAAAAGGCCGGGCACAGTGGCTCATGCCTGTAATCCCAGCACTTTGGGAGGCCGAGGCAGGTGGATTACTTCAGTTCAGGGGTTCGAGATCAGCCTGGGCAACATAGCGAAACTGTGTCTCTACAAAAAATACAAAAATTAGCCAGTTGTGGTGGTGCACACCTGTAGTCCCAGCTACTAGGGAGGCTGAGATGGGAGGACTGCTTGAGCCCAGGAGGCGGAGACTGCAGTGAGCCAAGATGACACCACTGCATTCCAGCCAATAGAGTGACCCTATCTCAAAAGAAAAAAAAAGAAGACATAACGAAAGGTGCAAACCAAGGAACATTAAAGAAAAGCCTGCTGTTTAAGTAAATGAGATAGTTTCATTCCTTCATTCAATAAATATGTACTCAGTGCCTACTCTGTGCCACATGCTGGTCTAGAGGCTATGAGTACAGTAATGAACAAAACAAAGTCCCTGCTCTCAAGAAATCTATACAATAGTGGTTTCTGATTTGAAAAAAAAAAGCGTGCACCTTGCAGACAAGAACAGCAGTCATGCTTCCTCAGTAATTCAGAAGACTGTGCCTTATACATACACCAAATCGCAAAAAAAAACAAGTTGGAAGAATTATAGAAAGTGCACCACATACTCAGCTAGGTTATTTTTAAAATTTTTAAATACTGATAATGCATATTTGATATAGCATTCTTCTAGGTATTCAAAATACTTTAATGTATATAATCCTTTTTTTCTTTTCTTATTTTAAAAACCACTTTATTTATATATTTAGAACAGTTTTAGGTTCACAGCAAAATCCAGAGGCAGGTACAGAGATTTCCTATATACTCCCTTCTCCCACATAGGCACAGCCTCTCTATTATGAACATCCGCCACCACAGTGGTACATTTGTTACAACTGATGAACCTACACAGATACGTTGTAATCACTAGAAGTCAGTAGTTTGAATTAGGGTTCACTCTTGGTGTTGTACATTCTGTGGGTTTGAACAAATGCATAATGACATGTATCCACTGTTTTTTGTTTTGTTTTGCTTTGTTTTTTGAGACAGAGTCTTGCTCTGTCGCCCAGGGTGGAATGCAGTGGCTTGATTTCAGCCCACTGCAACCCTCGGCTCCCAGGGTCAAGCAATTCTCCTGCCTCAGCCTCTGGGGTAGCTGAAATTACAGGCGCCCGCCACAAAGCCCGGCTAATTTTTGTATTTTTATTAGAGATGGGGTTTCACCATGTTGGCCAGGCTGGTTTCAAACTCCTGACCTCAGGTGATCCGCCCACCTCAGCCTCCCAAAATGCTGGGATTACAGGGATGAGCCACTGCGCCTGGCAGTATCCGCCGTTTTTATACTATCATACAGAGTAGCTGCACTGCCCTAAAAATCCTCAGTGCTCCACTTATTCATATCTCCCCTCAACCCCACCCCTTGGCAACTGATCTTCTCACTGTCTCCCTGTTTTGCCTTTTCCAGAATGTCATATAGTTGGAACCATAATTGTACATTATCTTGACTTCCCTATTAAGACATGGGCCCCAGGAAAGTGGGAACCTACGTCTGTATCTCCCAAACCATTCAGCTTTCATTACAAACAACAACTTTCCCAGAAACTAGTCTCTAAAATTAAGCATGCCCCCAAATAGAGGCCAAAGTTCTTAGAAAATCTCACAAGGAGACCTACCCCCTCATTTAAGTTCACTGTGGCTCAGTGATGGTCCATGAGAGACAGATGGGATAAAGGGATAACTGGGGGTATGGATACATAGCCACACATCTTGGATTTAACTAAAGTCTCTGTTGCATTTGAAAATAATTTATTAGAGTTCTAGAGATATAGCCTCCTAAATAGCTTTTATTTATTTATTTTTATTTTTTTGAGATGGCATCTCACTTTGTCGCCCAGGCTAGAGTGCAATGGCATGATCTCAGCTCACTGCAACCTCTGCCTCCGGGGTTCAAGTGATTCTCATGCTTCAGCCTCCCAAGTAGCTGGGATTACAGGTGCCTGCCACCACACCCAGCTAATTTTTGTATTTTTAGCAGAGACAGGGTTTCACCGTGTTGGCCAGGCTAGTCTTGAACTTCTGACCTCAAGTGATCCACTTGCCTCGGCCTCCCAAAGTGCTGGGATTACAGACATGAGCCACCATGCCCAGCCCTAAATAGCTTTTAACTCTTCTGTACATATGCCTAGGTCTCTTTGAGTGTGTCAAAGGGAAAGAGGAACTAAAGAATGTCAGCCTAAAGTTATACTCTGTTGCCCTAGTTCTCATAGTAAAAGTGAGGAAAAGGTGGCAGACCTACCTATATTCAGAAGCAGTGAGCCTCGGAAACCAGATCTCCTGCTAAAAGATCTGGAGGTCATCAATCTTCTGGTTTCAGGGACAGCATTTAATCAATAAAGACGTTTTGACCATTCTCTTTTGACCAAAGAATCGGATACCAAACCCTAAATATACCAGTTCCCAATATAGGAAAACACAAAATCTCTAATGGATGTTAATTTCCCATTTAGCAACGGACCATTTGGAAGTAAGAAGATTGCTCATCTCCCGGTACAAAATAGGGCAGAAGAGAAGCTAAAAAAGGTCAAAGTGGAAACTGTCATTTCAACAAAATAGGGGAGCGCATAGGGGTGACAGAAGTAGATAGATAAAAGGAAAATGTCTTGACTTACTTTTTGGTGAGCCGAGGGTCAAGAGGAGGATGCTGTGCTCCATATACAGGCTGGAT
This sequence comes from Macaca thibetana thibetana, assembly GCF_024542745.1. Classification (NCBI taxonomy): domain Eukaryota; kingdom Metazoa; phylum Chordata; class Mammalia; order Primates; family Cercopithecidae; genus Macaca; species Macaca thibetana. The sequence continues at coordinate 38,104,969 of NC_065581.1, read as the reverse complement.
GCTAAAAGCAGAAAAAAGAAAAAGAAGAAATAAACTGTTAGTTTAGCTGGGAAACTAAATACGTTGGCTGAGTACCATCTGCATCACAAAATTGGATGGGACTTTGAGAAATAGGTTATCTCTAATAACTGTACTCAAGTCATCCCCCAAAGAGAGCAATCTTCCCTTTAAAAAATATATTTGATAATGTTCATTTTCCCTGGTAAAGTTTCAGTGCCTTACACACCTATGTGTAAAGAAGGCAAGATGGAAAGGTAACGGGCTTTAGAGCTGGAGAGAGCAGAATTCAAATGCCAGTGCTGGCACTCAGTACCACTATGAACTTCAGTAAGCTTTTTGACTCCTTTGAACCTGCTTTGCCATCTAAAATGGGAATACTGCCTACTTGAAAGGCTCATCGGGCTAAAAGACAGTGAAGGGTGACCTAAGGAACTCACACACTGCAGGAGGGGTATAAAGTGACATAACCACTTCAAAAAACAGTTTGGCCATATCTAGGAAGAATGAAATATGCATACCCTAAGACCCAGTATTTTCACTCCCAAATAGGTACCTTAAGCTAAATACACACCTATATGTATTAGGAGACATATATAAGACTATTCAAACCACCATGGCTCCTCTTAGCCCCAAACTAGAAATAACCCAAATGTCCATCAGTAATAACAAGAGAAATCAATTGAAACACATTTATACAGTACAACATTATACAGCAATGATAATGTATGTGAAGTAGGGCTTCGAGTAACAATGTGGATGGATCTTACAAATGTCATGTTGAACAAATGAAGTATAAGAGAATAAATACTGTATGATTCTACTTATATAGACTTCAAAAACTGACAAAAGTAGTTTCTACTGTTTAGGGATGCATGCAGAGTAATATTATAAAGAAAGAAAGGGGCCGGGCGCGGTAGCTCACGCCTGTAATCCCAGCACCTTGGGAGACTGAGGCAGGTGGATCACGAGGTCAGGAGATCGAGACCATCCTGGCTAACACAGTGAAACCCGGTCTCTACTGAAAAAAAAAAAAAAAAAAAAAAAAAAAAAAAAAAAAAAGAAAGCAGTAAATGACATAGTTCCCTCTGGGGGAAAGAAAGGAGGAGAGAGCAAATAGACACAGAAGTTTCTGGGGGTGTTCACTTTGTGATTATTCATTAAGCCATCATACCACACATTTGTGCTTCATGTACTTTTCTGTAACATATCACAATTAAAAGAAAATGAGCTGGATGGGGTGGCCCACACCTATAATCCCAGCACTTTGGGAGGCTGGGGCAAAAAGACTGCTTGAGCCCAGGAGTTCAAAACCAGCCTGGGCAACAAAGTGAGACCCTGTTTCTACAAGAAAATAAAAAATTAGCTGGGCATGGTGGTGCATGTCTGTAGTCTCAGCTACTCGGGAGGCTGAGACAGGGGGATCGCTTGACCCCAGGAGTGTCCAGACTGCAGTGAGCACACCACTGCACTCCAGCCTGGACCCTGTTGGAAAGGAAAGGGAAAGGGAAGGAAGAGAAGAAAGAAAATGAGAATAAATGACTTGAGAATAACTATATATCAAGCCAAACTATTGTTTAAGTATAAATGTAAAACAAAAACAAAACAAAACAACAAAAAAAACTACTTTCAACATATAAGAACTCAGGGAAAATGTGTTCCTTAACTCCTGCCTGAAGAAGCTGTGAGAGAACAAACTTTAATCATGATATAGGGAAACCATGGCAAAAGGATTGGTGGAGAGCCCTGAATGAATCCAACCTTACAACTAGGTCTTACATTTGAGGCAAAGAGAATGTAAAAGTAATATAATTGACAAATGTTAAAAGGAGGAAAAAATGGACAAATGAAGTCCATTGACTTCTTCATCTTTTACCGACAGGGCTCAGAAGATATTTAAAGCAGATAGCTCAATGTGCAAATCTATGTCACTACCTGCTTAACATTAAATCCTAATGTAGATTTGCAAATGTGAATAGACGAATATGTATGTTTTACGACAGAAAATAAAACCAAGAAAAATAATATAATCAACTAGAAGGAGGTGGAAAGAGAGGGGTGAGGAATATACTTACTAATTTCATCATTGCTCATGGTAGGGAGTCAACGGGTACTGTCTGAAGAAATATCGTATAAAGTTACACTTACAAACATAATCACTAGAATAAAAAGATAAATCTTCCAAATTATCAGAAATATATATATATATATATATATATATATGAGGGGAGGGCATATATATATATATGCCCTCCCCTCAAAAGCAAGCATAGTCCACATAGTGAAAGATTTTTTTAAGAAGAAAATATTTTTAAAAGGTCAAGCATGGTAGCTCACATCTGTAATCCCAGCACTTTGGGACGCTGAGGTGGGAGAACCGCTTGAGGCTAGAAGTTTGACGAGCCTGAGCAACACAGCAAGACCTTGTACCTACAAAAAATTTAAAAATTAGCCAACTGTGGTGGTGCATGCTTGTAGTTCTAGCTACTTGGGAAGCTGAGGTGGGAGGATTACTTGAGCCCAGGAGTTTGAGACTACAGTGACCTATCATGTCACTGTACTATAGCCTGGGCAACAGAGTAAGTCCTTATCTCAAAAAAAAAAAAAAGGCAAGGCACGGTGGCTCACACCTGTAATCCCAGCACTTTGGGTGGCCGAGGCAGGTGGATCACGAGGTCAGGAGATCGAGACCATCCTGGCTAACACGGTGAAACCCTGTCTCTACTAAAAATACAAAAAAAAAAATAAAAATTAGCCGGGCATGGTGGCAGGTGCCTGCAGTCCCAGTTACTCCGGAGGCTGAGGCAGGAGAATGGCATGAACCCGGGAGGTGGAGCTTGCAGTGAGCCAAGATCGCTCCACTGCACTCCAGCCTGGGCGACAGAGCGAGACTCTGTCTCAAAAACAAACAAACAAACAAACAAACAAAAAAGATGAAGAAAATATTAAAAATTGAACTAAAACTAAATAAATATATCAGTTATTCCAATAAATATAAAGGAGCTAACTTACCTATTAAAAGAGAAAGGATAATTACCAACAGGAAAGTAGTTAAATAAATTACAGTACATCTTTTAAAAAGAATGGGGCAGTTCTGGCCAGGTGCAGTGGCTTGCGCCTGTAATCCCAGCACTTTGGGAGGCCAAGGAGGGCAGATCACCTAAGGTCAGGAGTTCAAGACCAGCCTGGCCAACATGGCGAAACCCCATCTCTACTAAAAAATATAAAAATTAGCCGGGCATGGTGGCAGGCGCCTGTAATCCCAACTACTCAGGAGGCTGAGGCAGGAGAATCGCTTGAGCCCGGGTGGCGGAGGTTGCGGTGAGCAGAGATCGTGCCACTGCACTCCAGCGTGGGTGACAGAGCAAGACTCCGTCCCCAAAAAAAAAAAAAAAGAATGAGGCAGTTCTATATTCACTGACATGAAATAAACTCAGACATTAACTGAAAAAAGATGCAGAACTATATGTATGACACCATTTTTGTAAAAATCTTTAAAATAGGTATACGCATTTTATGTATGATTAGGTCTATGTATTCACAGAGTATCTGAAAAAATACAAAAGACACTGGTAGCAGCAGTTTGGAATAGGAACCAGATGACTGGAAGATGATGGGACACCAAAGAGACTCAGTTTTCACTGCAAACCCTTTCTGATGTAGTATCATGTACAAGTATCACCTTTATAAGAAATAAGCAATCTTGAGAAGGTTAGAAGGTTCAAGTGGGATGATATGTCAAAAGCCCTTCAGCATAATTCCTGGTGGGTGGTAATGCTCATTTAATGTTAAGCAAGAAGTGACGTAGATTTGCGAACGTTAGAACACTACCCAGCACACACTCAGTGCCCAAGAAACGTTGATTTTCTTCCTGCCTCCCATTTTTATAATTTAATCCATACCCAACATTTAGAAATTGAAACAAACTTACCAAATACTTGTTTCACATAACAGAGGTGATCCTAAAGGATGCTTTTAAATAAAAATATAGCCAATTCAATCACTTTCACATTAATTTCTATTAAGATTTCAGAGGAAATCTTATATATAATCTTTAATTTATGAATACAGTCCCTACCTGTTTAGCTATAAGAATCTTTACTCCCTAAACCTCTCTGGAAGATTAATACGTGTAAGCGAACTATTACCTATATTACTACAGAAATACAAACTCTGAAAACAATACTAATTGATGTGTTTAAAGGGTTTCCTAGGCAGAGAGAAAAAAAGAGGAATCAAAGAGTAAAGGGAAAGTTCTGCTGAGAGAGGAAGGGGGTATTAGACACGGACACCCCCACCTACTGCAAAAAAAAATCCCAAAGGGCTACTGATATGCACATTAACAGCTGCAAATAACCTAAGAGTATACCTGAATTATTCAAGTCCACAAGCCCTCCTCACAGTAAAATATAAAATCAGAGGATAAACTGCATGAAGATCTCAACAGGCTGGTTAGGTAAGGTGACTGGGTAGAAAAATAAGAGAGGGTCCTTAGATCCTCTCCTTAAAGGAGTTTTACCATCTGCGAGTAACCCAGGTAGAAAAAAAGCAAACCTAATTTGTGTAGGCTGAAGGGCCAGAAGCCATCAGTTACCATCTAGGAAAGGAATCTTACAATCACAGTAGACTATTTTTTTAAAGCTGTCAGCCCAAGGTGCTGGCATAGCCAGAAAGGCTAAGATAAATGATGGACTTTATCAGCAAAGGCATCAGAGCCCAAATTGAATTTGTTAACATATTCTTGAACTAAACCATTATGTATCTAAACCTGGAACACTTTGTGTAATAAATCAGTTTACTGCAGCTTAAAAAAGACAGGCAAGAAGTTAGAAAAGAGAAACCAAGATGATCACAGAGACTAAATGGAGATAGACCAGAAGAGCCCAATGATCAAGGTGCTCAATTTCCTGACATTTATAATTCACCTATCACTGTCTGTATCATCCCTACTCCTTCCAAACCCAAACTCAGCTCTAAGAAAGGCTGATCTCCACTCCACCTTCCAAACTTATTAAACCCATTATTAAATAAGGCTCTTTTCCCTACTTGGAATGCTTTTCTATTTTCTACATCTCTTTTCAAAACTGTATCCATCCTGCAACATTCTCTTCAAATTCTACACCCCTCATGAAACTTTCCATATCCCTACCCCCAGCATCTACTAACTCATGTCTTCTCTAGTTCCCTAACATACATAAATCAGGGCTGATATTACTTTTTTAAAACAAACTAGATTTAGGTCATAATATAAGACACAATCAGGGCTGGGCGTGGTGGCTCACACCTGTAATCCCTATACTTTGGGAGGCCGAGGCAGGCAGATCACTTGAGTTCAGCAGTTCGAGACTGGCCTGGCTAACATAGCGAAACCCCGTCTCTACTAAAAATAGAAAAATTAGCTGGGCTTGGTGGCACACACCTGTAATCCCAGCTACTCAGGACACTGAGGCACAAGAATTGCCTGACTCTGGGAGGCAGAGGTTGCAATGAGCCGAGATCATGCCACTGCACTCCAGCCTGGGCGACACAGTGAGACTGTCTCAAAAAAAAAAAAGAAAAAAAAGAAAAAAACAAAAAAGACACAATCAGATAAGCACTCAACATTCAGCCTAAGCAATAAGACATTATACAGTCAAAATCCCAGCCGGGCACGGTGGTTCACACCTGTAATCCTAGCACTTTGGGAAGCCGAGGTGGGGGAATCACCTGAGGTCGGTAATTTGAGACCAGCCTGACCAACATGGACAAACCCTGTCTCTACTAAAAACACAAAATTAGCTGGGCGTGGTGGTACATGCCTGTAATCCCAGTTACACGGGAGGCTGAGGCAAGAGAATCGCTTGAACGTGAGAGGCAGAGGTTGCGGTGAGCCGAGATAGTGCCATTGCATTCCAGCCGGGGCAACAAGAGTGAAACCCCGTCTCAAACAAACAAACAACAACAACAAAAAACACCCTTGCATACCCCTTCCTCCCTTCCTAGGAAGTTGCTCTATTGGATCTGGCATTTTTCACACTCATTTTTATATTTTCATTTTCTGTGTATGTATCCCTAAATAATGTATGATTTTGCATGTTTTTTAAACTTTATATAAATAATATCACACTGTAAATATGACTTATTTTGGCTCTAAATCATGTTACTTTAAATTTTACTTAATTCCATGGCTAACTGGCTGATTTCTCCAACACAAGTTAAAAAAATACAAAACATTAACTAAGTGAAAAAGCATTTAATTGACATTTTCAAACACAAAGAAAAGTACAGAAAATGACATAATAAACATCCATGAACCCATCACTCTGATTTATAAATGTTAACATTTGTCACATTTCATTTAAGAAAAAAAGTGTTAGGCCGGTCATAGTAGCTCACGCCTGTAATCCCAGCACTTTGGGAGGCCGAGGCAGGTGGATCACAAGGTCAGGAGATCCAGACCATCCTGGCCAAAATGGTGAAACCCCATCTCTACTAAAAATACAAAAAAAATTAGCTGGGCATGGTGGCGTGCACCTGTAGTTCCAGCTACTTGGGAGGCCAAGGCACGAGAATCGCTTGAACCTGGGAGGCGGAAGTTGCAGTGAGCGGAGATCAGGCCACTGCACTCCAGCCTGGCAACAGAGTGAGACTCTGTCTCAAAAAAAAAAAGAAAAGAAAAGAAAAGAAAAAACAAAGTGTTAGACTACTGAAGCCCCAGATGCAGTCCCTAGTCCTGTTCCTTCACTTCCCAAGAGATAACAATTACTCTGAAATTGGAGGGAACTCCTCCCATCTGTTTTTATACCTCTACAGATATTCATACATCCATAAACAATACACAGTATTTTTTATGTTTTTAAACTTCACATAAAACACAGCACATTGTACATATCATTCGACATCTTGCTCTTTGCATTCAACAATGTGTTTTCACCCAATTCCACATTTAAGTTTGTCTGATTACAAATGTAACATATGTTTAGTGGAAAAACCAGAAAGTCAATCATACACAGCCTCTTCTCCAGCCATGATGCCAAGCAGATTTTTTAGTGGTGCCATATCTTTTTCTGTAGCCCCCTTGCCACCTGGCAGAGCATGACACATATCAGCAGGCACTTAACAATATTTAGTAAGTGAAGATTAGATCTCTACAAAACCTAGGCCTCTGCTTATGCTAGACCTAAAAACCAGAGGTTAACACACTGCATCTTGAAGAAAACACACCACATACACAGAGAAAAGAATGCCATGGAATATGCTGCCACACAGACAAAATGGAACAAAAGTTCTGATTAACCTCCGTCACTCTCTTTAATAAAACCAACACCATACAATGTACTGACATAGCTGTTTTGACTAGTTGGAACAGTGCAAACATCTTGGTAGGAAAAATCAACAGGTGTCTGTTTAGCACTGATAAAACAGCTAGCACAAATATGGGAAAAAGACCTATCAAATTTAAATGCCAAATGTGTTGGCAACTGATCTAGGTTCACATACTCAATCCACATTAGTCTTCCAGAACAGGTGATCTATGCTGTTTCTTTTTTTTTTTTTTTTTTTTTTTTTTTTTTGAGACGGAGTCTCACGCTGTTGCCCAGGCTGGAGTGCAGGGGCGCGATCTCGGCTCACTGCAAGCTCCGCCTCCTGGGTTCACGCCATTCTCCTGCCTCAGCCTCCTGAGTAGCTAGGACTACAGGCGCCCGCCACCACGCCCGGCTAATTTTTTGTATTTTTAGTAGAGACGGGGTTTCACTGTGGTCTCGATCTCCTGACCTTGTGATCCGCCCGCCTCGGCCTCCCAAAGTGCTGGGATTACAGGCTTGAGCCACCGCGCCCGGCCGATCTATGCTGTTTCAATGATAATTTGGTATCTTCTAGTCACTCACTCTACCAGTAAAACATCTCTAAGCCAAGAACAGGTTGTAATGTACCTGCCCAGACAGGCTATGACTTTTACACTAAGTCTCCTGTCAGATTCATTATTACTTTAGGATTGGGTTCAAGTCCTTAACTTGGCCTCTCCTTCCAACAATGAAGGGCCTAGAAGACTCGGGTAATTTGGATTTTGGCCAGACGCAGAGGCTCACGCCTGTAATCCCAACACTTTGGGAGGATGACGTGGGCAGATTGCTTGAGCCCAGGAGTTCATGACCAGCCTGGGCAACATGGCAAAACCTGGCTCTACGAAAAATACAAAAATTAGCCAGAGCTGGGCACGGTGGCTCACACCTGTAATCTCAGAACTTTGGGAGGCTGAGTAGGGGGCGGATCACTTCAGGTCAAGAGTTTAAGACCAGCGTGGCCAACATGGCAAAACCCCCTTCTCTAGTAAAAATACAAAAATTAGCTGGGCATGGTGGCATGTGCCTGTCATCCCAGCTACTTAGAAGGCTGAGGCAGGAGAATTGTCTAAACCTGGGAGGCAGAGGCTGCAGTGAGCCAAGACCATGCCACTGCACTCCAGCCAGGGCAACAGATGGAGACCCTGTCTCAAAAAAAAATAAATAAAGTGATTTTTTTTTTCTCCTGTGCCCAGGTTCTAGACACACACACACACACACACACACACACACACACACCCCGATCAAAGCTTTTTTTCCCCCCACAGGTTTGCGCCACCACGCTCAGCTAATTTTTTTGCGTGTTTTTAGTAGACACAGAGTTTCACCATGTTGGCCAGGCTGGTCTCGAACTCCTGACCTCAAATGATTTGCCCGTCTCAGCCTCCCAAAGTGCTGGGATTATAGGTATGAGCCACCACACTCAGCCAGATCAAAGCTTTTCAATTTCAGTTTCAAAAACTAAAGCAAGGAGAGAAAACAAAAATGATAGCTACTATCATTGTAACTATCATTATTGTAATAGCTAATATTATTGTGTACCTCCTAACCAATTATTATGTATTATCTCATTTAATCCTCATAACAGCCCCATGGGGCAGATACTCTGTCCCTATTTTAGAGATGAGGAGACCGATGCACTGAGAAGTTAATTAAATCCCATAAGATCACATAGCTAGAAAGTAGAGCTGGGATTTGAACCTAGGCAGTCGGATTTCAGAGCCTGCATTTTTTTTTTTTTTTTTTTTTTTTTGAGACGGACCCTCGCTCTGTTGCCCAGGGCTGGAGCGTAGTGAGGCAATCTCAGTTCACTGCAACCTCCGCCTCCCAGGTTCAAGAGATTCTTGGGCATCAGTCTCCTGAGTAGCTGGGACTACAGGGGCACACCACCATGCCCAGCTAACTTGTATTTTCAGTAGAGATGGGAGTTTCACCACGTTGGCCAGGCTGGTCTTGAACTGGCCTCAAGTGATCTACCCTCCTCAGCCTTCCAAAATTCTGGGATTACAGACCACCACACCCGCCAAAGCCTGCATTCTTAACAACAATGGTACAGATTGCCTCTTATCTTCTAGGCATCAACACAATGACCATTTGATGTGCTAAGTACACAGGGCTCATGTGAATAACTCAGAGAACTTAAAAAGATGTTTAGTTCCACCAAGTTACCACATGACCCAGCAATTCCACTCCTACTTATCAGCAGAAGAATAGAAAATATATATCCAAACAAAAACCTGTGCATAAATGTTCATAAAAGCATTATTCACAATAGCCCAAAAGTGAAAACAATTCAAATGTCCATCAACCGATGAATGAACAAAATGTGATATATCTACACCATAGAACACTATTCAGCTATAAAATAAAATGAAGTACTGATACATACTACAGCGTGGACAAGCCTGAAATCACTGTGCTTAATAAAAGAAGCCACTCACAAAAGGCCTCATATCATATTACTCCATATATATAAAATGTCCAAAAGAGGTAAATCCACAGAAACAGAAAGTACATTAGTAGTTACCAGGGTCTGGAGTGGGGTGGATGGGGAGTGACTGTAAACAGGTATGTAGTTTCTTTTCGGGATGATGAAAATGTTTTGAAATTAGTGGCGATAGTTGCACAAAACCATCTGTACTATAAATGAATATACTAAATACCACTGAAATGTACACTTTAAAAGAATGAATTTCATGGTATATTAATATCTCAATAAAGCTGTTATTTTTAAAAAGAATGTTTCATTCATTTGTAACTTGTTATTTTATGTAATAAAATTTTTATTTGTTGTCACTAAGGTTGTTGGATCATGATCAGACAGAAAGAATCTTGTCATCGCTTTGATTTTTCACCTTTCAATTTGCAATGAAGAGTAAAGCAGTTTCATTTCCAAGTTGCCATGCGTCTAGTACAGTCATTTGTGTCATTTCCCCACCCAGGAGAAAGTTTTTCTTCCCTAAGACCGAAAGAGTACAGATGCAAAAGTTCTATTCTTGAGAAAATGCTCTAATATTTTCTTTAAATCAAAGTACCTTTCTATCTAAAAGAACCTTAGTTTTCTCCCACGACCAGAGGCTTGTGGGCTTTACTGCTAAAAGCACACAGCTGAAAAATATTTCTCTTTACCAAGTAAGGTACTAAAAATTATTATGAATTGTGACAATATTTGAATACCTTAAAACAAACAAGGAAGACAATGAGCTGGGGTAAGGATCTGAGTAACATTCTTTTAAATGTTTACTTGCTCTAATAATGACAGTAATATTAATAACTACTGTCTTCTGAGCAACTATAATGTGCTAAATAAACACTGTCCTAGGTTCTTTACAAATAGGGTATTTCACTTAGTCCCCACAGTAACTCTGAGGAAGGTATTTTTATTTCTCATTTCATAGATAAGGAAACTGAGGCCTAGATAGATTATTTGTCTTGGTCACACACACAGGAGAGCCCAAATAGTAACCCAAGTCTTTCTGAACTCAAAAGTTCTCTATTTCTCTATATTCTTTGAAATGAAAAGGGAATCCAGAAGCTTGAAGAAACTGAAAAGACTTCTCTTCCTATCTCAGAAAAGTAGTGCTTTAAAAAAGTTGACTGTTCTTAGAGTCAAATACAGGAAATACAGGAAAAAAAGATTGTTAATAGCAACCACCAGTCAGAAGGCACAGAAGCCCATGCCATGTCCCACATCTCTTGCACTGCTTCCTGATACAACTGTCTTCCTATTGATTCTGATTATAATCTTAGGATGTCAAAATTTAATGATCTCACTATGGAAAACCCCGGAGAATAGCAGTTAGCACAACTAGAGAGCTCACTAAACCAGGAAGGAAAAGGAATCAGTTGGCAGGAAGTGGTGCTTACCTAAAAACACAGAACATCTTTAACAGTTATATCAACACCGCAAGTCCGCAGCACTTTAATCTGAAGTTATCTTTCTATTATTTAATAAGTATTACTAAAAGCTGATTTCCACCTATTTTCCATATGTCTACTAGGATCCTTAATAAAACAAGACTCTTGGTGGGGCATGGTGGCTAACGCCCACAATCCCAACACTTTGGGAGGCCAAGGCAAGAGGATCACTTGAGGCGAGGAGTTACAGACCAGCCCAAACATAGTCAGACCTTATTTCTATTTCATTGGGGGGGGGGGGGGGGGGGGGGAAGTAAGGCTCTAACTCAGCCACTATTGACCCTCATCTCCCTCTTGCTTAAAAAAAAAAAAAAAAAGTCACGAGTTCAAAAGATCATCCCAGAAAGAAAAAACCTGAATCCATTAGAAAAGGTAGCACGTGGGGCACAACCAAACATGAATTTCATCACCAAGTAGACTGTGGCTGGCAGAAATCTTAGATTCACGACTGAAATACACACTCTTCCTTATACTTCTCAGGACTTTGCCCAAAATAAACTGAAACAGTAAACCAACAGTAGACTGATGAATGGATAATTTGCCAAAAGTCTCAACATACACCACAAAGAGGGTGGGAGTAGTCTTAGGAGGTCTGCTCTCCAGCTAAACAACTGAAGAATGAAAGAATTTAGTGCATTTGCACAAGAAGTGCATTACAATACAGGGGAGGAAGAAGTCACTTGGGGTTGGACAAATCCTTAGAAAATGCCAAAGGAATAACCTGATTCTGTGGTCGCCTTGTAATAATTCCCAGTGGGAAAGGCCAACTCAAGATAAAGTAAGGTCGGAGTTGAGAATTGTCCTCACTTTTCCTGCCTAACCCTCTCGGCAGGCGACCCCAAACTCCCACAAGAACCCTTCGGGTAAGTGCCGAGCTGGGGGAGCAAGCCATCCTCGAGCGACCAACCACCTGTGCGTGGTGGAGACCCCTGAGAGGGAGTCCTAATTAGAGTGGGAAGCAGCTCTGGGGAGGAACCCCCGAGACCAGGGCCGACACTGACTACTCACCCAACTCCACTCCCCTTTACGCCCAATCTTCGGCCACCTTCTCGCTGAGGTCACCCCTCCAGAAACCTCCGCCCCCAGACCCCGGTCTACACCCACATCCAGCCGTCCCCAAAGCTCGCTGTTCGCTCCTCTGCCTGACAGCTGCCCCAAACCAGTCTTCCGGCCTCGGTGGCGCCCCAGGGCCGCGGGATTTAGGGATCTAGGATCTGGAAGGGTTTGGTCCAATCCCCTCTCCCTGTCAGCGTCCTGGGCTCACCTCCCCGGCAGCTTAGCGCTCCTCTTCCAAAACTGCTTGCTGTTGTCAGCGGCCATTGCTCTGGCAGGGGGAAGGCCTTGTAGGCGGGCCAAGGGGTTGCCTGGCGAGATGCCCCCAGACCCCGCAATCTGAGGGCCAACCCAGGCCGCTTCCCCGCCGCCGGTCACCCGCTCCCAGCTCCTGGGGACGCCATCTTGGATGTGGGCACCCCTCCACCCAGCACCGCTGCCATTGGTGGGCTGCGCAAGCCTTGGATGGGCCGACCAATCGGGAGCCGGAATCCTGCAGGCCGCTGAAGCCAACGGGTAACGTCAGGGTCTGGGCACACAGGTGGACGGGGAAGGCGGAGCTTGGACGAGCAGAGAGGCGGGGCTCAAAGTTCCTAACCCGCAAGAGGGAAGAAGCAGGTAAAGTAAGGGATCTATGGGAAGGAAGAGAGGGGATTATCTTCTTCGTGAGGAATGAAGTTCCTGAGTCTAATATTTTTTGGCAAGAGAGAGCATACTATGTATTTATATATAGGAATATTTGACCTAAAAGTAAAGGCCCATGTGTTTGTTGTGGCCCATTTTTAACATCTCTCAACTCAATGACACTCTGGTTATTACCCTCCCTTCCTCGTTCCGTTTAGATGTCCATTCGTTTTTCTGAAGGTCAGCAGGGACCCGATAGCCCGGGATTGCTAACTGCTCAACACGTGAGCAACGGTTCATCAGAGTCTCCCTCTCCCTCTGTTTATTGAAAACGATTGAAGGACTTGTGCTGTGGGTGAAAAATTCAAATGATCTAATCCCTATGTCAATCCATAACTCTCACTTTCTGACTATGCTAACGGTGTATAGGAAATGGTTTATCATAGCTGTCCAACTCAGATTACCAAATACGATTTCTTTGAAGGACACAGTATAGCTCCATCGTGTGAATCACAAAGTTAAGGATGTATCTCCTCCCGGCCCCACCAACATCCTTAATTTCCCTTGTTAATCTGTTATAAATCTTGCACCCTTGAATTTATTTTCAATCTAATTTTCCCAGACAATGAGATTTAATATTAGCATTTTGAATCCTTTGAATGTCTTGTCGGTGTTTTTTGCTGTTTTTGAGTTTCTGTGGTTGTATTCCGTGGTGATTTGGGGAGAGAGGGAAAGCGGGCACCAGTCCAGAGTGGTTTTTGTCCCATCGAAGGACTGTTGAGGTGGGCTGCGTGTCCCCCACTCCCCCCCCACCCTCCATTTACAGCTACCACATGTACTTCCACATATTGGAGAATACATAAAGACCCGACCCCCGACGGGTATGTCCTCCAACGACGGTTTCTACATTACTCCCATTTTCAAGCTTCTTTTGTCCCCTAATTTTAGAATTATAGGATTGGATGACGAGGGCTATTTTTACTTCTTCTGAATCTTTCATGCTTTTATACACTTTCATCTTATTTTCTTCATGGGCATTTAACCCAGGAAAAAAAGAAAGAAAAAGTCCCTGTATTCTTTTAATCATTTTACCTGCCATTCTCTGGCACTTCTTTTTCTTAGGATGCAGTGACCAGCACTGCACACTAAGCCCAAAGAGGGATGTACCGAGGCTTTGTTAAGGTTGATGTTTTGTCTTTATTCTGAACAGCCAGAACTTTTGCTGGCTGTTTGAGCTTTAGAAGAGTTGATGTCTTGAAGGAGTAATCTAAAACAACTTCTAGATTCCTTACTTGGGTGGCAACCAGCAGTTCAGAGTTCACTGTCTTAAAGGTATCCTCTGGATTGTCTTCCCCTATGTGAGCTGCCATACACTCATCCATGTGACAAGATACCTGCCACTTTCCAGCTTACACACATGGTTTTAGAGATGTTCCAGAAACTGTTCCCTATTGATTTGACATTTTACTATGTAGAAAGCAAAGTATAATTTGTGTACCTAGAAATATCTCAAAACACTCCTTTTTCTTAATATTTTATGAAATGTTAAATAACACTGATTCCCAGGGGATGTTGTTAACAGTGCTCAACCCAGAGAAGCCCTATTATCACTACACTTTGTTTTCTATATCAGTTTCCCCTCCAAGAGTTTTTAAAAATTCACACCAGTTACCTGGTGATGACTTTTTAAATAGTATTTGGTAGGGAAATTGAGATCGTTGGAACCTTTTTCACCACTACCAGTTGGTCACCCTAATCTTCACCAACCACACACCCGCTTACAGCAGCCTGCTATTCAGCTCCCTGCTTCCACTCTTACCCCGTTACAGTACATTACCCATATAGCAGCCAGAGAGACCTTTTTTTTTTTGAGACCAGGTCTTGCCCTGTCACGCAAGCTGGAGTCCAGTGACATGATCTCAGCACACTACAACCTCCACCTCCCAGGCTCAACCAATCCTCCCACATCAGCCTCCTGAGTAACTGGGACTACAGGCACATACCACCATGGCCAGCAAATTTTTTGTATTTTTGTAAAGATTGAGGTTTCACCATGTTGCCCAGGCTGGTCTCGTACCCCTGAACTCAAGCAATCCATCAGCTTTGGCCTCCCAGAGTGCTAGTATTACAGGTGGGAGTCATCACACCCAGCCCAGAGACACTCTGTTAAAATGTAGACCATATCATGTCACTCCTCTGCTCAAAACCTTGCAATGGCCCCCACTGTACTTGGCATAAAATCCAAGCTCCTTAAAGACCCTACATGACTTGGCTCCACTCACCTCTCCAGCCTCATCTCATTACACTTTCTGTCTTGCTTAATCTGCTCCAACCATGCCCATTGGTCTTATTGCTGTTCCTTGAACACTCTAAACATGTTCCTACTTCAAGGCCTTTGCATTAGCCATTTCCTCTGCTTGGACTTCTCTTCCCCTAAATGCCTTGCTTCCTCATTTCATGCAGGTATATACCCAACTGTCTTTACCTTGTAGAGACCCTCCCTAACCACCCATCTTAAATACTGGCTACACTGCTCTATTTTTCTTTTTCTTTCTTTCTTTAGTTTTTTGACACAAGGTCTCACTCTGTTGCCCAGGAGTGCAGTGGCATGACCACAGCTCACTGAAGCCTTGACCTCCTGAGCTCAAGCAGTCCTCCTATGTCAGCCTCCCAAGTAGCTGGGACCACAGTGCATGCTACCACACCCAGCTAATCTTTTTATTATTTGTAGAGACAGTCTCCCTATATTGCCCAGGCTGGTCCCAAACTCCTGGGTTCAAATGATCCTTCCTCTTCAGTCTCCCAAAATGCTGGGATTACAGGCATGGGCCACTGTGCCTGGCTCTGTTTTTCTTTGAAGCGCTATCACTACAGGCCATATTATGTACTTGTTTGGTGTCCATCTCTATGCGCTAGAATAGAGGCCCCCTGTCTGTGTCCTGTTAGGAACCAGGCCACATAGCAGGAGGTGAGCGGCGGGTGGCATGCAATCATTACCGCCAGAGCTCCGCCTCCTGTCAGATCAGCAGCAGCATCAGGTTCTCATAGGAGTGTGAACCCTATTGTGAACTGTTCATACAAGGGATCTAGGTTGCACATTCCTTATGAGAATCTAATGCCTTGTGATTTGAAGTGGAAACGTTTCATCCTGAAACCCCCCTCCCGCAAAATTTTCGTGGAAAAGTTGGCTTCCATGAAACTGGTCCCGGATGCCAAAAAGCTTGGGGACTGCTGCCCTAGAATGTGAACCCCACTAAGACTGGGACTTTGTTTTGTTTCCTGCTGTATCCCCAGCACCTAGAATAGTGTTTGGCACATAGCGAGTGCTTAGTAAACGTTTACTGAGTGAAAGAAGGAAGAATATAAATATTTCTTGTCTTTGAATTCTATGTTGTTCACATATTTTTTTGTTAGGAAAGATGATAGAAACAGTGTTTCCTAACCCCTAGTAGGATATGTCCACTTCACCAATGATTCTACATCCTTGCCTACACTCTTGGTTGAGGAACAGTCTTCTCTGAGAAAGATTGTATTCTTCAAACTCTTTTGCAGCTTTAAAGGAATGTGCCTGTACCTGGAATGATGAGGGAGGGAGCCACCCACCTAGTCAGGAGATCAGTTGGTAGCTGTCATCAAAGGGCTGATAGCTATGACAGCCACTCTTGTCCAGCAAGAGGTGTAAACCATTGGTTTGAAGTTCCCGAGAGGTCCTTAGAGGCCTTCTGATGGAGATCCTTCTTGGCAGACATTCACTGGTCCACTAGACCAGTGCTTCCTATACTATATTGCACATGTGAATCACTGAGGATTATATTAAAAACCTAGATTCTGATTCAGCAGGTCTGAGGTGAAACCTACAACTCAGAATTTCTTTTTTTTTTTTTTTTTTTTTTTTTTGAGACGGAGTCTGGCTCTGTCACCCAGGCTGGAGTGCAGTGGCCTGATCTCAGCTCACTGCAAGCTCCGCCTCCCAGGTTTACACCATTCTCCTGCCTCAGCCTCCCGAGTAGCTGGGACTGCACGCACCCGCCACCACTCCCGGCTAGTTTTTTGTATTTTTTAGTAGAGACGGGGTTTCACCATGTTAGCCAGGATGGTCTCGATCTCCTGACCTAGTGATCCGCCTGTCTCGGCCTCCCAAAGTGCTGGGATTACAGGCTTGAGCCACCGCGCCCGGCCACAACTCAGAATTTCTAACAAGCTCCCAGGTGACACTGATGCTGCTGATCTATGGACCTCACTTTGTAGCTCTTCTGTTACTAATATAGTATGGCCTGTGATTGTTGAATTTATCTCAAGAGTTTATTCTGAAACTATAAGTAGAGGCTTCTCAATATTGTTTACCTGCAACTTTTTACTTTTCCCCCTTCAAATTCATCTTCATTCAAAAGAGGGTTAAACAACTTAAAATGGGGCAAACTATAGTTAAGGGATGAGATATGCTTGGGTTGACTGTGGACTCAAAAGAGGTAGGCATATCCCAACCCTTAGAGAAAGTTTTATGAGAGATAATCCTTGAGTAGGGACAGAAAAGGAAGGAGAAAGGCCTGAAGAAAGTGACTATAGGAGGAAAGTCACTTCAGGACAGGAGCTCCAATGGGAAGATAAAAATAGAGAAAAAAACCTTTGGACTTACAGAGAGATCACTGGCAGACTTTAACCTTAGCAAAGGAGTGAAGTGGAATGAAGGAAGTAGACACTGTGATGAGGGGAAGGGTTAAGAAATGAGAGCAAGAAGCAGCCCTCACAATGCACTGTGCAATGTTGGGCCACCTAAGAGATAGTGAGGTCAAGCTGGGATTTAACAGGAAGAGAGCTGTACAGTATCTTAACGACCACTGTAAGAGCCAATGCAGAGATCAGTTATATTAGAGAAGGCAAGGGGATAAGCAAAAAGACTGAAAAAGCAAGAGGTTATAGGAATAAAGAGAGGAAGAGAGAGTTTTCAGAATTTGGGGGTGAAGGGAAAACTAGGTATTTCATTCCTAAGAATTTATTCTAAGAAAAGAAGTTGGCCGGGCGCGGTGGCTCACGCCTGTAATGCCAGCACTTTGGAAGGCCGAGACAGGCGAATCACGAGGTCAGGAGATCGAGACCATCCTGGCTAACACAGTGAAACCCCTTCTCTACTAAAAATACAAACAAATTAGCCAGGCGTGGTGGCGGGCGCCTGTAGTCCTAGCTACTCGGGAGGCTGAGGCAGGAGAATGGCGTAAACCCGGGAGGCGGAGCTTGCAGTGAGCCGAGATTGCGCCACTGCACTCCAGCCTGGGCGACAGAGAGAAACTCCGTCTTAAAAAAAAAAAAAAAAGAAAGAAAAGAAGTTACCGTACCTGGCAAGAAGAAAGGAGAAAATCTCTGTGTACAGAGATATTCTTTGCCTTGCAATCAGTAATAAACAGGGAAAAATGAAAAGAATATGAAGATTTAAACATGAAAAGGCAGTTACGTAAATTATGGTGTGCAGTTTATAAACTTGAACCATGTCGTACCATTAAAGAGGGCGAATTTGAATGCTACATAGCACATCAAAAAGGTGTATGAAATGATGTACGGCAGGGAAAAGGTAGAATATAAAATATCTTTGCATGCTTTCAGTAAGAATATATGGGTTTTGTCAAAGATTAGAAGAAAACGTGGAAAAAATAAGCAAATTTTGGTAGAGGGTAGAATTATACATCTTGGTACTTCTGGAACTTTTCTTTAATGTTACCATTTCATTCATTTATTTATTTATTTATTTAGAGATGAGATGTTTTTGAGATGGAGCTCTGTTGCCCAGGCTGGAGTGCAGTGGTGCGATCTTGGCTCACTGCAAGCTCCGCCTCCCGGGTTCGCGCCATTCTCCTGCCTCAGCCTCCCTGTAGCTGGGACTACAGGCGCCCGCCACCGCGCCTGGTTAATTTTTTTTGTATTTTTGGTAGAGACGGGGTTTCACCGTGTTAGCCAGGATGGTCTCGGCCTCCTGACCTAGTGATCCGCCCGCCTCGGCCTCTCAAAGTGCTGGGATTACAGGCGTGAGTCACCGCGGCCGGCCACCATATTTTAATATTATAAAATATACATCGCCTGGGTACAGTGGCTCACACCTGCAGTCCCAGCACTTTGGGAGGCTGAGGCAGGTGGATCACTTGAGCTCAGGAGTTCGAGACCAGCCTGGGCAACATGACAAACCCCGTCTCTATCAAAAATACAAAAAATTAGAGAAATGTAGTGGCACACACCTGTGGTCCCAGCTACTCAGAGGCTGAGGGGGAGGATCACTTGAGCCCAGGAGGCGGGGGTTGCAGTGAGCCGAGATCGTGCCATTGCACTTCAGCATGAGTGAGACCGTATCAAAAAATACACATATATATATACACACACACACACACACACACCCCTCACGCCCCTCACTACATATACATGTTGACATATCTGTGTGTATGCATATATATGTGCATACAGGTATCTGTATGTTATGTATGTATACATGTATGTATATATGTCAACCAGGGGTTGAGAAACTTCTTATAGCAAGGGCTGAATTGTAGATATTTTTAGACTTTGCCAGCTATATGGTCTCTGGTGCAGCTATTCATCTCTGCCATTGTCGTGTGAAAGCAACCATAGACAATAAATCAGCTCTCGGAGCTGTGTTCTAATAAAACTTATTTTATCCACATAGAAATTTGCACTTTGTTACATGTCATGAAATATTCTTCTTCTTTCAAGTTTTTCAACAATTAAAAAATGTAAAATCCGTTTTTATCTCCTAGATCATATAAAAATAGCTTACCAGATTTGGCCCATCATTGGTAATTTGCCATCTCCTGCAATAAATAATAAAGAACAAATAAGAAAAAGATTAATAAACAAAAAAATCTCAAAATATAATTAAAGTTCCATTTTGTTCCTCTCTGATCTCATTCCCCTCCTTCTCTCCAGTGGAAACCACGATCCTGAGTTACAAGTTCAGCATTCCCATGCGTGTTTTAGAGTTTTATTACATATGTGTGTATCCATAAACAACATGTTTTTCATGTTTTGAAACTTTATAAATAACATCATACTGTACATATGCTTCAGCAACTGGCTTTTTCACTCAACATTCTGTTAATACGTTGAGCTCTAGTTTACTCATCTTAACTGCAATATATCATTCCATTATGTGAATATTCCTCAATTCTCATTTCCAGTTATTTTTATTTTGAGCATTGCTCATTCAACACTTTTATACATTATCTCATGGAAATTTTTCTCTAGTGCAGTTTTTTTCAAATTATGGTTTCTCAACTGTCTTAGTCCATTCAGGCTGCTATAACAAAATATCACAGATCAGTCTTTTTGCAGTTCATAAGCAAGATGAGTGGGTGTTCATGCCCGTGTGTGAGATGTGCCTCCCTCAAACCTTGTTAAGATGTCAGCACATTAGCTGTCTGACATGAAAAAATAAAAAACAAAATATCATAGATTGGGTAGCTTGTAAACAGCAGAAATTTATTTCTCACAGTTCTGGAGGCTAGGAAATACAAGATCAAGATGCCAGCAGATTTGGTGTCTGGTGAGGGCCCATTTCCTGGTTCATAGGTAACACCTGCTGGCTGTGTCCCCACATGGTAGAAAGGGCCAGGCAGCTCTTTGGAGCCCCTCTTAAAAGGGCAGTAATCTACCTTCATCACCTCCCAAATACCCCACCACCTAATGCCATCATATTGGTGATTAGTTTCAACATATGCATCTAAATCCAATTTTGAGGGGACACAAACATTCCATGGCATCAACTACTAGTGAGTTAAAGTGAACTTAAAGGTTAGGACCTTTAATGAAATAGAATAGGCCGGGCGCGGTGGCTCACGCCTGTAGTCCCAGCACTTTGGGAGGCCGAGGCGGGCGGATCGCAAGGTCAGGAGATCGAGACCATGGTGAAACCCCGTTTCTACTAAAAATAGAAAAAATTAGCTGGGCGCAGTGGCGGGCGCCTGTAGTCCCAGCTACTCGGGAGGCTGAGGCAGGAGAATGGCGTGGACCCAGGAGGCGGAGCTTGCAGTGAGCCGAGGTTGCGCCACTGCACTCCAGCTTGGGCGACAGAGCAAGACTCCGTCTCAAAAAAAATAAATAAATAAAATGAAATAGAATAGACAGAAATAGAAAAGATCAGAATGTGTTGCATGTAATATGGGCATTGTTTTGCAAAATTTTTTCCCAGCTTTTTTACGCTTACACATACATACGTGTGTGTGTGTGCACGCACGCCTGAGAGCGAGAGATACTTGGTTTGATGTAAAATGTACTTCTCAATAAGAGGTTGTGATCAGCATGTTTGAAAAGCAGTGCTTTAAGGTACAGTACTAGGAATATCTAGGAAAGGCATTGCTGGATCACAGAACATGTACTACTTCCACTTTACTAGATGGTGCCAAATGTTCTCCAAAATGGCTTTTCCAGCTTATCCTCACAGCAATGAGTGTGAGTTTCCATTGCTCCACGTCCTCACCGGTAGTAGAATTTTTTCATGGGATGTTAAATATATCATACACACAAAAGAATTTATAAAACTGATGTGCACAGTTTGATTAATAACATTTGCATTCATGTACCCACTCCCCATGCTATACAACAGGATATCACCGATACCTTAGAAGCCTCTTAGGGGTCCCTTCCTATGGGCATTCCTCTTTTCTCTCTCTTTCAGATGTAACCACTCTGCAGAATTTTATATTAATAATTCCCTTGTTTTCATATTTTCTACCTATGTTTGTAACCTTAAGTAACATACTATTAATATTGTATATATCTATTCTTCTGTTGCCTGCTTCTTTTAGACAATAGTATGATTTTGATATTTACCTATGTTGATGAGTGCAGCTATAGTCCACTCATTTTCACTGTTGTAGTAGACCATTTTATAATATCATTTTATCTATGCTGCTACTGATGGACATTTGGTTGTTTCACATTCTGTGCCACTATGAACTCTGCTGCTACAAACTTTCTTATATGTGTCTTCTGGATAAGTGAACAACTAGAAAGATTTCTCTAGGATGTTGACATGGAAGTGGAATTGGTGGTCTGGAGTGTATGCATAAGTTCACCTTTGCAAAATACAACCCAACTGTTTTTCAAAGTGGTCATTCTACTTTACACTTCCAACCACATGGGATGAGAGTTCCATTTTTATTTCCTGTAACATGGTTTCAACAGTAAATAAAATTTGGAGGGAAAAGGTAGTTCAAAGTCAGATCCTGAGGGAAGGACAAAATGTAGTTGAACAGGAAGCAGAAAAGTAGAAATCTTAGTCTCTGTACCGTCACATAGAAATCTTCCTTCCACTGGGTGTGGTGGCTCATGCCTGTAATCCCAACACTTTGGGAGGCTGAGGCGGGTGGATCACTTGAGGTCAGGAGTTCGAGACCATCCTGGCCAACATGGTGAAACCCTGTCCTCACTGAAATACAAAAAAATTAGCTGGGCATGGTGGCACGTATCTGTAGTCCCAGCTACTTGGGAGGCTAAGGCAGGAGAATTGCTTGAACCTGGGAAGTGGAGGTTGTAGTGAGCCAAGATAGCACCACTGCACTCCAACCTAGGGGACAGAGTGAGACTCTGTCTCCAAAAAAGAAAAAAAAAAAAAAAAAACAGGAGAAGAAGAAGAATAGGAAGAAGAAGAAGAAGAAGAAAGAAGAAGAAGAAGAAGAAGAAGAAGAAGAAGAAGAAGAAGAAGAAGAAGAAGAAGAAGAAGAAGAAATTCCTTTCTTCCTTTCTATTATCATAAATTTCTTTTTTTGAGACGGAGTCTTGCTCTGTAGCCTGGGCTGGAGTGCAGTGGCCGGATCTCAGCTCACTGCAAGCTCCGCCTCCCGGGTTTACGCCATTCTCCTGCCTCAGCCTCCGGAGTAGCTGGGACTACAGGCGCCTGCCACCTCGCCCGGCTAGTTTTTTGTATTTTTAGTAGAGACAGGGTTTCACGGTGTTAGCCAGGATGGTCTCGATCTCCTGACCTCGTGATCCGCCCGTCTCGGCCTCCCAAAGTGCTGGGATTACAGGCTTGAGCCACCGCGCCCGGCCTATCATAAATTTCTACATGGCACAAATTCAAAATCTAAAAATGGATATGCTTAATTGTGGCCACAAAAAAGGTATGTCTACATTAAAATCCCTGGAAACTGTGGATGTTATGTTATTCAGAAAAAGGGTCTTTAACAGATATTAAGTTAAAGATTTTGAGATGAGATCATCTTGGACTGCTTGGCTAGGTCTCAAATCCAATGACAAGTGTTCTTTTATGAGAGAAGATACAGACAGAAGAGAAGGAGGCAGTGTGACGGCAGAAGCAGATTGGCATGATGCAGCCACAAGCCAAGGAATACATGAAGCCACCAGAATCCAGAAGGGGCAGGAAAGGATTCTCTGCTAGAGCCTTTGAAGCATAAGTTTACTTGATTTGGGACTTCCAGCCTCCAGAACCTTAAGATAACAAATTTCTATTGTTTTATGCCACTATGTTTGTTGTGTTTGTTGCAGAGAAGTCCTAGGAAGCTCACGCCGGATATAAAGAAAAACTTGATCTCCCTCACAACTTTTTGCCCATTGCCACCTATTTCTGCTCCCCAGAGGCAACCACTGTTACCAGTTCCTTGTACACCATCCTTATAGAGATATTCTTTTTTTTTTTTTTTTTTTTTTTGAGACGGAGTCTCACGCTGTTGCCCAGGCTGGAGTGCAGTGGCGCGATCTCGGCTCACTGCAAGCTCCGCCTCCCGGGTTCCCGCCATTCTCCTGCCTCAGCCTCCTGAGTAGCTGGGACTACAGGCGCCCGCCACCTCGCCCGGCTAATTTTTTGTATTTTTAGTAGAGACGGGGTTTCACTGTGGTCTCGATCTCCTGACCTTGTGATCCGCCCGCCTCGGCCTCCCAAAGTGCTGGGATTACAGGCTTGAGCCTAGTAATTGGCAGGAACATTGAAAATCATTTTACGGATGAAGCTCAAAGAGAGGAAGAGGCTTGCCCAAGGACCCTAGGGCTAGCCAGCGGCAGATGAATAGCAACCCAAGTTTCCTATTTCTTGTGCTCCTTTAATGTAAGAGAAGTATCTAGAAGCAGATTTTGATATTAGGCCAGAGAGAAAGACGAGCAAAGCATTGGGTGAGTGAAGGGAGGGGAATGCTGTGAAGGTGAGAATGGGGGAAAAATTATGATTTTACCTTAGGTTGACCTCAATTCAATGCAGCACTGCACCAAATCATTGCCACACACTGTAGATAGAAATCAGTTCTTCTAACTAACTTTTATTGAGCATCTACTATATTCCTGGCACTAAACTATATTAAGAACTATAAACATACAGCTCCTGTCCTCAACAAGTGTATAATCTAGTAGAGGAGTCTGGTTAGTAAGTAAAGCAGCATGACAAGTGATAAAAATGGAGGTGTATACTATAATATGTCCTAAGAAAACACAGAGTGGAGCATGATCCTCTCTGATTGGAAAGCTAAGGAAGGCCTTGAAAGATGAGTGTGATTTTACTAGGTAGAGAGGGAGGGAAAAGCATCCTAGGCAGAAGGATGAAACATACATGGAACTATGGATGTCTACAAGGAGAAATTACGTATGAGAAACTGTAGGAGATGCTGTCAGTACCTCACCCACATCCCTCATCCTCTTCGTGTGCTAAGTGCATCTCTTTGCCTGAAGGCTCTTCCCCCAGCTCCCAAGAACTATAGAAAACCATGCTGTTCACGCTCATGACATACTGAAAATGTCTAAGAGTTAACTCCTGGGAGCAGCCCTCAACTAGTGACTGACTCTCAGGAGTTTGTAGATAAACACCCAAGTTCCTTCAACACTTAGAGGGGATAATTCTGAGGTGTGTGTTTCTCAGAGTTTCTTTACAGAATTAAGCTCCTGTTGTCCATTGTGGTAGTTGGCTTAATAGTTTGCTCTTGCCGGGTTCACACCTGTAATCCCAGCACTTTGGGAGGCCAAAGTGGGTGGATCACCTGAGGTCAGGAGATTGAGACCATCCTGGCCAACATGGTGAAACCCTGCCTCTTCTAAAAATACAAAAATCAGCTGGTTGTGGTGTCACGTGCCTGTAGTCCCAGCTGCTTGGGAGGCTGAGGCAGTAGAATTGCTTGAACCCGAGAGGCGGAGGTTGCAGTGAGCCGAGATCGCGCCACTGCACTCCAGCCTGGCGACAGAGCGAGACTCCATCTCAAAAAGAAAAAAAACACAAACAAACTTCGCCCTTTATTGACTGCCTTCCTTCCCCTATATCACTTCTACCTCTTTCCCCACTCATGTTTCTGTCACCTCCAAATAAACTACTTGCACTCAAATCCTTGTCTCAGGGTCAGCTTCTTGGAGAATCCAAACTAAAATTAACCATAAGTAACTCTACATGGTAAGACCAAAGAGTACAAGGAATGGTGTGCAGGGACAAAAGACACTGCAGCAGGGGTCTATCATAGTAGACTTCTAAGGCCATGTAAGTCTTATGTTACCTTTTCCTCTAGGCAATGGGACATTCGTTGCCAGTTTAAGCAGGGACATGACATGAAGAGATCTGCATTGTAGAAGGACCACTCTAGTCACATAGTTAACTATTAAATGGCTTCTGCTACACTTAGAATGAAATCCAAACTCCTAACCATGCCTGATAGGTACTGCATGACCCGGCACCTGGCTGTCTCCCCATCTTCTGATAATTTTTTTTTTTTGAGACAGAGTCTTGCTCTGTTGCCCAGGCTAGAGCGCAGTGGCACAATCATGGCTCACTGCAGCCTCGACCTCCCATGATCAAGCGATCCTTCCACCTGAACCTCCTGAATAGCTGGGATCACAGCATGTGCCACCACATTGGCTAATTTTTAAAATTATTTTGTGGAGATAGGGTCTCACTATGTTGCCCAGGCTAGTCTCAAACTCCTGATCTCAAGTGATCCTCCCACCTCAGCCTCCCAAAGTGCCGGGGTTACAGACGTGAACCACCACGCCCAGCCTGAGAAATGTCTATTCATTTGGCACTTGTGGGTTGACCCTAATGGCACAGCAGTGTCAGAAGCCAGATGAAAAGTAGAAGTAGACTAGATTATTGTTCTCAGTTTCACTCCCTCTTGCAGTGCATAAGAGTAGATGGAGTATATTTCCCTGCAAGACTTCTGGCCGAAGGAATGTGAGCAAAAGTAACAGTTTGCCTCAAGAAGTATTACGTGTTTCCACTCCCATG
This sequence comes from Macaca thibetana thibetana, assembly GCF_024542745.1. Classification (NCBI taxonomy): domain Eukaryota; kingdom Metazoa; phylum Chordata; class Mammalia; order Primates; family Cercopithecidae; genus Macaca; species Macaca thibetana. The sequence goes on along the minus strand of NC_065581.1, from coordinate 38,078,848 downwards.
CCTGCAGTATGAGACAAGCATGCCCTGGGGAGCTACTGGCCCAAGGAAGATAACAGACATGTGGGAGCAGTCAAAAATCCAGACCGAAGCCTGGAACCCACTCCAGGCAACCTTCAGCCTGAAGCTTGAATAAGAAAAAGAGATGCTTGTGGTTTTAAGCCACTGAATTTTGCATCATTATTGTGGCAAGAGCTAATTACTACAGGAGAGAATTAGAGGAGAAGTAGAAGAGAAAAGTGAGCTAATAATACGCTTTCAAGAAGCTTAGCTGTCAAGAAAATGAGAGCCTGTTGGCCGGGCGCAGTGGCTCACACCTGTAATCCCAGCACTTTGGGAGGCCGAGGCGGGTGGATCACCTGAGGTCAGGAGTTCGAGACCAGCCTGACCAACATGGAGAAACCCCTTCTCTACTTAAAAAAAATAACAAAATTAGCCGGGCTTGGTGGTGCATGCCTGTGATTACAGCCACTCGGGAGGCTGAGGCAGGAGAGTCGCTTGAACCCGGGAGGCGGAGGTTGCGGTGAGCCAAGATCATGCCACTGCACTCCAGCCGGGGCAACAAGAGCAAAACTCTGTCTCATAAAAAAAAAAAGAAAAAAAAGAAAAAAAAGTAAAGAAAAGAAAATGAGAGGCTAGTCGATATCCTCCTCCTCCTCCTTATGCTCCTTCTCTTCCTTATTGTCATTATTGTTCTGTTTTGGTATTTTTGCTGCCCATGATATAAATCCCTTTCCCACATATGGAGAATTTCCCACTCTATGAAACTCTGTGGGAAGCAGAGCCCACCTCCTAGTATTATAGCTGAAAACGCCAGCTACTTATTTTCCCAACCTTCCTGTGCTCTAAGTCATGGCACATGTTGTAGGCTCTGCTAATAAAATGCACCCACTCTAGACTTTGAATCAGGAGGAGTTTGTGATGCAAAGAAGCAGAAGTAGCACAGAATCCATTCCACTGATGGGCAATGCCAGCATGGCAGCAACCCCCAGTTTGGGAGAATAGCTGGGGCAGCAGCAACATTCAGGATCTGGTGCTGGGCCTCTCAGTGTAACTATGGAGTCAAATGCTCATTAGCAGCAGTGGCAGTGTCTTCAGTGACCCAGCTCTGTGGTGTGATGTTGGGGCTATCTACCACCCTGTAAGGAAAAACCTCTGAACATAGTGTGGTAGATTTGTTACATTAACGATCTTAATTCTTCCCTGGAGGATCTCATCTTGTTGGACTTCCTCATTCTCACTGGGCTTACCCTTTTGACTTACTATGGTCAATGGGATGTTAGTAAACACTACCCAAGCCAAGGCTTGCAAAGCACTTGTGTGACTGGCTTGCTCTCACTGTTTCTCTCTGCCATTGCCATGAGAACATGTCTAGGCTAGCCTGCTGGATGATGAAAAACATGTGGAACTAGGCCAAGTCTCCCTAAGTTATCCCAGCTGAGGCCATCCTAGTTCAGCCAACAGCCAGTTGAGCCTCAGACATAGGAATCAGCTGAGCCAAAATCAACAGAATTGCCTGGCCAGCCAACAGTTGACCCCAGACACTTGAGTGAGTCCAGCTGAGATCAGCTCAGCTCAGCTCAGCCCAGCCCCAGATAAACTGAACCTCACAAACTTGTGTACTAAATACATGTCCATTGTTACATGCCACTGTGGTTTTATGGTTGTTTATGTGATGTTATTTTGACAATATACAGCCAACACACATATGATTCTCCAGATTTCTCCACAAGTCTATGAGCTGTGGTTTTTCTGCTTAAATCAGCCAAGAGATGGCACTTGTTGCTTGCTCTGACTTACACAGAGAAAGACTGAAAGTAAATTAGAGAGAAACATGGGGTCAAGGGAAAAGCTGAAGTAGGCGAGACTTCAGCATGTTTATGGGCCAAAGATTGGAGGCAGTTGTATTTGTTAGGCTATAAGTGTAGCTGGAAAATAATAGTGCTTTAGACACGATAGAAGTTTACAGTTTTTCTCCCTCATGTGAAAGAAGTTTACAGTTTTTCCCCAAAGGGGTTTCAGCCTCTGGTGAAACCACCTTTGCAAAATTATGACAGTAAGAGAAATCTGACACAGTTGACTCCTTCTTACTTCTAACCTCCAAGTTCTCCTTGTTCATTCCTGTGCATAAGCCAGACTTTGGAAAGAATTTAGTTTACAGTTTAACCTTAAAGCAAGGATGAAAATAGCCCTTTCCAAAACTAAACCACCTTTGTAAAACTAATAAAAGGCCACAAGTTTAGGATTATGAGAGGGCCTGAGTAGGTGGAGTTAAATGATAACCAGCCATTGTTCCAGAGGTCACAAAATTTGTAACTTCCACAGTTCCCCTGTAGATAACATCACTACTGTAGAACCTAAAATTGGCCTTTTGAGATGCCTTTTCAGACTTGCATTTCTGAGGACTGGCTGACTCCATCTGGGCTCCTGACTCCTGACTGAACCGGTCCTGTGCACCCCCCACCCAGAGGCAGACTCAGCACACAAGGACGGTTTTCCGCATCCCTATGATGGCATCCCCCACCAGTCAGCACCACCCATTCCCTAGTCCTCTGCCCACCAAACTATCCTTGAAAAACCCTAGCCAGGCGTGGTGGCGCATGCCTGTAATCCCAGCTACTTGGGAGGCTGAGGCAGAAGAATCGCTTGAAACCAGGAGGCGGAGGTTGCGGTGAGCCAAGATCACACCATTGCACTCCAGCCTGGGCAACAAGAGCGAAACTCTGTCTTAAAAAAAACAAAACAAAACAAAAATAAAAACCAACCCTACCCTCTGAGCCTTTGGGGAGATTGATTTGAGTAATAACTCCATATCCCGTGTGATATAGCCAGCCTCCTGTCAATTAAACTCTTTCTTTACTGCAACGCCATGGTCTCAGTGAATTGGTTTTGTCTGTGTAGCAGGCAGGAAAAACTCCATCTCATAAAAAAAAAAAAAGAAAAGAAAAGAAAAGAAATTGCCACCGGGCAATTACACTGGGATGAAGGACAGGGAGAACATGACCTTTCTCTTCAATACCTTGTGGTTTCCTCCATTTTTCCCCCTTTCAACCCATTCTCAGAACTTGGTCACATGACTACACTCAGCTGCACAGAAGGCTGGAAAATGTAAACCTTATTCTGGCCAACCGAATTTATAACTAAACGCTCTGTTTCAGAGTGGAAGAAGGGGCAAACAGAGAGTAGTAGCCCTTGCCAAAGTAAAGAAGATGGAATAATTAATGGGACAACAGCTCTACGGTAGACTTTATTAGTTATTTCCTTCCCTATTCTTTGTTAAGGGGGCTCTTTTTTGTGTAGGAGGCAGGGCGACTGTGTTCACAGTGTGGGTATAAATCATAATTTGCCAAACGAGTTATGGCAATCCCATTCAACTTTGCCAGGAACTTGCTTTCCCAGACTCTCCTGCAGCTACATGTGCCATGTGACCCAGTTCTGACCAATGAGCCATAAAAAGAAGACTGCTAGGGGCTTTCTGGAAAATGTTTTACTTCCTATGAAAGAGACAAACATGGAGGAGAGCTTACTGGCACACTCCTGCCTAGGATACTGGTGTGAGTCACTGGGGCAGTCAGCTTATGACCACAAAAGTAAGGCCAAAAGAATTACAGATGCCAACCTAGAGCCCTGACACCTTTTTGAGGATCTGAATACCTTGAGAGATGAGCAGGTGGAGAAGGAGAGAAAGAATATTTGAGAAAGTAGGAGTATTTGATGCATGAGAAGGAATGCTTAGCAATACCCCTGGAAAGTTGGGTCCCAGTCAGATCTTGAGGGCTTTGTATGAAGTAGTGTGATTTATTGTCAGAATTACCTCTTTCCAAGCTGGGACTGGTTTCCCTGTTTGTCCGCTGATTCACCACCAAAGCATGACAGGCTTTTCTCTTTGTAGGTTTAAGAGGACTGCCCATCTCTCCCCGCTCAGAGAATTGAAGAACTTTTGTTTTGGAAAATCTAGGCTCTTGAAGGCAAAGATCTAGATGATATGGGTGAGTAGGGAGTGCTGATTTGAAAAGTTGAGGGTGAGTAGAATGGTTCCCAACTTCCTACAGCAAGTGGAATTTCCTTCCCATGGGGGGTATAGAGAGGTACAGGTTCTGCCCACCGTGGGGGCCTGTGTTTGACTCCCTCCCAGACCCCATAGTGTCTGATGGGTTAGCTGAGTGAACACTTGCCTGGGGACCGAGCCCTAAGCCATTGTCTCCAGGGCTATGAGCAGTGGGACCACTGAAGTGTGGACATCAAGCCCTTCACAGTGACCACACTGTCTTGAAGTCTAGAACTCTTCCCTCAGATTCCAAGATTGGGTGAACTCAGGGGGTTCTGTGTGACTCCATCAAGGGGCAGGGAAAGAGCAGGCAAAAAAAAAAGAAAAATTGAGATCAAATTTTTCCCTAACTCCTTGAGGAAGCAGGCCAAAACAGACTTCATATTACTTTTTGAAAATAAAGACAACATGATAAAGCCATCTTTTGTGTTAGCGTTCAGTTACAGTGCAAATGTACACTGTTACATACAAAGCCAAGGGAAATCAGTGAGAAGAGGTCATAAATTATCTCAATGACTTTTTTAAAAAGTTGATGAAGTTTTAAGTAAGAAAATATAGAATGTATGCCTGTAAGAATTCAAGCTTATATATACACAAAGTGTCCGTTTGTTTTTTTAAAAATATAATTTAATTGGCCTGGATATTGCCAGACTAGAAAAAAAATTCAATCTCTCTTATCACCGGGGATCCCTCTTGCTCCCAGGGATGCCCCAGAATCCAGATGTAGAACCTGGAACAGAAAACCTGTAGCATCATTGGGGGTGCTGACAGCTGCCTCATGCCAGCCCAAGGATGGGGACCTTGGAGCCCGCCAGTACCTGCTTCTAGCGCCACATGAGTTGTAGGAATCCTTACTGAGGTTGGAGGATGGAAGTTGGAATCCCTAGTACTCAGGATCCATTCCCCTCTCCAGGTAAAATGCTGAGGTGTCCCTTTTGAGGTCCTGCTCCCTCCTTGGAGCTCTGAAGCTAAGGAGTGAAGGGTCTCCATATTCCCCACCACGTAGACAGCCACCTTTTTTTTCTTTGACAAAGAGTAATACCTTTAGCCTGGGCAACATAGTGAGACCCCGTTTCTAAAAAAAAAAAAAAATTAACCAGGCATGGTGGCATGCAGCTGTAGTTCCAACTACTTGGGAGACTGAGGCAGGAGGATCAGTGGGGCCCAGGAGGTCAAAGGTGCAGTGAGCCAAGATTGTGCCACTACACTTCAGCCTGGGAGATAGAGCAAGACCCTGCCTCAAAAAAAAAAAAAAAAAAAAAGTAATACTTTTATTATATATAGAACTCATGAACATTGAAAAAATGCTAATATCCTAATACATTAATATATTAAGTAAAGACATAACTTGCGAAAAGGTCAATAAAACTGGTTAACTCGTCATAAATGTTCAACCTTAGGAATAATCAATAAGATACAAAAATTAAAATATTACTTTTCACCTACTACTAGGTTAAATAAAGAGAATAAATCAAAATAGAATCTTAAAATAGTAATACCAAATGATAGCAAATACATGCTAAAACAGATATGCACATATATTTTTGATGGAAGAGTGAATTAGTAACAACCATGTGGTGTTTTGTTTTAATGTCTTTTTTAAAATTTATTTTTCTGTTTTACATTAATCATGTTTCTCAAATACACACACATACATGTATACATACATAGAGGTGTGATAGCCGGCCTCAAGCTTGCCTCAATAATCCCTGCCTCCTGGAATTTACACCCCTATGTTGTCCTCTCCCCATAGTCCCCTGCAAAGTCAGTGAGTGTGACCCATTAAATACAGCTGAAGTGATGGATATCACTTCTGAGATTACTAAGATAGTGCAGCTTCCATTTTGCGCTCTCTCTCTCTCTCTCTCTCTCTCTCTTTCTCATCACTTACTCTGGGGGAAGCCAGTGGCCATGTCATGAGGAAATTCAAGTGGCCTATAGAAAGGCCCAGGAGGTGAGGAACTGAGTTCTCCGGCCAACAGCCAAGAAAGAACCGAGGCTTCTTGCCAACAGTCAGAGAGAGAGAGAGCTTGAATGAAGCTTCCCTCCCGCAAGTAGAGCCTTTAGATGGCCCTCCGCCCCAGCCAACAGCTTGACAGCAGCCCTGTGAGGGACCTTGAGCCAGAACCACCTACCTCTGCTACTCGTGGATTCCTGAGTCATGGAAACTATGAGATAGTAAATGTTTTATATCATAAGTGTCTAAGGTTTGAGGTAATTTGTTACAGAGCAATAATGACTAATACAAGAGTTCAGAGGGCAAAATAGTCACACATACTTAAAGGCTTTAAAAAGTCCCAGCAGTTTTCTGTCTCACCTCTTCTTAGCCACCCAGACACACTCCCCAGAGGCTACTGCCCAAGTGCTAGGCTGCCACTGCCAGATTTCCTGTTAGGAGAAGAAAATAAATCCCTAGTTGTTTAAACTACTATTGTTTGAATCTCTGTTCCTTGCAGCCAAACGCTTTTTTTTTTTTTTTTTTTATGAGCTAGGGTCTCACCATGTTGCCCTGGCTGGTCTCAAACCCCTGGGCTTAAGTGATCCTCCCACCTTGGCTTCTCATAGTGTTGAGGTTACAGGTGTGATCCCACAGTGCCCAGCCCCAAATGCATTCTCAACCAATGTAAATGAATCAGGCTCTAAAGCATTATAATGTGTTCGTCGTCATTGTTATTTTCCTCCCTAACCCAGTGTTGCAAGAGATCCATCTGAAATGAGCTGGCAGCAACATATTCTACTGAGATCACAAGTCAACTTGTGAGAGCAATTTAAAATGTAAAGTTCTTGCCAGCAACTGCAAAATGCATCATTATCTTAGGTACCACTGAAATACAAGTATCATTAATTACACTATGCTTCAATGCTTTCGCATATCTTAGAATTTTATTTTATTTATTTATTTATTTATTTATTTATTTTTGAGACAGAGTCTTGCTCTGTCACCCAGACTGGAGTTCAGTGGCAAGATCATGACTCACTGCAGCCTCAGCCTCCTGGGCTCAAGCAGTCCTCCCAAGTAGCTGGGACTACAGGCATGGCCACAAAGCCCAGCTAATTTTTGTATGTTTTGTAGAGATGGGTTTTTGCCATGTTGCCCAGGCTAGTCTCAAACTCCTGGGCTCAAGTGATATGCCCACCTTGGCCTCCCAAAATGCTGGAATTACAGGCATGAGCCACTATGCCCAGCCCATGACTGAATTTTTATTGTATGCTTATCAAAATAATTTTTAATACTTATTTAGACATAGGGCTTTTGTTTTTGTTTTGGAGACAGAGTCTCTGTCAACCAGGCTGGAGTGCAGTGGTATGATCTCGGCTCACTGCAACCTCCACCTCTTGGGTTCAAGTGATTCTCATGCCTCAGCCTCTCTAGTAGCTGGGATTACAGGCGTGCACCATCATGCCTGGCTAATTTTTGTATTTTTAGTTGAGACAGGGTTTCACCCTGTTGGCCGACTGGTCTTGAACTCCTGATCTCAGGTGATCTGCCTGCCTTGGCCTCCTAAACTGCTGGGATTACAGGCATGAGCCACCATGCCCAGCCTAGACCTAGATTTTTTTAAATCATGTATCAATACTTAGAAGAATACTCAACCTCAAGAGTAATCAATAAAATGTAAAAATTAAGTCTCTCCCTTTCATGTTGGCATCCTTAGCCTACTTGTTTTTGTCTTCATGCTTGTTGCTTCAGTAACAAAATAGCTGCTGAGGCTCCAGGCATCACACCACGTTCAAGGCAAGAAAAAGGAAGAAGTGAGAATGGTGCCAGCCACATCATCTTCTCTTATCAGGAAAGGCAAAAGTCTTCCTAGATCTCCCAGCAGGTTTCTGCTTATGTGTCAGTTGCTAGAACTGTGTGCCATGAACACCCTGGATACAAGCAAAAACCTGGAAAAGCACATATTTTGCCTGGGTCTGGGCTCATTGCCATCCTGAGAAAAAGCAGACTTCTGGTAGCAAAGAAGGTGGAAATAGGTATTGGGAAGGAAGCTAATGTTGTCTGCTACAACACAGCTTAATAAGTAGTAGTTTTATGTGCATAATAAATAGTAGCTACTCCTTGGCATAAAGTAAGAATAATGATAACAAAAATACTTACATAATTATATTGTGTAAGTGCTTACTATGTGCCAGGAACTGTTCTGAATGTTTTAAATATGTTAACTCATTTAATCTTCACAGCAATTTTGTGAGGTAAATGTTACTATCCTTGGTTTTTGGGTGTTTTTTTTTAGTATTTTTAATTCTACTTTATATGCATACAATTAGATTGATCATAATCCCTGGTTCATGACATACCCTCATTGATCCATGCTTGGCTCTCTTTTGTTTACTTTTTAAATATTAGTTATTTTAAATAATATATAGGTACCTTCAAATCCCCTATCCAAAATAAAATTAGGGTCTGGTCAGCAATTTGCATCTGGCTGTGTGGTACCCCCAACGTATTTTACTTCCTCCCCTGGACAAAGTGATCATCATCCAGAATTCTGAGCTCATTTTCCTTCACTTGGCTTTTCATACAGTTTTATGGTTTTCTTGTGTCTATATAAAGTCCTAAAAATATGTGTGTGTAGTGTGTGTATATATATATATAGAGAGAGAGGATTGTTTTTAACTGTATGTCTTTAGTACTTTTTTCACTTTATATTACATTGTTAAGAGTGTACCATATTGTTGTATGTTGCTACAGTTGTTCCTTTTGACACCTGTTTAACACTCCCATTGTGCAAATATGTAGCAGTTTATTCATCCTGAAACCATTCTTTATTGAAGTGCCTATAACATTCTTATTGATTTTCTCTTTTCTGGTTATTAACTGGTCTAATTCTGTTACATTCAAGCTTTGCCATTTGATTCTAACAGTTTTCCAACATCCTTTTTCATGGCTGCATGAGGTCCTGAATCTTCTGCAAGACTTGCAATAATTTCTTGCAAATGACTTGCCTTGTGTTGTGTGTTGTCAGATATTTACGTCGGGCTACTAGGGAGAGGCTGACCAATAAAGATTTTGACTTGATGGGGCTTAGTGCACACAGAGAGCCCTCCGTTTCAGCAAGGGGAACATTGGGGGGCTGAGAGAGGCAGGCAATGTCAATTCACTTATGAATATTTTCTTGTCACGATGACTTGTTTCCCTGGGCAACCTGGCAAATGTGGGAGAACTTTGATTATGAACACTCAGATACGCAGAAGTCCCTACATCGTGGCAAATTCTTTAACACTTCTCCCACAAAAGGTAGAATCTGATTCCTCTCCCCTTGAATATGGCCTTGGTGACTCACTTCTAAAGAATAGCGTCCAGGAAAAGTGTTGCTATGGGACTTCTGAGGCTAGAATAAGAAAAGGTGATACAGCTTCCATCTGGCTTGCTCTTTTTGGGACACTCATTCTGGAGAAGCCAGTCATCAGACTGTGAAGGTGCCCAAAGGAGCCCACACAGAGAGGTCATGGAGAAGCCCACGTGGATGGGAACTGAGGCCTCCAACTGACAGCCAGCAGCAATCGCCAGGCATGTGAATGGGTCTTCTAGGAGAGGCTACAAAGTTTGAGGAGCAGTAGCAAGTCATCCTGGACATGCCCTGTCTAAATTCCCCACAATGTACAGAATTAAGCTAATTGTGCTTTGTCTAAAGTCCTCACCCATCAAATCAATGGTTATCTTATGCTACTAAGTTTTGGGGTAATTTGTTATACAAACTAATAAAATTATTAAAAAAAAAAAAAGTAACTGGCACATCCAATTTAAAGATGAACAAGCTGAATCTTGGAGAGAATAAATTCAGAGTACATTTACTGTGAAGCCAAGATTGAAGCCTGGCCATTTGACTTGAAAATTTGCTGATCTCAACCTTGACACCCTTCCTATAATGGTCTATTATTCCCTTTCATTTTCAGGATATCCTTGGTTACTCAGAACACGACTAATTAGCTTACTCTCCCACCCCAGGATTGAACCTAGGAGGGCAATGCTACCACCAAAAAAATACACATGCTCATACTCTAAAAATAACCCACTCAGAAAGGGTTAAACTGAGCTGCAGATTGGCCAATGATAAATGCTTAGTTCTGGGCCTAAAAAACAAAGAGTATTTAAAAATAAATGGCCGGGCACAGTGGCTCATGCCTGTAATCCTAGCACTTTGGGAGGCAGAGGTGGAAGAATCACTTGAGCCCGGGAGTTCAAGACCAGCCTGGGCAACACAGTGAGACCCTGTCTCTGGTTTTTTAAAATTGTTTTTAAATTAAAAATAAAATAAACATTACATACTTTTTTGAGTTCAAACATGATGTTAAAGTGAGATGAAAGGATAAAAATCAGTTTTCTTTTACAATGTTTTGTTATGTTAAAAATTTTTTATCTACCTAGCTTTATTTCTCTAGTATGAATATTTTTTTAAACTCTACACAAAGATATTGCTATGGTTTGAATGTGTTTGATCCCTCCAAAATTCATGTGTTGAAACTTAATCCCCATAGTGGTGGTATTAAGAGATAGGGACTTTGGGGCAGGGATGAAGTCATGAGGGTTCCTTCAAAAATGGGTTAGTGCTTTATAAAAGGACTAGAGGGAGCTAGTTTAGGTCCCCTTGCCCTTCTACTTTCCTCCCTGTGAGGACACAGAAACAAGGCATCATCTTGAAAGCAGAGAGCAGTCCTGACTAGACACGAATGCCAGTGCCTTGATCTTGGACTTCCCAGCCTCCAGAACCATGAGAAATACATTTGCGTTCTTTATATATTACCCAGTCTGTGGTCTTCTGTTACAGCAGCATAAATGGTCTAAGACAGATATCTTTAATTTAAAATAATTTAAAATGTTGCCAGCATTCCAAGATGGAATTGGAATCACTTCCAATTGTGTAGTATTTGAAGTAATATACCATTTCCAGAAATTTTCACAAACAAAAAAAGCTTTGTTCTATCCCCAGCTACTTCTCATGATAATATTTTTAGCTCTTGGTTTAGACTATGATAGAGTTATCCAGCTGTCCTTCCACATTGCCAGCTTTAACCATTTTTGCAGTTAAGAAGATACTGTATTTTTTTAAAAAGCCCATACCAGCATAAGGGTAGACAGTGGGATTTATTTAATGATCTGGGTTTATTAGGAATTCATGAAATAATTATATTTTCATAAATTCATTTTTATTAAAATTATGCATGTGTGCATAATATTAATATGTAAACCTTATAATAAAACCAGCATTTCTTTTTTATTTCTACCCTATCCTTATTCATACTTTTCATAGGTAACCACTTTCAATTCTTCTATTTCCCCTCCTATTTACCTCTTTATCTCAAAATTGTATGTGTATACCGATATTTCTTTTCTTTTTTTTGAGATGGAGTCTCACTCTGTCGCCTAGGCTGGAGTGCAGTGGCACCATCTCAGCTCACTGCAACCTCTCCCTCCTGGGTTCAAGTAATTCTCCTGCCTCAGACTCCTGAGTAGCTGGGACTACAGGCACAAGCCACTACATCCAGCCAGATGTGGACTTCTTATCCTCTACACACACACTCACTGCCTTTCCTCCCAAACTCTTAACTGTATCATCACTAGTGGCTATCTCAAGATTACAACTTCATAAGCACAGGTACTCCTCAACTTACGATGAGGTTATGTCCCAAGAAACCCATCATAAGTTGAAAATATTGTTAAGTCAAAAATGCATTTCAGTGGCCAGGCACGGTGGCTCACGCCTGTAATTTCAGCACTTTGGGAGGCCAAAGTAGGTGGACCATCTGAGGTCAGGAGTTTGAGACCAGCCTGGCCAACATGGAGAAACCCCACCTCTATTAAAAATACAAAAATTAGCTAGGTATAGTGGTGCATGCCTGTAATCCCAGCTACTGGGGAAGCTGAGGCAGGAGAATTGCTCAAATCTGGGAGGCAGAGGTTGCAGTGAGCCAAGATCACGCCACTGCACTCCGTCCTGGGTGACAGAGTGAGACTATCTCACAAAAAAAAAAAAAAAAAAAGAAAGAAAGAAAGAAAGAAAGAAAAGAAAAAAAAATGCATTTAATACACCTAACCTATCAAACATCATCACTTAGCCTCGCCTACCTTAAATGTACTAAGAACACTTACATTAGCCTACTCTTGGGCAAAATCATCTAATACAAAGACTATTTTATAATAAAGTGTTGAATATCTCATGTAATTTGTTGAATTACTATACTGAAAGTGAAAATCAGAATGGCGGTATGGGTACTCCAAGTATTGTTTTTACTGAATGCATATCACTTTTGCACCATTGTAAAGTGGAAAAATTTTAAGTCAAACCATTGTAAGTCAGGGACCATCTGTATTGTTTATTGTCCAAAGGAAATGTGATGGTTTTTGGACTATGATGAGAGCAGTGGAGATGGTGCTACGGTTTGAATGTATATGGCCCTCCAAAAGTCATATGTTGGAACTCAAATCCCAGTGTGATAGTAGTAAGAGGTGGAGCCTTTGGGAAAATGATTAAGTCATCAGGGCATCACCTTTGCGAATGAGATTAATGCCCTCGTAAAAGAGGATTCATAGAGCTGCCTCTTGCCCTTCCACCTTCTCCCATGTGAGCATGCAGCAGCAAGATGCCACCTGAAAGCAGGGAAAGCCAGCCCTGCTGGTGCCTTAATCTTGGACTTCTCAGCCTCCAAAACTGAGAAATAAATTTCCGTTGTTTATAAATTACCCAGTCTGTGGTATTGTGTCATATTGCATGAATGGACTAAGATGGATCAGAAAAATAATGATTCAAGAGATTGGTGGGAAGGAGAGTTGATGGAACTTGGTGAGTTCTTTTGGATGTTGAGGATGAGCAAGAGGAAGGTACATGGGGAAATGGGTAGAAGAGGGTTAATACCATTTACTTAAATAAAGAAAGACCAGAGAAACAGCAGGTGGGGGCGGGAGTTTGGCACATGCTAAGTTTGAGCAGCCCCAAAAGAGTTCCCAAATAGAGGCATTCTAGTTGAATATGTCAACTGAAGCTCCAAACTGAAGACCAGATTGGATTGGGAGTCACCAGTGCAGTGGACATCGCATTTGTTCTCGGTGTACATGGCAGCTGAACCACAGTGAGGTTACCAAAGAAGAGAGCATAAAGTGAGAACAGTGTCTTGGTTTGTGCACTGAGGGAGACTAGCCTTTAGGAATAAACAGAAGGAAGCTAATAAAGGAGGCTGAGAAAGAGTTGCCAGACAGGTGAGAGAAAAACAAGGTGAGTTTGGTGTCAGAAGTCAAGAGAAGATGTTTGAAGAGATAAGGAGTGGTCAACTGAAATGATAAATGGAAGGTTCCGGGGAGGGCAAGAGCATGGGCTCTGGAACAGAGATAACAACATGGTAGAGGAGGAAAGAGACTTCCTCTTTGTAACAAAGGAAGGGAGTGTGTATGTGGAAATGGGGTTTGTGGATTCTGAGACCAAAGGTTTGGACTAGCTGTTGCAGAGAACAGGAGAGGAAGTTAAACAGAGAAGGGTAGTAGGATTTCCCAGCAGTGTTTAGAGCCAGTTAAACTGGTGACCATTAATAGGGTATAAAACTATTGTCAGGAGGCTGAGACAGGAGAATGGCGTGAACCCAGGAGGCAGAGGTTGCAGTGAGCTGAGATTGCACCACTGCACTCCAGCGTGGACGACAGAGCGAGACTCCATCTCAAAAAACAAAACAAAACAAAACAAAACTGTTACATAGGACCCTTAGTCTAGATTATCCTTGAAAGTTTGGAAAAAGTATATAGAAAATCCATTATGGGCAGGAGCCTTGTGGTAGAAAGTTCTCCTGACTTTTGCTATTTCAGCATGTTACTCTGTTTGTGATCTCTAATTCTCTTTGCATCAACTTGGGAAAATTCTATTTTTTGGAACGAGGCGTCCTTTTGTGCCCATTAATCAAATCTATTAGCCCAGATTTAAGAATAAATTCCATTTCACCCCTCTCTCCCCCCCCAACGAAAGACTTACACAAGCAAAAAAGAAAATACCTCATAAGGTGACTTATCCTTCAGCTGCCCAGTTTCAGGGAAGGAGAAAGCAGATAATTCGGTTCATGCAAGCTTGAGGTTTTTGCCTGGGTCCCACCTCCAGAGATTCTGATTTCAGTAAGTGTGGGCTAGGGACTGAGATTCTGTAATTTTTTTTAGCCACACGGTAAGGAAGACCTAGGAAGCAGGGGTCTGAGGAAGAATAATGGTCTGAAAGTGGGGAGAAAATCCAGAAGCAGAGTAGCCCCATTTCCTGAAAGAAAAAAAAAATTGTAAATTTCTCTCCGCATTGAAAATGTAAATATGTATATATATTATATATAAAAGATAAAAGATAAAACACCCAGGCAGCATGAGCTTTCTGGTGATTTTTTTTTTTTTTTTTTTTTTTTTTTTGAGACAGAGTCTCGCTCTGTTGTTTAAGTTAGGCTGTGGGATTAAACCAAATCAATTCAAGAACCTAGTTAAATCACTGTCACTAAATTCCATTTAATTTAGTTTAACTTAATTTTTATTTATTTTCTTTTTGAGATGGAGTCTCACTCCATCTCGTCACCCAGGCCGGAGTGCAGTGGCATCATCTCGGCTCACCGCAACCCCACCTCCCAGGTTCATGCCATTCTCTTGCCTCAGCCTCCTGAGTAGCTGGGACTATAGGCACATGTTACCACGCCTGGCTAATTTTTGTATTTTTAGTAAAGATGAGTTTTCACCATGTTGGCCAGGATAGTCTCGATCTCCTGACCTCATTATCCGCCTGCCTCGGCCTGCCAAAGTGCTAGGATTAGAGGTGTGAGCCACCGTGCCCAGCCTGATTTCTCAAAAATTAAATGGAGGCCAGGTGTGATCGCTCACGCCTGTAATCCCAGCACTTTGGGAGGCTGAGGCAGGTGGATCACTTGAGGTCAGGAGTTCAAGACCAGACTGGCCAACATGGTGAAAGCCCATCTCTACAAAAAAAAAAAAAAAAAAAAAATGAGCTGGGCATGGTTGCTTGCACCTGTCATCCCAGCTACTTGCAAGGCTGAGGCAGGAGAATCACTTGAACCCAGGAGGTGGAGGTTGCAGTGAGCAGAGATCATGCCACTGCACACTTCAGCCTGGGTGATGAGATGGAGTGAGACTCCATCTCAAAAAGAAAATAAATAAAAATTAAGTTAAGCTAAATTAAATGGAATTTAGTGACAGTGATTTAACTAGGTTCTTGAATTGATTTGGTTTAATCCCACAGCCTAACTTAAACAACAACGACAAAAAAAAAAAAAAAAAAAAAACCTTTGTGTTGTTATTTAGTTTCACTGAAAAGAAAATTCATCATTAAAACCCTTTTCAAAAAAATTAACTTAATTTTTACAAGACAACTGCCCAGCTGTAGAGAGGCAATTTACCCAGGTCCAAAGAAAAATTCAAAGGCTGTTCTGCTTAACTGTGTTAAGCAGAATTTTGGCCCCTTTATTGGTTTGCTAGGGCTGCTATAACTACATATCATAGAGTGGCTTAAACAACATAAATTAATTTTCTCACAGTTCTTGAATTCTGTGATCAAGGTGTCAGTAGGGTTGGGTTTTTTTGAGGCTTTTCTCCTTAGTTTGTAGATAGCCACCCTTACCACCCCCGCGCCATGTTTTCACATGGTCATCCCTCTCTGTGTGTCTGTGTCCTAATCTTCTCTTCTTGTAAGAAATGGCAGATTAGGTCTGACACTAATGATATAATTTTAACTTAATTACCTCTTTAAAGACCCTACTTCTAAATTCAGTCACATTCTGCAGTGCTGGGGGTTAGGATTTCAACATAGAATTGAAATCCCTGGCGAGGAGGGGCACAATTCAGCCCATAACAGCCCTTATGGCCTTTGCCCCCTCGTATCACACCTGTGAGTATGCAAAATGGACTTTGCAGATGCAATTAAGGTTAAGGACCTGAAGGTAAAGAGATTATCTTGGATTATACAAGTGGGTCCAGTCTAACCACACAAACCGGTAAATGGAGAGAATTTCTCCAATTAGAGTTTCTTTTGTGACAGAAGAAGTCAGAGAGATTCCAAGCGTGAGAAGGACTTGCTGTACCACTGCTGGCTCCGAGAGTCCAGGAGCAAGGCCTGGAAGGAGGCCTCTAAAAGTCAGGGGTGGCCCTCAGCTAACAGCCAGTAAGGAAATAGGGATCTTCATTCTACAAATGCAAGGAACTGAATTCAGCCGATAAACTGAAGGAGGCTGGAAGGGGATTCTTCCCTAGAATTTCCCAAGAAGCATCCCGCTAGCCCAGGATACCTCCATTTCTTTTTTTTTTTTTTTTTGAGACGGAGTCTGGCTCTGTCGCCCAGGCTGGAGTGCAGTGGCCGGATCTCAGCTCACTGCAAGCTCCGCCTCCCGGGTTCACGCCATTCTCCTGCCTCAGCCTCCCGCGTAGCTGGGACTACGGGCGCCCGCCACCTCGCCCGGCTAATTTTTTGTGTTTTTTAGTAGAGACGGGGTTTCACTGGGTTATCCAGGATGGTCTCGATCTCCTGACCTCATGATCCGCCCGTCTCGGCCTCCCAAAGTGCTGGGATTACAGGCTTGAGCCACCGCGCCCGGCCGATACCTCCATTTCTACCTTGTAAAATCTGCAGCAGAGAAACCACCAGTTGAGTATTGAGGCAACTGGGACTAGTGACCCGCAGAACTGAGATACTATTATAACTTTGTGTTGTTTTAAGCCACTCAGTTTGTGGTAATTTGTTATGGCAGCAATAGAAAGCAAATCAACAACCAACTGCTGCAGAGTCAGCACATTAAGAAGTACTAGAAATTAAATCTATAGATGACTGTAACTTAGAATGAGCCAAATAATAAAATTAATCTAATGAAGTTACTAGTAAAACTGAAAGTTGCTAGGGATCCACCCACCTTGGTCTCCCAAAGTGCTGAGATTACAAGCGTGAGCCACTGGCCTTATTATTATTTTTTGAGATGGAGTTTCACTCTTGTGAAAATTGCAACATGGCCCTCAAATATGTTTTGTCTGAACAGCACAATCTATTAAGGAAATTTGAATTCAAATACTTTCAGGCAGGTGGACACTGTCCTAATTGCTACAATCTCTACCACTCCCTAGTAACTTTTTCTTTCTTTGTTTTTTCTTTTTTGAAATGGAGTCTTGCTATGTTGCCCAGGCTGGCCTCAAACTCCTGGGTTCAAGTGATGCTCCTGCCTTAGCCTTTCAAGTAGCTGGGACTATAGGTGCAAGCCACCACACTCAGCCCTAGTATCTTCACACCCCTCAACCTCACCCATTTATTTGACTTGCCTAGCTCTGGAAGGCCTTAGAGTTTGAGACTCTTGCTTTAGAAGTCTCTTTATCTCACTTGATAGAGCAAATGTGAAATTTTCCATAACATGGAAACATTAACTTTTTTTTCTGTGTTCCTATTTGTGACTTTTTAAATCTCAGTATTGGATCAGTTTTTTCCCTACAAACTTTTTTCCTATATATATATCTCAAGATACATACAAAGTCAATATTAAATTATGTTTTAATTTTGCAAATTAAAATATTTACTTCATATAAGCATATCAGTCAAATGAGATTGTGTAATAATGATAAAGATAATGATAATAATAAACATTTAGGCTGAGCTCAATGGCTCACGCCTGTAATCCCAGCAGCATTTTGGGAGGTCGAGCCAGGTGGATCACGAAGTCAGGAGTTTGAGACCAGCCTGGCCAGCATGGTGAAACCCCATCTCTACTAAAAATACAAAATTAGCCGGGCATGGTGGTATGCGCCTGTAGTCCCAGCTACTTGGGAGGCTGAGGCAGGAGAATTGCTTGAACCTGGGAGGCAGAGGTTGCAGTGAACTGAGATCGTGCCACTACACTCCAGCCTTGGTGACAGAGCGAGACTCTGTCTAAAAAAAAAAAAATTGTCTTAGCTTAGAGCAATCAAGAGTACACACTTAGAAGTTCTGCAGCATAGATGGGAAAAAGAATGGGAGGGAAGGGAAGGAAGGAGAAGAACTAAGACAGAGAGAAAGAAGAAGGCCGGGCGCGGTGGCTCAAGCCTGTAATCCCAGCACTTTGGGAGGCCGAGACGGGCGGATCATGAGGTCAGGAGATCGAGACCATCCTGGCTAACACGGTGAAACCCCGTCTCTACTAAAAAATACAAAAAACTAGCTGGGCGAGGTGGCGGGCGCCTGTAGTCCCAGCTGCACAGGAGGCTGAGGCAGGAGAATGGCGTGAACCTGGGAGGCGGAGCTTGCAGTGAGCTGAGATCCAGCCACTGCACTCCAGCCCGGGTGATAGAGCAAGACTCCGTCTCAAAAAAAAAAAAAAAAAAAAAAAAAAAAAAAAGAGAGAGAAAGAAGAAAGGAGAAAGGAACATAATGGCCCTGAGAGTTAGTGAGGAAGATGACTCAGATGAGAGACAACGGAAGAAGAATTGCCAACATTGACCAAAGGCCTACTCTAATCAAGGCCTTACTCTAGCCAAGGCCCTCCTTAGGAGCTAGGGGATGGATGGAGTCTCTGGGCTCAGTGAATTAAAAAAATACCTGAAACACACAAAGCACAAGTAGGTTGAGTATGAAGGCAAGTGATTTGGTTTGGAGGCAGAAAGTTGTGAATTCAAATCCTAATTTTGCTGCTGAGCAGATATACAGACCTGGACAAAATTAATTAGCTTCTGTAACGCTCAATATCCTTACTGGTAGCCATGAAAATGATTATTATAAGTATAAAATATTTAAATAACACTTTAAGACAATATATAATAAAATATATCATAAGACAATACATGAGTTATTACCAAGTTAATTGTAAGGAAATGGTGATCTTGGGCCGGTGCCGTGGCTCATGCCTATAATCCCAGCACTTTGGGAGGCCGAGGTGGGTGGATCACGAGGTCAGGAGTTCGAGCAGCCTGACCAACATGGTGAAACCCATCTCTACTAAAAATACAAAAAAATTAGCTGGGTGTGGTTACCTGCTCCTGTAATCCCAGCTACTCAGAAGGCTGAGGCAGGAGAATCGATTGAACCCGGGAGGCGAGATCGTGCCACTGCACTCCAGCCTGGGCGACAGAGCAAGACTCTGTCTAAAAAAAAAAAAAAAAAAAAAAGAGAATGGTGATCTTGAGATAAAGGGGAGATATCTCTTTATGAGGAGATGGTGAAGAAGCATAGACTCAGTGAAATAAGCATGTAGACAGGAGGAATCTGCTGGATTCTTCAAAAGAGCAAAGTCACGGGAGGTGCTAGATCCCAGTGGATCACTAGTTCTCGTTACACTTCTTCAATAAAGAAGTTTAGGAAGTATAACATGGTACAAGCTACGCCACTGCAACAAAGAAACCCCAAAAGACAATGGCTTATTTATGATGGGAGTTTATTTCTCTCTCAAGTAGCAATGACCCACGGCTGATAGGGTAGGTCATAGATCAGTTCCAGTCATGGCTAAAAAACAGGAAGGGGGAAAGGGAGAGGGTGAGAGCACTCCTAATTCTTTTATGAGCAAGACTGTAAAGTGGCACACATCACTTCCATTAGCATCCCGTTGGTCACGGGGCCACATACATCAGCAAGCGAAGCTGGGAAATGTAGTCATTAGCTGGGTGGCCATGTGTCTAGCTAAAGGTAAAAGTGAAAAGGGAGAAATGAATGTTGGGAGACAATTATCAGTCTTTGCTAGAGATAGACCAATGGGAACCCAAAATTTTAATGAGATTTTTAAGAAGTACAAAGAGGACGTTTGCTATATGTGTTAGTTGGATGGGAGGCAATGAACAACACAGGAAGGCCAATTACCACACAGTATGCCACAGGTATGAGATTAGATTACATGTCTTTTTCTGCTCTTTTTATTTTTTCCTTAGGGAACTCAGGTATACAGAATTGAATTATTCATAATCCTAGGTCATAGAAAACAGTCATCATTAGTACATGCACTTTTGTTCTTTTATTTACTAATTTGTTTTTTAAACTATGATGAACACTTGTGAATTTCTCATTCAATCCAGGAAACAGAATAATACCTCACAATGATCTATGTGCCCCTGCCCCTGTCCCTGCCCTTTGCACTTCAGAAATAACCACAATCCCAAATTTTGTATCTATTATTCCCTTACTTTTGGTAATCTTTTTTTTCTTTTTTTTAGTCAGAGTCTTGCTCTGTCACTGAGGCTGGAGTGCAGTGGCACAGTCTTGGCTCACTGCAACCTCCACCTCTCAGGCTCAAGTGATTCTCATGCCTCAGCCTCCCGAGTAGCTGGAATTACAGGGATGTGCCACCACCACACCTAGGTAATTTTTGGATTTTGTTTTTGTTTTTGTTTTTGTTTTTGTTTTGTAGAGATGGGCCATGTTGGGCAGGTTGGTCTTGAACTCCTGTACTCAAGCGATTCACCTGCCTCAGCCTCCCAAAGTGCTGGGATTACAGGCGTGAGCCACCATGCCTAGTCTTCCATTACTTTTATAATAAAGTTTTATTCACATATATATGTATGGCCAAAAAATATATTCTTAAATTTTACTTAGTTTTGATTTTTATGAAAATGTTATCATCATACTATGTGCTCTCAATCTTGAAAAATATTTTAGAAAAATATTTACAGTGGTTCATGCTTGTAATCCCAACTGCTCAGAAGGCTGAGGTGGGAGGATGACTTGAGGCCAGGAATTTGAGACCAGCCTGGGCAACATGGCGAGATGCTGTCACCCAGGCTGGAGTGCAGTGGCGTGATCTCGGCTCACTGCAAGCTCTGCCTCCCGGGTTCACGCCATTCTCCTGCCTCAGCCTCCAGAGTAGCTGGGACCACAGGCACCTGCCACCACATCTGGCTAATTTTTTATATTTTTAGTAGAGACAGGGTTTCACTGCGTTAGCCAGGGTGGTCTCAATCTCCTGACCTCGTGATCCACCCGCCTTGGCCTCCCAAAGTGCTGGAATTACAGGCATGAATTACAGGCATGAACCACCGCACCTAGCCAAAAAAAAAATTTTTTTTAATGAGCTGCATGTGGTAGTGTGCACCTGTGGTCCCAGCTAGTTAAAAGGCTGAAGCAGGAGGCTCTGCTGAGCTCAGGAGTTTGAGGCTGCAGTGAGCTATGATTGCATTACTCCACTCTGGCCTGGGCAACACAGCAAGACTCCATTTCTATAAATAAATATATATATATATGAAAAATAGGCTAGGCGCAGTGGCTCACACCTGTAATCCCAGCACTTTGGGAGGCTGAGGCGGCAGATCACCTGAGGTCAGGAGTTTGAGACCAGCCTGACCAACATGGTGAAACCCCGTCTCTACTAAAAATGCAAAAATTAGCTGGGCATGGTAGCACACGCCTGTAATCCCAGCTACTTGAGAGGCTGAGGCAGGATAATTGCTTGAACCCGGGAGGCAGAGGTTGTGGTGAGCCAAGATCACGCCACTGTACTGCAACCTGGGCAAAATTCTGTCTCAAAAAAAAAGAAAAATATTTTAGTTGAGTATAGAATCCTAGGTTGGCAGGGTTTTTTGTTTGTTTGTTTTGCTTTGTTTAGCACAATTAAAATATTATTCCATGGGATTTTTGTTTCCTGTAGAAGTCTATAACTGTTGGTCTTTTAAATAAAAAGTCCATTGGTTGCTTTTGAGATTTTGTTTTTGTGTGTGGTGTTCGATAGTTTGAGTACCATATGTTTTGTGTAGATTTTATTTCATTTATCCTTCTAGCAATCAGGTTTCTTGAATCTGTGCATTGGTGTTTTTTTTTTCAGTTGTGCAAATCCTCAGCTATTTTCTCTGTAAATAGCTACCCCCATTTTGTCTCATGTCTCTTTCTCTATCAGAACATCTTATTATATCTTTCATGTTTCTTAACTTCTCATTCATATTTTACATCTTTTTGTCTCCCTGTGCTACATTCTGGATAATTTCTCGTGATTTATCTTCTGTTTCCTGGTTAACTAATTATTCCTTAATCTGTGTCCAACCTGCTACCATTTATGTCCACTGAATTTTTAATTTCAGATACTGAGTTTTTCTTTTTTTTTTGTTTTTTGAGATGGAGTCTCGCTGTGTCGCCCAGGCTGGGGTGCAGTGGCCTGATCTCGGCTCACTGCAAGCTCCGCCTCCTGGGTTCACGCCATTCTCCTGCCTCAGCCTCCGAGTAGCCGGGACTACAGGCTCTCGCCACC
This sequence comes from Macaca thibetana thibetana, assembly GCF_024542745.1. Classification (NCBI taxonomy): domain Eukaryota; kingdom Metazoa; phylum Chordata; class Mammalia; order Primates; family Cercopithecidae; genus Macaca; species Macaca thibetana. The sequence goes on along the minus strand of NC_065581.1, from coordinate 38,056,668 downwards.
ACGCCCGGCTAGTTTTTTGTATTTTTAGTAGAGACGGGGTTTCACCATGTTAGCCAGGGATGGTCTCGATCTCCTGATCTCGTGATCCGCACGCCTCGGCCTCCCAAAGTGCTGGGATTACAGGCGTGAGCCACCGCGCCCGGCCGAGTTTTTCATCTTTAGAAATTCTATTTGGTTGTTTTTCAAATCAGCTAGTGATGGCAGAGGCTGCTGCCATCACTCCGGCTGTCACTCCAACTGCAGCAAAGTGGCGCGGCTGGGGCTGCACACTCCATGGAGCCGGTGGAAGCCCGGCCCCTTCTGAGTTAAGGCGGGAGCTCCCCGGGTGCTACTGCAGCCGCACACACCACAGCCGTAGACCCCGCCTCCGGCTGTACGCAGCAGGCAAGAGCCCCGCCCTCTTCGGCGGGCGGCAGCTGAACAAACTGTGGCTGTGCATCCAAGCCTCCCTGTGCTCTTGGAGGAGGGCCGGGAATAGGCAGGATCTGCCCTCCCAGGTGCAGCTGCAGCTGCCAGGACCCACGGCTGCAGACCTGGGTCTCCCACTTCACTGAGCAGGCAGGAACCGAGGACTAATAGGAGCTCCCAGGTGCAGCTGCGGCTGCCCTCCCAGGTGCAAGACCCGGGCGTCTCTGCAGCCTGCACCCTCGGGGGCCCCAGAAGGACCCGCTCCCCGGCCTCCTCCCATCCCTGCAGGCTCCGGAATGTCTGCTCCCGCTGCCTGGTCTCTCTCCAATCGCGGCACCTATTCAAATCTCTGAGCCAGATTGGGGCAGACCCTTGAGGGGCCACGAATGGCAGCGGGAGGCATACTGATTCCTGGGTGGAAGAGGGCGGGTCCTCAGTAAGGCCCCACTGCAGGCCAGGGAGAGCCTGAAGGCTGGGGCCAGGCCGCCAGTCCTGCAGACCTGAGTGGGAACTCGTGGTGCCTCTTCCAGCCTGCCCATGGCCGCCCATGGACCAATCTGCATGCACTTCCTCCCCTCTGAGGTCCATGAAAGACCTGGGCTTAGCCAGAGCAGGGCAGAGGATGGCTAGAGGATGAAGAGGGCAGAGAGATGATAGGACGACCAGCTGCAAAGAGGAGCTATCCTCTCTGCTGATAGCAGGAGACAATGGGAGGACCAGCTACAGAGAGGAACTACCCTCTCTTCTGAGAGCATCAGAGACCTGCAGAGACGTCAGGACTATCAGCTGCATAGAGGAGCAACCCTCTCCAGGGCCTTCTCCCTGCTGAGAGCAGCAGATATTGGCATGACTTGCCTACAGAGAGGAGCTACCCACTGCGAGTCTCCTTTGAGCTGATGAGCACTTAAAGCTCATCTTCATCTTGTTTACCCTTCTCTTGTCTGTGTACCTCATCTTGGACACAGAACAAGAACTCAGGCAAAGGTGCCTCTGGCCACAGAGGTTTCTAGCCTTTTTGAGGGACTTCTCAAAAAAAAAAAAAAAAAATTCCACTTACATGACATAACCAGAGTAGTCAAATTAATAGAAACAGAAAGTAGAATGATAAGTTTCCAGGAGCTGGGGCAGGGGGAAATGGGAATTTGTTGCTTAATGGGTGTACAGTTTCAGTTTTGCAAGATGGAAGAGTTCTAGAGATTGTTTGTAAAACAAAATGAATATACTTAACACTACTAAACTGTCTACTTAAAAATGGTTAAGACATAAAATTTTATCTCGTGTATATTATATATCTGTGTATTATATGTGCATGAATTACACTACAATAAAAGTAAAACAAAAATTTTAAATAATGCAAAAATATAGTAACCATAGTTGTTTTATGATCAGATACTACTGCAGTTCCGTTTTGCTATCTGTTGTTTCAGCTGGTTCTCACAATGCCTTGTTCCTTACGTGCTTGGTTATTTTTCACTATATACTTGTCCTTGTCCCTGAAAAACTGCTGATGAAAATTCATGGAGAATGAAGACCAGCATAAAAGTACAATCCTCCAGAGAGGGTTTGAATTTGCTTCTGCCAGACACTTAGACACACTTTCAGTTTAGGACTACTTTAAACTAGATTTATAACTTAAAGTTACAAAAAAATTCTTCATGTAATATGGACTATAAATCTACCAAAAAAAAAAAAAAAAAAAAAAAAAGGTCAGTTATGATTACAATGTCTCAAGGAGAGTTTTCTCCCTACCTGCTCAGTGTAGTTAACAAGCCAACTTTTCTTGGAGTTTCCTGGCAGAAAGATGTAGGGGAGGTTTACTTCTGATTCACCTTTCCCCAAATCGTAGGCCTCTGGGGATGCTCACAACTAATACAGGAAAGACTCCTCACCTTGGTGGACCCTGAGCTTTGATTTCATTCTTCTTTACCCTGCATTGCTGTCATAATGAAATCCAAGTTTGCCTAGATTGGCAAATAACCTCAGAGCAAAATTTACTTCCTTCCACTTGGGCAGCACTTCTATACTTTATATTTTTAAACTATTTTATCCAGCATTTTAAGTTGCTTTTTAGCAACATGTCAGCCCAAATAACCAACTAGTCAGAAGTCCCTCTACTTTATTTCCTGTTTCATTGACTTATGCTTTTCTATTTATTTTCTTCCTCCTACTTTTGTATTGTTGTTATTTTCCCTCTAACTTCTTGAGTTGAATACTTAGCTCATTATTGCATTTTCTTTTCTATTATAAGGCTAGTCCACCTTAAGGCTCTAAATTTCCCTTACAGTATACATCTTTCATTGTAATCCGTATTTTGATATGTAGTAGAGAAGCGATTGCCCGAAGCCAGTTGGCGTCCACCTGTTTTTATCATCTCCACCCAACAGGGTTCTTGTGCTGCCCTGGTTATATTCTGAAACATCTGCACTCAGGTCTGAACGAGTACAGGCAATTTTCACCATCTGGGCAGCAATGGTAGCCCAAGGCAATGCTAGGAGAATTAACAGCATAATTTTTTTTCTTTTTTCTTTTTTTTATTTTTTTTGAGACGGAGTCTCGCTCTGTGGCCCAGGCTGAAGTGCAGTGGCGCGATCTCAGCTCACTGCAAGCTCCGCCTCCTGGGTTCATGCCATTCTCCTGCCTCAGCCTCCGAGTAGCTGGGACTACAGGCGCGCACCACCACGCCCAGCTAATTTTTTGCATTTTTAGTAGAGACGGGGTTTCACCGTGTTAGCCAGGATGGTCTCAATCTCCTGACCTCGTGATCTGCCCGCCTCGGCCTCCCAAAGTGCTGGGATTACAGGCGTAAGCCACCACACCCGGCTTCTTTTTTTGATACAGGGTCTTGCTCTGTCACCCAGGCTGGAGTGCAGTGGCACGATCTCAGCTCACTGCAGCCTTGACTTCCTGGGCTCAAGTGATCCTCCTACCTCAGCCTCCCAAGTAGCTAAAACTATAGGCATGCACCATCACACCTGACTAATTTTTGTAGAGATGGGGTTTTACCATGTTTCCCAGGCTGGTCTTGAACTGCTGGACTCAAGCAGTCTTCACACCTCAGCCTCCCAAAGTGCTGGGATTACAGGCATGAGCCACCGTGCCTAGCTAAGAGCATAATTTAAGCCATCTTTTTCTAACTCAGCTTTTTCCAACACTGGCTACCTATGAAAATTAGTAGGAAGTTTTGAAAAATACTGCTGCCTGGGTCCCAACCAGAGAATGTTGTGATTGGTCTGGGGTGGGGCCTGGACTTGAGTACTTTTGGTGATTCTAAGGTGAATCCACGGTTGAGAACCACTGCTGTAATTTTTTTTTTTTTTTTTTTTTTTTTTTTTTTTGAGACGGAGTCTTGCTCTGTCGCCCAAGCTGGAGTGCAGTGGCGCGATCTCGGCTCACTGCAAGTCCGCCTCCCGGGTTCACGCCATTCTCTTGCCTCAGCCTCCTGAGTAGCTGGAACTACAGGCGCCCGCCACCGCGCCCAGCTAATTTTTTGTATTTTTAGTAGAGACGGGGTTTCACCGTGTTAGCCAGGATGGTCTCGATCTCCTGACCTCGTGACCCGCCCGTCTCGGCCTCCCAAAGTGCTGGGATTACAGGCGTGAGCCACCGCGCCCGGCCCCACTGCTGTAATTTTATTTGGTCATTGCCACCGACTTGACTGAATCCTCTCTCTTCCCCACCCCCAATCCATTTTAAACAGCCTCTGTCTTCCCAAGACTATAGTTTCTTGGTTTTCATATTGCTGTCTATGTTTCTCCAAGGTGGACTGGGAAAGGAGGCAGAACCCTGGTAATTTACCATGTTGGCAGGAACTAGAATTCCCCCTCATGTTGTCTGTCTTCACAGGAGGTCTCGGCGTGAAACAGCAGCAGTGGTGTGGGATGACTGCCAAAATGGGCACCGTGTTGGCAGGGGTCTTCACCATCATGGCCGTACACATGTATCTCATCTTTGAACATAGTCACCTAGGGCATGGCAATTGCAGTGAGATCGCACTAAAGTACGAGAGTGCAAGTGGCATCATAAATGACTTCATCATCTGCTGGAGTTTTAAAATCGTCCTCTTCCTCTCTTTCATCACCATCCTCATCAGCTGCTTCCTCCTGTACTCAGTGTATGCCCAGATCTTCAGGGGCCTGGTCATCTACGTTGCCTGGATTTTTTTCTATGAAACCGTAAACGTCGTAATACAAATCCTCACCAATGACGACTTCAGCGTTACAGAGGTCAGAATCATGCGCTGGTTTGGCTTGGTGTCTCGTACCATCATGCACTGTTTCTGGATGTTCTTTGTCATCACCTATGCCCACATAACCTACAAAAACCAGAGCCAGGGCAATATAATTTCCTACAAGAGACGAATTTCTACAGCGGAGGCTCTCCACAGCAGAAATAAAAGATTATCAGTTTTGGGTGGGCTCAGTGGCTCATACCTGGAATCCCAGCGCTTTGGAAGGCAGAGGTAGGTGGATCGCCTGAGGTCAGGAGTTCAAGACCAGCCTGGCCAATATGGCAAAACCCCGTCTCTACTTTAAAAAGTAGAAAATTATCCAGGTGTGGCAGCACACGCCTGTAATCCCAGCTACTTGGGAGGCTGAGACTGGAGAATCACTTGACCTGGGAGGTGGAGGTTGCAGTGAGCCGAGATCCCACCACTGCACTTCAGCCTGGGTGACAGAGCAAGACTCTGTCTAAAAAAAAAAAAAAATTAGCAGCTTTATTCACCACTATAAGCAATCATGTTGGCCCTTTTCTTTCCCCTGAGAGGTAGGTATCTCAGGTTCCTGGCGTAGTTCTATTTCCTTTTCTTCCCCCTACTTTTGCTTAGCAGTTCCGCAAGTAGAAACTCTACTGCCACTCTTTCAGGAGAACATGGAGAGAAAATGTGATTATAATCACAACTTGAACATCCTGCTCATTGAGGGTATTTAGTTAAAGGATATTGTGATTTATCAAACCTTCTTCTGTGAACTCCACCTTTCTACCACCTGATGGGTCAAAATGAACGGAATAAGATGAAGCTGAATTGCAGTATGGCAATCCTTTTTTCTTGGCATCTTCATTAGCCTTCAACCCACAGCTCTTTAACCCTGGGATAAGCAAATCTGTATTTATACCTCAGATTTTTGTAGCACAAAGGATGTTGTTGGTCCTGGGGTGGGTTTGTGCTATGATTTCCCCACTATTCTTCTGTTTTTTTCCAGATAAGAAAAATAATAAAAATAGAGAAAATTCGTCTGTCTTGAATTTCCCCACCCTTCCCAAATTTGTCAAGGAGTGTGAAAGGCACTTCCTTAATCAAAAGATATATGTTAAACATATTTCTGTATCTGTCGCTGTGCTGTACTCTGTAGTGTGAACACTGTACTGAACATTGTGTATACACCATATACAAAAATGTATAAGATATGAATGACTATGAGAATTTTGTAGTTTAGTGGAAGAAAGTAAATTATTGTTTATGAATCAATTAGCCAATCATATAAGACAGTATATGATTACATACTATCACAAATAAACAGATATCACTTTGCATTCAGGTTCAGAGACTGTCCAAAGCACGTTTTTTATTTTTGAGACCGAGTCTCGCTCTGTAGCCCAGGCTGGAGTGCAATGGTGCGACCTCGGCTCAGTGCAACCCCTGCCTCCTGGGTTTAAGCGGTTCTCCAGCTTCAGCCTCCTGAGTAGCTGGGATTACTGGCACAGGCCACCACGCCCAGCTAATTTTTGTATTTTTAGTAGAGGCGGGGTTTCACCATGTTGGTCAGGCTGGTCTTGAACTCCTGACCTTAGATGATCCACCTGCCTCAGCCTCCCAAAGTGCTGGGAGTACAGGCGTGAGTCACCCACTGCTGCTATAGTAACTGAGTAATTTATAAAGAGCTGAGATTTATTTTCTCACACTTTTGGAGGCTAGAAGTTCAATACCAAGGTGCCAATAGGTTTGGTGTCTGGTAAGGGCCTGCTCTCTCTGCTTCCAAATGGTGCCTTGTTTCTGTGTCCTCCAGAGGGCACAAACACTGTCCTTACATGGCAGAAGGGATGGAGAGGCAAAATAAACTAGCTAGTCCCCTCCTGCCCCTTTATAAGGTCACTTATTCCATTCATGAGAGCTCTGCTCTTATGATTTAATCATCTCCTAAAGGCCCCATCTTTTAATGCTGTTGCATTAGGGAATAAGTTTCAACATGAATTTTGGAAGGCACAAACACTCAAACCATAGTACTCACCATTTGCCAAGCTGTACTCATCATTGTCTTCCCCGCTCCCATCCTAAGTGCTCTCCTGCCCCTGTGCTCCTCACCTCAGAGGATGGGCTGTCCTCCATCCAGGTGCTCATCCCAGACTCCTTTTCCCACAGCCCCAGGCCCCAAATCTGTGCCCCAACATCCATCTGCTGCCTTACTTCACCTTATTTCCTTCCATGGCCTCTCAACTACTCTGTCTACCTCCACCTTTGATCCCTTTCTGACCCATGGCCCTCATAGCACCAAGAAAGATTTTTCTGAAATGCAAATAGGGCCAGGCGCAGGGGCTCACGTCTGTAATCCCAATACTTTTGGAGGCCAAAGTGGGTGGATCTCTTGAGGTCAGGAGTTCAAGACGAAGCTGGCCAACATGATGAGACTCCTTCTCTACTAAAACTACCAAAATTAGGCGGGTATGGTGACGGGCACCTGTAATCCCAGCTACTCAGGAGGCTGAGGCAGGAGAATCGCTTGAACTTGGGAGATGGAGGTTGCAGTGAGCCATAATTGCGCCACTACACTCCAACCTGGGCAACAGAGTGAGACTTTGTTTCAAAAATAAATAAATAAATAAAATAAAATGCAAATCTGATTATGTCTGTCTGTCTCTCTCTCTCTCTCTCTCACACACACACACACACACACACACCTACACACCCTGAAGAACCTCTCCTTTACCTTTCAGAGAAACATCCACATGGCTGGTAGCAGGTAAGGATCATTCCTCATCTGGCCTCTGCCAACCTACACAGCCTTCCCCTCTGCTCAAGCTAAGCCAAACTTGCTGTTTCCAAAATGGCTTTTGCCTGTCCCTGTGCCTACACCTTTGTGTTGTCCCCTTTGCTTGGGGTGAAGTCCCTCCTTTTTCTGCCTAGTTAATGCCCGTGTCTTTTAAGACCCAAGCTCAGCTATTGCCTACTCCAGAAAGCCTCCCCGATTTTCATCCAATGATTTTCATCTCTCTCATTGTTACATCTTGACAACACTGAGCCATCTCTTCCTCTATCACATTTATCACATTGCACTATAAGTTTTCTTTTTTCTTTTTTTAGATGGAGTCTCGCTCTGTAGCTCAGGCTGGAGTGCAGTGGTGTGATATCAGCTCCCTGCAACTTCTGCCTCCCGGGTCCTGGTTAAGCAATTATTCTGCCTCAGCCTCCCAAGTAGTTGGCGCGTGCCACCACGCCCAGCTAATTTTGGTATTTTTAGTACACATGAGGTTTCACCATGTTGGCTAGGCTGGTCTTGAACTCCTGACCTCGTGATCCGCCTGCCTCATGTTTTCTTTTTTATTAATTAAAAGCAATTTTTAGTCATTTGTTTTTTTATTTGTCTAACTTCCACACTAGCATATTTACCTGCTTATCTCCAGTGCCAAGCTCATCCCCCAGCACCTAGTAGATACACAATAGATGTTTGCTGAGTGAGTGTTGAATGAATAGAAGGTACCAGAAGACCTTGGCCAGTGGCAGAAAGAGAAGTTAGGCCATTATTATAGTGACTCAGGAGAGAGGTGCCAAGGGTGGAGACCAAGGCTGGGACAGCAGAGCTGTGGAACCAGTGGGGTTTATATAGACATTTCCTTGAAACTTGCAACATAGACATAAAGCAAACGAGTAAAACTGTGTGGTTCAGGGCCGTATTTTTAGATGATTCAGGTGAGTACCCCATGGGTAGTGGCTGCTCTGAAGGCTGCCCTGTGAACTGAGCAGAGGTGAGGTTTCATTGGTGCAGACAGGGAAGTATGAGTGCAGCCATCCACCAGACAACACATTGCCTCCCTCCTGGGCCCTCCAGCCAGGTTCTAGAGTGCACTGAGAGTTTTGTGTATCAGGAGTCACACAGGGTTGGGAGGATGGTGGGGAATAAAATATAAGGATATTTGGGATGAATCTGGAAAACCTGATGCTAAGTGAAGTAAGCCAGATACCAAAGGACAAATGCTGTATGATTCCGTTTATATGAGACACCTAGAGCAGGCATATTTATAGAGACAGCAAGAAAAATGGTTAGTAGGGACTGGGGGAAGAGGGGAACGGGGAGTTGATGTTTATAATGGGTACATAGTTTTTGGTGGGGATGATGAAAAAGTGCTGGAGATGGCCGGGCGTGGTGGCTCATGCCTGCAATCCCAGCACTTTGGGAGGCTGAGGCGGGAGGATCACTTGTGGTCAGGGGTTCAAGACCAGCCTGGCCAACATGGTGAAACCCAGTCTCTACTAAAAATACAAAAATTAGCTGGGCATGCTGGTGCATGCTTGTAATCCCAGCTACTTGGGAGGCTAAGGCAGGAGAATCGCTTGATCCTGGGAGGCAGGGGTTGCAATGATCCAAGATCGTGCCACTGCACTCCAGCCTGGGTGACAGAGCAAGACTCTGTCAAGAGAGGGAGAGAGAGAGAGAGAGAAAGGAAGTTCTGGAGATGAATAGCGATATGCTTGCACGACAACGTAGTGAATGTACTTAATGTCACTGAATTGCACCTTCAAAAAGGGCTAAAGTGGTGAATTTCACATTCTGTATGTTTTACTGTATTTGGAGTTGATCCAGTGAGTGAAGAGGAGAGGACAGGAGAGAGGCCAGTGGCAGTCTGTCTGTGCTCTGCCTGGCTGGACAGGACCCGTTCTGGTCACCTCAGAGAGAGGCCAGGTCAGGCTTCCAACAAGTTATCCCCCATTGGACATTCATCGGCCAGAGGACAGCCCTGTGTTCTCCTCATGTGTGACTGTGCCCCTTCCTTTGCCCCGCAACAGAGGTAGCTAGCCAGTGTAGTGAATGAACAGGAGAGAGGTTTGCTCAGGAGTCCTCTGAATTGGGCGCCAGTAAGAAGGAGATACAGGCTGTGGAGGAACATATGCACTGGGGCCCAGCCTACCCCAGCCTTGGGTCCTCCATTATCAACATGCCCTCAAGGGATCAGCTTGGGCACCAGCTTCCTGCTGCCTGCCATGAGTTGACCTCTAGAGCTCAGGTGTAACCTAGGTTGCAGCTGGAGGTCTGCCCACTGGGCCTTCACCTGCACAATGGTCGCTTATTATTAAGGCATTTTGGCCTTGGGCAGAGAACACAGTAAGTCTTGCCTGGCTCCATAAACCTCTACCCATTCCATGCCTGCTGGCCAAACCCTATGACTTGGGACAAGGCTGGGCCATACCCAGGGAGCAAATCAGGGAAATTTCTAAGGGCTTGGAAGGAAAGAGTCGGGGGGTAGGGGATGTCAGGGTTGATTCCAAGCCCTTGAGGAGCCATGAGAGTTTTCTGACTTCAGAGAAGCAGACTCCCCAGATGGGAGCTTCATTCACACCATCATTATTCCCAATACGTACAAGAGCCTCTGAATTCCCACAAACTTACATCAACAGGAGCACTCTTTTTGCCACTTTAAAACAAAGCTGAAACTGGAATAGCAGAATTGGAAGCTACTGAGGAGAGTTCCAGGCCAGTGATACATTCATTTCCCAATGAGGTGGTCATGTCTAGCTAGTTAGGTCAGAGCAGGGACTAGACCCCATGTCTCTTAACTTCCAGCCTATTGCCTGTCCACACACCATCATTGCTCTTAACTCTCCTATTTATATATAGTGGCTTGGGGGATCTGTCTAAGGCTACCTCTGCCATCTTGTCATGTGTCTTCATGATTTTCTTCCTGCAGGAGGTGCTCTGGTAAAACAAGTATAAAATGAACGTCAGGATGTTGTCCCTCATGGTGGGCATCTTCTCTGTCCTCAATAGCATCCAGTTCTTCATCTTTGACGTGAACCACATGACACACATTGGCTATGAGGCCAAGTTCCACATCTACATGGACTCAAAGTCAGAGCTAGTCACTTGGATCCTGTCCAACAGGGCTAACATCAGCACTGGCCTCTCCTTCACCACCATCATCATCAGCTGCTTCCTCCTTTATAGTATCCACAAGAATATCTACATGGGGCTGCTGATCTATGCCATGTGGATCATCACTTACGAGTGCATCAAATTCTCCATAGTCCTGGTCCTCAACAGGATCATTGAAGATTCCTTCAAGGAGCTGAGTTACTTCCACTTGGTCTTCCAGATCTCGCACATGCTCCTGCACTTTTTCTGTCTGCCCGTCATCGTCAAGCATGCATACAACCTTTACAAGGAATCCCAGACTGTGAGCAGGAAACGCCGCCACATGCTCTCCTCCACCACTGCAGTGAACTCATGACCACCTGTCTGTCTGGGAATGTTGTACCGGAAATTAAACTGAACCATGCCAGGAAAGGTGGGAGGGAATGGTGCTCCTCAACAATGGAATCTCCCCACCCTGCCTGGCTTCTGTTGATGCTGCTTGGTTTGTCAGGGCTTTTGAGTTTTATGCACTGAAGAATGATTCTCGGGAGAGGGCAGGTTGTGCGGATCAATTATTTTACAGATGTGTTGTGTGACTTGTTTTAGCAGTTAATGATATGTGGCCTTGTGCTTACTTAACCATCTCACTGGTGTCTGTTTTTGCCTCTCACAGTCTCCTCTGCTCTGCATATCCTTAGTTTCTAGTTCTTCCTTTATGGATTGGCCCACAGATGCCGGTTCTGCTGAGTCCTTTGGAGCAGTGTTGTCCAATAGAGCTTCCTGTGCTGATGGGAATGTTCTCTATCTGTGCTGGCCACTAGCCATGTGTGGCAACTGAGCACTTGGAATGTGGCTATTACAACCCAGTAACCAAATTTTAAATCTTATTCTTTTTTAGCTAATTTCCATTTCAATAACTATGTATGGATGGCTCAAGACTAGCCTATCCTCCCAGCATGGTGGCTCACGCCTGTAATCCCAGCACTTTGGGAGGCCAAGGCAGGTGGATCACTTGAGGTCAGGAGTTCAAGACCAGACTGGCCAGCACGGTGAAACCCCATCTCTACCAAAAATATAAAAATTAGCCAGGCGTGGTGGTGGGTGCTGGAAATCCCAGCTACTCAGGAGGCTGAGGCAGGAGAATCACTTGAACACAGGAGGCAGAGGTTGCAGTGAGCTGAGGCCACGCCATTGCAGTCCAGCCTGGGTAAGAAGAACGAAACTCCGTCTCAAAAAAAAAAAAAAAAAAAAAAAAAAAAAAAAAAAAGGCCGGGCGCGGTGGCTCAAGCCTGTAATCCCAGCACTCTGGGAGGCCGAGACGGGCGGATCACGAGGTCAGGAGATCGAGACCATCCTGGCTAACACGGTGAAACCCTGTCTCTACTAAAAAATACAAAAAACTAGCCGGGTGAGGTGGCGGGCGCCTGTAGTCCCAGCTACTCAGGAGGCTGAGGCAGGAGAATGGCGTGAACCCGGGAGGCGGAGCTTGCAGTGAGCTGAGATCCGGCCACAGCACTCCAGCCTGGGTGACAGAGCGAGACTCCGTCTCAAAAAAAAAAAAAAGGCTACCCTATTGGACAGCACAGCCTCTGGAGATTCACTTTACTCCTGCAGTAACCATAGAAAAGACCCCTTTCTAGAATCATGTCTTACCCTGCTTCCCTCATACTTTTCAGAAAGCAATTTCTCATGTTGGTTCATAATAACATGGCAAGAAGGATCCCCATTTAAGATAGTGCCAGGATTTTTCAACTGAAGCACTACTGACATTCTGGACTGGATAATTCTGTCCTGCAGGGGCTGTCCTTTGCACTGTAGAATGTTTAGCAGCATCCTTGGCCTCTACCCACTATTTTCCAGTAGCATCCACCTGTTCCTCATGCTGTCATGACCAAAAATATCTCCAAGGGATTAAGCCCACCCATCCCCTCCTGGGCTGGTGGATTATGTAGTTTTCAAGTCAGATAATAAAACAGGATCAGTTGGGCAAGGTGGCTCATGCCTATAATCCCAGCACTTTGGAGGCCGAGGTGGGTGGATCATTTGAGGTCAGGAGTTCAAGACTAGCCTGGACAACATGGTGAAACCCCGTCTCTACTAAAAATACAAAAATTAGCTGGATTTGGTAGTGCTTATAATCCCAGCTACTCGGGAGGCTGAGGCAGGAGAATGGCTTGAACCCAGGAGGTCGAGGTTGCTGTGAGCTGAGATGGCGCCACTGTACTCCAGCCTGGGCGACAGAGTGAGACTCTATCTCAAAAAACAAAAAACAAAAACAGGGTCGGGCGCGGTGGCTCACGCCTGTAATCCCAGCACTTTGGGAGGCCAAGGAGGGCAGATCACGAAGTCAGGAGATCAAGACTATCCTGGCTAACATGGTGAAATCCCATCTCTATTAAAAATACAAAAAAAGGCCGGGCGCGGTGGCTCACGCCTGTAGTCCCTGCACTTTGGGAGGCCGAGGCGGGCAGATCACGAGGTCAGGAGATCAAGACCATCCTGGCTAACACGGTGAAACCCCGTCTCTACTAAAATACAAAAAATTAGCCGGGCGCGGTGGCGGGCGCCTGTAGTCCCAGCTACTCGGGAGGCTGAGGCAGGAGAATGGCGCGAACCCGGGAGGCGGAGCTTGCAGTGAGCCGAGATGGTGCCACTGCACTCCAGCCTGGGGGACAGAGTGAAGACTCCGCCTCTTAAAAAAAAAAAAAATACAAAAAAAAAATTAGCCAGGCGTGGTGGCGGGCACCTGTAGCCCCAGCTACTTGGGAGACTGAGGCAGGAGAATTGTTTGAACCCAGGAGGTGGAGGCTGCAGTGAGCTGAGATGGTGCCACTGCACTCCAGCCTGGGCATCAGAGTGAGACTCCATCTCAAAAAACAAACAAACAAACAAAAACAGGGCTGGGCGCGGCAGCTCATGCCTGTAATCCCAGCACTTTGAGAGGCCAAGGTGGGCGGATCACGAGGTCAGGAGATCGAGATCATCCTGGCTAACACGATGAAACCCCGTTTCTACTAAAAATACAAAAAAATTAGCTGGGCGTGGTGGCAGGCGCCTGTAGTCCCAGCTTGTTGGGAGGTTGGGGCAGGAGAATGGCGTGAACCTGGGAGGCGGAGCTTGCAGTGAGTGAAGATCACACCACTGCACTCCAGCCTGGGCAACAGAGCGAGACTCCTTGTCAAAAACAAACAAACAAAACAAAAACACAGGACCAACCCTTTGAAAAACAAAAAGAACCCCCAAAAACATCTCCAGGCATTGTCAAACATCCCCTGGGGTGAGGGGGGTCAAAGTTACCCCTAGTTGAGAGACACTATTGTAAAGCAACAGGCCCCCCGTGTTGAGAGCTGGCCGGCCCCCACCTTGAACTAGGAGCGCTGCTTTTCCTGAGAGCTCTTCACATTCACCAGTTGTGTAGTCTTCATCCTAAAGCTCCTGTTTTATGGTTTGACGAAACTGAAGCTCACTGGGCTTCAGTGATGAGATCAAGGTCATATGGTAGCAAAAGCAGGACTTGCATCTCATCATCTGACTTCATACAGGAAAGTTGGCTCCCTGATTCATTCTTACTTTTACCAAGATAAAAAGGAAGCACCTCCTTTTAGGGTAGTTCCTTTTCCCTTGAAAAATGTTGGGAGTAAAGTCAAGAGACATGTTTGTTTTGGCCATACTATTCCAAATCATGAGCATAAGAGTGACAGTAGCTGGCTTTTACTGAACACTCAGAGCCAGGTACCATCCTATAACCTATAATTCACTCAACTCTTCCCAACATCAGTTTGAACCTGGGCCAGTTCCCCAAATGACCACAAGATGGCAGTCTGTAATAAGCTTTTGCTTAGAGCTGTTGGCCCCTAAACCAAATCCTCTAAGGGTGGCTGTTCAGGATTTACGGAGCTTCCAGCTGATGACTGGGAGCTAATGTGTGTGCCTCTGCCCCAGTCTCACAAGGCATGCCTTGTCTGATTGTGACTTGCTAGTACCGGAAACACAAAATATAAAACATGGGCCAACTTCTGGATTCTGATTCCCCATCCCGGTTGAGGTCGCTAGGGTGGGAGGTGAACCTGGGCAACATTGGGGAACTGGAGACCTGTGTGTTGAAGAAGCGTAGGGAGAAGCAGAGTTCCAGGAATCAGCTCAACTGAGAGTTACTTTAGTTAAGAAAGTTTGCCGGGCGCGGTGGCTCAAGCCTGTAATCCCAGCACTTTGGGAGGCCGAGACGGGCGGATCACGAGGTCAGGAGATCGAGACCATCCTGGGTAACACAGTGAAACCCCCGTCTCTACTAAAAATACAAAAACTTAGCCGGGCGAGGTGGCGGCGCCTGTAGTCCCAGCTACTCGGGAGGCTGAGGCAGGAGAATGGCGGGAACCCGGGAGGCGGAGCTTGCAGTGAGCTGAGATCCGGCCACTGCACTCCAGCCTGGGTGACAGAGCGAGACTCCGTCTCAAAAAAAAAAAAAAAAAAAAAAAAAAAAAAAAAGAAAGTTTAAGACACTCAAACGCAAGGTTGTGCTATCCTCTATACCAAGACTCCTCAAAAGCATGGTTGCCTCTGCCTTCACTTCCTGGTCTCCTGTGCTTTCTAGAACCTATCCAGTTAGGTTTCTCCCCCACCGCCCCACTGGGACTGCTCTTTTCAAGGCGATATCCACACTGCTCAAGCCAGTGGTCAGTTCTCCACCTTTGCTGACCTGTCCTGCAGTGGCTTTTGACTGCTGATCCCTCTCTCCTGCCAACAGGTTTCTCTGGCGGCTCCTCTGCCTCCATCTCCATCCCTGCCCTGCCCTGCCGCACTGGCTCCTTCTCCTCAGTCTCCTTTGCTGGCCTCTCCTCATCTTCCCGACCTCCAAACACTGGAGTGCCCCCGGCTCAGTCCTTGGTCTCGTTCTCTGTCTCACTCGCTCCCAGCTCACCTGGTCCAGACCCATCACTGATAAGCCCCATATACATCTTCAGCCTGGACCTCTCCCCTATACCCTGGCTTTGTTTATGTAGTGGCTTTCTGGATGTGGCAGCCAGCTCTAACATGGTTCCCAGAGATCCCTGCCAACTGATATTCACATTCATCACCTCTTCTTAGATGTGGGCGGGACCCAGTGATCCTCTTCTAGCAAAGAGAACATAGCAAAAGCGATGGGGTGTCCTTTCCAAGGTTAGGTTACAGAAAGATGATGACATCAGTGCTGCCCGCTCCCTGAGGGAAGCTGGCTGTCATGTTGAGAGTATCTTTATGGAAAGGCTCACACTGCCAGGAGCAGAGGTCGCCAGCCAAGAGCCTATGAGGAACAGAATCCTACCAACAGCCCCATGAGGGAGCTTGGAAGCAGATCCTCCCCTACACAACTCTTTTTTTTTTTTTTTTAAATACAATATGGGGTCTCCCTATATTGCCCAGGCTGGTCTTGAACTCCTGGCCTCAGGCAATCCTCCCACCTTGGCTTTCCAGAGTGCTGAGATTATAGACATGAGCCAGCATACCCAGTCAGGATACGTTTTGGGGTGGCTACTGTCGTAGAGACATTTTTGTAGAGATGTGACATGTACTAGTTATCAAATTACCCCAAAATTAGCTGCTTAAGACAGCACATTTATTCTGTCTTAGTTTCTGCGGACAGGAGTCCAGACACAGCTTGCCTGGTTCTCTGACTCAGATTCTTTCAGGGTCTCACTCAGGCTGTCTCTACTTTTATTTGCTTTTTAGAGATAGGGTTGCACTCTGTCACCCAGGCTGGAGTGCAGTGGTGCAATCATAGCTCACTGCAGCCTTGAACTTCTGGGCTCAAGTGATCCTCCCACCTCAGCCTCCTGAGTAGCTGGGAATACAGGTGTGCCACCACATCCAACTAATGTAAAAACAATTGTTTTTGGTCGGGCGCGGTGGCTCCCGCCTGTAATCCCAGCACTTTGGGAGGCTGAGGTGGGTGGATCACGAGGTCAGGAGATCGAGACCATCCTGGCTAACATGGTGAAACCCCATCTCTACTAAAAATACAAAAAAAAATTAGCCAGGCATGGTGGCAGCGCCTGTAGTCCCAGCTCCTCGGGAGGCTGAGGCAGGAGAATGGCGGGAACCTGGGAGGCGGAGCTTGCAGTGAGCCGAGATGGCGCCACTCACTCCAGCCTGGGCGACAGAGCGAGATTCCGTCTCAAAAAAAAAAAAAAAAAAAAAAAAAAAAAAAATTTTTTTTAAAAACTTTCTTAAAATGTGGGAGTGTAGCCCGGAATGTTCATGTCTGTAATCTCAGCACTTTGGGAGGCTGAGGCGGGTGGATCACCTGAGGTCGGGAGTTCAAGACCAGCCTGGCCAACATGGTGAAATCCTCTCTACTAAAAATACAAAACTTAGCCGGGCATGGTAGCGGGTGCCTGTAATCCCAGTTACTCAGGAGGCTGAGGCAGGAGAATCGCTTGAACCCAGGAGGTGGAGGTTACAGGGAGCCGAGATAGCGCCACTGCACTCCAGCCTGGGCAACAAGAGCGAAACTCCATCTCAAAATAAATAAATAAATAAACAAACAAACAAATAAATAAATAAATAAAAATTGGGGAGTGTATCCCAATCCACACTCCTGATTTTCTCCCATATACCTGCCCTAACCTCCAGTCTTTGGCACCTCTACCCTTCCATTGCTCAAGTTAAAGACCCAGGAGGCATCCTTGAGTCCTCTCTTTCTCTGAGCCTGTATCTAACCCCTCAACACTCCCCATCAGCCCACCCTTCAATACAGATCCATATCCAACCACTTCATATCACCTCCCCTGCTACCTTCCTGGCCCAGGCCATCACCATCTCTTGCCCAGGCTATTGCAGTAGCAGCTCCTGACTGGCCTCCCCACGCCGCCGCTGTGTTCCCTTTACGGTCATACAGAGATTCTTCTTCTCCGCCCAGCCACCAGAGGGCTCCTATTGAAACCTGAGTCAGATCATGTCTCTACTCCGCTCCTGTAGCCTGCCAGGGCTCCCCACCACACTCAGGGTAGAAATCCCAAGTCCTTACCATGGCATGCCAGCTGCTAAATAACCCAGTCTCCTGTCACCGTCTGATGTCCTTTCTAACCACGTTGTTTGCCCCGCCTCCCTCTGCTGCAGCCATGCTGTCTTCCTTTCGGTCCCCCTAACACAGCCAGCACACTCCAGCCTCGGGGCCTTTGCACTCGCTGTGCCTTCCGCCTGGAATATTCTTACTCCAGCTATTCACCAGCTTCCTCTCTTGCTCAAAAGGCATCAGAAAGGCCTTCTCTACCAACCAGTGTGAAACAGCCCCTCCTTACCCCGCCCATGTGTCTCTTTCCCACTTATTCTGCTACATTTTTTCATAACATGTACTATCACCTGACTTACTCTATACAGTTGCCTCTCCCACCACCACCCCCCAAAAATGTGAGCACCATATTTACTTCACTGATGTTTACCCAGCACCTAGTTCAATACCCAGCATGTAGCAGGTGCTTGATAAAGATTCATGGAATGAATGGACATAGACTCTCAGTTTTGTTTTTGTTTTTGTTTTGGAGACAGAGTCTCTGTCACCCAGGCTGGAGTGCAGTGGCACCATTGCGGCTCAGTGCAACCTCCGCCTCCCAAAGTGCTGAGATTACAGGCATAAGTCACCATGCCCGGCCTATGAGGGGCAAATTATTACTGCTCTTTCAGTCTCCTGTTCCTGCTCCTTTCTTCTCTCATTCAATTCTGCAGATTCTGGTGAAGAATCTAAACACAGGTAGGAAAATGCCCACAAACGACACGATTTCAGCCCCTTATTCCTTTCCTCCTTTCCCAGTCCTGTTCCCTTGTACCAACTGCTACCACTAGAAGCACCACCTCATCTCCATCTCACCAGTGGAAAACAAGTCTTTCTAACAGTGCAGGTGTCCCCGGGAAGAGCAGCACTCTAAGAGCTGTCACCCATCCCTGACACTTTCAGTCCGTGAAGATCCCCCAGCCTTCCATCCTACTTTTCTTCATACAGTTTATTACTGTGTGGCAGACCCTGAATTAGGAATTGAGGAATACCCGGGGAAGCAAGACACAGCCCACATTCCAAGGGGCTCCCAGCCTAGTGAAGGGCCAAGCCACTTGGGCTATTTGGACCCAGGACGATGGGTGCTAGAGGAAGCACTGGGGGCTGCAGGAGGAGGCCTTGGAGGTGGAAAGTCAGGGAAGTCTTCCTGGAGGAGAAAACCTGTAAGCCGAGTCCTGGAAGATAGTATGATTTAGCCCTTAGGAAGGAGGGGAAGAAGGCTGGGTGCAGTGGCTCCCGCCTGTAATCCTAGCACTTTGGGAAGCTGAGGCGGGAGGATGGCTTGAGCCAGGGGTTCAAGACCAGCCTGGGCAATATAGTAAGACTTCATCTCTACAAAAAAAATTTAAAAATTAGGCTGGGCACAGTGTCTCATGCCATGCCTGTAATCCCAGCACTTTGAGTTGGGGCAGATCATTTGAGTTCAGGAGTTTGAGACCAACATGGCCAACATGGCAAAACCCCATCTATACCAAAAAATATAAAAATTAGCTGGGCATGGTGCCGGGTGCCTGTAGCCCTGGCTACTCGGGAGCCTGAGGCAGGAAAATCGTTGGAAGCCGGGAGGTGGAGGTTGCAGTGAGCCGAGATCGCTCCACTGCACTCCAGCCTGGGTGACAGGGCAAGACTTCGTCTCAAAAAAAATTAAAAAAATTAAAATTAGCCAAACATGGTGGTGTGTGCCTGTATCCCAACTACTTGGAAGTCTGAAGTGGGCGGATCTCTTGAACCTGGGAGGCAGAGGTTGCATTGAGCCAAGATTACACCACTCCCACCAGCCTGGATGACAATGAGACCCTGTCTCAAAAAAAACAAAAAAGAAAGAAAAGAAAAAGAAAAAAGAAGGGAAGGAGGAAAAGGAAAAGTGGGAGCCTGAGAAGGCGCAGGTACCCCTGGGATAGCAGATCTGTAAGCTCTTTTCAGTCATTTCCACCTAGGGTTACCGGAGGGGCTGTGTGCAGCGGATGATAGTGTCAAGAGGAAGCACGCAGGCATGGAACTTCCCCAGACAGAAGAGGGTCTCCGCTTTCCCACGGCCTCTGCTCTTAGGTGTCTAACCACCAAGTATTTCTTCAGCAACTTTCCCACCTGACTGTGGCTGCCTTTAGCTCCAAGTCATTTCTAGCAATAGTGTCCCACGGAGGACAAACTTCGTTCTCTGTCAGTTTCTCCCCACTGGTTCAAGATACGTCAGTGTTTCCATGAGGTTTACTTCTTTTCACCTCGTAGCCTTCACTCTCCATTTCCCTAGCCTCCTTTCCCCTAGTCCTCCCCACAGGACTTGCTACCTTTCTTCAGTCTCTCTTTTTTTTTTTTTTAATGTTTTTGCTGTGTCACCCAGGCTGCAGTGCAGTGGCGCCAGGCTCAAGTGATCCCGCTTCAGCCACCTGAGTAGCTGGGACTACAGGCACATGCCACCACACCTGGCTAATTTTTGTATTTTTTTGTAGAGACAGGGTTTCGCTATGTTGCCTGGGCTTGTCTTGAACTTCTGGGCTCATGTGATCCTCCGGGCTCTGCCTTCCGAAGTGTTGGGATTACAGGAGTGCACCACTGTGCCTGACCTCAGTGACTTCTGACTGTTGGTCTGTACACATGGACTAAAGCTTTGCCTGCCCCCCACCCCCACTGCATCACTGTCTCCACCCAGCTAGTGTTTTATGAAGGGCCCTGGAGGAGGCTGCCTGGAGACAAGGACTGAGCCCCTGACTCCCAGACACACAGGGAAGATGCGCAGGGAAGCGCTCTCAGCCTCCCTCCCATGTCATCCTCTCACCAGCTATTAGGAAAACAGGGACTCCTTTAAATGCTTACTTTTTTCCCACAAATAAATTATGATTTTATTCCCTGGGAAATAATTTTTACAAATGCCTCTGATCATATTTCGTTTCATTAACAAAGGATTTTTTTGTTTTGTTTTACACCTATTTTGTTATTATTATTTTTTTAAATTTTATTTTAGGTTCACAAGCACGTGTGCAGATTTCTTTTCTTTCTTTTTTTTCTTTTTGAGATGGAGCCTCACTCTGTAGCCCAGGTTGGATTGCAGTGGCATGATCTCGACTCACTGCAACCTCCGTCTCCCGGGTTCAAGCGATTCTCCTGCCTCAGCCTCCCGAGTAGCTGGGATTACAGGCACTCACCACCACGCCTGGCTAATTTTTGTATTTTTAGTAGAGAAGGAGTTTCACCGTGTTGGCCAGGCTGGTCTCAATCTCTTGACCTTGTGATCTGCCCGCCTCAGCCTCCCAAAGTGCTGGGATTCCACAGTTTTGTTGTTGTTGTTTTGTTGTTTTGAGACAGAGTCTGCCTCTGTCACCCAGGCTGAAGTGCAATGGCGTGATCTCGGCTCACTGCAACCTCTGCCCCGTGGGCTCAAGCAGTTCTCCTGCCTCAGTGTCCCGAGTAACTGGAATTACAGGCGCCCACCAACATGCCCGGCTAATTTTTGTATTTTTAGTAGAGTTGGGGTTTCACCACGTTGGCCAGGCTGGTCTCGGACTCCTGACCTCAGTGATCTGCTAGCCTCAGCCTCTCAAACTGCTGGGATTACAGGTGTGAGTCACTGCACTTGGCTGGATTCCACAGTTTTGTGATCCTCACCCTTCTCCAAACTTCCACCCTCTAGTAGGCTCCGATGTCTGTCGTTCCCTTCTTTGTTTCCATACGTACTCAGTGTTCAGCTCCCACATGTAAGGGAGAACATGCAGTATTTTTTTTTCTGTTCCTGTGTTAGTTTGCTTAGGAAACAAGGGTTTTATGCATGTGTGTTTGGTGTATGATGTGCGTGTCTGTGCATCTGTGTTGTGTATGTGAATGTATGCATTTGTGTGTGTGTATGTTCGTAATCTGGGTTTGTGCATGTGCATGTTTGTATTTGTGTCTGTTGTATCTACGTGTGTATGTTTGTGCATCTGTGTTTGTGTATGTGAATATGAGTGTGTATTTGTGTATGTTGTGTCTGTGTGTATGTGTGTTTGTATGTCTATGCTTGTATATGTGTGTGTGTGCTTGTGTATATGTAAAAGACTGAGTTAAATAATTACTTGGTAGCTTCTGTACTGGAAGGGATTAAAAAGAAATAATTACCTGGTGATTATTAGAAATAACTTTCATATTAAAGATACATAAAACTCAAAATTTTTTTCAGACTTTACATGTTTTTAAAATCTCCTTCTGCCTCCTACCAAGGATACAGAAATGTATCCTGTGAGGGGCATCTTATTTAAAATGTATGTTTGGTTTCTCTCCCCCGACAGTGTGGCACTGACGAGAGGTCTTTTGTGAATGATGTGATGGAGAATGGATTTGAAGTCAGCCTGCTTCTCAAACGGAGTTTTGGGGGAAATAAAGGATTCCTTTCAGAGGCATTGGGAGAAAGTACTTGTAAAAGTGTCCCAGTGGCTGGGCACAGTGGCTCATGTCTGTAATCCCAACATTTTGGGGGGCTGAGGCAGGAGGATCGCTTGAGCCCAGGAGCTCAAGACCAGCCTGAGCTGGTCACTATAGGGCAACGTAGTGAGACCCTGTCTCTAAAAAATAAAAAATAAATTAAAAAAATAAAAAAACAAGAAAAGAAAAATAAAAAGTGCCCAAGCAATTAGGAATCCTGTCAATTCAGCAAATAAACATTTTGCAGCTCCTTTTCAAGCATTTCCCAGCTCCCAGCATCTTCCTCTCCAGCCTCCTCCCTGCTACCTGGACCTCGGCCTGGCCCCACCTGCCCCACCCTTTGATCTGAGGAACTCTTGCATTTTTTGGCCTGATTGGGATTATTTTATTTAGCATTTGATCACCTGTGTACAATAACCATCCACCTTCTCCACCTTCTGACATCCTGGAGCACACCTATGTTTCCCAAACATATGCATTCACACCTTCTTTCATTCGTCAAAGTTTATTCATTCATCAAAACGTATGGCTTGTCAACTATATGCCTTGTGCTAAGTGAGGCAAAAATAAAAAGCAAAATGCAGTCTTGGCCCTGAATCAAGTAGAGAGCATGTCAGGAAGTCATTACAGTACTATGTGATAAATCAGGTAAGAGAGGAAGTCCAAAGTGCTATGTTATCTCTATTTGTCAGTGATTCATTCAACGAATCTTTATTGAGTTCATACTAAATATATCAGGCCCAGTTCTAGATATTGGAGTGACAAAGGTGAAGAAAACAGGTAAATTCCGGCTCTCACGAAACTTACATTCTGAGGGGGAAGACAGATGGTAAGCAACGAAACATGCACATCTATATAATCATTTCAGCTATGATAGGTGCTGGGAAGAGAATGAGACAAGGTAGTATAATTGAGAGTTTGGTCCCAAATAACAAGACGTTGCCAGTCCTAGTAGTTCTGTCCTCTCATGATTGACTGGCTCAGGAATACGCTCTTGACTCACTGGAGATGGGCAGCCAGGAGGCTTTTGGACACAGGATGTCTCTCTGGGGGAGGTGATGCTTAACACGACTGAGAAGCTCTGTGGGAAGGACATTTGAAGCAAAGAGCAAGTGCAAAGTTCCAAGCAGGGGGAGCAAGTCTAGGGTGTTCCAAGAACAGTCAGGAAGCCAGTGACTGGGCTGGGCGCGGTGTTTCACACCCATAATCCCAGCACTCTGGGAGGCCGAGGCAGGCAGATCATCTGAGGTCAGGAGTTCAAAACCAGCCTTGGCCAACATGGTGAAACCCCATCTCTACTAAAAATACAAAAATTAGCCAGGCATGGTGGCAGGCGCCTATAATCCCAGCTACTCAGGAGGCTGAGGCAGGAGAATCTTTGAATCCGGGGCATGGAAGTTGCAGGGAGCCAAGATCGCGCCATTGCACTCCAGCTTGGGTGACAAGAGTGAAACTCCGTCTCAAAAAAAAAAAAAAGAAAGCCAGCAACTGGAGCACGGTGAGGAGGGCATGGAAGACAAGGTGGACCAGTATGCCTTCCAATCCCTCTAATGTACCTTCCTGGGCCTCAGAGCAGAAAGCTAAAACCAACATTCCGGATGCCTTGGCAGATACAGTCTTGGAGGCTGCACCTGGAGAGTGAACTTGGGAAGGTGGAAGTGAGGCAGAGCCCATCTTCCTGCTGCCTTTGACTTTGCTCCTGGCAAATAAGGTCATGGAGACTCCCTGGATCTCCGCAGCAACGTTCCAGTGTTTGATCGCTAGCTTAGTGAGCAGCTGTAGCTTCCTGATACCTGTCTTCCTGTCGGGAGTAGTGGCAGTGGCTCTCCGGGGGGCCAGTTCAGTGGTGTTCCTTCAGGAGTTACTCCCAAAGGCCAAGCATGAAGCCTCCTATACCCCTCCTTCCAAGGATGTTGAAGGAAGCAAGTCCCTGTATTAAATCCCTTTCTGCTGCAAATACCTGGAGTGGTCTCTGGTTCTCTGCAACTGGGCCTGGGGGATGCAGAGGTTTGGGGGACCCAGCTCTCATCCTCCAGGAGACCCCACCATTAAGCAGAGAAGAACCCACTAATCCTACTCTCTGTTTCCCACAACAGTCAAGTCCTTTTTCATAATGAAACATTTCTTCTAACTGCAGGGTAGTTCAAATTTGGTCAAAGAATTGTGGGCAGTCTTAATAAACATAAATCCACAAGTTTCTCTTTGCCACGTTTGTTGAATTGCTCAAATAATTTTTATTTTATTTTACATACTTTTTTTAAGAGACAGAGTCTCTCTCTGTTATCCAGGCTGGAGTGCAGTGGTGTGGTCACAGCTCACTGCAGCCTCACACTCCTGGGCTCAAGTAGTCCTCCTGCCTCAGCCTCCCAAGTTGCTGGAACTACAGGCACATACCACCTTGCCTGGCTAATTGTTATTTTTTGTATAAAAATACAAAAAATAAGGTGTCCCTGCGGAAGAGGTCTCACTTTGTTGCCCAGGCTGGCCTTGAACTCTTGGCCTTAAGGGATCCTCCCCACTCAGCCACCCAAAGTGCTGGGATCACAGGTGTGAGCTACTGTGCCTGGCCTCAAGTAGAGGTGGCAGGCTTGATTTCCCTGGGCCATCTATTTCGGAGTAGGTTACACTTGGCTAGATGTTCAGTGACCTGCTCATCATTACAATGTTATAGACTAGCCAGGTATGGCGGCGATACTGGTCTGCATTTCCAGGTGACTTACCAATGAAAGTCAACACTTATGGAGTGCTACTGTGAGCCAGACCTGGACAAAAAGCCCTGAGGGAGATTTTCCCTCCAGGTGCTTACCGTTTAGCGGAGAGAAATACGCAAATAAGCCATCAGAACTAACACTGATTGAGTGTTTACCAGGTACTGCTCCAAATGCTTTACACGAATGAACCAATTTATTTTTCAAGACAGTGAAATAAATCATATTGTTTTTCCTATTTTACATATAAGGAAACTGAGGCCCTGTGTTCCTGCCCTCGCGGTGCTCACAAGGTAGGAGGGAAAGCTGACAGCTAAGTACATCAGTTGTGATACAGAATAATAAAGGGTTTGGGGGTACCAAGGGGTAGGTTAACTCTTTGTAGGTGACTTACTGGTAAGAAAGCCTTCTTTGGAGAGGTGACACACAAGCTGGGTTTTGAAAAATGAAAAGTGAAGACAGTCTGCAAGGCCAGTGGTTGTGGGGTGGAAGGTAGGTCAAGGGTCAGGGTTAGGGCAGAAGGCATTCCAGATGGAGGGCATGGCAAGTGCAAAGACAAGGTGGTGTGGAACAGGATGGTGTGTTGCAGGAAGCGGGAGCTCAGTAGGGTTGCAGCAGTGCTAGTGGGTAGCAGCTGGAGGGGAGGCTGGAGAGTGAGCAGCTGCCATGTCTTGAAGGGGACTCCCGTCTGCCGCCCGCCACCTCTCATCACCCCCAGCCCCCACTGCTGTGCTGAGTTTACATTTTTCTCTGGGGCAGTGGTAAGGGTTGTAATTCATCCATTAGAGTATTGTGAAATCAGTTAAGCAGGTCAAAAAGGAATAGAATGGAACAGACTAGACTGGAATAAAATAAAGATGCAATATTCTCGTATTAAGAGTAAATTCCATTCTGAAAAATGCTTCCATTTTATATATTGTGATAGAGGCTGCAAGTTTTCCATGAATCCATTCTCCTCTCTGTATCTTAATAATCAAATCCCTGGCTGGGCGCGGTGGCTCACACCTGTAATCCCAGCACTTTGGGAGGCTGAGGCGGCAGATCACCTGAGGTCAGGAGTTCAAGACCAGCCTGACCAACATGGTGAAACCCCGTCTCTACTAAAATTACAAAAATTAGCCGGGCATGGTGGTGGACACCTGTAATCCCAGCTACTTGGGAGACTGAGGCAGGAGAATCACTTGAACCCGGGAGGCAGAGGTTGCAGTGAGCTGAGATAGCGCCACTGCACTGCACTCCAACCTGGGCGAGAGAGCGAGACAATCTAAAAATAATAATAATAATTAAACAAATAATCAAATCCCTGAGTCTTGGCACTTTGGCTTCCCAGCTAGAGACTACATTCTCCAGCTTCCTCTGCAGTCAGGTGTAGAAATGTGACTAAGTCCTGACCAATAGGATGTGAGCAGAAGTGGTGTGTGTCACTTCTAGGTCACCTTCCTAAAACAAATAGGTATGCACTTCTTTGTGTCTTTGTGTCTTTCTGTCCTTCCGGGGGCTGGGATGCAGATATGCTAGTAGGAACTGGAGCAGCCACCTCGGGCCTGGAGTTGG
Source organism: Macaca thibetana thibetana (assembly GCF_024542745.1). Classification (NCBI taxonomy): domain Eukaryota; kingdom Metazoa; phylum Chordata; class Mammalia; order Primates; family Cercopithecidae; genus Macaca; species Macaca thibetana. The sequence goes on along the minus strand of NC_065581.1, from coordinate 38,030,518 downwards.
AAGCTGTGTATTGAGGGTTAACACCCTGAGCCCTGAAAAGCCCAGCCCTAGGCTGTAAAAGAGAAGTCAACTTATGTGAAAGAGAAGTGAATTTCCACCTTATTTAAGGCACTGTTACATATCTGTTACATTATCTCAAAACAATCCCTAATACACATACGCACATATATGCACGTGTGTATGTGTTCGTATATGTATATATGTATGTGTTTACACACACATACGACAAACTATACTGTAAATTATATTTATTACTATGGCTTTGTGGGGGAAAAATAAAGAGAAACTACCTGCCTTTAAAAGATATTTTGGCCGGGCACAGCAGCTCATGCTTGTAATCCCAGCATTTTAGGAGGCCAAGGCACGCGGATCACTTGAGGACAGGAGTTCAAGACCAGCCTGGCCAACATGGTGAAACCCCATCTCTACTAAAACTGCAAAAAAAATTAGCCAGGCATGGTGGCGGATGCCTGTAATCCCAGCTACTCGGAAGGCTGGGCTTTGAACCCGGGTATCAGAGGTTGCGTGAGCCAAGATCCTGCCATTGCGCTCTAGCCTGCGTGACACAGTAAGACTCAGTCTTAAAAAAAAAAAAAAAAAGTGTTTTAAGCAAGTGAGCAATGCAATCAGATTCATGTTCCCAAGCTGAAAGGAATCTTAAGGATCACTTAGCCCAGTTATTCCTTCTTATAGATGGAAAATCTGAGCCCACTGAGGTTAAGCAAATTATTCAAGGTGCTGAGGCTCAGTGGCAAGAGCTAGTTTGCGAACCCTGATTTCTGAATCCAAGACCAGATGTCTTCAGTGTCACCAGCTGACAAAGATTCATTTATCTTGCTCTCTCTTTCAATCCTCAAATACATTTCAACATCACTTTATTCCTCTAATTTTCTAATTAATTTAATTCAATTCAACAAATATTTATGTATAACCCTATTATATACTAGGTTATAAAGACAGAGGAACAACCTTCATAAAATTCTCCTTAGCTGGTATCAAAAATAGATACAGAAGTAAATATTTATTGGGTTTATGCATGGATTCATACATGTATGTATCTTTCCTAGTTCTGACCACTGAGAGGGCAGAGAAGCAATGATATCCTTGTAGCAACTGAGCACATCTAGAGCTCAGATTTTTAAAAAAAATAGATTTAGGGGGTACAAGCTCATATTTGTTACAGGGATATATTGAACAGCTGGGCTTTAAGCATGACCATTGCCCAAATAGTATGCACTGTACCCATTAAGTAACTTCTCATCCCTCACCCTCTTCCCATCCTCCTACCTTTCCAAGTCTCCAGCGTCTATTATTCCACCCTCTGTGTCCATGTGTACACATTATTTAGATCCCACTTATAAATGAGAACATGTGGTATTTGACATTCTTTTTTTTTTTTTTTTGAGACGGGGTCTCGCTCTGTCACCCAGGCTGGAGTGCAGTGGCCGGATCTCAGCTCACTGCAAGCTCCGCCTCCCGGGTTCACGCCATTCTCCTGCCTCAGCCTCCCGAGTAGCTGGGACTACAGGCGCCCGCCACCTCGCCCGGCTAGTTTTTTGTATTTTTTTAGTAGAGACGGGGTTTCACCGCGTTAGCCAGGATGGTCTCGATCTCCTGACCTTGTGATCCACCTGTCTCGGCCTCCCAAAGTGCTGGGATTACAGGCTTGAGCCACCGCGCCCGGCCTATTTGACATTCTGTTTCTTTTTTTTTGAGACAGAGTCTCACTCTGTTGCCCAGGCTGGAGTGCAGTGGCGCAATCTCGGCTCACTGCAGCCTCCACCTCCCGGGTTCAAGTCATTCTCCTGCCCTCCCAAGTAGCCTGTCACCACACCCCTCTAATTTTTGTATTTTTAGTAGAGATGGGGTTTTGTCATGTCAGTCAGGCTGGTCTCGAACTCCTGACCTCAAGTGATCTGCCTGCTTTGGCCTCCCAAAGTGCTAATCACCATGCCCAGCAGGACTTTTTGTTTCTGAGTACTCCACTTCAGATAATGGCCTCCAGTTCCATCCATGTTGCTGCAAAAGACATAATTTCATTTTTTAATAGCTGAGTAGTATTCCATAGTATGTATATTTTATTTATATATATTATAAATATAATATGCATAATAGCCATTTTGACTAGTATAAGGTGATACCTCATTATGGTTTTAATTTGCATCTCTCTGATGATTAGTGATGCTGAGCATTTTTCATATGCTTGTTGGTCATTTGTATGTCTTCTTTGAAAAGTGTCTGTTCATGTCATTTGCCCACATTTAAATGGGGTTATTTGTTTTTTTCTTGTTGTATTGTTTGAGTTCCTTGTAGATTCTTCATATTAGTCCTTTGTTGGATGCATACTTTGCGAACATTTCCTTCCTTCCTTCCTTCCTTTTTTTTTTTTTTTTCCAGGATCTCACTCTGTCACCCAGGCTGGAATGCATACGGAGTGTAGTGGCATGATCATAGCTCACTGTAGCCTCAAACTCCAAGACTCAAATTATCCTCCCACCTCAGCTTCCAGAGTAACTGGGACCACCAGTGTATGCTACCATGCCTGGCTAAGTTTTTCATTTTACTGTTTTATAGAAATGGGGTCTCACCATGTTGGCCAGGCCAGCCTTGAACTCCTGGGCTCAAGCAATCATCCCACCTCAGCCTCCCAAAGTTCTGAGATTATAGGCATAAGCCACTACACTTGGCTTGCAAATATTTTCTTACATTCTGTAGGTTGTATGTTCACTCTGTTGATTATATCTTTTGCTATGCAGAAGCTTTTTCATTTAATAAAGTCTCATTTGTCTATTTTTGCATTTTCTTTTGAGTTCTTACTCATGAATTATTTGCTTAGGCCAATGTCTAGAATTTTCCTAGATTTTCTTCTAGAGTTTTTGCAGTTTCAGGTCTTACATTTAAGTTTTTAATCCATCTTGAGTTAATTTTGTATATGGTAAGAGGTATGGGTCCAGTTTCATTCTTCGGCATATGGCTATCCAATTTTCCCAGCACCATGTATTGAGTAGGGTGTCCTTTCCCCAGGATAAATTTTTGTCAGCTTTGCAAAGACCAGTTGACTGTAAGTATGTGGCTTTTTTTCTGGATTATTTATTCTGTTCCATTGATCTATGTGCCTATTTCTATACCAGCACCATGCTGTTTTGGTTACTATAGCCTTGTAGTATAATTTGAAGTCAAATAATATGATACTTCCAGCTTTGTTCTTTTTGCTTAGGATTACTTTGGCTATTTGGGCTTAAGCCCAGGAGGTTGAGGCTGCAGTGAGCCAAGAATGTGCCACTGCAGTCTAGCCAGGACAACAAGCAAGACCCTATCTCTTAAAAAAAAAAAAAAAAAAATAGCCTGGGTGCAGTGGCTCATACCCGCAATCCCAGCACTTTGGGAGGCCGAGGCGGGTGGATCTCGAGGTCAGGAGTTCAAGACCAGCCTAACCAAGATGGTGAAACCCCATCTCTACTAAAAATTTAAAAAAATTAGCTGGGCGTGGTGATGGGCACCTGTAATCCCAGCTACTTGGGAGGCTGAGATAGGAGAATTGCTTGAACCCGGGAGGTAGAGGTTGCAGTGAGCTGAGATCATACCACTGCACTCCAGCCTGGGTGAGAGAGCGAGACTCCATCTAAAAAATAAATAAATAAAAATAAATAAATAAATAAATAATTTAAAAATAAAAATGAATTTATTGAGACCTGTTTTGTGGCCCAACGTAAGGTCTACCTTGGAGAATGTTCCGTGTGCTGATGAGAAGAATGTATATTCTATTGTTGTTGGGTAGAATGTTCTGTAAATGTCTCTTAGGTCCGTTTGGTCTAAAGTCCAATTTAAATCCAGTGCTTCTTTGTAGATTTTCTTTCTCGATGATCTATCTAGTGTGTCAGTGGGGATGCGAAGTCCCCCACTGTTACATTCCTGTCTATCTCTTTTCTTAGGTCAAGTAGTATTTGTTTGATGAATCTTGGTGCTCCAATGTTGGGTTTGTATGTATTTAGGATTGTTGTATCATCTTGTTGAATTGATCCTTTTATCATTATATAATGACCTTCTTTATCTTTTTTTTTTTTTTTTTTTTTGAGATAGAGTCTCACTCTGTTGCCCAGGCTGGAGTACAGTGGTGCAATCTCGGCTCACTGCAACCTCCGCCTCCCAGGTTAAAGTGATTCTCCCTCCTCAGCTTCCTGAGCAGCTGGGACTACAGGCATGCACCACCACGCCCAGCTAATTTTTGTATTTTTAGTAGAGACAGGGTTTCACCATGTTGGCCAGGCTGGTCTTGAACTCCTGACCTCAGGTGATCCACCCGCCTCAGCCTCCCAAAGTGCTGAGATTACAGGAGTGAGCCACCGTGCCTGGCCTATCTTTCTTTCTTTCTTTCTTTTTTTTTTTTTTTTTTTTTTTTTTTTTTTTTTTTTTTTTTTACTGTTGTTGATTTAAAGCCTGCTTTGTCTAAGTATAGCTACTCCTGCTCACTTTTGGTTTCCATTTGCATAGAATATCTCTTTCCACCCCTTTACTACCTTCAGTCTATTAGTGTCTTTACCAGTTAGATGGATTTCTTGTATATATGATTGGATTATTTTTTCTTATCCACTCCACCACGGATTTGGCTTTTAAATAGCATTCTTCAATCAAAGGAACCAAAGTTTCTTGGAGAAGTAGTTAATTTCAGTGCTGGGAAGGGAAAACACATGAGGAACCCGGAGTAGTTTATGGTGGCAGAGAGAAAGTGCTCAAAAAAGGATGGGAGCTCATTGAAAGGACTCAGGAACCAATCTGAAAGAGCTCCCAATGGCTAAAGCTGAAGCAGTTTGAGCAACCAAATAATTAACAATAGTAATGGATTCCGGCCGGGCGCGGTGGCTCAAGCCTGTAATCCCAGCACTTTGGGAGGCCGAGACGGGCGGATCACGAGGTCAGGAGTTCGAGACCATCCTGGCTAACACGGTGAAACCCCGTCTCTACTAAAAAATACAAAAAACTTGCCGGGCGAGGTGGCGGGCGCCTGTAGTCCCGGCTACTCGGGAGGCTGAGGCAGGAGAATGGCGTAAAAACCCGGGAGGCAGAGCTTGCAGTGAGCTGAGATCCGGCCACTGCACTCCAGCCTGGGCGACACAGCGAGACTCCGTCTCAAAAAAAAAAAAAAAAAAAAAAAAAGTAATGGATTCTATAACCCATAGAATAAAATACATATCCATGAGTCCATACTGATATGAATAACTGAATAAACAAAATGACCTTCTTTACTTATCTAGATGACTGGAAATGTGAGAATTTCAATACTCATAGCTGTGGGTAGGCTTGAGTAATTATACTTTGTAGTATCTGGAATTAAAACCACTTGTAGGCCAGGCGTGGTGGGTCACGCCTATAATCCCAGCACTTTGGGAGGCCAAAGCTGGCAGATCACCTGAGGTCGGGAGTTCGAAACGAGCCTGACAAACACATGGAGACACGCCGTCTCTACTAAAAATACAAAAATTAGCTGGGTGTGGTGGTGCATACCTGTAATCCCAGCTACTAGGGAGGCTGAGGCAGGAGAATCGTTTGAACCCAGGAGGCAGAGGTTGCAGTGAGCTGAGATCATGCCATTGCACTCCAGCCTGGGCAACAAGAGCAAAACTCTGTCTCAAAAGAAAAAGAAAAAAAAAACCCGCTTGTAGTAGACAAGTGGTTTTGTCCGCCACAAGTGGCTTATCTCTGCCACTCAACAGTCTTGTCATCCTCACCATCTATAAAATGGGAATAAGATCATCTATCTTGCTTACCCCATGATTCTCCAAAGAAATAAATATATAAAAGGAAGTGGCTGGGTGAGGTGGCTCACACCTCTAATCCCAGCACTTTGGGAGGCCAAGGTAGGCAGATCACTTGAGCTCAGGAGTTTGAGACCAGCCTAAGCAGTGTGGCAAAACCCTGTCTCTACAAAAAATACAAAAATTAGCCGGGAGTGGTGGTGTGTGCCTGTAGTCCCAGCTATTCAGGAGGCTGAGGCAGAAGGATCGCTTGAACCTCAGAGACAGAGGTTGCAGTGAGCTGAGATTGTGCCACTGCACTCCAGCCTGGGAGACAGAGCCAAACCCTGTCTCAGAAAAAAAAAAAGAAAGGAAAAAAAGAAAAAAAGTAAAGGGAGAAAAATCTCCTTAATCATCAAGTACTCCAATCACCTATGTCATAACATAGTTGATATTCCTTATTTGTGGATTGTGTATTTATGAATTTGCCTACATGCCAAAATGTATTTGTGACCCCAAAATCAAAACTCATAGTGCTTTCATAGTCATTGCAAATATGTGCAAAGTGGTGAAAAATTTGAGTCATCCAGCCGGGAACAGTGGCTCATGCCTGTAATCCCAACAATTTGGGAGGCTGAAGCAAGAGGATCACTTGCACCCAGGAGTTCAAGATCAGCCTGGGCAACACGGCAAGACCCCATCTCTACACACACACACACAGAAAATACAAAAATTCGAGTCACCCAACGTGCATGAGTTGCTCAATGATCCCCCCTGAGGTGGAACAAAGCAATGCTCTGCCTCCTTGTTTGCGCTCTCAGACTGTCAACAATTGTCCTTTTGGTGGTATATTTAGTGCCACAGTTTTTGCATTTTTGTGCTCTTTGTTGGTGGTTTTACTGTTTAAAACAGGCCTTGCTCTTGCCCTTCCTCTTTCTGCTATGTGAAGACACAGTGTCTCCTCTCTGGATGATACAGCAACAAGGTGCCATATTGGAAGGAAGCAGAGAACATCCCTCGCCAAATCATCAATCCTGCTGGTGCCTTAATCATGAACTTCTCAGCCTACTCAAGAAGGCCATCACCATATGTGAGCTGATCCATCTTGGACTTCCAAGCCTCCAGAACTATGCTGCTCATTTGAAAGTATGATTACTGCTGTTCCAAAACAACAAAAGCTTTGCAGGGAATTCATCCGTGAACAGTAGCAGAAACTTTCATTGCTGTATTAATTATCCCATGCAGAATTTCCGGATTCAACAAATCTTTTTACCCTGTTCTTAAAAGCACCATATTACTAAGAATAGGAGTGTTCCACCTCTTTAAAGACATGCGTCTGTACATATCTTTTATATATTGCTTCTCACTTTATGTCATCTTCAGAGATTTATTTTAAATATTACATGTCTCTTAACCAATGTAGAATAAAAACCAGTAACCCATTTAACAATTAAAAATAAATTTAAAAATAATAATAATAATAAAATAGCCCTCAAGGGCAGTGCTGAGGTGCTGTCTTATCTTTCTATGCACAAGAAGCTATAATGTGCCTTACAGAGAAATATATGTGTCAGATAAACTTTATTAAAGCATGAGTTATAGCACTTTTTTTTATATATATACACACACACATATATATACACATATATACACACATATACATATATATGTGTATATATATACATACACATACATTGGAGACAGGGTTTCACTGTGTCACTCTGTCTGGAGTGCAGTGGTGCAATCACGGCTCATTACAGCCTCAATCTTCCTGCCTCAGGCTATCCTCCCACCTCGGCCTCCCAAGTACCTGGGACTACAGGTGTGCACCACTACACCCAGCTAATTTTTTTTTTAGTCTTTTTGTTGATATGGGGGTCTCACTATGTTGCCCAGGCTGATCTTGAACTCCTGAGTTCAAGCAATCCTCCGACCTTGGCCTCCAAAAGTGCTGGGATTACAGGTGTGAGCCACCACACCCAGCCAACAATTTATATTACATAAATGTCTTTAAACAGAAACACTCATATTATAACATAAGCTTATGTATAGATTAGTTGATGAAAATGTTGTGACCAGAGGCTTGCAGAACCTAACCCTGTATTTCCCCCAGGAGTAATGGTTCAGTAATCACTAATTCAGTGTTCATGGCAACTTTATAGAATATAACTACTTCAAGTAATAAGAGTCGACTGCATTTTGTAAAACGTTCCATGTCCCTGGTCCACCTGTACTTGTTTTAACCTAGTCTCAAGTATTCCTTACAGCATAGTAGGAAAATGTATTTATCTAAGGCTCCTACCAGTCATCTAAGCATTGAAGTTTGCTGGTTTGTCTGCCACTTTCTAACCCCTGACAGATATCTGATTAGCTGGGCACTTTGGGGTCCTAATTTTTCTCAAGTAGGTTGATAGTTTTTCCTGATTTCTATATTCAGTTTTTGCCAACTTCAGAGAGAAAATACTTACCCCGGTGACAGACACTTGATTTTTTTTCAAAAATTTCCTGCCAGTCAGGTGTGGGTCACACCTGTAATCCCAGCACTTTGTGGGGCTGAGGTGAGAGAATCGCTTGAGGCCAGGAGTTTGAGACCATCCTGGGCAATGTAGCGAGATCCTGTCTCTGCAAACAAGATTTTTTAATTGGCCAGACATGGTTGGTGTGCACCTGTTGTCCTAGCTACTTGGGAGGCTGAGGTGAGAGGATCGCTTGAGCCCAGGAGGTTGAGGTTACAGTGAACTAAGATTGTGCCACTGCACTCCAGCCTCGGTGTCAGAGCAAGACCCCACCTCTTAAAAAAAAACACACAGAAAAGTGAAGGCCAGATGGTGGTGGCTCATGCCTATAATCCCAGCACTTTGGGAGACCAAGGTGGGATGATCACTTGAGGCCAGGAGTTTGAGACCAGCCTGACCAACATGGCAAGATCCCATCTCTACAAGAAATACAGAAATTAGCTGGGTGTGGTGGTGGGTGCCTGTAGTCCTAGCAACTCAGGAAGCTGAGGTTCGAGGATCACCTAACCCCGGAAGGTCGAGGCTGTGGTGAGCCATGATTGTGCCACTGCACTCCAGCCTGGGTGACAGAGTAAGACCCTGTCTCAAGAAAAGTAAAAAAAAAAAGAAAATTAAATTAAAAGTTAAAAAGAAGAAAAGTTGAAAAAATAGTAAGATGAGCACTCATATACCCTCCACTCCAGTTAGATACTTAGATGCCATGATTGCTATCATTTTGTCAGTTTGCCATGCTCTCTCTCTCCACACACACTTTTCTTTTTCTTTTGCTTACTTCTTACATTTGAAATTAAGTTTTGATTTAAAAAAATGAAATCAAGATACTTCACGTCAAAATATGTCATGCATCTCCTAAAAATAAGGACATGCTCTTACACAATGACAATATCCTTAACACACCAAAGAAAAGAGCAATAATTTTCTTTTTTCTTTTTTTTTTTTTTTGAGACGGAGTCTCGCTCTGTCGCCCAGGCTGGAGTGCAGTGGCCGGATCTCAGCTCACTGCAAGCTCCGCCTACTGGGTTCACGCCATTCTCCTGCCTCAGCCTCCGGAGTAGCTGAGACTACAGGCGCCCGCCACCTCGCCCGGCTAGTTTTTTGTATTTTTTAGCAGAGACGGGGTTTCACCGTGTTAGCCAGGATGGTCTCGATCTCCTGATCTCGTGATCCGCCCGTCTCGGCCTCTCAAAGTGCTGGGATTACAGGCTTGAGCCACCGCGCCCGGCCAAGAGCAATAATTTTCTAATATCTTCTAATATCCAGTGAACATTCAAATTTCCCCAGTTGTGCCAAGAATGACAGAAACATGACATTGAATATTCCCAACTGTATAGTAGCCATATATTCAAACCAAAAGGCTGGGCGCGGTGGTTCATGCCTGTAATTCCAACACTTTGGGAGGTGGAGACGGGTGGATCACCTGAGGTTAGGGGTTCGAGACCAGCCTGACCAATATGGTGAAACCCTGTCTCTACAAAATACAAAAAAAATTAGAAGGGCGTGGTGGAGCATGCCTGTAATCCCAGCTACTCGGGAGGCTGAGGCAGGAGAATTGCTTGATCCCAGGAGGCGGAGGTTGCAGTGAGCCAACATCGCACCATTGTGGTTCAGCCTGGGCAACAGAGAGAAACTCCAGCTCAAAAAAATATATATCAGGGTGTATGGCCAGTCAATGGATTTATTGGACAACAAGCCAGAGGATCCCTTTGATTTATCTAAGGCCTCCAAGAGCAACCGTCCACACCCTGCTTCCTCCTCCCCTCACACAGGGGCTCCTGCCCCTCCAGAGAGCAATGCCCCGGCCACCGTGCCGCCCCAGGAGTGTCCCGAGTACAGCTTCCCCTTGCTCAGGAGAACACACAGGGGCTTCCCCAGGATTCTTCTTTGTCTCATTTTTATGATCCTCATTCAGTTAATTCCATTTCGGGAAATCCCAAACACAAATTTTCTCTTCTTTTTTATTCCTTTTGTAAACCCAAAGACACCCTAATTATGACTTGTCCAAGAGGATTACTAGTAGCATACATTTATTAAGGAAGAGAGAATCCATACAGCCAAGCTTTCAGGATAAAATAGGTATAATAAGCATCTGGAGGTTCTATCTGATAATTTTAAAGTACTTTAAGCCCCTTTTAGCATCTACCTCTGTCACACCCATTCTCCACCAATTAAACTTGCTGTGCTACAAAAGCATCAGTCTTCAAGATACAACAGAAGCTACTTCTTATTATTTGATTATTATTTTAGAATTATTTTTATTTTTAATTGACACATAATCATTGTATATATTTATGGGGTACAATGTAATGTTTTTGTACATGTATACATTGTGTAGAAATCAAATCCAGGAGAAGGAGGGAAACTTCTTCTGATTTCCATGGTACAAATACTCCTGCCATGGCTACCAATGTGATGTCCATTGGCTCATGAAACTCCTGAACATTTTTCACAGTCAGTTTTCCCAAGCTGTCACAAGCCAGCTCCAGCACAACACAGGGCAAGAGGGTCTAGAAACCAGGTCATCTATCAAATAGTCAGAGGACCGACACCCCTTGATTGGGAATGAAGAGATTTCAGGGGAACAAGTCAGGAGTCCTTAACTATTTGAAGACCTGTCATAGGGGAGAGTTATCAGATTCATGTAGTCAGACAGTGGAGCTAGGACCAAAATACAAGGTAGGCCCGGCGCAGTGGCTCACATCTGTAATCCCAGCACTTTGGGAGGCTGAGGCAGGCAGATCTCTTGAGGCCAGGAGTTCAAGATCGGCCTGGCCAACATGGTGAAACCCTGTCTCTACTAAAATGCAATAATCAGCCCCGAGTGGTGGCACATGCCTGTAGTCTCAGCTACTCGGGAGGCTGAGCCAGGAGAATCACTTGAACCCGAGAGGTGAAGATTGCAGTGAGCCGATATCGCACCACTGCACTCCAGCCTGGGGGACAGAACCAGGCTCCCACTCAAAAAAAAAGAGAGAGGGTCGGGCGCAATGGCTCATGCCTGTAATCCCAGCACTTTGGGAGGCCAAGGCTGGTAGATCAGGAGTTTGCGACTAGCCTGGCCAACGTGGTGAAACCCTATCTAGACTAAAAATTCAAAAATTAGCTGGCCGTGGTGGCAGGCGCCTGTAATCCCAGCCACTCGGGAGGCTGAGGCAGGAGAATCGCTTGAACCCGGGAGGCGGAGGTTGCAGTGAACTGAGATTGCGCCACTGCACTCCAGCCTGGGCGACAGAGTGAGACTCCTACTCAAAAAAAAAAAAAAAAAAAAAAAAAAAAAGAGAGAGAGAAAGAAGGTAGCAGAAGACAAATAACAACTTGAAACAAGGAAGACTTTTCTAACTGTCTTGGGAGGGGAATGCACTCAGCTAAGGGAGAATGCCTATCTGTATGGTGGTGCTGATTCCTGCACTGAGGAGGGAGCTCTAGACAACAAGATGGACCAAGATGTAAGGCGGGAGGGGATGGGGAGATTGACTGGAAAGAGCAAACTCAAATGTCTGAGTCCACAATCCACTGTTTTGTCTGAGCTCTAGAATTCCCAAAGTATTGTTTTCATAGCAGTTGTATAGTATTTCAGCCACCTCATGTGTTAACTCAGCATTTGAGGGCAGAGCTGAGAGCTCAACCTCCATTTGTAATGCGGTTTCTATAGGAAGATGTGTTGGATTTCAAGCAAATGATACACAAACAAATTTTTGAAACATGACCCTTCAGGAGCACAGAACTGCCTGCTCTTCTTTTCACTGGTTCTTAAACTCCTTAACACATCCAGCTGTCCTCACGCTACTGTTCCTGGGTTTGGGGATTAAGTCTATGTTTGTCTTACTAAATTATCATTTTCTAAACTTCAAATTCCAGGATAAGTTTGACCAGACAGGAAAGAAGGAAACCCAAGACCTGACGCCTTCTGAGTCAGATTTTTCCAACCTAGGCCGAGGCGGGCGGATCACTCGAGGTCAGGAGTTCGAGACCAGCGTGGCCAACGTGATGAAACCCTGTCTCTACTAAAAATACGAAAATTAGCCGGGAGGCCAGGCACGGTGGCTCACACCTGTAATCCCAACACTTTGGGAGGCCGAGGCGGGTAGATCATGAGGTCAGGAGTTCGAGACCAGCCTGGGCAATATGGTGAAACCCCGTCTCTACTAAAAATACAAAAAAACTAGCCAGGCATGGTGGCACATGCTGGTAGTTCCAGCTACTCAGGAGGCTGAGGCAGGAGAATCACTTGAACCCAGGAGGCAGAGGTTGCAGTGAGCCAAGATTGTGCCACTACACTCCAGCCTGGGCAATAGAGGTAGACTCCGTCTCAAAAAAAAAAACAAACAAAACCAAATTAGCCTAGCATGGTGGTGCACATTCTGTAGTTCCAGCTACTTGGGGCGCTAAGGCAGGAGAATCACTTGAACCTGGGAGGCAGAGGTTGCAGTGGACCGAGATCGCACCATTGCACTCCAACCTGGGTGACAGAGGGAGACTCCGTCTCAAGGAAAAAAAAAAAGAAGATTTTTACAACCTAGCTTTATTAGTTTGTCTGAAGTAAATGCCTAGGTTGATAGATAATCCTGCCCCCTCCCCGCTTCCCAAGAAACCTGCTGTGACACCTGCAGCCAACATTCTCTTCTGAGGCCCCCAGTAGTGATTTGTATCTCTATAAAGCAGACAACATGTTTTGGTGCTGGGTTACCATTTACTTTATCATGTTATTATGTATCCTCTCATCTGCTCTCTAGTTGTTCCGTGTACCCTACACCTGCCTTCCCATAAAACTGTATGCTTTGACCTTACATCAACCTATAACATATTCATCTGTTAGAGCCTCCAAAAAGCCAAGGGCAGCAGCAACACAGTGTGGGTTTTTTTGTTTTTTGTTTTTTTGTTTTTTTGAGACGAGGCCTTGCTCTGTCACCCAGGCTGGAATGCAGTGACGTGATCTCTGCTAACTGCAGCCTCCACCTCCTGGGTTCAAGTGATTCTCCTGCCTCAGCCTCCTGAGTACCTGGGGTTACAGGTGTGTGCCACCACGCCCTGCTGATTTTTAGTAGAGACGGGTTTCACCATGTTGGCCAGGCTGATCTTGAACTTCTAACCTCAGGTGATACTCCTGCCTCAGCCTCCCAAAGTGCCGGGATTACAGGTGTGAACCACTGCGCCTGTCCAGCAATGCAGCGTGTAAGGAAAGACTCTAAAGGTGGCGACACGTAAACTTAGAATTCTACTCTACCATTTACTAGCCATGTGACCTTGGTAAATTATTCCATTTTGGAGTCTTGATTTACTAGTCTCTAAAAGGGAAATGACTGTACACTTATAAAGTGTCTGTCACATGCTAGGCACCCAATAAATCATCATTCCCATAAATAAGCACATGATGTATGACACCACTTAAATAAAATCCTACAATAGGCAAACCTAATCTACAGTGACAGAAAGCAGATCTGTGGTTGCCTGGGGCCAGTGAGGGTGGGATGGGGAGATTGACTGCAAAGGGCCCAGGGAACTTTTGCGGGAGGTGGAAACGTTCTATATCCTGATTGTGGTCATGGTTACAGGGGCCTGTACGTTTGTCAAAACACATCAAACTGTGTGCTTAAAATGAGTGCTATTTAGTGTATGTAAATTACCCCTCAATAAAGTTTTTTTAAAAAAATATGTATTATCTTTTTTTTTTGTTTCTTGAGAGGGAGTCTTGCTCTGTCACCCAGGCTGGAGTGCAGAAGCACAACCTTGGCTCACTGCAACCTCCACCTCCTGGGTTCAAGCGATTTTCCTGCCTCAGCCTTCCAAGTAGTTGGCATTACAGGTACCCGCCACCACGTCCAGCTAATTTTTGTATTTTAGTAGAGACGAGGTTTCACTGTGTAGGTCAAGCTGGTCTCAAACTCCTGACCTCAAATGATCCACCCGCTTCGGCCTCCCAAAGTGCTGGGGTTACAGGTGTGAGCAACCGCACCTGGCCGTATTCCCTTTTTTCTCCATCAATTAAAATATGTTGGATTTGGCTGGGCAGAGTAGCTCACGCCTGTAATCCCAGCACTTTGGGAGGCTGAGGTGGGTGGATTACCTGAGGTCAGGAGATTGAGACTAGCCTGGCCAACATGACGAAACCCTGTTTCTACAAAAAATATAAAAATTAGCCGGGCGTGGTGGTGCGTGCGTGTCTGTAACCATAGCTACTTGGGAGGCTGAGACAGAATTGCTTGGAACCTGGGAGGAGGCTGCAGTGAGCCAAGATAATGCTACAGAACTCTAGCCTGGGCAACAGAGCAAGACTCTGTCTCAAAAACAAAAACAATAAAATAAAATAAAATATGTTGGATTTAGGAACACATTCTAGTACCAAATATACATTTTAAGTTATCTTTCATTTTAGATTATTCATACTATCATATACTTTCCCCATGGATTGATGTAAATAAATGAGAATCAACTTGATAGCCAAGCTCACTTTCTTTTTATTTTTTATTTTTTGTTTTTTAGAGACAGGGTCTTACTCTGTCACCCAGGGTGCAATGCAGTTGCACTATCGTAGCTCAGTATCGCCTCGAACTCCTGGGCTCGAGTGATCCTCCTGCTGAAGCCTCCCAAGTAGCTAGGATTGCAGGTTCATGCCACCATGCCCAGTTTATTTTTATTTTTATTTTTTAATAGAGATGGGTTCTCACTACGTTGCCCAGGGGGTTCTTGAACTCCTGGCCTAAAGCTGTCTGCCTGCCTTGGCATCCCAGAGTGCTGGGACTACAGGCGTGAGCCACTGCACTCAGCCTCCAATCTCACTTTCTAACTGACTTGCAGTATAAAATTGGACAGATGTGTCAAGAGGAGTTGGAAGGAGCAGACACTGGGGCCATGAGAAAGTGAAAGTATAAAGATACCACACATTTTTTGAAAAATCACTAACTTAGAGGGGACAAGTATTTTTCTTGTGAAATACTAAAAGCTTGTCACAGGCCCAGACGTAGTGGCCCATACCTGTAATCTCAGCACTTTGGGAGACTGAGGCAAGAGGATCACTTAAGTCCAGGAGTTCAAGACCAGCCTGGGCAATACAGCAAGACCCCACCTCTACAAAAAAAATTATAAAAATTAGTCAGGCGTGGTGTGCGTGACTGTAGTCCCATCTATGGGGAAGCTGAGGCAGGAGGATTGCTTGAGACCAGGATGTTGAGGCTGGAATAAGACATGATTGCGCCACTGTACTCTAGCCTGGGTGACAGAGTGAGGCCTTGTGTCAAAAAAAAAAAAAAAAAAAAAAAAAAAAAAAACAGGTTGTCACAAAACAAGGTGATTGTGGTGACAGCTCAGATTAATGTTGTGGCCTGAGGGAGCCACTTTTTTTTTTCTTTTTTTTTCTTTTTCTTTTTTTTTTTTTTTGAGGTGGAGTTTCACTCTCGTCGCCTAGGCTACAGTGCAATGGCACGAACTTGGCTCACTGCAACCTCCGCCTCCCAGACTCAAGCAATTCTCCTGTCTCAGCCGCAGCCTCCTGACTGGCTGGGATTACAGGCACCTGCCACCACGTCCAGCTAATTTTTGTATTTTTAGTAGAGATGGGATTTCACCATGTTAGTCAGGCTGGCCTTGAACTCCTGACCTCGGATGATCCGCCTGCCTAGGCCTCCCAAAGTGCTGGGATTACGGGTGTGAGCCACCGTGCCTGGCTGGGAGCCACCTCTTTTCTACTCAGCAAGTTTTCTCCCCGCCTCCCACTACTGCCTTCTCATAATAGCTCCTGTTTCCCTCTGTCTTGGAAGGACTTTTCTGGAATCTGCACCAGAACATTTTCACTTTCATTTCATTGACCTTAACTTTGTCACGTGTCCAAAGTTGGTTGCAAGAGAATCTGAGGAATTTCCTGTTTATTCTTAAGGAAGGACTCACGACTTGCTAAAAATAAGTGGTTCTAAAGTAAATAAATAAATATATAAAAATAAAAATTTGGCTGGGTGCAGCAGCTGACACCTGTAATCCCAACATTTTAGGAGGCCAAGGCAAGAGGACTGCCTAAGGTAAGGAGTTTGAGACCAGCCTGGGCAACATAGCAAGACCCCATCTCTACAAAAAAATTTAAAAAATTAGCTGGGCATAGTAGCATGTGCTTGAGGTCCCAGTTGCTCAGGAGGCTGAGTCGAAATGATCATTTGAACCCAGGAGTTCAAGGTTACAGTGAGCCATGAGATAAAGAGAGGTGAAAGAAGAAAATGGGGAGTGGAAAGGATTGGGACAGAGGCAGACAAGGAGACAAGGAGGGAGCCAGGCCCCAGAGGGAAGCATGTGGTGTTAGCTAGCTGAGGTAAGACAGATGGTAACTCCAGGAATGAGTATGTATGTACAGGGGCACACACGTACACAACACCCACACCCACTATATGTACACACACAGCCCCGCCACCACACACACATAGACACCACCTTCTTTCACCTCTCACATCACACACACCAAAGAGACACATTTGCACACGTACATACACCATACACGCCTACACCACACCAGAGTCCGCACCACGTACACAACACTCACTGCCAGATCTATCGATCTCACTGGGAGGACACTGACACCAGATCTTTGCTTTGCTGCAATGCTTGTCTATTTCCTGGCATCACTGGGAACCCTGAAGAGACAATGGGCAGACCTTGGTTCTGTCTACTCACACAGGAAAAGGAGTTCACAGGTGCTTACAGCATGGTGCCTGGTTCAGTGTGGGTGCTCCATGAATGGAAGGGCAACATGGTCCCTGCTTCTGGCTCCTGGTTATTTTACAAGGGCAAAACCTTTCTGTGTGTATTGATCTCCTAAGTGATTTAACCCAGAGGACATCTAAAGACTGGCTTCAGGCCGGGCGAGGTGGCTCAAGCCTGTAATCCCAGCACTTTGGGAGGCCGAGACGGGCGGATCACGAGGCCAGGAGATCGAGAGACGATCCCGGCTAACACGGTGAAACCCCGTCTCTACTAAAAAATACAAAAAAACTAGCCGGGCGAAGTGGCAGGCGCCTGTAGTCCCAGCTACTCGGGAGGCTGAGGCAGGAGAACGGCGTAAACCCGGGAGGCGGAGCTTGCAGTGAGCTGAGATCCGGCCACTGCACTCCAGCCTGGGTGACAGAGCAAGACTCCGTCTCAAAAAAAAAAAAAAAAAAAAAAAAGACTGGCTTCTAGCTGGGTGCGGTGACTCATGCCTGTAATCCCAGCACTTTATAAGGCCGAGGCGGGTGGATCACCTGAGGTCAGGAGTTCGAGACCAGCTTGACCAACATGGAGAAACTCCGTCTCTACTAAAAATACAAAATTAGCTTGGTGTGGTGCCACATGCCTGTAATCCCAGCT
This sequence comes from Macaca thibetana thibetana, assembly GCF_024542745.1. Lineage (NCBI taxonomy): Eukaryota > Metazoa > Chordata > Mammalia > Primates > Cercopithecidae > Macaca > Macaca thibetana. Next base: position 38,012,949 of record NC_065581.1, on the reverse strand, counting down.
ATTAGGGAGGCTGAGGCAGGAGAATCGCTTGAACCTGGGAGGCAGAGGTTGCAGTGAGCCGAGATCACGCCATTGCACGCCAGCCTGGGCAACAAGAGCGAAACTCCGTCTCAAAAAAAAAAAACTCCGTCAAAAAAAAAAAAAAAAAAAAAAGACTGGCTTCTGCTGGCCATAACCCAAATGCCTGTTCATGCAATGGAATATTCTAGAGTGAAAATGAACGATAGCTACGTTATAACATGCATGAGTCCTTATAACATAATGCAGAGTGGAAAGAACAAGTTCCAGATCACTACCTACATGCATGATACTATTTTTATAACTTTCAAGAATAATTGAAACTAAATAGGCTGGGTGTGGTGGCTCATGCTTGTAATCTCAACGATTTGGGAGGCCAAGGCAGGAGGCTCGCTTGAGCTGAGGAGTTCAAGACCAGCCTGGGCAATGTAGTGAGACCCCCATCTCTAAAAAACATTTTTTAAAAAGTTAGTTGAGCATGGTGGTGCACACCTGTGCTCCCAGCTACTCGGGATGCTGAGGTGGAAGGATCACTTGAGCCCGGAGAGGTCGAGACTGCAGTTAGCCTTGATTTGCCACTGCAACTCCAGTCTGGGTGACAGAGCAAGACCTTGTCTCAAAAAAGCCCCAAAAGGGCCAGGTGTGGTAGCTCGCCTATAAGCCCAGCACGGTGGGAGGCCAAGGTAGGTGGATTATTTAAACCCATGAGTTTGAGAGAAGCCTGGGCAAGATGACGAAGCCCTGTCTCTACGAAAAATACAAAAATTAGCTGGATGTGGTGGTACAGACCTGTAGTCTCAGCTACCTGGGAGGCTGAAGTGGGAGGATCGCCTGAGCTCAGGAGCGGGAGGTTGAAGTGAGTCGAGATTGTGCCATGGAACTCCAGCCTCAAGGACAGTGTGAGATACTGTGTCAAAAACCACCAGTAACAATAACAAACTAAATACAGCTAGAGCAATCACATAAGAGAAAGAAATAAAGGGCATCCAAATTGGAAAGAATGTTTGCAGATGATATGGATCTTATATTTGGAAAAACCTAAAGACTCCACACACACACACACACACACACACACACACACACACACACACACACACACACACAAAACTATTAGAACTGATAAACAAAATCAGCACACTTGCAGGATACAAAATCAACATATGAAAATCAGTAGCGTAGGCTGGGCATGGTGGCTCATGCCTATAATCCCAGCACTTCGGGAGGCCAAGACAGGCAGATCATCTGAGGTCAGGAGTTCAAGACCAGCCTGGCCAACATGGCGAAACCCCATCTCTACTAAACATACAAAAATTAGCCAGGTGTGGTAGCACACACTTGTAGTCTCAACTACTTGGGAGGCAGGAGAATTGCTTGAACCCAGGAGATGGAGGTTGCAGTGAGCCGAGATTGCACCACTGCACTCCAGCCTGGGCAACAGAGCAAAACTCCATCTAAAAAAAAAAAAAAAAAAAAAAAGCCAGGTGTGGTGGTTAATGCCTGTAATCTCTGCACTTTGGAAGGCCGAGGCGGGCAGATCACCTGAGGTCGGGAGTTCGAGACTAGCCTGACCAACATGGAGTAAACCAGTCTCTACTAAAAATACAAAATTAGCCGGGTGTGGTGGCACATGCCTGTAATCCCAGCTACTCAGGAGACTGAGGCAGGAGAATCACTTGAACCTGGGAGGCGGAGGTTGCGGTGAGCCAAGATTGCACCATTGCACTCCAACCTGGGCAACAAGAGCGAAACTCCGTCTCAAAACAAACAAAAAAAGTAGCATTTTATATGCCAACTGTGTCCAATCTGAAAAAGAAATTTAAAAGTAATCTCATTTATAATAGTCACAAATAAAATTAAATACCTAGGAATTAACCAAAGAAATGAAAAATCTTTATTATAAAATACTGATGAAAGAAATTGAAGAGGACACCAAAAAATGGAAAGATACTTTATGTTCATGCATTAGAAGAATTAATATTGTTAAAATGTCCATACTACCCAAAGCAGTCTACAGATTCACTGAAATCCTTATCAGAATACCAATGACATTCTTCACAGAAACAGAAAAAATAATCCTAAAATTTATATGGAACCACAAAAGACCCGAAATAGCCAGAGCTATCCTAAGCAGAAAGAACAAAACTGGAGAAATCCCATTAGCTAACTTCAAATTATACTACAGAGACAAACCTGCGTATCCTGCACACGTATCCCGAACTTAAAATAAAAGTTGAGGCCGGGTGTGGTGGCTCACGCCTGTAATCCCAGCACTTTCGGAGGTCGAGGCAGGCAGATCACGAGGTCAGGAGATCAAGACCATCCTGGCTAACACGGTGAAACCCCATTTCTACTAAAAATACAAAAAATTAACCAGGCATGGTGGCGGGCGCCTGTAGTCCCAGCTACTCGGGAGGCTGAAGCAGAAGAATGGCGTGAACCCGGGAGGCAGAGCTTGCAGTGAGCGGAGATTGCGCCACTGCACTCCAGCCTGGGCAACAGAACGAGACTCTGTCTCAAAAAATAAATAAAAATAAATAAAAGTTGGAAATTTAAAAATATATATATTACATGGCCAGGCGCAGTAGCTCAAGCCTGTAATCCCAGGACTTTGGGAAGGCAAGGCGGGCGGATCACCTGGGGTCAGGAGTTCAAGACCAGCCTGACCAACATGGTGAAACCCCATCTCTACTAAAAATACAAAAATTAGCCGGGCATGGTGGCGGGTGCCTGTAATCCCACCTACTCGGGAAGCTGAGGCAGCAGAACTGCTTGAACCCAGGAGGTGGAGGTCACAGTGAGCGGAGATTGCGCCATTGCACTCCAGCCTGGACAACAGAGTGAGACTTCATCTCAAAAAAAAAAAAAAAAAAAAATTGGCAGGGCTCACACCTGTAATCCTACCACTTTGGGAGGCTGAGGTAGGAGGATCACCTGAGATCAGGAGTTCGAGACTAGCCTAGCCAATATGGCGAAACCTAGTCTCTACTAAAAATACAAAAGTTAGCCAGGCGTGGTGGTGGGCGCCTATAATCCCAGCTACTCGGGAGGCTGAGGCAGGAGAATCACTTGAACCTGGGAGGTGGAGGTTGCAGTGAGCCAAAACTGTGCCACTGCACTCCAGCCTGGGTGACAGAGAGACTCCATCTCAAAAAAAAAAAAAAAATTCTACTACAGAGTTATAGTAACCAAAACAGCATAATACTGGCATAAAAATAGACACATACCAGCCTGGCCAACATGGTGAAACCCCATCTCTACTAAAAATACCAAAATTAGTCAGACATGATGGTGTATGCCTATAATCCCAGCTACCCGGCAGGATGAGGCACGAGAATTGCTTTAATCCAGGAGGTGGAGGTTGCAGTGAGCTGAGATTGCATCACTGCTCTCTAGCCTGGGAGACAGAGTGAGACTCTGTCTCAAAAACAACAACAAACAACATTTAAAAAAACTAGACACATAGACCAGTGGAACAGAATAGAGAACCCACAGAACTCAGAAACAAATCCAGACACCTACAGTGAACTCATTTGCAACAAAGGTGCCAAGAACATACGCTGAGGAAAAGACAGTCTCTTCAATAAATGGTGCTGGGAAAACTGGATATCCATACACAAAAGAATGAAACTAGACCCCTATCTCTCACCATATACAAAAATCAAAATGGATAAAAGACTTAAATCTAAGACTTCAAACTATGAAACTACTACAGGAAAACTTTGGAGAAACTCTCCAGGACATTGGTCTGGGTAAAGATTTATTGAGAATACCCCAAAGGCACAGGCAACCATAACAAAAAGGGACAAATGGGATCACATCATGTTAAAAAGCTTCTGCACATGATTGGGCACAGTGGCCTCACGCCTGTAATCCCAGCACTTTGGAAGGCCGAGGAAGGCAGATCATCTGAGGTCAGGAGTTCGAGACCAGCCTGACCAACATGGAGAAACCCCCTCTCTACTAAAAATATAAAATTAGCCGGGCCTGGTGGCGCATGCCTGGAATCCCAGCTATTTGGGAGGCTGAAGCAGGAGAATCGCTTGAACTCGAACCCAGGAGACGGAGGTTGCAGTGAGCCGAGATCACGCCATTGCACTCCAATCTGGGCAATAAGAGCTAAACTCCATCTCAAAAAAAAAAAAAAAAAAAAAAAAAAAGCTTGTGTAGCAGGGGTTGGTGGCTCACACCTGTAACTCCAGCACTTCAGGAGGCCACGGTGAGAGGATCATTTGATGTCAGGAGTTCGAGACCAGTCCGACCAACATAGTGAAACACTATCTCTACTAAAAATACAAAAATTAGCCAGGCATGGTGGCGGGCACCTGTAATACCAGCTACTAGGGAGGCTGAGACAGGAGAATCATTTGACCCTGGGAGGTGGAGGTTGCAGTGAGCCTAAATCAAGCCATTGTACTCCAGCCTGGGTGACAGAGTAAGACTCCGACTCAATTTAAAAAAAAAAAAAAAAAAAGCTTCTGTACAGCAAAGGAAACAATCAACAAAGTAACAAAGGGAAGAGACAACCCAGAGAACAGGAGAAAATATTTACCGACTACCCACCTAACAAAGGATTAAAAACCAGAATATATAAGAAGCCAAACAACACTATAGGGAAAAAATCCAATAATCTGATTAAAAATGAGCAAAAAAAAAAAAAAAAAGAGCAAAAGGGCTGGGCGCGGGGGCTCACGCCTGTAATCCCAACACTTTGGGAGGCCGAGGCGGGAGGATCACGAGGTCAGGAGATCGAGACCATCCTGGCTAACACGGTAAAACCCCTTCTCTAATAAAAATACAAAACATTAGCCAGGCGCGGTGGCGGGCGCCTGTAGTCCCAGCTACTCGGGAGGCTGAGGCAGGAGAATGGCGGGAATCCGGGAGGCGGAGCTTGCAGTGAGCCGAGATTGCGCCACTGCAAAAGGGCAAAAGGGCCAGGCGCGGTGGCTCACACCTATAATCCCAGCACTTCAGGAGGCCGAGGCAGGCGGATCACGAGGTCAGGAGATCGAGACCATCCTGGCTAACATGGTGAAACCCAGTCTCTACTAAAAATACAAAAAAATTAGCCGGGCGTGGTGGCGGGCGCCTGTAGTCCCAGCTACTCGGGAGGCTGAGGCAGGAGAATGGCGGGAACCTGGCAGGCGGAGCTCGCAGTGAGCCGAGATTGCGCCACTGCAGTCCGGCCTGGACGACAGAACAAGACTCCGTCTCAAAAAAAATAACAAATAAAAAAATAAAAATGGGCAAAAGATTTGAATAGACATTTCTCAAGAGAAGACATACAAAGGGCAAATGGGCATATGAAAAGGTGCTCAATATCACTGATCATCAGAAAAATGCAAATCAAAACTATAATGCGGTATCTTCGCACCCCAGTTAAAGTGGCTTTTATCCAAAAGACAGGCAATAATGAATGCTGGTGAGGATGTGGAGAAAAGGGAAGGAACCCTCCTACACTGTTGGTAGAAATGTAAATTAGTACAGCCACTATGGAGAACAGTTTGGAAGTTCCTCAAAAAACCAAAAATAGAACTATCATATGATCCAGCAATCTGACTGCTGGGTATATACCCCAAAGAAAGGAAATCAGTGTGTTGAAGAGATATCCGCACTTTCATGTTTGTTGCAGCACTGTGCACAATAGCCAAGATTTGGAAGCAACCTAAGTGTCCATCAACAGATGAATGGATGAAGAAAATGTGGTACATACACACAATGGAGTACTATGCAGCCATAAAAAAGAATGAGATCCTGTCATTTGCAACAACATGGATAGGATTGGAGGTCATTATGTTAAGTGAAATAAACCAGGCACAGAAAGACAAACATTGCACGTTCTCATTTATTTGGGAAATCTAAAATTCAAAACAATTGACCTCATGGACAGAGAGTAGAAGAATGGTAACCAGAGGCTGGGAAATGTAGTGGGACCCTGGTAGGGAAGAGGGGATGGTTGACGGCTACAAAAAATAATAGAAACAATGAATGTGACTATAGTCAGTAATAATTTAAGAGTATGTTTTAAAATAACTACAAGAGCATAATTGGATTGTTTGTAACACAAAGGATAAATGCTTGAGGAGGTGGATATCCCATCTTCATGATGTGATTATCACACATTGCATGCCTGTGTCAAAACATCTCCTGTACCCCATAAATATATACACCTAGTATGTACCCCCAAAATTACAAATTAAAAAACAATTGGCCGGGCACAAATGGTTCACACCTATAATCCCAGCATTTTGGGAGGCCAAGGCTGGTGGATCACTTGAGATCAGGAGTTTGAGACCAGCCTGGCTAACATGGTGAAACCACATCTCTACTAAAAATGCAAAAATTAGCAGGGCGTTGTGGTGCATGCCTATAATCCCAGCTACTCGGGAGGCTGAGGCAGGAGAATCGCTTGAACCTGGGAGGCAGAGGTTGCAGTGAGCTGAGATTGCGCCACTCCACTCCAGCCTGGCCGACAGAACAAGACTCCATCTAAAAATGAAATGAAATAAAATAAGATAAAATAAAAAATACTAAATACTACATCATCTAGGGATACATACCTATAAAATAAAATTTTATTTTAAAGTAAGAGAATGCTGCTATGCTGTTAGCCGGGTGCGGTGGCTCACATCTGCATTCCCAACACTTTGGGAGGCCAAGGCGGGTGAATCACTTGAGCTGAGAAATTTGAGACCAGCCCAGGCAACATGGTGAAATCCTGTTTCTATAAAAAATTTTTAAAGTTAGCCAGGCACAGTGGTCACGCCTGTAATCCCAGCACTTTGGGAGGCTGAGGTTGGAGGATTGCTTGAGGCCAGGAATTCAAGACCAACTTATTCAACATAGTGAGATACCCATCTCTACAAAAAATTTAAAAATTAGCAAGGTGTGGTGGCAACATGTCTGTGTCTCAGCTTCTTGGGAGGCTGAGGCAGGAGGATCACTTGAGCCCAGGAATTTGAGGTTGCAGTGAGCCTCGATTGTACCACGGTACCTCAGCCTGGGTGACACACTCAAAATAAATACATAAATAAGCCAGGAGTGGTGGCTTATACCTGTAATCCTAGCACTTTGGGAGGCCGAGGCAGGCAGATCACCTGAGGACAGGAGTTCGAGACCAGCCTGGCCAACATAGTGAAACCCTGTCTCTACTAAAAATACAAAAATCATGGTGTCACATGCCTGTAATCCCAGCTACTTCGGAAACCGAGGCAGGAAAATTGCTTGAACCCAGGAAGCAGAGGGTGCAGTGAGCCAAGAGCATGCCACTGCACTCTAGCCTGGGCAACAGAGTGCGACTCTATCTCAAAATAAATAAATAAAATATAAAGTAAGAGAATGCCAAACACAAAATTTAAAACAGTGGATTGTATCTGAGGGAGGTAAGAAATGGACTAAGAGAGCATCATATAGATAGATGAATGTCATTGTTAATATTCTGTTTCTTGAGCTGGGTGGTAGGTTCACTACCCAATAGGACAAAATGTAATAACAACGGGCCGGATGCGGTGGCTCATGCCTGTAATCCCAGCACTTTGGGAGGCTAAGGGGGGTGGATCGCCTGAGGTCAGGAGTTCGAGATCAGCCTGGCCAACATGGTGAAACCCTATCTCTACTAAAAGTATGAAAAGTTAGCCGGGCGTGGTGGCAGGTGCCTGTAATCCCGGTTACTTGGGAGGCTGAGCCAGGAGAATTACTTGAACCTGGGAGGCGGAGGTTACAGTGAGCTGAGATCGTGTCGTTGCATACCAGCCTGGATGACAAGACTCTGCCTAAAAAAAAAAAAAAAAAAAAAAAAAAAGAAATCATATATATATATATATATATATGATTGTGTGTATATATATATATATGATTTCATATATATATATATGAAACAAAATACCATTCTTGGACCAAGGATGAGAATATATGATGAGCCAAGGATTATGATGAATCCACTTCTGTACATCGGATGTCCTGTTACAATAAATAAAAATAAAGACAGTCCTCTGGGCTTGCCCCTAGTTCTGCTTATTTTTATTTTTGCACTTCCTCCCACAGCACTGCTGAGGGGACACTGCAACCTTGCTCTTGGCAATCGGGGTTAGTAGCGCAAGGCTGGGCAGGAAATGAACTGGGGGATGAGGCCATATCTTTTCTAACACTGTTCTCGATAGGTCTTTTGTGGTGAAGGTTTCCAAGAACCAGCACAGCAGTTGAAGGAGCTGAGCAACATTTACAAGAAATGTACCCCTGCCCCACCCCAACCCCCCTTGAGTCCCCTTTCTTCTCCCTTTTCAGCCTCCAACTCTTCCTCCCCAGCCAGGCCCAAGTGAAAGATAGTTTACAGGAGTTCATAATGACTATTTCCACAGAACAGAATGGCTTACCCAACTCTGGAGTCTGGGGAAGAACTGCTCTCACCTCCAGATCCTGGGCCCTGAAGGGGCCTTCAGGTGGCTAATCCACACAAATGTTTGCAGTGAGCCAAGATCACGGAGTCCGGATGACCATAGAACACAGATGGACTGGGTCCAAATTCTGACCTGACTGCTACCTAATATGTGGCCTTTGACATGATACTTTACTACTCTGCACGTCCGTTATCCGTATCTGTGAAATGGGGATACATAACTGCATCAAGCCAGGGTAGGTGGCATGTACCTGTACAGCCAGCTACACAGGAGGCTCAGGCAGGAGTATTGCTTGATCCCAAGAGTTTGAGGCCAGCCTGGGCAACATAGCAAGATCCTCGTCTTTAAAAAATAAAATAGGCTGAGTGCAGTGGCTCAGGTCTGTAATCCTAGCACTTTGGGAGGCCAACACGGGTGGATCACCCAAGGTCAGGAGTTTGAGACAAGCCTGGCAAACATGGCGAAATCCAGTCTCTACTAAAAAAAATACAAAAATTAGCTGGGCATGATGGCACATACCTGTAATCCCAGCCACTTAGAAGGCTGAGGCAGGAGAAACCCTTGAATCCTGGAGGCAGAGATTGCAGTGAGCCAAGATCGCGCCATTGCACTCCAGCCTAGGCAATACAGCGAGACACTATCTCAAAATAAATAAATAAATACATAAATACATAAATAAAATAAAAATAAAATAAAACAAATAACAGTGTCTCCCCCTCTACTCTCCAATAGCATCATAGAGAGTTGTTGTAAGGATAAATAAGTTAAATGCATGCAAAGCATGCAGAATAGTGCTGGGCACATAGTAGGTACTGAATGTTAGCACTTATCACTAAGGAACTACTACATGCCTGGCACTGGGTTAAGAGTTATCAGGCTGGGCGCCACGGTGGCTCATGCCTGTAATCCCAGCACTTTGGGAGGCCAAGGCAGGCAGATCACAAGATCAAGAGATCGAGACCATTCTGGCCAACATGGTGAAACTCCATCTCTAATAAAAATACAAAAATTAGCCAGGCGTGGTGGTGGGCACCTGTAATCCCAGCTACTCGGGAGGCTGAGGCAGGAGAATGTTTGAATCAGGAGGCAGAGGTTACAGTGAGCTGAGATCACGCCACTGCACTCCAACCTGGCAACACAGCCAGACACCGTCTCAAAAAAAAAAGGAGTTATCAAAGATGTAGTTGAGAACAGGCCCAATGGCTCATGCCTGTAATCCCAGCACTTTGGGAGGCAGTGGCAGGAGGATCACTCGAGCTCAGGAGGTTGAGGTTGCAGTGTGTCATGATCACACCACTGCACTCCAGCCTGGGCAACATTGCAAGACCCTCAAAACAAGCAAACAGCCTGTAATCCCAGCACTTTGGGAGGTTGAGGCGGGTGGATCATGAGGTCAGGAGATCGAGACCATCCTGGCTAACACGGTGAAACCCCGTCTCTACTAAAAGATACAAAAAATTAGCCGGGCATAGTGGCAGGTACCTGTAGTCCCAGCTACTCGGGAGGCTGAGGCAGGAGAATGGCGTGAACCCAGGAGGCGGAGCTTGCAGTGAGCCGAGATGGCGCCACTGCACTCCAGCCTGGGCGACAGAGCGAGACTCCGTCTCAAAAACAAACAAACAAACAAACGAATTAGCTGGGCACAGTGGCGCCTACCTGTAGTCACAGCTCCTCAGGAGGCTGAGGTGGGAGGATTGCTTGAGCCTGGAAAGTCAAGTCTGCAGTGAGCCCTGATCGAGCCACTGCACTTCAGCCTGGACGACAGAGCAAGACTCTGTCTCAAACAAACAAACAAACAAACAAACAAACAAAACTCCAAAAAAACAACAACAAAAAATCAGTCAATGGGACCATAATCTAGTGTAGAGATTAGTAAATGTTCTCTGTAAAGGACAAGATAGTAAATGTTTTCAGCTTCACCAGCCATACTGAGTGTCTTAACTACTCAACTCTGCCATCATATCACAAACGCAGCCATAGACGATATATAAATGGACAAGATTTTTTTATGAACACAGACAATTGACTTGTATATGTGTATACATGTGTTTTTTGTTTGTTTGTTTGTTTGTTTTAAGACGCAGTCTTGCTCTGTTGCCTGGGCTGGAGTGCAGTGGAGAAATCTCGGCTCACTGCAACCTCCACCTCCTGGGTTTAAGCAATCCTCCTGCCTCAGCCTCCCTGGTAGCTGGGACTACAGTTGTGCACCACCACACTGGGCTAATTTTTGTATTTTTTGTAGACATAGGGTCTCACCATGTTGGCTAGGCTGGTCTTAAGCTCTTGACCTCAGGTGATCTGCTCACCTAAGCCTCCCAAAGTGCTGGGATTACAGGCGTGAGCCACCACAGCTGGTCTCTTTCTTTTTTTTGTTTTTTTTTTAAGAGATAGAGTCTTGCTCTGTCACCCAGGCTGGAGTGCTGGAGTGCAGTGGTGCAATCATAGCTCACTGTAACCTCAAACTCCTGGGCTCATGTGATCCTACTGTCTCAGCCTCCCAAGTAGCTAGGCCACCATGCCTGACTAATTTTTATTTATTTTTTGTAGAGATGGGAGTCTTGCTAGGTTGCCCAAGCTGGTCCAGAACTCCTGGCCTCAAGCAATCCTCCCACCTTGGCCTCCCAAAGTGCTGGGATTATAGGCATGAGCCACTATACCCAGCCAAGTATTATATAATTTTTACATATCACAACATATTATTCTTCATTTGATTGATTTTCAACTATTTAAAAATGTAAAATCTAGCCTTAGCTTGCAAGCTGTACAAAAACAGTACGGGGACCAGTTCAGGCAGCAGGCCATAGTTTGCTGATGCCTGGTCTAGTGCAGGAAAAACATTTAGCACACGCAGATTTCTCTGCTTTATCTGCATGTTTGATGCCCATTTTATAGGGAAACAGGCTGAGGCTCCATCCTTCAAAATCCAGGTGAAATGCCACCTCCTCTTTTAAGCCTTCCCAGATCACCTCAGCCAAGGGCAGTAATAACTCCATCTGCTGCCTCCTACATGATAAGCACAAATATATTCATCACTTTTAAAAGCTTATCATAGGCTGGGTATGATATTCCACACCTGTAATCCCAGCACTTTGGGAGGCCAAGGAGGGAAGATCACTTGAGGCCAGGAGTTAAAGATTAGCCTGAGCAACATAGTGAGACCCTGTCTTAATTAAAAGATAAAGTTAAAGGCTGAGCACAGTGGGTCGTGCCTGTAATCCCAGCACTTTGGGAGGCCGAGGTGGACGGATCACCTGAGGTCAGGAGTTTGACACCAGCCTGGCCAAGAAGATGAAATCCTGTCTCTACTAAAAATACAAAAATTAGCCGAGCATGGTGGCGGGTCCCTGTAATCCCAGCCACTTGGGAGGCTGAGGCGGGGGAATCGCTTGAACCTGGGAGGCGGAGGTTGCTGTGAGCCAAGTTCACGCCTCTGCACTCCAGTCCGGGATACAGAGCAAAAATCTGTCCCTCAAAAAAAAAAAAAAAAAGGACCGGGCGCAGTGGCTCACACCTGTAATCCCAGCACTTTGGGAAGCCAAGACAGGTGGATCACTAGAGATCAGGAGTTCAAGACTAGCCTGGCAAGCATGGTGAAACGCCATCTCTACTAACAATACAAAAATTAAACAGGTGTGGTAGCACACACTTGTAGTCTCAGCTACTTGGGAGGCTGAGGCACGAGAATCACTTGAATCTGGGAAGTGGAGGTTGCAGTGAACCAAGATTATACCACTGCACTCCAGTCTGGGTGATAGAGTGAGATCTTGTCTCAAAATAAACAAATTTTATATATATATATATATAGAGAGAGAGAGAGAGAGAGAGAGAGAGTTTTGTTTTGTTTTGTTTTTTGAGACGGAGTTTCGCTCTGTCGCTCAGGTTGTAGTGCAATGGTGTGATCTTGGTTCCCTGCAGCCTCTGCCTCCTAGGTTCAAGCGATTCTCCTGCTTCAGCCTCCTGAGTAGCTGGGACTACAGGCATGTGCCACCATGCCCAGGTAATTTTGTATTTTTGGTAGAGACTGGGTTTCACCATGTTGGTCAGGCTGGTCTTGAACTCCTGACCTCAGATGATCCACCCACCTCAGCCTCCCAAAGAAACAACAAAGAAAAAAAAATTTTTTTTTTTTTTTTTGAGACGGCGTCTCTCTCTGTTGCCCAGGCTGGAGTGCAGTGGCGTGATCTCGGCTTACTGCAACCTCCGCCTCCTGGGTTCAAGCAATTCTCTTGCCTCTGCCTCCTGGGTAGCTGGTACTACGGGCACGTGCCACCACGCCTAGCTAAGTTTTTGTATTTTTTTTTTTTTTTTTCTTTTTGAGATGGAGTCTCGCTGTGTCACCCGGGCTGGAGTGCAGTGGCCGGATCTCAGCTCACTGCAAGCTCCGCTTCCTGGGTTTACGCCATTCTCCTGTCTCAGCCTCCTGAGTAGCTGGGACTACAGGCGCCCGCCACCTCGCCCGGCTAGTTTTTTGTATTTTTAGTAGAGACGGGGTTTCACCGCGTTAGCCAGGATGGTCTCGATCTCCTGACCTCGTGATCCGCCCGTCTCGGCCTCCCAAAGTGCTGGGATTACAGGCTTGAGCCACCGCGCCCGGCCAAGTTTTTGTATTTTTAATAGAGATGGGGTCTCACTGTGTTAGCTAGGATGGTGTTGATCTCCTGACCTTGTGATCCACCCGCCTCGGCCTCCCTAAGTGCTGGGATTACAGGTATGAGCCACCGCACCCAGCCAGAAAAAAAATTTTTAAATAAAGTTTATCATAAAACATTTAAAACAACCCAAAAGTTAAAAAGAATAATACAAACATCTTACTCCTACCATCTAGTTTATGGAATAAAGCATTGCCAAAACAGTTGAAGGTCTCTTTCCCCAAATCACAAGCTCCCTCCCTTCTCCCCAAAGGTAATAACCAGTTCCCTACCTCTGGGAATGTATTATCACCTTGCACTATTTTTTTTTTTTTTTTTTTTTTTTTTTTTTTTTGAGACAGGGTCTCACTCTTTCACCCAAGCTGAATGTTGTGGTACCATCTTGGTTCACTGTAGCCTCCATCTCCTGGACTCAATCGATCCTCCCACCTCAGCCTCCCAAGTAGCTGGGACTACAGGCATGCACCACCACGTCCAGCTAATGCTTCTAATTTTGTAGAGATGGGGTTTTGTCATGTTGGCCAGGCTAGTCTCAAACTCCTGGGCTCAAGTGATGCTCCCTCCCTGGCTTCCCAAAGTGCTGGGATTATGGGTGTGAACTACCACACCCTACTCCATCCTGTACTTCTTTGTACTTTTACTACATGTGTATGCATCCATAATCGGGAGATAGTATTTTTTCCATATGTAAGTATATCTGTTATTTAACCCAGTCTCCTAATAATCCAATCTAGGAGTATCTCTGTTTAGAGATTAGTTTTAGAGGGTGTAATAACTTGACCAAGGTTTCTAGATAAGTAAGCTCAAGGCTGATTCCCAAGTCAATGCTTTTAACCATTGTTCTCTATATTCCTCTGGCTGTGACATTGATGCCCCACGGACTTATTAGTTATCTGATTCCCTTTCCATGCTACATGTCAAACTGCCCCTGAGAAGAGACTAAATATGACCTTTCACCCTCCCCCTAAAACTCTTAATATCTTGCACCCAACAGGAGCGTGATCTGTCTTTATTCAGAGATACTTCCTTCCATTCCCCCTAAGCAGTCTCATTAGATGGGGAAACTGCCAGAAACTCACTTCGAGGAAGAGAAGGGTGGGACCTTGCCTGATTTCGTTAATAGCTTGCAGCAACTTTTAATTATCCAAGTGTCAGCTTTACTGGAAAGGATGAAGCATGCAACCCTCAGGCTCCAAGATGGTGATGGTGTGTGTATGTTGTGTGGGGGATGGGAGATATTAGAGAAAAGGGGAACCTCAGAAAATCAGCCCCCCAGAACCAAGACATCCTTCCTTCCTCTTTATAGCCACATGGGGGCTAAGCTGAGATATGGGATCTAGTCTAAGCTTAAGGGTAGACACACACCAGAACCCAATGAGGGGTGAGGGGTATTGTGGTCTGCGCCCTCCAGCAACCTAGAGGGTGCATGTGGGCCAGTGTCCAAAGGGTGTGTGGATGCACCGAGGGTTAGGAGCAGGATGACCCCCAGGGAGGGAGTATTATAACTGTGGATATTTATAAAGAAACAAGAAACCAACATTTACCAATACTTAATATATGAATTGACAATGGCACTCCAGTGTGCTTTCAAAATATCAGGATGTATCCAGGCCACATGTACAAAGTGGATTCATGGGCCTTGCCATCCAGTTTAAACTAAACTCATACAAAATGGACAAAGGGCCTATTAAACAGATCCCTGCAAAGAAACCATGGACTAAACATACTAATTATCCAAGAATAAGCAGTAAGAAAATGGCAGAGCTAACATTTCACCTACTCCCAATATTAGCCCTTTGTCAGACACATCAGAGGGGGAAACCTTAAGTCAAACACATATTTCTACCCATCCACTGTTGTGTGTGTGTGTTTTAAGTGGGGTTACCTGTTGCCCAGGCTGGAGTGCAATAGCGTGATCATAACTCACTGCAACCTTGGAGCTCCTGGGTTCAAGCTATCCTCTTGCCTCAGCCTCCTGCATAGCTAGGACTACAAGATGTGTGTCCCAATGCTCAGCGAATTTTTACTTATTTTTTGTAGACTGGGTCTTATCTGGCCACGACTTTAATATCAACACACCGATCTATATTTTTTCTATGCTGCATAATAAATTATACTATTGTTAAAGACTAGGCCGGGCGTGGTGGCTCATGCCTGTAATCCCAGCACTTCGGGAGGCCAAGGCAGGCGGATCATTTGAGGTCAGGAGTTCCAGACCAGCCTGGCCAGCATGGCGAAACCTCGTATCTACTAATAAAAAATTAGCCGGCATGGGGCGCATGCCTGTAATCCCTTCTCAGGAGACTGAGACAGGAGAATCACTTAAAACCTGGCAGGCAGAGTTTACAATGAGCCTAGATTGTGCCACTGCACCCCAGCCTAGGCGACAGAGCAAGACTCCGTCTCAAAAAAAAAGAAAGAAAAATAAAGGCTGCCGAGCGCGCGGTGACTCACGCCTGTAATCCTAGCACTTTGGGTGGCTCAGGGAGGTGGTTCACAAGGTCAAGGATTTGAGACCAGCCTGGCCAACATGGTGAAACCGTCTCTACTAAAATACAAAAATTAGCCAACTGTGGCAGCAGGTGCCTGTAATCCCAGCTACTTGGGAGGCTGAGGCAGAATTGCTTGAAGTGAAAGTTGCAGTGAACTGAGATGGTGCCACTGGCAGTGGTATGCCAGCTGGTCCAGCCTGAGTGACAGAGACTCAGTCTCAAAAAAAAAACAAAAACTCAACTTCACACTAAAGGTGAAGGAAACTTGAATCAGGAACCGAGAGTAATATAGGCAATAGTTTTTCAATAAACTTAACATGTTCCAAGGGGACATGCTCAAAATGTTTTACTATCAGTGGGAGAAAACTGACAAAAGCTTCGGTGGTTAGTTTGGTAATAGGTATGTATTTGTTATCTCTAGATCAACCCTGTCCAATAGAACCTTCTGCAATGATATCTTATGTGAGGTGGCCACTAGCCACAAATGGCTATTGAACACTTGAAAATTGTCACCATGTATCCTATTTGCATAGCTTTAAAATTTTAATTTGGAAAAGGTTATTTTATTAGGTCCCCCATGCCAGATATTGCCCAAATCTTGACAATACTGGTCCTACCCCTTGACCATACCTTCGTTTCGGGAAGGTGACTATCCCAGAAATCCTAATGGTGAAGGAAGGCAGATTTAGGCTGAAAATTCCTTTCTCCTCCTCCAATTCTTTGGCACTTACCAAATGCTCAATAAATGCAGGTTAGCAATGCCTCTGCATAGACGACGATTGGAAGCCATGAGTTAAGACAAAAGGTTTTTATTCAAAAAACGCCAAGTATAAAAAAAAAAAAATAAGATCTCTTTTATTCCCCTGTACAGTATTTCACTCAGATAAAACCAGCAGGCTACCTGCTGCTCAAAACACAGCCCCAGAGAGGATCTGGAAGGCACACCATCCAGAACTGCTTTTCATAATTATGCTATATACACAGTCAGCAATGCCCCTCCCCACCACCCACGGAGCCGGGACCCACCTGGGTAAGCAGGTGAGGGGCCCCACAGAAGTCAGGGAGCTGCAGCACTGTCCCGCCTGAGTCCCGTCACCCCACAAACAGAGCAAGCGTCGCAGCCCTCCCCCAAAAGGTCCCCAAGTCAGAGGAGGAAAGGAGGAAAGAAAACTAGGGCAGCAGCTATGGAAGCTTGGAACAGGAAGGGAACCAAATAAATAAATAAATAAATACATAACATTGACCTCCAGGTTAGAATGCGCATCTTTCAAAACAAGAAACAAAAACAGGTAAAATAACTTAAAGGCAAAATTTCTTAAAAATTAGATCAACTACAATCTTTTTGTATACTACCATGCCAACTGTACACACATTTACAGCTTTTCTGTTGATTTGCATTGTTTGTGCATTTTGTGTGTGTGTGAGGTCTTGGCTTTGAAACAGTTAAGTAAAAACCAAAAAGGAAGACCAGTTCACTCGGAGTTTTACTAAAGGAGGCAGAAAAAAGGGCAGGTGGCTCAGCGTTTGGCCCTGTAGCCTCTTCCATGGCACCTTTCATATGAAGGAGGGGGTGAGGGAGGACGGGAGAGAAAAATAGGGAACCAAACCCAGGCAGATTTTTGGAGAAGCAGCAGGTAAAAGAGGCAAGTTCAAGTATTTCTCCCAGCACAGCCGGAGTCCCCACAGAAGGCACTCAGAAGAGTCGGAAGAGGTGACAGGGACTTAAAATGGTGCTAGTCCTATCCCAACCCAACCTGTTTCCCCCCTACCTGACCCATCGCGGCATTCAGCAGAACTCGTGATAAGGAAACAGCTCCATGGTAGGGTTCTGACCCACCCCCACCCCCCACCCCCGGGATATTTCAGAGTCCAGCAATGCTGGACACCTATGAGAAGGAGAGAGTATCTATGGGAGGAGTTGAGGCCTAGGACCCCTGGAGAGTCTCTCTTCCCCACTGTTGAGAGGCAGCCTCCAGGGGCCTGGGGTCTGGAATGAGTTGTAAATGTTGTTCCTGTATCAAGCACTGTCCTGCTTGGCGAGAAGTGTCACTGGTACTCGGGAAGCTGGAGACAGAAGCTTCCCCTCCCTCGGGCATCTGACAGAGAGGGGAGGACCTGCCAGAAAGGCTGCTATTTGCTGGGCCCTGGTGACAGGCTGTGGAGGTGGATCTCAGCAGTTTCTTGGGGCAGGAGAACATCTTGCATCCATGGATGGTTCTGGATTTCTTCGAAGGTTGGCCTATCTGATGGTCTCAGGGCCAAGCACCATCTAATGAGATGCTGACACTCTGCAAGAAAGGAGGATAGACAGAGGTTATGAATGACTCAACTTGTTTTTATGCTGCAAAGGTCTTCCCCATTTGCTTCTCAGAGGCCCACAAGTCTGGGGTCCCAGGGAGGCCAAGCACTTTCTAGAACACTGTGCTGGGTACCCTTCAATGGGAAGGTATTGACTAATATCTGGGTCCTTCAGTCTGCTTTCAGCTAAAGACAGACTCTCTTAAACCTGTGGTTTTCAAACTTCAATAGTGGGGGCCTTTCCCACAACACCCACTCACCAGAAATAGGAAGGATGATGACAATAGATTTTGATGAGACACCACTGAGCATGATGAGATGATTCAACTCACCTACCAACTTACAAACATGAACACCACCCACATTGAGGTCACTGGTACCGAAATATTTGGAGGTGCTGACTTAAAGGAGATGCTAAAAGAGCTTTTAACTTTTTACTCCTTGGCAAAACAGCCAGGAGTTATCAGGTTTCTGCTGGTACCTTTAACAAACTTTCTGGGGAAGCCAGATTGTCTTTTCTTCTTAATAGGCTCACACATGCTCTTCCTCTGACCTCTTAAGGAAAGCTCAAGTGCAAACCACGTGATTTATGAGGCCAGCTCTCAAATGCAAATCACTCACCTACAATTCTAAGCCAAGGGTCAGGGCATCTACTGGAGAGTGAAGTTCTCCAGAATTTCAGACTGTCACATGAAGACTAATAGCCCCATGGAGACCAATAACCCCATGGCCAGGGGCTTCCATCAGTTACCTGAAGAGACCCTCTGCCTGAAGAAAACTTGGCCCCTGATGATCTCTTCGTCATGCTCGAAAGGAATATCTCCACACACCATATCATACAACAGGATCCCCAGGGACCAAACTGCCGCCGACCTGCCATGGTAGCGATGGTAGCGGATCCACTCTGGAGGGCTATACACTCGGGTCCCTGTGAGCCAAGGGAATAGAAAACACACTTTTAGCAAAAACAAGCACAAAGCAACCAGATAATATATATGACTCTTTTTAAAAATAACCCTTCTCTCAGGAGCTGGGTGAAGTCCATTTTTCTCCCTGGGCTAAGGAGAGTGGAGGCGCAGCTTATGGCATCTCTCCAACCCAAAGCATTAACTACCTCTCTGCTAGCCCAAACCATAAACAAATTCTTTACAAACTGCTCCAAGAAACAAACACAGCTGGCCGCAGACCCAAAACCTGAGGCTCTGTGAGGCAGGGCCGCCTGCGAAAGGATGAAGGGATGCATGTCTGCACAACCAAGAAAGGTATCCCATAGACTATCCATCCTTACACTGCATTCACCACAGCCCAGGTGAGATTCTCATGGCCCACAGGATCCAAGCAAGGATGCTTGCACAACATCCTAAGTCAAAGATGCCCTTTGGGAGGCCTTCCTCCCCACCCGATGCGCGCAGGAGCAGACACCCACACCCTTTCCTCCCTAGACTGGAAAGGTAGACAGAGCTGCAGGGTTGGTTTCAGACCACGTGATTCCTGTTTACAAACTTTGGATAGTAAAAGAAATAGGAGGGGCCATGCCGCTGGTGCTCACCAGGGGGCAGCAAAGACTTGAAGGAAAAAACATGGGAGGACCCGGCCAGCCATTAACTGTTAAATACAAAAAATGCAGCCCAACCCAGCGTCCTCCAAGGGCAAATAAACATAAACCACAAGCCCGAGTCACAAGTTTTGAAAGGCTGTCGTTTGTTAGGTTAAGCCGCTCAAATGATGACCCACCCTCCGCAGCTTTGATCTCAGGCTCTCCATTCCTTCTTTTCAGAAAGAACCCGCTCCAAGCCCCTCCCTAGGATAGGTTTTCATCCTCTCTGCGGAGACACCCAACTAATTTTCAAACCAACGACAGATCTTATTTCACAACATTCATTCCTGACTCTCACCCCATAACACTAAAAAAAAAAAAAAAAAAAAAAAAAAAAAAAGGCCACCAGTAATAACAGTTCCTATTCCTTAACCTTCCCTAGATCAGAAAGGAGGAAAGAACTGCAGCTCTAAAACTACCATACAGAAAACTAACTCCCTTATAAAACAAAACAAAAATTACAAAACCCGCAATTTCCACCTCTTCCCCCGCCCCCATCCTTTTACTGGCGGGGAAACTGGGTCAGACTTTAGAAAAATCTGGGCTACCGCCGGTTGCCCACAACCTCTTATTCATCGGGAAAGCTTGGAACTCACTGAATTCCACTTGAAGAATAAAATCATGCCAGAAACATTACAGGTTCAGCTGGCTGAAAATCCCCGGCTTTACTACGCTGGGAGGCTCTCCTGCGTCCCTCCCCGGCTAGCATCGAGCCAGGCGGCCCAATGACCTTTACAAAAGGCTGGCGCGGGAGACTGGCCGAGGCCTCGGGGCTGGGCCGGGCCGAGTCACCTGGGCAGCTCCCTCCCGGGCCTGGCTCACCATCGAAATCCGTGTAGACGGTGTCCTTGAGCAGCGCCCCCGACCCGAAGTCGATGAGCTTGAGCTCGCCGCGATTGAGGTCGATGAGGATGTTTTCGTCCTTGATGTCGCGGTGGAGCACCCCGCAGTTGTGGCAGTGTCGCACGGCCTCCAGCACCTGCCAGAAGAAGCTGCGGGCCAGCTCCTCTTGCAGGGCCCCCCTTTCCGTGATGAAGTCGAAGAGATCTTGCACCGGCTCGGGTCTCTCCAGGATCAGGACGAAACTGTCGGGCCTCTCGAACCAGTCCAGGAGCCTAATGACGCCGGAGAAGCCCGAGCTCACCTTCTTCAGCAGGACCACTTCCATGGGCACTCGGGTGCCATTGGGCTGCAGGGGCGAGGGGGCCGCGTTACGGCGGGAGTCGGGGTCGCCCCTCACCCCACCCACTCATTCTGGGGGTCGCTCCTGCAGGGCACTCACCAGCTCTCCCCAGTCGGAAATCCGGTCCTTCTCCACGTGTTTGATGGCCACCTGGAAGCCCCAGAGTCTCCGTCAGGTCCCCTCGCCTGGGCTAATGCACGCCCGTGCGCCCCCCGCCCGGCGCGCCCTCCCCACCGCGGGGCGCCCACTCACCGGCAAGTTGTCGGAGACGCGGATGCCTGAGTAGACCGAGCCGAAGCCGCCGCTGCCCAATAGCGGGCCCACCTGGTACTGCGACTCCAGGGGCTCCTTCTCCTTGCCTAGGAAAGGGGGAGAGGCACGGGGACTCAGTGCCGGCCCGCGAGCCGCCAGCTCCCCACCCAGCAGATCCCGCCGCCGCCCCGCATCCCCGGGCCGGAGGCGGGAGGGTGCTCTCACCGGGCGCCAGCTTGGTGGCGTGCAGGTCGTTGCAGGGCGCGGCGCGCAGGTGGGCAAGCGAGTTGATTTTGGACAAGAGCATCCCAACCTCCAGGATGTCGGCGCAGGGACGGTGCCCCGAGGAGCTGCAGCAGGAGCCGGAGCCGGGGCTGTGCCGATGGCTATGCCTGGGGCTGTGGCTGCGGGTGGCGTTGCGGCTGTGGCTGCGGCTGGCGCGGAAGGCCGAGGGCGAGTCGGAGGACAACTGAGGGCGCTGCCGGGACTGGCGGCGGGAGGGCGCGCCAGCGGGGTCGGGCAGCGCTGAGAGCGGCGGGGTGAGTGGCTCGTGGGGCTCGTGCGGCAGCGCCGCGGGGCAGGAAGCTCGTGGCTGCTGCTGCTGCTGCTGCTGCTGCGGGTCCCGCCGCCGCCGCCGCCGCCGCTGCCACAGACTCCTCTCGGGCCTCCTCCGCCACCGCGGCCGCTGCAGCAGACGCCCGGCTCGCCCCGCAGCCAGGAGTAAAGGGGAGGAGCGCGCCGGCGGGGAGGGCGCGCGGGGAGGGCGCGGCGGGCGGGGACGGGGCGGGGCCTCTCCGGGAGGCCAAGGCGGGGAGCAGGGCTGCCGGGCCGGCAGAGGGAGGAGAGGGGGTGGGGAAGCGGCGGGACGGGGCGACTCCCCTCGGCCCCCGCCCCGCGCGCTCCGTGGCCGCGCCCCGGCCCCGCCCCCGCCGGCGCGTCTCCACCAACCAGAGGCCGACTGATCTGCATAACTCGGCGCGCCCCGCCCCCGCCCCGCCCCGCTCTCGCGGTCAGAATGGTCTCTACGCCGCCACGACGTGGCGGGAAGGAAAAGGCGCCAAAATGGAGGGGGAGGGGCGCGGGGCGTGAGGGGAGGCGGGAGCTGGGTGTAGGGCCGCGAGGGAGGAAGGATGGGGAGGGGCGTATCGATTCAAACCCAAACAATAACAAAGCCATCAAAGGCCGCCCGAGGCCGGCTCTGCGGCTCTCTGTTTCGCGGAGGTTTTTGGGTCAAGGGCTCGAGCCGAAGCATAACAAGTTGCGCGGAGACGACGGGCGTTGGTGTGTCAGGCGGGGAGGCTGGCGCGCCGGGTGTGGGACTGTGTGTGGGGATGCCGACGAGGGTGGTCTTTCTGTGTGACTCAGACCCGAGACCTCCAAGTCGGCTGGGGCGGGCTGACGTCGCGCTGTAGGCTGGGGGCGGATTCTGGGGGTTTGTGTGTTGGGGGGCGCGTCGGGGGCGAAGGATCCGCAGGACATGAGTCACGGAGGGAGTGGAGGAGTCAGGCCTGGAACAGAACTGGAGGCGGGAGCCCCGCTCCTGCGGGAAAGGGATGCAGCCCTCGGTCGCTCCGGCCGGCTAAAAGCTCAGCCGCAGGATTCCCATTTTAGAAATGCAAAAAGGCACCAGCGAATCCTGATTCCTGGGAAGGGATGTGTGTCAAAGGGCCGGGTAAAGAGGAAATCACGAAGCAAATGTTGGTGTTGTGATGCCAGATGCTGCCTCAGCCCCTTCTGTGAGGGCGGAAAATTTCTCATCTAAAACGAGGGTGGGAGAGTGCGCTTGACTTCACCAGTTTTCACGTTGTAGTCACCTTTTCATCAGCCTGTTATTACCGGGAAGGCAATACCAGCAATTATTGGCCAACCCGAAGTCTTGTCTCAAAGGAAACCCCCCACCCTCTGCCTCCCTTGGAAATAACCCGGAACACTGACCAACTCCACTTGCATCCTTTGTCCTTTTAAACTTCATGTAGAGTTGATAACGACGTGTGAAATGAGTAAATTAAAATACTATATAATCCATAAATTGAATTGTCAGTGGCCTAAGTAATTGAAAGCTAACTACATTATATTTTAATTTTTTCAAGTGCCTGCCTGCCATTTAAAGGAAAAATTAGGATCCCTATAGCTCGTCGTTAGTAAATTTAAATGTTTCCTTTAAGAGTTTTCTACAGTGCTTGCTTTATAAAAGTGCCCAGATCCTCCACAACTTTTATGAATTTATCCTACGAAATATTACATATTTTCCTTTTGTTTGTGTACTGTGACCGAACTCATTCATTTTTTATGACTAGGAGAAAACCCAAGGGAACCAGAATTACTCCCTTTTTGCAGATAGGAAAATGAAACATAAGTAGGATGGCACAGGGTCATACAGCAGCTAAGAGAGGAGATGAAATGACCCAAATTCAACTCCTGAGTATTCAAAGCTTTCTGCTTTTCAGGGTCTAAAACTGTCCTTGGCACTGAACAAGACATCACTAAATGTATGTGATTCCCACTTCCATCCCTACTACCCTCCCTTTCCTTTCTCAAACCCTCAGATGTAGTCAGACAGAACTATTCCCACTTGTTCCCACTCACCTAGCACTTGACAGACCCTTTGCCTTTGCAGAAGCAATAAACCTGTCCTGGGAGTGCCCTCTCTACCTCTCCACTTTTATTCAAAGCCTTTCCACCCTTTAGGAAACAATTGTAGTTCTACCACAGATTGATGAACAAACTCAGAGCATTGGTTCACTGCCTACTAATCTGACAATCGGGATTTTTTTTTTAAATCCTTTTTGTTAATTTACTTTTCCATTATACTTTGTCTTCCTATTCCTTGAATGCATACTCTTTTTTTTTTTTTTTTTTTGAGAGGGAGTCTTGCCCTGTTGCCCAGGCTGGAGCGCAATGGTGTGATCTCGGCTCACTGCAACCTCCACCTCCCGGGTTCAAACGATTGATTATCCTGTCTCAGCCTCCCAAGTAGCTGGGATTACAGGTGCCTGCCACCATGCCCAGATAATTCTTGTATTTTTAGTAGAGACGGGATTTTACCATGTTGGCCAGGCTGGTCTCGAACTCCTGACGTCATGATCCGCCTGCCTCGGCCTCCCAAAGTGCTGGGATTACAAGTGTGAGCCACCGTGCCCAGCCTCCTCAAATGCATACTTTATCCAACATTTGTTGATAAAAGAGACTATAATGGATCCCAACAAAAAGACCATAATTAAAGTCAATTTATACTAAATTTAAATGAATTAAGTGGGCTTAGGGAACATAAAGGTTGAGGGCAAGGGCTTTAAACTGAGTTAGCCTGGTTTCAATTCTGGAACCTGGCAGCTACTTGTTATGTGGCATTGGTCAAGTTAACCTTATTAAGCTTTAGACAGAATGGAGATAATAACAGCACCTACCTCATAGGGTTGTTGTAAGGAGCAAATAAAACTCTTGTTTGTAAAGCGTATAACCCAGTACAGAGTAAACTTCTAATAAATATTAGCAATGATAATGGCAATAATGTTGGTCGTGGTTATGACGATGATGTTTTTCCAAATGGTCTTATGCCTTGGAGGTATCAAAGGTAAAATACTGGATTAATAGTTGGATTTTTAACCATTTGGGGAGAGATGTGATTTCAAATAGTTGTTTCTAGTAGGTCTTTTAGGCCTTTTAAAAAAAAAAAAGTTCAACCTTTTTCACTTTTTCTAGGTCTTTGAAGGACTAAATATTTAATTAGTTAGAGCTAAAGTGATTAACATTTAATCTATGTACTTTATATGGTGGGGGCTTCACAGCTGGAAGTTACAAAACATGGACTTTGCTTGGCATACAGCTTTGATTTACTTAAAATTGCTTTAAAAGATAATTAATAAACATTCAGATGTGTTGTGGGTCAAAAGTTACTCCTCGAGAGCAGGGAACTTGATGTTTTGATTGATCGAAATATAGTCTTAATAAAATTTAGCACTATTTGTGCTATCTCAAAGAATCTAACAAAGAATCAGAAAAATCACCCTAATAATTAAATGACAAGTGCTTTTGGAAAGATAAAAGGCCATAATCATGCTAACATTTCTCTGGGAAGAGGAGCATTTATTAATATTAATTTGAACAATATCCAAATTAATCCTTAGGTGGTTTTCATCTTCTGCCTGATACGCGTTTAATCAAGTCATTGTCAAAGGAATGACTTCATCCAGGGACTCTATGTTTATGCAAAAAAAAAAAAAAAAAAAAGCAATGACTTCAGCAATTTCTCTAGTCACGGAATTTTTTTAAAAAACAAGTTTAGAAGAAAGTTTGAAAGGGATATCTGTACACAGTTTTTTAAAGTGTCTGTAAGTCTAGTCAATGCATTTATATAACTAGGATTGTATAACTAAGACTCTATATGCTATTTATAATTAATCAGGTAGAGACATATTGAGTCTATATCACTCATTTATCTCCTAAAAAAAAATGTACTTAGTTTTTTATTCATTTTATTTAGTTTATTTGTTTTTGAGACAGAGTCCCACTCTGTCACCCAGGCTGGAGTGCAGTGGTGTGATCTCAGGTCACTGCAGCCTACCACTCCCGGGTTCACGCCATTCTCCTGCCTCAGCCTCCCGAGTAGCTGGGATTACAGGTGCCCGCCACCACCCCCAACTAATTTTTGTATCTTTAGTAGAGACGGGGTTTCATCAGGTTGGCCAGGCTGGTCTCAAACTCCTGACCTCAAGTGATCCGCCCGCCTCAGCCTCCGAAAGTGCTGGGATTACAGGCATGAGCCACTGTGCCCAGCCAGACAGGAAACATTCTAAATTTAAAAAGACTAAACTAAGCCCACCAGGCATGGTGGCTCACGACTGTAATCCCAGCACTTTGTGAGGCCAAGGCAGGAGGATTGCTTGAGCTCAGGAGAGCAGCCTGGGCAGCATAGGGAAACCCTGTCTTTACAAAACAAAACAAAAACTGACTCTTTTTTTGTTTTAATTTTCATTTATTTATTTTTGAGACAAAGTCTGACTCTGGTCGCCCAGGCTTGGAGTGCAGTGGCACGATGTATCACGGTGCACTGCAGCCTAGACCTCCTGCGCTCATGCCATCCTGCTGCCTGAGCCTCCCACCTAGCTGGAATTACAGGGGTGAGCCACCATGCCGGGCTAATTTTCACATTTTTTGTAGAGATGAGGTTTACCATGTTGCCAAGGCTGTTCTCAAACTCCTGGGTTCAGGTGATCCATCAGTCTTGGCCTCCCAAAATGCTGTGTTTGTTGTTGTTTGAGATGGAGTCTTGCTCTACCTACCAGGCAGAAGTGCAGTGGCACAATCTCGGCTCACTGCAACCTCTGCCTCCCGGGTGCAAGCGATTCTCCCTGCTTCAGCCTCCGGTGTAGCTGGGATTACTGGCGCCTGCCACCACACCCGGCTAATTTTTGTATTTTTAGTAGAGACGGATTTTCACCATGTTGGTGGGGCTGCCCTCAAACTCCTGACCTCAGGTGATCCACCCGCCTAGGCCTCCCAAAGTGCTGAGATTACAGAGATTACAGGCGTGAACCGCCGCGCCCGGCCCAAAGTGCTGGTATTACAGGCATAAACCACTAAACCCAGCCGAAAACCTTTTTAAATTGAAATCATTGTGGTAGTGGGAGACACTTAGGATATCCACCATGTCCCAATTTCAGAATGATCAGGGAATCTATGTAATCTATGTAGTCATTAGAACTAGAACTAGTTCTTGTCTTTTTTTTTTTTTTGAGATGGAGTCTAGCTCTATAGCCCAAGCTGGAGTGTGGGGGTGCGATCTCGGCTCACTGCAACCTCCACCTCCGGGGTTCAAGCAATTCTCCTGCCTCAGCCTCCCGAGTAGCTGGGACTACAGGCGCCCGCCACCATACTGGGCTAATTTTTTGTATTTTAGTAGAGACGGGGTTTCATCGTGTTAGACAGGATGGTCTCGATCTCCTGACCTCGTGATCCATCCACCTCGGCCTCCCAGTGAGGCACCACGCCTGGGTAGTTCTTGTCCTTGATAAGGATATGATAGTTATTTCCTTTTTTTTTTTTTTTTTTTTTTAAAGACCCAGTCTCGCTCTGTCGCCAGGCTAGAGTGCAGTGGTGTGATCTCCGCTCACTGCAACCTCTGGCCCCTGGGTTCAAGGGATTTTCCTGCCTCAGCCTCCAGAGTAGCTGGGACTACAGGCACGGGCCACCACGCCCAGCTAGTTTTTGTATTTTTAGTAGAGATGGGGTTTCACCATGTTGACCAGGATGGTCTCAATCTCTTGACCTTGTGATCCGCTCGCCTCGGCCTCCTAAAGTGCTGGGATCACAGGCACGAACCTCTGTGCCTGGCCTATTTCAGTTTTATAAATCTATTTTAGCCAGCAAGGTTGGGAAAAGAAAGGGTTATTTTACAATAAAGTATATTTAAATTAATTACCAATTCATTTGTTTTTTGTTTTTTAGAGGAAATAAAAGTAACCTAGATTTATTTTTGGAATTTTGCACATTAAATACTGACAGTTTGAGTAAAAATATTTACTGAAGGCATTATGCACAAAGATTTTATAGTTCCTGAGTATTGCTGGATAGATGAATATAAAAAGGAGTAGCTTAGAACATATAAAGGCTACAGGAAGCCTGGAGACTATTATAAAATACCTTATTAGAAGACTAGGAAAATGTATGCCTCAGATCAGAAGGACCAGGCAGACACATGAACAAAAACGCTGCATGTCTAACTAACAAAGAAAAGGGCCATCGTGTCTGTGCGTGTGTGTGTGTGTGCGTGTGTGTGTGTGAGAGAGAGAGAATGTCTTCTATCTAGGAGCTGGTGAGGGGATTGTCTACCATCTTTTAAAAGTAAAATAAAATTGCTGATGTAAGACTTTGGAAAAGCCACAAAGTTCATCTAGGTGAAATAAAAAAAAGTGCAAAAAATATTTCATGGAACATCCTTGTAAGCACTACAAAGAAAGTGATGAAAACATTTCTTTACTGTGTATCTAATTTGTCATCTAATAGTATATAGTCTTATTTTTCTGTATTTGTCTCATCTCTACAACTAGATTATAAACATATTGAAAGAAGAAACCATCATCCTTTAATTGAACATAAAGGCTAAGTAATGAAAATCGGCCGGGCGCGGTGGCTCAAGCCTGTAATCCCAGCACTTTGGGAGGCCGAGACGGGCGGATCACGAGGTCAGGAGATTGAGACCATCCTGGCTAACACGGTGAAACCCCGTCTCTACTAAAAATACAAAAAATTAGCCGGGTGAGGTGGCGGGCGCCTGTAGTCCCAACTACTCGGGAGGCTGAGGCAGGAGAATGGCGTGAACCCGGGAGGCGGAGCTTGCAGTGAGCTGAGATCCGGCCATTGCACTCCAGCCTGGGCGGCAGAGCGAGACTCCGTCTCAAAAAAAAAAAAAAAAAAAAAAAAAAAAAAAAAGAAAATCATCGGCGGGAGGGGCAAAAGAGATAGGTACTAAAAGCCAATATTGAGCATCAATGATGTGCTAGGCATTGTTCTATTTATATCCTCATATCAATCCTATGACGGGGGCATTTTTACTATCTTCATTGGTTTACAGATAAATAAACAGGAACAGAGATAAGTAATTTGCCCAAGGCTACACTGTTAAGTGGCAGAGCAATCTCCTACTCACCATGCCATTCTGCTTTTCCAAGGAACACAAAATGAGTTTAAGAGATTTAACAGCAAGGCACAGTGGCTCATGACTGTAATCCCAGCACTTTGGTAGGCTGAGGGTGGGATCACTTGATCCCAGGAGTTCAAGACCAGGTAGGCCGATATGGTGAAACCCCGTCTCTACAAAAAATACAAAAATTACCTGGGTGTGATGGCATATGCCTGTAGTCCCAGCTGTTTGGGAGGCTGAGCTGGGAGGATCTGCTTGAGCCCAAGTAGCAGAGGTTGCTGTGAGCCTTGATCATGCCACTACACTCCCACCTGGGCTATAGAGTCAGACCCTGTCTCTATCACACAAACAAAAAAAGAGATTTAACAAGGTCTTCTGTGATTAAGTTCTGATAGTATCATCCACAAAGTCAAGGTTCAGAGGAGGCTGAAGAGGTCTGGGGAGGCTCCATGGAGGATGTAGATCTTAGGTCTTTTTTTTTTTTTTTTTTTTTTTTTTTTTTTTTTTTTTTTTTTTGAGACGGAGTCTCGCTCTGTCGCCCAGGCTGGAGTGCAGTGGCTGGATCTCAGCTCACTGCAAGCTCCGCTTCCCGGGTTTACGCCATTCTCCTGCCTCAGCCTCCCGAGTAGCTGAGACTACAGGCGCCCGCCACCTCGCCCGGCTAGTTTTTTGTATTTTTAGTAGAGACGGGGTTTCACCATGTTAGCCAGGATGGTCTCGATCTCCTGACCTTGTGATCCGCCCATCTCGGCCTCCCAAAGTGCTGGGATTACAGGCTTGAGCCGCCGCGCCCGGCCGATCTTAGGTCTTAATGAGTAAAATATAAATAGGTAGGAAGGAGAGAAAGAACAGGGTGAGTAAAGTCAGGAAGTGAAGCAAAAGATGCTTTGTGTTATGTTTTTTGTATTCCCCAACGCACGTGAAATGAATGAATAAAAGTTTTTTTTCTTTTTTTTTCTTTTTGAGACGGAGTCTCGCTCTGTCACCCAGGCTGGAGTGCAGTGGTGAGATCTTGGCTCACTGCAACCTCTGCCTCATGGGTTCAGGCGATTCTTCTGCCTCAGCCTCCTGTGTAGCTGGGATTGCAGGCGTGCACCACCACACCCGGCTACTTTTTGTATTTTTGATAGAGACAGGGTTTTACCATCTTGGCCAGGCTGGTCTTGAACTCCTCACTTTGTGATCCATCCGCCTCAGCCTCCCAAAATGCTGGGATTACAGGCATGAGCCACCGCTCCCAGCCTCAAAAGTTTTTAAAATCAAAATCAAGAAGCCAGAGACAGAACCAGTAGGAGCTCCTGATGTCATATTGCAAAAGGTGAAAGAAAAACATGATAGAGATTTTATTTCAGTCTTTTTTTTTTTTTTTTTTTTTTTGAGACAGAGTCTCACTCTGTTGCCCAGGCTGGAGTGCAGTGGTACGATCACAGCTCACCACAACCTCCACCTCACAGGTTCAAGCGATTCTCCTGCCTCGGCCTCCCCAGTAGCTGGGACTACAGGCATGCACCACCATGCCCAGCTACGCTTTGTATTTTTAGTAGAGACAGGGTTTCACTATGTTGGCCAGGCTGGTGTCAAACTCCTGACCTCATGATCTGCCCACCTCAGTCTCCAAAAGTGCTGGGATTACAGGCATCAGCCACTGTGCCCGGCTATTTCAGTCTACTGAAGAAGAAACTAGAAAGATTCTCTATTCAAATAATCCTTTGAGGCTTATAGTTTAGGAATATTTGCTTATATCGTGGTTAATACACAGAGTGTTCCAAGTTCCAAATGATAAAAAAGACATGTAGTAACATTATTGGATGAAATCTACTCAATAATTTGGAGAAACTTACATTTTCAACATATACTTCCTCTTTTCCAACTCTGTTTTACTTCTCTTTTTAGGTGGCATGCTGCTAAAACAAACATGACAGCTCACCACAGCCAGAACTAGAACAACTATACTACAGATACAGAGCTGTTTTTTATGGCCTTCGATGTATTACTTTGTCAGAGATTCTTTGCATGTCTAAATACAATCTTGCTCACTCTGGAGAACTAGGGAGCTGTGCTGTTCCCTTTATAGAAATGGTGTCACTTTTCTCTGGATAGGTTAAGTTTGCTTCTGTGTTCAGTGATGCTACTTTATTAGAGAGACACCCACTCACTAGATGAGAAAGTCAGACTTGGCAGTCATCAGGGTTTTATCTGAAGTTACTCTTGTAAATGGGAGTTATGTTGGCAAATAGCTGGTCCTCTGATGCAGGGCTGTAAAGACAATACAGGTTACATTCTTTAACCCAAATTGCATACACATCCCCAAATTCTATCTGTCCTTTGAGACCAACTCAAGGCCATATGGACTTCTTACAGCTTTCCCTGACCACTCCAGTCAATAGTTTTTAAACTCACAGCAGTTACTTGTAATACTAATCTGATACGATCATATTATTTTGTTATCTAAGTATTTACTGTCATTGTAGCATCTTTTTTTTTTTTTTTGAGATGGAGTCTCGCTTTGTCGCCCAGGCTGGAGTGCAGTGGCGCGATCTCGGCTCATGCAAGCTCTGCCTCCTGGGTTCACGCCATTCTCCTGCCTCAGCCTCCGAGTAGCTGGGACTACAGGTGCGCACCACCACGCCCGGCTAATTTTTTTTGTATTTTTTGTAGAGACGTGGTTTCACCGTGTTAGCCAGGATGGTCTCCATCTCCTGACCTCGTGATCCGCCCGCCTCGGCTTCCCAAAGTGCTGGGATTACAGGCATGAGCCACCGCACCCGGCTGTAGCATCATTTTAAGGAGCAGCAAGCATTAATTTAATACCCACTTTGAAAGGACCCATGTTTCCCCAATGAGACCATCAGCCCCTCAAGTGCAGAGATCATATTGTAAAAAAAATTTTTTGGCCAGGCGCGGTGGCTCACGCCTGTAATCCCATCACTTGGGAGGCTGAGGTCGGTGGATCACGAGGTCAAGAGATCGGGACCATCCTGGCCAACATGGTGAAATCCCATCTCTACTAAAAAAATACAAAAATTAGGTGGGCATGGTGGCGTGCGCCTGTAGTCCTAGCTACTCAGGAGGCTGAGGCAGGAGAATTGCTTGAACCCAGGAGGTGGAGGTTGCAGTGGGCCGAGATCATGCCACTGCACTCCAGCCTGGCAACACAGCGAGACTCCATCTCAAAAAAAAAAAAAAAAAAAAAAAAAGAGAGAGAAGGGTCTCACTATATTGTCTAGGCTGGCCTTGAACTCCTGGGCTGAGTGATCCTCCTGCCTCAGCCTCCCAAGTAGCTTGGACTACAGATGGATGCCATGGTGTCCAGCTTGCATTGCACATTTTTAAACACCACATAGTTCCCTTTGAGAGGTGCTAAACAGATGCCTTTTAAAACATAATTGAATTAAACCCCAAAGAGAACACATCTAAGACACTGAATTTCCCCTGCCTCAATCTTGCCCCTGCCCCTTTTATTTTTTTATTT
This sequence comes from Macaca thibetana thibetana, assembly GCF_024542745.1. Classification (NCBI taxonomy): domain Eukaryota; kingdom Metazoa; phylum Chordata; class Mammalia; order Primates; family Cercopithecidae; genus Macaca; species Macaca thibetana. Next base: position 37,980,956 of record NC_065581.1, on the reverse strand, counting down.
ATTTTTTGTTTTTTGAGACAGTCTTACTCTGTCTCCCAGGATGAAGTGCGGTGGCACGATCTGGGCTCACTGCAACCTCTGCCTCTGGGTTCAAGCAATTCTCCTGCCTCAGCCTCCTGAGTAGCTGGAATTACAGGCACCCGCCACTATGCCTGGATAATTTTTGTATTTTTTAGTAGAGATGGGGTTTCACCACTTTGGCCAGGGTGGTCTTGAACTCCTGACCTCAGGTGATCCGCCCACCTTGGCCTCCCAAATAGCTGGGATTATAGGTGTGAGCCACCGTGCCCGGCTCACTTTTATTGTATATTATAATGAAAAGATGGATAGCTGTTTGCTCTTTTAAAAATATAGACTTCATAGCTAGGCGTGGTGGCTCATGCCTGTAATCCTAGCACTTTGGGAGTCTGAGGCAGGTGGATCACAAGATCAGCAGTTCAAGACCAGCCTGGCCAACATGGTGAAACCCTGTCTCTACCAAAAATACAAAAAAATTATCTGGGCGTGGTGGCGGGCACCTGTAATGCCAGCGACTTGGGAGGCTGAGGCAGGAGAATTGCGTGAAAACGGAAGGCAGAAGTTGCAGTGAGCCGAGATTGTGCCACTGCACTCTAGCCTGGGCAATAAGAGCAAAACTCCATCTCAGAAATAATAATAAATAAATAAGTAAATAGACTTCACCAGGTATGGTGGCTCATGCCTGCAATCCCAGCACTTTGAGAGGCCAAGGTGGGAGGACTGGTTGAGACCAGGAGTTCAAGAGCAGCCTGGGCAGCAAAGTAAGACCCCATCTCTACAAAAAAATTTAAAAATTAGGCAGCCGGGCGCGGTGGCTCACGCCTGTAATCCCAGCACTTTGGGAGGCTGAGGTGGGCGGATCACTTGAAGTCGGGAGTTCAAGACCAGCCTGACCAACATGGAGAAACCCCATCTGTACTAAAAAATATATAATTGGCCGGGCGTGGTGGTGCATGCCTCTAATCCCAGCTACTTGGGAGGCTAAGGCAGGAGAATTGCTTGAACCCGGGAGGCAGAGGTTGCAGTGAGCCGAGATCACGCCATTGCACTCCAGCCGGGGCAACAAGAGTGAAACTCTTGTCTCAAAAAAAAAAAAAAAAAAAAAAAAAAAAAAAAAAAAAAAGTTGCTAGGCATGGTGGCACTTGTGTTTAGTCCCAGCTACTCAGGAGATTGAGGGGAGGATTACTTGAGCCCAGAAAGTCGAAGCTGCAGTAAACTATGATCATGCCACTGCATTCCAGCCTAGGTGATGGAGCAAGAGCCTATCTCAAAAAGTATATATAAAATAAAAAATAGCCGGGCCCGGTGGCTCACGCCTGTAATCCCAGCACTTGGGGAAGACAAGGCAGGCAGATCACCTGAGGTCATGAGTTTGAGACCAGTCTGGCCAACATGGTGAAACCCCATCTCTACTAAAAATACAAAAATTAGCCGGGCCTGGTGGCAGTGGCCTGTAATCCCAGCTACTCAGGAGGCTGAGGCAGGAGAATAGCTTGAACTCGTGAGGTGGAGGTTGCAGTGAGCCAAGATCGTACCATTGCTCTCCAGCCTGGGACACAAGAGTGAGACTTCGTCTCAAAAAAACAAAAGAAAACAAAATACAATCAGGATATAAGGTAATGAATGGAAAGATAATAGAGTCCATGGATAATTTCCTTCAATATGTGTCCAAAAGAAATGAATGGGGATTGAAACAATGTTAAAAGTCGAACATGTAGGTGAGTAGTGTCAAAGAAGAATGGCTGCTAAAAATGAGAGCTTTTAGTGGAGAGGCAATATGGAGTAAGGGTTAGCCTTAGCTTAAAGGGAAACTACAATCTTTATAGCAGTAAGATAAGAATCTTTTTTTTTTTTTGAGATGGAGTTTCGCTCTGTCGCCCAGGCTGGAGTGCAGTGGCGCAATCTTGGCTCACTGCAACCTCCGCCTCCCGGGTTCAAGTGATTCTCCTGCCTCAGCCTCCTGAGTAGCTGGGATTACAGGCGCCTGCCACCACGCCCAGCTAATTTTTGTATTTTTGGTAGAGATGGGGTTTCACCATGTTGGTCAGGCTGGTCTCGAACTCCTGACCTCGTGATCCGCCCTCCTTGACCTCCCAAAGTGTTAGGATTACAGGCGTGAGCCACTTCGCCCGGCCAATAAGAATCTTTTGTATCTTGCAGTGATACTGACTGATTTGGTCAATTAATGAATAAACATTTACTGAACAGCTACTATGTTTAAAGTACTGTGCTAAATACATGGAGATATATAGAGAGGCAAAAGATATGGTCCTAATTCCTGCTTAAGGAATCATAGAGGCCAGGCGTGATGGCTCATACTTGTAATCCCAGCACTTTGGGAGGCTGAGGCAGGAGGATTGCTGAACTCAGGAGTTTGAGACCAGCCTGGACAAGAGTGAGAGTATCTACCTAAAATTTGTGTGTGGGGTTGGTGTGTGGGTATGTGTGTTGTGTTTTTGAGACAGTCTCACTCTGTCGCCCAGGTTGGAGTGCAGTGGCACAACCTCGGTTCATTGCAGTGTCAACCTCTCGGGCACGAGTGATCCTCTCACCTCAGCCTTCCAAGTAGCTGGGACTACAGGCACATGCCACAATGACCAGCTAATTTTTGTATTTTTTGTAGAGACGGTGTTTTGCCATTTGGCCCAGGCTGGTCTCAAACTCCTGAGCTCAAGTGATCCACCAGCTTCAGCTTCCCAAAGTACTGTGATTACAGGCCTCAGCCAACACATCCAGCCCCCAAATTTTTTAAAAAATTAGCAGGGTGCAGTGGCATGCGCCTGTGGTCCCAGCCACTCAGGAGGCTGAGGTGGGAGGATTGCTTGAGGTTGCAGCGAGCTATGATCACACCACTGCACTCCAGCCTGGGCAACAGAATGAGAACCTGTCTCAAAAAACTTTTTAAGTATCATTTGAGATGGGGGTCTTGCTCTGTTGCCCAGGCTAGTCTCAAAATTCTGGCCTCAAGCAATCCTCCCACCTTGGCCTCCTAAAGTGCTAGAACTACAGGTGCAGACCACCTTGACTGTCCTAATCTCTATTTTACAGATGACCAAAACCATATCTCAGAGACAGGAAGTAATTTGCTGAAGTTCTCATAGCATTTGCAGAACAAGGATAGTGAACTCAGACTTTATTGCTACCCTAGGATCTTATAGAGATATAATTAGTAATGAAAGGTGGTATTTGCCAAGTGGCAAATTAATGGCATAGGCAATGCATATTTTTTGCTGTAATATGTTTACAAGTTTAAGGTCTAAATGCTAACTAGAACTTTTCCTGGGGAATTTTCAGGTGTAAAGGGACTTTCCCAGTTGTCTCCTCAACTGCTTTAGCATGAAAACAGAAAATGGTCTTGTCTCCATGCACCTGTGCCACCTCAATCATACACATCACATGTGATCTTGATATGTCTGGCTCAGTAGTTCTGAAAGCGTGTGGTCTTCGGACCAGCAGCACCTGGAAACTTGTCAGAAATGCAAATTCTCAGGCCCACTGCCTACCCACTGAATCAGAAACTCCGGGGGTGGAGCCCAGCAATCTGTGTTTTAATAAGCACTCCAGGCAACTCCAGTGTACCTTGGGGTTTCAGAACCCATGGTCTGTCTAATGGCTCTCCAGAGAGTTTGTGAACTCCTTGAAGGCAGAGACTGTGTCCTGGCAGTTTTTGTTTCCCTAGCATCAAGCCTTGAACACAGTGGATATTAATAAATATTTCTAAAACTAAACCACAGGAGTGAATATGGCTCGGCAGATAACCAACATCCCATTATCCAACTCTTTTCATATGATGATTAATACTTTTAGGTTTACTTTATGTAATGGATTGAATTGTGTCCCCCAAAATTCATATAGAAGTCCTAACTTCCTAGTACCTCAGAATATAACTGTATTTGGGGATAGGGCCTTTAAGAGGTAATTAGGGTAAAATGAGGTCATATGTGTAGACCCTAATGCAATATGACTGGTATCCTTATAAGAAGAGAAGATGAGGCTGGGTGTGGTGGTTCATGCCTGTAATCCCAACACTTTGGGAGGCCGAGGCAGGCAGATCATGTGAGGACAGGGGTTCGAGACCAGCCTGGCCAACATGGTGAAATCTTGTCTCTACTAAAAATCAAAAAAATTAGCTGGATGTGGTGGCGGGCACCTGTAATCCCAGCTACTTGGGAGGCTGAAGCAGGAGAATTGCTTGAACCTAGGAGGCAGAGATTGCAGTGAGCTGAGATCACGCCATTGCACTCCAGCCTGGGCAACAAGAACAAAACTCCATCTCAAGAAAAAAGAAAGATTTTACAAAAATACTGACTCTGAAATCCAAGAACTCCCATCCAAGCCCAGCCTATGAAAAGACAATGTTATTTTGGGGTGAGTCTTAAAAGTCTTTAGATGTTAGCCATTAAAGTGTTCAAGAAATTACTCTTTTTTGTTTTTTTGAGACAGAGTTTTGCTCTTGTTGCCCAGGCTGGAGTACAATGGCACAATTTCAGCTCATTGCAACCTCTACCTCCCGGGTTCAAGCGATTCTCCTGCCTCAACCTCCCAAGTATCTGGGATTACAGGTGCCTGTCATGATGCCCAGCTCATTTTTTGTATTTTTGGTAGATACAGAGTTTCATCATATTGACCAGGCTAGTCTTAAACTTTTGACCTCAGGCAATCCACCCGCCTCGGCCTCCCCAAGTGGTGGGATTACAGGTGTGAGCCACCGCACCGGGCGAGAAATTACTCTTTCATGCTCAACATGAGTATAGGTTTTGGAGTCAGACAGAGGTGGGTTTCAATTCTGACTTGGCCACTTAGGAGTTGTGTAATTTTAAATTCTAAAGACTCAGTTTCCTCATCTGTAATTTGAAGCTAATAATAGCTCTCTCCTAGATATAGCTCAATAATTGGCAATTATATCATAGGTACTTAGTACGGGGTGACTTAAAAATGATAGTTAACTAAATTATTTATATTGGTCCTCTCTGGGAGATGGGATTACTGTGAAATTTTACTGTAATGTTTGAATCAGTTCAAAAGACCATACAAAATGGCAATGATATTTTTCAGGACAAAAACAATTGAAGACTCAAGGAGAATATAAATCAGAATAAGAATGTCAGAGGCCGGCCAGGTGCAGTGGCTCACGCCTGTAATTCCTGCACTTTGGGAGGCTGAGGCGGGTGAATAACCTGAGGTCAGGAGTTCAAGACCAGCCTGGCCAACACAGTGAAACCCCGTCTCTACTAAAAATACAAAAAATTAGCTGTCGCGTGGTGGCGTGTGCCTGTAATCCCAGCTACTCAGGAGACTGAGGCAGGAGGATCGCTTGAACCTGGGAGGCTGAGGTTGCAGTGAGCCAAGATTGCACCACTGCACTCCAGCCTAGGCAACAAGAGCAAAACTCATCTCAAAAAAAAAAAAAAAAAGAATGTCAGGGGCCAAGCACAGTGGCTCATGCCTATAATCCCAAAACTCTGGGAGGCCAAGACAGGTAGATCACTTGAGGCCAGGAGTTCGAGACCAGCCTGGCCAACATGGTGAAACCCTGTCTCTACAAAAAATACAACAATTAGCCGGGCACGGTGGCACACACCTATAGTCCTGGCTACTCAGGAGGCTGAGGTGGGAGTATGGCTTAAGCCTTGGAGGTTGAGGCTGCAGCGAGCCAAGATTGCACAACGGCACTCCAGCCTGGGTGACAGAGCAAGACCCTATCTCAAAACAAAAAAAGAATGTCAGAAATGTAATAGAAAGATATAACACTGGCCAGAAGCAGTGGCTCACGCTTCTAATCCCAGCACTTTGGGAGTCTTAGGTGGGCGGATCACTTGAAGTCAGGAGTTTGAGACCAGCCTGACTAGTATGGCAAAAACCTGTTTCTTCTTAAAAAAAAAAAAAAAAAAAAAAAAAAAAAATTAACCGGGCGTGGTGGCGTGAGCCTGTAATCCCAGCTACTTGGGAGGCTGAGGTAGGGAGAACCTCTTGAACCTGGGAGGCAGGAGTGAGCTGAGATTGCACCCCTGCACTCCAGCCTGGGGGACAAGAGCGAGACTTCGTTTCAAAAAAAAGAAAAAAAGAGAAAAGAAAGAAAGAAGAAAGAAAGAAAGAGAGAGAGAGAGAAAGAGAAAGAAAGGAAAGAAAGAAAGAAAGAAAGAAAGAAAGAAAGAAAGAAAGAAAGAAAGAAAGAAAGAAAGAAAGAAAGAGAAGAAAAGAAAAGAAAGACCAAGAATAATTGAATTATCTCAAACTGGTGAGTAATTAAACTATAAGTAGGAATTACTGGCCGGGTGCCATGGCTCATGCCTGTAATCCCAGCACTTTCAGAGGCCGAGGCATGTGGATTGCTTGAACCCAGGTGAAACTTCATCTCTACAAAAAATATAAAAATTAGCTGGGCATGGAAGTGCACGCTTGTGGTCCCAGTTACTTGGGAGGTTGAGGCTGGAAAATGACCTGAGCTGGGGAAGCTGAGGCTGCAGTGAGCTGTGATCATGTCACTGCACTCCTCTGGGTGACAGAGGAGACCCAGTCTCAAAAAAACAAATACAAAAAAGTAGAGAGTATTGATTTTATCTTTGTGTCCCCAGATCCTAATATGGCACCTGGCATTTACTATAAGTTCGACAGCTTTTGGTTGAATGAAAGAATGAATGGCCTTCTACAAAGATGATTATTCTAATTATACAGAGACATTTCAACCCAACTATACTTACACAGAATCAGTGGCTCTGTAGCATTTTGACGTTGTGCAATCAAAACTTTAATTTTAACCTGGAAATTCCACTTTGGGGAAATAACCTAATAAAATAACCCCAAAGGAAAAAGAGTGTTGTGGTTTTTTTTGTTTGCTCATTTGTTTTTAAAGAGTCTTTATTGTGGTGATACTCAAAATAGAGAAATCCTGGGATTGTCTTTAGAGCCTCCTCAACCCACATTCTACATCTCCCCTCCGGAGTTTTGACCAGACCTTCCTAGCTGCCCTCAAACTGTTCTGACCATCCTTGCCACCCTTCACCTGACTGGCCCAGTACCCCATACGTCAGACCTTTTGGGATCAGCATTCTCATTAAAACTTATTTGTTTTGTGCCTGCCTGTCTTTGGGACTCTACTCAGTCAACTAATCTGATAAGTTAATTTAAACTGGGATGCTAATGAGTGATAATGGCTGAATATGAGTCTACTCATGGATAACAATTGCATTTCAGCAGCACCTTACTCTGGGCATAAGTCATACATTTCAGGCATGTGTCAGGGCCATTGGGAAAGATATTTTAAGAAGGGGGATTTCCTCAAACCCCTCAAATTACACCATGTAGACAGCTGTCTATCCTGCATGATCTGGCTAACTTCTTGGCATCCAGTTATCAGCTCTCAGGGGACACTAGAGGAAACAGTTCTGTTCCTCTTTTTAATAGGGCTTGGAAGTAGTGACTGGACTATTTATATCACTTAAAGGAAAAAGGCATTTACTCTGGAACCCACCCAGAAAGCACACATTTCCTAGGCTTACAGAAGACCCTTCTCTACCTAGAATTGTAAGAACAAGGAACAATTCAAATCAGAAACTATTAATGCCCCTATGATTTGCTGCAAAATAAACTCTGAAACAATACTTTTTTTGAGACTTTCTCTCAAAAATAATAATAACAATAAGCTTCACAAGTGAGAAAATCCTAGACATCAATATGAATTTATACGGATACGCACATGAAGGAATATTGAACCCGATCATAAAAATAGCCGCCTTTTGGCCGGGAGTGGTGGCTCACACCTTAATCCCAGCACTTTGGGAGGCTGAGGTGGGCAGATCACCTGAGGTTGGAAGTTCGAGACCAGCCTGACCAACATGGAGAAACCCCGTCTCTACTAAAAATACAAAATTAGTTGGGCGTGGTGACGCATACCTATAATCCCAGCTACTCGGGAGGCTGAGGCAGGAGAAGTGCTTGAACCTGGGAGGCCGAGATTGCAATGAGCAGAGATCGCGCCATTGCACTCCAGCCTGGGCAACAAGAGCGAAACTCCGTCCCAAAAAAAAAGCAAGCAAGCAAGCAATGAAACCCTTTAAATCTGATCTCCAGGATCAGGGAAGGCTTCAGAGAGGAGGCAGCCCAGATGTGGGTCTTGAAACAGGAAAAGAAATAGAAGAATCAGCCAGTGGAAGGACAGGTTGGGAAAACTCAAATTTCAGCAATAAGAAAAAACATGTGCAAACATCCAGAGGCATGAATTTGCATGGACAGAAAAAAAAAAAAAGTCATGCTGTAGTAAGTAGGGTGCAAACATTTTTATTTATGTATTTATTTTTGAGACGGAATTTCACTCTTGTTGCCCAGGCTGGAGTGCAATGGCACAATCTCGGCTCACCACAACCTCCGCCTCCCAGGTTCAAGCAATTCTCCTGCCTCAGCCTCCTGAGTAACTGGGATTAGAGGCATGTGCCACCACGCCCGGCTAATCCAAAAATTTTATAAGCACAAAACAGAGGAAAAGGTTGCATTATCATTGTGAAGTTAAAGAAAAATGGTTATTTTTTCAGTAGGGTCTGTGCTATCAGAAAAAGCACATAAAGTAAAGATAGTGAAATTCATTATGTACACAACAGAGGCTCACTGAAGTGAGAAAGTCCAAATGATCATGAGGCAGTCACTTCCCAGCTGTCCCACCTCCAACACTTTACTCCCATTTGAGAAGGGGAGTGGGGGCTTAGTAGAGAACTAATTATCAGCTGCAGTTATATCTGAAATTCCCATTATCGCAGACTTTTACCTTGCTGCTGAGTATGGTCCCTGGAGAAAAAGGGAGTGGAGACAAATTCAACTGAACAAGTAGCCACAGGTGATCATGAAGAGCTGTGTATGCCTTTCTTTCTTTCTTTCTTTTTTTTTTTTTTTTGAGACGGACTCTCACTCTGTCACCTAGGCTGGAGTGTGGAGTGCAGTGGTGCAATCTTGGCTCATTGCAACCTCCACCTCCCAGGTTCAAGTGATTCTCCTGCCTCAGCCTCCCAAATAGCTGGGACTACAGGCATGTGCCACCAGGTCCGGCTAATTTTTGTATTTTTAGTAGAGACGGGGTTTCACCATTTTGGCCAGGCTGGCCTCGAACTTCTGATCTCAGGCAATCTGCCCACCTCAGCCTTCCAAAGTGCTGGGATCCACCTTGCCCAGTCTGTGTGTGCCTTTCTGAGGAGTATGAATTTTACCTGAAGAGTGGTAGAGGTCGGGAGCGGTGGCTCACGCCTGTAATCCCAGTACTTTGGGAGGCCGAGGTGGGCGGATCACGAGGTCAGGTGATCAAGACCATCCTGGCTAACACGGTGAAACCCTGTCTCTACTAAAAATACAAAAAAAATTAGCTGGGCGTGGTGGCAGGCGCCTGTAGTCCCAGCTACTTGGGAGGCTGAGGCAGGAGAATGGCTTGAATCCATGAGGCAGAGCTTGCAGTGAGCCGAGTTCGTGCCACTGCACTCCAGCCTGGGTGACCGAGCAAGACTCCGTCTCAAAAAAACAACAACAACAACAACAAAAAACAGTGGTAGAAGGTTGTGGAATGATTTTCAGCAGGCCCACCTGCTGTAAAAGCTTTCCTGAGCCACCACCATGTGTGTGGTTATTTGCACTCATATCCCCTTAGATTCAATACTCTGACTTATATTTTTAATTGTTATTATCCATATATACAATATGCGCTCTTAGGCTGGGCACAGTGGTTCATGTCTATAATCCCAGCACTCTGGGAGACTGAGGCAGGAAAATCATTTGAGGCCAGGAGTTGAAGACCAGCCTGGCCAACATAGAAAGACCTTTTCTCGGTTGGGCGCGGTGGCTCACGCCTGTAATCCCAGCACTTGTGGAAGCTGAGGCAGGAGGATCACGAGGTCAGGAGATTGAGACCATCCTGGCTAACACGGTGAAACCCTGTCTCTACTAAAAATATAAAAAATTAGCTGGGCATGGTGGCAGGCATCTGTAGTCCCAGCTACTCGGGAGGCTGGGGCAGGAGAATGGCATGAACCCGGGAGGTGGAGCTTGCAGTGAGCCAAGATCGTGCCACTGCATTCCAGCCTGGGCAACAGAGTGAGACTCCAACTCAAAAAAAAAAAAAAAGACCTCTCCTCCACCAAAAAAATTTAAAAAATTAACCAGACAGGCCGGGCACAGTAGCTCACGCCTGTAATCCCAGCACTTTGGGAGGCTGAGGTGGGTGGATCATGAGGTCAGGAGTTCAAGACCAGCCTGGCCAACATGGTGAAACCCCATCTCTACTAAAAACCATAAAAATTAGCTGGGCGTGGTGGCACGCGCCTGTGTCCCAGCTACTCGGGAGGCTGAGGCAGAAGTATCGCTTGAACCTGGGAGGCGGAGGTTGCAGTGAGCCGCAATCGCGTCACTGCGCTCCAGCCTGGGCGATAGGGCGAGACTCCGTCTTGAAAAAATAAATAAATAAATAAAATAAAAAAGTAAAAATAAAAAATTAACCAGACATAGTGGTGCACCCCTGTCATCTTATTTACTCGGGAGGCTAAAGTAGGAGGATGATCGCTTGAGCCCAGGAGTTCCAGGCTGCAGTGAGCTATGATGTTGCCACTGCAACAATGCCTGGGAGACAGATGAGACTCTGTCTCTAAAACAAACAAATATGCACTCAAAATATATTTGTTGTTTGAAGGAAAGAAGCAAAGGGAAAGGAATCATTTGAATTCCTCTTATTTCATAGTTCAGTCAGTCAGAGTTGAGTTCAGCAGGTGGATGAACTGATAAAGTTTTATAGAGGCAAAACAAAATTCTTTTTTTTTTTTTTTTTTTTGTATTTTTAGTAGAGATGGGGTTTCACCATGTTGGCCAGGCTGGTCTTGAACTCCTGAGCTCAAGCGATCCGCCTGCTTCTGCCTCCCAAAGTGCTGGGATTATAAGCATGAACCACCACGCCCAAAACAAAATTCTTTTTTGGAGGGGACGGATTCTGGCTCTGTCACCAGGCTGGAGTGCAGTGGCGCGATCTCTGCTCACTGCAACCTCCAACTCCCTAGTTCAAGCGATTCTCCTGCCTTAGCCTCCTGAGTAGCTGGGATTACAGGCATGCACCACCACGCCCGGCTAATTTTTGTATTTTTGGTAGAGATGGGGTTTCACCATGTTGGCCCGGATGGTCTCAATCTCCTGACCTTGAGATCTGCCCGCCTTGGCCTCCCAAAGTGCTGGGATTACATGTGTGAGCCACCGAACCTGGTGACAAAACAAAATTCTTAATGGGTTTATAAATGTGAATGTGACTTATACAACCATATTTATTCAAATGAAACCTTTACTTTCCTATCTGCTTAATTCTATTGAACTCAAAAGTACCTAGGACTATGGGGGACACAAAGCCAGTGGGAATGCTAAAATTTATAAATATAATATTAATTGGCTGGGCATGGTGGCTCACGCCTGTAATCCTAGCACTTTGATAGGCCAAGGCAGGTGGCTCACTTGAGATTAGGAGTTCAAAACCAGCCTGGGCAACATGGTGAAACCCCGTCTCTACTAAAAATACAAAAAAATTAGCTGGGCGTGGTGGCGGGCGCTTGTAATCCTAGCTACTAGAGAGGCTGAGGTAGGAGAATTGCTTGAACCCAGGAAGCAGAGATTGCAGTGAGCCGAGAATGCACCACTGCACTCCAGCTTGGGCAACACAGCAAGACTCAGTCTCAAAAAATAATAATAATAAAATAAAATAAGGTTAATCATGGATAGATTAAGTTACCAAGTTAAAGTGTTTTGTAAAATAGGGGAAAGTGATAAGATTCATTAGTAGAGCTAATTCCTCTGTCAAAATCCTAGTCAAAGCCCTTAAACCTACAAATCTCCCTACATTCTCTAAGGGTGGGTGCCTAGATTCTACAGAAACCAAACCAGATTGTGAAAAGACCCCATTATCTAGACCAGTGCTTCTCAAAATGTGGCCCTTGCACCAGCAAAGATGGAAATGAAAATTCACAGGCCCTACCCCAGCAAGCCAATAGAATCAGAAAGTCAGGAGTTGGAGCGCAGCATCCTGAATGTTAAAAAGCCCTCTGATGCTGGATGCTCAAGTTTAAGCATTGTTCCCATGCCGGATGCGGTGGCTCATGCCTGTAATCCCAGCACTTTGGGAGGCTAAGGTGGGTTCTAGACCAGCCTGAACAACATGGTGAAATCCCGTCTCTATAAAAATACAAAAATTGGCCGGGCGCGGTGGCTCAAGCCTGTAATCTCAGCACTTTGGGAGGCCGAGACGGGCGGATCACGAGGTCAGGAGATCGAGACCATCCTGGCTAACACGGTGAAACCCCGTCTCTACTAAAAAATACAAAAAACGAGCCGGGCGATGTGGCGGGCGCCTGTAGTCCCAGCTACTCGGGAGGCTGAGGCAGGAGAATGGTGTAAACCCAGGAGGCGGAGCTTGCAGTGAGCTGAGATCCGGCCACTGCATTCCAGCCTGGGCGACTGAGTGAGACTCCGTCTCAAAAAAAAAAAAAAAATAAAAAAAAATAAAAAATAAAAATAAAAATAAAAATACAAAAATTAACCAGGCATGCTGGCTTGTGCCTGTAATCCCAGCCACTCAGGAGGCTGAGGCAGGAGAATCGCTTGAACCCAGAAAGTGGAGGTTGCAGTGAGCCGAGATCATGCCACTCCACTACAGCCTGGGCGACAGAGTAAGACTCTGACCCAAAACAAACACAAAACAAAACAAAACAAAACAAAGTTCCAGGTTACTCTGTTGCCCAGGCTGGAGTCTGGAGTGCAGTGGCGCGATCTCAGCTCACTGCAACCACCGTCTCCTGGGTTCAAGCGATTCTCCTGCCTCAGCCTCCCGAGTAGCTGGGATTACAGACAGGAGCCACCATGCCCAGCTAATTTTTGTATTTTTAATAGAGATGGGGTTTCACCATGTTAGTCAGGCTGGTCTCAAACTCTTGACCTTGTGATCCACCCGCCTCGGCCTCCCAAAGTGCTGGGATTAAAGGCATGAGCCACCGAGCCCAGCCCCCGGTTACTCTTATCTCTTAAGGCCCTCTGCAAGGAAGAGTAGAGTGGAGATGGGGACTACGGAACCTATTCCCATCTCTTTGGGGATCTATATTGTCTATTGGTTTGTTTTGCCATTACCCTAATACGGATGGAACGTAAGGCCCATTAGACAAAACATGAACCAGACCTGTTCCATGGAACTGTGAAGTCAGTTTTCCTTGGCTTTGCTTTTGGTCATTAAAAAAAAAAAAAAAAATTATTGCTTCATGAGACACACTGGTCTCTGAACTTTTCCCTTTTCTAGTAAAAGTACAAATTCCAGCTGGAGCTCTTGACCAACAACATCTTTCTACAGAAGTTGCTGTCTTCGATGCTTTGCTGAGTTCCAGAGATAAGATAAATAATTTACCAAATGTAGGTTTCTGATTACTCACTCTATTAGCATTTAGAGCAGAGAGCTCTGGCCCCTGGGGAGTTTGATTCGTTCAGATGCAGCCCATCTGCTTTTGTTTTTTTTGTGGGGAGTTTTTTGGGGGTGGGGTTGCCTGGAAAAGCCAGGGAGCTCCCAGCATCCCACACATACTTTAGGGATGAACTGCCTAAATCTTATGGGTTTTACTGGAAATTCTGGGGAATGCTATTTTCTTATTATTTAAAAAATACACAGCTGCTAAGGCTCATTTTCCTTTCCTCTCCTCTCTCTCTCTTTTTTTTTTTTTTTTTTTGAGACGGAGTCATGCTCTGTAGCTCCGGCTGGAGTGCAGTGGCGAGATCTCAGCTCACTGCAACCTCCGCCTCCCAGGTTCAAGCAGTTCTCCTGCCTCAGCCTCCTGAGTAGCTGGGACTACAGGCGCCCGCCACCAAGCCCAGCTAATTTTTTGTATTTTTAGTAGAGACAGGGTTTCACCTTTTTAGCCAGGATGGTCTCGAACTCCTGACCTTGTGATCCGCCCCGCTCGGCCTCCCAAATTACTGGGATTACAGGCGTGAGACACCGCGCCCCGTCCTCCTTTTTTTCTTTTCTTTTCTTTTTTTTTTTTTTTGAGAAGGCGTCTCGCTTTGTCGCCAGGCCGGAGTGCAGTGGCGCGATCTCGGCTCACTGCAACCTCCGCCTCCCAGGTTCAAGCGATTCTGCTGCCTCAGCTTCCTGAGTAGCTGGGACTACAGGCGCCCGCAATCACGCCCAGCTAACTTTTTTTTTCTTTTCTTTTCTTTTTTTTTTTTTGAGAACGAGTCTCGCTCTGTCGCCCAGGCTGGAGTGCGGTGGCGCCATCTCGGCTCACTGCAACCTCCGCCTCCCACGTTCACGCCATTCTCCTGCCTTAGCCTCCCGAGGTAGCTGGGACTACAGGCACCCACCACCACGCCCGGATAATTTTTTATATTTTTAGCAGAGACGGGGTTTCACCGTGTTAGCCAGGGTGGTCTCCATCTCCTGAACTCGTGATCCACCCGCGTCGGCCTTCCAAAGTGCTGGGATTACAGGCGTGAGCCACCGCGCCCGGCCTATTTTTTGTATTTTTAGTAGAGACAGGGTTTCACCTTGTTAACCAGGATGGTCTCAAACTCCTAACCTCATGATCTGCCCCCCTCAGCCTCCCAAAGTGCTGGGATTACAGGGTGTGCCGCTGCGCTCGGCCGTCTCTCTCTTTTTCTTTTTAAAAGATGAGCAAAAACAAAACCCCACAATTTATTTTCAGAGTGTACAAAATAAGATATCTGAAAGGGTATTTTCAATCTTGTGCAATTTATCCTAAATTCATGCTGCAGGTTACAAGAGTAATTTCAGGGAATTTTATAGAAAAGATTAACTAGAGTTTCTCCTAAATCAAGTGGCACTGTTTTGGGGGGAATGAAACAGTCTATTATATGAATGCATCTTCATTCATGTAATTTCTGAAGTATAGTTGCAATATCGGTAGTGACAGATAGGTGTTAGAAAAGGTTTGTATTGGTAGTTATTCCACAGGCTCTTTATGGCAAATATACGTCGTCATTATTTTACACCAGTCTTAAAAGTAAACTGGGTTAACAGAAGAAATCACAGCAAAAACCAGCAGATTCTGTGGATGGTCCATTCATTGCAAATATAGAGAGGAAAAAGTTTTGATAAACCCAAGAAGCCAAGTGTTTTACACATATTGAACGCTCTTCTAATTCCTTCAGGATAATCTGATCAACGACTTACTTTATTCCTTTTTTAAATAAATATTAAACTATGTGCCTGGATGATAGAACGTAGTGATGAGTGGGTCTTATTTTGGTGATCCTTAAGGAATAGAAATTCCATGTAGTCTCCCATGTAGGAGTTTTGTATTTTCATGAACTTAGTATTTTTTTTTTTTTTTTCTTTTGAGAGGGAGTCTCGCTCTGTCTCCCAGGCTGGAGTACAGTGGTGCTATCTCGGCTCACTGCAATCTCCACCTCCTAGGTTCAAACAATTCTCCTGTCTCAGCCTCCCGAGTAGCTGGGATTACATGCACGTGCCACCACGCCCGGCTAATATTTGTATTTTTAGTAGAGGCAGGGTTTCACCATCCTGGTCAGGCTGGTCTCGAACTCCTGACCTCGTGATCCACCCACCTCGCCCTCCCAAAGTGCTGGGATTACAGGCATGAGCCACCGCACCTGGCCTTCATGAACTTTCTTAATGCTAAGCCAGGATTGTACATGCTACTTCCTATGGTGAGCACCCTGTGAATAAGTAAAATAATAACATCTCACCACAAACCTGGGTATTGTTTTTCTGTCAGTGATTTAGTAGAAAGTTGATTGTCTCCCAATATCAAGTCACATGAAAAGTCTCTTGCGTGGAAGTTGAGAGTTGTGGGTTGGTTTGGGGCATGGCCCTAGCTGAGTAGTTAGCTCCCATACAAAACAATGATGTTAGAACAGAGAATACCACTAAAAGGGTGAGAAAGGTAAAGTAAGGACACAAAAGGAATTCCTTGTGCCTCACAGCTCTGGGTCTAAAGCAATTAAAGAGTGAAAGGTGTAAAAATGCTACTTGCTACCTATTTTGTGTTTCTCTGGGAGATTAACCTACTTTCTTGGCTCATTTTCTTCTTCCTACATCAGCTGGTATAAAAGCTGTGGTAGCTGGCAGCCTCAGATGACTCCATCAGCGTCTGTTATCTCAGTTTTGGGCCTCTCAGGGACACACAATGTAATTTACGTCTTATTTCTTTTGCTTCCTCCCCACAGCAGGTAAAAACTCTGCCCCGAGCTTAGACACATTCTCCCCTGTCATAAGAATCTGCTCAACCAAGGACAGTGAGTTAACAGTGGGTGCGCGCACTCTTTCTTCTCTCTTGTCTTCTGACAGATCCAAGAGGCTGGAGTAGTAAAGCTGAGAAAAGCAGCATCTAAGTACACACACACACTCAGAAGGAGAGCTCAGACCCAGCCACTTGCTCTCTACTTCTGCTTCCCGTATGCTGCATTTTAGAAGGTTTCATATTGCTCCTGCAACATTTTTTTTTTTTTTTTTTTTTTTTGGTTAGTTGGATGGCTGAATGAAACACAACCTTCCCTGCAGACATCAAAGCATGTCTCCAGCATAGCAAACCCTCCATCCAGCCTTTCGTCTCTCCGGCTACATTCCAATTTAACCGGGGCTGCCTTGCATGATAATCAGGCCTAATTACCACTTTATCCCTTGATTGTTGTGCTGAGTTTTGGAACTGCAGAGTTCTTTTCTCAGCTTCGGTTCTGCCTTCTCTTACCCTCCCTCCTATTATTTAGCATACCCAGGACTGAGATTTAGCCATTCTAATTAGCAAATAGGTGAAAAGGGCTGGACTGTGCCTTTGGAATATCAGGGCTCTGTCCACTTAGTAAACTTGAATTCCTTTCACAACTGTGGGAAGACCTTGCCATAGACAGGATATTCTGAATACCACAGGAGCTTTAAGAGATTTATTACTAGGTTAAAGAGTAAAACAAAGGCCCTGAGATGATATCCTCATTCCCCAGAGGTATTTTCCTACCTTCTCTCTTACCACACACACAGGCACAAGATCTTTTACAAAATGCTGAAACCAGGAAGGAAGGGGGTGTAAACTGGGGCTTTTGGAATCTTTTTTCTAATTCTTTCACTTGCTACAATGCATTTGAATGCCTTCGTTTCCCTAACTGTAAAAAGAATCACAGCCAGATAATTGAAAAATCAGAACACAACTAATCCCATCTACCTGCAGTTTAAACCATCCAGGTAGATGATAATTTATGTTTTACTTTAAAGTTTGTTTTCCTTCCTTTTTTTTTTTTTTTGAGATGGAGTTTTGCTCTTGTTGCCCAGGCTGGAGTGCACTGGCGCAATCTCGGCTCACTGCAACCTCCACCTTCCGGGTTCAAGCAATTCTGCCCCAGCCTCCCAAGTAGGATTACAGGCGCCTGCCACCATGCCCAGCTAATTTTTCGTATTTTTAGTAGAGACGGGGTTTCTCCATGTTGACCAGGCTGGTCTTGAACTCCTGGCCTCAAGTGATCTTCCTGCCTCGCCTTCCCAAAATTCTGGGATTACAGGCATAAGCCACCATGACTGGCCTAAAATTATTTTTGTTATTTTTATTACAAATTTATTGAGTACCACGTGCCAGGCACAGTGTTAGATACTGGGGATTTTAAGATAATAGGATATAATTCTTGCCCTAGTGAGAACACACTGAGCAGTAAAGGTAGGTGAAGGGAACCTGGAAGGTCTGGAGGGTCTAGATATGAGTTTTTCAAAAATGTGATCTGAGGGAAACAAAATTGGCCTTGAGGTGACTGATAATTGTTGAAGCTGGGGATTGAAACATGATTGTTTAATATTATCATTTTGTCTATTTTTTCCATGTTTGAAATTTTGCATAACAGAAAAGTTAAGAACAAAAACCATGTAATCTGGCGCCATAATCTGTAGAACTGCGTGGAAGAGACTGATTGAAACACAGATTCTCTGGCCCCACCACAGTCCTAGTCAGTTTCTTGATGGGGTTCAGGAATCTGCATTGTAAATAAGGTCTTCATATGAGTCCTATGCCTACTAAAATTTGAGTTCCTTGGCAGAGGAGACAGTACATTCCAAGACTGGAGACAGAAGAAAGAAGGAAAACTATTTTTTTTTGGGGACAGAGTCTCACACTATTGCCGGGGCTGGAGTGCAATAGCATAATCTCGGCTCACTGCAAGCTCCGCCTCATGGGTTCAGGCGATTCTCCTGCCTCAGCCTCCCGGGTAGCTGGGATTACAGGTGCCCGCCACCATGCCTGGCTTATTATTTATTTTTGTTTGTTTGTTTGTTTGTTTGTTTGTTTTGAGACGGAGTCTCGCTCTGTCGCCCAGGCTGGAGTGCAGTGGCCGGATCTCAGCTCACTGCAAGCTCCGCCTCCCGGGTTCACGCCATTCTCCTGCCTCAGCCTCCCGAGTAGCTGGGACTACAGGCACCCGCCACCTCGCCCGGCTAGTTTTTTGTATTTTTTAGTAGAGACGGGGTTTCACCGTGTTAGCCAGGATGGTCTCGATCTCCTGACCTCGTGATCCGCCCATCTCGGCCTCCCAAAGTGCTGGGATTACAGGCTTGAGCCACCGCGCCCGGCCTATTTTTTGTATTTTTTAGTAGAGACGGGGTTTCGCTATGTTGGCCAGGCTGGTCTTCAACTCCTGACCCTGTGATCTGCCCACCTCGGCCTCCCAAAGTGCTGGGATTATAGGCGTGAGCCACTGTGGCCGGCCGGAAAACTATTTATCAGAGAAGAAAAACTCCCTTGGAAATCACTTAATGAGATCAGACAATTTCAGTACTACGTAGAGGACCTTTGGAGAGCCTGAGTCTAGGCCAAGTCATTTTAAATTGTAATGTGCACTGGAATCACCTGGGGAGCTTGTGAAAATGCAGCAGGTTAGAGTGAGGACTGACAGCCTGCATTTCTAGTTATCTCCCTAGCTAGCCGCTGTTGCACTGCTGCTGGTCTAGGGATTGCACTTTGATTAGCAAGGGTTGGGGTAACCTCAGTATTTTACAGATAAGAAACTGAGGCCTAGAGAGACAAATACTTGCTCTGTTGTTGCAGGCATTGATTCTATCATTTTGTGCTATCTCCTAAGGATGCTGAGCCTTGGTGGGAGCCTATTACCAGTTGGATGTCATGAGCAGGCGGCACTTAACATAAAGATTGCAAACGCGGGGCAGTCTTGGAGCTGAGCTGCAGTACAGATTTCTTCTAAGCACCTTGGGAATGGTCCAAGGAGTTGCAATGTGGCTGTTCTGCCACAGTCTGTTATTTCTTATCACTGTTACTGCATCTTCCAGGTCTGGTCTCTTGAATTCTATGAGAGTTCTTGGGCAATCATTAGACCTATTGAATGCATAACCCTATGCACTAACATGTGCCCAGATTTATCATATATATATATATTTATCATATATATATATATTCTTGTTGTTGTTGTTAAATGCTGTTGCATTGAGCAAGTTTTGCAACTGTATGCTGAGTTGCAAAGACAATATGGGTAGTAATCTATTAAATGTACTTCCTAATATTGGGATAGGACTGAACTCCTTGATACAGGAAATTCCATGTCACACAAAGCTAGTAAGCTCAGGAAACTGATTATCCCAGGTGGGTACAGATTCAAAACTGCTTTCTCACCCTCCTTGAAGGATAGATAAGATAGTTAAGCATCCTTAAGGAAAAAGGACGCTTGGGGGGTACTTCCTAACCTTTGAGGAAGAGGTTGAGGTTGACTCAAAGAAGCTGTCCCTGTCCTGTTTCCTCATCAGTGACAGAACTCAAGACAGGAGGACCAAAGAATTGACCGGGGGGCATGTTTCATGATCACCAATTTCCAGGTAGTGAAGGCTCAAGACATTTCTTAACAAAAAACATTACCAGAACCTCCACCCCTCACCCATACTCCCCCACACATTGTCTGCCTATCTTGAAGCATCTCTTACTCTGGTCTTGAAACAATTTCTGTTGAAATGACTCTGAGTTAGAACACCCTGTGATCTTTCCTAAAGACCTGAGCATGTCTCCTTGACATGCATCGCATTTACGTTTATATCTTTTCCCCTTGATCCAATGACTCATTTTCCCTGAGCCCTTTCATCTAAAAATGCTAAAGAGGGGACAAATGATTGGTAAGCAGAATCTCCTGGCCACTGCAGTCCCAATCAGAATGAGGTTTGAAAGGTTTTCTTAGGCTCAGAGTCCAGGGAAAAGTTAACTTTTGGTTCTCGGCATGTGGACTTAGGTTTCTGTACTGGTGAGGAGTAAGGATGAGGAATGAGCAAACTCCCTGGGAGGTGGGGGGTGGGGAAGGGATGGGGCCTCCCTGGAGCCTCGGGCCATTAGTAATCTGCTTTGTGAATGGAGTTAAAGGAGGAGGGGGCTGCACATACTTGGAATTCTTTCATCTGGGTGGGCTCCTTCTCTCCAAACTTTCAGGATGTGGGAAATATAAGATGAAAGAAGCTGCATTTCCAGCCTATCAGGTTACAGCGTGGAAAATGGAGAGGGAAAGAAGTAGGGGGTGGAGAGGGAGGCGGGAGAAGGCCTCCCCAAGAGGGGCCAGGGAAACCCAGTTTGAGAACTAGCTGGGGAGAGTGAGAAAGAGTGCTGGGGCGGTCAGATCACGTTTCACATCACATCAGAGCTGTGGAATTTCCTCTCTTCTAGGGGGAGCCCTGTGAAGATGAAGTTGGTTTAAGGTTAGTCGGTGATGAATAATAGCCCAAAGGCGACCGATGGAGGGTGTTACTAAGTGACTGGTGTTTACAAGCAAAACTTTCGTGGTGGGGTTGGGAGGTGGGAGAGGGAGCCATCTTCAGTTTGAGTTGTTCACCAAATTCTGTGACCCGAGAATGGAGTCCATGTATGGATTTTATTTGTGTCTGACCTCTGTGGTATGCAGAGTCCTGAACACCCGGGCTGAGAAGGGGAGCAAAAGAAATGGGAAGGTAATTAGAAAAGGCGGGAGAACCTCCAGCGTGGGTAAGGGATCCAGGGCCCTCCGGGCACAATCAGAGTTTCTGCTTTGTGTCTCTGGCGTCCCTGGGGCAGTCCTGGCAGGATCTGTTTCTGTTCTACTTAATCCACGTGCTCCACACCACTCAATTGTCACTGCCTGGCTCTCCGAGGACCTTACCTCCCCAGAGATGAGTTTATTTTTTAAGAGTACCCAGGCGGCTGTCCCTCCTTATTTTCTGTTATGAGAAAGAAAGCTCCACCCTGGGTGTGAAACAGAAGTGTGAAACTTCTGCGAGGCTGGGTAAGTGGTTCCTGAGGCCAGGTACACCCTCCTTAGGGAAGAACAAAAACAGTGGAAGACCACTGGGGTCAAGTTTGGACCTAGAATGAAATAAAGAACAGCGGGAGGGAAAATGGAACCAGCAACTGGGCTAGCGGTGGTGTGTCTGCAGAAGAATGTTTATTAAACCCTGATTACCAACCACAATCGGGCAATGTATTGTTCTAATATTACGACGAATAGAAAGTTATTAGACGGCATATAAATCATCACATGACAAAAATATTGCTTGTTTTGAAAAAATTAGAATACAATAAAATACACTTGTCACAAACCATACCAAGCTTCATTTCATCTTTTTTCTCCTGTTTCAGAAAGCTGTTTAGGATTTTGCAACATATCAGGGTCATCATTTTCAAACATCTATTAGTGCCATATTGTAGTCGCGTGAGAGGTTCAGTTAATAAAGATTTCTGGTTGATAGATGGCTAGAGCAAACAGACTTTTGCACTATCTTCTCTGAATTGCTACTGAGTTATTACAATACATTGAGTCCATATTTTATCACTTTACAAACCATACACTCACATTTTCCCCTCCTCCCTCCCTTTCCAAACACTACCACCTCCAACAGTTTTGAGAAAAATAAATAGAATATTTCCTCCTCTTTGCATTAACTCCTCACAGCTCCCTTTCCAACACGAGCTGTAGCCTTGAACCTTGCTGGACTCAGCTCCATTGCCTAATCCTTGCTGGTTTTGACACCCATAGTCATTTTCTAAGACTGGCTTTTTTTTCTTTTCTTTTTTTTTTTTGCCAGACCTGTTAAATTTGGGATAGGTACTATCTTTGAACTGGTCCTTCTGGATTTCTCAGCGGTTTCCTAAGAACAGGTAAGGGTAGTAACTTAAGTGGTATTTCCTGTGTGCCCAAGTGAAATAAGTCAACAGCATGTTTTTCTAAGTTGAAATGAAAATTAATATATTTTTTTAAAATTTTGAGATAGAGTTTTGCTCTGTCACTCAGGCTAGAGTGCAGTGGTGAGATTACGGGTCACCTTGACCTTCCAGGCTCAAGCGATCCTCCCACCTCAGCCTCCTGAGTGGCTGGTACTACAGGTGTGCACCACCACGCCATTTTTTTTGCGGGGGTGGGGGGTATTTTTTGTAGAGACAAGGTTTTGCCATGTTACCCAGGCTGGTCTCGAAGTCCTAGATTCAAGTGATCCACTTGCCTTGGCCTCCCAAGGTGCTGGGATTACAGGTGTGAGCCATTGCACGCAGTGGAAAATTATTATTATTTTTTTTTGAGACGGAGTCTCACTTTGTCGCCAGTCTGGAGTACAGTGGCACGATCTCGACTCACTGCAACCTCCAGCTCCCTGGTTCAAGTGATTCTCCTGCCTCAGCCTCCCGAGTAGCTGGGATTATTCGCATTTACCATCATGCCCAGCTAATTTTTGTATTTTTAGTAGAGACGGAGTTTCACCATGTTGGCCAGGATGGTCTCGATCGCCTGACCTCATGATCCGCCCGCCTCAGTCTCCCAAAGTGCTAGGATTATAGGCGTGAGCCACCGCGCCTGGCTGGGAAAATTAATTTTTGAAAGTCCTGTAGTCAGCCTAGTCCACCGTAGCCTGCTGTTGACCTTAGTATTGGAAGAGCTAAGGACTCAAATGTTAAAATTAGAACTGACTTTCAGGACTGGCCTTACCTACCAGCTGGGCACCTTATTTTTATATAACGAACACTTATACAACATATACTAGGTACCAAGCACTGTTGTAAGCATTTTAGAAATATTTGCTTGGCGAATACTCATAGTGGTGGTGTTGTAATACAATACTATTATGAAGTATGTTGTTATTATCCTCATTTTACAGAAGAAGAATCTGAGATGTAAAGGAATTTGCCAGCCTATGAACCTGAGTTTCAGCTCACTGCCCTAGCATATCCCCCATTGGCTGGAGGGATATAGCCCTATTTCCACATCTACCCGCATGTAACTTTGAACAGATCACTTGGCATTGCTAGGAGGCATATGAGGGGTATGAAACAGTAGGCGGCAGGGGAGACAGGGCCTTTACCCACACATGAAAAGGCAAAGAGCATGTACTTGGTACACTTACAGAGAGCCGGAGGAACGGGAGATTTCTTGGGCTGTTCCTCCCACCCCCATCCCTGTGTAGAACAGCATGTTTGGGTTACTTCAATACCTTCTTATAATTCAATTCACAGCCTCGGCCTTGTACCATTTCCGTTTCCTTGAACTGCATCTAGACATGATTCTAGTCCCCACCAGCTTCTGACCTCATTACTCATTCTGTTTACAGCTTGGCCTCACCCTTCAGATTGCCCTGATTTCCCAGATAGGAATTTGGCTGCCCTCACTGACTAGGATTCAGATGTTTGCCCCAGCCACATTGCACCAGGCCCTCCTGTGTCCACACCCCTCCGCTCAGGCTGGCACCCTGGGACCCTCGCCTCCTTCCCTCACTGAAACCGCTGTCAAGGATCGGACAGGGCTCTATAAAATACATCCTACCACAGAGAGTTTGGGCAGGATTATGGAGGATCTTGAAGGAAACTTGGGAAACTCTTGAAGCATTTGGAGTTGGGTGATAACGTGATGAAGGGGGATAGATTAGAGGGAGGTGAGGCTGGAGGCAGGGGCCTCCATCGATGAGCTATTGCAGTGACACAAGTGACCCAAGGAAGGGCTGAGGGGGCTGCCCTGTGGAAACGGAAGCAAAGCATGAATGGGAGACAGAAGATGAGTCTCACAACACCTAGTCATTGCCTGAATTTGAGAGGAATGGGGTGAGGAGAGTCGCACACCGTGATTCTCCAAGGTTCCCATATATGAAGCATCTGGGAAACTGATGTCTCAAGGACAGGACCAGGGTGCTTGTGAGGCAGTGGAAGAGCCTGGCCTTGTGCCTGGCAATCAGGAATAGGCTCAACAAGTGTTTACAGAAGGAGGTATATTTATATCAAACCTCTAGATCTTGTCATTAAAATGTTAATGCCTGGCTGGGCACTATGGCTCACGCCTGTAATCCCAACACTTTGGGAGGCCGAGACAGGACGATTGCTTGAGCTGGGCAAGGTTGAGGCTGCAGTGAGCCAGGATCCTGCCACTGCACTCCAGCCTGGGTGACAGAGTGAGGCCTGTCTCAAAAAAATAAAAACAAATAACATGAGTTTTTTGGGTTTTGGTGTTTTTTGAGACAGGATATGGCTCTGCCATCCAGGCAGGAGTACAGTAGCACAATCTCAGCTCACTGTAGCCTCAACTTCCTAGGGTCAAGCCATGTTCTCTCCTCAGATTCAGTAGCTGGGACTATAGGTGCGCCACACCATGCCTGGCTAATTTTTCTATTTTTGTAGAGACAGGGTTTTACCATGTTGGCCAGGCAGGTCTCGAACTCCTGAACTCAAGCCATCTGCCTGCCTTGACCTCCCAAAGTGCTGGGATTACAGGCATGAGCCACCACGCCCAGCCCCACAAAAATAAATAAAATAAAATAAAATAAAATATTAATGTCCCATGGAAGGAAAAAAACAAGAACCACAGTGAGCCTTGTACACCTTCGTCTTAAGAGAAAGAAAACCCGGGGGAAATCCAAGAATGAGGTTTGGGAGGCCCGCCTCAGCCTCCCAAAGTGCTGGGATTACAGGCATGAGCCACCGTGCCTGGCCTCCATCTACCTTTTTCTTTTCACCTCTCTTATCTCCTTAGCAATTTAGGTCAGAACAGGGAACTGTCCCCCAAAGAGAGAAAAACTCTTAAAAGTAATTGAAAAAAATGTTTTTGTGTTCATGTTTGACCATGCCTATATATATTTTTTGATACAGAGTTGTGTTTTTTTTCAGATGGAGTCTTGCTCTGTCGCCCAGGCTATAGTGCAGTGGCGTGATCTTGGCTCACTGCAACCTCCACCTCCGGGGTTCAGGTGATTCTCCTGCTTCAGCCTCCCGAGTAGCTGGGATTACAGGCTCCCGCCACCACGCCTGGCTACTTTTTGTATTTTTAGTAGAGGCGGGGTTTCACCATGTTGGTCAGGCTGGTCTCAAACTCCTGACCTCATGATCCACTCATCTCAGCCTCCCAAAGTGCTGGGACTACAGGCGTGAGCCACCTCGCCTGGCCGACGTGTACCTTTTTCTTTTCACCTGTCTTATCTCCCCAGCAGTTTAGGCAAGAATAGGAAAGATTTGTCTCCCAGAGAAAGCAAAACTCTAAAAGTAATTGAAAAAAAAAATGTTTTTGTGTTCATGTTTGACCATGCATATATTTGGTTTTTTTTGTTTTGTTTTGTTTTGGTTTTTTTGATACAGAGTCTTGCTCTGTTGCCCTGGCTTGAGTGCAATGACGTGATCTTGGCTCACGGCAACCTCCACCTCCTGGGTTCAAGTGATTCTCCTGCCTCAGCCTCCCAAGTAGCTGGGATTACAAGTATTGCCACCACACCTGGCTAATTTTTTTTTTTTTTTTTTTTTTTTTGAGACGGAGTTTCGCTCTTGTTGCCCAAGCTGGAGTGCAATGGCTCTATCTCAGCTCACTGCAACCTCCGCCTCCCAGGTTCAAGCGATTCTCCCACCTCAACCTCCCAAGTAACTGGGATTACTGGCACCCGCCATCATGCCCAGCTAATTTTTTTTCTATTTTTGTAGAGACAGGATTTCGCCATGTTGGCTAGGCTGGTCTTGAAGTCCTGACCTCAGGTGATCCACCCGCCTTGGCCTCCCAAAGTGCTGGGATTACAGGCGTGAGCTACCGCACCTGACTGCTTTAAGGTGATTTATAATCGATATGTTGGGCCTTCCCTACAGATTAAGTTCCCTGCCCCCACACTGCCCCAAGACAGAGTCTTGCTCTGTCACCCAGGC
Source organism: Macaca thibetana thibetana (assembly GCF_024542745.1). Classification (NCBI taxonomy): domain Eukaryota; kingdom Metazoa; phylum Chordata; class Mammalia; order Primates; family Cercopithecidae; genus Macaca; species Macaca thibetana. Next base: position 37,954,823 of record NC_065581.1, on the reverse strand, counting down.
TCAGGCTGGAGTGCAGTGGTGCGATCTCAGTTCACTGCAACCTCCACCTCCCAGGTTCAAGCAATTATCCTGCCTCAGCCTCCTGAGTAGCTGGGATACAGGCGCCCACCACCACGCCTGGCTAATTTTTGTATTTTTAGTAGAGTCAGGGTTTCACCATGTTGGCCAGGCTGGTCTCTAACTCCTGACCTCATGGTCTGCCCACCTCGGCCTCCCAAAGTGTTGGGATTACAGGCATGGGCCACAGCGCCCAGCCCAAATCAAGTTTTGATCGATGGGAGATAATAGTCCCAGCAGCCACCATGTATTTTTCCACTGGTAGGTGCTGTGTTGATGGCCTTGTATTCATTCTCATTGAGTCCTCTCAGTAACTGTTACATATGCCTATCCCCGTTGGACAGATGAGGAAATTAAGACTCAGGGATTAAGTGACTTGCCCAGCAGTAGCTGCATGTTGATTCCTTTTATTTTATTTTATTTTATTTTTTTGTCTTGCCTGATTCCAAGCTGACATTTATTGAGCACTTACTACCTGCCAGGTTCTGTACCAGTGCTTCACAATGGGTCCTTAGGACCACACTATGTGAGATAACTATTCTTATTATCCTCATTTTTCAGGTCAAGAAGCAGGCTCAGAGAGGCCTAACTTGCAAATATCACACTACTAGAAAGTGGCAGAAACAGGTTGTGACCCCAGGCAGTGGGATTCCCAGCTTTTGACCACTGCATTTAGTCGTTAAAAACCCAAGACAGCCTCTCTATAATTTAGTGTTACTCCTGAGATGATCCCAGGGAAGGACCCTCAGGACATGTGAGATCGAGACTCCAGGGTTTGCCCTGACTGTCTACAGAAGGGAGAGCTGGGGAGGATAGGGCTGGGATTCTGAATTGGTTAATATCTGCACAGAGGAGGGCAGAAGCAGCTAAGCCGTGTTCGGACTGCTCTGTGCGTGCCCTGGAAATGCAAGCAGCCCTCAGCTTCTGTGGCTGGCCTGGATGGCTGGCAGCAAGCCTGCAGGAGGGAAGCCCCATCTCAGGGAGGGGCAGCCAGACCCTCGGGCAGTGGCTTCCCCCTCGCTGACCTTTAGCTGGAGCTGATGAATTGGCAGCAACTGCATGACATCAGGGAGACATTTTCTTCTTTGTGAGCTCAGAGCTTCCATTTAAAAATTCCTCAGTCACAAGACCGAGGCTGCAGCAGCCCGGGCAGCACTTGTGGTGGCAGCAGGTGATGTGCACTTGCTCCAAGTCCTCCAGAAGTCTGCGTAATCCCCGGGATTCCGGGCGGCCGCTGGGATGGCCATGTAAGGTGTGGTTGTTGGCCTTATTTATCCCTGTGGCGCTGCCAGCTCTTAGAAGCCCTGCAGGGAAGGGATCATGGGGGGGTGGGGCAGGTCCCATCAGCTGGCGCCTGGGAGTCACCAGCTTCCTCCAGCAGTTTCCTCTGCCTGGCCCCTCTCTCCCTTCTTGTCTTTACCCCTGGTGAAAACCAGCACTCAGTTTAAAATTAAGTGAGCTCAAAAGTTATCCAAACATGTTTGTCTTGACTTTTGTATGTGGGGCAGGTGGAGGGAAGAGAGGCTGCAGTGAGTCAAGATTGTGTCACTGGACTCCAGCCCGGGTGACAGAGCAAGACTCCATCACACACACACGCGCGCGCGCGCGCACACACACACACACACACACACTTTTCCCTAAACTTGACGGTGGCAGAAGGAACCATTATTTTATTACAGCAAAAGGCAGAGTTGAAAGGGAAATTAGATCTCTAAATACTCCAAGCTCCTCATTTTACACAGGAGGAAACTTCCAGCTCAGAGAAGGGAAGTGACTTGCCCAAGGTCTCACCACAAGTTAGTGGCAGAGGAAGGACCAGAACTGATTACCTTGGGCAGCTTAGCTTTTCTCTCTGAGCTTCGTTCCTCCATTGATAAAGTAACATGGTGGAGTTTGATGATGCACAAGATTTATCTCCAGATCTCAAAATATAGAACCATAATTGAGTGACCCTCTCAGGCTCCCTGGGGGATCCTAGAGGATCCAGGGGAGCAGAGCCCTGGAGAAGGCAGGATATATGGTAAAGAAGGTGGGGACTGTTTGATGAACAAGTAACTCCAGGATCTTGGGACAGATGATTCATTACCTCGGCTAGCTGCCTCTTCACCTCAGTCTCTCCCCTGCCCTTGCCCTTGCAGAAAAGCATTCCTCCCAGAACAGCCATCTTCCCTCTTTTCCTTTCTTCCCAACCCACAGATGTACGTATTCCCTAATTTATGATTATTTGCTGGGCCACTATTACTCTAGCTTATATATTTATAGCTTTCCGGTAACACTCATCTAGGAATCACTCAGGGTGTCAGGTACTAAGTACTTTATATTATCACATTTAATCCTCCTACCTCCACCCTCTGAGTTAGGCTATATTATCCTCAGTATGTAGATAAAGAAACCCAGGCTACGTTGAGTGCTGTGGCTTACACCAGTAATCCCAACACTGTAGGAGGCCAAAGCCAGAGGATCGCTTGAACCTAGGAGTTCGAGGTCAGCCTGAGCAACATAGTGAAAACTTGTCTCTGTAAAAAAGAAAGAAAGAAAAGAAACTCAGGCTCAGAGACTTACATCTTTGCATATTCCTATAGTTAATAAGTGGGGAATCCCTAAAGTGACCCATATTTGGCTGGAGACTAAGGACTAGTTTATTTATTTATTCATCCTTATTTTAAGATGGAGTCTTGCTATTTTGCCCAGGCTCGAACTCCTGAACTCAAGCGATCCTCCCTCCTCAGCCTCCTCGTGATGCCATCACTCCTGGCACTGAGCTCTAGTTCCTTTTTGTGTGTGTGTGAGACAGTCTCACTCTGTTGCCCAGGCTGGAGCGCAGGGGAGTGATCTCAGCTCACCGCAGTCTCAACCTCCTGGGCTCAAGCAATCTTCCTGCCTTAGCCTCCAGAGTAGCTGGGACTACAGGAACGCACCACCACCCCAGGCTAATTTTTTGATTTTTTGTAGAAATGAGGACTTGCCATATTGCCCAGACTTGAACTCCTGAGCTCAAGAGATCATCCTGCCTCAGTCTCCCAAAATGCTGGGATTACAGGTGTGAGCCACCATACACTTAGTTCTTTTTTTTTTTTTGAGACGGAGTCCTGCTCTGTTCCCTAGGCTGGAGTGCAATGGCATGATCTCGGCTCACTGCAACCTCTGCCTCCCGGGTTCAAGTGATTTTCCCTGCCTCAGCTTCCTGAATAGCTGGGACTACAGGCGCATCTGCCACCACGCCCCACTTTTTTTTTTTTTGTATTTTTAGTAGAGAGGGGTTTCACCATGTTGGCCAGGCTGGTCTTGAACTTCTGACCTCAGGGGATCCACCCACCTTGGCCTCCCAAACTGCTGGGATTACAGGTGTGAGCTCCTGCGCCCAGCCTAGCTCTAGTTCTTAACCACTGCCCTGGATTACCTCTCTGGCAGCCCTGAAGCTCTGGCTGCGGTCTATTAGTTGGGTTGGATGTAGTAGGTGCTAATGAGACTGTGAGGGCCCAGTATATTTGTCCTAACTCGAGGCCAGAGACTGCACCCTTGAATTTGACCCTCATCTCATAATGAATACTCAGGATTGGGGCTCGGCACAGAGAAAAGAAGGAGGATCGTTTGTGTCTTTCATGACTACTGGACAAAAATTTGAAATGATCAGGTATCATTTTGTTATGCTGAGTTTCCTAGTAGCTAAAGAGGACACAAACCCACCAAGTTGTTAACATTGACATACTACATTATACAGATCTGTTTGCAGACACTTCCTAGCGTAGCAGTTTGAATACTATCCTGTAACTGAACTCTGTAGTTTTGGCGCTAAAGTATCTTTCGGCTACCCTGAGTCATGCTCTTGTGGCACCTCCAGCTGGTCAGCAAGTCACACGAAGTGGCGTGGAGATAGTCGCTGAAAATGCAATCATACCCTGTTTTTGTAGATTCCAGGGATCTGCCAGGAAAGACAATTCTCGAAGAGGTGCCATCAAACGTTTGAGGGTTAAGAGGCCAGGTGGGTGGGACTTGGTGTGAGGACATGCAGGTACCCTCAGGGACAAGCCATTGCTTTGTTCATTCCTTCCACATACTCTTACTGAGCACCCATATAGGCAGGTTAGACCCAAGACTGTATTGGACCCTGAAAATTCTGAAACTATGTTTATATGTCACCTCTGGAGACCAACATATAAGCAAACTATTATTATACAATGTGAGACATGCTGTCTTAGAGCTATGAGCCCTTGGTGGAGGGAGCAATTAGTTTTGCTGGGCCAGGGGTGAAGTGCTGGTCTGGGAAGGCCTCCCTGGGAAGGTGTCCTTTGAGCTGAATATGGAGATAAGAGAAGGAGGGGAGAGTACATTCCAAACCCAGACACGAGCTAGAGCAAAGGTACAAAGGCCTGCATGACCACAGCCTGATCAGGGAACTTGGAGTCCAGCATGTTCTACAGAGAGCCGGCTTGTCTTTTTATGCAAAGAACTTTTGCGGGTATCAGTCTATATCATCATTATCGTCAAAGCTTACATTTATAGACCTGATTCTGTGCCAGACACTCTGCAAAGTACTTTACTCACATCTCCTTTTATTTTTATTATTTATTTATTTATTTATTTATTTTTTGAGATGGAGTCTCACACTATCACCTGGGCTGGAGTGCAATGGAGTGCGATCTCAACTCACTGCAACCTCCACCTCCTGGGTCAAGCGATTCTCCTGCCTCAGCCTCCCGAGTAGCTGGGATTAGAGGTGACCCACCACACCAAGTTAAGTTTTGTATTTTTAGTGGAGACAGCGTTTTGCCATGTTGGCCAGGCTGGTCTTGAACTCCTGACCTCAAATGCTTCACCTGCCTCAGCCTCCCAAAGTGCTGGGATTACAGGCGTGAGCCACCGTGCCTGGCCAGAGGGTGGTCTTTTAAATATGGGGAGGACATGCAGTGGGGATGTTAGGATTGAAAATTAATCAGGTTTAGATTTGGAGGGCTATAAATGCCAGGCTGGAGAGTTTGAACTTCATTTTGTAATGGTATAAAGAAAGATGGAGGGGAAAGGAATGTCTGTTCTGCCTGAGCACTGAACTAGCACACACCTTATCACATTCAGCCTTGGTGAGCAATGAAGGTTTTGAACACAGCACAGATACATTTGAAGATGATGAACTGTATGGGATGCAGGATGAATGGAAGTGAAGGAGTTTACAAGTGGGGTTCCAGTTTGTAAATTACGTCAAAATCCACTGGTGAAGAGTAGAGAGTTAGAGCCTAAATTACAGTGATGACAATGGGATAAAAAGAGAATATTTAATTTTGTCTATTTTTGTTTTGTTTTGTCTTTTAGAGACAAGATTTCAGTATGTTGCCCAGGCTAGTCTCAAACTCCTGGCCTCAAGCAGTCCTCCCACCTCAGCCTCCCAAAGCACTGGGATCACAGGCATGAGCCACCATGGCCAGCCCTGGCCCTGGGACATTTTATATAAATATGCGAATATGTGATAAATGTCTTTTTACAGTGAAATTATTCTTAAGGTTTTTGGAGAGAAAATGTATAAAGGCTTTAACTATATAAAGTATATGTGATTTTCATAAAATCAATGTAGTTGTAGTGAACTGAACCGACAAAATATCTTTTTAAACATAAATTCTGGTTCATCAGTTTTCCACATTTGATTTTTGGATATTAGTTGTTTTGTTTTTTTTTTTACTATGGACCCCACTTGAACAGTCATAATACATTCTCTTGCAAATATTTTGAGCCCAGAATGCCACTTGTTGCCTGTACCTGAATGAAATTCAGATATCTGAAAGCTTGAATTGGAGCCTAAACTTAGCCCCCTACTGACTTGGAGAAGAATCTAAACTTGGCAAAATGCCTCCATCTCTCTTCAGGCAACGGTCTAAAAAGTAGCTCCCCTAGCCCCCACCCCCAACTAATGAACTATATCTAATAGCCTCTCTTTAGAGAGTCCTTTGAGAAAGAGATGGCGTTTGTTTTTGACCTCATTATCCATTTCAGCCTGTCCTTGATGAAAATAATCGCCCCTTAGGCAGGTACATTCCTCACATTCCTCTCCCTGTTAGCTGCTAAGACGTCGTTAACCCCAGTGACCATGGGAAAACGCCGCTGTCTGCTTCAGAGAGTCTAAGGGGAGTGGGCCCAAGATAACAAGAGGTGAAGAGGTCAGAGTGGGAGCCCCTTTCATCTTTTCAGGCTGTTTCCAACCCAGACAAAGGATTCTGTCCAGGGGTGCAAAGCCCACGCGGCTTTATTTTATGGTCTGGCCCTGAAAGGGGGCTGGGAGGGCCGTGTCTTATCTGGATATTGTTTTGGAGGCGAATGCCGGGCTCCCGGGAAGTCCTCGACTCCTGCGGGAATGCTAAGTGGAAGGAAGGGCCAGCAGCCCCCACTTGGGCGGAAGAGACCACCCAGCTACTCAGAGGAGGGTGTGAAGGGCTTGAATGGAACGAGCTGCCCTGCAGGATTTATCATTCAGACAGTGAGATTAAGGGTGTGAGACTGTTTAGCTGCTTCAAATCAGGGTAGCTCTTGCATTTGCCGCCATAGAGAGAAAGGGAAGGGGGAAAGTGGCGGGGGAAGGGAGGCCGGGGTGGTGTGGAGATGGACGGCAGGCAAGGACAATTTGGAAATCTGTGGGGGAGGGGGAGATCCGGATTTCCTCCCGTCTTGCCGCTAACCTGCTTTACACTTTGAGCGTGTCATTTCTCCCTTTTGTAAAATGAAGGGATTGGAAGGATACCAGAAGGTGCCTCAAGGGGCTGCCTTAGAGTAAGGGGAGGGAAGGCTTGTGCTGCTCCACCTCCTCCCCCATACACTTTCCCCTAACTTGCCTCATTGACTGTTTTATTAGAAAAGCAACACAGCTGTCGGCCAGGCGCGGTGGCTCACGCCTGTATTCCCAGCACTTTGGGAGGCCAAGGCGGCAATCACGAGGTCAGGAGATCGAGACCATCCTGGCTAACACGGTGAAACCCCGTCTCTACTAAAAATACAAAAAATTAGCCAGGTGTGGTGGTGGGCGCCTGTAGTCCCAGCTACTAGGGAGGCTGAGGCAGGAGAACAGCATGACCCCAAAAGGCAGAACTTGCAGTGAGCCGAGATCGGGCCACTGCACTCCAGCCTGAGTGACAGAGCGAGACTGTCTCAAACAAAAACAAAAACAAAAACAAAACACAGCCACATTATCAATCACTGAAAGTCAAGAACTCGCCATCTCACCAAAATCCTTCCCCAGTACCTTCATACAATAATGATAGCCTTCAGGATGGGCGGATTCCTTTCTGTCTTTTTCTCAAATGTCTCTCTATATATTGACATCTCTGTTGTACACATGCAATTTTGTGTCGCGCTTTTGCTTTTTCCAATAAATTGTTCTTTCCAATAAATGTACAGTGCTGGATCCCTTTTCTCACACATCCTAAGGGTCATAGCCCACACTCTTATAACAAAAGACAGGTTGACAAGCAAAAAGCCTAACACATTTTTTTGTTTGTTTATTTATTTATAGAGATGGGGGTCTTGCTATGTTGCGCAGGCTGGAGTACAATGGAAATTCACAGGCTCAATGACAGCTTTCTACAGCCTCGAACTCTTGGGCTCAATTGATCTTCCTGCCTCAGCCTCCTGGAGAGCTGGACCTGGCAACAAACTTATTTATTTATTTTTTCTAGATACTGGGGTCTTGCTCTGCCCCAGGCTGGAGTGCAGTGGCACCATCATAGCTCACTGCTGCCTCGATTTCCTGGGCTGAAGGAATCCTCCTGCCTCAGCCTGCGTAGTAGCTGGGACTACAGGCACGCACATGCCACCATGGCCGACTAATTTTTAAATTTTTTTGTGGAGACAGGGTCTCGCTCTTTTGCCCCGGCTGGTCTCGAATGTCTGGGCTCAAGCAATCCTCCCGCCTTGGCCTCCCAAAGTGCTTGGATTACAGGCGTGAGTCACTGCACCCAGCCCAACAAATTCATTTAATCCAAGTTTTTCTTGATGTAGGAGCCTTCAGAAATGAAGACCCAAAAACCCAGGGAAAATGGTCTGGTTTTTTTGCTTAGGTTGGGTGAAGAATGGACAGCTGTGTAGAAATGTGATTGGACAAAATGGGATGATCTAGTGGTAACAGACCTAGAGGAAGGCTCAGCAAGGCCTTCGTGCAGACTCGTCTTGGTCTCCCTGTGTAGCATTCCTTCCTCCAGGGCCTGGGGCAGGACCTTCTGGAATGAGGGTCTTCAAGGGAGAATGGAGGCTGGGCGCGGTGGCTCTTACCGGTAATCCTAGAACTTTGGGAGGCTGAGGCGGGTGGATCACTTGAGGTCAGGAGTTTGAGACTAGCCTAGCCAACATGGTAAAACCCTGTCTCTACTAAAAATATAAAAATTAGTCGGGTTTGATGGTGTGCACCCGTAATCCCAGCGACTTGGAGGTTGAGGCAGGAGAATCACTTGAACCCAGGAAGCACAGGTTGAAGTGAGCCGAGATCGCGATGCTGCACTCCAGCCTGGGTGACAGAACGAGACTCCGTCTCAAGAAAAATAAAAGAAGGGAGAGAGAGTGACCTTTTGGGGTTTTAGGGCTTGCTATGGGGGAGAGGGATTCTAGTTTCCTTTCTTTCCCCTCCCCTCCTCCCCTCCTTTTCTTTCTTTCTTTCTTTCTTCTTTCTTTCTTTCTTTCTTTCTTTCTTTCTTTCTTTCTTTCTTTCTTTCTTTTTCTTTTTCTTTCTTTCTTTCTTTCTTTCCTTCCTTCCTTCCTTCCTTCCTTCCTTCCTTCCTTCCTTCCTTCCTTCCTTCCTTCTTTCTCTTTTTCTTTCTTTCTTTCTTTCTTTCTTTCTTTCTTTCTTTCTTTCTTTCTTTCTTTCTTTCTTTCTCTTTCTCTCTCTCTCTTTCTTTCTTTTTCTTTTTTTCTTATATAATAGGTCGAATCTTACTCTGTCACCCAGCCTGCAGTGCAGTGGCACAATTTCAGCTCACTGCAACCTCCGCCTGCTGGGTTCAAGCAATTCTCCTGCCTTGGGCTCCCAAGTAGCTGGGATTACAGACACCTGCCACCACGCTCGGCTAATTTTTGTATTTTTAGTAGAGACGGGGTTTCACTATGTTGCCCTGTTGGCCAGGCTGGTCTCAAGCTCCTGGCCTCAAATGATCCACCCGGCTCGGCCTTCCAGAAATGCTGGGATTACAGGCCTGAGCCACTGTGCCCGGCCTTGGGATTCTAGTTCCTTTTTTTTTTTGAGATGGAGTCTCTCTCTATTGCCCAGGCTGGAGTGCAGTGGCGTAATTTCGGCTCACTTCTACATCCACCTCCTAGGTTCAAGCAGTTCTCCTGCCTCAGGCTCCCAAGTAGCTGGGATTACTGGCACGCGCCACCACGCCCAGTTAATTTTTTTTTTTTTAATTGAGATGGAGTCTCACTGTGTTGCCCAGGCTGGAGTGCAGTGGTGCGATCTTGGCTTACTGCAAGCTCCGCCTTCTGGGTTCACTCCATTCTCCTGCCTCAGCCTTCCGAGTAGCTGGGACTACAGGGGCCCACCACCACGCCCGGGTAATTTTTTTGTATTTTCAGTAGAGACGGTGTTTCACCGTGTTAGCCAGGATGGTCTCGATCTCCTGACCTCGTGATACGCCCTCCTCGGCCTCCCAAAGTGCCGGGATTACAGGTGTGAGCCACTGTGCCTGGCCGTACGCCCGGTTAATTTTTGTTTTTTTTTTTTTTTTTTTTTTGAGACGGAGTCTCGCTGTGTCTCCCAGGCTGGAGTGCAGTGGCGTGATCTCGGCTCACTACAAGCTCCGCCTCCTGGGTTCACGCCATTCTCCCGCCTCAGCCTCCCAAGTAGCTGAGACTACAGGCGCCCGCCACCACGCCCGGCTAGTTTTTTGTATTTTTAGTAGAGACGGGGTTTCACCATGTTAGCCAGGATAGTCTCGATCTCCTGACCTCGTGATCCACCCGCCTCGGCCTCCCAAAGTGCTGGGATTACAGGCTTGAGCCACCGCGCCCGGCAATTTTTGTATTTTTAGTAGAGACGGTGTTTCACCATGTTGGTCAGGCTGGTCTCAAACTCCTGACCTCGTGATCCGCCCACCTCGGCCTCCCAAAGTGCTAGGATTACAGGCGTGAGCCACCGTGCCCCACCAGGATTCTAGTTTCTATAACCCGCCTTGGGGAAGAGGAATTTTGTTTTCTAGGACTTCAGGTGGAAGAAAGAAGGGTGAAAAACAGGAGGGCAGGAGGTCAGAGAGAACTGACTTCTGAGGCTGCTTTGGAGGCCTTCCAGCCTCCTTTAGTTCATGCCAAAGTGCCATACTTTGGGGTGTTGTTTCTGAGCACCAGCAACATCTCCTGTCTGCCCCTCCAGATTGCCCTCCATCTGCCTGCACCCTGCTGGGTGCTCCAGGAGGCTGCTGTGTGCTGCTCCCCTGCCCTCCTCTGGCTTCTGGTTGGGTTTAAGGGATATTCCTTCCCCTTCTTCCTCCCTTCCAGATCACCGAAGACTAACAAAGTCCCTCCATCAAAGCCTGCGACTCCTGTCTGGGGGCCCTTGGACCCTCTCCAGGTAGCTCTCCCCTCATGTTCCAGCAGGGCCCCCCTTCCCCCTTGACACCTGGCCTAGCCATGGAAACAGCGCCCCTCTGTTCCGTCACTTTTCCAGAGCCACCCACACCTTTGTAAATAGTCACTTTATTAGACCCTTTTCAATTTTCCCAATTTTGAGCGTGCCATCTGTTTCCTGCAGGGACTCTGACTGTCACGGGATATATATCATTGGTATTTTCCACATTACCACGTGTAATCTGTGTGGACCATAGCTGCATAGCATTGTGTTGAGCATATATACCATAATTCAGTTAACCATTCCCTTATGGGTTCACATTCAATTGGCCTCATTTTTTCTGTTTCAAAACCTCAGTGAAATACTCCTTGCCTGAACTTTTTTTTTTTTTGAAACGGAGTCCCGCTGTGTCCCCCAGGCTGGAGTGCAGTGGCGCGAACTCAGCTCACTGCAAGTTCTGCCTCCCAGGTTCACGCCATTCTCCTGCCTCAGCCTCCCGAGTAGCTGGAACTACAGGCGCCCACCACCACCCCGGCTAATTTTTTTTTTTTTTTTTTGTATTTTTTAGTGGAGACGGTTTCACCGTGTTAGCCAGGATGGTCTTGATCTCCCGACCTCGTGATCTGCCCGCCTTGGCCTCCTAAAGTGCTGGGATTACAGGCGTGAGCCACCGCGCCTGGCTCCTTGCCCGAACTTTCTTTCCTGTCTGGGTTTAGGCTCACAGCAGATGATTGGTCCTTTCTACAGGTATGTTTTCAGCTGTGGTCCTTTGCTGCCCTCACGAAACTTACCAGTTGACAGGACAAAATCGAGAAACATTGTTAGAGCAACAATGGAATACAACTACGTGAGATGATTAGAAATTCAAAGATAGGCCAGACACGGTGGCTCACGCCTGTAATCCCAGCACTTTGGGAGGCTGAGGCAGGCAGATCACTTGAGGTCAGGAGTTCAAGACCAGCCTGGCCAACATGGTGAAACCCCGTCTCCATTAAAAATATGAAAATTAGCAGGGCATGGTGGCACACACCTGTAGTCCCAGCTGCTTGGGAGGCTGAGGCAGGAGAATTGCTTGAACCTGGTAGGTGGAGGTTGCAGTGAGCTGTGATTGCGCCACTGTACTCCAACCTGGACAACAGAGCAAGACTCCGTCAAAAAGAAAGAGGTAGGGCACTGTGACTCATGCCTGTAATCCCAGCACTTTAGGAGGCTGAGATGGGTGGATCGCGAGACTAAGAGATCAAGACCATCCTGGTCAACATGGTGAAACCTTGTCTCTACTAAAACTGCAAAAAAATTAGCCGGGCATGGTGACGCCCACCTGTAGTCCCAGCTACTCGGGAGGCTGAGGCAGAAGAATCGCTTGAACCTGGTGGGTGGAGGCTGCAGTGAGCCAAGATTGCGCCACTGTACTCCAGTCTGGGCGACAGAGCGAGACTCCGCCTCAAAAAGAAAAGAAAAAAAAAAAAAAAGAACGAGAGAGAAAAAGAAAGAAATTAATTCAAAGATAAGATAGATGAGAAATGATTGTTGGAAAGAGCCTTGCTGGCTGTCTGCACTGTCTCAGGACAGGGCCGTCTAAAGTGGCATTTATCACTGTGGCTAATTTATTTACCAGAGTCCAGGAATTGGACCCTCACCTGATTTTGTCTGATTTTTGTCTGGTTTTGTTTGATTAGTATATAAAATAAGAATGCCAATTGTTTAATTTACGAGTAGAAAAAAAAAAATGTCTATTCTAATGTCATGTGGACTGAATCTTTGTATCAAGTAGAAGCCAAGTGATAATAGGAACATTGTTTGGGGAAGCTCAGGTACATTGCAAGGAATGGGCAGATGACTTGAAAGCTTTAACGACATCAAGCTCTACAGGCAGACTCAGCCATTCCCACAGTAGGGACTGCCTTGCCCATCATATGGGACGCTAATAAATATTCCAAGCCTGTTGGCCAAAACTCCCTTCTCTACGCTCTGGATAGTGCTCTATAAGCACTGTCACCTGGAGTGACTCCACCTTTTCCCAGCCTTTGACCCTGCATTTAAAGGATGCCTTGCAACTTTTATCTGCATGGGAATCACCTGGGGATCTTGCTAAATGCAGATTCTGATACTATGGATCTGAGGAGGGCCTGAGATCCTATTTTATTTTTATTTTTAGAGACAGGGTCTCACTCTTTTACCCATGCTGGAGTGCAGTAGCACAATCAGCTTACTGCAGCCTTGAACTTAAGCCTGTGCTTGCTTAAGTGATCCTCTTGCCTCAGCCTCTCGAGTAACTAGGACTACAGGTGCATGCCACCATACCTGGCTTTTTTCTTTCTTTCTTTCTTTTTTTTTCTTTTTGAGACAGAGTTTCGCTCTTGTTGCCCAGGCTAAAGTGCAATGCCATGATCTCGGCCCACTGCAACCTCTGCCTCCCGGATTCAAGCGATTCCCCTGCCTCAGCCTCCCAAGTAGCTGGGATTACAGGCATGTGCCACCACACCTGGCTAATTTTTATTTTCAGTAGAGACGGGGTCTCTCCATCTTGGTCAGGCTGGTCTCAAACTCTCAATCTCAGGTGATCTGCCTACCTTGGCCTCCCAAAGTGCTGGGATTACAGGTGTGAGCCACTGCACCCAGCAGGAGCCTGCATTCTAAATATGCCTCAGCAGATGCCAAAATGTGTTCAAGCAATATGCAATGGAGTCTTCTAGAACTGCTGAGTCTCTTTAAAACCATGTTTATCTCTGTTCTAATCTCCATGAGGTGGTTGCTTTACAATTTATTAGGGTGGTGCAAAAGTAATGGTGGTTTTTCTACCCCCTTTACTTTTGCACCAATGCAATAATACTCAGGTGGGAAATTTTCTGTTTTAGTTGCTGGTTGAGGAGTCACCTGGGTGAGAGGGGACCTTTGCGGTAGTTCCCTGATGCAGCAGGAAGAGATCCCTGAGGAGGTGGGCGCTTCACCTGGAGCTGAAGGCCTGAGGGTCCCACTTTGATGCTATCTCCCCATGCCCAGGAACTACAGACCAACCACTCACCCTGCACTATTTTTTTTTTTTTTTGAGACAGAGTCTCGCTCTGTTGCCCAGGCTGAAATGTAGTGGGGTGATCTTAGCTCACTGCAACCTCTGCCTCCCAGGTTCAAGCAATTCTCCTGACTCAGCGACCCGAGTAGTTGGGGTTACAGGCACGCACCACCACACCCAGCTAATTTTTGTATTTTTAGTAGAGACGGGGTTTCACCATGTTAGCCAGGCTGGTCTCAATCTCCTGACCTCAGGTGATGCGCCCGCCTCGGCCTCCCAAAGTGTTGGGATTACAGGTGTGAGCCACCGCACCCTGCCTCACCCTGCACTTTTACCTAAAACTGGAAAACTCAGCCCACCTGAAATCTTTGTTTCCTCTCTTGTTTGTTTGTTTTGAGATGAAGTCTCGCTCTGTCGCCCAGGCTGGAGTGCAGTGGCACAATCTCAGCTCACTGCAAGCTCCGCCTCCCAGGTTCACGCCATTCTCCTGCCTCAGTCTCCAGAGTAGTTGGGACTACAGGCGCCCGCCACCACACCCGGCTAATTTTTTTTTTTTTTTTTTTTTAATTTTTAGTAGAGACGGGGTTTCACCATGTTAGCCAGGACGGTCTCGATCTCCTGACCTTGTGATCTGCCCGCCTCGGCCTCCCAAAGTGCTGGGATTACAGGTTTGAGCCACCGCGCCCGGCCTGTTTCCTCTTTCTACAGAGGAAGAAAAACAAAACCCATATAAGTGTTTGTAAAATGATTTAGCTTGAGCCTTCAAAGCCAGCCCCTTCATAACTTTAAATGAATAATTGAGTGGACTATAGATGGAGGAATTATTCACCACCATATTACTATAGTTGCCCTTACATTTTAAGAATACTTACAGTTTTTTCTTTTTTTTTTTTTTTTTTTTCTGAGACGGAGTCTCTCTGTTGCCCAGGCTGGAGTGCAGTGGTGCCGGATCTCAGCTCACTGCAACCTCCACCTCCCAGGTTTCATGTTATTCTCCACCTCAGCCTCCCAGTAGCTGGGACTACAGGCATGCACCACCATGCCCAGCTATTTTTTTTGTATTTTTTAGTAAAGATGAGGTTTCACCGTGTTGGCCAGGATCGTCTCGAATCTCCTCACCTCAGGTGATCCGCCGGTCTCAGCCTCTCAAAGTGCTGGGGTTATTTAACTTTAAATGAATAATTGAGTAGACTATAGATGGAGAATTATTCACCACCATATTACTATAGTTGCCTTACATTTTAAGAATGCTTGACAGTTTTCAGAGCATCTGAATATCTACAATCTTTTAGATCTTTTCAACAACCCCAGAAGGCAGAGCAGTCGTTATGATCCCCTTATGATCTCCATTCGCTACATAAAACTGAGCCTCAGAGAGAGGGCAAATGACATATCCAGGTTCAACTAGCTACTGAGCGGTAAAGTTTGGTTCAAAGTGGTTTTTATTTTTTCTTTTTTTTGAGACTCTGTCGCCAGGCTGGAGTGCAGTGGTGTGATCTCAGCTCAATGCAACCTTTGCCTCCCGGGCTCAAGCAATTCTCCTGCCTCAGCCTCCCGAGTAGCTGGGATTACAGGTGTGCACCACCATGCCCCCCCAAAATAATATATATATATATTTTTTTCTGAGACGGAGTCTCACTCTGTTGCCCAGGCTGGAGTGCAGTGGTGTGATCTCAGCTCACTGCAACCTCCACCTACCAGGTTCATGTTATTCTCCCACCTCAGCCTCCCCAGTAGCTGGGATTACAGGTGTGCACCACCATGCCCCCCCAAAATAATATATATATATATTTTTCTGAGACGGAGTCTCACTCTGTTGCCCAGGCTGGAGTGCAGTGGTGTGATCTCAGCTCACTGCAACCTCCACCTACCAGGTTCATGTTATTCTCCCACCTCAGCCTCCCCAGTAGCTGGGACTACAGGCATGCACCACCATGCCCAGCTAATTTTTGTATTTTTAGTAAAGATGAGGTTTCATTATGTTGGCCAGGCTGGTCTCGAACTCCTCACCTCAGGTGATCCGCCCACCTCAGCCTCTCAAAGTCCTGGGATTACAGGTGTGAATCACTGCACTCTGCCCAATTTTTGTATTTTTAATAGAGACAGAGTTTTACCATGTTGACCAGGATGGTCTTGAACTTCTGACCAGGTGGACCTCTGCCCACCTCAGCCTCCTAAAGTGTTGGGATTACAGGCGTGAGCCACCACGCCTGACCGGTTCAAAGATTTTATTTATTTATTTATTTATTTACTTATTTACTTACTTATTTTCAGACAGAATCTTTCTCTGTCACCCAGGCTGGAGTGCAGTGACTTGATCTTGGCTTACTGCAACCTCCGCCTCCTGGGTTCAAGCGATTGTCCTGCCTTGCCTTCCAAGTAGCTGGGACTATGGGTGCGTGCGTCACCACACCTGGCTAATTTTCCTATTTTTAGTGGAGACAGGGTTTCACTATGTTGGTCAGGCTGGTCTCGAACTCCTGGCCTCAGGTGATCCACCTGCCTCAGCCTCCCAAAGTGCTGGGATTACAGGTGTGAGCCACTGTGCCTGGCCTGGCTCAAAGCTTTTATTTATTTATTTATTTATTTATTTTAAAGACGGAGTCTTGCTTTCTCGCTCAGGCTGGAGTGCAATGGTGAGATCTTGGCTCACCACAACCTCCGCCTCCTGGGTTCAAGCAATTCTCCTGCTTCAGCCTCCCGAGTAGCTGGGATTACAGGCGCCCGCCACCACACCTGGCTAATTTTTGTATTTTTAGTAGAGACAGGATTTCACCATGTTGGTCAGTCTGGTCTTGAACTCCTGACCTCAGGTAATCCGCCCTGCCTCGGCCTCCCAAAGTGCTGGGATTACAGGCATGAGCCACCGTGCCCATCTCAAAGCTTTTTTTTTTTTTTTTTTTTTTTTTTTTTTGGACATGAGCGCACCTGGAGTGCAATGGCGCATCTCGGCTCACTGCAAGCTCCGCCTCCCGGGTTCACGCCATTCTCCTGCCTCAGCCTCCCGAGTAAAGCTTTAGTAGAAATGCCCGCCTCGGCCTCCCAAATGCTGGGATGAGTCCACATCAAAGCTTTTTGCCTCCACATCTTTTGCCTCATGTGCTATCTGTCGCTGTCCCTGACATGCACACCACATTTGCCCACATGTTATTAAAACTTACCCAAGGACCCAGAGTTGGGAGCAGACTTGGTACTGCGACCTGTATTTTCCCTCTTAGACTGGGTCTCATGTCTTCTTTTTTTTAAAACAGGGTCTCACTCTGTCGCCCAGGCTGGAGTGCAGTGGCACTGCAACCTCCACCCCAGTCTCGGCTCACTGCAAGGCACTGCCACCACCCCATTTTTGGTCTCAAGTGAGTCTCGCTCTGTCGCCCAGGCTGGAATCAGTCAGATCTCAGCCAACTGTAGCTCCGCCTCCCGGGTTCACGCCATTCTCCTGCCTCAGCCTCCCGAGTAGGCACAGGTGCCACCATCGCCCGGCTAAGCCAGGATAGTCTTTTCGTGATTGTCCCAAAGTGCTGGGTAGAGATGAAGTTTCATCATGTTTGTCAGGCTGGTCTCAAACTCCTGACCTCAAATGATCTGCCTGCCTTGGCCTCCCAAAGTGTTGGGATTACAGGTGTGAGCCACCACACCTAGCCAAGGGTTGCATATCTTCTTGACTTTCCATGTAAAAATTATCACTGTAACAGTTTTGTGCCTCTTCCTCCAGATGTTCTGCGATTTTGACCATGCGCATTCTCGCTGCCATCATCCTCACTCAGGTGTTCATCCTCACACGTGAATTATTGCATGGCAGTCACTCAGGTTATTAAGACTTCAGCAAACACTCATGGAGCCTTACTACGTGTCAGGCCTGTGCCAAGCTTGAGGATCGGGCTGACTATATCTTTGGCCCTGCCCTCAAGGGCTTTCCAGGGAAATGGCCATATAGAGGTCTGAAACAGGTCGCTATAACAGGACACGGAAAGGGCATTGATGGGGAGATGTGCAGGGGCCTGAAGAGGGCCAGATGACGGCAGGCTGTTCTTCCCGTTGGTCTTCAGGCCTTCAGGTTCTCTCCTGTGACACGCACTCAATGTTCTGTGTGTCCACTGGTCAAGATCCTTTGGTGATGTTACAGCGCCAAGACTTCAGCTTGGGATTCAGTGTTCTCCACTATCTGGCCCCTGCATCTCACTGTTCCCCAGGACGACCTTCTGTGCCATTTGCAACTGCCTCCCAATTGGTGCAGGTATTTTTCACACAGCTTCCTATCATATAGTCAAAGAATCACAGTAGTAACCACAGTACTACTCATTGCCTGTCTATGGCCCTCTGCTAAGGACTTTGTTGTGTTATTTTATGTAATCTTCACAACTCATTATGGTAGGGGTCATCTTCCTCATTTTGTAGATGAAGACACCAAGGTTCAGAAAGTTCAAATAATTTGCCTAAATCGTACAGCTGGAGTAAGGCTGAGTAGAACTCGGCCCCCCGGTCAAGCCCAAAGTCATCCTACTATTCCCCTTCCACTGTAATGATAGGAAGGAAAGAGCAGAGGTTAGGGGTTGGTGATTTTCTCCCTTCATTCTTGCTGCTCCCACACCGGAACTACTTCCTTCCTTCCTTCCTTCCTTCCTTCCTTCCTTCCTTCCTTCCTTTCTTTTTCTTTCTTTCTTTCTTTCTTTTTTCTTTCTTTCCTTCCTTCCTTCCTTCCTTTCTTCCTTCCTTTCTTTCTCTTTCTTTCTTTCTTTTTTCTTTCTTTCCTTCCTTCCTTCCTTCCTTCCTTTCCTTCCTTCCTTCCTTCCTTCCTTCCTTCCTTCCTTTCCTTTCCTTCCTTCTTTCTTTCTTTCTTTCTGCCTTCATTGTTGCTGCTCCCACACCTGAACTACTCCTTCTTTTCTTTCTTCTTTCTTTCTTCTTTCTTTCTTTCTTTCTTTCTCTTTCTTTCTCTCTCTCTTTCTTTCTTTCTTTCTTTCTTTCTTTCTTTCTTTCTTTCTTTCTTTCTTTCTTTCTTTCTTTCTCCCTTCATTGTTGCTGCTCCCACTCCTGAACTACTCCTTCTTTTCTTTCTTCTTTCTTTCTTTCTTTTGTTTTTTTTTTTTTTTTTTGACTCACTCTGTCGCCCAGGCTGGAGTGCAGTGGCCAGATCTCTGCTCACTGCAACGGGTTCACGCCATTCTCCTGCCTCAGCCTCCTTCGTGTTAGCCAGGATGGTCTCGATTTGACCTTGTGATCCGCCCGTCTCGGCCTCCCAAAGTGCTGGGATTCTTTTCTTTCTTTCTCTCTCTCTCTCTCTCTCTCTCTCTTCTTTCTTTCTCTTTCTTTCTTTCTTTCTTTCTCTCTCTCTTTCTCGATGGAGTCTCACTCTGTCATCCAGGTTGTTGGGGTACAGTGGCACAATCTTAGTTCACTGCCACCTCTGCCTCCCGAGTAGCTGGAACTATAGGCATGTGCCACCACGCCCAGCAAATTTTTGTATTTTTAGTAGAGATGGGGTTTCATCATATTGGCCAGGCTGGACTCGAACCCCTGACCTTATGATCCACCCACCTCGGCCTCCCAAAGTGTTGGGATTCCAGGCGTGAGCCACCACACCCGGCCAAAATATTCACTTCCTCCTCCAGCAGTGAATGAAAGCTGAGAGACAAACGTCTTCCCCTTTTCATCCCTTGACAAACAGTTTGGAATCTCCTTAGCTGGTCCTTTGGGGTCAGGCATCTGTCTCCCATAGTGGTGGGCAGCTCAATAATGCTCTCTTGAATTGTGTTCCTTTTTTTTTTTTTTTTTTTGCTGTTTAACTTCTCCTGTCCCTCTTTTCTGCTCTTTGGAATTTCATTCCCATATAAGCTACCTACATGCCATCTGTTTATTAAGGTTGCCCTCCTAGGGGAATGTGGGCTATGCTATGTGACATTCAATGCTATGAGACTAAATGAGATCAGCAACAGATTAAGATAGGGAACAGATCCCAGGACTGAATCCTACGACCCTCCAACGTTTGTTGTTTTTAGAGATAGGGTCTTGTGCTGTTGCCCAGGCTGGAGTGCAATGGTGTGATCATAGCTCACTGCAGCCTCGACCTCCTGGGCTCCTCCCTGTTTCAGCCTTCTGAATAGCTGGGACTATGGGCACGTGCCACCATGTCTGGCTCTCTCTAACATTTAGAGATGAAGGAGATGAGGAGAACCTAGCAAAGGAGACCTTGATGAAATAATCAAGAGAATATAGTGTCTTGGAAGCCAAGAGGAAAAACAAAAAATGTCCCAAGGAAGGAGGAATGCTCAGCTGATCCTTGCTGAACAGTCAAGGAAGGTGAAGATTAAGTGATAACCTTTAGGTTTAAGCACACTAGAGGGGACTGGCAATCTTAACGAAGAGCAGCTTGGGTGGAATTACAGAGTGATACAAATGGGTTCAACAGAGAATGGAAGGGGAGAAAGTACTATTGTCCCTTATCTATCCTTCAGTAGCTGCTGGGGATTGGTTTCAGGAGGCCCCTGAAGATTCTAAAATCCATTTTTTTTTAGAGATGGGGTCTCACTATGTTGCCCAGGCTGTTCTTAAACTCCTGGGCTCAAGCAATCCTCCCACCTCAAAAATCCTCCCACCTCTCAAATCACTACATTTACAGGAGTGAGCCAAGGTTCCTGGCCCCTAAATCCTTGGGTGTGCAAGTCTCTTATATAAAAGGGTGTAATAGCTGGGTGCAGTGGCTCACACCTGTAATCCCAGCACTTTGGGAGGCCGAAGCAGATGGATCACTTGAGGTCAGGAGTTCCAGACCAGCCTGACCAACTTGATGAAACCCATCTCTACTAAAAAAATACAAAAATTAGCTGGGTGTGGTGGTGGGCACATGTAGTCCCAGCTACTCAGGAGGCTGAGGCAGGAGAATCTCTTGAACCTAGGAGATGGAGGTTGCAGTGAGCCAAGATTGTGCCACTGAACTCCAGCCTAGGTGACAGAGTGAGATGCCATCTCAAAAATAAATAAATAAAATAAAATGGTGTAATCTTTGCATATAACCTACACATCCCCCCATATACTTTAAATATTCTCTAGATTAATTTAATACCTAACAGAATGTAAATGCTCTGTAAATAGTGTAAATAGTGTTATACTGTATGTTTTTATTTGTATTATTATTATTTTTTGAGACAGGGCCTCTCTTTGTCACCGAGATGGGAGTGCAATGGCACAATCACGGCTCACTGCAGCCTTGACCTCCCTGGGCTCAGGTGATCCTCCTGCCTCAGCCTTCCAAGTAGCTGAGACCACAGGCATATGCCACCATGCCTGGCTAATTTTTGTCTTTTTGTAGAGGTGGGATTCCACCACGTTGCCCGGGCTGGTCTTGAGCTCCTGGGTGCAAGCTGTCTGCCCACGCTGGCCTCCTGAAGTACTGGGATTACAGGCTTGAGCCACCATGCCCAGCCTATTTGTATTATTATTATCATTTATTATTTAAAGTAGCAGGATTTGATCTGTGGGCTTCAATTTGCCAACTCCTCCTGCACAATGCTTTCTGTTGGTTTTTTTGTTTTGTTTGTGATGGAGTCTCACTCTGTCACCCAGGCTGGAGTTCAGTGGCATGATCTCAGCTCACTGCAGCCTCCGCCCCCCGGGTTCAAGTGATTCTCCTGCCTCAGCCTCCCGAGTAACTGGGATTACAGGCATGTGCCACCACACCCGGCTAAGTTTTGTATTTTTAGTAGAGACGGGGTTTCACCATGTTGGCTAGTCTGGTCTCAAACTCCTGATCTCAGATGATTTGACAGCTTCCGACTCCCAAAGTGTTGGGATTACAGGTGTGAGCCACCACACCCGGCCCTATTTGTACTTTTTTTTTTTAAATTGTTGGCTTCTTTTTTTTTTTTCTTTTTTTTAAATTTTTTAATTTGTTTGTTTTGAGATGGAATCTTGCTCTGTCACCCAGGCTGGAGTGCAGTGGCGCAATCTCAGCTCACTGCAGCCTCTACCTCCCAGTTCCAGCGAGTCTCCTGCCTCAGCCTCCCAGTAGCTAGGACTACAGGCACACACCACCATGCCTGGCTAATTTTTGTATTATTAGTAGAGATGAGGTTTCACTGTGTTGGCCAGGCTGGTCTTGAACTCCTGATCTCAGGTGATCCACCTGCTTCAGCCTACCAAAGTGTTGGGATTACAGGTGTGAGCCACCGTGCCCGACCTTTTTCAAATAGTTTTGACCTTTGGTTGGTGGAAGCCATGGATGCAGAACCCATGGATATGGAGGGCCGACTACATAAATAATTATTTTATGGGCCCATGGCTCAAGCCTGTAATCCCAGCACTTTGGGAGGCCCATGGATAGGTCAGGAGATCGAGACCATCCTGGTTAACACGGTGAAACCCCGTCTCTACTAAAAAATACAAAAAACTAGCCGGGTGAGGTGGCGGACGCCTGTAGTCCCAGCTACTCGGGAGGCGGAGGCAGGAGAATGGCGTGAACCCGGGAGGCGGAGCTTGCAGTGAGCTGAGATCCGGCCACTGCACTCCAGCCTGGGTGACAGCGCGAGACTCCGTCTCAAAAAAAAAAAAAAAAAAAAAAAATTATTTTATGGAGCTTTCCTATGAAGGTGAGTGGAGAAAGGGGATGCAAGCTGGAGAGGATGCTATGGTTTGAATGTGTCCCCCAGAGTTAATGTGTTAGAAACGTAATCCCCAATACAACAGTGTTGTGTGGTGGAACCTTTAAGAGGTCACTAGGCCGGCCAGGCACCGTGGCTCACGCCTGTAATCCCAGCACTTTGGGAGGCCAAGACGGGCAGACCAGCACGAGGTCAGGAGATTGAGACCATCCTGGCTAACACGGTGAAACCCTGCCTCTATCTACTAAAAATACAAAAAATTAGCCGGGTGTGGTGGTGCATGCCTATAATCCCAGCTACTGGGGAGGCTGAGGTGGGAGAATGGCATGAACCTGGGAGGCCCAGCTTGCAGTGAACCAAAATCGCGCCACTGCACTCCAGCCTGGGCGACAGAGAAAGACTTCATCCCAAAAAAAAAAAAAAAAAAAGAGGTGACTAGGCCGCGAAGGCTGTGTCCTCACAGATAGATTAATGCCATTGTTTCGGGGGTGGTTTTCTCATTAAAAGATGAGCTTGAGCTTGGCCCCCTTCCTTCTCCCATTGCATTCCCCTCTCTCTTGCCCCTGGGATGCCTTTTGCCATGTTATGATGTGGCAAAAAGGCCCTCACCAGATGCCAGCCCCTTGACCTTGGACTTCCCAGCATCTAGAACTGTGAACCAAATGAATGTTTTTTCTTTATAAATTACCCAGTCTCTGGTATTCTGTCATAGCAGCACAAAGCAGACTAACACATAGGGTCAAGAGCAACTTTTTAAAAAAAGATGAGTGAAATTACAGCATATTTATGTGCTGATGAAAATGATTCATCAAAGGAGAAAACATGACACGAGAGAGGATGGAGAATGACTGGAGTGAGGGGATGGGAACTCGTGCTCAGTGAAGGTGTATGCCTTAGATAGGGGCATAGACCATTTATCCCTAAACTACAGAAAGGAAAGCCGAGCATGTGGGCAAATTCTCCCATCTCGTGACTTACTGAGTGCTTGACTTGCAAGAGATCATTAAGACTTTGAGTCTGTGCTGCCTATCCTTCCTCTCCATTTTGCAGATGAGACATAGAGGGAACTGGACTTACCAAAGGACACACCAGTGATTATTATGTGTGCACCAATGATTATTTGTTTTGTTTGTTTTTGAGACAGAGTTTCGCTCTTGTTGTCCCTGCTGGAGTGCAATGATGCGACCTCGGCTCACTGCAACCTCCGCCTCCTGGGTTCAAGTGATTCTCCTGCCTCAGCCTCCCAAGTAGCTGGGATTACAGGCACCCACCAGCATGCCTGGCTAATTTTTTTTTCCTTTCTTTTTTTTTGAGATGGAGTCTTGCACTGTCACCCAGGCTGGAGTGCAGTGGTACGACCTCAGCTCACTGCAACCTCAGCTTCCCGGGTTCAAGCGATTCTCCTGAGCTGGGATTACAGGCGCCTGCCACCACGCCTGGCTGACTTTTTGTATTTTTTAGTATAGACGGGGTTTCACCATGTTGGCCAGACTGGTCTCAAACTCCTGACCTCATGATTCGCCTGCCTTGGCCTCCCAAAGTGCTGGGATTACAGGCATGAGCCACCGCGCCCAGCCATGCCTGGCTAATTTTTTGTATTTTTAGTAGAGATGGGGTTTCATCCCAAAGTGCTGGGATTACAGGCATGAGCCACTGCACCTAGTCTGCACCAGTGATTATTAGAGGCAGAGCTGGAATCAGAACCCAAGACCTTTCTTGCACCACCCAGCACATTCGGGTTCTCTGTGGTCGGATGTTCTACCTGCCCCACCTGTGCTCTGGGTAGTAGATGCATAGTGTGGGGGCCTCCAAGAAGACACTGGAAGAAGAAAGTGGAGAACTGAACAAACTTCAGAATAAGATCAATAAGCCATGGGGTTAGGTGATTTGAAAGTCTACTGATGAGTCTAAGGGATCTCCCTAGATGTATTTAGGAGTAACCGAATCATTGTAAGGAAAGCTATAAACTGGCAAACTGGACTCAGGAAAATCTGTCAAAATGCAGAAAGAGGATAGTGTAAATCCAAGTGCAAACAGAAGGGCATGGATCCTTCCGGAATATAGATTCCTGGTTTCAAATGTTCTATCAAGCTTTGTTTCCTGATGTGGGGTTTGGAAACATAGTCCCTTTAAGCTTAGATGGAGTTGAATGCTGCAACTCCATTCAGTACTGGATGATGAGTTTCCAGAAGGGAGAGGCCGCAACAAAAGAGGCACAAACAAGCTGGTCCCATGAAGGAGCCAAACACCAGATTTCACCTTGACCTCCAGGAAACTTGTGAAACCACTGCATTCTCTTTCCCCTAATTCCACTCATTTCAAAACATTCTCTGAGCTGTTGTGCGAGGCACTGTGCTTAGTGCTATAGGTATGGCTGGTAAGGGAGTGGTGGAGGGTGGTGTACAGAACAGATAAACTGAAGGAGGTCCCACCTTCCAATTTTTATAGCCTTCTAGTAAGAATGAGTGATTCACACATTGGACTGTGATTTCATGCCCACTACTCAATCTCCTGATTACTCATTCTGCTTCTCAGCTCTGTGCTGGACAGGAGAGGGCGTGTAACATGGGGGGAGTCTGTGTCTCTAGTCACTGCAAAGATAACCCCCTGACTGTGGATTCAAAGATATAAATTATAAACTGCTATTGGGTACAAATTATTCCCATGTGAGCTTGTTGAGCGTGATCCACTTATCTCTAGGGCTGATCGCTAGTTAAATCCTGCCCAAGTAGCTGAAAGCCTGTTTGTTTTACGACAAACAGGAGACAGAGGCCCTGTTGAAATTCGGGTGTAAGATTGAACCTTAAGCCAATGCTCTAATATATATATATATTTTTTGAAATGGAGTCTTGCTCTGTCACCCAGGCTGGAGTGCAGTGGCTGGATCTCAGCTCACTGCAAGCTCCTCCTCTCGGTTTCACGCCATTCTCCTGCCTCAGCCTCCCGAGTAGCTGCGACTACGGGCACCCGCCACTTCGCCCGGCTAGCTAGAGCGGGGTTTCACGTGTTAGCCAGGATGGTCTCGATCTCCTGACCTCGTGATCCACCCGTCTCGGCCTCCCAAAGTGCTGGGATTACAGGCTTGAGCCACCGCGCCCGGCTCAATGCTCTAATATGTTTGGAGAATTCTTTTTTTTTTTTTGAGATGGAGTCTCGCTCTGTCGCCCAGGCTGGAGTGCAGTGGCACAGTCTCGGCTCACTGCAAGCTCTGCCTCCTGGGTTCACGCCATTCTCCTGCCTCAGCCTCCCGAGTAGCTGAGACTACAGGCGCCCGCCACCTCGCCCGGCTAGTTTAAAATTTTTTTTTTTTAGTAGAGACGGGGTTTCACCATGTTAGCCAGGATGGTCTTAATCTCCTGACCTCGTGATCCACCCGTCTCGGCCTCCCAAAGTGCTGGGATTACAGGCTTGAGCCACCGTGCCTGGCCTGGAGAATTCTTAAGTGGGTACAGTCTGTTACAGCTGTCTTCTACCTCTGCACCAAAGCAGTATTGGAAGAGACCCACAAGGTCAGGGTTCTGACTTCCAACACTCAGGCTGTTGAGGATAGGTGGAGGAGATGAGCTGGAATGTCATCAAGAGATAATCCAGGAAACGCTTCTCTGAAGAAATTACCACGATCTCTTCATTTCTGCAGCCCTTTGCAGTTGTTTTCAAAGCATTTGCAGTATCACTGATTTCATGGAATCCTCACATCGCCCCACGAAGTAGGTGGAGCAGGTTTTATTATCACTGTTTTGCAGCTGAAGAGACTGAGGCCCCAAGAGGTGGCATGACTTGGCCCAGGTCACATGGCTAATAAGCAGTTGAGCTGGAGCTCGAGTCCAGGTCTCCTGACTGTGAGTCGAATGCCCAGGTGTCAGCCAGCCATTCCTCGGCGGCTCAGCTGCCTCCTCAGCCCCCTTGGCTCTCAGATGAGAGGCCTGGGGTGAGAGCGTGGGCTTCACTCCCAGGATGACCTGGGTTTGAGTCCCACCTCTGCCCTAACTAGCTGTCTGACCTCGGGCAAGTTGCCAAACCATCTCTGTGCCTCTGTTTCCTTGTCTGCAAAATGAGCAAAATAATAGTACCTCCCCATCAGGTGATTTGGAGGAGTAAATGAGATATTAGAGACAGAACAAAACACAATGTCTGGCATAGTTCGAGGCATCAATAAATGCTATATTACTCCCTCACCAAAGTCTGTTTTCCTCGAAGATGCAACCCAGAAGAGAGTACTCAAGAATCTTGCAGGCCAGGCACCGTGGCTCATGCCTGTAATCCCAGCACTAGCACTTTGGGAGACTGAGGCAGGAGGATTGCCTGAGTTCAGGAGTTTGAGACCAGCCTGGGCAACAAGGCAAAACCTCATCTCTACAAAAACTACAAAATGGTCAGGGCGCGGTGGCTCACACCTGTAATTCCAGCACTTTGGGAGGCTGAGGTGGGCAGATCACCTAGATCGGGAGTTTGAGACCAGCCTGACCAACATGGAGAAACCCCATCTCTACTAAAAATACAAAATTAGCCGGGCATGGTGATGCATGCCTGTAATCCCAGATACTTGGGAGGCTGAGGCAGGAGAATCACTTGAACCCGGGAGGCAGAGGTTGCAGTGAGCTGAGATTATGCCACTGCACTCCAGCCTGGGCAACAAGAGTGAAACTCCATCTCAAACAAAAAACAAAAAACAAAACACAGAACTTAGCCGGGTGTGATAGCATACACCCTGACCCTGGAGTTCGAGGCTACGGTGAGCCGACTGTGCCACTGCACTGTAGCCTGGCTGCCACAGTGAGACCCTGCCTCAAAAAAAAAAAAAAAAAAAAAAAGTCTTGCAGAAGGCTCCCTGATTTCCTTCCTCATCATTTCTTGCCTTTCCCCCCTCTCACTTTGTGATAATGCTACCTGAAATTTGTATGGGCCAGGCACAGTGGCTGATGGGCACAGTGGCTCATACCTGTAATCCCAGCACTTTGGGAGGCTGAGGCGGGCAGATCACTTGAAGTCAGGAGTTTGAGACCAGCCTGGCCAACATAGCAAAACCCCATCTCTACTAAAAATACAAAAATTAGATGGGCATAGTGGTGCACGCCTGTAATTCCAGCTACTTTAGAGGCTGAGGCATGAAAATTGCTTAAACCCAGGAGGCAGAGGTTGCAGTGAGTCGAGATCACGCCACTGCATTCCAGCCTGGGTGAAAAACAAAATAATAATAATAATAGTAATAATTTGTACATCCCTTTTTACTTTATTTTTCTTTCCTTCCTTTTTTTTTTTTGAGATGGAGTTTCACTCTTGTTGCCCAGGCTGGAGTGCAGTGGTGTGATCACTGCTCACTGCAACCTCCACCTCCCAGGTTCAAGCGACTCTCCTGCCTAAGCCTCCTGAGTAGCTGGGATTACAGGTGTCTGCCACCACATCCAGTTAATTTTTGTATTTTTTTTAGTAGAGACGGGGTTTCACCATGTTGGCCAGGGGCTGATCTGGAACTCCTGACCTCAGGTGATCCTCCCGCCTCAGCCTTCCAAAGTGCTGAGATTACAGGCGTGAGCCACTGCGCCCAGCCTCTTTTTACTTTTCTTTTCTTTTTTTTTTTTTAGACAGAGTTTTGCTCTTGTTGCCCAGGCTGGAGTGCAATGGTGCAATCTCGGCTCACTGCAATCTCCGCCTCCTGGATTCAAGCAATTCTCCTGCCTCAGCCTCCTGAGTGGCTGGGATTACAGGCATGTGCCTCCACACCTGGATAGTTTTGTATTTTTAGTAGAGACGGGGTTTCTCCATGTTGGTCAGGCTGGTCTTGAACTCCTGACCTCAGGTGATCCACCCGCCTTGGCCTCCCAAAGTGCTGGGATTACAGGTGTGAGCCACCATGCCCAGCCCTCTTTTTACTTTTCAAAGTGCTTCCCCACTCAGCACCTCTTGGGATCCTCCCGTCAACCCTGTAAGATAAATAGAACCAAAATCTTCGTTCCCTTACTACAAGTGAGAAAACCAAGGTGAGAGAGGTGAATTGACTGTGCTAAGGCAACACCTCTGTTAGCTGAGGAGCTGGGACTCTTCTTTCGGTTTTGATTCCTTGCTGGAAATATTTGTGGAATTGTATGGGTTTCCTTTCCTACCTTTGGAATTGGGAGCTAGGGGACCCCCTCATGGACTTTCTTCAGACTCAGGATTATCTTTGAGAACCCAAATGGTGAGGAGAAAAGTGATTTGCCTCCATGAGACTCCCCGATCCCACTCAATTTCCCCGCACATCAAGACCTAGGCCTGGGGATTGGAAAGGTAATCCAAGGTAAGGGGTAAATTCCATCTGCGGTCAAAGACCAGCTCTGAGCTGGCTTCCCATGAGCAGGGGAGGGTGGAAAGGTCAAAGGGTGGTGCTCTTCCTCAGAGTCCAGCGTCAGCTCTGCTACTTGATATCTGAGAACACCTTGAACAAGGCAAGGTGCACCTCAGCTTCCTCATCTCTAACAGGAACACTGGATTAGATAATGTCTCAGCTGACTTCCTCATAACATGAAAGAGATTTGCTTGAGGATAACAGTGACACATTACGCACTTGAGAAACTTTTATTACGGAAAATTTCAAATAAATTCAAAGTCAACAGAACAATATAATGAACCCCCATGTATAGATCCCTCAAATTCAGCCATCATCAACATTCTTTCTTGTTTCATCTCTACCTCCACCACCTCACCCACTCAATGGTTATTTCTTTTCTTCTATATGCGGTGGGAAGGGCTTGCTTTGTTGACCAGGCTGGTCTCAACCTCTTGGCCTCCAGTGATCCTCCCACCTTGGCTTCTCAAAGTGTTGGAATTATAGGCACCTGCCACCACACCCAGCCTGGTTATTTTATTATTATTATTATTTTTGAGACAGAATCTCACTCTGTCACCCAGGTTGGAATGCAGTGGCGCGATCTCGGCTCACTGCCTCCTCCAACTCCCAGGTTCCAGTGATTCTTGTGCCTCAGCCTTCTGAGTAGTTGGGACTGCAAGCGCGTGCCACCGCACTCAGCTAATTTTTGTATTTTTAATAGACATGGGGTTTCGCCATGTTGGCCCGGCTGGTCTCAAACTCTTGGCCTCAAGTGATCCTCCTGTCTTGGCCTCCCAAAGTGCTGGAATTACAGGCATAAGCCATCATGCCTGGACAACCTGGTTATTTCTTATAGTCTTTTTTTTCCCCTTCTAGTGAAATTTACGTACCTTGAAATGCAGAAATCTTAACTGTGTAATGTTGACAAAAGGATCCACCCATGTAACCAATGTCCATCATTGGCAAATGTATCACTATAACTGAATTTATTAACAAATTAAACATTTAAATATGACTTTAGCACACTAGGGATTAGCAAATGCTCTCTTTTTGGGACTGGCTAGGTTAGCATCAGATCTGCAGTCTTAAGTCATTATTTTCCTTCCTGCCTCTATCCACGCTGTCATCCTTGTGTGTCCCTGGAGCTTATGGCTTTCTCCTGCATGGACCTCTATTATGAGGCTTTTATTGCCTTGGCTACAAATTCTTATAAACTTGCTTTTTTTCTTTCCTATACATTTATCCTTCTCCGGGTTTTTTCTTGTTTTCTTTTTTTGTTTCGGTCTTCTATAACCTCTTTCTCATACCTGTTGCTGTTTTCTCCTTTAGAGTTCTTACTTTTCTGTGTTCACTCCACCTTCTCTGATCTCACTGTCCTTTATCTTTTGGTCTGTTTATATGCTGGACATTAGACACTGAGCCATAACCCCAGGGTCCAGCCCGGGGCCAGGCACTTAGTCAACAGTGAGTGAGTGAATGAATGAAAGCAAAGGATGACATACTCTGGAACCATCTGCAATCTGGTTACAGTAATGTGGTCAACTAAGGAACCCTAACCCGTTACCCTGGACCACATCTTTCTCTTTGCATTGAGCAAGAAGCTATTTATCTGCCCTCTTGGAAGCACCAGCATTTGAAAGGAAGGAGGCTGATTTCCTGACAAAATGTGACCCAAAGGACCATCCTCCTCCTACTCTCCATCATTTAAAAAAAAAAAAAAAAAAAAAAAAAAAGAGCAAGCCGGGGCTATCAGGGATACTTCCTGTTTTCCTCTCTTGAAAGCATCCTGGATAGATGAAACTGAAGGATCAAAGGGACTGCCTCCTCTGGGGCCTGGGGACTGGCAGAATGGCTTTTAACCCTCTGCTGTCTCCCACATGTGAGTGGCATGCACAGTCGACGTCTTACATTTCCCTAGTAGATTTTTAACTTCTTTTGGGCAGGGGCCTTGGCATTCATTCATTCATTCATTCATCAAACATTACTGTACTCTACCAAATCCCAGGCTTTGAGGATCTGGGGATATAGAGATGAATATGACAGTCCCTAGCCTCATTCATCTAACAGTAATGATCCCATGTGCTAACATGATCAAGCATTTTCTCCCTGTGAGGCTCTTACTACATGCTTTTCATGCATTTGGTCCTCACAACAAGCTGATGGGGTATTCTTGCCCCCATCTTACTGATAAGAAAAGCAAAGCTCCTGAAGGTAAAATAACCTGATGCAGGCTTATGACTGGTAGGTGTCATGGCTGGGGTTAGAACTGAGTGGTCTGAGCAGAAACCATATTTATAGCTGATACACTAGCCTGCCCCTGGAGACCTGCCTCCATGTTTGAAACATGGCAGTGACTTTATTGCTAGTAATTTTTACAAGTGCATTTTATCTCTGGGCTTGGTCAGGTGGCTTCTGGTGAACAGGTTTGTTTACATCCGACTTACTGTATCATATTGTGTTAGAGCAGAGGTGAGTCAGCTTGCGGCCCCCTGAAGAGTGACAACAAGGCTGGAAAAACCAAGAGGCAACCTTTGGCCCTGTTTGCGGAACAAAGACAGCGTCAGGCTCTTGCTTCCCCTCTCTCATTTCTGGAATAGATAAGATTCCACAGATTTGTTTTGTTTTGTTTTTTGTTTTGTATTACATTTTTTTCAAATCTTGGAAAGAAAGCCAAAGGAGGCTGGGTGAGGTGGCTCATGCCTTGGAGCCTAGCACTTTGGGAAGCTGAGGTGGGCGGATTACTTGAGGTCAGGAGTTTGAGACCAGACTGGCCAACGTGGTAAAACACCGCCTCTACTAAAAATACAACAATTAGCTGGGTGTGGTGGCAGGCACCTATAATCCCAGCAACTCAGGAGGCTGAGGCAGGAGAATTTCTTGAACTCGGGAGGCAGAGGTTGCACTGAGCCGAGATTACGCCACTTAGTGAAACCCTGTCTCAGCTAGAAATACAAAAAAATTAGCCAGGTGTGGTGGTGAACGCCTGTAATCCCAGCTATTCTGGAGGCTGAGGCACAAGGATTGCTTGAACTTGGGAGGCAGAGGTTGCGGTGAGCTGAGATCACACCACTGCATGCCAGCCTGGCCGACAGAATGAGACTGTCTCAAAAACAAAACAAAACAAAAAAGGAAAAATATTTTCTCCATTTTTCTGGAGAGGAATTGAGGCTCAGAGTAGTTAGTTAATATACCCCAAATCACACAGCTAGACAGAGCCAGGATTTGATCCTAGGTTTGACAAACTCCAGACCCTCCACTTTAATCATTCTATTTCCCTGATGCTAAAGTTGGCAGAGAGAGGAAGAAACTCCCTTCCTGCTGAGGTTCCTGACAAACAGTAGGGGCAGGTGAGGGTAGCAAGTAACCTTGAGATCTGCTGGTTAGGGACGCCTGGCACAAAAGGATCTTAAGGTGCTTCTGATTCTGCAATTCTATCTCTTTAAGACCCAGAGTTCCCATGCCAAGCCTGCTCTGTGATCCTCAGAGATTTCAGGGGTGGGGAAACTGGATTGAATGCGCTGACATACAAGCAAAAAAAGACCTCAGCATTTTTGCCTCGCCTCGGTGGCTCCGGCCTTTTTAAATTGTTTTTCCCCTCTCTCTCTCATTTATTTATTACTTTGCTATTCCTTGGCCCTGCTGCTGTGTCAATCCTGATAAAAGCAAATCACCCCACAAACAGGTGCAGCTGGGAGCTGCCCCTTGGACAGCTGCCAGGGAAATGTGATCGCTCAGCTGGGGTGACCTGCCCCAGCCCAACCCCCTCTCAGGTTCCAGCCCAGGGCATGTGTCCTTGGGCAGTTAATGTCGGTCCACATGTCACAGCCCTGGTATCCCAGTTGGCATTACGGACTTGTGCTGGTGTGTGTGGTTTGGGTGGGGTGGATATATGCAGGAGAGAAGGGAGGCTCCCAGGAGTCTATTTTCTCTTTCGGTTTCTTCCAACAAATTCAGAAAATACAATGTCACCAAGTCCCCCTTGCAAGTATTTGAAAATATTTCCTAAGAATATCACTGCCTTATTTCCCTAGGTAAGAAATATTTTTTCCCATTCCCAAATTCACACACACATGCAATGTAATGATCCAAAAGAAATTTTCTGAGTATCTCCTAGGGCTTAGCTGTGGGTTCACCTAAATAAACATTTCTTAGCCAACCCTGCTATCCAGAATGCATTTTGATGCTACCAAGCCATGTGACTTTGACTCTGGCTTGGAAAAGATTTTATTTCATTTCCCCTCCCCCCATTTCAGTGTTTTGTCCCCAAGCATCATTTCCCCACTTCCCTAGGGCACCAGCCTTTCCGGAAATGCCCTAGCTCTGCGTGCAGCCTCCGCCTCCCGGTGTGGAGAAGGCGGTGACAGCGCCGCGCAGGAGCCGCAGGGCTGGCCTGGGCGGAGGGCGAGGGGCAGGGGCGGCCGGGCCAGGCTGCCCGCCTGCCGCAGAGCAGCGCGCAGCTCGGGGAGGGAGGAGGTTGCCATGCAAATGACGCGGCGTCCTGCGGGCCCCCCTTACCCGGGGGCCCTCTGGTTGCCAAAACAGAGCATTCCCCAGAACAGTCGCCTGGAAACGAGCGCTGTCATAGCAGCCTTGAGCTCAGTAGCAGCGAGCCAGCTGTGCTGCCACGAGGAGCTGGGTCAGGATGTTCAGACCTCCTCAGCACCCCCTCCCCACCCAGTCTCCACCTCGGGGAAGGGAGTGGTGGCTTGGCCCACCGTGGAGGGGAGGGAGGGCACTAATTGGATTGGAACACTCCTGAAACGCATCAGCTGCTCCTCCCTGGGGGAGGGGGAGAAAGAAAGCGGCAGACTGTCTTTGTGATCGGCTCAGCCTCTCCCTCCCTGCAGCCTCGCCCTGACCTGGTCCTCACCGGCCTCTGCCCACCTATGGCTGTCCTGGGGCACAATGGCAAGATCTTTGTAAAATGGAGGAGGCAGATACCGGATCAGATAACCACCAAAATGAAATTCAGCCTTGATATGAAGGGTACCGTAGTGATGCTACTGGGATCTGACCTGGTTTGGAAGGGTTAGGGAAGAATGCAGGTTTGCCACAGCCCCCATGTCAATACTCTAGTTACTTCTTCCCTTAACAGCCCCCGTCTTTCCAGCACCTTTTCTCATCAGCTCACCTTTGCCAGCCTGGTCTTCCCTAAACCTTGGGAGCATTTACTTTTTCCTACTTCATTTGGCACCCAGAGAGCTGCCTCATCATTTAAGCGTGTGTGTGCTCACCAATTAAACTACAATATAAACTTTAAAGAAGCAGGACCCATGTAATCATTGTCATGGCCCACCTTGACCATGAAGAACGAATCAGGCCGGGTCCAGTGGCTCACGCCTGTAATCCCAGTACTTTGGGAGGCCGAGGTGGGTGGATCACGAGGTCGGGAGATTGAGAACATCTTGGCTAACACAGTGAAACCCTGTCTCTACTAAAAATACAAAAAAATTAGCCAGGCATGGTGGTGGGTGCCTGTAGTCCCAGTTATTCGGGAGGCTGAGGCAGGAGAATGGCGTGAACCTGGGAGGCGGAGCTTGCAGTGAGCCGAGATTGCACCACTGCACTATAGCCTGGGCAACAGAGCAAGGCACTGCCTCAAAAAAAAAAAAAAAAAAAAAAAAAACAAGACAGAGTTTCACAGACCTGCTTGAATTTAGGTGCCAGTGATCTTTGTCAACATAGTCATCACCCTGGGAGGCCTCTGGCATTGCCTTTGCAACAACTGTTTTAGATTGGCCTTCAGAGACTAGTAAAACCTCTTCTGGGACTGGGGAGGGGAGGAGATTCAGTGACAGCCTGAGTGACAGTAAGCCAACAGGTGGGCTACAGAGAAAGTGGACGACTACTCAGGACACACCGAATGCTTCATGTGGTCCGGACGCTGCACACCAGCGCTTACAGGTGTGACTTAAGCATGTGTGTGCAAGGGAGTCCCCTTCCTTTAAATTCCTAAGGGGCCTTGGAAGTCTTAGGTACCCAAACAGCAAGTCTTCATTCAACCTGCCTTGGTAACGCAGCATGTAAATGTGCAATCTCTCTCTCCTCCCTCTTCCTTTCCTTTGAGTTCCTGCTGTTTGCCAGGCACTGAGCTAGGCTCTGGAGGTTCAGAGAATGATTAAATTAGTATCATTCTGTATTTATGAGAAAAAATCCTAAACCATATGTAGGGGGCATTTGCCGTGCCTATAGTCACCAGCATTTTTTGATCAACTTTCCTATTTTGGGTTTTTCCCACATCATAAATCCCACTTCCCCAAAATAAAGGCCAGAAATTGACCTTCCCAGATGTCCTTGCAACTAACATGTAAGCAGGTGACCTAAGTTCCACTGATCAGATGCACCCACATGAGATTTTTTTTTTTTCTTTTTCTTTTTCTTTTTGAGGCCGAGTCTTGCTGCGTCGCCCAGGCTGGAGTGCAGTGGCCTGATCTCGACTCACTGCAGCCTCTGCCTCTGCCTCCTGGGTTCAAGCAATTCTCCTGCCTCAATCCCCCGAATAGCTGGGACTACAGGCACATGCTACCAAGCCCAGCTAGTTTTTGTATTTTTAGTAAAGATAGGGTTTCCCCATGTTGACCGGGATGGTCTTGATCTCCTGACATCGTGATCTGCCTGCCTCGGCCTCCCAAAGTGTTGGGATTACAAGGCATGAGCCACTGTGCCCAGTCTTTCTTTTCTTTCTTTTTTTTATTTTGAGACAGAGTCTTGCTCTGTCACCCAGACTAGAGTACAATGGCGCAATCTCGGCTTACCACAGTCTCCGCCTCCTGGGTTCAAGCAATTCTCCTGCCTCAGCCTCCCAAGTAGCTGGGATAACAGTTGTGCACCATCCCTGGCTATTTTTGTATTTTTAGTAGAGACAGAGTTTCACCATGTTGGCCAGGCTGGTCTCGAACTCCTGACTCAGGTGATCTGCCCACCTCAGCCTCCCAGAGTGCTGGGATTACAGGTGTGAGCCACCACACCCAGCCTGTTTTTCCTTTTTTAGACAAGGTTTTGCTTGAACTGGTCTCAAGCAGTTCTCCCTCCTGAGCCTCCCAAGTAGTTAGGACTACAGTTCTACAGTTGTGTACCACCAACCACATGAGTTGTTTTTTGTTTTTTGAGATGGGGTCTCACTCTGTCACCCAGGCTGGCGTGAAGTGGCACAATTTTGGCTCACCGCAACCTCCGCCTCCCAGGCTCAAGCGATCCACCTCAGCTTCCTGAGTAGCTGGGACCACAGGCACGCACCACCACTCCCAGCTAATTTTTTGTATTTTTCGTAGAGATGGAGTTTCACCATGTTGCCCAGGCTGGTCTCGAACTCCTGAGCTCAAGCGATTGTGCCCAAATTGGCCTCCCAAAATGCTGGGTTTACAGGTGTGAACCACTGGCTTCACATGAGATTTTGATTTGGAAGAAAGCAATTGAGGAAGAAAGCATCCTGGGGAAGGGGGCTTTCCATCCTCTGAACCCCACACCCATGGCTGTGCCCATTACTCAAAGGCATGCAGTTGGCTCGTGTTGCCTTGTGATATGGTTCCTATTATTACCCAAGAGTCCTATTTTACCTTGAGCAAGGATGACATGCACATTTGTGACTCATTTCATATTGTTCTGCCCTCTCCCATCTCCAGACTCCCAGAGGCACTGACTGTCCCGTGGCTGGCATGTGCACTGCAGCTATTTTTCACATGGGCACAACCCATCACCCAGCATACCGTCAACTCCACGGTGTCTTGGGATTGCAACTTATGTGATTTTTGCCAACCCCCTTTCCTACAGCTTTACAAGAAATAGGATTTTATGATATGCTTGTGGAAAATGAGAATCATATTGTTTATTTTCAAATTGATGACTTTCTCCATAATAAAATTATAACATTTGCAGGCATAACCCATTCATTCATTCATTCATTCAGCATTTAATGAGTGCCTATGATGTGCCGGGCATTGTGTTGAGTGCTGGGACAGAACTGAGTACAGCACAACTCCTCCTCACAAGATGTTAGTTTATTAGCAAGAAACAGGTAACAGGCTGGGTGTCATGGTTTAGGCCTGTAATCCCAACACTTTGGGAGGCTGAGGCCTGAGGATTGCTTGAGCCCAGGAGTTAGAGAGCAGCCTGGACAATACAGGGAGACCTTGTCTCTGCAAAAAATAAAAAAAAATTAGCCAGGTGGAGTGGTGTGCACCTGTAGTCTCAGCTACTCAGGAGGCTAAGGTGAGAGGATCACTTTAGCCCAAGAGGTTGAGACTGCAGTGAGCATGATCACGCCACTGCACTCTATCCTGGGTGTCGAAGCAGACATGTAAGTGGGGGAAAGGTGGTACAAGAGCTCTGAAGGCCAATGTGCAGAGTAGAGAAGGGAGTGGTTTGTTGGGCGCAGAAAAGACTTTTTCATAGGAACAACATCAAGTGCTTATTCTAGGACAGCTTTTTTCTCAGGACTTAATGTATATTCATTCACTTAATCTTCACAACAGCAATAAAGCAGGTGTTATTAATACCCTATTTTTTTTTGAGACAAAGTCTCACTCTGTTGCCCAGGCTGGAGTGCAGCGGCGCTGTCTCAGCTCACGGCAACCTCTGCCTCCCGGGTTCAAGTGATTCTCTTTCTCAGCTTCCTGAGTAGCTGGGATTATAGGCACCCACCACCATGCCTGGCTAATTTTTGTCTTTTTAGTAGAGACAGAGTCTCACCATCTTGACCAGGCTGGTCTCAAACTCTTGACCTCGTGATCCACCTGCCTCAGCCTCCCAAAGTGCTGGGGGTACAGGCATGAGTCACCATGCCCAGCCAATACCCTATTTTAGAGGTAAGGGAACCAAAGCCCTGAGACGTGTAATGTCTCGCACGGTTGCACAGCTGGTGAGTTGCAGAGCTGGGATGTGTCCTTTATACTTTAACATCCATGTGCTTAACTGCTGCACTACACTGCCTTGAGCAGATTCTGGGAAGTGAAAGCTTAGCGACCACCAGGCATCTTTACAGGCTCAGGGCATGGAGTGGCTGCCTGTTTTGTTCAGCTGGGACATGGTGCACTGGAAAACGGTATGGTGCAGAGGGCGGCCATCCAAAATACTTAAAAGTGATAGGTGAGAACTCACTACCACAAGCTTGGACTTCAGTTGCTCTCTTTGTTCCTTGATGGATAATTTTACTCCGTAAGAGTGGTTGACCTAGACAAAATTGTAAGGTTGGCAGAATGGGCTTCTCCCTAAGCAGATATAATTTACTTTGGAATCTCAGGGACTTGGGATCTAGTCCCCACTCTTCCCTTGACCAGCTGAGTGACTTTGGGCAAGTCACTCAACATCTCTTATCCTCAGTTCTCTCCACTGGTAATTGAGAATA
The DNA here is from genome assembly GCF_024542745.1 of Macaca thibetana thibetana. NCBI lineage: Eukaryota > Metazoa > Chordata > Mammalia > Primates > Cercopithecidae > Macaca > Macaca thibetana. The sequence goes on along the minus strand of NC_065581.1, from coordinate 37,916,984 downwards.
ATAATCTCATAGTGTTGACATAGGATTAAATGAGATAATGCATGTCGATCAGCTTAGAATGCAAACAAGCCAAAAGTAACATTTATTTAAGTTTTAAGTTCACAATATCTTATCTACAACTCCAAACACCTAAAAGCTCTGAAAACAAAACAAAACACATTTGGCAACAAAACCTGAGTTTTGTTTGTTTGTTTGTTTTGAGACAGAGTCTTACTCTGTCACCCAGGCTGGAGTGCAATGGCATAATCTCGGCTCACTGCAACCTTCGCCTCCTGGGTTTAAGTGATTCTCCTGCCTCAGCCTCCTGAGTAGCTGGGATTATAGGCACTCGCCATCATGCCTGGCTAATTTTTGTATTTTTGTAGAGATGGGGTTTCACCATGTTGGCTAGGCTGGTCTTGAACCTCTGACCTCAGGTGATCTGCCTGCCTCGGCCTCCCAAAGTGCTGGGATTACAGGCTTGAGCCACAGCACCCAAAATTTTCCATGTACTTTTTTGAAGGAATATTAAAGTATTTGTTTAAAGTATTTTGCCGGGCGCGGTGGTTTAAAGTATCCTGGCTTATTGAAATACCATCCCAGAGTCCCAGCTACTCCGGAGGCTGCTGGAGAATGGCATTGCAAAATAGACTCCGTCTCAAAAAAAAAAAAAAGTGCCATCCCAGATTCTGCTATGGGCATTGCAAAATATGTGGTGTGGCACTGTGTTGCTTTTCTAAAATCCAAAAGACTTATATTACAAAACACATCTGACCCAAAGGCATCAAATAAGGGATTTTAACTAGCATTATCTCATCTTTAGACCACTCTCTCCACTCCCAGTCCCCCTCTTACTCTAACTGTTCAAATGGCCATTGGGCATCTAGAATCAATCCTTCTCTGCAAAAGGAATACACATACACCCATATACCCTTTGGGTCTCCCCCACACAATTGTCTCCCTCATCCAAGCTCCTTTGCTCCCACTATTTCTTCAGTCCTGATTTTTGCCAACCTCATTGAATTTAAATTCCCCCCATACCCCTCTACTCCCATGCCCTGGTCAAGAAAACAGATTTTAGACATGGCGCCTTCTCTGAATTACTCTGGTAGTACAGGCCCAGCCAGTTGTTACCTGCCTGTGGGCTGCAGAATTATTCCAAGAAACTCTATGTCTATTTGAACGCCAAATACTATCTGCCAACTGTGTAAGTAATGTCTGATGCGTAACTGTGCTACTCCTTTTCAGCTGTGCTGAAGGCCTGATTGTTTTTTGTCACAATGAATTTTCCCCGTTGACCAAAGCCCAAAATAACAGCTTCTCTCATTTGCAAGGCTGCGGTCACTTCCAAAGGGAACAAGGGGTCTTTAGGCTGGGGCAGGTTGCAAACCACTGAGCTGGGCTGTCTTGGCAGTGTGCCATACGTCCTTGGTGCGGGGGAATCATGAGACCTGAGGTCAAGTTCCAGCTCTTCCCTGGCTGGTTAGATGATCTTGGAGGCAGACCCTTGTGACTTGGAAGGCTTTGGTTTCCTCATTCTGGAGCAGAGATCATGAAAATTATTTGGCAGGATTGTGAAGAAGATTAAATGAGATAATGAAAGGACTTTGAAAACTGTGAAGTGTTGCACAAATGGAAAGCTTGTTGTTGTCTTACACATATTGTCAACTTTTTTTTTTTTCTTCTGGATGGAGTCTTGCTCCGTTACCCAGGCTGGACTGCAGTGGCGCGATCTCGGCTCACTGCAACCTCTGCCTCCCAGGTTCAAATGATTCTCCTGCTTCAGCCTTCCAAGTAGCACCACCATGCCCGGCTAATTCTTGGATTTTTAGTAGAGATGGGGTTTCACCATGTTGGCCAGGCTTGTCTTGAACTCCTGATCTCAGGTGATCAGCCCGCCTCGGTCTCCCAAAGTGCTGGGATTAGAGGCGTGAGCCACCGCGTTTGGCCACATATTGTCAGCCTCTTTTTTTTTTTTTTTTTTTTTTTTGAGACGGAGTCTTGCTCTGTCGCCCAGGCTGGGGTGCAGTGGCCGGATCTCAGCTCACTGCAAGCTCCGCCTCCCAGGTTTACGCCATTCTCCTACCTCAGCCTCCCGAGTAGCTGGGACTACAGGCGCCCGCCAACCCGCCCGGCTAGTTTTTTTGCATTTTTTAGTAGAGATGGGGTTTCACCGTGTTAGCCAGGATGGTCTCGATCTCCTGACCTTGTGATCCACCCGTCTCGGCCTCCCAAAGTGCTGGGATTACAGGCTTGAGCCACCGCGCCCGGCCTATTGTCAGCTTCTTAAAGGTGGGAATGGTGTCTTCTGTTTTCTTCAGTTTCCTCAGTGGCACTCCCCACCCCCATTCTGCAATCAACACGGGACTGGCTATAGAGATGGCCTTGTATGAAACACTGCAAAATAACTTGCACAGTGGCTTAGCAAATAAGAGGTATTTAATAAATGGTAGTTAATATGCATGCCTGTGCCATCCACTGTGCAGAGAAGCAGTGTAGTGCAGCGGTTTAGAGCACGGGCCCTGGTATTAATCCACTCTCTGCCACTTGCTGGGTTAGCACATGTGACCTTGGGCAAGGTTAGCACTAATAGGCCCTAATATTCTCATCTATCACACATGGCTGATGATAATAGTAGTTAATTCATGAAGTTGTGAAAACTGAAAGGGTTTAGTCTATGTAACAGAGCCGGGCACGAATCGAGCACTCTGTAGGCATCGGTTGTTTTTGTCTTTTTTTGCTACAAGATCTCAATCTGTCGCCTAGGGTGAGTGCAGTGGCGCAATCATGGCTCACTGCAGCCTCGACCTCCTGGGCTCAAGTGATCCTCTCACCTCAGCTTCCTGAATAGCTGGGACTACAGGTGCATGCCACCACGCCCAGCTAAGTTTTAAATTTTTTTTTGTAGAGACGGGGTCTTGCTATGTTGCCGAGGCTGGTCTGGAACTCCTGGCCTCAAGCAATCCTCCCATCTCAGTCTCCCAAAGTGCTGGGATTACAGGGGAGCCACACACAGTTGTTATTTAGCTATTATATGCCAAACGATTCTTCAAAAGCTGGTCAGTGACTGGGCGTGGTGGCTCAGGCCTGTAATCCCAGCACTTTGAAAGGCCGAGGTGGGCGGATCACCTGAGGTCAGGAGTTCAAGACAAGCCTGGCCAACATGGCAAAACCCTGTTTATACTAAAAACATAAAAATTAGTTGGGTGTGGTGGCACGTGCCTGTAGTCCCACCTACTCGGGAGGCTGAGGCACGAGAATTGCTTGAACCTTGGAGGCGGAGGTTGCAGTGAGCCAAAATTGTGTCACTGTACTCCAGCCTGGGAGACAGAGCAAGACTCTGTCTCAAAAAAAAAAAAAAAAGGTGGTCGGAGAAAATCGTCAGACAGGAAGTCTAGCTTCTGGTCTTTGTTCAGCGTCAGTAAGGTCTTCAAAGACGGTTAGATGCTCAGGCAGCCTCTCAGGATCAGCACAGATCATGCAGCGGTGAAATTCAGGCTTGAGTGTCATTTCCCCCAGCTGTGGGCGAAGATCCTAGACCAGACCAGATATCATTGGGTAAAAGGTGTGCCTGTTTAATATTTGGATAAATATCACTATTGTCGGACATACGAAGTTTCTGTCTGCACCACCTCCCGTCAGAACAAGAATGCCTATTTTCCCATGCCCTAACCAACTCATATTTTTAAGTATTTTATTAATTTTTTGACTAGGTAATGTTTGCAGGTGGCAGAAAATTTAAAGAGATAGGGAAGGGCATGCAGTGAGAGGTCTCTACGTTCCCGTCGCAGCCATCCCAGTCCCGGCCCCAGAACCACAAACTTTGATCTCAGCCTTTCTGGTAAACGGAAAGTGGTATCTCACTCAATCAATCTCACAATCACGTTGATGTGAAAACAAATTACTATATATTAGGGAGTAGAATGTTGCATGTGAATGAACTTTAAGATAAAACAGGAGACTTCAAAGGCATTTTATGCTCAAGGGTGGGGCAGGGCGTGGAGCGGCCCTTCTCTTGGGGGATACCTTGGTACGGCTGTGTGTTAGTCTGTGGAATGAATGCTGGACGGTGCCCCCACTCGTCTCAATCACATTGAGGTTTCCCTCATCCCCCAGTCACCTGTTTACCATACATCCCTCTGGGCTCTTCCTGCCCTTGGCCTGGTCACCACCTTGCTGCCTTACCTTAAGTCAGTCACCTCCCACTCTGGGCTTCCTGACTTGTAAAAAGGGGGCTGGACTAGGCCTCATTCCAGGTGTAGCATTCCAAGACTGATCAACTAATTCACATTAAGGTGTAGATGACTGATAACAGCTTAATGTATTACCTCTCCTGTGGGTGGAAACATTTTAAGAGATGCAATTTCTCATCCTCCAAGAATGAGTGTGCGTGGTGCAATTTCAGGTATGGTCACAGGTATGTGGCGACGATGTAGGGGGAGGGGTCCCTTTCCTGGCACCCCTCCAGTGGTCACTGTAGGCCCCCACCTGCTCCAGCCAGGGGTGGTGGCAGCCCTGAGGGGAGCAAAGCTGCTGGCTTCTCTCACACCACACTCCGCATTCATTTCTCTCTGGCAGTGGCCAAGAGCAGAGTTTTGTCATACAGAAAAATGCCTCATCAGGGAAACCTACGTGTGTGGCCTGGAAAACTACCTTGTCCCCTGGGCCGAGGGGTGCGGTGGAGGTGTTAGCAACCTGATTTCCAGGTTCTCAGATCAGTTCTCGTCCTGGGTGGGTGAGGAGACCCCCACTGGAGGGCCACTGGCCTTCCTCCAGAGCAGGTGGTCCTGCCATACCTGGATCCAAGACGTCTGCTTTTTACAGAGAGAAAGAGGCTGTGTCAGACGCTGTCTGGTTTTGTTGGCTGAAGGAGGTTTGGTTTGGCTTCTGAATTTTCAGGGAGGGCTGATGGCCCGCAGCCACGAGCCACCGTTAGCCTGTGAGAAAGAGGAAAGGAGTTTCTTTAGCTGTGAAGTCTAGGCCGGCTGCTCTTGTGCAGTGCAGGCCACCGCATCCCAGCCCGCAATCCCCACTAACCCACTGGGCCCTCATGGGGCGCCGTTTTGTCCCACTACTGTCTGGGCCTTTCTTCAGTGGAGGCGGCTGGGGAAGCCAGTCTGTGCTGCCCCCAGGACAGTGGTGGGTGGGGATGGACACCTGGGGCTGAGGGGCCCAGGTCAGATCAGGGAGAGACGTGCTTCGCTTTCTGGCAGAACCTCCACTGTTGCAACTCCTCCTCCTTCCTGGACCAGGGCAGCTTCTCCAGACCTGATGATGCTTAACCCATGAGCCTCATCACAGAGCATTCAGAGCTCTAGACCCTCCCTATGCAAAGGGTGGTCCATGACCAGCCTCATCCGCCTCACCTGGGAGCCGGTTATGCTGCAGGCCTTAGGGAGGTGGGAATGCCATAGAAGCTCTCTGGGGAGGCCCCTCTGAGGTGGAGACTCATCACAGGCCTGATTCAATGGAGAGAGGTGGGTACTGGGAAAGAAATGCATGACGGGGCCACGTGCTGAACTAGGGAGGTGTCTTTTCTTTTCTTTTCCTTTCCTTTCTTTGTTTTCTTTCTTTCTTTTTTTTTTTGAGATGGAGTTTCCCTCTTGTTGCCCAGACTGGAGTGCAATGACGCGATCTCAGCTCATTGCAACCTCCGCCTCCTGGGTTCAAGCAATTCTCCTGCCTCAGCCTCCCAACTACCTGGGATTACAGGCGCCCGCCACCACGCCCGGCTACTTTTGTATTTTTAGTAGAGACGGGGTTTCACCATGTTGCCCAGGCTGGTCTCAAACTCCTGACCTCAGGTGATCCACCCATCTCAACCTCCCAAAGTGCTGGGATTACAGGGGTGAGCTACCACCCCCAGCCTTAATTTCTTTCAAAACAGTTTCTTTTAGTTTTATTTTCATTTTATTTTGAATAGGCAATCCACTCACACAGTTAAAATTCTAAGGGCACAGGAGGGTATGTAAGATACAATTTCTTTTGCAGACTTGTTTCCTAGCTGCTTCCCCTCTCAAAGGCAACCCATGTGGCCCAGGGACATTAGATTATGCCAGTAAAAACATGCATGTGTGTGTGTGTGCGTGTGTGTGTGTATTCATACTCACTAGACCTCTTTTTTTTGTTTGTCAAATGATCCTTTATTGAAATATTTTCCTTTGTGCTTCTTAACTAACTGGGCATTCCACAGCACCACTGTTGATGTCATCTATGATGTCATGAGGGTGGCAGCCATCAACATTACAGCCCACAGACTGGGCAGTCCCCAGGATTTCTTTAATGGTTCCAGTGAGTTCTCTGGCTAAAGGTCGGTGCCGCATCTGTCGAGGAATGTTGATGATCTCATCAAAAGTGACATGCCCACTATGTTGAATGTTTTCCTGTTTCTTTCTGTCTCTTGGTGGTTCCTTGAGGGCTTTGATGATCAGGGTGGAGGCAGAAGGCACCACCTCAATCTGGGCCTGTCTGTTCTGAATGGTCAGTTTCACCGTAATCCTCAGGCCATTCCAGTCACCCGTTGCCTTGGCAATGTCATCACCAGCCTTTTTTGGAGACAGGCCCAGGGGGCCGATCTTGGGGGCCAGTGCAGACGTGGCGCCAACTTCACCCATAGTGCACCTCAGGTATACGACTTTGATCTCGTTGGGGTCACACTTTGGCCGCATGGTGGAGGCGGCTGTTGTCGGATGAACCCAGATTCTGGACGGCCAAAGAAAGTTGCACCTTGGCCTCCTCTGAGCTGAGAGCCGAAAAGCCCACTAGACCCCTCTTAAAAAATTCAAAGGTTGGCTGGGTGGGGTGGCTCATGCCTGTTATCCCAGCACTTTGGGAGGCAGAGGCAGGCGGATCACAAGGTCCGGAGTTCGAGACCAGCCTGGCCAATATGGTGAAACCCCATGTCTACTAAATATACAAAAAAAATTAGCAGGGCGTGGTGGCACATGCCTGTATCCAGCTACTCAAGAGACTGAGGCAGGAGAATTGCTTGAACCCGGGAGGCAGAGGTTGCAGTGAGCCAAGATCACGCCACTGCCCTCCAGCCTGGGCGACAGAGTGAGACTCTGTCTCAAAAAAAAAAAAAAAAAAAAATTCAAAGGTTGGCCCATGGCACATGTATGAACCTTACTTTTCTCACTTAGTATGTCTTGTAGATCATTCTATATCAGTATGTAAAGAACATCCTAGATACATATTTCAGATGAATATTATTCTACTCTAAAGATAGACCTCAATTTATATAGCCAGGACCCTACTGATGGACTTTTAGGTTGTTTAATAAATGTAGCCGAATTTTAGAATCTTAGAAAATGGAAGGTCATTTAACCCCAACTCCTACCACCCTGCCTAGGTTTTTTGTTTTTTTTTTTTTGGTAGAAATGAGGTCTTGCTTTGTTGCCCAGGCTGATCTTGAACTCCTGGCTTCAAGCTATCCCCCCGCCTCAGCCTCCTTCCCAAAGTGCTGGGACGCGCCCAGCCCTGCCAAGGAGTTCTTTCATGGTATCTGACTGCATGCCTGAGACCCAGCTGCAATGTCACCTCTTCTGGGAAGCTCCACCTTCCTCTCCCTCTCATCGCCTTTGCGCATACCTTAGCCAGAGCCCTAATCACATGATATGATTTAGGCAAAAGCGTGATAACTTTGCTTTTGTATCTTCTCAGCTCTGACCCTATTGCAGAGCACAGTAGGTACAGAACCAATGTGAATTGACAGTCCTTGAGAGGGGACGCCTCCAAATTCTGCTGCCTGGACACTTCCAGTAACAGGGATCTCACTTCCTGAAAAGCTCATTCTGCCTGTGAAAGGCGGTATCAGACAGTCCTTTGATGGAGCAAAGTCTGTTTCCCGTTGGCTTTTCCCTCTGGGTTCTAGTGCATCTTCTAAACACAAATGTAATCCCTCTTCCAGATATTTAAGATAACCTCATTTCTCTAAGCCAGATACCCATCCCCCTAACCTCCCCTCCCCCATTTCCTTTGGACTCTGGTTGCAGATCCTAGGCCTTCTAGCATTTTCCTGCAGACACTTTTTGATTTGTAATATGATTCATTTAAAAGTGATCTCTGTCCGGGCATGGTGGCTCATGCGTGTAATCCCAGCACTTTGGGAAGCTGAGGTGGGCAGATCACTTGAAGTCAGGAGTTTGAGACCAGCCTGGCCAACATGGTGAAACCCTGTCTACTAAAAATACAAAAATTAGCCAGATGTGGTGGTACATGCTGTCATTTCAGCTACTTGGGAGGCTGAGGCATGAGAATCACTTTAACCCAAGAGACGGAGGTTGCACTGAGCGGAGATCATTCCACTGCACTCTAGCCTGGGTGATGGAGTAAGACTCTGTCTCAAAAAAAAAAAATAGCTGAAATTAAAAAAAAAACTGACCATACCAAGTGTTCACCAGGATGTGGAGCATTAAAACTCTCCAGCACTGCTGGTGGGAGTATGAAATGGAACAGGCACTTTGGAAAACAGTTGGCAGTTTCCTAAAAAGTAGTTAAAGATACAGCTTTCATGTGACCTAGCCATTCCACTCCAAAATGTTTACTCAAGATAAATGAAAGCATATGTCCATTCTAAGGCATATGCTCCTAGCAGCTTTATTTGAAATAGCCAATGTCCATTGGCAGTGAATATATCCATGCCATACAATTTGACTGAGCAAAACAAAACCTGCTTGAACAGGTATTGATACAATGATAGTGAACAACATTGATGAATCTCAAAATAATTATGCTGAGTAAAGAAGCCAGATGAAAATTAACGAGTCCATACTCTATGATTTCATTTATATGAAATTATAAAAAATGTAAACTAGGCCTCACGTCTGTAATCCCAGCACCTTGGGAGGTCGATGTGGGAGGACTGCTTGAGCCCAGGAGTTCAACACCAGCAGCCTGGGCAACATAGTGAGACCTTGTCTCTCTCTCTCGCTCTTGTTTTTTTTTTTTTTTTTTTTTTTTTGAGATAGAGTCTCACTCTGTGTTGCCCAGGCTGGAGTGCAGTGGTGTGACCTTGGCTCACTGCAACTCCACCTCCCAGGTTTAAGTGATTCTCGTGCTTCAGCCTGCTGAGTAGCTGGGATTACAGGCATGCACCACCACGCCCAGCTACTTTTTGTATTTTTTTTTTTTTTTGAGACGGAGTCTCGCTCTGTCGCCCAGGCTGGAGTGTAGTGGCCGGATCTCAGCTCACTGCAAGCTCCGCCTTCCGGGTTTACACCATTCTCCTGCCTCAGCCTCCCGAGTAGCTGGGACTACAGGCGCCTGCCACCACGCCCAGCTAGTTTTTTGTATCTTTTAGTAGAGACGGGGTTTCACCGTGTTTGCCAGGATGGTCTCGATCTCCTGACCTCATGATCCGCCCGTCTCGGCCTCCCAAAGTGCTGGGATTACAGGCTTGAGCCACCGCGCCCGGCCTACTTTTTGTATTTTTACTAGAGATGGGGTTTTGCCATGTTGGCCAGGCTGGTCTCGAACTTCTGACCTCAGGTGATCTACCCGCCTCGGCCTCCTGGTGTGCTGGGATTTCAGGTATGAGCCACCATGCCCAACCAAGACTTAAAAAAAAAAAAAAAATTTCTTTAAAAAAAAAAAAAGCCAGGCGTCATGGTGTGCACCTGTAGTCCCAGCTACTCAGGAGGCTGAAGTGGGAGGATCACTGGAGCCCATGAATTGCAGCTGCAGTGAGCTGTGATTACACCACTGTATTCCAGCCTGGACAACAGAATGAGTTCCTGTCAAAAAAAAAGAAAAAAAAAATCTGATCTTACAGAGTTATGACCTTTCAATGAATGGTATATAAAGGAAATAAACTTAACATTGCAACTGGTCCATCATGACACTCAATGAAAAAAAGCTACTTTTATAGCTTCGTCACTCTGGCCTGTCATAGTATTTTAAAATCTTCATTCTGCATATGGCAGACCTTTCATCTTGTAACATCTTTATATTTGATGAGCAGACCTACATGCTTTTATTAGAATTTCTAGCACAAATGCTGAAATGGACCAGGTCAAAACCTGCCCCATGGCACGTCACCATTGAGTCTCCTCCAGCTCCTTGGGTTAGGAGAAATGAGTTCAGTGTCACATTTTAAAGTGCGACAGCTAATATGCCAGCTAATGTAGAAGATGTCAGAGGAGTGTAGTGTGGGATGAGCTTGAAAGGGGAGCAGCAGCTGTAGTAAACAGCATGGTGGTTCCTCAAAAAATTAAACAGAATCACCATATGATCCAACAATTCAGTTTCTGGTTGTATACCTCAAAGAATTGAAAGCAGGGACACAAACAGATATTCATATGCTCATGTTAATAGCAGCATCATTCAAAATAATCAAACAGTAGAAGTAACTCAAGTGTCCATCAACAGATGAATGGATCAACAAAATATGGCATATACACATAATGGAATATTATTTAGCTTAAAGTAGGAATTTGCATAATGGAATATTATTCAGCTTAAAATAGAATCTTGGTATGTTTTTTGTCTGTTTGTTTTGAGATGGAGTCTTGCTCTGTTGCCCAGGCCGGAGTGCAGTGGTGTGATGTTCACTGCACCTTCCACCTCCTGGGTTCAAGCGATTCTCATGCCTCAGCCTCCCGAGTAGCTGGGACTACTAGGTGGGACGCCCACCACCACGCGCAGCTAATTTTTGTATTTTTAGTGAAGACAGGATTTCACCATGTTGGCCAGGCTGGTCTCAAACTCCTGACCTCAAGTGATCTGCCTGTGTTGGCCTCCCAAAGTGTTAGGATTACAGGCGTGAGCCACCACATCCAGCAAAACAGAAACAGAACGTTTGAGCTTTGAAGACATTACGTTAAGTGAAATAAGTCAGACACAAAAGGACAAAAACATACTGTATGTTTCCACTTATATGAGGTGCCTACCTATAGAAGCAGAAAGTAGAATGGTGGTTGCCAGGGGCTGGGCCGGAGGAAACAGGGAATAGGGAGTTACAGTTTAATGGGTGTAGAATTTTCAGTTTGGGAAACTTAAATGTTCTGGAGATGAATGGTGGCACTGGTTGCATAACAATGTAGATGCTGCTGAACTGTACACCAAAAAGTGATATCAACAGTATATTTTATATTATGTATATTTTATCACGATTTTTTTCTTTCTTTTTTTTTTTTTTTTTTTTTTTTTTTGAGATGCAGTTTTGCTCTTGTTGCCCAGGCTGGAGTGCAATGGCGCGATCCCAGCTCACTGCAACCTCTGCCTCTGGAGTTCAAGTGATTCTTCTGCCTCAGCCTCCTGAGTAGCTGGGATTACAGGCACCCACCACCACACCCAGCTAATTTTTTTTGTATTTTTACTAGAGATGGAGTTTCACTACGTTGACTAGGCTGGTCTCGAACTCCTGACCTCAGGTTATCCACCCCTCCTCGATCTCCCAAAGTGCAAAGGATTACAGGAGTGAGCCACCACACCTGGCTTATCATGATTTTAAAAGGGGGAGGGGAGAAGCAGCCTGCTTAGCAGTAGGGAGGACCTGGCTATGGGCTGGGTGGACAGCTGAGTTGGGATGAGTTGGAGAACAGGCTCACCTTGTCAGAACTGGGAGGTGACAGGAGAGGAGGCTGAGCATGCTCTGCTGAGCCTTGAAGTCCAGATTGAGAAATTTGGGTTTGAGATCTGAGTCACTTCTTGGGTCAAGTCTTTGTCTCCTGGTTAAAAAACAATTTCCTTGGGGTGGAGTAATCCAGGAGCTCTAAAGGTAGCAGGTTAAATTAATGCAGATTGGTTTAGTCATCAGCCGTCGGTAGGGGGTTTATCATCAGAGAGTGGGGGCAGGTGGCATAGGACATTGTCCAAGGGTCTGATAGCTCTGGGCTTGTGTTGTGATTTCTCCATTCCCTGGCAGTGTGCCCTAAACTAGTGAGTGCCACCGTTTCCTCATCTGTAAACCGGGGATAATAGTGACTTTGCGTAACAGGGTTAAAAGGAAAAAGAGTTATATGCTAAGTATTTGCCACTTCTGTCTTCTTTCTCCTGCCAAGGAGGAAGGATGGCAGCTGGCCTGTTCAGATGCTGTTTCAAGAGAGGTGAGGCAGAGCAAAATCCAGAGTAGATCAAATTTCTTTGAACAAGAAAAGATGAAGGCAGGGCGTGGTGGCTCACACCTGTAATCCCAGCAGTTTGGGAGGCGGAGGCGGGCGGATCAATTGAGGTCAGGAGTTCACGACCAGCCTGGCCAACATGGTGAAATCTCATCTCTACTAAAAATACAAAAATGAGCCAGGCATGGTGGTGCACACTGGCAGTCCCAGCTATTTGGGAGGCTGAGGCAGGAGAAATTGCTTGAACCCAGGAGGCGGAGGTTGTGGTGAGCCAAGATCGCACCACTGCGCTCCAGCCTGGGTGACAGAGCAAGAAGAGAGCAGCAGAACTAGGTCCGGGGTGTGGGAGGAGAGAAGCTGAGCTGCTGTGCTGAGGACTGGGACTTGGGCAGGGATAGAAGCCCCTTGTGTTTTGTGAAATAGTTTCCTCTCTGTGCTTCCCCAAGAGACTCTTAGAAGAGACCTACTATGGTGCTTTCTAAGCAGTGTTGGAATCTCAGCTGTTTTTGAATGCTGGGACGGGCCTCCAGGTGGTTCAGTACATCTGGGTTCCATTTGCAGAGTGTCTGACACATTTTAGGAGCTTAACAAAATGCTCAGTTATTCTACAAGAAAACAGATCTGGGAGCTGGAGAGATGAGGGCTGGGTATCTTCAAAGAGCAGACAGAACACCTTCCTGAGATATCAGGCCACTAGGTTAGGTTAAAGGAGTGTTTTTAAAGGAGTGTTAGGTCCCCATGCCTTTCCTCTCTCTAGAGCTGCACTGTTCAGTATGGTAGCCAATAGCCACAAATATTTGCATTTTATTATTTTATTTTATTTTATTTTTTTGAGACAACCCAGGCTGGAATGCAGTGGCACGATCTCAGCTCACTGTGACCTCTGCCTCCTGAATTCAAGCAATTCCTATGCCTCAGCCGCTTGAGTAGCTGGGATTATAGGTGCGCACCACCACGCCTGGCTAATTTTTGTATTTCTTAGTAGAGATGGGATTTTGCCATGTTGGTCAGGCTGGTCTCGAACTCCTGACCTCAGGTCATCTCCCCTCCTCGGCCTCGTAAAGTGCTAGGATTATAGGTGTGAGCCACCATGCCCAGCCAGTATTTGCTTTTTAATTAAAAATGGAAAATAAAAATAAAAACGATGGTTCTCATTCACACTTAGCCGTACATCAAGTGCCCAATAGCCACCTGTTTTTTTGGTTTTTTGTTTTGTTTTGGGGGGTGTGTGTGTGTGTGTGTGTGTTTTCAGACGGAGTCTCGCTCTGTCACCCAAGCTGGAGTGCAGTGAGGCGATCTCGGCTCACTGCAACCTCTGCCTCCCAGGTTCACGCCATTCTCCTGCCTTGGCCTCCCGAGTAGCTGGGACTACAGGCGCCCACCGCCATGCCAGGCTAATTTTTTGTATTTTTAGTAGAGACGGGGTTTCACTGTGTTAGCCAGGACGGTCTCAATCTCCTGACCTTGCGATCCGCCCGCCTCGGCCTCCCAAAGTGCTGGGATTACAGGTGTGAGCCACCGCGCCTGGCAATAGCAGCATGTTAATAGTGGCCACCATATTGGACAAGGCAGATACGGAATCTTTCCATCAGCATGGAAGGTTCTGTTGGACAGCACTGTGCTAGAAAGATGAGGAAAAAGCCAAGTAGGTCGGTTTGTTTATACCCTGATTTGTTCCTCAAAGGATCTGAGGCAGCTGAGGACAGCCTGAGGCCATCAGACCAGAGCCCTGTGGCTGGAGTGGGGGAAGGTTGGCGTGTGGGCTGAACCCAGTCAGGAGTGGAGCCACAGAGAGAAGCAAGGTCCCAGTTGGCTGAGCTCCAGGACCCAGATAGGAAATGGGAGGAAGGTGGGGGTGGGGTTGTTGTGGGAGTGAGTGTCAAAGGACAAGGCCGTGTGCAATCAAATGTTGAGCAATGAGTCTGCTGCGGGAAGAGGCTCCCCCATTCCTCTTAGCAGCGTATGGTTCTCTGACCTGTTTAATCAAGGAGTCTCCTGTGCCCTGCTGTTCTCAAGTACAGATTCCAAATTCCAGCTAATCAGATGCAATTACAGGATATTGTTGGGTGCAAGTTCTGACTTGCAGCACCTCGGGTAGGATGCCAGGCCTGGGTCCCTGCACACCGCCTGGCTGGTATGTTTTCAGCAGCCGTCCTGGAGGCGGTGGGGCCAGGAGACATCCTTCCTGGTGGCGGTGCTGAGAGTGGAGAGGGTGAAGGGAGCCAGGCCTGGGTGGTATCCTGCAGCACTTTCAGAGCAAAGATCTGCTCCAGGGATGGATTCTTCTTGAGGGCAAATCAGAGTTTAAAAAATATTCATTAAAAGTGACTTCGTGTTAAACTCATTTCTGGGGATTAAAGAAAAGCCAAACTTATATTAAGATCATTTTAATTTAAGCTTTGTTGGGAAGTTCGAAGATATCGCAGGGTGGGTTGGAGTGCCAAGGGAGCAGCTTCTTATTGCTTAATTTGAGATAATGTATTCCCGTAAGTTTTATTTTTACTTTTATTTTGAGGTATAACAGACTCACAGCAAAGCACACTCATCTTTACTGTACAGCTTGATAAATTTTTACATATGTATGTACCCATGCAATCTCCACCCAGATCAGAATACGGAACATTTCCATTACCCTAAAAGGTTCCCTCACCTCCCTCCCGTCCATCAGTCTCACCCCCCAGAGGTAACTGCTGTTCTGATCTACCACCAACAATCAGCTTTGCCTGTTCTTGAACTTCATATAAATGGAATCGTATGGTGGGTGCCCATTTGTTCCCTGACTTCTTTTGCTCATAAGCCTGTGAATGATTTTCTTTCTTTCTCTTTCTTTCTTTCTTTCTTTCTTTCTTTCTTTCTTTCTTTCTTTCTTTCTTTCTTTCTTTCTTTCTTTCTTTCTTTCTTTCTTTCTTCCTTCCTTCCTTCCTTCCTTCCTTCCTTCCTTCCTTCCTTCCTTCCTTCCTTCCTTCCTTCCTTCCTTCTTTTGTTCTCTTTCTTTCTTTTCTTGTTTTTTTTGACAGGGTCTCACTTTTTCACCCAGGTTGGAGTGCAGTGGCATGATCACGGCTCACTGCAGCCTCAGCCTCCCAGGCTCAAGCGATCTCACCTCAACCTCCCGAGCAACTGGGACTATAGGTGCGCACCACCACACCCAGCTAATTTTTTTTTTTTTTTTTTGTAGAGGCAGGGTCTTACTATGTTACCCAGGCCAATCTTGAAATCCTGGGCTCAAGTGATCCTTCTGCCTCGGCCTCCCACCACGCCCAGCCAGCCTGTGAACTTTTTTAGGATAAATGTTTATAGCTACAGATTCATAGTCCTTTACCTGAAACCCCTGGGGCCAGATAGGTTTCTGAATTCAGATTTTTTCACAGTTTAGGAAAAAGCCACGGTGCGCACACTGTATATTATGAAATACCCACCGCAGGATCTGGGGCAGCACCTGGTAAACACATAAATATTTTTAAGCAAAGTCCATGAATATTCACACACTAAATGGTGTAAATAAAGGCTGTAAATAGCCTTGCGTCAGTTGGGGGCCATTTTGTTGCCAAATAAGTTCACGTCAGGTTAAGTTCTGCAGTCAAATGTGTTATGATAAGACTTGTTTTATCATATGGTTTTCAGAAGTTCAGGGATTTTGAAATTGAGAATAAGGGATGGTGGACCTGTTAGTTCTGGACTAGCCTTTGGCTGTGTGGTAGACAAATCCCGAGTAGTCTCCCAGGCAGAGGGAAGGTTGCAGAAACCGGCTGCCTCATAGGAATATGGACTGCACTGTCCACCAGGACAGCCTCTCCCAACCACGGCTCTCAGAAGGTCCAGACGTGAACTCCTGACACCGAAGGCACATCTTTGCTGTGCGGGTATTTTCCTGGGATCTCTACCTTTGCTTAGATTTTCAAAAGAAACCTAATGCTTAAATATGGTCAAGAGCCCCAGCTAGAAAGCATCCTTGAGATCAAAGAATTGCTTAGCTAGAGCCCTCAGTTATAGACCTGAGTTTGTTTCTGAGGGACGTGAGTCTCAAATGAATGACGTTTCAGTGATTGGCAGGGGAGGGGAGAGAGAAGGGGCAGACACTGGAGATTGAGAGTGTGGAGAAAGATGGGGCAAGAGAAGTTGGGATGAGTGTGAGGGGAGCCAAGAAGAGAATACACACAGGTCTCCATGCAGGACTGAGCACGGGAGAGATCATCCCAGGGGTTGGGGGTTGGGGGTTGGGGGTTATGTCTTCAGTTTAGGAGCCTGCACGGAGCGTCTACTAGGTGCAAGGCGCTCGGGATGCAAAGATGAATAAGAGCTGCTCCCTGACAGTGGTACCTATTTATGGCTGTATTGCTCCTCTCTGAAGAGCTCTCTTTTCATTTTCTCCCCCCTCCTCCACCCCACCTCCCCACCAAAGAAAACACACACGCAGCCAGGAGTGGCCTTGAGGTTCAGGCCACAGGCTCCAGACCTTTTGGACTCTTTCCTCCGCTCCCAATCAAAGTGCCTGGGTCCAAGGGGATCACGGAGGCCAGGAGTTTGAGACCAGCCTGGGCAACATTGCGAGACCCTGTCTCTACAAAAAATTGTTTCTTTTTTTCTTTTTCTTTTTTTTTTTTTTTGGAGACAGAGTTTCGCTCTTGTTGCCCAGGCTGGAGAACAATGGCGTGATCTCGGCTCACCGCAACCTCCGCCTCCCAGGTTCAAGTGATTCTCCTGCCTCAGCCTCCCGAGCAGCTGGGATTACAGGCATGCACCATCGCGCCTGGCTAATTTTGTATTTTTAGTAGAGATGGGGTTTCTCCATGTTGGTCAGGCTGGTCTCCAACTCCCGACCTCCAGTGATCCGCCTGCCTTGGCCTCCCAAAGTGCTGGAATTACAGGTGTGAGCCACCTCACACAGCACAAAATTTAAAAGTTAGCTGGGTGTGGAGGTAACACGCTTACTCCTACTCAGGAGGCTGAGGCAGGAGGATGGCTTGAGCCCAAGAGGTTGAGACTGCAGTGAGCTGTGATTATGCCACTGCATTCCAGCATGGGTAGAGCAAGACCCTGTTTGTTTGTTTGTTTGTTTGTTTCAGACAGATTTTTGCTCTGTCGCCCAGGCTGGAATGCAGAGGTGCAACCTTGGCCCACCACAACCTCTGCCTCCAGGGTTCAAGCAATTCTCCTGCCTCAGCCTCCTGAGTAGCTAGGATTACAGGCACGGGACACCACACCCAGCTAAGTTTTGTGTTTTTAGTAGAGACAGGGTTTCACCATGTTGACCAGGCAGGCCTCAAACTCCCGATCTCAGGTGATTCGCTCACCTCGGCCTCCCAAAGTGCTGGGATTACAGGCGTGAGCCACTGTGCCCAGCCGACCCTGTCTCTTTAAAAAAAAAAAAATTAAAAAGCCTGGGTCCTACGTCCCGTGTTGAGAAAGCCCTGTGTAAAGGAAGGAATGCATTCTTTGCTGACAGCAATGTGCAGTTCATCAGGTGATAGGTTGATTAGAGGCATGGAGTGGTGTCACTGGAGTCTAGTTCCTCCCTACTACTTAGTTGTGTGACCTTGGGCAAGTCTCCTGCCTTGAGCCTTAGTTTCCTCATCTGTAGAATGAACTTAAGTCTATACTCCCTGCCTCACAAGGGTGTTGTGAAGATCAAAGGGGAGAATATGGAGGAAGACATAAGTGGTAAGTCTTGCTGAGGTCTGAGCTGTGCTTGTGATGTGCTTACTGTATTCCCATCAAACAGGGAGATTTCATTCTGCACTTTAACGCCTCAGGGATTGTACAGCTTCCAGCCCCTGCTAGGCACCCAGGGGTGCTATAGGGCTGTATGGCCTCATAGGTGACTCAGGAACAGATTCTCTGCACCCCAAATGTGGTTTCACTCTCCGGTTGCAATGGTTCTTTGGGAAATAATAGTTGTTCATGGATGTTCATTACAGTGTTGTTTCTGATAGGCCAAGAAAAGTTATTTTTCACTATAATCCCCAAGCCCACTGTAGTACAAGTGCTCAAGAAATGGATAAAGACTCACAGACCCCACTTTCCATCCTCCTCAATGTCTCCTTTTGTGGTAATGAGGTAGACCCCTTCCCTAGCATGTAAGGATTAAATAAGGAGCTGGGGCAAGAGCCATGTGTAGCCTAGAACCTGAGAGTTTAAAATGGTCTTCAACATGAGCAACAGTCCTATTTCTTGGAATGTTTCTGTACAACAAAGATGGAAGTATGTGGCCGGGCACGATGTCTCACGCCTGTAATCCCAGCACTTTGGGAGGCCAAGGCGGGCAGATCACAAGGTCAAGAGATTGAGACCCTCCTGGCCAACATGGTGAAACCTCGTCCCTACTAAAAATACAAAAAATTAGCTGGGCATGGTGGCATACACCTGTAGTCCCAGCTACTTGGGAGGCTGAGGCAGGAGAATTGCTTGAACCCTGGAGGCGGAGATTGCAGTGAGCCGAGAGTGCGTCACTGCACTCCAACCTGGTGACAGAGCGAGCTCCGTCTCAAAAAAAAAAAAAGATGGAAGTATGAGAATGCCCATCATATAACAGGGTTTTATATATATATACACACACATACATACAAATAACAGGGTTATTTATAATAGCAGTACATTGAAAACAACCATAATAATGTTCATCCATTGAGGGATGCTGGAATAAACCGTGGCATACACATGCAATTGGCTTCTCTGCAGCCTGATGAATAATGCATTTCCTACATGATGTTCCACAGACTCAAGTCCCAAGAGGATCCCTCAAGAGATTTCATGGTGAAATGTGTTTAAGAAGTGCCAGTCTCTGCTTGATGATTCAGAACACACATTAGTAAATTAGAGACTCCAAGAAGTCCTTCAGCAAATCAGCCCATTTAAGTTGGCGCAAGCCTATGCATCTCAAATAGTTGGTGGAAGACTCCCAATTAATAGCAAAATGGCCCTAGTGTTCTATGGAGCCAATTTGGGAAATACCTGTGTAGCAGACGCAAGTGGAAAGAGTTGAGTGAAAAATGCAGATTTTGAGAGTCTTTGCAGCATGATTTAAACAAACAAACTTATGTATATTTGTATTTGAAAAACGTCTAGCAGGATGTACGCCAGAACTTTAATAGTAGTTGAGGCCACGGGATCATAGGTGATTTTTATTTTCTTCTTTGTTTTCAACTTTTAGGTTATTTGGGTTTTCTAAATTGCCTTTCATCACTGTATATAACATTTTATTTTATTTTTTTAAGAGATGGGGTCTCACTCTGTTGCCCATGCTGGAGTTCAGTGGCTATTCACAGGAACAATCATAGCATCATTACAGCCTGGAACTCCTGGACTCAAGCAACCTTCCTGCCCTAGCCTCCCAAGTAGCTAGGATTACAGGCACGTGCCACCATGCCCGGATCTATGTCACTTTTATAAGTAGTAAAAAAAAAAAAGAAAAAAAAAAAAAAAACAGTTGTCAAGAAAAGGAGCCAAGGACAGCTGAAGACACTTTCATAGTGCTCTGCACCTAGAGGAGCTGGGGCCTCCAGCTCCAAGAAGAAGCCAGGTCCTTATTTAGTCAGAGACGTCCCAAGAGCTCACATTCCAGTGGGAATCCTTCCCAGAGCATTCCTCCTCCAGCACCGCCGCGACCAGCTGCAGCCTGGCTGCTCCCTCACAGGGCCTCCCTCTCCTTTGGTAGCAGCCGCTGCTGGCCCAGGCCAGGCTGCACATCTGGACCTCATTAAGAGCCGCCAGCACCAAAGCCGGCACATCTGGCCGCCGCGAGACAGAGTGCACGGCAGGGCAGCAAAGGGGCAGGGGCATGTCAGGACAGGGCTGCCCATGCGGGCTTCAAGGCAGCCAGGGCTCCTCTGAGACATTTGGAAGTGGGAAGGTGGTGGGCGGCTGGCCGCAGACGGTGCGCTGCTTGCTGGCGGGCCTGGCTCTGGCCCCTCTGGGTGCAGCAGAGTCGTGCCCTGGCTGGCAGAGGCCTTTTAGGCTGAAAGGGGCAGGTCTGGCAGAGAGACAGGTACTCAGGACTCCAAGCACAGTGCTCTTGCTCGTGGGGAGGGCTGGGGCTGGGGGCAGTCTCAGGACATGTTGAAAAGAAGGATTAGACAGGAATGGGGTTGCCTAGCTTTGTGGTGGCCGAGCTTTGTGGCTGCAGGTCGGAAGGCAGGTTTTCTACATCAGGAAGGAGAATTCCCTTGTCTGAAGTTAGAGAGGAGGAAGTCAAATGAGGCACCTTGGAAACAGAGCCTGCCTGCTGCCTGCTGCCTTTTCCCTACACGGGGACATGCACAGGTCCCTGGCTCTACCCCTGTGGCGCCATTATTTTTCCCTTTGGTGCCTGTGAATCTAAAGCTTTGTCAGCCCTGCCAATTCTTTCTTTGCGACAGCAGCAGCTGCTCCTAAGATCCTTTCCAAAGTCAGGCAGAGATCAAAGAAACCAACCAGTCAATCGAATGTAAGAATCTACCAGTCCTTCCCCTTTATCCTACAACCTTAGACCTCAAATTGGTCCCGCATTAATGGTACCCTCCAGATTCTCCTGCCTCTGCTCTCCATCTTTAGCTCCTGCCCACTACAGCAAGGGGGTCCACGTACCCACACTAGTGCCCTCTGAAGAGGCCACAGCAAGAAAATTCTCAGATCTAGTGGGTGCCAGCCGCTAAGGTAGAAGCGAAGGGACTGCTGCAGAAAGTAAAAGGGCTTCACAGTAAACAGACGGGTCCAAAACCCAGCTACTTAACCTCTTTGAGCACCAGTTTCCTCATCAATAAGATGAGGATAATACCTCTTACAGAAGTAACTATGTTAGGTTCTGTAATAGAAATATAATAGAGTTCGGCTGGGCATAGTAGCTCACACCTGTAATCCCAGCACTTTGGGACGCCGAGGTGGGCAGATCACCTAAGGTCAGGAGTTTGAGACCAGCCTGGCCAACATGGCGAAACCCCAGCTCTACTAAAAACACAAAAATTAGTCAAGCGGGGTTGTGGGCGCCTGTAATCACAGCTACTCAGGAGGCTGAGGCAGGAGAATCGCTTGAACTCTGGAGGCAGAGGTTGCAGTGTGCTGAGATCATGCCAGCCTGGGTGACAGAGTGAGACTCCATCTCAAAAAAAAAAAAAAAAAAAAAAAAAGAAAAAGAAATATAATAGAGTTACATGTTTCTCCAATAGAAATGTAATGTAATTATATTTGTAATTTGGAGGAGGTATTTTACACTTTTCATTCTGGAATGATTTTAGATTTAGAGAAAAGCTACAAAGATAGTACAGTGGGTTCCAGTAAACCCTTCACCCGCTTCTCCTAAGGTTGACATCTTGCATAACCAAGGCACATTTGCCAAAACTGAGAAATTAACATTGGCACAATACTATTAATTAAACTACAGACTTTTTTCAGACTTCACCAGATTTTCCAACACATATGTGATTTAAATTTTTCTATTAGGCACATTTAAAAAAGTAAAGAGAAACAAATAATATTAATTTTAATAATATATTTTATTTAACCAAAAATATCCAAACAATTGTCAATCAGCATTAATCAATATGAAAAACATAATGAATGAGATATTTCACATTCGCTCTCTTTTTTTTTGTTGCTTTTTTGAGATGGTGTCTCAATCTGTTGCCCAGGCTGGAGTGCAATGGTGCGGTCTCGGCTCACTGCGACCTCCACCTCCTGGATTCAAGTGATTCTCCTGCCTTAGCCTCCCAAGTAGCTGGGATTACAGGTGCCTTCCACCACGCCCAGCTAATTTTTGTATTTTTAGTAGAGATGGGGTTTCACCATGTTGGCCAGGCTGGTCTCAAATGCCTGACCTCAGGTGATACACCCGTCTCAGCCTCCCAAAGTGCTGGCATTACAGGCATGAGCCACCATGCCCAGCCCACATTCTCTTTTTTAATGGCAAGTCTTCTAAACCAGTGTGGATTTTAAGCTTACAGCACCTCCCAGTTTGGACGCTAAATTTCCCCTGGACATACTTGATCTGCAGTTAGGTATTCACAAAATGTAGAGTGGAAACAGTAGATTCGCATACCCAAGTTGTTAAACGTACTTAAAAGTTTTCTGATAATGGAATTATCAGTTTTTAAATTTAAAATAAAATTTAAAAAATGCATTTCTGGCTGGGCGTGGTGGCTCATGCCTGTAATCCCAGCACTGTGGGAGGCCAAGGCGGGCAGATCACCTGAGGTCGGGAGTTCAAGACCAGCCTGACCAACATGGAGAAACCCCGTCTCTACTAAAAATACAAAAATTGGCCGGGCGTGGTGGCACATGCCTGTAATCCCAGCTACTCGGGAGGCTGAGGCAGGAGAATCATTTGAACCCGGGAGGCAGAGGTTGCGGTGAGCCGAGATCATGCGATTGTTCTCCAGCCTGGGCAACAAGAGCGAAACTGTCTCAAAAAAAAAAAAAATGCATTTCCTCAGTCGTACTAGTGCTTGATAGTCACATATGGCTAGTGGCTGCCATATTAGGCAGCCCAGGTGTAGAGGATTAAATGAGATGATGTATGGGAACAGTGACTAGCACATGGTAGGTGTTCAATAGATGGTATCTATTGTTGTTCCTGAAGCCTAGAGTTGCTTCTGACGAAATCCAAATTCTAACATAACCTTTCATGCGTATCCACTGCCAGGTATAATGGAAGGATACAGAGAAAGATCTTGGTCAGGGAAGAGAAAAAATGGAGGAGGGATGAGATGAAGACACCTGGTACTTCTGTAGCCCTTTCATGGGCTGGGCTCCCACTCAGGAGCACCTTCACTCTCCTCCATTCAATGCTCCTGACGGTCTTTCTTCGGGGCAGGCACTGTTACTTACCCCCGTGCGCAGATAGAAAACCCGGGCTCTGAGAGTTGAAGCAGCGGGAAGGCAGGGAGCCTTCAGTTCCTACCCAACCACTCCTGGTCTCGTTCTGAGGTATGGATCCTCATCCCCTCTTGGGGCCTCAGTTTCCCCAAAGGGGTTAAGTAAATGAGAGTGAGGTTGGTTTGGATTACTGGAACGGTCCCTGAAATTTTAGGATTATTTAAATAGGGGACATTTGGCTGGCCCTCACCTTGCAAAATTCGCCCAATGCTGAGTTGTAAATAGGTAAATAGATGAGAGCGAGAGAGAGAGAGAAAGTGAGAGTGAGAGAGAGAGACAGCGCACATGCACTGGTTTTTCAGTTCACAGTTGGGGGTGGGGGCTGCCATGTAGTTTGCAATATTTGTGTCCACAGCAGGCTGGGACACCCTCTTCCAGTCTTGAGGTGCCTAGGAAACCTAATTAATTATGGAATAATGGAGCGCAGCTTGTGCTAATATAGAATCAGGGCCGAGGGAGTTAGGTGTCTCAGGGGATATTTATAACAAGCTGTGGCAGTCTGGTGAGTCACTGCTCTGCTCTCCAAGAGGACACACCTGCCTCCGAGAAGAGGAGGCCGTCACTCTCCAGTCAGGCCCCTCTTCCCGGGCAGGGCTGGAGACACACACACTATTGGGCAATCCTCTCCACTTCTTTAGTCTCCCCTGGGACACCAATCATTACACCCCATCCCTCCTCCATTTCAGCAGAATTTCCCAGCAACCTCCCACTTCCCAGACTGAGGCTGTGCTGTCCACTGATGATGCTACAGACCATTTGTACCCTGGGAACATCTCATTCCAGAGAGATTTCTTCTGGGAAGGTTTCCTACGGTCAAGCCAAGCTACGCAGCTAGGCTCTTGGGCAGCTTCCATCCAGGGCCAATTCTTCCCGGACATAGAAAGGCAAAGTCTAGAGAGGGGAAGGGGACAAGCATTTGTTGAGCTCCTTTTCTGTGCTCTTAGGCAGAACACTTGGCATCCTGTAAACTCACTAAAGTGTCACAATAAGCTGTGTAGTGGGTTCTATCATCCATGTTTAACAGATACGGAAACTGAGGCTTAGGGGAAAGCAGCTAAAAGGAATACACAGCTAGAACGTGCCAGAGCCAGGGTTCTAACCCAGGCCTGCCTAACACCATCCCAAGCTATAGGACTAGTGGT
The DNA here is from genome assembly GCF_024542745.1 of Macaca thibetana thibetana. Classification (NCBI taxonomy): domain Eukaryota; kingdom Metazoa; phylum Chordata; class Mammalia; order Primates; family Cercopithecidae; genus Macaca; species Macaca thibetana. The sequence continues at coordinate 37,892,956 of NC_065581.1, read as the reverse complement.
ACAAAACACTTTACACACACACACTCACTTAATTATCAAAAAATTGAGTTGAGGGCAAAGTCAAACAGAAAAGGACATATAACCTCCCAACTAATGGAAAAATTCAACAGCAAAAAGAAAAACCTAAAAAACAACAACAACAAAAAAAACCCAATACCAAAAGAAGGGGGAAAAAGGAGAGAAAAAGGAATGTAGAACAGATGAAACCAATAGCAAGCACAGAGTAGATTTAATCCCATATGTCTATATATCTGTAATTACATTAAATCTAAATGGACTAAATGCTCCTATTAAAAGATAAAGATTGTCAGCCCGGGCGCAGTGGCTCATGCCTGTAATCCCAGCAGTTTGGAAGGTCAAGGTGTGTGGATCATGAGGTCAGGAGTTCAAGACCAGCCTGACCAAGATGGTGAAACCCTGTCTCTACTAAAAATGCAAAAAATGAGCTGGGTGTGGTGGTGCATACCTGTAATCCCAGCTGCTCGGGAGGCAGAGGCAGAGAATTGCTTAAACCTGGAGGGGCAGAGGTTGCAGTGAGCCGAGATCATGCCACTGCACTCCAGTCTGGGCGACAGAGTGAGACTCCATCTCAAAAAGAAAAAAAAAGATAAAGATTGTCAGAATGGATAAAGAACAAATCCCATCTCTGGGGTTTACAGGAGATACACCAAAAGCATAAGGGTACAGGAAGGTTGAGGGGAGAGCCGAAGTGTGAACCAGGGGCTTTTCAGGCTGCAGGACACACTCTCTGTTCCAGATCTCAGCCCTCTGACTTGTCCCTTTCCTGGCTTGGCCTCAGTCATCCTCAGTGACTTCTGGCCTCGCAGTGTGGTTCAATGGAGGGCACTCAGGCACTGGCATTCGGTGAATCAACCACGTGACCCTGGACTTTCTTCTTTTTTTTTTTTTTTGGAGACGGAGTCTCACTCTATGGCCCAGGCTGGAGCGCAGGGGCGCGATCTCGGCTCACTGCAAGCTCCACCTCCCGGGTTCAGCCATTCTCCTGCCTCAGCCTCCGAAGTAGCTGGGACTACAGGTGCCGCCACCACGCCAGGCTAGTTTTTTTTTATTTTTTAGTAGAGACGGGGTTTCACCGTGTTAGCCAGGATGATCTCGATCTCCTGACCTCATGATCCGCCCATCTCAGCCTCCCAAAGTGCTGGGATTACAGGCTTGAGCCACCGCGCCCGGCCGACCCTGGACTTTCTTAGGCAACCTGAGCCTTCATGTCCTCCTCTGTAAAATAGAACAAAGATTCATACCTCACAGGGCTGCTGTAAGAATTAGAACCAGAAAAAAAAAAAAGAACATGTTCATGGCATCTGGCACACAAAATTTGAATTATGTTAATTTTTTGCTATAATGTATTGTAATTTTACATGTGCCTATGTAGTAGATAAGGCCCTACAGGTTGCCCCTGACAGTCTGATAGAATATGAGAGCCTTTTTCATGTGTGTTTTTGGTGAGGGCTGTGTGTATATAAGGTGCATCCACTCTTCCTCCCAGGAAATTCAAGTAGGGCCAGGAGGATGGGGTAACTCTAGGATGCCCTCTTCCTGTTTGTTTGCAAACCTGACAAATCTGTTGCTCTCTGTCTTTGATTAGATCATACTCCTGTTCGGACCCTAGCCTTGGCGACTTCCTACTGTTTGTGTGCCTGCCTGCCTTCCTTCCTTCCTTTCTTCCTTCCTTCCTTCCTTCCTCTCTCTCTCTTTCTTTCTTTTCTTTCCTTTTTTTTCAGACCAAGTGTCACTCTTGTTGCCCAGGCTGGAGTACAATGGCGTGATCCTGGTCACTGCAACCTCTGCCTCCCGGGTTCAAGCGATTCTCCTGCCTCAGCCTCCCAAGTAGGTGGGATTACAGGCATGTGTCACCACGCCTGGCTAATTTTGTATTTTTAGTAGAGACGGGGTTTCTCCATGTTGGTCAGGCTGGTCTCGAACTCCCGACCTCAGGTGATCTGCCCGCCTTGGCCTCCCAAAGTGCTGGGATTACAGGCATGAGCCACCGCGCCTGGCCTGCTGATGGCATGCTTTCTGCCCCCTCCTTCCGAATGTGAACTCGCCCCTAAGGGCAAACCATTCAGCCCTTCCTACATCCCATGCCAAGCTTGGTGGGGTCTCCTCACCATCCCCATCGAAGGCTGCCCCTCCTCCTTTGTTATCCAGCTTCACACTCCCTGATCTGCAATTCTAAAAACCAAAAACTCCAAAAAAGCACTCTTCCCCCCACCCCCCACAAGTTTGGTATAAACTCATTTGGCCACAAACCTGACCTGACCTGGTGTGAGGTTATTTAAAAATCTTTACGTTGTCTCTCACTGCTCAGACATTGTCCTGCAAAAATTTGCTGGGTGTAATTAAGGGCACTGCCCAGACCCTGCTGGAGTATTATGTAGTGTCAGCACATGCATCCGAGTGACCTTTCTGAAACCGCAAAGCTCTGGCCCCAGGGCTTCGAGTGAGGGCGTGAGCCTGCCACAGTGACAGCCTGAGGGCCCTTTCTGTGCTGCGCCTTCTGGACTTATCTCCCCTGCTATTCACAGCTCTGTTAGGTGGGCATCAGTCACTCCATTGCACCAATGAGGACACTGAATCCCAAGGAATCCAGCTGGGAAAGTAGCTGAGCCAAGCCCTTCTGAGTGCCCAGCCTCCCCCACTTTCTCTTTTCTTTATATCAAGCTCCTCTCCTTCCCTCAGGGGCCAGCCCTCTGCTCCCCCGCCCCCTTCTCCATCCTGTTGATGCTCCTGGGACTTTCATATTAAAATGCCCAATTTCATTCATTTAACATTATTTATTACGGGCTTCTCACACTCCATGTGCACATAAACATCTTACAATACTGATCCTAATTCACCAGCTCTGGGTCTGACATTCTGCCTCCCTAACAAGCTTCCAGGTCCTGTTGGACCCCACTTTGGGGAATAAGGGGCAAGGGAACAGGTAAGCATACAGAGTTTGTTTCTGTTTTTGTTTTTGTTTTTTGAGACGGAGTCTCTCCCTGTCGCCCAGGCTGTTGTGCAGTAGCACGATCTCCACTCACTGCAACCTCCGCCTTCCGGGTTCAAGCGATTCTCCTGCCTCAGCCTCCTGAGTAGCTGGGATTACTGGCGCGCACCTCCACGCCTGTATAATTTTTGCATTTTTAGTAGAGACAGGGTTTCACCATGTTGGTCAGGTTGGTCTCAAACTTCTGACCTCGTGATCCGCCCGCCTCGGCCTCCCAAAGTGCTGGGATTACAGGCATGAGCCACTGTGCCTGGCCTTGTTTTTGTTTTGAGTCAGGGTCTCACTCTGTTGCCCAGGCTGGAGGGCAGTGGTGCAGTTATGGCTCACTGCAGCCTTGACCTCCCAGGCTCAAGTGATCCTCCCACCTCAGCCTCCTGAGAAGCTGGGACTACAGGCACGCGTCATCATGGCTAGCTAATTTTTATTTTTTTTGTAGAGATGGGGTCTCATTATGCTGCCTAGGGTAGTCTCACATTGCTGGCCTCCAACAATCCTCCCACCTCAGCCTCCCAAAGTGCTGGGATTACAGATGTGAGCCACCACCCCCTGATAGCATACAGAATTGAATAATAAACACAACTCAGCGGTGGCAGAGGCAGGATTTGAACCCAGCAAGCCTGGCTCCAAAATCTGTGCTGTTAACTACTATGCAGCACACAAGTTGGAGGGCTGGACCCTGTCTATGAAGTGTAATGAAGCAATCACTGCAAGCACAGCTGGCAATGCCAGAGCACTGAGGGGAAGGCTGGGCTCCTTTTTGCAACACAGTTAATTTTCTTTTTTTTCTTTTTTCTTTTTGACATGGAGCCTTGCTCTGTTGCCCAGGTTGGAGTGCAGTGGTGCCATCTCAGCTCACTGCAACCTCTGCCTCCCAGGTTCAAGTGATTCTTGTGCCTTGGCCTCCCAAGTAGCTGGGACCATAGGCGTGCGCCACTACGCTCTGCTAATTTTTGTATTTTTAGTAGAGACAGGGTTTTACCATGTTGGCCAGGCTGGTCTTGAACTCCTAAACTCAGGTAATCCACCCACCTCGGCCTCCCAAAGTGCTGGGATTACAGGTGTGAGCCACCGTGCCCGGCCTCAGCTCGCAGTTTCTCATAGCTGTTCCTAAGCATGCTTCCAGTGAACTGTGGACTGAGAAAGCAACTGACCAAGCTCCTTAGAATTACATATAAAGAAAAGGTTTATAGGTACTGAGAGAGGGAACAGCAGTTTTTTGAAGATGAGCATGCTTCAGCTGTTTTGCATGGAATTTATGAGATTCAGTTTGGTTGCTTATTTACATATATTTGCTAATTTCCTGGTTCATGGCTATGTTTTTGAGAGTTGAGGAGGCTGGATGAGCATCCTTTCTATCTGTAATTTTCTTTTTTTTTTTTTTTTTTTTTTTTTTTTTTTTGAGACGGAGTCTCGCTCTGTCTCCCGGGCTGGAGTTGCAGTGGCCGGATCTCAGCTCACTGCAAGCTCCGCCTCCCGGGTTCACGCCATTCTCCTGCCTCAGCCTCCCGAGTAGCTGGGACTACAGGCACCGCCACCTCGCCCGGCTAGTTTTTTGTATTTTTTAGTAGAGACGGGGTTTCACCATGTTCACCAGGATGGTCTCGATCTCCTGACCTCGTGATCCACCCGTCTCGGCCTCCCAAAGTGCTGGGATTACAGGCTTGAGCCACCGCGCCCGGCCTCTATCTGTAATTTTCGAACCGGAATGTGATCAGACTCCTAGGAGAGCTTTTCAAATCTGCAGAGAATCCTAATCCATACTTGGAGGGTGGGATTTGGACCTCTACATTTTGCAAAACTGCATTTGGAACCACCAGCACTTATTGAGCACCTACTGTATGCTCACAAGTGCTGGACACTATGGACAGAAAACCTATGCAGTCGTCATGCATTATGTTACTACGCAGCCCTCGTGCATTACAACATTTGAGTTGCAGTAGACAATTTGAAACACAGGAAGCAACTAAGGCCAGTTCACCTTCAAACAGAGAAGGCTAGCGGCAGTGGTAGCACAGCACGCTGAAGGCGTCTTCTGGGAGGGAAGGAAGACCACTCGGTGTGATGAAAACAGCCTGGACATGAGGTCAGCAAACCTGGTTCTGAGTTTCTCCTCCCTAATCTACCTGCCAATGGACTCATATCCTCTCTGAACATCAGTTTCTTCATCTATGACGTGGGGATAAGGTGTTCTCCGTCTCGTGTTGGTTGTGATGAGAGAATGCCTGGGAAAGCACCATGTAAACTGTAAAGTGCTGTCTGCACATGTGCAGTGAGGGTCCTGCAGGCTGCAGGGAGCACAGACCCACTCTGGTTACCTCCAGTGATGAGGCTTTATTGTAAAGCTAAGCAGCAGGGTGGGAAGCCGGGGAGGGCCTCGGCAGACAAAGAGCAGCCCTCCTGGAAGAGAAGAACCTCTTTCTGGAGTCCTTGGAGGCTCAGGCCACGGCCAACTATGGATCCTTTCTGCCTGATGCCTTCTGCTACCTCTTGGCTTCCACCTTCTGGTCCCTGCCTACTACGTTCTCCTGCGAAGCCCTCACCTACAGCCCACTTTGTGGCCCTCTGGTTTTCAGGCAGTCCCGTGAGAGATAGTCTGATGGGCTTGATAAGTCACTGTCCAGTGTAGAAGGTCTCCACTGGGCAGTCTTTTTGCTGGGCTGCCCCTCCCACATATCCAGTCTATAAATGGCCGCCTTTGTGTCAGGCCAAACCTTTGCCTGGGCAGTTGTGGCCAGGGTGTGGGCTCCTATGCCCCAGCAGTGCACGGGAGTGCCTGTGGGGGCTGTGGGCATAGCTCACGCTCAGAGACAGCAGGGCGGGCTGTCGATCCGTCGCAGAATGTGAGCGGTTTTCATAGAGGGAAGATGGCACTAACACAGTTAATTTGTCCAGCAAACAGCACCTGCCCGTCACGTCTCACATGCCACTCAGTGAGGGCCAACTGCAGGCCACGTTGTACGATCCTGGAAGGTTGTGGTGCCCTCAGTCTCCACATTATTCGGGTTTCCCTGGTGGATGACACTCTCTTCTCACTGCCCATCTGCCCCCAGGCACTGACATTCCTGTGTGTGCTCCCCAATCCCGTGACTAAAACCTGCCCTCAGCATTTCTATAGAGGTTGTTCACTGCAGCATTGGACGCAGTAGAGAAAGATTAGGACCAGCTTACATGTCCAGAGTGAGGGGAGTGGTTACCTATGATTATGTATCTTTCTATGACTGTGCCTGTATGAGGGGACTTCATAAAGTTTGTGAGAAAATGGGATTAAAAGATACAAATAAAAAATATAAACTTATTTCTTAACATAAGCTCCATCAAGTACAAAATACTTCTGTAAGTGATAATGCCAGCCATGTAGTCCATCCCTAAAGAACTGAGCGTCCTGGGACTTTCAGTGTGTCAATGCAGTCTTTTGAATACTATTAACTGAAGAAAAATGGTTCCCTTTTACATATTTTAAAATTTATTTTATTTATTTATTTGAGACAGATTCTCACTCTATTGCCCAGGCTAGAGTTAAGTGGAGTAATCTCGGCTCACTGCAACCTCCACCTCCCAGGGTCAAGCAATTCTCGTGCCTCAGCCTCCCGAGTAGCTGGGATTACAGGAACCTGCCACCATGCCCAGCTAATTTTTGTATTTTTAGTGGAGATGGAGTTTCATCATGTTGGTCAGGCTGGTCTCAAACTCAAAATCCCAAAGTGCTGGGATTACAGGCGTGAGCACTTTGGGAGGCCGAGGCCGGCAGATCACCTGAGGCCAGGAGTTCGAGACCAGCCTGGCCAACATGAAACCCAGTCTCTACTAAAAATACAAAAAATTAGCTGGGCGTAGTGGAGGGCACCTGTAATCCCAGCTACTCAGGAGACTGAGGCAGGAGAATCGTTTGAACCTGGGAGGCGGAGGTTGCAGTGAGCTGAGATTGTGCCGTTATACTCCAACCTGGGAGACAGGGCGAAACTGTCTCCAAAAAAAGAAACAAAAAGAAGTTATAAGGAGCCACACTGGGATGTCTGATGATTTCCCATGGAAACTCTTGAAAACTTGCCCTTGTGTGATGAGAGGAAGGAGCAGGAGCATTGTTGTGGTGGAGAAGGACTCCCTGGTGAAGCTTTCCCAGGTGTTTGTCTGCAAAAGCTTTGGTGAACTTTTTCAAAACACTCTCATAATTAACAGATGTTATTGTGATTTGGCCTTCCAGAAAGTCAACAGGCAAAATGGCTGGAGCATCTCAGAAAACAGTTGTCATGATCTTTGCGCTTTTATTTTTTTATTTATTTGTTTTTTGAGACAAAGTCTTGTTCTTTTCACCCAGGCTGGAGTGCAATGGTGCGATCTCGGCTCACTGCAACCTCCATCTCCCAGGTTCAAGTGATTCTCCAGCTTCCACCTCCTGAGTAGCTGGGATTACAGGCACCTGCCACCACGCCCGGCTAATTTTTGTATTTTTAGTAGAGATGGGGGTTTCAATATGTTGGCCAGGGTAGTCTCGAACTCCTGACCTCAGGTGATCCACCTGCCTCGGCCTCCCAAAATGCTGGGATTACAGGTCTTTGGGAGTACAGGCATGAGCCACCGCGCGTGGCCGCTCTTTTATTTTTATTTTTTGAGACAGTGTCTCACTTTGTCACCCAGGCTGGAGTACAGTGGCATGAACATGGTTCACTGCAGCCTTGACTTCCCAGGCTCAAGTGATCCTCCCACCTCAGCCTCCCAAGTAGCTGGGACTACAGGCACATGCCAGCATGCCTGGCTAATTTTTGTATTCTTTGTAGAGATGGAGTTTCGCCATGTTACCCAGGCTGGTCTCGAACCCCTGAGCTCAAGCCATCCACCCACCTTGGCCTCCCGGAGTGTGGGATTACAGGCCTGAGCCACCGCCCCCAGCTGATCTTCACTCTTGATGGTCCACGTTTGCTTTTTCACCTCTTGGTAGCCATTGCTTTAATTGTGCTTTGTCTTCAGGATCGCACTGGTAAAAGCCCTGTTTCATCTCTCGTTCCTGTTACAGTTATTTGAAGAAATGCTTCAGGATCTTTTTTTTTTTTTTTTGAGATGGAGTCTCACTGTATCACCCAGGTTGGAATGCAGTAGCATGATCTCGGCTCACTGCAACCTCCGCCTCCTGGGTTCAAGTGATTCTCTTGCCTCAGCTTCCCAGGTAGCTGGGATTACAGGCATGCACCACCACGCCCGGCTAATTTTTGTACCTTTAGTAAAGACGGGGTTTCACCATGTTGGCCAGATTGGTCTCAAACTCCTGACCTGAAGTGATCCGCCCGCCTCTGCCTCCCAAAGTGCTGAGATTACAGGCATGAGCCATCGGCCCGGCTGCTTCAGCGTCTTGATCCCACTTGTTTGAAATTTCCATTGAAAGCCCTGCTGTTGTCTGCAGCTGATCTGGGCACAGTGGCTTCTGGGCACAAACTTTGGAGTAGAAAGTTTGCTCACCTCTAATTTTTCAGTCAGAACTATTTAAGGTGTTTCAGTCAGAACTATTTAAGGTGAACCAGTTGAGATGTCAGTGGTGTTGGTTGTTGTTGCTGCTGCAAATCATTGGTTCTTTTCAATTAGGGTGTGTACAAGATTAATTCTTCACAAATTGCTGTGGATGGGCTGCTGCTGCAGGTTCCATCAACCTTGTTTTGTCCCTTCTTAAAATGAGTCGGCCGGGCGCGGTGGCTCATGCCTGTAATCCCAGCACTTTGGGAGGCCGAGACAGGTGGATCACCTGAGGTCAGGAGTTTGAGACCAGCTTGGCCAACCTGGTGAAACCCCATCTCTAGGCTGGGTGAGGTGGCTGTGGCTTACACTTGTAATCCCAGCACTTTGGGAGGTTGAGGTGGGTGGATCTTGAGGTCAAAAATTCAAGACCAGCCTGGTCAACATGGTGAAACCCCATCTCTAGTAAAAATATGAAAATTAGCCAGGCGCGGTGGCGGGTTCCTGTAGCCCCAGCTACTTAGGAGGCTGAGTGAAACCCCGTCTCTACTAAAAATACAAAAATTAGCCAGACGTGGTGGCGCATTCCTGTAGCCCCAGCTACTTGGGAGGCTGAGGCAGGAGAATCGCTTGAATCCGAGAGGTGGAGGTTGCAGTGAGCCGAGATCGCACCATTGCACTCTAGCCTGGGAGACAGAGCGAGACTCTGTCTCAAAAAAAAAAATAAAAAAGAAGAAGAAGAAGAAGAAAAGAAATCCCGTCTCTATTAAAAATACAAAAATTAACTGGGCGTGGTGGTGGGTGCCTGTAATCCCAGCTACATGGGAGGCTGAGGCAGGAGAATCACTTGAACCTGGAAGGTGGAGGTTGCAGTGAGCCGAGATCGCGCCACTGCACTCCAGCCTGGGTGACAGAGCGAGACTCCATCTCGAAAAAAAAAAAAAAAGAGAGAAAAAGAAAAAGAAATTATCCACTTGTATAATAAACTGCTGATTTTGGGGGGGCATTTTCCCCATACACTTCTTGTAAAGCATCAGTGATTTCACCATTCTTCCACCCAAGTTTTACCATAAATGTGACATGTGTTCTTGCTTCAGTTTTAGCGGAATTCATGTTTCTCTGAAAGGAGCTCTTTTCAAACTGAGATCTTATCTTTCTTAGTGCCTAAAACTAGTTTTTTGTTTTTACTTCTGTTTTTGTTTTTGAGACAGGGTCTCACTCTGTCACCCAGGCTGTAGTGCAGTGGCACGATCATGGCTCACTGCAGCCTCGACCTCCTGGGCTCAAGTGATCCTCCCACCTCAGCCTTCCAAGTGTCTGGGACCCCAGGTAAACACCACCATGCTTGACTAATTTTTAAATTTTATGTAGAAAGGGGATCTCCTTATATTGCCCAGACTGGTCTCGACCTCCTGGGCTTAAGTGACTTATCCTCCTTGGCCTCCCAAAGTGTTGGGATTATGGGCGTGAGCCACTGTGCCCCGCTGCCTAAAACTAGATCTTCTTTGGCCATGTTATAACTTTAGTATGACCCTATTTTGATGCAAAAGAAAAATTGAAATTCATGCAGGTATTTTCATAATACACATTTTTTTTTTTTTTTTTTTTTTTTTTTTTTTGAGGCAGAGTCTCACTCTGTCGCCCAGGCTGGAATGCAGTGGCACCATCTCGGCTCACTGCAAGCTCCGCCTCCCGGGTTTACGCCATTCTCCTGCCTCAGCCTCCGGAGTAGCTGGGACTACAGGCGCCCGCCACCACGCCTGGCTAGTTTTTTGTATTTTTAGTAGAGACGGGGTTTCACCATGTTAGCCAGGATGGTCTCGATCTCCTGACTTCGTGATCCACCCGCCTCGGCCTCCCAAAGTACTGGGATTACAGGCTTGAGCCACCGCGCCCGGCCTTTATGAACTTTTTGAAGACCTTTTATATACATTAAAACTATATGCACAAGAACATTTAATGACATGGTACAATAATAAAGGAAAGTTCTCATTTTGGCATCATTAATATGTGTATATAAGAAGGTGCCTGTGTATATACATTTATACACTGTACATAATTTACATAGAAAAAGACTGGAAAATTTTATATCAATATGATAGTTGTGGTTATCTCTGGATGATTTTTTTTAATTAAAAAATTTTGGGGGGCCGATGATCCCAGCTTTTTGGGAGGCTGAGGTGGGTGGATCACCTGAGGTTGGGAGTTCGAAACCAGCCTGACCAACATGGAGAAACCCCATCTCTACTAAAAATACTAAATTAGCCGGGCATGGTGGCATGGACCTGTAATCCCAGCTATTCGGGAGGCTGAGGCAGGAGAATCACTTGAACCTGGGAGTCAGAGGTTGAGGTGACCCGAGATCGCACCATTGCACTCCAGCCTGGGCAACAAGAGCAAAACTTCGTCTCAAAATAAATAAATAAATAAATAAATAAAATAAAATAAAACAAAACATTCTTTTGGCTAGGTGTGGTGGCACACCCCTATAATACCAGCACTTTGGGAGGCTGAGGTGGGAGGATTGTTTGAGGCTAGGAGTTTGAGACCAGCCTGGGCAACATAGTGAGACCTCGTCTCTACTGAAAACTAATGAGTATATTTTTAACACTTTTTTTTTTTTTGTAGAGATAATGTCTTGCTATATTGCCCAGGCTGGCCTCGAACTCTTGGGCTCAAGTGATCCTCCTGCTTCAGCGTCCTGAGTAGTTGGGACTATAGGTGTGTACCACCATACCTGTCTTCTGGGTGATACTTTATAAGTAAGTATTATTTTTGTTTTTTTATTTATGCTTTTCTCTTTTTTCCACATTTTCTACAAGAAATGTGTTACTTTTATAATCAGGAAAACCATACCCATAAATATTATCAACTTTTAAAAAAGCCAAACCACGTCCTCACAAAAGAAAATTACAACTTTTTTTTTTTTTTTTTTTTTTTTTTTTTTTTTTTTTCCTTTTTGAGACGGAGTCTCGCTCTGTCGCCCAGGCTGGAGTGCAGTGGCGCCATCTCGGCTCACTGCAAGCTCCGCCTCCCGGGTTCACGCCATTCTCCTGCCTCAGCCTCCCGAGTAGCTGGGACTACAGGCGCCCACAACCGCGCCCGGCTAATTTTTTGTATTTTTAGTAGAGATGGGGTTTCACCGTGGTCTCGATCTCCTGACCTTGTGATCCGCCCGCCTCGGCCTCCCAAAGTGCTGGGATTACAGGCGTGAGCCACCGCGCCCGGCTAACTTATTTTTTTTACTATCCCATACTTTTTTCCTTTTTTTTTTGAGACGGGGTTTCGTTCTTGTCGCCCAGGCTGGAGTACAATGGCATGATCTTGGCTCACTGCAACCTCTGCCTCCTAGCTTCAAGGGATTCTACTGCCTCAGCCTCTTGAGTAGCTGGGATTATAGGTGCACGCCACCAGGCTCAACTAATTTTTGTATTTTTAGCAGAGATGGGGTTTCGCCATGTTGGCCAGGCTGGTCTCCAACTCCTGACCTCAGGTGTTCTGCCCACCTCAGCCTCCCAAAGTGCTGGGATTACAGGCATGAGCCACTGCACCTGACTTCCTATAATCTTAAAGGATTCACAATTTCCATGTATTTTCAGGGAAAATGAAATTTTCTGTTGAAGGAATGATGTCGAATGGTGGAATTTTGGGTATCAGTGATCTGATGAAAAGGTGTCTGAAGGGTGGCAAAGCCTCCTGGTTGCTTTGAAATCAAACCCCAGAGGCCGCCTTCTCTGGTCTGGCTGGAGCGAGATTGTAAGGGTGACCAGAGGTGGAGCCAGTAAAAGTGTCCCGAGTGGGTGGAGCCGGGAAACTCCCCAGAGTGCCTTGTCACCAACATATTTCATACTTAAAAAGAATGAGAGTGAAATGGACATTTATGTTTTCAATCAAAACAGTGACGGAGTTTTTGTTTCCCCTCTTGGGAAAACCCTGCACCACTCCTTCTAAAGGAAGGAGAAGAAGAGAGAAGGCATCTTAGTAACTGCTACTGTTATGACCTTGGATGGGGAGGGAAGAGATGACAAGGAGAAGACAGGAGCATTTGCTTATCAACTTTTGTACTTTATACAGTTAAAAAGAGACAGCACTAGGTCAGGTGCGGTGGCTCACGCCTGTAATCCCAGCACTTTGGGAGGCCAAGGCGGGAGGATCACGAGGTCAGGAGTTTGAGACCAGCCTGGCCAACATGGTGAAACCCCCATCTCTACTAAAAACAGAAAAATTAGTGAGGCGTGGTGGTGTGCATCTGTAATCTCAGCTACTCAGGAGGCTGAGGCAGGAGAATTGCTTGAACCCAGGAGGCAGAGGTTGCAGTGAGCCAAGATCACGCTATTGCACTCCAGCCCAGGCGACAGTGCGATACATCATTTCAGGGGTGGGGGGGAGGAAATAAAAAAAGACAGCACTATGGGTGATTTTTATTTTTTTATTTTTTATTTTTTTATTTTTATTTTTATTTATTTTTTTGAGACGGAGTCTCGCTCTGTCTCCCAGGCTGGAGTGCAGTGGCCGGATCTCAGCTCACTGCAAGCTCTGCCTCCCGGGTTCACGCCATTTTCCTGCCTCAGCCTCCCGAGTAGCTGGGACTACAGGCACCCACCACCTTGCCTGGCTAGTTTTTTGTATTTTTTAGTAGAGACGGGGTTTCACCGTGTTAGCCAGGATGGTCTCGATCTCCTGACCTCGTGATCCGCCCGTCTCGGCCTCCCAGAGTGCTGGGATTACAGCCTTGAGCTACCGCCCCGGCAAAGATTGGGTGATTTTTATTTCATGCATATGTGGGGTTTTTTGGTAGTCCTCAGTTTGTCTGTTATGAATACAAGATACTTTTGTAATCAGGGGTAAAAATGTCATAATGAAAGGGCCAAACAGATGTGGTTGGGCCATCCTGCTGCTCTGTCTGCAGGCCACTGACCGCCTTCACTCTAGGCCAGAATCCTCAGGCCCACTTGGGCAAGAGTGAGTAACAGGGCAGAGAGCAAGCAGCCTTGGTCCCCTGCCTGGCCCACTCCAGCCCCTCTGGCCTAATGCATCTCTAACCCCCTGGACAGCAGACCTGCTCGGCTCCTGTAGACGGCATGGCCCTGTGTCCCCCAGCCTGACCCTGTCTGTGCCTCCCTGCATGGTGCCAGCTGCCAGGTCGTTCTGCTTAGCTGGACTCTGGCCTGACCCTCCTGACCAGCCCTTTCCAGAGGCTAGAAATACCCCCACGTGACACTCACTGGCACATGGTGTTTGGTTGAGTATTCATCGCAGCAACTGCAATCTCAAGAAAGGCGCCTGCAGCCTTCAGGACTGTCTGGAGTTTATTTGGCTGCGATGATCGAGGCTTGCCCTCTCAGCAGCAGGTGAACACAGCACAAGACCAACAGAGAACCATGAGCGAGATAGGGTGCCCAGCCCCAGTTTACCAGGCCACCTGCAAAGGCAACACAGACTTTGGTGTCCTGAGACACCTGTTAAGTCCTGCCTCCGGGAATTGTAATCCCAGTTGCATGATCTTAAACACATCCCTCCGATAGAGATGATGATGATCTTTTTTTTTCTGAGACGGAGTTTCGTTCTTGTTGCCCAGGCTGGAGTACAATCGGCTTGCTGCAGACTCCACTTCCTGGGTTCAAGCGATTCTCCTGCCTCAGCCTCCTGAGTAGCTGGGATCAGAGTTTTGCTCTTGTTGCCCAGGCTGGAGTGCAATGGCGTGATCTCGGCTCACCGCAACCTCCGCCTCCCAGGTTCAAGCAATTCACCCAAGTAGCTGGGATTACAGGCACCCGTCACCTCTCCCGGCTAATTTTTTGTATTTTTAGTAGAGACAGGATTTCACCATGTTGGCCAGGCTGGTCTTGAACTCCTGACCTCAGGAGGTCCGCCTGCCTTGGCCTCCCAAAGTGCTGGGATTACAGGCTTGAGCCGCCTTGTGGGCCTATGTATTTACTTTAAATCAACTAGTTTGATTTAAAGTGTTTGATACCCACTAACTGCATGTGCCCAGCATTGTGCTTAATTCTTCCAGCAAGTCAAGAAATACAAGATGAGTATGGCTTGTTGCCAAGGAACTTATGCTCAATTGGAGGAAATGGAGCACTCATGTTGAAAGCCCATTTCCTTTCTGTCAATGAGAGGGAGCACTCAGACTCTTGTAAATCAGTTTCTATCACTGGGCCTAGTTTCAGCTGTGAAAAGGAAATGGCGATGCCTGCCTATAATCCCAGTATCTGGGGAGGCCGAGGCAAGAGGATTGTTTGAGCCCAGAAGTTTGAGATCAGCCTGGCCCACGTGGTGAAATCCTGTCTCTACAAAAAAATACAAAAATTTACCGGGTGTGGCCATGTGCGCCTCTGGTCCCAGCTACTCGAGAGGCCAAGGTGGGAGGGTCACTTGAGCCTGGGAGGTGGAGGCTGCCCCTGTCACCAGGCCCTGGTGTGTGAGCCGGACGCACCAAGACGGTCCCCTGTCAATGCAGACAACAGCAGGAGAGAATGAGCTATGCAAATGGTCCTGGCTGAGCCCGAAGGAGCACAGGACTCGGGAAGTGTTGCTTCCCCCAGTAGCAGGGCCTAGGGGCACCTGCCTGGGCTAAGTCTTCTCCACAGGGAGCAGGAGGCTCTGCAAGCCAGCCGCCCTGTCTCTCCTCCTCCTCCGGGCCTGCCACCCTCTCCACACACAGCAGGGTCTGTGGGGGTGGAGGCTTTTTCCAGACATGTATTTAAGTGAGGAGAGAAAACAAGGCGAGTCGCCTGGGATTTGCCAAGTCAGTAGGCAGGAACACAACCCAGGAGGCCAGAAATAAGACGCTGGTGAGGGTCACCCTGCTGTCCGTAGCTGGGGACGGTTTATAGCCTGTGCGGAACGCTTTATAATCACACTTTTGTCTGAGGATGGCCCTTGATCCCCGGGTGTTGCTCTCCTGGTTGGAAGGTAGCAGAGCCCTGATTGTGGGCAGTGAGTAATGGTGACTCAGGGAAATTCACAAGGACACAGGGAACACCCCCAAAGTCATCCAGGGACATGCCCTGGTTCCCCCTGCCGGTCAGGGAGCCAGAAGTTCTGGTCCCCTTTGTGAAGGAGGAATTTCTAAAGTTTTCTCTGGAACTTTGGCAGAATTCTACAGAACCTTTCAGGGGAAGCATTAAGCTTTGAGAATTTTTGGGGGGGAAATTACTAAAAAATTTAAGGCTTTGTATCTATTTATGAATTAGCTTCTTTTCTCTCTCTTTTTAAAATTTTTAATCTATTTATTTTTATTTATTTATTTGTTTATTTATTTTGAGACCAGGTCATGAGACTGGCTAATTTTTTTATTTTTGGTGGAGACACGGTTTCACCATGTTGCCCAGGCTGGTCTCGAACTCCTGGCCTCAAGTGATCAACCCACCTTGGCTTCCCAAAGTGCTGGGATTATAGGCATGAGCCACCGCACCCGGCTTTCTTTTCTCTTTTAGCTCCTAATTATATTTGTCTCTTATTCTTATTGGGCATTTGTTACCTTGTATGACAAACGATTCTCCAGAAAAGTGTTTCATCAAATCTACAGTTCCATCAATCATTAGACGTAGTGTTATTTGTGTACCTCTAAACGATGCAGCCGATTAATCCTTGACATGCCATTGATTTTCAGACTCACGCTGATTTCAGAAATGTTAAAATGGAGATCAATTTTAATCATCTTAGAATCCATGAAATGCAGTAATTAAATCTCAGTTACCATCCTTGCCTTACGGATGGTAAACTGAGGGACAGAGAGGTTGAGTAAATCTGTCCCAATGTTACCCAGCAAGTATGTAGTGGAGATGACAGCTGAACCCAGAGTTGGGCTCCAAAGCCTGTGCTCATAACCACTGTACTACATTGTGCCTAAGGAAGTCATATCACCGGCAAGACAGGAGGAAGGACACAAAATAACAGAGGGAAAGCTGGACCCACCCTCCACTCCCTTCTCACTATCTCCAGGGCCAGTGGTCACCAGGTCCTGTTGATGTCTCTTCCAAAAGCTTCTCCCAGATCGTGCTCCTCCTCTTGCTCCCAGCAGCTGACTCGCTGGTTCTATCCTTCCTTGCATCTGCTTGGACTATTGCAGTAGCCTCTAAGCTGCTGCCCACCTCCAGCCCCGCCCACTCCCCCAACATAGACGCTGGAGTGACAGTCATCTTCCTAAAATGTGAGTCTGATCTTGTTATTCTGCTTGGAAGCGTCTGAGGGATCCAAATCCTACTGCACATTTGCTTGCACCCGTGGCAGCCTCTGTTCTAGGCAAACCCCAACATGGTCCAAAAGCCCTTGTGGAGGCCATGGTCTCACAGAGAAGCAAGACCCCACAGTGGGCAGTTATGATACAATGTGAAACACGCTTCAGCGGGGGGCATGCTGGGCCCATGGGAGGAGCCCCTGCTCTGGGACCTCAGGGACCGCTTCATAATGTCTAAGCCAAGACTGCCAGGATGCATGGGAATTTACCAGGCAAAGGACAGTGAGGATTTCCAGGCAGAAGGAAGAGCAGTGCAAAGGTCCAGAGTAAAGAGAGAGGTCGGAGCATGGAGTGTCAGCTGGGGCACCATCCCGGCTGAGCCTGGAAGAGGACAGGCTGAGGTGGGTTGAGTGAGGCTGGCTCTTACGGTATGGGCCTCACCTTTCTCTTTCAGCCTCAGCTCCTTTCTGCTTCTCTTCCCACCAAATCCCCCTGCAGCAGGTACTTGTGTCCTGAACAGTCTTCCTCCTCTTCACATGTGCTCCACAGGCACCTCACCCGTGCCCAGCAAACTCATGCACCCAGACCCTGCTAGAAGGTAGCCTCCCAGAGAAAACCCCCTGACCCTTGAGTTATGGCTCCGAGCTCCACGCTGGGCAGAAGAAGACTGAGGGGCTGCTCTCAGGTTCAACTGGGGGATTTGGGAGCATTTTGACAGAAACCAACTGAGAAAAAGCCAAAGTTCTTACAAAGGCCTGTAAGACCCCACAAGTCTGCACCGCCTCCACCTCTCTGACCCCATCTTCTGCCACCTGCCTTGTTGCCAGCTTGCTTCAGCTACGCGTCTCCTGGCTGTTCCTGAAACCACCCCGACTTCCACTCCCACCTCAGGGCCTTTGTCCTCGCTGATTGCTGGTACAGCTTATTTCTCCCTCATCTGCACAGCTCCCTTCTTTACCTCCACCTTCATCAGATTTTGCTCAAATACCACATTCTCAGAAAGGCCCGCCCTGAACACCCTATTTAAAGGCATGGCCCCCATCTCACACTCTTCCTGGCTTTATTTTTCTCCACAGCACTCACCAGCTTCTACAGCTTATGTGATTCACTTATTTATTTGTTTACTGTCTGACTTTTCCCACAAGAATGTGAGTTCCAAGAGGGCAGGGATTTGGGTCTGCCTGGTTCACTCTGTAGCCCCAGCACCTCACCCAGTGCCTGGCATACAGTAGGTGCTCAGTAAATATTTGTTAGTCAAATGAATGAATTCTGAGCTCTGACTGTGTGCCTGGCACGCTCTGCCCTGGACACCATGGAGGACGGGGAGCTGAGGGAATGAGGTCTCTCCCCCTCCGAGGGTGCTGGCTGAGCTGGTTCCAGCGGGCAGTGGGACAGGTCCCTGACAGCCAGGTGAGTCCGGGTGAATCACCACTAATGAGATGGGGAGGGCCACGCCAAGCGGCTTCCCACACAGGCAGCCGACAGGTCACTGCCTGTCGCCAGGAAACTCCTCAATAAGGATTGAACAGGACCCTGGGCTGGGGTGGAGGAAGTGCCCGCCTCTCCTGGAGACCCCACCCATTCCTGAGGACTGAGTCGGCTCACCTGGGCTCCCCCACCCCCCAGGCCTTGGCAAGACGCTGGTTTCTCAACCTGGCCCGAGATTTCCTTCCTAAAAGGAGTTTCGCTCGCTCAGCCCCACGCCCCTCCCGGGCAGGACCTGTTTGTCAGCCAGCCCTGTCTGGGTCCCTGAGACTACACAGGGAGGACAGCTGAATCTGGAAAACCCTGGGACCTCCCCGGCCCCAGCAGCCCATAGGAGGGTCGGTAGACCAGAACTTATTCAGGGTATGGACAGACCAATGGGGCTCATTAAACCCAATAGGACAGCGTGGGGTGGCCGCCGTGACCACATTCCACTCACCCCGCCGGAGCCTGGGACCCACTAGAGTGCCCTGAGCCCAGGCCAAATGACCATCCCAGGGCAGGGCATGGCTGTCTCATCGGCACAATGGGCAAAGCCTCCTGCCCTGTGGGTGGCTGAGGGCTGGGATGAGATCATGGGTACACACAGTGAGGAATGCAGGTGGGCAGCCAGGCCTCCACCCCACAGCTCAGAAGATGTGGCCGATGTGGCCCGGGTCTGGGGAGGAAGCTGTCCAGCCCTTAGCCCACAGTGAACTTGGCCAGTCCAGCACCACCTCCCTCCCTTCCTCCGGGGGGGGGGGCACTTGAGGCCCCACCAGGCCCTCCTGCCCCAGAACCCAAATAGCCCCTTGCTGAATTGCCTCACCCCAGCCATCTGTGCAGGCCTAAAGCCGCCACCTGTAGTTACTCACATCATACTCATACGTCGATAGCGTTCAACAAATGTATGTGGTCAGTCATCAGGCGTCCCAGGAGCACTCCTGGCTGCCGGGCACGGGGTGGGACCAACGACGCAAAGGCGGTGGGGCAGGCCCCATCTCAAGGGGGACACAGTTTGGGGAGGGTAGTCACACAAATATAGCTTTCATAAAAACACCAGCAGGGCGCGCGCGCACACACACATACACACACACACACACACACACACAATCTATGACGGGCTCCCCGGGGGCTCAGAGAAAGGAGTGGTTGGCCTGGCAAGGTGAGGTGTCAGGTGGAGCCTCGTGGGAGAGCTGCAGCTTGAGCAGGGCTGTCCCTGTGCCTGGCTGACCTGCCTTTGTCATGTAATCCTCACAACAGCCCTGTGAGGCCAACAGCACAGGGGTCACCATGCCCATGTTATGGGTGAAAAACCAAGGTTCGAAGAGGTGAAGTGACTTGCCCAAGGCCTCACTGATGGTGAGTGGCAGGGGTTTATCTGGAATTCCAGTTTCCTGACCCCCATGCCGTGGTCTCTCCTGCTCTGCTGTGAGTTCCTTTCCCTCTTCATGTGTCCATTTGTACAGCGAATCCAACCTGGCTACTTACTAAGTGCCAGGCAGTATCTGCAAGCTGGGGACCTTAGAGACAGTAAGGTATCACCCAGGCAGGGGAAGCCACATGCACATACCCAGACAGTGCAATCTCCCATTCAAGTCAACATTCAGCAGATGTATGGTGGAGCACCGACTGGGAGCCAGGCGGCACGGCAGGTGCCGGGGATGCAGCAGTGAACGAGACAGACAGAGTGCGGCCCTGTGGAGGCTTTCTTCTACTGGAGAGGGCAGAGAATAATCGCAGAGTGAGGAAGCACGATGCAGGATGATGGAAGAGAGAGGGGCCCGGGCGCTCCTTCAGACGGGCTGATCAGTGAGGGCCTTCCCAGAGCAGGTCCTATTTGCTTGTAGTTGTTTTGAGATGACAGTCGAGCAGAGGAGCCCTGTGGATACCTGAGGAAATATGCCAGGCAGGAGTAATGTCAAGTGCAAAGGCCCTGAGGCAGGAATGCACTTGGAGGTGTTCTGAGGAGCACCAGGGAGCTGAGTGGGTGCAGGGGAGTGGCAGGACATTAGGTAAGGGAGGTGATGGGAGTATGGGAGGCACAGGTCCTAAAGGCTTGGTGGGTCATAGTAAGGGCTTTGCTTTTACCCCGCATGAAAGAGCCACTGGACGGTTGTGAGCTCAGGACTGACCTGATGTACCCTAGGTTTTGAAAGGATCTCTCTGGCTGCTATGGAGAACACACTCTATGGAGAACAGACTCTAAGGGGGCAAGTGACGGAGAGGCAGAGAATCCAAGAGGTGGCTACTGAGATAACCAGGTGAGAGGTGGGCCAGGGTAGTAGTGGAGTGGGGAGCTGTGGTGACATTCAGGATGTGGAGTTTTTAAAATTAATTAATTTGTTACAGGTGAAGTCTCACTCTGTTGCCCAGGCTGGAGTGCAGTGGCACGACCATAGCTCACTGCAGCATTGAACTCCTGGGTTCAAGCGATCCTCCCTCAGCCTCCTGAGTAGCTGGGACCACAGGTGTGCACCACCATCCCCAACTGGGGATGTTTTGAAGGTAGCCCCAACGGTACTGGCAGACATCCTGGACATGAGGTATGAAAGAAAGTGAGGGCTGAAGAATAATCCTGGCTCCAAGAGCAGGAGGGCAGCTCTGCCCAGGTCATGCTTGGCCTGAGGTGCCACATCTAACTGGAGTGTGGCATGGGACATGGCACTCTGCAGGTTGACCAATGTGGAGTTTGGACAGTGTTGGGCCCTTCTTCCCTGCCTGGGTGCTTGGGCCTCCTCGTTTAATCTCAGATGTCATGAATTGGGCTAAACAGGGTTTCATGTGAGTTGGGCTGAGCAGGCTGTCATCTCCCTCCCACCCTGGGTGGAACCGTCAGCCGGCACATTTTTGGAAAGCATTTTGTCCATATGTATCAGGAGTTTTAAACTTTGATGCCCTTTGACCCAGTGAATCCCTTGCAAGGAAGTTCCTCTGGGGAAGCCATCTGAAATGCAGGCAGTGCTGACGCATCAAGCCCTTCACAGGGAGTTGTTTATCATCACCAAATAAATAAATACACAGCCTGCATGTCCAACAGTAGGGAGTGTTTAAGTCAAGCAGATATAGTCTGGCACCTTGTACTGGATTGTTGTGCTGTGCTTAAATTCACATTTCTGAGAGTTTTAACATCAAAGGACAACACTTATGCTACGATGTCAAGTGGATACCATGGTATGCATGAGGTAGACACATAGACAAGAAAAAGAAATAGACTCATACTGATTAGCTCTGATTGACTCAAGTTTGGATTACTATTTTCATTTTTCTTCTTTACAGTTTTCTACATTGTACTAAAGTTCTAAGATGGACATGCTGATTAGCTCTGACTGACTGAAATTTGGATTACTATTTTCATTTTCTTCTTTACAGTTTTCTACATTGTACTAATGTTCTAAGATGGACATGCATTACCTTTCTGACTTGAAACTAGTATGTAAAAAAGGGGCCAGGCATGGTGGCTCACACCTGTAATCCCAGTACTTTGGGAGGCCAAGGTGGGAGGATCGATTGAGTCCAGGACTTCGAGACCAGCCTGGGCAACAGAGTGACACCCCTGTCTCTGCAAAAAATTAAAGAATTAGCTGGTTGCATTGGTGCACACCTGTGGTTCCAGCCACTCGGGAGGCTGAGGCGGGAGAATTGCTTGAGCCAGGGAGGTTGGGCCTGCAATGAGTTATGATGGAGCCACTGCCCTCCAGCCTGGGTAACAAAGTGAGATCCTGTTTCAAAAAAAAAAAAAAAAAAAAAAAAGAGAGAAAATGTGAGTTCCTAGAAGCTGGAGCACAGTGTTTGCCAAGCCAGGAACTGAGAGCCAACTAACCCATCCTTTCCAGAGCTCCAGGGTCCACCTCCTCCAGGCAGGGCCGGCAGGTGCAGTCAGGATGGGGATTACGTTGATAGCTGTGGTGGGGAGAGCCAGGTCCAGAGGCCCCTCCTTCTCCCCCTCCAGCCACCCCCATCATGGGAGTATGTCCCCCCTTGGGCCCCCTGCAGCCCTTGGAGTTTGCCCCTCTATGTCTTCGAGGCTGATGCTTCCTGCCTTGTGTATAACCCTGTGGGTCTCTCCTGACTGCCACCAAGCATCCTGTATGCACTGGTCCTCACGGTGTAGTCCCCAGGCCCGAAGCATCAGCACCACCTGGAAACTCTTTAGAAATGCAGAGTCACAGGCCTCTCCCCAGACCTACTGAATCTGCCACTCCTCTGGAGGCGGGGCCTCTGTGTTTTCAAAAGCCCTCCAGACCTAAAGTGTGAGAACTGCTGCCTTTTGGTAGGGCCCCACTGTGGCCAATGTTTTACACTGATTATTTCATTTTACAGATTGCCATGATTCCTACTTAACAGACAAGGAAACGAGCTCAGAGAGGTTAAGGAACTTGCCCGAGGTCACACAGCCAGCAGAGGCAGGGCTGCGAGTGCGAGCCCATGCCTTTACTTCCACGCTCTGCAGCTCTGCAGCTGCATGGACGCCAGTACCTCCTGCGGGGTCGGGGTCCAGTTCCGCGCTGGGCACACAGATGGCCCTACACATGGGTTGGACTAGGGTTTTGGCTGCTGGGTCAGAAGACCAGGCTGATTCCCCACAAGACCCAGGCAGCCCTGACCCCCGGTGGGAGGAGGGAGCTGGGCTCCCTGTGCCTGCTGAGGCCCCTTCAGTCTTGACAGCCGCCGGCGGTTTGGACCAACGAACCCGCAGAGGAGGGGCGCAGCGCCACCTGCTGGCTGGCGTCATGGGTGATGCTGGGGACAAACGCAGAGATCCACAGACACACGTCTCAGGGACACCATGGCAGGCGTGCACGTGTCTTCTCCTGCCGCACGCGGGTGCACTTGCCCACACGTGGATGTCTGAGCATGTGGGCACGTGGGGCTCTCAGCCACAAGGCCTGGTAGATAGCACTAAATTCACCCATTTACTTATTACCTCATCAAATGTTCATCCAGAGCTGCCAAACCCACTGTTGCTGTTACCCAGGAGCCTACAGGCCTGGTGATGGTCAGAGCAACCACCAAGTGATGCGGACAAGGGTCCCTGGGGGATATACTCAGTGAGGTCATGCAGGCAGCCCCTACCCATCTGGACTGGGGCTCCGTCTCACAGGGTGAGCAGGAGAGGGCTGGGAAAAGGGGGCAGAGGCTCATCACAGCAAAGTCTGGAAGAGGAGCTGGAATGGAGCACAGGGGTCCCTGGCACAGGTCTTGTTCAAGGCCATGCAGGCTGGACCCTGTCCTCACAGTGGTGGCCGGACTACGGTGCCACACCATCCTGACATGTTTATACTAAAGCTTAGTAGAAATAAGCTTAGGGACCCTTTAGGACCCAAGGGTCTCTCGGCCCCTTTGGGGCTGGCCTGGGATGTGATTTGTCCCTGTGCACTGTCCCCCTTGCCACAGCAGCTGCCCTGGGATGTATCAGGGATGGGGAGAGGCATCCCCAGTCCAGAGAAAAACCTGTTTCTGATCTCAATGGACGCAGCAGACGGCAGTCACCGTTAAGTCAAGTATTCCTGCATGCCCAGCAGAAGACCTTTTTTCTTAACCTACTAGCCATCCAAAGCAGCTCACATGGTGTGACCTATTCCAAAACACAGCTCCGCGTGCCTGTGAGGTCCCCCAGGACCCCACGGGAGACTCAGTGCCTCTCTGGGGGCTGGGGGCTGGATGGATGAGCTTTGCTGGATGGTGGGCATAGCTGCGGGTCAGAACGCAGACACAGGACGACCCTGGTTGGAGGGCTGGTGAGAGTGGGGAGGGACCCATTGGCAGAGCTGAGGGGTTGGTGGCTCCCAAACAGGAGCTGGCAGGTGGTGCTGGAAGAGGAAATGTTGGCAGCTCCCCAGTTCTGCCCGTGGGCTTAGATGGAGCCTGCGACTTTTATCAATGGCCAGTCCTCACTACCTGGCCCCTGGCCTGGCCCCTGGCCTGTGGTTTTGCTCAGCAGTGCAGCGGTGGCGGCTTCCGAGAAGCCCCACCAAGACTTTCCTGTCAGGGCAACGCCAAGTTCCTCTTATCAAGGAAGGGGAAGTGGCGGAGTTTCTCCTAAGGCCTTTCAGTTTCTTTCTAAGAAGGTGGGTGTTCCAACCCCCGGGCCCTCAGTAGAGCCAAGTGTTAAAGGAAGAGAGATTGACCTTTGGGGGCTTTCCTCACCCCAGTTCTAACCGAAGCTCCTTTTTTGGGGCTCATAGTGGACATGCCGAAAGAGGAAATGAGACACGTGCATTCCACAGGCCCCTTCCCAAGCCCCCTCCTTTCTCCCTCCTCCAGGGACACACTCCTTGATGCCCGCCCCCCCCACCAACACACACACTTAGGAAGTATGGCCTGCTACCCTTGGGGGCATCCCAGGTGGAAAACTTACTTCTTACACCTTCAAAGCTGAACTCTTCTGAGTCCAGATTCCTCAAGACCCTGATGAGTGACTAAAAATCTAACCCAGGGCTGGCCACGGCGGCTCACATCTATAATCCCAGCTCTTTGAGAAGCCAAGGCGGGAGGATCGCTTGAGCCCGGGAGTTCAAGACCAGCTTGGACAACATAGTGAGACCTTGTCTCTTAAAAAAAAAAAATTAAAAAATTAAAAAATTAGCTGGGCGTGGTGGTGTGCGCCTGTAGTCCCAGATACTAGGGTGTGGTGGGAGAATAGCTAGAGCCCGGCAAGTCGACGCTGCAGTGAGCTGTGATCGCACCACTGCACTGCAGCCTGGGCAACAGAGCGAGACTCTGTCTCAAAACAAAACAAAAAAACAACTAACCCAAACAAAGAGCTGACAGATGACACTGGCTTAATGCAGATTCCAGTCCAGGGGATATGCCTATATTGGAGGCTCACAGCTTTCTGAGGGGCAGCAAACCACAGGCGCCCAGATAATTCCAAGCACACCCTCTTCAGAAGACTCACTGGCTTGATGGCCAAGTGCATGTCCTGACATTCTTATAACAATAGTCACCATTGATTCTAAGTGCTTATTGTGAACCAGGTACTGGGCCAAGCATTTTATATTAATTTCCTCCTATAATCCCCACAGTAGTGCCATGATAAAGATACAATCATGATCCCACAATCAAGCAACCTGCTCGGCTCACACAGCCCATGAGCCCATTCTTCCTCGTAGGCCTCTTCTCAGAAAGGTGGGGAAGGACGAGTATCAGACCTTGACAGGAGTTGGCTGGGAAGGTCTGGTCTCCAATTTCCCACGATTGTCAAAGCCAGCTGTGCCTCTCCCAGAGGTGAAGATCCAGCCATCCAGTCGTGGCCATCTTGGCTGCACTAATGTGGCCGTGGCTGGGGCCTTCCCCAAGTCATTAGGAACTCTTGGTGCCTTCTTTATTTTCCTCCCAGAGATGTTGTTTTAAGGTTTTTGCTTTGCTGAAGCATGTTATTATGGGGACAGTGAGGGGATTCCCCTAAACCGTGATGCTATTCTGTTCAAAAACATTTGCCTGGAGGTCCACAGCTGTGTGACTCATGCTGTTTGGTGGCAGAAAAACTCACAGCTGCAGGGGGGAGGGTTAGGGATACTTACAAGGTGGCCAGGTTTAGTAAATATAAATGCAGGATGCCCAGTTACATTTGAATTTCAGATAAACAGCAACATTTGGGACACCTTCGTGCTAAACAACTTATTTGTTATTTATCTGAAATTCAATTGTAATCCGATAACCCTAGATACTCAGCACCTGGGACAAAGCTCCAGCCTTCCCCCCCCCACCCCCCCACCCGCCCCCGCCGGCTTCAGCAGGGTGCTGCTGAGAGAAGGCAACACAACAACCAAAGCTGGGAGAAGTCCACTGGCCTGGGGTGAAGACGGATCTGAGGGTCTCAGCGGTCTGAGGAAGGTGGAGACACTTTGCTTCCCAGGTGCCCCCGAACAATCGCAAAATCTCATCCTCAGCCCAGGGCTGAGTTCCACGTTCAAATTCCACAAAATGCCAGGATGCACCTGAAGGTCACCCTTCATTCTCAGGGCCTCAGTTTTCTTTTTTCTTTTTTTTTTTTTTTTGAGACGGAGTCTCGCTCTGTCGCCCAGGCTGGAGTGCAGTAGCGTGATCTCGGCTCGCTGCAAGCTCCAGCCTCCTGAGTAGCTGGAACTATAGGCACCCGCACCACACCCGGCTAATATTTTTTTGTATTTTTAGTAGAGACGGGGTTTCACCGTGTTAGCCAGATGGTCTCCATCTCCTGACCTCGTGATCCGCCTGCCTCGGCCTCCCAAACTGCTGGGATCACAGGCGTGAACCACCGTGCCCGATTGGGCCTCAGTTTTCTTATCTCTGTAATGGGAAGAACTTTTGGATTCTGTGATGGCGAGTGACCCTCTTAGCCCTTAACTTTTCTTGCGTAGTGGAAAATCTGCTGGAAGCAAGCGAAGGTGTGAGTGAGCTAGCCAAGGAGCAAGTGTAGAGAGGAGGAGGAGGCCATCTCAGCTTGGAAATGGGCCGCCCCTCTTGCCCTACAGCACTGCACGGAGACTGGGCCATTGTACCTGGATACTGGGTGGTTTGGAGGGCTCCCCTGGGTCAGGCATACCAGTGCATGCCTGGAGTTCCTTAGAAGGGACCCTGAGCATGGCCCACAGCTGGGTCCATAACTGAGGTGCCCCAGCCATGAGCAGTGGCAAAGGCCCATGGCAACACCTGAGCCACAGCAGGGAGGGGACCATCATTAACTTCAAAAGTAGAGAAGTAAACTATTAATGGTGAAATTATTAAATGACTACAAAATGTTAACTAGACAATTGCAACTTAACACCTATGGTTTATGTAAATTATATGTAATGCATGTGGGTGCATTTGAATATATTTGACACACAGAAGCATGTGGCCTCGAGAATAAGAATGCCTGGGCCTCTAGGGCCCTTGGAAGACAGGCTGGGGATATGGAGACAGTGAATTTCCTCCAGCCCAGAAACCACAACCCTGGGTCTAATAGCAGCAGGGTGGTGGTGAGGGAATGAGCTAGAACCTCTGGGGATAGAGATGGGGTCTGGTCTGGGAGGCAGGAAGACCCATCTGATAGGAATGTCAGACAGACGAAAGCACGTCCCAGAAGGTCCCTGCAGAGGTTACTGGTGAGACCAGACAGGGCCTCAGGGCCAGGCTGCAGTTCTGCACAGGGACCTGGGCCCCACCGGGAGCTGAGACCCGGGATCTCCAGGCTCGTGGTGTGGTAGGATTGCTTCTAGACCTCTGCCTGCTGGGAAGGCCGGGGTGCAAACCTGCAGCCTGCAGTGGAGGTGCCTGGGGGCTGGAGGTGCCCAAAGTCCCCATAATGGCCATCAGCTCTATATCTCAGAGGCACCACCAGAAGATAATACCCTTTGTTTTGGACAATGGACATTTTCTCAGTCTTCTATAAAGTATACATTAAAAAGTGTCTTCAGGGCCAGGCATGGTGGCTCACCCCTGTAATCCTAGCACTTTGGGAGGCCAAGGCGGGCAGATTGCCCGAGCTCAGGAGTTTAAGACCAGCCTGGGAAACACGGTGAAACCTTGACTCTACTAAAATACAAAAAATTAGCTGGGTGTGGAAGCGTGCGCCCTGTAGTCCCAGCTACTCTGGAGGCTGAGGCAGGAGAATTGCTTGAACCTGGGAGATGGAGGTTGCAGTGAGCCGAGATCGCGCCACTGCACTCCAGCCCGGGCAACAGAGTGAGACTCCATCTCAAAAAAAAAAAAAAAAGAAAGTGTCTTTAGGAAACATGATGTCTTCATTTACTGAGGCTGCCATAACAAAGTATCATAGACTGGGCGGCTTAAACACAGAAGTTTATTTTCTCACAGTTCCGAAAGCTGGAAGTCCAAGAGCACAGTGTCATCAGGGCTGGCTTCTGAAGCCTGTCTTTCTGGCCGGGAGCCGTCTTCTCTCTTTCTCTTCACGTGGTCTTTCCTCTGCACATGTCTCTCCTCATTTCCTCTTCTGATTGGATCAGGGCCCATCCTCATGACCTTATTTTACCTTAATTACCTCTGTAAAGAGCCTGTCTTTAAATACAATCACATTCTGAGGTACTTGGGGTTAGGACTTCAACATAGGAGTTTTGGGGGCATACAATTCAACTTGTAACACTTATTTTTTTATTTTTTATTTTTTTTGAGACAGGGTCTTGCTCCCAGGCTGGAGTGCAGTGGCACCATCATAGCTCATTGCAGCCTCAAACTCCTGGGCTCAAGCCATCCTCCCACCTCAGCCTCCGGGGTAGTTGAGAGTACAGGCGCAAGCCACCACACCTGGCTGGCTTAAAAACAATGTTTTAGAGATGGGGTCTCACTCTGTTGCCCAGGCTGATCTCGAATTCCTGACCTCAAGTGATCCTCCTGCCCTTAAGTG
This sequence comes from Macaca thibetana thibetana, assembly GCF_024542745.1. Lineage (NCBI taxonomy): Eukaryota > Metazoa > Chordata > Mammalia > Primates > Cercopithecidae > Macaca > Macaca thibetana. The sequence continues at coordinate 37,864,522 of NC_065581.1, read as the reverse complement.
ATCCTCCTACCTCAGCCTTCCAAAGTGCTGAGATTACAGGTGTGAGCCACTGCACCCAGCTGGCCCCAGCCCACTTTTTAAGTTATGATGTAAGTACGAACAGTGGGCTGGCTTTGGAAGTGCAGATTGGATACTGGTCCCAACACCATCTTATGGAAATTCTGGCGCCTCCCATGCCTACTAGTTTTGATTAGAGGTAGTTTAGGGACACAGTCTGCACTCAGGATGTCCCCTCTGGACATGGCCACCACTGGTCAGCTGGACTGGGAGGGGGTCAGTGTTGTCACCGACATGGTAGGACTTTTTAGAACAGGCCCGGCAGCTCTCTCTAACCAACGAAGTATGTCTGGTCATCTTTGACTTTGAAAACTCTGTTCTCTTTAAAAACAAAGTTTCAAATTCTCTATCTGGAGCTGCTATTTATAGAATCATCTATGAGCCCTTAACAAAAAAAAGGAGATAAATTTGTGGCATTTGTGTTTTTACTAAGTAGCACATTTATTGTTGAAAAACACAGGTGAGAAAGAAGAAAACAAAATCAGCAGTAATTGGACCTCCCAGAGATCAGTGTTAACATTTTGATTTCTGTATGTATCTTCATCTCTCTCTGTGTCTTAATCTACATCTCAATCTACACTTATATAATTAAATTGACTTGAAAGATAAGATTACATGGTGGCATGTCATAACTTCTTATCAATTAGTGTATCATGATCCCTTCACAGGGCATGGAATCATTTTCTAAGAGGCCATTTAAGACGGTGGCCGAGTACGAGAATGGCAGAAGTTATTTAACAAATTTCCTATTGTTGAATAACGGGGTTGTTTTACCTTTTTCACAGTATCAAATGAAACTGTGATAACATCCTTTAAGCTAAATCTTTGCCATGATCATTTACTAAGGATAAATTTGTAGAAGTGAAACTTCTGAGTTAAAGACAAAGCATTATTTTAAAATGTTCAACTTTATTTACTTTTGAATAGATAATATATAGTGTATATATATACATTACAAAATATATGTGTATTATCTCTATGCATATGTACATATATACCTCTCTCTATGTGTGTGTGTGTATATATATAGTGTGTGTATATATATATGTAGAATATACATATACTACACACAGAATATATATATATGTATCTTCAGAGGCAGGATCTTGTTCTGTCGCCCAGACTGGAGTTCAGTGGTGCAATTGTAGCTCACTGCAATTCGAACTCCTGGGCTTCAGTGATCCCCCGCCTCAGCCTCCCAAATAGCTGGGACTATAGGCATATGCCACTATGACAGGCTGCTTTGCTTTGTTTTGTTTTAATTTTTAGTAGAAATGAGGTCTCTCTATGTTGCCCAGGCTGGAGTGCAGTGATGTGATCATAGCTCGCTGCAACCTTGAACTCCTGGGCTCCAGTGATCCTCCTGCCTCAGCCTCCCCAGCAGCTGTGACTACAGGCACACATGCCACAATATCCAGTTAATTTTTGTATTTTTTATAGAGACAAGGTCTTGCTATGTTTCTCAGGCTGGTTTCAAACTCTTGGCCTCAGGTGATCCTCCCGCTTCAGCCTCCCCAAATGCTGGGATTAGAGGCGTAAGCCACTGTACCCCACTATTTTTTTTTCCACAAATGGTAGTTGCTGTGGTTTGAATGTGTCCCCCAAAGTTTATGCGTTGGAAACTTAATCTCCAATGCGACAGTGTTGGGAAGTGAGGTCTAATAAGAGGTGATTAGGTTATGAGGGCAGAGCCACGATAATGCAATTATTGTGGGAGTGGGTTAGTTATTTTAAGAATGGGCTTATTATAAAAGTGAGTCTGGGGCCAGGCACAGTGGCTCATGCCTGTAATCTGAGCACTTTGGGAGGCTCAGGTGGGCAGATCACGAGGTCAAGAGAGTGAGACCATCCTGGCTAACACAGTGAAACCACCTCTACTAAAAAATACAAAAAAATCAGCCAGGCGTGCTGGCATGTGCCTGTAATCCCAGCTACTCTGGAGGCTGAGGCAGGAGAATTGCTTGAACCTGGGAGGTGGAGGTTGCAGTGAGCTGAGATCGCACCACTGCCCTCCAGCCTGGGTGACAGAGCAAGACTCCGTCTGAAAAAAAAAAAAAAAAAAAAGTGAGTCTGGCCCCCTTCTGCTCTCTTGCTCTTGCCCTCTCTTGCCCTTCCACCTTCTGCCATGGGATGATGCAGCACAAAGGCCGTCACCAGATGCCACCATCATGCTCTTGGATTTCCCAGCCTCCAGAATTATGAGCCAAATACATGTATTTTCTTTATAAATTACCCAGCCTGTGGTATTCTGTTATAGCAACACAAAATGAACTAAGACAGCAGTATCCTTTATACTATTTTGCACTTTGCATTTTTCACTTAAGAAATTATCTTGTAGAGCTTTCCAAGTCAGTACTGCATAATATTTTATTATATGCATCTATCATAATATATTTAAGTAGTCCCCTATTGGCTAGACACAGTCCCTTATTGATGGTTATGTATTAGTTATATATGACTGTATAACATATTATCCAGAAGCTCAGTGGCTTAGAAATACAATAAAATGGGCTGGGCGCGGTGGCTCACACCTGTAATCCCAGCACTTTGGGAGGCCAAGTCGGGTGGATCACGAGGTCAGGAGATCAAGACCATCCTGGCTAACACAGTGAAACCCCGTCTCTACTAAAATTACAAAAAATTAGCCAGGCACGATGGCGGGCGCCTGTAGTCCCAGCTACTCGGAGGCTGAGGCAGGAGAATTGTGTGAACCTGGGAGGCGGAGCTTGCAGTGAGCAGAGATCATGCCACTGCGCTCCAGCCTGGGCGACAGAGCAAGACTCCATCTCAAAAAAAAAAAAAAAAAAAAAAAAAAAAAAGAAATACAATAAAATTATTTTCTCATACAGTTTTTGCTGATCAGAAATTTGAGAAGGATACATCTGGGCAGTGCTCACTTGGGGTCTTTAATGTGGCTGTAGTAAGATGCTGATTGAGGCTGAAGGTATCTGAAGGCTCCACCGGGACTAGAAGATCTATTTCTTTCTTTCTAAAAAAATATTTATTATTACTGTTTTTGCTCTGCCGCCCAGGCTGGAGTGCAGTGGCCGGATCTCAGCTCACTGCAAGCTCCGCCTCCCGGGTTCACGCCATTCTCCTGCCTCAGCCTCCCCAGTAGCTGGGACTACAGGCGCCCGCCACCTCGCCCGGCTAGTTTTTTGTATTTTTTAGTAGAGACGGGGTTTCACCGTGTCAGCCAGGATGGTCTCGATCTCCTGACCTCGTGATCCGCCCGCCTCGGCCTCCCAAAGTGCTGGGATTACAGGCTTGAGCCACTGCGCCCGGCCTTATTATTACTGTTTTTGGAGATGAGGTCTCAGTATGTTGCTCAGGCTGGGCTCAAGCAATTCTCCCACCTCAGCCTCCTTAGTATCTGGGACCACAGGTGTGTGCCACCAGGCCTGGCTAATTTTTCATTTTTTTGTAGCAATGGGAGTCTCACCGTTTTTCTCAGGCTGGTCTCAAACTCCCGGGCTCAAGCAGTCCCCTACCTCAGTCTCTCAAAGTGCTGGAATTACAGGCATGAGCCACCATACCCGACTCAAGAAAATCTATGTCTAGAGTTACTCATACAGCTGGAAAGCTGGTGCTGGCTATAGGTAGAGGGACTCAGTTCCTCTCTACGTGGATCTCGCCACAGAGCTGCTGGAGTGTCCTCTGGAAGCAGTCCAGGAAGCTGAGGCGGAAGCTGTGATGCCTTTTATAACCTATCCTTGGAAGCCACACACCTTTGCTTCCACCACATTCTATTGGTTATGGCAACTACAAAGGTTTGCCCAGGTTCAAGCAGAGGGAATTGACCCTACCTCTCAAAGGAGGAAGCTAACATCACATTATATGAAGAGCATGGGAAATGGGATATACCAGTGCTTCCATCTTTAGAAAATACAATCTGCCGTAGGTTATTTCCAATATTTTGCTATTACCATATGTTAGTAAGTAGATTTTAAAGACTTTCTATACGTATTGCCAAATCTCCTTTAGAAAGTTGTACTAATTTAGATTCCAACCCCTTGTGATTGAGAAAGTCAATTTCTCCATGTCCTTACTAGCACTAAGTTTATCTTTTAATTAAAAATCTCTGCCAATTTGATATGCAAGAAATGGTATGTCATTGTTTTAAGAAAATTCCTTCTAAGAAAGCATAAGAGCTAAATTTGAGTAGCAGTATCTATATTAGTTTGCTAGTTTAGTTGCTATATTAGTTTCTGCCATAAGAAAATACCACAAACTGGGTCGTTTAAACAACAGAAATTTATTGTCTCATAATTCTGGAGGCTGCAAGTCTAAGATCAAAGTGTCACAGGTTGTTTTCTCCTGAGGCCTCTTTCCTTGACTTGCAGACGGCTGCCTTCTCACTGCCGCCTTTCCTCTGCACACACATCCCTGATGTCTCTTCCTTTTCTTTTCTTCTTTTTTTTTTTTTAACATGGAGTTTCACTCTTGTTGCCCAGGCTGGAGTGCAGTGGCGCGATCTCAGCTCACTACAACCTCCACTTCCTGGGTTCAAGTGATTCTCCTGCCTCAGCCTCCCCAGTAGCTGGGATTACAGGCGCCCGCCGCCACACCTGGCTAATTTTTGTATTTTTAGTAGAGACAGGGTTTCACCATGTTGACTAGCTGGTCACAAACTCCTGACCTCAGGCGATCCTCCCGCCTCAGCCCCCCAAAGTGTTGGGATTACAGGCGTGAGCCACTGCGCCCAGCCTGTCTCTTCTTTTTCTTATAATGATACCAGTCATGTTGGATTAAGGCCCTCATGACCTCCTTTAATCTTAATTACCTCTTTAAAGGCCCTATCTCCAAATATAATCACACTGGGGACTAGGGCATCACCATATAGATTTTAGGGGGACACAGTTCAGTCTATAGCAGCACCTTTACTGATTTGCTGAGTAATCTTGGGACAGTCACATATCTCTCTGAGCCTCAGTTTTCTTATCTGTTTAATGGAGATATACAACATTTCCTCTTCCTCTTTCTCAACGGGTTGTCATGACAAATTAGATAGAACCTGTGGAACTGAGCGTGGTGGCTCATGACTGTAATCCTAGCACTTTTCAAGGCCGAGGCAGGAGGATTGCTTGAGCCCAGGAATTTGAGAATAAACTGGGCAACATGGTGCAATCTCATCTCTACAAAAAAATTTTAAAAAGTTAGCCAGGCATGGTGGCATGTTTCTGTGGTTCCAGCTACTCAGGAGACTGAGGTGGAAGGATTACTTGATCCCAGAGGGTCAAGGCTGCAGTGAGCCACGATCATGCCACTATACTCCAGCCTGGGCTACAGAGCAAGACCCTGTCTCAAAAAAATAAAAGGAACATGTGAAAGGGTTCTGGAGAATATAATTATTAACACATAAAATGCTCACAATTTAGGTCTCAATTCTGAGTTTGCACGACATGAGATACCCTTTGTTGACCTGAGTGGTACATTGATAGTGTAGATGGATGTGTCAGTTATGTAATGCTGTGTAACAAACTATTCCTAAACTTAGTGACTTAGAACAGCTGTTTATTATTTCTTGCAATTCTGTGGGTTGGCTAGATGGTTCCCCTGCTGTTTTCATTCACATAGCAACAGTCTGCTAATGGCTTGGCTGGGTTAGGTAGCCTAGACTGGCTGGGGTGCCTGGGCCTCTCTCTTCCTGTGGTCTTTCAGGCCAGGTTCCTCACGTAATTATGAAAGCACTCCAAAAGCCCAAAAGCAGAAGCCCAGCCTCAGAAACTGCCCAGCATCACTTTTTTTTTTTTTTTTTTTTTTTTTTTTTTTTTGAGATGGAGTCTCACTCTGTCGCCAAGGCATGCAATGGTGTGCTCACAGCTCACTGCAATCTTGGCCACCTGGGCTCAAGTGATCTTCCCACCTCAGCCTCCAGAGTAGCTGGGACTACAGGACCATGCCTGGCTAAATTAAAAAAAAAATTTTTTTTTTGGCCAGGTGTGGTGGCTCACGCCTGTAATCCCAGCACTTTGGGAGGCTGAGGCGGGTGGATCACCTAAGGTCGGGAGTTCAAGACCAGCCTGACCAACATGGAGAAACCCCGTCTCTACTAAAAATACAAAATTAGCCAGGCATGGTGGCGCATGCCTGCAATCCCAGCTACTCAGGAGGCTGAGGCAGGAGAATCGCTTGAACCCGGGAGGAGGAGGTTGCGGTGAGCCGAGTTTGCGCTATTGTACTCCAGCCTGGGCAAAAAGAGCGAAACTCCGTCTCAAAAAAAAAAATTTTTTTTTTGTAGAGGCTGGGTTTTACCATTGCCCAGGCTGATCTCAAACTCTTGGCCTCAAGCGATCCACCCAGCTCTGCCTCCCAAAGTGCTGGGATTTCAGGCATTAGCCACCATGCCCGGCCTACTCAGCATCACTTCGGCCACATCCTATTGGTCACAGCAAGTCACAAGGCCAACTCAGATTCAAGGGGAGGTGAAATAGATTCCACCTTGTGGTAGCGGAAGCAACAAAGTTACATTGCAAAACAGCATGGACACAGGGAACTTGATTCTGTTTGGGGCTATTATTGTTACAATTCTCCATGGGGACCCTTTGCAAAGCCCATATGCATCAGTCCCCATACTGAGTCAGCATGCCCCACACGTTCTCCCAGAGACTAGTGGAATTTGCCCTGCCCTTATTCTCTCTCTCTTTTTTTTTTTCTTGCTCTGTTGCCCAGGCTGTGGTGCAGGGATGCAGTCTCGGCTCCCTGCAACCTCCACCTCCCTGGTTCAAGCGATTCTTCTGCCTCAGCCTCCCAAGTAGCTGGGACTACAGGCGTGCACCACCATGCCCGGCTAATTTTTGTGTTTTTAGTAGGGATGAGGTTTCACCATATTGGCCAGGCTGGTCTCGAACTCCTGACCTCCTGATCCACCCGCCTCAGCCTCCCAAAGTGCTACGATTACAGGGGTGAGCCACCGCGCCCAGCCAGACTTTGCCCTTATTCTTGGCAATGATCCAGTGTCTCCCAATTTGCATCTAAGCCCATTCTCAGCCAGTCCAGCTCCAGAGCCCTGCCCACTGGCTGTGGCTCTGGTTGGGGGCTCTGTTTATACCCTCTGGCCTTGCTGATGTACCTGGGGATTTGAATTTGCATCACCTTGCTAGCCCTCCCACTCCTGACTAGCCCCTACTCTGTTTCCTGGAACTCAGCCCAGCCCAGCTCTCTCAGCTGCCTTCTGGCAGGGCCAGACCTGCTCTTCCCAAGAAGTTCATACACCACCAGTGGATTCTCTTGACCAATTTCCTAGGAAAACTGCTTAATACATCTAAAAGGGCAAAATAGTTCTTTCCACTTTGATTCACCTCAACCTAATAAGTTCCAATAATTCAGGCCTTTGAGAAATTCCACAATTTATGCTCCAAATTTCAGTCATATTTTTGTGTGTGTCTTACACATGTTCTTTAGAACTCATGAGTTATTGCTAATATAAATCTGTGTGGTTATTATTGATAAGAGCTATAAAGGAAGAGGTAATACCAAGACGGCAGCATCTCACAGCACAGTTTATTGGGAGGACTGCCGAAAAGTTAACATGAATCACGTTTTCCTAATTGAATTGCATTTTCTGATGTAGCAGCAGGGCTTGCTGCCTAAGGACCTTCGGAGGGCTGTAAAGCCAAGCATCATCGAAGTGTTTGGTAATGAAGGTTTCAATTTTTACAGACCAACTCTTTTGTAAGGGGCACTTTTTGGTAAATTTATTAATTCGCTAATTATTGAAATGATTCTAGCATTGTAAGTTGTATTGTTAAGTACACAATTGACTAGTTACATATCTTTTGTGTAAAAAGGTGAGAAAATTAATATAGTATAATATGATATGATATAATATAATATATAAAGTGTGTGAGGCCGGGCGCAGTGGCTCAAGCCTGTAATCCCAGCACTTTGGGAGGCCGAGACGGGCGGATCACGAGGTCAGGAGATCGAGACCATCCTGGCTAACATGGTGAAACCCCGTCTCTACTAAAAAATACAAAAAAACTAGCCGGGCGAGGTGGCGGGCACCTATAGTCCCGGCTACTTGGGAGGCTGAGGCAGGAGAATGGCGTAAACCCGGGAGACGGAGCTTGCAGTGAGCTGAGATCCGTCCACTGCACTCCAGCCTGGGTGACAGAGCGAGACTCTGTCTCAAAAATAAAATAAAATAAAATAAAATAATAATAAAGTATGTGTATCTCCTTTCTTTGGAGGTGTCTGCAAGAAACCAGTAACATGTTCTCATGGAAGAAAAAATGAGGCTGGACGCAGTGGCTCATGCCTGTGATCTCAACACTTTGGGAGGCTGAGTTGGGCAGATGGGTTGAGCCCAGGAGTTTGAGACAAGCCTGGACAACATGGTGAGACTCTGTATCTACAAAAAATACAAACAATTCGCCAGGTAAGGCTGAGCTGTAGTCTCAGCTACTCAGGAGGTTGAGGTGGGAGGATCACTTAAGCCTGGGAAGTTAAGGCTATAGTGAGCCGTGATTGTGCCACTGCACTCCAGTTTGGGTGACACAGCAAGACTGTCTCTCCCCAACCACTCCAAAAAATGGGTGTCTGGCAGCAGGATGGGAGGGAGATTTTCTAGTTTACCTTTTGTACTTTTCGAATTGTACCATGTGAATGTATTGCCTATCCAAAATTAAATCGCTGCTGTGGGAGTGGGTACTGACTGGGAGGGGGCACAAGGGAGCCGTCCGGGGCCCTGCACATCTTCTGAGCCTTTGTCCTGGATCTTGATGGTTACGTGGGTGAACACATGTGAAAAGTCATCAATCCATACACTTCAGTTCTGTGCACTTTATTTTAAATTATGCTTCACAAAAAGTGATGTATTTTAATGAAATGATAAAATACAGCCAGCCCTCCATATCTGTGGGTTCCATATCCATGGATTTAACCAACCACGAATCAAAAATATTTTTTAAAATGGATGTTTGCATCTGTACTGAATACATACAGACTTTAAAAAGAATCATTATTCTCCCAGCCTGAGGAACATGATGAAACCCCATATCTACCAAAAATACAAAAAATTAGCCGAGTGTGGTGGCAGTGTCTGTAGTCCCAGCTATTCAGGAGACTGAGGTGGGAGGATTGCTTGAGCCTGGGAGATGGAGACTGCAGTAAGCCGAGATCATGCCATTGCACTCCAACCTGGGTGAGGGTGTGAGACCCTGTCTCAAAAAAAAAAAAAAAAAAAAAAAAAATTCTCTAAACAATATAACCTAACAACTATTTACATACAAAAACACACACACACACACACACACACACACACACACATATATATACACACTTTTTTTTTTTTGAAACAGAGTCTCACTCTTTGTCACCCTGGCTGGAGTGCAATGGTGTGATCTCGGCTCACTGCAACCTCTGCCTCCCAGGTTCAAGTGATTCTCCTGCCTCAGCCTCTTGAGTAGCTGTGATTACATGTGCCTGCCACCACACTCGGCTAATTTTTTTTTTTTTTTTTTTAATGGAGTCTTGCTCTGTCACCCAGCCTGGAGTGCAGTGGCGTGATCTCAGCTCACTGCAACCTCCCCCTCTTGGGTTCAACCATCCTTCTGCCTCAGCTTCCCCAGTAGCTGGGATTACAGGAGGGCACCACCACACTGAGCTTATTTTTATATTTTTGGTAGAGATGGGGTTTTGCTATATTGGCCAGGCTGGTCTCGAACTCCTGACCTTAAGTGGTCCACCCACCTCGGCCTCCCAAAATGCTGGGATTACAGGCGTGAGCCACCATGCCCAGCCTATTTGCATATTTTTTACAGTATATTAGACATTATAAGTAATCTAGAGATGATTTAAAGCAGCAGTCCCCAAACTTTTTGACACCAGGGACTGGTTTTGTGGAAGACAATTTTTCCATGGACGGGGGCATAAAACTGTTCCACCTCAGATCATCAGGCGTTATAGTCTCAAAAAGAGTGCACAGCTGAGATCCCTCGAATGCTCAGTTTGCAGTAGGGTTTGCGCTCCTCTGAGAATCTAATGCCCCTACTGATCTGACAGGAGGGGGAGCTCATGTGGTCATGCTAGCTTGCCAGATGCTTGCCTCCTGCTATGTGGCTCCATTCCTAACAGGTACAGGCTGGTACCGGTCCACGATCTGGGATTTGGGGACCCTCCCGATTTAAAGTATATGGAAGGATAGGCATAGGTTACATGCAAATACGATACCGTTTTATATCAGGGACTTGAGCACCCGAAGATTTTGGTATCCGCGGTGGGGAGTGGGGGTCCCAGAACCAATCTCCCATGGATAGCAAGGGATTATTGTATATTACAAATAATTTTATTTATTTATTTATTTATTTATGTGCCATGGTGGTTTGCTGCACCTATCACCCGGTCATCTAGGTTTTAAGCCCTGTATGCATTAGCTATTTGTCCTAATGCTCTCCCTTTCCTTACCTCCACCCCCCCAAAATAATTTTAAAAATAAAGTCAGACCAGTATATATTGCCTTGCTCCACAAAAATAAATGTGTTTCTAAAAAGTTTACTCAAGCCCGTTTCTAGAAAGCGAAGCATAACTTCCAACTGGCTTCCATTGTAATGTCTAAGATGTATTCATGTACTGACTTCATTCAAGGAGTGCCAGTACTGGTGCTGGTCTGAGCACTAGGAGCCTGCTGGGGTGAACCCACCCACTCTCTGAGTCTGGGTTTGGTGATGGAAAGGGAAAAGGAGAGGTGAATTGAGTCTCCTTGAAAGACTTGAGAAATTAGAGCCCAGCACCAGGCGCAGTGGCTCATGCTTGTAATCCCAGCACTTTGGGAGGCCAAGGCGGGAGGATCACCTGAGTTCAGGAGTTCGAGACCAGCCTGGCCAACATGGTGAGACCCTGTCTCTACAAAAATACAAACATTAGCTGGGCATGGTGGCATGTGCCTGTAATCCCAGCTACTTGGGAGGCTGAGGCGAAGAATCACTTGAACCCAGGAGGTGGAGGTTGCAGTGAGCCAAGATTGTGCCATTGCACTCCAGCCGGGGTGACAGCAAAACTCCATCTCAAAAAAAAAAAAAAAAAAAAAAAAAAAGAGAAATTAGAGCCCAGCAGAGAACACAGGAAGAGAAGTCAGCACTGCCTGATCGCTTCCACATCTGGGAGCTCGCTGGGCACTGTGCATGCTGGTACAACAGAAGTGACAAAGAATTCTTCCGAGAGGCAAGAGAGGAATTCAAAATTGGAAAACAGAACCATATACTAATAATCCACTCATTTGCTGAGCACTTTACCATTTTCTTTTCCTTTTCTTTCTTTCTTTTTTTTTAAATTTTTAAGATGGAGTCTTGCTCTGTCGCCCAGGCTGGAGTGCAGTGGCATGATCTTGGCTCACTGCAACCTCTGCCTCCCCAGTTCAAGTGATTCTCCTGCCTCAGACTCCTAAATAGCTAGGATTACAGGCATGCACCAGCACACCTGGCTAATTTTTGTATTTTTTAGTAGAGACAAGGTTTCGCCATGTTGGCCAGGCTGGTCTCAAATTTCTGGCCTCAAGTGATCTGCCCACCTCAGCCTCCCAAAGTGCTGGGATTACAGGTGTGAGCCACCGTGTCCAGCCCACTTTACTATTTGCTATATCCTTTTACACCTGTTACATAATTTGACTTTGAGATCACCCTATGAACGGATGAGGTGCATGTTCATCATCCCACCTTGTGAATGAGGAAGGAAGCTGAGACCTAGAGAGCAAAGTCACAGGAGGTGACAGAGCCGGTATTCAAACCCATGTTTTACAATTCTAAGTCTGACGTGCTCATTGCTGCTTTCCAGAGAGGTCTCAGATCATCTACACTGAGTTCTGGCTTCCCTATTTACCAGCTGTGTGATTTTAGGCAAGTTGCTGAACCTCTCTGTGCCTCCCTGTTCTCATTCTGTACAATGGAGCTGGTATAAGGATTACATGAGCCAATAAAAAGAAAGCACATGGTAAATGTTCATCAAAAATTAGCTTTTGTTTTTATTCCTAGAAAAAAAGAAAGTGAGACATGATGAGAATGGCAAAGATAAGAAATCTGAGAATCATAGAAGAGGGTGAGAAGAACAGTTCTAGCATGTCAGTGCTCAGTTCCCCCAGGCGTAAGAGTAGGAATAGGGTGACCAGGCAGAGGCCAGGGCAGGCCAGCAGTACCAATAGGAAGATGCCCTCATCCCCACCTTGGCCTTCAACCTGAAGAAGCTTATTGTTTCCCTAGGCCCAAATCTAGCTGGCAGCCAGCCCAGGACAAAGATTGAGGACAGGAGTGGGGAAAAGAGATGGATAAGGCATCTTGGCCACCCTCGAGGGGCTCATGGTCTGGTTGTACGATCAAGACAAGGCTATGTGAGCAAAGATGGCTTCTCTCAGTCTCGCCTGAATGCCAGGTTCCCTGTCCAGTGAGGTGCTGGTAAAAATGGAACAACTAACTCTTTGTTGGGGGATGAGAGGTCAGAGGGGCTGATATGCCGATTTTCATGTTTGCCAATTTCCATGGTGTAAATACTCTTATTGTGGCCATCTTCAAAAAGAAACAGGTCCTGGCATCAAGCCATGAGGGCGGGACAGGCAGTAAGGTGAGGACAAAAGTGTGGGGTCACGGTGAGAAGTTGGAGACCCGCATCCTGGTCCCTAAGAGAGTACACAGAGATGCTACATGCCTTGGACACATCATTTTACCTCTTTGACCTCCAGTCACCTCAAGGAAGAAAATGAAAACATACCGTGTTGGAGGGTGGACAGAGCTGGTGTGAATCCAGGCCAGAGGGTATTTTTCAAGCACTTGCTATGTGCTAAGCCCTGGGATACAGAGATGAATAACAGACGGTAGTGCTGGGGAAGTGGGAAGATGTGAAAGTCCCATGACCTCATCGACACAGTGGTGGCGATGATTAGTAAGTACGAGGTGATGGGCTTGTCGTGTCTGAGTCACACAATTCATTCTGTCAGTCCCCAGATCTTTTGTTTTGTTTTGTTTGAGACAGAGTCTCACTCTGTCACTGAGGCTGGAGTGCAGTGGTGCCATCTTGGCTCACTGCAACCTCTGCCTCCCAGGTTCAAGGGATTCTCCTGCCTCAGCCTCCCATGTAGCTGGTACTACAGGCATGCACCACCATGCCCGGCTAATTTTTATATTTTTTGGTAGTGACAGGGTTTCACCATGTTGCCCAGGATGGTCTCAAACTCCTTACCTCATGTGATCCTCCCGTCTTGGCCTCCCAAAATGCTGGGATTACAGATGTGAGCCTGTATGTATTTCTTTATATCAGAAACTTTTAAAAGGTCATGAGCCCTATACACTCACCAGAATGTCTAAAATTATTAATTAAAAAAAAACAAACTTCAAACCTGACTACACCAAATGCATGAGCAGGGGGAACTGTCAAACATTGCTGGTAGGAATGCAAAATGGTACAACTGATAATGGAAAAGAGCATGGTAGTTTCTGATAAAGTTAGACACTTACTCAGTGACCCAATATTAGGTATTTACCTGAGAGAAAAGAAAATGCGTGCTCACACAAACACTGAACATGAATGTTTATAGTTCATAGAAGTATTATTCATAATTGTCCCAAACTGGAAATAACCCAAGTGTACTTCACCTGGTAAAGAGATGAACAACTGTGATATGCCCATGCAATGGAATACTACTCAGCAATGAAAAAGGAATGAACTACTGACATGGGGAACAAAGTGAATGAATCTCAAATATATAATGCTGAGTAAAGGAAGCCAGGCTCAAAAAGCTGTGGTTCCATTTAAAGGACATTTGGAAAAGGCAAAATTATCAGTCAGAAACAGATCAATGGTTACCAGAGGCAAGGAGTAGGGGTGTGTGTTGACTACAAAGGGTGGCATGGGGACACTTACAGGGGGATTGTGGTGGTGGCTGTATGACTGTACTCTTCTGCCAAAACTTAGAAAATATACCAACAAGGGTGGATTTTACAGTCTGTAAATTACACCTCAATAAACCTAACAATGACAACACAAAGGTTGTGTGCCCCGCTTCCCTCTTCTGACAGCTACCTCATTTTGTTCCACGGTGAAGCCACTCCCTATACTCCCACTCAGACTAACCCCCTGGAAAAGCTTAGGTACCAGTGCCGCAGTTTGACTCTGCTGTCACTGAGCCAGCTGCCTTCAGCATCATTGGCGAGTTTTAAAATGCTGATGCAGGGGCCGGGCGCGGTGGCTCACGCCTGTAATCCCAGCACTTTGGGAGGCCAAGGCGGGCGGATCACGAAGTCAGGGATTGACACCATCCTGGCTAACACGGTGAAACCCTATCTCTACTAAAAATACAAAAAATTAACTGGGCGTGGTGGCGGGCGCCCGTAGTCCCAGCTATTCAGGAGGCTGAGGCAGGAGAATGGTGTGAATCCGGGAGGCGGAGCTTGCAGTGAGCTGAGGTCGCGCCACTGCACTCCAGCCTGGGCGACAGAGCGAGACTCCGTCTCAAAAAAAAAAAAAAAAAAAAGAAGAAGAAGATCCAAAACTTCAGTCAATTCAGTGCTTTCTAACAAATGGATACCAGGCCGAGCGCAGTGGCTCACGCCTGTAATCCCAGCATTTTGGGAGGCCGAGGCGGGCGGATCACGAGGTCAGGAGACGGAGACCATCCTGGCTAACACGGTGAAACCCTGTCTGTACTAAAAATACAAAAAAATTAGCTGGGCGTGGTGGGCGCCTGAAGTCCCAGCTACTCAGGAGGCTGAGGCAGGAGAATGGCGTGAACCGAGGAGGCGGAGCTTGCAGTGAGCCGAGATGGCGCCACCGCACTCCAGCCTGGGCGACAGAGCGAGACTCCTTCTCAAAAAAAAAAAAAGAAAGAAAAAAAAGAAAAAAAAATGCTGATGCAGGCTGTGCGCAGTGGCTCATGCCTGTAATCCCAGCACTTTGGGAGGCCGAGGCGGGTGGATCACCTGAGGTCAGGAATTTGAGACCAGCCTGGCCAACATGGTGAAATCCCGTCTCTACTAAAAATACAAAAATTAGCCAGCCATGGTAGTGCACGCCTGTAATCCCAGTTACTTGAACCTAGGAGGCAGAGGTTGCAGTGAGCCGAGATGGAGCCAGCCTGGGCGACAGAGCAAGAGACTCCATCTCAAAAAATAAAAATGAAAATAAAAAAGAAAATAAATAAAATGCTGACGCTGTCCGGGAGCGGTGGCTCATGTCTATAATCCCAATATTTAGGAGGCCATGGCAGGAGGATGCTTGAGCCCAGGAGCTTGAGGTCAGTCTGGGCAACATAGTGAGACCCCATCTCTACAAAAATTTCAAAAATTAGCTGGGCGTGGTGGCGTGTGCCTGTGGTTCCAGACATTCAGGAGGCTGAGGAAGGAGGATGGCTTAAATCCAGGAGGTCAAGGTTCTGGTGGGCTCTGATCACACCACTGCACTCCAGCCTGGGTGACAGAGCAAAACCCTGTCTCAAATAAACAAACACTCTACAAGAGGGAAGTGGCCTCAGGTTGGAGGCAGGCAAGCTGTTGAGCCTGTGATGGGACAAAAACCTGTGACTCATCCATGCTTCCTCCTTTCAGGGCAGAGCCCAGAAATGGCTGGACCTGCTGAGAGCAGCTGAGGGTGTTCTGGCCACTGCTGGGGCCACTCCATGTGACCTGCTGACCACTGCCACCCCCTGGTGGTCTGTTATGAAAAAGCATCCTCACCCACCAGCGAGGTGGGGATGAGGGAACAGGGATGCTCCTCCCATCCCCCTTCTTCCCACCATTCACCTTTCCCTCTTGTCTTCCCAGCGTTCTTCACTCTCTTTCCCTCTCCTTTCCTTCTCACTCTCCTCCCCTCTCTGCTTGTCTTATTGTTCTGCTACGTAATGGAAAGAGCTTTGACCTTAGTTCACTGGGTTAAAACCTGGCTCTCGCATCTATGAGTTACATGACCAATTGAACCAATTACTAAACGTCTCTGAGTCGGTGTTCTCATCTGGAAATGGGGATAACTATGGATGGTAAAATGACATAATCCACATAAAACACCTTGCACAGAGCCTGGCCAATAGATGTTTATTATTTTTATTATTATTACTACTATCATGACTGGCACTTGATAGGGGCTCAACCATCGGTTGTGGTAGTTTGCTTTCTTTATTCTTCATCCCAGGTAACCCAGGCTGTATATCAGACTCCAGTGTGTACTCTTAAAAAGTACACATGCGTCTGCACACGTATGTTTATTGCGGCACTATTCACAATAGCAAAGACTTGGAATCAACCCAAATGTCCATCAGTGACAGACTGGATTAAGAAAATGTGGCACATACACACCATGGAATACTATGCAGCAGTAAAAAAGGATGAGTTTGTGTCCTTTGTAGGGACATGGATGCAGCTGGAAACCATAATTCTCAGCAAACTATCGCAAGAACAGAAAACCAAACACCGCATGTTCTCACTCATAGGTGGGAACTGAACAATGAGATCACTTGGACTCGGGAAGGGGAACATCACACACCGGGGCCTATCATGGGGAGCGGGAAGTGGGGAGGGATTGCATTGGGAGTTATACCTGATGTAAATGACGAGTTGATGGGTGCTGGCGAGTTGATGGGTGCAGCACACCAACATGGCACAAGTATACATATGTAACAAACCTGCACGTTATGCACATGTACCCTAGAACTTAAAGTATAATAATAAAAAAAAAAAGTATGCATGCGTCAGGTACAGTGGCTCACACCTGTAATCCCAACACTTTGGGAAGTGGAGGTGGGAGCATCACTTGAGGCCAGGAGTTTGAGACCAGCCTGGGTAACATGGTGAAATCCCATCTCTACAAAAAATAAAAAAATTAGCTAGGCACAGTGGCACACACCTATAGTCCCAGCTACGTGGGAGGCTGAGGTGGGAGGATCGCCTGAGCCTGGGAGATGGAGACTGTAGTGAGCCATGTTTGTGCACTCCAGCCTAGGCAACAGAGTAAGACTCTATCTCAAAAAAAAAAAAAAAAAAAAAAAAGACCCCGTGCCTCCCCCATCGCAGACCAATTAACTGGTTGGTGGTGCTTCAGTACAGGCATTGTTTTCTACATTTTAAAATTAATTTACTATGTGTTTTTCACCAGTACTCTTTAAAAGCTCCCCGGGAGACACAAATGAGCAGCCCCGGTTGAAAACCACACTCTGGTACCACCAGTCCGGGGTTACCTGGGGCTTTCCCAGTTTCAGCACTGGAAGTCCCATGGCCCAGGAGCCCCCTCCCTGCAAGGCAAACTGAGACACTTGGTTGTCCCCTTTCTAGAAAGGAATGGACCCATATTTTCTGCATCCCAGATCGGGACACATGGCCTGAGCGCAGATGGCTGAATCAATTCTGTGAAAGCACCCCTTGGGGCAGTGGGTCCTGAGGCCACAGGGTCAGTCTGTGGCAGGAGCTGGGTTCAGGGTGGGGAGAGGTGGGCAGGATAGTGGCTGGCAGTGGCTCAGTCGGACAGGTCCCCATCGTTGGGCCAGCTGGGACTCCATCCACTGGCCGCCCGCTCCATGGCCTTCACCCAGCGGCCCTTCAGCTCCTCCGTCTCGGCCTTGAAAGTGTAGAGTTGGCCTGACTGCTGTAGCTGGAAGACCCGAGGGTCCCCCTGGGGCCCAACGGTCACCTGGTAGCCCAGCAGGGGGATGGAGGTGTGAGCCCTCATGTCCTGGGGGGAGGAGAGAGCAGTGGGCCACTATCCTCTCTCAGTCCTACTGCCCCAGATGGCCATTGTGAAGGTAACAGCCACTCACGCACAGCTCACACCTCAAACCCCCATGGGTTGGGGGTGGGCTGGTGAAGGCCATTGAGGAAGAGGAGAGAAGAAATGGCTGCCTCTGAGGGCAAAGCAGTGGTGACCTAGAGTCAGGGCCCAATTCTGAAACTTACTAACCTTGAGACTCCAGGATACCACATCCTCATTGGGCCTCAGTTTCCCTACCTGACATATGGAGCTAGCAATATTCACCGCTGACCCCCACCATACACATGCTGTGGGAAGGCCAGGGCCTGGTGGGGGATGGGTAGGTGGTGGCCTTACCTGAGGGGCAGCGTAGACATAGAGCACAAGGGGGTCATCTCGAGGGATCACACACCAGCCCCGGGGGCCACTCTTGCCCCACTTGTCCCCGATGAGCTGCAGGAAGCTGCACATCAGGCTCTGGTCAGGCGTGGCTGAGGACCCTTTCTAAAACCAGAAGGAGGGACTTTCAGGGAACAGAGCAGCCGCAAGTGCCAGATGTTGGTCTGGGGGCTTGACAATTACTATCTCCAATCCTTACAGCAGTACTGAATGGAGAGGTCCTTGGTCCTTGAGACTCAGAAAGTCCCATCAAGTGCCTGTGGTCACACAGCTAGCTGGCCAGTGGCAGAGCTGCGGCCAAACGCCAGCCTGCCTGAACCTGTCGTGTGTGTGCCCACAAGGGGCAGGTGCCGGGAGGGTGCCTGGAGCTGCTCCAGGAAACAGAATTGGGCCTCGAGAAGGGGCTGAGCATCTCCAGCAGCAGGCTGTGTTGCCTGTCGGTCAGGGGGGTCCTGGGCCTGGAAGAATGAGGAGGATTGGAAAGGGGGCAGATGCTCATGGAAAGAGGCCAACTTTTTTTTTTTTTGAGATGGAGTTCCGCTCTTGTTGCTCAGGCTGGAGTGCAATCGTGCAATCTCGACTCATTGCAACCTCCACCTCCCGGGTTCAAGAGATTCTCCTGCCTCAGCCTCCTGAGTAGCTGGGATTACATGCATGCACCACCATGCCCGGATGATTTTTTTTTTTTGTATTTTTAGTAGAGACGGGGCTTCACCATGTTGGCCAGGCTGGTCTCGAACTCCTGATCTCAGGTGATCCATCCACCTTGGCCTCCCAAAGTGCTGGGATTACAGGTATGAGCCATCCCACCTGGCCAAAAGAGGCCAACTTGAACCTGGGAGTGAATCTCAGCTGGCACAGGCTGGACCTTCTCCCACCTCCCAGGGACAGTAGGATATCAACCTGGCCTTCATGAGGGAGGGGCAGTGGATGGTGGTACCGATGCTGGGCTGGGTGACATTGTATTTGTGGTGCTTAGCTGAGCACAGTTGTACCCCCACAAGGGAGCACCTGTGGGGGCAAGTGTGGCTCAGTGAGGCCCCCAGGGCAACAGAAAGAACATCTGTGGCTGAGATCAGAGAGCTGGCTCCTAACTTGCTGTGTGATCTTGGGCAAGTCACTTCTCCAGCCCTGGGTCTCCATGGGATAAGACTGACTGGCTCCTGGAGTCCCTTCCAGTTAGAATGGTGTCTCCAATCTGTCTGACCTGAAGCCTCAGTGTTCCCATCTGTAAAATGGAATTAGTGACCAGCTCTTGTCACCCTGGGACTGTTGGGGCAGGACGTGGGGATGTGAACAGGAACTGTCCAGAGGGGGCGTACTATTGGATGAGGACATAGAGGAAGCGCAGAAGAATGTGGGTGACAGCCTGCAGCCAAAGGGTACCTCCATTTGGTGACAGGCTCCGCACTGCCTGGGCTGTGGGGAGAGACCCGGGTCTGTGGGCAGAGAGAGGAGGAGGGAGTGGAGGGAGGGTGTGACCACAGCTGGCTTATTCCTCAGCACTGGACAGTGTCAGCCCAGGGTGGTTACTGGGCACACATTCCCTGAAAAGAGGACGGATGGTGAGCATGGGGACAGTGGCCCTCACCTCCAGGATGCCCCGCCTCTTGTCCTCCTTGGCCTCAGGGAGCACGTTTCCAGTGAGGAACGTGTAGCAGTGGAGGCAGACTCGGTTTGGCCTATTGTCGTTATATTTCAGCTCGGCCCGGTAGTCGGAGCACCTGGCACACACCACCTGAGGAGGACACACACACGGGGGCGTGGGGCTGAGACCAGGCACCGGAGGGCTGGGCTCCTGCCTTGGCGGGCAGGTGGGGGCATGAGAGCAACCAGGGACTGGGGGAGGAAAAGGAAGCTTCGAGAGTGGAATGGAGGCAGAGCGGGAATGGTGCCCGATGCTGGTGAGGCCCAACTGCCTGGAGGCTGCAGTGCATGGGGGAGCTCAGACTCGGTGCTCTTAGGCTGAGAGTTCAAGACCCGGCCCCCATCGCAAGGGCCATAACTTCTCTCTCCTCCAGGTTCCCTCCGAGTGAGGGTAACCGTGAACCCAAGGGCTTGCCCCAGACAGACCTCTGCATCTGATTCACTTTTCCAAGTGCTGTCCTCTCTGCCATCTCACCTGACTCTCCCAAAGACCCCCCCAGGTAAGCAGGGCCCAGCTTTTGTCCTCTCCTGACCCTGAGAGCCACACTGTTAACTGGCAGACAGGCCCTCCACAAACAGGGTGTGTCTTTCAAGACCCACAGTTTAGCTTTAAGACTCAGGTGGACTTTGTATTCTGCGCCATCATGGAGTCAAGTGTATGTTCATCTAAAAATGATAGGCTGGTTGTTTTTACATGGGTACTCTGTGGAGCGGGGCCCACCCTCAGTTCACCACGAAGACATCCCCCCAAGGCTGACATGGATCATGCTGGGAGACCAGGTAAAAGGGGCCTGGGAAGACTCAGAGAGGAACTCTGGGTGCCTCAAGGCATGACTGCAAGGAAGACTTGGCACCACGGGGAGCCCAGATGTGGGCTTGGAGATGGAGCGCAGGAGAAAGGGGCAGAGCAGGGAGTGTTGTTCGTCAGGCAGCCCCAGCCCTCAGGGAGCTCCTCTGTGTGCCTAGCACAGAGCATGGCCTGGCAGGGATGTGGAGAAGAAGGCCTGGCCCTGCCCCACCCTGACAAGGATTCCCGTCTGGCAGGCAGGGGAGACAGAAACTGGCACCCGAACCACCGAAAGGATGACTCACTGGCTCAGCAGGCACGAAGGTCTGCACAGGCACGAGAAACCCACGGTCAGGGCACAGCCCCACACGGGCTTTGGTTACCTTAGGAGCATTTTATTTTTTTATTGAGAGATTTCAATGTTTAAATATAATTAGTAATTTTTTTTCCTCTAACAACTTTTAATTTTGAAAAATTTCAAACCGACAAATTGAACAAATAATACAATGATACCACCCACTGAATTCACTAATTATTAACATTTGTGCCACATTTGCTCTCTGTCTCTCTCTATGTGTGTGTATTTTATTTTTTTCTGATCCGTTTGAGGATAAATTACAGTCATCATGACACCTCACCCTTATATATGTAGCTGGTGTCTCCTAAGAACAAGCCATTCTTCTACCTATCACAGTGTCATGGTCACACTCAGGAAATTTCACATTGATACAGTATTATTATTTTTATTTTTTTGAGATGGAGTTTTGCTCTTGTTGCCCAGGCTGGAGTACAGTGGCGCGATCTGGGTTCACTGCAACCTCCACCTCCTGGGTTCAAGCGATTCTCCTGCCTCAACCTCCCGAGTTGCTGGGATTACAAGTGTACACCACCACACCCGGCTAATTTTTGTATTTTTAGTAGAGATGGGGCTGTTGGCCAGGCTGTTCTTGAACTCCTGGCCTCAGGTGATCTGCTCACCTTGGTCTCCCAAAGTGCTGGGATTACCGGTGTGAGCCACTGCACCCAGCTGATATAATATTATTATCTAGATATGTTACAAAATCAAATATCTCCCAATGGTCCCAAGAGCGACCTTGATGGCTTTATTTTACCCCAGAAAGAATCCAAGCAAGGATCATACCTTTAGTTTAGTTGTGAGAATGTTTTCTATCTTAAGCTGGAAGGCAGCTACATGGGTGTTGTTATTCTTTGTGCCTCTTTGTAGTTCACTATTTTAAGTAATTTTTAAAGAACTACTTTCAGTCACATGTGTGAATCAGTTCAACTCTTATTTACAGATGTGAATCACCAGGAACAGTAGCCAATCCCCACATCCTTTCTATTTGGCTTCGGGATGTAACTCATCACGGACATCTGAATGCAGGTGTGTTCCCAGTCCTAGAAATGGACTGTGTCCTGATTGCAGTTTAACACGTTTTGGGGACACCTCCCTGACTGGCCCCAACCTGTCCAGCTAGACTCCTCCTGTCCTCTAGAGGTCATCAAAGACTGAGGTTGCAAAGGGCTTCTCTGTTTGCAGAGTAAACAGAGGGGGTTGTGATGTCAACAGAGTACAGCTTAAGTACAGCAGATGCTTAAAAAGCAAAGCGAGATCTGCCTCTGATAACGGGGCCTGGGTTGATAAGAGGAGGAACTGGAGGGACACAAGAAGCTGGTAGCTCACCTGCACTGGATGCCCTACCTGAGCTATGGAGGAGGGGGAAAGAGAAAGAGAAGGAGAGAGAAGGGAGAGAATGTTTTTTGGTTGAATCCTCACTGCCACACTGGAGGTGGGTTTCATGATCCCCATGGTGGAGGTAAGGAAACTGAGGCCTGAACCAGTAGGCAGAGTTGGCAACAGAATCCATCAGGTGCCAGGGTGCTGAGGGCTTGCAGAGAAGAGAGGACAGTTAGCCAAAGCAGGTAGAGAAGAGAGGATGACAGGGGTGGGTGGGTGCACAGTGGGCATGGGCCTGGTGTGGTGGTGGGGCAAGGCCTGAGGGGGTACGGGGCTGGATGACCCTCCACTGGAACTGGAGACCATTTCCTAGCTCTGGGTCTCAGGGTGATGGAAAATGATGATAAGAAGGCAGATAAATTCATAGGATCAGCTTTAGAGGTGCCTTGAACAAGTAATTAAATCCTCAATGGGTCTCATTTTCCCATTTATAAAACGGGAGCATAGCAGCCCCCTGAGGTGTGCTGTGAGGGCCAGATGAGCTAGTGCCCAACGCCACTGGGCTGCACTGGTTGAAGCCAGCAGATTTGGCCAGGATGGGGACAGCAGGGCCTGAGCTGGGAGTGTAGAGGCCCAGGTGGGGCAGGTAGAGGCCTAAATGGGATAGGTGGAGGCCTGGGTGACACAGGTAAAAGCCTAAGTGGGACAGGTGGAGGCCTGGGTGACACAGGTGGAGGCCTAGGTGGGACAGGTGGAGGCCTAGGTGGGGCAGGTGGAGGCCTGGGTGACACAGGTAGAGGTCTAGGTGGGACAGGTAGAGGCCTAGGTGGGACAGGTAGAGGCCTAGGTAGGGCAGGTGGAGGCCTAGGTGGGGCAGGTGGAGGCTGAGGTAGGGCAGGTAGAGGCCTAGGTGGGACAGGTAGAGGCCTAGGTGGGGCAGGTGGAGGCCTAGGTGGGGAAGGTGGAGGCCTAGGTGGGACAGGTAGAGGCCTAGGTGGGGAAGGTGGAGGCCTGGGTGACATAGGTAGAGGTCTAGGTGGGACAGGTAGAGGCCTAGGTAGGGAAGGTGGAGGCCTAGGTGGGGCAGGTGGAGGCTGAGGTGGGGCAGGTGGAGGCCTAGGTGGGACAGGTAGAGGCCTAGGTGGGGCAGGTGGAGGCCTAGGTAGGACAGGTGGAAGCTGAGGTGGGACAGGTGGAGGCCTAGGTGGGACAGGTGGAGGCCTAGGTGGGGCAGGTGGAGGCTCAGGTGGGAAAGGTGGAGGCCTGGGTGGGACAGGTGGAGGCCAAGGTGGGGCAGGTGGAGGCCTGGGTGACACAGGTGGAGTCCTGGGTGGTGCAGGTGGAGGCTGAGGTGGGACAGGTAGAGGCCTAGGTGGGACAGGTGGAGGCCAAGGTGGGGCAGGTGGAGGCCTACGTGGGACAGGTAGAGGCTGAGGTGACACAGGTGGAGTCCTAGGTGGGACAGGTGAGGCCTAAGTGGATCAAGGGGAGGCCTAGGTAGGAAAGGTGGAGGCCTGGGTGGGGCAGGTGGAGGCAGGAGTGCTGGCAGGAGTACTCACATAGCCGCAGGCCCGGCAGTGGTGGCGACGGCGCGTCAGAGCGTTGAAGGGCTCCTGGCAGCGCATGCACATGGTCACCATTTTGTCCCGGACCCACTGTGGTGCTCGGAGGCCCAGCTCCTCAGACTGCAGCTGTGGGTTAAGGGGAGTTGGGCAGGAATGGGCCCTTGGTGACCCTCTTCTGCCCATCCTCCGAGGACCGGAGGCCCTGTGTCCACCTGCTGTGGCAGGGATTCTGTGTGTTGGGCTTCCCTGGGGCTTTCACAGGAGGCTGACTGACCTGATCAAGGCCTTATGATAGATTAGTTACCATTATTCCCATTGTATAAGTGAGGAAACTGAGACCCAGAGAGGTCAAATGACTCAGCAGTCACCCAGCAAGCCAGAGTTGAGCTCAAATCTGAACTCAAACCACAGATATCCTCCCCAGCCCCTACCCCACTCACCTTCCATCTTCCCTGAGACTTTACATTTGTCAGATACTTTCAAACCCAAAACCCTGCTGCCCCCTGCGGCTACAGAGACATGAAACCCTTCCCCATGACAGCCGTACAGAGAGGCTCCCAAAGGAAGCGTTGCTAACGGGGAATGCTCAGGCACTGAGTCGGGG
This sequence comes from Macaca thibetana thibetana, assembly GCF_024542745.1. Lineage (NCBI taxonomy): Eukaryota > Metazoa > Chordata > Mammalia > Primates > Cercopithecidae > Macaca > Macaca thibetana. The sequence continues at coordinate 37,840,130 of NC_065581.1, read as the reverse complement.
GATGCGCTGTGAGGGCTTCCCCTGGTCCCTTCAGTCTCTCCTGGCAGGTGACACTCCCTGTCCCTCCAAGCTGGTACAAGTAGAACAGAGAGGGAACAAGCTCTGTTTGGGTTGGTGGCTCCAGCAACGGATGAAAAAGCTTTCATTTACCTCCTGCTCCTGGGTGTCTCCCTCAGGCCCCTGGGCCGCCGCCTTGAAGGTTTCATTCCGCTTCTCAATTTGGTCAACAGCTGCTTGGAAGGCCTGGGGTGCAGGGAGAGGGAGGGTTGGGGCTTGAGGTGTGGGAGGGAGGGGTTGCTCCTCGGTCCATCCAGCCACACATGCAACAGACAGGGCTGAAAGCCCACTGGGTGCCAGACGCTGGATTCTACACACACACAGGCCACCTTATCAGAGGAGAAACTACCAACCCCAGGTTACAAATGTACAAACTGAGGCTCAGAGAGGGTAAGTGACTGGCCCTGGACTGCCCAGCTGGGCAATGAGAAGCAGCAAGATAGGAACCCAGATCTGTCTCCAAACTACCACAGAGCAGCTCCTTAGGAAGAGCAGGGAGCAGCTGGGCACACGCAGGTGTGGGAGCGTGCACACACACACGCACACACACACAAACACAGACACACAAACGTATACACACAAAGACACATACACACATGCATGTACACACACATACACACACATACACACAAACACATGTACACACATGCATGCACAGAAACACACATATACATAAACACACACATACACACATGCATGCACACACACAAACACACACAGACATGCACACACGGATGCACAAACATGCATACACACATGCACACACACACATGCATACACACACCACTCCCTGCCCCTCAGCCCGAATAGGCTAGGGAGAATCCCAGGAGCTTCATCAAGATAACCCATTACTGCGAAAGAAAAAAAAAAAAAAAAGAGAAAGGAAAAAGACTCCCGGAAGGCCTGGAGCGTTCCCATACCTGCATCCAGGAAATCTTTTCCTCCTGGGACCTGCTCGGAAAGTGAACACAGGTGTTGAGGAGATCAGCCCCTCCCAGTTTTCCCGCCTGGCCCTGGGCTGCCACCCAGCTGCTTTACCGGGCTTGCAGCTCCAGAGTGCGCTGCTTCCCAGACACCAGGAAGGAGTGGGGGAACTCAGCGTCCATCAGCTCCCGCACCTGCCAAGAGGAGGGAGGCAACCGGCTCAGACTCGCCATCCCCCGGGTCCCAGGCGCAGCACTGGAGAGGGGAGGGAGGTGGATTGTGCCCAAGGGACAATTCATATTCGAGAGACAGGGATGCAGAGCTTGTTCGCCACCTCCCTAATCCTGTTGAGCCAAGCAAATGCTCCTACAACTGGGCCTCCCTCCAAGCAAATGGACCTATGGCTCCTGGAATTTTAGCAGCAGCTAAGTTGACCCAGTGTGAGGTGGAGATGACAATTTCTGACAATAGATTCAACAAAAAAGGGGCAAAAGAAGGATTCCACCCCAGGTTTTCAGCCCCCAAAGGTAAGATGGAAGAACATCTATTTCCATCCTACCCCCAGAGTCCTGTAAGCGCACTTCCTCCAGACAGCATGGAGAGAGATTTGCAAAGAGAACCGAAGACACAGGCCGAGAGCACAAGAGCCTCTGTGCGGGGGAACTTCGTTGCCATTCAATTCCTCGAACACTTGAACTCCTCTGCTGCCTCCCATGCGGTGGCCAGGTCTTTGCACACTTCCAGGGCGGCTCACCATAACCCAGACAGCACTGAGTACAAGCACATCCTTCCCCAGCTTAGTCCTAGTCTGCAGCCTCACTCCCCAGTCTTTGCCTTAGAGGGGGCTGATGTGATTTGGTATTCGATGCCCTTGGCACTGGGGAGGTGGTCATGTGGAAAGAGGTATTTGGGAAAGAGCCAAATACCTCTTTGTGTGCAAGGGATGAGGGGCTGGATCTGGCCAAAATGGGACAGACCTGTGGCTCACAGGCCAGTTAGGAAGTGACATCATAGACGGCCCCGGCCTGCCCAGGCGCACTGGAGAGACAAAAGAGGTTTCTAATTGAGTCAGGGAGAGGGGAAAGGGAAAAGAAGGAGAAATCCCAGGTTTGCAGTCCAGAAATAGGAAGAAATATCATGCTTTTGACAGAAAAAAGGGAACTGGGAGCTCCTGACCTGAGGGTCTAGGCTGCCCCAGGGATGTTCATACAGAGGCTTCCAGCTCCCCAGCAGGTTTCGAGAGGAGTTTCCCAAGCTCTGCTAAGCTGAGCCTCAACCACTCTCCCCAGGGCTGGGTCAATTCAATCCCCTGCTAGTCCATACTGTACCTTTGTAATAATTAGAAAAGGACAGCCTTCCTCAAAACACTTTACTGACATCTGTTGGCAAACTGGCATAATACCTAGATATTGTTGGAACAAGACATTTGACTGCCATCTGCCGGACAATTCTCACCATAAATATACCATCTATGATATTGTATCAAAATCTGCTAATCTGCAGTTGGCTGCAGAAGACAACCTCTTAGATGAGGTATCCTTGTGCAGTGTACAACCTGCACAACTGTACATGGAGCCTCTGGATATGTGTGCCCACACCCCTTCCTTCTTCCCAGGCTGGTCCTGTGTGGGATGGCAAAACTGCTAAGACCAAGTCAGACCTTGGGGAGAATCAGCTGCTGTGAACTAGGCCTCCCTGACACCTAGGAAGGAGGAGGCCAGGGAGTCATGGGCCAATAGGAACCATCATGATGGTCAAAGGCGAGATTTGCCTCCAAATCTTAGACTCAGAAAATAGTTCCTGCACAGAAGTAGGGTGAGTGGACAGCTCTGCGCTTGCCAAGCCCATGCCATCCAGGAGAGGGTGCTCTGCGGCTGCTGGAGTATCAGACATGCTAGCCAAGACTAGCAGACTCCAGAAACCCAGCACACACAGGGCCGGTGAGCTCTCAACACACACCCAAAGCATCTGATGCTCTCAGGCTCGGCTCTCTCTGTTTTCTCTCTATGACTCTGTTTTGGTTTCTATATTTCTTAGCCTTCCTATCTGTCGATCTCTATTTTTCTATGCCTGGGCCTCTGACAGTCCTTTGGCAGGGCCACCTGTCTCCATTTCTCTGTCTGTAGCTCTCCATAAACCTGCCTTTCTCAGCCTCATTCACCAAGGACTCCAGACATACAAGCCTGCACACGCCCTGGTCTATGGGACATTCTGGTCCCTTTAGGATGGAAAGCTAGATGCCAGGGCCAGGGCTGCACTGGTAAAAGACTTCAGTCAGCTCAGGTGTGGGGGTGAGCTGTGAACCCATGTTCCCTCATCAGCCTTCATCATTCCCAGGCTGCACGCCACCCCCAGGCCCTGGATTGCTCCAAATGCCAAGCAACCCCAGTCAGGAGCAGGGAACGGGCTCTTTTGCTGGGGTCTCTGGAGGCCCCAGGGGCTCTAGAGGGTAGAGCATTCTGGTTCAACTCCTGCCTGCAGCTCCCTTCTGGGGCTGAAGCAGGTAGGGGTGATGGTGGATGAGAGAGTGCCAAAATGGGCCACACCAGACCTCTGCTTCTTCCAGCCCCAGCCCTCAGGACACACCAGGACTCAGGAGCCAGCAGAGACGGGTGGTTAGGAAGCTTCTCTGACCATGTCCTCCATGATGCCAGAAATCCCATCAGAGGCTTTAACCCTCTGGATTGAAGCCTTAATAGGCGACAGCAGAGCGTGGTGCAGAAGCGCCAGCCTTTGTTACACCTGCATCTAAATCCTGGCTTGGTCACTCAAACTAGCATTTGCGATATGACCTTGAAGCAAGTTACTTAAGTTAGAAAGGTTTTCTAGGGCCTTGGTTTTCTCATGTTTAAAAATGGGATTAACTACAGATACACTCACACACAGGCAGGCTGTACCAGGCTATTCACTGCAGCCTCATTTGCAGCTGCTGACAACTGAAAACAATCGAAGTGTCTCTCAGCAGAAGACTGAAGAAATTCCGGTGCATCCGCACGGTGGGACGCAATGCAGCTGGGCAGAAGGATGAGGAAGCTCTCAAGTACAGGGACACCTCAGTCTCCAGCATTTGCAGTTAGTTAAAACAAGCAAAGTGCAGAAAAATGTGTAGAGTATACCACTGCTTCTGGTATAAATGAGGAAACAAGCCTATTATATATTATTTGTTTGCTAGGCGAAGGCCACCTCTGGAGGGCCTCACAAGAAGCAAGGGTTGCCTTCAGGAAGGGGACCTAAGGATAGAGTGGGAGGAGACTTTTTTTTTTTTTTTTTTTTTTTTTGAGACGGAGTCTCGCTCTGTCGCCCAGGCTGGAGTGCAGTGGCGCGATATCGGCTCACTGCAAGCTCCACCTTCCAGGTTCACGCCATTCTCCCGCCTCAGCCTCCGCGTAGCTGGGACTACAGGCGCCCGCCACCACGCCCGGCTAGTTTTTTGTATTTTTAGTAGAGACGGGGTTTCATCATGTTAGCCAGGATGGTCTCGATCTCCTGACCTCGTGATCCACCCGCCTCGGCCTCCCAAAGTGCTGGGATTACAGGCTTGAGCCACCGTGCCCGGCCGAGACTTTCATTGTATATATTTTTTATATTATTTGACTTTAGAATGTGTATAATCTGTATTTTTTAAGTAGTAAAATTAAAATATTTTTAAAAGATAAAAAACAGGCTGGGTGTGGTGACTCACACCTGTAATCCCAGCACTTTGGCTAAGGCAGGTGGATCACTTGAGGTCAGGAATTTGAGACCAGCCTGGGCAATGTGGTGAAACCCCATCTCTCCTACCAAAAATACCAAAATTGGCCGGGCATGCTGGCTTGCACCTGTAGTCCCAGCTACTTGGGAGGCTGAGGCAGGAGAATCACTTGAACCCAGGAGGCGGAGGTTGCAGTGAGCCCAGATTGTGCCATTGCACTCCAGCCTGGGCAACAGAGTGAGACTCCATCTAAAAAAAAAAAAAATCCAAAAGATTCTAACAGCCCCTGCATCATGAGGCTGCTAGGAGGATCTGGTGGTCCCCCATGGGGACACCCAGTCAATGGGCTCCATGACGAACTACTGGCCCTGCTCATTTGCCATTATCTCTGGATGAAGTAGATGGGGACACACATAAGCCAGCCGCTGAGCTGACACTGGAGACCTTTCCTACTGAAAACGTGGTCTGTGCTCCTACAGTATCAGCGTACACTGCCCAGGACAAGTCTCATTTCACTTAATTCCCACAATCCTGCAGGTGGGGTCAGTTGTCTGTCCATCTTAACTGGGAGCTGGTTAGAAATGCAGGATCTCAGGCCCCCCACCACCTAGACCTCCTGACTCAGAACCTGCATTTTCACAAGATGCCCAGAGCATTCTCACATACATGAAAGTTTTCGAAGCAGTGGTATAAACAGTAGGGAAAGCAGAGAAAGGCCCAGCTGGCTCATGCAGTGCCCCAAAGGGAGGGCCAGGCCTGTCGGAAGCTGGGAAGGACGGGGCAGGAGGGCTAGGAGCCCAGAGGGGAGAGCTCTAGCCCCACACTCTTCCATCTCCACATTTGTCCAGGCCCTGCAGGGGTTTGGTTCTCTGATTGAGAACCTGGTTGGCCCCTCCTATTACTCCCTGTACTCAGTCCCACCTTTGAGGTGGAGCCTCTTACCTTCATCCCGGCCACGTCGATGCGGGTCCTCACCTGGAACTGGGCACCCACCTGGATCACCCTGGGCACGCAGTAGAGCAGCATGTTGTTGAACTGCAGGAGACACAGGTGTGAGTGGCCCGTGGCAGGGGCAGGGAGGACGGCTAGGTGGGGCCTCTCCGAGGGTGGGCTGAGCACCACTGGACCCCCTCCCCTTTGACCACACTCTGGCCAGCTCACAGGACGTCACAGGTGATGATGCGGGTGATGAGGAAGGGGCTGTCAAGCTCCTAGTTCCCCTAGGATGGTTACTGGAGGGTCACCCTACAAGGGACCCTAGCAGACCTTCAGAAACCTACAAGGCCTTTCTCAACAGGGGCTCAGGCTGGTAGGGGTTTACAAGAGGTTTTAGCTCCATCCCCCAGACCTCCAGGCAGGACCACCTTTCCAGATCGCAGGAGATCCCCCCAGCTTCTTCCATGCAAACCCAGGGCAGTTCTTCCTAGTAGCTAACCTTACTCCCTCCTGCTGTACACTCTCTAGAGCACAGTTTAATACCACAGGCTTTGGAGCCAGACCAGGTTCAAACTCTGACTCTGTTGCTTCCTAGGACATGTCTGGGAAACCTGTAGGTTGGAAATCTCTGAGGCTTGGAGGCAGCAGGTGACCTGTCCAAAGTCATCTGGGTGCCAAAGCAAAAAAGGACAGAGAAGCGGTGTCTTCCCTGTCCCCCTGCAGTGCCAGGTAGAGGCCAGGCAGCATGACTCAGGCCAGAGTGGCTCCACTTCCCTCCCTGGTGTGGAGAGGAGCTCCCAGCACCCTCCTACCAAGAAAAGGTAGCGCTCCATGGGATCGTTGCGGCGGAAGGAGATCTTGAAGACCGGGCCCTCACGGAGCAGGGTGTTAGAAGGGTCTACTATGTCGTCCTCGAGGCCCAGGCGCTGGTACACCTCCCACAGGTCCTGCAGCCGCTCCTGGGGGGTTGGGGTGCATCCTCAGTCAAGTCTGGGCAGGGCTCACCTGCTTCTGGAAGGCTTGCCTTGTGGGGACGGGGATTGGGGTGTGAGAGCAAGGGCAGCAGTGGGATAGGTGTCATGGGTGGGACCAGGCTGAGACTTGCAGGGACGGGGACAGGGCTCCAGGGGAGGGCGGGCTGCTCACCATCTCAGTGATGGCTGCATTGGAGTGCTGGGCAGCTGAGAAGATCATGTCCAGGGCTTCTGAAAGGGGCATGGCCAGAGTTTATTCCCTGAAAATCGGGGCTGGTGGCTGGGGCAGGAGGTCCTTGAAGTTCCACAAAGGGCCCTCAGGACCTGCCATGACAGCCCCCAGGAGCAGCCCTGCCTGTGCAGCCCAGCCATGGGGTGTCTGAATGGTGGCAGCCCCCCAGGACTGAGAGACTAGAAGCCACTGAACGTTAGTCATTAGGTGTTTGGCTTTGGTGACTCTCACTGCTCCCCAAAACAAGCCAGACCTAGAGGGTATAATGGAAGGAATATGGGCTTTGGCATCATATAGGCATGGGTTCAAATTCCAGTTCTGCTACTTTCTGGCTGTGTGACCTTGAGCAAGCCACTAAACCTCTCTGGGTCTTAGTGTCCTCATCTGTGAAAAATGGCTAATGCTACGGATAATGTGTATGAAGTGCCAGCACTTGATGTTGATGACTGATGGTTGTCGTAACTATTTTAGCAGGAGCTCAATAAGTATATGGGAATGACTTAGGCCTCCCCAGCCCTCTGGAACCCCTGGGGGTGTCCTCACTCTGAGCATCGGCCCGGTCTGGGGCCTGGGCTGGCAGCTTCTGGACGTACTCCTTGAGCAGCAGCTCGTAGCGTGGAATTCTCTGCACTGGTTCCAGCATGTGGTGCTGCAGGGTCAGGCTGCCCGAAGCCTCACCGCTCTTGGGGAGGGATGTGGGGAACAACAGGGAGAGGGTGAGAGAAGGGAGGTGGGTCAGGCTGCCCCTGAGGGCCAGACAAGTGGGCAGGGACCTGTGGAAGCACCTGAGCCTGGGAGAGGCCCTAAATCACTCAAGGCAACCTGAGCCACTGCACGCTGGGAGTGGCAATGCTGACTCCAGCCCTCCTGCAGCCTCACCTGGATGCGAGTGAGAACCTCCTGGAAGAGTGGAGACTTCTCGGTCCAGGTGGCCAGCAGCTCAGCCGCTCGCTCAAAGTTCTTGACATACTCACCGTACATCTTCAGGAAGGGGGCCAGCTTCTGTATCACGTCGCCGATGCGGGGGTTGGCTGTCCTGCAGGGGGGGCACAGGGATTGCCCTCAGGCTAGAGACCTCCTCTCGACTCTAGGTAGGGCCAGGCGAGGCCAGGTTCCCTGAATCCCCCAAAGCAAGCTTTTCATGGCAATTCTGGGTGTGGGCGGGGCACAGGGGTGTCATCTTTACAAGCATGTGCCCCTCTACTCCTTAGACTATAAGCCTCCTGAGGCCAAAGGCTGTTCTGGTCCCAGGTTGGCCTCATCCACAAGGCCCAGCACAGTGTTGGGCCCACAGCAGGTGTTCAGTAATTGCTCAATGCTTCATTATGTAACAATAACAAGGGCCACCTGCCAAGCACTACCCAGAACATGCTGCATGTCTCATTCCATGTAATTCTCAAAACCCTGCAGGTGGGGACGGCCACTAGCCCATCTTAGAAGTGAGGAAGTGGAGGCTCAGAGGCGCAAGAACTTCTCCAGGATTGGCCGGCCACAGTGGCTTACACCTGTACTCCCAGCACTCTGGGAGACCTGAGGCAGGCAGATAGCTTGAGCCCAGGAGTTCAAGACCAGCCTGGGCAGCGTGGTGAAATCTCATTCCTTGCCCCCGACGCTAAAAAAAAATATATATATATAAAATATATATATATTAAAAATAATATATATATAAAATATACAAAAAACATAAAATAAAATAAAATATATAAACATAAAATGTTTTTATAAAACATTTATTTTATAAAAATAAATATAAAAAATATAAAAATATATTGAAATATATAAATATATATCAAAATATCAAAATATATAAATATATAATACATAAAAAATAATTATAAAAATGTATTATATACAAATATATACATATAAAATATATAATATATAAATACATTAAATATATAAAAATATATAAATATGCATATATGAACATATACATATATAAATATGTATATATGTAAACATGTGTATTTAATATATAAATATATAAATATGTATATATTTACATATACATGTGTAAATATAAATAAGTAAATATGTATATTTATATGTTTATATATAAGTATATATAAATACGCATATATAAAAAGATATATAATATATTATATATTAAGTATATATTATATTATATATTTATACATATAAATATATTATATATAACATATAATATACTATATGTATATAATATACTATATGTTATATATAATATAAATATATAATATATATTTATACATATTATAGATGTATATATAAAATATATATTATATATTAAATATATTTATAGTATAAATATATAAATATGTATTATATATTAAATATATTTATACATATAAATATATAAATATGTATTATATATTAAATATATTTATACATATAAATATGTAAATATGTATTTTATATTAAATATATTTATACATATAAATATATAAATATATATTTTATATAACATTATATAATATATTTATATATTAAATATATTGTATGTAGTATATAATGTATATATTTATATACTTATATATAAATAAGTAGATATACATATTTATATATTTATATATACATGTTTATATATTTATATCTATATTTAATGCATTTATATAATGTATATTATATATAATATATATTTTATATATATAATATATTATATATAATGTATTATAGATAATACATGTATTATATATATATTATATACACACACACACACACACACACACACAGAGAACTTTTCCAGGATCATCCCATGGCAGGACTTGCTAGAGCAGAGCAGCAAGGAGCCATGGCCTGGGAGTGAGGCTTCCTGAGCCTGATTCCTGAGATGCACAAATCATGCTAGCTGTGTTCCCGGGCAAGTCACTTAACCTCTTTGTACCCTAATTTTCTCATTGAAAAAAATTGGAATGATGACAGGCGATCTTATAGGGTTTTTCTTTTCTTTTCTCTTTTCATGTCTTTTTCTTTTCTTTTTTTTTTTTTAAGACAGGTCTTATTCTGTCTTACAGGCTGGAGTACAGTGACGCGATTTTGGCTCACTGCAACCTCTGCCTGCTGGGTTCAAGTGATTCTCCTGCCTCAGCCTCCCCAGCAGCTAGGATTACAGGCACATGCCAAAGTGCCCGGCTAATTTTTTTGTATTTTTAGTAGAGACAGGGTTTCACCATGTTGACCAGACTAGTCTCGAACTCCTGACCTCAAGTGATCCACTCACCTCGGCCACCCAAAGTGCTGGGATTACAGGCGTGAGCCACCACGCCCGGCCTTTTCTTTTCTTTCTTTTCTTTTTCTTTTTTTTTTTGAAACGGAGTCTCGCTCTGTCGCCCAGGCTGGAGTGCAGTGGTGCGATCTCGGCTCACTGCAAGCTCCGCCTCCTGGGTTCACGCCATTCTCCTGCCTCAGCCTCCTGAGGAGCTGGGACTACAGGCGCCCGCCACCTCGCCCAGCTAGTTTTTTTTGTATTTTTTTTTTTTTTTTAGTAGAGACGGGGGGGTTTCACCATGTTAGCCAGGATGGTCTCGATCTCCTGACCTCGTGATCCACCCGCCTCGGCCTCCCAAGCTGGGATTACAGGCTTGAGCCACCGCGCCCGGCCTTCTTCCTTTTCTTTTCTTTTCTTTTCTTTTTTTTTTTAAGTCAGGGTCTCTCTTTGTCACCCAGACTGGAGTGCAGTGGGACGATCATGGCTCACTGCAGCCTCGACTTTCTGGGCTGTAGCAATCCTCCAACCTCAGCCTCCTGAGCAGCTGGGACTACAGGTGTCTGCTACCACGCCTGGTTAAGTTTTGTATTTTTGGTAGAGATGGGGTTTTACCATGTTGCCCAGACTGGTCTCAAACTCTTGAGCCCAAGTGATCCACCCTCCTTGGCCTCCCAAAGTGTTGGGATTACAGGCGTGAGCCACTAAACCCGGCTATTCTTTTCTTAAAAAAAAAGAAAAAAAAGAGTTTATTATAAATGTTTTAAGCAATCAATATATCACTAGGTTTAACCATTACTAACATTCTTCTTTGCCAAAGATCTTAAAGGACATCCTAGACTCCGTGGCAAACTATATAATGCAAGTAACTTCACTGCTAAATGCTTTAGTAGCCGTCTCTGAAAACAAGACGGTTTCTTGCACAACCATGATGCCATCATCACACAGCAGGCTGATATGAAGATTGAGTGAGTTAATAGGTGGAAAGCCCAAGGTCAGGCCTGTAGGAAGCCCTCAGTTAGCACTGGCTATTTTCACTGTTCCCAAAGTCACTTGGTCACTTGACTTGGCCACGTCCTGATCCACCCCTTTCCCCAGGAAGCAGTCTGTACACATACAGCCTCTCAGGGCGCGTTCACCCAAGCCCCTCGCTGTGCAGACAGACCAAGCCCCGCGGAGGAGACTGTCACGGCCACACAACAAGGGCCTGGCCCTAGGAGCTGAACCCAGTGCCCTGGGGGCTCTCCCCACCTCCACCTGGCCAGGGCTTTGTCTGAGACCTCAGGGGCTCCCAGAGGACCTCACCAGTCATCCAGGCGCCGCTGCAGCTCTGGGAGGAAGAACTGAGAATGGAACTGATAGATGGAGGAGATGTTGGAGAAGATGACCCTGACCACGTCCTCGGGGAAGGCCTTGCTCCTGCGGGCCGCCCTCAGCAGCTCCTGGAAAAACACCTGTAGCCGCCACCACTGGTCACTCACTGCAGTGACAGGGAGCCACCCACACACCAGCTTGGGGGAACTAGGGTCCCACCCAGCCTACTGCATGCTTCCACCTTCCTGATCTCCTGGCATCCTCACAGCAACCGCAGGAAGAGAAGGCAGGGGAGGCTGTGTTCTGGCCACTTTACAGAGGGGCAAGGCAAAGCCTAGAGATGCAGGGACTTGGCCAAAGACTGGAAGCTGATGAATGCCATAAACAGGCCCAACCTGGGTCTATGGAGGTCTTGGACTTCATCAGAATAGAGCTCCCTGCGACGATGAATAACCCTCTAGCCTTAGGGGTCCTTAAAAACTATGAAAGGTAAGGTCGTTGTGAAGTTGTGGGCATTGAGATGACAGATGAGGATACTGTGCGGGCCTGCAAGGGCCAGATGGTGTGTTCTCTGCTATACAGGGGCCAGCCTGGGCACCACGGGCAGAATAGGGAGTGCTGTTAACAAGACCTCCTGATTCTACCCCAACCCCAGTCGTTGAGGTTAAAGGGCTAAGGCTTCCTGGAAGCCTTAGCCAGGGGTCCTGACTCAGCTCTGGTGAGTGGGGTGGGAAGGCTGAGAAGGGGTCGGGTGAGGAGACCCAGGGCTGGGGCTCTGGAGGGGGGTGTCCTGGCCACTGGCCTGGTCTAGCAGGTGGAGGCGTGCCACGTAGGCCTGCTCTGTCTCCAGCAGCTCCTGGACGATCTTCTTCTCTGGCTCCTGCGGATGATTGGAGGGGAGAAAAGAAGAAAAAGGGGAAAGACAGCTTTGGTCTCCTCTGATGGGGACCTCAGTTCAGTCTCCAAAGTTGCTGCAGTGAAGCACACCTCCCGGGATTCATGCCCTCCCGCAGTGCATCTGGGCCGGCCCTGGGATGGCTTTCACAGAGAATGCAGCTGAGTAAGGCTGTGCCAGTTCTCAGCCTTAGCCTTAAGAGGCCCGGAAGCTTCCACCTGTGCTGTCTTAGGAGCTGTGAACACTACATCAAGGGGTCTGGCACCTCTGATAGGGAGACCTCATGGACAGGCCACGTGGAGAGGAGAGGCCTGGAGAATACACGGAGAAAGAGCCCAGCCCTGCCAGCATCCCAGCTGAGCCCAGTCTTCTGGCTGTCCCTGCCCAGATGCCAGACTAGCGAGCTGAGCTGTCTTGGGCATTCCAGCCTCAGCCGCCCTCTGACTGCAGCTACTTGAGAGACCCTGTTAGGAACTAAACTGTGTCCCCCAACCAAATCCCTGTGTTGAAGCCCTAACCCCCAATGTAAGTGTATTTGGAGATGAGGCCTTGAATGAGGTAATTGAGGTTAAATGGGATGATAAGAGTAGGGAACTAAACTGGTAGGATTAATGTCAGAAGAGGAAGGCACACCAGGGATGACAAAGAAATGGCCATGTAAAGACACACTGAAAAAGTGGCAGTCTTCAAGCCAAGAACAGAGACCTGCCCAGAAATCAAACCTGCTAGCACCTTGAACTTGGCCTTCCAGCCTCTAGAACTGTGAGAAAATAAATGTCTGGTGTTGAAGTCTGGGGTATTTTGTTACGGCAGCCCAAGCAGAATCATACAGACCCCCAAGTGAGGCCAGTAGAGAAACCTCCCGGCAGCATCCCAGGCAACTCACAAAATGTGAGAAATAATAAAGTTACACTCAGCCCCTACATTTTTTCTGTTTTTTTTTTTTTTTTTTTTTTTTTTTTTTTTTTTTTTTTTTTTTTAGACAGAATCTTGCTCTGTCACCCAGGCTGGAGTGTAGTGGCATGATCTCAGCTCACTGCAACCTCCACCTCCTGGATTCAAGTGATTCTCCTGTCTCAGCCTCCTGAGTAGCTGGGATTACAGGTGCCCGCCACCATGCCCAACTAATTTTTGTATTTTTAGTAGAGACAGGGTTTCCCTGTATTGGCCAGGCTGGTCTTGAACTACTGACCTCAGGTGATCCACCCACCTCGGCCTTCCAAAGTGCTGGCATTACAGGCATGAGCTACTGTGCCCGGCCAGCTGCTACATTTTTGAGAGGTTTATTCAGCAGTGACTGAAAACCAGGACACATCACTACAACCACCATCCCCATTTTACAAATGAGGAAACGGGCACAAAGAGACTCAAGTGACTTGACCCAGGACACACAGTTAGTAAGCAGAAGTGCTGGGATGTGACTCCAGGGAATTTGGGTGCACAGTATTTGCATGTCAACCCTTGAACTCTACAGATGAGAAAACTGCAAGCCACAGAAGAAATCAGACCGGGCTTTAGTCTAAGGGCAGGACAATTCACACTCAGACCTCTATTTCTAGGTTGAGATTGTTGTCTCCTCCAGTGGGTAAACTGAGGTCCCACCTGAGAAGAGTATCAGGTTCACAAGCTGGAGACTGTTCCAAGCTGTGTGGCCTTGAATAAGTTCCTTAAAACCGTCTGTGTTTCAACTTCCTTGTCCAAAAACCTCCTACACGAGGGACTCGCGAAGTGATCCAGCACAGTCCGTAGCAGGCAGTCAGTGAATCAAAGACCATTAAGCATGGGGAAATCTAGCTCCCAGCTGACCTCTGGTCACACAAGATCCCCACCTGGGGAACAGCTGGCTCTGGCTAGGGAAGAATGTGTGGAGGAGAGGTCAGGGAGAGCTCCCCACCACAGCACCCCACACCTCTACCTCAGCCCTCAGGCACCTGCATCCCCGATCCTGAGAGGGTCACAGGCTGGCAAGATTTCCTCCAGGCTCCACTGGACAGCTTGTTCTTCAGGGAGTTCAGGTACCTCCCGCTGACTGTCCTGGGCTCAGACCCCATGGCCTCCCCAACATTCAGCTTCTCCCACGGTCCTGGGGACCTGGGAGGCCTGCACTCAGGGTGGTGATGCGCGTCCTCTAGCCTGTGGCCTCTGGGTGCTGCTTCTGGAGTCCTGAGGAGAAGAGACAGACCTGAGGGTTTCCTCCCTGGAGAACAGGGAAAATACCAGCAAGTCCCTGGTGTGGATGTGGTTGCCTGGTGCAAATCTCCAGTGCAGGGAACCCTGGGTGCCTGGCTTTCTTTGGAAACATGCTAAGTAAGACTTTCACTTCTCTCCCAACACATTCTTGGGAGGAACTCAGTGTTCAAAATGAGTCAGGGTGGACTGTATTTTATTTTCTGGGGAACTACATACTTCCTTGTTTAAAATGAAACCACAGTGTCCAGGAATCCTTTCTGTATATAGGGGTTTTTAAGCGGTACCCCCTGGATCATCCTCACCTTTGGACCTCACCTCTGTTTTCAGTTTCCACATCGGTAACCTATACATCAAGGGAAGGTGGGAGCCACAGAACAATCTAAAGTGAGAGAAGGCCTGCAAAAGCTGGGGCTTTTCAATGGGATCAACACTCTCCACATGTACAGAAGCAGGAAGACCCAGCCCAGCAGCAGATTCTCTGTTCTCCCAGGGATGGGCCTTCATAGGGCACCTTTATTGCCCTGTGTACTGGGTTCTGCAAGCCAGTCAAATTCTTTAGGTAACAGAGCCCACCCTTGCTGAATATACCCAGCGTTGCCCTCAGTGTGGAAAGGCTCATGATGACAGCACAGGGCGGGCATCCTTATGAGAAAGACAGGCCAGGAAATGGAAGGCCAAACAAATGCGAAATCTCCAAAACTCCACGAGAAAGGTTTTCATTACCCATGTTTTGCAGTCAAGGAAACTGAGGTCTTGACAGGATAAGTAACATGCGGCTCGGAAGTGGCAGAGGTGGGATTCAAATCAGGCAACTGCTTCCTGAGCCTTCACCCTAACCTGCCCCTCCCCATTTGAGTAAAGGAGAAACAGGTCCGCAGAGTCAAAGTAACTTGCCCCAACTGACACATTTGGGTTTGTGGCAGTGAGAGCATTGGGACCTAGTGCTGTGTGGCTACTCCAAGGCTCTCCCACCCCTCCCTGGCACCCCAGTCCCTGGTTCCTCAGCCTATGGGTCTGCAGCTCATGGGCGTTGCTGGTTCTCAGGCTTTCTGTTCTACATGTGGTTTCAGGTTCTGCATTTCTGTTCTAGTGCCCCTGGCCAGCTTCTGTTTCCTCTTAGACCCCTCAGTTTCAGATCAGCTGAGGTGCTGGAGACCTCATAAAGAAGCCCAGGCCAAGGCAGTTGGCATGGGTCCCCTCACTCAGTAAGGAGTGGCTCTCACCCTCTGGGACCTAACTCCCGTCTAAGGGCTGCCTGCTCCTGCAGGGGTGTCGCCTGGGCAGAGCAGAGCATGCTGAGGGGCTCCACCCAAGTGTGCCTAGTCCACATCAAGCATGTTGAGTGAGGTGGTGCCATCCACTCACACCCAAGGGGGTGGTGGGCAAGGTGGCTCCCAAGAGCTGTCCTTGGTGCTGAACAGGACGAGCTTGGCAAAGACCCCGGGAAAAGCAGGGGAGAATCACCCACCTCAGGAAGTTGAAGACTTCTAGGTCTACATCTATGCCACCTCCACCCTGAAGCCTACAGGAAACATTGCCTGCTATGAGTGCCCTCAGTACAGCATCCGGGTCATTCCTAGGACATCTATTGTCTTGCATCGATTGACCTTGCATCATGGTTATTGGATGAGTTCAGCATCCAAATATACAGAAACGCTTCTTCATCCTCTACAGTTCCTGTAGGATGCTGTCCTGTGCCTCCCATGTCCCTCCTTCAGGAGTGAGGGCTCCCCACACCATCCCCACCAGCTGCTGGTAGTACTGGGGGCTGACGGGTAATTTATTGGCTGAGTCCCTCTCTGGTAATCACTCTCTGGAAGAAAGAGCTGCCTCACCCAGAGTCTCTTGTCCAGTTCACATGGAGATACAAATATGCAGCCCTCTGCCTCAGTTGGAACAACCAAGAGGCGTCCCAGCTCCAGAGCTCCCTGGGACAGGCTGAGGCCTCTGTGGCAGGTGCACTGCAGTTCAGAATCTCCCCCTGCCCAGCCCTGCTTCCCTCACACCCACAGCTGTTGTTCCCAAAGCTCTCCCTGATAAACCACCTGTGGCAAACCTCCGTCTGAGTCTATATCCAGAAAACCCTACCTGGGATAGCCCCTAACACAGTCCTGAGCTTAAGAAATGCCTGCAGAATGGATCGATGCCGCGTATAACATACAACACACACACACACACGCGCACACACACAAACACACATGCTCCCAGGGCTACCAATGACTCCACGCATTTGGCCCAGCCTTTTCCCTCCAGACAGACAGCCCAGCATTGCCCCAGATACTTAACTTAAAGCACTTGGCATCCTCACCTCTCTGTGTCTCCATTTCCTCATCTACAAGATGGGAACAGACATAGAATCTACCCCTGTTAGGCTCAATGATTAAATTAAATGAGTAGGGACATGAGCCTAGAGTAGGGAGTACCCTATCAGTAGGCTGCCCATACATTCTGGTTTGCCTCATATGGTCCCAGCTTTGCCTGTAATGCCTCCCCTGCAACCACCACATTTTATTGGCATTTACTTTCAGTTTCAATTGTGTGCTGAGTGACAAATTATATGGCTATCCTAATCATAGGGAGTGAATGCTTGGTGAATAGCCACTTTTTCTGCGAGGTGCTGGCAGGCATTGGGTGAGGTCCTGTGCCCACACACAGGCTTTGATCTGCCCGTGCTTGCTCGTAACCACGCCTGTCTGGACTCTCCCAACACATACTGGCACTCTCACACCTGCCTGGCTCCTGGTGTCCCACCAACACTCTCCCATGCTCCAAGGAATCTGTGACCGAGGAACGTGGGGCTGCCCCAGCAGGAGGAGGGTCCAGGGCACGGCCCAGGGAGAGAGCTGCCAGAAAGGTTGGAGGGTGGCTGCCAGCCCACCATGGTGACCCTCCCAGCCCAGCCGCCCATACCTGCTATTCTCAAACACAGTGACCAGGTTGGACACAGACGCCAGCTTCTCCTCACTTGCCTCCTTCATCCTGCCGGTTTCCGGGGTGGATCTCAGCTACCCTTGAAGCAGAGAGAGAGGCCTCCAGCTAGCACATGCAGCCACCTTGGCCTGGGACAGATAGGCTAAATCACCCGTGAATCTGTTCTCATCTTTCTTGAGGCTCAGCAGGTCTGCTCTTGGCTTCAGAGTGAAGAAAGAGGAAGTGGTCCCAGAGCCACAGCCCTGCAGGGGAAAGGCCAGCGCTCCCGCAGTGGGAGGAGCCTACTCGGGCCCCACCTCTCCCTCATGGGGGCTGACCTTTCACGCCTGTAGACCCCAGTTCCAGAAGCCACCTAAGAGGTGGCAACAGGGCCCAGAGGTAGTTTCTGGAGCCCAGTCTGGGCTGGTGCAGTGGCTCGCACCTGTAATTCCAGTGCTTTGGAAGGCCGAAGCAGGAGAATTGCTTGAGCCTAGGAGTTCAAGACCAACCTGGGCAACATAGTGAGACACCGTCTCTAAAAAAAAAAAAAAAGTCCACCTGGAGCCAGACCCTTGGCTGGTTTCTTGGCCTAGTGGTTCCAGCCAACCACACTTTCTCCCTCGGGGGTCCAGTGGCTTTTACTTGATCTCTTTCTCAACACCTTTTCTGCATCTGCCCCTGCTCACAGCTGTAAGGAAACAGCGTCTTTTTTATTCTTTAGAGACGAAGTGCAGTGGTGGGATCTCAGCTCACTGCAGCTTCTGCCTCCCAGGTTCAAGCTATTCTCCTGCCTCAACCTCCCAAGTAGCTGGGATCATAGGCGCCCACCACCATGTCTGGCTAATTTTTTGTATTTTTAGTAGAGATGGGGTTTCACCATGTTGGTCAGGCTGGTCTTGAACTCCTGACCTCAGGTGATCCTTCTGCCTCGGCCTCCCAAAGTGCTGGGATTACAGACGTGAGCCACCGTGCCTGGCCAGGAAACAGCTTCTTTTATTTAAAATAATCGCAAACCTGGTAAGGGTGGCAGGGAGTACTGTGATGTTCCCACCTCCCCACCGGGGTTCTCTCGTTTTAGTTGTTGCTGTCATCACCTCGTTACCCCAAGGGAGGGCGGTTTCCTCCCTGAAACTCAGAGGATAATAACAGCTAACATACACTCTTTTTTGTGCTTTATGAGTATTTTCTTATTTAATCCTATAACGACCTCATGAGGTAGGTACTACTCCTATCCCTGTAGCAGGACGAGCCGTAGACAAAACTCCTCAGACACCGGATTAAAGAAGGAAGTGATTTATTCGGCCGGGAGCATCGGCAGATTCGCATCTTATGAGTCGAGTTCCCTGGAAAAGAAATTCTTGGCCTTTTTAAAGGCTTACAACTTTAAGGGGTCCACGTGAAAGGGTCGTGATAAATCGAGCAAGCGTGGGAAACGTGACTAGGGGCTACATGCATCAGCTAACAGAACAAAAAGTTTTACAATGCTTTTTTCATACAGTGTCTGGAATTTACAGATAACACAAGTAGTTTAGGTCAGGGGTTGATGTTATTATTATTACTTTTTTTTAACTCCTAGGGCCGGGTGGTGGTGCCAAGGTTGTCTGGCTATTTATCTTACTTTTGTTTTTTTCCAACTTTTTGCTTTCTCTCTCCTCCTGTCTTGTGAACTAGGCAAGGTGGGGGAAGGAGGGCAGCAGTAGTAGTAATGGTCTCCTTTCTTATCCCCACTTTACATAGGAAGAAACAGAATCAGAGAGGTTAAGTAACTTGTCCAAGGTCACCCAGGAAGAACAGAGAAGCTGGATTTCCAAAGCAAAGGTGGGTGTCCTACAGTTCCAGCAAAGGTTCACTGGGAGCCTGGATGACCATGTTCTTGCTGCTCCATCCCCAGGCCTCCCTGCTCCTAGGACATTGGGTTGTCTTTGCCTGAGGCCTCCTGTACCACCTGGTCTCCCGACCTTTGCAGAACAAATGGCCGCTGCCTCTGTTCCCCTCCTTCAAGCCCCACAGTCCATTCAGGGCCCTCCCACTGGGCTCTGGTCCAGCCAGGGCTCTCCATTGAGCCTGGTATTTGTCCTGAAATGCAGGGCCTGAGCCTCGGTGTTCTTGGTACGTGAAGCTCTGGCACAGCTTCGCGCTCCAGCAACTGTGAACCCCTGGGGCTTCACATGCCCAACAGCTGCCCTCACCCCGAGCTTTGCCTGAGTGGTTTCTCTCACCAGATACCGGGCTCCTGCCCCAAACCCTAAGTCTCACTAATCCTCTGTTTTTATTTTTTACTTTTTATTATGGAGAATTTAGAACATATGCAAAACTAGACAGAATTGTATAATGCATCCCATGAACCCCTAATCCAGACCATACAAACCTCAACTCACAGCCAGTCCCCTGTCCCTGCTGCAGTCACATCAACTCTGCCTTCTCATGTCATTGTGAAGAAAATCCCAGATGTCAGATGACATTACCCATAAACATTTTAGTGTGTTTCTAAAAGATAAGAACTCTTTTTTTTTTTTTTTTTTTTTTGAAACTGAGTCTTGCTCTGTTGCCAGGCTGGAGTGCAGCGGCGCGATCTTGGCTCACCGCAACCTTCACCCCCCTGGGTTCAAGCGATTCTCCTGCCTCAGCCTCCTGAGTAGCTGGGACTACAGGCGTGAGCCACTACACCCAGCTAATTTTTGTATTTTTAGTAGAGAAGGAGTTTCACCGTGTTGGCCAGGCTGGTCTCGAACTCCCAACCTCAGGTGATCCACCCGCCTTGGCCTCCCAAAGTAGTGGGATTACAGGCGTGAGCCACCGTGCCCAGCCAAGAACCCTTTAAATAACTAAATATACACACACACAAATGTATACGCATATATACACCTGTATAATAGTAATATTGTTTTATACAGACATACATGTTTTACATGATATAGCCATGTGTATACACATATGAAATAATATTACCATTATCATACCCCAAGAAATATTTAGCAGTAATTCCTCAATATAATTAAATATCCAGGAAACATTCCAAGTGCCAATTCCTCATAAATGTTAAATTAAAAAAAAAAAATCAGAATCCAAATAAGGTCCACACATTCCCTGAGCTGTTACATGGATGAATTCACTTTTCATCCACAGGTTTCCCTGGTTCTCTCTGTTTTCCCACACAGTATAGTGGAGGGGACACTGGGTTGTTTGTCCTATAGATCCCACAGCCAGGACTTTGCCCACTGCAGCGCCATAGCCTGGATTTCCTGTCGATGGTAGTTAGGTCTAGAGGCTCGGTCAGAATCACCCTTAAATGCCACTTCCCTGGCTGGGGGTGCCTCCCTCCCTGGTGTTCCTCTCCCGGGTTTCCTCCTCTGCCTCCCACCAGTCTGTCTGCTCACTGCCTGGCTTGCTCCCTCCAAGCAGGCATACCTTAGCATGTGCACTTCCTGGTGGGTCCCCAACCCCAGCGCCCTTCCTGCATACAGGGGCGCCTCAGAAGGCATGTGGAATGGACAGACATCACCCCCCAAGCCTCAGAGGATTGTCTTACCCCTCAGCTGCCAGTGCTTTGAGCCTGAACAATGGGTCCTGCCCCTCCCATGGGGGCTGGAGGGTGGGTAGGTGGGTCTTCAAGAGGCCTCCAATACCCCAACCCTGAAGACGGCACAGGCACCATCAGAGCTGCTTCCATCCAAGAGAAAGAGGCCAAGATGTCTACACCCCCAAAACAACCTTCCCTCATCATCCAGGGCTCTGCCTCCCCTGTCCCCTGCCACTCTGACTTGGGCCCCTTACAGTCTGCCAGCCTTTCTGCCTGTGCCTGCAGGCATCACCTGAAGCTCAGCTGCGGCCTTCTGGTCTCCTCATTCACACACACCTCCCATCCAATTCAGAATTTACCCTGGAGGTCCCACTGGTACCTTTTCCTGCCCTTCTACCCAGCAGATATGTCCAACACCTTCAGGATATCACCAGGTAGATGCCTACCTTTGCTTCCAACTCAACACACAACTCTCTAAAGCCGGCACCATTATTGCACTGAAGTCATCCCAAACTCACTGGGCAGCCATCAAGATCCTACCGGTTGACACTCTCAGCTACTTCTTCCCTACACACACCCAATCTGGGTTGGGATCCAGACCTGCCAGGTACTGTGACTGAACTAAGCTGAGCCACAGCCCCAGAATCCCCTTCCCTGCATGGTGTGGACTACTGTTAGCCATGGATGCAAGAGGGGATATAGCAGCCCTGTTCGGTTCCTGAGTTGGTGCAGGGCTCCAGCCCTGTTGCAGCTCACGCATGTTGATGTAGGTCTGTTTCTTCTCCACTGATCTTCTTCCTTTTCAGCTGTCCAGCTCCTGGGCCAGGTGCATGCTTAGCTACAGGACAAAGATAACCTGTGTCATCAAAGTTGATGGCTTGCAGGTGGCCGCCTGTCCATCCTCCACAGTCCCAGCTCTTCCTCACTAGTTTACTTCCTCTTTGCTCCCCCTGCCTCACTGCCAGCTTCTCCTCCCCACTGCCTGCCCTGCTTACTTTAGACTCAGAAGCATTAACTCTTTAAGCAGCTCCCACACTGTATAAGGTCAAATTCTGTATCCTGTATTGGATCCCTGCAGTTCTGGCTTGGGTATCCCTCCATCACACTCTTTCCCTTCCACCTTTCCCCATCTGAGCTGCAGGGAACTGAGCTCTTCCATCTTCTGTATTGTGTCACTCCCGGTCCTTCTGCTTCTCTGTAACACCTGGGACCAGTAACAGAACGTCCCTTTCCTCTTCTGCCACATGGGATTAATTATACTGCCAACCTCCTGTGGCTGTTATGAAGATTAAATGGGTTAATAATATGTAGAAGAGCTTAGAGTAAGGCCTGGTACTGAGTAGGCACTCGGTGACTGTTGGCTACAAGCATTCTTACTCTTACTCTTGAGAGAAGCCTTTGCTATAGCTCCGCTCTGCCTTGACCAATCAGTTCCCTTTGCCTGGAGCACTGGTCCTCAACCTTTTTGGCAGGAGGGACTGGTTTCTGGGGTTGCGGGGGCGGTGGGGGGGGGGGGAGACGGTTTTGGGATGAAATTGTTCCACTCAGATAATCAGGAATTAGTTAGATTCTCATAAAGATGGAGCAACCTAGATCCCTCACATGCACAGTTCACAACAGGATTCGGGCTCTTATGAGAATCTAATGCCACTGCTGATGGGACATGAGGCAGAGCTTAGGCGGTAATGCTCACCTGCCACTCACCTCCTGCAGTACGGCCCAGTTCCTAACAGGCTACGGGGACCCTGGCTAGAATGTCTTCAGTCTGTCAACAGCCTGTTCACTTCCTCCAGGGAGCCTTCCTTGATACCTACTGCTGGAATTTCCTTTTCCTCCTCAGAGACTTCGTGTTCGTCTCTTTAATTTTGTCTTTTCTGCCCTATTCATTAAGTCGCGCATTCAGTAGATAACTGTTTCTTGAGCACCTACTATGTGTCAATACTATAGTAGAGGTTGTAGATTAAACACATTCCCTGGCCCTTTAGCTCAAACTCTAATAAGGAAGATGGGCCTGTTAACCACTAAAATAGGATGTGATGAAAGCTTTGAACAAGGGAGTTATGAACATTCAAAGAAGGGTCATCAGAAGGCTTTGTGGCAGAGGTGACCTTGAATGATGAAAGATGAAGGATGGGCTGTGTGCGGTGGCTTACACCTGTAATCTCAGCACTTTGGGAGGCTGAGGCGGGCGGATCACGAGGTTAGGAGTTTGAGACCAGCCAGGCCAATATGGTGAAACCCCGTCTCTATTAATAAAAAAAAAAAAAAAGAAAAAGCCAGGCATGGTGGCAGGTGCCTGTAGTCCCAACTACTCAGGAGGCTGAGGCAGGAGAATTGCTTGAACCTGTGAAGCGGAGGTTGCAGTAAGCCGAGATCGCGCCACTGCACTCCAGCCTGGGTGACAGAGTCTCAAAAAAAAAAAAAAAAAAAAAAAAAAAAAAAAGATGAAGGATGAAGAATGAGTTAACTCTGTGTGGACAAGACAGGAAGGGGCATTCAAAGCAGAAGGAACAGCGTGTGCAAAGGGATATAAGCTTGAGAGACCATGGCTAGACTGGGAAGAACACAGGGCCTCACACACATGGGTGTCCAGGGCCTGGGAAATGGTGGAACCTGTGGCTGAAGGGGTCCTGGAAGCCGGGCCTACTAGGCTTTGTCTGCCAAACGGAGGTGCTTATAAGGTTAGGGGGTGAGTATAGCGTTTTCAGCAGAGTAGCCCTTGATCCAGTCTACAGACCTCCCTCTGGGCAGGGGCAACGTCTCCATTTCAGGGATCTTGGGGTCTTTGGCATGAATAAACTTCTTGCTTTTTTCTCCTCTTCTCTGCTGCTTTCAAGCCCAAGGGAAGATGGAAGAGCTCAGTTCCCTATAGCTCAGATGGGGGCAGGTGGCAGGGAGGGTGAGGGAGGGATGCCCAAGCAGAACGGCAGGGCTGGGCGGGGCCACAGCTGGCAGAGCTCTACCCTGGGGCGCAGAGCGGCTTTGTGCGCAGATTGGAGGCGCCCAAACGACTTCTTGGGGCAACTTTGGGAAAGCAGAAGGGGCATTTGGAGGCTACCAGGGAGGAAGTGTCACAACTTAGGATCAGGAAGCTATGAGTATATACGTGTGTATTTGTGGGGTGTGTGACACATGTGTGTATCTGGTGTGTGTGTAGGTTGTGTGTGTGCATGTGCATGTATGTATGTGTGCATTGTGTGTATGAACGGTGTGTGTGTAGCAAATCTCCAGGGGTTCACAAGGTGTAGCCTTTTCAGGAGACAGTGAGGACTTCCCAGAGGAGCATTTATCCTCAGGCTGACAAGGCCTGGGAGGGGACAGGCTGGTGTGTTCCCAGGCTCCCCCTTGCCCACCATCCCACCTCCAGCCTCGGTCAAGCACAGAGCACCTGCCGAGGGCTTAATGGCCCGTGACAGACAGGCCTGTGAGCTGGATGATGTGGCTCCAGGGACCTGTGCCAGAGGCTGCTGCAGCCCTTGCCACCCCTCCCAGTCTCCGCCTCACCTCCTCCTCCTGCCCACTCCCGCCCCTGCTTTTGGGAGGCCCTGGTGAGGGCGCTGTCTGGGTAGTCACATGGTGGGCGGAGGCCACACCGCCAATAGGAGGGATGGACACCAAGGGCCTCTGATGCCTGGCTTGGAGGGAGGCAGGTGAACAAAGCTGGGCTCCCTTGGAGACTCGTCTCATCTGTCCCCTCCCCCAAGCAGCCAGAATTGTTCCACTCTGTCCCTCTGCCGGAAATTCCACCCTTTGACGAGGCTTTCTTCTGGGAGGGTGCTGGCCCCTTCTGTGGAAAGCCGGCCGGCCTTCCTGCTTTCACTTTTTCCAGGAACCTCGCTATATTTTGCCTGCTATATGCCCCTGACCCTCTGTGGCCTGGGTGCTCCTAAATGTTATTGTCAACCTGAGGAGTGGAATTATTCCGAGTTGGTTCAGTCCTGTGAGGAATACAGGGAGGCAAAACCCACCTCTGTCAATACAGGCTCCTTGCGGCTCACTGCCCAGGAGGATCTGCTCTGAGAGCACAGCCCAGATAGCAAAGGGGTGTCAGGCCTGACGTGGGTGGCAGATGGGTGTCAGGCCTGACGTGGGTGGCCAGAGGATGTCAGTGACGAACATAAACAGCTCTTTCTTCTTCAGCGTGTGAACTATCTAGTTTCAAAGTTGGCATTCTCAAGGATTGGGCAGGGCTTGTGCCAGGCCCTGGCACCCACCCTGCTATTCAGGAAGGACTCAAGGTCACCAGCAGCAGAGATCAGGTGGGGCCCAGGAGGGAAACCAAGAGTGAAATTGCAGGCGGGCTGAACCCACAGTGAATGTGCAGGCTGGCAGGAGATACGCCCCCGGGACACTGGGAGATGTCAGAGGCAAGGATTGTGTTTCTAGGGGAGGAGAGGGGGCCTGGCAGAGCCCCCTCTGCCAGGGGGTCTGGGCATGAGGCGCCAGAAGGGAGCCAGTTAAGCAAGGCCAGAGCCCAGCAGTGGTGCCAGGCTGTGCCCGAGAAGGCACCCGGAGTACAAGCACTCGGCCGCCACACAGGGGCCTCACACCCGGCGACAGCCTCCTTCTCTATCCAAATAGGTGTGGGCTTTTCTCGGGGCCCTGACTGCTTGGTTCTTCACAGCAGCTCACAAAGAAACATGAGTGGCTTGGAGAGAACTGACAGGTTTCCAAGTGGAGAAAGGGAACAAATTGTTCCTGCACAGCCAGCCCGCTGCCCTCCCCACTCACAACCTTTCTCCCACGACCCATTTCCCCACCTGCACTACCTCTCTGCTATCTTCCCACACAATAGCATGACTTATTCTCTGCCTGTGATTCCAGCGTGAATGCATCTTGTTACTAGGCTCCTCTTGTACCTTCTTCCAGGGAGCTGTTATGTAACAACCACACAGAAGCCCACTAACAGACCATCGCTCCCATCAAAGAGCTGCCGAGTTCCCGCCCCTCCTCCCACCAGGTCCCTTCCTTCTTTGCTCTCAGCAAATAGCCCCTGTGCTGGGACCTTGGGAAACAAGGAGAAATGAAACCTAAATCCCATCCGAGGCCTCAGTCCTCACAAGACCCAGAAGAGGCAGGACCTTGGCTCATTTGTCTCTGGGTCCCCAGAAGTCAGCACAGTGCGTGCCACACAGGAGGCCCTCCACACCTCTTTTCTTGGGGGGAGCAGGATGTTCCAGCATGCGGGACGGGGTTGCAGAAGGTTCTCTTTCCTCCACCTCTTGCCTTCCCTGAGTTTGGCTTTTGGTCTTTCCTTGGACCAGCTCCCATCAAGCCAAGCCCCGGACCTGTCCCCCACCCCCACCCAGGGCCTGGGCCTCTGGCTTGACAAATGCATCTCAGTTTCCCACCAGCTCTGGCCTCAGGGCTCCAACGTGAGTGAGCCACCTTTCCTTCTGTCACGCTCCTATTCCCTCTGTCTGATTCCTAGGAAACAGAAGAAAAAACAAAACAAAAAACCCCCAAACATTCCCAGTCCTCTGCAGGGCAACTCAGGAAGAAAGCTGGCTGGATGGCCCTACTCTAGCCTCAGTTTCCCCACTCTTTTCAAGGGTCCCTTCCTCTGGTCTACATTAGTGATATATCTTTTTTTTTTTTTTTTTTTTTTTTTGAGACAGAGTCTCGCTCTGTCGCCCAGGCTGGAGTGCAGTGGCGCAATCTCTGCTCACTGCAACCTCCGCCTCCCAGGTTCAGCCTCAAAAGTGGCAGTCGCCTGTAATCCTAAGTTTTGTATTTTTAGTAGAGGCAGGGTTTCACCACGTTGGCCAGGCTGGTCTTGAACTCCTGACCTCAGGTGATCCACCTGCCTCGGCCTCCCAAAGTGCTGGGATTACAGGACATTAGGGATAGTCTGAATCAGGATAGTCTGATTGCTGTCTCACTGGGTGTGACTGCCATGTCCACAGCCAATGGCCTGCAAAGTCCAACTCCCTGACCTCAACTAGGTCACTCTCCCCTTTCTCTTGGCTCCAGGACCTTGGCTTTCTCTCTGCCCTCCACCCTGCCAAACTCCCACCTCAGGGCCTTTGCTCTTGTCCTTCCTCCTATCTAGAACTGTCTTCCTGCAGGCACAGTGGCTCACACCTGTAATTCCAGCACCTTGAGAAGCCAAGGCAGGAAGATCACTTGAGACCAAGAGTTCGAGACCAGCCTGGGCAACATAGTGAGACATCTTTACACAAAATTTAAAAATTAGCTGGGTGTGGTGGTCAGCACCTGGAGTCCAAGCTACTTAGCCAGGTAGGAGATCGCTTGAGCTCAGGAGTTTGAGGCTGCAGTGAGCTACGATGGTGCCGTTGCATTTCAGCCTCGGTAACAGAGTGAGATTCTATCTCAAAACACCCCAAAACAAGGAACTCTCTTCCACCAGATATCTGCGTGGCTCACCCTCTGGTCACCTTCAAATCTTTACTTAAATGTCACCATCTCACTGGCCTTTCCTTTCCTCTGGAGACTCCCTGAGCTGCAGCAGCACCGCACCTTCCCAGTGTCCCTCCTGCTTAATTTTTCTGATGTATCACTTTCTGAGATACTGATTTATTTATTATATTTGTTGTCTGTCTCCCCACTAGAATATCAGCTCCATGAGGGCAGGCACTTTTGTCTATTTCGTTCTCTGCTGTTTCCCCAGCATCTACAACAGTGCTTGGCACGTGGTAGGTGCACAGTGAATATGGGTCAAAGAATTGTGGGAGAATTCTTGCTTTCTATCTCTCCTGAGCTCTCACAGGACAGAGGCTCCAGGACACCCAGCTTCACTGCGAGTCAAAGCTCATGCTGCCTCTGGCCTCTGCTGGAACCGCAGGCCCAAGTCTCCCATACAGGATGCAGCTTCCACCTGGTACCCAGTAGGGGTTGAGGTGTGGCAAGCCACACTTCCCTTCCTGCCCTGCCCCTTTATTAGAGGTAGGAATGACAACCTAGCTAGGGAAATTAACTTAAAACTGGATGCTACATGTGACTTTTCCCTTAATCTAAAGGAAAAAGCGCCTTAAATGGTGCCTTCCTAAAATGGGGAGGGCCTTCCTTGGTCTCTCTTTGAAAGTGTCATCTTCTGTGCATCTATGACTCCTCCAACCTGGGAGGCATCACTCTCAGGTTGCAAGATGCCAGCCAGATGCAAGCCAGCATCCTGGCCACTGCAGCCCTTGCCTCTGAGCACGCCATTGTTTTTCGTCTGGAACAGCGGGTCCCAACCCTCCAGCACACTGGAATCATCCAGAGAGTCTTACTCAAATATTTTAGTTTCAGACCTCATCCCCAGAGATTCTTAGTCACCTCTGGGCTGAGGAGTGGGCTTATTTAATATTAAAAACAATAACAACAACAACCAACCACCCAACTCCTTTGGTGATTCTAATGCTCAGCCAGGGTTGGGAATCCGGTGTCCAGGCAATTCCTTGGCTGGATGGTGGCGACCTTTTGTGTACCAAGTCCCACGGAGCACCCAGAGTGAGCATGAGTACCCCAAGATGCCAAGTCTGGTTCCTCCAACTGGGGAAATTGTGGGTATGCATGGGTATTCTTCAGCTCACCCAAAAGTTAACTGTTGACACAGACACACCCAGCCAGGATTTACAAACTCAAATGATGACTAGAATCACACAGATAATGTATCAGGTTGCAGCAGGTGCATTGTTAAGACGCAGATATTATGGGTGGAGAATCCACGCCCTTCTCACGGGGCAGGTTTTTACCCTGTTATAACCTGTTGTTACCAAGAGGGGATGCAGACACTGTGGTGCCTGATTTTGCTCTTTGCTCTCCCCAAGAGAAATCAGGATTCAGGAATTTTAAATGAAATAACCCATATTTTTTTCTTAAAAATCCTGATCTTATGAATGGGTTGCTAACTTCATCCAAACTGCCACACCTTGCAAGGCTGACCCCACAGTGGGGTATTTCATATTATCACTTTATTTCTTTATTCTTTTTTTAGATGGAGTCTCGCTCTGTCATCCAGGCTGGAGTGCAGTGGTGTGATCTCAGCTCACTGAAACCTCCACCTCCCAGGCTCAAGTGATTCTCCTGCCTCAGCCTCCCAAGTAGCTAGGATTACAGGCATGCACCATCATGCCCAGCTAAGTTTTGTATTTTTAGCAGCGGCAGGGTTTCACCATGTTGGCCAGGCTGGTCTCAAACTCCTGACCTCAAGTGATCTGCCCACCTCAGCCTCCCAAAGTACTGGGATTACAGGCGTGAGCCACCACGCCTGGCCTCATATTATCACTTGAGGACAATGTCAGTTTCTTTACATCATCCTTAGCATTCAGACTAATAGGAAATGGTTATTTGCTCCAGAGTAAGACGCTGTTTAATGTATTCTCAGCTCCACCAAGAATCCCTGAACCTTCAAAATAAAGGGTTGTTGCAGTGATGTGCCACAGTTGGCTCACACTGGCTTGCGAAATTCATTTGTGCCCAGCTCTTCCTAACTTCATGCTCAGTGACATCACATCGGCAGCTTGAAATCAGCCATGGCCAGAGTATTTATATCAGATGAATTGGTAAGTGCTATAAACCAGAACTTTTTTCCCCCCTAGATAGCCAGTTGTTAAATGCTTGCCAGCACAGCACTGCTTATAAAGATTCAGACTCTTTGCCAAAGAGTTGTGGAGAAGCAGTAAAGAGAGTCGTCCATTTTTCTGATTACATTAGGATTTACATGAGTGTGTGCAGTCCCTTCCCTTTAAAATCTCCAGATGCCCACTAAAATGTGAAAATGTATTCTTAAACTTTAACAATTTTAAGAATACATTAAAATATATTCTTCCTTAATTAAAGAATAATGTTTGCACAATAAGATGCCCAGATTTGGCTGGGCGTGGTGGCTCAAGCCTGTAATCCCAGCACTTGGGGAGGCCGAGGCAGGCAGATCACGAGGTCAGGAGATCAAGACCATCATCCTGGCCAACATGGTGAAACTTCGTCTCTACTAAAAATACAAAAATTAGCTGGGTGTGGTGGCGCATGCCCATAATCCCAGCTACTCAGGAGTCTGAGGCAGGAGAATCAGTTGAACCAGGTAATCAGAAGTTCCAGTGAAGGCCGGGCGCGGTGGCTCAAGCCTGTAATCCCAGCACTTTGGGAGGCCGAGACGGGTGGATCACGAGGTCAGGAGATCAAGACCATCCTGGCTAACACGGTGAAACCCCGTCTCTACTAAAAAATACAAAAAACTAGCCAGGCGAGGTGGCGGGTGCCTGTAGTCCCAGCTACTTGGGAGGCTGAGGCAGGAGAATGGCGTGAACCCGGGAGGCGGAGCTTGCAATGAGCTGAGATCCGGCCACTGCACTCCAGCCTGGGCCACAGAGCGAGACTCTGTCTCAAAAAAAAAAAAAAAAAGAAGTTCCAGTGAGCACAGATTGCACCATTGCACTCCAGCCTGGTGACAGAGAGAGACTCCATTTCAAAACAAAAAAGCCCGGATTTTAAGAGTACTGTCTAACGGACTTCCACTATTACATATACCATGTAACCACCACGTTGATAAAGATGAAGAACATTTCCATTCTTCCAGAAAGTTGTTCATGGTCCTCTCCAGTCAGTCCTCCACCATGGGCAAGCACTGTTCTGATTTTATCCTGATAGATTCATTTTGCCTGTTTTAGAATTTTATATAAATGGAATCACACAGCAAGTCCTCTTTTGTGTCTAGATTTTTTTTGCTCAGAATAATGTTGTTGCCTATATCAATAGTTCATTCCTTTTTATTGCTGAATAGTCTCCCTTTGAATTAACGGTCCTGATAAAATCTTAATCCTGAAACTCACCCAAATGCTACGCAAGAGCCCATTAAAATTTGATTTTTACTGATTGCCGCAAAAGAAGAAAACTTCTTTCCACCTCTTAGGATAAATAGACTGGGTCACAGATGATTTAGGTGAACTTGCCTTTTTCCACCAAGAGAATGACAGAGCAAAACACAAACCAGGGATTTGATCCTTTCTGACATGGGGACAGTATTGGACTCATTGCAATGTACCACATCTCCCTGGAGTTTAAAGGCCTTCACTTCCTTTCTTTGCTTTTGTAAGTTTCATCCCAAAGTCTCTGGGCCTCTCAGTACCAAGTTGTCTTCTGTGTTTCCTCATTAAAACTTGGCAAGCCAAGCGCGGTGGCTCATGCCTGTAATCCCAGCACTCTGGGAGGCTGAGGCGGGTGGATCACCTAAAGTCAGGAGTTCAAGACCAGCCTGGCCAACATGGTGAAACCTGTCTCTACTAAAAATACAAAAATTAGGCAGATGTGGTGGTGGGCACCTATAATCCCATCTACTCAGGAGGCTGAGGCAGGATAATCACTTAAACCCGGCGGGTGGAAGTTGCAGTGAGCCAAGATTGCGCCACTGCATTCCAGCCTGGGCGACCGAGGGAAACTCCATCTCAAAAATAAGTAAATAAATAAATAAATAAAAACTCTGCAATTATTTGGCTTAGCAATTCCTCATGCCAATACACTTCTGGTGACCTGCATGGTATGCCAGAATTCCTGAGATGACTGTAATTCTAATGTATCTTCTTTTAGCGTAATAAGGATAAGAGGTATTTTTTTAATTGAATGGCTCGATCTCATAATAATTTTCTCCTTCTTTATTTCAGAGTGTCCCCTTAGAACTCCCGGGGCTGGGCCAGGTGCAGTGGCTCACGCTTGTTATCCCAGCATTTTGGGAGGCTGAGGTAGGCAGATTATGAGGTCAGGAGTTTGAGACCAACCCATCCAACATGGTGAATCTCCGTCTGTACTAAAAAATTAGCCAGGCGTGGTGGTGGGCACCTGTAATCCCAGCTACTTGGGAGGCTGAGGCAGGAGAATTGCTTGAACCTGGGAGGTGGAGGTTGCAGTGAGCCGAGATTGCGCCACTGCACTCCAGCCTGGGTGACAAAGCAAGACTTTGTCTCCGTGGCAGCGGAGGGGGAGGAGCTGCCAGGGCTGTCACCAGCTAGTAAGAAGCCCCCTATTACTCTTTGGGTAGAAGTGGTCCCACACCACCAAGTTAACCAACCTGCTTTGTGCAGAAAAGGGCTGTGTTGTACAAATAAAGAACCATCCACAAACAAGGGAGTGATGGGAGGCTGGGGAAATATTTAAAACAATTTACAGAGAAAATTCTTAAATCCAAAGACGAGGCATTCCCCCTGGATGTTTTTGCAGCATTTTAGACGCATGTATTGAGTGGTGGCTTTGCCACTCTGTAGCATCCCTTATCCCCACTGCTTACAGCACATCTGAGGAAAGAGAGGCTCAGAGAGGCTCTCAGGGCCACACAGCTGTGAGCAGCAATGCCAGGATTCAGAGCAAGCTGCCATTGACTCCCATTCCCATGTTTCCTTCACCAGGTAGGTTGTTTCTAGAGAAGTGAGCAACTGCAGAGCTCCCAAGGCCAGACATGGATGCAGAGTATAATTTCAGAGGGAAAGTAATGACCCTTTAAGAAGGGGCTGTCTCAGGCCAGGTGCGGTGGCTCATGCCTGTGACCCCAGCACTTTGGGAGACTGAGGCAGCCAGATCACCTGAGGTCAAGAGTTTGAGACCAGCCTGGCCAACATGGTGAAACCCTGTCTCTATTAAAAATACAAAAATTAGCCAGTCGTGGCAGTGTGAGCCTGTAAACCCAGCTACTCGGGAGGCTGAGGCAAGAGAATCACTTGAACCCGGGAGGTGGAGATTTCAGTGAGCTGAGACCGCACCATTGCACTCCAGCCAGGGCAACAAGACTGAAATTCCATTCCCTCCCCCGACCCCCCCCAAAAAAAACAAACAAAAAAAGAAGGTGCTGTCTCCACAGGTGGTATGATGACATGAATGAGCAAGATCAGAGTGAGGCTGTCCTCTGGCTCGCATATACATGGTACCCACTTTGAGTGTCGTTAGTACATGTGAGCCACCAGGGTGTGTGTCTCAAATGCCGAAATCTTGCTCTCTTCACAGCCTGTACATCCAAAAGACCTTTGTGTCAGCAACACCCTTGAAGTCACTGGACTGCCTGGCAGCAGCAGCTGGAGGTCCAGGGTCATCACTCTGCATGCTTGTCCATTTTCTGTCTTTGCCCTCCATTCAAGAGCGTAGGGCATCAGATTCAGGCAGAGCTGGACTCAAACCCTGGCTCCACCTCTTATTAGCTGTGTGATCCTGAGGAAGTTACTTAACCTCTCTGGATCTCAGTTTCCTCATCTGTGGAATGAGGATAATCATCATAGCCCTGGCCCCATACTGTAATAGTAAGAGGAGTTAATACTTGAAAAGCAAACAACAGTGTCAGGCACAGAGTTGAACACCTGTGCAGGCTGCCTCACTTCATTTAGTAGAAGAATCCTTGACTATAAGATAATTACTTGAATTTATGTATTAAAATTTTTCAGGCTGGGCACGGTGGCTCTTGCCTATAATCACAGCACTTTGGGAGGCCAAGGCGGGTGGATCACTTGAGCTCAGGAGTTTGAGATCACCCTGGCCAACAGGATGAAACCTTGTCTCTACTAAAAATACAAAAATCAGCCAGGCGTGCTGGTAGCCACTTGTAATCCCAGCTACTCGAGAGGCTGACGCACAAAAATTGCTTGAACTGGGAGGCGGAGGTTGCAGTGCACCGAGATCTTGCCACTGCACTCCAGCCTGGGCAACAGAGTAAGACTCTCTCATAAACACATAAATACATACATAGTTGTTCAGTATAATCCTATGTTGTTGTTGTTTTCTTTTTAAGAGGGTGGGGAGAGGCAGAGGCAAGTGGAATTGGAACCAGGACCTAAAGTTGGCTCCTTTTGCAGCTTGGCTTCTGGGGGGAGGTTGATGTCTGAGTGTGGGACTCCAGGGATCCAAAGGCAGAAGAAAAGCCAGTGTTCCCACTCCCAACTTGCCCTCACCCCAGACAAGCAAGATCAGAGGCAGCAACCAGAACTAGTTCTCACCCAGAACTAGTAACAGGAATCCTACATCGAAATGAGCCCATCTTCTTTACACCAAGGTGGATTCTCCTCACACCTTGTGCACCTTCCCAGGAGCTATGGTTTAAATATTCCTGCCAAAACTCTTGTTGAAATTTAACTGTCAATATAATGGTATTAACGATGGGAACTTTAAGAGGAGATTAATGTTCCTATCTCAGGAGTGGATTAGTTATCTCAAGAATGGGCTTCAGAAAAAAGGACAAGTTCAGCCCCCATTTGATCTCTCTGTCTAGTGTGCTCACTCCGCCTTCCACCTTCTGCCATGGGATGACCCTCACCAGACAGTGGTGCCACGTTTTTGGACTTCTCCACCTCCAGAACTGTGAGAAATAAGTTTCTTTTTTTTTAATAACTTACCCAGTCTGTAGTATTCCGTTAATAGCAGAAAACATCAGGTGAGGCCAGAACACTCATGCTGCCCTTGACATCACCTCAGTTCCCTCCTGACTGGATCAGTATGATGTCAAATTAATTGCAATGGTGGGTACTTACTATTTTGCATTTACTTTTCATTACAACATATCCCACAGGATTCCAGGGACCTGGGATGGTCTATATTGGCAATTCTCAAGATTTACAAGAGTCTTATTTCTTGTTGACTTTTTTTCTTTTGCTTGATCCTATTGGGCACATGGATCTTCCTAAAGTTTTGATTCTGTAATTAGTGCTACCATAAAAAACTGTACAATTTTGGAGAGTGTCTCTGCTTAGTCATTCATTTTCTAGTAATATTTGTTGTGTTCCTATCATGTGCCCGGCATTGAGCCAGACTTGGGGTTCAACCATGAATAGAACAGTCCTGGCTGTCAAAGAGCTTACAGTCTAACAAGGAAGACTGACAAGAAAACAGGCAGTCACAGTGCAGTGTGGTCAGCACTGTCAGGTGGCATATGCAGAGGGTGGTGGCACCAAAGTGGGGGGCATTACCCAAGCCCAGAGCTAACAACTTTTTTGTTGTTCTTGAGATGGAGTTTCACTCTTACCGTCCAGGCTGGAGTGCAGTGGTGCGATCTCGGCTCACTGCAACCTCTGCCTCCCAGGTTCAACTGATTCTACTGCCTCAGCCTCCCGAGTAGCTGGGACTGCAGGCATGCGCCACCATGCCCAGCTAATTTTTGTATTTTTAGGGGTTTCACCATGTTGGCCAGGCTGGTCTTGACCTCAGGTGATCCACCCACCTCAGCCTCCCAAAGTGCTGAGATTACAGGTGTGAGCCACCGTGCCTGGCAGAGCTAACTCCTTTATAGCTCTAAAGATTTACTGCCAGACTGCTCACTAGCTTGATTGCTGAGGAAGATTTTCTTTCATTAAATCATTTCAGTGAGTATACTTTTCATTTCTAGACGTTCTGTTTGGCTCTTTTTCAAATACACCTGTTTTGTTGTTGTTGTTGTTTCCTTTACAATTCCTATTCTTTTTACTAGTACTTCCTATTATCTTTGCCTTCATTTGAAACCTGCTTTTTTCCTTTTAATGTTGAGATGGTACCGTTACCTCAAGTTCTTCCTGTTTTGTCCATTCTGTCCCATGATGGCATGTTTCTTTGAGTGGCTCATACTTTTATTGTGAGGATTCTTTTTTTCTTCTATAGAATGAGACCACCACTTCTCCTGTTGTCTTTCCGGGCTTTTCCCCGTCTCCCCTTTTCCCTAGTTTATAAAACAGGAGAAGGGGAAGAAAGCAAAAAGTTGGAAAGAAACAGAAGTAAGATAAATAGCTAGACGACCTTGGCACCACCACCTGGCCCTGGTGGTTAAAATAATAATGATAATATTAACCCCTGACCAAAACTACTAGTGTTATCTGTAAATTCCAGACGTTGTATGAGAAAGCACTGTAAAACTTTTTGTTCTGTTAGCTGATGCATGTAGCCCCCCGTCACGTTTTCCATGCTTGCTTGATTTATCATGACCCTTTTACATGGATCCCTTAAAGTTGTAAGCCTTTAAAAAGGCCAAGGGAGCTCGGCTCTTAAGACGCGAGTCTGCCGACGCTCCCGGCCGAATAAAAAACGTCTTCCTTCTTTAATCCAGTGTCTGAGGAGTTTTATCTGCGGCTTATCCTGCTACACTTTCTCTTGGAGTCTCTGTGAGCCCTGAGTTGTAGAAATACAGTCATCGTGCAGTTTAACATTTGCTTCTGCTTGGTACCCTGTGGGTCTAACTGGTTTAGCTGATCTATTTTCCTTCAGTTTCTTCACTTGGAGAAATTGTTAGATCATTTAGAAATACTTTACTGAACTTGTACTATGTGTATAGTCCTATATCTGGTGCTGTGGAAGATACAAAACAATGCAAGACAACACACAAGTTGCTGCTTCACATGAAACTACAGTCTGAAAGGGCCAAATACAGTATAGGCCCAAAGTTAGGTGACCATGTAAGGCACAGTAAAAGGCTCAACGGTGAACAGCCAAGTTCAGAAGGAAAAACAGACAGCTGGAGAAAAACCGGGACGAAAAGCCCAAAGAAGGAAAAGGTTCCTGTGAGGAAGTTTCAGAAGGATGGGGAAGTAAATCATCCTCCCCTACTCCCACCCCCAAACTAAAACCTATCGCCTCTTCTTGGTAGAGAGTTAGTGTGGCACTAGGAATTTGACTTTCAGGTCCTTATTGAGAAAGCTAAATCAGAACCTAGGCAAAAGGAAGTCATTTAAGGTGCTCCTGGGGGATGTTCGATGAAAATTGTGTTTGATGGAGAAAACACAGCAAGTTGAAAGGGCAGGCTTTGCAAGTGATTTCACTAGGACAAGCCTGGGTTAGGGAGGCCAAGGCGAGGGAGACAGGGAGTGTGGCATGCTTTGAACGTGGAAAGTGCATAGTGTTCATTATCAAGAGTGGGAAAAGGGGAGGTAGCTTTTTAGGAGGTAAGGCAGGGAGTCAGAAAGGACAGACTGGGAAACCTGGACTAACAGTAAAAGTGGCCAGAAGGCAGGTGTCTCACAATAAACTGGCTATAGGGTAAGTACAGACAAAGGGACCAGGTCTTCCATTGCTGTGTCCCTGCACACTCTAGGATTCATTCAAACAGAAACTTTTATTGCGAACCCCCACAACTATCAAGGTTCTGTTGTAGGTATTGTTGCAGGGTGTAATGCACGCTTACAAACAGGAACAGGGCACTTGCTGTCCTATCTTCCTCGCAGGGTTCTTGTGAGGATTACACTTGAATCAACACGTGTAAAGCATTTTAAAAAGTGCCTGTCACACAGTTCCTGCAAATTAAGGTCTAGTTATGATTATTCACTTGTATTAACTAAGAATCAACTACAGGCGCCCAGTAGTGCCTGCGTGTGCTCACACCGAGGGACTCACTAAAACCCTCAGGATCTAGTGAGGGAGACACTCAAATACTTTAGAGAAAAACAAATTTTACAACCACGGACTCTGAGGAAGGCGTGCGAAGGCTCCACAGTTGGGGAGGGTGCCCACAGTCGCCGAGGGGACATCTGGATTTGCTCTGGTGGGGAGAGCATTCCTGGCAGGGGAGATGGGAAAGGGGTCGGACAAAGAGGCTGGGGCCGCGGAGGGGCTCGGGTTCGGGCTCGGGGTCGTTCTGCAGCAGGAGATTCAGCTCGCGCAGAGTTCCACGCAGGCCGCGGCGACTGGGATCTGGGCCGCAAAGGGGCGGGCAGAGAACTACAGAGAAAAATCCCGAAGCCAGGGAGGGAGCTTGGAAGCGCCTCAGACCATATTGGGGACGTCTGGCAGCCGGAGGCACCGAACCCCGCCCCCGCGTGCTCTGGGCCTCCCGGGGGAGCGCCCCGGCCTGCGACAGCCGCCACAGCTCCCGCGCCCGGGGACCCGGCTGCCCGCCACCATTGATCCCCGGCCCGCAACCCAGTGTCCTGCTAGGCCCCCACCGGCCCGGGGGCCACATCCGGCGTGTCCCACCCGCCGCGCCACGCTCCCGAGCTCCCCCGCGGCCGAGAGTGGTGCGCCCCGGCCCTGCCCCCTGACGCCGGCGAGGGGCGCGGCCTCCGTCACGTGACAGGGAGTGACCTCGCCGCCGGGTGCCATGGGAGCTTTGGACCCGGAAGTGGCGCCCTGGGCTCGCGGCGGTGCCGCGGGGATGGCGGGAGCCGGAGCTGGAGCCGGAGCTCGCGGCGGAGCGGCGGCGGGGGTCGAGGCCCGAGCTCGCGATCCACCGCCCGCGCACCGCGCACATCCTCGCCACCCTCGGCCTGCGGCTCAGCCCTCGGCCCGCAGGATGGACGGCGGGTCAGGGGGCCTGGGGTCTGGGGACAACGCCCCGACCACTGAGGCTCTTTTCGTGGCACTGGGCGCGGGCGTGACGGCGCTCAGTCATCCCCTGCTCTACGTGAAGCTGCTCATCCAGGTGGGGGACCAGAGGCGCCGTAGGGAGATGAGAGACTGATGTGAAGGTGACAGGCCAGGATTTGGAGGATTGGGGCGGGGAGTCAATGGCGACGGATTTGGGGAGAGGGGTGGGGACGGCGGGTTTGGGGCGCCGAAGTGGGTGGGAGGGGAGGGAAGCCGTGTGGGAACGCAGAGGTCACGGGTTTTAGAATGCAGAAAGGGTTAAAGTAATAGCGGATTTGGGAGAGGGTGGAAGGAACAAGCGATTTGGGGGGTGCCAAGGAGGGGGCGATGGTCTGGAAAAACATATTTGGGAAGTAAAGGAGTGGGGACGATGGACTTGGGATAGGGAAGGGAACGAATTTGGGATGAGGGAAGAAGCAACATAATTGGGGGAGGGGCGAGAAGTTTGGGTGAAGAGATGGGGAGGAAGGTTGGGGGCCCGGGCGAAGTGTTTAGAGGCTGAGGAGCACATATTTGGGGTAGAGGGGAACGGGGGCTCTGGATTTGGTAGAGATGGATGTAAAACGTCGTGGGGTGGGGACAAAGTGGGCACCAGGGCCAGAAATTTAGGAGGGAAAGAAGGACACCAGACTGGGGGTGGACAGAGAAGACAGGTCTTGGGTTTCATTGTGATTTAATTTGGTGGGAGAGTGCGAAGGCAAAGAATTTTGCAGGGGAATGCTATCGGTTTACCGGAGATGGGGGCTCTGGATTTGATGGCGACGACAGATTTGGTAGGAGGAGGGGACAGGGTGACGCGTATGGGGGGAGGGGAACAGATAGGGCCAGCATTGGGGGAGGGGCGTGGCAGCGATTTGTCTAGAGAGGGAAGCTAGGAGCAGGCTTTAAGCGGGGAAGGGGATGACGCATTTGGAGGAGGAAATGGAAGTCAATAGTTGGGGTCAGAGAGGAATCACAGTGCTTGTATCTGGGCAGATGAGGAGAAGGAGGACGGGAGTATTGAAATTGGGCAGAAGGGACAGTGGAGACATAGGTGGCAGGATAGGTAGGGATTACCAGAAATTGAGACCGAGGTAGGGATGTCTCTAGAACGGAGGGATGCATGGGCACTTGGCAGATTTGGTGGTGGCCAGCAATGCGGAACAGATGAAGTGTGCTGCTTGAGAGGAGTGAGCTGGAATGAAGGGCGTGTGGAGGTGTGAGAATTAGGTGGGTGTGGCTGGGATGGGTACAGTTTTGATGGGGGTCATTAGGCCAGAATGTTCCAGTTAAGAAGAGTGGGAGGAGGAAGGTTAAAAATTGAAGTGGAGACCCATCCAAGATTTCAGTTGAGGCAGGTGGGTGTCAGATTTTACCATCTCTATAATTGAACTGAGAGAATGCAAAATACAACTGGAATGAGAAGGCCTTGAGAATGAGAGTAGTTGAAATCTGGGATCTGAGGAATGGTAATAGATTTGTGGGTGTGACCAGGAATATGACAAGGAATGAGGAGATTCAGTCAGGGGCATCAAGGTGCCTGACTAGACCCTAATTGTGACAGATTTGAAAACTGTTGATGGCGGAAGGTGTAGACCAAGACTGGCATTTGGTTGTGATTTGGAAATGAGGGCTGTCTTACAGGGGTAAGATTGTATTTACAGCAGTTGAACTCGAAGTTTGGGAGATAAATTGGTGCTTTGGAACTGGTGGGACCTGAGAAGTGAGGGTTCTGGAAACTGATGGAATGAGACTGAGGGCTAGGAGTTTAGGGTACAGGTGGGAGAGTCTGTGGAGTGAAGGATGCTAGAGCACAAGGGCTCAATGTGAGGGAAATGAAGTGTCTTCATCATTTGGACAACGGCGGATCTGGTTTGAAGGAACATTGAAATAAGGGTGGTTTGGGAAGGGAATGGGGTAATGAAGGACTCTAAAGCATGAGAAGAACTAGATGGTGGGCAGGTAAGGATGGATGAGCCCCATTGAAGGACCAGAGAGGTGCCTGTCTGATTTGGACCCCGTTGGTGTTGAGTGTAACATATATTAAGGTAAGATCTTCAATGGGTATAGCTTGGGAATCAGAGTAATATCTTGCAGAAAGGC
The DNA here is from genome assembly GCF_024542745.1 of Macaca thibetana thibetana. Taxonomy (NCBI): domain Eukaryota; kingdom Metazoa; phylum Chordata; class Mammalia; order Primates; family Cercopithecidae; genus Macaca; species Macaca thibetana. Next base: position 37,799,989 of record NC_065581.1, on the reverse strand, counting down.
AAATTACTGGGAGTGGAGGTGTCAGGAGTGGAGTGACAGATTGGGGATTAGGTACATAAGAATGCAGTGCCTTACATCAGGGCATGTGGCTGTCAGTTGGGAGCTGAAGATTTTAAGATGACAGACTGTCCCTGCTGGTATCTGATACAGGGCCACAGCATTTGCCATAGTTAGGACTGGGTTAACAGATTTGAGGATGGAATTGGGTTTAATGACTTGGGAACAAATAATTAAAACTTGAAGGCGAGAGGAATGCGGATGAGATACAGCCAGCGTGCCTATGATAACCCAATAGAAGTGAAGAAAGTAGATTCAACAGATTTGGGAGCCATGGGGATATGGGATAATGTTACAGATTTAAGGATGAAATTGGGGTCAGTGGGATTCCCAAATAGTGTTGACTAAACTGGGTAAGGACGGCAAAAGAGCAGTGATGGCGATTTGGAGTGGAGGTATAAAGGAGTACCATCTGTATTTAAGAGAACACAGATCAAGACAGAACTTAACTCAGAACTACCGTGGAGCTTTTAACCTAGAAGGGAAAAGGTCTAGAAGGAAAGTACTCACTGCCTGGGTCAGCTGACTCACCCCTTTCCTCCTTTAGCTCCACTAGGTCAAAATTTTTTTCTTTTAAAGACAGTCCCCATCATAGAGGAGTTTTTACATTTACAATCATTGATCTGTTAGGCATCTCAGAATCACATCCATAGGAGATAGCCTGAACTTTCAAAAGCACTTGCTTGATAAAGGCAAAAGGGGACAGGGGTGATCCCAGAAAGCGTTGGAAGCATACCTAATCCAGTTTACAAGGTAGCGCTTTCAAACCTGCCACTTCTAGCGCCTCCCACAGCTGCAGGTCAAATCCCCTCCCACATCTCAGAGGAATCACTCTGGTCCATGGGCCCAGCTGGCCTGCTTAGATGGCACAGGGCTGGTATCCTGGCCCCTTGCCAAGGGAGGAAGGGGCCTTCTCACTCCCCACCTAGGTGCTGGTCTCCTTGGCACCTTGCCTCCTCCCTGGCATCAGGGGCTCTCACCCCTCGACAGGGACTTCCTCCTCCTCCTCACATGGATATGGATGGTCCTTCACCCACCCATGGGTTTAATAAATATTGCAGGCCAGGCACAGTGGCTCACACCTGTAATCCCAGCACTTAGGGAGGCCAAGGCAAGTGGATCACCTGAGGTCGGGAGTTCGAGACCAGCCTGACCAACATGGAGAAACCCCGTCTGTACTAAAAATATAAAAAATTAGCCGGATATGGTGGCGGGTGCCTGTAATCCCAGCTACTTGGGAGGCTGAGGTAGGAGAATCATTTGAAACCGGGAGGCGGAGGTTGTGGTGAGGCGAGAGCATGCCATTGCACTCCAGCCTAGGCAACAAGAGCTAAACTCTGTCTCAAAAATAAATAAACAAATACATAAATAAACATTTCAGATATAAGAAGCATCTGTACAGCAAGAACTGTCATAGCCCTTCAGAAATGAGGGGGTCATTTTTTCACAGGGATGTAGGGTGATTGAGGAGAGAACGCAGCTGAGGATGTGTTTGAGGAGCACCTGGAATTTGAGGTAATAGTTTGCTAAGCCTGGGAATGGGAGGAATAGACGTGGAGGTGTCTGCAGTAGATTTGGTAAGAAATTTGAGTTTGGCGTGCACTTTGGAATGGACGACTTAATGGCTGACCTGTCTGAGGTTTGGGTATGATGTGTTTTCTTATTGCCACATTTGGAATTGAGGTTGGGGTGAAGTTTTTCATTGGGAGATGAGAATAACTGAGATTTGTTCTGAGATGGGAGTAGCGTTTGAAGTACATACAGATGTTTCTACTGGGAATATCTGGGATTTGAATATAAGAATGTTGGGGTGTGGGTGTGACTTGGACTGTGGTTGGGCAGTGTCTGGGACCAGGCATTTCTGTTCATTGGGAGATTACGTGCTGCCTGTGGTTAGAGACACTGACGAGCTTTCTGGTGTTTTGATGGGGAAAACACGAACAAGAGCCACATTAGAATTTGTGGGAGAAGAGGGCAAAGGGGACAGGAGGTGTGAGGAGAGGTGGTGAGGCTGAACGTCCCTTTGTCTTTGTTCATTCTGAAGGTGGGTCATGAGCCGATGCCCCCCACCCTTGGGACCAATGTGCTGGGGAGGAAGGTCCTCTATCTGCCGAGCTTCTTCACCTACGGTGAGTGTGCCTCCCGAGCAGGAAAGCCCACGCCAACAGAAAAGAGGCCTCAAGTGGGGAGCAGGACCAGCTGGCCCTGGGGAACCCACCGCGCAGCACGGCATGCAGAGTCGAGCTGGCATAGAGGAGGGGATCTAAGCATGTCCAGAGAGGGCATGGTGTCGGGGTGGGAGCAGGTGAACCATACAGCTTTCGTCCAGCTCCTCTGCCGGTACTGCCAGCTGCCAGCCCAGACAGTAGGAGGGGACAGACACAGGTGCCTGAGAGAGGACACTGGTCCCTGTTATTTCTGTTGCCCCGGGTTGTGCCTGGAACAGGCGTGGGGGTGATTTCCTTTTGCCCTGTGAGCAGCCTGGCCCTGCTACTCCAGTAGAAGGCCTGTGGGGCTCCTCCTGCGTTCTTTTCTTTCATCCCACCTGGGTGTCTTGTTTCCCCTGCATTCCTCAGGCAGTGAGTGGTGCTCACTCGCTCTGGTGTCTCCATCTGTTGGTTACAGAATGGTGTGCAGTGAATTGCAGCTTCACTTCTGTGTGCTGCGTGAGCTTTGGCGGGCCACTTACCTGCTGTGGCCCGGCTGCACCCCTTGTCTGCAAAGTAAGGTCAGCTTCTCCTGCCCAGGCCTTCCTGCAGGCTCCCCATCTGTCATCAAGAAGCCCACCTTGCTGCCTCTGCTGCCCATCCCCTGGCCCACAGGTGCCGGCTGGCCAGGGCCTTGTCATGTTCCTCTCCCAGTCCCCACCCTCACCAGATGACCATGATGAGGACCTTCTTTAAACGTGCCCTTTCTCTCCATGTTCACAGCTGGAGTTCCATTCCAGGCGAGTCCCCTCAAGTTTCCTGCACCTCTGCTCTTACCTGAGAATGTTCTCCAGAATCTATCTTTCTGTTGAGTAACTTGGGGCTTGGCCTCTGTGTTACCTTTTCCACTTCACATGCTGTTGGCAGAATTGGGTGTCATATTTCTCTTCCAGTTTTGTCCCTGTGTTGTTGAGTGCAGAGTCTAGGGCCAGGTGGAATGTGTCATCTTGTGAGGAAATGTGTTTGTGTTGTTTTTTACTTAAAACTTGTCAGCGTAGTGGAGTGGGGAATGACAGAAGTAGGAAGGCACCCTACCATTGCGTAGTGAGGCAGTATACAGAGAGGTAAGGCAGCCCAGGTGGAGGGCTGCGGCCCTGCACGGGGCCTTCTCTGGATCTGGTTGCACCTGCTATGTTCTGAGAGGTGAGATTAGAGCCCAGATCATCTCTATTCATGTGACACAGCCATTCCCAAAAGGACACAGAGCAGAGGGAACTTGACCCTCATCTTACTGCCTCTTGTGAGGATGAGCAGAGTTCTGAGGTGTGCCCCCAGCCTTGTTTATATAAGTGTAGCTTTAATCTAGGGGTGAGCAGATGTCCGTTGGGGATCTCCGGACACTAGGCCTACTTTGGAGTCAGGGAGGGGACCCGCCATTTGGCTCTCTGGTACAGCGTGGACAGTGTCTGCTCCTCTACTTGTCATGGCTGAAAGTACTGCAGCTGTCGTGACATTCTCTGGTATAGAAGAAAGAACTTCCCAGAGGGTTTCCAGGCACTGCAGAAAGACCCGGAATGAGGGGGGCCCTGGCCAGCCTGAGGCCTTAGGACCCACAGAGGCCCCTGCAGGCGTTTCAGCACGCCTCTCTCCGCTCTCCCTTGTTCCCCAGGCCCCTCGGAAATGGAGAGAAATGAAGGTCCTTATTCCATTTTTTTACAGGTGGCCAGATGGAAGAGGGTAGATGTTTTGCTCAGGATCACACACAGAGGTCCTGAGGCTCCCTCTCCTCTCTAGGATCCACCCTCCCCCAAAGCAAATTTTCCTCTGTCTGTTCAGTCTGTGAAGTAGGGCACCTTGCCAAGTCACCCAGCATCCCCTCCCTTCCTCCTCCTCTCTTTCCAGCCCACCCCCATCTCAGGAAATCACATATACAGGTAACAGGTGTTCTCAGCTCGTGAAAAACCCATGCTAGCTGTGACATTGAATTGCTGGGCTGGCAGACATCTGGGAGGAGCAAAAGGCAGATTTGCTTCTTCCTGCCTCTGCGCGGTGCCAGAGAGCTAAAGTCATGGTCTAAAAGAGGGAGCATGCTGTCTGAGAGAATGTTCTGCTAGCTTCCAGATGCACAGGTTTATAAAAATACCACCCTGCCATTTAAAACATGTTTAAAGTGTTGATAGAAAACAATGAATCGTATCCTTAGAAAGAGAGACCCTAGTGAAAGAAACACTAACTCACACAGGTAGGGTCTAGCTTCCATAACATTTAAGTTTATTCTGTGGAATTGTTCATTGGTACTTCTGTTTTAGTTACTTCTCCATAGACTTGTTTTTCCCTTGACTAATAAATGCCAACAGGTGCCAGGTGGTATCCTGGTTGTAGCACAGTAACAGGGTGGAGACTACCCGGGCCGTCGCGTGTGCAGGGGGCGTTCTTGAGCCTGCCTTCCGGGAGCCCTTCCTTTTCCTTTTTCCCTCCTTTAGGTTGCAGACTTCATCATTCCCTGTGGGCAGTTTCTCTGTGTTTCCTATTTTCTTTTCGTCAAGAAAAACATAACTTTTAAGCAACAGAATTGTTTTCTGTGTTGCGGCATTTAAGTTGCTGAGTTGAGAAATCACGACTGAGTTTGCCAAGTAGAGTTTTTAAAGCAAAAAGAGAAAGAAAGAAAAGAGAGAGAGAGAGAGGGAGAGAGGAAGGGGGAGGGAGAGAAAATGGAAGGAAGGAAAGGAAAGGAAAGGGAAAAGAAAGGGAAGGGAAGGAAGGAAAATGTATGAACTTGTTTGTTAGAAATAGATTTTGAGGCTTTTACTAAAAGAAATGGGCTAGAAGACATTTGGGGGTTAGGGCCTGACCGCTTCCAGGTCCTGGACAGATGCTCCCTTCTGTGCCTGTAGTCAGCAGTTACCTGAGGGACAAGCCGAGCCTGGTCTGGGTGTGTGTGACCCAGGAGTGGGTGCCCCTGAACTGGGTGTAACTCCTCTTCCACCTCTGTTTTCTTACAGCCAAGTACATTGTGCAAGTGGATGGTAAGATAGGGCTGTTCCGAGGCCTGAGTCCCCGGCTGATGTCCAACGCCCTTTCCACTGTGACTCGGGGTAGCATGAAGAAGGTGAGCCCACACAAAACCAGGAACAGTGGCCCGAGGTTTCCTCATACTCCCAACCACTCCTGCAGCAGCCAGTTACCCTGGTCCTGCCTCCTTCTTCCCAGACCGTTGGAAGCCCCATGGGAGAGCTCCCACCCCACAGGTCTGCTTTCCCACAGCTGTGACACCAGATGGTGGCTTTCTTTTTCCCCCACGCTCCAGACCTGACCTGGAGGTCACCTGAGGTGGGCTCAGCCAATAGACACTGCAGAGGAAATATTTGGAGCTGGTTCCTGCCGCCCGAGTCCCCGAAGAGTTCCATGGAAGAGGTGTAGCTGAACTTGGTTCTTTCCCTTCCCTGTTTCAGGTTTTCCCTCCAGATGAGATTGAGCAGGTTTCCAACAAGGATGATATGAAGACTTCCCTGAAGAAAGTTGTGAAGGAGGTGGGTGTTGAGAGTTGGAGAGGGAGAGGCGTGTGGCGGGGAGCCTAATGATTTCTCACCCCCAAGTTGGGCAGGTCATTGACAAGTGGAAGAGTTGGGTCCTCGTGCATGCATGGGTGGGATGCTAAGGGAAGGAGCCCTGGCCTGGGTGTGCAGGGAACCCCGGAAAGCCTTCTCAGCCATTGTTGGGCCTAGCCTGGGACCCGGCAGCACTCCTGGGTGGGGGACTGGGGAGTGGGGCAACAGGTGGAGCCATCCTTGGCAGACCGACCCCACGTGCAGTCCCTGGGACGGGTTTCTCCCTCCCAAGCACTTGTAGCTCCCCTCGAGGGCCAGTTCCAGAGACAGGCCGCGGGTGGCGAGTCCCCACCCCATGCTCTCTTCCAGACCTCCTACGAGATGATGATGCAGTGTGTGTCCCGCATGTTGGCCCACCCCCTGCACGGTAAGCCCCCCCTTCCCCGAGACTCTCTAAGCCGGGGTGGGGACGTGGGGTGGGGGCGCCCCCTCGTGGACTGTAGATAGACAGTCTTAGACCGGTTGGGAAGTGGTAGTGGGGTGGGAGGTATTCTACTGGAACCCACCCCACTGAGGAGAGATTGGAATTCTTTCCAAAGGGAGGTGGGGCTCTTCCCAGGCAGAAGAAATGGGGCGCTGTGGTCATGGGATGTGACAGGGAACCCCAAAGTCCCTCTTCCTCTCCTGCTGTCTGAACAGGCCATGTTGTTCAGTGGCCACTCTGCACCCGGCACCCGGCGGCTGGGGCATCATGAGGTTTGGCCCACCACATCACCTGTGTGTGTTTTGTTTTTCCTCAGTCATCTCAATGCGCTGCATGGTCCAGTTTGTGGGACGGGAGGCCAAGTACAGGTGGGTAACTCTTGGGACAGGCAGAGTGGCCCTGTTACCTTTTCAGAGTCTGCCAGGGCAGGCTGTGCTGGGGTTGGTTGCTGCACCTTTTCTGCTCTAGTCCTGTGTGAGTTCAGCCTGCTGCCTGGCTTCTGAGGAATGCTGCAGTGGCTTCCATAGTCTGTCCAGGGGCATTTGCTCTTCTCCATCTCTTATCAAGGGCAGCCCTGGATGAGCCTAGATGTCTTTGCAGAGGGGTGAGTGGGATTGTAGTCAGCTTGGATTAGGATTTCTGGCACCAGAGCTGATTCTGCCACTTAGGACTGAGCTGGGGTCTCCTCTTGGACTCCCAAGGTAATGCTGTAATGATTTTTCCGGCCGTCATAGGCTGATAGCTCTTTTTATCCCCTGTGAAGAAGCCATCCACCCCATGGGCTTGGGGCTCATTCCTTCAACTGTGTACCAGACCTTCACCTAGATCTGCTGTGTGCAGCCCTGGGCAGGTGCCAGGGGCATATGTGTTGACAGAGGTGGGTCCTGGAGGCATGTGGCAGAAGGACACACCTGGGTTGCCCTTCCTCGCTTAAGATTCTCATTTCCTGGGGTCAGCGTTTTTTGCAGCCGTCCTTTGGGGCCACCACCCCAGGAAGCTCAGCTGCCATGGTGCCTCATTTTGGGGTCATTAATGGGAAATTGGCCCATTCCCCTAGACTGAAGTATGAGGTCAGTAGTTGGGACCAGGCGGGTATAATCTGGCAACCACTGTTTTGAGAGGTGGGGCCGGGCCTGACAGGGCTGGGATGATCTGGGTCCAGGGCTACCCAGGGCTTTGCCTTCCACTGGCTTCCTCTGTTAGGTTGCCCCTTCCACCTGGGCTTTGTGCAGCCTCCATTCAGGACAAGCCAATTGTCATTTCCAGCCATAGGTCACAAAGGTTGTTATTGAGCTTCCTTGGCATTTCACGCCTAAGAACCCGCAGCCTGTCCTCTCATCTCTAACAGGGTGCAGTGGCCAGGGCATGAATCCCCGGCTCCCTGCTCAGGAGTGCCAGATGTCTTCTCCTAGGCTGGTTCCAGTGCCTCCTCCTGCAGGGCCCTGTATTCTTTCTCTGCCCTCTGGGAAAGTAATTCTCTCGGCTCACTACCGCCTTCTACTCTTACTCTCTTGGGCAGGCCTGTGGGCTCCTCTGGTGGAGTGTTGTTTAACCAGAGATAAGTGTGAGGGCCAGGTAAGAGAAGGGCCTGCCATCTCCGCAGCAGTGGCCGAAGTCGGGAGATGCATTCCTAAACTCCGACCTCACAGAAAACACCAGTATAGGACTGCTAGTGGGCTGCTCTCGTGGGTGGTTGGGCTTCCCCAGTCTCCGTGAACTGTGTAAACTCCTCCTCACCCCGACCAAGCGCTCTCTGTGCCTTTCTACTTGGTTCTTCCTGGTAATAATCCTCCCCACCCCACCAGGACTGGCTGGATCTGAGCAGAGCTCGGGGGCTCAGCCCCACACCAAGGGGTGGGCTTCCGGTAGGTGACTGCATGACCCTGTATCTCTGTCTTGTCTTCTTCACAGTGGTGTGCTGAGCTCCATTGGGAAAATTTTCAAAGAGGAAGGGCTGCTGGGATTCTTTGTGTACGTGAGTCTATATACCCCATAACTGGCTACGGGTCTGGCTCTGTTAACACGTGTGTCCTCAACCTCTCAGACCACAGCTGCTGGCCTGGGACTAACCACGTGGCCCTGCCCTAGCCCAAGTGCTGTGGCCAGCTCTCTAGAGCTCCATGGCGTGTCCAGACTGCTTAGCCCTTTTCAGGCCACGGCTCATGTAAAAGTGGAACTGTGTGTCTAGTACATGGGGGAGATGAACTGATCAGCCCCACTGGGCCTCATCCAGCTGCGGTGGGTGTGGGGCTGGTCTTCGTGAGCTAAGTCACTGCATAGTCCTTGGCCTCACTGCTAAAACATGACTGAATATCTGACTTGGACTGAGGGTGGAGCTCTGGAAGCTCACAGGCTGACCACAGCCAGTGGATTCTGTTTGACATTGCTTTTCTGATAAATTAGTTGTTGACGTTGACGTTTAAGGTATGTTGCACAAAATTCCACATTTCTAGCATCTCTTTGAAAAGTCAGAAAATCTTGTCCTGCTGGGTAGTTCTTTCTGTAGAGCAGCCATTGGCCAGGACCCAGGACCTGGTCCTTTGGCAGGGCACATGGTCTCCAAGGGCCACAGACACTCTGCACTTCGTCACCTCACGTCCAGTTTATTTCACCTCTAAATAAAGCGCATACTGAAAAGACTATGTTCAGAAAGAATAAAGCACAGACAGAACCCAGAAGCCAGGCTTGATGGCTGTTTTTTGATTTGCTGTTCTAAGGTCTAGGCAATGACGTATATGCTGACAGGTACGTCACAAATGTGGTAGACACATGGTATACAGCAGTGTCCGCTGTACTAGACACAGGGCTCCATATTATTCGTACGAAGTCTTTATATCATGGTTTTCCAGTTTGTCAGATGTTTTTTATTTATGGCCCCTTGTTTAACCAAGAAATGACTACTTGTAGGTGCATGTGCATGTATGTGTATATAATACAGAAATATATATACAGTTCTCAGCAGGAGATGATTTTGCTCCCCAGGGAACACTGGCAGTGTCCGGAGACATCTTGTAGTTGTCACAACTGGCATCTAGTGGGTAGAGGCCAGAGACGCTGCTAAACATCCTACAGTACACAGGACAACCCCGCAACAAAGACTGATTCAGCCTGGTGTGGTTGCTTGCATCTGTGATCCCAGTTACTCAGGATTAGTCTCAGTGGTTTCTGCAGCTGTCCGGAGGCCAAGGCAGGGGGATTACTTGAGGCCAGAAGTTCAAGACCAGCCTGAGCAACATAGCAAGACTTCTGTCTCTATAAAAATGTTTTTAAAAGTTAGCTGGGCATGGAAGCACTCACCTGTAGTCCTAGCTACCTGGGAGGCTGAGATGGGAGGATGGCTTGAGCCCCGGAGTTGGAGACTGCAGTGAGCTATGATTGCACCACTGCACTCCAGCCTGGGTGACAGAGTGAGACCCTGTCTCTTGGGGAGAAAAAAAAAATTATTCAGCCCAAAATGTCAATAGTGCCAAGGTTGAGAAACTCTGATTTATATTCATGCACACATATATGTATGTATAAATATTTATACATATATATATTTGCGCATGTACCTGGTAACAAACCAACATTCGTGACATGCCTATCAGCATGTATGTCACTATCTAGACCTTAAAACGGCAAATCAAAAAACGACTCACCAAGCCTGGCTTCTGGGTTCTGTCTGTGCTTTATTCTTTCTGAACATAGTCTTTTCAGTATGCGCTTTCTTTAGAGGTGAAGAAAGTTGGATGTGAGGTGACAAAGTGCAGGGCATCTGTGGCCCTCAGAGACCGTGTGCCCTGCCAAAGGGGTAGCCCCTGGGCCCCGGCCAATGGCTGCTCTACAGAAACAGCCACCCATCTTGAAACACTGCACATGACCACCTCTGGCATTTTTCACACTGCGTAGTTCTCTTCTGGTGTGTGAATAGGATTCCCACACAACAGATGCCTACTCTTTGGGTTCTTTTTCGCCATGTGATTTTGGAACAGGTGATATGCATACATGTTACAGTGCATAGAAAGCACCAAAGGGTATATAGCACATAGTCAATCTGAGCACAAGCAGGAATGACAAGATTAGAAATTGCATTCACAGAGGTTCATTTTATTAATACTCCTTATGGATGTATTACATATATTCTTTTGAGTTTTTCATATATTTTATAAGATTTTTTTTTTAATTCAAAAATAATAATTCTGCTTTTCCTCCCAGGAGACAGCCATCCTTCTCCTGGAGAGCCTCCCAGGGCACTCCGTACCTAAACAAGCAAATACACTGAAAAACACACAAGAGGCATGTGGGACCCACTGACCTCAAACTGGCCTTTTACCCTCAGCGCTGCATCTTGGGGAACCTTCCTTAGCAGTTTAAAGGCCATCACTTAAAAAGTTAGCCCTCATTGTAAATGCTTGCATAGAATCTTTTTGATAGAATATTTTCAGGGGCGAAGAGAACAGATGCATTGAGCAATGTGTCTTCTGGGAGTTGGTTAGGTAAAGAGGCCAGGAAAAAATTACCAACACGTCGACACTGTTGTTATCTGTATTTGGAAATTGCAAATTTGGCAGTATTCACATCTTGATCCCTGGCTTCTGTGGTTTGAAAACTGCTTGAGACTGTTAACTAATTTGTGGCATCCAAAGTGCCATAGAACACCTCCCCATGGGAAAGGAGCACTACCTTCCCAGTGTGCGAAGCTGCTGGCCCCTGCAGGCTTCCTTTCTAAGGCTGTGCCATTGGATATGCTAAGATTTTGAACTTGGAACATCCCTGCCTGCTTCCTGGGTGTGGAGCCCCCAGGGACTGCTCCTCTCCCTCTCCTGCTCATCTCTGCTTACCTTGTTTTTTAGTGGATTAATCCCTCACCTCCTGGGCGATGTGGTTTTCTTGTGGGGCTGTAACCTGCTGGCCCACTTCATCAATGCCTACCTGGTGGATGACAGCGTGAGTGACACCCCAGGGGGGCTGGGAAACGACCAGAATCCAGGTTCCCAGGTTGGTTGGAACAAGGACTTGTCCTTCTTTCCGTGTACTGCTGATGCCCAGGGTCTGGGACAAAGTCGAGGATTCTGGGGTTCTGAGCATCAGGCCCGGAGGGTGAGAGAGGACCTCTCATTGTCCCTGGGGTCATCTTTGTCTAAGGGGAGTATGGCCATGAGAGGCGAGATTCCAGATTAGTACCCAGACCTGGGAGGAATTAATGGAATGCTTGTCCCTGGGAAGCCTTAGAAACCAACCCCAGCTTATCTAAGGCTGCTCCGAGGCAGTGACCCAACTAGGGCTCAGGAAGTCAGAAGATAGACCAGCTAATAGTGAGCACCCTTTGACCATTGCATCACGTCTTTTGCTTTTCAAAACCCTTTTGTGAACATTGTGGCCTTTGATCTGACGGCATCCTAGTTGTGAAGGGAACAGGTCAGGTATAATGTTCCGTTTACCAACACAGAAATTGAGACCCAGAGATCACAAATTCTGGAGAACTCTGGGCTCTCCAGAGTCACTCAGCTAGAACTGACAGGGCTGGAATTAGATCCCTGGCCAGGCTAAGGGTACATTCCTCTGAGTTTTTTCAGATCGGCTAGGGAGTATACAGCCCAGGCCCACCCTCCTATTTTGTTAGCTGTGGTCTACACAGCCTAGTATACATAGACCTTTCAGCAGGTCAGGTCAGGCATAGGAAGGCCTGGTCCTTCTACACAGCACTAGTTGAAGAAGGCCGTCCAGGTACCTGAGGGGTGGACTGGTTCTGCCTGAACCAAGATAAGAGGTGGGGAGCAGCGATGGCTGGGGATCGCAGTGTCCAGACATTCTCACAGTGGGGATCGCCAGGCCCAGGAGGCTAGGAGGGCCTGGGGACCTGTCCGCCAGAATCGCCTGGGTGGGAAGGGGTTCATGTTCCACGTGTGTGTGTCTGGCACCTGTCTGTTCTGTGTGGTGAGGAGTGCCCCATCCCAGATGGGAGCCTCTGCTTGCAGGGAGACTGGCCACTTGACCTGGGCAGGTGAGTCTTAACTGGCCTTTCAGTGTAAGCAAATTAAAGTGGCTCCATAGAGACCCACCCCATCTACAATCACAGTGGCACATTCCTGCAGTTCTGCCTTTCTTGGGGGCCTTGTGGGTGGGTAAGCTGTGCTGTCACATACAGAGCAAGGGTGGCCGGGAGTGCACAGCTCAATGTTTCTCATCTAGGTGGGCAGCTGTCTGACCAGAGGCTGCTGTGCTTACATCAGCAATAACAGCAGTCAACAGATTTGTTTAAAGTGTGTTTAGAGTGCTTTTCTGTGTGTGGCTTAAAGGCTGAGATGAGGCTGCCGGGCTATCAAAGCCACTCAAGCAGACCTCTGAGCAAATCTCTGCCCAAGGCCCCAGGGCATCGATCTGGTGGGATGGCCGCTCCACAGGAAGCTGAGGCTGGGGGAGCCACCTTTCCTCACTAGGAGCTGTTTGCTTCAGCAAAGCAGGATTTGAGGAGTTGGGGTCTGAAGGGGGAAAAGCTTGCCGAGGTGGAGGTGGCAGTAAGCCTGGAGTTGCCCTCACCTCACCCCACAGGCCAGGATTTGCCTTTGGGTGTCAGGGTGCATGTGTGTCTTAGCGCCGACTGCGTGCCAAGCCCTGGATGTTGATCAGGCAGACACAGGTTCAGCCCTTGAGGCTCACAGTCTGGTGGGGTTGCACAGGCAGCGGCAGCTGATCCCTCTTACCGGGTGTCCTTCTCAGGACTCCCTTCAGTCCACTTAGCCTGCTTCTGCCCCCAGGCCTTCTCTGGGCAGTGACTGTGAGGCCCGACAGGAAAGGCATGTGTGGCGTGCTTGCGAGGAGCTGAGCGCAGAGGGTGGGGTGAGGGCATGTGGATCTGAAGTCTGCGTCCTGAGGTGCCTGTGGCAAACCGCTCCTCCTTTCTGTCTCCTCAGTTCAGCCAGGCCCTGGCCATCCGGAGCTATACCAAGTTCGTGATGGGGGTAAGTCAAGCCAGCTGCCCTTCCTTCCCACTGCTTTGCGGACCCAAGTGGGGTCTAGGAGGCCAACCCTGGTAATGGCTGGAGGCAAGTCTTGGTACAGGGTGTTGGTGTGGTGTGTCTCTGCTCGCCAGGCTGGGGTGGGTTACTGGCACTCAGGCCTCTCTGGGTTTCAGATTGCAGTGAGCATGCTGACCTACCCCTTCCTGCTAGTCGGCGACCTCATGGCTGTGAACAACTGTGGGTAGGTGTGCGCCCTTCTACTTGTCACTCTACCTACCAAGGCTGTGGGGTGGGGGAGACCCAGCAAGCCCTTGCAGCACTCTGCCCCCTCCCACCTGCTCTGCGTATAGGCTCAGCCTGCCAGGCACCCTGGCTTCCGCTGGGATTTCCCAGCACCCCCTGGGGTGAACTATGGTGTCAGGGTGTGGACGGGTGGTAGCCCGAAGGCGTTCCTTCTTGAAGTGGCTTTCCCATGGCTGTCTCCCACTGTTCTCTGCATCTACACTCTCCTTCCTGGGCAGGCTGCAGGCTGGGCTTCCCCCTTACTCCCCGGTGTTCAAATCCTGGATTCACTGCTGGAAGTACCTGAGTGTGCAGGTGAGCAGGCACTGGACGGAGGAGGCCTTTCCTGTTCTTTGCCACATCCTTCAGCTGAAATGATTTTGTGGATGCTTCATTGCATGCAAAGATAAGTGGTTTCATGGAATCTAATATTGTGAGGAGACACTTGGTGTCTATAAGGCATTTAAGTTTTCATCTTACCTAATTTCAGAAAGGATTTGAGGTGGCTAAGTGTGGGTTTATTTTAAGATTAAACATCATACAAGACCTTTTCTTCTTTGAGTCTTAAAGACTCTTAGGATAAGGATAAGAGAACTCTGGCCCAGGTGGCAGGTGGCAAAGCCCAAGAACTGCTTCTCCTTCAAGTAACATGGGCTGAAAATTCGAGGGCTGTAACCAGTTGAGCTGAGTTCCTGGGTTGTTAGGGCAGCTGGCATTGGAGACCAACTCCTCCCTCCTGCAGGACATTCCTGGGCCCAGGGAAGCCTGTGGGTGGAGCTGGGCCACGGGGGGACCTGGCAGCAGTACCAGCCTTGGGTTCTCATGTTCTGTGCCGAAGCTACCTCTCCCTGGCTGGAGATCTTGGGCCCAGCAGTCAGGTCCAGGCTCTGGTCAAGGGCAGAACCTTGCCTTTTCCTGGCCTTGGTTTGCCTCGCAGTGAAATGGGGCAGTGGCCTGGAGGGAGCCAGAGCGCTGACTGGCCTCAAGGCTGAGAAGAGGACAGATGGGAGGGAAGCAGGGAGGAGAGCCACAGTTCTTCCCAGCGGCCCTGGTCAGTGTCAGTGTGTCTCGTCCTCCCTGTGAGCATTGAAAGAGTCCCAGACCACTTGGGCTCTGAAGCAAGAGGGGCAATGAGCCTCGTCTCTGGGCTCTCCTACAGAGTAGCCCCAAAGACACCCCTGGGCAGGACATGAACCGCTCCCGTCTGCTTCAACACAGGCAGATTCTGCCCTCCAGGGATGTAGGCCGAGGCTGTCCACCCCAGAGCTAGGTCTTTGAGCTCCTGGACCCTTCTTTGCCTGACACTGGCCTTCCTCTCGGAGGGACAAGGACGCGTGGCCTCCCTTTCACTCACCCTCTTTTTCCTTCTGGTCCAGGGCCAGCTCTTCCGAGGCTCCAGCCTGCTTTTCCGCCGGGTTTCATCAGGATCATGCTTTGCCGTGGAGTAACCTGAATCATCTAAAAAACACGGTCTCAACCTGGCCACCGTGGGTGAGGCCTGACCACCTTGGGACACCTGCAAGACGACTCCAAACCAACAACAACCAGATGTGCTCCAGCCCAGCCGGGCTTCAGTTTCCATATTTGCCATGTGTCTGTCCAGATGTGGGGTTGGGCGGGGATGGGGCTGTACCCAGTGGATTGGGTCACCTGGCAGACCTGGGGAAGATGAGGCGAGGTGGGGAGTTGGGAGAATCCCCATACCTCCCAGATTTGCTGAGTCTGTCTTGTGCAAAGGGCCAGAGAATGGCTTATGGGGGCCCAGGTTGGATGGGGAAAGGCTAATGGGGTCAGACCCCACCCCCTCTACCCCTCCAGTCAGCCCAGCGCCCATCCTGCAGCTCAGCTGGGAGCATCATTCTCCTGCTTTGTACATAGGGCGTGATCCCCTGGCACATGGCCACCATCATGTCTAGGCCTATGCTAGGAGGCAAATGCCAGGCTCTGCCTGCGTTTTTCTCAACACTACTTTTCTGATATGAGGGCAGCACCTGCCTCTGAATGGGAAATCATGCGACGACTCGGAATGTGTCCTCCTCATCGAATGCTCACATGTTTAATGGTGATGCCTCGCGTACAGGATCTGGTTCCCTGTGCAGTTGTGAATACCCAGAGGTTGGGCAGATCAGTGTCTCCAGTCCCACCCAGTTTTAAAGTTCATGGTAAGATTTGACCCCATCTCCCGCAAATAAATGTATTGGTGATTTGGAGTTTTGTGGGGAGTCTCTTATTTTTGTAAGCTTAAAAATCTATCTATAGAGTCTGTCTTTCCAAGTCCTTCCTGTTGGTGTGAGAAGGGGCTGTAAAGAGGCAGGGCAGGGGGCTGCCCGATTGGAGATGTAGGTACCAGAGCTTGGTGTAGCTCAGTCTCCGGGGAGACACTGGGTGATGAGGCTGGGGTGTCAGTTTCCACAGCAGCAACCAGTGCGCAGGTCTGTTGCCAGGGAGACAGGCCTTTCAGAAAGTGTTCCACCCACACCCCTGACTGTCATATCTTAGCACTGTTCAAGGATGACGTATCTTCAGGTTTTACAAAGTGTCACTTGGTATAGTGGCCACGGTTACATCAGAACGGGCAGACCTCCCTTCCATTGAATGGTTTTTGCCCAGCACTGGGGTCTGTAAGCAGACAAAGCTTACACATATTTTGAGGCCCAGCTAGGTTCCCCCAGGTATTTCTCTGCCCTTGCTCAAGGTATCCTGGCTTTTGAGAGCTGGGTTCTGGTAGCTTTTAACAGTGGACTCACGGACAGTTTCACTTCACATGTCCTCGTTTCCCAGGAACACAGAAGTGTGCCTGTGTGGGTGTTATGTAAATGTACACTGATTGAGGCCACCAAGGTCTCATAACTTTGTCACCCATATTAACTTTTCTAGGGAAACACCCCAGAGGGCTAAGGTAGTGGGAGGAACACATGTGGGGGTGGGCAGGGCAAGCCTGTAGAGGAGGACCTTGGGTTCCCAGGTCCTTCAGAGGGGAGTCTGCCCCGTGGCCTTTCTCCAGCCCGGTGTGCTTTTCCAGAGACAGACCACTGTTCTGGGGTGTCTTTTCTTCCTGTTGCTCCACCCTCAGATCCTGTTTTTGCATGGATTAATTCCTAAGGCCCCCCCTAGATTGAGGGGCACCTGTATCTCTGGAGCCTGAGCTAAGCTGGATCTGAAGAGCTCCTCCCAGAAGTTCAGAGAGGCTGCCCGGAGTACAGAGCAAGGTTTTGATGGCCTTGGCCAGTCACCTCAGGGAGGGCTGCTGTTGTCTCCCAAGTAATTTCCTGAATTTGGGGGTTTCAACTTCATTTCCCAAGCCATCTTCCACACCCAGAGATGGCATGAAAATGTCTTTTGATACTGTGTCCCAGTTACTGGTTGAGCAAAGTACAGATTTTTAATAAAACAGGAAGTTTTCAGTTCATTCAAATTCTTGTGTGTGTGAAATGCTTCTAGACCCTTTGATGTTTGGGGGCTGAGGCCCTGTTCATCTGCCTTCCTAGCACTTGGCATGTTTCCTGTTGACTAGTCCTAGAAACTAGGATGCTGGGTCCTCATCTGAGAAAGGAGATTGGGTGGGATTGGGCAGGAGGAGAGCTCAGCTGCTGGCAAAGGGAGGGGTGACGGGAGGAGGAGTGTCCTGTGGAGAGCTGATGACCTCCACTCCTGGGAAATCTCATCCAATGGGCAAAGCTAAAAGGCCTCTGACAGGCCTTTGGGGACTTCCTTATCTATACCCCTAGGTATATACCCAAGATAATTGGAAACTTACGTTCACACAAAAGCTGGTACATGAATGCTTAGAGTAGCATTATTCATAGTAGCTCAGGAGTGGAAACAGCCTGAGTGTCCGATGACAAATAAAATGGAAATGTTCTATAGAATGTAACAAATATTCCATAGAATGGAATATGACTTGGCAATAAAAATGAAGAAGTTCCAATTCATGCTACGACATGGATGAACCTTGAAAGTATGTTGGCTGAGAGCAGCGACTCACAACCATAATCTCAGTCCTTTGGGAGGATTGCTTGAAGCCAGGAGTTCAAGACCAGCCTGGGCAACATAGTGAGAACTTGTCTCTACAAAAAATTTAAAAATTAGCTGGACATGGTGGCATGCACCTATAGTCCCAGCTGCTCAAGAGGCTGAAATGGGAGAATCACTTGAGCCCAGGAGTTGGAGGCTGCAGTGAGCTATAATCCTGGGTGTCAGAGCAAGACCTGGTCTAAAACAAATTATATGTATTTATATGGTAAGTGAAATAAGCAGTCACAAAAGACCATAACATATATGATATGTCAAGAATTTATATGGGATGTTAAGAACAGGCAAATCCATGTAGACAGATTAGTGGTTGATGGGGGCTGGGGAGGTTGGAGGGAAATAGGGAGTGACTGCTAATGGGTATGGGTTTTTTTTGGGGGGGTGATGAAAATGTTCTAAAATTGTGATGGTTACACAACCTTGTGAATATAGTAAAAACCATTGAGTTGCATACTTTAAATGGGTGAATTTTATGTTATGAGTTATATCTGAATAGAACTGGAAAAAACATACTAAGTAGGCTAGGTGTGGTGGCTCACGCCTGTAATCCTAGCACTTTGGGAAGCTGAGGTGGGTGGATCACCTGAGGTCAGGAGTTCAAGACCAGCTGTTGACCAAACTCTGTCTCTACTAAAAATACAAAAATTAGCCAGGTGTGTTGGCGGGCGCCTATAATCCCAGCTACTTGGGAGGCTGAGGCAGGAGAATCACTTGAACCTGGGGGGCGGCGGTTGCAGTGAGCCCAGATTGCGCCACTTCACCCTAGCCTGGGTGACAGAGCAAAACTCTCTCTCAAAAAAAAAAAAAAAAAAAAGTAAAAGAGGGAAGTGTCCTCCTTGGTTACAGGTTGGTTCCCAGCCCTGCCCTGACTTGGGTGGTGTCCTGTTTGACTGCTCACCCTCCAGTGGTGGTCTGGAGACTTGCCCTGCCCCTCCCTACCATCCAAGCCACCCTCAGTCACCCACCACTGCTACTCCAACATATGTGTGCCTTTCTGATCCTCAGCACCTCTGGACAGTCCTCCTGTGCTCCCCTGGGGAGGGTCTGGGACTCCAGATCCCTTTCTTAGGACTCTTCCAAGCACCTGGGGCTAGCAGAGCCTTGCCTGACGTACATTTCTGACCTTGTGTCCCAGACAGGCCTGGGCAGCAGCACCCTTGTGAAGAGGCTGCATGCCATGCTTTGATCCCGGGCTCCAAACCCGTCTAGGCCCCGCTGGTGACTCCTGAAGCTGGGAGAGTCAGTCCAGCACCCTTGGCCTTCCTTTGGCTCTTCCCCTTCCTGGCGGCCGCCTGTGATTAGGGGGAGGGGAGAGTTATAGGAAGGAAAAGAAGGGTGCGTCCCAAAGAGGAGACACTAAATGGAGTGTTTTAGAGGAGGGGGATGTGAAAGAGAAAGAACAGTTGCACAGGTTGGACTGGTTTTTATTGGAGAGTCAGGAGTTGCTTTCCTTCCCTTGTCCCTGCCTCCCCACCCACAGAACCCCACTCCAGTGGGGCTTGTCCTTCATCTGCCCCTTGCAATCCCCGTCCCCAGCTACACAGGCACTCAGGGAGAGCACTCATACCGTGTGGGCAAGACAGCCCCAGGCCAGGTAGGCAGTGAGCTCCCTCAAATCCTCCCACCCCCAGGACTCAGGAGGGAGGGGCAGGAGAGGTGTGGGCCTGGTGTGCAGTCCTCAGGCGGCCCCATGCGCTCGCAGTCAGCCAGGCCTTGTGCCTCCAGGATGGTGTGATGAGGCACATGCCCCGTAGCCTTTCCCTTCCAGAGGGCCTTAACCAAGAAGCATCTTGTTTAGGGGCTGGGGACAGGGTGGGGAAGATGACAGGAGGACAGCTGACCTCTTCACCCTGAGAAGGCAAGAGGCACTTCTGGGGAACAGTCCTGGATTCAGATGGCTCAAGGAAGAGGCCAGGGGACTGGAAGGGGCCCAGGAGTTCCTGGGAAGCCTGAGATCCTCTGTCTAGGAGAGAAGCTAATAGCCACAGGACAACCTGAGAGTGGGTACGTGTGAATACCACTCAGAACAGTCTGCAGCCAGCTGAGGGATGGGCCTACCCAGATCCAAGGCACTCCTGGGGCAGTGCCAGGGGCTGCCCCTGTAGACGCCTCCCAGGAGGATAAGAGTGCTAGCCTGGAATCTGGCCAGAAGTTGGGGTGAAGGGGGGCTGCTGGGCCACAGAGCAGGACCTGCCCAGGAAGCTGTGGCCACTTACTTGGAGGAAGACAATCTAGGTGGACATGAGGCCAGGGCCCCCCGCACCAGGCCTTGCCTTTGAGTGGTATCCCCTTCAGAAGATTCCAGCCAACATCAGGGGAAGCAGGAGCAGTAGTCCCAGGAGAGGGCCCCACACATGACCAGGGCCTGGGTTCAGCCCTGACACAACGCTAGGCTTGTCAGGGCCCTCTGCACCTGTGGGAAGAAAGAGGCTTTGCCTCAGCCTAGAGATGGCTGTGCCTGCCGTCCCACCCACCCCACCATGCAAGGAGGTGGGGCAGCAGCCAGGGCGGAAGCTCCTACTCACAGGGCGCATGCCCCACCGTGCTCATACCACCTACAGCTGGGGCAGGACACTGCCATTCCAGAGCCAGGAGGGGAGTGGGACCGATGCCATGGGCCTTACCTGGCAAGGACGACTGCAGAGCCAGGGCACGCCCACCCATGGCATTAGCGGTGGCAGAGGTATTGGGGAAATTGGGCAGGGACTTGGAGGAGGTGTGCCCCGTGTGGTCCAGTGTGGCCTGCAGCTCACCTGGCTTGTCCTGGGCTGGAAAAACTGAGGCCAAGACCTCACTGGAAGGAGGCAACTCAGCCTCAGCCTCTCCCTCAGCCTCAGCCTCAGCCTCCTCCTGGGCATGGGGTAGGAGCTCCCTTGCCCCTGTCAGGGACATCTTGGGGTCCAGAGAGTTCTCTGGGCTCCTGAAGGGCACTTTTGTTTTGTCTGTCACTTTGTCTGCTGATTTTGGGATAGGAACATGGGTCGATTCCGGGAAGGTAACTGGCTCCTCATCCAAGGAGGGCAGGCTGTGGGCTGCCAAAATGGAAGGCACCTCAGTTGTTACAGAAGGTGGAGCCTCTGTTGCCATGGAGGGCGGGTCTTTTGTTGCTAAGGAAGTTGGGGCCTGGGTTTCCACAGCAGGCAGAGCCTTGGTTGCCAGGGAACCTGAGACCTCTGTTACCAAGAAAGCCGGAATCCCCGTTGCTAGGGAAGGAGTACCCATTTTCCTAGAGTCTGAGGCTTCAGTTGCCAGGAAGGATGGGGCCTCAGTTACCAGGTAAGGCAAATCCTGGGCGTCTTCCGGGCTTCCGATGGGTTCTGATAAGACAGAGGAGAACTGGCCTGAGTGCTGCAAGCAGGACCTCACATCTCTCACTACACCGCAAACCAAGCGACCCGATCAAATGTCCTACTAGGACACACAAACACACACACTTCTCCAGCGGATATGCCCCTCATTGAAAATAAAAGTTACAAGCCAGGCGCAGTGGTTCACGCCTGTAATCCCAGTACTTTGGGAGGCTGAGGCAGGCGGATCACCTGAGGTCAGGAGTTTGAGACCAGCCTGACCAATATGGAGAAACCCCATCTCTACTAAAAGTACAAAATTAGCCGGGTGTGGTGGCGGGCGCTTGTAATCCCAGCTACTTGGGAGGCTGAGGCAGGAGAATTGCTTGAACCCGGGAGGCAGAGGTTGCAGGTGAGCAGAGATCGAGCCATTGCACTCCAGTCTGGGCAACAAGAGCAAAACTCTGTTAAAAAGAAAAAAAAAAAATAGAAAAGAAAAGAAAAGAAAAGAAACGAAACGCTACTTCTGGTGATTGACACAGTTGCTCCTCTCTCCACCTCCTGGTCCAAGTCTCTCTACATTCGTACTTGCCCTTTTTCAGGGTACTTCTCCAGCGGGATCCCGGTCCCTCCCACGGCTCCGGCAAGGCCGGCCCCGCCCTCTTGAAGCCCTCTGACCATGCCCCCCGGCCTGGCCCCGCCCGCTCCTCAAGACCCTAACGATTGGCCACGTCCACCTCACGCGGGTCCCCCGAAGCCGCCAGGCTTTCTAACATCCTCCCTTTGAAGGGTTGAAATCCGGCCACTTGGAACGACAGGGCGCCAAAGTGGCTGCGTGTGGAGGGCTAAGGGAGCTGCCAGGGACCCCCGGTGGTCGCATCCCGCCCGGCCCCTCCCCTGCCCACGTCCCGCTCAGTCCAGGGAGGCTCTTAGACCATCCAGTCTGCATCGCATCCCTTCCACACTCCCCGCCCCTACCCATCCACCCGTGGACTCACCACAGAGGGAGTTCTTGCAGCGATAGCCAGAGGGACATTGGGAGCACGGAGTCCCCTCCTGGTAGGGCCGTTTCCCCTTCACGTTCCCCCTACAGGAGGTCAGGAGGATGCTGAGGGGAGGGGGTCGACCTCTCCCAACCCTCTCCCCAACTCCTATACACACATCTACTCTGGACGTGCCCTTGGGTCTCCTGACTGCCAGCCACTGACTTGCTAGGCGATCTTGGGCTCCTCCTGGCCCTCTCTGGCAGATGAGAGCAGACCACCATCGGAGCCTTCACAGCTCCCTGGATGGTATAGCTGCAGACTGACCCCTCTTCTCCCACTCCCTCAGGCTGTGGCCAACTCTGCCCTCCCCTGGGCTCTGCCTGTGCCTTCCCCCTCTCCATCTCCAGGGTTCCCCCCAGCACTCACGGGGGCTCATAGTTGCACACCAGTAATTCGATGTTGGTTTCCTCAACACCCTGGAGCTTCTCACAGAAGTGGGAACCGCAGCCGATCCTCTCTGTCTTGGCCCAAACCACCTGAAGGAGGGCAAACCTAGCAGCTCAGCCCCATGCGAGGTGGCATGGTGCCTTCCTGGCATCCCACTACACCCCTTACAGGGGTGGGGAGAAGAGGCACCCTATAGCCTGTGACGTTCATGTTCCCAAAGCCATGCAGGTTCAGGACAAAACTCTGACCAGGGGGAGGGATGGGGGAGTTTGTCCCTAACGGTCTACTCTCCTCTGCTAACCACACATACCACTTTGCCAGGCCTCTTTTCCTCTCAGAACCTTCCCTCAGCTCCAGGACTGTGATACACCCTCATTAATTTTTTCTGTGGGCTCTTCCTGGAGGCCCTTGCATTTTAAATGAAGGGTATATGCAAAGGAAAGAATCTCAAATGGTAGAATTTTAGACCTCAGCAACAAGGAAAGTCCAAGGTGGGGAGCAGGAGGAGCCATTTTGAAAGTGGAACTTCCCCCAAATCACAGGTGAGCAGGACCTGTTCTGGTTGTTTCTCAGTGTGGGTCTCTTAGCTGCTAGAATGACTTCTGTCTTTATCAAACAAAAAATCCAACAACATTTGTGTGCTGCCATGGGGTGAGACCAGCAGCCTTTCCTTGCTGGTTCTAGGCCCAATCTGCCCAGGAATCTCTGCTGAAATCAGCTGAAGGTCTCCTCAGTGTTGAACACCTTCTGGGCAGAAACAACTCCAGAGTACATGCACCCTCAGCCCCAGAGAAAGCTGGGGTGGAGCTGCGCTGACTTACTCCCTGCTGGGTCCTGATAACAATCCCTGCACAAGCAAGTGGGTGAGGGTGGAGGGAGAGGGAGGGGTGGCAGGATCCAGAGGGAAAGGGCCAGGAAGGGTGCTGGGCCCTCACAACTTTCTGACCTGGGTGGGTGCTGCTGGGATTTCCTCCCTAAAGATGAAGACTAAAAAAAAAAAAAAAAAGATGAAGACTAAAAATACCATGAAAAAGAAATGGAATTGGTGGGTGTGGGTGGGAAGATGGTTGGTTCCTTTTCTTTTCTTTTAATTGTTTGTCATGTTACTATTTGTACAACACATAAGCACTGGGAGGAGAAAAAATAATTCAGTTACACTAATGTTAATTCCCCTACACACACACACACACACACACACACACACACACACACACACACATATCTTATCTGCAAGCCCAAACTTTCAAAATGCAGTGAGAATCCAGACAGGAGCAAAGTGTGATTGGGGAGCAGGAAATTCTATCAGAAATCTCCCTGAAGCCTTCATTCAGCCACAATTTGCTGTTCATCGTTACGTATAATTGTTAAATGCAAAAGAAAAACTAGACAAAATTGTCTATTTGCTTTATTAGTCCCTGGCAGATGACAAGTAGCAAATTAGACACCATAATAAATGCGAAGGAGCCACAGAGAGAAGTTAAGGGACTATCTGCTGCTGGGGCAAACAGCCCTGCACTATCTGGGGCAAGAGGGGCAGGACCACTTGGAGCACCGTACAGTATTGCCTAGGTCAATAACCACGATCCATAAAACTGGCTCTGTGACACCTAACATGTCCCACCGCCCCCACCCCTTTTTATTTATTTTATTTTTTTTGAGACAGGGCCTCCCTCTGTTGCCCTGGCTGGAGCGTAGGGGCGTGATCACGACTCACTGCAGCCTCAGTCTCCCGGGCTGAAGTGATCCTTCCACCTCAGCCTCCAGAGTAGCTGGTGCGCGCCACCGCGCCCAGCAAAGTTTTTTGTATTTTTTTGTAGGGACAGGGATCTCGCCATGTTGCCCAGGCTGGTCTCCAACTCCTGGCCTCAAGCGATCCTCCCAGCTCGGCCTCCCAAATTGCTGGGATTACAAGCGTGAGCTACCGCGCCTGGCCTAGCGGCCTAGGTTTTCAAAAGACTGTAGAGAAGCCGACTCCGTCAGAGGCTTAGACAGCATATTAGCTGCAGTGAGAGGACAAGATTTGCAAAGTATCTGAGGGGACTTGGAGTGAGGCCCGCCTCTTGTAGCGAGGACGCTTAGGAACGGTGAAGGCAGAGGTGGCCCCGCCCACGGAGCACGTGGCCCCACCCTCACGCCGCGAGGCTCCGCCCTGCCCCGCCCGCCTTGCCCACACCTGCGTGTAGTGGCCGCACATCTGGCCCGGGCTGCAGGTGGCGGCGCTGAGGTTGTAGTGCTCGCGCTCGTGGTGCCACTCCTCCATGGCCAGCGGCACGTCCAGGCCCTCGTCGGTGATGGCGAACAGATTCTCGCCGCGCCGCCCGCGGTCCTTGTTGTGGCCCCACACGCACTGCTGTGCGTAGGCCTTGGCGAAGGCGGCCAGCTCCTCGTCCCATCTCTGCAGGGCAGGTGAGAGAAGGGAGGTGAGGATGCCCACAGATGCTGTGGGGACCAAGCAAAAGGTCGAGGAAGTCGTGGGGAAAGCCTTCCGGCACCTCCTTAGCGGGGTGACTCTTGGGCATGGCCTGGAACAGGTCTCAGCTCTGGGTGGGCTTCTGTGGGGAGGTGGAGGCCGCCACCCCAGGCCGTGGAGCCGGACCGTTCACCAGCTGTGTGACTGCACGGATTGTCTAACCTTTCTGCACCCTCAGAGGGCTGAGCAGAGTGGATGAGATGGTGTTGGTGACAGTGTCACATAAAAAGCCTCATGTGAAAAAAGTGGCCACACATGCCCCTGCCTACCTCCCAGGCCTCCTTGAACTTCTCTGAAGAGCACAGGATGTCTGGTGAGATCGATGTTGAGGGGCTGGGTTGTTTATTCAGCCCATTTCACCCCCACTCAACCAGGAACCTGACTTGAGGGCTGGCACCTTCCTCTCCCTCTAAGCCCCCACCCTCCCCTTGGGACACCCAGCCCCCATGCCTTTACCCTCTGCAGGCTCCCTCCCCAGTGCTGTTCCTAACTGCTCCCAACCCTTGTCAATGGCAACCCCCTTTCTCCAAGAAAATTAAGTGACTGTAGGTGACACTGAATGTCACAGGCCTTTCACCAAGGGGCCTACTTTCAGAGCCTTGGTAACCCACCGTCAACCCCAGTGACAGTGTTCTCCAGTGGGGACCTCAGGTGAGATGGTGGGAGGGGAAATTTTAGGTTCAGGGCCTCTGAGATTGTGTCCCTGGCTGAGAGGCAGGCCGAGTGTGGGTGGGAAGAGGGATTAACAAGGCATCCAACCCAAAGGATTGAGGAGGGGAAGCCTGGATCCCATTAAATGCTGTCCTTGGCTTCTCCTGGAAATCCATGGCCTGGAGGCAGCTTTTGCTCCACCCTATGGGGGCCCAGCCAGCTGTGGGAGCCAGACAGCCCATAAAGCGCCAAGAGCTTGGGTGACCCTGAGGGGAGGTGGCTGTGTGGCCACACCCACTCCCCACCCGCTCAAGGCTTTCAGGAGCCGCTGCCTGGCATGGGGATGGGTGCACCTGGCTGGGATGGCTCCACAGCTGTGACCTTGGGTGAGTATCTTTCCCTCTCTGGACATTTTTGTCCTGAATCACTGGTCCCTGAGATTCTCTCAACTCTGGCAACAGTGGGAGATTGGGAGTGGGAAAGGGGCAGGGTGCTGGCGACCAGAGTCAGGGTGTCTGAGATGACCTGTGAGGTGCCAGGCTGGACTGTAAGTGCTGTCAGGATAGGGTATGGATGGATCTCCAGTGTCTGGTGCAGTACTAGCACATAGTAGGTGCTCAACAGATACTTGTCAACTATTGATGACTGAGATAGGGCCCTGCTTAAAGCAGTCTCCCCCTACAGAGTCTGCCTGTAATTTCCATTCTGACAAAATACCTGGAGCCCCACCATTAGCGTCATTGGTTTGGTCTTAAGGATTCTCAGTCAGTCATCCAGAGCCCCCTGTGGAGTTGTAAGACTCTCAGCATCCACCCACATTGGCCACATGGTCACCATCTAGAAGCAAGCCCATTCATTCATTCATTCATTCATTCATTCACTCGTTCATTCATTCATTCAACAGTCCTGGGCATTGTGTCAGCCCTGGGACAACAGCAGGAACCAAGAAGCCCAAGCTTCCATTGACAGAAAAATCATTTGGGCCACCACATGGTAAATGACAGATGTGCAACAAGTACTATAGGGGCACCAAAGAGGTCCATCTAGCCCAGCCAAAGGTGGAGAGGGAGACACCAAGCTAAGTGTTAAAAGATGAGGCATTAGCCAGCTGTGGGGAGAGGCGTCCTAATCAGAAGGCACACATCAGCAAAGGCATGAAGCTGGGAAACATTTTGGCTGGAAAAAGACAAGCTGTTCAGGTTACAGAAGAACAAAGGGCAAGCGGGAGAGGAGGATGGAGCGATAGGCAGGGGCCAGAACACACAGAGCCTTCTCAGTTAGGAGCCGGAGCTTTATCCTGAGGCAGTAGGGAGCTGTGGGAGCCACTGAAGGATTTTGAGCAGGGTCAGGCCCATGTGTTGGATTATTCATTCTGACAGCAGAGGCCAGAAGCTGGGGAACAGGTAGGGGCTATCCTAGGAGTCCTTGGGTTCAAGAATGAAAGAACCCTGAACCAGGGTTGTGCCAAAAAGAGAAGGGGGTAGGAGGAAGGGTTAGATTTCAAGGACAATTGAACCTTCAAGGGGGCAAAACTGGTACTGATTAGACCTGGAGGCTGAGAGAGAAGCGTTCATGATAACCCCCACCTGGCTCACCCTGGATCCATTCCCTCTTTTGTGTTAATCAGACACTTATTGAGCACTTACTGTGTGCCAGGCATTCTTCTGAGTGCTTTACACATATTCACTCATTTAACCCTACAACTACCATAGCTACAAGGGAATTATTCCACTGTTATCATCCCCATTTTACAGATGAGGAGACCGAGGCACCGAGAGTTTAGCCAAGGTCACAAAGCTAATAAGTAACAAAGGCAAGATTTGAACTCAGGCCATTTGGCTGCAGAGTCCCTGCCCTCGTCACTACTGAGGTTGAACCTGAGTCTTCTCCTGAATGTTTCCTGGCATCCCAGCCCCAGCCTCATCTCCTCCTCCTCAAAACACTCCCCATTAGGCAGCAGCATATCCCCTCAGTATCCCAACTGCCTCCCAGAATGTTGGCCCGCTCCAAGGTGCACCTCTGTCTGAGAAGTGGCTCCCAGCCTGTGTGGCCCCCATCTCAGCCAGCAAGACTGTAGGCATCAGGGATCTACAGGTGGGGAAACTGAAGCCCAACCATGAGTCACAGGCCTCAATCAGCGCGCTGTTGACAGAGCTGCGTCTGCGACTCCTGGTTTGTTGTCTACCTTTCCTGGATGCCCAGGCTGGCACAGCTGTGAACGGCAGTGCTGGGTGTGTGTGCAGAGCTCTTCCTAGATCTTTCTCACATGTCATCCTGTCTGACACCCAGGACAGGGATCGCCAGCCCATGTTTCCATCCGGAAACAGAGGCCTTTGAAGGGAAAGGGGTCCACCCAGAGTTAATTCAGTCAGATCACATGGGACTGAGGTTAGAACTTAGGTTTGGGGCCCCAGGCTCACTGTTGTGTTCCCCAAGGAGCATCTGTTCTCTCAGGCACCAGCTCCAGGGGTCCCTGATCCCTAAACACTGCCCAGCAACCTCCCCAGCCATCTGAGGGTGGGTGGAGGGGACAGGCTAGTTCAGCCCTCAGGGAGGGCAGGAAGGGGGTGAATTTCTCACTTTATCTCCTTTAATCCTGCATATAGACAGCCCGCCTCTCACCCTGCCATAAATAGCTCTTCCTAAGAGAAGTAACCAGCCCTAAATCTGGCTCTGTCTCCTGTGTGCATGCACATGTATGTTTACTACATCTGCGTGTTTCACCGGACATAAATAGTATTTTTACATGTCTTCAGACTTCATGTAAAGAGACCCTACTGTGTATTTTTTAGAGATTTTATTTCCTCCCCATTCAGTATGATATCTGTGAGATTCAGTCCGCACTGGTATATACATAGCTCTAATTCTGACCGCCTTTTACAGATGAGACACGGGATCGGCAAGGTTACAGGACTTGCCTCGAATCACAGGTTTTGTAGGCGACCAAGACAGAATTCGGACTGTGTGATCCAGAGCCCTCTCTGCTTCTGGATCCTGCTGTCACCTACCTCCTTAGCACCTGCATCCTACCCCAGGTGCCCATGCCCATCCTGCTGCCCTGCTTCCTCTTGTCCTCTTCTTGGCAGGCATATGAAAGACCGTTTTCACAAAGGTGTTAAGAACTTCCCGGGTTCCCCCACCGAGGGCACATGCATTTGAGGAAGTGCTGGGGAAAGGTCATTGGAGTGGGAAGCCAGGGTTTTGGGTCTGGCTCTACCAGCTGTGTGACCCCAGCAAGTCCCTCTGAGCCTCACTTTCCTCATCTGTATTATGAGGTTGCTTATAGGGGCCTGTGAATTTTGTTAGGCGGGTGCAAAAGTAATTGTGGTTTTTGCCATTAAAAGTAATGTAACATAATGTCAGGGACTCAGGGACTCTGTCACTGACCAGAGAAAGGAGAAGAATTCTGAAATAGCTTCAGCATGTGGAGCAGGGTAAGAGGGCCTGGTGACAGACCCTGGCCAGCACCCCTTCTATCCCAGCCAGCAAGCGCCGTGGCCACACTTACCATGTGCAGCATGTCTGAGGCTGGTGGGGATACCTGGGCCCGGTAGAGGTTGTGCAGCTCCAGCATCAGACGTTTCTCCTCATCTGTGAGGGCTCCAGCGGGGCCTGTGGTGGCCACCAGCACTAGCAGCAGCGGCAGCAGAAGCATCAGGAAACTGCAGGAGCCGTGCATGGTGGCCAGCCGTCTCTCCTTCTCCCGTGCAGGGGTCTGGCAGCTGGATTTAAAGTCCTTCCCACACAAGCACCACCCTGGCTGGGGTGGGGCAGTGGGGGCTGTGTCTGAGGCCCAGCCCGACTCACACAATGTCTCAGGGAGGGCTGGGTGCCTTGGGTCCCGACCAGCATCAAGTGCACTCCCCTTGGAGTCCTTGGCAAAAAGCTCCTTTCTCTCGGTAACGGGGGCTCAGGCCAAAAGCTGTTAGAGTTCCTAAGTTGTGGACAGATCCTTCAGGGGCAAAATCATAGTAACCTCTGCAGAGCTGTGACTGGTTGCACCCAGGTCACACCCACTGTGTGTTGAGGATAGATAAGAGAAAGGAAACCACAGACCCTACCCGCAGAGGAGTGGACAAGATGAGGAAGCTATAGGCTTTTGAAAGGACAGAGGAAGACTACATGTATTTGATAAAAGGCTGAGCCAACCTGAATCAGAATCCTGGTTCTGCCCCTTGTTATCTGTGTTTTGGCAGCTTTCTCAAGTGAATCAGCGACAATAATAGTACCTACCTCATAGGACTGGAGGGAAGATTCAATGACATATAATGTATGTAAAGTACCTAGTATGGTATATGGCACAGAGTAGGCCCTCAGTAACAGTAGACAACCCACCCATGTGGCTTGGGCCTTAGCAGGCTACCAGCCCCATGGGGAGGCAACACTCTTGCCTGTGTGGGAAGGGGCCAAGGTCTTCCCCACTCTACCTGTATTCGGGAATAAGGCCTTTCACTATGGCAATATTTTGGCTTCCAGGTGTCTTCTCTGAATGCAGGTGCTTGACATGCTCATTTGGAAGTGGGATGCTGGGACTCCTGTGCTCTGAATACGTAGAAATATAATGTGTCTGTTTCTTAAATCAAGAGACAGCAGAAAAGCAGGAGGTTGAACGAGCTGATGCACCAGGAGCTCTGAGGGGAGCGTATTGGAAGGGAAATAGGCTTAGCAGCCAGGTGCTGGCATTATAATGACCTTGACCTTGCAGGGGCCATGACCTAGGCCTTGGCCTTCATGAAGCAGGAAGCTGAAACCAGTACTCTTGAAGACAGCTGGGATCCTTGAAGCCTGCTTCCTCAATGAATAGGGAGCTAGAAAAAGCCTACCCACTGGCTTTGGAAGATGACAAGAAAACCTGTCCCTGCCTGAGTCTCCAAGTAAAAGTAAACATAAAACCAAGATGGATTACACACACACACACACACACACACACACACACACACACACACACTTATTAGAATTAATAAAGTCAGCAAAGTTGCAGGATACAAAATTAACACATAGAAATTAGTTGTTTCTATACACTAATAATGAAAAATCCAAAAAGGAAACTAAGAAAACAATTTCATTTATAAAAGCAATTAAAAAGAATAAAAGTATTACCAATAAACTTTTTTTTTTTTTGAGACGGGGTCTGGCTGTGTTGCCCAGGCTGGAGTGCAGTGGCGCGATCTCGGCTCACTGCAACCTCCACCTTCTGGGTTCAGGTGATTCTCCTGCTTCAGCCTCCCGAGCAGCTGGGACTACAGGTTCCTGCCAATATGCCCAGCTAATTTTTGTATTTTTAGTAGAGACGGGGTTTCACCATGTTGGCCAGATGGTCTTGATCTCTTGACCTCGTGATCCGTCTGCCTCGGCCTCCCAAAGTGCTGGGATTACAGGTGTAAGCCACTGCGCCTGGCCCTTAGCAATAAACTTAACCAAGGAAGCAAAAGACTTGTACACTGAAAATCACAAAATGTTGCCAAAGTGAAAGAAGACACAAATAAATGGAAAGACATCCTATATTCATGGATTAGAAGACTTGATATTGCTAAGGTGTCAATGTTGCCTGATGCAATCTACAGATTCAATGCAATCCCTATTGAAATGCAAATCATAATATTTTTATAGAAACAGAAAAATCCATCCTAAAATTTATATGGAATCTCAAAGGACCCCAAATAGTCAAAACAATCTTGAAAAAGAACAAAATTGGAAGTCTTACAGTTTCTGATTTTAATATGTAACCACAAATCTACAATAATTAAAATAGTGTGGTATTAGTATAAAGACAGACATTTAGACTAATGGAATAGAATAGCCCAGAAATAAACTCTTACACATATGGTCAAATGATTTTAGAGAAGGGTCCCAAGACCATTCAGTGAGGGAAAGGCAAGTCTTTTCAAGAAGACTTAGAAAACTGGACTTCTACACGCAAAATACTGAAGTAGAATCTTTACCTTAAGTATATATAAAAAAATATACTTTACCTTAAGTATATTAAAAAATTAACTCCAAAACGGATTAAAGACAGAAACATAAAAGCTAAAACTACAAAACTCTTAGAAGAAAATATAAGAGGGACTTCCTGGCATTGGATGTGGCAAGGATTTCTTGGACATGACACCAAAAGTATAGGCAACAAAACAAAAAATAAACTGGACTTCATTACAATTAAGAACTTTCGGGGGCCGAGCGTGGTGGCTCACGCCTGTAATCCCAGCACTTCGAGAGGCCAAGGTGGGTGAATCACTTAAGGTCAAGAGTTTGAGACCAGCTGGGCCAACATGGTGAAACCCCATCTCTACTAAGTATACAAAAATTAGCTGGGTGTGGTGGCGGGCACCTGTAAGCCCAGCTACTCGGGAGGCTGAGGCAGGAGAATTGCTTGAACCTGGGAGGCAGAGGTTGCAGTGAGCCGAGATCCAGCCACTGCATTCCAGCCTAGATGACAGAGTCTCAAAAAAAAAAAAAAAAAAAAAAAAAAAAAAAAGGACACAATTTCCCAAGAAATGGGAAAAAATTTTTGAGACAGGGTCTCGCTCTGTCACCCAGGTTGGAGTGCAGTCACGTGATCTTGGCTACTGCAACCTCTGCCTCCCGGGTTCAAGTGGTTCTCCCACCTCAGCCTCCCAAGTAGCTGAGACTGCAGATGTGCGCCACACACCTGGCTAAGTTTTGTATTTTTAGTAGAGACAGGGTTTTGCCATGTTGGCAAGGCTGGTCTTGAACTCCTGACCTCAAGTGATCTGCCCGCCTCGGCCTCCCAAAGTGCTGGGATTATAGGCATGAACCACCACACCTGGCCAATATATAGGATATATTTTTAAAATATAAAATATATTTTAAAACAACAACAACAAAAACAATTTGAAGTTGATTCAGTGGCTCAGCACTTTGTAATCCCAGCAGTTTGGGAGGCTGAGGCGGGCCGATCGCTTGAGACCAGGAGTTCAAGATCAGCCTGGGCAACAAGGTGAAACCTCATCTCTACAAAAAATACAAAAATCAGCTGGGCATGGTGGCATGCACCTGTAGACCCAGCTACTAGGGAGGCTGAGGTGGGAAAATTGCTTTGGCCCAGGAGGTCAAGTCTGCAGAGAGCCGAGATCGCACCACTGCACTCCATCCTGGGCAATAGCGGGAGAGCCTGTCTCAAGAAAAAAAAAAATTGATTAAATAGGCAAAGGACTTGAAAATTCACTGTTTACTTTTTCAATTATTCATGCAGTTATTCATTGTTGAAAGACATTTTTCCAAAGAAGATATACAAGTGGCCAATTAGCACATGAAAAGATGATCAACATCACTTACCATTAGGGAAATGCAAATCAAACCACAGTGAAATACCACTTCACACTCATTAGGATGGCTATTATTAAGAAACAAAACAAAACAGAAAATAGCAAGTGTTGACAAGGATATGGAGAAACTGAAACCCTCGTACATTGCTTCTGGGAATATAAAAGGTGCAGCCACTGTGGAAGACAGTGTGATGGTGTCTCAAAAAATTAAACACAGACTTACTATATGAGGTAGAAATTTCACTTCTGGGTATATACCCAAAAGACTCAACCAGGCACGGTGGCTCACGCCTGTAATCCCAGCATTTTGGGAACCCGAGGCGGGCGGATCACCTGAGGTTGGGAGTTCGAGACCAGCCTGACCAACATGGATTTACTAAAAACACAAAATTAGCTGGGCGTGGTGACACATGCCTGTAATCCCAGCTACTCGGGAGGCTGAGGCAGGAGAGTCGCTTGAACCCAGCAGGCGGAGGTTGCGGTGAGCCGAGATTGTGCCATTGCACTTCAGCCTGGGCAACAAGAACGAAACTCCGTCTTAAAAAAAAAAAAAAAAAAAAAAAAAAGCAGAGACTCAAACAAATATATTTCTACACCAGTGTTGATGGTAGCATTAGTCACAATAGACAAAAGGTGGAAACAACCCAAATGTTCATCAATGAATGAATGAATAGAGTAGTATACACAAAATGTACGATCACATATACAATGGACTATTATTTTGTCTTAAAAAGGAAGGACATTCTGACACATATTACAACATGGATGAACTTTGAAGACATTAGGCTAAGTGAACTAAGCCAGACACGAAATAACAAATCTTACATGATCCCACTTATATGCAGTACCTAGAGTAGGCAAATTTATAGAGACAGAAAATAGAATGGTGATTGCCGGGGGCTGGAGGAAGGAGAGAATAGGGAGTTAGTGTTTAGTGGGTGTAGAGGTTTGGTTTCGGAAGAGGAACAAGTTCTGTTGATGGATGGTGGTGATGGTGACAACACTTTGAATATTCATACTTAATACCACTGAACTGGACACTTAAACATGGGTAAGATGGTAAATTTTATGTTCTATATTTTACCACAGTAACGACCATCACCACAAAAACAGGATTTCTTAAATTGGCCCGGAGTACAGTGACAAAGGAAAAATCGTGTCTGGAGGGAGCCTTCACAACCCAGGCCACTTGAGCCACCGTGAGAAAAAAAAAAATCCGACTTTAGCTCACAATCAGAAAGTATCAAACGCATCAGGAACTGAGTCACCATGAGCAACAGACAGACAGCATACATCACAATAGGAGAATTTCTGTTCCCGAAACTTGAGATAATAGAACAATCTGGAAAAGACTTCGAATAACTGTATTTACAATGAATATGGAAATAAATGGGTAGCTGAAAAGGGGAGAAGAAAGACTTGGGGGTAGAGAGGAACAAGGTGTGGAAGAGAATCAGAAGAATTCAGGAAAATGGATTAGTCTGGGGAGAAAGGGACGTTATTTGAGAAAAATCCGAGTGGAAGAAAGAAGACTGACCAGATTAGACTACAGCCCAGACCCCTGGGCAGCTGTCCCAGGGTGTTCAGGTGGCAGAACCATGAGATGGATCTCTTTCCTCCATAGATGGGAGAACTCAGTGAGTTCCTGACAACTTGGGCTTGAGATAGAAATAAGGGGACTTAGTGGCCGGGCGCGGTGGCTCATGCCTGTAATCCTAGCACTTTGGGAGGCCAAGGTGGGCGGATCACCTGAGGTCAGGAATTGGAAACCAGCCTGGCCAACATGACGAAACCCCGTCTTCACAAAAAATACAAAAATTAGCCAGGCGTGGTGGTGTGTGCCTGTGGGCCCAGTTACTCAGCAGGCTGAGGCAGGAGAATCACTTGAACCCGGGAGGCGGAGGTTGCAGAGATCACACCACTGCATTCCAGCCTGGGCAATAGAGCAAGACTCCAGTGAGAAGAAAGAAAGAAAGAGAGAGAGAGAGAGAGAGAAGAGAGAAGAGAGGAGAGAGAGAGAAAGAAAAGAAGGCCGAGCGTGGTGGCTCACACCTGTAATCCCAGTACTTTGGGGGAGGACACGAGCTCAAGAGATCGAGACCATCCTGGCCAACCAACATGGTGAAACCCTGTGTCTACTAAAAATACAAAAATTAGCTGGGCGTAGTGGCACACACCTGTAGTCCCAGCTACTCGGGAAGCTGAGGCAGGAGAATCGCTTGAGTCCAGGAGGCGGAGGTTGCAGTGAGCCTGGGCGACAGAGTGAGACTCTATCTCAAAAACAAAAAAAAGAAAGGAAGGAAGAAAGGGAGGGCGGGAAGGAAGGGGAGAGAGAGAGAGAGAAAGGGAGACAAGAAGGGAGGGAGGGAGAGAGGGAGGAAGGAAGGAGGGAAGGAAGGAGAGAGGAAGGGAAGGAAGGGAGGAAGGGAAGAAAGAAAAAGAAACACAGGGCTGGGTGTGGTGGCTCAGGCTTGTAATCCTAGCACTTTGGAAGGTAGAGGTGGGCGATGGCTTGAGCCCAGAACTTCGAGACCAGCCTGGGCAACGAAGTGAGACCCTTTCTCTGTTTCTAAAAACTTTAAAAAATTACAATGAATAAAATAAAATAAACACAGACTTCCTAAGGAGTTAAAGTGCTGACCTGACCTGGGAAGTGCTGGACTCAGGAGTGGAAGGACACAGTTCTCAGATGCTCCCTGGGTGGAACCAGGCGCTGGTACTACAGGTTGCCCTGGTGTGGTCACCTCTGTGGCCTCTGCCTCCAGCCATGCCCCTTCAATAGCAGGGAAAGCAGCTCTGCAGGTGCAGGACAATGGGCAGCATTCGTTCACTCAACAAACACTTACAGAGCTTCTCACTGTGCCAGGCGCTGAGCTGGGTGAACAAGAGCAGGAAACCCACCAGCAACCATGGGCAGTGTTGTGGACGAGAGTGTGGGGCTTACCGGCGGGTGGCCTGGGGCAGGTGATTTCTCTGTTCACTGGCCTGTTTCCACATCTGTACACTGGGGAACAGAACCTACCTCCTAGGATGGTTGTGAGCATTAAATGAGTTAGTATATGGGTAGGGCCTGTGATCACCCCCGGAACATAGTAAGTGCTCATTGAGTTAGCCAGTATTCACATACAGCAGGTCCTTGAATAACGTCATTTCGTTCCATGTCTTTTCGTCATGACATTGGTAAGAAAAAAATTCGATTCCTGCAGGGGCCACTGTCTGCGTGGTGTTTGCATTCTCCCCACATCTGTGTGGGCTTTGTCCCACGTCCCAAAGCTGTGCACGCTAGGCTCATTGGCGAGTCTGCATGGTCCCAGTGCGAGTGAGTATGGGTGTGTGAGCACCGTGACCTGTCCAGTGTAGGTTCCCACCTGGCGTCCTGAGCTGCCAGAATGGGCTCCAGCCACCCACGACCCTGAACTGGAATAATTGGGTAAATAATTACCTTACCTGCCTTTCTTTCTTCCTCTTTCTTTCTTTCTCTTCCTTCCTTCCTTCCTTTCTGTCTTTCTTTCTCTCTCTTTCTTTCTTCTTCTTTTTTTTTTTTTGAGATGGTGTCTTGCTCTGTCGCCCAGGCTGGAGTGCAGTGGCACGATCTCAGCTCACTGCAATCTCCACCTCCCGGGTTCTAGTGATTCTTGTGCCTCAGCCTCCTGAGTAGCTGGGATTACAAGTGCCTGCCACCACACCCAGCTAATTCTGTATTTTTAGTAGAGATGAGGTTTCACCAAGATGGCCAGGCCGGTCTTGAACTCCTGACCTCAGTTGATCTTCCCTCCTGGGCCTCCCAAAGTGCTGGGATTATAGGCTTAAGTCAGTGCACCTGGCCTAATTATCTTGTTTTTCTTAATTTTTCTCAAATGTATATATAGCTCACATTCATTTCAGTGTTTAATATTAGAAGTGTTTGATCTTTAGAAGTCTGGTGATGTTTTTGTCACCAGAAATATATCACAGGAATTCTATTCATTTATATCAATTAGCCTAAGGTAAAAATGGTTTTCTCTTAAAGTTGCAGTTTCCAAGAATCTCTCAGCAACTTAAGTGAGAACTTACTGTATTCGTTACTACATATCTTCCACCCACAGGTGGAAAAGTTTTCATAGCCTGAGGCTATAGCAAAGAAAAACAAATACAGCAACCTGACTTGGCCTTTCCCCTGGGGAGGAGCTGCCTTGGCCTGGGGGAGCTCCTAGGAAGGGAGGACACACCCCACTCTGAGGGGCAGGGGCACAGGTGTAAGTGGTGCCAAGATGTGGGCTGGGGAGGCCTCCTGGGAAGGGCATTTATGTGGAGGCAGAGACACCTGGCTTGCCTGAGATGGGAGGGTGAGATGGGAATGAAGACTGGGAGGCTGACCAGAGCCAGCCAACGCATGTGGGGACCCAGGTGTGCAGACAGAGTCCACTCTGCGTGTGCATACGTATACCTGGCTCACAGAGCTTCTCCCGCCTGAGTGACCTCACCCACTCCTCACAGGATGGCTCTCCGAGGTGGGTCTCACTGTCACCTGCATAAGGAAACTGATGCTCAGAAAGGTAAGGTGATTTCCCCAGTATAGGTCGGGGAGGATCTGGAGCAGTGACAAAGTGGTGGGACCAGAGCCAGGGACCTGCCACTAGGAAAAGAGAGCGGTTAAGGCAAGCAGGTGGAGGAGAGAGAGGAATGGAGGAGGTGAAGTTAGGTGAGGGTGAGAGGGAGCAAGAGAAGACAGCATCAGGGTAGATGGTGTGTTTTATCCATAAATCCAGACTTGGGGAAAATAGATTTTCTTCTGTATTATTATTTCTGTATATTTTAAATCAAGTTTTATTTCGAACAGCAGTATAACTCCATAATAAAAAAATAAGCCAAAGAGGAAAAAAAAATAATTCCACTTCTGGCATTTGCTTCTAGTCTTTGAGCAGGTGGTCCACAGCCACTCAAAGTGCGGTCCACGGCCCGGTGCTGGTCTGCCGGGGATTCACCACTGGTTTTCAGTACAACAGGCCCAGAAAATGGGAGTGAATGTTT
Organism: Macaca thibetana thibetana; assembly: GCF_024542745.1. Lineage (NCBI taxonomy): Eukaryota > Metazoa > Chordata > Mammalia > Primates > Cercopithecidae > Macaca > Macaca thibetana. Next base: position 37,762,361 of record NC_065581.1, on the reverse strand, counting down.
AGAAACTCTTACAGTTTCTAATTGTAACATGGTTGTTTTCTGCCTGTTGAATCTATGATTTAAAAGTTGGGCTTGTATTTCATGTATCCACTTTTCATTTCATTTTTATTTTTTATTTATTTTATTTTATTATATTTTTTGAGACAGGGTCTCGCTCTGTCACCCAGGCTAGAGTGCAGTGGCACAATCTCTGCTCACTGCCACCTCCACCTCCCAGGTTCAAGTGATTCTCCTGCCTCAGCCTCCCAAGTAGCTAGGATTACAGGGATGTATCACCACACCCAGCTAATTTTTGTGTTTTTAGTAGAGACGGAGTTTCACCATGTTGGCCAGGCTGTTCTCGAACTCCTGACCTCAGGTGATCTGCACCTGCACTGTCTTGGCCTCCCAAAGTGCTGGGAATACAGGCGTGAGCCACTAAGCCTGGCCTGATAACTTTTTATTTTGAGATAATAATAGACTCACAGAAAATCATGAAAAAAGTACCTAAAATCCCATGAGCCCTTTACCCAGATTCTTCCAATGGTGACATCTTATATAACAATAATACAGTACACAAACCAGGAAATGGACATTCATTTTCCTAATGGGTAATGATATTGAATATCTTTTCCTGTGTTTTCTGCAACCCACATATCTTCTTTGGTGGAGTATCTGTTCATGTCTTCTAGTTCTATTTGGATTTTTTTCTGTTGAGTTTTGAGAGAGAGTTCTTTACGTATTTTAGATACAAGTCCTTTGATGGATATGCATTTAATCATTTATTTTTATGATATTTTATAAAACTTTACATTTGAGATGGACTGGAAATTTTACGAAATCAAACTGGTCAATCAATCACCGCTGGTGGTTTGAGAAGCAGTCTTAGCGTCTTCTTACCTTAATGAAATAACCGCACCTGCACCATATTGGGTCCTGACTTTTTTCCCCAGATAATTTATTATAAATAATTTCTCCAGCTTGCTCCATATCTTTATAACCACCACTTACAAGGTTTGCAAACCTTCCATAGAGCAGCTGTACTGAGATTTACTCAGCTAATTCCCAAGGTTAGACATGATGTTATCACCCATTTCAGGGTCTTACAGAAACTCTGAGTCACTCCCTTTGTCACAAGGCTTTTTCAAACATTTTGGATAGAATGTTCTTAGTTTCCATTCTCACCATGGTAGTTCAACTTGCTCTTTCGTTAGAATTTAGGCATCAAGGTCAGACCAGATTGCTGGTTGGCCACATTCTGTGTTCTCACGGAAACCAAAGGTCAGCGGCACTGAATCCAAACCACCCGAGCAACCCGGCATTTCCAGTCCCAGATGCTTGACCGCACGGCAACAGTGGAGTCACTAAGAGATTTTCCTTTGGTTCTATCACAGCAAACTCCAAACCAGGGGTAGCAGTCATTTGAAAAATGCAGAGACTATTTTAAAGGACAGACAAGTGCCTCAGATAGCATCAGAGAACAATGCCTAAGGGCCATGGATGGAAGCCAGTCTGCACAAAATGCTGAAAATAGGTCGTTCTGAGCAAGGGGGTCATGGAGAAGAAAGTGCCAGCCCTCCATTCCTTACACCCACTAGGCAGGTGCTTCTTCCCTTGCACCCAGGCTGACCCCTCACCTGGAAACTACCTCCCTCTCGGGTTTTCACACCTGTCTTGTCCTTTTGTCCTTCCCCTTCTCCTTCCCTCCCTTCCCTCCCTCACTCCTTTCTTTCTTTCCTTTCTTTCTTTTTCTTTCTTTCTTTCTTTTCCTTTCCTTTTTTCTTTCCTTTCTTTTTCTTTCTTTTTCTTTCTCTTTCTTTTCCTTCCTTCCTTTTCTCTTTCTTTCTTTCTTTTCTTTTTCTTTCTTTCTCTCTCTTTCTCTTTCTTCTTTTCCTTCCTTCCTCCCTTTCTCTTTCATTCTTTCCTTCTTTTTCTCCTCTTTCTCTCTCACTCTTTCTTTCTCTCTGGTTTCTCTTTTTTTCTTTCTCTCTCTTTCTTTCTTCGGTTTGTTCTTTTGACAGAATTTTGTGCTGTCACCTGGGCTGAAGTGCTTTCATGCAGTCTCAGCTCACTGCAGCCTTGTCCTCCCCGGCTCAAGCAATTCTCCTGCCTGAGCCTCCCAAATGGCTGGGACTACAGGTGTGTACCACACTCAACCAATTTTTGTATTTTTTGAAGAGATGGGGTTTTGCAGATTGATCTGGAACTCCTGGGTTTAAGTGATTCTCCCACCTCGGGCTCCCAAAGTGCTGGGATTACAGGTGTGAGCCACCATGCCTGGCCTCACACCTGTATTTCTGAGACAGCTGCGCCCACCCTGCCTCCTTTTCTTTTCCCTCTCTCCTGAATTGTGGTATTGCTCCTGCTCTGGTTTCTCTGCTCCTGCTTCTCTGCCCTTCTCCTTAGCCCTCACTTTGAGGCAAGCCCTAGATGTGAGGTCTGCAGCTTGTCGTGCACCAACCACCTGGGCAGGTCTGACCCTTCCCAAGACTCCTTTTGTCCAGCCTTGTTGGGAAGTAACCATGAGGGGAACAATTTGGGAATGGCCCCACCTAAAGGCTAGTCTTTGCTGTCATTACAGGGCTTATGTCTGGGATCCTTACAGAGACTAGAAGCGTCTCCCATCCCCCTCACGGTGGCACTTCCTGGATTGTTGAGCTGCCTCTGCCTTTTTGTATTCAGAGCTACAGCCTTGCCTCCCCTGTTCCCATCACCCTGACAACCCCTCAGCACCTCCCTCCTGTCAGCTCCACAGCCAACTGAGGTGACACCTGTTCATGGAAACTCTGTGAGCCTCTTCCATATCCATATACATTATGTAATGTTGCTTTGCATGTTTCAAAACATCAGTGCTGTCCAACAGAACTCTCTGTGATGCTGGAGATGTTCTCTGTCTGTGCCGTCCAGTGTAGCAGCCACAGACCCACAGGCGGCACATGGCTTTTGAGCACTTGAAATGTAGCTAGTGTGACTGAAGAATTGCCTTTTGAATTTTGTTAAACTTTAAATAGCCACATGTAGCTAGTGGCTACCACACTGAACAGCACAGCCTAGATACTTCTAAACCTTGTTTTTTTTTCTTCATTTTTGAGATTTGTTGATGTCAAGGCATGCAGATGTACACCACTCATTCTCCTGCTGTGTGGTCCATCGTCTCAATATACGGCCGTCTATTTATCCATTTTCCTACTGATGGACATGGGGCTCTTTTCTTTGTTTCTGTTTTTTTTTTTTTTTTTTTTTTTTTTTTTGCTGATACAAATGATGCTGCAGCGATCTTTTTGTATATGTCTCCATGCGCCTTTCCTAATATCTTCATTTCCCCCGACGGTGGTTGGTCCCATGACCCCATGCCCAGGTGACTCAGCAGCCTCCTACGTGCCTACCCAGCCCAGGTCTCTTGTGCCACCACCCCCGACCCCCCACCCACTCCTCCACTGGCACTCGTCAGCCCAGTCAGCTGGGGTGATGACTCTGGAGTATCACTTTCATCCTGTGCCTTTCCTGCTCAGGAACCCAGCACAGCTCCCATTGCCTGAAGCATCAGACCTCAGCCCTTTGCTTGGCCTCGGGCCCCCACCATCAGGTCCTACCTTATGACTCCCTGAGTTTCCCAGCATCCTCCCTCAGCCTCCACTGAGCCAACCTCCTTCTGGTCCTCTGCACACATCCTACTCTTCCTACCTCTGTGCCTTCATTTTTGACGGGAATCCCCCATGCCCTCATTCTGGAATGTTTTGCTTCCTGCCCCTCCTCCACCTACTTCAATCCACTCAGATCCTTCAGGGCCCAGCTCAGGCCTGGCCTCCTCTGGGGTAGATTTTCATTCTGCAGCATTCATTCAGGAAGCACCCATGAAGAGCCTACCAGGTGCCGGCCCTGGTCTGGGGCTGGGACTAGAGCCGGGGCAGGATGGCCACAGCATCTGCTCCATGCAGCTCACAGCCCGGCCTTGGCTGGAAACTCCAGTCTGCCCCAGTTTCCAGCTCTCTGCATTCCCCTTGCAGCTCAGCATGGATTAAGCTTTGGAATCCAGAGAAGATCAGGGTTGGGATTATGGCTAGGGTTCAACAGGAGTGGGGGGCTGGGCGTGGCTGGTTTCCAGGAGACCTGAAAAGGGGGCCTGGAAGTGGGAAGATCAACCCCAGTGCAGGACCGGCCCTTACATCACAGGATCACTGCCGAGAGCCTGGAGGTGCGTGATCCTGTCAGCACCACCAAGCAAGAGACTGACTCCATGCGCAGGAATGTCAGGGTGCAGATGACACTTCTTTCCCAGAGGCACACTACGCGGGAAGCCAACTGCTATAGTCTAAATGTTTGCTTCCCTCCAGAATTCGTATGTTGAAACCCCATCTCCAAGGTGATGGTACTAAGACGAGGGGCCCCTGGGAGGTGATTAGGTCATGAGGGCAGAGCCCCTATAGACGAGATTTGTGCCCTTATAAAAGAGACCCCAGAGAGCTGCCCCTCCCCTTCTGCCATGTTGGGACACAGTGAGGACACTGCCATCTATGAACCAGAACGCAGGCCCTCACCAGACATTGCATCCGCTGGTGCCTGGATCTCTGGCCTCCAGAACTGTGAGAAATAAATTTATGTTGTTTATAAGTAATTAGTTTACGGAATTTTGTTATAGCAGCCCAAACAGACAAAATACCAATTTATTAGAAGGTTGCCTGGTGAGCAGGAAGGCAGAGGAAAGTGCTGCTTGCTATAGAATCTGAAGCTTGTTGAATCTGAGGCTTGCTATAGAATCTGAGGCATCGCCACCTGTGACACCATCCATGCAACAAGAGTAGGCCTGGCCAGGGCCAGGACACTGATGCCAGCCACCCAGGGGCACTGTGTCTCCTGATCAGATGGCCACTGCCAGCCTCTGTCCATGAGGTTTCCCCTTTCTGAGCTTCCATTGGTGGCCACCGTCCCCCTCTTCTGATGGGCACCGTCTTTTTTTTTTTTTGAGACGGAGTCTCACTCTGTCACCCAGGCTGGAGTGCAGTGGCACGATCTCAGCTCACTGCAAGCTCCGCCTCCCAGTTTCACACCATTCTCCTGTCTCAGCCCTCTGAGTAGCTGGGACTACAGGTGCCCGCCACCACACCCGGCTAATTTTTTGTATTTTTAATACAGACGGGGTTTCACCGTGTTAGCCAGGATGGTCTCGATCTCCTGACCTTGTGATCTGCCTGCCTCGCCCTCCCAAAGTGCTGGGAGTACAGGCATGAGCCACCACGCCCGGCCCTGATGGGCATCATCTTTAACATTCCTCTGTGCTGTAGCTCCATTCTGACCACTTGAATCTGGAAATCATATCTTAAGGTGACTTTGTATATCTCTGTTCTGATTCATTTTGTATTGTTTTATGGTTTAATTCTTAGACAGCATCTTACTTCCCAATGTGTAGCTCTTACAATGCACCTTACACTTGCCCCTGTGTCTCAACAAGATTATAAAACCTTAGGGGGCCAGGACCATCTTCCTTTCTGGCCCAAAGTTGGACATCTGGACAAGAGCCCAACACACACAGCCCTTGATGCTTTGCTCTGCTCTGGACTTGGGATGCCTAGAGACTGGCAAGCACAGAGGGTGTGGGGTGGCTGGGAGCTGAGCAGTATCTTCTGGGCCAGGATAGTTCTCCCCGAGGCCTCCTGAGCATGCAGTCAGGGCTGTACAGCCTCAGTTTTGTCCTCAGCCAAAAAGGGATCTGTGTTGGTGGAAGGCGAATGTGGCTGTCTCCACTCCTGTGAGCTGCCTGAGGGAACAAGAGGGCAGGAGGGAAACAGAGCACCTCCGAAGAGTACCTCAGGGCCCAGCCCCTAGAAGGAACTAGGCATGGGCGCAACCGAATGAATGAGCTTTGTCCTCACCCCTCAAACCTAGGCCAGACAGGTGAAGAAAAGCATTGAATGCTGGGAGTCATCAGCAAAGAGGATAAGAGTTAAGCTTGGGGCTGTGGGGAGACTGGATATCCTCTGGGTGATATCCAGAGAGTATATCATCCTGAACAGAGGCTTCAGGATGGAATGGGGCAAGGAGAGAACTATGAGGGGGTCAGAGAGCAGACACGGACGGTGTTTCCACACACTGAGGAGAACTGGGTGAGTTCTGCTCCTCATTCAGCCACCAGCTATGGGCCTCAGCTTCTTCCCTATTCATAAGGAAGGAAGGGGTGGTCAGAGAATCTTCTGGGTCTAGTCCAGCTCTGCCATTGGTGGCTTGGAGGAGGGCTGTCCACAGAGGAGGGCAGAAGCAAACACTGGGGGATATAGGCTGATAAGAGGGAAAGGGTATTTGTCTGGGCGCCGTGGTTCATGCCTGTAATCCTAGCATTTTGAGAGGCCGAGGTGGGCAGATCACGAGGTCAGGAGATCAAGACCATCCTGGCCAACACAGTGAAACCCTGTCTCTACTAAAAATACAAAAAATTAGCTGGGTGTGGTGGCGGGCACCTGTAGTCTCAGTTACTCGGGAGGCTGAGGCAGGAGAATGGCGTGAACCCGGAAGGTGGAGCTTGCAGTGAGCTGAGATCGCACCACTGCACTCCAGCCTGGGTGACAGAGCGAGACTCCATTTCAAAAAAAAAAAAGAGGGAAAGTGGACAGCAGCCTGGCGTCAAGTACCTGCTCTGTGCTGGGACACAGCTGGGCACTTTGCACACACTGTCTTGGGTATTTTTGTGCTGACCCCTTGAAAATGGCATTTATTTGCTGCATTGATTTAGGGGTGAGGAAACCAAGGAGCAGAGGGATTGGCAGAACCCTCCAAAGTCACTCTCCTGGTAAGCCAGAGCTAGGATTTGTACTGAGGCCTCTGGTCCCCAAGTCCCCAGGCCTCCACATTGGTGGGTGGGCTCCTGAAGGGTAAGTGGCCCTGTGTCTGGGTATGTGCCTGAGTGGCTGAAAAGGAAGGGGTTATTGAGTTGGTTTTTAGATTAGTGCTTTGTTTCTTATATTTGCTAGGCTTTTTTTTTTTTTTTTGAGAAGGAGTTTCGCTCTTGTTACCCAGGCTGGAGTGCAATGGCACGATCTCGGCTCACCACAAACTCTGCCTCCCAGGTTCACACAATTCTCCTGCCTCAGCCTCCCGAGTATCTGGGATTACAGGCATGCACCACCACACCTGGCTAATTTTGTATTTTCAGTAGAGACGGGGTTTCTCCATGTTGGACAGGCTGGTCTCAAACTCCCAGCCTCAGGTGATCCGCCTGCCTCAGCCTCCCAAAGTGCTGGGATTACAGGCGTGAGCCACCGAGCCCAGCCTATTTGCTAGGTTTTTGCTAACTTGGTTCTCAGTAATTTTCCTTAGTGGGGGTGAAAAATAAGGATTTTTCTTTTTTTAATGAACAGATATGAGCCACCGTGGCTGGCCCTCAATCAAGAGTTTAAAAACCACAACTCAGAAATGAAGAAGTGATGGCAAAAACACTGGTGGTGAGCCACAAAATCATTTAAAAAACAAAAACAAAAACAAGTGAAGATAGAAAATGGTAGGCAGTGAAGAAAATCTTACCTCCTGATTAGGACAAAGTGAAGAAAGGGAAGGTCAACTGGAGGTCAGGAAGGGAAGTACAGTTTCAGTTGTTTACCTGCTGAGGAGGTGCCTCAGTTACAAAAGAGTAAAAACAGGGTGGGGTGGGGGATGGGGGTGGGCATTTCATGGCAAGTACTCAATGGGTTGCCTAAAGCAATACTTTTTTTTTTTTTTTTTTTTTTTTTTTTTTTGAGACAGAGTCTTGCGCTGTCGCTCAGGCTGGGGTGCAGTGGCCGGATCTCAGCTCACTGCAAGCTCCACCTCCCGGGTTTACGCTATTCTCCTGCCTCAGCCTCCTGAGTAGCTGGGACTACAGGTGCCCGCCACCTCGCCTGGCTAGTTTTTTGCATTTTTTAGTAGAGATGGGGTTTCACCATGTTAGCCAGGATGGTCTCGATCTCCTGACCTCGTGATCCGCCCGTCTCGGCCTCCCAAAGTGCTGGGATTACAGGCTTGAGCCACCGCACCCGGTCGCAATACTTTTAAAATACAGTAAAATGTTAACATTTGTTAAATCTAAGTAGTGGCTACAGATACTTTTGTTGAATTAGGAATGTACCCATATTTTACAGAAGCAAACAAAACGTCTGGCCAGAGCCAGAAGCATGAGACATATAAAAGAAATGACATAGCAGATACACAAACATATGAAAGGAAAACAGTGAAAGGAAGGAACATGCATGTGATTGATGAGAGCCAAGTCCAGAAGAAAATGTAATCCAAGGAACAGGAAAAAAAAATTCCCAGTAGTAGTCTGAGCTATAGAAAAATGTAAAAAAACATGAATTCAAGAAAGTAGGCACTCAAAGCTGAAACAGATGAAATAACAAGAAACTGATAGCACTTCTTCAAAACTCATACATGAGAAATAGCAAGAAAAGGAACAGATATGGCTAAAAATCAATCTGATACTGAGGAAAGGCCTCAGATAATCATGGTGAATGAAAAGAAAGAAGACATGCATTAAAAAGAGAGATAGCTGTGAAAGGTATAAAAAAGATCAAAACAATGAAAAAAAAGAATAAAAATAGAATTTAAAACAGAAAAACACACACATGGAAAAGAAAAGTATTCATAAAGAAAATACAAGACATCTTCCCTAGAATGAAGAATAGAATTGCAACTCTAAAAAGCACACTTTGTTCCAGGAAAAACTGATAAAGAACAAGAAAGAATTATTAAGACATATAGATTTAAAAAGAGAAAGAGAAAGGAAGAAAAGAAAGAAAAAGCCAAGGGAATATCTCATTAGAGGATATCCTCTTAGAGGGGATTCTTTGGCTGGCGTCAGTATTGTCCCTACCAACAGTCAATGCCAGATGACAATGGAGAAATGTATCCAAATTCTGAGCAAAAGAAGGTGTCATGCAAGAATATTTACTCAGCCAAGGTGTACGCAACTATAAAGACCACAGAAACATTCCCTAATGCAGAAAATACAGAATTCGTGAGCCATCACTGAGTCATTCTTAATGGTGCAATTCAGTCAATCAAGAGTTTGTTTGATTGTTTGTTTATTGAGACGGAGTCTTGCTCTGTTGCCCAGGCTGGAGTGCAGTGGTGTGATCTCTGCTCTCTGCAACTTCTGTCTCCTAGGTTCAAGCTATTCTCCTGCCTCAGTCTCCCAAGTAGCTGGGATTACAGGCGCCCACCATCATGCCCAGCTATTTTTTGTATTTTTTGTAGAGACATGGTTTCGCCACGTTGGCCAGGTTGGTCTTGAACTCCTGAACTCAAATGATCTGCCCACCCAGACCTCCCAAAGTGCTGGGATTATAGGCATGAGCCACTGTGGCTGGCTCTCAATCAACAGTTTAAAAATGACAACTCAGAAATGAAGAAGCAATGGCAAAAATACTGGTGGTGAGCCACAAAATCAGTTTAAATATAAAATGAAGACCGGGTGGGGTGACTCATGCCTATAATCCCAGCACTTTGGGAGGCTGATGGGGGCAGATTACTTGAGCTCAGGAGTTTGAGACCAGCCTGGCCAACAGGGTGAAACCCCATCTCTACTAAAAATACAAAAATTAGCCAGGTGCGATGGTGTTTGCCTGTAATCCCAGCTACTCAGGAGACTGAGGCATGAGAATCACTCAAACCCAGGCGGCGGAAGCTGCAGTGAGTTGAGACTGCGTCACTGCACTCCAGCCTAGGCGACAAAGTGTGATTCTACCTCAACAAAATAAATAAAAATAAAATAAAATGAAATAAAATGAAGTCCCAGCTACTTGAGAAACTAAGGCTGGAGGATTCTTTGAGGCTGGCATGAACAACAGAGTGAGATCTTGTTTAAAAAAAAAAAAAGACTAACTATGGTGAGAATTAAGGTTTCAGAGCAGAAAGAAATGCATAGACTTTAAAAACTATCAATACAGGAATAAACAAATAGAGGAGAAAGAGCAAGCTATTTCCTCATCTTCAGAGCCTTGAATTATGCCATCTAAAAAGGAAACCTTATTAAGAACAAGTCTAGTTTCTTAATGTTTCTCATAATATTAACTTCAGGGAGATCTTTTAGGAACTATTAATTTTTGTGGGGAAGAAACACCTACTTCAGTTTCTTTTTCTCTTGTTAGATTCACATAAAATTAGATTCAGATTTTTTTTTTTAAATAGCATTTTAATATAAGCATTTCTATTTAGCCTTCTACCTAGAAATACCTTAGATATACCTAGAATGCTGTTCACCTAATGTTAGTAGTTATCTCTGGGTGGTTTTTGGTTTTTTAAGAGACAAGGTCTCGCTCTGTTGCCTGGGCTGGAGTGCAGTGTTTCTATCATGGCTCACCGCCTGAGTTCAAGCGATGAGGCTGAGGCTGGGACTTCAGGTGTGCATCACCACACCCGGCTAATTACATTTTGTTTGTTTTTTTTTTTTTTTTTGTACAGACAGGGTTTTACTATGTTGCCCAGGTGGGTCTTGAACTCTTGGTCTCTCACTTTGGCCTCCCAAAGCATTGGGATTACAGCTGTAAGCCACTGCGCCCGGCACTGAGTGGAGGTTTCCATAAGATCACCCAAATTGTCTTCAGTTCTTTATAATAAGAATGTATCATTTTTACAAAAATAATAGAGTCATTATTCTGAAAAAAAACAAGATTGGTGAAACGTCTGTCTTCAGCATGGTGTCTAGAGGCTTGTCAGTTTGATTTAGTAAGAAAGCCTAAAGGACGTGTGTCATGTCACAGGAATGTGCAGTAATAAGATGGAATTCAAACTAAGCACAAAAAGGACATACTGAATTTCAAAAACATCATGGACTAGGAATTATAACTTCTAATTAAAACAGCCTGGGTGCAACTTGATCTATAGATTCAATGCAATGCCAATCAAAATCAAACACAAGCTATTCTGTGGATATCAACAAGCTGATTCTAACATTTAAATGAAGAAGCAAAAGACTCAGAATATCCAACTCAATATTGAAGAAGAAGAACAAGGTAGAAGACTGACACCACTCTGTCTTCAAGACTCAAAGCTATAGTGATTGAGACAGCGTCCTATCAGCAAAAGAATAGACAAATATATCAAAAGACCACGAGAGAGAGAGAGCCTAGAAACAGATCCACATAAAGATACTGATTTTTTTTTTCTTTTTTGAGATGGAGTCTCGCCATGTTGCCCAGTCTGGAGTGCAATGGCTCGATCTCAGCTCACTGAAACCTCTGCCTCCTGAGTTCAAATGACTCTCCTGCCTCGGCCACCCAAGTAGCTGGGATTACAGGTGCCTGCCACCATGCCCAGCTAATTTTTGTATTTTTAGTAGAGATGGGATTTCACCATGTTGGCCAGGCTGGTCTCGAACTCCTGACCTCGTGATCTGCCCACTTCGGCCTCCCAAAGCACTAGGATTGCAGGCATGAGCCACCGCACCCGGCCAAAGATACTGATTTTTGACAGAGGAGCAAAGGCAATACGATGGAGCAAAGATGGTCTTTTCAACAATGATGCTAGAACAGCGGGACATTAACATGCAAAAAATGAATCTATACCTTCCACAAAAATTCACTCAGAATGAATCTAAATGTAAATATAAAATGTAAAAGTATAAAACTCTTAGAAGTTAACACAGGAGAAGGCCCTAGATGACCTTGGTTATAGAGGTGACCTTTTAGATACAACACCAGAGGCATCATCCATGAAGAAATCAATGATAAGCTGCACTTTGCTGAAATTAAAAACTTCTGCTCTGGAAAAGACAATGTCAAGAAATGAGAAGACAAGTCACAGAACTCTTGTAACTCAACAGTAAGAAAACAACCAACCAGATTATAATTTAAAATGAGCAAAAGATCTGGAATCCTCACCAAAATAGATACATAGATGGTAAATAAGAAAACATGTTCAACATCGTATATCATTAGGAAATTGCAAATTAAAGCAGTAAGGTGTTACAAACCTATTAGAATGGCCCAAACCCGAAACACTGACACATGCTTGTGAGGCTGCAGAGCAACAGGAACTCTCGTTGCTGGTAGGACTGCAAAATGGTACAGCCACTATGGAAGACAATTCAATGGTTTCATAAAAAGCTAAACATACTTAGGCCAGGCGCGGTGGCTCACACCTGTAATCCCAGCACTTTGGGAGGCCGAGGTGGGCAGATCACGAAGTCAGGCGATCGAGACCATCCTGGCTAACACGGTGAAACCCCGTCTCTACTAAAAATACAAAAAATTTGCTGGGCGTGGTGGCGGGCAACTGTAGTCCCAGCTACTCAGGAGGCTGAGGCAGGAGAATGGTGTGAACCTGGGAGGCGGAGGTTGCAGTGAGCCGAGATCGCACCACTGCACTCCAGCCTGGGGGACAGAGTGAGACTCCGTCTCAAAAAAAAAAAAAAAAAAAAAAAGCTAAACATACTGTTACCATATGATCCTATTATTGTACTCCTTTGTATTTACCTATATGAACTGAAAACGTATGTCCACACAAAAGCCTGCAAGTGAATGTTTTTAGTAGCTTTATTTACAATTGCCAAAACTTGGGAAGCAAACAAGATGTCCTTCAGTAGATGGATACATAAATTCTGGTATATCCAGACCATGGACTATTATTTGGCACTAAAAAGAAATGAACTATTGAGCCAGAAAAGATGGTGAGGAAACGTATGTGCCTATTACTAAGTAGAAGAAGCCAGTCTAAAACAGCTATAGGCTGTATGATTCCGACTATTTGACATTCTGGAAAAGGCAAAACTATGGAGACAGTAAAAGATCTGTGGTTGCCAGGGGTTAGCAGGGACAGAGGGATGATCAGATAGAGCTTAGAGGATTTTTAGGGCAGTGAAACTACTCTGTATGATACTATAATGGCAGACATATTATTATACATTTGTCCAAACCCATATAGGATGTAAAACACCAAGAGTGAAGTGAACCTAATATAAACTATGGACTTTGGGTGGTAATGACCTGTCAACATAGGTTCATTGACTGTAACAAATGCACCACTCTGGTAGGGATGCTGATGGTGGGGGAGGCTGTGCAGATGTGGGAACAGGGGATATATGGGAACTTGCCATACTTTCCATTCAGTTTTGCTGTGAACCTAAAACTGCTCCAAAAATTAAAAAACAAACAATAAAAACCCCAGCCTGTACGTTTCCAGGAATTAGGATGGTCCAGTAGAGGAGGGGTACAGGAGATGAGAAGGGGAAGCAAAGGAGTGAGATGAGGGAGGAGTGGTGGCCAGGACTTCTCCTGTGGGCGACGGAGAGTCACTGAGGAGCAAGGAAGGGAGGTGACCAGACATCGGGGCAGCTACATGGACGGTGAACTGGGATAGGGAATGTGTGGCAAGAAACCAATGAGGTAATTACTGGCAGAGTCCAAAAGTGAAGCAAGCTCCTAGATGGAGACAGCAGCAGTGGAGCTCGATATGTGATAAGGTGGCAGGACTGTCCTGAGCTTGGTCCTGGTCAGAAGTAGAGGCTGAGAAAAAAGAGAAGAACCCCTTGCAGCTGCCACGGACGTTTTAGACATGGTGATATAGAGGTGATTTGGAGTTGGCAGAGATGACCTCCCGACACGTGGATGCACAGGGCTACTGCTCAGGTGAGAGGTGTGGGCCGAGCATAGACTGGAGGTGATCTGCCCATGGCTGGAAGATGAAGCATGGAGTTGAGATACCCCAGGAAGAAACCGCGGGCAGAACCGTCGGAGAGACCAAAGTTTCAGAGACAGGCAGAAGACGACGATCCTACAGAGGAGACAGAGTGGGAAGAAGAGGCCTACGAAGGGGAGTGAGCATCACAGAGGCCAAGGGAGGGAGGGAGGGGTTCTCTACAAGTCAGTGTCAAATGCTGCAGTCGGGTGGAGAAAGAAGGGGATTGAAAACAGGCTATCTCACCACGTTTTAACAGGGAATCCAGCCCTTACTCCCTGCCCCTTTTTTAGGGAGGGCTGAATTCTGGTTTGCAAGCAGGTAAATGAACAGAATTGTGGAAAGGGATGATTCCTAAAGAAGATGTATTAGGGTTGGAACAAACAAGAATGGACATTCTGTAAAAACAAGTATTTTAAAGTGGACTCCAGACTTCTTGACTTACAACCCGAATAATCATTTAACAGGATGTGACATACCATCAATAAGACAACAGCAGAATAAATGACAGCACAGCCACGCCACGGAGTATTAACCATTAAGAAGAAGGGACTGGAGCTCTACCAGCTGACCTGAAGAGAACTCTGTGAGGTGTTGAGTAAGAAAAGCAGGACACGGAAAGGGCCTGTAATATGATCCCATTTTTGGTACAGCAGTAACAAAACCTTGTTTATGATTAGACAGCATGGAGGAAATTATGGAAAAACACACAGCAGGCTATGGCTGTGTATATATCACAGTTACCCGACTAGGAAAAGGGGTGGGGTAACATGGGGGAAGAGGTAGGGGCAGCAAGTAATAGAGAAAAATTAAACAGGAGGACACTTAACAGCATATAAGAAATGGTCGTATTTATGCATTTATATGAAACTGTATATATATATACACACACACATAAACATATACACATATAAAATGGTAAAAAAATGCACACACACACACAGTCTTGACTCATATCCACCGAGTTAACTGAGTGCTGAGAGCAGCCTGTCATCTGGGGGCAGCTGGGGTGAGCCAGCAAGGAGCCTGGAGTCCTGTACATGTGCCTGGCTGTCCCGCAAGAACCAAGGACGCCGTGGGTGAGGCATCACTGGGAGGGCATCTGGGCTGTGTGCAGCAAGCTAGTGAAAAAGAAAAAGGTGTCCAGGGGCTCACCTGCATTCTGGGTGAAGTGCATGGACAGGGGAGCGGGAGGGTATTAACCCTCAGGGGAGGACTGAGATTTGAGAATTCATGGGAACAGCAGATGAGAAGCCGCTGTGGGTAAGGGCTGGGGTGGGGAGAAAGTGGAGGCTGTGAATGCAAGGACAGTGCTGGGTGCAAATGTTAGAGATCAAAGGCAGGCGGGCACAGAGGAGCCCCACAGGCCGGCCTCACGAGCAGGATATGGCTAGAAGTCTCTCATGTCATGGGAGAAGAGGAAACAAGAGAAAACTGGAAATTAAAGAATGACACCAACAAGAGGAAAGTTCTTATCAACCAACACTTTTAATGGCAAAAAGTAAAAACCTTCATTACATGAAACTTTAATTTACATACATTCTTCACACGGTGGACATCTTTACCAGTTTGCAGTATCCTGCACTAGAACACATAGTAAAAGCTCAAGCCATTCGGAGCCCCTGTGGCTGGGACGGCTGCCTGCTTCCCTCTGCTCCCTGGGACAATCCAGGCCCACCACACCCTGCTCCCTGAAGGAGCTGCAGCTGACCCTGGCACCTGCCCCTGATGATGGTGGGGAGCACTGTGCTGAGTCCCTAGCTTGCCTGTGCCTCCTCTGTCCCTGGCCCTCAGCATTGGTTACTGAGCCCCCACCTGGGGTGGGGGTGAAGGAAGGGAAGACTGCAGACAGCATTTTTTTTTTTTTTTTTTTTTTTTTTTGAGACGGAGTCTCGCTCTGTCACCCAGGGTGGAGTGCAGTGGCCGGATCTCAGCTCACTGCAAGCTCCTCCTCCCGGGTTTATGCCATTCTCCTGCCTCAGCCTCCCAAGTAGCTGGGACTACAGGCGCCTGCCACCTCGCCCGGCTAGTTTTTTGTATTTTTTTTAGGAGAGACGGGGTTTCACCGTGGTAGCCAGGATGGTCTCGATCTCCTGACCTCGTGATCCGCCCGTCTCGGCCTCCCAAAGTGCTGGGATTACAGGCTTGAGCCACCGCGCCCGGCCTGGACAGCATTTTTCTGAGGGTAAAACTGTGGAAACAAGTATGGAGGGAAGGCTGTCTATGATAAGATGGGGCTCTCTGGGAATGCCATGTGTCTGCTGGCTCCTGTCACCTTCCTGGAAGGGTCCACAGTGCTGAGGGGTTGCAGTGTGAAGAATGGAATGCTACTGTGAGTAACGGTGGCTGCACAGGTGACCACCCTGCCCCAAGGAGCTGCTGTGGGGAGTGATGGTGTCAATGAAGCCCGGCACAGAGATGTCCCAACTCCCCAGTTTCTGTCTGAAACTCATAACTCAGCTGGGTTCCCTTCTCCACACGGTGCTTGCCGCCGTGGCTCATTCTTGGACTGATGGCTGCTGCCTGCCTGACAGACACACTAGGTAGAGGCGGAAGGGTCTCTGGTCCAGCTCTATCAAGTCCTGACAGTTCCAGGCCTCCACTTAATTACGTAACATTCCTTCCCTCCACTAGTCTGAAAAAGTCTGGACATTTCACGGTCTCCAGGGAGAGGAAAATGACAGATGTATTTAGCACTAATGCTCAAATTATGCAGGGCAGGGAAACCAGAGATACTGAGGGACCTGGACAACAGACAAGCTGGCTAGACGGTTTCTCTTCAAGGCCAGCATTTAGTCATACTGTGTCCACGGTGGGTGGACTTGGATGTGGTGCACGAGAGAGACAGCACCTGTCTGTCTCCCTGACATGCTTCTGGAAGAGGCCGCTCGGGATGTGGAGACTGGGGGTGGGGAGGACAGGGAAATGCCTGCTGCTGGTGACACAAGCACATTCCCGGAGGCTCCCGTGTTTCATTCGCCACAGGGCCGTCTCCATAAGCGCCTTCACCCTCCTAGCTTCCTGACCCTGACACGCGTCGGTTCTGTACACAACATCTGTAGGTCCAAACATGGAGAGAATGTCTGCCTAAAGTACAATTTTAAAGCACATCTCTGACACTCCCTTCCTTCAACGAATTCTAGTGGGTGATGGCTCACCACTGAAAGGTAATGAGTGTGGGACTTGTATACTCAAGAGAGCTTTTCCTTCATTGTTAGGAGAGCTCAAAATCCTAAGAGGTCCTTCTGTTTAATAACTGATTCTTGAAAGGTAGACAAAATTGCCTCTCTCTGTGCAAACAGACACGCACCTTTCCCTCTCTTTCTCCTATAACCCAGCTTTCTCCTTTATGGACAAGGAGATGCAAATATTTGCTTTGGGGTTTGAACATTCACTGTGAAAGTGATTGGGTAATGAGCAAACTCATTCCAGGCTGTATTAAAATGACTGAGGCCATCACCTGCAGCTAAGAAACGTGAGTTTTTGTTTTAACATAAGTGTACACCGAGGCCTATGCTGGGTTTTGGTAGACAGGAACAGAAAATCAAGAATTGAAAAACAAGTGATGTAAACTCCAAGGGGACCCACAACTGGAATGGGGCAGAATCCCTCCCCTGTCACACATCTGGAAGAATGTGGAGACAGGAAAATGGCTGGACACAGTGTGTTTCAGCTACATTTACTCTTAAAAAGAGTTTTCAAATGGGGAGGGGAAAAGTGAAAGGATTTTTATAAAAGTCATATGGTTAGATTCTTTCCTCCTCCACTTCTGCCCAGCAGTTTTAAAAACAAACCCTGCGGAGTTCCTGGCTTGCTGTTCCCCATCCCTGGGTTCTCCCACTCCAACGGGGACACATGTGAGTCAACGACATCCACCGCTCTCTTCCTGGGCACCATGCTGTGATGCAGCAGGAAAATGATGAGCTGTGGAACCAGCTACCCACCTGCCAGCAGTTGACTGCTCTCAGCCTCCACTTATTTCCTTGTAAACTGAGGATCTAACACCTACTTTACAGGATTGGGTGAAGATTAAAGGAGATCATGTATATCAGGCACTTTGTATACTGGAATGTACTAGACAAGTGTTATTACTCCTTTCTCTCAGAAAGCGAGCCCCCCAATCTTCCCATTTCATAGACTGTTTTGTATTTCACTGAATAGTGGATTTCTGTTTTCATAAACCACTATTATTATTTTTTGAAACAGGGTCTCACCCAGGCTGGAGTGCAGTGGTACAATCACAGCTCACTACAGCCTCCACCTCCCAGGGGGGTAAGTGATCCTCCCACCTCAGCCTCCTGAGTAACTAGAACCACAGGAGTGTGACACCACACCTGGCTAATTAAAAAATTTTTTTTTGTAGAGACGGGGTTTCGCTATGTTACCCAGGCTGGTCTTCAACTCCTGAGCTCAAGCAATCTGCCTGCCTCAGTCTCCCAAAGTGTTGGTGTTACGGGTGTGAGCCACCACACCTGGCACAACTACTTTTTTTTTTTTTTTTTTTGAGACAGAGTTTCGCTCTGTTGCCCAGGCTGGAGTACAGTGGTGCGATCTTGGCTCACTGCAATCTCCACCTCCCGGGTTCAAGCAATTTTCCTGCCTCAGCTTCCCGAGTAGCTGGGATTACAGGCGCCACCATCATGCCCAGGTAATTTTTGTATTTTTAAGAGAGACAGGTTTCACCCTGTTGGCTAGGCTGGTCTTGAACTCCTGACCTCAAGTGATCTGCCTGCCTCAGCCTCCTAAAGTGCTGGGCTCACAGGTGTGAGCCACCGTGCCCAGCTTGAATCACTTTTATTTTATTCCCTCTCTTCCCTAAAAAAACTGGAGGACAAGCTCTGCCTCCTTTCATCAACCATAGTAAGTATGGTATCCATTCACTACTTGACTGCTGGAGAGCTCAGGACATTTGGACAGAAATGCTTCAAACTGGGGCCACAGTAGCCTGTCTCCTCAGAGAGCTGACTTCTGGGCACAGGCGTCTCTATGGCGGGAGCCTACAAGAAAGTGAACCTAACTCATGCGCAGAGGTCATCGCCATGTCACCTCCTAGTAAATGCTCAATAAACTTATAAACCACCCCCTCTCTTTAGAGCCCTACAGTTTTGTTCTTATTGTGGTGGTGGAGGTGGGGAATTGGTGAGGTGGTCCTGTCGTCACCCTGCAAGCTTGCTTTCTCATCCTGACAACCCTCTTTCCCACACCAGTCATGCAGAGGGACTTCCGCTGCTTCCAGCTAGATGGCAGGGGCATCCTGTGGCATCCTGCTGCTCAGGGCCTTGATCATTAGAAAGGGACTGGCTGGCAACCCCTAGCTACTCCCGTCGCTCTGGCCACTAGTAGATTCTGTTTATCAAAATTAACTTGAGAAGCTGAACTGCCTCTGTCTATCTAGAAAACCCTCTTTGGAGAATTCTCTCCTAATACAAGTTTACATTCAAGTCTGAACTGGGTAGATTGTAAGTAAAATGAGTAGCGTATGCATGAAAGTCTCTACTTTTCTTCAGCTACAGTCATTTTTTTGTTGAAGTACAAAATGGGGCTGGCTTAGGAGACTTTCCCGGGGGATGCCTCAGAATATCAACACATGCAAGGGTTTCTTCGTTTTCAAAGTTTTGAGCTGAAGTGGGTATTTTATGGACATTTAAGATGTGAAGGGCAGGAGTGAAATGCGGAAAGGAACACAGAGTAACTCACAGAAACAAAACAGAGATCTCAATAATCAAAACAGTTGCTTTGTTCCTAAGAAACCCTCTTTTTTGTTAACAGGTCTAATTTTTAAAAACTCTCAGAGGCCTCTAAAGCACTTGTTTACATACAGCCCTTCCCCATGTGCGGCCAGGGTAAGGACACTGCAGAAGGCTGTAAAAGCTTACGCAAAGCCGGCCTCTACATGATCCCTCTGACTTAAAACCTCTTAAATCATAGCTGCTTAACAGCATGACTTTTATATGTATACAAGTTTTGTTTTTCCTGTATTCATCCACACAAGGGGTTGATTAAGAAAAAATTCCCTCAGGTACAGTTCATCCTAGTTTCACTGAAGCCCGTGGAGGAGGCTCTGATGTTTCCACCCTGAGCTCTGTGAACTCTGCTTGTCCTCTGTAAGCCCGCAGACAAACAGGTCATTCAAGTGCGCAGTGCTCCCCACTGCTGGGCATGAGACCCACAGAGAAAGAGGGCCTGGGAGATGAGATGCAGGCTCCTCCAGGAATGAAGAGGGCTTCACAACCATCTTCACTCATCACTGTCTGCCTCTGATCCATAATTCTGACATCGACACGTAATGTATCCATTTGATTTCTGCAATTCAGAACCAGAGGTCAAAGTGTAGATTGCTTTTTCTTCATCCTGGCATTGGCATGACCAATGGCCAGGTATCTAGCGGTGTCAGTAAAAGAATAATAGAGAAAAAAAAAAAAAGGAACAGGAAAAGAACATCCTTATTTACACCATTTGATTGCTATATACCGAAAGCACTTGGGAGAAAACAATGCACATAGTGAATCATCCAATCAGAAACACACAGCTTTATATTATTACAAAAAAGAAAAATACCTCACCTTGTTTTTGTTTCCCAGCACAGACAGAAATCATTTTAAGACAGAGGATCACACAGTCATTTGTACACCCAGCTGACAAACACTTTGGGTCTGGATTTCCTCCCCCAACCACATTACAACATCAGCTTTGACACATCTGTAAAACATCTTCTCTGCAGAAAGTCAGACCCTAAAGATCAAACCCAGGGAGGCACCCTCTCCCCCGGCCAGCTACTCTAACTCATAACCCTCTGAAGACACTTGGTAAAGGCAACACAGCTGACAAGAGCAGTGCTGCCTCAGCAGTAGTGGGCTCTGGCCCTGCCAAGGCAGGGAGGACTAGAGCCAAGCTTCCAAGAAGCCATTCAGACAGGCAAGGGAGAAGGGGAGGGAGTGCAGTGGGGATATAAGAACCTGATGAAATGGAAGAAAGCATTACCTTGGGAGTTACCACTTTGAATTATTATATGATCAGACTCTAGCCTGGCATCATAGAGACTCCAAGTGCCACGGACAATGGGAAAGAAGTGTACTTCTTGAATGCAATTCAAAGTTATCTGACCTTTTTTCACTGCTTTTAGATTCCATTTCGTTTGGGAAACTACAAGAACTTCTTTAATCAGCCATGGCTTTCCAAAAAGTAGAGTGATGTGGCCAGGAAGATGGGGACGAGCAGGCCCACCTGGTAAAGGATGGCTCTGACATCAGAACCTGTTGGCTGCCCTCTCCACTGCCAGGGAAGGAAGCTGGCAATACAGGCGAAGGCAGGCACCAGCCCTGTTTCCTGCCTAAGGGGCAGCATCAAGGTCTTAGTGCCCAAAGGCCCGGAAGAGGTCAGTCTCAGATGGGTGCTGGCAGAGTCCTAGCCAAGTGGCCAGGCTGAATCCTTCCTGAGCCATCTGCAGGAAGAGTCAGGAGGGCTAGGCCCTGGCCACTGCCTTGCAGCTCACAGCTGGTTCACACATGCATGCAAAGGGCAGGTAACTAAGTAACCAACCCCTGGAAAGCAGTTTCATAGTTTTTTATTTTTCCCCTTTCAACCTGGTTTTCGGCTCTGGAAGCTGTTCCTGTGCACAGTTCTATTTCCTACAGTTCTGAGAAAGTGGTTCCATCGCAGATGACCAAAGGCTGGACCCCTCTGGCTATAATGTAGACCTTCCAGTGAGTGGTGCTGGCATAGCCTTGAGGGGAAATAGCAAGAGGAAAACATGTAAATGTTAGCGGGTGGACACACCTGCGGGCAGGGCAAGGCGGGTCTGCCAGAGCTGGCCCTCAGGGCGCACTGCAGAGCCAAAGACAAATCTTTTTCTATTTAATTTAGTTTCTTTTTTTCTTTTTCTTTTCTTTTTAAGAGATGGGGTCTCACTATATTACCCAGGCTGGTCTTGAACTCCTGGGCTCAAGTGATCCTCCTGCCTCTCACTCCCAGAGTGCTGGGATTACAGGTGTGGACCACCACTCCTGGCTTAAAGACAAATTGCTCTGAAAGTCTTTTGGCACTTCCTAGTTATTATCAGTCCTCTTTAAATGCTTTATCACCGCCCCTCACCCAGGGAACTATGAATCACAATTCAGCAGGCTTACAACGGCAGGATGCTCTACATGAGGCTGGTGTTGGGCATCAAGTCTCAGCTTTTACAGCAAGAAGACAGAATGGATTCTGAGGGGGCATAAGACCTACTAGCCAATTTTCCTGTGTCTTTCTATAATGCGGTTTCATTACACAACATCCAGATTAACCTAAACCTAAACCAGCATTGCCCAAATTGGGTTCAGCAAACAGTAGAGTTCTGTAAGATATTCCAAAGAAAATAGGTTCTAGAGTACTATGGGCCCTGCTCATCTTTAAACGAAGAGCACTGAGTAGAATTCAACTTTTACTTGGCGACTCCGGAAGGGTCATGATGGGCAATGACTGTCCTGTACAGTGACTGCAGATATTGTACCTGACCCCCGAAAGGTTTTCTGGTGATCTGGAACCCTTCTTTCCTCCATCTCCACAGAACAATGTATGTTTTGTCAAAAATCATAGAACTTGCATGTTGTGGTGCCATTCTTAAGGGTCCCTAAGGTAGAGGAACCGCCGTCTGTCCTGCAACACTAAATGATTCTTCTTGGCCAGGGTCTGCTTTCCTGTCCTTACTGTTAACCGTGGCAGCTACAGTCATCACGCCCATTTCTGTCACTGCTTCAGGTGCTCGCTGGCTTCCCCACCCCTCCCTGCCCCCATTCTTCTCCCGGGCTTGCTCTCCTATTCTTCTTCTCTTCAGTCACCATCCCTCTCTATGTTCTGTCATGTGACTGGCCTTTTATAGACACTGCCAACTACAGGGATCCTTTCTTTCTAGTCAACAAACCAGTCAGGCACAGCACAGCAGGTATCACGCACTGGATGTTAGGCTAATCTGGACTATCTGCACCAGCATTTGATGCTCAAGCTTTCTTGATTACTGCCAGACATTTCTTTTTTTTTTGCCCCCTAATTCTGTAATTGGTATTCCGGTTGCTCGTGGGAGCCGGAAGTCTGGAATTCAGATAACTAAGGTGTTTCTGTAGTTGTCTGAATTGTTAGGCATTTGTAAAATATAAGACAGAAACTTGTTCAAGCACAACCACATGCTCCAAACCTAAATATGCCAGAGAGATTTTCGCAATAGTCATCTCTTGTGTTAAGAGTCACTCCATTACAGGAAAAAGGTTCAGAACAATTTCCATACAAGAATCTTCCTTTTTGTAGGAAGTGTCCCAAGAGCCAGGCCAGCTGTGCTCCATTATTAGTTAATGCTTGATTTGCACATTATTTTTATTTTTCATTTCTAAATTGAAATAAAAGTTATGTAATTTAAATTAAAACTTGGCATAGCTTGCAGTCCAATTCCTACCCTCATATAAGATGCAAGGTTTCTAGGGATTTGGGGGTCTTCTGAATGGGTAAAATTAAAGAAATCAATTGGAAAACCCAGTCTGGGCTCTGCCAGAGACTCCAGGTCTTGCCTAGGTTTTGTGAGGCAGGAAAAGCAAGGAGGTCAATGGTGACACTTGCTGATTTATTTGTTTCTTCCAAGAAAACTCGGCTGTCAAACTGATTGCTACTGACAGCAGTGGATTCAAACCTGTTTCTTTGGAACAGATTTTTAGGATATAAGGCACAGGACAAGTCACATTTGGGAAAACACTGAGCCAGGGCCAAGGGTGAGTCATCAATGTGAGGCTGTGACTTGGCTGTGGCAGCCACACAGAAGGTAATATTTCCTTGTGTGACCATTGCCCTTATATACTGCTTGGTATTGGTTTATTTGCAACATGGGTGTATATTCCTGTAGTCCTGGATTGTCCCTCTCCTGGCTTGACTGTGTCCAAGCAGGCACTTAAGACCTGATGCTCTGCTCAACAGATAGTGGGGCCTTGGGGTGGTCACCTCTCCTCTCTGGGTCTCAACCTTTTCATCTATAAAACGAGGGATTGGTCTAAATACTTTCCAGAATCCTTCCTAACCTGAAGTTTCTACGGTCAACAGACACATGCATTCTATATGTTGTACGTACAAGACATTTCTTTCTGCTATGTTTTCTCATTAAGTTGTTTCATTTCTAAGCATAAATATTGAGCCTGTTAATAGGAGAATGTTATTTTTGATTCTACTAAATAAAACTTCTGTGAAGGCAGTACACGATTCTTAAAATAGCTTTTGAATTAAAAACTAAAAAGACTCATGGCTGACCCTGCCCTCCTGGGGCCCTCCATACCGATATCTCCCGGCTCTATTGGCATGGCCACAGACTGACAATGTTTTCGGCACTGGAAGGGAGGGATAAGCTGCAACATGGCCTCGCCGCTGCCCATGATAAATAGGTCACGCATCTCATGCATCTGGAGGAAAGAACGAGGAGGGGAGGAAAAGGAAGGCAAAGAAAACAAAATAAAACCAGGGGCTTTAGTAAATAAAAATGCTTTCACATATGGCTCTGAGTTTTCTAGCCTGAGCAAAGAGGAAATAGAACCAATAACAAAAATTTGCAATTATGTCCAAAAGACAAAAACAAACGACTTCTCCTAACAATGGCATCTCTTGGCACTAAGACCAGAGTACAATCTCTTCCATGGGTCTCCTAAAGAGGCACTGTGTGATTTAGTGGGCAATCCCCTCAGCGAGAGCCCCAGAGCAGATCCTGCATGAGCTTCATAATTTGCAACTGGTTTTAGCCACAGCTTCAAAGTAAGCCAAAGGAAAATACCTAATTGCAATTTAACAAAGGTAGTTCTAGCAGAAACCAACAAATGGTGGCTGAAGTATACAACATTCTGAGATTCTGGGTTTGATGAAAACTTTTTAGATAAATAGATAATCGGGACATCGGTTCGGCACTCTTCCATGGAATGTTATTTCTTACTACCAGGGCTCTGATAAGTATTGCACAGCAGGAAGTTTAAGTTTATATTGCCTGGCAAGACCCAGGGGAGCAGGCAGGCCATGCTACTGATTAAAAACTAATGACACTAAGACTGGCCTCTGATTCTGAAAACTAAGGAGACAACCAGCATATGCACCTGCACAGGTAACTACTGCCCCTCTGAGGGCATGCTACTGCCGGCAACGGGCATTAAATGCAACCTGCTATGTGCCAGGGAAGGAGCTGTGAACCCTGGGGATGGGGCTGGGACCAGGGCAGGGAATAGGGATAAAGAGATGGGTCTTGCTGGGACATTTCTCCTTACCTTGATGATGACAGAAAACCCCTAGGGTCTCTTCTCTCATCTCTTCCTCCTATCTCCTGCCCTTCAGAGAAACCCTTTATACGCCCATATAAAGTGGGAGCCAGAAGTCTGACTCCCTGGGCCATGTCTTGGTTTTTCTCTTCACCATTCACGGCCTCCAGAGTCTTGGGTTTTGGCCCCGTCTTCCCCTGTCCCCAGCCCTGGTCTCTCTGCTGCTGCCACAGGCCTTGCCCATAATGTTTTCATGGCAACACTAGAGCCATTTCACCTGCTAATGTGGTGACAGGGACAAGCCTGGTCTTCCGCCAGCCTGCAGTTGACTGGCACTCACATTGGCGGAGGCCTTACCATCTGTAGTCCTCACAACAATCTCAGAAGGACCAAAACAAGTGGCTGTATCCTTCTTCACACAGGCCTGAAGCGGGTAGGGTCACAGTCATCCATTCCCAGGATGGGAAGAAACAGACAACAGGGCGGCACAGGTCAGCCCTAGGCCACACTGTGGAGTGGGTGAAGTGGGCCTTGGAGCCCCTCACCATCTCCCCGAGTGCCACTTAACAATCAGCTTCCCACTTCTGTCTTAAGGCTGCCTTTGGATACTGGGCCCACAGACACGTGACTTTAACAGGGCCCAGGGATGTGGACAACAGGGTGGGGTTACAAGGCTGCAGGGAAAGGAGAGCTTGGGCCAGGGTGGGGAAACAGATTCTCTAAGAAATCAGGCTCTCAGGAGTTTTGCCTGTTTGGCCACTGCCCTTCCCAAAACATCCTCGAGAACCACAGTATGACTTTGGTAAGCATTTGAGTAACTCTGTATTTACTCCTTTGGCTGGGCTCCTTGATGTTGCACAGGCTGGAGAAATTAACTCTGGTATTCAAGTGGTAAAACCAAGAGAAAGATAAAGGCCGTGTCCCAGAATTATATTTATGAAGATGAAATCATACAAGGGCCTGGAATTCTAGCCGGCGACAGCAGGATAAACTTCTTTAAAATCTGAGGCAAGAGCCCAGCATCTCCACCCCAGTGCTGGCAGACAGAACTTCTTACTTCTAGACAAAATGATTGTTTTTATAGACTTTTAAATTCCTTTAACACAATTCAGCAAATTTGGAGCCAAGCAATAGTATGAGGAGGTGGAAGCCACGGTCCAGAGTTGGTAGGGGGCCACAGTTTGGGAAATTTTTTTTTTTTTTTTTTACCAAGGAAAATGCATGCTTTTAATTCTCCCAAACCAATCCAGGCTCAAAAACCTTCCTTAGGAATGAGACTTAACAAAAGGAGCAATTCAGAGAAAAGTAAACAGACACAAATGCAGAACAGCTTCTCCCAGTCCACTGGCCCCAGAGAGGCAACTTTGGCTCTGAGCACTTGGCCCCAGACTGAAGTGGGAAATGATGGGAGCAGAGTGGGCTTTTCCACCCCAGCTGGGCTGCCTGCCTATCAAATCTTTCCCAGGCTCCCACACTTTTTGCCTTTCAAGTTCTCTACCTGAAATCTCTTAATTGTTTATTTCTGGCAAAAACCACCCTGGGGGTTAGAGGGTAAAGGGTGTGTCCTTGGGCAACTCACTTAATCTCTCTGGGGCTCAGTTTCCTTATCCACAAAATGAAGAAGTTATTCCGTTCTTCAAAATGAAGAAGTAAAGCTATTCCTTTATAGCTTTCTTTTCTTTTAAAAAAAAAATAGGGACAGGGTCTTGCTATATTGCCCAGGCTGGTCTGAAACTCCTAGGCTCAAGCAATCCTCTTGCCTCAGCCCCGCCAAGTGCTGGATTACAGGCATGAGCGACCACCATTCATGGCTGCTTGCCGACTTTCTAATTTAAGGTAGGAATTTAAGGTAGGAAAGCCAGACTAATTGTACACTGAAGTCCTTCAAATTTTAAGATTTTACTTCTTTTAATATAGAAAAGTAGCTTGCCTTAGGTGTTAAGCGCAGGAGGCAGATTTGCAAGGTAACTAGACTTTCTGGAAACCTGCCTTCATGACAAGGTGTGCCCCTGCAAGTCTCCTGGCTAGCAGCAGGAGGGGAGAACTAGACTGTGTGGGCGTCCCCTCAATTCACCCTCTAAGCCAATATGCAGGGAAGGCCTTGGTTATGACATCAGTCCAGATCCCAAGTAAAGAAAATTCTAGATCCAAGTCCTCTCAAAATTTCCTACCTTACTCCCCACAACAGGTTCCGGGTGAAGAAGGAAGCACTTGTTTAAAGAGGCATCTTTTGGAAATGGCAGGTGAGTGAAAACAGGAAAAAGCTCACGTAACATTTGTGATCTGTTCAGAGGTCTTCTCCTATAGAAGTTTGAAATAGAAAAAAAGTAATTAAACTGGTCAAGCCAGTCCATGACTAAGAGAGAGCCAAGTAAGGGTGGGAAAACCGTGGGCGGTGGGTAAAGGAGGGAAAAATATGAGTACAGTATCTTAAGTATTAGGTCCCTGAAGAATAGTTGCACCGAGTCAATGAAGTATAACATGGACACAAACAGGCATTAACTCTACAGCCATGATTTGAACATGTGGGTGGAGTGTTTTTAAACTGCAGCTAAAACAATATATAGAGGAAGGAAAGAAACAATCTATTCATTCTATCTTGGAGAAGACTGAAGTAACAGCAGGCCAGGAGGGGGAAGGGAAGAAGAGAGAAGGAGGAAGGGACAAAAAGCATGACCCTTCTTCCGAGGCAGAGGGAGACGCAGGGGAAGCCTGCTCAGCTTGTTCAACTGGGCACTCTAGCACGCAAACAAACAGCACATTTAAAGAAAGATAGAAGCATTAAGACATTAACAAAAAGCCCGAAAAAGCCATTTTAATTATTTTGGAACAGTTCTAAGATGGAAACTGGCTTTCTTTTCTTACTAGGCAGCAACTTTAACCACAAGGAATGAACCATGTCTTCCGCTGGGCACAGGAAGGAACAGCAGGACAAACTGGGGTTTCGATCGTGGCTGGGTAATCTTAGGCAAGTTACTTAACCTCTCTGTTTCCCATTTTTCTTTCTTTCTCCCCCTTCCTTTTTTTTTTGAGACAGGGTCTCACTTTGTCACCTAGGCTGGAGGGCAGTGGTGTGATCATGGTTCACTGCAGCCTTAACCTCCCAGGCTCAAGCCATCCTCCCAACTCAGCCTTCCAAATAGCTTGGATATTTTTTGTAGAGATGGGGTCTCCCTATGTTGCCCAGGCTGGTCTCGAACTCCTGGGCCCAAGTAATCTACCTGCCTCAGACTCCCAAAGTGTTGGGATTATAGGCATGAGCCACCACGCCTGGCTACTGATTCCCACTTGTCTGATCTGAAAAATGACAACAATCATTCCTACTTTCCAGAGTTATTATCAGTGTCTCCAGTGAGCCACAGACACTAAGCACCAACGCACACTGCCTGGCAGAAACAAGTGCCAAAAAATGCAATTCTCCTTCTAATATTTGCACTCTCTCTTCAGCCCCCTGCATGAGGCCACATTCTACATATAATGCTAAACGCATACTTACAAATAAATTATGACTCTATTAGACAAACTTGCTGTCTCCCGCTGGTGGCGCCCCTCCTTCTGACACACCTCTTCATCCATCCCCTTTCTCTCTCATCATTGGTTTATCAGTGGGATCCCAGCATTGGATTTGTAAAATGCTGGGCCTGTGGTAGTGGCTCAGTGATAGCTATTACTGTTTTGCGAGTATTTCTGGTCTGCCCCTTTCCTACTCACAAGCTAAGTGCCCCCATAGCCCACCCCCCACCCATTTTTTTCTGAGACACAGCCTCATTCTGTTACCCAAGCTGGAGTGCAACAGCGCGATCTCAGCTCACAGCAACCTCTGCCTCCCAGGTTCAAGTGATTCTCGTGCCTCAGCCTCTAGAGTAGCTAGGATTACAGGCACGCACCACCACACGTGGCTAATTTTTGTATTTTTAGTAGAGATGGGGTTTTGCCATGTTGGGCAGGCTGGTCTCCAACTCCTAGGCTCAAGTGATCTGCCTGCCTCGGCCTCCCAAAGTGCTGGGATCACAGGCGTGAGCCACCATGCCCGGCCCTTTTCACACTCACCATGGGTAAGGAAATGGGAACCACCGTTCAGGAAAGCAGCGCCACCACTTGGCGAAAAACCCTTCAGTGAAGCCTTCTATCACCTCAGGGTACTGGCACAAAAAATGCTGAATCTCCTCCGACGACAGGGGCTTTCCCGTCTTGGCAAGGCAGGAAACAAAGTAAAACAAAACAACACAGAGTTACTTGTCAGAAATTTCCTAGAGCTTGACCTAGCCTTTAAGCAAGCAGCCAATCAGTGGGAGACTCAGGCTTCTGCTCACCTTGATCACCAGTGGATGGAGCCTCTCAAATTTCCTTGGGGCATCTTCCAGGAGCATCACCTTCAGGGGTTTTTGGGCACAGCCAGTGCAGTTGGCAGGAATGGGCTCTGACTCATTCTGCTCACAGTCCTTTGTCCACCAGGGGTCAAAGTCTGAGAGAGGAAGGCATATGGAGAAAGCAGATACTGAAAGAGCAGAAAGCAGATACTGAAAGAGCACAGCCGGTACATCCAGTAGCTCCAGCAACGAAACAAGAAAGGAAAGACATCAGAATGACCTTTATTTATTTATTTATTTATTTTGAGACAGAGTCTCACTCTGTCGCCCAGGCTGGAGTGCAGTGGCACTGTCCAGCTCACTGTAACCCCTGCCTCCTGGGTTCAAGAGATTTTACTGCCACAGCCTTCCGAGTAGCTGGAACTACAGATGCATGCCATCACACCTGGCTAATTTTTGTATTTTTAGTTAGAGCGGAGTCTTGCCCTGTTGCCCCGGCTGGTCTTGAATTCTTGGGCTCAAGTGATCTGCCCAAACATCGGCCTCCCAAAGTGCTGGGATTACAGGCGCAAGCCACCGCATCCAGCCCATAATAATTTTTAAAACACACAATGATAAGCCCTGGAGACCGCCGAAAAGGTAAGGTCCACATGAAGCAGCCTCTGAGGAGGGAGTAGAGGAGAGGGGCAGGAAGGAGAGGTACTCTTCTCTGTATACCTTTTTACACTTTGTGGAAAATATCTTTTAACCTGTACATGCATTTCCTAAATCAAATCAACAAATAAAGCGTAACAGCTAGGAAAAACTATCAGCAGCGTGGAGCTAAAAATGTAGTTCTCCCAACATTTTCTAACCTATGACCCATAGGGCCGAAATGTCTACAGCACAGGGGGTATGGTGTGGATAGAAGGGTGACCCCATCATCGCTGTGCCCTAATGCACTTCTCACACATGCTGGATATGTGCCTAGACCCTTGGTTCACAAGTACACATGGGAGCCAGGACTCTGGGAAGGAAGAGTGAGAAAAGGGCATAGAAGAGGGAAGGGATGGAGAGGGTAGACAGGACTTTTCTGGAGCCATCTTTGGAATAAAGTGAATTGCATCTGTCCATAAGACAGCCCTCTATACCAGCTCAGGACGGGGTGGGACCGCCGGCCATAGTTTCCAGCCCCACATGCTGGTCAGAAATGGAAGACTCCCAACCCAGACCCTGCTGTGAGTGACAGCGGCTCCCTGACACGCCTGTCTGGTTTGGCTCCTTCTCTGAGGGGCTCTTGTTTCTGCACAGCCTTTCCCAGCTTCCCTCTGTTGCCATGCTGTTTATAATGTTATTTCATTATTTCTTGTTTACTTTCTGTTCCATTTTGGATTTCAT
The DNA here is from genome assembly GCF_024542745.1 of Macaca thibetana thibetana. Taxonomy (NCBI): domain Eukaryota; kingdom Metazoa; phylum Chordata; class Mammalia; order Primates; family Cercopithecidae; genus Macaca; species Macaca thibetana. The sequence continues at coordinate 37,731,808 of NC_065581.1, read as the reverse complement.
CTGTGTTCTCTGAGAGATGTGTTTGTTTTAAACTCTGCTTTGAATCTAAAATGTTTCAGAAGATGGTTCTGATTAAAACCCAAAGGAAACCAAATCAGGAGAGAGCCTACAACAAATGATAACAGACAACCAAATGTGGCTGAAACGAAGTCAAGTTTTTAAACCAATAAACATACTTGGAAACTGACTCTTAACCACAAAACATTTTCTGTGGTTGGCAGTAAGCACTTTATCCTTGTTTTCTCTGAGGCAGTAGTAGTGGGGCATAGGAAATCCTTGTCAGGCAAGGACCGTGTTTGTTCTTGGCTGGTCTCCTGAGCATCCTCCATCTCTTGCAGATAGTATCTGTGTTTCCGGGAGGCAACTGCCACCTACCTTTCTCAGCCAGTCCCAACCTGCAGGAAGATTATTAGCCAGAGGATTACTGATACAGTCTGCTCCTCGGAGGGCACCTCTCCTCCCACAGTGCTCCGGGGGTAGCTGACAACCCTTTAGTGCCACCTGTTTCAGTGGCACACTGAGGCTGCAAAGTTGCATTTTTCTTCTCTAATATTTTCAAATGTTTCCTATTCAGGGTCAAATACAATAAATTCTTGCCAATATGCAAAAATTCTGGGTAATGGACACACCATGAGGCATAATCATAACAACATGTTACAATTATATAGCATTTCAATTTCCAAAGTACTTGCAAGGAAGGGGAAGGAGAAAGAAAGCTAACGCACTGAGTGCTTGCCCTATGGTAATCACTTTCCCATGTTATAGCATTTAATTTTCACTGTGTAATTACTGAGTAGGAATCACTATTCTCATTCTGTGGATGAACAAACTGAAAGTCAGAGGTGATAGGAAGTTCCCGAGGTGCCAGAGTGCGGCAGGAAGAACACAGGAGATGCTGGGCGTGCAGTGGGGGTTTGGGTAAGGAAACAGGCTGCAGAGGGAGATGTGGTGAGGGCTTCCAGGGCTTGAAGCATGTCTGACTCCACTCAGAACAAAAAGAGGAACTGTTGGAGGCTTCTGAGCAGGAATTTCTCCATGTTCTAGGAAGATTATTCTGGATTGTGATTAGGGTGCCCTAGAAGAGAGAGGCTGGGAAAAGAAAGACCTGGTTATATTTTAGTTTTGCCTGTTTTTAGGGAAAAGTGGGGGGGGTTCCACTGTGATGAGAAGTGAAATATAATGAATGAGGCAGTGAGAATGGAAAAAAGGGGTGGATTCTAGAAGCAGTGAGGATGAAACCTACAGCCCCAAGCAGCACTACTGTGAATGTCTGCACTACGCTGTCCTCTTGGTCAGTGTCATCATAAACCTGCAGATCTCTGCTATCGCCCATGTCTAGTGCTCATCTAGGGAACGTCATCTCCAGATTTATTATGACACTTTTCTGTAGTAGTGTGTCATATTCCAACAGAATCAGTTAATTATGACAATCTTCCCAGGAGATGAGAGTAAAGCACCAGGAGAAAGGGGCACCTTCCTCGAATTTGTACAAAGGTGCTGCATGGGCTAGCAGCGAACAGCTCTTAACCTAAGAGTTAGGATAATTATTTTAACTACAACTTATTATTTATTTTTTTTTTTGAGATAGAGTCTCGCTCTGTCACCCAGGCTGGAGTGCAGTGGCACGATCTCTGCTCACTGCAACCTCCGCCTCCTGGGGTCAAGCGATTCTCCTGCCTCAGCCTCCCAAGTAGCTGGGATTACGGGTGCCTGCCACCAAGCCCGGCTCATTTTTGTATTTTTAGTAGAGACGGGGTTTCACCATGTTGGCCAGGCTGGTCTCAAACTCTGGACCTCAGATGATCCACCAACCTCAGCCTCCCAAAGTGCTGGGATTACAAGCGTGAGCCACTGCACCCAGTCTAGCCTAATTTATTTAATTTTAATTTTATTCTGAGCTTTAGATATTCTTGGGATTTCCAGGTGGAGATGCCTTTAAAAAGCAGGTAGAAGAAAACCCAGTAAAGGGAAATCAAGAAAGAAAAAGAAAGTAGGAATAGCAAACTGAAAGAAAAACTTGGAGGTGGTGTTCCTTGAGGGTCTAAGAACACAAGTAAAAAACTGTTAGTACTAAAAAGAGAATTTAGTAAGGTGACAGAATACAAGATACAGATTTTCAGATACAGATTTTTATAAGAAACAGATTTTCTGTCTGTTTTGTTCACCGCTTTGTTGAGAACAGTGCCTGGCATATAGAGCAAGGTCTCAATAAACATTTATTGAATGAGTGAATGAAGTTGGGGAGAGGGAAGAAGGGATGGAAGGAGGAAGAGAAGGAGGGAGGAAGGCAGGAAGGCAGGTAGGAAGGCTGATTTTTCAGAAGTTTTAACAATAGAATCAAGTCCATGGGGAGAAAAATCAAATGAGCAATCTGGATTCACAGAAACCTCAAAATAAAGATTAAATAAATATAACCTCATGATTTCTTACATTATAAATGCACCCAAGAAAAAGCTACAAAGCCCATGACCAAGTTCCCATGACGTTAACTAGTGTGTCCTCAGTATTTAATCAGGCGGTTCTCCGGAAGCTTGTTTTTGCATAGCACCTCTTCTAGCACCCTGGGCATGAGGCAGGGGTGAAGCCTTGACAGTGAAGGAGGCTTTTGCCAGGTCCCTGCATGTGTGGCACCATGCCCAGAGCCATTTTCACACACTGCAGAGAGGGAAAGAGCCCAAGAAATCATTTCACCAACAGCCTTGCCTCCAGGAAGCAATGCATTTGAACCACTCCAAACCATAGACAGAGTCTATTTTCATGAGTTCTCACTTGTACAAAAATTTGTTTCTAAATGTGAAAATTTATTATCAAAAATACAGCAAAGGAAAAAATTAAAAATAAATAAACAAATGTAAGACTTTAGATAAGTCAGCCAATCCCCTTGCACATTAGTTTCCTCATCTTTGAAATGAACATAAAAACAGTATCTACCTTATGTGACTGCTATGAAGACTGAGAAATACATATAAAGTACACGGCACAGTACCTGGTATACAGAAAGTGCTTGACAGAGCCATTATTATCACAGAAGGTAAGCTTATTTTGCAAACAAAAGAGTAAGGTTTTCCTTGAGGTCTAAGCAGTTCATCTTTGAGCACAGGTCTGGACTCTCTAAGTCTCACTAGGTTCTTAGTTTGAGGCCAATAAATGATCTGTTATTTCCAAAACTTCTTGATGTTGCTGGATCTACTTCATCCTTCCTTTGAAGGTCACTGGATGCATCAAGTTCCAAATGTGTGCCTTTTCACTGTATGTGAGAACTATCCCAGGCTTCCTCAGTAAAAATGAATGTGTTATTTTTAAATTGGCCAGAAAATGACCAAAGTAAACAAAATAATTGGCCGAACATGCTGGTGCTTGGCTTGACTGAGGGCAGAGATGGCAGGCAGTAAGTGTGGTATCTTGGACAGAATGCTAGAGGGGGTTAAGAAACTAGGGTTCAAGTGTGATTTTGTCACTTTTAGCTGGGTAAGCAAGCTCTTTTACCCCTCCTGGCCTCAGTTACCTCTTTTATAAAATGGGGTATGTACCAGATTAAATCTAAAATTCTTTTTCAGCTTTAAGACTCAATGATTCCATGGAAATGGTAAAAACCAAGGGGATGGTTGGCAGGAGTAAAGGGACTATAAAGATATGAGTCCAGGAGGGGAGAAAAAAACTAAGAATGTGAATGTAAAGAGAAAACTCTGGGTAAGAGGAAGGATTAAGTCAGTCAAATATTATCCATAAGGGTGCAGACTAGGAGGATGAGCTGGACTGAATGTCTAAGACAAGACCAGGTCAGGAAAATTCTAAAGGGTCCATAGCTTGAAAGACCACTTATCTTTGGAACAGCCAGAAAGAACATTGTCTCTTCAGGGACTAGGGAGTTAAGAGAAAGTAACTGATGATCTGAGAGAGAGAGAGAGAGTGTAGAACTCCAACATCAGACTTAAAGCTAGACTCTTCAGGTCTACCGCATGGCTACAGACTACTCACATCAGAGGTGAAGGGCTCAGACTCTGAAGACTGGCTGCCTGGGTTCAAATCATGGCTCCATGACTAGACTTGGGACCTTGAGCAAGTGACCTAACCGTACTGTGCCTCAGTGTCCTCATCTGTAAAATGGGCATAAAACCTGAAGCTACCCTATAGGGATGTTGTCAAGATTAAATAAGCTGATATATGGAAAGTCCCCTGAACAGGGTCTGGCATCTGGTAAGTAATAAACAAGTATCAGTTTTTTTTTTTTTTTTTTTTTTTTGAGACGGAGTCTTGCTCTGTCGCCCAAGCTGGAGTGCAGTGGCGCGATCCTGGCTCACTGCAAGCTCCGCCTCCTGGGTTCACGCCATTCTCCTGCCCCAGCCTCCCGAGTAGCTGGGACTACAGGCGCCCGCCACTGCGCCCGGCTCATTTTTTGTATTTTTAGTAGAGACGGGGTTTCACCGTGGTCTCGATCTCCTGACCTTGTGATCCGCCCGCCTCGGCCTCCCAAAGTGCTGGGATTACAGGCGTGAGCCACCGCGCCCGGCCACAAGTATCAGTTTATTCACTTATTTTTTGCTGCAGAGTGGGATGTTTCCATGACTCGCTACGAAGTCACTTCATTCTTCTTATTGAGAGCATTTAGGGGCAGGATTTCCTATCTAAGGCTGAAATCTAGAAAAAGAACCCCACTTCTGTCACCTTTTTGTTCCCTGGGTGGGGTCGGGGGAAACTTCTAGTCACTGGTGGTGGTGCCTCTTATATATCACCAAGGCTGCAGCTGCCCTCCATCATTCCTGAGGTGCCACTGCAAGGAGCACCAGATGACCCTGGGAGGGTGAGACAGGCCAGCACTTCAGGAAACCATATGGGGTTTCCTTTGGGGAATCTGCCACACCATTCTCCCCTTGCATTTACTTTAAAAGTACAGCTAAGTAATCCTAACTTGAAGGTAGTTGTTTTCTAACACCAGGACATTAAAAATGATCTATTTTTACTTTTCCTGCCCTCTTACAGGCCCAGATTAAGTTGCACTTAATTCTCCCTCATGTGTTTCTGTTGACCCTTCATATAATTATGCATTTTTAACTTTTCTTCCAAATGCTATGCAAAATGCTGTTAGTTTCACATGTCTACAACTTCCCAGAATTATCATACATAGGAAAATATGGTGCTTCCACGTCCACATTTACAAGTAAAAACAGCACTTTAATAGAATCAACAACATTAAAGAGCTAAAGCCACACCCTTCCAACGCTCACTCGCTCTCTCTGCAACTGAGCTCCAAGGACTTGTTTTATTTCCATCTGCAAGGCAAAATATTGATTTGAAGTGGTCCAAATCATCCAGCTTGTTGACAAGACACTAATGTTTCTGGAATGTTTAAACTATGATTTAGAGAAGGAGCAAGCAGTGTTCATTGACGATGCCCCATTTCTCAATTCAACCGTGTATGGAGATGTACTTCACAGGACCAGGGAAGAAGATAATGCCATCAACCAGATCGGGAAAACTCATCAGGAGTTGCCGTTAGGGAGGTTGTCGGGGGAAGACAGTCAGGAAAGGAGACTGGTATGTCTGAGGAAGAGGCACAGACTGGCCCAACTGACAAGTTTCTCTCGCTGTTTCCTCCAAATGCTCTGAACCGTTCTGATAGGAGTTTGAGACTGCATTTTTTTTTTTTCAGCTCTGTTGATGACATTTCAAAAACAACCTTCCCAATAAATTCAAGGAAGTTATATCTGGAATTTTCAAATGAAATATCTGAGCTGTTGATTTTTAAAAAAACAAAAACTCATGAGGTAGAGTTCTTGTCTTACAATGTTCCCTTCCTCTGAGTTTGATACAATTTTGGAAACCTTTCCATGACTTCCTCAAGTGTACAAAAATAGCTTTCAATGGAGACCCAATCCAAGGGATGATTTTTATGACTGATTAGGTCTTAAAGAATGACATTATGATTATAAAGCTTAAATACATTTTTTCTGAAAGCATTTTTCCTAAAAGTTATGACACATTCTAAAAGTTTCAGAACATGGTTACACAATAAATTCTATAATCCATTTGTGATATTAATATACATATTATTCTACATTGCCAAATAAGATAAACATCACCAAAAAAATCCCAAAATAGGCCGGGCGCGGTGGCTCATGCCTATAATCCCAGCACTTTGGTAGGCCAAGACAGGCAGATCACGAGGTCAGGAGATCAAGACCATCCTGGCTAACACGGTGAAACACTGTCTCTATTAAAAATACAAAAAAATTAGCCGGGCGTGGTGGTGGGCGCCTGTAGTGCCAGCTATTTGGGAGGCTGAGGCAGGAGAATGGCGTGAATCCGGGAGGCGGAGCTTGCAGTGAGCTGAGATCACACCACTACACTCTAGCCTGGGTGACAGAGCGAGACTTGGTCAAAAAAAAAAAAAAAAAAAAAAAAACCCAAAATAATATCCCCCTTTCTCAAAAAGTAAATTTCTTTTCACACACACACACACACACACACACACACACACATACACACACAATTGGAGGCAGGGTCTCGCTATGTTGCCCAGGTTGGTCTTAAACTCCTGGACTCACTCAATCCTTTTGCCTTAGCTTCCCAAATTGCTAGGATCATAGTTGTAAACCACCGCATCCAGCCCGAAAAAGTAAATTTCGACTCGTATTACATGTTACACTATTCTCAAAAGGAAACCCCTCAAATAGTCTGTCAAACTATGAATTCTTACGCCACTGATGCACTGTTACTAAATTTATGTGTTTTTAAAATTCTATTTACTGGCAAAATTGATACACTTTTGAGCACTAAATTAAATGAGCTGTGACAGACAGAAGGACTAAACTGAAAGAGTGGGATATACTTAGGCAAAAACCTAGCCCAATAGGCCAAGGACTGTTAGAGGACCTTTAGAAGCAAGCTGAACTCAGTTGCTTTCAATAAACCAATACCTATGTACTAAATATGCATTATGGACAGGAATCACAGGAGAGAAAAGGATGAGATACAATCAAATCCTTTTTATGGGCAACATATTCATCCCCATCATGTGTGTTCTGGCATTTGGGGGTGTGAATTTGGCTCTACCAGATGTTCCTCTAGCAAGTTTCTTAATCTCTCTGAGTCTTGGTTTCTTAATCTGTAAAATGGGGATAATAAACCCCATCTCACAGAGTTTTAGTGGAGACTGAATTAAAGGAGACAATATAGGAAGGGTGCCTCTCATTAGGTATCAATAAATGTTACTTCCTTTCCTATCACATACTGTCAAGAAAACTGTATCTAATAAGCAGTAAATGTTGCATTTTACCTGGAAAGGGTCTGTCTTCATCACCCCCATGCAGAGGAACTCCCTTGTTTTCTGACATGTACTTCTTCGTAATGGGCAAGGACATCAGTCTAATGTGATGGATGAGTGAGCGCCAGGTGTGAGCTCCAGAAAGCACTGGCTCAGGTGCTAATGGGCTGAAAGGTTGAATCACAAAGTAGGCAGTGAGCAAGATTAATCCCAAGGTTGCGAGAACCTACAAGGAAAGGTAGAAAAGGCATTAATAATCATCCCAGCAAACAAATACCTTAATACCAAGAAAAACAAAACAAAACAAAATAGGCCTCTTCTGCTATTTCCAATGTGCCTTAAGAACCAACCCATTTTCATAAACAAATCACTTATGTTTACTTCTGGAAGAATTTAGAATTTGAGAACTATGGAGACTGCAAGGCTCACCAAGCTGCTACCATATAATCAGTGTATTTTTAAATCCACCATTTAAAAATACACAAAGGGGGCTGGGCGCAGTGGCTCACACCAGTAATCCCAGCACTTTGGGAGGCTGAGGCAGGTGGATCACGAGGTCAGGAGATCAAGACCATCCTGGCTAACACAGTGAAACCCCGTCTCTACTAAAAATACAAAAAATTAGCCAGGTGTGGTGGTGGGCGTAGTCCCACCTACTTGGGAGGCTGAGGCAGGAGAATCACTTGAACCTGGGAGGCAAAGCTTGCAGTGAGCCAAGATCACACCACTGCACTCCAGCCGGGGTGACAGAGCAAGACTCCATCTCAAAAACAACAACAACAACAACAAAAGCACAAAGGGGCTGGGCGCAGTGGCTCACACCTGTAATCCCAGTACTTTGGGAGGCCAAGGCGGGTGGACCACCTGAGGTCAGGAGTTTGAGACCAGCTTGGCCAACATGGTGAAACCCCACCTCTACTAAAAATACAAATATTAGGCCGGGCACAGTGGCTCATGCCTGTAATCCTAGCACTTCGGGAGGCTGAGGTGGGTGGATCACCTGAGGTCAGGAGTTCGAGACCAGCCTGACCAACATAGTGAAACTCCCATCTCTACTAAAAATACAAAATCAGCCAGGCATGGTTGCGCATGCCTGTAATCCCCGCTACTCGGGAGGCTGAGGCAGGGCAATTGCTTGAACCTGGGAGGCAGAGGTTGCAGTGGGCCAAGATCATGCCATTGCACTCTAGCCTGGGCAACAAGAGTGAAACTCTATCTCAAAAAACTAATAAATATATACATAAAGGCTGGGTGCAGTGGCTCACGCCTGTTACCCTAGCACTTTGGGAGACTGAGGCGGGCAGATCACTTGAGTCCAGGAGTTTGAGACCAGTCTGGGAAACATGGAAAAACCCCACCTCTACAAAAAATAGAAAAATTAGCCAGGTGTGGTGGCGCATGCCTGTGATCCCAGGTACTTGGGAGGCTGAGATGGGAGGATCACCTGAGTCTGGGAGTTTGAGGCTGCAGTGAGCCATGATGGCACCATGGCACTCCAGCCTGGGCAACAGAGTGTGACCTTGACTAGAAAAATAAAAATTTGGCCAGGCGCAATGGCTCAGGCCTGTAATCCTAGCACCTTGGGAAGCTGAAGCAGGCAGATCACTTGAGATCGGGAGTTCAGGACCAGCCTGACCAACATGGAGAAACCCTGTCTCTACTAAATTTTGAACCTGGGAGGCGGAGGTTGCAGTGAGCTGAGATCATGCCACTGCACTTCAGCCTTGGCAACAGAGCGAGATTCGGTCTTAAAAAAGAAAAAAAAAAAAAAACACAACGAGGACAGGTGTGGTGGTTCATGCCTGTAATCCAAGCACTTTGGGAGGCTGAGGCAGGTGGATCACCTGAGGTCAGGAGTTCAAGACCAGACTGACCACCATGGAGAAACTCTGTCTCTACTAAAAATACAAAATTAGCCCAGTGTGGTGGTGCATGCCTGTAATCCCAGCTACTGGGGAGGCTGAGGCAGGAGAATCACTTGAACCCAGGAGGTAGAGGTTGCGGCGAGCCGAGATCGCGCCATTGCACTCCAGCCTAGGCATCAAGAGTGAGACTCTGTCTCAAAAAAAACCACACGCACACACAACAAACAAACAAACAATAATAATAATAAAATAAATAATAATAATATGCAAATATAATTTAACTATAAATATGCAGCTTTCATCTAGGACCTTTAACAACACAGTCAAATTTCCTAGTAACACACAGTAACAAGAGCAAAGGCTAATTCATTCACAGAAAAACCAAGGCTCAGTGGTGGGATCAGTCAACAATAGCATTTGTGAAGAATGTTGAAGAGTTTGTGCTCTGTTGAAGCAATTACCAACTCAGGAAACATTTTACCTTATACACAACTATAAGGAGAGGATGTTGTGGGGGGGGCCTCTGAGGTTCATTCTTTTCCAGCAGTTGTCTGATAAATTTTTCAATTGCCTTCTCTGACATGCCACACTGATGGCCTGTCTGTCTCACCAAATCAACAGTCTCTGAAAGTTTGTCATAAATGCTGACCTCGTTGGCAGCAAGATCCATGTCTTTCAATATAAAATCCCTGAGAGAGACGGAGAGAAAATAAATGTAAAAAGAAAGGTGGTTTATTTAGGTACTTCCTCTTCAAAGCTACTTGACCATCTGTAGAGAAGGACCTGTTTTGTGTTTTCTGCAATCCTCTACAGACCAATACTTTTATAAAACACAATGAATACGTAGAGACAATGTCAAATTGCCAAACAAGTTTTAAAATACTAGTTAACTGTGGGCCAGGAACAGTTTACAGACCTGCACTAGTTCCCAAACACTGAGGAGCACTGGTCTAGAGCACAATATATCCTAATGGGACTCTGAAGCACTAACGACATCCAAAAAAGATTTCTGACACCAATGATGGGAGATCTGCTACTGGTGATTTCCTAAAATAAAAAAAATGGATTATGCATAGTGTTGTTATCAATTATTTCTTTCCAATTATACCAGACAGACTTTTAGCAACACAAGAGGAAGAACTGATCACTGAAGATTACTGAAGGTGACTGCAGAGCAAAGATTTCAGACAACACAAAAACCATGGCATGCGGCTTGCAGTCCTCACACTTTTCTTTCTACTTTTTTTTTTTAAATTTCTTCTAGAGCAAACAGAGTCCTCATGCTTTTCTACAAATACAATTTTAGAAAATAAAGGGCATATTTTATTTGTATTTTATATACTTAAAAGACTTAAGATTTTTAACTAATTTAAAAATTCAATTTGTGTTCTTATAGTTATTTTAAAGCCAGATTGTTTCATCATGTCCAGAGAACAAAAGGTAAAAACTAATGGGGCAAAGTAGAGTTCTCTCTGTATCATTTGTAAAATGAAATTAAATAGTTCCAAGGCTGGGCGCAATAGCTCATGTCTGTAATCCCAGCACTTTGGGAGGCCAGGGCAGGAGGATCGTTTGAGACCTGAAGTTTAAGACCAGCCTGGGCAATATAATGAGACTTCGCCTCTACAAAAAAAGAAAAGAGGCCAGGCGCGGTGGCTCATGCCTATAATCCCAGCACTTTGGGAGGCCGAGGCAGGTGGATCACCTGAGGTCAGGAGTTTAAGACCAGCCTGACTAACATGGAGAAACCCTGTCTCTACTAAAAATACTAAATTAGCTGGGTGTGGTAGCGGGTGCCTGTAATCCCAGCTACTCGGGAGGCTGAGGCAGGAGAATCTCTTGAACTCGGGAGGTGGAGGTTGCGGTGAGCCGAGATCACGCCATTGCACTCCAGTGTGGGCAACAAGAGCGAAACTCCATCTCAAAAAAAAAAAAAGAAAGAAAGAAAAAGAAAAGAAAAACAAATTTCAAAAATCAGCTTTGCCTGGTGGCACACACCTGTAGTCCCAGCTACTTGGGAGGCTGGGGTGGGAGGATTGCTTGAGACTAGGAGTTTGAGGCTGCAGTGAGCTATGATCATACTACTGCACTCCAGCCTGGGAGACAGAACGAGATCCCATCTCTGGAGAAATACAATAAGATAAAATAATTAAATAGCTATTTTAAAAAGTGTTTATGTTACAGAACAATAATATTTTTCTTCATTTACAGGAGGAAGAAGAGTGCTTCTTTGGGTTTGTGCTCTCTTCTACTGGGCTTTATGTATTTATTTATTTTTAATACAGAGGGTCCTTTTATATTACATACTTCATTCCTACAGTGCTTCTAGCCTCAAAAAGTACTGGCATAGTACATGTGTATTCTCTCAGTAAGGAGATGCTGCCACCTGTAGGGTGGAGGACATAGTCACGTTGTTACAACACAACCCAGCACACACCAGCACATCTCCTCTTCCAGCAGTGTGCCTCCCAATCACTCCTTTCTGGTCCTCTTTATGACTATTAAGTGTTTAGTTCATTAGGTCTTAACCTGGCTTGCACATGAGAATCACCTAGAAAGCATTTCATAAATGCTCATATCTGGGCATCAACTCAGACCAATTAAATCAGAAGACTTCTAATGGTGGATTAAAAGGCATGCAATCTAGACTTTGAGGAACTGAGGGAATGAGAGAAGAGCCCACCACACTATACCCCCCACATTCAGATAAAAAGCCAGTAGAAACTACAGTTGAGACTTCAACAACATGGGTTTGAACTATGTGGGTACACTTAAAAGCTGTTTTTTCCTACCAACCCAGGATTGAAAATACACTATTTTCAGGATGCAAAAACTGCATATACATATACAGAGAGATGACTTTTTGTATAAACAGGTTCTGCAGAATTGATTGTGAAACTTGAATATGCAAGGATTTGGTGTATGTGGAGATCCTGGAACAAATACCCCACATATACCAAGGGACAGCTATATATTTTTTAATGTATTATTTTCAATACATGATGCTAGGACCACTGGATATCCACACATGAAAAAATGAAGTTAGACCTTTCTTTTCTTTTCTTTTTTTTTTTTGAGACAGAGTCTTGCTCTGGTCACCCAGGCTGGAGTTCAGTGACGCAATCTTTGCTCACTGCCACTTCTGCCTCCCAGGTTCAAGTGATTCTCCTGCCTCAGCCTCCCAAGTAGCTGGGATTACAGGTACCCGCCACCACGCCTGGCAAATTTTTTTGTATTTTTAGTAGAGAAGGGGTTTCACCATGTTGGCCAGGCTGGTCTCGAACTCCTGACCTCAGGCAATCCACCCACCTCAGCCTCCCAAAGTGCTGGGATTACAGGTGTGAGCCACCATGCCCAGCCCTTTCTTTATACTATACATAAAAATTAACTCAAAATGGATCAACTACCTAAATTTATAAGCTAAAACGATAAAACTTCAAAGAAAACACAGGGAGGGAGGCTTCATGATTCTGGGATTCAGCAATGGTTTCTTAGATATGACACCAAAAGAACAAGCAACAAAAAAAATAAATTGGACTTCATCAAAATTAAAAACTTTTTGTAGAAGACAAGGGAAGGGGAAAAACTTTAAAAATTCTGTGTCTCAATACCATCAAGAAAGTAAAATGACAACCCACAGAATGGGAGAAAAATTTTGCAAATTATGTATCTGATAAGGGGGTGGTCTATATAGAATACATCAAGAATTATTACAAATCAGTAATAAAAAGACAACCAAATAAAAAAATAGACAAAGGATTTGAATAGCCATTTCTCCAGAAAAGATATAGAAATGGGCTGGGCGCAGTGGCTCACATGTGTAATCCCAGCGCTTTGGGAGGCCAAAGTGGCAGGATCACTTGAGGTCAGGAGTTCGAGACCAGCCTGGTCAACATGGTGAAACCCTGTCTCTACTAAAAACACAAAAATTAGCTGGGTGTGGTGGCGGGCACCTGTAATCCCAGCTACTTTGGAGGCTAAGGCAGAAGAATCACTTGAATCTGGGAGGCAGAGGTTGCAATAAGCCGAGATTATACCACTGCACTCCAGCCTGGGTGACAGAGTGAGACTCCATCTCAAAAAAAGATATACAAATGACCAATAAACACACAAAAAGATACTCAACATTATTAACCATCAGAGAAATGCAGATCAAAATCACAATGAGATACCATTTCACATCCACTGGGATAGCTACAATCAAGAAGTCAGACAAAAAGTGTTGGTAAGGACATGGAGGAATTGAAACTCTTGTAGACTGCCAGTAGGAACATAAAATGGTACAGCCACTATGGAAAACAGTCTGGCAGTTCCACAAAAAGTTAGGCACAGTTACCATATGACCCAGCAGTTCCACCCCTAGGTATGTACCTAAGAGAACTGAAAACATATGTCCACACAAAAACTTGTGCACAAACGTGAATAACACTATTCATAACAGCCCCCAAATGGAAGCAATCCAAATGTCCATGAACTGATGAAAGGATAATCACAATGTGGTAGATCCATATAATGCAAAATCACTGGACGATAAAAATGAATGCAGTACTGATATATGATACAATATGGATGAACCTTGAAAACACTGTGCTAGGTGAAAGAAGACAGTCACAAAAAACTACAGATTATATAGTTGCATTTAGATGAGAAGTCAGGAATAGACACGTCTTTTTTTTCTTAATACCTTTTTAACAAACCTGCAAGGAACAGGCAAATCTATAGAGATATAAAGTAGATTTCCAGATGGGAAGTGACTTATCTGAGACCACCCAGTCAGTGTCACCTGAGCCTCATCTGGACCTCACATTCTTTTCACTAAGCCATTTTTGATTAGCAGCCAGGAGGATGGATTAGAAAGCATTAAGAGCCATACTAACAATAACACCAAAAAACCCCCAGAAATTAAGATGCAGCATTTCCAATTAAAAATAAGTCAGGAGTAGACGATCTCTGGAAAATGAGATCACCGCTGATTTTTAATTTCTTTGTGATTTTCACATTTCTCAAACTTTTCCTGCATCAATTTTGTAATCACAAAATTCTCATGGTCACTTCTAAGGAACATCATTGGGCACAAAATGAGTCAGAGATGTACAGCAATGCATGACCATGGCACTACAGGGAAGAAGCAAGGCATGATTTGCCATGCCAATGACTTTTTGGTTCTCCATAGAGTTGTATTCAAATATTACAGCTGGAAAAATGAAACAGCACTGAACTTGGAGACAAGCTTTGCCAATTGCTAGTGAGATGATTTCAGTTAAATTACTTGGTCTATTTCTGCATCCAAAAAATAAGAGGATTGGATCACAAATTTTAGAGTCTCACTCTAAAATTCTAAGAATCTATGAACACTTCAGGAAGGAGAAAAATTCAATTCATTAGAAACTAAAGATTCATGTTCAATTGCATTCCTATTCCTATTCCCACCCTATATGCCAGGTGCTTTGCTAAACACTCTAGAAACATTATCTCAGTGAAACCACTGTGATCCCATAAGGTAGCTGTGATCGATTCCATTTCATACATGTTCAAGGCTCGGAAAGGTTTCATAACTTGCCAGGATATGAACCCAAGTGTCCTGAATTCAGGGTTGGTGCATGCTGCCTCCCTTACCAAGTATTTTCCTATTCTGAGCTGGCAGTTCGGAAACCATGTGTCTCTTGATCACAACCGAGCGGCTGAGAACTGGAAAATGATTGACTACAATGATTCCTGCAAATAAAGCAAAGTGATAACTTATCATTATAATATTTTTCACATCTTGGTTTTGTGATTAGTGATTCTGAGATGCCATTTTCCTGTTTAAATTAACAAAGACATTCTATGAAAGCAAGCAGGAATAATATTCATTTAAATACATTACAATTCATTATCTAACAATACCCAGTCAAAACCCATTAAAACTCAGTAGAGGACCAGAATGGAAAGGATCTAGAAAGGACTTCTAGAAAAAAAATTCCAGTGAAAAACTAGTGTGCATGTTGGGAGGTGGGGTCACATGCAGGTATCCCTCAGGCAGAAGAGAACATCACATTGGTGTGCCGGTAGGAGAATCCTGAAGCGGACTGAAGTACAGGTGAGGAAAACAGGGTTAATCATCATCATTTTTGATGGCTGTTTTGCAACCTTTGTAAGCCCCCTCACGTCTTTTTTTTTTTTTTTTTTTTTTTTTTGAGACTGTGTTGCCCAGGTTGGAGTGCAGTGGTGCAATCTCGGCTCACTGCAAGCTCCGCCTCCTGGGTTCAAGTGATTCTCATGCCCCAACCTCCTAAGCAGCTGGAATTACAGGCTGGGATTAAAGGGATGATATTTTTTGTTGTTTAATTACTATCATATCCAACCAAATGCCAACAGTATCCCTCTAGCAAGACAATACAAAATGGCACATGCCACCATACCTAGCTAATTTTTGTCTTTTTTGGAGAGACAGGGTTTCACCATATTGGCTAGGCTGCTCTCAAACTCCTGGCCTAAAGTGATCCACTCACCTTGGCCTCCCAAAGTGCTGGGATTACAGGCATGAGCTACTGCGCCTGGCCTGTAAGCCCTTTCCATATACATAAAAATCTTTTTTTTTTTTTTTTTTTTTTTGAGATGGAGTCTCGCTCTGTTGCCCAGGCTGGAGTGCAGTAGCCGGACCTCAGCTCACTGCAAGCTCTGCCTCCTGGGTTCACACCATTCTCCTGCCTCAGCCTCCCCAGTAGCTGGGACTACAGGCACCCGCCACCACGCCCGGCTAGTTTTTTGTATTTTTAGTAGAGACGGGATTTCACCGTGTTAGCCAGGATGGTCTCGATCTCCTGACCTCGTGATCTGCCCGCCTCGGCCTCCCAAAGTGCTGAGATTACAGGCTTGAGCCACCGCACCCGGCCTAAAATTCTTATTAAACTCCCAGTTTGTATCACAAGAAAAAAAAAAAAAAAGGTTTCTTTTCTTGTTGGGTAATTCAAGTTAGAATGATATTACAACACTGAGTATATTTTTGCAAGCCGTGCATCCTTCTTTCCAGAGATTGTGACACATTTCTCAAATTATCAGAAAGGTAGTTAATGGCAACTTGACAACGTTTCTAAGAACAACTGTGGATTTTGATGATAAGCCCTCTTTCTGGCTTTGGTTATATCAGTAGTCCTAAACTGGAAAAGATTCTGTCCCCAGGGATGCCCGGAGACATTTTTTACTGTCTTGCTAGAGGGACACTATTGGGATTTGGTTGGATACGATGGTAATTAAACAACAACAAAAAATCTCATCCCTTAAAAAAAAAAAAAAAAAAAATCAAGGCCAGGCGTGGTGGCTCACACCTGTAATCCCAGCACTTTGGGAGGCTGAGGCGGGCAGATCATGAGGTCAGGAGATCAAGACCATCCTGGCTAACACACTGAAACCCTGTCTTTACTAAAAATACAAAAAATTAGCCGGGCATGGTGGCGGGCGCCTGTAATCCCAGCTACTCAGGAGGCTGAGGCAGGAGAATGCAGTGAACCCAGGAGATAGAACTTGCAGTGAGCCGAGATCGCACCACTGCACTCCAGCCTGGGTGACACAGCGAGACTCCATCCCCACCCCCCCCCAAAAAAAAAATCAAACACAAGGTCATTGCTATGCGTCAAGCATGAGAGGATTGAGTGAAATCAGCTGAGGCTTGATGGCAATCCATTTACCTGCAGAAAGTAATTCCAATTCTGGTTGAAGTGAGCTTTGCCACGGGGGAAATTCTGACGAGTTAGCCTGATTCTAACACTGGCATAGACCTGCAAGGGCACAGGCAGGATCACTAGAGGACACTACTTTAGAATAATAGTTCTCAGGGTAATTCTGCTCCAAAGGGGACATTTGGCAATGTCTGAAGACATTTTTGATTATCAAAACTGGACAGGAGTTGGGCACAGCAGCACATATCTATAGTCCCAGCTACTCAGGGGGCTGAGGCAGGAGGATCACCTGAGGCCAGCAGTTAGAGGCTGCAGTGAGTTATGATCACGCCTGTGAACAGCAACTGCACTCCAGCCTGGGCAACATAGGAAGGCTCCAGGTTTAAAAAAAAAATCATAAAAAAAATAAAAATCAACAAACTGGAGGAGTACTATTAGCATCTGGTGGACAAAGACTAAACATCCTGCAATGCACAGGACAGCCTCCTCCCACCCCTCCTCAAAACGAGGTTGAGAAACCTTGCTTTCAAGAGAGGCCTGTGGGACGTAAGCCCGAGAGTTGTTTCACTTCTGGAGTACTTCAGAAATAGGAGAAGACGAGTGAGAGCTCTGATGAGATGTTCTCCACAATTCCTTCTGGGTCTCTGTCTATGAAGAAACAGGGTAGAGGCATATATGACAGAAAAACTCGGATAGAACTTACCAATACAAATGTTTGTTTAAAGCAGAAAGCAAGTTAAGAGAAATGTAAACTTCTCTTTTGCCCTGTGTAACAGACAACTAATTCCTCTATAGAGATAAGTAAGTTCTGAACACTCATATGTCATTACCCTGGAGTCTCTGTTTTCTGAAAAGCTATGCCAGCGAGGCAACTCTAAGATAGAAAACTGATTCATCTAGTTAAAGCACAAAAGGGGAAACAGTACGGTTCAAAAGAAAGTTTCAAAAGTCCATCAAGATATGTCCAATCTTCAACACTAGGAGCTATATTCAGAGTAAATTAAATTTTCTTTTTTCCCTACTTGGCTCTTTAATATTACACTACCCATGTAGTATGGTATCCATTCTTTAGTGTTATGAATATATTCCATTCTATTTTATCCAGTGATTCCCATTAATTTAAGATATGTTCTAGTAAAGAAAAAGTGCTCCTTCAACCATTGTGGAAGACAGTGTGGCGATTCCTCAAGGATCTAGAACTAGAAATACCATTTGACACAGCCATCCCATTACTGGGTATATACCCAAAGGATTATAAATCATGCTGCTATAAAGACACATGCACATGTATGTTTATTGCAGCACTATTCACAATAGCAAAGACTTGGAACCAACCCAAATGTCCATTGATGATAGACTGGATTAAGAAAATGTGGCACATATACACCATGGAATACTATGCAGCCATAAAAAAGGATGAGCTCATGTCCTTTGTAGGGACATGGATGAAGCTGGAAACCATCATTCTGAGCAAACTATCACAAGGACAGAAAACCAAACACCAGGTGTTCTCACTCATAGGTGGGAACTGAACAATGAGAACACTTGGACACAGGGTGGGGAACATCACACACCGGGGCCTGTAGGGGGGTGGGGGGAAGGCGGGAGGGATAGCATTAGGAGATATATACCTAATGTAAATGACTAATTAATGGGTGCAGCACACCAACATGGCACATGTATACATACATAACAAACCTGCACGTTGTGCGCATGTACCCTAGAACTTAAAGTACAATTGAAAAAAAAGAAAAAGTGCTCCTTAGATTATAATAAGAACCACTACGAAGAAACAAACATCAATTAAAAGGAAAAATAACTGATAAAACATTAAAATGATTAATATGATTTAAAATAGTAACTTAAAACTATAATAAATGCTTAAAATTTACAATCAAGGTACAGGCAGAGCACAGTGGCTCACACTTGTAATCCCAATACTTTGGGAGGCTGAGGCGGGTGGATCACTTGGGGCCAGGAGTTCGAGATCAGCCTGGCCAACATAACATAGCGAAACCCTGTCTCTACTAAAAATACAAAAATTAGCCAGGCATGGTGACGCATGCCTGTAATCCCAGCTACTTGGGAAGCTGAGGCATGAGAATCGCTTGAAGCTGGGAGGTGGAGGTTGCAGTGAGCAGAGATCACACCATGGCACTCCAGTCTGAGCAACAGAGTGAGACTCTGTCTCAAAAGAATAAAAAATTTAAAAAGAAATGTCGTATATACATACAATGGAATATTATTCAGCCTTAAAAAAGAAAGAAATCCAGATATTTGAAACAACATGGATAGACCTGGAGGACATTATGCTAAGTGAAATAAGCCAGACACAGAAGGATAAATACTACATGATACCACTTGTACAATTAATCTAAAATAGCTAAACTCATAGAAGCAAAGAACAGAATGGTGGTTACAGGAGGCTGCAGGCAGGGGGAAACAGGGAGGTACTGGGCAAAGAATACAAAGTTTCAGTTATACAATATGAATAACTCCTAGAGACCTACTATACAGCACAGTGCCTAGAGTTAACAATACTGTATTGTATATTTAAAAATATGCTAAGAAGGCAGGTCTTACGTTAAGTGTTTTTATTGCTAACAGTAATAATAAATAAGAAGGCAGGAGGAAACTTGGAGGTTGATGGATAGGTTGATGGCACAGATTGTGGTGATGGTTTCACAAGGGTATGCTTATGTCCAAATTCATCAAGTTGTACACATTAAATATGTACAGCTTTTTGTACAAAAATAGTACAATGAACATCTGGACATCCTTCACTTAGATTCACCAGTTATCTCCATTTGGCTATATTTTCTTTCTGTTTTTACCAGAACTACTTGAAAGTTACTTGCAACACATTATGAAATCATTTCTAAATATTTCAACATGCATCTCCTAAGAATAAGGACGTTATTCCGTACAACCATTGGCATTATTACCATACCCATTAAAATGAGTAATTCTCTTAATATTACCTAATACTCAGTCTATAGTCAAATTTCTTTAACTACCAAATTTTTTAGAAAGACCACATAGCTATTTAAAAATCCAGGATCCAACCAATGACCACACATTGAATTTGGCTGCCGCGCCTCTCTTTAATCTACTCAAATCCAGAACAAGTCCCCAGCATTTTTTTTTTTTTTTTGCCTTTTATGACATTGACCTATTTGAAGCAGAAGTCTCCACATTTTAAGCTTACCTTTACTTGCTTCCATCCTCACCTTTTCCAGTTTCTACTATTAGAAAAATGCCATAATCCTTCCTTTCTAAGTTTCTGGTACTCTTTCCCTCCCTCCCTCCCTTCAGAGGCAAGTTCCTTTGGGGGTTGGGGGAGAAAGTCACTCACTTTCTTGTTTCTCAGGTTTCCATTATTAACCTGTTGAAGTCATTTCTGCCTCCTCACTCCAACAACATTGCTTTCACTGAGGCCACAAATGGCTTTCTAAACGCCAAGATCGAAGGACTTTTTTTCAGTTATTACCTTATCTGAACTCTCTGCAGCAGCTGCTGTTGCTACCCCATTATCTCCCACAAGTGTACTCAAACCTTAACGTAATTCTCTCGTTCTCTTCCCAAGTGCTGGTATCCACCACAGTTATCCTTGACCTTCTTATTCCCTCCAACGCTTTGACCACCAGCTATTAGTGATTCCCAAATCTCTTCTCCAGCCTACGACTCTCTCCAGGGTTCAAGACCCATTTATTTACCTGCCTACCAGACACAATGATCCAAGTTTCCCATAGCTCCCTATATGTAATGTGTCAATAACCGAACTTACTGTTTTTCTCCTTTAACCCATTTCTCCTACTGCACTCCTTTTCTTAATGGAAACACTAATCCTCCAAATTTAAAAACTATTCTCCTCCTACCTCATTCCCACCAATGAAACTATCACTAAGTCCTCTCGATTCAGCTTCCTATATAATTCTCACATTCATCCCCTCCTCTCTACCTCTACATTAACGGCACAGTTAAGGCCCTCAACGTCTTTCCTAGGGACCAACACAAAGGGTAGTTAATTTCTATACTTCCAGTTCTCCTCTTCCCCAATCCATCCTCTACCTTGTCCAGTTTTTTATTTTTTACTTTATTTTTATTTTTCGAGACAGGATCTCACTCTTCGCTCAGGTTGGAGTGCAGTTACACAATCTCAGCTCACTGTAACCTCTGTCTCCTGACTTCAAGAGATTCTCGTGCCTCAGCCTCCCGAGCAGCTGGGAGTACAGGCGCATGCCACCACACCCAGCTAAATTTTGTATTTTTTTGGTAGACACTGGGTTTCACCATGTTGGTGAGACTCCTGACCTCAAGTGATCCGCTCACCTTAGCCTCCCAAAGTGTTGGCATTAGAGGCGTGAGCCACCACACTCGGACACTTATTTTTTTGAAACACAAATTGGTTCATGCTAAGCACCTTCCAACACTCCCCATCCTCTGCAGGAGCAGTTTAGCATGGCGACTAAGAACACAGATACTGGAGTTGGAAAAAGCTGGATGCAAATTCTAGATTTTACCACTTAGTGTGTGGCCAGGAGACACTACTTATCCTCTCTAAGCCTCAGAGTTCTCATGTATAAAATGGGGATAATTATTTCTACCCCACAATGTTTTAAGAGAATTATAAAATGATGTAACACCTTTGTTCCAATAGCCAGACAAATTAAATACCTAATAACAATTATTTTAAGATAAAGTCCCAAGTCAAGCATGGTGGCTCATGCCTGTAATCCTGACACCAGGAGGCTGAGATGGGAGGACTGCTTGAGCCCAGGAGTTCAAGACCAGCCTGGGCAACATAGCAAGACTTTGACTCTACAAAAAAAAATAAAAATAAAAATTGGCCGAGTGTGGTGGTGCACGCCTGCAGACCCAGCTACTCGGGAAGCAGAGGTGGGAGGGTAGCTTGAGCCCAGGAGTTCAAGGCTGCAGTGAACCATAATCGCACCACTGCACTCCAACCTGGGTGATGGAGTGAGATTCTTTTTAAAGATAAAGTCCAAATTACTTACCATGGCCCTTTATGATCTGGTCACTGCCTACCTGTTCAGTTTCATTTCCCATCAATCCTTCTTCACATTCTACACTGTTACATGGTTTCATATCTTTTTGCTTTTGCATACACAATTTCCTCTGCCTAAAAAGCCTAATCTCCAGTGCTTTGTCCAATAAGTGAACTCTTTAAGACGCTGACCTCAGTTTTTGTCCTATGAACCTCTAGGGCTTTGTATTACATCTATTTTCCTGTCTACCTCCCACCCTAAATAGTGTTTCTTGAAAGCAGAGATAAATGGAGAAAACACAAAAAACTAAGAACAGACATGGGAATTCACCTCAGATGTCGAATCAGATCAATGTTGAACAAATTTATAGAAAGGACCTAAAGTTATCATTCCGAACTAACTGAATGTAACTCATGGTTCATGGTTTATTCACGTTTTATTCTTTTATTCTTTTTTAAAAATGCAGAGGTCGGGAGGCTGAGGCAGGAGAATGGGGTGAACCGGGGAGGCGGAGCTTGCAGTGAGCCGAGGTCGCCACTTCACTCCAGCCTGGGCGACAGTGCGAGACTCCGTCTCAAAAAAAAAAAACAAAAACGCAGAGGTAGCATCAATGTGATGAGGGTTTAACGTTAGCAGGTTAGCAATCTAGCATTTGGACATTGTTTTTGGTTTGTGGAGTAGCTGTCGAGGAACACGTATTCAAAGCAGGTCTTGAAAAATGCTTCAGTCCAAGGCAGAAAAGGTCTGACAGAGAAACAGGACCTCTTTCTGGTACGCAAGTTGGGCTATTTGAACCTTTAGTCAACACTTTAATGTAGCAGAATTGGATTTATTAGTTTTTATTTTAAAGGCATGTTGTTCCCTAGAGGGAAATTTTGACAACTCAAATTCAAATAAACGAATTTGTTAAGGGAGAGACGTCTATAGAAGATTCCACCACAGGAACTACCAAATGAGCAATCAGAAAAGCCAGAATACTAAGTATCTGGAAGTAGTCTCCGTTATAAAGTGATTGATGGCTAAATACTTTAAAAGAAACATATTTGCGAATACTATGGCTATGAGGGCTCTGAGACTAGAAAAAGTGTGGCCTGCACAGTTAACAGTCATAAAATACTACAAAACATGACGCAGGCAAATTTCCTTCTACTAAGAGGTGATTACAAACAACTATTTTACTGGTGTCAATAAACCAAGTCATATTTCTTTCTGAAATCCAAGATGCCAGGTTTATCACATACCAAGTACACGCTTGAAGGAAAAAAAAAAAAATCCCCCTAAAAATTATTAGAAAAACATCTTTCAGAAGGGGGTGGGGAATCTACTCTTAATTTCTTAAAAATTCCGTCAAAAGGGCAGAAATCTGGACTTCATTAGCAACGCTCAAGTTTTGGACACTGCTGTGATGCCTGAGAAGCAAGTGCAAGCAAGGTCGACCTCGTTTTGCTCTCCCCGGCGTGGTCAAGGAAAGTGACAGATGTCTTAAGGGAGTCGACCCCGCGGGAGCTGCCAGGGGATGCTGTCAGTCTACAAAACTGGAGAGGCTCAGAAAAGGGATCAGCGCTGGGATAGAGGGTGGTAGCAGCGGCGAGGAGCGGCTGCGCGAGGATGTCAGAGACGGGCGCGGCGGCGAGGCTGTCACAGGGCGGCCTCCCCCCACCCAGCCTCGGGCCCCAGTCACTCACATGCGGGGCTCGCGCCCCCTCGGGCTCCTCCCGCCTCGCGGACAGCTGCCGCCGGGCAAGGAGGATGGGCAACTTCCTGTTTCCGGGAGCGCGACCCGGAAGCAACCCCCACTCCATGGGCGAGGCCTTGTCCCTATAGTAGTTTCTCCTCTCGTCCAGCGCTTCCGCCCAAAACGGAACACTCAACGTCGTGGCGAGCGCGGGAGCTCTCGCGATATCTGGAGAGTGCAGGTTATTGCTCCCCCTGGCGTCCTTCTCCCGATCGGGCTCTTTTCGCCCTAGTCCTAAATCCTTGTCTCCCTTATTTACCTGGACTGACACACAGACTTCATAGCTGAACTGACCCATTGAACGAGCATTTACTGAGTCCCGTACTATGTGCCAGGCAGTGTGTTAGGCATTAAGGGATGGGAGTGGAAGGGAAACGTAAATGAAGAGCAGCCCCTTCCTTCCGGAAGTTCCTACTCTTGAGAAAGACAAACAAATCCCTCCAATTTACACTCAGCCCATTCATTACTGAGAGCTTACTCTGTTGGTGAAAACTTCAGGCGAATTAAGTTTAAAGGAGTTTAATTGAGCAATGAAAAATTCGCGAATCAGGCAACTCCCAGAATTGCAGCAGATTCACAGACTACCAGGGTGCCTCATGGTCAGAACAAATTTATAGACAAAAAAAGGCAAAGGGAGGTACAGGAATCGGAAGTAGGGTACAGAAACAGTGAGGTTGGTTACAGCTCAGTGTTTGCCTTCTTTGAACGCAGTTTGAATATTCAGCAGGCTGTGAGTGGTTGAAGTATGGCCACTGGGATTGGCCACTACTCAGTTATTATTACAGATGTATGCTATTAGGTTAGGTTTTCAATTTTGTTTGACTATTAAGCTACATTACAGTTCATCTACAAGGACTTAAATATAGAAGGACAGAGTCCTTCTTAGGCCATACTTAGTTTGCCTTAACAATTCCCCTGTTTTGGTCATTTTCTCAATTTTGAGAGATTGACCAAAACCTTAGTCACTGATGTTATCACTGTCATAAGTGTACCTATATGGTTTTGAAACTCACTAGGAAACAGTAGAACAGTGGGTTTTGCAGGGAGAGAATAAGGACTGAGTAGAGGATACCTCCTTATGCTGGAACATCCTGTTTACAGGAGAAAAACAAAACCTGGTCTGTTTTAGCATTTATGTGTTTTTTTAAAGCCTTAGTTTGATTATGTCACATTTAGCATGAGTGACTCCATTTTAGTTTGGTTTGTTGGGGCCTAGTGCATGAGCTCAGTCCAAAATAATGGCCTCCCATAATTTTGTTTAAAAAAAATTTCCCACTTTTGGCCAGGTTCTTACTTAGGTGACAGTGTGACCAGAACTTAGGGCCTTAGCACCACTCTCAGTTACCACCATTTTGGGTTTCTGGTCTCAGCATGTCATTCATAGGTTACGGTGCCCTCATGGTCACACATTTCTTTCAGTTTTCGTTATTCCAGTTGAAGAGAGACCATTTGACATTCTAGAGATGGCTGCATGGAAGCATTTAAAACCTTTGAAAGAATACAGTGCACCAGGGAGACTATTATGATTATTGGGTGGATAATAGCAAGAGTTAGGAGTATGTTCCTTACCCAGGGTCCCCATAAGCCAAACCACCTAAAATTAAATAGATAAAAGAATGAGCTAGATGAAGAGTCTACTTCCTTGACTAACAGGTCTTTTCACTAATCCCCTACAACTGAATATTTATTTTTATTGTATTTACTTTTTGAGAGGGAGTCTCGCTCTGTCACCAAGGGTGGAATGCAGCAGTGCGATCTCAGCTCACTGCAACCTCCGCCTCCTGGGTTCAAGTGATTCTTCCACCTCAGCCTCTTGAGTAGCTGAGATTACAGGCACCTGCCACCACGCCAGGCTAATTTTTGTATTTTTAGTAGAGACAGGGTTTTGCCATGTTGGCCAGACTGGTCTTGAACTCCTGACCTCAGGGGATCCACCCACCTCTGCCTCCCAAAGTGCTGAGGTTACGGGCATGAGCCATCATGCCTGGCCAGAATTGTTTATAATTTACATTTGCTTTTTTCTCCATAGGCCACAAGTGTCAGCAGCTGCACAGGTACTTCTCTGTTTAGCCAATTCTATTATTTAGTATAACTTTCACAGGAGAATTTAAAATCTGTTGTATAATGATAGCCTTTAAAGTAGAATTTGCTGTAGAGCCTATTATGAGGGAGACATTTCAAATTATTGCCTCTTTTATTCTAAACCATGGAAAAAGGACCTAACAAATGATGTCTTTCTAGAAGAGTGAAGGCCTATTGTCAATGTTCTCTTTAATTCATGATGTGGGTTAAGAGGAGTTTTGACTGGTTATGAGGCAATATATGTACCACTAAAGTTTGTTACCTACTTGGGCCTTCATCTTTTATCTATTGAAGTATAAGGTTATTCATGTTTAAGGCTGGTTGCAAAATCCTTCACAAATAAAAGTATACCCTATAAGTGCATATAATAGACCCCCTTTTAATTTCTATTGTTCATAGAGGCATAAACAAGGAAAAAATATTCAAAGATAAGAGTCTTGTGATAGTAGAAGTTTTGATCTATGATCTTGGAAAAGCTCTTCACATCAAGGATGCCATCTTCTTCTGGGGAGAAACTTTTCTGGTTAGTTTTACCTTAAGGGTTCCAATGGGTGTACAGTTCCAGGAGTGTGGAGGGACCCTCCTCAGTTGTGAGATTATGAACCCAAGGTTTAAAGCTCCAAAGTTTTGCTGTAGTGTGGATGGCAAGGACAGTCTTTCTCTTTCTCTGGTGTTCTCAGACGATCCAATCTGCAGGTTCTAGATTGTGAAGGGATTGTCCTCAGTGAATCATAAAAAGTTTTCTTTGCCTGGTGAAAATACACTATAATCTACATCAGCCCTGTTGCATGGGAAAGCTTTTATACAACCAGAAAACATGCATTGAAAATGACAATTGAATGAAATCCCTTTATAAATGTTTAAATGGCCCATCAGGTAGCCAAATGCATCTAAAGCTTTGATTGTCTTTCCAGGAATATGGAACCAAACACTGGATTTAAACTATTTCTGCAATGTATAAGTCACCACATCAATATATTAAATTTGGATTATTTTATCTTTTCCAGAACCTTTAATAAAAGCTTTAAGGACTCAAGAAGGACAAGGTGGCTGTCCTGGTTCTTCATGAGTCCATGCTTAACACTGGACTTATGTCCTCTTGAATACCAGTTGTTTCTCCAATTTAGGTGTATAGCACTGATAAGTAATGGGTTATCATAGGTAATTTGACTTAGATCATGGAGTTCATTCAAATTGTATATTTAAACAATTTTAGTATTGGCTGATTTAGCACGATAATCTAGAGCTTGATTTTGAAAGGTCTGTTAAATACCAAAGGTTTAAAACACTGGATATTACAAAATAGAATCTTAGGTTACCGGCCAGGCGTGGTGCCTCACGCCTGTAATCCCAGCACTTTGGGAGCCCGAGGCGGGCGGATCACGAGGTCAGGAGATCGAGACCATCCTGGCTAACACGGTGAAACCCCGTCTCTCCTAAAAATACAAAAAAATTAGCCAGGCATGGTGGCGGGCGCCTGTAGTCCCAGCTACTTGGGAGGCTGAGGCAGGAGACTGGCGTGAACCCAGGAGGCAGAGCTTGCAGTGAGCCGAGATTGCGCCACTGCACTCCAGCCTGGGCGACAGAGTGAGACTCCATCTCAAAAAAAAAAAAAAAAAAAAAAAAAAATCTTAGGTTACCATAAGTCATTCATTTAGCCAAAATGATAACCTAAAAATAGGAAGGAGACTTAGCTTTCCAAACAAGATCCAATGAGGATAGCATGAGGCCAACTGACTGTCTCCTTTCTTTCCTTCCCCCACCAATATTTTTTTTTGTAGTTTACTTAAAAGGTAAACAAAAACCTTTCATTATCTTTTAATATTAAATAAAAATCCTTTCTAAAAGAGAAAACCAAATTTTATGTTTCCTTTAGTGTATTTTTAATGTTAAAGCTAGTTTTTAATAACATTTTATAAATCTATTCAGTTTTAGTTAGTTTGACCATAAGGTAAGATTTTTATAAACCTTTTATAATCCTGTACTATTTTTTTTCTCAGAGCAGAAAAATCTTCTAAGAAAACTCTCTTGTGCTTTTATTCCAATGTCCAATTTATGGAAAAAAAACCTGAATAATGCCATTTTAACTTTAGCCAATATGTTCACACATAGAATCCTTATAATTAATTTTTTTTTTTTTTTTTTTTTTTTTTTTTTTTTGAGATGGAGTTTCGCTCTTGTTGCCCAAGCTGGAGTGCAATGGCGTGATCTTGGCTCGTTGCATCCTCCGCCTCCTGGGTTCAAGTGATTCTCCTGCTTCAGCCTCCCCAGTAGCTGGGATTACAGGTGTGCAATACCACACCTGGCTAATTTTTTGTATTTTTAGTAGAAACAGCATTTCACCATGTTAGCCAGGCTGGTCTTGAACTCCTGACCTCAGGTGATCCGCCCGCCTCGGCCTCCCAAAGTGCTGGGATCAGAGGCATGAGTCACTGTGCCCGGCCTCTGTAATTAATTTTTATAAACCTTCCACAACTTGTTCAAACCTTTAGCTTTATTTAATTTAAAACAATCCTTTAACCCTCCAACCTAGGCAAAAATTTACATTCCTATATTTTCTTATAATCTCTTACAAAAAACACATTTCATTCTCCTTATACACCTTGCATGTAAACCTATTTTTTCAGTAGTCTCAATTACATATTACAATGTTAACTCTTAGCAACTTTTACTTTTGGCGAAAACCTTGGTAAGTAAGGGATTTTAATTATGTACTCGGTGTGGAGCCCAGGACCCAGACAGAAATGCAGATAAAGGTCCGACTTTTTCCAGCATCTAACTCCAGGTGTCCCAGGCCTTAACTAGCTGTGAAGCAGGCAGGCTGTACAGTTAAGAGTCATGGTGACATTTTATGAAGCATTTAGGAAGCCTAATCACCTTTAAATTGTACAACATTTCTGGCATAAATTCCTTTTCATCAATTATTTCACAAGTTACACAAACTATGTATGACATGTTTAGACTTTCTGACTTGCCCTAAACATCCCTTTTTTTAAACAACTAGTCATTTTACTTTAGGACAAGAATTTACCATACAACATCCTTTCTTATATAAAACCTGTTTTCTTTATATTCTTTGTATAACTAGGGGGCATGGCTAATTCCATATATCCCCAGGCCTTATTTAGAATTTAACGTCTCCAAAATAAGTCGAACGATTTTCAAAAGTCAAAGCAGTTTATGACCTTAAAGCATATAGCAAAGCTAATATCTGACCTGCATAATTTAGACAAAATGTCTTTATTTTATCAATAATATTTAAAACTGTTTTTATTTCCCAAAGATTACTAAAGTTACATGAACTAAAAGGCATTACAGTTTTTGCTTTCAAAATATTTAAGTGCTTCTTTTTTGTTTAAGCCAATTAATTAGAGCTCTTTTATATGAACATTACACACAACACATATATAGCTAGACAGACAGACAGAAGAAGATTACTATAGTAGTTTTAAGATTTTTCATTTGCCAGTTTTTAAGTTTCTTAATTGGGTAGTGGTTTTATGGTGGAGTCCTTGGAAGAACAGGGCCAGGAAAAGGGTTTCTGGTGCCTCCTGTTTTTCCCATGGATTCCAGGCCATTAGAGCCTGAATATCCACTTTTAGTTAACCTGACTTTTAACCATAGCACTCTTTAATAAAGTCCTTTTAAAATTTCTTTTTTTTTTTTGAGACGGAGTCTCGCTCTGTGGCCCAGGCTGGAGTGCAGTGGCCGGATCTCAGCTCACTGCAAGCTCCGCCTCCCGGGTTCACGCCATTCTCCTGCCTCAGCCTCCTGAGTAGCTGGGACTACGGACGCCCGCCACCTCGCCCGGCTAATTTTTTTGTATTTTTTAATAGAGACGGGGTTTCACCATGTTAGCCAGGATGGTCTCGATCTCCTGACCTCGTGATCTGCCCGTCTCGGCCTCCCAAAGTGCTGGGATTACAGGCTTGAGCCACCGCGCCTGGCCTTAAAATTTCTTATTACTGATTTTACTCAGGCCAAATGGTTGATATTTCTGGCTTTTGAACTTTACCAAAGGTAACCTCCTAGGTGCTCAAGGAAGGAAAATTTAAGATAGTCTGTGGAGGAGAAAAGACTAGACAAGGTTATGCAGATATTAAACCAGAAAGGACTTACTTCCTAAGCAGGGAATGAAACTGGAACTGCCAGTGTGAAAGGTCAGTGAGCCACAGCACAGAGCAGTCTCTACTGCCCTTCCCAGAAGGAGTCTAGAGTAGTTGATTTTGAGCTTGCAGAGGCTTTAATTTTTAGAGCTAACTATGCATAAACCGTAAAATTCCTGTTCCCTGGGAAGTGGAGACCAAGAGAAAGTACTGCCATGTGGTTACAAGGTCAAGGTCCCAAGGACATAAAACAAGATGGAGACCCCATCCAGTTTTTTTGTTTGTTTGTTTCAGGGACCTGCCGGAAAGTTTGTTATTGACCAGCGAGCTTATGGGGTCCTAAGCCCATGTTTTATCCTAAGGTACCCCTTGACCCAGAAAAACAAATTCATAGCACAAATACATCAGTTTAAGACTAGTCTGAGAATTTTTTTCACGTTACTCAAAACCTTACAGAAGAGATAGGTAAATAAACAGTGATTGTTACCATTCATTCAACCATTTGCACAGAGAGAGAGAAGCCAAAAATCCGGTAAGAAATTCTTATCCTTTTGCCGGCATGCCAGGCTTCTGGGTTCCCTTTCCCTCAGTGGCCCCAGTGTCCCAACTTGCTACACCATCGCACTGGGGGCCAAGCCGCATCATAAAGGAAAAAAAATTTTTTTTTCTGACCAGAGCAAAATACATGTGATAAAACATAGACATCAGCCACTCTGCTTAGCACCCAGTATCATACTGGCAAGGTTTATATTTGCCTTCAGATGGGCCCCATCATCTTTAATCCAGTCTCTGACTAGGGGTTTCAACACGTGGTCTCTGGGCAAGCTGGTTGCCCTGAGTAATAGAAAAGATAAAAAAGGGAAAGGAAAGAGAGATCCGAGAGGAAGCTTACCTGTGATCCCCAGGTGCTGTGAGAGATCGATGGACACAAGTGGGTCCTGCAGGTACCTTGCATCTTCACTCAGTGCTCCTGGCGGTCGCTAGAAGCTCCACTTTGGATCCCACTCCTGACACCATCTGATAAAAGAAAAACTTTGGCCAAATTAAGTTTAAAGGAGTTTAATTGAGCAATGAATGATTCGCAAATCGGGCAACTCCCAGAATCACAGCAGACTCACAGAGACACCAGGGGTGACTCGTGATCAGAATAAATTTACAGACAAAAAGATAAAGTAAGGTACAGCAATCGGAAGTGAGGTACAGAAACAGCGAGATTGGTTAAAGCTCAGTGTTTGCCTTATTTGAACATAGTTTGAACATTCAGCAGTCTATGAGTTATTGAAGTATGGCCGCTGGGATTGGCCAACATTCAGCTATTGTTACAGGTATATACTATTAAGTTAGGTTTTCAAATTTGTCTGACTATAAAGCTAGGTTACAGTTCATCCACAAGGACTCAAATATAGAAGGACAGAGCCCTTCTCAGGCCATATTTAGTTTTCTTTAACAGTGTGACAGACTGTACTAAGCACTTTCAATTCATGGAGCCACTTCATCAACTCTATGGCATAAATAGCCCCATAACATCCTCATACAAACAAAACTGAAGTTTATGGAGAGGTTAACTCGCTCAAGATTTTACAGATAAGGAGTGGAAGGATCAGCATTTGAACCTAGACTCCTTATTCTGCCCTGTGTGTAGCGCCAAAGCTCTTAACTGCTTTCTACAAGAAATCTGCAAACAAAATACTACTGGGTTCAGACTAATGCTATAGCTACAGAGGTAGTGTGACAGTGATGTAAATGTATGAAACCAATGAAACAGAATAGAGAGACCAAAACCAGAAAACACATACATGGACACTTGATTTATGACAAAGAGGTGAAATAGAGGAGTGAGGAAAGGATAATGCTTTCAATCAATGGTGATGGGTCAATTGTATATCCATATAGAAAAAAATGAAACTTGGCTCCTACCTCATACCATACACCAGAATAAGTTCTAGATGCATTGCAGATCTATATGATAAAAACAAGGCCAGGCACCGTGGCTCATGCCTGTAATCCCAGCACTTTGGGAGGCCGAGACGGTCAGATCACGTGGTCAGGAGATCGAGACCATCCTGGCTAACACAGTGAAACCCCATCTCTACTAAATATATAAAAATTAGCCAGTCGCAGTGGCGGGTGCCTGTAGTCGCAGCTACACGGGAGGCTGAGGCAGGAGAATGGCTTGAACCTGGGAGGCGGAGCTTGCAGTGAGTGGAGATCACGCCACTGCACTCCAGCCTGGGGGACAGAGTGAGACTCCGTCTCAAAACAAAACAAAACAAAACGGAATTATAAAGCTATAATATTGAGATGTGCAATAATGTCTGTCCAACACTGAGATGTTCTGCAAGAGAGAAAATGCATATGTTGGACTACATTAAAATTAGAAACTTTCCAGTGTTATATTCTGTCCAGGATACATAAGGAACTTTACAAATAAGAAAACATAGCCAAATAGAAAAATAGGTAGAAGATTTGAACACAAAAAGATATCACAAAGAGGATATCTAAATGGCACACATATGGAAAAATAATTCAACTTCATTAGTCATTAGTTGTTAGTGAAATTACTACTGAGATATTGTTGTAGAGGCTTCAGGATTCCTTAAACGAAAAAGACTGGCA
This sequence comes from Macaca thibetana thibetana, assembly GCF_024542745.1. Lineage (NCBI taxonomy): Eukaryota > Metazoa > Chordata > Mammalia > Primates > Cercopithecidae > Macaca > Macaca thibetana. The sequence goes on along the minus strand of NC_065581.1, from coordinate 37,699,473 downwards.
ATACTAAGAGTTGGCTCAGAAGCAGAGCAACAGCAATTCTCACAGGCTGCTGGTGCATACATAAATTGCTACAGCCACTGGCCGGGCGTGGTGGCTCATGCCTGTAATCCCAGCACTTTGGGAGGCCGAGGTGGGCAGATCACAAGGTCAAGAGATCGAGACCATCCTGGCCAACATGGTGAAACCCTGTCTCTAGTAAAAATACAAAAGTTAGCTGGATGTGGTGGCGTGTGCCTATAGTCCCAGCTACTTGGGAGGCTGAGGCAGGAGAATCGCTTGAACCCAGGAGGTGGAGGTTGCAGTGAGCCGAGATCGTGCCACTGCACTCCAGCCTGGCGACAGAGTGAGACTGTGTCTAAAAAAAAAAAAAATTGCTACAGTCACTTTGGAACAGTCTAGTGTTAACTACTAAATTATACATGTTACCTATGACCCAGCAATTCTGCTTCTAGGTATATACTCCCAAAAATTCATGCACAAGTGCACTAAGATACATACACAAATATCCATCACAGCACCATTATACATTGTGGTATGTTTGTACAACAGAATACTACACAGCAAGGAAAAATGAAAAATGGCCACTACATACAACATGAATACATCTCACAAACATATTGCTAAGGAAAGGAAGCCAGGCACAAAAAAATACGTACTTTATAACTCCATTTATATAAAATTCAAAAACAGGGAAAACCAATCTATGATATTAGAAGGCAGAAAGTGATTTACCCTTTGGGAGGAAGGATTGGGTAATGATTGGTAGGGGGGCTTCTGAGGAATTGGAGACATTTTATTTCGTGATTTGATTTGACCCCTCATGGCTTCTGGCTAACTCCAATTTATTTTCTGGATCTCAACCCAGGCTATCACTCCAGGGGAAATTTTTGACTGTTCAAACCTACTCTGGAGTAACCAGAGCTCAGGGAAAACTGTGTGTTTCTTTTTCTTTTTTTTTTTTTTTTTTTTTTTTTGAGACGGAGTTTCACTCTTGTTGTCCAGGGTGGAATGCAATGGCAAAATCTCTGCTCACTGCAGCCTCCTCCTCCCGTGTTCAAGTGATTCTCCTGCCTCAGCCTCCCAAGTAGCAGGGATTACAGGCATGCACCACCATGCCCAGCTTATTTTGTATTTTTAGTAGAGACAGGGTTTCACCATGTTGGTCAGGGTGGTCTTGAAATCCTGACCTCAGATGATCTGCCCGCCTCGGCCTCCCAAAGTGCCGGATTACAGGTGTGAGCCACTGCACCCAACTTACTGTGTGCTTCTTATTACAGTCCTCATTCCACGCTCCTTTAGCTACGTATTTATTTGCCTATCTCTCCTAGAATGTGAGTTTCTTTAGGGCAGGGCACTGTGTGTGTGAGACTCATCCCTGTCTCCTCAGTGCCAAGTGACTGGTAGGAGCTGCAGTAAAAGATTTAGGAAGAAAGTGATCATGATCTTGGGGGTGGCTTTTCAATATTCAGACATTGGAGCCTGGGAATGGCACATGCCTCCCAGGATATACAGTAAGGAACTACATAACGTCCAGAGAAGGGCAACTCAAATTAACAACAGACTAAACAGACCAAGGATTAAGACTTTTTCATCCAGCTCAAGGGCCACAAGGTGGGCATGAACTTCAGATTGCAGGAGGTGTAAAAATTATACTTTAGCATTTATCAGTTTAAAATGTAGTGTTCCGTTCATTATTCATTCAACAAAAGCTGAGCACCCTGTGCTCAGTACTGTGCAAGAAGAGCACAAAGATGAAGGATGCCCAGCTCCTCTCTCAAGGAACTGTCTAGTTTATCTTTACAACCTTGTACATCCTTATTCCTTGTTGACAATTAGGGACACTACAGTTGAACTGTCGTTAAGAGCACAAGTGCACCAGCTGTAGTACTTTAAGCAAGTTATTTAATCTGTAAGGCTCAGCTTCCTCAAAGTAAAATGGGAATAGTAATATCTACCTTGTGGGGTTTTGAAGATTAAGCGTGAAAATACGCAATAAAATGCTTAGCTTGATGCCTGGCACATAGTAAACATTCAACCATCATTATTAAGTGGTGTGCAAAGCATTTACAGCATAAGTTTAGTTACTCTATTTCATTCTTGTCTTCCCTCCAAACATTATAGCTCCTCTAATTTGCTTCTCTTCCTCGGGCCCTGCGCAAACCCTCCTAACAACTTTCAGGTACCATCTATCCCAACCAATGATGTTAAGCCTTGTTCTTGCTCTGATCCCTTTGTCCTGCTTTCTCCTGTGTCTTCCTTTCTTTATCTCCCATTTTCTTCCTGCCCTTTCCCTCTCTCTTCTCCTCAGACTCCTTGTCTTTGGATTCTGCAGGCTCAGATTTGCTTTATGCCTATGTAAAAACAAGTATTTAACTGCCGAGTCTGTTTTCAGATCTGAAAAATGGGAATAATACTATCTACTTACAGAATTGTTTTGTGGAGTAGATGAGATAAGAAAGTGCAAGCACCGTGTACATCGTACAGCGCCTTACAAAAATTCTTTACTGGCATCTCTAAACTGTTCCCTTTCATTCTCTGCCTCCCCTTCCCGTCCCTGCCCAATTGTGAGGCTAAGAAATTCTTCGAATTTAATGTTAGGACATAACTCCAACCAGAGCCTAGCCTTTCTGGTTGTTCCCGCCTTCCATGCCTAAACGAACCAATCAGATCGCCCAGAGTGGCGCCACTTGGAGACCACCGCGAATGAAGTTTGCATTTTTCTCTGTTCTCGCGCCCAGCTTCTTCTCGCCTCCCACCTCAGCTTCCCGGCATTGGAAGAAGGGACCGTCCTCTTCCTCGTCCTGGCCACCCAAATCCTGGTATCGAAAGGGTTGAACGGCGGGGACCGGAAGTGTGCAGCAGCGGCGGGTCCCCAGCTAATCGACGCCGGAAGTAGCCATTGCTAGAGAAGCATTCCGCCGCCGGCTTCGCTATGGCGGCAATTCCCCCAGATTCCTGGCAGCCACCCAACGTTTACTTGGAGACCAGGTGAGGGGGTTCGGGCCTCTGGGGCTGGCAGAGGAGACACGGAGCCCGGGCCTCACCACGGGTCTCCGTTCCTGGCGCGTTCCTCCGGGAGCCCGGCCTCCACGTGGAGGGGCGTGGAGCAGCGGCCGAGACGGCCCCCAGAGGGTTGAGAGGGGACCGCCATCGCCCGCGTCCAAGCTCCGCGCGGTTTTCTGCTGAGGTCTCAGCAACAGCTGCCTCATTGTCCTCCTTCCTCCAGTCCACTCATTCATTCATTCATTCATTCGTTCATTCATTCATTCATTCAACAAGCGTGTAATGAGGCCGCAAGCCAGGCACATAGGATATAAATTCTGAGGAGATAGCGGTAGATAAAAAACACACAGCCCTGCCTTTAGGAGCTTACGGTATAATGAAAGAGACAGACATGTAAACATTACGTGATAAGTAGTACAGTTGTAGAAACAAATTCCAATAAAATACAGGAAGAAGCACATTTTCCCCACTATCAAAGGGTGATGTGGTAACCAGCCTGCTAGCGCCATGCCCCGCTGTATGTCATCTCATTTAGTTTAATCTTAGCAACCCAAATCATGAAGGTATTATTTAACTTTCTCCCTTTCAATATTAGCAGGAGGAAACGCCGAATTTACAGATTAAAGCCTTGACCAAAGCCACACAGCTAGTAACTGGAAGAACCTCGTTTGGAGCCTGGTGTGCCCGTCTCACCTTGCAAGTTCTTTAGCTCTATTCATTTCATTGCCTCTTTGGAAAAAGCTCAAAGTGATCTTTACAAAATAGGACAAGGAAGGGATCCTGCTCAAAAACCTTTAATAATGTCTTGCTGCTTTAACAGTATAAAGTAAAAACGTATTAATCCTGGCATTCAAGGTGATTTTTTTCATCTGGCCCTTGTCTACCTGCCATGCCCCCTTCAGCGGCCAGAGACCAGCTAAGGTCCTCTGCCTTTCTGTTCTTGCCCATTGCTGCTTTCAGCCAAAGCAGAGTTCTGTCAGTCCTCTCTATATTTGCTCATGCTGTTCATGCTCCCTGGCCATCTTCCCCACCTTCTTTTATGGTAAAATTCTACATCTTCAGGCTCCAACCTGTAGTTTCTGAATTCTCCTGTTGGTATTTTTTAAAGTTGCAAAATAAATTGTTAAATCCAAGCAATGTGGACATACAGAGTAAGAAGTGAAAGCCACCTCCTTCCTGAAAACACTATCAACGGTTTGTTGGATAATTGTCCAGACCTTTTTCTATGTACACATAAACCTCTTTTTTATGCTTTTTTTAACATAAAAAAATGGGATCATATGATCATACTCTATGTATGTTTTTTCTGTAACTTGGTTTTCTTTCACTCAGTAATTCAGCTAGCTGCCCATAGGATGGATAGTTGATATTTTAGGTATTTCCTATTTCAAGGACATTTAAGTTGCTTCCTTTTTTTTTTTTTTTTTTTTGGCTATGACAAATACTGAGATGAACATCCTTGCACATATTGTATCCTTAGGCAGTTTTGTATATTTTCCTAGAGGATACTTGGAAGTTGAAATTGCTGAGGTATGCACATTTCAGAAGTGTATATGTACTTCCTGATTGTCTTTCCAAATGGCTACTTCCTGTATGTTGAAAATATCCACCAGAATGTAAGCTTCATGAGGGAAACAGTGCCTAAAATAGTGCCACGCACAGAGTAACTGTTAGTCTGTGTTGAATGGGAGCAGTGTGAAAGATGAATTGCAGGCAGGAAGGCTGTTAGCTATTTTCTAGCACATTCCTCATATACTAATAGAGTGTTTACACTGTGCAAGTCACCGGGCATTCAGACTATACAGAGATACAGAGTTGACTCAATTCTCACATCTGGCCTGGTGCCGTAACTCACATCTGTAATCCAGCACTTTGGGAGGCCAAGGCAGGTAGATTGCTTGAGCCCAGGAGTTCAAGACAAGCCCGGGCAACATGGCAAAACCCCATCTCTACAAAAAAATACAAAAAATTAGCTGAGCTTGGTGATGCGTGCCTGTAGTCCCAGCTACTCAGGAGGCTGAGGTGAGGGGATCACTTGAGCCCGGGAGGCAGAGGTTGCGATTAGCTGAGATTGTGCCACTGCACTGTAACCTGGGTGACAGAGGAGACCCTTTCTCAAAAAAAAAAAAAAAAAAAAAATTGTCACATCCTTGGAGCTTAAAGTCTAGGTATGTGTTGGAGTAGAGGGGAAGGCACCTGTCCTTTCTCTTGCCTGTTCCTTATCTTTTAGTAGTACTGGGGAGGAAAAGCACTCATCCTATTGGGAGGTGCAAAGATTCAAAGTTATCAGGTTTTGCCTTTGTTATACTCTCTCCCAAACAAACACAAACTATACCTTTTATTAAAATTTTTTGAATAAGTAATATACTTACTTGGATCAAAAATACAAAAGTTTTTAAAAGGTATTCATTAAACATCTTCCTATTTTCCATCTACCCAGTCCCTACCCCCACCCAGAAACTTCTAAATAAATATGAACTCCTGATATTTTAATGTCTCTTTTTTAAAAAAATTAAAAATTAAGTGTAATAATTTTTTTCCTAATTTAGGGGTTGGTTATATGGTTTCAGATAATCAGATATATATAGAGAGAGAGAGTATTAGAATTTTGAGTTCTCCATGCTTGTAATTTTGCTGAAAAGAAGTACCCAGAACACCTGCATGTTTTACTCAAAAAAGATAATTGGTGTTTATGTTACTTGCATTGTGGTGTTTTCCTTTGCTGAGCATGAAATCCAGTGGTTATCACAATTTCATGACTTACAAGCTTGAAAAGCAAGAGTCCTGGAGCAGTCCCGTAATATTCCTGTCTGCCCTGACCTTGTTCTTTACTGGAGCTGTTGTCCTCTCCCTCTGCAGCATGGGAATCATTGTGCTGGAGCTGTACTGGAAGCATGCTCCAAAGACCTGTAAGAACTTTGCTGAGTTGGCTCGTCGAGGTTACTACAATGGCACAAAATTCCACAGAATTATCAAAGACTTCATGATCCAAGGAGGTGACCCAACAGGGACAGGTACAGTTAAGCCAACATTAGTTTATGTTTTCTTTTTTTTTTTTTTTTCCTTTTTGTCTTTTTTTTCTAAAGCCAACATTAGTTTCTGAAGTCTCATAAATAGGCGATAAGGCAGCCAGAGCTCTCTTTTCCACTGACTAAGGTCTGTGTTGGTTGATTCTGGTGACAACTCCTTCCTTCATCAAACACACATGTGTGGAATTGACCAGAAACCAACCTTTATTCCTAGGCTTGGTAGAGATTTTCGTAACTTACATGTACTGCTTACTAAGGACAAATAATATTTGTCTGAATTATAGTGATGCAAGTAGTCTGATCAATAAAAAGGAAAGACTTTATAATATTTTGAGAATAATAAAATCCTGGGTTCTTTTATCGATTCATTCATTTAACAAATGAGTGTCTGTTTTGTGTCAGATACTTTTTTAAGCTCTAGGGAGATACCTATAAAGAAAGAGACAGAATTCTTGCTCTCTATAAAGCAGGAAAAGGGTGTGGGGATGGAATTTTAGTAGAAAAGTCAAGGAACTCCTCTCTGACATTATTGGAGAAGAGATCTGAAAGAAGTAAGAAAGTGAACCTTGTAACTCGGGGGAAAACATTTTGGATGGAGGGAAGAGCAAACACAGAGGTCCTGAGGCAGGAACCTGTGCTGGAAATCATAAGGTATGATACCTTACAGGGCATGGTAGAGACTGGGTTTTACTCTGAGTAAGATGTGAGCCTTTGGAGAGTTTTGAGCAAAGGAATGCTGTGATCTGATCTATGCTTTAAAAGGATCACTCTAGGCTGGGCACAGTGACTCACGCCTGTAATCCCAGCTCTTTGGGAGCCCGAGGCAGTTGCATCATTTGAGGTCAGGAGTTCAAGACCAGCCTGACCAACATGGTGAAATGCTGTGTTTACTAAAACACAAAAATTAGCCAGGCAGGGTGGTGGGCACCTGTAATCTCAGCTACTCGGGAGGCTGAGGCAGGAGAATTGCTTGAACCCAGGAGATGGAGGTTGCAGTGAGCAAAGATCGTACCACTGCAGTCCAGCCTGGGTAACGGATCAAGACTCCCTCTCAAATAAATAAATAAATAAATAAATAAAAGGATCACTCTAGCTGCTGTTTAGAGAATAGATGTAGGGGCAAGATGTGACCACTATGTAAATAGTTGTACTGTATTGTTTGGGGAGTAATGACAAGAAAAATAGTTCTATACATGTTCAGTACAGATGCTTGATATTTTCAATCGTGGTTAGTTGAATCCATGAATGTAGAATCCACATGTAGGGAGGGCCAACTATGCTCGTGAGTAAGTAGTTGGATAGGAATATGGGGTTCAGGGAAAGACCTGGTATGGAGGTATTAATTTGGGAGTTACTGGCATTTATATGGGGTTTATTAGTGAACTGGTGGAACACTTACTCATTTCAAGGGCCCTTGCTTCTCAGTCTGCTTTTTCTCTGCTAATATCTGCTCGTTTGCCTTTAAACAAGTTTGGTTTTCTCTGTGGCAGAGTCTTTTCTCAGTCTTGTTCTTTTTTGTCATTCTCAATTGTCTCATGATTTATCTAAACTATGGCCAGAAGCATTCAGGTGTTTTTTTGTTTTTTGTTTTTTGTTTTAATGTATATGGATGCATTTCAAAATACAGAATATATAAGCAAAGAAAAGGGGAAAAATCATTCATAAGCATAGCTCCTAAAGATTTCTAACCATCATTAACTAATCCCTCAATATCCCACCTTTCAGAAAGGAACAGTGTTAACTTTTGGTGCCCATCATTCTAGACGTGTTTCTTTTCAGATGTCTGGTTTTTTTTTTTTTTTGAGACGGAGTCTCACTGTGTCTCCCAGGCTGGAGTGCAGTGGCGTGATCTCGGCTCACTGCAAGCTCCGCCTCCCGGGTTCACACCATTCTCCCGCCTCAGCCTCCCAAGTAGCTGAGACTACAGGCGCCCGCCACCACGCCCGGCTAGTTTTTTGTATTTTTAGTAGAGACGGGGTTTCACCATGTTAGCCAGGATAGTCTCGATCTCCTGACCTCGTGATCCACCCGCCTCGGCCTCCCAAAGTGCTGGGATTACAGGCTTGAGCCGCGCCCGGCCAGATGTCTGGTTTAAAGGATAACAAGATAAATGGAAATAGTTTCAAAAAATAGGATATATTATATATGCTATTGTTTTTAAAGCAGAACATACTACATTTAATTTCATATACAGAGAACAGAATATTTGACTTCCTACAGTGAAAGATGAGGCAATTAGTACTTAAATTTCTACCCATTCTTATCTTTCCCCGACCTTAATTTTTGTTGTTAGTCTTATTATTATCTGTTCTGCACTCATCATTCCTTCAGCTACAGTGGGGGTCCTACATTTCAGTGTATTTCGTGTTCACAACTTACTTCGCTTTCACCTTCGCAAGTGCTGGAGGGCAGGATTTCTTGTGTGGTGGTTTTTTGTGTTTTGTTTCAGAATGCTCAAGGATCACAATTGTCCAGTGGTTTTTTATTATTAGAGCTGGAATGTGTTGTATTTTTAAGCTCATTTATGTTTGAGAATTTCTGCCTGTTACCTTTATACTTGAAAAGAGATAGCATGCTGGCATGCTCAGCCCCCTCACTGTGCGATACACTGTGCCGCCTTGGGACTTCACAGAGTCCCCACCAGCAAGAAGGCTCTCACCACATGTGGCCCCTTGACCTTGGACTTCTCAGCCTCCACAACTGTAAGAGATAAATTCCTTTTTTAAAATAAATTTTTTAGGCCAGGTGTGGTGGCTCACACCTGTAATCCCAGCACTTTGGAGGCTGACGTGGGAGGATCACTTGAGTTCAGGAGTTCAAGACCAGCCTGGGCAACATAGTGAGACCCCATCTCTACAAAAAACAAAAAATTAGCCGGGCATGGTGGCATATGCCTGTAATCCTAGCTACTTGGAAGACTGAGGTAGGAGGATCACTGGAACCTGGGAGGTTGAGATTGCGGTGAGCCATGATTTTGCCCACTGCACTCCAGCCTGAGTGACAAAGTGAGACCCTATCTCTAAATACATAAATTAATTAAAAGTGTTTAAAGGGAAGAAAAAAAGACCATAACTGGGTATACTGAGATCTTTTTAGACATTTCTGATCAATTGCCTTCTGGTTTGGTTTTTTATTGTTGTTTGTTTTTGTTGTTGTTTGGTTTTTTTGGAGACAGGGTTTTGCTCTGTCACCCAGGCCCGGGTTCGAGTACAGTGGTACAATCATGGCTCACTGTAATCTCCATCCCCTGGGATCAAGCATTTCTCCCACATCAGCCTCCCAGGTAGCTAGGACTACAGGCATTCACCACCATGCCTTGCTAATTTTTAAATTTTTTATAGAGTTGAGGTCTAATTGTGTTGCTGAGGCTGGTCTCAAACTCCTGGGCCTAAGTATCCCTCCTGCTTCGGCCGCCCAAAGTGTTGGGATTATAGGCATGAGCCATCATGCCTGACTGCCTTCTGGTTTTTGAATATGGTTTTGGAGAATACTGAGGCCAGATTTACTCTTTCCTTCAAATCAGGGATAATTTTTTGATTTCTATTTCTGAGTATTTTCTCTGTTATACTTACTGGATTTTCTATTTCAGGAAATTAGTTATTTGTTTCATCACCTTTGCCTTCCATATTTATCACATTTCTTTTGATTGTGTGATAGGATTTTTTTTCTTTTTTCCCTGTATTCACTAAAATAATTTCAGACCTTTACTCTATGCCTTACTCAATTTTCAGTCATGTCTATTTTGTTCTTTACTGCTCTAGTTTATCTACTAGCTCATTACGGGTGCCATTTGGATCTAAATTTGTTTCCTTCGCTCTGCAATCTTTTCATCTTATTCTGTGGCATATTATCTTGTCTTTGAGCTTTTGTTATATTAGATTTTTACTTCTCTTGAATCATCCATAGCTTGAGATAGCCATGGAGAAGCCACTTTCTCCCAGACTGAGTTCCTGGGTTTTCTTTTCCTTCCTCCCCTCCTTCTTTCTGTCCTTCTGTTGGTTGTGGTATGTTTGCCTAGTTTCCATGCCATTTGTTTTCATCTTATCCATGCTTGATGTCAGTACCTACATTATCCCCACCTTTTACTTGCTCAGATACAGTGTGTGGAGTCTCCTTGTCATTCTCCCCACTTACGTGGAACTGGTTGTCTTCCCCACTTCAAATGTTAGGTTGCTTTCTCTCTATTCTATTCTACCCTGAAGAGGTGCAGGAGAGAACCGGAGCTCAGCTCATGCTGAGTGAGCCCCTTGTCGGAGGGCTAGCCTCTGTTCTGTCTTCCCAGACTCCATTAAAGTCTTGTCCCAGAGCCCCCTCCACCAGCCAGTGGTGTCCCTCTGTCACCACTCCAGGATCTGGGTAGTCCTCAAGGATGGCCCAGCACCCTGGAAGGTGGCCTGCCCTGCTTGCCTGCCCTGCCACTCTCGAGCATCTGTGATATGCATGGGCTTCTGCCCTCAAGGGCTTTCCTTAACTTTTTCAGAGCTGCTCACCCATTCCCCTGTTGGCTTCTCACAATTGGAGGGTATTTATGAGAATCTCAGCATGACATTTCTTTCCTGGTTATTAGTTTCAGGGAATACAGGTGGAAGAATTTTCTATTTTTTCCTCTTGGCTGACTCTTTTTACAATTTTAGCATGTTTGTTTCCCTTATTTCATTGATGCTGGTGAACTTTTGGCTTTTTAATTTTTAATTTTTGTGTCTTCACTTTATTGGGTGTTGGGAGCATGTGGTAAACGTGCCTGATAGCAATAACTGAAGCATACATACCCTTAGAATGACCCTGTATAGCAGACGCATCTGAATGTGTGTTCTGAGCTAGGGAATCCAGGAGTAGCCAACCTGGAGGTTCCTTCCTTGTCTATAAAGGGACATCTGAGCCCCTGGCTCGTCCTTTGAAACATGGGCCGCACACAGGTTGAGGCCCTGAGTTTTGGGTTGAGTGAAGTTTGCCAGGTAGATATTGTTAGGGAGAAGGTGCTAAGTGGAAATGCTATGTAAACTGCATGCTTTTTGCAAGCCATTGTGGTTCTCCCGTCCAGCCCGCCACCACTGGGCTCTCTCCCCTGTATGTAAGTCCCCAATAAAACCCCATGTCTCATTTGCTGGCATTAGGTCTCTTCGGCCTATTAAACCTGGTGCCATCCCCATTGGAGTCGATAGGGGTTCAGCACAACAGGGAGGCAGAGTCTAGTCCTGCTTCATTCTACTTTCTTTGTCTGAAAGGGTTCCATCGATATGTCGATGTACTTCTTTCCTGTCTTCTTCCTCTCTCCCCGTCATGTTGTTATGAAATAAATTTTAATTCTTAATACCAGTGAACCGAGAGTCCATGATTAGGGTACAAGTATTGGAAGTGACTCAGGTGTGAGTTGCTCATGCCAGAGCTTTTCTATATTTCTGTAGTTGGTTCATGATCCTTCATAATGTCACATTTCCATGCTGTAATTTTAATGAAATTGAATCACTCAAAAGATCTTCAAATAACTGCACCCAGCCTCAAGTAAAATGAATGATTGAGCAGCCCACTGGCAAGTCTGTGGTGGAAGGCAAACAGGAGTTAGGCTCTCCTGGGTCACTAGTTCATATTTTCTAGCTGATTAGGTGACGCATTTTTTGCTAAACATCTCAGATGGGCAGCAAATGACATCCTGGGCTCTTCAGCAAGTTGATGTAGCACTTCCATTCCTCAGTCTGACTACTGTGGAACCATTCTTTCCACATGCTTTCTTGTAATACATCTTTGCCAGATGCTTTGTCAGTTCAAATACCCTTTGACTTCCTGCTTCATTTCATTTTAAACCATTTTTCTACCTTCAATTTTCCCATATTATAATAACTATAGAAGCTCTTTCCTCAGCCCTCTGAGTGTCTTTTATCTGTTTCTACTAACCTTTCTCTCCTCTCTGTAAGACATAACATCCTGGCAAGCTCTTCCTTTAGCTCTTCCTGCTCTGCACTTGGCCTCACAGTGCTCACCAGCTGCTGTGATTGCTGTGATTAATTATATGCTGATTATCCTGTGCGTCACTCTCACTTTGATTTCATCTCTCCTCTTAGTAGCCCCAGGAACACCTGAAATTTACCGTGTTGAACAGCAAGCTCTGTTAATTTTATTCATTTGATGAGTATTTGCCAAGAGTCTGCTGGGTATCCTGTGCTATTCTAAGGCCTATGAGAAGCACTTAAGCATTAAAAGCCAAGGCATTTTCTTTTTCCTTGCAGTTCCCTGCCCTGCCAGGAAACAAACTATTCATTATAAGAAACAACTAGAATGGGGTAATATAAATATGCAAATGTATGATAGTATGATGTGGATTATGTGTATAATATAGGTTGGAGTAATTCATAATAAGGGGAAAAGTACAATGGAGTGAGATTAGGATGGGAAGGAGGCATATGCGAGATGGGTCTTGGGAAGTAGAGGGAAGGGCATTTTGGATTTAGGAAGAAGAGTGGGTACAGGGCAGGAGTGACAGAGGCAGGGGGAGGGAGGGAGCCCGCCACCCCAGGTGTCACATCTTCCACTCCAGACTGGCTCTTGTGACATCACCCAGCCACCTCTCCACACCTAGAACAAATGCATCAAATGTGATTCTAAGGCCTCTACCAAATTTATAGATCTCCAAACTGCCTGTTTAGGGGACAGTAAAGAGCAGTTAGGGGGCCGGTTAATGGAGACTCCTAGACAGAAGAGCTCAGATTTGATTGAGCATGACTCAGGGACCATTTGGGACTCTTGAGCCCAGCTAGGATAAGACATATCTGAGGAAATTTCATCCAGCTGTGGACTATGGCAAGACAGTGTGGTGCAGGGTGGAGAGCAGGACTGTGGAGCTTGGGCTTGCCTTGTGCTTCACATGAACACTTACTAAATGTAGAGGAGTTGCGTTACCCTGCTGAGCCAGCTCACCTGTCTGGAGTGTGGTTACATGCACCTCCTAGGCTGGCTGTGAGTAGTAAATGAGCTGATGTTGGTACAGTGGTTAGCATGGGCTTGACACAAAGTGGGAGCTCCAACGAATGTGACTTTTATTTATTTTGATTGTTAATTCATTTAGCAAATACCTATTAGACTCCTTCTGTAGGCCAGGCACTCTTCTAAAAGCTGGGGATATAACAGTGAATAAGAAAGCCCTTGCGGAACTCTCATTCTGGTGAGAGACGGAGAATGAAAAAGTACATAATGAACTGTCAGGGATGGCAGATGATATGGAAAAAAGAAGGTACTGCTGGGATGGAACAGGATTTCTCAACCTAGGCACTATTGACATTTAGAGCTGGATGATTCTTTGTTGGAGGGGGTGCAGTCCTGCACATTGAAGGATGGTTAGCTTCACGCTGGCTTCTACCTACTCGATACTGATAGAACCACTCAGTGTGACAACCAAAATTGTCTCCAGACATTGCCCACTGTCGCCAGGGGTCAAAATCACTCCCTGTTGAGAACCACTAGGCTAGAGGGTGAGGGAGGGGCTGGTTTGGTGAGTGTGGTTAGGGAAACCTCTCTGACAAATAGAGAGCATTTGAACATAGTTGTGAAGGAAATGAAGTGGTGATCCATGAGACTGTCCAGGCCAAGGGCGCTCCGAAGAGAACAGCAGCCAGAGGCCTTAGACCAGAGTGTGCCTGGCAGGAAACGGCACAGGGGCCAGTGTAGCTGGAACACCTGAGAGAGTGGCGGGAGAGAGCTCAGAGAGTAGCAGAGTGCCCGACTGTGGGGCGTCTTGTAAGCTGTGGTGAGGATTGTGGATTTTGTTCTAAGAGTGATGCAGTGTTGATGGAGGGTTTCAAGCAGGGGAGTGCTGCGATTAGGCTTGTTTGAAAAGGATCCCTCTGGCTACCTTGTGAAGAATAGAGGGAGGCAAGGCTGGAAGCAAGGAGACCAGTGGGAAGATTTTACTCCTATTCAAGCTGGAGATGGTTGTCGTTTGAACTAGGGTGATAGCAGCTGTGTTAGTTCTGGTCCTCTGGGAAGCAGACACCAAGATAGAAGTTTATTGGGCTAACACCTGTGAAAGATAAAGGGGTGGGGAGCCAGGGTTGGAAGGCAAGGGCTTCACACAGCAGCGCAGGCCTGACTAACACCTGTGAAAGCAGAGGGGCGCAGGAGGAGCAGCTGCCAGTGAGCAGCGAGGAACACCAGGAGAATGTGGAGCCGTGGAAGCCAAGGGAAGGCAGCAGCTCAAGCAGAAGGGTGACATCGAGTGTGGATCAAGTAAAGTGAGCGCTGAGGATTGACGACTGGGTATAGCCACGTGGAGGTCACTGGCGACCTTGACAAGAGCAGTTTCAGTGGAGCAGTGAGGGGCAAAAGTCTGAATGGAGCATGTTCCAGTGAGAATGGGGAGAAGTGGAGACAGTGGGTGTTGACAGCTTTTTCAAGGAGTTTTTCTGTGAAGGGATGTAGAGAAATAGGATACTTGGAAATAGAGTTTCGTTTTTTAAAATAGGAAATATCAATAACATGTTTAAATGCTGACAGGAATGCTCCATTAGAAAGAGAAAAATTGGTCTACTAGAGGGGGAGGTTGTAGTTGCTGAGTTCTTTAAAGGTGAGCAGGATTGGGTACGTGGTGGTGGGATAGTCATGGACAGTTTATTCACACAGTGTTTTAGGGAAGGGAGGTGGGTAGAGGTGTAGGAAGGGAAGGGGCTTTGGTAGTGAGAGCACGTGAAAGTTCTCTTGTGAAAATTCCTTCTTCTCAGTGAAATAAGAAGTAAGGTTCTCCTCAAAGAGTGAGAAGCAGCGAGGGAGTGGTGGAAATTGGAGAACAGAGGAACTGAATAAACCCAGGCAGGCTGGCTCCTGAGGTGGCAGTTTGAATCTTGACCAGCAGCTGCTTCTCAGGGACCATGCTCGGGTTACCTCAGTTAAAGGGGCTCTTCATCACTGACACTACTGTGTGTTTGCCTCATGTTATACATTCAATGGCTTCCATATGCTGTCTCATTTACTTCTCATAACAAGCCTGTGAGACGTAAGTGTTACTGCTACTCCCATTTTGCAGACGGGGGAACTGAGGCTTGGAGAAAAGTGTCTTGGTTAAGGTTAAACAGTAATTGCTGGAGGCAGAACTGGAATCCAGATCTCTCTGACCCCAAAGGCAAGTGAGAAAGAGAAGACCGCATCTTTAGAACCACAAAGCCCCTTAGAGGACTGGGGCATTGTTCCCGTCTGGTATATTAACAAAGTGATTGTGTCAAGTAGCAGTGCTTTTGGCTACAACTAACAGAAAAGCTAATCCCATGGGCTGTTTTTTCTTACACAACAGAACGTCTGGAAGTGAGCAGTTACTGTCATCTCTTCACCTGCCCAGAAGAGTTGTCAGGGATCTGGGCTTGCCGTATCTTTCCACTTCATTCATAATGTGTTGGCCTTTGGTCTTGAACTTGTTAGTCTTATGGTTGCAAGATGACTGCTGCTGTTCTGGCGTCACCCTACTTTCAAAGAAGGAAGATGGGGAAAGAGCTGTAGATGAAAGACAAAAGAGTATGTTTGTCTGTTTTTATCAGGAAAGCTGTAGCTTTCTCAGAAGCTTGACTCAGCGACTTCTGTTTATATCAGTAAGTCTGAACTGGGTCATCTGGCCACGCCTGTCTGCAAAATGGACTTGTCAGCACCTGCGTTTTTTTCTCTGAGGTTGAGGCAGGCTGTGGAGGAGGAGGTTGGGGGTGCTCAGGAGACTGCCGACGGACAGTGTCTGTTAGAGGCTCTCTTGCCAGAAGAGAGGCTTTGATTGGTCAGTTACCCTCTGGTGTCAAGTGCCCCACTGGATCTCCTTATAGGCCACTGCCCATCTGTGGGACTGGATATTAATCTATTATCCCATCAACTGTGGCGTGGGAGAGGCAGGGACAAGTAGCACCAAGTATGGTCATCTTGGTGTAAGACACTGCATCATGTCGCATGCCTTAGACATCATTTTGACAGGTTTCCACAGTGACTAAGAGGAGGAGGAAGGGACATCACAGGAGTCATGGGGACAAGAAAAGGGTTTTTTTGCATTTTGTTTTTAAGAAACAACACAGGCCGGGCACGGTGGCTCACGCCTGTAATTCCAGCACTTTGGGAGGCCGAGGCTGGCAGATCACCTGAGGTCAGGAGTTTGAGACCAGCCTGACCTCAACATGGTGAAACCCCATCTCTCCTAAAAATACAAAATTAGCCAGGCATGGTGGCGAGTGCCTGTAACACCAGCTACTCGGGAGGCCGAGGCAGGAGAATCATTTGAACCCGGGAGGCAGAGGTTGTGGTGAGCCAAGATGGCGCCATTGGACTCCAGCCTGGGCCACAAGAGCAAAACTCTGTCTTAAAAAAAAAAAAAAAAAAAAAAAAGGAAAAGGAAAAAAACACACACACACAGATCATAAAGAAGTTAAGGAATTTTAACTGCAAAGGTTCTGTGCACTGGAAGGTCCCATTAAAAGAATGAAAAAAGTTAACTGGGAAAAGGTATTTGCAAAACATTCACTGACAGAGGATTACTATCCATAATATACAATTGAGCCTTGACCAACATGGGTTTGAGCCATGCGGGTCCATACAGGTTTCGCAGGGCCCGCAGCGGGACTTGAGAAATGCAGGGATTTTGGTGTCACAGGGATCCTGGAACCAATGCCCTGAGTATACCAAGAGATGACTGTATGTATCAATTCCAAAATGTCATACCACTGAGTGGCCGTTCACAGAGGGGACAAGCTAAGTAAGCCAGTGAACATGAAATTATGCCAAACTTCAGAGAAATGCAGCTTAAAACACCACAAGAGGTCTCACACTTCTCAGACTGACAGAACGACCTAGAGCAGTAAGAGTGAGAGTGCTGCGGGGAGGGGTGCACATTGGTTCATCCTTTTCAATAAGGCATTTAGAAAAATCTAGCAATGATGAAATACTCAAACTATGACCCCATGTATCCCCTGTGAGGTATTGGCCCCCGAGAGCTCTTGCACTTGTGTTTCAGAGACAGTATAAGACTAGTTTTTATAGCATGGTCGATAATAGCCAAAACATTGGAAAGATCCTCGATATTAACACCAGAAAAGATAAGACAGAGCATTATGGTCATGCAGTGAGGTGAACACGACAGAGACCCGCCTGGAACAAAGTACGTGAGTCTCTCAAACAGTGGTGAGCAAAAAGCTAATTGCAGAAGAATATATAAAGTGTAATACCACTTATGTAAACTTAAAAACATGCAAAACAGCAATACTTTTTTTTTTTTAGGGATACATATATGTGTAGTAAAGAAGAAAATGCATGGAAATGCCAAATTCTTGTCAGACTAGTGGTTACCTGAGAGGAAAATGTGATTCTTTGAATCAGCTGTTAGCTCTTAGGAAAATGAGTGCTGGGGAGGGCTGCAGTGGCGTGTGTGCATGGAGTCTTAGCTGGATTTGCAATACTTTATTTCTTGGGGGCAGAGGTGGTCATAGATGTTGGTCATATTATTCTTTGTATGTTTGCGTGTCTGAAATAAATACATTGAATAAATGATCCCAAGAGAGGACAGAGGTCAGCAGAGGAAAAAAATCTTTTTTTTTGGAGACAGACGGGAGAGCAATGGCGCAATCACAGCTCACTGTAGCCTCAACCTCCTGGGCTTGAGTGATCCTCCTACCTCAGTCTCCTGAGTAGCTGTAGCTGGGACTACAGGCACGCGCCACCATGCCTGGCTAATTTTTGTAGAGACGGGTTTCACCATGTTTTCTAGGCTGGTCTCAACTCCTGGGCTCAAGAGATCCGCCCCCTTTAGCCTCCCAAACTGTTGGGATTACAGGTGTGAGCCACTTGCACCTGGCCAGAAAAGAATCTTGAACGTTCTTTTCTAACCTGTAATCAAAGGTTAGAAAACAGGTCTTGGCCAGGCGCGGTGACTCACGCCTGTAATCTCAGTACTTTGAGAGGCCGAGGCTGGCAGATCACAAGGTCAAGAGATTGAAACCATCCTGGCCAACATGGTGAAACCCCGTCTCTACTAAAAATACAAAAATTAACTGGGTGTGGTGGTGCACGCCTGTAGTCCCAGCTACTCAGGAGGCTGAGGCAGGAGAATCGCTTGAACCCGGGAGGCAGAAGTTGCAGTGAGCCGAGATCACACTACTGCACTCCAGCCTGGTGACAGAGCGAGATTCCGTCTCAAACACACACACACACACACACACACACACACAAAAAAATAGAAAACAGGTCTGTGCCTATCTTCATTGTGTCTGTGCTAGACCAGGCACAGAACCTGCAAAGCTTCCAAATTGTTGACTTTCTAACTGATAACTGACATCTGCGTAGCATGCTGTGCACTGGAGAGCTCTTTAATCATTCTCTGTACCTCTGCCACCTCTCACCTATTCCACGTGCCCAGAGGAACGTTTGAATTGGAATGATTTGTCTTTCTGACATTTTGCTGCAAACCCTACTGAGTTGAATTGGGTTATGAAAAGATAACGTATTATGAGTAAGATATTATGAAAACTCTGCCTATTGAGTAAAGGGGGTCTCCATGTTCTTTCCTCCTGTCTCCTCTGATTCCCACTTCATCTGTGACTTTTTTTTTTTTTTTTTTTTTTTTTTTTTTTTTTTTTTTTGAGACAGAATCTCACTCTGTCGCCCAGGCTGGAGTGCAGTGGCGCAATCTCGGCTCAGTGCAACCTCCACCTCCTGGGTTCAAGTGATTCTCCTGCCTCAGCCTCCCAAGTAGCTGAGATTACAGGTGTGTGCCACCACGCCTGGCTAATTTTTGTATTTTTAGTAGAGACGGGGTTTCACCATGTTGGTCAGGCTGGTCTCAAACTCCTGACCTCATGATCCACCTGTCTCAGCCTCCCAAAGTGCTGGAATTACCACGCCCGGCCCATCTGTGACTCTTGACCGACCTATTCCTTAATGTACTTCTTGTTTGTGGTGATGTTTATGTGATGGTTTTCCATTCCTAGAGGGCAGAGCCCTGGGGGTTTTGTTCTGGCAGCCCTCAGGTTGCAGGGATCACACTTTGAAGGCTCAGGCCACAGATTGACAGTGTACTACTGAACTGAATCCTTAACTTGCTCACTCAAGTCCTGCACGCAGAGCCTGGCCTGTGTGGCGTCTGGCCCCACACCCTCTCCCTCTCTCTAGTCTCTGGTAACCCCAGCCAGGAACCTTGACTCTAGTGGTTGCCAAAGGACCAAGCAAAGGGGAGGATCAAGTCAGAGGGAATGTATTGGTTATATAATTGCTGTTTGGAAGTATACTGACAGGTTGGAATTTTTGGAATGAGTTTTACACAGTTTAGTATGGTTCAGTATTTTTCCAGAAGCATAGGTAGCCTGGGCCAAGTGGGAGGTTTCCCCTAGTCTGTTAGGATTCACCCCCATTCTTGTTTGCATGAGAACATCATTTTCTTCCGGAAAGGAAACGGGGGCTGTGACAGGCTCCCTGTGGTGAAGCCGACTAAAAGGTAAAGCAAAAGATTTTTACCATGGAAACACCTTAGCCATGCCCAGGGGCCTTGGGGGTGGACTTGGTGCTACTTTTATAGCAGGCAGTAGAGGAAGTGAGCTGCCAGCACTGGGCTGTGGGGCAAGCAGAGTACCCGTTGATCAATCCAGTGTTTACTTTGTTCTAGGCTGTTTTGTCATGACCGTTCAACTTGGAGAAACCAATGTAGTTCAGTAAGGCATATGATTGACTACATAATTGATTAGTATTCGTTAAGAAAGTTACCTCCTGTTATGACATGTTTTCCTGTGAGGAAACCATGTTTAACTTACATCCTTTTTTTTTTTTTTTTTTTTTGAGACAGTCTTGCTCTGTCACCCAGGCTGGAGTGCGATGGTGTGATCTCAGCTCACTGCAACCTCCACCTACTGGGTTCAAGCAGTTCTCCTGCCTCAGCCTCCCAAGTAGCTGGGACAACAGGTGTGTGCCACCTTGCCTGGCTAATTTTTTTTTTTGTATTTTTAGTAGAGACGGGGTTTCACTACGTTGGCCAGGCTGTTCTGGAACTCCTGATCTCGTGATCCGCCTGCCTCGGTCTCCCAAAGTGTTGGGATTACAGGCGTGAGCCACCGTGCCTGGCCTAACTTACATCCTTTTGCTCTTAGAACAAAACCTGCCTGAGCTTAGGGTATCCAGTCCAGCACCCTGCTCTTGTGGACATAATATAAATAACATTTGGTGATGATGCTGCTAGCAAATAATTCCCAATCCCATGTTTCTTCATTTTCTCTGTATTCATTTATTTAGAGTCAAGGTTTTGCCTCTTGCCTAGACTGGAGTACAGTGATGTGATCATAGCTCATTGTAACCTCAAATTCCTGGGCTCAAAGCAATCCTCCTGTTTCATCCTCCCAAAGAGCTAGGTAGGCATGTGCCACCCACCACATCTGGCTGAATTTTAAAATTTTTTTGTCAGTCAGGTGCAGTGGTTCATGCCTATAATCCCAGCACATGGGAAGCTGAGGAAGGAGGATTGCTTGATGCCAGGAGTTTGAGACCAGCCTGAGCAACATAGTGAGACCCCATCTCTTAAAAAAAAAATCTGTGGAGTCAGTGTCTCGCTCTGTTGCCCAGCTCAAACTCCTGGCCTCAAGCAGTCCTCCCACCTCGGCCTCCCAAAGTGCTGAGATTTTAGATGTGAGCCACCACACCTGGCCCTGTTTTCTCTTTATGATGTACTGCCTCACCTCTCGGTGACTCTGCCTACTGTAATGTCCCTTTCTGCCATGTTGCCACTTACCACTGTCCCTATTTCTCCTTCAGCTGGATAGCTTTAACTTAAATGAATTTTATTTTCCATCATCTAGGTTAAGGGTGGCAAATAGGTTTCAACTCTTGGGCTATTACTGATTAATTAATAATGGCTGCCTGAGTTCTGGGTTGGTAACGTTCAGAGGCAAATCTATCTGAGCAGGGAAGAATACTGATTGATTAGCAATGTCTGTGATGGGCACAGGGTTGGGACTTGGGGCACTCATGTCTAAAATACTCATAAAAATGTTAAAAATCAAGAAACCTCTTAACACATCAGATTATGAATGGTGGTTATCTCTAGATGGTTAGGTTACAGGGGATTTTAGTGTTCTTTTGATAATGTTCTATGTTTTCTACCTTTTTGATAGTGAACATGTATTATTTTAATGTGCAGGAAAAAATAGCATTATTTTGAAAAGGAAAGTCTTATTGGAATGAAACCAATGATTTGAATATGCTATTTGTGCTAGATTCTGTAGTTGCAATATGCCTAGCAGTGGGGTAGGTGTCACTGCCTTTTCCTTTCCTCCACTCTGAGAAATCCTTTGACCCTGGGCCATCATTCTTGCTGTGAGATAGAATGTGTGACTGGCTGATTCATGTATCATCTTCTAATCGGGCAGGTCGAGGTGGTGCATCTATCTATGGCAAACAGTTTGAAGATGAACTTCATCCTGACTTGAAATTCACGGGTAAGTGTATAATTTGGCTGGACTGGTTAGGAACGGGGATTTTAAAAGCTCACTCTTTTGGCCATGATTCAAGGTGAATGCCTGACACCGTGGCATGGTGCCAGATAACTGCCCAGCCATGGCGCCATGAAGTGCCCTGGTGGATTAGAGAAAGCGGCGCCTCTCACAAAGTTCTGAGCAATTCTGAGTGCTGGTCGGGGTGTTCTAGACTCTAACTATTTGTTAAAGGTCATAGGATATCAAAAGTGTCCTCAAAGAAACAGGAAACCTTGCTGGGTTTTTGAGGGCAGTCAGGAACATGGTCCACAGTTAGTGAGGAGCATCAGGGGTCAAGGCTGGGGAATAGGTGAGGACAAGGAAGATGAAGTCGTCAGAGTAGTGTAGTGATGGCCTTTGAACAGGGCAGAAAGCCTGCCTTGAGTGGTTGTCCGGGTCTGGACAGAGGCCAGAACAAAGTCCTGGCTTCTTTTTCATCCCTAGGCTGGGGCAGCAGCTCTACACTGGACCTGTGGGGTTATTTATACTCTTTCCTTTCTTCCCTTTTCCCACCAGGGGCTGGAATTCTCGCAATGGCCAATGCGGGGCCAGACACCAATGGCAGCCAGTTCTTTGTGACCCTCGCCCCCACCCAGTGGCTCGACGGCAAACACACCATTTTTGGCCGAGTGTGCCAGGGCATAGGAATGGTGAATCGCGTGGGAATGGTAGAAACAAACTCCCAGGACCGCCCTGTGGATGATGTGAAGATCATTAAGGCATACCCTTCTGGGTAGACTTGCTACCCTCTTGAGCAGCTCTTCTGAGATGGCCCCAGTGGACCAGCTTCCAGATGACATAGAATGACATGTAATGCTAAATTTCATTTTGGCTTTGCAAATCATGAAGCTTAGGAGGCCTGGGGTCTTGGGAGAGTTAGAGATGGAAGTACATTTTAATAGGATGCTTCTTTTCTCTTCCCCCAGTGCCTAGGTTGCCAGAGCATTTGCACAAATGCCCCTGTTTATCGATAGGTGACTACTTACTACACATGACTCATAATGCTGTGTCTTGTGCATGTCTGCTCTGATATACTTCGAACAATGTAGCAGACACTGTCTTTTCTCAGTGGTTTTGCCTAACCAAACTTCTTCCTAAGGAGATTTGTATTCTGGCCTACACTGCAGTCCTTGATTGTTGACAGTCACAGAATTCCAAACCAAGTAGTGTCTATCAGCCCTTTTAACTCTGTGCACACCCTATTTACCCTATTTCAGTCTTACATTTGTTCTTCTAGGGAATGTATGCATCTCTATATATACTTTCCCTCTCAAAACCAGAACATCAACACTGCTGTTTCTGACACTTCAGACATCCCACGCAAAGCCACATTGAATTTTTGCCAAATGAAAAATGCATCCAACAATCAAGTTTCTAAGAAGGTGTCAAGTGGGGAATAATAATGTATAATAATCAAGAAATTAATTTATTAAAAGGAAGCAGAAACATTGACCATCTTTTTCCCAGAGAAGAGGAGAAATCTGTAGTAAGCAAAGGACAGACCATGAATCCTCCTTAAGAAGTAGTCCTCTCAGAAAGGAGAAGCGCCACTCAAGTTCTTTTAACCCAAGACTTTAGAGAAATTAGTCCGAGATTTTTATATGTTCAGTTGTTTATGTACAAAAATAACTTTCTGGATTTTGTGGGGAGGAGGAGGAGAGGAAGGAAGTTAATACCTATGTAATACATAGAAACTTCCAAAATAAAATGCCATTGATGGTTGAAATTGCTGCTGTGGTCTGATTCTAAATATTGTATGAGGTTCCAATAGTCATTTTAATCCCAGTCATTTTAAGTAGTATTGCAGAGATCGTATGTTCAAGATTTCACATCATTTTAGGCTTGTGGATCTCCAGTAGACTTAAGAGCAATTGTAACTTAAAAAGGGCAGAACCAGAGAAAGAAGTTAAATGACAGAAATTGAGATTTCTGAATAAGGGGTGTATTAGTCCGTTTTCACATTGCTATAAAGACACTACCTGAGAATGGGTCATTTATAAACGAGAGGTTTAATTGACTCACAGTTCCACATGGCTAGGGAGACCTCAGGAAACTTACAATAATGGTGGAAGGCAAAGGAGAAGCAAGCACCTTCTTTACAAGGTGGCAGGAGAGAGAGTGAGCACAGGGGAAACCACCATATTTAAACCATCAGATCTCGTGAGATCTCCTTCACTATCATGAGAACAGCATGCAGGGGGAAAATGCCCCATGATCCAGTCACCTCCCACCAGATCCCTCCCTCAACACAGAGGATTACAATTCGAGATGAGATTTGGGTGGGGATACAGAGCCAAACCATGTCGGGGGGATTGCCTGTAAGTGAACCGGGTGGATGTGCTAAGAGACCTGCACCATCCCTGGAATTTGCAGAGGGCCCACCTGTACATTGTTGTGGGACCAAGGGCAGTATGTGTTGTGGTGTTTGCTTCCTTAAGCTGGTAGCTCCTTGAAGAGGGGATTATAACTTTAATGTTTCTTACTACTCTATCAATTTTGGAAATGGTGATTTACTTTATGGAATGGCCAAACAAGGTTCTGTTCCCCAAGCCTTCCCTACCTTCAACCTCTTTCTCTACCTTTCTCTTTTCTCTCAGTAGCAAAAAAGCAAAACCCAACAACAAACTATATAAATGACTTTGTAACTTCCCAGAGATGATTTTTGTATGCAAAGTAATGTTCTACACTCTGGAAAAAATAGAAATATATTTCTTTCAGCCTGAACTGGGTGGACATAATTGGATCTGCCTCTGAGAGCAAGGAATAGCACCTGTTCACTAACCTCCCAGATTCGTAATCCTGAAAATCTCCACTTTCATCCAGGGCACAGGGGTGGTGGAAACATATCATGGCTACTCTGAAGCAAAGAAGGTTCTGCATGCCTTGGGAGGAGAGCCACACAGGCACAGTTCCTTTTTTTGGAAAGGGACACCAAATACATGTCAAGGCAGTCATGTGGGCCTGTGCCAGTTTTCATAGAGGATATGACCTCAAAGAGTGAAGCTTGAATTGCTTCACAATTTGTGGTTCTGCCAATTAGCCAGAGTTGTAGAAGTTCCTGTTTCCTTATAAGGGAAGCTTGTCTAAAAGGAATCCTGCTTAATTCTTTGGTCGTATGAGTGTTTACATCCTGTCAGGATTAGTACCATTGAGACAGGTCTCATAAAAGTGGGGTGTACTAGGGATAGCTCATTTTTGTTATATCTCGTCAGAGTGAGGATGGCTTATCAGGAGAAAGCAAGGATAGGTTTAAAACTTGGATAGAGATTATCGAAGATAGGTATGGAGGACCACTGAGGGCTCATCAAGGCACAGGAGAGAGACAGCTCTCTGCTGCTTCTCATGTGGGAAGAGAAAGAGATTCTAGACATTTGGAGAATGCGTAAAGTTGGAAGTAGATAAACCAGTGGAAAAGGCTTTCAAACAGGTGCCCCTGGGATGATGGATAAGAGAAGCTTGGCACTCAGACTATAAAGAATATGGTCCAAGGGCCCTAGCCCAGGGCTTCCCACACTTGACTACATGCAGGAATCACTGAGGGAGTCTGTTAGGAAGCAGCTTCTGACTCAGCACTCAGCCAGAGTCTGCAGTTCTTGCCAGCTCCCAGGAGATGGTGACTGCCGGTCCAGACAACACCCTTTGAGTAGTGAGGTCCTAGAGGTCACATTTGTCCAACATGAAACTGGGGAGGGGGATTTTCCTAAGAGCAAGGGCAGTCAGGACCATGAGCCAATCTTCTGCCTCTTGGAGCAGAGCTCTCCACCTCATCCTGGTGATCTTGGAAGAGTGAAGAGGTTCAAGGCACAGGATGAGCTTCAACAGCTGCTGGCTTTCGCTACTAGGATTGAGCTTTATGAAAGTGTTCTGTTCCCACGACAGTACAACATGGACTTCAGACCCTGGTATGTGGCACTGAGATACCCTGTGTGGACACCAGGGTGGGTAAGATTGTGTGGTCAGTAGACATCACAGAAAATGCAGGGAAAAGA
Source organism: Macaca thibetana thibetana (assembly GCF_024542745.1). NCBI lineage: Eukaryota > Metazoa > Chordata > Mammalia > Primates > Cercopithecidae > Macaca > Macaca thibetana. Next base: position 37,673,994 of record NC_065581.1, on the reverse strand, counting down.
GCATCAACAATGATGACATTGAGGGAAAGAGCTCTGGAACTTGACTGTCGGGGTTCAGATCCCAGCTCCACCACTTACCAGCAGCATGAACTTAAGTTTCTTAATTTCTCTGTATTTTACTTTCTTCCACTATAAAATGAGAATAATGGGCCAAACCTCAAGGGCTAATGTGAAGATTAAATGAGCTAGAACAGGTATTTAGAACAGGAACTGGCATTTAGAAAACACCCCCAAAATGCTAGTTGTTATTACCAGTGGCCCTGGAAGCCACCACACACCTCTCCTGCCTCTTCATCTCAACATGTCCACAGCCTGACCTGTCTCAGCCTCTCACCTCACAGTCTCTCCCTCCCACTGGGCTAACCTCTGAGAACAAGGACCTTGTCTAACTCCCATCTGTGAGTCTTCCCAACACCTTGTGTAGTGCTTTGAGGTTATTGCTGAATGCATCAAATAAAATGTTCTCCATCAGAAAAAGATTGAGATCCTCTTATAGAAATCACTGTACCCCAACTCTCCAAATCCAGGCTTCAGCTGGTATGGCAGCCAAGCCTTTCCACTGAGCTCTCTGGAAGTCCTCAGCCTGATGTATTTTTGGATTGTGTCTCCAGAATATGTCAAAATAGCGTTCCCCACACAAACACGATTGCTACCCCCAGATCCTCGAGCCAGTCAGAGCCGTCACTGGGGCCCCTTTTGGCACCACATTCTTGCAACATGTGGAGGAGGGAGCATTGAAAAGCACGGTAAAGCGGTGGAGTTTACTGCCTACAAAGAAGCACTTTGTGGTCTCAGAGTCCTGTCACCTAAAGAGTGAGCTACTACTTTTTAGGTAAATGCCAAGATAGGGGAATCTTCCAGCAACACTCTTACAGATGAGAGAGAAGCAAAGTGGGAAGAAAACATGTTAGGGTCTTACCCTAAGGTTGGCTTGGCCTGATTTGGGAATTGGGTTCCCGATTGTCCTTCCAAACGGATAACTCAAGATACTTAATTGCATCTGAAACCACAACCTTGCCAGTTGTGGGCAAGGTTTATGGACCGAGGGCTGTGAGGCCTTTTTGTGACCTTGGATGAATCACTTTACCTCTGGAACTTGGAGTGCTCATTCATTAAGGGAAGATTTGAACTAGCCCCCAGTTTGGGAATCTAGGTCATTCTGAGAAGATTCCTCCAGCTGCCAAGTTTCCATTTAGCATGCTATTTTGGAAATTTGCCACTAGAGGCCACTGTGAATATAGTTTAGCCTTGCAGCTTTTTCTAAAGGCAGAAGCCTGCGGAAGCCTTTCGTGAGTTACTAAGACATGCCTGCTATTTCTTGGTTGTGGAAAGCCAGCAACTGATCAGATTGTGAGAGGGTAGAGTTGAGACGTCCGCCTGGCACAGAATGATCCTGTAAATGTGCTCTGTTGGCACAGGCCGACCAACCTTCTTTATTGTCTGCGGGGCTGGATGGAGGAGCCCTCTGTGCATGGAAAGGTTGGCTGAGTCCTGTGACTGGGTGCTGGTTCTGTAGCGTACCTTCTAAAGGGCTAGTTCCCTCTTGGCTGCTTAATATTCTGCTTTACAGTTGAATTCATTCAGTCAACAAGTAATTTTGGAGCTCCTCTTGTACATCCACCACCAGTAAATATTTTCATAGAATCAGAGAAAGTCAACGAAAAGGAACCTTAGAGGAAAGCAAAATGTTATTGTCCCTTCTGTGTTTCATGGTCTGTGGATGCTCCTTGTACGTATTTTTCTCTCAATCCCCCAAACCAGCCTCCCGAAGTTGATATCATTATGCCCAATTCCTGGATGAGCAAACTGAAGACCAAAGGCAAGTAGCACAAAGCCTTGTACAGACTGAATGGATGGAATAAAGGGCCGGACCTTGCAAGGCTAATAAAAGGCAGGGTTGGGGCTTGAATATGGGAATTTGGATCCCAAATTCTGCTCTTTTCCTATGATCTCCACCTTTGACATACAGAGGAGGAAGATGAGGTGCAGGAAAAGAATAATTTGGTGGCAGGACAGAGGTTAAAACCTGAATCTCCTGCCTTACAGGCTGGGGGTGTTCAACTGACTTCTCCATCCTAGAGTGTCCCCAGTCCAAGCTGGCTGGCTGGCCCTAGCCTTAGCTGTCTCCACGCTCCTTCCAAGCAGAGCCTGAACCAGGCCTGTGGAGACGCAGCAGGAGGGAGGGCACACAAATGACCCTCATCAGGATGTTTATTGGACCATAACTGTATTATCGTCACCACTCAGCTAATCTCATAGAAATCACTTTCCTCTCCGTGAGGATCTGGCCACAACTCCATTAAGAGCTGCTGCCCTGCATACCTGTGAGGAAGCTCTTGTACAGCAGAAATAGTGGAGAGGAGGGAGAAATCATATTTCTACTTCCTCATTACACTGACGGGAGCAAGTGGCAATTTCACATTCACTGTATAAGAAAGGCCCTCAAAGGAAAGGGAGTTCGAAGTTCATGATTTTGGGGGCAACATTCGGCTCTGAAGGAAATGTTTCCTTTGTGCTTCCCTTTTTTTTTTTTTAAGACAGAGTCTCGCTCTGTCGCCCAGGCTGGAGTGCAGTGGCGCGATCTTGGCTCACTGCCAGCTCTGCTTTCCAGGTTCACACCATTCTCCTGCCTTAGCCTCCCGAGTAGCTGGGACTACAGGCGCCCACCACCACGCCCGGCTAATTTTTTGTATTTTTAGTAGAGAAGGGGTTTCACCGTGTTAGCCAGGATGGTCTTGATCTCCTGACCTCGTGATCCGCCCGCCTTGGCCTCCCAAAGTGCTGGCATTACAGGCTTGAGCCACCGCGCCCGGCCTGTGCTTCCCTTTTTGAAAGCATTTGTGTTGCTGTTTAAGATCAAATAAGAGAAGGGAAGGAATTTGTGTTTGAGGAACTCACGATATAATAACTCATGTTATTCCATTGATCCTCTCTGAAGAGCTGTGGACCCGGCATCACAATGCCCCTCTCATAGATGAGTCCATCTCATAGATGAAGGCACTGCCTTAGTTGGCTGGGCCTTGGCAGGGCTGAGCTAGGAGTCTATTCTCTCCCTCTATTGCACTCTCACTTCACACAGGGATGGTTTCCCTTCCATTCTTTTTCCCCTTCTCACTCCAGCTGAAAAAATATGGAAACTAGTTTTCAGGCCAGGACTAGTCACTGTCTGACTTTGGTAACTTCCTTTCCCAAGCCTTAGTTTTTCCATCTGTAGAATGAGAGGCCCAGACTCTCATTCTAACTGCATCTAGTTTAAACCTCTATGATTTTATAATGGTATTTTTCTCCCAGAGAGCTCCCAGCACATCCTCATCTAATTGGAATCTTATGCCAACTCTGGAAGGAATGGTAGTATGGTTATATTGTTAACCCCATTTTTAAGCTGGAGGAAGAGACCAGAGAACCCGGCACTCTGTTGCGAACTCCCCCCTGGCCCCCGCCTCAGCAGGCCCATTATCTCTAAGGAGCTGTCAGCAGCAGCTCCCGAGCCTGACACCTGAGCCTCACCCAGGCTCCTGACAGAATTATCAGAGAACTGGGGAACAAATACTTCCCGTCATCAGGGCAACGGTTCTTAGCCAGAGGTGGAGGAAGCAAGATGTGAAGTGTGTCTGATGAGTTCCTCTCCCAGTGTAGGGTCAGAGCTAATAAAACCCAAGGAAATCTCGGCGGACTGCTGGAGATGCGAGCAGGCGAGCGCTGGGGGCAGGGCTACCGGGACTTAAGCTTCCACACAAAGCCAGGCTTGTGGCATTTTGTGCATGTTTCAGTTACCTTCGGCAGCCAGGCAGGAAAATACAAGCAGCTTGGCATGAAAATGAATTTAGAGCTTAAAAGAAAAAAAGCGTTTCACCCTCAGTGGCTTCTCAGGCTGCCTGGGACAGGTACAGCCAGGGGAGGCAGTTCCCAAGGAGCAATGGTGACAAAGAATCTAAGGGCTGGAGTGAAATGTCAGTTCCCTTCCCCTCCCACACACATGGCCTGAGGGAGGGAGGGGTGGAGTCCTGCAGCTTGAGCCGAAGACCCTCACAGGCTGGAGCAGGAGAGAAAATCAGCTGCTCCGTCTCCGCCCTTGATGCCAATCGGGAAAGCATCAAGTGTTGGGAGGCTGAGACTTCAGGGTGGGACCTAGTTTGCTTTTAAGCATCCGAAGAAATGTGAGGACTCATTTTCCATTTCCCAAGATGCTCAAACAAGAGGAAATGAGTTTACATTGAATGGAGAGAGAGAGTTCAGGAGGCCTAAGAGTAGACTGGCTGGCTGTGGGGGTAATGTACTTAAATGAAATTAAACCCAGCACAAAGAAAGAGAAGGAGGCTGAGGCTGAGGCTGGGAAAGGCCAGGCTGTGGAGTACGAGGGTTAGAAGGCCCAGTCCCTGCCTTCAGGGCACATCCCCTGCCAAAGGAGAAAGGGGGAACAGGTCCACCAAAGTGAAGAGTTTGGGTGTTCAGTGGAAAAAGAAACTTGGTTAGACTGGGAGAATCCAGGCTAGCTTCTTGGAAGAGATGGTACTTGAAACATGGGTAGGATTTGGGCCGGGCAGAGAGGAAATGGCAGGAAGAAAGGCCCAGGGGCAACCATATGGGACTGGTTCCAGTTGGATATACCTGGTAGTGAGGGTGGGGCAATGAAAGGTCACTTTGGTCTTCCTTGTGCCAAATGGCACAGATGGCACATCCCTGCTTATCAATCAACAGAAAGTCAAGGCAACCCATCCCCCTTTGAAGGAGCTGAGGTGAAGGAAGAAAGGATCCAGGAGACCAATTCCAATCAGGGTGTCTATGAGCTCTTGGCTCTAATTGCTGCTTTTAACCAAACAAACAACGTTGGTTGAATTTCTTTCCTTCTCTAGACCTCAGTTTCCAGATCTGTAAAATCTAGGTGAGTTGGATTATCTTTAAAGTCCTTTGCAGGACTGAGGCCTCTAATCCCATGACTGACAATATTAAGCTAAACATTGGGTTAAATGTGTATGAGGTTGGGGGTGGATGAGGTTACAGACTGGGATGTCTACACTTGGACATAGTGAAGAGTGGAAGGGTCACGGCCTGGGCACAGATACTGTGGCGCTGGGCTAGGCACTGCAGATGTGTGAGGGGCTCAGATCTGGGCCTGGGCCATGGCAGAGGCTGAGGCTTCTAGACAGGCCCCTGAGCCAGGCCGGGGAGCAGAGGCACTGCCCTAAGGAGCAAAGACAGCAGCTTTGGACACACATCGTTCTAGGTTTGCACCCTGTCTCTGCCGCTGACCTGTGTGAGCTTGGGCAAATTAAATTACTGAACTACTTTGGGCCTTAGTGTCCTTATCTGAAAAGATGAAGCAAGTAATGCCTATTATTCTCCTACAGATTTCCTAGAACATAAACTCAAAATTCATGCTGTAACCCCACTGGACCGAGCTTCTGAGGAGACTGTGTCTCCCTCATCTTTCTCTCCCTCATGGTGAACTATGCACAGCACATGGTACAGAGGAGCACAGTTTTGTTAAGTGGGACAATGAGCTTATTGTGAGAATTAAATATGTGATGGAGGCCAGGCGCAGTGACTCACACCTGTAATCCCAGTACTTTGGGAGGCCGAGATAGGAGGATTGCTTGAGGCCAGGAGTTTAAGACCAACCTGGGCAACACAGTGAGATCTTGTCTTTAAAACATTAAATTTAATTTAAAAAATAAGGTTGGGTGCGGTGGCTCATGCCTGTAATCCCAGCACTTTGGGAGGCCAATGTGGGTGGATCATGAGGTCAGGAGATCGAGACCAGCCTGGCTAACATGGTGAAACCACTTCTCTACTAAAAATACAAAAAATTAGCTGGGCGTGGTGGCGGGCGCCTGTAGTCCCAGCTACCCGGGAGGCTGAGGCAAGAGAATTGCTTGAACCTGGGAGGCGTAGGTTGCAGTGAGCCGAGATCATGCCACTGCATTCTAGCCTGGGCGAGAGAGCAAGACTCCATCTCAATAAATAAATAAATTTTTAAAATAAAAAATAAATGTGTGATGGATGTTAAATTCGTACATGCTTATTGCATGGTGGGTCCTTAGTAAACACATAAGAATCCCTTCCCTTCTCTGTGGTGTTGGTCACAATGTGATAGTTGTTAAACAACAAGTAAACAGCTGAATTCATGACAGATGCTGAATAAATGCTTGGGGGTGGGGAGATAGAGAAGATGTGTGTGGTGGGGGAGATTCAGGCCCTGTCTGAGACTGACACATGGTCACCAGGGGTCCTCATGAAGGAGTCACTGTTTTGAAAGCCAACAGTGGACTTGGATATAGTCACCTCACAAACTGGGCACCTACCATGTGTCAGGCCCTGCCCTAGGAGCTTGGGATGCAACAGTGAACAAGACAAAGTCCTTGCCTGCAGAAAGCTTCTATCCTAGTGGGGGAAACAGACAAGGATCATGCTATGAAAAAAAAATAAAGGTGTTTAAGGGAAATGAGAGCAACACGGTACTATGTTGGGTAGTGTGGCCAGGAAAGCCTCTTCAAGGAGAGGGCATTGAGGCAGAGACCTGAGGGGCCTGAGCGACCCAGAGGAGAGTGGTCTGGGCTGAGGGAGTAGCAAATAGAAAGGCCCTGAGGCAGGTGCCTGCAGGGCCAGTGAGGGGCCAGTGTGGCTGGAATGGAGTCAGTGTCAGGGAGAAAGCAGAGATGAAGTCAGGTCACGAGCAGAGCCCAAAGTCCAGCAAGTCCTTTTTCCGCAGAATGAGATGGGAGCCAGGGGAGGGTCTTAAGCAGAGGAGCGACATGACCTGACTTTGGTTCTAAGTGGATACCCTGGTTGCTGTGAAGGTTCTGGTTTCTAGATTGTAAGCACGGGGGCCTCCCTCACTTGGAAAAGCAGGAGTGGCTGGAAGGAAGAGGAGGCTAAGAGAAGTGAGCAGGGAGCTGGTGCCCACCAGGTTGCAGACAGATGCCAGGGCCAGGCAGGGTGGAGGGGTGGATCCTGGGGGCAGAAAGGGCTACTGGGCTGGCAGCAGGAGGGCCATGGGGCTTCTTGCCCAGATAGAACATGGACTGAGCTAGCTGACACTGTGACACAGGGAGAGGCGGAAGGGAGGGGCTGCATGGGCTCTGGTTGGGATGGTGGGTCATTAAGCAGGGAGGCTGCCACCCTTCCAGCAGGAATGAGGGACTGGAGACATGGAGAGCCCCGTGGCTGGCCTCTTGCCACACCTTCGGAGACAGGTCCTCATTGCTCTTCAGAACCTGGCCTCGCTGTTATTCATGGAGTTTCTTATCAAGGGAAGAGTCGGATGACCTTGAGTCCATCACTCATCCTCTTTAAGCTTTTCAGTAAAAGAAGGAGTTTAACCTGGATGGTCTCCAACCAAGTCCCTTCTAGGATTTCTATTAATGGGTGGAATCAGACACTGCATCTCCCCTGCCTCTCTAGTGCGATGATGGTTTCAGTTCCCGCCATGCCCTGTCTTTCCTTCTCTCCCTGGGGCTACCATGAATAGTGGTGCAGGGTGTTTAGTGCACAAGGGCACCCAGCCGAGGGCGTGAGTGAAGGCTCAATCCAGCCCACGTTCTGCCCAGCAAACCGTGTGCCCTGCCTGACTCAACGTTGCATTTACCCAAAGTAAAGAATGCCTTTTTCTAGTTTGTTCTAGGTGCAGCTGGGCAGCCCCACTTTCCTGTCCCCTGCACAACCCCGCTTCTGCTCTTCTGTGCCCTTTTCTCCCACCATCCCCAGCCTCAAACAGGGGAGAGGAGGGCAGCATTTATAAGTAGTGCTTCGGGAGGGGTGAGGGACAGCAGCTGTCTCTTCTGTGAGGAGCTCTGCCCCCTAAGCCCGGTGGTGCTTTTCCTCTCCTTATCAATGCTGTGAGTTGCCTCTCAAAATTGCTCTGCCGTCATTAACACCGTGGATTAGGTCAGATGAGAGCATGTTTGCAGTCTTGGATGGCAAAGGCAAAACGCTGATGCTGATTATTCCAGATCTTCTGGGCATGGCCCATTCCGTGCTTGACGTTCTTAATCAGAGGGACGAGCGGTAGTTACGTGGCGGGTGGGCCAGGGCCATGGTTGTTTCTAATCTGGCTGCCGGGCGCAGACGGCACGTCTGCAGCACCTGCCAGCCCACGCACTGGCCTGCCTGGACATCACAAGTGACCAGGGTTACTCGGCACTATCGTATCTCTCAAAGAAGAAACAGCTCCTCCAATGGCAACATCTGTGGAGCTGCTTTTGAACCATCAGCAATTCATTTGAGCAAGAGCTGGGAGCATTTCTCCCCTGGGCCTGATCAGTAAGTTTTTTTCTTTTTTTTTTTTCTTCTTGAGGCAGAGTTTCGCTTTGTCGCCCAGGCTAGAGTGCACTGGCGTGATCTCAGCTCACTGCAACCTCCACTTCCCAGGTTCAAGCAATTCTCCTGCCTCAGCCTCCTAAGTAGCTGGGATTACAGGCATGCGCCACCACGCCAGGCTAATTTTTTTGTATTTTTAGTAGAGAGAGGGTTTTGCCATATTGGTCAGGCTGGTCTCAAACTCCTGACCTCAGGTGATCCATCTGCCTCAGCCTCCCAAAGTGCTGGGATTACAGACGTGAGCCTCTGTGCCCAGCTTCTGATCAGTAAGTTTTATGTTCTGGTTGGCCACACAGCAGCAGGGTGTCTTTCAGACCGCCCCTCCTCCAGTGTCCCCTTCTGAAAAGGCTCTGTGCCCAGCGGAGGTTGTGGCCTTGCATCACGGCCCCTCACCTCCTAGCCTCATATTCTACCTCCACCAACCCTGACCCTGTGCTTCAGCCACACTCCAGCCCCCAATCACAGATCTCTGGCCCTTCCTCATGCTGGTCCCCTGCCAGGAATGCCTGCACAGCCTTGTCCTCCAGGCAGAAGTTCATCATCTGTAGCAGCCGCTGCCTTGCCAGTGCCCACCGCAGCCCCTAACTTTTCCCACTGCAGTGTGCTTCAGTCCCACGCCAGACTGCATTTCTTTGCCTGAGGCTTTCTCTGGCTTCTGGAACCTGCATTGCCCCTGTGCTGGTTAGGCCAGAAATGCCAGGAAATTAATATCCTCCAGAAGCAGCCCTCAGCCACTGAGCCAATGACTGGCAGAAGTTGATATAAACATATCCCAGCTTCCTCACCCCTCTGCAGCCTAAGTTTGAAGTGTGTCCTACAGTCTCTCAGAGTTCTGCAGCAGGACTATACTCTAGTTGCCTAGAGCGATGACTGGCTTGATAAAGCACCTTTTATTGTCTACCTTCCCTTCCCCGTCTCACTTCTGCCCTCATGAATGGATTAATGCCCTTATTAAAGGCATTATCCCTGAGCTAGGCCCTTTTTTGCCGTTCTGCCTTCCACCATGTGAGGAAGTGTTTGCCCCTCTGGAGGACACAGCAACAAGGACCATCTTGGAAGCAGAGACCTGGCCCTCACCAGACGCCATACCTGCCGGCACCTTGATCTTAAACTTCTCAGCCTCCAGAAGTGTGAGAAATACATTTCTATTATTATATAAATAATATTTATGATTATAAAGTATTTTGTTACAGCAGCAGGAAGAGACCAAGACACCTCCCGAATGTACTACTCACATACAAATCTTTGTCTCAGGGTCTGCTTCTAGGGGAAACAAACTTCTAAGACATCATCTCAATGTCCATCTCAGTATCACTTCCTTTTTGCAGTTTCCCCTGACCCTGACCCTCCCATCTTCCCATTCCTGGGGCAGAACCATTTGGTCGGTCACTCTTCTCTGTTCCCAGAGCACATATTTTTTTTTTTTTTTTTTTTTGAGACGGAGTCTCGCTCTGTCGCCTAGACTGGAGTGCAGTGATGCAATCTAGGCTCACTGCAACCTCTGCCTCCCAGGTTCAAGCAATTCCCCTGCCTCAGCCTCCCAAGTAACTGGGATTACAGGCGCCTGCCACATACCCGGCTAATTTTTTTGTATTTTTGGTAGAGACGGGGTTTCACCATGTTGGCCAGGCTGGTCTCAAACTCCTCACCTCGAGTGATCCATTCACCTCAGCCTCCCAAAGTACTGGGATTACAGGCGTGAGCCACTGTGCTGGGCCTCCCAGAGCCCTTTCTACCTACCTCAACAGCATTCCTCATGCTGCATTGCAGTTTCTCCCTCTTCATGTCCTGGGGCCCCCAGTAGCCTGGGAACTCTTTGGGGATAGATACTGTGTCCTTTTTGCCTTTTTATTATCTGAGCCTAGGACTGCACCTAGCACACAGCATGTGTCATATACTTACATATTTTTCTTTCTTTCTTTTTTCTTTTTTTTTTTTGGCCAAATAGCCACCAGTGAAAGTGCAATGACTTAAAGGGAATGGAGTGACACAGACAAGTGTCTACATTTTTCTAGAAAGAGACCCTGGGGCTGCTACTCCAAATGCTGTCACTTTGCAAGGTTACTGGATAGAACTTCCATCTTACTACTCATTTGCTCAACAACCTGCAATGGCTTCATTTCATGGATGACTTTCCATTGTCTGGCCCTATCCTAAGAGAGAGTGAAACCTCTTGCTCAGAGTCAGGCTTTGGTCTCAACTGCCTTGTTTCGCATTCTCACTATGCCAATCCCCAGCTGGGTGATGATGAGTAAGTTACTTAGCCTCTCTGGGCACTGGCTTCCTTACTTATTAAATGTAGACAATATTAGGTTGGTGGAAGTAACTGCAGCTTTTCCCATTAAAAGTAGTAATATCTCACTTATAAAATTATTTTGAGAATTTAAAATCATGCGCGGTCCCTGTGAATATGCTATAAACCACTGATTTATACAGTTTAAAATGGTAATTTTATGGTATGTGACTAATATCTCAAAAAAAAATTAAGCATGGTGTCTGGCCCAGATCTTTGAAAATTAAACGATGCTAATTATTGTTATGAACAAGGTTTCCCAAAGGCCCTATCACTGGGCCAGGCACACAGCAGATGCTCAGTAAATACTCCTGGAATGAATGGAGAAAATATTCCACAAGTATGCTTTGATCATTGTTTATGCCAGGTATGTGGGGGATGGGGAACATAGAGATTCCGAGTTCAGTTTTGCATCCTCAGGAAGGGAAGACAGAATTATTATCCGTGGAGTGGGGCCTCCTGACCCAGCCGTGCCAGGCTGTCAGAGGAATTACAGCCTCTGCCCCTTGCTGCCTGTTCCAGGAGGCAGAACCCAGTCCAGCTGATTCTGAGCCATGGGTAAATTGTCCTAGGCAGAGGAATGTGTTCTTGTATTTATCTTTGACTGACAGTATATGATGTTCTGGGAATTGAGTTCAAACAGAATCCGGAGGAGCCCCTTATAGTCCCGCTGCCACAGACAAGGCCCAGAGGGCGCAGCTCTGCCCAGCCCAGCACCAGGTTTTTGGCCTCCGCGCCAGCCCGAGGCACATCGGCTTCGATGTGCCAGGAGGTGGATGAGGAAGTGGACGCTCCAGCTCTGCAAAGCTTAAGCTGAGGCTGAGGATGGGCTAGAGTCAAGTCTAGGTGTGCAGCCTTACTCAGGGAGACGCCTCTGCGCTGCAACCTCAGGCCCGGGAGGGCAAGGCTGGGCTAGGGAGGGGGATCGCGAGGGGCTTGGCTGGGAAGAGGACTGCAGGAGAGGTGTCCCAACTCTCCCCTCGCTCCCCAAGCACACAGCACGCGCCTACTCGGTGCTGGTTGCATAGAAGCCCAGGGAGCTCGGGCCGATCTCCCAGTCTGGTTGCCACCAGACTGGGTGGCAGGAGCTTCTAGACCTGGAGGCTGGCTCAGTCGTGTGGTCACGACGGGCGGGGGAGTGGAAGGGCGCTGGCGCGTGGTTTCGGCAGCCGACTTGGCGAGGCCGCGGCTGGCGGGAACCACGGATGGGGGAGGCGCCCATGCACCGACCCCACCTGGGCCACTGGGAAACCGAGGTAGTCCCTCCTGGCACCGGGGTCGCCCCCACACACCTCCCCAGAAGGAGATGTAGGGTCTGTTTCTGGACTGAGACCTGCCCCCGAGTAGGGCGCACACTTAGCAGAGACCCTCCTCCCCAAGCCCCTGGGAAGGGATCTTTTTTGCACACCTCCCTCCCACTTATGCCCCCTCTCCGCCTTGCATAGACCTTTCTCAAAAAAAAGAGACCTCTCCCTCCCCCAGGATGGAGTCCCCTGATGGGAGATAGGGGTGGTGAGTGGGGGCGGGAGCACACGAAGGCGCGCGCGACCAGGACCACTTCTTGCTGTCACCACGTCCCCAGCATCTGGACCGCGTCCCCCGGCCCGCCACGCGCGCACACACACACACACACACACGCGCACACACACACGCTCACACTCACCCTGCGCGCAGACCCCGCCCGCGGCCCCGCCCCGGCCCCTGCGGGCGCCCCCTCTGGCGCTCCCGGGTGGCGGGAGGCTGCGGCTTCGGGCAGATTTGATTTTCCCGCAGCCCGGGCGCCCAGGAGCCGAAGCCCGAGCCGAGGAGGTGGCGCTCGCAGCCGCGTCCCAGCCCCGTCGCCGCCGGCGCCGAGACCCAGGGAGAGGCGGCGCAGCCCGGGCGCCCCGGGCTCCGCGCTGCCGGCGCCCCGCCACCCCCGCTGCCAGCGCCCCATCCGGCGCCTCCCGCCCCTGACGCCCCTCTCCCTGTCTCCTGCATCCCCTCTACCGCTGCCCACAGACGCGCGTCCCTCTCCTGGTGCCCCTCTCCACGACTCCGCGCGTCCCTCCCGGTGCCCTCTCCCCGCGCCCCTCTGCCCGCGCCCCTCTCTGCCTTCCCCGCTGTGGCCCCGCTCCCTGGGCTCCTTGCCCTTCCCCGCTGGGCACCTAGCCTTCTCGCAGCGTCACCCGAGCCCCCACCTCGATCCGCGGCCCCCGCTCCCTCCGCCCTCTTCCCTCTCTCACTTCCCACGCCCCCTCTTCGCGCTCCTCTCTCCTCCCCTTGCCGCCCAGCCCTGGCTCTGGAGTTGGGGGAGAGCCCAGGGCTCCAGTCGCTCCGGAGGAGGCGTGAATCGCGCAGGGATTGACTAATTTGGGGTGGGGGGTGCGGTGGGCGATGGAGCAGCCTGAGGACATGGCGTCGCTGAGCGAGTTCGACTCCTTGGCGGGCAGCATCCCGGCCACCAAGGTGGAGATCACCGTGTCCTGCAGGTGAGCCTCCCGCTGGCCGGGTCCCCTTGCCCCCGGCTCTGGTCGCAGAGCCCCGAGGCCCCTGCCGCTTCGATCCTAAACCTCCGCGCGCCCCCTTGCCAGAGTGTCCTGGTCTCCAGGACTGCCCCCCTGCCGATCTGCCAAGAGCCCCTGTCCAGCTGCGGGTGGCGACCGCAGAATAGGAAGCCAGGCTGGGGTCATATCCCAGAAAGTTTGCGCTCCAGGCTGTTGCTTCGAGGAGCTATCAAGATACAGGAACAGGGGGTCCAGGCACCCAAGTGGGGAGAGGCAGTTGGTAAAAGGCTGTACTATGGTCTCTGCTCAGGCTATCTCTGATCACCTCATCCTCAAATCACGAAGTGAGTGATATACTCTCATCCCTCCCAGGCTTCTCCAGCCTCTCCCTTCTATGCCCTCCTCTCTTCTCTCTTTGCCCCTTTGCCCCAGCATCCCGATCTCCCCTCACCACTCTCCCCCACCCCACTGTCCTAGACTCTAGGATTTTAAAGCCTTCCTTCATCTCCCTCAACAATGAAATTGACTCCTGGAAAAAGATCAGATTGACTCGTTCATACTGAGGTGTGGATACATGATAACAACTTAAAGTGGCATCATTAAAAAAATAACTTGGGTCAAAAATGTTAAGCCAAAGGAATAGAACACTGATTGTGAAATTGTAGAGTCCAACAGAGGAGGAGGGGGAATATTTTTGTGGGCTACCACGCCCAAATTCTCACTCATGTCACACAGGGTTTGGGGGTAACTTCTTTGTCTAAGAACTGGGTCTGCCCCAGGTTCTCCTAGCTCGGGGGAAGGCTGCCCCAGGCAGTAAGAGGGTATGGGTGGCAAAGGGGGATTTTTCCCTAGTTCACTCTCTGTGGTTGGCCTAGGATCATGTGCTACAACGCAAGCATCACCCACTTTGAGTTTCCCCCACAGATGCCATGCCCCCTGCCCCAAATAACTGGCAGCCTTTCTGGAGCCCTGGCTGTGCCCTTGTTCCAAATCACCCATCTCATCCTCTTCCAGACTGCTCCCTGGTCAGACCCTTCATGAGAGGTAACCTTGTTGCCCCCAAGCCTGTATTACAAAGTTGTGGCATTGATGAGGTGTAGGTAGAGCCAGAGAGGCTGGGCAGGGGCATGAAAGAGGGAAGGACTCAGGGTGACTTTCTCTTGAAGACTTGGAGGTAAGTGAGAGTGAAGGCTGATCTGGTTGAACGTAGCTGCCCTCCTAAGCCAGGCCCTCCGGGGGCTCCTGTAATAGCTCCCAGGTCCCATATACCATGTCCTCAGGATCATCTCCCAACACCATTTGCATCTTGTCATTACTCTGCTGGGCGATTCCTGATGGCCCATTAGCTCCAGTCTCACCTCCTCAGCCGTCAAAAGTAGCACGGCCTCCCCTCCCTTATCCTGCACGCATATCCCTGCGCCTGGGGCTCCCTCCCAGCCTTCAATCATGCCTGTCCTCTTCAGTTGTCTTGGGATCCTTCCCACCTCCAAGCCTCTGAACAGCCCATTCCCCAACCAGATTTCACTCTTCCTTTATCTCTGCAAGTTCATGACCCCCTTCCCCCGAAAAGCCTGGCCTCATGCTCCCCACTTCCAGGCATCCTCTCAACCATGAGGCACACAGCTCAAATCACTGTCTTCTGGGTCCCCTGGGCCCTAGGTACTCAGCCTGGGCCACAAGGTCACTCACATACTGAGGATGAAACCTCTTGAGACATCTCAGGTGTGCAGACGTCATCCCTCCCCTCTCAAAGCAACTGTGTAAGCATTTGAGGGCAGGGATTCCCACCCTGAGACAGACCCATGCACCCTCTACTCCAGTGGAGAGGAAAGGAGATGGAGGGCAGATATTGTGGCTTTGGAGTCAGACACCTTGAAACAGAATCTCTGCTTCACCACTTGGGGCAAACTTTAAGCCTCAGTTTCCCCCACTTGTCAGGTACAAACAATAAGCAGCATGTACTCATGGAGAAGCCTTGTTCACCAAGGTAGCTTGTGTGTTTAGAGCAGTGCCTGGCACTGTGCCAAATACTGTTGGAGGAATTAACTTGCAGAAGTGGAGGAGCATGAAGCACCTAGCAAGCTACTTTGCACTTGCTTGGCACACAGTAGGTGCTCAATAAGTAGCTACAATGATCACCAGAAGGCGGTAGCACCTGGCCCCTCCTGTCTGCTTTCTGAAAGTAAAGATGTCCAAAGGACTCAAACCTCTTGCATAAGAGGCCTTCCCGGGGGATGTGGTTCTGGGGCTGACCCTGGGTCAGTTCCCTTTCGGGGGACATGATCCATGAGCTGAGGAAGACCCTGAGCTGGGCCCTACTCATGTTCTCCAGAAAACCAGAGGTGGGGGGAAGTGGGTTTTGGTGGGGAGGGATGAGGAGGGAACAGTCACTTAGAACAGAGGGGAGGTGAGAAAACAGTCTGGGTGGCCTTGAAATTGTAGATGCATCTCTTTGCCTCAGCCTGGCCCAACTATTCAGGTTCCAGAACAGAGAGAGAGGAGGAGGAGGAAAAGGAGGAGGAGAGGAGCACAGGGAGGAGGAAGAGATGCAGAGAGTGGCTTTCTCCAGCATATTCTTCACTCCACGGTCACCAGTTAAGAGTCAAGTACCTCCCCCCTGCACTCTGTGGTCAGTGCTGTCGGGGACCCAGGAGAGGCTGCTCTGGGATGCTCTGCCTTGAGCATCTAAGTGACACCTGCTGGTGGGCACAGAACAGTAGGGCAGGCAGAGGGGCTGGCAGGGTGAGAACTCCAGAGGGTTTCAGGATAGGCAGCTGGGGTAGAAGGGCCAATATTTCAGGGAAGATTATGAGTTCCTACCTCTGGCTCCCAGGAACACTTGTTTCCACTTGCCTTCCTCCGCATGAAGGGGCCTACCATTTCCTGCAGCCCCAGGAGCCTTCTGCTCTGTGCCTAGGGGAGGATCTGGCACCTGCTGTGCCCATCCTAGGGCTCAGCTAGCTAAGCAAAGCTGCCTGGCACAGGGGCACATCTGAGTCAGAGCACAGGGCCACCATGGGGCCAAGTCTCCACTGAAGGCAAATGACACTGTGGGATGGACAGTTTCAGGCCCCTGATTCAGGTAGAGTATACGATACTCCCAAACAATTATTTTTACTGACTATAGTAAACTCAGGCCCCAAGATTAGAAAGCCTTTGGTTATTTGGCACAATGGTTATGAATGTGAGCCCTGGAATCTGTCTCCTTGGTTTCAAATCCCAGCTGTCTTCCTATGACCTTGGGTAAGCTACTTAAGCTGTCTATGCCTCAGTTTCCTCATCTGTAAAGGAAGCATAATGATCCTTATCAGTTATGAGGCTTAAATGAATTAATCCATGAATAGCGATTGATGTTGTTGCTTATTTGACACCTGGAAGTTAATAAAAATTTGCCTCTATAGCTGGCTCCCAGGGTCTCTGTGTGTCCTGGAAATCTGATCAATCTAGAGATTTTTTTTTTTTTTTGAGATGGAGTTTTTGCTCTGTTGCCCAGGCTGGAGTGCTAGAGCGCAAAGGCGCAATCTCAGCTCACTGCAACCTTGCCTTCTGGGTTCAAGCAATTCTCCTACCTCAGTCTCCTGAGTAACTGGAATTACAGGTGCCTGCCTCTACACAGGGCTAACTTTTGTATTTTTAGTAGAGACAAGGTTTCACCACATTGGCCAGGCTGGTCTCGAACTCTTGACCTCAGGTTATCCACCCGCCTCAGCCTCCCAAAGTGCTAGGATTACAGGCGTGAGCCACTGTGTCCTGCCAATTTAGAGATTCTTAAGGGTTGTTTTGGGAGTGAGTAGGGCAGATGGTTTGTGGAACTAGATACCAGTAGACATTGTAAAAAATGTGACTTTAAAGACCCTCCTCCCTTGAGCCAAGAGCTCTTCCTTCCTCTGATGGCCTGTTCTAGACCCTTCCTGACTGTGCAAGCCATCCTGCAGTGTCAATCAAAACTTACCTGTCCGACGTTCCATTATCCAAAGGCCCCACTATTTTTCAGCTCTCCATGCAGGAATCTGGCCCAGCATGTTGGTTAGAAAGAATGATTTGCATTTTTTACATAACAAGAAACCTTTGCACTTGCGCAGGGTCCTGCTGGAGAAGCGATGCACATTTCCACATCGTGGGTTCCCAAGACCCAGGGAAGATGGGGCGGGGCAAGCTGGAAGCAGCCGATTGCTTAGCCCTGCTGGCTGCCCTCTCCCCACCAGCTGGTATGGGGCTGGTGGGCAGCTGTTGTTCTGCCCCAGAGATATTGTTTTCTGCTCTCTGTTCGGGTTGGCGTTTTGCTGCCCTGGAGCCCGAGAGGCAGCCCGGCTCAGGAGCTGTGCCCTGGGCCTCTCAGGAGGGGTGTGAATAGCTCTGAGCGCTTTCTTCTGACAGGCAGGGAGAGGGTGGTTTGGGGGAGGGAGGAGCCTGGGGGAGTGCGGCAGCTGTCAAAGCCAGTGCTAGGAAAAGAAGTCCACTTAGCCACTGAATACACCAAGGTACTCAGGTCAGTGGAGCTAGGGGAATAATAACAGTGGCATTTGCTGAGTGCCTACTGCATGCTAGGCACTTTACATTGTATTAGGCTGAACCGTATGCAATTTCTACACTCAACTTTTTAATTTTATTTAATTTAATTAATTTATTTATTTTTTTGAGATGGAGTCTTGTTCTGTCACCCAGAGTACAGTGTTCTGTCAGCTAGAGTACAGTGGCCCAATCTCTGCTCACTGCAACCTCTGCCTACCGGGTTCAAGCAATTCTCCTGCCTCAGCCTCTTGAGTAGCTGGGATTATAGGCATGCACCATCATGCCCGGCTGATTTTTATATTTTTACTGGAGACAGGGTTTCACCACTTTGGTCAGGTTGGTCTCAAACTGCTGACCTCAGGTAATCCGCCTGCCTCGGCCTTCCAAAGTGCTGGGATTACAGGCATGAGCCACCACACCCAGTTGATCTGCTTTTAACCTATTCAAATAAATAGCACCACTTGTTTTTCTTTTCTTTTCTTTCCTTCCTTCCTTCTTTTTTTTTTTTTTTTTTAAGATAGAGTCTCTGTCGCCCAAGCTAGAATGCAGTGGTAGTGGTAGAGTCATAGCTCAATGCAGTCTCCAACTCCTGGGCTCAAGCGATCCTCCTGCCTTAGCCTCCTGAGTTGCCAGGACTACAGGCACACACACCACCACACCTAGCTAATTTTTAATTTAAAAATTTATTTTTATTTTTTAATTTTTTTGTAGATGTGAGGTCATACTCAATTGCCCAGGCTGATTGGCTGATCTCAAACTCCTGATCTGAAGCAGTCCTCCAGCCTGTGCCTCTCAAGTGCTGGGATTAGGTGTGAGCCACTGCACCTGGCCTCATATAATACTTTTACATAATTCAAACTAAGATTATTATATTAGTTCTCAATTGCTACGTGACAAATTACCACAAACCTAGTGGCTTCGATCTACAGCCATTTCTCATTTCCTAGTTTCTGTAGGTCAGAAATCCAGGCATGACATAAAGTGGCTTTTGTCATGTGGCTCAGGGTCTCACTAGGCTGGAATCAAGGCATTGGCAGGGCTGTGGTCTTATCCAAGGCTCTGAGTCCTCTTCCAAGCTCACTAGTGGGTGTCAGAATTCAATTTTTTTTTTTTTTTTTTTTTTTTTTTTGAGACGGAGTCTCGCTGTGTCTCCCAGGCTGGAGTGCAGTGGCGTGATCTCGGCTCACTGCAAGCTCCGCCTCCCGGGGTCACGCCATTCTCCCGCCTCAGCCTTCCCAAGTAGCTGAGACTACAGGCGCCCGCCACCACGCCCGGCTAGTTTTTTTGTATTTTTAGTAGAGACGGGGTTTCACCATGTTAGCCAGGATAGTCTCGATCTCCTGACCTCGTGATCCACCCGCCTCAGCCTCCCAAAGTGCTGGGATTACAGGCTTGAGCCACCGCGCCCGGCCCAGAATTCAATTTCTTGCAGCAGAGAGATTAAAGTTCTGTTTTCTTTCTGGTTATTGGACCAGAGTAACTCTCGGCTCCTAGAGGCTGCCCCCAGGCCCTTGCCACATGGCCCCCTCACAGTATGGCAGCTCACTTCTTCAAGGCCAGCAGGAGAATCTCTCCCTAAACTGCTATGACAGAGTCTTATGTAAAGTAACTGTAATCACAAGAGTGAATATCTGATCACCTTTGTTATACAGCATAACCCAATCACCTGAGTGACTAACCTATCATACTCCCAGGTCCCGCCCACTCTCAAGGGGAGGAGATTATACAGACATGTGTGCCAGGAGACTGGAATCTTGGAGGCCATCTTACATTTCTGCCAATCACCATTGCTATGTCTTTTAAACTAGGATAGATAGATAGTAGTATTTTCTCTTTTTGTTGATTAGGAATTTGAGGCTCAGAGAGGTTAAGAGATCTGCCCAAGGTTACACAGTGAGTACATTTTAGAGAGAGGGATCCAAATCCTATTCCCTCAGACTTCAAGGCCTTGAGGGCTTCTTGAGATTGGAGGTTGGGTTCTCCAGGAGGATGGTGGTGGAGGCCTGAGTACCAACTGTGGTAGGTGTGACCAAAAGGTAGGCACTCTCTCCCCAGGGATGGGAGAGGCTTCCTTGCTAACAGATGCCTCTGGTTCTGAGCAGCAAACCAGAGAGAGTCACAGGACGGAAGTCAGCCTTCAATGCCATCCAGACCACACAGTAGTAGCTTACCATCCCTCCTCTCCCAGCTCACAGTTCACCCTGTTCAGACTCAAGGCGATCACTGGAGATGTTCTACCATTGGGAAGAAAGGGTAGGGAGGAGGCTGGGGAATTAGGCTGGAAAGCTCTGGGGCAAAGAAGAATCAGGCTTGGGTAGGAATGATTCAGATGTAGGTAACAGAAAATCTGACTAATGGTGGCTTAAACCTGAAAGGCATTTATTTTTCTCAGATCACAGTGAGTCTGGAGGTAGGTTATATCAGGGCTACTTTGTCAGCTCACTTTATCATCAAGGACCCTGTTGTCTTTCTGTTTTGCTATCATCTTAGCAGTAGGCCTCATTGTTACAAAATGGCTGCGTCTGCTTCAGGCATCACAACTGCATCCAAAGACAGGAAGCTAGGCACGAGGCCAGAGTCCTTGCTCTGAAAAGTTCTTTTTACGGGGAAAGTACAATCCTTTCCAAAATCTCTCAGTAAACTTTCCTTTCTATTTCAGAGGCCAAAGCTGGGTCTCATGTGTACTCCTAGACTAGGGACAGGGGCCATCTTCCTGGATTTCAGGGAGTCGTCATCGGATCTAAACACTGTAGATTCTGTCAGCAGGAAGAGAGTGGGCAATGTTTGCTGGATGGGCAACCATGGCATCTATGGGGCCATTTGGAAAGCAAGGAGGCTTTCCAAGAGCCTAGAATTTGCATCTCTGAGGCCTGCTCCTCAGGGTTTCCTATAGTCAATGGACGGTGGACAGTATTAGGTGACTGACTCTCCAAGCACCGCTTGGCTGGACCCATGACTGCCTCTCTTTCTGCCAGTTTGCCAGCCAAGAATAAAAAGGCTTAGTGTGATTTCAAAACATTGCAAGGTTCCCTAAGGTCTCTTCTGCTGGCCTCACAGACACCTCACAGTAGCAACAGGACAGCTTTATACCTTAGGGTATGCAAGAATCCTGACCAGGACACTGAAAGTCAGTGCCACTCCTGGCTTATCTTCTCTGGGATCCCGGCCAGACCGTTTAAGTTCTCCAACCTCAGTTTCTCCATTTGTAAACTGGTGAAAAATACTGGTCCTGTCCACATCCTCTGTCTTCATTGTTCTCAAGACTAAAGAGATTAAGTCTGTGACATTCTATATAAACTGCAATGTGCTAAATCAGCTTAATTGTGGTAATAGGTACCAATAACTGAACACTACTGACACATTCATTTATTTGATAATTGATATTGATCTTCATTTGCTATTGAGAAGCTTTTTTTTTTTTTTTTTGAGATGGAGTCTTGCTCTGTCACCTCTCCCTGGCCAACATGGTGAAACCCCGTTTCTACTAAAAATACAAAAATTAGCCGGGCGTGGTGGCGGGTGCCTGTAATCCCAGCTACTCGAGAGGCTGAGGCAGGAGAATTGCTTGAACCTGGGAGGCGGAGGTTGCAGTGAGCTGAGATTGCACCACTGCACTCCAGCCTGGGTGACAGAGCAAGACTCTGTCTCAAAATAAAAAATAAAAAGAGTCCGGGTGTGGTGGCTCTAGCCTGTAATCCCAGCACTTTGGGAGGCCAGGGTGGGCAGATCACTTGAGGTCAGGAGTTCCAGACCAGCCTGGCCAACATGGTGAAACTCCATCTCTACAAAAAATACAAAAATTAGCCGGGTGTGGTGACACATGCCTAT
Organism: Macaca thibetana thibetana; assembly: GCF_024542745.1. Lineage (NCBI taxonomy): Eukaryota > Metazoa > Chordata > Mammalia > Primates > Cercopithecidae > Macaca > Macaca thibetana. Next base: position 37,652,559 of record NC_065581.1, on the reverse strand, counting down.
AATCCCAGCAACTCTGGAGGCTGAGGCAGGAGAATAGCTTGAACCCAGGAGGCAGAGGTTGCAGTGAGCTGAGATTGCACCACTGCACTCCAGCCTGGGCAACAGAGTGAGATTCCATCTCAAAATAAATAAATAAATAAATAGAATTCTGGTCATCATGAAGAGAAGGGGCTGGTGAAGGGTAGAGAGAGGCAGGCATGGAAGCGCATTGCTAGGCAGAAGACTACTGAGGCCTCCAAGTGAGAGATGATACTGATGGTGGCATGGGGAGGAGTGAACAGATTTGGGGTATATTTTGAAGTAGAAATATTTAAGACTTGATGATGGGACAGGAGGGGGAATAAGGGAAAGAGAGGAATTGAGTGTGTTTCCTACGTTTCTGTTTGAAGCTGTTGACTTTACAGCAACTCCACAGGCAGGTATGTGACCCCATGCCCAGATGAAGAAACTGAGATGAAGTAGTTTGTCAGGGCCACATGTGGCCATGTGGGGACTCCAGTTCAGATGCATCTGAGGCCAGAGCTCCTGCTCCCTTCCCTTGGCCATGTAGTGTGAGAGGGACAATTATTACAATAATTAATAACAATAAAAAAGCAAATTGCCCCAGGAAGGAGAGCTCTTTAAGCCATGTGAAAATTGCTTTTTAGACCTTGGTGAGGTTGCTTGGCAGGGAAACAGAGCACACGGGTGAGAACGGGATCTGAAAGGGGAGATGGGTAAATGCCAGGGGCTACGTGCCAAGGCCTCTCTCCTCCCAGCTCCCGCCCTGCTTTCCTCGGATTACTTCTGCCTTTTAGGTCTGGGAGCCGGGCGGGAGGAGATGGGAAACCCTCCAATTCTCCTCCTCAGTCATTTGTTTGGGAGCAGCTCTGAGAGGCTGAGGATGGGAAGCAGGACAGTGAGGATAAGAGGGAGCATTGCTGGCCCAGATGGTGCTTTGGGAGACCTTGGCTTTGGTAGTGCAAGCACTCCCCAGGGCACCTTTAAATGAGCTTGAGTTTCAGAGTTCAGAGTTCAAATTTCTGCATGCCTTTTGACAAGCCGGTGACACCAGGCACATCACTCAGCCTCAGTGGCCTTGCCTATAGAATGGGAGCAAAGTCTACTTTCTGGTATTGATATGGAATGTAAATAGAACGTCACAGGCTAGGTACATAACAAAGGAATTGGCACAGATTATATACCTGATGGGTGTCATCTGTCTCCCACCCCATTTGCCAGATGTTTATGGTGAATTGCTCTATCCAGAAATGGGGTGATGCTGGTCGGTACCTCAGGGGCCTCTGTGGGACCATCAGGATTCCTGTTTTTGTTGTTGTTGTTGTTGTTGTTGTTTTTTGTTTTCGCAATTCCTACACTCAACTTTCTCAACTTTTTTTTTTTTTTTTTTTTTTTTTGAGACGGAGCCTCACTCTGTCGTCCAGGCTGGAATGCAGTGGTGTGGTCTCGGCTCACTACAACCTCTGCTTCCCGGGTTCAAGTGATTCTCCTGCCTCAGCCTCCCAAATAGCTGGGACTACAGGTGTCCACCACCATGCCTGGCTAATTTTTGTATTTTTAGGAGAGACTGGGTTTCACCATATTGGTCAGGCTGGTCTCGAACTCCTGACCTCAGGTGATCCACCTGCCTCGGCCTCCCAAAGTGCTGGGATTACAAGTGTGAGCCACCGTGCCCAGCCTTCTGTTTCTTTTATTTATGTATTTATTTATTTTTGAGACAGGGTCTCGCTCTGTCACCCAGGCTGGAGTGCAGCGGTGTGATCACGGCTCACTGCAGCCTCGACCTCCTGGGCTCAAGAGATCCTCCCACCCCAGCCTCTTGAGTAGCTGGGACTACAGATGCACACCACCACACCCGGCTAATTTTGTTTATTTTTTGTAGAGACAGGGTCTCCCCTATATTGCCCACGCTGGTCTCAAACTCCTGGCCTCAAGCGATCCTCCTGCCTCAGCCTCCCAAAGTGTTGGGATTACAGGCGTGAGCCACCAGGCCCAGCCAGGATTCCTGTTTCTACCTGACCTTGGCTCTCCTGTCCCCACTCTCTCCTCAAGGAAGGCTGTACAACCAGTGGGCAGTGATGGGCAAGGGTAGTAGGGCTTGGGTCCTGCTAAAGCCAGGCTTTAGGGAGCAGAGAGGGGAGAATGTGGAGCATTCTTAGGTGCCATCTTCATTCTCCACAGGCCTTTATTGAGCACTTATTGTACACCAGGCACTGCATTGCAACTTACTATGTGAGTTTAATCTCAGAAAACTCCTGGGAGGGTGGGACTGTTATTACCCCTTCTTTACACATGGGAATACTGATGCGCAGAGAAGCTAAGTGACATGCCAGAGGCCATACAGCAAGTAAGGGACAGAGTTGGGTGTTGGATCCAGAGAGGAAGCTTGAAGTCTATGCTCTCAATGCCCCCACTTTTCACCCAGGGTTGGAGGGATGCTTAGGGTGAGTTGTTGGGAGGAAGATAAACCATCTTTTCTTGACCTTTTTAGACTCATGAATGTCTTTGGGTATCTAATGAAAGCTCTCCATATGTATGGTATCCATATATACCAATATGCCATACTTTGCTTATTGGGGACCCATGATCTCCATTAGGGGTCTTGCTGCAGGAAAATGTTTCTGTCTATGCTGCAGCCAAAGCCTTTGCTCAGTGCATTGATGCAGCACTAATGGGCTTTGTTTAGAGACAACCAGGGATGGTCAGTTCACCCAGCATCTCAGCTCAAGAGCACACATGTCTCCTCTCTGGCTGAGGAGTCCCTGAGGCAGAGGCTATGTCTCCCGGTCAGACTGGGCTCCCTGAGGGCAGGGTTGTATCTCCCTCTCAGACGGGTACACCCCAGCCCCTACTGATACCTTTCTATTTTTTTTTTTTTTTTTGGTTTGTTGTTGTTTTAGAGATGAGTTCTCACTGTGTTGCCCAGGCTAGTCTCGAACTCCTGAGCTCAAGTGATCCTCCCTCCTTGGCCTCCCGAGTAGCTAAGACTATATGTGCCCAGCTTCTTTATTAAGCCCCCCCAGATGGGAGGTGTTACCCTGTGGCCCCCCTTTTAGCACCTGCCAGGGGCTCTCATTTTGCCCTTCCAGTGCTTTCTGTCCTTGCTGGGGCCTTAGAGACTTCTGACCTCACAGTCCAGTGAATGACCGTTTTCTCACTGCCAGTGAATTGGAAATGGTTCCTCAAGGGTAAGCGGGGAGGAAAGGGGCTCTTGGCTCTGCTTCCTTGGCCTTGATTTAAGGGACAAAAGAAGCCAGGCTCCAGGCTGCTGTGCAGACAGCGGAAGGGTTGTATGCTCTTAAAAAAAATAATACGTTTTTCCTGTTAAAAAAAATTTCTCTTTGTGCTCTCCAAAGACAGAAAGTGGAGAAAAAGTACTTGTGGTCTGTTCTTGTCTGTGCCCTGGTGTCTCGGGCCTTTCCTCAGGGCGGAAGACCCGGTTTCCTCCCCCAGGCTTTTGGCTGTGTGCCTGTGGGCAAGTGACTCGCTGCCCCTGGGCCTGGAAGTCCTCAGTGGATCAGGGTGAGGATCAGTGGGGGAAGGTGCTTTACCTTGAAGAACCTTCGCTGCACATGTGTGTGGTGTTGTCTGTGACTTTGCAGCGGGGGAAACTGAGGCCCTAAGAGATGGTGTCTCAACATGTGGTATTTGGACGGCTGTCATCAGAGACATAATAGTGGGATATCTGGGGGGCACTTGTGTAAACATAGCTTCTGGAGCCCTGCTTCAGACCTACACAACCAGACTCTGGGAACAGAGCCAAAGAACTGCCATTTTATACCTGAGGGCAGGGGTGAGCCCCAGAAGTGCGAGGCCCATTGTTCATGGGGAGAAGCCACCTGTCCAAAGCCAAGAGAGGAGGTTTGGCAGGCCCTGAGGCTTCTGTCTGGACAGGCAGTTAGGGAGAGGGATGGATGGAGGCACGTGTGGACGAGGTGTGGGATTAGAGAGAGTGTAGGGTGCAGGGACCTAGGTGAGAGGCAGAAGGCCCTCGAGGCTGAGAGTGGGGAATGGAAGGGAGGCTGAAGAGGGGCTGAGTTGGGGAAGGGACTCAGAAGGGAGCCCTGGAAGTGTGTTGAGGCGGGCTTCTTCCTTGGACCTGCGAGGGTGGAGGTTGCTTGTGCTGTGCTTGTTACCAAGTGTGCCTGAGCATCCACTGGGAGAGTGACGGCTCCGCTCAGCACTGGGCCGAGGACGGCTGACCTCTCTGACAAGGCTGATGAGGCCCCAGGTGCTCCACATATCGAATCTCCACAGCAGCCCTGAACTATTTTTACTTCCCCCACCCCGCTTTACAGATAGGGAAACTGAGGCACAAGGTGAGCAAACCCAGCTTGTCTACCTGCAGAGCCCATGCACTTAACTACTACATGCCACCACTGAGAAGAAGTGCAAGGGGCTGTCCCTGAGCTTGACCGTGCGCCACCCAGGTGGGCCACCCAGGTGGCCACCCATCTGGCCATTCTTTTTGGTCGTCCTTCATCCATCCAGCTTGCCAGGCCACTACTCTGACTCAGGTGCTAGGCTGGCCTGTGGTAGGGTGGAGAACCCTGCCGTGGGAGGCATGCACAGCCTGTGTGAGAGACAGATACACCCATGATTTTGCAACCGAGCGTGTACAGAGTATGTAATGGGGTCCCACAAGTCACAGGGCTGCACACTACAGTCCAGAGAGCGCTCAGGGGAGAGAGAGGAAGTAGCTGTCCATCAGTGTCCAGGAAAGGCAAAACTGAGGAAGGATAGGAATAGTCTGGAAGGATGACAAGAATAATTTCAGGAGAGTGGAGGAAACAGGGTTTGCTTTATCCTTGGGTGCTGGTTGCCAGGGTGACCCACGTCACAGGACTCAGTGAGGGTCTTGAGGTCATCGGGCAAGGAGCCAGGTGGTTAGACTGTTTCTTAGTCTAGCTGTGTGCCTCTAGCCCACCTGGGAAGTGGGCAGGACCAGGAAAAGCCCCATCTACTTGTCTGATAAGACCTCCCCCTCCCACCCCCCATAACATAACACACACGCGCACGCACACACACACGCACATACACACACGCGCACGCACACACACACGCACATACACACACGCGCACGCACACACACGCGCGCACACACACGTGCACGCACACACACACACAAACACACACGTATCTAGGCTGACGTCCAGGGTCTCACTCTCTCCCTAGCCTGGATACGACCAGACCCGAGTTCTAGAACCACACTTGGAGGAGACCCAGACCTTGGAGGAGTCAAGTGTTGCCCCTCGGAGTCTCACAGTCCTGATTTGTAAAGGAGTTGGGAAAGGTGACCTCTGAGGTCCTCTCCAGCTTGAACATTCGAGGATTTTATGTCATTGCTGAATTTCATTATAGAATTCAAAGATAAACCTAAAGCGCTTGCTTTAGTAGAGAAGTCCCCCTCCTCCTTATCACTTTCAGTTCCTCACTGTGCCTCAGGTTCCACTACTGCAGAGTCATGTTTGGTCTCAAGGCATTTGTCCTTTGTTTAAATCAGGATAGACACCCCTATCCCCAAATTTAGCACACTTCAGGATGAGAATGTAGGCCCAGGGATGTCAGCCCGCCTCGGTGTGAATGATTGTATGTAGAAGTGGTGTCTTCAGAGAGACTGTGGTGACTTCGGAGAGACTGTAGAGTAGAGCTGTCTCCAGGGTGAGTGAAGTAGCAGCCCCTGCTGCCTACTTCTCAGAGCTGCCTTGTGTGTCGTTCATCTGATGCTGTCTGTGGAGGGCTGGGAGGTTTATCAGATGGTTTCCAGAGTGACAGCTGACTGGGAGCAGGTCTGATCTGGTGGAGGGGCTGGTTGGGGCCAGGAGAGAGGTGGTTGCCTGTGGGGTCAGGGAGGCCTAGCTTGGGGCGGCTGCCTTGGGGGAGTGGCCCCTGGATGTAGAGACTGGAGTCGGGGAGGGGTGAGAGTTCTCCAGGGACTGGTTTCCTGAAGCTGTTTGGGAATTCCTCTCTTGGGGGCATCTGTGGAAATGTGCTCAGGGACTGGAGCTGGGGGGATTCATGAATGCGATCTGGGGCTTCCCCAGGCACCAGAGGATGCCATGTGTAGGCCTCAGGTTACTGCTGCGTCTGTCTGTCTGTTGGTTGATCTTTGGCTCCCACCTTAGGGTGCGGGGCATGAGTGGTAGGGTTGATTACGGGGTCAAGTTGCCCAACAGACTGTCACTGCTGAGGGCTTTGGTGACAGTGACTCAGGGTAAGGCCTCCTTCTAGACCTTTCTGTCTCTACCACTGCTTGCCATGGGCCATGGCTGCCCTTTGCCCCTCCCTGGTCTTTCGTGTCCCCATCATGGAGGAGAAAGAGGAACAGATCCTCCTCAGGGCCTCATCTAGCTCTGACATTTGTTTGTTTTGTTTTGTTGTTGTTGCTGCTGCTGCTGCTGTTTTGAGAAAGGCTAGAGTGCAGTGGTGTGGTCTCAGCTCACTGCAACCTCCATCTCCCCGGTTCAAGTGATCCTCCTGCCTCAGGCTCCTGAGTAGCTGGGATTACAGGTGCACACCACCATGCCGGGCTAATTTTGTATTTTTAGTAGAGATGGGTTTCATCATGTTGGCCAGGCTGGTCTCGAACTCCTAACCTCAAGTGATCCACCTGCCTCAGCCTCCCAAAGTGCTGGGATTACAGGCGTGAGCCACCGTGCCCGGCCTAGCTCTGATATTTGAAGTTGGCTTTCACGAAGCAACACAGACAAGTGTTGACTGTTTCTTTTCTCTGGAAAAGCAGTTCAAGTGGCAGAGGCACCTGTGAGGGGTTTGGGAGTGGAGAAGGAAGGTGACAAGATCCCTTGGGACCTCTGGAAGGGAGGCAGGACAAGGCTGACATGGTTGGGAAAAGAACCAAGACTTGAGGGCAGTGTTGGCAGGAGCGGCCACACAGGCAGGAAGGGCTTGCCTGGCAGCTCACCAGGGGAGCAGGGAAGGGGAGACCTGGTCAGCATGGGACACATTCATGGGTAGGTCTCCTGGCGGCCCCTGGGGCTCAGTCCTTCTGGGACTTCAGAGAGACTGTAGGGCAGAGCTGTCTCCGGGGTGAGTGAAGAAGCTGAGCAGTTCGTCCTCTAGCACCTTCCTGTTGGTTGAGTGCTGCCCTTTGGGAGCATAAACTTTCCAGCTCTTTTGGACAGCCTGCCCGAGAAAGCCCTCAGGAGAGAAATAGACACAAGAGGAAACCATGGGTGTGTACAGGAACTGTGAGGGCTAAGGGGATCCAGGCAGGGCATCAACAGCCTTCAAGACTGATACTACCGTCTTGTTGCACTGATGAGGAAACAGGCTGAGAGAGGTTGAATGACTTCCCGGCCAAAGACTGCGTTTCCACTGGGATGTGTTGCTTCCTGATAGCAACAGGTCACTGTGAAACGAGGGATACCAGATGTGCAGGATATAGGCGCTTCCCCTCCACTTCCACATCTTTAAGATGGGACAACGCCTGCCCAGGACCAACCTTGAAGGGCAGCATGAGAATCGGGGAGCTCATGTTTGTAAAACAGCACACTGCCTGACCCGTCACTGGGGCTCAGTAAGTGGGAGCCTTTATTGCATGGAGGCAGGACAATGGGAGCTTAGCACCTGTTGAAAGACAGTTCTGTCCCCAAATGTTGTGTCCATCATCTTGCTGCTGTGTCGTCCAGTCTGATTATCAGGGCCATGTATTAGCCTTAGCCCTGGTCTTGACCACAGAAGGACGTTATCCAAATGAGTCTCCTTCCCCTGGGAGGTGTAATTCATTAATCCATCAGCACAGATGAGACCATCGAATAAACTGACTGTAAGTAGAGCCTTGAGAAAATGGGAGACTAGATGGATATGTTCTGATTGCTTTATTTTATTTTTTTGAGAAGCAGAGAAGTAATTAAAGGAGAGCTTCCAGAAAAGGCTAAGACATTGGGCAGTTTGGGAAATCGCCCGATGGTGAGGGGCTGTGTGACACAGGGCACCAGGGCCAGGGCACCTACCTGGAGTGCTTGTGGTGATGATGGAGGTGGGAGGTAGGGAGCTCTGCACACCTTAGGCAGGTGGGCTGAGGAACCTCCAGGGCCTGCCCAGTGCCTGGCTTTTAATGAAGTCTAATAAACGATTGTGGAACTCTTTTGCTTGAGGCAGGCCAGAGGCAGCCTCCAGGTCTCAGTAACAGCCTGAATCCCCTGAGGTCGCCTCCTCTCAGCTGGCCGTGCTAACCCCTCCTCTCTCCTCCTCTTTCAGGAACCTCTTGGACAAAGACATGTTTTCCAAGTCCGACCCACGTAAGTCCTGCTCTGACAGTAAGAACGGTAACAATAATAGTGACAACGCTATGACTAATTACAGTGGCAATGCTTGAGCCTTTACTGAGTGCTAACCATGTGCCAGGCGCCGTTCAAAGTGTGTCAAGCCTGTTTAATGTTTCGCCCATAGTGTCTGAGAAAGATTACTGCGGAGATTTGACCATTCCCAGCCCACAGGCTTGTGAAGCCTCAACACAACAGAGCAGGCTGGGAGGAGCTGGAGGTCTGGGGCCACAGGGTCCCAGAGAAACCAGTATGCCTAAGAGCTCCAATTGGCTGGCAGGTGATCTGGTGGGATGAGCACTGACTTTGGAGTTTCCAGGTTCAAGCCTTGAGCAGTGCCACCCAAGTGTGTGACCTGGATGGGTCTTTGGCCACCTCTGAGCCTCAGTTTTCCCGTCTGTAAAGTGGGACTGATGATAATCAGAGGCCTCATGAAACTGCCCTGGGCTGTAAAGGAGCAATGCGGGTTTCTGATGCTCTCCCCCACCACACCTCTGCCTGTCCTCCATCATGCCCACCTGTCTACCTGCCTCACACTTCAGACCCTTGCTGTGGCCTAGAAGCCAATGGCCCTGAGCCTCCTCCTAAAGGTTGCCCCTTCCAGGCACACCTAGTCTCCCTTCTCCAATGCAACCCCTCTGAATTGGTGTATCTAGAACCCTGTCCAGGCTTGGGGGGCCAGATTCCTAGACTCACTCACCAAGATCTCAGCCACCCCAGGAGACACCCTCTACCCCTACCCAGATCCAACAGTGCTACCCAGGCTGGGTCTGCTGAGGCGCCTGCCCATCCAGGATCCTTTTCATCTGGGACCCCTCCTTCCTCTTGGCCTGAGGTATTAATCCATTGTTTCTCCTCTCCCTACAGTGTGCGTCATGTATACCCAAGGGATGGAGAACAAGCAGTGGCGGGAGGTAGGTGCAGTCCCTTCCCACACCAGAAACACCAGCTTGTTCCTGTCTGTCTGCCTGTCTGACTCTAATTTGGGAGCAATTTCCCTGACGTGTTTCTAACTGCAGCATCTAAGCCCTGCTGAAGGCTAGCAAGGTATGCAAACCACGGAGTCCCATCCCTGTTGTTGCATGAAGAGACTGAAGATGGAGGGGATGGTTCCTGCCCTCAGGAAGCCCCAGTCTGAGGGGAGACATAGCCATGTCCTCAGGGAGTCCCAGTCTCAGGGAGATGCAAAAGGAGTCCGTGCCCATTAAGACCTTGTCTGCTGGCTGGAGGCATGAGTGCAGCTTCTAGCACCAGGCCTCATCCACAGCAACCTTCCTTCCCACGGTTTCTGACTACGGTGAGCGTGGCTTCAGTGAGGTGACTTCCCTGCTCAGAAAACTTTGTTGACTCCCTTCTGCATTGAATCAAGTCCCAGCTCCAAACCCCACCCTGGCTTCCAAAACCCACCCCAACCCAGGATGACGCCCTTTTCCAGCCTCATCTCATTTCCAATTCCCTCCCCACCCCCACTCCATGTGCCTTTTGTCCCTTGTAACAGGGAGTAGGGGGAGAGGGCTGACTTAAAGGGCCCACTCCCAAGAATGGCAGGGACATTTGTGAGGTGAGTGGGGTCTCCTAGATACCCTCACTCTATTCCCCACCCCGCGGCCAGAGGAATCCTATTAAAATCCAGGTCAAATTCTGTCTCTTTTCTGCTCAGAGCCTTCCTGTGGCTCCCATCATGCAAAACCACTGTGCCTTCATGGCCTCCAGTCCCCACACGTTGTGACTTCCTTTCCCTGCCGACCTAATCTCCTGACGCTGAGCCCCTCCCCACTTCAGTCACACGGCCCCTCCCGCCTCAGGGCCTTTTCACCTGCTCTTCCTTTTTCCTGGAGTGCTCTTTTCCCGCATGGCTTAGTGGCCCTTCCATGCTTCCCTAAGGTTTTAACTCAGATGTCACCCTGTGGAGGCCTCCTCTGGCCACCCTGTCTGACGTTCCAACCTTCCAACACTTCTTATTCCTCTTCACTGGTTTTTATTTGAGACAGGGTCTTCCTCTGTCGCCTAGGCTGGAGTGCAGTGGTGTGATCACGACTCACTGCAGCTTCAAACTCCTGGGCTCAAACGATCCTCCGGCCTCAGCTTCAGGTATTTAGGACTGCAGGCACATGCCACCATACCTGGCTAATTAAAAAAAAATTTTTTTTTTTCTTTTGTAGATATGAGGTCTTAGCATGTGTCCAGGCTGGTCTGGAACTCCTGGACTCAAGCAATCCTCCTGCCTTTGCCTCCCAAACTGCTGGGATTACAGACATATGCCACCCTGCCAGGCTGCTTATTTATCTTGTTTATCATGTTGTCATGTGTCAGCTCCATGAGGGCAGAGATTTTCATCTGCAGTATTCACTACTACATTCGGAGCACCTAGAACAGTCCAGCACACAGTAGGTGCTTAATACATGGTTGTTTAAAAAATGAATGGATTAGGAATTAGCCAGGCGTGGTGGCGCATGCCTGTAGTCCCAGCTCTTTGGGAAGCTGAGGCAGGAGAATTGCTTGGACCTGGGAGGCGGAGGTTGCAGTGAGCCAAGATTGAACCACTGCACTCCAGCCTGGGCGACAGAGCGAGACTCCATCTCAAAAAAAAAAAAAAAAAAAAAGAATGGATTAGGAAAGGGAGCTGGGCCTACAGAGGCTGACAAGGCCATGGTGGCTGTTGCCACATTGCTACCTCTGCCTCCTCCCTCCCTCACTGAGTTCTCGCGGGAGAATGTTTTCAGGTGAAAAGAGGAAACAGAGGAAGGGGAACTGGGTGAGGATGCGGGGTCATGGGAGCCTCTAGCTCCTGTTTGAACAACAAAACCTCCCTCCTTTCTCTTGGAGAAGAGGATCTGGCTGAGCAAGGACAAGGTTGAAGTCCAGGAGGTGAGGGGCCGAGGGAGGAATGTTGTTTTCTTCCACGGTGGGAGGTGGGGTGCGCTTGCTGGGCGGCAGAGCTGAAGCTGGCTTGCAGGGGCCTTCATGGCTGCCTGAGCTGGCTGGAGATTGCACTTGCTCCAGGTGATCAGAAGAGGCACCAGAATGGGGGGAAGAGGTGATTTACCCAAAGGTGTGGCCCTATTGGCCTTGGCAGCCCCACCCCATGCCCATCTCCACTGACTCCTGGGAGGGAGGCTGGTGGGCTCCTGATAGAGACTCTGCCTGGGGTCTCCACTAAGAGATGGGTAGGAGGCAGCTGTGAAGAACAGAAGGATGCAGGCTTGTCCCCAGGGTCCAAGGAAAGGGGAAGGGAGGGGGACAGTGCACAAAATGACCGATGCCGAGAGCCTGAGGGTGAGGAGGCCTTCCCAGACTTAATAAAGGCTTAATAAAGTCTTAAATCAAGTCTGAGTGACACTTCAGTAACCCAGGCTTTGTTAATGAATTTCCCTTCTTCGTTGGTGGACTGGCCGGAACTGTCTCCCTCTGCCCCCGGTCCCCAGACTTGGTGGGACCAAGAGGTTGAAAGGGGTGAATTTTATTCATGAAACATGTGGGAAGTTCATCTGTAAAACAAATACAAAAAAGAAAGAAAGAAAACATGTGGGGGCCGGGCTCAGTGGCTCACACCTGTAATCCTAGCACTGTGGGAGGCAGAGGTGGGCGCATCACTTGAGGTCAGGAATTCAGGACTCGCCTGGACAACATGGAGAAAGCCCATCTCTACTAAAAATACAAAAATTAGCTGGGTGTGGCCCATGCCTGTAGTTCCAGCTACTTGGGAGGCTGAAGCAGGAGAATTGCTTGAACCCGGGAGGCGGAGGTTGCAGTGAGCTGAGATCGCGCCACTGCACTCCAGCCTGGGTGACAGAGCAAGATCCTTCTCAAAGCAAAAACATTGCCATTGCACCTGTAATCCCAGCTACTCCGGAGACTGAGACACGAGAATCGCTTGAACCCAAGAGGCAGAGGTTGCAGTGAGACAAGATCGCGCCACTGCACTCCAGCCTGGGTGACAGAGCGAGATCCTGTCTCAGAAAAAACAAAAACAAAAACAAAAAAATGTGGCAAATATTTCCACAGGGGCTGGGCTAAAGTTTACTATTCCACCCTGTCCAAGAGTCTATGCCAATTTAAGCATAAACCAGATTGCTAGGGAAACATTTAGCCTGCTTAAGTGAACTACTTACTTTTGAGGCCTTTTGGCTGCGCTTCATAGAAACGAGGAATGTGTTAATGTCTTCGTGATTCTTGAAGGAAAGTCTGGAAGGGCTCTTCAGAAGGGCACTCTTTGGCGAGCCATTAATTACATTCTGTAATTGAGAGTTGTCTCCATTTGGTTGAGGGTTTCTAATTATTCAAGTCACATCTTGTTACTACACCCGCCGCAGGGTGGAGTAGAGGCAAGACCGGTGGCCTTGGTGTGCAATACACCTGTGCTTGCTCCTGACTCCAGCCCTTTCTGGAGGTGGGACCTAGAGCAAGTTACTTAACCTCTCTGCACCTCAGTTTCCACATCTGGCATCAGAGGGTAACTCCTGCCTTATAGGCCTATAGTGAGGGTGAAACGAGATGACGGAAGTAAAGTGCCTTGGTGCATGGTCAGTGCTTAGTAAATATTCATTATACAGCATCATCCAAAGTGTTTGGGGCCTTGCTAGTTGCTCTTCCCATCTCAGTTAATATTTGCAACAGAAAGCATTTATGAAGTGCCAGGCAATATACCAGGGGCTGGGGAAGATAGGGAGATGGGTCAAAAGAACAGAGCATCACCAAATGTATGAATTGGAACTAGATATGCAGCCTGGGAGGGGAGATGCATGTGGATGAACAATCCTAATAGGAAATGATGAGAAGGGAAGTATGGATGGAAGAAAATGGGAATTCAGGGAGGGAAAGTCGCAGCCGGAAGGCCACGTTCAACTAAGGCATTTTGACAGGTCATTTGGATTTTTTTTAATGGAATTTGAGCCCAAATACAAGCCATTTGCCTGGGGTGCATGATGTGGAGCAGAGGAGGTATGGGTTGGAAGGAACTTTCAGGATCATCTGGCTCAACCTCCTCATTCTACAGATGGGGCAGGACTGGCCTCAGTCTGTGGAGAAGCTGAGTTGAGCTGGGTTTCAGGTTTCAGTGATGTGTGAAAACCCAGGGGCCCAGTAGCATCCTGCACTGTTGAGGGATGTAATAAAGGGGTGGATAGGGTTCAAGGAAATCAATGAAAGACGGTGAGTCTCAAGGGTAGCAATAGGAGGGAGCCATTACTACTCCAGGCCTGGGGAGGAAGGGGAATCCTGGTTTCTGGAACCCCAAGGGACTTCCAAACAGGACCAGGAGCCCCAGTGGAGGGACGTAGTCAACTCAGGCAACCTCATTCTCTTCCTGCCCTCCTATCTCCTGCTGGTGCCTCCCATTGGTGGAACCTCACTAGGAGACCTAGGGCCAACAGATCACTGGGGCAGTCAACTTGGGTCAGCCTTCCTGGGCACAGAGCAGTGTGGGGAAAGGCCGGGAGTGGAACCAGAGGGGCCAACGGAGGCCGTCCAGCACAGACAGAGGAGCATGGCTGGTGTTCAGGGTGTGAGGCTTGCAAGATAGAGGAAGAGTCAATACAGGGAGTTCATGGATGTCAGGCTGAGGACAGCTGGAGTTGTAGAGTGAGAATATCAGAACAGAAGGGTCTGTAAAAATCAAGGAGGCTGACCTCATTTATGAGAGGTGAGCAGGACCCATGCCCAGACTCCAGGAGTGAAGATGGCAGAGCTCAGCCACATGGGCCACCCCTAGGGCACATGCTGTTTCACACAGCTTTATTTATTTATTTATTTTTGAGTGAAGTTTCATTCCTTTTGCCCAGGCTGGAGTGCAATAGCATGATCTCGGCTCACTGCAACCTCTGCCTCCCAGGTTCAAATGATTCTCCTGCCTCAGCCTCCTGGGTAGCTGGGATTACAGCTGTGCACCACCATGCTCAGCTAATTTTGTATTTTTAGTAGAGACAGGGTTTCACCATATTGGCTGGGCTGGTCTTGAAATACTGACCTCAGATGATCCATCCACCTCAGCCTCCCAAAGTGCTGGGATTACAGGTGTAAGCCACCACACTCGGCCTTCACACAGCTTTTTGTGGAGAAAGGAAGATGCATTTAAACATACTGGGGAGAGCCTAGCCAACATGGCAAAACCCCATCCCTACTGAAAATATAAAAATTAGACGGGCATGGTGACGCACACTTGTGGTCCCAGCTACTTGGGAGGCTGAGTCAGGAGAATCGCTTGAACCCAGGAGACAGAGGTTGCAGTAATCCTAGATTGCACCACTGCTCTCCAGCCTGGGCAACAGAACGCGACCCTGTCTTGAAAGCAAACAAACATACTGGGGATGGCAGAGGGGCTGTAATTCCTTGCTTGATTCTCTGTGCGACCCACAGAGGAAAGTATCAGAAATGGAGAATGAAAGAAAAGTCCAGATTGTATCTATGGAGCTGCCCCTGGATGGAAGACTGCCCTTGCAAATAAACAGGAACCATTCCCGCCACTCCTCCATCTAGTTCATTGCCCTTCAGGAACAAATCACCTCTCTGTTACCAGAATCTTGGCCGAGATATAATAATCCTGTGATCGGTGGTGGGGGGAGTCAAGTGCAGGCACAGCACTTTCTCTGTAGCGGGGTTTGCATGAGGCTGCAGATAAGCCAGTCCCGGGAGGGATGAAATCTGCTCTCGTGGCCCCTGGCTGCTGGCTTTCAGCTGGTTTTAACCATTTGGATCATTTTTATGCCTTCTGAGAAAGCTCCATCTTCCCAGCACCTAAATATGTCACCGCATTTCATGAAAATTGACTCAAGATGTAATTTTAGCCTAGAAAATCAAGCACTGTTTGCATCGAGGCGGGCCAGGGCCTGCTGCATGTCCTGGGGAAGGTGGGATGGCCGGGTGGGAAGAGTCCCAGAAATGCTCTCACTGGGAAGAGGGACACGAGAGGGAACCTTTCTAGGCTCCCCATTTGAAAAGTGGGTATGGAGATACCTACCCCTCCCTTACCAGGCCGCTGTCTTGGCTGAGGGCCTGTTGGAAAAAGAAATGGGAGTCACAGAATCTTAGGGTGTCCGGCAGATCGCCCCATACCACTGCAGTCATGTGGCCCCAGCCACCACACCCACATGTCCCTGCCAAAGCGCTCAGTCTCTTTTTTGAGCAAAATTATCCTGTTTAACTTTTCACCAGCAGCTGAGATTGATGGTTCATCTCTAAATATTCTGAACCATCTTCCTCGGGGCAACTTGACGTGTGTCTTCGAGCATGTGTTGGGCACCGTCTCAGTCTTTTCAGGCTGCTATAACAAAAATACCATAAACTGGGTAGCTTATGACCAACAGAAATTTATTTGCACAGTTCTGGAGGCCAGTAAGTCCAATATCAAGGCACCAGCAAATTCAATGTCTGGTGAGGGCCGGTTCCATCTTGCTGTGTCCTCACATGGTAGGAGGGACGAACACACTCTAATCCCATTCATGAGGGCTCTGCCCTCCTGACCTAATCACTTCCCCAAAGCCTCACCTCTGAATACCATCACAATGAGGTAAGAATTTCAACATGGATTTCAGAGGGACACAAACATTCAGACTACAGCAGGCACCTACTATGTGCCGGGGAATGAATGTTGGGGGTGCAAAGGGGGACCAGACACTGCCTACAACCGGAGGAGCTCACTTTCAACCCAGGGAGATGATACCAACAACAGTAATGATAATGGCAAACATGCGACAGTAATGTGCCGGACACTGTTCTGTTCTTTTTGAGATGGCGTCTTGCTATGTTGCCCAGGCTGGAGTACAATGGCACAATCACTGCGCACTGCAACCTCCACCTCCCGGGTTCAAGCGAGTCTCCTGCCTCAGCCTCCTGAGTAGCTGGGATTACAGGTGTGCACCACCACGCCCGACTAATTTTGTATTTTTAGTAGAGATGGGGTTGGTTTCAGGCTGGTCTTGAACTCCTGACCTTCAGTGATCCACCTGCCTCGGCCTCCCAAAGTGCTGGAATTGCAGGCGTGAGCCATCGTGCCCGACCATAGACACTGTTCTAAGTACTTTATCTGCATTAACTCAATGAATCCTCACAACAATCCTATGAAGGAGGTATTATTATTATTGGCCCCGTTTAACAGAGGAGGAAACTGAAGCTTTTTATATCACTGTTTCCTGTCCCTTTACCAACCTGAGCACTCCTCCTGGACAGCATGTGTCCCCGCCATCCCCTTCTGCAGCCCAGAGCATCATGGGCTGGCTCCCTCCACACAGGGGCTCGCCCTAGATCCTCACTGTCCTCCCTGCTGGCCTCTGCATGTTATGTGTCTGCTTCTGAGGATTGCACATCTAGCGACACTATCTGGTATCCCGCTGATCTTTTGGCAGGTGTTTTTGACTTAATTCCTATTGAGTTTGGGGACTTCTGTGTCTTTCTCCATGAGTTGCTGTCCAAATAGCATTGCCAAGTTCCCTACCTCGGACTTGGCAATGAGTTTTTGAACCTAAATCTGTGATTTCACATTTATTGCCTCATGTGTCGTTTGTTGGATTCAGTCCGTTGTTACAGTTTATGGAGACCAAGGTGGATTACGATTGTTCATTCAGCATCTTGGTCATGCCTCTTGGTCCTGGGTCAGCTGTAGTCCTCACCCACACAGATGACAAGGAATTGAATGGGATGGAGTGCTGGGTTCCTCCACTAGAGACCTTTTCCCAGATTGACCTCAGTTTTTTAATTGACCTTTGGGGTGGGTCGTTCAGTTACCTATGTGTGTATTTTCCCATTTGGTCCCTAAAGACATCATGAATAACAGTCAAATGCATTTGTCAGATGAGGCCTGAACTTGATGTCCAAAACCCTGGGTTTTCATACCAGCTCTGACATTTACTAACTGTGTGACCTAGGTGAGTTATTTATCTTCTCAAGTCTCAGCTTACTAATCTATAAAATGAGGCTGAGAGACCTTCGTGGGTAGACTAAGGTAATGCTTGTGAAAATGCCTGGAAATATTAACTGCAATCTACCATTGACCTGGGCTCTCCATCACAGTGGGAAAGGCCACCCTTGGAGGTCCTGTGAACTAAGCCAACCCTGGTGGCACTGGAGCTGCGGCCTGAGTGGTGCCATGCATCATTCTGAGGGGCAGGGTGCTCTAGGTGGAGGGAACAGCGAGTGCAAAGGCCCTGAGGCGGGAGCAAGCTTACAGCATTTCAAGGACAAAAACAAGGCTGGTGTAGTTTGAGTGGTATGAACAATGAAGACAGTGGGCAATACAGTCACAGAGGTCATCAGTTTCAGATCCTGTAGAGGCCATAGAAAGAGTTCCAATACTGATCTAAGTGTGATGCTAAGCTATTTGAAGGTTTTATTTTGTTTTGTTTGAGATGGAGTCTTGCTCTGTTGCCCAGGCTGGAGTGCAGTGGCTCGATCTCGGCTCACTGAAACCTCTTCCTCCCGGGTTCAAGTGATTCTCCTGCCTCAGCCTCCCAAGTAGCTGGGACTATAGGCATGCGCCACCATGCCCGGCTAATTTTTGTATTTTTAGTAGAGGCGGAGTTTCACCATGTTGGGCAGGCTGGTCTTAAACTCCTGACCTCAGGTGACCCTCCCACCTCAGTATCCCAAAGTGCTGGGATTACAGGTGTGAGCCACCACGCCTGGCCTATTTAAGGGTTTTAAGCAGGGGAGTGATGCAGCCTGGTTTATGGTTCAGAAAGACAGCCCTGGCCACTGTGTGCAGAGTGGACTGCAGGGGAAAGGGCAGAAGCAGGAAGATAATTTGCAGTCTTGTGGAGGTTTTGGAATAAGACTGTGGTGGGCAAGGACACTGGGGATCCAGTTTGTTGAATGCCAAGAGTTTAAATCTGAAATGAAATAGCCCTCTGCCTGCCAGGCCTTGAGCCCAATTTAGGCTCCCTGTTGACCTGGCCTTGGTCATTCCACATAGACCATAATCTAAAGATATAAAGGAATGAGTGGACCATCAGCATTGCTAAGGCACAAAGCGGAAGGCAGGCCTCTCAAAGAGGTGGACTCCAAGGCAAGCTTGGGGTTGTCTTTCTGGACTCTCCGCTTTTTGCAGAGAAGTCTGCCTCTGCAAAGAGAGGTCCCTCCTGAGCCTTAGGTCACTTGGAAAGCCTTTAGTGGCCTTCGCTTTTGTCATGCAGCTGAATTTTCAGGGCTCTGACTCCCTGTGATCGGGGTTAGGCAGTCTAAGACCAAAGCTTTACTTTAGGGACTAGATGGGTCTATGGGCACCAACTCACAGTCTTAGGGTTAGGGCTTTAAAACCTGCTTTGGCACAGTGAGGTGCTGTCTGGGATGTCCCTTCGAATCCTGACTTTGCCACTTTCTCCTTAACCTCTCTCTGAGCCTTGGTTTTTTTCATCAGTAAAATGGGATCCCAATGCCTGCTTAGTGGACTGTGGTAGGGACCACATGGCAGAATCACTTAGCAGTGCCTGCCTGTGCTCAGGACTTGTAAACATTCTTTTTATTATTATACAGTACCATCAGGCAAGCTGTAAAGAGGCTGTATCCCCTTTCCTGCCCCTCCTTAAATAAGAGGGTGACTGACATGCCTTCTACCCTGTACAGTCTCCACATCAGCAGCACCCCATTGTCTCCCTTGGCCCTCACCACACCCAGATGAGGAAGCAGAGCTCAGAGGGATCCTGGCTTCGCCCAGCAACTCAGCTAGAAAGTGGCAGAGCCAGGATGTGAATGTGGTTTTCCAAGTCGGGGTCCCTGGTTTTCTCCTCTGCCCAGGCCACTGACTTTCAAAGTGGGCTTCTCTTGTTTGTTTGTTTGTTTTTGAGACGGAGTCTCACTCTGTCGCCCAGGCCGGAGTGCAGTGACACAATCTCGGCTCACTGCAACCTCCACCTCCTGGGTCCAAGCAATTCTCCTGCCTCAGCCTCCCGAGTCGCTGGGATTACAGGCACACACCGCTACCCCTCGGCTAATTTTTGTATTTTTAGTAGAGACGGAGTTTCACCATGTTGGCCAGGCTGGTCTCGAACTCCTGAGCTCAGGAGATCCACCTGCCTTGGCCTCCCAAAGTGCTGGGATTACAGGCATGAGCCACTGCACCTAGCCCAAAGTGTGCTTTTCTATCCCCAGGATTTGAGGGTGGCAGCTCCAGGACCAACTGTGAATGTGTGTGTAGCTCCTGCCTCCCTTTCCTCCTTCAAGCAGAGGTGTTCATTATTTCTGGGTAATACATTAGACATGAGCCTGAGATTTCATTTGAAGAAAGGAGTTGGCTTTTCTAGTAAACCCTGAGTTCTAGGCCAGGTCCCCTGGTGGCTGATAGATCTGCTTGCTTTTCAGTGTTAGTGTCCAGGTGCACTTTAGAGTTGTGGCTGAGCTGTTGAAAGTGTGCACTCCAAAGTCAAGTTTAAAAATGGGCCTGCCACCTGCCCAGCTGGGGGATCTCGGCTGGTGCTTAGGCTCACAAGCCTGCTGTGAGGAGTAAATAAGCTAATTCGTGTAAAGTGCCTGGCCTGCAGAAAAAGCTCAATAATGGCTCTTCTTATAAGAAGCCCTAAGTGAGAAACCAGTGCTTTATCTGGAGGAAGGAACCATTGACAGTATCATTTCAGACATCGTGATGCCATTGGGCAGGAGCTATCAATGTTTTGGGGTGAGCTGGGGGACAAGTCCCAGGACCCCCTCGATGATGCTTGCCTTCCTTTAGGGTGGGGACTGCTCAGGCCTCCCACCCTCTACAGTCAGACCCGGGGCTAGAAGGCTGGGGGTGGGGACAGGGCGGTGGAGAGTTTTGTCGGTAGCTTGGCAGCCAGGCTCATTGGCAAAGGGTCATTCCCCCAGGAGCTGGGATGATTGAACAGATTATCTGAAACAATGGCTAATTAGGAACTAAGCTTCTTGGCAGGAAGTCTTTCATTCTAAGCTTGGTAAAGTTTCACAACCTACCCTGGTCGCTGGGCAAGATACCGAGATATGGAGGCTTCTCTGTCCAGGCCTGAGAACAGGGAGGCCTTTAGAGCCTGGGCTCCCCTAACTCAGGGTCCCTGTCTCCACCTCTGCCCTGCCTTACCTGGAAGCCATAACAAAACAGGCAGCCATTTGGGAGGTCACCGGGCCAAATAAAGGAAAGGTGCCAAGGTCATGGCTCACTCCCTGTGATTTTAGGCAAGCCCCATCTCTCTCTGGACCTGGTTTTCCTCACTGCAACAAGGAGGGGTGGCCACAGAATTCTGGACTCCTTCAGTGACAGAACCAGAGAGAACCTTCCAGACCCAAGATGGTGGCCCGCCTGGCATGGCCAGATCCTCCGTGCTCCTCCAAATCCCCAGGCCCTCCTTTCCTGTCCCCAGATCTCAAGCCACTCTTCCCAGCCCCTGGGCTCCCCCACCTGGCTCCTGTTCCCAGGGCCAGCCTTGGAAAGCACATTCCCTTTTTCCGTTTCTATTTGAGTCAGGTAGCTTTCTGGCCTCTAATTTTAATCCTGGTGAACATGATTCATGAGGGGCCAGGGCTGGGCTCTGCAGCCAGGCTTTTAGAATCCCCAATTAAGGAGCCATCAATAATATATGAAAAGATCACAGGGAGTTACAGCTGGGGAAAGGTGAGAAGCTTGTGAGGTGGAGAGCAGTCTGTCAGCTCCAGCCTCCTATCCCACTGGCACAGCCCCTGGGGGCTTTGCAGCTGGGGGATGGCTCCGAAGCTCCATCCAGTTGTAATTTGTAAAAAGGCAAGAGCTGCCTAAATCCAGGCCTGTGAAGATTGTTCAGGCTTGCGGTGAGCCACCAATGCAGGCCTGAGGTAGGGGCTGTGGTGAGCACGAGGGATGCTCTGCCTTTCTCACTCCTGCGAGTCCTGGCCCTTCCTCACCCACCATGGGTTGCCTCTGGGAGGGCTTCTCTGGCCTCCAAGAGCTCTGTTCCTTCATCGGTCAAGTGTGGATGATAATAATTTCATCTCCACGGGGTCATTGGAGGGGTTAAATGAGATCGTGGATGTGTGGAAGTGTTTTGAAGCTGAGAAGTCAGGATACCAAGTGGAAGGAGGAGGAGGAGGAGCGGGAGGAAGAAAGAAACCTGAGCAGGAGTGTCCCCAGACTTCTGGGTGAACCAGGGCTCCACTTAGCGCTGGGAGCCCCACCGGCTGGGTTACTGTCAGCATCCGTTTTCTAATGAGCTGTGTGACCTGGTCAGAGCAGCCCCCCGCCCACCCTTTCTGCCTTTGTTTTCTTTTTCTTTTTTTTTTTTTTTTTGAGACGGAGTCTCGCGCTGTTGCCCAGGCTGGAGTGCCGTGGCCGGATCTCAGCTCACTGCAAGCTCCGCCTCCCGGGTTTATGCCATTCTCCTGCCTCAGCCTCCCGAGTAACTGGGATTACAGGCGCCCGCCAACTCACCCGGCTAGTTTTTTGTATTTTTTTAGTAGAGACGGGGTTTCACCGTGTTCGCCAGGATGGTCTCGATCTCCTGACCTCGTGATCCACCCGCCTCGGCCTCCCAAAGTGCTGGGATTACAGGCTTGAGCCACCGCGCCCGGCCTTGCCTTTGTTTTCTTTATGTTCATTGAGAGGATTTGGTTCCTTCCAGCTCTAAAATCAGGTCCTAGGTCAATTTGGGGGTTTTTTTTTTTTGGTTGTTGTTTTGGTTGTTTTTTATTGTTGTTGTTTATTTGTTTGTTTGTTTTTGAGACAGGGTCTTGCTCTGTCGCCCAGGCTGGAGTGCAGTGGCATGATCACGGCTTACTGCAGCCTCAGTCTCCTGGGCTCAATTGACCCTTCTGCCTCAGCCTCCCAAGTAGCTGGGACTACAGACGTGTGCTTCCATGCCTGGCTAGTTTTCTTATTTTTTGTAGAGATGGGGTCTCACTGTGTTGCCCAGGTTGGTCTCGAACTCCTAGGTTCAAGCGATCCTCTTGCCTCCCAAAGTGCTGGCCCAACTTGTTAATATTTTTAAAAGGAAATTGCAGGAGAGTGGAGGACTATCTCTCTCCTCTCTCTCTCTGTCAATCTCTCTCTCTCTCTCTCCTCCCCCCTCCCCTCTCTCTCTCCTGTCTCTCTGTGTGTGGGGGCTGCAGGGAAAGGGATAGAGGTTGGGCAGGGTATTAGGTCAGGGACACTCACATTATCACCTGATCTATGGGTCCACCCAGACCCACAGGAAGTGTTAACAAGGGAGCTGGCACAGTAATCCCAGAAGTTCAGAGACTGCGCTAGGGAGTAGAGAAACTACAGGGAGGAAAACTGTCAGACCTAGTCCCAGCCTCCATTCACAGCATAAGCCTCTTACAGGTTAGTTAGCACCCAGGCTTGCATGGCGATGGGAGAAGGCAGTGCTGCTCTCTGAGAGGGAGGTAGAGGGCCTGCCTCGTGGGGTCTGTGGTCCTCGAGGGAAGCAGCCCCTCCTAGAACCATGGAGCTGAGGCTGGGCAGGAGTGGGAAGAAATACCCCAACCTCTGTCTCTTCCGTCTCCCATCTGCCAGTGCCTCCCACTGGCCAAACCCCACTGGAAGCCACAGGGTGAGGAAACAATAGTGATCCTGTTCAAAGGAAAGCAATCTCCTGGAGGATGAAGATGGGAGCTGGGGTGGGCAGCAGGCAGCAGCACGAGACTCTCAGCCTCCAAATCAGCCCAGGCCCGACTGCCAGCCCCAAGAGCTCCCTGCGGGCTGGGCGCCTATGTCTCGACAGAGGCTGGCCCCTCCTGGCCCCATAGTTGGATGTGGGGCAGGAAGACCTTGCTTGCCCCACCTGGGTTCTCAACCTCAGCCCTGCTCTGGGCTTCCCTCTGAGGGCGGTCTGGTGACACAGCTGCCTACCTGCCCCATACCTCCCAGCTCTCCTGTGTGGCAGAGTCCCAGGGAGTCACCTAATTTAGTCTCCAAAGAAGTTTCAAGTCTGCCCCCACTTTGAGGGTCTCGCTAGAACTGATGGTATGTAATTAATGCTGCTTCATTGATATTCATGGAGCTTAGTCATAGAGGTTTTAGGAGCATCTTTTGGGGCATGTCAGCTTTTTCCACTGAGTTTTGTTGCCAGGGAGAGAGCCTTTCAGAAGGCAAACTCCCTCATTTCCAGGCTTCCTTCTCATTTGTACTTTTTCTTTCCTTCTGCCCAGTAAGAGGCCATCCCAGCCCCGGGAGTCAGGGAGGTCCCCTGTCACCTCCCCTGTCACTCAACCTCCTGCCTAGTTTTCATCCCTCAACCTCCCCAGTGCACACTTGCCCGCCTTCCCTAACAATTCTCTAGGGCTCTCTGCATCACATCCTGCATGCAGATCTCTGGGTATCCTTCAGCCTTTTTCATCAGAATTCCTGTGCTTACCAGTGTTTGGTGGTCTGTGAGCAAAGTGAGGATCCCTCACTCCCAGTATCCTCAGAGCCCAAAGTGTGGACAGAGGGCTCAGAAAGGCTTGGAAGCATGGACAGGCACGCCCAGGGAGCTGGCAGAATGAACAGGGCTGGCTGCGCTCCGTATTACAGGTGGTGAGGGGTTAACCCCCCTGCTCCTTCCCTAAGCAGGATTTGCTGTACAGCAGTTAGATTGCATGCCTTCCTGTGGTTCCCAATGCTCGGGTGCTAATATCTCATCTCTCCAAGTCCCTTCTGGCTTGAAAACTCTATAAGTCTATGTAGAATGAAATACAGCCGCCAAATTGATTTTTTTTCAATGTCTCTTCAGTTGTGTTTCTGCCATCATTAATGGGGTGTACATTGGGCCTGACGGGACCTGGTGGCTTCTCAGATTTTAAAATCCAAGTTTTAGCATTTTTTTCCCCTTTGTTATTCATCCAAGTAATGAAGGCTATAAAACATCTCCAGTAAGTCCCCAGATTGTGGATTTGGCGGTTGTTTGTGATCTGCATGTCTTAACTACCTCTGAGGCTTAGTAATCTTTCACTGTCCAGCCTAGCTCGTGTGCCCCTTTCCTGCTCTAGGAGATATTGGGAATGGGCTTGCAGTGTCCTGTTTCCGGGGGAACTCCATTTTCTTCTTAGGCAGAATCAATCTCTAGGGTATTCCCCTCTATTGAAGCTGCAAGTGCCATTTTAAAAGCAGCCTTGTCATCTTCCTTAATGGGTGTTTTCCTTGGAGCCTATGCTGGGGGTGGGGCGGGGTGGGGAGGGAAACTGCGTAAAGGATGCCTGCTCCTTCTGGGCTGGGGCTTATCTAAAATCCTGCTAGAGGGATGCTTTGAGGTTGTTGAAGGAGGAGGGCAAGTGTACTGAGAGGAAGGAAGGAAGTCCCTTCCTTAAAGGAGGATTTTCTCAAACCTGGGTGTTTACCTGGAATATTTTGCAGGAAAGCCATTAAGAGACATGTTCCTTTTGTCTGAAGGCAGGAGGTATTCATCAAGAAGAAGAGCAGGAGAGGAGAATGCAGGAACTCTTTTGGAACGGGGTTATGCATTGTAAGATTGTTACTGAATTTAGGGGGTGGGAAAGGAACCCAGTCTTATTCAATCTGATGTCCTCTCCATTGCTTGACACACACTGGGACTGGGATAAATGCTTGTGAAGGAAACCTCATCTTTATTTGATTTTCATAATGCTTGATGACTCCTCACAGTTAGATGCAGTAGAAATATAATGGGCTTTGGAGTTAGATATACCCGGGTTTAGGTCCCAGCTCTGCCTTGCTGTGTGATCTTGGGCAAGTTACGTAACCTCTCTGATTTTTAGTTTCCTCGTGTGTAAAATACCTCACAAGATTTTTGTGAGAATTGAATGAGATAACTTAATGATCCACTTAACCTGGTGAGCATTTAGTAGGGGCTCAGTAAATGTTAGTTTCCTTCCCTCCTCCTGCTATATTCTCATTTGTTAGTGATTCTCAACTCCATCTGCACATTATGATCAGATGGATCACATTATGATCCCTTTTTTAAAGGAAACTTTAAAAAAGCAGTTGTTCAGGCCCCACCCACTGAGATCTGGATTTAATTGGTCTGTGGTGGGGCTTGAGCATGAGCTTTAAAAAGCACCTGTTAAAGCATATATTTTTTAAAAAGATAAAATCATGACTACCATACAAGTATAAAATTAGCATGACAAGTATTTATTATCAAAGCTTGTTAATTAATGAGGAAACCAGTAAGATGTTGCAACCAGTTCAAATAATTCAAACAACACACACATATAGATGATCAGGAATGCTGAAATGAATTTACACATAGATGCAAAATTGGTCAATATCCATATGGCACAAAATGTTTAAAACCGCTCCTCGTGCATTGTATATATTCAATAAACAGCAGCTGTTATGATCTAAACTTGCGACTGTGTATTAAATGCTGTTAGGTCCTGGGCTGCAAAGATGAGGAGAACTTGGATTCTCCTGCTGCTTGAGAAGCTCACAACCTAGAGGGGTAGAAAGAGACTCAAAAAACTCAGTAGATCATTATCAGGCCACGCAGTAAGTGCAGCCTTAGAGATGCAGGAGGACAGTGGGCGCGCACAGGAGGGGTGGGGAGTTGGAAAACAGGATGGCCAGGGAGCTAAGGCTCCAAGCATTAGGAATTGGCACATGTGGGGCCCCTTAGGAGGCTGCCATGGTAGTCAAGGTGACAAGGTGAGAAAGTGATGAGGCCGGACCAAGGCCACAGCAGAGGAAGAGATTTAGCAGATGAGATTGATTGGAACATGAGATTGACTCGCCAAGGGAGTGAGGGACCACAAGATGCCAAATCTAGTGTTCCATGTTACCTGGAGTGGGAGCTTCCCTCTCTAGTGAGATGGAGTCTTTCTCTGTCACCCAGGCTGGAGTGCAGTGGTGTCATCTCAGCTCAGTGCAATCTCCACCTTACACTGGGTTTAAGTGATTCCCCTGCCTCAGCCTCCCAAATATCTGGCACTATAGGTGTGTGCCATCACGCCTGGCTCATTTTTGTGTGTGTGTGTTTTTAGTAGAGATGGAGTTTCACCATGTTGGCCAGGGTGGTCTCAAACTCCTGACCTCAAGTGATCCGCCCGCCTCAGCCTCCCAAAGTGCTGGGATTACAGGTGTGAGCCACCATGCCTAGCCCCTTTGGAAGTTTCTAACTTAATTCAGGGTAGAAGGGACACTCAGGGTAAGCCCCAGGTAACCCAGGGCCTCATCTACCACATGTGTGAGGGACCCATGTGCTGGTGTTTTCCTGGACTGCAGAGCCCCATCAAGGAAGACTGACACTCTGACACTCAGGATTATTAAAAAGAATTAACAGCCCATTTAAAATATTTTGCTTTGCACCTGCCTGTCTTACTGTTTTGAGACTCTGGTAAATATTGTAACGAACAGCACCCCTGCCTTCATGTAGCATACAATGTGGTGGGTTTTTCGTTCATTTGCTTTTGTTTTGGGAGACAGGGTCTCTCTCTATTGCCCATGCTGGAGTGCAGTGGTGTGATCATAGCTCACTACAGCGTCACCCTCCTGGGCTCAACCATCCCCTCACCTTAGCCTCCTGAGTAGCTGGGACCCCAAGTGCATGCTACTATGCCTAGCTAATGTTTTTCATTTTTTAATTGTGGGAAATAAAAGCACATAGCATAAAATTTTCCATCATAACCTTTTTTTTTTTTTTCTGTTTTTGAGATGGAGTCTCGCTCCGTTGCCAGGCTGGAGTGCAGTGGCATGATCTCGGCTCACTGCAACCTCCACCTCCTGGGTTCAAGCAATTCTGCTTCAGCCTCCCAAGCAGCTGGGTCTACAGGCATGCGCCAACACACCCAGCTAGTTTTTGTATTTTTAGTAGAGACGGGGTTTCACCATGTTGGCCAGGATGGTCTTGATCTCTTGACCTCGTGATCCGCCCGCCTCAGCCTCCCAAAATGCTGGGATTACAGGCATGAGCCACCGCGCCCAGCCACATCATAACCATTTTTAAGTGTACAGTTCAGTAGAGTTACAAATTTGCATTGTTGTGAAACAGGTCTCTAGAACGTTTTCATCTTGCAAAACTGAAACCCTTAACCCATTAAACAACTCCCCCTATACCCCTCCACCCTGCCCCGATCACTGCCATTCTACTTTCTGTGTCAATGAATTTGGCCACTTTAGATACCTCCTGTAAGTGGACACATACATTATTTGTCCTACTGTGACTGGCTTATTTCACTAGCACAATCTCCTCAAGGTGCACCATGTTGTAGCACATGACAGGATTTCCTTCCTTTTTTAAGGCTGAATGATAGTCTATTGTAAATGCAGTGGTTTTGAACTTTACCTCTTAGCCCCCACCCCTTTTTTGAAACAAAAATTTTGCTCAAAATGTCTACTGTATTGAGCAGATACAAAAGAGAGCTGCTTTGATGGGATGGTTGGCCTGGACTCATGCCCACTCTGCCCTCCTCTAAGGCCTATGGAGCCTGCAGGAGACTTGGATCCCAGTGGACCACCACCTAGCCCAGTGGTTCTCAAAGTGGAGTCCCCAGACCCACAGCATCAGCATCACCTGAGGACTTCTAAAATGCAGATTCCCAGGCTCCATGCTAGACCTACTGAGTGACAGCTTCTGGAGTGAGGCCCTCCACAATCTGTATTTTACCAAGTTCTCTAGGTGATTCTGATGCCCAAAGATGGAGAGTGACTTGGCCTAAAGTCATTTGCGAAACTGATTGGGGTTCAATTATTGACTGCCTATTATGTACAAAATTCTAGAATATCAGCTGCAAGGGCAACCAAGACAATTCAGTCTCTGAATTAGTTAGCTATTGCTGAGTAATAAATCACCTCAGAATTTGGTGGTTTAAACAGCAGGCAGGAATCTGAGTGCAGCTTTGATGTGTCCTCTGGCTCAGGGTCTCTCACAAGATCACAGTGAAGGTGTGGGCCGAGGCCTCAATCATCTCAAGGTTCAACTGGGCAAGATTTGCTTGCAAGCTCACCCAGTGGTTGTGGGCAGGATTTCAATTCTTACGGATGGGCAGATTGACAGCCGCTGTTCCTCACTGGTGTTAGCCTGGGGCCTCCTCCTTTCCTTGCCGCCCTCTTCATAAGGCAGCTCACAACATGGCAGCTGGTTTTATTAAGTGGGCAAGCAAGACAGAGCAAGAGAGGGTGCCCAGACGGAAGTCATAGTTGTTTATAACATAACCTTGGAGGAGACGTTCTATGACTTGTGCGATACTCTGTTCAGTACAAGTGTGTCACTAGGTCCAGCTCACATTCGAGAAGAGGTGATTATGCAAGGGCATGAATACCAAAAGGTGGGGATCTTTTAGGAGGTGGTCTCCTACGGTCCCTGCCTCTGCCCTTGTGTTTGCAACTGGGGAATCCAATAAGTACACACCTAATTGTGGAATCAATTCTCAGTCATGGAGTGGGCACCAGTCAGAGAAATAAAATTCTCTGGCTGGAGGAATCAGGAAGGCTTCCTGGAGGAGGTGGTATTTACATCAGGCCTTGAGGGAATGAGGATATGCCACTGGCAGAGACGGGGAGGCCAGGTGAAGGGAAGGGCCTGCTCAGGTATTAAGACCATCAGCTTGCATGGAGATGGGGAGAAGCCATGTGGGTTGGAGCCATACTGTACGTGGCTTCCACTGTCAGATGCAAGAACTCATGCTTTGATTGGGAGGGGATGGATGTCAGGAGCCTGGAGAGACAGGGCTTTCATAACTGCCAGAACCAGGACTAAGGGGCTCTGAGCCCAGTGCTCTCCCCGGCCCTACCAGCCCAGCCCTGAGGTTTACCCTCCAACTTCTCTTGCAGTTCGGGCGCACTGAAGTCATTGACAACACGCTCAATCCCGACTTCGTGCGCAAGTTCATTGTGGATTACTTTTTCGAGGAGAAGCAGAACCTCCGTTTTGATTTGTAAGTGGAAGATGGTGCTGAAGATGCAGCCAGGTGGGGAGGAAGATTGCTGGGAGGTAGGACCACAGGCCTGTGGTTGGGGGAGGTGGGAGGAGCTGAGATATTAGCGGGAGCCCAGGTTGGCCTGGGATAGAAATGGCAATTAGCTGAAGTCTGCCTGCACCCTTACCAGGAGAGACAAATTTAACAGTTTGTCTCAGTTAAGTTGGGAATGGCATCAGGCAAGCTTCTTGGTGCCGGGGAATGTCCGCTGAGGAAAGATCCTGAAGGCAACTCTTGGCTGTGCCTCTGGGAGCCCTTTTCTCCCCTGGTAACCAGGAGGGAGCCACTGGCTGCTTCCTCTGTCTAAGCGTGTTCTGGGAGAGGGTCCCTGCAGCCTCCCCTCCCGCAGAGGTGGCCTGGCTGGTGGGGCTCAGGCATCCAGCAGCCACTGGAAGATGAGAGTGCCTTTCTCCTGACATTAAAGATCAGGGTGGGATTTCAGGCTTGGTAAACAGGCCGGGGAGTTTGTGATGTTGTTTTTATGGGGTATGGGATGGTTTGAAAAGTCTTTGCCCCACAGAAGAGTGGTCAGAGTGGGAAAGAAGGGGGTTTGGGACCTTAGGGAGCAAAGGAAAGAATGCAGTGGAAGGAAATAACTTTGGAGGGAATGATGGGAGGTATTGAGGCTGAGGAGAGTCAGCACAGCCCATCGTAGAGAAGTCACCTGGTGACATTTTGGAGAGGGCTGATAAGAGAGTGACCATCCCTCAGCAGGAGTCATCTGGGCCTGGCATGGCTGTTTGGCCACAGAGATGCCAGTGGGTGGGTGGGAGACACTGGGGGAAGGTGGCAGGTGAGGCTCCAGGTGAGCAGACCCCAGGTGAGGGGAGGAGGCCAGCTGCAGCATCACGCTGCCTGTAGATGGCTGAGGTGAAGGTGTTAATGCCTCCCTCCTTCTTGAGTGACCAGGCCCGTGGGCAAGCTCGGCAGGCCTGGGTAGGGTGAAGCCATAAGGGAAGGTCAGAAGCAAGGTATTAGCACCACGGGCAGCCAAGGCTTGGCTGCGAAGATCAAAGATGGGAAACTCTGTAAGTGAGGGGAATGAAAGGTAAGGTGGCTCAGCCACCTGTGAACCAGCCGGGCCAACAGAGCTCATTGATTTAATTTTTTCCATTTTTAATGAGGTGTAACATACACATAGTGAAGTGCGTAAATCTTAGCGCCTACTCCACGATGCATTTTTACATCCATTTCCACCCCTCTGACCATCACCCAGCTCAAGGACAGAACATGTCCAGCACCCAGAAGGCTCCCTTTCATGCCTTCCAACAATTACTCCTGGAAATATTCACTGCGTTGGGACCTGTTTTTGGGGGACAGGGGCCCTGACTCAACTTGAGAACCCAGGCAGGATTAGGCAGAACATCCGCAGCTGCCTTCATCATTTCTCTGTGTTCCCTGCAGATACGACGTTGACTCTAAGAGTCCCGATTTATCCAAACACGTGAGTTCTGCCAGTGACTGCTCGGCAATTCCACGGTTTCTGAAATGCCATCCTTCGGGTGGGCCTGGGGCTTTGCTGGGACGGAATGTGTGTCTGAGGCTGCGCCCTGTCATTTGAGGGCTCTCACGCTTCCAGGAATTGTGCGATGGGGGAGGTGGGATAGCTGTGAGCAGAGTGGGTGACACTGGTCTCTTCTGTTCCCTGGACATGCAGGATTTCCTGGGCCAGGCCTTCTGCACCCTTGGAGAGATTGTGGGGTCCCCTGGGAGCCGCCTGGAGAAGCCCCTCACGTGAGTGTCTAGGTTGCTTTCCCGGTGGTGGGCCAACTTCCTGCCCATTCTGCTGGGAGCTGGCTCAGGGCGGGGGCAAAGCAGTCAGCTGGCTATGACTGACATCTGCAGGTTGTTAGGAATAAAGAGACCCCATGCATCACTGCTGTCACGGGGCTTCTAATCCAGGTATTTCAGGGGAACCCAGGCTGGGTTATTAGAGCCCCATCTCCCGGGAAGGCTCAGGAGGGAATAGACTAGACACCATATAATCTATTCCCACCCTGACCCCTATCATAGTGTGGAAGAAGAAACTGAAGCCCAGAGAGGGGAAGTGACTTGCCCAAGGACACACAGCTAGAAAGAGGGACAGCTGGGATTTGAACCCAGGGCTCTACACACATAGCATATTCCTAAGACTGTTCACAGTTTATAGGCCAGAGCTGGCTACAGTGAGGCCCCTCCCATCCCATCCTGTCCCTGGCAGTCCCTGAACTTAATTTGCTTTTAGGGAAAAACTGTTGCTCTGAAGCAGGCTCTGGGATGAGGAATCCCAAGGCTTCTCATAGTGCAGCCTGAGGATGTCTTCAGGGACAGCCAGGGCTGGCCAGGTGGTAAGGGTGACCTCTCTTGTCCCTATTACTCAGGAAGTCCCAGGGGCAGGACCTGTGCCTGTATAAACAATTCTTACCTTTCCCCACACTGGGGAACACTGGTCACCATTTTTTGGTGTCCATGTTTCTCTGGACGGCCACCCTCACACTTTGCATTTAAACAAACTAATTTAACTGGATCCCGAGCCTTTTGAATATTTTAGGTTGACACTCATGGGCAGGGCCCAGGAAAGAGAGGGCAGACTGGGACGGGCATCCAGGCCACAGGGCAAAGAGCCCAGGAAAGGGAGATCATTAGCCCCCCGCTTGCTTCTGCCAAGTTCCCACTGGATGCTGTCCCCTCACCATGATCAATCATTGCAGTGTGAACCGGGCATGGTGGCTCACACCTGTAATCCCAGGGCTTTGGGAGGCCAAGGCAGGTGGATAGCCTGAGCTTAGGAGTTCGAGACCAGCCTGGCCAACATGGTGCAACCCTCTCTCTACTAAAAATACGGAAAAATTAGCTGGGCATGGTGGTGCACACCTGTAGTCCCAGCTACTCGGGAGGCTGAGGCACGAGAATCTCTTGAACCCAGGAGGTTGCAGTGAGCTGAGATTGCACTACTGTACTCTAGCCTGAGCAACAGAGCAAGACTCTGTCTCAAAATAATAATAATAATAACTGCAGTGTGTGTGTGTGTGGTCTCTCTTCCAGATCCTTGCCCGGGACCCCCAGTAACTCATGGTCCCAGGGCTCCTGGAAATGTTTCCTTGGCTCCCAAAAGGTCTCATCTCTGGGTTCCTAGAAAACAATGAAAATAGCTATCATTTATTGAGAACAGGGGGAAAACCCCTGTTTTGGGGGCCTCTGTAGCTTATAGAATTTGAGGGCCTCTTGAAAAAAAGGATACAAAATTCACATTCATATTTGGTAGGCCCCTCCCTCTTAGGACATATTTCTAACAGGTTTTATTCATGATTTCATATTCTTTCTCTAGGGACATCTGCCCCTGTGCCCACTTCAGTGTTAACATGTGCTAAGTGTAGCACACCCATTAGCATCTGCTCTTTCCAGCAGCACCCCCACCCATGACTTTACCTGGGTTGCCAGGTTGGAGATGCCCTACCAGGGAGGGTGTCTGTGCTTCCCAACTCCCAGCTACCTGGGTCCAAAACCACTAGTCATTTGGGTCTGTTTCCTGCCTGCTGTCACCTGGTCCACCGTTGATGACAGGGAACTCTTTCTGGGGGTGGGGGAGTATTGAGGGAGACTTCCTATGGAGATGGCTTTTGAAACTGAGCCTTAAAGGACATGCAAGATCTAAAATATAGAGGTTGGCGGGGCACAGTAGCTCACGCCTGTAATCCCAGCACTGTGGGAGGCCAAGGGGGGCGCAGATCACCTGAGGTTGGGAGTTCGAGACCAGCCTGACTAACATGGAGAAACTTCATCTCTACTAAAAAATACAAAAATTAGCCCGGTGTGGTGGTGCGTGCCTGTAGTCCCAACTACTAGGGAAGCTGAGGCAGGAGAATCGCTTGAACCTAAGAGGCAGAGGTTGCAATGAGCTGAGATCATACCACTGCACTCTACCCTGGGTGACAGAATGAGACTCCCTCTCAAAAATAAAATAAAATAAAATAAGATAAAATAAGATAAAATAAAATAAAATACAGAGGTTGATGGCAATATTGGAGGAGGAGGTGGACCTTTTACCTCATCAAAGATTTTATGTGTCTTAGTGTAGTTGTCTTCCTGACTAAACCCTGTGAAAATCTCCTGTTTACTGGACATATATTTTGGGCCAGGCATGAGGGTCAGTATTTTGTTTGTGAAATCTGTGTTAGTTCACTGGGGCCGTTGTGGCAAATGCCACAAACTGAGTGGCTTAAAAAACGAAAATGAATTTTCTCACAATTCTGGAGGCTAGACATCAGAGATTAAGATGTCAACAGAGTTCACTTCTTGTGAGGATGGCTGTCTTCCTTCTCATCTCTGTGTCTTCACGTTGTCATCTCTCTGTGCACCTCTGTGTCCTAGTCACCTCTTCTTATGAGGACACCAGCCATTGGATTAGGACCCACTGCCATGACCTCATTTTACCTTAATTTCCTCCTTAAAGACCCTATCTCCAGGCCGGGCATGATGGCTCATGCCTGTAATCCCAGCACTTTGGGAGGCCAAGGTGGGCGGACCACCTGAGGTCAAGAGTTCAAGACCAGCCTGGCCAACATGGTGAAACCTTGTCTCTACTAAAAATACAAAAATTAGCCCAGTGTAGTAGTGCGTGCCCGTGGTCCCAGCTACCCAGGAGAATCACTTGAACCCTGCAGGTGGAGGTTGCAGTGAGCCGAGATTGCGCCACTGCACTCTAGCCCAGGTGACAGAGCGATACTCTGTTTCAAATAAAACATAAAAAAATAAAAAGAAAAAGAAAGACTCTATCTCCAAATATAGTCCCATTCTGAGGTCCTGGAGATAAAGATTTTAATACATGAATTTTGGGGGATACAGTTCAGCCCATGTCATGATCTCATGTGATTCTTCCAGCAGTCTCCCCATCTCGCAGTCTGGATGCGGAGGCTAGAAAGGGAGAACAGGGGTTCCCAAACTGCAGCAGGCACCAGTGTCACCACAGATTGCTGGGTTCCACCCCGCAGAGTTCCTAATCCCGCGGGTATGGGCTGGGCCTGGGAATTTACATTCCTATTAATAACGTTCCCAGGACACGCTGGTGCTGCTGGTCTGGGCATCCCACCTTGAGAACCACTGAGGGAGAGGAATTTGCCCAGAAGAAGGGCTCTGCTTGCTCTGGCCTGTGACTTTGATCCTGTTTTAATGACTTCCGGAGCAGTCGCTTGTCTCCAAGCATCTGGATGCCAAGTGTGCTGGCCTGTCTGGATGGGGGTACTCAGCTCATGGCATGCTCTCTCTTCCCCTCTCTCCACAGGATAGGTGCATTCAGCCTGAATTCCAGGACGGGCAAACCCATGCCAGCCGTGTCCAACGGGTAGGTCACCAGACATCTCTGGCCCTGGAGTCCTTAGACATTCAACCAGCTCTGCAAAGGGGGCCTCAGAGTCTGGGCCTCGTCCCTGCTCCCATCCCTGTGAATCTGGCCCTGATCCAGGGGACAGAGAGTCCTAGGTTCCTCCTTAGGCACCCAGGCTCTTTGGGCCCTGAACAGAAGCCCCGACTTGGCAGCGAGCCGCTCCCCCATCCAAACTAGAGCTTGGGCATCTCAAGCCCCGGTGGCTCCTGGGACTTCAGGGAGAGGGTGGGGCTTACAGGTGAGGGATGTTGTCTAGGAATAGCGGGGCTGGGCACTCTCTGTTCCCTTCCTCTCTCCCTGGCCTGGTTTCTCTCGGCCCCCAATCCCCACCCTTCTCTCCCCCTCTTTCCTCCCCTCTCTTTATCCTTTCCCCCCTGTTCCCCTTCCTTGTTTTGGCTGCTGGATGTCCGCCTCCTCCTCACCACAGAGTAGATCCAGCTGAATCCCCACTTTTCACGTTTGCTCGTTTGCTAGCCAGCTGCGGTGGGCCAGCCTCACTCCACCACCCTGACCATCTGGTTTCGGCTGGCCTCATGCAAATGTGGCCAACGCAGAGCCTCCCCCTCCTTCCCTCCCCTTCTTTCCCGGTTGGGGAGTTCCCACCCTGGCTTCTTTCTCACGCCCACTCGCCCACTGGGGCTGGGGGTGGGGGAGTGCAGGGCAGGGAACCTCTGCCTGCAGGGGCCTCTGCAGAAGGGCATTTTATTGGAGTAAGCAGAGCTCCCCTGGCCTTCCCTGAAAGCTGTCAGGAATTGAGGTTGCAGCAGCTGGATATGCCACTGGGCCAGCTGCAGGTGGGGAGGGGGCCTCCAGGGGGCCTGGGATGCTCACCGCCCAGGGAGAGCGTGAATGCTAATTCACCGGGAGAGTAGAGAAGCAGCCACTGGGGAGGCAGCGGGAGGCAGACAGAGATACAGCGGCAGGGAGGGAGAGAGAGAAAGGAAGGCCAAGAAGGTGGGAGCAGGTTGGGGCTGGAGAGGAGGGAAAGAAGGATCGGAAATAGAAGAAGGACTCAGAGGCAAAGAGAGGAACAGATGGAGAAACATGGGGCGGAGGAGGCTGGCGTGGAGGATTCTATCTCCCTGGGCAAACAAATCATGTCTTTACTACCATGAAGGACCGGACCAGGGGGTGGGGAAGGGCTTTGAGGCACTCAGCTCAGCTGCTCAAGTCTAGAGGGACAAGCTGGCAGGCACTGTCCCCTGTCCGTGGCAGGGGATGCCCCAGATGTGGCCCCTGCTCTGCTCACCTGATTTGGAGAGATCTGGGCTGTCCTGTCAGCGCCCCAGGGCCGGCTTCCCTTCCTCCCCTGCCTCCTCTGTTTGAGAGCCTCTCCCTCCAAGAGCTGGTGCTGGGAAGAGCTCCATCAGTGGTTCTCAAAGTGTGTTCCACAGACAACATGCTGGTGGCCCTGTGGCTGGCCTGAGGTGTGAGGCTGGATTTTACCGGCATTGCACAATTGTGAAGCAAAGGGTGCGGGGAGGGGGATGCTGCTCACTGCGGACCTTCTCTGTGCCAGGCACTGTGTGGGTATATACAGTCACATTCATTATATAGGGGAGAAAACTGAGGCTCAGAGAGGTACAGGAATGAGCCCAAAGTCACAGAGCTGCTGGACAACCCGACATTTTCCTCTCCCTCCCAGTGGCCCCTCCCCCACCTCTGGCTTAGTCCCAAACATCGGAGTGGGCTGGGCTGGTGCCCAAAGCCCATCTAACCAGGGGGAGAGGTGGTTCAGGTCCCCTGGGTGGAGCCCCAGCTGAAGAACTGCCCTCCTGGAGGGATGTGCTGGGGTGGACCGACTTCATGGACCTTGACCTGGTTGCCCATTTCACTGGGGAGCTGTACAGTCGGCTGGGATCTCTCACTCCCAGGGAGACCCCAGCCAAGGCACTCAAGGGGACGTAGCCATGGGACAGAGCCTGGGCAAGCTACCAGCGAGGGTCCACCAGCCCTCCTGCCTTCCTGCCTCCCACGACACATCAGAGTGGCTCAGAGCTGGACTGTCCTGGGACTCTGGGGGTCAGCTGGGTGTGAGGTGGGGTGGCTAGCCCATGAGGTCTTTTGCCCACAGAAGTGGTCTTTGGATGGAAAGTTTGAGAACCACTGGTCTGGAAGCCTCCGGGTGAGTCTGGATGCTTTTCCAATTCTAGGACTTTCACTGCAGGCACTACCCTTCCTGGTGGGCTCTCGGGGAGCAGGGGGTGGGGCAGCTCCAGGCTTGGGGACCCGGCCCCAGGAAGCAGTGCACTAGGCCACACTGCCACAAGGATTTCAGGAGACTCTGTCTTCTCAGGGGCTTTGGGGCAGATCTGCTGGATGGTAGCGGGAGGGGGAGGCTGGGCAGGGATTGATTGAGGGAGTATCAGGTTTATGGCTCTGTCTTTGTCTGGCTTTCCATTCTTTCATCTTCTCCTCTCCCAGTGGTGTCCCAGGAAAGAAATGTGGCACCATCATCCTGTCCGCTGAGGAGCTCAGCAACTGTAGGGTGAGTGGCAGAGGATTCCAGCACAGGACGTGGTTGGGGTGGGTGGTGACGGAGTGCAGGTTGGCCTCCCTGAGCCCCTGGAGGGAACCAAGGGTAGACAGGGCTCCTGATGCTGACCTGGCTGTCATAGAATTCTGCAACATCGGAGCTAGTGGGTGTTTTCCCTTTTTATAGCTGAGCAGACTGAGGCCCAGAGAGGAGAAGGAACCTCACCCACAGTCAGCAGCAGAGCCCAGCTGAGCTCCGTCCCCTGGCTCCCATGCCAGGGCTCCCTCCCCT
The DNA here is from genome assembly GCF_024542745.1 of Macaca thibetana thibetana. Taxonomy (NCBI): domain Eukaryota; kingdom Metazoa; phylum Chordata; class Mammalia; order Primates; family Cercopithecidae; genus Macaca; species Macaca thibetana. The sequence continues at coordinate 37,615,370 of NC_065581.1, read as the reverse complement.
CCCCATCACGGCCGCCACTCACGTGTCCTTGAGCCGAGACTGCCTTGGCACCAACATTGTGACAGCAAAGACCTTTTCAGTCTTGAAGGAAGCCTGGGTGCTTGACATTTAGCTGTCATTTTTCACTTTCATCTCTGGAGTAGGGTGACACCCCGCATGGGGCGGATGGAGAGTGTCTGTGCGCGTGCATATGTTGGGAAGAAGTCTGCAGTACCAGGCAGCCCTTGGTCTTGCTTTTTCTGTAGGACTGTTGGGGATCAGGAGATGGGGACAGCTGAGCACACCAAGAAGGGGCTCAGGGGACCTCATGATTAATAATAATGATAAAGTATCATAATGGTGATGGTCAGTATTTGTCAGGTAATAGCACTTTACATAAGTTATCACTGCTCTTGACAATCATGCTAAGAAGTAGGTACTAAAATGTTACTCCCATTCTATGGATGGAGAAATTGAGGCTCAGAGAGGCAAAGTCACCTGTTCAAGGAAGACAAGCAGCAGAGCCACGATTCTAGTCCAGGTCAGCTTGATTCTAAGATCTGGGCTCAGCCCCGAAACCGCCGCTATCTTAGGTTACTAAGAGTGGCTATAAAAGTGGGAAAGTGGTGGAACTTGGAGAGAAGAGGAGGAGGCTGGGACAGACGCAGGGAGGGGCAGGGTGCAAGCATAAACAAAGCCTGGGCTACCCTGGGAACACAGCTTCCCACGGGGCTGGGAGGGATGACCAGGAGAAACAAGATTTTCCTACCTTCCTGGGAGGTCAGTGCTACGGATCAACTGTCGATCAATATTTACCCTACTAGAAATTTAAACAGAATTTTTAAAAATGTATGTATTAATTCCTTTAGAAATAACAATAGTTGAACCCATTATGGGTCAACATAAATAACATATATTTTGAGGCCGGGCGCAGTGGCTCACGAGATTGCAATCTCCACCCGCTCACTGCAGCCTCTGCACTCCAGCCTGGGTGACAGAGCGAGACTCCGTCTCAAAAAATAAATAAATAAAATAACATATTTTGAAAAACAACAATAACTTACAATAATCATTTAATGAGAAGAGTGGCCGTGTTTTACATTTTTGCAAATCTCCTTAATGTCTGACTTAATGGAAGACATCCAGATTCTCATGGCTGCTTCTGTAGTCAATCTATTGTGATATCCCTGTCGAATAACCTCTGGAAAACTCTTCATCGAAATTATTACGAAAATAGTGTTGACCCCACAGATCCCCCGGGGTTCCTGGTCCATACTTTGAGAGCTGCTGGTATAGAGATATAACAGTGTTAGAGAACATGAATTGAGTCATTATTTTGGGCCATACACTGTGCTAAGTGGTTTACATGTATTGACTTATCTAATGTATTATAATACATAATGTAGTATGTAGTATGATGTGTTGTAATATCTGATGAATTACGGTCCTCATTAATTTTCCTCACTTTTATAGATAAGGAAACCGAAGCACAGAGAGGTTAAGTGACCTGTCCAGGGTCACACAGCCACTGAGTAGAAGAGATTTGAAACTTGGCAGTTTGCTTGTAGAGCCAAGGTCTTTAACCACTGGGCTGTGGTGTTACAAACTCTGTTTCCAAGGACTTCCAGTGGAAGAATAAGACACGTGAACACAGAATCGATAGTACAGGGCAGTATAGAGATGACCAAAGAAATTCATATGCAACTGCTCACCCTGGTTGCTCTGCTTATCTGTTTATCTCAGTGGATCTGAAGGCACTTGGCAGCGGGAATGAACCCTACCCAATGTGTACACCCGGGGCAGGACTCGGGGTGCAGTAGGCGTTCCTGAGGACCCATCACGAATATGTGGCTGAATGCTTAGAAAGCACAGACCTTGTGTTCAACACCGGGTCATGGACAAAACACACATGTCCGCTGAGGATCTGGATGCCACTGGAGTTCAGACAAGGGAGAGAATTCAGTTGCCCTGTGGAAGAGAGCTGTTGCAGCTCCCAGAGCCTCCGTTCTCCACCTGCAGCTTGGCGCTGATAGGGTTAAAGGAGTTCATGAATGTGAGTGTGTCTAACAGATGCCTAGGAAAGGGTGCATCCAAATTCCTTGAACCTAAATTCAGTGTTTCCCCAAGCTTCTAGCCCAGCTGGTGACTTTCTTACTAGTTTGTAACCAAATAAAGTCACATACATGAAAGCGCTTTGGAAATTCTAACGCTCTAGACAATGCTGGTGGCCGTTACTGGTCTAGCATTCCAGGGGTTGGTAAGCAGTCTTAGGTTTAATACTTATCAGGTATTAAATCCTCCTTCTTCCTCCTTCTTTCCCAGTCCTCCCTACTCCTTCACCCGGGGATGGCAGCCGTTTTCTTGATTTAAGCTCTTCCAGCACAAGGGGTCTATGTCGGAGGCAGGGAGCGCCCTCCCTTCTTCCTGAGATTGTCAGCTCCTTTGCTTCTGGGGCATCTTTAGCTGAGTTCTGTCTCTCCCTAGAATCCTTGCAAGGAAAAGAGACTAATTCCCAGCATCTGGCTGAATTAAAATAATTACATCTGAACAGCTTTGCTTCGTCTTTCCAGCTCAGCATTCAGTGGGAGGATCAAAGGAAGAGGGTGGGGTCTGAGAGATGATTTTTCACCAGAGCAGGGCTTCCTGCTCAAATGAATACATTTTGCCGAAGTAGACAAACCCTCTCTTCATCCATGGGGACGGCGTGGGCGGGTGGCAACCAGCAAAGGATGACAGTGGACTCCAGCATGTCACCAGCATAGTTTGACAGGTTATAGAAAAGCCTTGTTCATCTGGAATTTAAATGCCAAAGAAGTTCCCACAATCAGAATTTGATCCAAATACTATCGAATGGTACTTGATGTTGACAGTGATGAGGCTGGTCTCCCGAAGGGCCTTCTGAATCACCCAAGGTTCAGTTCTGCTCAGCAGTAAAGCGCTTGTTACTGCCTGTAATACTGGCCAACATTTTTTTACCGAGACTCTCTTATTTAGTCTTATTTGATTCTGACCGCAGGGCTGGGGGGCTGGGTAGGTGTGAGTGGCCCTGTTTTATGGATGCAGAGAAGTTAGTGGCCTGCCTAAGATTGCTGGGATTCTAGCTCAGGCCTTGGACTCCTAATCCTCAGTCTTTCCCTCACCCTGGGAGCCTCGAGCCCTCACGGTACAGGGAACAGTCACCAACCTTCTGTTCCTTGTGGGGCTATTGCCCTCAACAGGCAGGCTGGCTTTGAGCAGTGGAGGCTGGAGTTCACGCCTATAATCCCAGCACTTTGAGAGGCCGAGCAAGGCAGTAGAATAGCTTGAACTCAAGAGTTCCAGACCAGCCTGGACATCGCAGTGAGAACCCCCTGACCATCTCTACAAAAAAATATTTTTTTAATTAGCAGGGCGTGGTGGTACATGCCTGTGGTCCCAGCTACTCAGGAGGCTGGGGCAGGAGGGTCACTTGAGCTTGGGAGGTCACAGCTGCAGTGAACCATGATTGCACCACTGCACTGAAGCCTGGGGAACAGAGTGAGACCCTGTCAAAAAAAAAAAAAAAAAAAAAGTAGGGATTGTTGTCAATACAGAGGGTTGGATAGCTCTTTGCCCTTCACTTCCCAGCCCCTTGGTTCCCCCTAGAGACCTGTCAGCCACCCAGACCTGCCTTGCTCTGGAGTCAGGATAGTATGTCCATTCCACCTCCTAGTCAGGTCCCTCCACCCGACTGGCCGTCCCAGCCAGGATGGTGGTGGTGGTCATGGAGGAGGCAGTGATGGAGTGTGCCTCACCTCTCTCGAGCAAAGGGAGTTAGAACTTCACACCATAGTTGCCCCTCGAGTCCTCGCCACCCCTTAGGTATCACCAGCGTGCTCATGTATTCTTTCATTTCAGTTCAGGAAATATGCTTTGACTGAGTCCCTGCTCTCCCAGAATTTTTAGTTAGTGTGAGAGATGGAAATGCCAACCAGCAATCACATTAGAGCAGTGGTCCTTAGCCCTGTCAGATCCAGTGCCTCTTCTTACAACAACTATTTGATCACACTCTTGACTATCCTGAAGGAAAATGTGTAGATACAATGTAATATGTCAATATATAGAGACAGGTGGGAGAATGAGCCCTTCCAGTTACCTGGGGAAGATTGGTCCAGGCAGACAGAACAGCCTATGCAAAGGCCCTGGGGCAGGAGTGATGGATGATGAGTCAGAAAGATGAGACTGTAGGTGTTGATGGTGGGAGTCGGGGCCAGATTGTGTGGGACCTCAGAGCTGGGGAACTTAGCAGCCTGGATCCCAACACAATCAAAACTTTCACTGTTCCAAAGACAAGCTTCAGGGAGAGGCCAGTTTCTCTACCTGAGAGATGAGGGAAGAGGGAAGAGTCATGGAGAAAGAGAGATGAGAAGGAAAAGTCAAGTTAAGTGGGGGAGGTGGTGAAGGTTCTTTGAGACTCAGAAGTATGCAGGTTGATACATAGGAGAGACGTGTGTTGTGGCTGGGACTGATATGAGCATCCAGTGTAACCAGCATTCAAACATCACCCTTCTTAAGGTTAGTTTGAAATTTTTTGGTCTCAGAAATAATTTATCTGGCCTTAAAAACCAAAGCAAAACAAAAACATTTTTCCTGATGCTAAAAAAAAATAACATGTTCATTATGGACAAGTTGGAAAATACAGAAAAATATAAGTAGCATGGAAAAATCACTCAGAGATAATCACTGTTGACGTTTTGATGTGCTTCCTCCAAGGCTTTCTTTGAGTGTCCATGTACATAATTTTTCTTATAATTGATGTAATATAGTGTCTAGTTTTATAGCCTGCCTTTTCCTATATCATTATACATTTTTAGAAAACATGTAGTTAATAGCTACATGTTATTTCTCTATTGTATGGATGGGCTATAATTTATCAAAGCTGTTCTTTTTAGGAAACAATATAAACAATACTGTAGTGAACATCTTCATATCCAAATCATCCTGTTTTTCTTTTGAACTTCAGTTGACAGATTTTGGTTAGTATCCCAGAAACACAGGCTCAATGGGTGGGAGGGAAAACGGTCAATCTGGGGTTTTCAGCCTCTGAATGACCAAATCAACAGATGCACAACTGATTGGATTGTTTGGGAAGTCCGTCATTAATAAACAAAGAAAAGCCAGCTTGGCCTCAACATGGTTATTACAGTCGATGCATAAAGACAGGCCCAGCCTCTCAGACCAGCTTCTGTGCCCACCATCTGTGTATGAATAACCTCCGGCCTGTGGGGTGTTCGCTGACGTCCCAGGTTTCCTGCTTCTGCCGTCCTATCCCATGAGCCCAGCTCCAGCCTCTTCTTCCTAGAGGGTCCTACTCACAGAATCACCCCCAGCTCGCTCCTGGTATGTTTCCTCCTGCTGGAGTGCTGAATTTCAGAGTTGTGACTAATGATTCCTTTTCTTTTTCATTGATGTCTTATTTTTTTTCTGACTAAAAAAGATAATATGTTAATTCTAGGAGATTTGGAAAATCCAGCACATTTTAAGGAGAAGACAATAAATGTACTGTGGCCCCAACCATCTATCTAAAAGCGCTTTTTAATTTTTTTTTTTTTTTTTTTTTTGAGATGGAGCCTTGCTCTGTCACCCAGGCTGGAGTGCAGTGGCACGGTCTCGGCTCACCGCAACCTCCACCTCCTGTGTTAAAGCAGTTCTCCTGCCTCAGCCTCCCGAGTATCTGGGATTATAGGCGTACATCACCACACCTGGCTAATTTTTGTATTTTTAGTAGAGACGGGGTTTCACCATGTTGGCCCGGGCTGGTTTTGAACTCCTGGCCTCAAGTGATCCGCCCTCCTCGGCCTCCCAAAGTGCTGGGATTACAGGCGTGAGCCACAGCGCCCGGCCTACATTTTTTAAATTGTTATTTTTTTAGAGATGGAGGTCTCACTATGTTGCCCAGGCTGGTCTCAAACTCCTGGCCTCAAGTCATACTACCGTCTCAGCCTTCTGAGTAGCTCGGATTCCAGGTTTGAGCCACTGTTCCTGGCTTTAAAGGTGCTTCTTAGGGCATGTAAGTTGTAGGGCACGGTGATTAAGAACTTGGGCTTTGGATCCAGACCAAAAGCCACTGCTTACTCCCTGTGTGACCCTGGCCTTTTCTGTGCCTCTGCTTCACTTATAAAATGTCTTCATTTAAAATTTTGGTATAGCTTTTGCATTGATTTTGATTTTTTAAATGTCACATTAAAAAATTTTTTTTGATGACTGAGATTTTGGGCCCCCTTTAAATTTGACACTCACCTCATACTTGTTCTGAATCTGGAAGCTGCCAGTGAGACCCAACAGCCTTCTTCTGTTCTCCTCCTGCTGGGGGTTGCTGCCCTGTCTCCAGCCTTCAGCTCACCTGCTAACTCCCCCCTCCCCCCGGCCTGACCTCTAACCTTCATAGCCCTCTTCAGGGCAGGGAGGGCTAAGGTGCCAGAGCAGGCCTGGCCGCCCTGGAGAGCAAGGCTGTTTGCTATCATCTCCCCAGCAGCCCCATTAACATATGGAGAGATGCAAATGGAGGCAATCCTGATGTTTTCGAAGAACTTAATATGTTTTTTAAAAAGTTAGGGTGAAAGACAGAAATTGCAGGAAATTATATATTGCAGGAGCTGCTTTATCTTCTCTGTGATTGATTCCAGTGATGCTTCTGGTGGGAATGGAGTTTCTTTTTTTCTTTTTCTTTCTTTTTTTCCCCTCTCTCTCTCTCTCTTTGTTTTTGAGATGGAGTCGCCCAGGCTGGAGTACAGTGGCCTGATCATGGCTCACTGCAGCCTCCACCTCTCGGGCTCAATCCTTCCACCTCAGCCTCCTGAGTAGCTGGGACTACAGGCGCACACCACCACACCTGGCTATTTTTATGTATTTTTAGTAGAGATGGGGTTTCACCATGTTGTCCAGGCTGGTCTCGAAATCCTGGGCTCAGGTAATCCTCCCACCTCGGCCTCCCAAAGTGCTGAGACTACAGTTGTGCACCATCATGCCTGGCCAAGGGGATGGCATTTCATGAGATCAGAGAGCATGGCTCTCAGACTGAGGCTGTCAAACAGCTGAACCTCTGACCCTCAGCCAGAATTTGCTGCTCTGTTATCCTGCTGGTCCTGTCCATCTTATTGCCACTTTCTCCAGCCTCTTCTTGGGTTCACACCTATGTCAAGGGGTTGAACTATTCACAAGCTCCCACTTGTTTCTGTGACTGTTGACGAAAGGCAGAGAGACCTTCCAAAGCGCAGCCCCCAGGCGGTTAGTTACATACTCTTTGTCTCAAGGACTTCCCTGTGGCATGGGTACCCATGAGGGAGGAAGTTTGCCTTCGTTTCAGTCTAGAAATTTCTCTGAAGGTCTGTTTTATCCCCCACGGATTCTACAATGGTGCAACAACACAGATGATCACAGTGGGCTTCTGGCAAATGTTCCTGAGCCTAGATTGTGTTAGGGAGGGCAGATAAGGCTAAGGAACAAAATCAGCCGCCAACCCCCAGCAATGCCTCACTTATCTGCCATCAGGGTTAGGGGGAGAAAGTGTGGCACACTGGCCAATTTTTCCAGTTAGCTGAGTTTCAGAGCCAGTCTTTTTTTTTTTTTTAACTAGTTTGCACAGAGGCCTTTCTAAAATGGATTTCACACTTCTCTGACTTCTCAAACTGAGATTAGAACGTAATTAAACTTATCTTGATGATTTGAGGTCATCATTTGGAATCTCAGTTATTAATCTTTGGAGCCAGACTGTCTTGTTCTCATTTCAGCGCCTCTTACTAGCTGTGTGCCTTCAAGCAAGGGTGTTAACCTCTCTGTGCTTTGGTTTCCTCATCTTTAAAATGGGAATAATAGCCAGGTGTGGTGGCTCATGTCTGTAATTCCAGCACTTTGGGAGGCTGAAGTGGGCAGATCGCTTGACCTCAGGAGTTCAAGACCAGCCTGGGCAACATAACAAGACCCTGTCTCTGCAAAAAAATTTAAAAATCTAGCTGGGCATGGGGCATGGTGGCACACATCTGTGGTCCCAGCTTCTCAGGAGGCTAAGGCAGGGGGATCGCTTGAGCCCAGGAGGTTGAGGCTGTGGTGAGCAGAGAGCACACCACTGCACTCCAGCCTGGGTGACAGAGAGAGAGAGAGAGACCCTGTCTGAAAAACAAAACAGGAATAACAACAGTGCCTCCCTCATAGGGTTGTTGAAAGGATTCAGTGAATTAATACATATAACATTATATCTACCTACTATAGCACGTACTAGGTAGAACCATTTTTTTTTTTTTTTTTTTTACTTTTATTGCAAGTTCAGGGGTATATGTACAGGTTTGTTATGTAGGCTAACTTGTGTTATGGGGGTTTGTTGTGCAGATTATTCCATCACCCAGGTATTAAGCCTAGTACCCATTAGTTATTTTTCCTGATCCTCTCCTTCCTCCCACCCTCCACCATCCGATGGGCCCCAGTGTGTGTTGCTCCCCTCCGTGTGTCTTTGTGGGTAGACCCATGTGATATTGCCGTTTTCATAGGCAAACAACAGCTGATTATGGGCAGTTTCACACGGTTCACCCCAGTATGAGGTGGCACTCTGCAAGTGTTACCTCCTGCTCTGTGTGAGGCACTGTGGACCAGGATGTGACACAGGCCATCTCTTTTCGCCTTCTCCACAGGCTTACAAGGGGGCGCTATTCTTAGATGGCAGAGCTAGGATTCCAACCAGGTGGCCGTTGGCTCGTTTTTGCTGTTTTTGTGTGTGTGTGTGTGTGTGTGTGTGTGTGTGTGTGTTTGTTTTTATTTTATTATTTGAGACAGTCTCCCTCTTGTTGCCCAGGCTGGAGTGTAGTCGCGCGATCTCGGCTCACTGCAACCTCCATCTCCCAGGTTCTAGCGATTCTCCTGCCTCAGCCTCCCGAGTAGCTGGGACTACAGGCATGAGCCACCATGCCTGGCTAATTTTTGTATTTTTAGTAGAGACAGGGTTTTGCCATATTGGCCAGGCTGGTCTCAAACTCCTGAGCTCAAGTGATCCATCCGCCTCGGCCTCCCAAAGTGCTGGGATTACAGGCATGAGCCACCGCGCCCCCCGCCCTTTGTGCTGTTTTTGGCCATCGGGTGCTAGGCTTAGACAGCAGCCCTCCCAATGGAGCACTGAATGTCCCTGGAACTTACGGCCTGTCAAGTTCTTTTATTCTTTTCTAATATTTCTCCCCCATTCGTGATCTCACAGGGACTAAGGGGTTCCTAGGAAGCAAAACTAAGTGCTGTTGCCTCTGGGTTTTGTGGCCTCTATTTTGGTTGTTCCAAGTGTATGCATTTTTTTTTTTTTTTTGAGACGGAGTCTCGCTGTGTCACCCAGGCTGGAGTGCAGTGGCCCGATCTCGGCTCACTGCAAGCTCCGCCTCCCGGGTTCACGCCATTCTCCTGCCTCAGCCTCCGAGTAGCTGGGACTACAGGCGCCCGCCACCACGCCCGGCTAGTTTTTTGTATTTTTAGTAGAGATGGGGTTTCACCATGTTAGCCAGGATGGTCTCGATCTCCTGACTTCGTGATCCACCCGCCTCGGCCTCCCAAAGTACTGGGATTACAGGCTTGAGCCACCGCGCCTGGCCCTAAGTGTATGCATTTTATAGTCAGCCAGTGCAGGCTGAACAGGTCCTGGGTGGTTTGCCTGTGTTTATTCAGGTAAGATTGTCACTCAGGCGACCTCCAGATTCGTGCGAGGTCACAAAGCCTGGCCGGGGCTGGGAAGGCTGGGGGGGATCCTGGCTTTCCTCACTGTCCCCTGAGTGTCAGTGCTCCCCACAAGAGATGGCTATTTCAATGTTCCCCATGTGGCATCAACTGCTCAGCTTAAAAGGATCGTGGTGGTCATCCCATTCCACACTCCACAGACGAAGAGACTGAGGCTCCGAGAGCTCGGGTGACCTGCTCAAGGCTATGCAGAGCCAGGACTGGAGCTCTGAACTCTGAGTTCCTTGCTGGGGCCATCGCCGCTGCTCTCCTGGGCAGAATCTGGGCCTCTTGGTGCTTTTCTGATGCCACTGCGGGTCACCTCTGTGGGAAGGAGACAGGGCCAGCTTCACAGGCGCGTGGCCTGTGTAGTCACACGGGGACCTGTGCTTGGTTTCATGCTTTGCTGTCACTATCTTGAATCTCCTGATTGTTTTTGAACAGAGGGCCCCTCATTTTCCCTTTGCACCAGGCCCCCCAATTTATATAGCCAGCAAGTCGCTCATCAAGTCCTGGGCCATGTTCCTTTCCCAGGCCATGGATGGGGCTCTCTAGGGGGGCATTTAAAGTGCTCCTTCCATCCAGCATGGGACGGGATTCGAATTTTCTCCTGAGGAGGGTGTGCCTACCCTGCTGCTTTAGAAGCCTAGAGATTTTTCTGGAGGGATAAGAGTGAAAACTCTGAAATCTGACCGTCTGAGTTACGCACTCTAGGACTTTGGGTATATGATTTAACCTCTAAAAACCTCAGTTTCTTCATCTGTAAAATAGGGAAACAAGAGTTATTTTGTATGGTTGTATAAAGTACGAAGGCTTAACACAGGTCCTAGCATCTAGTTAAGTGCTCAGTAAGGCAGCTATTCTTTTATTCCAGGCCTGAGGTCCTAGATTTCTCTGGAGGCTCAGGGATTCTTGGAGCTTCTAGGGCCTTGGAAGCCCCCAATCCAGCTTCCTTCTCCCTGTCTGGTGGGCGATGATGAGAGGCATAATACAAGCCATCATTACCTGGGCATCTCCTTGGGCAGGTCATTCTGTCTCCAGCACCACCCGTCCTTACAGCCTCTTCCCCATCCCAGTGTAACGGGAATGCAGCCCCTCCCTGCCCACACAAGTCCAGAGTCTGAAGAAATCAGCGGATTCTAAAGAAAGCAGAGAAGTGGTGGAATGTAATTTGTTCTCTCTCAGCGGGGCAGAGTGGCATACTGGAAGAGGCATGACTTTGAAATTAGTTTATTTATGTGTAAATTTTCTGCTTTACCAGTTACCAGCTGGTGATCTCGGGCAAGTCACCTAACTTCTCCAACCTCCAGCTTCCTCATTTGTGAAAAGTAACAAAGGATTATTTTGAGGACTAAATATGATAAGGGGTATGAAGTGCTGAGCTCAGTGACTGTCCTACACAGACGGCATCTAATAAATGTTGAATGAGTGAGTGAGTGAATGAATGAAGGGAGGCTGTGTTTGTTGTCATCAGATGTCCCTGAGGGAAGGCATGTGAGGTGTTGGAGGTGGGAGTGAGGCAGGGACAGAGGTCACACACACTGTGACTGGGTGGGGGAACAGGTGTTCAAATAATAATAGCTCACACGCACACAGCGCTGTACTCCTATGAACTCATTTTATCCTCATGAGCCTATGAGAAAGGCACTGCCATTACCCCCATTTTACAGATAGGGAAACTGAGCACAGAGAGGGTGAATAACTTGCCTTAAGTCATGCAGCTAAGGAGGAATGGGACTGGGACTGAAGCAGGCAGCCTGGCTCCAGCAGCCATATTCCTAACCACCGTAGCCACCGCTCAGTCTTGTCACTGAGAACTTCGACCTCATGGGAGCTGCGTCTTCTTCTCTGCCACTGTTTTGGTCCTCACTGGGCTATGGGTCAGCCTTCTCAAGGCACTCCCCCTCATTAAGAGGAAGGGGGATGTGTGAGGGAACAGAGTGACCCCAAGAGTAGGGCAAGTCCTGGCGTCTGGACACCAGAGCCCTGAGCTTAGCCGGTTCGAAGCCAATTTGTCAGGATGCAGAGTTTTCAAATTGCAGAGGCCACACAGGAGGGGTGAAGGGGACGACGGGGACATCTCTTCCCAATGCCCCATTGGCCCCAGCAAGCTGAGGGACTGAGGGGTCCGGAGATCCGCACCAGGGCCCGGACACCTTCTGTGTGTGTTGGGTCAGCTGGGGCAGGGGGCAGGGCTGGGGACTCAGCCGGTGGGCTCTGCTTGGTGAACTTGGGGAAGCCACTCCCTGCTCTGAGCCTTTGGCTTCTTAGCTGTGAAACGGGCCACAGACCCCACTGTATCTACCTGAGAGCACTGGGTGAGCCTCCTATGAGCTGGTGGGTGTGAAAGTGATGCTGAAACTCGAACTTCCTCCAGGAACCACATATGGGTGTGAGGCGGTGAGGCAATGTGGCCAGAGAGAGGGCTTTGGGGCTTGCAGATCAAGCTCAGACTGGCCTTGGGTTTGCTCTGTCACCTTTCCAAGCCACTCAGTGAAAGTGTCATGAAACCATGTGTGTTCACATCTATCGAGGGGTTGCCACGTGCCTCACTCTGCCACGTACGTCACACCCTTGATCTCATTTAGTCCTCATGACAACCCCGCAAGATGTGTGCTATCATCAGCCCCATGTTTCAGAGGGGAAACTGAGGCTCCAAGAGGTCACCTACCTTGCCCTAGTTCACACAGAGAACGTGGCAGAGCTAGGATTCAAACTGAGGCAGCTGTGGACTCCACATGCTTCCCCACCCAAGTGGTCTGCTAGGCCTGCTGGGGGGCTGTCTGAGGATGGAATAAGGGCCTGGCACTTAGTCAGTGCATTCCAACCAGGGCTGGTGCCTGGACTCCTCATGCTTGCCAGGGTCCGGGAGCTGTGCTTCCACATTCTCCTGCCTCACACCCTGTTCTCCCTCCCTCCCACCAGGACGTCGCCACCATGCAGTTCTGTGCCAACAAGCTGGACAAGAAAGATTTCTTTGGGAAATCTGACCCCTTCTTGGTATTCTACAGAAGCAATGAGGATGGAACGTGAGTTTTCTGGTGGCACTTGTGCACTGTGCCTTCTTGTCCCTTCTGGAGTCAAGGATGGACGGGTGGTGGTGACTTACCGGGCAGGGTGGCTTGGGCTCATCTCCTGCTCTAGAGAGGGCAAGGGCTCCAGGTGGAAGTCCAGGACGCCAGGGTAGTGCCCTGGGCAACTAGGTGTGGTCAGTGGGAGGTCGGGGCAGCCTCTAAGCTAGCGGTGCCATTCTGTAGGTCTCAGCGTAGTACTGAGTGGTGGGGGCTAGGTATTTGGAGGGTGGGGGACTAGGCAAAAACAGGGCTAAGGCAGGAATAGGGGGCCAGTCCCTCATGGGAAACCTCTGATAGCTCCTTCATTCTACACAAATCAGCTCCTATCTCCAAGCCCAGCCCCCTGTCCCCACAGCCCTCTGAGCAGCCCCCAGCCTGGCCCCCCACTACTGCCCACACAACAGGGCCAGTCTGGACCCTTTCCCCTGCCTGGCCCCACACAGGCTTCATTTGAAACTCCAGACTTTGAAGCCCCTGTTTCCTCCTCTCTTCTCCCTAATCTAGAAGCCACCCACAATAAGATGGAAGCGTACACAACATGTTGGCAAATGTAGGTCAGCAATATATGCCGGGAGACAGATTCTGGGTGGAAGGTCTGGGGACCTAGGTCCTCCCCAGCAGCCTGTTGTGTGACCCTAGGCAAGTGAAGACCCCTCTCTGGGCCTGTTTTCTCATCCAGTTGGATTACGTGGTCGCCACGGTCTCTTTAAGCACCACAATTCTGGCAGGCTGTGGCCACTTACAGGCTGGATTCTGCAGAATGAGGAAGCGATGGGGCCAGGGAGGTTAATTAGAGAAGCGCTGCTGGAGAAGGGAAACTTGGAAGCGGGTTTTGAAGGAGAGGAAGAAAATGGGTCCCCGCCTTGGGGGTGGGGGGAGCAGGGAAGAATAAAGGGCTAGAGAGGGGAGAAACGTTTGGGCAAAGCAAGTGTGCCCGGAGGGCAGAAAGACCTTCCCCCCAATTCCCCTTGAAATTTTGTGTGTGTGTGTGTGTGTGTGTGTGTGTGTGTGTGTGTGTGTGTGTGTGTGTGTGTGTGTGTGTGGTGGGGGGGCAGGGGAGTGGCGAGGAGGAGGTGTGTTTCAGTTCAAGGGAAAACTGATTTAAAAATCAGTTTTCCTGAACGTACAAAACAAGGGAAATTAGGTATGATCATTTGCATGACAAAAGGATTCTTTGTCTCACCAAAGGACTCCCAGAAGGATTTCTTTAAATAATTCTGTTGACTTTGACTTGACTTGACTTGATTGGGGGAGGAAAAGGCCTGCATATTGTTCTGGGCATCCACACAGGTCTCCTCCAGAGAGGCAGAGCCAGGGTCAAGCTGGGCTTGTCTGGCTGAGGCCGGCTGGGAGGAGGAGAGGGATTTGGGAGCAGGAGAGGGGTGCACTGCAAGGGGTGTTTGGGAAAGATTGCTCTAGCAGAGTGATGTGTAGGATGGGTGGGGAGGGTGCGGGGAAAGGGAGAGCCTTGTGACTGACATGGTGAACAGGTGGGAGGTGCTACCAGCTCCCACCCTGGATCTGTGCCGTGGAAATGCAGGGGAAGGAAGTGGGGAGGGGAGGAAGGGGGCAAAAGGACAATGAGGGGACCTCAGTCGGCCGGACTTGGATGGGGACCGAAGTCAGAGCTCTCTCCCTGGCAGTGGAGCCAAGGGAACCCAGAGTGCTTGCAGAGCAGCCGGGGAGCTGGTGGATCAGACCGGGGAGGTTGTGGGAGTTTATTTGGGGCAAGTTTCATTCCAAGTGTGAACTGGAGCATTCCGGGGGCAAGGAGAAACTGATCCCTCACGGGGATCCCGTGGGGGCACTGAAGAAACTGATCCGGAGGCCCGCCTAGAGGTGGGCCAGTATCCGGCCCCTGTGAAAAGGCAATGGCTGCGCTGGTGAGAACAGAGTGGTCACTGAGGGTCTGCGGGGAGAAGACTGGAAGGCCTGTAGAGACACCCCCAGTTAGGAAGAAGGTCAGTGAGGGAGCCAGGAGAGGGAAGTGTCACACTAGCCACAGGAGGAGGGAGAAGGCAAGGGGGCACCTGCTGTGCCCCTGGAGCTGCACTTAGAACACCTGGTCAAGCCTGGCTCTCAAGTGAGAGGAGGGAAAGGGAGAAGTCAGTGGTTCCAGAGGTGGGAGGCTCCAGAGGGCCCACAGGGGTCTGTGTGATGGTCGGGGGGTAGTATTTGGAGCCCAGCAGGGCTTCTGCACAGTATCATCCTCTCTCCCTCCAGGACCACCCATTCCCTACTCCTTGTTGTCCCTCCAGCTCTCCTCCCCCCACTGCCCCAGGCTCCTCTTCCTGCCTCACCTGCCTGCCCCAGCCCTGGGCAGCTGTGGCCCCTCCTGCTCCCATCTCCATTCCCATCCTCGCCACCAGCTCTGGGATGTGTGGGGAGGTCTCCCACATGCATCTCCACACTCCAGTGGGTGGGCGAGAAGGAGCAGAGAAGAGAAATGCTAAGCCATGGTGACAGAATGACATTTTGACTTGAAAATTGCCAGAGAAGAAATGACACCGGCTGTGTGGGTATGGGCGGAGCCCAGGCACTTATTCAGCTGACCTTTCCAACCAGGGATGTAGCTGGGGCTGGTGGTGGGAGATCTCAGAGAGACGCCCCTGCCCCTGGCTCAGCCCTGGCAGTGGCTGCCCATCCATGTGGCAGGGCTGGCTTCCAGGATGGGGCCAGCCAAGCATGGCGTGGGGCGTGGGCAGGGACACCAGATTAGGGCCCATCTGGGATAAGTCAATTCTGTACTTTTAGTTTGCAAAGCGGGTTCATGGATTCAGACGGGAAAAGCAGAAAGGGTCTTAGAGCTCATCTAAGTCAGGGGCTTTAATTTCATTGGACTGACACACCAGTGAAAGCTATGGAAACTCGCCCCCAGAAATGCATTGATTCATTTGTAAAGAATTATTGAATACCTACGAAGTGCCAGGCACTGTTCTAGGCACTAGGGATGTGCCAGTGATCAAAAAAGACAAAAATCCTTGCTCTTATGGAGCTTACATTTTAGTGACGGATCATGAGCAGAATAAATAAGGAAAAAATAGACTATATCAAAATGTCAAATGGTGACAAATGAAGTAGAAAAAAAAAAGTCTGGGAGGAGTCTAGGGGATGTGACAGGCAGGAGACCAGGCAGCTGTCAATTTTAGATATGGTAGTCAGGGAGGGTTTTGTGGAGATGGTGTTTGAAGGTAGTGAGGAGTGAGTCATAAAGATGGAAATGGGGGAGAGAATATTCCAGGCCAGGGGAGCAGCAGGCACAAACAACCCATACACCTAATTTCTCCCAGTGTTTCCGGGATTCACAGACCCCTAAAATTCATCTGCTCATCCTTCTGTGGATTGCAGATGGAGAATCTTTGATAGAAGGTAACTGCCTGGGTTTACAGGTGAGGAGCTGGAGGCCCAGAGAGGAGAGAGCTTGCTCAAGGTCACACAGTGAGGTGGCCCCAGAGTAGGGGCTAGAACCCAGGGCTCCGGACACCCTGGGATTTGTCCCCACCTCCAGGTCCTTGCCTGGTACAGGAACCCTTTCTGCAGCATCACCAGCAGATGGCCAACTAGTATCAGCTTGGCTCCTGTTGGTGACGGGCAGCTCATCACCTTTTGAAGCCATCATTTCCATCGTCTGGGAACCAGAGATGTGAACCAGTTGACTGCTCTGTTGACCTGCATTCACCTCCCTTGGTTTGGGCCTGACAGCCTTCCCTCTCTTCTTCCTCACCAGGTTCACCATTTGCCACAAAACGGAGGTCATGAAGAACACCCTAAATCCAGTCTGGCAAACTTTCTCCATTCCCGTGAGAGCCCTCTGCAACGGTGACTATGATCGGTGAGATGAGAAAATGTCCCTGCTTTTTCCCTTCTGCTCTGGGCCCGCCCCAAGCACAAGTGAGGGAGGCCTCGTTCATATCAACATGGTCAGTCCCGTCAGCAGGAACCAGGCCTTCTGGAGCTGTGCAGTGGGGGATGCCCTGCACAGGCTGGGGCTTGGTGAGCCTCTCCACTCTTCCCCTGCTGCACCCGGCAATGTCTGCCTCTTCACAGCCTCACAGATCCTCCTCTCCCCACCCGCCCCACCTCTTTCCCCTCTGTCTGGCATCCCCACGGGTGGGAAACTCCCAAGGCTAGGGGGATGGGAAGTGCCAATGATTCCAGGGAAACCCAGATGGGTGCCCCGGGTGCCCAGGCCTGGAGCTCAGCAGCTTGTCTTTTCATTGTTCCCAGTGGAGGAGCAGATGGCAGCAGGGAAGCAGGGTGTTGATGCAGACAGAGGCAGCTGGTCCCAACTCCTGGCCAACAGACTGGGGAGTCAAGATCCCAGGGATACATCCTGCCAGCCTAATTGCCATAAACAAACGGGGTAGGGGTGGAATGCAAACAGCTCCTGGGATTTCTTTCTCTTTTTTGGACAGGGTCTCGCTCAGTCACCCAGGCTGCAGTGCAGTGGCAGTGGCGCCATCACAGCCCACTGCAGCCTGGACCTCCCAGGCTCAAGCGATCCTCTCATCTCCGCCTCCTGAATATAGTTGGGACTACAGGCACCTACCACCAAGCCCAGCAATTTTTTTTTTCCAGTACAGACTAGTTTCACCATGTTGTCCAAGCTGATCTCAAACTCCTGAGCTCAAGCAGTGCACCCGCCTCTGCCTCCCAAAGTGCTGGGAATACAGGTGTGAGCCACCATGCCTGGCAGATTTTTTTTGTTTTTTAATTGAGATGGGATCTCACTCTTTCACCCAGGCTGGAGTGCAGTGGCACAATTTCAGCTCACTGCAGCCTCCGCCTCCCGGGCTTAAGCAATCCTCCCGCCTCAGTCTCCCGAGTAGCTGGTACCACAACCATGCACCACCACGCCCAGCTAATTTTTTGTGTTTTTGGTGGAGATGGAGTTTCGCCATGTTGCCCAGGCTAGATTTTTTGTTTTAACATATGCCCACTCTTATTACATGTTGGCTATCATCTTCATCACCATTTAAGCGTAGATTGTGGAGTGTGGATACCATATACCTGGTTGCTAATCCTGACTCTGTGACCAAAAAGCGCCGTCAACTTGGGCAATCCTTGACCTGTCTGAGCCTGAGCTTCCTTATCTGTAAAATGGGTATTTAAATGTCTGTCTACTATACAGGACTGCATTGACGCTCACACGACACAACCTACACAACGAGGCTCTGGTGTGCCTAAAACACCAAATTTAGCGTCTCATCCACAGATGTTTAGGGAACCCCTGTCATGTACCAGGCACTGTGCTAGATGCTGGGAAATCAGCAGGGAACAAATGTGCAGTCTCCACCCTTCACCCAACCTCGTGGAGTTTACATGCCAGTAGGGGAGGCAGACGTTAATCCAATAATCACATAAGGAAACATGTAATTATACGTTGTAGCAAGTGCCCGGAGACAGTGGGGCCACCCAAAATGGGAGCTGTGAGACTGTGTTGGTTTCTGTTGAGTCACGAGAACCTATGCCCGTCTCCTGGTGATTGCCACAGCTCAGGTGGGCGAGCTGGTAGGGGGCTCAAGGGCAGGGCTCTCTGGACAGCCAAGAAAGCTGGGCCTCTTCAGGTCACTCCGACAGGAACACTAGGGTGTCGAAACAGACACCTCAGGTCAGGTGTGGTGGCTCACACCTGTAATCCCAACACTCTGGGAGGCTGAGATGGGCTTGAATCCAGGAGTTCAAGACAAGCCTGGGTAACATAGCAAGACACCCATCTCTACAAAAAAAAATTTTTTTTTAATTTAAAACTAAATTTTAAAAAATTAAAACATTACAAAAAATTATCTGGGCGTCGTGGCGCACATCTGTGGACCCAGCTACTCAGGTGGCTGAGGTGAAAGGATCATTTGAGCCCAGGAGTTCAAGGCTGCAGTGAGCTATGATTGCACCACCACGCTCCAGCCTGATGTCTCCAGAAAAAAAAAAAGAAAGAAAGAAAGAAAGAAAGAAAACCTTAAAAACAAAAAAAGAGAACAAACAAGCAAACAAAAACACAGGTACCTGGGGGCAGCTGGGAGCCTGACAAGGCGTGTTAAGGGGATGATGGGCAGATGAATGGCCTCTAGGCACCCCTGTTTCCCTCTGAAGAAACCCCCAGGCTGCCAGTTTGAGACATGAGCTTGCTCTTTTCCCTGCCTCTTGGCTGGGACAGAAATGCCACAATCTGTTCCACAGGTGGTCATTGAGTGCCTCCTGTGTCCCAGCGTGGCGCCTCTAGCTGTGCGGCATTTAAGCGAACGGAGTCGCATTCCCATCTTTAAGGAGCCTGTGGTCTGACCACAGGGAGCACAGATGTGCACATGTATTTTAGACAGATAAATAAGTGCACAAAATAAGACTGGGAACAAAGACTGTCTTAGCGCTGCAGTCAAACAAGCCTCTGTTACACGTCTAGCTGGCTCCTGGGGCTTCTAGAGTGGGTGAGGGGATGGGAGGACAGGCTGGTTGGAGCAATGAGTTCTAAAGAAGGCCCAGGAAAGGCTGGAAATTCAGGGGAGGGGGATCCTGGGGACAGGGGCATGGGAATAAAGGGAGATGGAAACAAAGTGAGAGGAAATTCAAGGTAGGGGGATGGAAGAGTGGGCCAGTTAAAGTCTCACAGGGCAGAAGGAATTGGGGATCCCTGGCACAACTGCCCTGAGGTTGCTGGGGGCCCAACTGACCCCCCACAACCCTGTATCTCTAGGGAGGAGCTCCCAGGGTTGCAGAAGCCAGCTTTGTCAGGGACAGTGAAGGGGGCAGCACGGCTCAGAAGCCTGGCTTCACCACTGGGCCATTGGAGGAGGTGGGTATTTATTTGGTGGGATGGGCAGGCTCCCACCTCCCGCTCTGAGTCAGAACCTAGCCCCACCTCCCTGCAGGATGGCTCTCCCCCATGTCCAGAAACAGATCTGCCATGACGTGACAGACAGTAGTGTTAATCAAGGAGGCCAGGCATGTCACTCTGGCTCTGAGAGCGGTCAGGCCTGTCCCCCCACCCCCCAGCCCTAGTGTAACCCTGTAACCCACGCACCCAACAGCCACTCAGGAGGTGCCAGCATCGGAAGGCCCTCCAGGGTGGGCAGGGGAGGGCCCTGTGCAGGAAAATGAGGCCACCGTCCCCTCCTTCCAAGGCACCTCTGGGAGCCTCACAGAACCATAGTTGATTTAACCCAACAACCATGTCTTCCAAGCCAGTCAGGCCCCAGGCACTGTGTTGGGTGCTGTGGGGGCCTATTGAGCTATTGGACCCAAGCCTCGCTCTTAGGTTGCTCCCAGGCCAGTGGGGAGACAGACAGGTCATAATAATAGCGAAGACTCCTATAGCACTTAACCATGGGCCAGGCCCTGCTCTAAGTGCTATGTATAGGAACTAATTTAATCCTCCCAACAATTAGCTCGTTGGAAAGAGGTGCTGGTGCTATCCACATTTTACAGGTAAGGAGACAGACAGGCCCTGAGAGATTAAGTAACTTACCCAGTGTCTTGCTGCCAGATGATGGTAGAACCAGGATTTGGACCCCGGCAGGCTGGCTCTAGGTTCTGTGTTGTTAATCCCTATGCTCTGTTGCCAAATAGCCAAGACATGGCATGACAGAGCTGTGACCAGGGTACATCTGGGGGAGGCTTACTAATGAGCACCTTGCTCAGGGGTTAGGGACAGTTCTGCTTTCTGATTAGAGGTAGGGAAGCTGCTTGGATTGGTTTTAGTCCTGAAAGCATTAACGTCCTTCTGGCTTTAATACCAAATAATTCAGAGGGGAGAGGAGAGGGGAACGGCAACAAGAAAGAAGAAGACCCAAAAGGCCTTGATACCTGCCTGGGTAAGGGAGTGAAAGAGGGGAAGGGATAATGGTTCAGCGTTCGACGGCAGGAAAAGGCGGCACCACCAACAGAAATGGGCAGTGTGATCAGGAGCCAGATTCTCACACACACAGATTTGTGTCATGCAGTTCTTTTCACAGCCTATCTGCAACCATTTTTTAAAAAATTATCCGTCATAAGTTATAAAGATTATGTTTGTTGTTTGAACACAAGCTGCTGCTGTTGAGAGGTTGGGGAAAGAGAGGTAAACATGGTTTCAGCCACATTGAGAGGAGGCAGCTGTGGACCAGGCACAGCTAAAGCAGGAGGGGACAACAGTCTGGGGGTTCCCAGGAGGGGGGTGGCCAGAGATCTGGTGCCCTGGGAGACACTAGGGGGGGTACCAGAGGCCAGGAGCAAGAAAGAAGAGGAGATGGTCAGAGGGATAGCAGGAAACTAAGAGGAGGGCGGCACGGTCAGGGAGCATCCCTTCCTATTGTGAGAAGAGGTACAGGAGGATGAGAACCAGGCCTGATGAGAAAGGTCATTGTTCTTGGAACGATGGGTGTAGAAGCCAGGTAATATGATTACAGTTACTGAGGACTTAGGACATGGACCAAGTTGTATTCTAATTGGTTTAAATGCATTATCTTATTTTGCGAATTTAAATTTTACAATAACCCTAGGAGCCACGTACTAGTGCTGTGCCCATTTTACAAGGGAAATAGAGGAGAAGATATTATATAACTTGCCAGAGTAAGGAGAAGCTGCATTTCCCTCCTGTTGAAATTGCCTCTGGCCTGGCCCTCTGGCCTGGAGTCTCCCTGCCTTTGCCATGTGTCCAGTCCACACAAGGCCAAACCTGAGTGACCCAGCTGAGCAGAGCTGAAGTCACAGGAAGTGGCATCAGGGTCAGAGACAATCCAGCCTTCCAGTGGGGTAAAGTGGGGTGATGACAAAAAGCACTTCCCCTGCCTTCCTGGAATTCGCCCTACTCTCTTAATCGTTCTGTGACTTGAGGATTTGTCCCTGTGAAACCACAGTTGTCTGGGTCAGGCTGCTCACACCTTGATGCTGAATGAGTAGATTTTAAAAGGGTGTTAAGTGTGTGGAGTCCTCACCTGGAGAGAGGAAAGGAGTCACCACAGCTTCGCACTTCTGCCTGGCACCCTTGATGTATGACTTGCTTCTCTTTTGCATCTGGCCACAGATGAGCTTCCAGGAGGGCCAGGCACCCTATCAGGCACCTCCACTGATGGCCTCGATGAAGGGTGTCTTATCATTCTCGGTTTTCACATGCAGAAGCTGAGGCTCAGACGGGAGGCACAGTCACGGCAGCACTGCCCAGTGTTGCATGGTGCAAGCTGGGGGCCGAGATGGTTGCCAGTCTCACTGCCTGCCCCAGGTGAGGCCCTGATGCTCCTCTTCCTGAAGAGTTGAGTGTTAGACTGACTCAGGTCCATTTAAGGCAAAACCCCTCAGGGCCTGTCAGCTCTCGGGACTTGTAAGCCTGCAGGGAAACCTTCCCCCTGCCAGGCAGAGGCTCATTAGGAGGCAGACCTTACCGCTCGGCTGGGAGGGAACTAGAGAGAGAGCTGGTTGGTGTGCAGTGGGGGGCAGCCTGGCGTTTTGGCTGGTGTCTCTCATCCCTGCTGACTTGACCAGGCTCACACCTATCTGGCTCTGTCATTGCGGCCGTAGGTGTCCAGAGGCCCAGGTCACTGACTCCTGGCATCACCACTGACCAGCTGTGTGACTCAGGGAAAGCCACATACTCTTGGCCTCCTTTTGTGATGTTGTAGAATGAAGGTATTATTACCTTCACAGCCCATTTCATAAAGTTGTTAGGAGCTCTCAGTCAACCAGCAAATATGTATACAGCACCTGATATAGGCTAGGCACGGTTCTAGAAGCTGAAGATACAGCAGTAAACAAACAAACAAAAATCCCTGGTCTCATGGAGCTGATATTTTCAAGAAGCATGGGAATTGTTTGGGAGACAGGAGCTTGGATAAAGGGATGGAGTGTTGTAGACAGGAACGGAGCAACTTTATGTGTCCAGTGCTGACTGTATGTGGAGATACTTCACTTGCACAGCAGCTCCAAAGTGGGTGTGACTTTTCTCGATTTGGAAAGGAGGGGAGTGTCTGAGGGTTAAGCCAGTGGCTCAGGGCAATAGACCTAGTACTTGGAAGAGCTGGGACTGCCAGCCAGGGCTGCTCACCCCGGAGCCGAAGGTCTTTTCTGCCCACCTTGCCACCTCCTAGGTTAGGCCTCAGTTCTAAGCCTTTTTATGCCAGATAAGGTGTTCATTGGGTGATCTGCAGAAGCTCATTTCATTTTCCCACACCCAACAAGCCTGTTATTTTGGGTGCTGGCCCCAGAAGTCACGGTCAGCCAGACTGCAGCTTTTGTTGGCCCTGTGCTAAGGGTTTGGGAGCCAAGTCCAGCAGGTGACAAGTAGCATCTGCAATGACTTCAGGCAGCCCAGCCAGGGTGGACGGCCACAGAACTGTGAATATGGCTGGGCACGCTGGTTCATGCCTGTAATCCCAGCATTTTGGGAGGCCAAGGTGGGCGGATCACTTGAGGTCAGGAGTTTGAGACCAACCTGGCCACCATGGTGAAACCCCATCTCTACTAAAAATATACAAATTAGCTGGATGTGATGGCATGTGCCTGTAATCCCAGCTACTCAGGAGGCTGAGGCAGGAGAATTGCTTGAACCCGGGAGACAGAGGTTGCAGTGAGCTGAGATTGTACCACTGCACCCCAGCTTGGGTGACTGAGTGAGACTCTGTCTCAAAAAAAAAAAAAAAAAAAAAAAAAAAAAAAAAACTGTGAATAGAGTAGTGAAAGCCTTATTTGCCTTATCCCCATGGCCTTCCCCTGTCTCTGGGCACTATTTCTCTCACCTCCTTCTCTCCCAAGACTGGAGTTGCAGCCTTTGAGCTAATCTGACCTCCAGGCTGCAGCCATCCCTGGAGCCTTAATGGAGGCCAGGCCGAATTTGCGCAGGAATCTCACACTCAGTGCTCTCAACCTGGGTTGCAAGTTCAAATCCCCTGGGGAACGTTTAACAATTCCCATGCCCAGGTTGTACGCCAGACCAATTGATCATGAATCTCTCAGGTAAGACATTGGTGTCAGTATTTCTAAAGCTGACACCAATGTGTCATCTTGGGGGATTTCAATGTGGAATCTTGGGGGGATTCCAAAGTGCAACCAAGTTTGAAAACCAGTGCAGTCTTCTAGAGAAGGTCAGTGGCTCTGGCTGCAGGCTAGAATCCATCACAGAACTTTTCAAAACTACCCGGGCCTGAGTCCCATCCACACCAATTAAATCAGGCCATCTGGCCTGGCATTAAAAGTTTCCCCAGGGATTTTGTGGATATCCAGGACTGTCACCACGACTGGGGTCCTCCTCCAGCCTCTGAGCATGTGGCCATCACCCATCTAGTCACCTGATGTTGGTGGTCAGAGGAGAGCTATTCTTTGCTGGGGTCTCTGAAGGTCCCCTGCAGAGCTTAGCAGGCTGGGGAAGGACTGGGAGGCCACTAGGCAGGAGTAGAGAGATTTCAGCCTTGTGGGGCCATGACCGAAGTCCTGGACTGGGAGTCAGGGACTTGCTCTTCTTCTGGCTCAGACCCTCAGCTGGGTGACTCTGGGCAAGTCACTGGAGGCTCTTAGGGCTCAATTTTCCCATCTGCCAGTGGGGTGGAGGCCATCACTCCAGAGCACACACAGCACAGTCACTAGGGAAGCCTTGCAAACGGATTCCTGAGTCTTGCCCAGAGCTGGGCCTGGGAGTCTGTGTCTGAAAAACTGCCACTGATTTGGCCAGGCAGTCAGGCTTGAATCCAGAGTTGCAAAGCCCAAGTACCTGGGCTCAAGTGTCCCCTGATTTAAGTAAATTTCATATGTAAGACTATCAGAGGCCAGGCACCATGGCTCATGCCTGTAATCCCAGTAGTTTGGGAGGCCGAGATGGTTGGATCACTTAAGGTCAGGAGTTTGAGACCAGTGTGGCCAACATGGTGAAACCCCATCTCTACTAAAGATACAAAAAATTAGCTGGGCATGGTGGCACATGCCTGTAATCCTAGCTATTCGGGAGGCTGAGGCAGGAGAATCACTTGAATCCGGGAGGCGGAGGTTGCAATGAGCTGAGATTGTGCCACTGCACTCCAGCCTGGGCAACAGAGCAAGACTCCATCTCAAAAAACAGAAACAAAACAAACCAAAAATCCTATCAGAGAGCAGATGAAGTGGAGGGAAGGCGGCGTTTTTGTAGAGGCCCTCCCATGCGCAGGCAGGCTTTACTGGCTTGTTCTTGAGCTGTTCTGCAAGGCCCTTATTACTTCTCCTTCCAATGGTGGTTTATGGCTCAAGGAGGTTAAGTGACATTTCAGGTTCCATAGTGAGGGGCCCAGGTCCAAGCCTAGGGCTGTCGTGGTCTTTCCACTCTTTCCAGCTCATCAGCCCACCTTCAGGGGCTTAGGTGATTTTTTTCCCTTTCCACAATAACTCATCTCAAAGAGACATGGTTTTTTGTTTTTCACAAGAATTTAAAGGATTCCTTTAAATGGTGGGCTTCTAGGCCTGCCCCATTGTACAGGAGTCCAGTGCACAACCTATCGGGCATTCCTTGGTTCAGAACAGTTTCTGCCCTGCTTCGGTGGATCTGTCCCCTACCCCCAGTCCTGAGGAGGCTCATCTGAAAGGAGACAGCGCCTCCTCCTGGGGGGGCCCCAGAAGCCCAAGGCTGACTCCTGGCAGGCCCGAGGAGATGGGCGAGATGATGGGACGTTAACAGAGACAGGCCCAGGGAGCTGCCTCTGTGCACCCCACTAAAAACTGGAGGCTGAAGACCCCAGCTCCCCAGGCCCTTCCCACCTCCCCAAACCTGACCGTGCTGTGGGACCCTTGCAGCTCCCCTGTCCCTGGGCATCCCTGGAGGACCGAGCAGCTGGCGCCAAGGGTTAACTGCAACCCTCCACCTCCCTCCTCCCAGCTCTGGTCCGCTAGCCTGTTGCCATGGGAACGTGGCTAAAAATAAAATGGGCTCTCAAAGCCCATCCTCATGCATAGGAGTCAAAACAAACTAATTAAAGCAGCCAGGCTAAAATATGAAGATAATTACACCCTCACTCAGGAGCCAGTCGTGGGGATGGAAAAGCTCAGCAGGCCATCCCCGAGCCAGGGCCCTGGGCTCCTCCCTGATGTGCAGGGCTGGCTCCCACACCCAAAGCCCTCAGATCGTTAACAAGCAGTCTTGTCCCCCTCCCCTCTACCCTGCCGGAGCCTGAGATCCGGGGAGCACCACACTCCCACTCTCCCGGCTCCTCCACCCCTGGTGAATCCACAGTGTGGCTCCATGCTGGGCTTAGGCCCCTTCTGCAGTGGCCAGGAAGAAGGTGGGGTGAACTGAAGTCTGCAACTGTTTTTCCCACATCCTCCTTGAAATTCTGGGTGGTCCCTACGCAGCCCTGGCTGCCCTGTTCCTAAGGCCTTTCCTAAAAGACCTCAAGGAGATCCTTGTCTCTCAGGCTGCTGCCTCCCCACCCAGGGCTCTGGGGCCTAGAGGGAGTCCTGGCCTCCCCATCTGGTCTGGGAACATGAAGAGGGCCCCATCCTCAGCCACGTGGGTGTGGGGTTGGGCCCATCCCAGCAAAGGCCTTTGTTTTGCAGGACCATCAAGGTGGAGGTATACGACTGGGATCGGGACGGCAGGTAAGCAGGCAGGAGGGCGAGAAGGTGGTTGGGGATGGGGACAGCCACTGGGGAGGGGTTTGGGCGCTGCCCTCCCGTGGGGAGCTGTGACCAGGCTCCCACCCGCAGCGGCTCTGCGGGTGAGGGAGCCTGGGTTTGTGTGTGTGTGTGTGAGGAGTCCTCTGCCACAGTAGCTCCTCCCCCTCCAGCTCCACAGAGGCACCAAAGGACCTCTTTCCTGCAGGATATGATGTGAGGGGCATAAGAGGCCTCCTTTTCCCCAAATAGCTGCCCAGGGGCCTGCCAGTACCCGCAATCTCCCCACCCATGGCAGAATTTAGGGCTTTCTGAAGAGTGCATGCTCTAGGGCACTAGTGAACCTCGAGCATTCATGGACACATTTTCTGTGTGAGGCCTTGGGCTAAGCATTGTGGGGCGACTGAGACACAGATGAGCCCAGTCCTCCGAGACCCCCCACAACCTGGCGGGGAGGCCAATTGTACCCGTACAGCCCTCAGCTCATCAGAGGAGCTGTTTGCAGAGAGCCAGGACTGAGGGAATGGGCCGTGGGAAGGGTGAGCTAGGAGGCGTGAGTGGACTCATGGGCCGTGAGACAGTGCTTGCGTAGGGCTGTGCCTGGCTGCTGGGAGGGTGCTCCCCACTCGGGGTCTTTGGGAGGCCAGTACTGCTGGGAATCCATAAAGGAGGACAAGAGCAGGCCTCTCAAAGTTTCAGTCCAGAAGCCTCCCTCGCTTCTACTTGTCGGTTGAGCCAAATCCAAATATGTCACCCTGACTTTTGTGACATTTCCATTCTGTGGCACTGCCAAGGAGTGACTTAGGAGGACTTCAAGGTCCCCCCAGTGTCCTCTGCTACCTCCCAAGTCTGTGATATGGACAGGGGGTTTGTCTCATCTTATGTAAAGTGCTATGCAAATACAGCTCCAGGTGAGACCCAAGCCCCCTTCCAAGGAACTCGCCTTCCCCTGAGGCCAACCATCCTACAAGAAACTCCAGAGCCGCTATGGCCTCCCCTCCTTGCCTCTCAGCTACCTCACAGTCAGCTTCTTGTTTCCACCTGCAATTTGCCTGGTCTTACCCTGGCGTTCCCATACTTCTTTGCCTGGAATAGTCTCCTCTTTTGTGGCAGTTGGGGCCAGCCACCAGATGCCACTGGGTCCCACCAGGAAGTTGCTCACAGTCAGAATGCTGAGAGCTGTAAATATGTAGACACAATACAGTGTAGGCTCATGGGGGAGGGCGGGGCCCCAGAGACACGTCTTGGGCATCAGTCTCCGGCTGGATGCCCCAGGCCAGCACGTTGACCACGGCCCTCTGGCAGTGACCGGGAAAGCTAAAGGAGCCAACCCTGGGGTCAGTGGGAGTTCTGCCGTGTACAAGTCTTGGCCGTGCTTGATGTAAGCACTCCAGAGGTGTGGGCACTGCAGAAAACACTTCTAGACACCCAGCTGGACATTGCTCTATTGTGTTTTAAAAATAATCTTATTAGAGAAGGGTTTAATGAACACTTTTAAACCCATCACCTGAATTTAACATTTGTTCAATTTTATTGTATTTGCTTCATCTATGTTTTGCTAATGTAGCTTAAATTATAGACATCATGGCATTTTACCTTTAAATACTTCATTGAAAATGTCTAAAAAATAAGGGCATTTTCCCACTTACTCACAAATGCCATTATCATACTTGACACATTGAACAATATTCTTTCTTTTCTGAGATGGAGTCTCGCTCCATCGGTTGCCCAGGTTGGAGTGCAGTGGCACGATCTCAGCTCACAGCAACCTCCACCTACTGGGTTCAAGCGATTCTCCTGCCTCAGCCTCCGGAGTAGCTGGGATTATAGGTGTCCGCCACCACGCCCAGCTAATTTTTGTATTTTTAGTAGAGATGGGGGTTTCACCTTATTGGCCAGGCTGGTCTCAAACTCCCGACCTCAGGTGATCCGCCTGCCTTGGCCTTCCAAAGTGCTGGGATTATAGGTGTGAGCCACCGCGCCCAGCCACAATATTCTTAAATACCATTCACTATTCACTTCATATTCAAATTTCCCCAATTGTCCCCCAAATACCCTTGGTCAAACAAGCATCCAAGTAGAAGTGGGTGCCGTTCTTCCAGGGCCCTGTTCTGTGCTGGGTGACAATTAGGTTTCTTCCTCTGTGGGCAACACTGGGCTCTCTTCCCATGGACCCAGCCTGTCTGCTGGCATGTGCCCCTGGAGTGGAGTCTCAGGTAGAATTGGGAGCCAGAGAAATATGGATGTGTGCAAGGCTGGGGCTGGGCAGAGGCAGAGCCCAGCCTGGCCTTGGTCTCAGCAGCCATCTTCCCTTGCAGCCATGACTTCATTGGGGAGTTCACCACCAGTTACCGGGAGCTGGCCCGTGGGCAGAGCCAATTCAACATCTATGAGGTGAGGTGGGCACCCGAAATCTGGGGTTTGCACTGCTAAGTGGCCCAGTCACTGAGGACTATAGTGAGCCATGCACTGGGCTGGGGGCTTTGTGCTTCCCTGAGAGATAGGCGTTATTGTCCCATTCTACTGTTCAGGAGACCAAGTCTTGGAGAAGTGTGAGAACTTGCCCAAAGTTCCACTGTTCAGTAAGTGACAAAATCAAGACACAAACAACCCAGACTTGGCTGATTTCCAAGTCACTGAGTTATAGTGCCCCCATAAAGAGCGCTTCCCACAAGCGAGAGAGATAGGAGCACGGGGGACCAGTGTACGAAGGTTCTGGGCTTGAGACCTGAGGTCCTGAGTTCAAGGTGGCCTTGTGCTTTCAATCAGAACAGTTTCAGGGCCTGCTGAGTATCTTACCCGTTTCAGTATGAAAGCTTCAAGAGAATGAGGTCAGGATACCTTCTTTGTTCTAGCCCCAGAGCTGGAGAGCCTCGGACAAGGCAGCTGATCTCTCTGGAGGTGTAACAGTAGCATTTGCCCCCAAGGGACAATATCCGCGTGTGTGTGTGCATGCGTGTGTGTGTGCGTGCGCGCGTGTGTGTTGTGTTCTCCCTCTTTTTTTTTTTTTTTTTGAGACAGGGTCTCACTCTGTTGCCCTGGCTCACTGCAGCCCCAATCTCCCAGGCTCAAGCGATCCTCCCACCTCAGCCTCCCGAGTAGCTGGGACCACAACATGCACCACCACGCCCGACTAATTTTTAAAATTTCTTGTAGAGACAGGATCTCACTATGTCGCCCAGGCTGGTCTTGAGCTCCTGGGCTCAAGTGATCTTCCTGCCTTGGCCTCCCAAAGTGCTGGGATTACAGGCCTGAGCCACCGCGTTCCACCGTGTGCTCTCCCTCTTGCAATTCCATCCCCACCTTCCAAATCTAGCTCAGGTCCTGCTCTTCTGAGAGGTCTTCCCAGCCACTCTTGTCCCCGTGCTTTATTTCTTGTCTGAGCTTCCACAGACGTCATGGTTCATGCCAAAACCAGTTAATGGCAGATACTTATAACCCAAATAACTGCTTGGGTTCATATCCTGACTCTACCACTTACTAGCTATGTGACCTTGGCTAAGTCCCTGAACCACTGTGTGCCATGCAAACTGAGAATTAAACAAGTTAATGGAACAATGCCTGACGCAGAGGTCAGCACTGTCTTCTGTCATCATCTGCTGAGCACTGTGTGCCCAGAGACTCACATTTTACAACTATCCTACCATCCTGGCACTGTCCTCACGCTAGCAGCCACTCAGCCAGCGAAGTTGAAGAGCTGGCCTTGAGTTCTATTACTGAATCCAAATCCCATGCTACCCCCACTCCTTTGCCCTGTATGTCGGTTCTGCGTGGGCAGGTCTTGTGTTCCAAGTAGACTTTCCAAGGGCTGGTGAGGTGACAGACCTTTCTGTTGCCTCCCCTCACTGGCCAGGGCACTGCCGGGCACACGGTAGGTGCCCGTTATACATTCACATGCTGAAGGAGATTGAACATGGCTATTGTAAAGATGGAGTGTGGATGAATTTCTTTGAAAGGGCTCTAATACAGTACATTGCTTTGTTTTCTGCATCTGCAAAGAGAGAAGCTGTCTTTGTCCCTGCTCTCCCGCCCCACCCCAGGCAAAGAGAAGCAGACGCCACCGTTCTCTGGCCTCCTTTGAGGAGATTTTAGGGAGGTGAAGGGAAGGGGTCAGATCTCTCGGAGCTTGGCTGGTAAAGGTGCTTGACAGGCGCGGAAGGAGCCGTTTCTCTCAGGCCAAGAGCAGAAAGCATTCGATTAACTTGTTTTCTCAGTTGTTGATCCCTGCTTCTTTGTAATTAACAAGAGAACGTACCACAGTGGGAGGCGGAAGCACTGTCTTCACACTTCGGAAGGCCATCAGCTGAAAAAGGAGCTCAGCTCTGGCAGTCCCGCAGGGAGGCCGGTTTGGGGCAGGAAGGCCTTGCTAGAATCAGAACTGCCTGAAGAGGGAAGAGGCTTCAGCCAATAAAGACCCATGCCTCGGGCCCTGGCATTGCCCTGGTGTCAGGCTCCTATGTCCAGCTGTCTGCTGGCCCCTCCTGGGGCTCAGCCTTCCAAAACTGAATGCATTGGCTAAACCTCCCACAGCACTCCCCTCCTCCTGGCCAGCCAGCTTCATCTCAAATATTCCCATCATGGAGGCTCAGGGCACCTGGGGATTCATACTTAACATCCCCATCCCTCACTCCATATCCAGTCCACAACCAAACACTGCCCTTCTACCACCCATGTTTTCTGACATGGTTCCCTTCATCTCAGGCCACCACCACCACCAACCTCATCATCTCCCCCATGTGGGGCTTTGCCACAGCCTCCTCACAACCTGCTTTCTTCCTTCTGTCCTCTACACAGTAACCAGAGTACTCCACCAAAATAGTGATCTGACCACATCGCTCCCCTGCTTAAAACCTGTCTAGGGCATTCCACCCACCACCTTAGCCTGGTTCACATACGGGAGGTGGGAGGAGATACTGAAAGATGCTTCCACCCCAGCTGAGATCCACTGACCTACAAGGTGAAGTCCAAGCTCCTTCATTCAGGATGCCATTTCCCCAGCCAGCCACCCGCAATCTGTGAATGCATGCTTTTTGTTTTGTTTTGTTTTGTTTTGTTTTGTTTGAGACGGAGTCTCACTCTCATCGAGGCTGGAGTGCATTGGCACAATCTCGGCTTACTGCAACCTCTGCCTCCGCCTTCAGGCTCTAGCTATCCTCCCACCTCAGTCTCCCGAGTAGCTGGGACCACAGGCACACACCACCACCCTGGTGATTTTTTTTGTGTGTGTATTTTTGGTAGAGACTGGTTTTTGCCATGTTACCCAGGTTGGCCTCTAACTCCTGAGCTCAGGTGATCCACCCGCCTTGGCCTCACAAAGTGCTGGGATTTCAGGTGTGAGCCACCACGCCTGGCTGTGCATGTAAATAGAAACACACATCTCATGCCTTTGGAGGCCCCTAGGAGTGGCCCCTGCCCCTTCCCTCTGCCCATTTCCACAATCGGCCCCATCCTGCCATTTGAGGCTCTCTGAACCGCCGTACTGTCTCAGTCTACAGGGCTTGATTCACACGGGTGCCTCCACCTCCTGTCTTCTCCTGGGTAGGAGCTGTTGGTCCACGGAGCCTCCCTGTGGGTGTTCCTCCTCCAGGAAGTTGTGTCCACCTGCACACCTGCTGCACCCCAGAGCTTGGAGTGGACACTTGTCCGTGTTCCTGGGGTCCCCTCTGGCTATTTTCTGTTTGTGACACTACCCACTCCCTCAAAGACCATGAAGTCCTCAGGGTGAGGGTTGTGTTGCACTCGCTGCTGCTCTCCTGGCCCCTAGGAACCCCTCAGTGCCCACCACCCCACCCCACCTAAGGTGCATAGGAGGGAGGATTCCAGACCTGATTCAGACCCGGCCTGACCACCAAGAAGAGAGAAAAGAGGCGACCTAGTGGAAGGGCGGCTCCTGGGCTGGCCCCTAGGTGGCGCTGGCCCCCCTGCATGGGATTCACCATGGCGGGACTGGAGAGGCTGAGGCTGAGGGCATGAAACTTCAGGGTAAACAGGGATCTGAGAACAGAGCATTGCTTTAACATTAAAGCAGTTATACTAGAGAGTGGAAATGTGGAATACAGGCTAATTTAAAGATAACATAGAAAGCTTAGAAGAAATGTGCTTGTGGCCAAATCTTTGGTTACTCTCAGAACTCCAGGTTCGTTCTCCCCAGCTAGGAGGGCTATGTTGGAGCAAAAGTTTGAGATGCTCTCCAGCCCGGCCGGGCGCGGTGGCTCAAGCCTGTAATCCCAGCACTTTGGGAGGCCGAGGCGGGCGGATCACAAGGTCAGGAGATCGAGACCACAGTGAAACCCCGTCTCTACTAAAAATACAAAAAATTAGCCGGGCGCGGTGGCGGGCGCCTGTAGTCCCAGCTACTCAGGAGGCTGAGGCAGGAGAATGGCGGGAACCCGGGAGGCGGAGCTTGCAGTGAGCCGAGATCGCGCCACTGCACTCCAGCCTGGGCAACAGCGTGAGACTCCGTCTCAAAAAAAAAAAAAAAAAAAAAAAAAAAAAAGAGATGCTCTCCATTCCGATAGTTCAACACCCTCAAGGGAGAGATCGGGAAACTGAGGCACAGTGCAGCACTGGGGCTGCCATTTTGCCCTCATCTTAACAGCTTGCCTACTTAAGCTGTTTTCCCATGAATGTGTCTGTGAGCACCTCACCATCCGGGTAGCCCCATGGAGGGGGCGTCCTCCAGTGCTAAAGAGGGTGCTCTGGTCTTCTCTCCCAGGCTCTCCCACCATCTCGCCCAGGCTCTCAGTTTCTACCTGCACAGCTTGCCTGCCCTCCCACGTGAACTTCCCACCTGTGCCCAAAATTCAGTTGCTTCCATGTCTACCTGGTCACCCCAACCCCTCCCTCTCTTGAACCTCTATAGCCACCCTCAGGGCCCAAGAGGCGTGGTCACTTCTTGACGATGCTGTTCCTACCATAGCTCATCACCTGTCCCAATACCCCCAAGTCCTCATTACCTCTTGTAGGGACTAGTGGTGGCAGTAATAGTAGTAGTAATAATTTTAAAAAATAGCAACTGAGACTGGGTGCAGTGGCTCACACCTGTAATCCCAGCACTCTGGGAGGCTGAGGCAGGAGGATTGCTTGAGCCCAAGAGTTTGAGACCAGCCTGGGTTACGTAGTGAGATCTTATCTCTACCAAAAAAAAAAAAAAAAAAAAAAAAAAAATGGCCAGGCATGGTGTCATGTGCCTATGGTCCCAGCTACCTGGGAGGACTGCTTGAGCCCAGGAGGTTGAGGCTGCAGTGAGCTATGATCCCACCACTGCACTCCAGCCTGGGCCATAGAGCAAGACCCTGTCTACGAAAAAAGCAACAGACACTTATAGATAATACTTACTACATTCCAAACTCTGTTCTAGGCATTTTGCTTGCAATGGCCCACTTAATCCTCATACCTTTCCAGGAGGCAGGCACTTCTTATTCCCATTTTACAGATGAGGAGACTGAGGCACATTGAGGTTAAGTAACCTGCCTACGGTCACACAGCTATTATTAGGTGGCAGAACCAGGCAAATATTTCCTGGATGTGCTTCCTCCTCCCCTCACACTCACCTCCACCAGGCCCCAGGGTCCTAGAGCCTGCTCTGATTTTGTCTTCTACCAGCTTGGAGGTCATCAGAGTTCCCTGCAATGCCCTTCAGACATTTTTCACTGGGCATTCTAGGCTCTCCTCCAACCAGCCCAACTTACTTTTCCACCCTGTGGTTCTGCCATCAAACTGGGCCTGGGTTCTATGCATTTCTCCCACAGAACCTCCTCTGACATCCATCTCTCCATGCCCAGAGCCTTCCTGTCCCTCTAAGTCTGCCTTCAAGACTGCCTGCTCCAGGGAGCCTTTGCTGACACTCCCACCTAGAGTCGTCTTTCCTTCCTCCAACTCCCCTGACACTTCTGTGATCCCCCTTTTTCCGTGGCCCTTGTCACTTTTTGCCCTGAGGATATATCTTCTCTCTCCAACAGAGGTGATGATGCCAAGGGAGAAGAAACATGTTGTCACCCATCCCATAAATATATGTCAAAGAGATCTGTTTGTATCTGTTATCAAGGTGGCACCAATGTATGCACCACTGGCCTGGGGGCAGGAAACCTGGTTTCTAATCCTGTCACTACCCAGATGGCTGTGTGACCTTAGGCAAATCACTTGGTGTCTCTGAGCTTTAGTTTCCTTCTTTCTGGAAGTAGATAGCGATACTCACCCAGACAGAAGAGACCATGGCAAAGATCAGCTGACAACCTCTGTGGCAACAAAGACAGGGAAAGGGGAAATGAGTTCACCAGAAACCAACAGGCAGCACAGGAGGTGTGAAAATTGCCTGGATTTGTTTGATGGGACATTAGGGAAAAGTTGTGCCTTAGACTTCCTTTATTAAAAACAAAACAAAGAAAAACTGGTGAGGGTCAAATGAGAATACAAATACCAAGTGCAGAAGTCTGGCGGGGGTCCGCAGTGCTGGGTGGCTCTCGTCACTGAGCCCAGTCTTGGCTTTGGCACCACTGGGATTCGGGGCTGCATCATTCCGTGCCATGGGAGGCTGTCTTGTATACTGTAGGATGTTTACCAGCATCCCTGGCCTCTACTAAGTCCCTCAGTTGTGAAAACCAAAACTGTCTCCAGAGGTTACCAAATGTTCCTGGGGGTACAATCACCCCCGCTTGAGATCGGTGAGTTAGCCACCAACAAGCCTTCTCTGAGCACCTACTCTGAGCCTAGCCCCACGGTTTGTCTGACGCAGGTCTGCTTTGGAAGTTAAAGCTTACACTCAAAGAATAGCTAAAGAGGTTCCTGCTGCCAAGTAAGAGGGATGGTGATGGAGAGGGGAGCCTCAGAGGCCCTGGGCAGCCCTTGGGCTGGGTCCCAAAGGAGAAACAGGGGAGATTGGAACTGGCTGAGAGAGGAAGGGGGTGCATTTTGGGTGAGGGGAGCAGCCTCAACCAACACAAGGGACAGGTACGGACAGGGCTGCTTTGCAACACCAAGACTTCTTTGGCTGTACTGATGGAGGGTGTGTTCCAGGGAGCAGTTGGAGAGAAGGTTAAATAAATATTCCTGGTTGATCGTGGGACCCTGGGTCTGATCGGAGAGCCCAGTTGTGTAATCCAGACTCAATACCAGTCTCCCACAAAACCTCCTTAAACCCTACTCCCCTGGCCCCCGTGGTCTTCACACGCCACACTCTAATGGGGCTGGGCTTGGACCACACCCAGGGGTGGGTGGAAGCCCTCAAGACCCACTCTGACTGCCTGGAAGCACGCCTTACCTGGTAACTGGTTTTTCCTGCAGGTGGTAAACCCGAAAAAGAAAATGAAGAAAAAGAAATACGTGAATTCTGGCACAGTGAGTAGCCACACCCCTCTCTGCAGCCGGGTGTAGACATTCTGAGCCCCAAGCTAGGTCTGGTATCAGGGAGGCCCGTGCGTCTGTGTGTGTGCACGGGCGGAGTGTGGGAATCAGACGTGGAGGAATCAGACGTGGAAGAGAGATGGGGTGGGGAGGGGTGGGGAGGGGTGGGGAGGGGTGGGGAGGGGTGGGGCAGATGGAGCAACAGCCGGGGGAGGGAGTTGACTTGCAGACCACACAACAGGCGCTGGCCGTATCTACCATGAGGAATCGCAGACACCCACGGGACTTCCTGCAGGAAGGAAGAGGAAGAGAAGTCGTATTTATTGGGCCCCTACCTTGGGAAATTCCCCATGCCGGTGCTTTTCACAGGTTGTTGCCCTGAGAGGCAGATATTATCATCCCCTAGTCATGAAAGAGGAAACCAAGGCTGCAAGCAGGAAAGTGACTCAGCCAAGGTCACACAGCTAGAAAGTGGTAGAGACGGGAGTCAACATGACATCTCACTCCAGAGCTGGCAGCTGCTACGGGCGCTGCCCCTGCTTAACCGTGGGATGACATTTCCTGGGATGACACGCCAGCCTAGTGGCTTCTGGGGGCTGGTCTTCAGGACATTCATATGTTTATTCAACAAATATTTACTGAGTGCTACTGTGTGCCAGGCACTGTTCTAGGCACATCGGACACAGCTGGAAACAAGACAGACCCAAATCCCTGGTGCTTATATTCTAGTGGGGGGAGACAGAGAACAAACACACACACACACACGCCTGTGTGTGTCAGTTGATCATGAGTGCTATGGAAAAAGTATAAAGGGTAAAGGGACAGGCAATGGAGGAAGTATTGAGGATACCGGGAAAAGGGAATTCCAGCATTCCTGCTGTAGAGAACAGCACGTGCAAAGGCCCTGAAGTGGAGCTCACAGTGCATTTCTAGAACAAGCCACTGTCTCTGCTGTGCAAACACACCCAAGTTCATCCTCTCTGTGTTCCTTCCTCACTCTAGAGGCCCATGGCTAGTGCAGCCAAGCCTGGGCATTTGAGTCAGGCAGACTGTATCTCCAGACCTAGAAGAGGTCTTCGGGAGCTCTGGGGTTCCTCTGAGGAACCTCATTTTCTCTGTCTGTAAAGTGGGACTAATAAATTATCCCCACCTTGCCACTGCACAGGGCAGCTGTGACAGACACATGGGAGATGCAGGCTTGTGAACTGTAAAATTACTCTGCTCATTCGAAGGGGACTGAACACCATTTCTTTGATTGTAACTGCTTCACAGACTGGGGCTTGGAATCATATTTCCTTTGTCCCAGGCTGCGGCGTTTCTTAGTGGGGATGCTGTCAATGTTGAGGCAGGGAAATTATTCATCTCACAGGATGTTTAGCACCCCTGGCCGCTGCCCATAGCTACCAGTAGAGTCCTAGTCATTATGAGAACCCCTAAAACTCTCCCACAGCTTCCCAAATTCCCCTAGGAAAGATAGCACCCCCAGCATTCCCCAGCTGGGAATAAAAAGATTCAAAAACCACTGATCTCATCCAGCCTTCTTACTTTAGAGATGAAGAAACTGTGGCCTGGAGAGGACATGTGATTTGTCCCAGGTCACACAGTGAGTTGGAGACAGAGCGGGTCCTTGTCTCTTGACTAGGCCCAGGTCTCTTGACTTTCCTTTACTCTAGCATTTCCCTATCTTCACCAGGAAAAATCACCCAGAATGCAGAAAGCTTGTTGCAATACAGACACCCAGGCCAGTTCCCTGGGATTCCACTTTAGGAGGCCCAGGAATCTGTGTTTAGTGGGCCTTTCATCCCTTACTTACGGTCCACAGAATCCCCTGGGGATCTTGTGAAAATGCCAAGAATCTGCATTTCTGCCTTTCTACCTGGCATCGAGGTAATGCTGATGCTGCTGGTCTAGGGACACTACACTTTGAGGAGGGGAAAGTCTGCTTTCACCCTGAGAGCACCTGGGTGAACCTGCATGGTTAGGGCTGTTAGGGCATTGCTTCATCCTGAGGGTTGGAATAGGGAGTGGTCATTCCATGCAGATTAGACTTACGTGAAGAGCTAAAAATAAAAAGATCTCTGAAACGTTCATGCAGCTCCAGAAACTCTGCTATAATGGGTCTGGGCTGCAGGATGATCTAAGAGCTCCCCAGGGCATCTCATGGTCATCAGTCAGGGTTGAAGCCACTGCCATGGTCCACTCCTAGTGAGTCTGAGCTGCCACACTTGGAAGGAGGCCTGCGGTTCATCCAGGTGCCTAACACCTTAACCGCAGTAGGTGGGGGTCTTACTGCCAAGTAAGGGTGGTGCTCTCACCTGGCCCTCCCAGTGAGCCTGTAAAAACGGCTGAATCTTCATGAATAGGGGGCTCTCAAACTACCAGATAGGAGTTCGTTCTCTTACAC
Source organism: Macaca thibetana thibetana (assembly GCF_024542745.1). Classification (NCBI taxonomy): domain Eukaryota; kingdom Metazoa; phylum Chordata; class Mammalia; order Primates; family Cercopithecidae; genus Macaca; species Macaca thibetana. Next base: position 37,577,336 of record NC_065581.1, on the reverse strand, counting down.
AGGTGAAACATCCTCTGCCCTAATCTTGCCTCATTTAATTGGCCTAGGATGCCAGGCTTTCATTTGTCTCCTTGATTCTAAATTGTTATGACACTGAGCTGCCAGGTAGCTGCCTGTCTTGGCAAAGCCAAAGCTAACTTTGCCAGGGCATAGGTTAAAAGGCCTCTGCTTGGGGGAGGGGGCCTGGGGTGGTCAGTTGCCTCTGGGGAAAGGATGGGCTGCTTATGAGGGAGGGTCTTGGGTCTCAGAGGAATGAGATGGGACCAGTAAGATTTAAGATAAGCACAATCCAAAGAGGCACATTTCAGGACTAATAGCTCTAGGCACATGGAAGCCTGAAGCTGGTCAGCACTGGCAGTTTGTTAGGCCTATGTCAGGAGGGCCCCCTTGTCCTCCACACCCCACCCCAGGCCCCTGGGGCTGGAGAGCCAGTGCCCACTTAGAGGAAACTAATGCCCTTGGCTTGGACTCCAGCTCCACTGACACAGATGGGACCCTTCCGTCCAGGTCAAGAGTGCAGGCTCTGAAGTCAGACACACCCTGGTTTCAGATCTCCTTTCTGCCCTGGCAGTGTCCTTGGGCACATTGCGTCACCTCTTTGAGTTTCAGTTTCCTTGGCTATAAAGTGGGGATAATAATAGTACTTCATGGGGTGGTGTGGGCAGTGCATGCAATCATGCATGCAAAACTGGCACATGCCGAGTGTTTTGTCAATGTCAGCTCTCGAATCGTAACCCATCTCCCCTGACCCCAGGCTCCCCACTGACTAAGCTCCCTTTTGTTTTCAAGGTCACCCTGCTTTCTTTTGCTGTGGAGTCAGAGTGCACCTTCCTTGACTACATCAAAGGAGGGTGAGAAGAGATACAGCCAATTTCATGGGCCTTGGGGAGAGGGAAAGGGCCCCACACACCGACAGGACCAGCTCTGGCCCCACCCTGGCCTCTTCAAAGCCCTGGTTGAAGGCTGCAGTGCTGGGCTCTGAGCAAACCCTGGTGTCTGGGCTGAGACAACTCACCCAGAGCCCTGCACATCCCCAGATCCCGAGCAGCTTGGAGGGAACTCCTGAGCCAAGGAGGCTGGCCTGGGTCATGTCAGGTCTCCATGCAGAGACCGGACCTGGAGCTGGTAGGGACTCCGTGACAGAGAGCCAAGGACTTGGGGAGGTAGAAAGAACCCTGCAATAGGAGTCAGAAGGCCCAGGCTCTAGAACCCTCTTTGTCATTAATTTGCGGGGTTCCTTTGGGCGAGTCATTTTTCCTCTCTGGGTATCAGTTTCCTCCTCTGTACACAAAGAGAACAGAGTAGGTAAGTGTTAAGGTTCCTTCCAGCTCTGAGCTTCTGACACCTCTGATCTGTCTGGTTGGGGGAGGGGACCATGATTGACCTGCTCACTGTTATTAGGGCCCTGTAAGGGCAGTAGGATTGGGGATAAGCCAGGGGTTGGTCCTGGGGACAGCAGGTGGTCAAACACGAGTTTAAGGAGCAGAAAGAACCACCAGGGACAGTGTCTAGGCCCAGACAGATGGGGGAGCCAGGAGGCTCCAGCCAGCAGCTCATGGAAAGAGCCTGGCTCTAAGGATAGAGCCTACCCAGCGTGCTCCCTGCCAGGACAGGTGCCAGGTCAGGGCGTGGGCAGCCAAGAGCCCGCAGGTGAGTGACTGCACCTGTCTGGAAAGGAGACAGGCAGAAGCAGCTGCCAAAGGCTCATCCCAGCCAAGCGGGCCCTTGGCTGCCTGGTTCTCCAGGGCAGAGAAGTCAGGTCCTGGGAAGCCACACTCACTTTCCCATGACACCACTCCCTGCTGCCTTGAGCTTATAGTCTCTGCAAGCTCTCCTCCTACCCACTGAGCACACACCCTGCCTCCAGTCACTCAGGGGCTCCTCTGCTCTTACCTGCCCCTCCTCTGGGCTGACTCCAGACCCTGCCTTTGTACTCTTCCCCCATCAAAATTGCTTCCCTCTCAATCCCATAAGCAGCCACCCCTTACAGTCCATAGCACCTGGCAAGTCTCAAACACCCCTCATCCTGTTTATTTTTATTTATGTTTTTATTTTATTTTATTTTGAGACAGAGTCTTGCTCTGTCACCCAGACTGGAGTGCAGTGGCACAATCTCGGCTCACCGCAACCTCTGCCTTCCGGGTTCAAGCGATTCTCCTGCCTCAGCCTCCCAAGTAGAGTAACTGGGGCTGCTACAGGCGTGCACCACCACCCCCGGCTAATTTTTGTATTTTTAGTAGAGATGGGCTCTCACCATGTTGGTCAGGCTGGTCTCAAACTCCTGACCTCAGGTGATCCACCTGTCTTGGCCTCCCAAAGTGCTGGGAGTACAGGCGTGAGCCCATCCTGTTTATTTTTCTCATTTGCATAGTACCCCCAACTTACAGAACACAGTGGGCAGGATCAGGACAGTTATCCCCATTTTACAGAGCTTGCCTGAAGCTACACGCCTAGATGGTGGCAGGGTTCCTTCTCTCATAACATGCTGCCTTTCATTCTATAGCAATGACTCAGTCTTGGCTGCCTGACTCGCAGTTAGCAGGTGGGGTGGGATGAAGATGGAGGCTGATGAGTTAAAGGGCTGGATGCTGTGAGGTTTCATGGAAAAGGAACCCTCAGAGGCTGAGCTAAGCTGGTGCCACCCATACTGGGCAGATTGTAGCCCCAGAGCCAGCCCTCTCTTTAAACTCTCTGGAAAACCTGAGTGAGGGAGCTGGCTGCAGGGACTGAGAGCCTGGCATGCATGCCTGGGCAGGAAGCTGATGTCTAGGGATCCTCTCCTCCCTGGCCTCCCTCACCTGCCACCTGGACCCAGGAGGAAGGGTATGGGTACCCTGGCCTCACCGTCAGAGGAGGAGCTGGTTGCTCAGCAGCCTGTGTTCTACTCTTAGGCAGAAGAGACTAGGCTGCTGCGAGTAATTTTCCCACAAGAGTATCTGCTTTCCAATTGCTTCCTTTCCCAAGGCTTTTCAGAACCCAGAGCAGGGGAGGACTAGTTAGAGTAAGGCCTGCCTTTCCCCTCACCTTGTGTTTGGAAGAGCCAGTCCAACAGTGTCCTTCCAGTATAGTCCCACAGCCCAGAATCATCCTCCCAAGAGTGGCCCTGGGAGCAGGACTTTGACCCTCCAAATGTCTCCCTACCTCTAACAAAGGCATGTGTTCTATATTCCACACTGAAAGGTGACAACGAACAGCAGATGAGTATGGTAGGTCAACTGCTGTAACACATAATTCCCTAATCTTAAGCCTTCATACAAATAAAGGTCTGTTTTTCATCTGTGGGATGGCAGGGTTGGGTGGGGAGATGATCCACGCAGTCATTCAGGAACCCAGGCTCTTGCTAGCTTGTGGCTCCTTCTCTCCTACTGCCTGGAATCCTCTGGATGCTCTGCCCTCAGCCAGCAGAAGAGGGTAAAGAGGGTGGAGATGACTGTCTGTGGTCAGCAGACCCTGGCTTGGGTCTCCTGCTAACCATGTCCTTGACATTTCCCTGGGGGTAAGGGTTCCATGAGCAGCAGCTCAGCTGTGATCAGGTGGTTTCTGATAGGGACCTTCTGCTGACAGAGCTGTGGTTTCTTATAGGCACCTTCTGCTAAATGCAAGTGAGGTGAGGCCTACCTGATCTTACATCATCCATGGTCCCAACAGAATTACTAGAACGGAGTTTCCCCCAATGTGATCCCAGCCTCTTGTCCTCGTAATCCCTGGATGAAGGCAGTGGACGTTTGTTCAAGAGGCAGATTCTGGGCGCCACTCCAGACCAACTCAGTTGGCATTTCTGGGGTGGAGCCCTGGAATCTTCTTCAGCAAGCATCCCTGGTGATTCTATGCTCACTGCCATGTGAGAACCATAAGACTAGACTTTATCAGGGACTTGTGTTTGTCAGCTTTGTTCTGTTTGGACCCGGCACAGAACCTGGAATGGCCAAGCCCTCAGAAAGTCTCAACCGTGAATCTGAATCCTCAAAACCTAACTTTTTATTATAGAAAACGTCAAACACATGCAAATGTGGAGAAAAGGTATAATCAACCCCCAAGTAACCTTCACCCAGTTTCAGCCATTACCACATCATAGCCAGTCTTGTTTTGTGCACGCTCCCCTTCATTCAGTTATTTATTATTCTTTTTTATTTTAGTGGGTTTTTTTTTTTTTGAGGTCTCACTATGTTGCTCAGGCTGGCCTTGAACTCCTAGTCTCAATTGATCCTCCCATCTCAGCCTCCTAATATACAATTTGAAGTAAATCCCAGCCATCATATTTTATCCCCAAATGCTTTAGGATGTCTCTCTAAAACATAAGGACTCTCTCTTTATAAAACATAACCACAATACCATAACCACACCTAAAAAATTAACAATTCCTTAATACTAAATATCTAGTGAGTGTTTATATTTCCCCAATTATCTTATAGTTTTAAAATTGGTTTGAGTCAGAAATCCAGGCAAGAGCCATAGGCTGTGATTGGTAGGTTGATCTCTTAATTGTCTTTTCATCTATTAATTCCCCCCAAGCACCTGAATGGCTTGCTAACACAGATTCCTGTACCCCACCAAGGGAATCTAATATTCAGCCAGATGTGGTGGCTCACATCTGTAATCCCAGCACTTTGGGAGGCTGAGGCAGGAGGATTGCTTTTGCCCAGGAGTTCAAGACCAGGCTGGCCAATATAATGAGACCCATGTCTACAAAAAGAAAAAAAAAAGTTAGCCAGGTGTGGCAGTGTGTGCCTGTGGTCCCAGCTACTCAGGAGGCTGAGGTGGGAAAACTGCTTGAGTCCAGGAGGTTGAGGCTGAAGTGAGCTGTGATCATGACACTGCGTTTCAGCCTGGGTGACAGAGCAAGACCTCTTTTCAAAAAAAAAGATTCAGGAGAGCTACATGGAGTCTGAGAGGCCCAGCATATTCCCAGGAGATGGTGCTGCTGCTGACTCTGGTAGTGCTTCTACAGAGTTTCCCAAAGACTGGATTTTGCTGGCTGCATCTTCTGTGGTGTCATTTAATGTGTTCCTCTGTCCCCTGTATTTCCTGTAACTGACTAGACAGCTCTGGAGCCTCAATCAGAATCAGGTTCAATTTTTTGGTAAGACAACTTCATGGGTGGTATTCTATACTTTCTCTAGGAGATGCATAATGTCTATTTGAATCTCTTTTTTGTCAAATGAGTTTTTGTCCCGAATCTCACTCCAAATTTGAGCCAGCAATCCAATGAGACTCAACCTCACCCAGCCTGCTCAGGTGGGCCCAGGGGGCAGGGTTTGTGGAGGAAGTAAGTGATCATAGCCGCATGCCCACACAGAACACAATCATCTTCAAAGAGCTTTCCTGCTGCCTAACTCTTCTGATGCTCATTAACCCTTTTAGGGGAGCATAGCTGGCATTACTATCTCAGCACTCCAGAACTAGAAAGAGATGAGTGACTTCACCAAGGCCACATACCTGGCAAGCAGCAGAGCCAGGGTGGTAGCCAGTGTCTAGCACTGTCCCCTCTCCTACAGCCCTGCCTCCCTCAGGTGACTCCCCTGCTGTTCTCCCTCTTCTAGGACCCAGATCAACTTCACTGTGGCCATTGATTTCACTGCCTCCAATGGTGAGTTGGGGGATGGGCAGAAGAGCAGGGTGGGAGGAGAGAACTTTTAAGGGCTGTGGTGTCTGGCCCTGGCTGGGACCATGATCCTCATACTCTCTGGCCTCTTCCTCACCAAAGAGGAGGTACCTAGGTCTGGAGGACCAAAGATACAACCAAGATGGCAGAGGTATCCCCAGGTTGGACCACTGACATAAATCTGGGCTCTGAACCACAGCCTTGTCCTTGAGGAACACCCAGTCTCCCTGGAGGAATGGGGTTGTGTGTACTCTGGGCCTATGGAGAGCCCTGGAGATGTTTTACCCCGGGATCAAATCTCAGCTCCTCTGTGCAGTCCAACCCACAGGCTGGAGTGGAGAACCACAGCCAAGACTGAGCTCTGTGATGTTCAGGGAGGCAAGATCCAGCCCAGGGACCCCGGTCTTTATCTGGCTGGGGCTGCCCTGGCTTCTTTCCCTCCTCCCAATTTCTCCAGTGTCAGCCTGTGGCTGGGTCACTAGGAGCAATCACAGTGCCAAACTTCACATGATTAGAAACATCACAACCTTCCTTGGGCTCTAGACTCTATTAGGGGTGCTCAGTGCTCATTTTTGCGCCAATCAAAAATGCCCAGGTCCTGCCCTTAACAGGTGTCAGGAGCCCCTCTTATAGCTGTAGGTCCTAGCATCATAGAGCACTGGGCAATCAGAGCCGGGAGGGGCCTTAGTAATAATAACACTGAGGATCATTATCATAATATTGATAGCACATGTTTAATACTCACATCAATCCTATGAAGTAGGAACTATTATTGCTGTCATTTTACAGGTGAAGAGACTAAGGCTAAGGTTAAGGAACTTACCCAAGATCACATAGCTAGTAGGAGGTAGATAGGATTGGTATCTTGGCAATCTGTGCTGTACTCCCTCTCATCAATGAACAAATAAGTTAAATATAGACTATATTCATAGTGAAGAGGGCTCTGGGGGGGAAATCAAGCCAGGAAGAAGGATAGGAAGGATTGGGGGAGGCTGTAATTTTTAATAGGCTGCTTGGAAAAGATCACACTGAGGAGGTGACACTTGAGCAGAGACCTGAAGAGGCCAAGGAGCAGGCCATGTGGACATCTGGGGAAAAGTGTCCCAGGTAGAGGGAACAGCCATTGCCAAGGTCCTGAGGTGGGAATGGCGAGGGGCTGGTGAGGCTGGGACTGGTGAGTGACAGGGAGGAGGGTAGGAGATGACCTGGAGGCCAGCTCATGTGTGCCTTGCGGGTTCTCGTGAGGACTTTGGGTTTCATTTTGCGGGAGGTGGAAGCGTTGAGCGTTTTGGGCAGAGGAGAGGCATGATCTCTCTGAGGCGGATAGGCTCAGTCACTGCCGTGCTGGGTATGGGCTGGAGGCACAAGGGCAGAAGGAAGCGGGGAGATCAGTTAGGAAACTGCTGCATCCTATAAGCAAGAGGATGGTGGTATGGGGAGGAGGAGAGAATGAGGAGGGATTCCGGATCTGTTTTGCTGAAGGATTTAATATAGGATATGAAAGAAAGAGAGGAGTCAAGGATTAATAAAAGTTAGGGGTGCCCTTGGACACCCCCTTCTTCATTCTGAACCCAGGGTGACTTGGTGGGTCCAGATGGTCAAAGGTTCCCATGTCCTGTATTGCAGGGAACCCCTCACAGTCCACATCTCTGCACTACATGAGTCCCTACCAGCTGAATGCCTACGCGCTGGCCCTGACCGCCGTCGGAGAGATCATCCAGCACTACGACAGCGACAAGATGTTCCCTGCCCTGGGCTTCGGGGCCAAGCTGCCCCCCGATGGCAGGGTGTCCCATGAGTTCCCGCTGGTAGGAGGTCCCGCTGGTGGGAGAGAGGACTGACCAGGCTGGGGGTGTGGTGACAAGCTGGGGGTGGGGGGACATTTCCCTTCCTCTGAGCCCAGGGACTTAAGGCTCAGCCTCAGTGGGGGTAGACTGCCTGCTGTGTGTAGGGGGCTCCAGAAACCCACCCCCTTCCCTGATCACAGATGCTGCCCCTCCACATCTGAAGTGCCTGCCCATAGCTGGCTCTGGCCTCCTTGTTCCTGACAAGACGCAGGCGGAGGTGGAGGCGAGCTGTGGCTGACCCATCCCTCAGGGCCCCAGCAAAGCGGACAAGGTGGTGTGGGTTGGGTATCCCTGAGTCAGTGCTGAGATGGGATGAGGTGGATCCCCGGGGTGATGTGGAGCGTGGCATCATCTGGGCGGCCTGGGCCCTGTGGAGATGACTGCACAGGCCACCCCTTTCCCTGGCTCCCATGAGCTGGGGACACTCAGGCACAGCAGACGTCCCTCCCATGCCTGAGGGTGCAGGGTGCTGTGCTGGGCCCAGTATGCATGTGGACAGATCAGCCACAGCTCCTTCCTGAGTTGCTCAGACCCACTTGGGCAGAGTGGGTTTACCCAAGGTTCCCTGAGGGAGGCAGCCAGGGATCTTAGGGCGTCTCTGAACAGGTACAGGGAGCTGGGTAAGGAGCAGGTTTGGACCCAGCTCACCTGAAGCACGTGCTGCTTCAAGATGGGCCCTGGTAGCTCCCTCCCCTGCCCCACCACCCCACACCAGAGAAGAGCTGGGGGAGCCCAGGCCTGCTGACCTCCCCACCCGGCTCTGTTCCCACACATTGCGCACTCCCGTCCTTCCTTCCTGGGCTCAGCCTCCCCGCCCTCTGTCCCCTAGAATGGCAACCAGGAGAATCCCTCGTGCTGCGGCATCGACGGCATCCTGGAGGCCTACCACCGCAGCCTGCGCACGGTGCAGCTGTACGGCCCCACCAACTTCGCCCCCGTGGTCACCCACGTGGCCAGGTGAGTGCCACTGCCACCGCCTCCAGGCACTCACAAGGCCTCCGTTTCCATACTGGCTGCCTCTGGGTGGTGGGAGGGGGTGTCTCTTCCCACACACTTGCCTTTCAGGGAGCCCTGACCCTGAAGAGATTCCCCCAAGAGCTGTCACCCTCCAAAGTGTTCAGGGTCCTTGTTTAGTGGGGAACATGCCCAGAGGCCCGGCAGACAGACCTTAGTCCCTGCCTGCCCCACCCAGGAATGCAGCGGCTGTGCAGGACGGCTCGCAGTACTCGGTGCTGCTCATCATCACAGACGGGGTCATCTCGGACATGGCGCAGACCAAGGAGGCCATTGTCAATGTAAGCAAGGAGTGTGCAGTGGGGAGGCAGTTTGAGGGGTGTCTTCCTCCCCCTTAGGGGAACCCTGGGAGTGTGCCTACCTCCTTGACTTTAGGGAAATGCTTGGAGGTGACTTGGGCGGGGCTTCTCCTTTCCCTCCCTCACTGGGCCCCACTGCCCTTGTCCGCCTCCTGGCCTCCGGCTGCAGAGTCCGGTGCTGGATAGTGGATTCTGGGGAGTGGAAGGGGTGCCCGGATCATGAGAGATCTGGCTGCTGAGCACTGTTCCCACCTCTTAATCACAGTGGGTTGTCTACTCCCCCCAGACCCCGATGGCTCCCTCATTAACCCATCTCTAGGACTGCTTCCCCCTTCCCCAGGCCGACCTGGCCAGGTCAAGGGAGTGGGAGGGGAGGCTCAGAGTTGGGGAAGCCCAGGAACATGGCTCTCTGAGCCAGTGGTCTCCCTGTAAGAAGGGATGGGGTGACTCACCAAAGCAGACCTATGACCCATTCCCCCCACCACCCTCCCTCTCTCCTCCGGGCCACAGCCTGGTTTCCCTTGCTTTTTTATCTGAGTGCCCTCCCTCTCCCTACCCCCATCCCCCCTTTTCTGTGTTTCTCTGTCTCTACATGTTCATTCTCCCTTTTCTTTTCTGCCCACCCTTTCCTGTCCCTGCCCCTGATTTCTCCTTCCTTTTAACCGGGTCCCAAATGGGTCCAACCTTCCCCTGCCCCCCATGCTGTCTCCCAGGCTGCCAAGCTCCCCATGTCCATCATTATCGTCGGCGTGGGCCAGGCAGAGTTCGACGGTGAGTCCAGCTGCTGCCCTCCCCTCCTTTCCTTCCCTAGCCACGTACCCCTGCCCCCACCCCAGATGTTTCCCCAGAGGCTGCGGGCCCTTGGGAATGATCCCTCCCGAAAGAGTAAGAGCTCCCCCCTGGGCGTGTGTGTCTGGGTGAGTGTGCAGGGTGTGGGGTGCGTTTGTTTGCTCAGGGAGGGGTGTGTCAGATCTGGGTGTGCACCCACACCCACATCCCAAGGCTGTGGGGAGGAGGCCCCAAGTCACTTCTTTCTCCTCCAGCCCTGGGAGTCTGGGGAGTGTGGGGAGCCAAAGCACTGGGCTCGAAGTCAGAGGCTCACCTGATCAGTGAAACTGGCCCCGGCCTCAGTTTTCTCGTCTCTAACATGGGGCATGGGCCAATGGTCTCAGCCCCAGATTGGCCCGGGATGGAAGGACAAGTCCACTCTCCTGCCAGGCCCAGGGGTCCACCATTAATCTCACCCCCTCCCCCCCATGACACTGCTCCCCTCACAGCCATGGTGGAGCTGGATGGTGACGACGTGCGGATCTCCTCCCGGGGGAAGCTGGCTGAACGCGACATTGTCCAGGTGAAGCCCAGACTTTGCCTGCCCCACGGGAAATTCAAGAGTCCCTCTAGCCAGGCGGACCTCACACCCCCTTTGGGGGCTTCCCTGGGGAAGGGCCTGGGAGGGAGGCACCAAGAGCCCCAAAGTGCCCCAGTCGTCACCGAAGGGAGTAGGAGTCACTCCTCAGCCATGCTGTGCTCTGGGCTGGGCCCCTCTCTGTCACACCTGGGACACACTCCTAACATTGTGAGTGCCCAGCCAGAGGCCAGAACCCTCTGCCAGCCCTTCCTCAGCCCCCAGGCCTCTGTGGTCAGCCTCGTTCTGTTTTTTTCTGCCCCTTGAAGGCCGAGGCAGTGTCTTTAGCGTTGCTGCAGCCTTCTCCAAGAATGGGCATTGCTTGGTTAACTGAATCAATGTAAGCATCTCCATGAAGGATGCAAATATAATGAGCAGAAAGATCTTTGTCCTCAGGGAATTTCCGTGCAGTCACGCGGAAGAATGCACCCTCCGCAAGCACTTCCCCCACTCATCCCCTGCAGAGGAGGCCCCAGTGCTCAGGAGATGTAGAAGACAAAACTGACATCCTCCATACCCCCTTGTCTTAAAAATTGGGGCCCAGTATCCCAGGGGTGGAGACCAAACACAGGAGGCTGGAAACCAGAGCAAGGACAACCTGGGAGGCGGGACCAGCCCATGCCAAGGCCTGGAGGCAGGAGTGAACCGGAGGAGGCACTCAGGATGGAGGGCACCCTCTGGGAAGAAGCCTGGCATTAGGCATTGGCCAGGTTAGCCCCAGAGAGAAAAGGAATGAAGAGAGGCCAGAGAGAGAGAGGGCTCTGCTGGACAGGTCGGGGGAGACCCAGGAGGGCACATGCCCCAGGAGTCAGGGATTCAGCTGGTATTTTGGAAGCACCTACTGAGTGCTGTGCTTAGTGCCGAGGTGGAGAATCTTGTTCCATGGTGTGTCCTGGTGTGGACTAGGGCTCAGTATTTGTCAAGTGAATGAAAGAATAGTGACTATGACTGTAGTTACTTACTGCCCAAACCCAGGGAGTTGGGGGATACAGTCCCTCAGGTCATTCACAAAGATGGGGGGATTGAGTCAAGTGAGCAGAGGCTGGGATTGGGGTGGGGATGCAACACCAGGCCTGGAGATTTTGGGGACCAGGGTCCCATAGGAGGCACTGCCTGACCCTGCCCTCCCGTTTGCCAGTTTGTACCCTTCCGGGACTACGTGGACCGCACAGGCAACCACGTGCTGAGCATGGCCCGCCTGGCCCGAGACGTGCTGGCAGAGATCCCTGACCAACTGGTGTCCTACATGAAGGCACAGGGCATTCGCCCACGTCCCCCACCCGCAGCACCAACCCACTCGCCCTCGCAGTCCCCAGTCCGCACGCCCCCTGCGTCCCCCCTGCACACACACATCTGAACCTGGTCTCAGCAGGCAGGTGGCTGGGGCCTGGGAGAGGCCAGGTGAACAGGAGGCCGGGGCCCCAGACTCCCCGAAGTTGGCCTGCCCGGCCTTTGGGACATCTGTGTGCCTGGGAGGCTGCCAAGGGGTGGGACTTCTGAAGACCCCCTCCTCAATTTCTTGGCCTCACTTATTGCCCAGACCCAGGGAGTTAGGGGCGCACAGTTGACAGCAGGGTACACAGGGACCTAGCCCTTCTCTTCTTCACCAGTACCTGGCTCTAGCCCAGTCAGGAAGGTGTAAACAATAGGGGTGATTGGGGGTCCCTGTCGCCCACCCCCGGCAATCCTATTTGCTTCCCTGTCACCCTGAAGCCTGGGGTCGGCCTCCTCCAGCCCCCCATCTCCGTCCCATCCACCCATGGTGTCTACTATCACTGACCCCCGCCCTGTGGTCTATCCTGTGCCCAATTTCCAGTGAACCCCATGAAGCTGATGGGTTTGCAGGAAGGCCTGAACATGTGCCCCCTCCCAGGGACACTGGATGCATTGGGAGCCCCGGGGACCCACGGGGTGCTGTAATCATGGACCGTCAGCCATGTGATGGGCCTGAAGTGGAGGCTGCTCAGCACTGAGCCCTTTCTGTTGCCTCTTGAGCTCAGTACAATGCAAGTTCTAGACACACAGCCTGTGGAGGCCTCTCCCTGGTGTGGGCCCACAGGCACTTCCACGGTTGACTCCTGGCTTCAGGAATCCCCTCCTCCCTCCAGAGGCTTCCCAGGGCCCTCGGTGCCCATGCCTCTGCCCACCTGGAGGCCTGAGTAAGGAGTGGCTCAGCCCCATGCTCCCACACTGCCCCTGCTCTTTGCCCTGTATCCCATGAGGCTAGGAGACAGGAGCCCTGGGTTTGAGCCCTGCCTCCCCCAACTGCCTAATGTGGGAACCCAAGCAAGACCCTTCTACCTTTTGGCCCTCAATGACAAGAGGGTTGACCAGATGGCCCCACGTTTTCCTTTAGATCTGACATCCTGAGGGTCATTCATCCCATGCCCAGCTCCCCCACATCCTACTCCTAACTGATGTGACCCTACCCGAGGCCGCCTTGGCTTTTGTGTCACCCTGTTCCATCCCATCACCCCAAACACACCCTAGTCCTTCAGCCTTGGGCTCTGGCATCTGAGCCTGAGCGCTGCCCCTGCTGTGGGAAAGGTAGGGAAGAAGGGGATCTCCCTCCTGGGCCCACCCAGCCGCCTTTGCCCACTCAGGGAGCAGGTCATGCATGCCAGTCCCTGTTGCCGCATGGAGCTCCTCAGCCCACTGACCTCTCCGTGCCTGGTGCGGGCCAGGCCCCCGTCTTCTGCCTGCCTCTGCTTCCCTGTCATGCATGGTGGTGGTGTTTCTACGGTGTCTGGTTCTGTGCCCGTCTCTGAGACAGTCTCTGTGTGGAATTTGCCTTAAACTGAAGTAAATTTGGTTCTTTTAGTAAAGCATGATGTTTTTCTTTCTTCTCTGAAAAATAGCACTGACGTTGCTGTTTGACAGGGTCCATGTTCTCCTCTGTGGCTTCCTTCAATTGTTTGATTCAGTAGGATTTACAAGCAAAGGCCACGTGCCACGCTCTGTGCTAGGCATGGAGGATGCAGCCATGAACAAAGCACAGGCCCTGTCCCCACACAGAGCTTACAACACACACACAGATAGTATGGGAGAGACACAGCAAACACATCAATAAATAGGCTAGTAACATCATTTCAGGTGGTGGCAAGAGTTCTAAAGACACATGAGGGAGGAGGGTGATGTGTTCCATGAGGTGGTTGGAGAGGGCCTCTCAGAGGAGGTCATGGTTGAGGTGAACCCCCAGGAAGTGAGACAGGGAGCCACGCTGATATCTGTGGGAAAGGGGCTCTAAGTAGAGGGACCAGCAGGTACAAAGGCCCTGTGGTAGGAGCATCCTTGGTGCGTTTGCAGGAGAGCGGGGCAGGTGTGGCTGGAGCTGAGTGCAGGAAGGGAAAGTGCTAGAGATGGGGTTGCAGAGGTGAAGAAGCCAGAATGCGTGGGCCGTGTAGGCCATGATGAGGCCTTTGGCATTTACTGAGTGAAACGGGAAGCCATTGAGGAGGTGAGAGAAGTGAGTAACATCATCAGAATTTCCTCTAAAATAAATGGATTGCTTTATTGCATTTGATCACTCATTCACTCATCTCTCAACAAGTATTTACCAAACATGAGTGCCTGGCCTCACTCAGGCATTGGAGACCATGCTGGAGATGCACACACAGAATTGCACCCTCAAGGGTGCCCCTGCTCTCGGGCAGTGAGCGAGGAAATCCTACAACCATGGTGTACTGACACCAAGCCATCAGAGGCTGGGTAATCTGTGGGCACCAGAGTCACTGTGCCATGAGGAGTCTGGCGTCCCCTGTGCAGTGGGGTCGTCACCCCCACCCCCACCCTTGTAGGGTCATCGCGTGGCCAGAGTGACGAGTACATAAGGTTGCACATGACGTACGTGACATGCACCCAGGACCCACTGCATTTTAGGTGCCCAAGAAACACTGTTTTCCTCTTGTTCCTCTTCACATGTAAATCCCTGTGGCCATGAGGGACCAGGGATCATAGCAAAAGGGGATTTCTCCCTTCTCTGGGCAAGTCTGTTCCCAGATTAGCCCTCCAGGCAGCCATTCCCACCCTGAACATCACAAGAAATTTGGAACTAATTATACCAAAGTTTGGGACTTGTTTACTTCTTATGATTTTATAGTAAATGGGTGCTGATTCACGGTTGTCCCTATAATTAACATGCCCCTGTGACTTACATTCTGATACGCTTTGAGTGGGAACAGGGTGGGGTCACAGCTTGGAAGGAGGGAAGTTCCCATAACCAGCAGCTCATGTCGCCTCACCACAGGGGCCATGGGAAAGTGTCAGGAGAGGGTGCTTGCCTGGCAGAGGGACTGAGGCGCAGAGCCACTGCTGGGGGCGGGACAGGACGCCAAGAGCATCTTTGCTGTGCCCGACACCGTAGCATCTAGTGGATTCTTTCCCAAGGTGTGGTCCACAGAACACTGGCTCCCTGGCGTGGAGCTTGGGAACCTGCCTGCTGTGCTTCCCTCTCGAGAGTTTCAGTGGCCTTTTGGGTATTCAAGGCTCTGTTAAGTCCTACAGCAAAGGGACCAGTTTGCTCTGGTTCAACCCAACGTTTCTCAAGCTTTGTATCACAGAGTCTGTGTGTGTGTGTGTGTGTGTGTGTGTGTGTGTGTGTGTGTGTGTTTCGCTGGTAACACCGTCACTAAGCAGAACATGCTGTCTTGGGAATTTCAGTAGAGACAATCTCCCGGGTTTCCAGGCCAACACAGAAGACTGAGGCCTGCCCTGAGCAGGCCAGAGGGAGGGCACCGAGGGTGGGAAAGATGGGGACCTCAAATTGGGCTCTGGAGAGAAGAAAAGGGCTCTGAAAGGGATCCCTGCCCCAGGTGCTTCAGGAAGAGAAGCCACAGGGAAGAAAGGAGGGCTTCAGACATTCGCAGTCCCAGACTCATGGCTGCATGGTTGACTGGATTTTTGTCCTGCTATTGGACTGAGGAGTGTGTGGAACAGAGCTGGAGGGGTGGGCAGAGAGAGGAAAGGCTGTCCCGCCTCTGAGCTCACCGCCCAGGCTGTGGCTGGTCCTCTGCTCCCCCTACTTAATCTCCTGGCCTTCAGGATTAAGGACCGTAGGCTATTACCCCCCAGATCATTCTCCACCCACTTCTCTGCCTTTGGAAGCCCCTCTGCCTTCCTCTTGTCCACTCACCTCAAATGCCCCTGAATTAATACAAATAAAATAGTAATAGTAGCAATGACCAGCACACATATGCACTTACTAAGCATCTTTCTAAGCACTTTACATGTGTTTAAATTCATCTTCATAACAACCCTGTGAAGAAGGTATGTACTATCGTCATCCCATTTTCCAGATGAGAACACCGAGACACAGAGGCTCAGGGTCACACAATTAGAGAGCCGTGGAGCCTACAGGTATCTGAGCCTGAAGGTGGAGTGGGAGGATCCACCTGGTTACCTAGAGATGTGAGCTCTCACTGAGCCATTTGGTTGCCTTGTGACCTTGGTTGGGCCCTCTGCCCGCTGGGTCTCAGTCTCTCCACTGGTAAAATAGAGGGGGTGGGCTGTCAGGCCCCTAAGGGTCTTCCCATCTCCCTTGAGTCTCAGACCATCCATCAGCCTATACTCTTAGACCCCTGCCAGGCCCCACAGGCCTCCTGGGGCCCTGTCATGGCCAGGCTGGACAGTCACCATCACTGTGGCTGCCACTCCCACATCTCTGGGATGCCTGGCCATCATCGGCCTGCAGAAGAGGTCCCTGAGTCCTGCCCGGAAGGGGCGGGAGAGGTAGAAGCAGAGGATAGGGCTGACAGCACACTTGGAGTAAGCCAGGAAGGTGCAGAGGCTGGAGGCCACAAAAGCAGCCGGTGTGGCAGGCAGGTGGCCCATGGCTGTGTTCTCTTGATGCTCCTGGATGCTCTCTCCCATGGGACCTCCGGGCTGTGTCCATAGGAGCCAGCCCACGTGGCTGAAAGAGCAGCCCAGCCCCAGCATGCATGGCAGGAAGGCCAGGGCTCCCAGCAGGCTGAAGTAGTAGCAGGAGGTCCCAGCAGGGCTCAGGAGCAAGAGGCAGGCCTGGGTCTCGGGAGCCCCCACTGTCTCCTCCTCCACTGCCACCCTCTGGAACAGCCAGTCGGGCAGGGATGCAGTAAGGCCCAGGGCCCACATGGCCCCACAGAGCAGCAAGCAGCTGCCCCAGCCAGCTGGGAAGTCCAGGTCAGGCAGGGCCACAGCCACGTGGTGCAGGAGAACCGTGGCCACCACGCTATAGAAGGTGCAGAACATGGTGGCTAATGGTGCAGATGGCAAGGCCCAGCCACCAGTCGTGCTGCAGGAAGCTCAGCAGCAGCACAGGCACCACGCAGGCCACGAAGAGCAGGTGAGATAGCGTGATGTTCATCATGAGGTTTCGGGTCAGGGCGTGGAGCGGGTGGGGGGCGCCCGGGTCCCGGCCCACCACCAGCAGCATGAGCCCATTAGCCTACAGCCCCACCAGCAGGACAAGGCCACAGACCCCGGCAAAGATGAGTCGGAGCAGTCACTCAGGTGTGGCCGTGAGCTGCATGTCGAACGTGGCATTGGGCTCCATTCTCCTGTTTCAGACACACAAGGACAAAGTAGAAACCAGTCAGCCCCAGAGGCCGCCTTCCCCGTTCCTGCTGAGCCTCCTTTTCTCACAGACCCCTACATGTAGTGGGCCCAGATACATGCCTGTCCTTGGCACACATTAGCCCCTGCAGACCTCATGACAACCCCATGGGATGGACTCCATCAGTGCCCTGGGTTCAAATCCTGCCTCTGCTACTTGCTAGCTCCAGTACCCTGGGAGTTATTTATTTATTTATTTAGAAACAGAGTCTCACTCTATCACCCAGGCTGGAGCGAGATCTTGACTCACTGCAAACTCCACCTCCTGGGTTCAAGTGATTCTCATGCCTCAGCCTCCTAAAGTGCTGGGATTACAGGCCTAAGCCTCTCCCCCTGGCCCCTGGGAGAGTTACTTAATGTTTATCTACCTCAGTTTCCTCAGCTGTAAGAAAGCAAGGAAATAAAAGAAATAAAACAGATGTCGATAGTAACTGTTATAAGTGATAAGACTAGGATAATTTTCATTTTCTTCTTTAAAATTTACTTCTAAAATTTCTGCAAGGAGTACACATTGCTTTCATAATCTGATAAATACATATGTGCATACATACATACACACACGTATCTATTTTTTGACAAAACCCTGCCCTGTGAAACAAGCAGGTTTAATCTGAGGTTCAAATGGGAAAGTGGGTCTGAAAGGGCTTTGAGAAGGTGTGAAGCCCCTCCCAGTGGTTCCCAAGCGTCTCTGCACGTTGGGACCACCTGGGGAATTTCACAAATACAGAAACCTGGGTCCCACCCCCAGAGACATGACATAGTTGGTCTGGGCTTTGGCATTTTTGAAAGACCCCAAATAATTCGAAGGGCAGACCAGCTTGGGAATCACTGCCCTCTAGGTTATGCTGTGCAGGCCCCTGGCAGGATGGGGGAGTCTGCACCCAGCGGTCAGACCTTTCTCCTCACCCCCACTGTGTCCCACATGTCAAGGGCAGGGGGAGCCCCCGACTGGGAGGACTCTGGCTAGAAGATGGAGTGTAGACATACTAGAGTCAGCCCAGTGGCTGACGTCACCACTGGCCGCCCTGCAGGCCAGGCCAGGGCCCGGGAGCTTTAGCTGGAGAGAGGCTTGCCTGCTAACTCAGTACATATTTCCTGAGCATTTGCTCTGGACCAGGTTCCGGGAATCCAGCAGCAAACAAGACACAGCAGAGGAGTCCTCATTGGAGTTGCCCTCCCCTTTTCTCCCACACTGGGGTGGGGACTGGAGACACCCTTCTCCTGCAGGCTCAAAGCCAGGTTTGAAGGAGTCTCTGAGTCCCTCCTGCAGAGCCCCAGCCTGGGGGACTTAGCTTGGTCTCTGGGGCCCCAGGGCAGCAACGTGCCTGAGGGCAGCCGAGGAGAGACTGGAGAGGGGGCGTCTGTGAATTCTGATGTCGACCACCCTCCCGGGTCCCACCGGCTCCTGGGACTGCAGGAGGAGGGGCAATGAAGGACCTGTCCTGGATGAAGGCTGTCCTCCAGCCACTTTCCTGGCATTTGTCACTGCCTTTTTTGTCACTTTTTCCTGGTCCACACCCACCAATGACACGGACTATTACTGGAGAGGAATTGGCAGGGAGCAATGCGAGGCTTCAGGGGCCTGGCCCCTGCTTCCCGGAAGCATCCGCATTTTCCTGTAAACAGTTGCATAACTTCAGGGCTAAGTCTGTGGGTACCGGCGTTTGGGTTTAACACCGTTTCCAGCACTTACTTGCTACGTGACTATGGAGAAGTTACTCAGCCTCCCTATGCAGTAGTCTCCTCTTCTGTAAGATTGGGGAACACGCCTGATGGTGTGAGGGCTAAATGAAGTAACAAGAGCTAAGTGCTCAGAACAGTGCCTGGCATGCGGTAGGCACTGGGTAAAGGAGGGATGTCATTCTGCCCCTGCTCCCCCTCAGTTCCAAAAAGCCCTCTTCTCTTAGAGCTCCTGCCCAGCCTTCCTTCTCTCCCCCTGCCCTCCCTTCTCACTCAGCAGCCTGAGTCCCCTTAGCCCAGTCCCACCCTCCTTTTCTTAATCAGACTCTGGCTAAGCCTAAGCCAGAGCCCCCTTGGCTGACATGCCCCAAGAACTCACCACTTGCCTGGAAGTTCACTCTGAAGTCTACCTCAAGTTTCTCCTGCTGCTGTCGTTGCCTGCTGTATGCTACTCTGAGGTTTCTGGGTCCTGTTCTCTGGCTTGTGAGCCCTTTGACAGTAGGAAAGGCTGGTGGTCCTTGCACAGTTGTGCCCTGCCCAGCAGGTGGATCCGGCCCAAGAAAGCCAAAACAGGGTTCTGGGCAGTGTGGAGTTTCTCCCAGAACTCTACCTCCTGGGAATCTGAGTTGCTTGAGGCCAGAGCAGAGCTGAGATGAAACGGGGAGGCCTGGGGGCCACTCCTGTACCAGGCCCCCAAACGACAGGAGCTATGTCTGCTCTACTGCCTCTCCCAGGAATCACACCCTGCCTATCTGCCTCATTAACTCCCTGGCCCACAGGACAGAGATGTTGGTGCCTGCCAGGTCCCTGGGCCCCAGAGAAAGAGCCATTAGCAACTACAGGACCTGTCTCCCGTCCTCACCCAGGGCCAGCATCACTCACTCCAGCCCACACCCCTCTCTCTCTCTCTGAGCACACCACAGTCTAGAAACTGTTCAGTTCAGGGGTAGGCTTGTGGGCTGTGGGAGGGGACCTGAGATGGGAGAAGACATTGGGGTAAAAAAGGATCAGTGAAGTGCCCAGTAAAAGAATCAGCTAGAGGGCCGGGCGCAGTGGCTCACGCCTGTAATCCCAGCACTTTGGGAGGTTGAGGTGTGCAGATCATGAGGTCAGGAGATCGAGACCATCCTGGTCAACATGGTGAAACCCCGTCTCTACTAAAAACACAAAAAATTAGCCGGGCACGGTGGCGGGCGCCTGTAGTCCCAGCTACTCGGGAGGCTGAGGCAGGAGAATGGCGTGAACCCAGGAGGCAGAGGTTGCAGTGAGCCAAGATTGCACCACTGCACTCCAGCCTGGCGACAGTGTGAGACTCCGTCTCAAAAAAAAAAAAAAAAAAAAAAAAAAAAAAAAGAAAAAAAGAAAAAAAGAATCAGCTGGACCATGGGAATCATCCAGATGGAGTCTGGAGGTTGAATGGGGTCCGTTAAGGGAATCTAATCCAACTTTGGTGGATTCAGATGCTGGGATCTTCTCTACCTCACCTTTTGCCAAGTATTACCTGGCTTCTGCTTGTGTGCCTCTAGTGATGGAAGGCTCACTGCTGCTGAGACGTTCCTTTCAGAACTGAGAAGAGGGGTTGGGGCCAGGGTCTAAGACTGTGTGATTCAACAGGCCTCTGTTGCTCCCTCTTTCTCCTTCATTCTCTCTCTAACTCTGTTCCTTGAACTGTCTTTGCTTGTCCCTCTATGGGGTTTCCATTGATTCAGCCAGGAAATTCCCCAGTACCTGAAGGATTACAAAATACCAAACTCAGGCTGGGGGCGGTGGCTCACACCTGTCATCCCAGCACATTGGGAGGATCACTTGAGCCCAGGAGTTTGAGACCAGCCTAAGCAACATAGCAAGACCTTGTCTTTGCAAATAACTAAAAAATTAGCAAGGTGTGGTGGCACGTGCCTGTGGTCCCAGCTACTTGGGAGGCTGAGGTAGGGGAATCGCTTGAGCCCAGACAGTTGAGGCTGCAGAGAGTGGCGATCATGCCAATGCACTCCAGCCTGGGGAACAGAGAGGGACCCCTGTCTCAAAAAACAATCAAACAAACTCACTGCCTGGCACATGTTGTCTATTCAATTTGTGATGATGGTAAGATGTGACAGACGCACAAACACAGACCATGGCAGTCTCTCTAAGACTCTAAAGCAAGCTCTCCAAGGGCACCGGAAACCCCAGCCCTGGCCGATAAGGTGCAGCCGCCATCCAGGAGGTGAATCTTATGGAATTCCGGAAACTTCTGCAAAAGCTCCAAAGAAGAGTGTGTGAATGATTCTGAGTCTAGGCTCCCCAGCTGTTTGGACCCCCAGCCACACCCTAGCTGCCCTTCAAATACATCCATAGACTGACAACTCAGGCCGAAGCCCTGTGCTTGGGGACACCGTGGCACTGGAGCAGGGGATGGGACCCTTGAATGTGACCCCTGTGAGGTGTGTTTCGTATCATGGGGAAAGGGAGTGAGGTCGGGGCTCTGCAAGACAGGAGGGCATCAGGGTGTATCAGAGGCCTTCGGATCATCACTCTTCCCAGGAACCGAAGAAAGCCCATGCCTGCAAATAGAAATAGCGAGGGAGACCAGGCCAACAGCCCCCTGCCAGGCAGAGCACAGAGGGACCGCTCTAACACTGAGCGGTGATTAACAGGTTACACCAATTAGGAGCCAGCAGCACCCGAGGGAGCTCCTTGGAAAGTTTCTCTCCTCCTCATCTCTTTTTTTCTGATTATGTAATGAATATCGTTATTGTTGAAAATCTGAAAATACAAGTATGTGTAAAATCGAAAGTAACACCCCCCCACACACACATTCTCGCTATAATTTTATCACCCACAGATGTGTGGCCAATATTTTGGTGTATTTTCCTTAAGTTGTTTTTCCAGACTTTTTCTTTCTTTGGAGAGTTTTGCCGTACTCCTGCCCCCCAAGTCTTGTTCACTCAACAAAGCCCTCCTTTGGAGTTTGAAAGGCAGAGGTGATGCAGCCCTGCTTTGGGATCCGAGTCCCTGATTTGAGAAGGGTTTTCCTGAACCTCCAAGCTGGTCCTCTGTTTTGTTGCTGTCCAGGAACGAAGAACAGGAGCTGAGGGACAGGAAACCATGCGGGTGTCCATCCTACCCGGGACAGGACAAGTGGTCAGGAGCAACAACCGAATTTCTTGGGCTGCTTCTTGGGGGTCACCTCCACCAGCGAGCCCTTCAGGCCTTCTTCTTGCATCCTGAGTGACCTATGTGACAATGCCGAGCATCAGTCCTCTTTCTCACCTCCTAGGGGCAGCATGGATGGGCCCATGGGTGCAGCTGGGGGCTGGGAGGCTGCACCCGCAACCCCCACACCAGCTCTGCCTCTGCCCTGCATTCCACATGAGACCAGAAGAATTGAGTCCCTGAGACTTTGACCTTCTCTCTCTGGCCTACTATGTGCCAGGCACTGTGCAGGACTCTGACTACGACAGAGAAACCACTATTCCCTCCCTTGAGTAGTGAGAGAGACAGACAGGAAAAGGGGTGACTGCAGCCCAGGAATGATGGGGAGGCGCACAGGGACTTCATACCAGGTCCTGGAGGGATCTGGGGAGGAAGGAGATGGTGACTGAACTGAAAACTGAGCCATGGACAAGGTTTGCCAGCAGAAAGGATGGGGGAGGTGCATCCCGGGCAGAGGGCTATGGCTCAGTGCCAAGAGAGAGCTTGGGGGCTGGGGAAGCAAAAGAAGTCCCTCCCTTTCTTCATGATGCATTTACTGCGTGCCAGACGGTGCCCATCTGATCTAGCTCCCCTCATCCCTCACTCATTGTATTCATTTTTGGAGCACCTGGGTCCCAGGCATGGGGAGAGGGACTGAACGGAACAGACATGGCCCTGCCTTCCTGGACAACAAGAAAACAGATAAATGCATATACCATTAATATGTGTCGTGTCAAGAAGGGCCATGAAGGACACAAACAGGGGCCGGGATCCAAAATAGTGGTGAGAGGTGGGTGATCAGGGAGGGAGTCTCTGAGTGGCTGGAACTTAGTGAGTGTGTGTGTGTGAGTGTGAGTGTGAGTGTATGTGTGAGAGAATGTGGGGGTGTGAGTGAATGTGTGTGTGTGTGTGCAGGGGTACGGGAGATGGCACTGGAGATGCTGCAGGCCATTGCAAAGCATTTGAATTTTATTTTAAATCCATGGAAGCTACTAGAAGTTTGGGAGCAGAAGAAAGACACTCCTTTTCTCAGCCCTCTTTGCAAGTGAAAAAACTGAGGCTCGGAGAGCCTGAGTGCCTGTGGGGAGTGATTCAGCGAAAGGGAATGGCAGAGCTGGAGTCAGGAGACTCAGTGCAGGGCTCTCTCTCCCCCGCTCAGACTGGTGAGCCAAGGTCTTTAACTAGGTGCTTCTCTGACCCATTTCCTCAGAATGGGCCTTTCAGTCCCACCTGGGAGTCAAGAGTGGGGCTGGAGCTGTCCCAGAGGATTCGGTGGGGCGGTGGGGGGTGGGGGTAGGGCGGGGGGTGGGGGTGGGGCGGAGGGGTGGGCAGCACTTACCTGGCCAGGTTTACCACAGGCTCCAGGATGTTGTGACCCAAGGCGGCACTGCACTCCCCAAAAGAGACCCCCAGTTCCTGCAGGCCAGACAGGGAGGGGCATGTGTGCCTTGGGAGAGACAACTGCAAGGCCAGGCTGTACCCCACCGCTAAAGTCCTGGCCATCAGAGTCCCAAGGCATCCCCAAGCCGACCTCAGTGGCGAGCAAGACAGCCCCGTCTCGGCGTGGGCCACCATCCCTGGCTGAAGCCCTTTGCCCACTGTCCCTTCACCCCGGCTGGCCAAGGTGTCAAAGAATGCACTGAAACGACACTTCACAGCCTTCGGAGTAGTGTGGGAAGCCTGCATCCCAACTTGGAGAAAGGTCTCTGGAGACATTTTATAAATGTTAGTTTTTTTTTTTTTTTTTGAGACAGAGTCTCGCTCAGTCGCCTAGGCTGGGGTGCAGTGGCGCGATCTCGGCTTACTGAAAGCTCCGCCTCCCAAGTAGCTGGGACCCCGCTTCACGCCATTCTCCTGCCTCAGCCTCCCAAGTAGCTGGGACTACAGGCGCCCGCTGCCACGCCCGGCTAAGTTTTTGCATTTTTTTGTTTTTAGTAGAGACGGGGTTTCACCGTGTTAGCCAGGATGGTCTCGATCTCCTGACCTCGTGATCCACCCGCCTCAGCCTCCCAAAGTGCTGGGATTACAGGCATGAGCCACCACGCCCGGCCAGTTATGTTTTTTAATTTCAAAAATATTTCATTGGGAGAATATTGGAAGATACAGTATAAGAAAGTACATGCTCAATATCTAAACCACTGCTGTTAGCGTTTGGGAAGATATTGCCATTCTGTTTTATATAACCCTTTTATGGGGCGGGGGCTAAATGTCCTGTACAGTTAGGTTAAACCAGATGAAATTGCTATTTTTGGCATGCCCCAGTCAAATATCAGCAATTTCATATGTTTCAACCTAATCTATATCTAGATTTGCAGCTGCTTATATGATTTTCTATTATATTGTAAGCATTTCCCCCACACCCTTAAATATTTTTCCAAGACGGGATTCTTAATGGCAAACACCTCTCGTATGAACATCCACAATTTAACCACCAATTGCTGCCAAATGTTTGTTCTTATAAATAATATTTGAAAGCCCTCATATAAACATGTGCGATTGTACGTTATACATGGGTATCCATTAGGTGTTCCTTTAGGGATTATTACTTCCGAGTCTTCCCTTAGGATAAATTGCTAGAGGATAAATTACTATGTCAAAGGGTTGAGTTACTACTTTTAAGAAAAAGGCCGAGCACAGTGGCTCACGCCTGTAATCCCAGCACTTTGGGAGGCTGAGGCAGGCAGATCACCTGAGGTCAGGAGTTCCAGATCAGCCTGGCCAACATGGCGAAACCCCGTCTCTACTAAATATACAAAAATTAGCTGGGCCTGGGGGCGCGCGTCTCTAGTCCCAGCTACTAAGGAGGCTGAGGTGGGAGAATCGCTTGAACCCTGGAGTCGGAAGTTGCAGTGAGCCGAGATCATGCCACTGCACTCCAACCTGGGCGAAAGAGCAAGATTCCAGCTCAAAAAAAAAAAAAAAAAAAAGAAAGAAAAAGAAAAAGAATAAACTTCCTTTCAGGCAGGAGCCACAATGATGACCTCACGACTTATGGGAAGTGGGAAGAGAAACAGGAAGAAAATGCGGTATGAAAACGCCAAGAGGGGTTGCGTGAGAGGTGGGGCGAGGAGTGATTTTCCCCTCTATTTTTATTCTCTCCAGATTTTCTGGAATGTGGTTAAATGCTATTCATGAATAAATAGTATTCACTGTCTGGCAGTGGAGCTTCTGATGTAATCATCCCAAGGGAGAATTTGAGTCTTAAAATAGGAGAACTTAGAAGGCAGCACGTTAATTAGAGACCAGAGATAAAATTAAAATTTGATTGGGAATTTTAAGCAAAGCCTTTAAAACCTTTTTACTCTGAAGCTATTTCTTATGTAGGTGGGGACATGGTGTGGGAATGTGCTAATTCAACAATGAGGTTCAGTATCACCCTCGCCACTCTAGCCTCGGGTTTGGGCTTAAAACGCATCTCCAGAGGCCGGGGCTGTGTGGGAGGCAGAGGCGGCCAGGCTGTTCGCTCTGAGCAGGGCTTTGGTTGGGGCAGGGGCAGGAATGGGCCATGGGTTCTCCTCGGCTGCCCAGGTCAAGTGACGCCTATCCACTACCCGCCAGGGAGGCACCTGCCCGGTCCACACACAGAGAGGGGCTGATGCCCAAGTGCTTACCCGGGCCAGTTGCTGCCCAGCTTCTGTGGACACTTGCCGTTCTTCCTCACAGTCCATCTTGTTTCCCAGGAGAAGGATGACCACCCCATCCGACCCTGCGTCCTGCACACAGAACATGTTCTCTCAGCCACAACCACTGTGTGCCAGGCCCCTGGCACATTTGCCCTCCTAGAAGCTGAAGTGTGTCCCCCATGTTCCCACTCTCAGGCCACATCCACTCCATATCCTTCTCACCTGGACCCTTTCCCCCATCCTTCCTTTCTGCTGATAAACATCTCACCTATTTTCCAAGGCCAACCTTAAGAACACCTCCCCCAGGAAGCCTTCCTGGATTGTTCCTGCCCATGCCCTCTCTTCCTGCCTGTGTTGAACAGTCCAGCACTTGATTATACATTTTCCCAATTGTTTCATGAATAATAATAATAATACTTTCTGATTAATGAGTGATTGTTATACACCAGGTGCTATGCTGAAATCAATTATATCAGTTAATCCTCACAGCTCCCCTATGAAAGAAGTCAGGAAATTGAAGTTCAGAGAGCTCAATTCACTTGTCCAAAGTCACAGAGTTGGGGTGGGTGGGATTCAAATCTAGGTCCTATCAGACCCCAGCGCTCAGCTCCCCTCTTCACACATTACCTTATCCTGCTTCTTTTGCTAAACTAGAAACTTCCAGAGAGAAGACAACATGGCTAACTTCACACCCCTCTGCTGTGCTAGTACACACTGCAGAATTTCAGTATATATGCTTTGAGGAAGTATGCAGGGGAAAAACTAGAGATGTGTGAACAGAGGAATTATCACGTGGCATGGCACTAGAACTACATTAGCCTCAAGTGTAAGAAGAAGACATTATAAACAGAGCTGCCATATGTAGGAAGAGAATGTTCACAGGATAAAGGAAGTAGTTTTGTTTGAAGGCTATACTATGTGGTTGTCGTTTCTTTGTACTACTGCATTCCCAGCTCATCCAACCACATGCCCTCAGTGGGTGGTGTCACCCATATGTCTGTCATGTCGTTTGTAATCCTAGGAGAAAAGAGGGAGTGGCAGGATATAAGGTCCCTCTTGACTGGAGGGACTGGGGCCAACCCCAGCAGCCATCTGCTCACCTGGAGACAGTCTAGCCAGTAGCGCACGTGGCCAAAGCTCTCCTGGGAGGTGATGTCGTACATAAGCACTACCCCATCAGCCTTGCGGAGCAGCTGCCGCGTCATGCTGTGGTACCTGCCCAGAGAGTCTGCATGAGGCCACACCAGGCATCCCGACCCCAGGTCCTGGCCTCTGCAAAGTGGGAGAAGTAACTTATCCTACTTCTAATTGCTTCCCACAGAGCACGTCTGTATGCTTTCCTTCGTACGGTGTAGTTCTTGTTGACGAGGTAACAGTTCTCATGGCCCAAATTTCAAAAGGTCTCAAGGAGAACTCAGTGAAACGTCTCCTTCCTTCTGCCCCATCCTGAAGCCACCTAGTCCCCCTCCCCAGAGGCAACCAGGGTTATCAGTTTCTTAAATATTTTTCCAGAGGTATTTTATGTATATACATATATATACACACACATATATACACCCGTACACATACATCTTTCCGCCTCTATTTTATACAAATACAGTGTAAAACATTCATCATACTCATTAATATTCAGTGTTCTGCATTTTGGTTTTTTCCAGTTAACAGGATGTCTTAGAGAAATTTCCCTATCGGGCTGGGTGCAGTGGCTCACGCCTGTAATCCCAGCACTTTGGGAGGCTGAGGCAGGAGGATCATTTGTGGTCAGAAGTTCCAGATTGGCCTGGCCAACATGGTGAAACCCCGTGTCTACTAAAAATACAAAAATTAGCTGGATGTGGTGGCGTGTGCCTGCAGCCCCAGCTCCTCAGGAGGCTGAGGCGCAAGAATCACTTAAGCCCTGGAGGCGGAGGTTGCAGTGAGCTGAGATCACGCCACCACACTCCAGCTTGGGCGACAGAGCAAGACTGTGTCTCAAAAAAAAAAAAAAAAAAAAAAAAAAAAAAATCCCTATTAGTACATAAAGACAGTCCTCAGTCTTTGTGTGGCTTTACAGTGTTATATTGGGTGGACTGACCCTACTTTATCTAACTGGTCCCCTATTGATGGACATTTAGGTTGTTTCCTATTTTAATAACACAAGTGATAATACTACGAATGGTCCTGGTCTCTTTGTTATTATAGTCATATATGAGTCTGTCTATAGAATAAATTTCTAGATGTGGAACTGCAGAATCAAATAAGATATGCCTTTTGAGTTTTGATTACTGCCTGGTGCAGTAGCTCATGCCTGGAATCCCAGCACTGTGGGAAGCCGAAGCAGGCAGATCACAAGGTCAGGAGTTCGAGACCAGCCTGGCCAATATGATGAAACCCCATCTCTACTAAAAACACAAAAATTAGCCAGATGTGGTAGCGGGCACCTGTAGTCCCAGCTACTCGGGAGGCTGAAAACAGGAGAATCGCTTGAACCCAGGAGGTGGAGGTTGTGGTGAGCCCAGATCGCGCCTCTGCACTCCAGCCTGAGCAATAGAGCGAGACTCCATCTCAAAAAGAAAAGAAAAAAGTTTTGATCACTTCTGCCTAGGTTGAAAATAGAAGACCAGCATTTTCAGAAGGACAGGTGATTGGGTGGCTGTCCACTAATGACCATGTTGGGACAGCCCTAATATATGCCCTGCCAGGCTGAGGGACCTCTGGCTCTGCTGCCCTCTCTCCCCTGCCTTGGCCTTGACTCATCTCTCCTTCCCTGACCTCCTGAATCCTCGGGGGGCAGTTGCCTCCGGCCCATGTTACTGGGGCTGCTGTGTGTCCCTCTGTACCTAGTTCCTGACACCACTGATACACATTGCCTGTTACCTCTCTTGGCCAGCCGTGTCCCAGAGCTGCAGCACAAAGCACTTGTTGTCCACCAGCAAGGTTTTGACCCGAAAATCTACTCCTAGGACACATAAAGAGGGGTGAAGCCTACTAAGTTACCATCCAGGACTCCTAGCCAAGGCCTACCCCAGTATACACCTGTTCCCTGTACCAGCTGCAGTGCGATAGAGCCCTTGGCTGCTGGGCTTCCCTTCCGCTCTGCATTCCATCCATCCTTGAGGACCCACTTTCTCCAGGAAGCCTTCCCAGACCTCCCTGCCATACTGGCAGTTTGTGCCAACCCAAGGCACCTTGTCTACGATGTTTATTCCTTAGGTCACCCAGAATACAAGTTTCATTATTTTATTTTTACACTACTCCTTTTTCCATTCCCTAATTATAGCATGCACCTTCCCCTCTCAACCAGACAGCAGGGGAGACAAGCAGCCCAGAGGGGCATAAGGAATGCTGGCTTCAGGCCACTGTTACACTGGTTACAGGACCTCAGGCAGGTCATTTCACTTCTGTGAGCCTCTCTTTCCTTGTCTGCAAAGTGGCAAATTAGAAAGACCTACACTGCAGAGTGGCTGGAGGATTAAAATGCTGTTTTAATCAGCCGGGTGTGGTGGCACACGCCTGTAATCCCAGCTACTCGGGAGGCTGAGGCAGGAGAATCACTTGAACCCGAGAGGCGGAGGTTACAGGGAGCCGAGATCCCGCCACTGCACTCCAGCCTGGGCAACAAGAGTGAAACTCCGTCTCAAAAAAAAAAAAAATAAATAAATAAATAAATAAGGCCGGGCGCGGTGGCTCACGCCTGTATTCCCAGCACTTTGGGAGGCCGAGGCGGGCAGATCACGAGGTAAGGAGACCGAGACCATCCTGGCTAACACAGTGAAACCCCGTCTCTACTAAAAATACAAAAAACTACCCGGGCGTGGTGGCGGGCGCCTGTAGTCCCAGCTACTCGGGAGGCCGAGGCAGGAGAATGGCAAGAACCCGGGGGGCGGAGCTTACAATGAGCGGAGATGGCACCACTGCACTCCAGCCTGGGCGACAGAGCGCCTCAAAAAAAAAAATAAATAAATAAATAAATAAAATGCTGTTTTAAGTGAGCAGACCCAGAAAAGAGGATAAAACTTCTGGTGTGGAGGCAGGGCTTTTAAGGTAGGTGGCCTTAACTTTGGGGGCCCAGCTAGGGCAAGAAACTTAACCAGGTCTTCAATTCTCTGCTTTCTTCATCTGTAAAATGGGGATAGATACGGAAAATGTACATTCAAATATAACTCCGTTGGCTGTAATTCTCTATCTGGTCCCGTCCTCAAATGCAGGCAGGGTAGAGGTAGTGGGGTGGGGCAAGAATGGAGGGAAGGTGACGCCAGGTAGGGAAATAATTGACCCATGAAGGCAGGATCATTTCCTGTGGTATTTAAACCGGAATAGACGATAGCCACCAGGGGGCAGCAAACCGTAGCTGGGATTGGGACAGATCTGGACCAAGTACTTGAATCTCGGGTACTCCCAGCCGGCTAGCAGTGCATGCCGGCTTGCCTGGTTGGTTGGTTGGTTGGTTGGTTGGTTGGTTGGTTCACAATTATGCAGTTTGTGTTTTTCTTGATTGAATTTTGTGGGAACTTCTCACCACATAATAAAAGGGGAGGCTCCATTCTAAGGAAGGCTGTTGTAAGGAGTAAGACATGTATGGAAGATGCCTAGTGCATGGGAGGTGGTCAGTAAACGGTAGCTTAGGTGACTAATAATGGTAGCCTTGGCTGGGCATGGTGGCTCATGACTGTAATCCCAGCACTTTGGGAGGCTGAGGCAGGTGGATCACCTGAGGTCACCAGCCTGGCCAACATGGTGAACTTCATCTCTACTAAAAGTACAAAAATAAGCCAGGTGAAGTGGCACACACCTGTAGTCTCAGCTACTTGGGAGGCTGAGGCAGGAGAATCACTTGAACCCAGGAAGCAGAGGTTGCAGTGAGCAGAAATTGTGCCACTGCACTTGAGCCTGGGTGACAGGGCGAGACTCTATCTCAATAAATAAATAAATAAAATAATGGTAGCGTTGTAGAACCTGTGACCCCACTCAACATCAGGCCAGCCTGCTATAGGTTTCCTCTTCCTGAGGGAATTGCATTTTTAACTGGCTCCCAGGTAAGGCTTCTTGGGCAAGAAAAGTTTGAGAACCTGCCCCAGGCCTCTCTTGTGGGGAGCTGTCATTTACCGACTGGTCTGGCACTGATCCTCAGTCGGCATGTGCCCTGGTCTAATATAAAGACAGGCATGGCATGACGTCTTCGTCCCTAGGTGGGTCTCCCCTCCATTCCCTCGGGTTTGCTTTTCTGTAGCTCTGTATGGGGTTCAGTGGCCGCATATGCTGATACTTTTAGGGAGGGAAGGTTCTCTGCTTTCAGCCATTTCTTGCAGGAGCCACTGAGTTAGACATGATCAAATATTTACTTATAATAATCATAACAATCATAATAACTAATACTTACGGAGTACTCGCTACATGTCAGTTATTATTCTAAGATCTTGACATATCAACTCAACTAATCCTCAACCGCTCTAGGAAGGCAGCACTACTGTTGTCTGATTATGCAGATGAGGATTTGGGGGTTCGAAAGGGTTAAATCATTTGTCCAAATTCAGACCCCAATAAGTGGCAGGACTAAAATTTGAATTCAGGCACCTGGGTTCCTAATTTACCACACTCTACAAACACATTCTGTGTAAAATATCCAGCTTGCCCAAGGTGACTTCCTGCCAGACCATCGCCGCCCAGCCTGGAGCTAGTCATGAGCAAATCCAACCAGCACAGACCCTGCTCTGGCCTGCCCACGGGCCACATGAGTGGAAACTTGCTTGTTTTCACCATCAACTCTCGCAGGCACCTAAATTGCAGGGTGCATTGTTGATGTGGCACATTATAAGCTAATCAGATCAATGCAGAAAAAGCAAATTACCTGTAATTAGAGACGATTAGTGAAATAGTAAGGTTATGCCCATATAAAACAATGTCTAATGCAGGGCCTGTGGCCAGGGCAGAACCTGCAGCTTCCTCAGGGGTGGCTTGGTCTGGGCCTGCTGCCACTCGTTGG
This sequence comes from Macaca thibetana thibetana, assembly GCF_024542745.1. Classification (NCBI taxonomy): domain Eukaryota; kingdom Metazoa; phylum Chordata; class Mammalia; order Primates; family Cercopithecidae; genus Macaca; species Macaca thibetana. The sequence goes on along the minus strand of NC_065581.1, from coordinate 37,546,142 downwards.
CCCTGGCCCCTGCATCTCCCCTCCTCCCCGCCGCCCTCCTCGGTGCCCTTACCCACGGTAGCTGTCAAGCCTGTGGCGAAGGAATTCTGGTGCAGCAGGTGCAGGAAGGATGTTTTGCCCACGTTGGAGTCTCCCAGGAAGATGACATGGAAGAGGTAATCAGGGTTGGCCTGGGGTTCCCCTGCAGCCATGGGGTCTCCCAGGGATGGGGTCAGCCCAGCCTCCCTGGAGTCCGTTCCTGGATCTTCAAGCCTGCTCTCTGCCCTTGGTTCTCTGGAGTGACGGGGGCCTTGTTCTTCCTCGTGAGCAGTCATGAGGGATGGCCTGGGTTGGGCTTCCTGCTCAGCCATGGTGGGAGGGGTTCGCGTGGGTTCCTTGGGTCCTGCTCCAGCCCCAGGCTGAGCCCCTCCGGGAGGAGAGCCCCTTGGAGGTGCCGGTTTTCCAGGAGCGGCGGCTTCTGCTTCCACCTGAGCCTGTGGTGTGGCAGATGGGAGAGAAGCAAGCAGAGAATCTTGCTGGGGGAGTTGCGAATGCGCAGCTTCCAGGCCGTGAGCCTCAACTGACTGCTCTGAACTGAGGTCCTGTTCACCTCGGCCCTCTTGTTTTCCTTCCTCAGACCTGGGTTCCTCTTCTAGCCCCTGGTGGGGGAGGGCAGGCAGCTCACCCAGCCCAAGGACCCGGCCATGAGCTTCTCTTAGCCCCTCAGGAAGGCCCTCCTGCACCACTGGGCCTGTGTAGCCCTGCTCCAACCTCTCTGTGGGCAGTGGACCCACAAACTCCAGGCCCTGGAAGGGCTCAGTTGGCCCCAGGGTGAGGGCTCTGGCCCTCTGGGCCCCCGGTCTTGGCTCAGAGCCAGTGGCATGCAGGTTCTGCTGGAGGGTATCTCTCTGCCTGGGCGGCTTGGCTGGGCCCACTCCTGTGAAGGCAGTTGTGGGCGAGGGTCTGGGCTGGGTTTCCGGCTCAGTCATGGTGGGAGGGGTTTGTGTGGATTCCCGGGGTCCTGCTCCAGCCCCAGGCTGAGCCCCCCTGGGAGGAGCCCAAGACCCAGGGTCCTTGTCATCTGGGTCTGAGGCCTGGATCTGTTTGCTGGACCCAGCTGGGGCCTGGGGAGGGGGAGGGGGCCCATCCTCCAAAGGAATGAGCACTTTGAATGCAGGTGCCACCAGGCTTCCTGAGAGACCCCAGAGGAGGCGGCCCTCGGGTGTGGACCCCGGCTCCTGGTTGGGGTCCAGGTCGTGCGGTTCGACAGGCTGCTCTGCACTAATGTCCTGCTCATCTGGGTCCACTCCTTTACTGTCCTTGGCGCTGAAAGGCACCCCAGGGGGGGTCCTCGGAGCCCCATCTGGATCTGAAGATGGCTCCTGACCAAATAGTAAAGCCTGTGGCTCCGAGATGGAGATCTGCCTGACCACACGGGGTGTCTGGGGGCCTGAGGCGGCTCTTGGGGTCGGGGGCGGGCTCCAGCAGAGCTGCAGGGCTCCGTGCGGAGGGCTGCCAAAGTTGCTCAGGAGCTGGTCCCAGTCATCATTGTCCCCAAATAGCCCAGGCAGGGGGGCCTCCTCAGGGGAGACAGCCCGAGGGTCTGGGGTCTTCTCACCCACTCCAGGAACACTGGAAAGGAAGCAGGGAAGCAAAGATCAGGGGAGGGGCAGGTAGGTGGTGTCACACCCATCCTACCTGCAGCCTTCACCATCCCTTGCTCTCCCCATGGCCAGGCCTCCTCCCAGTCCTTGCTCAGGCAATCCTTCTCACCTGGTGTGTGCTCCCCACTCCTCCTCCTCATCCAATCTCATCCATCCTCAAGACCCACATGAAGCCTCACCTCCTCCAGGAAGCCTTCCTTGATCATTCTGGCCCATCCCACTCCTCTGAGCTATAACAAGTAGAGTGAGTGCCTGCTAGGGATCTTGCACTGCACTAAGCCTTTGTGTGTGTGTGTGTGTGTGTGTGTGTGTACATGTACACCCACACATGTGCATGTTTTAATTCTAGCCATGTGGTCTTGGGCACAGGTGTTTCCCTTTTTTGTGCCCCAGTTTCCTCATCTTAGAAATGGGCGTGATAGTTCCAGCTTGGCAGAGGGTGGGGTTTAAGGAAGGAAACTGTGTGTGCACTGTGTGCTAGCTAGATTCTTAGAGAACTCAGAGTTCCCCACTGGTTCCAGGAGGCCCCTAGAGTCCACCCCAGTCCAGGGATAGCAGCCACTTGCCTCAGTTTCTCCTCCACCTGCCAGGACACTTGGCCCCTGGCGGCGTCCAGGCGCCCCCTGGTCACCTGCAGCTGCCCCTGCACCTCCTCCAGCCGCCCAGCCAGGTCACGCTTGGCCTCCCACAGCTGCTGGTTCTCTGAGGCAGCCTCCTGATGTGTGCTCCTGAGGTGGGAGAGCTGGGCCTCCAGCTGCAGGGTGGAGGGTGAGGCGGAGAGAAGCCCAGATGCCCTCCAGGGCAGCAAAAAGCCTCCCAAGGCCATTGTGAGACACCCCCTGTCCAGACTCCCACCCCCTGTCCAGGCTCCTGGAGACCCAGCTTAAATCAGAGTAAGAGTGGACGGTTATCCCTCCTTGGCCTAACTAGCTCCATTAGCTCCTGTCCAGGAGGGGCATTGGAAATCCTGAGGCAGGGAGGGCAGGGAGACTGTGTGAGGAACAAAAACCAGCAGTGCCACAAAAGCCCCACACCTAAACCAGATCCCACCCTCCTCTACTCAGAGCCCTGCAATGGCTGCTGGCCTCTGAGACCATCTGGTCTACAAGGGGCTCCTGATCCAACAGCAAATCACATGACCGAGAGAGGGAACGCTGCCTGGCCAGGTGTAGGGAAAGGCAAGCCCTTGTAATGGCCTCCGGGACCCTGAAGAGTCTCCCTGCAGCCTCCTCACCTCCCCTCATGACCCTCATCTCCTTTCCCATGGCTGTTCCCTCTCAGTCTGTTCCAGTCCACAGCTCTGCTTACTGTTCCGTGAACTTCCATAGCACATGCCCGCTCAGGGCCTTCGCACCTGCTGTTCCCTCTGCCTGGATGCCCTTCCCCAGCATATCACACTTCTTCAGGTCTTCGCTCCAATGTCATCATCTCAGCCAGGCCTTCCTTGACTCCCTTCTCAACTTACTTGACTACGATTCCAACTCTTCTATCCCCCTTTCCTGTTTTACTTTATTCTCCTTAGCACTGATCACCATCTCCTATGTTATGTATGTCACCTGTCTCCCTGACTAGATGGTAACTCTGTGGGCAGAGGTTTGTGTCTGTCATGATCCTCAGAACCTGGAACAGTGTCTGGCACATAGTTGGTGCTGGATAAGTAGTTGTGGGGTGAAGGAATGAATGGTTGGAGGGAAGAGGCTTCACCTTCACAGGGGACAGGACAAAACGGCCCCAGGTGTAAAGCCCTATCTCTTCTCTTGGCAGGAGGGGCCTGCCTCAATTTCCAAGGAGCAGCTGCAGAGGCACCTGGGAAATCAACATGGTAACAGGGCCAGCCCAGGCCATGGTGAGGAAGGCTCCGGGAATCTTGTCCCAGGCTGAAGGGATGCTTGTTGTCCTGGTTACAGCAGAGGACAATTTTACCAAGGTCAGAGGTCCCCAAGTTGAGGAAGGAAGAGACAGTGGGGCAGGGTCTCCGAACAGTCAACCACAGTGCCACCCGTAAGTGACTACAGGCTATAAGACCTGCAGTGTCAGGGCAGCAGGTAACCTGACCCTAAGCAGGAAGCTAGGTCAGTTTCAGAGATGGAACAAGTGATACATAAACTACTATGTACCAGGCACTGTCTTAGGCCCTCCCATGTAGTACCTCTAATCATCACAGTACCTACTAAGGCAGGAGCTCTGATTTCCATGTCTCTGATAGGAAACTGAGGCTCATAGATATTAAAAACCTGTTCGAAAGTGGGTTTCTGGGAAATCCTGTCACTCACCTCCCTCTGGCCCTCAGCTAGTCGCTGCACCTCGCGCTCCTTGGCTTCTAGGACGTCCTGCATCTGGGAGGTGAGGGCCAGGCCCCGAGAGTCGCTCTGTGGAGTAGGTAGATTCAGCCCTCACCCTGCAGACTCTTAAGAGCCAGCTGGGCAGGCCAGCCCTTCTCACACTCCACCTCCACCACCTGGGGTGCCTGGGCCAGGATGTCCCAGCAGGGAGGGTTCTCAGGACAGCTCCCCCAGTTCCAGCCTAGATTGTGGCAACAAGGAGACTTGGCAGAGATGGGAAGGGGGCCCAGGTTCGACATTCCCCACCCCATCTCTCTGGGGAACACAAGCTGCTCAGGGCAGGGAGAGGATTTACTCCAGCAGCCGCCTGCACCCCACCCTGGTCAGTCACTGGCCCCACTCCTCAGCCAGCAGAGGTGTCCCGGGCAGTGGGAAGGAGGCAGGCTGCCAGCAGGAGCCCACCTCGGCCTGCAGCTGCTGCTTCTCCTGGCGGATCTGCTGCTCCATCTCCTCATAGAGCTGCTGGACCTCGCGGTGGTGGTCAGAGTCACACCTGGGAGGAGCAGGAGTTGGGGCCAGGCAGCCCATTAGCGCCTCTGGGAGCCTGCTGCTGGCAGGGGCGGTCTGGGCTTGGGTGTGGAATCCATCCTATTGCTTTCCTCACTCTGCCAGCAGTCACTGACCTCTGTCACTCTGAGAACAGCCATCCCAATAACAACCCGCTGACCCATACTGGACTTTGACATTGGTCCTGCTGATCCCACCATGCCGACCCTTGTAACCATCACCAGTTCCCCTGGCCAGGGTCTCATTGTCCTCATCACCCCATCACTCAGTCCCACCTCCCTCTTTCACCATCCTCCTGCCCCTATAACCCAACTCCAGGGTCACCACATGCATTGCAATCTACGGGAGCAGGCCCCCTGGAGTTGGGCGTCACAGCGGGTCCTGTACCAAGACACACCCTGCCATTCCCACTCCTGCCATTACCAACTCTGTCCTCCCCGCCAGGTCCCCTGAGCCACCTCTTCCTCCAGCGCAGCTCTGCCCTATCCAGCTCACAGGCCCGGCTGTAGAAGGAGCTGGGGAAATTCAGATTCCACTGGAATGTGAAGAGCACCTACTTCAAGTCAGGCACCCGGCCGGGCCCCCCACTCACTTCTTCAGGGTCAGCTCCAAGGCCTCCTTGTCTGCCTGGGCCTCCTGCAGGCGGCTGGTCATCTTGGCCAGAAAGCCTGCCAGGTTGCCTGCCAGCTGGGGCTCCTCCTGCCGCAGCTGCCCCCACAGCTGCCAGATTTCTGTCTGCCTGGGGAGGGGAGGACAGCCAGAGATGGGAGGGTCAGACACGAGGTGGGATGGAGAAGCAAGGGGAGCCCCACTCCTCAGTTTTCACGACAGCGCTCCAAGAGACTTTGGCACCTGGGCCAAATCTATTGACACCCTACAAGATGCAACTCAAATGCCACCTCCTCCAGGAACCGTTCCCAGGTGTGCCCTCTCCCTTCCTGAACCCCTGCCACACTTTGTCTCTCTATGATTCTGTAATAGTGGGATGGGAGGATTTGGGATACTGATGGCCCAGGGCTTCCATCTGCCCTCTCTCTTCTCTCACTCTGAGGCTGTGTGACCTTCAGCAAGTCCCAAGCCCTCTCTGGGCTCATTTGTAAAATGGGGTGGGGGCTGATTCCTGCCAAGCAAGGTCATTGAGGAATGAGAGACGCCTGACGAAAGCACCAGCTCAGGGCCTGCTACACGGTTGGCACCCGATAAAGGCTGCTTTCACATGGATTTAATTAAGTCGTGAGGACAGATGCCAGAGGGCTGAGCCTAGGCCAAGCTGCCAAGTGAATAAAAGGCTGCCCTGCCAGTCTACACCCTAAGTCCCACCCTGCCTGCCTCACAGCACCTGGCCCCACCCTCCCGGAGCCAAGCGTGAGGAATCTTGTCCTCACAGAACCCCACGGGTGCGGTGAGCAAACCTGGGCCAGTGCGTGAGGGTGATTCCCCCACTGGTTCTAACAGACCCTGGGAGTCCTAGAGAGGGATGTTTGCAGGCAGGGCTCCCTTTCTTTCTCTCTCTCTCTCTCTCTTTTTCTTTTCTTTCTTTTTTTTTTTTTTTTTTTTTTTTTTTTGAGACGGAGTTTTTTTGGAGTGCAGTGGCCGGACAAGAGCCATTCTCCTGCCTCAGCCTCCCGAGTAGCTGTCGCGCCCGCCACCTCGCCCGGCTATTTTTTTTGTATTTTTTTAGTAGAGACGGGGTTTCACCATGTAGCTTTTGAGCAGAGTCTCGCTCTGGCCCACGTGCAGTGGCACGATCTCAGCTCACTGCAACCTCTGCATCCCAGGTTCAAGCGATTCTCCTGCTGCAATTCTTCTGCCTCAGCCTCCCGAGTAGCTGGGATTACAGGCATGTGCCACCATGCCCGGCTAATTTTTGTATTTTTAGTAGAGATGGGGTTTCATCATGTTGGCCAGGCTGGTTGGAACTCCTGACCTCAGGTGATTCACCCGCCTCGGCCTCCCAAAGTGCCGGGATTACAGGCATGAGCCAGGCCAGGGCTCCCCTTCTCTAAGCAAAGGCAACTCCCTATACCCAGAGCCTCAGAAGGATGGGAGGAAATGCATTTCTGTCTCCAAACCTGTTCAACCCGGGGCACAAAATGCCTGAAATCACCCCCAACTCCAGGAATCCTCACTGAGTTAAGAAAGGCACCCGCAGGGATTCCCATGGTTTTAAGAATTCAAGGGCCCTTGGGAAGCTGAGCCCACTTGTTAGTCCTCCTGAAGAGTGACCCTACAGGGCAGGATAGGGCAGGGAGGTGCGGGGGTGGGAATGACTCCCCATAAGCAGGCATCCTCTGCATGTGGTTTTAACCCCACCACAGCTTTTAGGCTCATTCTGCAGCCCAGGAAACAGAGGTCAGAGGCGAAGCCATCCCTGTGGTCACACAGCTAGCCAATGGCCAAGCCGGGATTTGCACCTGGCTCTACCTGGCACCTGCCCCCTTGACGCTGTGTCCAGGGGAGCCCCTGCTGTCAATGGCTGGCAGAGCCTCTCCCTGTGCACATGCTGCCCTGGCCTTACTTGGGAAGTAAGTGTCCAGTCCCCAGCTGCTCTATGAAGGCAAGGAACGCCTCCTTCTCCTCAGCATCGGCCTCCTCCAGAGCCGGGAAACTGGTGGTAGCAGACACCCGCTTAGAGGGCAGTGGCTTCCTTCTGCGGAGCCTGTGGGAGCTCTGGCTGGAGCCAAAGATGTTTTCTGTGGACAGAGACGGACAGAGGGGAGCACAGTGGTGTTGGGCCCAGGTGCCTGGCCTCCCACCCAGCCCTGCTCCAGCCCTCAGGGAAGGAATTCTACCTGTGCCAGTCACATTTATACAGGGCTACATTCATGTATTTCTCATATCAACCTTAGGAGTCTACTTAAGGTAGTCATTTTACAGATGAGCGTCTGAGGCCCAGAGACACCAAAAGACTTGCTGGAAATCACACCGCACCTCCAAGGCAGTGAACAAACCCTTCACGCACTCAATCAAGGGATGTGTATTGAGCATCTACGTGACAAAATTAACCAAAATCCCTAACGTGGAGCTGACATTCTAGTGCAGGTTGAAAAGAATATATATATGTATATATTTTAAGCCAACTTGCTAAGTGAGCCAAAGGAATATAGGAATATGCAGGGTAATTTCCACTGAGAGACTGGGAGGATCGACTTAGATGAGGTGGCTAGCAGTGGCCTAAGGAGGTGACACTGGAACTGAGATGTGAATCCCAAGAAGAAGCAAATCCTGTGGACTCCAAGAAGCGTGTGCCTGGCAAAGAGAACAGCACTGCAGGTGCCCTGAGGCAGGACCGGGCTAGCAAGATGGACGGGGTGAATGGCACTGAGTGAGCCAGCGAGGTTGGCAGCGTCTGGAGGGTGCAGGCCCTGCAGGCCCCAGGAAGGGGCTTCCAGTTTGTCCCACAGGCACTGGGAAGTTCCTGGCATGGCAGGCATGATTTGATTCACGAATGAAGACGGCCCCAAGGCTGTGTGGACAACAAGCTCCCTCTGCACTGCACTCCCACCGGCAACTCCCCTTGCCCAGCCCTTGAGTTTTCCTCCCAACTCTCAGCTTCTCCATTGCCAGAACTGGAGGAACCTTCTGCTGGAGTGGGCCCACGCGTAAATGCAAATTCCTGGCCTCCTTCTCTGCGGGTCTCCAGGCTTTTGGAGACTCAGCTGACCTGAGAACTCTGGGTGGCTTTGTGGACACTGAAGGCTGATCTGTGTCCATGCAGGGGCTCTGTGAAGACACCACACCTTTCATTGCCTGGGCCGGAAGGTCTTCCCACGGAGAGGATTGGCGGGAGGATTGTGCCCTGCTGGTCCTGGGCTCCCTATGTCTTGTCAGCCCTTCTAGAGAGGCAGGTGCTGGGGCGGCCCTGCCCAGCGGGGGCTCAGCACCTGGAAAGCCCCCACCCCTAAATATCACCCTCTGCTGCTCCCTGGCCCATGGAATTCCCCTAACCAAAGCCACAATGTTACTCTCCTCAGGCGGAAACAAATCTGTGGTGTCAAGACCTCTGGCTCAGGAGAGGCCTTTTACTGAGGAGAAGACATGGGATGAGCAAGCCCAGAGGCCTCCCTGGAGGCGGGGGGGTGGGGGGTGGAATGCATGGGGGAGGGCCCCGGACCACTCTGGCAGCCAGGGATGTGGGGTGAAAGTCCCTGGGAAAAGGGCTGCCTTTCTAACAACCCAGTCTAGCCCCATGCAGGGCACACTGCACGGGACACCTGGGTGCCCAGAGGCCCTCCAAGGACAGACATACTGAGTCCAGAGCTGAATTCTTCAAGTGACAGATGTCCCTTCCGCTCCACGTCCACCCAGTCGAAGATCATCTCTGACTCCTCCTTGCTGCCCAGGAAGCTGAACTTGGCCACCTGGAAGGAATGGGCAAGGTGGGCAGGTGTTCCCACCTGGGAAGATTCTCACCCTCCAAAACGGAGAGATGTTTGTCTTCAGCCACCCCTACCTCACCTCGCCCTCATGTCAGAGTCCCCCCAGTAACCTGACCCAGGGCCTAAGCTTGACGTTCCCAACCCCACCCAAGGCAGCCCTCCCAGCAGGGCCATGAACTGGCTCCAGCCCTTTTCACTCTCTCCATCCAAAATCAAAATGTACCTGTCCTAAGTCCCATGTCTTTAGAAACTTGATAAAGGACAGCAGCCAGCCCTCCCCCAGAATGTCGTGATCAGTGTCCAAAAATTATCTGAGGCCGGGCATGGTGGCTCATGCCTGTAATCCCAATAGTTTGGGAGGCCGAGGTGGGCAGATCACCTGAGGCCAGGAGTTCAAGACCAGCCTGGACAACATAGTGAAAATCCGTCTCTACTAAAAATACAAAAATTAGCCGGACATGGTAGCGGTGGCTATGTTCCAAGTTACTTGGGAGACTGAGGCAGGAGAATCACTTGAACCCAGGAGGCAGAAGTTGCAGTGAGCCAAGATGGTGCCATTGCACTCCAGCTTGGGTGACAAGAGTGAAACTCCGTTTCCAAAAAAAAAAAAAGTCAATGAGTTACATAAAATCTTCTATAAGAGTTCAGTTTATATATCACAGCCTACAGGTCATGATTTTACCTTTTTGAAAATTATAACAAGTTTTGGACTGAGGTCTATGGAGACGGCCCAGTGGGCTCATCTGGCAGAACCCAGTAGCCTGCATGGCTGCACAAGCGCATGTCACGGGCTCTTTTAGCCCACGAGCTTTGGCTCTCAGAGGGAATCCCAAGCATAATAGAACTTGGAGTTTGCTGATTCTGTTTCTCTAGTTACTTTGTTTTCCTTTTTGTAAATTTCGTGTTTTTATCTGGGGCTGCACATGAATGATAAGTTATTCCCCATTGGTGGCAGCAGTGATGGTCTGGTCTAAACCAGCGATGGTCTTTATGTTCTATTTGGTGATCTCTGGGGGATGCATCATGGAGACCTAATGCCTGTTGGTTGAAAAATAACGGAAAAACTGGTTTGCTAATCGTTTTGTTGTTGTTGTTGTTTGTTTTTCTATTTGTGATCTCAAATTAGTGAAGAATTCCAGGCTGGGCACAGTGGTTCATGCTTGTAATCCCAGCACTTTGGGAGGCCGAGGCGGGCAGATCACTTGAGGTCAGGAGCTGGAGACCAGCCCGGCCAACATGGTGAAACCCCGTCTCTACTAAAAATACAAAAATTAGCCAGGCGTGGGCGCCTGTAATCCCAGTTACTCGGGAGACTGAAGCAGGGGAATCACTTGAACCTGGGAGAAGGAGGTTGCAGTGAGCCAAGATTGCACCACTGCACTCTAGCCTGGGTGACAGAATGAGACTATATCTCAAAGAAAAATAATTTTGTATCCACTGGGAAGGAGAACAGCTGTTTGAGATCTGAGTTGGTGAGGTTTCATGTTGCTGTTCACTTTTTTTTTTTTTTTTTTTGAGACGGAGTCTCACTGTCATCCAGGCTGAAATGCAGTGGCGCAGTCTTGGCTCACTGCAACCTCCACCTCCCGAGTTCAACCTATTCTCCTGCCTCAGCCTCTTGAGTAGCTGGAACTACAGGTGCCTGCCACCACGCCCGGCTAATTTTTTGTATGTTTAGTAGAGACGGGGTTTCACCATGTTGGCCAAGCTGGTCTCAAACTCCAGACCTCAGGTGACCCACTCGCCTCAGCCTCCCAAACTGCTGGGATTACGGGCGTGAGCCACCATGACCAGCCTGCTATATTTACTTTTGATCTGTGGCTGGAACTGTAGAAATGAAGCAAGATACTCTCTGTGCGTCTGTATATCTATACATCTGCAATAGAAAGGCCTTTAACTCTTTTTTATTTTATTTATTTATTTTTTGAGACAGAGTCTCACTCAGGCTGGAATGCAGTGGCACAATCTCAGCTCACTGCAACCTCCACCTCCTGGGTTCAAGCGATTCTCCTGCCTCAGCCTCTCAAGTAACTGGGATTACAGGCATGCGCCACCACACCCGAAAGGTCTTTAACTCTTGTTGTCAGCGTGAAATACTCTTGTACATCTGGAAGGTATTAATAACTTAGTGTACTATGTCTCTTAAAGGAGTTCTGTGTTGATTAGTTTATAGAGACAAATAAGTGATTATATAAATCTAATGCTCCTAAAAATAACAGAAAATAACTGAAATTTGAATGCTTTAAATGTGTTAGACTTAAAACAATTCTTCTTAGAAATCGCTAGCTCAGAAAATTTTTCAGGAGCCAGGTCCATATAATTAACATGATTCTTTGAACAAATTATACTGGTTTAATAATTGTTTTGACAAAATACATGTAATAGCTATCTGTCTTTTCTGTGCTTTATGTTAAGTATAATACAAGTATACATTCTGTTTTTCATAAGTCTATATTTATTTTCTGTGAAGAAACTAGTTAATCTACATTTCCTATACTTCTCATTTCGACTTTCAGATCAAACAAGTCAACTTTATCTTATGTTTAAGAGTATAAACATGTAAATTTGTGCCCCACTAAATTGATTAATTATTCTAACAAATAAATTTTGTATCAACAGTAATTATATTTTTTAGTGTGTCACCTTAACCACAGTTTCCAAGATTCTTAGATAACTTTAGAATTTTGAATTAATATTGAAGTACATTAATTAATAAATAATTTTTGACTATCTGGATAATTTCTAAAACAAATTTAATACTGAAACATTGGTTGCTAATCATAATTTTAAGTTGATATATTTTTTACTTCTTATTTTCACATGCTAGAAAGTAGCTATATCTTTGGGTAATGTTAACAAATGAATTCATTATTTTCTGCTTTAAAAAGTTGTGCAGGCGGCCGGGCGCGGTGGCTCAAGCCTGTAATCCCAGCACTTTGGGAGGCCGAGACGGGCGGATCACGAGGTCAGGAGATCGAGACCATCCTGGCTAACACAGTGAAACCCCGTCTCTACTAAAAATACAAAAAACTAGCCGGGAGAGGTGGCGGGTGCCTGTAGTCCCAGCTACTCGGGAGGCTGAGGCACTAGAATGGCATGAACCCGGAAGGCGGAGCTTGCAGTGAGCTAAGATCCAGCCACTGCACTCTAGCCTGGGCGACAGAGCGAGACTCCGTCTCAAAAAAAAAAAAAAAAAATTGTGCAGGCTGGGTGAGGTGGCTCATGCCTGTAATCCTAGCACTTTGGGAGGGAGGCTGAGGCACTAGAATGGCATGAACCCGGAAGGCGGAGCTTGCAGTGAGCTAAGATCCGGCCACTGCACTCTAGCCTGGGCGACAGAGCGAGACTCCGTCTCAAAAAAAAAAAAAAAAAAAAAATTGTGCAGGCTGGGTGAGGTGGCTCATGCCTGTAATCCTAGCACTTTGGGAGGCCAAGGCGGGTGGATCACCTGAGGTCAGGAGTTCAAGACCAGCCTGGCCAACATGGTGAAACCCCCCTCTCTACTAAAAACAGAAAACTTAGCCACACGAGGTAGCGCGTGCCTGTAATCCCAGCTTCTCTACTCGGGAGGTTGAGGCAGGAGAATCACTTGATCTCAGGAGGCGGAGGTTACAGTAAGCCAAGATCACGCCACTGCACTCCAGCCTGGGCGAGAGAGGGAGACTCCATCTCAAAAAAAAAAAAAAAAAAAAAAAAAATGTGCAAAAGAAAGTGGTGGAGACTCAGATATTTGTATGCCCATATTCATAGCAGTATTATTCACAATCACCAAAAGAATCCACCCAGGTGTTCACTGACAGATAAGAGGATAGACAAAAATGACATATATGTACAACGGAATATTATTTGGTCTTTAAAAAGAAGAACATTTGGACACATGCTATGATACAGATAAACCTTGAGGGCATTCTGCTAAGTGAAATACAACAGTCACTAAAAGACAAATACTGTATGATTACATTTCTATAAGGTACCTAGAGTAATCAAAGTTATAGAGACAGAAAGTAGAATAGGGATAGCCAGGGGTTGGAGAGAGGGAAGTATGGGAGTTAACTATTCAATGGGTGCAGAATTTCAGCTTGGCAAGATAAAAGAAGCATTGGAGATGACTGGGGAAATGGTGGTACAACATCGTGAATGTACTTAATGCCACTGAATAGTACATTTTAAAATAGTTAAAATGATACATTTTCTGTTACATATATTTGACCACTTTCTTTTTAAGTTGTGTTAGGGATACTCAAGGCTGTAGAAAGTTGGCTTATGTGTATTTGTGAGCTTTGCTTGTCTGCTAAAATTCTTGTATAAGACAGTTCTCAATTATTTATCCTTAGTTCTTCCTATGAAGGAGGTTAATTACACTGGTTAAAAGTGCAATTAATACAGGCTGGGCATGGTGGCTCACACCTGTAATCCCAGCAGTTTGGGAGGCCTAGGCAGGTGGATCACTTGAGGTCAGGAGTTCAAGACCAGCTTGACCAACATGGTGAAACCCTGTCTCTACTAAAAATAGAAAAATCTTCCTGGCATGGTGGCGGGCATCTGTAATTCCAGCTAACTGGGTGGCTGAGGCATGAGAATAGCTTGAACCCAGAAGGCAGAGGTTGCAGTGAGCTGAGATTGTGCCACTGCACTACAGCCTGGACAACAGAGCAAGACCCTGTCTCAAAACAACGGCAACAACAACAACAACAAAAGTTCAATTAACTACAGATGCTTGAGGCTTTGCTAGGAGCAATAGCAACAGAGAAACAAAACTTTGTCTGCAAGGAAAATGGGATGCATTGTTGTGTGAAAGTGTCTGGTTATTCTAGAAAATGAAAAAGGATAAAAAGGCAAAACTTGAATAGATATAGAATGTTGTAGAAAGTTTGCTGAAAGAAAATTTTATTTGCCTTGATTTATAATGCCTGAGTCTCAAAATAAACTATGAAATGTATTAACATTTTGCCAAATTTGGCCCAGTTTTGATGGGCTTAAAAATTGATAATAAATAGGCTTGGCACAGTGGCTTACGCCTGTAATCCCAGCATTTTGCGAGGCCGAGGCGGGTGGATCACATGAGGTTAGGAGTTCAAGACCAGCCTGACCAACATAATGAAACCCATCTCTACTAAAAATAAAAATAAAAAAATAGCCGGACATGGTGGCAGGCGCCTGTAATCCCAGCTACTCAGGAGGCTGAGGCAGGGGAATCGTTTGAACCCAGGAGGCAGAGGTTGCAGTGAGCCAAGATCACGCCATTGCACTCTAGCCTGGGCAACAAGAGTGAAACTGTCTCAAAAAATAAAAATAAAAATAAGTAAATACATAAAAATAAGTAAAAATAAATAAATAATAAATAAAAACTCATGAAAATTTTACAGCCACATGTTCTATTAATGCATAACTAGAATTTGGCTTTATCTCTACTAAAATAATAAATTGGTCTTAGAGCTCTTAGCAAGGGTTAAAAAGAGGCTACTGTTTAGCTTCTGTGTAAGCCTCCCAGATAACAGAGATTCCCTATCTCACCAGAATCATTTCCTCTGCTTTGTTTTGACCTTACTACGTCTTAAATTTTTTTTTAAAAAAGCAAAGGTATCTCCCTTATAAAAAAGCTATCTACTCTTGCAATCATATTACCTTCTTCCATATTTATTTCAAAATCTTTTATTTTATTATTACTTTGATTAAATAGATAACAAAGTAATATTTCTTGGTCTCCCATGACCTCTTAATCTAGTGCCCAAATCTTCTCTAACGGCTCTTTTGATTTTGCCTTCCCAAGATTAGAGTCTAAATTTAGAAAAAAATACAATAAAAATTTGAAGATATCTTTCTCTATATTTTTTAAATACTTCAACACTATTACAAGAACATCATGGGACGAACAATCAAATCAGAAGAGATGTTCAGGCTTTTCTAGGCTAAATTTTCATGGGCAAAGTGCTATTAATATCAATATTTCAGAAATTGCATGCTTTATGGGAAGGTCCTGGAGATTTCTCAATGATTGTGCTATTTATAATACGTTCTTTTTTTTTCTTTCTTGAGACAGGGTCTCACTTTGCCGCCCAGGCTAGAGTGCAGTGGTGTGATCATGGCTCACTGCAACCTTGACCTCCCAGGCTCAAGCAATCCTCCCACCTTAACCTCCCAAGTAGCTGGGACTACAGGTGCACACCACCACACCTGGCTAATTTTTTAAAACTTTTTATAGGATGGAATCTCGCCATATTGCCTAGGCTGGTCTTGAACTTCTGGGCTCAAGTGATCTTCCTGCCTTAGCCTCCCAAAGTCCTGGGATTACAAGCAGTATGTTTTTATCATCAGGGGAAACACTGATCAAACCATTATGAAATAGTCGTGCATTGTACCCCAGGAGAGAATTTCACTCTCCTCCATTCTGATACTATTAGGTAGTGTAATAAATAACCACAGCCTTTCAGTCTCGTTACTGGACACATTTCTCCTTTCCAATGCCTGCCTGAAGTCTCTGTTATAAGCTGCAGGCCACAGATTGCATCTTCAACAAAGAAAAACAAACTCAAAGTCTAGAGAAAAAGGACTGTACCAGGTTCTATGAACTATTTATGCTTCACTTGGTGTAGGCTTCCAAGCTGACAATGGATGACCTTCTGACTGAGTGAGTAGACTGAGAATTCCTACAACTGAGTCCAAAAGCAGACAGCTTACCCAAGATCCAGCAGAACAATAATTAATTACATGGTGTTGATTGAACAGCTGAAGGAAATCTAGTTACGGCTCTTTGTGGCAATACAGTTGATATTATTTTTTATTGTTCTACTTTAATAGATCTGTGAGGAAGTTCTTTCCTGGTCTTGAGCTGTCTCTAACCCTCAGTTTAGTAGATTATACTTTTTTTTTTTTTTTTTTTTTTTTTTTTTTGAGACAGAGCCTCACTCTGTTACCCAGGCTGGAGTGCAGTGGCATCATCTCAGCTCACTGCAACATCCACCGCCCAGGTTGAAGCGATTCTTCTGCCTCAGCCTCCCAAGTAGCTAGGATTACAGACACAAGCCACCATGCCTGACTAATTTTTGTATTTTTAGTAGAGATGGAGTTTCACCATGTTGGCCAGGCTAGTCAGGAACTCCTAATCTCAGGTGATCTGCCCGTCTCTGCCTCACAAAGTGCTGAGATTACAGGCGTGAACCACGAAGCCCTGCCAGATTATACTTTTGTAAACTGAAATTCAACGTTTCAAGTGGTATCTGAATCTCATTGATCCCCTCATGATTCAGAAACCAATACTTTTAAGCCTGGGCAACATGGAGCAACCCGCAACCCTACCTCTATAAAAAATACAAAACATCAGCTGGGCATGGTGGCGCATGTCTGTAGTCCCAGCTACTCAAGAGGCTGAGGCGAGAGGATCCCTTGAACCTAGGAGGCGGAGGTTGTAATGAGCCAAGATCGCACCATTGCACTCCAGCCTAGGTGACAGAGCACGACTCTGTCTAAAAAAAAAAAATTTACTTTTACAGACTCTCCTTACTTTTCATGGCAATATAATTATTTGCACGGGTTCAACAGACTCTGTCCTCCTTTTTTTTTTTTAATCAAGATATAATTGGATAAATCAATTGTGTAATCAAGGCCCTACCTGGAGTGTGTTTTATGGGATGTCGTCATTTAATCAGGTGTGACAAGCCTACTAGGAGGAATGCCCATGGAGTCAATCCCTACAAAACCCTACCAGGAAGCTGGCCTGGAACCCCATGGATTGCTTCCTGGCAGAAGAGGGACCTTAGAAAAATCAGGGACCTCAAGAAGAGAGGAAGTCATTTAAATTTACAGGTGATGCAAGTGACATCTGGTGAAGAGAGTATCTTGGGCTTGCTTTTCTAGCCTTAGGATAGAAGTTGGGTGACCAACTCATCCTAGTTTTCCCAGGACTTTCCAATTTTAGCACTCAAAGTCCCATATCCCAGGTACCCCATTAGTCCTTGGAAAACTGGAACAGTTTGTCACTCAACTTCTATCCTAAGGCTACAGTTTGGGCAACATAGCAAGACCTCATCTCTACAAAATTTTAAGAATCGGTCAGGCATAGTGGCATGTGCCTTTAGTCCTAGCTACTTGGGAGCCTGAGGCAAGAGGATCTCTTCAGCCCAGGAGCTTGAGGCTGCAGTGAGCTGTGACTGCACCACTGCACTCCATTCTGGGTAACAGAGTAAGATCCTATCCCTTAAAAAAAAAAAAAAAAAAACCAACCTAAGATTATGTATGAAAGCTTCTAAACAGAAGCTAAAATGTCTCAATACTGTCTCTATTTGTGGGGCAAATTCAAAGAGACTCATGTTTAATTATATCCTTGTTGCTCCTATGGAAATAAGCCAATGTAATGACAGCAGCCTCTTATACATCAAGAAAATTTTAGAGATTATCTATGATCATAGAAAAATTATCTGGCCAGGTGGAGTTGCTCATGCCTGTAATCCCAGCACTTTGGGAGGCCAAGGCACGTGGATCACCTGAAGTCAGGAGTTCGAGACCAGCCTGGCCAACATGGTGAAACCCCGTCTCTACTAAAAATAAAAAAATTAGCCAGACGTGGTGGTGGGTGCAGGTAATCCCAGCTACTTGGGAGGCTGAAGCAGGGGAATCACTTGAACCTGGGAGGCAGAGGTTGCAGTGAGCTGAGATCATGCCTCTGACATAGAGCTGAGAAGAAGGAAGAAAGGAAGGAAGGGAGGGAGGGAGGGAGGGAGGGAGGGGGAGGGGGAGGGGCGAGGGAGGGAGGGAAGGAGGAAATCTGAAACTTGGATATGAGGCAAAAAGAATGCTGGCGCAACCCATTGTTTACCTTTCATGAAAAGTCCCAAACTTACTGAAGTTACTAGTAGAACAGATAGCCTGAAAGATTTATGGCCTGTTAGACATTAGCCATTTTAAGAATTTAACTCAGTAATTTCATCCTAATACTTTTCTGTCAAATTTCTGGCTTCTCAAATGCTCTTTGAACCAGTCATAACATCTTACTGGTTCCCCCACTCTTTTTTTTTTTTTTTTTTTTTTTTAGAGATGGAGTCTTGCTCTGTCACCCAGGCTGGAGTGTAGTGGCACGATCTTGGCTCACTGCAACATCCGCTTCCTCGGGCTCAAGCAATTCTCATGCTTCAGCCTCCCAAGTAGCTGGGATTACAGGCACCCACCACCACGCCCGGCTAATTTTTGTATTTTTAGTAGAGACGGGGTTTCACCATGTTGGCCAGGGTGGTCTCGAACACCTGACCTCAAGTGATTTGCCCACCTCAGCCTCCCAAAGTGCTGGGATTACAGGCATGAGCCACAACACCTGGCCACCCTAAGACTCTTTACGGGGACACACAACCGTGGCTGATCTTATGTTTCATTGACGTTTACAATCGTTGACATGGTTTGATTTCCAGGGCTCCGTCTGCTTCCCAAAATAAATGTCCTTGCTCAACGAGCCGAAAATTATAACATTTGCAAATTACTTATTTGGCTTAAAGTCCTTTTACTGGTTAAAAGACAAATGTTTCTGGAAAAGGGCAACACATAAAGCCTTACCAGTCATTTTCACATTAGTATAAACACATCCCTAGCGTTTTCTAAATGAGAGAAAGGGGCAGGGGTAGGCAAGCCTTGCCTTCCTGTGATGGGGGAGTGGGGGTGTCAGGAGCTGCGGAAAGGGGGTTCAGAGTTCCAGTGGGGGCCTTGGGCTCACCGCCAGGTCCTCGCGGGTGACAAAGCCCCTCTCCTTGGCACCGCAGTCCTGGAAGAAGGCCCGTAGTTCTGCCGCTGCCTGGGAGGACCAAGACTCTGGCTCTGGGGCCACCTCAGCATCTTCACCATCAGCCGGCTCTCTTGTCTGCCGCCGCCGGCTGGAGCCCAGCTTCCGGACTTTTCGAGATGTTCTCTGTCCTGTCTCCATGGTTCGTTGGCCCTGGGGACAGAGGAGTGAGGGGCACTGGGCTGCTGGACAGTCACACCCTCTCATGGCTCAAAACCTTCCCCTGGCTCCCATCACCTCTGGAAGAAAATCCACTGTGGCTGCCAAAGCCCGGCCTGATGGTGCCCCGCCGGGTCCTCTGATCTCGTCGCCCAGCCGCCTCACAGCCTCTCATCCATTCTGCTCAACGCCTTTGCCCTTTCTAAGTTTCTGCCTGGAATGCCCTTCTCCAGGCTATCCCCCTGCCCTCATCTCTTCAGGCTACTACTCAACTATCGAAGTCTTCTCTGACCATCAGAGAATTTATCCTCTTCACCCCATGCAGAATCTCTCCCATGTTTTGACCTGGAGGGTGGTTACGCAGGGTTTTCCAGGATCTAGCTGTCTGAAGGCCATAAGCAGCTTCCTGAGCCATCTGTCTGGTGACTCTTCTCGCTCATTGACTCATCCCAGCTGCATCAGGGATCCTTCCACTGACGCCTCCTCCCTCTCTCAGCCTCACCTCTCCTCCAGCCTTTTTTCTCCAGCACCATGTCTCTAGTCCTTCGACACATGCAGCATGGAATCAGTAGCGCCCCATGCGGCTGTTAGGGCCCCACATGATGTGGCCTCAGCTTCATCCACCCCACCCCTGTGCCCTTGGGGTCCATGGCAACACTATTGAACCACTCATGGCTCCTGGAATTCCTCCCAAACTCCACAACTGTCTCACTCCCTTACATAGTTAACACCTTTTGCTTCCTCACTTTACAGGCTGCCTCCTCCAAGAAGCCTTCCTTGCAGTCACCCCGCATTCAAGTTGGGCTCAGTGCCCCCTTGTCTGCGACCCTGCTGTGGTTTGAATGTGTTCCCCAAAGTTCATGTGTCGGAAACCTGATCCCCAATGAGGCAATGTTGGGCGGTGGGGCCTGGTGGGAATTGTTTGGGTCATGGGGGCACCATCCTCATGAATGGATGAATGCCATTATTGCAAAAGTGAGTTCCTTATAAAAGGATGGACTCAGACCCTCATGCTCTCTGTCG
Organism: Macaca thibetana thibetana; assembly: GCF_024542745.1. Classification (NCBI taxonomy): domain Eukaryota; kingdom Metazoa; phylum Chordata; class Mammalia; order Primates; family Cercopithecidae; genus Macaca; species Macaca thibetana. The sequence continues at coordinate 37,526,326 of NC_065581.1, read as the reverse complement.
TCCTTCTGCCTTCCACCATGGGAAGACACCACAAGAAGGCCCACGCCAGATTCTGCCTCCTCAGTCTTGAACTTTCTAGCCTCCAGAACGATGAGGAAATACATTTCTGTTCTATGTAAATTTCCCATTCTATGGTATCCGCTATAGCTGTACAAAACAGACCAAGGCAGGCCCCATGCTGCCCCGGCTGTGGATAACACTGTTTATCGAGGTCCATACTGCTCCCCGCCCCTTAGCACATGTTAGGTGCTCAAGTAAGGGGCGTCAAATTCATCATTCATTCACCAGTCACTGAATGCCTTAGTTCAGTCAGTCAATTGATAAGGATTTGGATGGTTGGGGATTCATCCAGGCGAGACCCCTGGGATGAGGAAAAGAGAGGCTGTGGTCTGGAAGGGATAAAGTCTGAGCCTGCCTTGGGGGAACAAGTCTGGGGCCCATAAAGCTATGGGATGAGAAGGACTTGATGTCCAGACAGGGCAGCTTCCTGCAGGTGGTGGGACTTGTGCAGGTTCTACAGGAGGCATGTAGGATATGGAAGCAGTAAACAGTGTGTGTGAAGGAATCGAGGCAGAAGAGCAAGGCTCATGCCCAGGAGATGGAGGAGACATCTCCCCTGGGCGTTCTCTGTTGACGCTGAAGGCCACAGACAGGCTGGGTGGAGTGGTGCGAGGGCTCTGCTTTAGGCATCATGGGCTCATTCCAGGGGGTCATTCCACAGCCTCCCCTTGGGCAAGCTTCCCATGGGGAACTGCACCGGCTGCACAGAACTTGGATGAAGCAATTTCTTATCCTGAGGAGGCCCCAAACTTCAAACAGAAGTACATTCTCTCTCTCTCTCTCTCTCTCTCTCTCTCTCTGTCTCTCTTTCTCTGCCCTCAAAGTCTGTTTCAGAAGCAGTTTTTTTTTTTTTTTTTTCTGAGACGGAGTCTCGCTCTGTCGCCCAGGCTGGAGGGCAGTGACACGATCTCAGCTCACTGCAAGCTCCACCTCCTGGGTTCATGCCATTCTCCTGCCTCAGCCTCCCAAGTAGCTGGGACTACAGGCGCCTGCCACCTCACCCGGCTAACTTTTTGTATTTTTGGTAGAGACGGGGTTTCACCGTGTTAGCCAGGATGGTCTCGATCTCCTGACCTCGTGATCCGCCTGTCTTAGGCGTGAGCCACCTCTCCCGGCCGTCAGATGCAGTTTTAAGATCATAAATGTAAAACCACAGTGGTGTGCTGGGGCTTGTGAGGGCCGACTATGCACACCTCTTCCTATCTCGGCAGCTTGGAATCAGCCACTGTGGGAGTATTGGTACCATGGGAATCAGCAAATGCTATGAATCAGGTCTCCTGCCCCCACCAAAGAACAGTAACCAGCACACCTCTTCTGAAGACTTCATCTGCCCCAACCCTTCCCACCCTCTGTCATGCACATAAGCAACAACCATTTACCGAGCGCCAACTGAATGCCAGTACAGTGCTAAGCAGGCCTGCCACAATCCATATGTTTCCTTTAAGCAAATTAAGAAAAGATATTTCCTGCTGGCAGACACAGCCCAGTGCCAGGGCTCATGGTTTAACAAGTGGAATGTGGACTGGATTCCAGTCCCCATGCACCTCCTTGGCTGGGCATCCTTGTGCAGAACACCCCTGCACACCCCAGCAGAGTCTCTGGCCCTCCAGGTAGAGGTGTGACTAACTCCTGGTCTCCCCTGGGGGACCTCATAGCCTCATGCAGGAGACACAAACATAATTACAGTGTAGCACAGAAGGAGCAGCACACCTGTGTGTCAGGTGCTGGGAGAGCACTGAAAAAGGAGCAACTCACTGATCAGGGTGTCAGAGAGGGCTTCCTGGGGGAGGTGACATAGCTTAGCAGTGAGCTCCAGGGCAGGAGAGATTATACTTAACCCTGATGCCCTCATATATGCCCAGCCTTGCTTAGGATATGTACTGGGCTCTCAACCCACTTCCTCTGCTGACTCACTGTCCCCAGAATGTGGAATGTTCTAACAGACAACTGAATAGAATCAGAAAATATCAGGGCCAGACACAGTGGCTCACACCTATAATCCTAACACTTTGGGAGGCCAAGGCGGGTGGATCACTTGAAGCCAGGAGTTTGAGACCAGCCTGGGCAACATGGTGAAACTCCATCTCTACCAAAACCAGAAAATTAGCCGGGCATGGTGGCGTGCACTTCAAGTCGTAGCTACTAGGGAGGTTGAGGAGGGAGAATCCCTTGAGCCCAAGAGGCAGAGGTTGCAGTGAGCCAAGATTACACCGCTGCACTCTAGCCTAGGCAACAGAGCGAGACACTGTCTCAAAAAAAAAAAAAAAAAAAAGTCTTTCTACTAAAAAACATGGAGGCTAAAAAACCAAGAATGAGGAGTAAGATTCTAGGGGTTAGAATAGGGAAGTCCCCATGCTAATCTAACTGGCCTTCACCCGGTATCTCTCACCCCTAATTCACCCCATGTTGCCCCATGGAAATAATGACCACATAGACACCCCTCCTTGGGTCTAGAGGCCTTCCACACCTAGAGAGGCCTTCCACACCTAGAAAGTCACCATTTATCTCCATTCCCCATCCCCCTAAGAGGGGAGCCCCTTCCTTCCATGGGCTGATGACCCTTCTTCAGGTTTGGCCTAGCAGTTCCAGCCTTGTAGGTTACACTCAAAGACAGACTCCCTGTAGAATAGAAGGAGATTAAGAAACAAAACAACAACAAAATAAGCTGGGCATGGTGGCCTGTAATCTCAGTACTTTGGGAGGCTGAGGCAAGAGGATCACTTGAGCCCAGGAGTTCAAGACCAGCCTGGGCAACATAGCGAGACCCTGTCTCTACAAAATAAAATAAAACTAGTTGGGCTTGGTGGTGTGTCTGCAGTCCTAGCTACTTGGGAGGCTGAGATGGGAGGATCACTTGAACCCAGGAGGTCAAAGCTACAGTGAGCTATGATTCACCACTGCACTCCAGCTGGGGCGACAGAGTGAGATTCTGTCTCAAAAAAATAAAAAAGGGAAAATAAAAGAAAGAGTCACTGAGCCTCAGTACTAGAAGAGGGTCAGTCCCACTCTCTTGACCTGGAGTTGCAGAAAAGGAGGCTCATGAGAGAAAGTGACTTCCAGTCCCATTGCTGTGAAGTCAGACAGGCCTCTGCTTCTCCCAGCTCTGCTGCCCATGGGCTGTGCAACCTTAGGGAAGTCAATCAGCGTCTCTGTGCCTGAGCTTCCTCACTGGAAACTTAGGACTAATAGCTCTCACACAGGGTTGCTATGAGGGTTAGGCAAGATAATTAAAGTTGAAACATCAGTTCCCATTTCCCAGGATGGCCCACCTCCCTTTCCAGATTCACTTTCTCTTAGCACTTGTCACCTTCCCAGAATAGAGAGCCTTTTGCTCATTTTTGTTGTAAATTTTCCTTCTCCTTATGCTGATACAGAGGCCTCACCTGAGTAGGGAGTTGACCATTCTGTTCACTGCTCTATCCCAAGAGCCTAGAACAGCGCTTGGCACACAGTTGGTACTCCGTAAATATTTGCTGAATATATGATCCACATAAAGCACTTTGGAGTGTGCTTGGCATCCGTGACTACCGGGTAAAGGTAGCAATGACAACAGTGGTGATGACATTGATAAAGTTGAATTCTATTTGAGGCACATAAAAGCCAGGTTCCATGCAGATACAATTGATCCCATTTGACAAATGAGGAAACTGAGGGAGGTTCCAAGAGGCAGAGTGACCTGCCCAAGCCGTGATGTCAGTGGTAGAACTACACCGGATTCTGCTTTTCTGGTTGGTCATGAGATGGACTTCCCCAAGGCTACATCCTGGAGAGGTGGCTCTTCCCTGGGCAGAAGGCCCCTCTGGGGATGACAAACGCCCAGTGGAGTAGCCCTGAGCGGGACAAGGGCTTTGGAGCAGGGTGGGCGTTGACAGGCTTGGCTCCTGTGGTGACACCCAGTGTCTCGTGTACTTCTGGTGATGGAGATAACACGGCCAAGGGAGCAAGATAAGATTCCCTGTGCAGAAGCCTCCGGAAGCAAAGTCCACTGTGATATGAGTGTCTCATCACAGCCTACCGAGCTCCCACAAGTGTAGGAAGTAAGAATCCTGGAAGAAATTCCCTGCAGCCACATCCTAGGACATGTGGTGTTCTTGACATTCCTTTCTGGGAGTTCCTAGCCCAGCTGCACCTCCACAGCCCATTTCCAGAAGTCCACTGGCATTATATAAGGAAATAGCACCTTCCAGATACCTCATCTGCCCCACTCCAGCATCTGCCCTCTCTGCCAGTCAATCTTTCTCTCCAGGAGGGGCATTCAGCCACCTGCTCCTTGCCTGTCAGGTGGTCTGGGGCAGGAAGGCAGCAGATGCCCTCCAGCCATCACCACCTCAAAATCAGTCACTTGTCACCATCAGGTGGGATGGTGCGCTCACCCCTTGTGCCTTCATATTCAGATCCCTGACAGCACCCCACGGCCTGACAGCATACCCTAAAAACAGCCTGTGTCCCTTTTAGGCCAGGCCTAGTCCCTCAGAGACAGTAAGGACATCCTTCAGTCAATCCACAAAAGTACACATGCAAACGTGCACGCACACACACCCTCCTCGGCCATCACCCTCACCCTCCACTCCCTCACCGTCAGCCTCTCGGTCAGACACAGCACCCCTCATGGCCATTCCATCATTCCATTCTGCATGTGCAAGTGCCGTCGCCCAGCACACATCCCTCCGAGTCAGCCAGCAGGGCCACCCTGCCAGTGCCCTTCTCCTCCACCACTTTCCCCTTAGTGCATCCTCATGCCTCACATCGTTAAGAGTGGGGGACCCCTTCATGGCTAGGACACACATACAGCCCCTCAGCATGATCACCTCTCCCCACATCCCTCACCTAAGAAATCGCATAAAGCTTGAAGCCAAACATGAGAGCAAATGAATCCCACTCCCAAGCATCCAGGGGAATCCACTCCCACTGTGGTATTCTGTGAGGCAGCAGGCACCACAGGCTGCCCACCAGGAAGTAGAAGCCAGAGAAGAAGGGTGGGGTGGGGCAGTGGCAGATTACAACCTGGCATGGGCCCTGCCTGGGGCCTCCGGGTGTCCATCACTGTCTCACCAAAGAGTGCTTAGAACTGGGCCTGCTGTGCACTCGGCTGGCTTCAATAGCTATAAATAATAACCATACTCGCTAAACCCCAATTGCCCAAGTCGGTGGGCCTGAGAGACCACCTAGTGTCTTGTTCCAGTCTACTTATCCTCACTTCTCCCCTCCTAATAGAGAAACTGAGGCTCTGAGAAACCAGGTGCTTGCCGCAGCTTGCACAGCCATTTACGGGTGGTGATGCACCCCAGCTTCCTGCCCAAGTGCCTTCCCATCCCCTCCCTTAGACCACGCAGAGAGCTCCAAATGCAGGGGAAAAGAGGGCTCTGCCCCTTGCACCCTTGACATAGAAGCTAAACAGGGACCCCAGCTCCCTCCCCCATCCTCATCCTTCCAAAGAAAAAGAAGCATTGCAACCTTGGGATGGCTCCTACCTCTCAAAGGCTCCCAGTGGAACACGCAGCCCTGGGCTCTGGGACCTGGTGGTGGGGTGACTGCTGCCCTACAGAGCCCACGAGCTCTAGAACTGTTAACAGTCTTGTCTTGCTTAATCGCCCTTTCCGTTCCCCAGCGAGCCAATCTCTGTGCTCATCTACAGGACTTCCTGTGGAAGCGACCACTGGCAGCCCTTTCACAATTTTGCCTGGCACCCCCAGGCATCCCTGCCCTGATTGGTGTCTTGAAGTGGAGAATGCTGGAGCTGGCAGGGAGGCCTTCCTAAACAGAGGCTCCAAAGAGTGAGATGGACTGCTCAAGATCACCTAGCCCTTAGTGGCACAGCCAGGACTGGGCCTGAGTCTCTGGTTGCCAAGGCAATGCCTTATCCCAGACAGCAGCAGGTTGATGAGCCCAGCCGTGGCTGAAGCTAAGTATCTCAGATGCCCCAGGAGAACTGCCCACCCTGCCTCACTTCAGGCCCTCACTCTCAGACAGTGTCTTTGAGCCTCAGGGGAGGCTTTATATCTAAATCACCTTTTAGGGAACAATCTAATCTGATACCAAAATACATTGTAGAGCTACAGCCATCAGAATGGTGTGGAATTGGAGCATGACTATAGATGGATGAATCAGTGGAACAGAATAATGAATAGACAGAAATAGACTCGAATATCTGTAGGAATTTAGTGTATCATAAAGGCATCATTTCAAATCATTGGAGAAGAGATAGTTTATTCAATAAACTGTGTTGGGAGAATGGGCTAGGTATCTGCAAAAAACAAAGTTAGAGCTCTAACTCTAAAGGCATTCCAGATGGATAAAAGCATAAGCATTTTAAAAATCAAAATCACACAATTATATGTTGTTTGGGATTTACTTCAAAAGTATTGAAGAGTGGGGAGAATAGGTAGGACATAGATTAAACAAGACTGGCTCTGGCCCTGTTCTGATCCCTGATGGAATTGATGAGGGTACCGCGGGCTCATTATGTTCTTCTACTTTTCTGTATGTTTGAACAAATGCCATAAGAAATCATGGCATAGTTCATTTGCCATGGTTGCAGAAGAAGGAGGGAAAGAAAAGGAAGAAAGAAGGGTGGGAAGGAAGGAAGGAAGGAAGGGAGGGAGGGAGGGAGGGGGGAAGGAAGAAAGAGAGAGAAAGAAAAAAGAAAGAAAGAAAGAAGAAAAAAGAAAGAAAGAAAGAAAGAAAGAAAGAAAAAGAAAGAGAGAAAGAAAGAAAGAGAAAGAAAGCAAAGAAAGAAAGAAAGAAAGAAAGATCTGTCATGGGATAGCCTGGGTGTGGTGGCTCATGCCTGTAATCCCAGCACTTTGAGAGGCTGAGGCAGGAGGATCGCCTGAGCCCAGGAATTCAAGACCAGTCTGGACAACATGGTGAGACTCCGTCTCTATTAAAAAAAAAAGAAAAAGAAGAAGAAAGAGGAAGAAGAAGAAGAAGAAGAAGAAGAAGAAGAAGAAGAAGAAGAAGAAGAAGAAGAAGAAGAAGAAGAAGAAGAAGAAGAAGGAGGAGGAGGAGGAGGAGAAGAGGAGAAGGAGAAGGAGGAGGAGGAAGAAGAAGAAGAGAAAGAAGAAAAAAAAGGGAAGAAAGAGATCATGGGATAATTTTTAAATAATCTTCGATTAGGCAAGGCCCTTCCAGATATATCACAACGCATTAGAAGCCACAAAAGAAAATATTGAGTCATTCAACCATACGGAAACTTTTTAAAAATAAATAAAACTGAATGGCAATAAAAGGTCACCATTGACAAGTCAAGTCAAAAGGCAAATAAACTGAAAAAATACTCACATATCATAGAAAATAAGTTAATTTCCTCCCTCGGTAAAGAACTCCTACAGATCAATGAAAGACCAATAATGCATTAGAGAAACTGGCACCATATATGAATAAATAATCCATGGAAAAATAAATATCAATGGATTTAAACATATGAAAAATGTTTATAAAAATAATACATTGAGATATCAATGTAGTTTTATTCAGCTATTCAATTAGTAAGACCAAAAAAGTGATATACTATATCATAAAGGATGTAGGAAGCACATTCACACAATATTGGCAGGAATATAAACTGGTACACCTTTTATGAAAAGAAATGTATAATATCTGTCAACATTTAAAATGCAAAAATCTTTCTACCCAGCAATTTCACTTTCAGTCATTGGTTCCACAGATGATATACAATATGACAGTATGGAAGGATATTCATTACAGCATTGTCTGTAGTACCAGAGGATTGGAAATGATCTAAATTTCCATCAGTAGGGAGCTGGTTAAAAGAGCTCTGATACATCCGAACATTGGCATACTCTGCACCCGCGAAGAAAATGAGAAAGATCCAGGTGAACTGATATGGAATGACCTTCAAGATATTGTGTCATATGAAAAAAGTAGGTGCAGAACAGTGAGGATAGTGTGCTTTTTATGAAGAAAAAAGTGTATGTGTGTGTATGAAATATATGCAATAGATAAGGGCCGTGATATAGTTAGGTTTTATGTCCTCATCCAAATCTCATCTCGAATTATAATCCCTATGTGTCAAAGGAGGGAAGTGTTTGGATTATGGGAGCAGTTTCCCCCATGCTGTTCTTGTAACAGTGAGTGAATTCTCACGAGATCTGATGGTTTTATAAATGGCAGTTTTTCCTGCGCTTATATAATTTCTTCCCCTGCTGCCATGTGAAGAAGGTCCTTGCTTCCCCTTCACCTTCCACCGTGATTGTAAGTCTCCCGAGGCCTCCCCAGCCATGTGGAACTGTGAGTTCATTAAACCTCTTTCCTTTGTAAATTACCCAGTTTCCAGTATTTCTTTATAGCAGTGTGAAAATGGACTAATACAGGCCAGGTGAGGTGGCTCACGCCTGTAATCCCAGCACTTTCGGAGGCTGAAGCAGGCAGATTGCTTGAGCCCAGGAGTTAAAGACCAGCCTGGGCAACAAGGTGAAACTTTGTCTCTATAAAAAAATAAAATTAGCCAGGCATGGTGGCGCATGACCGTAGTACCAGCTACTCAGGAAGCCAAGGTGGGAGGATCGCCTGAGCGCTGGAGGTCCAGGCTGCACTGAGCTCTGATTGCACCACTGCACTCCAGCCTGGGTGGCAGAGTGAGGTCCTGTCTCAAAAAAAGAAAAATAATAGATAAGCACACACATTCATATGTTTGTAAATGCATAGAATATTTCTGACAGGATATACAAGAAACTAGTCAGAGTTGGGCTGGATAGAAGTGTTGGGATGGAGGAGGGGGGCAGATTTATGTTTCACTCTTTACTTTTAATGTATTTTATGTTTTTACTATCTGTGTACATTACCTATTCAAAAAGAAACTTAAAAATAGTGTGTACATATACAAAGAGAGACTGATGAAGGAAACATGGTAAAATGTTAACATTTAGGAACAATGGTAAAGGGTATATGGGGATTATTTTATTACATTTGCAACTTTTCTGGATGTATAAGATTATTTCAAAACAAAAAGTTTTTAAAATTAACAAATTTAATTTATAAAAAAATGAATATTATCACAACCACCTATCTGAGGACATTGATACTCAGAGAGTTTCTGAGGCTTTATTGAACTAAATAAGCACTCATTTATTTATTATTATTATTATTTTTGAGACACGGTCTCACTCTGTTGCTTAGGCTAGAGTGCAATGGCACAGTCACAGCTCACTGCAGCCTCCCGGGCTCAAGTGATCCTTACACCTCAGCCTCCCAAGTACCTGGGATAATAAACATGCACCACCACACCCAGCTAATTATTGTATTTTTAGTAGAGATAGGGGTTTCACCATGTTGTCCAGACTGGTCTGGAATTCCCGGACTCGAGTGATCCACCCGCCTCGGCCTCCCAAAGTACTGGGATTACAGGCACAAGCTACCGCACCCGGCTTATTTATTCAACAAATGTTTATTAAGCACTTCTAGGTGCTGGACACTGTGCTACGAAATACAAAATGTAGAAAGTGTAGAATAAGAAAATGTAGAAAACATGAAAATGTAGAAAACTGTAGGGAAAACAAGCCATATGTAATATAATGCCAAACAGTGGTAATTGTTTTGAAGAAAAGCAAAGCAGACAAGGGCTGGAATGGTGGTGGGAGGCGTATTTTAGATGAGGTGCTCGGGGGAGGCCTGAGGAGGTGATGCTGGAAAGAACAAGTGAGAAACAAGATCTGGAAGAAGAGGGCAGAGGGGCCCCGAGGCAGGAGCAGGCTTTGTGTGCAAGAGAAACAGTGAGGAGAGCCCCGTGGCGGGAGCACGCGGGGGAGGGAAGTGCGGGCGGGCGGCGGAGATGGAGACAGAGGTAACAGGCAGGACCCGTAGACCATATGGGCCCATTTGGAGGGCGACACGAACCGACTTAGGTTTGAAAGGGATCCCCTCCCCGCCCCCCGCTGCTTTCATTCTGGAGAAGAGACTGTACTAGGCAAAAGCAGCAGCAGGGAGACCCGTGAGGAGTTAACACAATCCAGACAAGAGACAGTTGCTTGGAGGGCAGGGGTGGAGGTCATGATGAAAGGTGGCTGGACTCGGGATATGTACTGAAAATAGGACCAATAGGGCTTGCTGCTGTATTTGGGCAAATGCAACAAATCCAGGACCTTCATTCCAGCAAAGGACTCTCTCCACTCCTATAAAAACAGAGTGAGGTTGGATTTTTAAGACCCAGCCCTCAGGATCTCAAGGCATCCTCAGTTTATTTGTCTCCCAACCCTCACGGGCCCTGCTCCCCACCATGGAAATAAAAGGGACATGGAGAAGGCAAGAGTGGTCACACCCTCTCGGGTGCAGCCAGAGTGCCAAGGAGTCCTGCAAGTGGTGAGAACTCAGCTTGGCCTTGTCCTCGGCACCAGCACCAGGGAAAAAACCTGCCAGGACATACCAAGTGCTAGGAAAAAAATTAGATCCAGGCACGTTTGGAAACGATGGCGCTAACTGAAAAATACAGTGTTACTGAACTGAAAAACACTGTGCTCAGAACTAGGTTTTGCAAAAATAGAATCAATGGACAAGGATCAAGAGCAGTGAAACTGTTTTACAATTAGGAAAGTTTTCACACTCACTAATTTTTAATTCCTTACAAGTGCTTGAAGACTCTTCACAGCTTGTTAAATCCTGAAGCAAGATATTCTCCATTCTAGGGCCCTGCAGTGAGAGCTGAGGTGTAAGCTAGGACCTGAGCCTCCCTGCCTCCAGCTACTGGCTCCAAAATAGCTCAAGAAGCTTAGGCAGGTGGGCAGTCCCACAGAAAACCAGGGTCAGGGAGCTTGCTTCAAAGCTGCATTTGGGTAGCGCTTTACGTAAGATTGAGAAAACCTAAATTACATCAAAGACTGAGGAGGTGCACAGAAACAGATAGGTCCCTGCAAGCCTCCTCTTAGAACTGTCACAGCGGCAATGACCCTGGGCAAGGCACTTCCCCTTTCTGGTGTATTGAGCAGGCAGTGTGATCTGGAGTCATCAGCATGGACATTCTGGCCCCTCACCACTTCCTAGGGCCATGAGCTTTGGTAGATATGGATCTGTGTTCACCTAAAGCTTTGGTAGATAATTCCTGGCAGGCTAATGATTTCCCACCTCAAATGTCTTCATCCCTCTGGTTTTCTTCAGCATTACAGGAATTTGTTCCACCCCGTGAGGAGCAATCTGGACTAGGCCCTGGAGGCAGCCCTATCAGTAATGGACAGTGTCCACAGATACGTAGCCTAGGTAGCCAGATAAGTACTCCAGAGAGAAAATTGTAGGGTATGTTCCACACGGTTTCCTTGAGGCTCCCTAGCAGGTTTAAGCCCCAGTTGCACACAGTGGAACTTGTTCACTGACAGCTTTATTGGCCTTCTCCTTTCTCACATTCTCTACTTTCCTGCTGTGCCTCCAGGGACTACCTCCCAGGTAATCCACCTGCACACAAGTCCTTGTCTCAAGTTGTTTGGGGAGTAGGGGTGGTGGGGGTGACTAAGACAGTTTCCAGAAATGGCAGAAGCAGGATGGGCTTCTGAAAACAGAAGTCACCAGTGAAGTGACAACGTGGACCCAAATGCTGGTGGTGAGTAAGGTGGTGATAACCCTTGGCAGGCTACAGCATCACAATGTCCACAATGTGTGTAGTGGGTTGGTAAGAGGCACAGGTAAAATTTCAGGAGCAACATTGACTTATGCCATAAGTCTAACACCTGAAAGATACAGGGCAATAGTAATGATAAGGATTGTGGGGTTGGTTGGCTTTTGTTATTTGCCCTAGAAGCCTTGAAGAAAGACAACTCAGGGTATGTTGTGAAGACAGGAGAACTCCATAACAGCATTCTAAATGACCCTTATCTCTCATGGCCCAAGAGTAGGCTGTGCTGAAAATCAGGCCCAGGATCTGATTGTAAAAGGGATGAAGTTTCAAGAGAGACTAAAAGCACAGCCTCAGCAGACCTACTACCCCAGGGTCAGAATTCTGATAGGGAAAGAATGGGGCACTAGGACTTGTATGGAGATATTTGGATAGATGCACTTGAGAAGCTTGTACCCTCAGCTTCCTTGAGCCTTCTAGGCCTGTAGAAGGACCCCTTCCTTTACTAGAGAACAATCTCCCATAACCTAAAGACCATGCTAAGGACTCACCTGAGGTGGATGTCTCACAAGGTGATGCTTATCTTCCTCAAGACCCTTCCCTCCTGCCCTCACTGCCTCTAGACCAGGATCAAAAAACATTTTCTTAAAGGGCAAGAGAGTAAATATTTTAGATTTGCAGGCCATGTGGTCTCTGTTGCAACTATTCGATTCTACTTTTGCTCTTAAAACGACAGTGCAAAAACAACCATGGACAATAGGTAAAAAAATAGGTGTGTGTGCATTCCAATAAAACTTTATATACAAAAACAGGCAGCTGGTGCATGAACTATGGTTTGCCTACCCCTGTTCTAGACCAGTAATTAGGGTCAGGTCTTACCATTGCCCAAGCAGGAAAGTATATAGTCCCCATTGCTGGAGGAAATAGCTTATTCACAATAAAAACTACAGGTCTGGTTGATATATGTTAGTAGGAACAGGAAAACACATATAGGAAGAGATCTTGAGGATGTGGGACTGGGGCCGGGGGGAGCTGAGGAATACAAAGCTAGATAAACAGGGTTTTATGGAGGGACCCTTCTTTTGACTCGGAATTTAACATCCTGGCGAGACCTCTGGAGCTGGTCTTAACACACTACTGAATTGATCCTTAAGGTTTAGACACAATGATGGCAGACAGTCAGCGAGGTAGCAATGCTGAAACAGCCTTGGAAGAGTACTAATGAGGGATTAGAAGGCTCAGAGAGGAGGGTCCAAAAGGCCTTCCTTTTGCAAAGCAATAAAGAAGTGCCTAGTGAAAGGAGCTCAGTGCTGGTTGTCCTCCATAGCCCAGGTTGACGGAGGAGATACTCCCATGGAATGCCATGGCCACTGTCAATGGAGACATTAAGGTTCTGGAAGAGCAGAGACCACATAGGGCCACTTAATCATCAGAGGCAAGGTGGACACAATTACAATGACAGGCAGCAAGGCCTGAATGGTGACCAGGGTTCCTTGATCTGCAGGGCTCTGCAGCAGTGGAGTCCCTAGGGCAAGAGAGCTGAGCATTTAATGAGAGTCTTGCCTGACTTAACCACAAAAATCAAGGGTGAGTGATCAGAGGCTGATGTCACCTGCCGAGATAGAAAATTGCAATATCTTACCTAGTTTCCAGCATTGAGCCAGTTCTGACCCAGGACACACTGATGGAAGAGAAAGATCCATAATGCCACTATAAATATATAAAATAAATGTTTCCTTGATTCTTCCCGAAAGTGCCCTCTGGCTATTTACCAGAATAGCTGTACAGTGTGGAACAGGGAATAACCAGATCATTTGAGGTCTGTTAGATAAAAGGTCTGAGCTTTCATTGCTTCCAGGTGACCCAAAATGCCATTATAGCCTCCTTTTAGAGAGGGAGGCCATAGAAGGCCAGATGATAAATAGAGTTCTAGCCAAGCTCATCTCCCAATGAGTCGGTGGACCTACTCTATGGTTATTTCCTAGCCCTTGAGTGCAAATTGGGATGCATAACTTCGCAGATGGCAGAACTCTCACATTCTGCCACATTCTCACATTCTCTGTCATCTGTGGAATAAGAGCCATTATGGAAAGAAAGACTAAGTAGAAGTCTCTAAAATTATCCCGCTGGTCAAGGTCGTAAATCAGAAGTAATAGCATATCCCAGGTGGGTAGAAATTAGTGATACCCTCAGAGACTTAAAGGATACTGAGGTGGTCCCTATAGTATCTCCATTGGTTCCACCCCATACTGCCCCTGTAAAAACCAACTGAAGCATGGTGATTGGTGATTATCCACGTGGCAGCCCTAATCACAGCCATGATCAGATACAGTATCCTTACTATAATGGTCTACACAGCCTCTGATGGTAAGAAGCCAATACTACAACAAGTGTGTTCTTTCCAATCCATGCCAGGAAAGGGGATCAAAAGGGGTTCACATCCACTTTCCCTACAACAATTTAGAGATCTATCAAATTTGTAAAGTTTTAAGTGGTCAAATAAACTGGGGCATTGCTGGGTCATTCCCTCTGTGGTAAAGGACAACTTAGTGTATCTTGCACCTCTTACCACTTTTTTTTCTCTTTTTTTTTGTTATTATACTTTAAGTTCTAGGGTACATGTGCACAATGTGCAGGTTTGACACATAGGTATACACGTGCCATGTTGTTTTGCTGCATCCATCAACTCGTCATTTACATTAGGTATTTCTCCTAATGCTATCCCTCCCCCAGCCCCCTACCCCCTCTTACCACTTTTTAATTTGGATTTCAGAGGCAGTGTACTAAAGACCACTCCAGCCCATTTATTGGATGATCTGGTAAGCTGCCATGTTTAAGCGGTGGCCGGAGCGAGAGAGGGTTCTGGAACAGGTGCAGGCTATGGGACAAGCACTTGGGTCACACGCCCCAGCGTATGCCCTGGTCCTGGACTTTTATCTGTGGAGAAGCAGACAGTGTGAAGTCCCTGGAAGTCCCCTCGGGCGGGGAGAGTCTCGTTTCAGAACTCTATGATTCTAGTAGAAAGCTCTGCCCTGTGCAGCAGAGAATTATTCCACATTTGAAAAGTAGTTCTGGGCCAAATTGCAGTATTGGGAGCAAATAAATGATTATTGTTTTAAGCCACTCCGTCTTGGGGTGGTTAATTATTAATAGATAACCAGAAGATGCATGTAACAGTACCTTGTTCTTTCGAATGTTGGACAACTTTCCACTATATAAATATACCACAATTTGCATATCTATTCTGTTAGAGACATTTCAGTTATTTCTAGCTTGGGTCTGTTAAGAATAATGCTGCTGGAAACATTCTTTTTGTTTTTTCTTTTTTTTTCCTTTTTGAGAGGGACAGACAAGGTCTCACTCTGTTGCCTAGGCTGGAGTGCTGTGCTGCAGTCAGGGCTCACCGCAGCCTCGACTTCCCAAGCTCCTCAAGTGATCCTCACACCTCAGCCTCCCAAGTAGCTGGGACTACAGGCACCCTCCGCCACGCCTGGCTAATTTTTTTTTTTTTTTTGTAGAGATAGAGTCTCACTATGTTGCCCAAACTGGTCTCAAACTCCTGGACTCAAGTCCTCCTCATGCCTCAGCCTCCCAAAGTGCTGGGATTATAGGTGTGAGTCACTGTGTAGAACATTCTTACGTGTCTTTCAGTGGAAATATGAACTCATTTCTCTCGAGAACAGATCTAGGAATAGAATTACTGGGTCATGAGGTAGCCATGAAGGTAGGCATCTTTAGAAGATATTGTCAAACAGTTTGTATTTATTTATTTATTTATTTGAGATGAATCTCACTCTGTCACCCTGGAAGAGGCTGGAGTACAGTGGTGTGATCTCAGCTGACTGCAACTTCTGCCTCCTGGGTTCAAGCGATCCTCCCACCTCAGCCTCCCAAGTAGCTGGGATTACAAGCGTGCACCACCATGCCCAGCTAATTTTTGTATTTTTAGTAGAGACAGGGATTTCACCATGTTGGCCAGGCTGGTCCCAAACTCTTGACCTCAAGTGATCTGCCTGCCTCAGCCTCCCAAAGTGCTGGGATTATAGGTGTGAGCCACTGCACCTGGCCCAAACAGTTTTTTAAATAAGAGCTCCAATTGCTCTACAACCTTGTCAACACTTGGCATTGTCAGTCTTTTTAATTTTAGTCATTCTGGTAAGTATATGGTGGTATCTTATTGTGGTATCTTAATTTGCATTTATCTGATGAGTAATGATGTTAAGCTGTAATATATTCTTTACAAAAAGATTACACAACAAACCAAAATGTTGACAGTGGTGATCTTTGCAGAGGTGTGACAGCAGTTTTTGTTTTGTTGTTGTTTGTTTTCTGCAGCATAGTCTTTCTGTTTGCTAAGTTTTCTGCATTCTCTAAATTTAAATGCTTAATTTTTAAAATTATTTTTTAAATTATGAAAGCCTTCCCAAAAGCCCATTTATTTATTCTTATAATAAGGTATAATGACCACAATAGTAATATTACAAGTAAAGTCACTAAGAATCATTTATTGAGCACCTGCTGTATATTCAGCACTGTGGGAGGAGCTGTGAAAGACACAGAACAGTACAGGGTGTGGTCCCTGCCCTCGAGAGGTTTACAGTCTAGGTGGAGAGACAGGGGAACCAGGACACATGGGGAATTGAGAGAAAACAGTCCAGGCCAGTATGATACAGGAGCTGGAAGGTGTTTGGGGTCAGACCCCAACACCCCAAGTGCACTAAGCACTTCAGTGCCTCCAGGGGCTCAACGTTAGTGCCAGGAAAGACAACCACTCCCAGCCCCATGGGAGCCCACGTGACATGCCCTGTCTACAGCCTCTACTGCCACCATCTTAAAATGTCTGACTCCTTGTTCAGCTGCTAATCAAAGTGCAATGAACTGGGGAGGGATGGGGTGGATGAGGAAGGTCGCTGGACGATTTGAGGGGCCAGTGTCTCCCTCCTAGAACGATCTACTCCCATGGGGTGTATGATGGCATACACCCCTAACACAGAGATAACCCCACTCAAGGGGGCCTGTGCCACCACACGGGACCCTCACCCCAGAGCTAAAAGAGGAGGGGAGTCGCTGCTTGAGCTGCCTGAGGTAGAACTAGGGTGCCCTTCTTGTGTGTCCCTTCCCCTTCCAGTCCATTGAGCTGGGGATGGGGGTGGGACGGGCACCTCAGAGCCACCTGGAGCTGAGAGGGTACTGGAGGAAAAGGGCAAGAGGGAGGGAGAGCAGCAGAGGGGAACTGCAGAGTCCAGCTGGAGAAGAAGCGTAGCTGGGGCTCCTCAAAAGTTACAGGGGGAGCCAAAGAGGGAAAAGGTCCAACACTGAGACGGGCTCCCAAGTGCAGGTCAGAGGGGCCATGAGGGCAGGTGGGGTGGTCTGCTCCAGGACCCCACCTTCCCCTTGCCTTCAAAAGACAGAGGGGGGTATCAAGAGCCAGGAGGGTACCAAGTCCCCAGCTCAGCCCTAGGCTGTGCTCACTTCAGGGTCACCCTGCCCAACCTTAGAGGAGGTGAGGGGAGTCCAAAGTTTTTGATGATGCCCCCACTCAGTGAGGCCCCTTCAAAGTGCCATCTGTTTACTTCTCAAATTAAAAAGAATTCGTTCTGAGTGTCCAGGAAAGGGGGTGAATTTCATAACCCCCTGTGACAACGAGGGGAGGGAGCCACACCCCTCCAGAGGGTACCACCCAGCGGACGAGTGGGGAGGAGGAAGTAGCTGGCATGAAGCCGGCCCACCCGACCTCCAGGAGAGAGGAAACGGAGAACATGGGATGAGGAGGCTTTAAATAGTATTTCATAAAATAAAAATGCCCAGCACTCTTAGGAACCTCTCATTCAACTGCTTAGTTTTTGTTTAAATAATTCTAAGGCCAGAGGCTGGGGGGCAGGGGGCAGCCAGGGTATGTACATGAGGAGGTGTTTAAATTAAAACACAAATAATAATTAATACACACAAACTTAAAGACTAAGGCAGAAGATGTAGAGAGGGCCTTTGAGGTCCTCGCGCTTCCAGGACTGCAGGCCTCCTGTGGGCTGATTAGGGCTTCCTCTTGGAGAAGATCAGCCGGCGTTTGGAGTGGTAGAAATCTGAGGAGAGAGAGAAGTCAGCCAGGCCAAGAGGAAGAGGACGCGGCAGAGCTGCCCACCCAAGGCAGACAGCAGGAGGCCAGGACACCCTTCCCTGCGGCCGACAGGGCCGACTGCTGAGGATAGGAAGAACTCGGGGAACGCTCACTCTGTCTCTTAAGGGGTATTTACGGAGTGTCCCACCATGCTTCACGGATGTGATTTTGTCAGTCACCACACCTGCACCCAGGGGTCTGCTGTAAGCCAAGCTGCCCAGTAGAGGAGCCACTACTAGCTCTGTGTGCTTGTTTAAACAGACTAAAATCAAATCAAATGAACAATTCAGTTCCTCAGTCACATGAGCTGTGTGTCAAATGCACAACAGCCGTATGTGGCTCGTGGCCCCTGCACCGGACACTCCCATCCCTGCAGAGTTCTACTGGACAGTGGTGATCTAGGGATTCTGTTACGAAATCCATGAAAGTGTTCAGCACAATGCCGTGCCCATAGAAACGTTAGTAGTTGTTATTATAATCAGTCCTGACCCAACTGCAAATTCCCTTTGAGACCTTAGACAAATCACTCTACCTCTCTGAGCCTGGTTTTCTTGCCCTAAAAGGATGGCAAGGGGCCGGGCACGGTGGCTCATGCCTGTAATCACAACACTTTGGGAGGCTGAGGCAGGAGGATTGCTTGGGCTCAGGAGTTCAAGACCAGCCCAAGCAACATGGTGAGACCTTGTCTCTACCCCAACTCAAAAAATTAGTGTTGTGCATAGTGGTGTGCATTAGCGGGCATAGTGGTGTGCGCCTGTAGTCCCAGCTTCCCAGCTACCCAGGAGGCTGAGGCAGGAAGATCGCTTGAGCCCAGGAATTTGAAGTTGCAGTAAGCCATGATCACAACACTGCACTCCAGTCTGGCCAACAGAGTTAAGACACCTGTCTCAAAAAGAAAGGCAGGGAGGGTGACAAGAATGTCTTATGGTATAACATTGCTACAAGGACTAAATAAATCTACCTTAGAAGCTTGGCAAAGGGCCTGGCATAATGAACATTCCCAATAAATGTTAGCTAGTTGGTCTTTGCTGCCTACTTGCTGTGTGACCTCAGGGAGGTTGCTTCCCCTCTCTGGGCCTGTTTCCTTCTACCTAAGGAGCACTCTGGACTAGGACCAGACAGGTCAGCCCTTGGACCATGGATTCTGAGAATCCTGGTCCCTTACAACATCCTTCCCTGCACATGTCCTCACCTGTCATGCTGGTCTGCCGCCGTTTTCGACCCTGAGAATCTCCAGGTCCACCTGGGGACTCTTCAGGCTGCTCCCCTGAGCGAGGCACAAGGGTACAAGATAGCGACAGGTCCACATGGTCTTCCTCTGCTGTGCCCTGCAGCAGAGCAGGCGAGGTGCCAGGCCGCCTGCCTCCTCCCAACTCATCCCGGCCCCGCCGGGGCCCTGTGGGAAGGTAGAGCTTGGGCAGGCCAAGGCCCCGCACACGCTCCCAGGCGAAGTCACCCTCCAGTGGTGTCTCGGTGACAAAGTCGAAGTTCCATCGCTCACGGGCCTCCTGGATACAGCCCGCCATTAGCGCATCACAGTCGCGGCTCAGCTGCTCGCTGTCCACTGGGCCGAAGAGGCGGCGGCAGGCCTTGCTGCCGCATGGGTTCGGACGGACACTGCCAGCCTGTTCTGACATGGCGCCTGCAGCAGAGACACAAGGAAGGCCCTGGTCACCGTGGAGACTGGACACTATGTTACCTGGCCGGGCTTTGCTGTGTCACCTCAGGTGACGTCTTCCTACCAGAGGGTCTCTCTCGCTCCTTCCAGCTGGTCTTCCTGCGTCCTTCCCACAGGAGGCCTGACCCCCACCAGCAGAGCGCAGCCAGCCTGGCACCCCAAGGTCACTGGCAGAGCAGGCAACTGAAGGGCAAGCTAATGTCAACAAAGGCAAATTTACTGCAAGAGCAAGGACCAGGGTACTGTTTGCCACCAGGTATTTTCAGCTAAAATCAATTTGTTTTCCCCCCAGAGGTGTCCCTCATGGGTGTGAATGCCCCTCAAATACATGTGAATTGCCAGAGTCCAGCAGTTTCCTAATCCTAGCCATGGCCAGGCGGTCAATTCTCAGAAGAAGAAACAGTCGGACAGTTCCTCCAGCCTCCTGAATCCCCCTACCCAGATCCCCAAGTAGGGTAACCCTGCTCGACCAAGTAAAATTACCCTGGACTTTGGGGCAAAAAACACCCGGGTTGTGGTCCTAGCTCTGCCAGTTACTACGTAAGCTTTAAAAAACCACTTAATATCTCTAGGTCTCAGTTTCCTCACCCTTAAATGGGCCATGTGCAAGTTTAAAGAGCATGGCTACGGACACCTACTCAAGCAATTGATCAGGGAGTCCATGCGCAAGGCAGACAGAACAGAGCTGAGTGAAAGGCTGTGTCTTGGTGGTTAAGCAGGAGAGCTCTGGACTCAGATCATCTGGGTTGGAGTCCAGGTTTTACTAGGTGACCCTGGGCAAGCAACTTAACTTGTCTGAGCTCTATTTTCCTTGTCTATAAAATGGGGATATTACTGTCTCAGAGGATAGACATGAGAATTAACTGAGTTAATGTAGGTAACGTGCCATCAGCACTTCGTATACAGAAGTGCATGGAAAACAGAAGTATGATTATTCCTCTCTGCCTTCAGTTTTATTGAGCCTCCTCCCTATCACTTCCCCCTGCCAACTACCTCCTTCAGACAGCAGCTGACAGGTGCTGTAGGCTGAGGGCCTTTCCCAAGGATGTCGTCAGGCGGGTGGCCTAGGGGTAAGGAGGGGCCGGGCGGGGCAGCGCAAGGGATGATTTCTCCCAGGCTGAGCCACATCCTGCCAGGCACATCAGGTGATCTGAAGTCTAGACACCTGGCAGCCTCTGCCCCGTGTTGCCTGTGTCCAAGGAACCCGTTTTGCAGGCAAAGAAAATTAAAGGTGGCTGGTCTACCTGGCTCCTCTCCTCCCACTTCAGGAGAGGGAAAACAGAGGGTGAGTTTGCCCATGAGGGAGCCCTGGCACCTACCTGCCTGCTCTGGCTTGACTCCAGGGCTGAGTGACTGCACGACCTTGGCAGCAACTGGGTTTTCCTAGGGACAAGTCCCAACTTGCAGGCTCTGGGGGGGAAAGCTCTGCTGAGTCCTCCTGAGGCAGGAAGCCCGGGACACATGCCACATCTGCTCCACCCCACCTCACCCCACTGCTTGTGATCAGTGCAGCCCACAGTTTCACGTCCCAGCTGGTTGGAAGAGGAGGCTCTTGGTAACTTCACACCAAGTTTAAACGGCAGGAGATGGAAGAGATATGAGACTTGTCCCTAAGTCATACAGCTAAAAAGGCCAAAGGCCACTGTCCCATAAAGGGGTCACCCAGTACAGTGGACAGAGCCCTCAAATAACCTCTGTCCACCCTCCGCTAGGCATGAGTTGGGATTTATTTATATATTTTTATGTTTGGGGGCTGTTCTAAGCAGTTTAAAAATATCAGTCCTCCTAAAAAGTGGATATCTATTAGCTCCCTTTATACAGAAGAGGCAACCAAGTCTCAGAGAAGTTAAGTGACTTGCCCAACATCACACAGTTCACAAGTGGCACAGCCAGGATCTGAACCCAGGCCTGCTTGCCCTGAGTCCTGTGCTCTAGTGTTGAACCCCACTCCCTCTCTAATTTTGAGGTTTCTTAACCAGAGAGGCCCATCAGAATGACTTGGGGAGGCCGGGGCAGTGGCTCATGCCTGTAATCCTAACACTCTGGGAGGCAGAGATGGGAGAATCATTTGAGCCCAGGGGTCCAAGATTAGCCTGGGCAACACAGTGAGACCCCGTCTCTACTAAAAATAAAAGTAAATAAAAATTAGCTCGGTGGCTGGGTGCAGTGGCTCACATCTGTAATCCCAGGACTCTAGGAGGCCAAGGCGAGCAGATCATCTGAGGTCAGGGGTTCAAGACCAGACTAGCCAAGATGGCAAGACCCCATCTCTACTAAAATTACAAAAATTAGCCAGGCGTGGTGGTGCACACTTGTAGCCCCAGCTACTTGGGAGGCTGAGGCAGGAGAATTGCTTGAACCCAGCAGGTGGAGGTTGCAGTGAGCTAAGATCATGCCACTATACTCCAGCCTGGGCAAAAGAGTGAGACTCTGTCTCAAAAAAAAAAAAAAAAAAAAAATGCTGGGCATGGAGGGTCACACCTGTGGTCCCAGTTACTTGGGAGGATGAAACAGGAGGACTGCTTGAGTCCAGGATGGTGCCATTGCACTCCAGCCTGGGTGACAGAGTGAGACGAACGAACGAACGAACGAACGAACGAACGAACGAAAGAAAGAAAGAAAGAAAGAAAGAAAGAGAAAGAAAGAAAGAAAGAAAAAGAGAGAGAGAGAGAAAGCAAGCAAGCAAGCAAGCAAGCAGGCAGGCAGGCAGGCAGGCAGGCAGGCAGGCAGAGAAAGAAAGAAAGAAAGAAAGAAAGAAAGAAAGAAAGAAAGAAAAGAAAGAAAGAAAGAAAGAAAGAAAGAAAAAGAAAGAAAGAAAGAAAGAAAGAAAGAAAGAAAGAAAGAAAGAAAGAGAGAGAAAGAGAGAGAGAGAGAAAGAAAGAAAGAGAAAGAAAGAAAGAGAAAGAAAGAAAGAGAAAGAAAGAAAGAAAGAAAGAAAGAAAGAAAGAAAGAAAGAAAGAAAGAAAGAAAGAAGCACCTAGGGAGCTTTTTCAAAATATAGATTTTGAAAAATCCCTGCCTCTTGAGACCAACTTAATCCAAATTGAAGTTTCAAGCAAGTGTTTGGCACCATTCCTCAGATGGGCACTCTTGGGGTGCCAGCCAAAGGGGGACACACTGGTGTGTTTGAAATGGACATTCTTGGTCTCAATACATCATAGGCACAAGGAGGAGGAGCCCGCCTAGGGCTTCATCAAGGAGCTGGATATTCCCTGGCTCCGGGGAGCTCAAGACAGGACTAGGATCTAGGCAGGTACCCTCTTCTCTTCTACCACCCATCCTTCTCTTATGGCTCTTATAGGCCTCTCCTCCCCCATCAAAATCTGCTCTCATGCTCATTGTCATAATAACTTTCAGCCCAAAGAAAACAGAAACGTAAACCCGTGTTTTACAAACAACTGAAAATAGCCTCCTTTATTGGCTTTGCTGCCTTAGACTTCAGCCATATTTTAATTTCCAGTAAGAGCTCAGTAAATACTGTTGAATCTAAGGAGTGCTCCTTTGAAGGGGTGGTAATGGCATAGGGGTTATTCTCGGAGTAGCCGCGGCGGTTCGCGCCGGCCAGCCCCACTCCGCGGGAAAGCCGGTGTGCTATTACCGCCAGGGCCGGGAGGGGGCGCCGGCCTCCAGGAAATCACGCGCGGGGTGGGAGGTGCGTGGGCAGAGCCTCGGACTGCGGGAGGGAGTAGTGATGAGTCAGTTTCCTGCAAGGCGCTGCTCGCCCGCCAAAACTCTGCTTCCACTCCGGCTGCGCGTCACCCTGGGGTGGGGAGGGGGAGCATGGGAGGGGACAGCGGGGGGGCGCCGCGAACACGTCACGCTGAGCCGGCCAGGCTTCCGAAACTCCCGCCGCTGTTGGGAAACCGCGCGCTCTTGTGCCGTCTCTGACACACACACACACACGCACACACGCGCGCGCGCGCGCACACACACACGCGCGCCGGGAGCCGACCCCTCCACCTTATCTCCACGCCCAAAGCATGGGATGAGTCAGATCCCTGGAAAATAAAAATAGACGGGAGCAACGAAAACAAAACCGCTCGCAAGTCCTCCCAGAAACGCGACGTGGAGGGAGGGAAGGAGAGGGGAAGCTGCCTGGGCGCCCCAAGTTCCAAACCCAGCTCCAAGATGCTTTTCCGCACGAAGAGGGCGCAAGTGTCCCCCAGGGGTTCTGGACCGAGAGGATGCGCTGTGATCCGCGCCAAGTGGCGGCGCCCCAGGGGGCGACTCGCCCCCCTGCTCCGCTCAGCCCTGTCGCTTTCCGAGAGGGAATCTGGGCTAGGTCGGGGCGCCACCGAGGCAGCTGATGGAGGCCCTGAGCAGCGTCGTGCCCCCCAGAATCCCCACCCCGCAAAGACCTGACCCCTTACCACCTCCCACCCAGGCGTGGGCTCTGCTCTCGCCCCGGAGTCCAGCGCCCCGACCCGAGGGCAGGCTGGGCCGTGATTCTCCCGGCCGCGGTGGGAAAGAGTTAGAGGAGACCCTTGCCCTTCCCCGACTGACAGGCTGGTTGGAGCCCGCCCAGCGCAGAGTCGTGACTCCCCGACCCCTAGCGAAGCGGGGACCCGACGCGGTGTCCTGGACCTCCGGTGCCCTGCTTCCCTGGGAACAAGCTGTTCCAGCCAAATAGGTCACTGTGCCGATGGGAGGACGGAGACCGCGGCGGGGCAGGGGAGAGGGCTTCGGGAGTCCCACTGTACCCCTTCCCGGGCGGGGTTCTGACCTCATACAGTCCGTTCCCTGGGGTCTCCTTGTCACAATGAGTCACCTCCTCGTTTGTCCTTAGGGGACGTGTCCTGGCACACTCCCAAGGGCCGGGAAACAGCCCGCGCTGACCTCAGTGCCCAGCCAGGTGGTGGACACAGTGGCGTAGAGGACCTGAACCTGGGACCTGGGCCAGGGCGGCGCCAGTTGGATCCGAGAGCCGCCTAGGACCGATCCTAGACGAATTTACTCCACTCCGCTTTCCTCGCCCCTCCTGGGCCCCTCCAGGGACACGGACTTCATCCCCAGGCCGCGAGCAAAGTGCGCCTGGGGCCTGCAGCCAACCGCAGCCAAAGGCGAGCTCTCAGAGCAGTCCGGTCCACGCCCTCCCTCGCCCCAGCTGGGTTTCCAGGGGCGGGGATCGTGACCGGGGATCCCTGTACTGGTAATCCCGCTCTCTGCCCGGGGTCTCCGGCACATCCCGACCCCCGTCACCCGCGCACTTACAGACACCGTGTGCGCAAGCCGAGCGCGCACCGATCCACGCCCGTCATTCACCTGCCACAGAAACACCTGTGAACGCAGCGCACACCCGCGAACACGCATCCTCGCGGACACGCACGGACACACGCGGGCACGCTGGGCTCGGCTCTGGGCCGCCGGCCCGGGGTCCCCTGTTGTCTGCCGCCGCTCTCTCACCTCCTCTGAGTGCCTCGGTGCCTCGGCGAATCCGCGCCCAGCTCTGGCCCCACAAGGAACTGACTTCGGCAGCTGCTCACACCTCAGCTGGCGCAGCTCAGCGCGGCCCTGATATACCACCGCCCCGCCCGGGCCCGCCTCAAGGAGGCGGGACCCGCGCTCGGCCCACCGCGCCGCCCGGGACCGCCCTCCCCGGGGCCCAGGCTCCTGGCTGCCCAGCGCCGAGCCAGCTGAGCCTGGCCGAGTTCCAGCAGGCCAGCCGGTCCGGAACCTCGCGTGCTGCAGGAGGGCACTTCCCTCCTCCCCCAGTCCCTCGCCTGCGTTGGTGCGCTGGACATATTTCCCCACGAAGTGAGCCACAAATCTGGCTTTTTTTACTTGGAGAATGAGTTGGCACTCCCCAGGAGGACACAGCACTGTTAGAATGAGCCCCCTTTCTGGCCCACCGTTGACCCACTCTGGGGGTCGGGGAGTCCGACCTGGCAGGCAAGGATTTACCCAATGCAGCTGAAAAGATCAGGAGGATGACATTAATAAATAAAAATTCATAAATAATAAAAACGATGCACCTCTCTGCAATTTCCAGAAAAGTTCTATAATATCACCTCTATTCCCACTGATCCCTCACTAGGTCACCTCTCCCAGAAGCATCTGGAGCACCTAGACACCCCAACAAAGCATCTTGAGGCCGGAATGCTTTTCCAGTCCCGTTTATTTCACAGATGAGGAAATTGAGGTCCACTGAACTTAAGTATACAAAGTTGTTGATTGTCACATGCTTCCAGGAAGGAGGCAATTGGAGACACTACCAGAAAAGGGCAACCTGATCTCCAGGGAAACCGAAGAATTGGACATTGAACCAATCTCTGTACACCCTACACTCACCTCAACAGACGAAACCCCTGTGGTTGCAGCAGCTTTGTTGGCCAGGAAGGGGAGGATTTGACGAGTGAGTTGTCTGTCTCCTGAATACTCCCCACATAGTCCCTGTACGCTTCTGGGGAAACTGGGGCTCAGAGAAGTCTAGTGACCTAACTCAGATCATGCAGCAAAGAAATGACTATAGTTGGAACACAGGCCTTTTGCCTCCTGCCCAGGACTCTCTGCTTGTCATCCTTTATTTCTGTGGCTCCAGAATGACAAAAATGCCAAATAACCCTCATTTGCAGATGGTTTATGGAGATGACATAAATAAAGGACAACTCTGGAAGTGTCTACTGGTGCTTCTGACAGACACAGAGATGAATGACAAGTCTATCCGCTCCCATCTACCGCACACCCCTGCCCTCCCTTGGACTTCACCTTTGCCTCCTTTCTGAGCCTGAAACATTTGCAGTTTTGCTTTTAAAAAATTGCAGAGGATGGATTGTTCATCTGAACAGAAATCCCACTAAAAAACAGAACCCAGGCTTGGAGCAGCTACAATTACTTACATCTCAGGCTGCTCAGAGTCTGGAAATCTCTGCCCAGACATGCCCAGTCTTCTTCCTTTAACGCAGCTGACCTCAGGGAGGACAGGCTTCTTTCTCCTCTGCTGTGTGAATGGGAGCCCGTAGGGGTGGGAGGACACAGCAGCAGACCCCCTCGGCCTGCCTGGTCCTAGAGTCAGGCCAGGATTGTGGCTAAACCCCAGAAAGGCCACAGCACGGCCTCAGGACCCCACTCTAAGCCCCACTGCTGTCTGCACCTTCCCTCCTATACATCCAAACCATCCAAAGGGTGGGTTGTCAAATGTCCAGCAGAGGATAGGCATCTCCTCCCACGGCCTTGAAGCCCCTCTGCTTTCAAGCATTTCAAATAGACTAGACATTGTCTGTTTACTTTGGGGGAAAAAAATTTTTTTAATAAAGGCTTGTAATGAATTATTTACAGTTTTCTGGTACTGAGCTTCACAATGAAATAATTCTTTTTGTTGTTGTTTTTGGGAAATAATTTTTTTTTATAATTTCTAGCTCACCACCACCACCACATTCAGTATTTCTTAAGTACCTACTAAGTGTCTAGTACTATTCGGTGCTTTAAAAAAAAAGTTTGCAACCATGCACTTGAATGTGTACACAGACACACTCTAAGGGAGGACCTCTGCCCTGAGGAAGGCAAGGGAGCAGGTTGTTAGAAGTCACACACAAATCTGACTCCCAGCACACATTCACACAAGCACACATGCACCAGATCCCAGCCCTGTCCCAAGGATCTGCCGGCAGATCACATACCCTATTGAGAGTAACAGGCCAAGGTCTACCTGGGGTCTCTAGAGGTCTCCTGTCTCCTACCATCCCCTTCCTCACCTGAAAACAGGCAGTCCAAGGACAAAATAGCCACCAGCCTCTTCTATGCCAGAGCTCAACATGTTGGGACATGTTCCTGACGGTCAGAAAGCCAATCAGAGCCACAGCCTGCTGCCCAAGCATGTTCCCAGGAAGCCGGCAGCATAGGGATGGAGGGAGGCTCAGCATGGGGGACAAGAGCACCCAGACCAGCCCCCTCCCCAGACTGCGGTGGAGCAGCGTGGGGTAGGGGAATGGTGAAAGGTGGAAAGCCCAAACCTGAAGAAGGAGGATGTGAGGAAGGCTCAGTGGTGGCTGCAGGAGCTGCCTAGGAAGGGAGAGGAAGTGCTGGGAACAATATCACCATTTCTCAGAAAGAGACTGGGGAGTCCCAAATAGGGGCAGTCAGCTTTCAGAGGAATTCACCTCCACACAGGCTCCCAAGAAGTGAGACCCCAGAGAAGAGGCGGAACAAAGATAGAACATTATTGAGCAGAAGCAGCCTTGGCTTTTTGTTTTCATTTTATTTTTCTATTTTGTTTTGTTTTTTGAGACCAAGTCAGCAGTGGTGCAATCTCAGCTCATTGCAGTCTCTGCCTCCCGGGTTCAAGCAATTCTTCTGCCTCAGCCTCCCAAGTAGCTGGGATTACAGGTATGCGCCACCGTGCCCAGCTAATGCTTGTATTTTTTTTTTTTTTTTTGCACAAAAAGTTGGATTTGTTGTTTCTGACAAGTGCATAGTAATTTTCAGTTTGCTCATGTTCCTAGCATCACAAATCCGAAGTACAATTTTGCTTCTCAATTAAAAACATACTGGCTGGGCTTGGTGGCTCACACCTGTAATCCCAGCACTTTGGGAGGTCAAGGCGGGTGGATCACAAGGTCAGGAGTTTGAGATCAGCCTGGCCAACACGGTGAAACCCCATCTCTGCTAAAAATGCAAAAATCAGCTGGGCATGGTGGTGGGCGTCTGTAGTCCCAGCTATGCAGGAGGCTGAGAGGGGAGAATCACTTGAACCTAGGAGGCAGAGGTTTCAGTGAGCCGAGATGGCGCCACTGCACTCCAGCCTGGGCGACAGAGCGAGACTCCATCTCAAAAAAAAAAAAAAAAAAAAAAAAACACATAAATCTTTGTTTAAAATGAAAAAAAAAAATCAAGGCATAAAAATTTCATTGTGTTCTACATTTTTAAATACCATTCTTTGTCTCCTTTAAAAGATTTTCATCCATTCATTCAAAAACCTTTTAAGTTCAACTGTCCAATTTAAGACAGAGTGAAGACATTTTTGAGTATCTGAACTAAGCATTGTCTTGACTGAAACTAAGTAAGAACTCTATGAGAGTTCTGTGGGCCTCCCGGTCATGCCTTTCCGTAGATAGGGAACCTCATCTTTGTTGGTCATCATGCCTGCTGTGTCTAAATGTGCCCACTTAGGATGAGTCACGAATTCTTTCAGGAATGCCGCAGCTGTACATGCCCCCGCAGATCTATATTTTCCAATGTTGTTAACATCCGCCAGCTGGCAATCTACAATCTGTCTTGTATAATGTTTGAAGAGAGGCATCCTCCAGACGCAGTCCCCTGTTTCAATGCTGGCCTCAAAGAGCTTGTTCCAGAGCCAGGATAAATTGGTAAAGACCCCAGTGGCACCTGACCCCAAAGCTACACTTTAATGTTAAGGTGGTGGCATTAAGGATGATCTTCGGGTTAAACGTGTGCATGTAACAGAGCACATCAGCCAGTATGAGCCTCCCCTCGGCATCAGTGTTATCAGCCTGGATAGTCTTCCCGTTCCTGGCTCTAACAACATCCCCCAGCTTGTTGACCTTGCTGCTAGGCATATTTTCACAAAGAGGGGCCAGACCTGTAATATTAATGGGCAAATTGAGCTTTGCAGCAGACACGATGCCTGAGCATATAGTTGCAGCTCCTCCCATGTCAGCCCTCGTGAGGTCCATATTTGCAGAAGCCTTGATGGAGATACCACCACTGTCAAAGGTAATTCCTTTCCCAACAAACACCAGGGGTGGTTCGTTTGCATTGGGGCTGCCTTTGTAGTGAATTTCCAAGAAGACTGGGGGCTTGTCAGATCCTTTGGCCACACTGAGGAATGGTCCCATTGCCTGTTCCTCAATCCAAGACCTGCGTCTGATATGAACCTCAGTTTTACTATTAGCACTTTTGAGATTCTTCTCAATAATTTCAGCAAATCTGGTTGGCATCATCTCATTGGCTTGTGTCTCCATCAAGTGGCGTGCCAAGTTCTGCCCACAAGCAAACAGGACTCCTTTCTGCCTCCTGAGCCCCACTTCCATAGAGCTTCGCCGACATGGCCATCTTCTTCTTTTGCTTTAGGTCATCTTATTCATAGAGACCAAGCACCGCTCCCTCCTCAGCAGCCTGAGCGTCTCCACAGGGATCCACCTCCACGGAAGAGAGCTCCAGGTCTTGAATCTGCCTGCATCCCGCTGCAAGAGCAGCTCTGATGTTTTCTTTGCCTTCACGCCAGTTTCCCTGTTTGTCGATTCTGGCTGCCTTTATGCTGAGGCCAACTAGCACCACGCTGGGGAGGTCCTCATGCAGACCATAAAAGGTTCAAGTCTTGCCTGCCTTCAGAGGTGGTCCAGATATGTTCAAAGTTCCTCTCAGCTTTCCAGCTATCAATGTATCAAAATTCTCTCCTGCACTTGTGAACGGTGGCACACCATCTTCTTTTTCTTGGGAATAGATTCCTAAAACAAGGCCCTTCGTCATGTCTGCGGCGGAGAGACCCCAGCTCCAGAAACATCTCACGGCCAGACGTCGGATGACGACTCACCCCGCCTAATGTTTGTATTTTGGTAGAGACAGGATTTCACCATGTTGGCCAGGCTGGTCTCCAACTCCTGACCTCAGGTGATTCACCTGCCTCTGCCTCCCAAAGTGCTCCAAAGTGCTGAGATTACAGGCGTGAGCCACCACGCCTGGCTTTTTTTTTTTTTTTTTTTTTTGAAGAATAACTTTGAGAACTAACACTCTGACCTGCTGGGAGCTTTACCCAGTCAACATAAGGATCAGGACTGAGCATACATTAAGGCAGGGAAATTTGTGACAGAATTTGTGCAACACAAACGCTTCCAGATTCCCAAGCCTACTACTGCCTAAGCCTGAAATTTCACCATTAGAAATTCATTTCTTTAGGTTGGTCTGAGTACAGTGGTGTTTACAACTAATTGATCACAACCAGTTACAGGTTTATTTGCTCCTTCTCCACTCCCACTGCTTTATTTGACTAGCCTTAAAAAAAAATTGAAAATAAAAATAAATAGGCCTGGCCAGGCATGGTGGCTCATGCCTGTAATCCCAGCACTTGAGAGGCCAAGGCAGGTGGATCACCTGAGTTCAGGACTTTGAGACCAGCCTGGCCAACATGGTGAAAACCGTCTCTACTAAAAACTACAAAAAAATTAGCCAGGCATAGTGGCAGGCACCTGTAATCCCAGCTACTTGGGAGACTAGGGCAGGAGAATTGCTTGAACCTGGGAGGCAGAGGTTGCAGTGAGCCAAGATTGCGCCATTGCACTCCAGCCTGGGTGACAGAGCGAAACTCCATCTCAAAAATAAATAAATAAATAAATAAATAGGCCTGGCATGGTAGCTCACACCTGTAATTCCAGCACTTTGGGAGGCTGAGGCAGGCAGATAATTTGAGGTCAGGAGTTCGAGACCAGCTTGACCAACATGATGAAACATGATGAAACCCCCGTCTCTGCTAAAAATTCAAAAATTAGCCAAGTATGGTGGTACATGCCTATAATCTCAGCTACTTGGGAGGCTGAGGCAGGAGAATCGCTTGAACTCGGGAGGCGGAGGCTGCAGTGAGCCGAGATTGCGCCATTGCACTCCAGCCTGGGCAACAAGAGCAAAACACTGTCTCAAAAAAATAAATAAATAAAAGAAAAGAAAAGACGTGTATTCTTACTGTGAGGCTGTGTTCCTCATTAAATGTGATCTTAAAAGCAAAGTGCTTAGCCTGGCACATAGAAATCACTCCATGAATATTAGTTATAATGATAATTGCTTTGCAAACATCCCCAGGAAAGGCATCTCTTGGAATTTAGTAATTATCTGTATTTTAGTGGATATCTTAGGTAGGTTTCCCAGAAAACACATAAGAGTTTTGCTTGAAGGAAGTTTATTGGGGAGTGCATTCACATTCAACACTTGTCTGGATATAAAAGAAACAGAATTGGGCAGAGAGAAGAACTGGGGTCTGCTGGAGGCTGGAGGCCCAGAGAGGCCTTGGCTGATCCCACCAGGACTCCTGCAGCTGGGATGGTCTTGCAGAGTTCGCTGAGTTGAAGCATGAGAGCTAGGTCCTTACACCCTGGGTTTCCAAACAGTCATCTGGATGTGGATGTGGCTGCCCCTGCAGTAGGGAAGTGCATGACCTCAGGCAAGACAGCTTCCTCCTCTAAGGCCAGGGAAGGACTTGGCTGTAAGCATCAGCAGTCATGGCAGCCACTGTGGAGGACAAGTGCCTGTCTCTTGCAGAAGGTTCTGGGTGGTGCAGTGCAGAGGGAGTAAGTTGATCAGATCATTTAGGGACTAGAAGGCAGTGAGGAAATGCTGTGAACACAGGCCACCTGAGGGGTGAAGGCCTCTTTGTGCCTTTGCACAAATCTTCCTCTCTGAGTGTCCCTGACCAACTTGCCCCATCTCCACTGCATTCTCCACCTTTTGAATTCCTATTGATTCTTCATGACCCAACACATGTGACTTGGGGTGAGGCCTTCTCCAGGCTCCCTCTAATTCCCAGAGCTTCCACTGAGCAAGAATCTCCACTGTGCTTTGCCCACCTGCTTGGTTTATGTGTCTACTGAATCCTCTAAGCTGGGCACCTGGAGGGGCTGAGCCCATATTTTATTCATCTTTGTACCTTGGAGAGGTCTACCAGCTTCAGCTGGGAACTCAGTGAATGTTTATTGAAGGGTCATTTTTGGCCTGTACTCTGAGGTTAGGCTTCAGTGCTGCTGCTTCCGAACCCTGTCTTTTATTTATTCATTTGTCTATTCATTCATTCATTTGTTTTAACAAATAATTAACACTCACCGCTCAAACCAAAAACTAGAATATTACAAATCACTGACACTTTCTTGTGTGTTCCACCCCTACCCCAAAGTGAGCACTACCTTGCATTTTATCTAAAACTTTCTTTTGTTTTAAATAGTTCTATCACATGTGGCCAAGACAGTAATGCTCAGCCATTTTTCCAGATGTTCTCCAACATTTCCCAGCCCCACTTACAGTGTAGATGGGGTCGTGTGACTGGTCCTAGCTGATGAAATGTGAACATAAGTGACATTTGTCTTTTTAGAGCTAAGGCCAGGTGAAATTCTCGAGCCTTTCTGTCCTTCACAGTTGTGGCAAAAGTGAGGTCCCGTGTCTCAGATGGTGCAATGGTGCCACTACAACATGGTGGAGCCTCCATCAGCCTGGATCCCTGAGTGAATGTGTGGAGCAGAGTGCCCCAGCAACTTCTATTGGATATGTATATAAGAAAAAATTAACCATTTGTGTGTGAAGTCACTGAAATGTAGAGGTTATTTGATACTGAAACATAACCTAACCTAATATTTATGCATATGGTTGTGGATGGTTGTGGTTTGTGGAAGTCAATGTCACCCAGTGAGGTATACCTCTGGCTATTCACACTCTTTTGTAGTTGCCTCCCCTTGAACATTTCTGGCTTGTGACTCTTTTAGCCAATAGAATGGGACAGAAGTAACCCTGTGCACATTCCAGACCTAAGCCTTAAGAAGGTATAATAATTTCTGTTGCTTTTGGATTCTTAGGGACCTTAACCCACCATGTAAGAAGTTCAATTACTCTGAGACCATCATGCTGTGAGAAGTCTTGTGGAGAGGTCACATGCAGCATAACCAAGGCCCACTAACTAAGAGTTCCAGCAGATCTCCCAGCAAACAGTCATCATCAACTTGCCAGCCATAAGAGGACCATCTTGAGAGTCGACCCCCAGCTCCAGTTGAACCTCCACAGGTGGAGCCAAACCCCTGACTGAATTATATAATGTGAGCAAACAAATGATCGTGGTTGTCACTGTGTTTTAACATGATTTGTTGGGCAGCAATATATAATTTAAACATGGTTCAATCATTTTCCGATTTTTATTTTTATTTACCTATTTGTTTTGAGACAGGGCCTCACTTTGCCGCCCAGGCTGGAGTACAGTGGTGTGATCATGGCTCACTGCAGCCTTAACCTCTCAGCCTCAAGCAATCCTTGCACTTCAGCCTCCCAAGTAGCTGGAACCACAGGTACACACCGTGGTGCCTGGCTAATTTTTTTTTTCAATAGAGATGGTGTCTCCCTATGTTACCCAGGCTGGTCTCAAACTCCTGGGCTCAAACTTCAGCTTCAGCCTCCCAAAGTCTTGGGATTACAGGCATGAGCCACAATGCCCGACCCATTTTCAGTTTTTTAAATATCCGATGATTCGTTCTCCTATCAATGGGCATTTGGGTTATCGCCAGTTTTTGTTATTATACATAGGGCTACTATAAGTATTTTTATTCATGTCTCTAGGGCACATATGTAAGAGTTTCTGGATATACACCTAGGAGTCGAATTGCCCCATAATCACTCTGTCAGAAGAAGCATGATTGAAGAAGTAGCCACACCAGGTATCTGGGCCTCACTGTCTATCTGTGCCTTTTAGGATTATTGGAACAAGTCTAAAACCCTGAACACATTGGGGATTATCATTGCTTGCATTTTTGTGTAGAACAAAAAGTAATTCAAAGAAATGAAGCCCTAATGGAGGAATTTCAACGATTGTGACACCTGAGAATAGACATTTGGCAGCAAAGGGAGCTGCTCACAGATTCTGAATTCAGTCCTTTGAGCTGCCTTCAAAGCTCCCAAGACACCCCCTCCAGGCCCCTTAGCACACAACGGCCTTCTGGATGATCCCAAAATAATAGGAACTGTGCACTTTGATTTTTTTTCTTCTCTAACATATTTTTTAAGCCCCTCCCAAGAAAAAGCCTCAGCATAGGCTGAGGGGCTTGGGTTCGGGGCCTCTGATTGCACAGTAGTGTGGAATCTCAGTGATGTCAGGTTTCAGATCCATTCTCTCACTCCTCACCATCCATACACTCCTCCCTCCCCCATCCAGGACAGGTGTATTAGACTCTTATACAGACAGAGAAATGGAGCCCCTAGGAAGTGCTGGCTTCGGCTGAGGGGACACAGACTGGGGTCAGGGCAGATCCAGGGCTCTGGCTGTGGCCCCAGCCCTTCTGCTCCCCATCCCATCAGCTGCTTGTCCTTGCCTCTGCTTCCCTAGAGTGGCTCTAAGTGTCATCTGTAATCGTAATGCCACTGGGGCCACTGTGGAATGTGACAGCTGCAACCCCCACGCCCCAAATGCTAGTGGTCACACTGGAGCCAAGCTCAGAGCCAGGGAGGAGGTGTTATTCCCTCTTCCCTATCCTCAGTGGTTTCTAACAACCCTGTACCTGCTGGGAGCAATCATTGCTGATGTCTCCTCCAACGTCCATCCTAGCAGCTTAGGATTGGACTTACGAAGAAAAGTCAGGGTGTGTGATAGAATGACATTAGCTCCTGTAATAAACAAACTCTCACATTTCAGTGACAAGCCAATACAAGTTTATTTCTCACTCACATATGAATCCAATAGAGGTATTCAGGTGGCTGCCCTCCGTGTGGTGATTCAGGCTCTTAGGTTCTTTCCACCATGTGGCTCCACCATTCCCTGGGGCCTCATGATCTCTGATTCCAGCTGCAGGTAGGGGAAAGTGCCAGAGAAGCCATGTGCATTTCTTCACATCAGGCTCAGAAGGGACTGGCATCATCTCCTACCTACGTTCCATTGGTGAGAACTTGGATGCACCCCGGATGCACAGGTCAATGTAGTCCCTGGAGGTCCGCACAGATTTGTGAGGACCCACTAGCCATCTCCATCACAGCTGGGAGCACGGCAGACGGGACTCCCTCTCCCCTGTCTGCCGGTAAGAGGGTCTTTTCCTGCTGAGTCTCTGGATGCGGCCACAAGAATAAGAAGAGTGCCACCTGGGCAGAACATGAACTTGGACCTCAATATCTTCGTGTCTAAAATGGGTGCTTTCATAGCTATAATCTTACCATTCCCCAGAGAGACTGAGAAAAATGAGGTAGGCATGATCCTCTTCAGTTCCCAAAGGAGGAAACCAGGCCACAAAGAGACAGTGAGACTAAAGTTACACAGCAGGACCCATTTCCTCCTTCTGGTGCACAGCTTTTCCTTTTTCTTTCTAAACTAGTCAACATCAAAGTCTGAGAAGTCATTGGACTTAAATGCAAGAAAATCCCTTAGTCAGCAAATCCACCTGAAAATCCCCTGAAGGCCTGGGAGAAGGATTATTAAGAAAAGTTCTTTTACTGCCAGAAATGCAGGTACATAGACCCTGACAGTTTCTTTTCTTTTTCTTTCTTTCTTTTTTTTCTCTTTTGAGACGAAGTCTTGCTCTGTTGCCCAGGCTGGAGTGCAGTGGTGCAATCTCAGCTCAGTGTAACCTCCGCCTCCTGGGATCAAGCGATTCTCCTGCCTCAGCCTTCCCAGCAGCTGGGACTATAGGCACGTGCCACCATGCCCAGCTAATTTTTGCATTTTTAGTAGAGACAGGGTTTCACCATATTGGCCAGGCTGGTCTCGAACTCCTGACGTCGTGATCCACCCACCTCAGCCTTCCAAAGTGCTGGGATTACAGGTGTGAGCCACTGCGCCCGGCCTGACAGTTTCTTAATGGGGTGTGTGGGACTCCGGGAGGGTGGGGGCTTGCTGCAGTGAGACTTCAGGGCAAGCCCAATTCTCCTTTCTCCCTTTTGAATATGCCTGAAATCACCCCCATTGGACCTTCCTCCCTCTAGCTCAGTGATTCTCAACATAGGGGTGGGAGAACCCCTTGTGCCAAATGCTCAGGTCCTGTATACATATAGATTCTCTCTGCAAGAAGACACAAGAGGGGCCGCATACTGCATCACTCCTGTAATCCCAGCACTTTGAGAGGCCGAGGCAAGTGGATCACTTGAGCCCAAGAGTTAGAGACCAGCCTGGGCAACATGGTGAAGACCCATCTCTACAAAAAAATGCAAAAATTAGCCAGGTGTGGTGGTACATGCCTGTGGTCCCAGCTACTGGGGAGGCTGAGGTAGGAGCTCAGGAGGTCGATACTGTGGTGAGCCAAGATTGTACCACTGCACACCAGTCTGGGCAGCAGAGTGAGACCCTGTCTCAAAAAAAAAAAAAAAAAAAAGAGAGAGTGAGAGAGGGACAAGAAACGGTGGCAATGGCTGCCTCTGGAGAGAGGAGCAGGTCCACTGTGTTACCCCCTCCAGGGCACCATTAGGAAGTCTGGGTGGACAGCACTCCCTGGGGTTGTGCTGTGCACAGCCTATCTATCTTGGGGTGTAAAGTAGGCTTATTCCTCTTAATATATATTTTAAAATTGTTAATAACATCGTAGATAATAATTAACACAATTAAAATATATATTCCACATGCCAGCCCTATCTGAACCCAGTGAATTAAAATTGGATGAGGGACCGCCGGCTGCACAAGTGTACAGATATTTTGAAAAAATCTCCCCAGGTGATTGAAAGCTCCCCACCCTCCATCCTCAAGGCTTGGGAAACCTGATTTAGTCTCTCCTTGCACAGGCCCCTCTATCTCACTTCTAGAAGTCTCATTGGACCCTTTCACCCCTGGGAGAGTGAGTGAACTAGGAATAGATTCTGCCACTGAGCAGGGAGGAGGGAAGGAAGGAAGGAGTCAGGGTTTGGGGTGGAAAGGCTCAGGGCTGAGTGAGCAGGAGGCCAGTTTTGCCTCCTGGGGAGTCGGGGCCTCCCACTTCCCTGCAGCCCTGAAACGCCCTCCCCACACCCGTGCATCGCCTCGAATCAGCAACTCTGGCCGGCAGATCTCCCGCTGGCCTTGCCCGGGCTTGCCTTTTGTTGCATTGTTGCATCATCATGCGGCCTTGCCGGGAGCCAGAAGAGTGAGCCACCCACTCAATGCTGGAAGAAAACAGCTAATTATATCACCAAGAGACCCAGGGCATATGGTCACTCTCAGCTGGCCCAGCCTGTTTCTACTTGCTTTTCATGATTGTTCTGAATTTTTCAAAATAACAATAACTACCAACCAGGAAAAAAAAAAATCACCCCTGACTGTGGAGTGTGCTGCTGAAGTAAGAGCTTTAGTCTACCTGCTACTCTAGGAGAGACCTACACAGCCCTCTGAGCTCAGAAAACCAAAAGCCAGACTCCCAGACTAGTGTTCAATAGACAAGCGGCTCTGAGAACAGGATACATTGGAATCAGCAGAATCCGAAAGACAAGCATTGCTTTGACAGCATCACAGTAATTTATTTTTCCAAAAACTTTAAAATTCTATTTGTAGTTTAGTCAAAAGTGCAGAGCGTTTTGTTTGCCCATAGTTTCCTGTATTTATTTTTTGAGTAGATAATACATTCCATGGTCCACAGTCAAAAGATGCAAAAGGCTATTCAGTGAAAACTCTCCCTCCTACCCCTACCCTCCAGCTACCCGTTTTCTTCCCAGAGACTGTGGCTGCTGGCTTGTGTCCCCTTCCCAGAGATAGTCTAAGAACATCCAGGTCCTTCAGCTAAAACCCTTGGGCACAGATGGGTTGCAGAATCTAGAACTTTTCCCATTTTAGACAGGTAATAAAGTGCATACAGCCTGTATTCCACAACACCAGCAGGCTCCACCTAGGGAGACCAGTCATCCCAGTTTGCCCCAGACTGTTCCAGTTCCACGTCCAGGGAACCCCTTCAGTCCTAGGCAAACCAAGGCAGTAGGTCCCATTAGGTGTGGGCTGTAATGTGTTCATACTAACAGGGATAATTAAAAACTGTAAATGGCTTCACATTCTTTTAGCTCTGGTTTTGCTACCAGATAAATTTGCCACAAACCAAAGAAAAAAAGTTTTGGTTTCCAGAGTCTTTTGGATTTGGGAATTGTGGATGAGGGACTGGGGAACTATAGGCAATATACATATATTTTTAATCTGCTTGAAAGGAAACACAGTGTTGGGCACATTGTTTTTTCACTCAATTTATCTGAGTGGCTTTCCACCTCAGTACATAGAAATCCTGCCTTTTCCTTTTTGCTGCTGTGTTGGACTTCATCACATGGGTGAACATTTAGGATGTCTCCACATATAGTTTTACCTGCTGCTAACAACATGGGCAGAGGAGGAATGGGATCTTCTTTTTTTTTTTTTTTTTTGGAGACGGAGTCTCACTCTGTCACTCAGGCTGGAGTGTAGTGGCACAATCTTAGCTCACTGCAGCCACCGCCTCGCGGGTTCAAGCGATTCTCCTGCCTCAGCCTCCTGCGTAGGTGGGATTACAGGTGTCTGCCACCACACCTAGCTAAAGTTTTTGTATTTTTAGTAGAAATGGAGTTTCACCATGTTGGACAGGCTGGTCTCGAACTCCTGACCTCAGGTGATCCACCCGCCTCAGTCTCCCAAAGTGCTGGGATTACAAGCATGAGCCACCGCGCCCAGGCAGGGATCTTCGTTCCTAATGCTTGTTTATGACCGAAAGTTTAAGTCCAAGCCTGCTCAGAAGTTGAGGGGCAGAAACAAGACCTACTGAGGTCTCCCAGACCAGTTGCCCCGCCCAAGCACCCACATCACAAAGAGTCACTCCCATTCAGAATGATTTTTCCAAACAAGAAGACAACTTACATTCAGACCTACTATATTAGTCAGGGTTCTCCAGAGAAACAGAACCAATACAACAATATATTCAGATAGATATAGACATAGATAGATAGATAGATAGATAGATAGATAGATAGATAGATAGATAATGTTCCTCAATTTTATGATAAAGTAAAAAATTCATAAGCCAAACCATCATAAGTCAGAGACTATCCATCTATATATAGGCTCACATGGGCAAAAATACCACCCAGGGAGGGTCTCTGGTTGACCAGGTCCAGTTAATGAAAGGGGCTAGATTTCAGCTGATGGGGCTGTGGAAATATGAATTGGGAGCCCTCTTCCTAAAACCAAGAGAAGATTCATCCATGTGTGGTGGGGCTGAAGTTTATGCAATGATAGAGGCCTTCTTCACGAAAAAGAAGGCAATTATACTGGGCGCCTCCATCCAAATGAGAGTCCTAGAAGCTTCGTTTCATCAGTTTCACCATTAACCCACCTCTGCGTGTGGCTGAATAAAGATCAGGGAAGTAGCGGTCTCTGAGGGGCGTGGGTAACACCTGGGGGGCCACAGTTCTAAAACTTGAAGGACCAGAATAGCCCGGGCTGAAGGAGGACAGAGGAGAGGCAAGAGAGAGAGAATGGGGCCATCCTGCAGTGCCCACCACAACCATCTATGCATCCTGGACCCCAGGCTGGCACTACACAGGGTACTGTGCGATTCCTCACCCTCATTCTCTGCCTCCACCAAGAGTAACAGGCTGGGCGTGGTGGCTCACGCCTGTAATCCCAGCACTTTGGGAGGCCGAGGCGGGCGGATCACTTGAGGTCAGGAGTCCAAGAACCAGCCTGGCCAACAAGGCGAAACCCTGTCTCTACGAAAAATACAAAAACTAGCTGGGTGTAGTGGTGGGCGTCTGCAATCCCAGTTACTTGGGAGGCTGAGACAGGACAATCGCTTGGACCCAGGAGGCAGAGGTTGCAGTGAGCTGGGATCGTGCCACTACACTCCAGTCTTGGCGACAGAGCAAGACTCCGTATCCAAAATAAATAAATAAATAAATAAAGAGTAATAATAAAAATTAAAGTAGTTCACACTTACTGAGGACTGGTTCTAAGTACTTCATCCATAGTTACTTGGTTAATTTTCACCATTACGCATTTCGGGAATGAGGCACCATTACTTTTATCCCCATTTTACAGATTAGGAAACTGAGGTAGAGATAGAGATGAAACCACTTCCCAAACCAGACAGAAACAGAACAAGGATTTGAACCCAGACAGGCTGGCTCCAGAGGCAAAGCTCTTAACCACTAACGACAATAACCACTAACGACAATAACCACTAACGACAATAACCACTGACACTCAGGTTGTGATTATCCTGTATCGGTTGTTCTTCTTAGTGTTCACATGTATCAGCTCAACTAATTGTTACAGGTACTGTTATTATCTCCATTTTACGGATGAGGCAACTAAGACACAGAAAGGTCAAGCCATTTGCCCAGGTCACACAGGTGCAGAAAAAGGATTTGAAACCAGGCAGTGTAGTTCCAGAGTCCATGTCCTTCTGCACTGAACTGTACCTCTGTGCCATGTCTAGAGTTAAGAGCAACAACGACTATGGCTTCCAGCCTCCACATCACATGTGGTGTCATCACTGGAGAATTTAATAAGCACTCAATAAATAATCAATGAATCTTCCTCTGAAACAACCCTTTTCATGATATTAAAAAAAAAATCATATTCCAAGTTCATTGAAGAACATCTGAAGACTATAGAAAGGCTCCAAGAAGAAATGCAAGTCACCCTTGATACAGCAGGGATAAGCACCACTAATGTTTTGATGTCTTTCCAGCTATTGTTACAAAATAGGGATCTTACTCTATGTTCTGTTTTTTATTCACTTATCAACAGATCACAAACATTTTCCCATGCCATTACATTTTTTTCCCTCAACTTCCACAGAGGAATGCTCTGTGATTGCCTATGAACCATAACGCCCCCCACAAATAGCCCCCTCCTCAGGCACAGACTCATACTCCCCAAAATATGCCCATCCTATACACTGAGACCTTTTTTACTTCCTGTCATCTCTGGAAAGCTCGTGTAATCCCTCTACCCTCCTTCTTAGAGTCAAGGTCTCCTCCACTTCTGCCAAGGACATGTCCCATCCTTCCCAGCACCCTCTACCTCTTCTATCATGTTTCCCTCTCACTAAGTCACTGACCCTTCTCACACCCTCCACCCAGGATCAGAACTGTTCTATCCTATGCCCCATTCCCACAGGTCTTGCTAGAGACAATCTAATTCTGTCAGCAAGCTGGCATTAGGCAATGTCTGTTGCAATGCACAGAGTGACAGGCAAGACAATGCCAGTGAAGGTGCTGGAGGCTGCAGCGTGGGAGTCCTTCCC
The DNA here is from genome assembly GCF_024542745.1 of Macaca thibetana thibetana. Lineage (NCBI taxonomy): Eukaryota > Metazoa > Chordata > Mammalia > Primates > Cercopithecidae > Macaca > Macaca thibetana. The sequence continues at coordinate 37,485,074 of NC_065581.1, read as the reverse complement.
AGGGACACAGGTGCATTTTGAACATGGGTCTTTGAGGTACAAAGCCTTAACCTAAAAGGGGACTCTCCTGGTATCATTTCAGGCTACCAGGCAGGGCCTGCAAGTGCTATTTTGGTGCAGGGAGCTCTTTTGATGTACCTCCAACAGGGAGGCGGAGGCCTAATCCACCCCTAGGGTGGGGCAGCCTTGGCGCCTTGCCCTATTAGGAGGGAATGAAAGGCTTTTGAAGGTTGTAGCTCAGAACGGGTGGCTTCTTGATTCCAACCACGGTGTCTCAGCCAGGATGGGAAATAAAGCAGGGTGTGCAGACAGCTGACAAGAGAGGAGGAGTCTGGGTAGGGGAAGTAGGGGGATAGGACTCCTCCCAGACCTGATCTGTCTGACCTGGACTTCTCTGGCATCGCTGCCATAACAGCACCTATGCTCATATGTTTTTGTAAGGATCAGATGAGGTAAGTACAGTAAAAGTGCTTTGCCAAGGGTAAAACCCCAAAGTCAGGTGTGGTTAGGCCTCTCTGCTTCTTTCCTTTTTTTGGAAGGTGTTGACAGCTCCTCATTGTTCTTAAGGCGTTTCCTCTTTGAAACACATTTCACCCTCTAGACAGGAGGTAGGGGACTTGGTACTCAGGGAGGCACACCTGGGTTCCCTTAGCTCCAGGCCACTGCAGCTCCCATCTCTATTCCCGCACAGCAGCTCAGGTTTTGTGTTTTTTGAGACAGAGTCCTGTTCTGTGGCACAGGCTGTAGTGCAGTGGCGCGATCTCAGCTCACTGCAACCTCCCCCTCCCATGTTCAAGCGATTCTCCTGCCTCAGCCTCCCGAGTAGCTGGGATTCCAGGCGTGCACCACCATGCCCAGCTGACTTTTTGTATTTTGGTAGAGATGGGGTTTTACTATGTTGGCCAGGCTGGTCTCAAACTCCTGACCTCAGGTGATTCACCCGCCTCAGCCTCCCAAAGTGCTGGGATTACAGGCGTGAGCCCTGCACCTGGCAGCAGCTCAGGTTTTATAACTGGTGTTTACTGGGGTCCCAGGCATAATTCATCTAAACAATGTATAGGGTGACTAACTGTTCGGGATTGCACAGAATTGAGGGGCTTCCAAGGGCACAGGACTTTCAGTGCTAAAACCGTGCCAGTGCTGGGCACACAGGGATGGCTGGTCATTCTAGGTGTAGGTAGGGAGGTGTAGGTGAGATGTGGGTGTGATTTTGTTTGGCGTGGTACATATAAGTAGTGTGTGCTGAGGTGTGGTTACACGTGTGATTATTTATGTTTGGCGTAGAGGGTTTAGTGTGGATCTGGTGGCACATTTGGATTTGTGTGTTGGATTTACTTTGCTACGTATGTGTCCATGTTGTTTGTAAGATGCATGCATATGTTAGGGCTTGTATATATGGTGTGTTGGATTTGGTGTACATGGGTAACCTTCATACGCATGCCATCTGTGTGCGATGAACGTGTTTTTTCAGCAGTGGTGTAAATGTATGTTTTGTATTTGGTATAGTGTGGAATGTACGTGTCATTCGTGTGAGGACGGAATAATGCCCGTGGTGTATATGTGTCTGGTGTGAAACTCAGTATGTGGGTGCTAGTGACTCGTGTAGTCTCTTGCCTAAATGCAGGTGTTTGTAGTGTGTGCATATATAAGCACTAATGTGTGTATTGTGTATGCTGTGTTTGGTGTGTCAAGGGACATATTCGTGTCACTGGTGAGCAGAGTTGAGTGTTGTGTATGTATTGTGAGTTGTGTTTGGTGCGGAGGCTGAGATGTGTGTGTCATCTGCATGCAGATGCGTTTGTGCGGCCAGCAAGATGTAGGGTGTGCAGTGGTGCGTGGCCTTTGTTGGGCTCAGAGAGACGTGTGTCATTTGCGTGTTGTGTGTGGAGGTGAGTGCTAGTGTATCTGTGCCGGGCGTGGGGTGTCCGAGTCTGCACGCTACGCACATGTGTGGGTTGCAGCGAAGCGCTGAGGGCGGAGGCGCAGCGGGGGCCCAGACAGTGTGACCTCAGGCGGTGTGACCTGGCGGCAGTCCAGTGCCGGAGCTACCGCGCCGCGGGAGGCGGGGCATTCTGGGAAGCGGCCACGCCCACCGCGGGGGAGGCGGAGGGCCCGGGGACCCCGCCGTGGCGACGCTGTGGTCGCTGCTTGCCTCCTGAGCTCCGGCAGCTGTTTACCTCTTACTACTTAACAGTGACTCCTAACCAACCAGGGAACTATTGGGAATAAAAATGAAGACATGAGGCCGGACGCGGAGGCTCACGCCTGTTATCCCAGGACTTTAGGAGGCCGAGGCGAGTAAATCACGAGGTCAGGAGTTCGAGACCAGCCTGGCCAACATGGAGAACCCTTGTCTCTACTAAAAATACAAAAAAGTAGCCGGGTGTATTGGCAGCCGTCTGTAATCCCAGCTACTCGGGAGGCTGAGGCAGAAAAATCGCTTGAACCTGGGAGGCAGAGGTTGCAGTGAGCTGAGACCATGCCATTGCCCCAGCCTGGGCAACAAGAATGAAACTCAGTCTCAAAAAAAAAAAAAAGATTGTGGCTCCTGTCGTCCGTGTACTTCCTTGTTTCATCCTCTCAACTGCCTAGATGGGAGTCGTTATCCCCCCCTCCCCGCACCGCTGAGTTCCCTGGGGGTCCTGGAGGTGAGGGAGACTGCCCCACCCAGGTCTCGAACGCCCCGCTGGTTGCCAGCGAATTGACAGGAGAAAAACACCGCGGGGAAACTGAACTCCCTGGATAGCGGGACCCTGAGGGTCCCCGCAAAACCGGTCAGGTGCTCGCCAAAATCTTTCCCCAGACACCTTTCTGAATTTCTCCCCAAGGCTGGAAGAATGAGGGTGTTAGGTAAGCTTGTATGGTATAATATGATGCTTCCAAGAGGGTATATAGTTGAGTTAGGACAGTAAAGTTGTGAATTATCCAAAATTAATACTTTTTTGGATTGAGGGATTAACATCGCTTTAAAAACTCCAAATGCTCATGCTTCGGATTTGCTTCTGGTAGGATCTACCTCCTCCTCCACCTCCACCTTCTTCCTTCCATCCTTCCTCCTCCTGACATATTTTCATGTGTATTTGATCTATTAGGTTGAATCATATGAAATTGCCCTTGATGTAGATCAAAACTGATCAAATACTTGAAATTTCATATGTCCAACCTAATACATATGGAAAGCTCTTTTTAGATACACTAGCACTCACCTCCACATGCAACACACAAATGACACTCATCTCTCCATGCCCAGCAAAGCGCACACACCACTGCACACCCCATCACATCTTGCTGGCCGCACACGGAGCATGCATAAAGCACAGCACAAACGCATCTGCATGCAAATGAAACATGCGGGAGAATTGTTTGTGTCTGATGAGAGTTGCTAAAGTCCTGAGCATCACACTGATTGGAGCAGTTTGCACTTACTCACGGCTGGAGAGGTGGCATGTGGTGTGCTGGAGCCTGCTGGTACTAGCTCACCAGGCCATTGTTAAATATTTGGGAACTTTGCCCAGCCAGTTGGTAAACCACTGGTAGCTCGACATTGTCCATGAGGGAGAATTTACAGCATGGAAACTTGGGCTTCCCTCCCCAACCTCCTGGGAGCTGGTTTACCAACACACTACTGGTTGTTTGGCTCATATGAGGCCACATTAAGTCTCAATGAAATCAGTTTCCTCAGAACCATATAAATCCCCAAATACAAATTGAGAGTTGTGGGAAGAGTGGAAGGGATGCTGGGGAGGTGTCTTAATCGATTCAGGCTGCTATAACAGAGTACCATAGATTGAGTGACTTATAAGCAACAGAAACGTATTTCTCGCAGTTCTGGGGACTGCAAGTCCAAGATGGGGGTGCCAGCGTGGTGGGGTTCTGGCGAGGGCCCTCTTCTGGGTTGTGATCTTGTTATGTCCTCATACGAAAGAAAGAGAGAGTCAAAGAGTTCTCTGGGATCCTTTTTATAATGGCATTAATCCCATTCATGAGAGCTCCTTCCTCGTGACTTTATTACCTCCCAAAGGCCCAACTTCCCCACCTCCTTATACTATCACATTAGGGGTTAGGATTTCAACATATGAGTGTTTGGGAGGACACAAATATTCAACCCGTTATAGGAGGCAATCCACAAGTTCAGTGGTTGTAGGAGAAAACATTGGAAATTTGGGAATGAACCATGTCAGTTCATAACTGTAGCACTTTGGGTAATATTTATTAAACATATGCCAGGCACTATTTGAAGCACTTTACATATGTTAATTCATTTGATCACCACAATAACCTTATGAGGTGGATATCATTAATATCCCCATTTTACAAATGGAGAAACTGAGGCTCGGGTAACTTGGCCAAGGTTATAGGGCTAGTAAGTAGTAGGGCTTGGCTTTGACCCCAAGCTGTGTAACTCCAGGGTGCATGATCTTGACTGCTGTGCTATGCTGCCTGTATTCTATCTTTTAGGTTAGGTTGCAGAAGCAATCCCAAAATCTGTGTCCTAAAATAATAAAGGTTTGTCCTTGTTCATATTACATGTTAGCTGTCTGTCAGCTGTGGTTCTGCTTGACCTGTCTTGTTCTGAGACCCAGGCTGAAGGAACAGCCCCTGTCGTGGTATTTCCCCAGAGAAAAGACCAATTCCAGGGCTGGGCGCAGTGGCTCACGCCTGTAATCCCAGCACTTTGGGAGGCTGAGGTGTGCAGATCATGAGGTCAGGAGATCGAGACCATCCTGGCCAACATGGTGAAACCCCATCTCTAAAAATACAAAAAATTAGCCAGGCGTGGTGGCGGGCACCTGTAGTCCCAGCTACTCGGGAGGCTGAGGCAGGAGAATGGCGTGAACCCAGGAGGCGGAGCTTGCAGTGAGCTGAGATTGCGCCACTGCACTCCAGCCTGGGCGACAGAGCGAGACTCCATCTCAAACAAACAAACAAACAAAAGACCAATTCCAGTAGCATGTGATGAATATGAAGAGTCAAGTAATGTATGGCATACAGTATTTTTTTTTTTAATCACATTCCATTGTTCAAAGCACCACATCACATGGCTGAGCTTGACTCAGTGGGGGCTGAGGAATAGATTCCTTCTCCTCCCAGGCGCTGCAAGTCACATGGCAACCTGTTTGGTAGTGAATAATTGGGAACTGTTTCAGGATAGGTTCCCCAGAAGTGGGCCCTGAGTTAAGGACTGTGGACAAGTGATTTATTAAGGAAGTGTTCCTAGGAGAATCCATAAAAGGAGTTTGGAGAGCAGGACAGAGGAGAAGACAAAGCCAAGAAAGGCTATAATTTCAGGCAAAGTCCTGGGCTCAGCCTGCCTGGAGTTTAAATTACACCTCAGAGTTTATCTCAAGGCAAGGAAGCTGGGCTTTCATGTTTCCACAGCTGTCAAATTGGTTAAGTACTTAAGATGGGCTAAGTACTGCTCCAAGGGGACGTAAGCAACTAGTTTCTGAACCTGGGTGAAGCAGTTCCAGCAGCCCTGGAGTAATCCTCCAAAAAGAGTCACAGGTGCATGGCTGTTAGAAACAAAATCACACAGAAACTGGAAGAGAGAACGGAACCTGAGAGATCTGAGAAGATCTGGGCAGACCACCAATAATGCCTCTTTTTATACTGTCTTATTTTAACATTAAAGGTAAGACATTATTTCTCCCATAGTTAATGGCATGTCTTTGATGCTAGGCAGAGGGGCCAGGGTGCGCTCCCATTGGAACAAGAGGCAACAAAGAGTCATTACAAGTTTTTCAGTAACCCAGTATTGTATTTACTGGGCAGATGTGTCTAACACAAATCTTTCCAAAGTGGAGAAAGACGCAAGCCCTACTCCTGTGCAATTCTGGCAGTAACCACCTGGAGTTAATGCAGACTCCACTGGTTAAGGGCACAGTCCCCAATAAGACTGCTCTACAAAGATGCCAGCTGCAAGATCAGGGATCCTCAGGCCAATCACACTTCTCATGAACTGGCTACCAATTCAGGGATTCCCATGACCCTCTCAGCTTCCATAATTTGCTGAGATAATTCACAGAATTCACAGAAGTGCTATATTTACAATTGCAGTTTTATTATAAGGATACAAATCAGGGTCAGCTAAATGAAGAGAAACATAGGGTGAGGTCTGGGAGCATCCCAAACACGGAGCTTCCGTGCCCTCTCCCTGTAAAATCAAGACATGTTGCTTTTCTTTCTCTCTCTCTCTCCTTTTTTTCTGTTGTTGTTGTTGTTGTGAGACAGTCTCACTCTGTCGCTCAGGCTAGAGTACAGTGTCACAATCTTGGCTCACTGCAACCTCCGCCTCCTGGGTTCAAGCAATTCTCCTGCCTCAGCCTCCTGAGCAGCCGGGACTACAGGTTTGCGACACTACGACTAGCTAATTTTTGTATTTTTTTTAGTAGAGACAGGGTTTCACCATCTTGGCCAGGCTGGTCTCAAACTCCTGACCTCAGGTGATCTGCCCACCTCGGCCTCCCAAAGTGCTGGGATTCCAGGCGTGAGCCACTGCACCCAGCCAACATGTTGCTTTTCTAGCACATTGATGTGTTCACCAACCAGGAGATTCACCTGAGCTTTGGGTGTCCAGGGTTTTGAGGTTTCATTATATATGCATAATTGATTAAATCATTAGTCATGAGATTGAACTCAATCTCCTTTCCCTGAAGGAGGTTGGGCTGATACCATATGGCTCAAATCTTCAACCCTGTAATCACACAGTTGGTCATTCTGGTGCGACCTGCCCTTACCCTGAGTCATCTCATTAGCATAAATCCAGCTGTGGTCTGAGGGCACCACCATTATTAGCCAAGACATTTCTATTTCTTCAGAAATTCCAAGGGTTTAGAAGCTCCTTCCCAGGAAATACTGGACACATTCTTTATTATAGAACATGTATCATCAGAATGAAGAATCATATTGAGCCCTGAGCAGAATCATTTTTCTAATTCCACAGGTAGATACACATACATGAGCAAATGCATTACACCAAAGACAAAAAGAAAAATCTTACATGCCTCTGGGGAAATAAGATGATGACCTACAAAGGAACTCAAATAGTGTAACAACAGACTTATCCTCGATATCAGTAGAGGCTGGAAGATGATGGAATGATATCTTTTTTTGTTTTTGAGGCAGAGTCTTGCTCTGTCACCCAGGCTGGAGTGCAGTGTGTGATCTCAGCTCACTGCAACCTCCACCTCCTAGGTTCCAGTGTTTCTCTTGCCTGAGCCTCCGAGTAGCTGTTATTACAGATGTGTGCTACCATGCCCGACTAATTTTGTATTTTTAGTAGAGATTAAAATTTTAGTTTCACCATGTTGGTCAGGCTGGTCTCGAACTCCTGACCTCAGGTGACCTGCCCGCCTTGGACTCCCAAAGTGCTGGGATTTTAGGTGTGAGCCACCAAGCCTGGCCTGGAATTATGTCTTAAAAAGGTCTATAGGCCGGGCACGGTGGCTCACGCCTGTAATCCCAGTACTTTGGGAGGCCGAGGCAGGCGGATCACCAGGTCAGGAGATTGAGACCATCCTGGCTAACACGGGGAAACCCCGTCTCTACTAAAAATACAAAAAATTTGTCGAGCATGGTGGCGGGTGCCTGTAGTCCCAGCTACTCGGGAGGCTGAGGCAGGAGAATGGCATGAATCCGGGAGGCGGAGCTTGCAGTGAGCCAAGATCGCACCACTGCAGTCCAGCCTGGGCGACAGAGCGAGACTCCGTCTCAAAAAAAAAAAAAAGGTCTATAAAGTAGGTTGCTCTTTCTCACTGGAAGGTAAAACATAAAATAATTATTGGATATTGTAGTAATATTTATCTATCATTATAAGGGAAAGTTAATCTCATGTCATTGAAGTCATCCATTTAAAACCCAAGACATTATTTTAATAATTTCTGATGTAAATCATTCCAAAATATATCACCCCATGTTTACCTTCCTAACAGAGGGCTTAGGTTCAACATTCTATGCTGTTGAATAGTGAGAGTTTCAGGCGTTACTGAGGTCTGCTAGGCAGCTTGCACCTGCACTGAGTGTGTCACACATCCTTTTTAGAGTTCTGTCTCCTCTCTGCACTTTATCAGCCTCTTAATCTGCTGCGACATTTCATATGCAGTTGTCTACATGTGGGCCAGGGGCTTTCTCCACGCTCTCCATCCTCCTAACATCTGTAGCTCATTAGCTATATGTGGCAGATTATATTTTCCAAAAACAAGCACTGCAATATCTCCCATCCAACATGCAATGTAATGTTAACACTCCACCCATTATTTATGCTCTCTCCTCTTAAGTCGGGTGTCTTCCAAGGCTGGGTCATAAAAGGTGATATGGTTTCCACCCAGTCCTCTAGGAATGCTTGTTCTTGGAACCCAATTACCATGCCACAAGGAAGGGGAGAAACCACATGGAGAGACCATGTGTAGGTGTCTGGCGGACAGCCCCAGCCAGGGCCCCTTTCAGCCAGCACTAATCCTCAAATGGGAGCAAGTGAGTGAGTGATTGAGGCTTCCATGATTCCACCCTAGCCTTTGAATTTCCCTGCTGATGCCAAGTGGTAGAAACAAGCTGTCTCTACCAAGCCTTGCCCCAAGTATTTATGAGCAAAAGAAGTGATGGTTGTTATCTGAGCCTCCAAGTTTGGGGTGGTATCATTCACGGCAATAGATAACTATATGACACCACTTTTTACTGTGCTTAAAAGCTGCTCCAGGGTCGGGAGTGGTGGCTTACGCCTGTAATCCCAGCACTTTGGGAGGCCGAAGTGGGAGGATCACTTGAGGTCAGGAGTTTGAGACCAGCCTGGCCAACATAGTGAAACCCCGTCTCTACTAAACATACAAAAAATTAGCCGGGCGTGGTGGCAGGCACCTGTAGTCCCAGCTGCTTGGAAGGCTAAGGCAGGATAATTGCTTGAACCTGGGAGGCGGAGGTTGCAGTGAGCCGAGATTATGCCACTGCACTCCAGCCTGGGCGACACTCTGTCTCAAAAAAAAAAAGCTGCTCCATGTGACGTGTTGGTTTGGTTGGAGTCCTTTGGGAACCCTTAAGCCAGAGGTTCCTTTGTCAATTGTAAAGAAGTTCAAGCCTTGTAAATTATTTCAAGTTTCCTCCTACTCTAGACGAAGCCTCTTCGGTTTCAAGGAAAAAAAAGAAAGAAGAAAAGGAAAAATAAATTAGCCTGCTTTGGTGGTGCATCCCTGTAATCCCAGTTACTTGGGAGACTGAGGCAGGAGAATCACTGGGACCCAGGAGGTAGAGATTGCAGTAGCTGAGATCATGCCACTGCACTTCAGCCTAGGTGACAGAGCGAGACTCCATCTCAAAAAAAAAAAAAGGAAAAAAAAGAAACCCATCCATTATCTCAGGAAAGGGGGGTTTTAGGCTTTGTGGAAGGATTCAGAGGGGCTTACGGAAATCGAAGAACAGCAACTTCTGCACAGCATGGCCTCATGGCAATTGTTGTGTATGTATATACACGCACACTATACACACACACATATATGTATATATGCATACACACACACGCACATATATATACACACATATATACAAGTATTTATAACTTTTCTGTTACCCTCTGCACATATACTCTATTCTTTTCTCATTTCATAGGCATAGGCTTGGTTTTCTAATTCATCAATTCACTGGTTCATTAGGCCCTTTTCCACTTTCTAGTTCCCTATGTACATCACAGCCTATGATACAGGTGCCACTACTGATCAGTGCCCAGTTCCAAAATTCCCAAAAAGATATCTAATTAACACAGCTCCTCTTTGCTAAGCAAGGTCCCATAAAGCACAAGTAGCTGGACTAATTACACCTCAACTGACCTTGGTCAGGTGTCCATCACAGAGCCATCAGCTGGGGCCCTGGAGGGCCTGTTTGGAAGCGAGAAGTCCCCTAGAAGGGATTTGGGTGGGACATGCAGTGATTGACATTTTCAGGACACCTCCCCATTAAGGTTGTTTACTCCTCCACACCAGAAAATGAAAGCTGAGATGGGCACAAGTGTGACCTCCAGATAACAGCAGGACATAATCAGAAACTGCCAACCCAGGGAAGGATCTGGAGCAAGGGTGGATGAAGGGGAACCATGTCTGGCAGCAGATGTTGGGACCAGTAGGTAAGGAAATGAGCCTAAAGGCAAAAAGTCCCCCCAAGCAACCCCTGCAGTTGATTTAGAGAGAACGTTACTAAGACTCGCAGATAACCTTTCACTCTTTAAGGCTTCATGATGTCCTAGATACAGAATCACTGGAGTCCAACAGGCTCTGAACTCAAGTACCAGGTCACCTCATTTAAAAACTGTAAGACCATGGCCGGGCGCGGTGGCTCACGCCTGTAATCCCAGCACTTTGGGAGGCTGAGACGGGCGGATCACGAGGTTAGGAGATCGAGACCATCCTGGCTAACACGGTGAAACCCCGTCTCTACTAAAAAATACAAAAAACTAGCCGGACGAGGTGGCGGGCGCCTATAGTCCCAGTTACTCGGGAGGCTGAGGCAGGAGAGTGGTGTGAACCCGGGAGGCGGAGCTTGCAGTGAGCTGAGATCCGGCCACCGCACTCCAGCCTGGGTGACAGAGCGAGACTCCGTCTCAAAAAAAAAAAAAAAAAAAAAACAAAAAAAAAACCTGTAAGACCTGAGGCAAAGCTATATGAGCCTTGATTTCTTCATCTGTAAAATGAAGATAATAGTACCGACCGGCTGGGTGTGGTGGCTCACACCTGTAATCCCAGCACTTAGAAAGGCCGAGGCGAGTGCATCACCTGAGGTCAGGAGTTCAAGACCAGCCTGAACAACATGGTGAAACCCTGTCTTTAAAAATACAAAAATTAGCCAGGTGTGGTGGTGGGCACCTGTAGTTCCAGCTACTTGGGAGGCTGAGGCAGGAGAATTGCTTGAACCAGGGAGGTGGAGGTTGCAGTGAGTTGAGATTGTGCCACTGCCCTTCAGCCTGAGTGACAGAGTGAGACTCTGTCTCAAAAAAATAAAAAAATAAAAAGTACCAACTTTGCAGGGCAAGGGTGAGAATTAAATGCAGTAACTCTGTCCAAAGGTTTAACACAGGCTCAAGTTTATCACAGCTACTCACTAAACATTTGTGAACTCCCTTTCTTCTTCTACTGGGGAGTCAGAGTTCCCCCTTTCAGGTTGTGAAATGGGATGGGACAAAGATCCCAGAAGTCTTTTGACTGGAGGTCAAAATTTCAATTTTCAATTCCTAAAAATCTTCAGGGGCTGGGCACAGTGGCTCATGCCTATAATCCCAGCACTTTGGGAGGCCAAGGCAGGTGGATCACTTGAGGTCTGCCATTCGATGCCAGCCTAGCCAACATGGCAAAACCCCATCTCTACTAAAAAGACAAAAATTATCTGGGTGTGGTGGCGGGCACCTGTAATCCAGCTACTTGGGAGGCTGAGGAATGAGAATCGCTTGAACGCGGGAAACAGATGTTGCAAGGAGCCGAGATGACTCTACTGCACTCCAGCCTGGGTGAGACAGCGAGACTCTGTGAAAAAAAAAAAAAAAATCTGCAAAACAAAGAATTAGATTATAAAGAGTTTACAGAGTCATAACCAAGAAATGTGCACATTAGAAATCAAGGGGTAGAGTTTATGGTGCAATGACATTGAAGCAATGCCCTGGATGGGCCCCACTCGTCTTAAGAACTCAGTGAAATTGTGAAACCTGTGGGGCAGACCTCAGTCCCCTGAAGACCTCCACATTCCTCAGGGAGTTCAGCGGCTCAGAAGAGTGGCAATTCCTAAATGTCTAGGATGGCACATCAAATGCCAGAATGGAGTCACCAAGGCTGAAGGGAGGAGCACTAGATCAGGAGTCCAGGCCTGGGTTCCATTTCCAGCCTTGCTGCTGACTAGCTGTGTGTCCCTGGGCAAGTCATTTTCCTACTGGGTACAAGCCCGTATCTCCACAGCTATAAAATATGAAAGCTGGGCCAGATGATTTCCAAGAGGCCTCAAACTCAAGTAGGTAAGGGAATCTTAGTGATTCTAAGATCCTACGAACTCCAGACCTGAAGTGATCTGCCCGCCTCAGCATCCCTAAGTGCTGGGATTACAGGCATGAGCTACTGTGCCCAGCCCCTGCAGATTTGTAGGAATTGAAAATTAAAGGCTAACGTCGGGCATAGTCTCACACCTCCCAAAGTACTAACTTTGGGAGGCTGAGGCGGGAGGATCAAGTAGGATCAAGTAGGTAAGGGGATCTCAGAAAACTTTTAGAGTTACACAGATTCAGCTCAAATCCTGGCTTTTCCCGGAAGGACAGTGATCCCAGGCAAGTTGTTTAACCTCTACATGCTTCACACTTCCCTTATCTGTAAACTGGGGGTAATAGCAGTGTAAGGTTGTGAGGATTAAAGGAGAGAATCCATGAGTGCATGTAACACAATACTTTGCACATAGTAAGTTCTCAATGAATTAGATATTATTGTTAGTGAAGGGATATTTTAAAATACATTTTTGAAAGCATATCTCCTTTAGTCACCTTGGCCTCCGGGGTTCCCCAGCCCAAAATCAACAGGTTCCCTGCGTTAAAAGAGGAACAGATACCAGTTTGAAAGACAAAGTCATTGCTTTCCCTCAACTAGCAAGTTTCCTTTATCTGGCAGCGGGGTGGGGTGGGAGCTCTTTGTAAACAATAATCTTGAAAGCCAGGCTTTGAGGCAAAGGGAATTGTCTTACAGTGTTTGAAGTTCCTGTTCCCTTAACAAGTCGGCCTGAAGGATTTAGCCACTGAGGTTACTGAAAGCCTTGCTAGAGAGAACTCAGTATCTGGCACAGAGCAGTGTGTCTCTAACTTTCTGGGAGAGAACTAAAAAACATGGATTCCTGGGTCTCTCCTCAAATCTACTTAATCAGACTCTCTGGGGGAGGCGCAGAGAATGAATGTTTTATTTTATGTTTTGTTTTGTTTTGTTTTGTTCCGAGACAGAGTCTCGCTCTGTCTCTCGGCTCCCTGCAACCTACATCTCCCGGGTTCAAGTGATTCTCCTGCCTCAGCCTCCTGAGTAGCTAGCTGGGGCTACAGGCACGTGCTACCATGCCCTGCTAAATGTTTTGTATTTTTAGTCGAGACGGTGTCACCATGTTGGTCAGGCTGATCTTGAATTCCTGACCTCAAATGATCAGCCCACCTCGGCCTCCCAAAATGCTGGGATTACAGGCATGAGCCACTGCGCCCATCTGGGACTGAATATTTTAAACCAGTGCCCCAGTTGCTGCTTCTGGTCAGAGAAGCCTAGGAAGAGACAAAGTGTCTTAGGCAGAGACAAAGGGTCTGCTCCTCAGGTCCCGGTGCATCGTAGGGGGAGAAGGGAAAGAGGCAGGGAAGCGGTAGTTTCCATGTGTGACCGCTCTCCAAAGTGGCATGGGGACAAGGGGGTAGGGAAGGGAGAAATGTCCCTATTCATGTGGCCACTGAGTGTTTACCCGTTAGATACACTTCAAATGGGAGTAGATCAAGGCACCTACTTGGCAAGTTGTCCCCTTCCCTTCCCAGCTCCAACAGCCAGAAGTGCGGCTCGTGGGAGAGATCGAATCAGTAACAGGAAGAGAGAATATCTTCTTTGTGCATCTTGTGCATCTGAGCGTCCTGTGGGTAAATTGCTCTTGTTATGTCACTTCATCATCATAAAAATGTTGCATCATCATTGTCACCAAAAAGTCTTCACCCAAGAGTGCCTCCAGCCCTGGGGTCACTCAGGAGCTAAGCCAGGTGTGTGCCCCTTTTGGTTCAGGAAGCTGCCCCTTTGCCCTCAGGCAGGAACCAGGAAGCACGGTCTTCCAGTCTGGCTGGGAAACAGTGTGGGCGCAGGAAGCGGGGGATGAAATCTCTCCCAAGGGATCACACAGCCACCAAATTAAAGGGTGAGCCCACGCAGATGGAAGTTGAAATTCCCAGGTCAGTGTGCCTCCCCGGCCTCGTCACTCCGGGTTTCCCCTCTGGCCACACTTCTCCTGGGCTGAGCCTGCACAGTGCCTGTCTCTGGAGCTCTGCACACTTTCAGGGTGGGATTGCCTTTTGCTTTGTTTTTCTAGTCATTTCTTTCTCTGCCCTAAAACAGAGGAAGAACTCTGAAATTCTGGACACTTATTCTTTTGATTATTAATTGTGGAAATAATAATCATAATAAACTCATATTTGAGCCATCTTTTATACTTTTTTTCAGTTTTTAAAAACTGTGGCAAAAGACACGTGACACAAGATTTACCATTTTAACATTTAAAGTGTGCAGTTCATACAAAGAAAACAAGCAAAAAGAAAAAAGTATACAATCCAGTGACATTTAGTATATTCACAGTGTCTTGCAATCATCACCACTGTCTAGTTTCTGAGCATTTTCATCAACTCAAAAGGAAATCCTGTACCCATTAAGCAGTCACTCTCCATTCCTTCCCCTGCCCAGCCCCTGGCAACCACAAATCTGCTTTCTGCCTCTACGGATTTGTCTATTCTGAATATTTCATATAAATGGAATCATACATATGTGGTCTTTTGTGTCCGGCTTCTTTCTCTTAGTGTGACGTTTTCAAGGTCCATCCATGTTGTAGCATATATCAGGACAGCATTCCTTTTTATGACTTTTTATAATATTCTGTTGTATGGATATACCACATTTTATTTATCTATTCATCATTTGACATTCTTTACACTTTTTTTTTTTTTTTTTTGAGGCAGAGTTTTGCTCTTACTGCCCAGTCTGGAGTGCAGTGTCATGATCTTGGCTCACTGCAATCTCTGCCTCGCGGGTTCAAGCAATTCTCCTGCCTCAATCTCCCAAGTAGCTGGGACTACAGGCACCCACGACCACACCCAGCTAATTTTTGTATTTTTGGTGGAGCCGGGGTTTCACCATGTTGGCCAGTATGGTCTCGAACTCCTGACCTCAGGTGATCCGCCTGCCTCGGCCCCTTTACACTTTTAAAGTGCTTCATGGCCGGGTGTGGTAGCTCATGCCTGTAATCCTAGCACTTTGGGAGGCCGAGGCAGGTGGATCACTTGAGGTCAGGAGTTCGATGCCAGCCTGGCCAATATGGTGAAACCTGCCTCTACTAAAAATACAAAGAAAAAACTTAGTCAGGTGTGGTGGTGAATGCCTATAATCCCAGCTACTCGGGGGGCTGAGGCAGAAGAGTTGCTTGAACCCAGGAGGCAGAGGTCACAGTGAGCTGATATCACACCACTGCACTCCAGTCTGGGTAACAGGAGACTCTGTCTCAAAAAAAAACAAAAAACAAAAAACAAAAAACAAACAAAAAAAAAACAGTGCTTCTATGTACACTGCATCACCTGATTGTCACAGACACTCTGTGAGGTGGAAAGAACAGATATGATTCATTATTATTATGATTCTCTGCATTTTACAGATTGAGGAGACTGAGACTCACAAGGTGAAATGATTTTTCGAACATCTCACAGTTGGTTAATGGCAGATTCAGAACCAGAATCCAAGTCTCTTGAGTTTGGATGACCAAAACCGTTGGGCAGTTTGCTTTGTAATCATTAGTGGGGTTTTTCCACCAAGAAGATTCTGGGTGGACATGTGCTCACAATGGCAAGGCAGGTGAGGACCAATGAGGCTTTGACCCCTGGACAGGCCTAATTTTGTCCATTGGTAAAGTTGGCCACTTCCTACAGGGCTTGGTCTTGCAGCCTCTGCTCAGACCTTGAGGGTGCCCCTTGCCCTAGGATGCCATAGAAGGCTGGCGCTCAGGTTGGGCAGGAACTGGGTCTTCCTATCTTTGTACTCCCCCAGCACCAAGCCGGGCAACCGGGGCTCCATGAAGTGTTTGCTAAGACATTTTAAGGGTTTAAGGGTGTTCTGATATTTTGCTTTCTTTCCCCAGCAACATATTACTGGTAGCAATTTCCTATCACCCAAGTAACTTCTGAGCCTCTTCACTTGGAGTGAATAACAAGCAATTAGGAGCTCTAACTCTTTAACACAAATCAGCAGGACTTTGGGGAGTGGAATCCCGCTCTGCAACAGTGAGGGTTTTGTTCCTGCTAAAATAACAACAAAACCACATAATGAAAAGTTTGGAAAACTGAACAAAGCAACAAAAATAACCATAATCTTACTACCCTAACACAACTGTTATTTTCAAGAATTCCCTTTACTAATTCCCTCCTTTTCTTTCTCCCTCTCTTCCTTTTTCCCTTTCTTCAGTCCTTCTGTCCGTCCGTGATGAAAGTAGCACAAGATCACTGCAATATTCTTAAAATCACCTATTATCTGATACCCAGAGTCAATCACTGGGAACATCTTGCACATTTCCTTCCATTCTTTTCCAATACCTTGTTTAATAATTGAGATAATGCAGGCCGGGCGAGGTGGCTCACGCCTGTAATTCCAGCATTTTGGGAGGCCAAGGTGGGTGGATCACGAGATCAGGAGTTCGAGACCAGCCTGGACAGCATGGTGAAACCTCATCTCTACTAAAAATACAAAAAATTAGCTGGGCATGGTGGCTCGTGTCTGTAATCCCAGTTATTGGGGAGGCTGAGGCAGGAGAATTGCTGGAACCTGGGAGGCAGAGGTTTTAGTGAGCCAAGATCACGCCACTGCACTCCAGCCTGGGCAACAGAGTGAGACTCCATCTCAAAAAATAATAATAATAGGCCGGGGCGGTGGCTCACGCCTGTAATCCCAGCACTTTGGGAGGCTGAGGCGGGTGGATTACGAGGTCAGGAGATCGAGACCATACTGGCGAACACGGTGAAACTCCGTCTCTACTAAAAAAATACAAAAAACTAGCCGAGCATGGTGGCGGGTGCCTGTAGTCCCAGCTACATGGGAATCCCAGCTGAGGCAGGAGAATGATGTGAACCCGGGGGGCGGAGCTTGCAGTGAGCAGAGATTGCACCACTGCACTCCAGCCTGGGTGACAGAGCGAGACTCTGTCTCAAAAAAAATAATAAAAATAAAATAATAGGCCGGGCGCGGTGGCTCAAGCCTGTAATCCCAGCACTTTGGGAGGCCGAGACGGGCGGATCACGAAGTTAGAAGATCGAGACCATCCTGGTTAACACGGTGAAACCTCGTCTCTACTAAAAAAAAATACAAAAAACTAGCCGGGCGAGGTGGCGGGCGCCTGTAGTCCCAGCTACTCGGGAGGCTGAGGCAGGAGAATGGCGTAAACCCAGGAGGCAGAGCTTGCAGTGAGCTGAGATCCGGCCACTGCACTCCAGCCTGGGCGACAGAGCGAGACTCCGTCTCAAAAAAAAAATAAAAATAAAAAAAAATAAAATAAAAAAATAAAATAATAATAATAATGAAGATTATGCAGAATGGACAATTCTCTTAGTATTTCCTATGTCACTAATTTTTTTCTAATAATGAGAACAACATATGTATATTATTGAAATTTATGGAAAAAATTACAAGAAAGAAAGAAAAATTCCCTAGAATGTTTCTTCTACAGACAGAAATTTTAACATGCATTTATTATATATGGTTGTAATCCTACTGAATATATAGCACATCATTTTTTAATCCATTTCCAACTTATAAGCATTTTTCCATATTGCCTCAGAGTCTTTATAATTTTTTTATTTGTAATAGATAACACATTTATATGATACAATATTCAAAAGATTCAAATGCGATTCAGTGGAAAGATTTCTTTTCACCCCATTCTCCCACTAGCCCATTTTTCATCCCTAAAGTGCCCACTGTTACCTGTTTCTTCTATGTCCTCCGTGAAAGATCCTTCTTCCTTCTATGCTTTATCTAAACAAATGCAGGTGTATTTAAGTGTATTCCTTCCTCATCTCCCCACTCCTTTTTTTTTTTTTTTTTTTTTTTTTTTTTTTGCGACAGAGTCTCGCTCTGTCATCCAGGTTGGAGTGCAGTGGCGTGATCTCGGCTCACTGCAACCTCTGCCTCCCAGGTTCAAGCGATTCTCTTGCCTCAGCCTCCCGAGTAGCTGGGACTACAGGTGCACGCCACCATGCCTGGCTAATTTTTGTATTTTTAGTAGAGATGGGGTTTCACCATGCTGGCCAGGCTGGTCTCAAAATCCTAATCCATGATCCGCCCGCCTCGGCCTCCCAAAGTGCTGGGATTGCAGGTGTGAGCCAGCACACCCAGCCCATCTCCCCATTTTTTACACAAAGAATAATGAGTTATATACACTGTCCTCACCTTTTCCTTTTTAAAATTAGTTTGAGCTGGGGTCTCACTATGTTGCCCAGGATAGTTTCAAACTCCCGGGCTCAAGCAATCTTCCCACCTCAGCCTTCCAGGTAGCTGGGACTACAGGTGAAGGCCATTGTGCCTGGCTGTACCTTCCTTTTAAACTCTTAAACTCAAAAGTATATCTTGAATGTCTTCCTATTTACATTCAAGACAGCTTTCTTATTTTTTTTTTACAATAGTATTGGGATCTGTTCTATATAGATAGGTGTACCATGATTTATTAAAGTAGGCCCCATAGATGAACATTTAAGGTTCTTCCAATTTTTTTTTTTTTAAGAAACAGGGTCTCACTCTGTCACCCAGGCTCAAGTACAATGGCACGATCATCACTCACTGCAGCCTCCAACTCCTGGGTTCAAACAATCCTGTCACCTCAGCCTCCTGAGTAGCTAGGACTACAGGTGTTTTTTATAACTACAGGTGTTTTTATAACCCAACTAATTTTTAAATTTTTTTGTGGAGACAGGGTTTATGTTGCTCAGGCTACATTATTTCCAATCTGATGCAAACAATACTACAGTGACTACCATGGCATGTTTATCATTTCACATGTTTGAGCGTCCATCTGTCAAATAAATAAAATAAAAGTGGAACTGCTGAGTCAGAAAGTGCACGCATTTATAATTTTGATAGACATGGCCAAATCGTCTTCTGTCGGATAGCAGCACGTATTCTTTAACCCAGCATCTAGCCTTAAGTACTCTCTCCATCTTTTGTTGTCCATAAATAACAAAGTTAGGACTTAGCTTCAGGCATAAACCACCTCCTCTGTTTGTCCACTCAAATGTAATCTGCAATATGTCAAAGGCCTCTTAGGTGACAGACACTTGCTGGGTGCTGAGAAACAAAGATGCACAAGACACAGGTGCTGTCCTTGGAAGTGAGTCTGGAAGCTGGGGGGAGGAAAGGCAAGAAGGAAGGGATGTGCAAGAAGAGTTCCTACTACTGTCCATCAGGCCCTAAACACGCGCGGAGGAATGGACCTCCTTATCCCATCACCCAGCAGAGCAGGGCATGGATCAGGTGCCCAGTACACACCGAAGGGGTGAAAGGTTAAATCACTGAATGTCTGGTGTGGAGGAAACAGGGAAAGGCAGCAGATTGGAGCATCCACTGAGAGTCTCGCTCTGTCGTCCAGGCTGGAGTGCAGTGACGCAATCACAGCTCACTGCAGCCCTGACCTCCTGGGCTCAAGCAATCCTCCCATCTCAGCTTCCTCAGTAGCTGGGACTACAGGCACATACCACCATGCCCAGCTAATTTTTGTATTTTTTGTAGAGATGGGATCTCATCATGTTGGCCAGGTTGATCTCAAACTCCTGGGCTCAAGTGATCCTCCAAACACGGCCTCCCACAGTGTTGGGATTACAGGTGTGAGCGACTTTTCTTGAGGATTAATTTCATCATATGAAATTCTGAGTCAGAGGAGCTAAATGTCTGCTGGCT
Source organism: Macaca thibetana thibetana (assembly GCF_024542745.1). NCBI lineage: Eukaryota > Metazoa > Chordata > Mammalia > Primates > Cercopithecidae > Macaca > Macaca thibetana. The sequence continues at coordinate 37,465,416 of NC_065581.1, read as the reverse complement.
TCCTGACTCACGAAGGTCAGTTTGAGACCAGGCGCGGTGGCTCATGCCTGTAATTCCAACTCTTTAGGAGGCCAAGGTAGGCGAATTAGGATTTCAAGACCAGCAACATGGTGAAACCCTGTCTCTACAAAATACAAAAATTAGCTGGGCATGATGGCTGGTGCCTGTAATCCCAGCTAGTCGGGAGACTGAGGCAAGAGAATTGCTTGAACCCAGAAGGCAGAGGTTGCAGTAAGCCGAGATCACGCCATTGCACTCCAGCCTGGATGACAGAGAGAGCCTCCATCTCAAAAAAAAAAAAAAAATTAATTAATTAAAAATCAGTTTGATTGGTGAGGAGGTGTGAAGGTCAGGAATGATCTGGAGGCAGATCTGAGTGAGTGGAGTTTGGGAGGTCCTCTGATTAACCCTGGACAATGGGCATCTCCACCAAATAAGCCAGAGGACCTCTGAGTTGAGACAGAGGTGAAGAAGGGAGGATACTAGTGCGAGCTGCCCAAGAGAAGTTCCCCATTTCCCCACTCTGGGGTGGAATGCAGCTGCTGTGTGGGATACAACCATTCTCCCTGCCCGCAGCAAACTAGGGCACACCCTTTGCAGTCCAGAGTCCGCACCCTCCTGGTGTGAGCTATGGAAAGGATGCCCATCCCCTGCCCTACCAACCAGATTCCAAGCCTCGGAAATTGATCTGACAGTTTGGAAACTCCAGCTGCAACCCCAGGAATGCAGGTACCCATTTCTCTATTTGGGGAAGGAAACCAGCATAGTTTCAGCTCCTCTGGTTCATGTCCTAGAATTTTAGATAGAACGGTAAAATATATAACGCTTACAAAAAAAAAATCAAAAACCAATCAAATCCACCCCTGTTTTACAGATAAGGAAACTCAGTCCCAGAGAGGTGAAGTGGGCTGCCTGAAGTCACACAGAGGGTAAGAGGCCGAGCAAGATCTGGAAACAGGGCTCCTGGCTCTGTACCCAGTGCTCTCTGCTCTGAATGAGGGGGTGGGGGTGGGGATGGTGATCTAGACGTGGCTATGGGAAGCCAAAGAGAAGAGAACTGTGCCAGAGCTGGAGGCAGGTTCAGAGCTGGGGTCGTGGGTGGGAGTCATCTACCTACACCTGTCCCAGTTTCTAGATTGTAAATCCTTCAGGAATTCCTGATATTCCACTTATGTCCAAGTTCCCTGCTTGGAAGCAGGTTTGCCAGCGTGGGTTTCAGAGTGTTGTCAGCCCTGAGAAGGGAGGCATGGTGTGGGGAAAAGCAGCCTGCTGTGGGCTGGGGTTGCTGGGCAACCAAGCCCAAGGATCACCTTGAGGGAGAGCTGTCCCAGCTCTGTGCTCCCCATGGGCGCAAGGTGGCTTCTAGTAGTGACTCAGGGCTCATGGTCAGTGTTCCTGGGAACAGAGTAGGAAGGGGTGGCAGCCAGCCCGGATCTCCTGTTCCCTGGACAGAGGCTGGTGGACATCTCCTCCTGGTCTCTTAGGACGTTGACTCCCCTTTGGAAGCTGCTTTGAAAGTTTTCCAGAACTTGATTTTACCTGCATTAAATCCTTAGGAGAGTCTCACCTTGGAATTGAGCTTTTGAAATACTTTTCTGGGTACCCTTGAGCCCCTGGCCTAGCCCCAGCCAGGGATTCCAAGGGGTGAGGGACATGTGTCTTCCTTTCTCCTGAGGTGGAAGAACAAGAAAACAATTTCCCTCCTACAGCAGACAGACGTGCATGAAATGGTGAAATAACAAACCACCTCTGACATCAGCAAGGGCCTTCAGGTACTTCAGCTCCTGGTAATCCTCACAGCACCCCTACAATAGATTTTTAAAATCCCTTCTACAGGTAGGGACATTGAGGCACAGAGAAGTCATGTCACTTGCCCCAGGACACAAAGAGGAAAGAACCCAAGGACAGGGCTCCATAGCTCTTTGCCTGGAAAGAGTGACTTAGATCCATTTCAAGTCGTTGTCCCGGAGGCCCAGCCCTCACTCCCATAGACTCCAAGCCTCCCCAAGAGCTGACTAGCTTTATTTTCAAATTTTATTTTATTTTATTTTTTGAGATGGGATCTCGCTCTGTCGCCAGGCTGGAGTGCAGTGGCGCAATTTCTTGCAGCTCACCGCAACCTCTGACTTCCTAGTTCAAGCGATTTTCCTGCCTCAGCCTCCCGAGTAGCTGGGATTACAGGCATGCACCACCACGCCCAGCTAATTTTTGTATTTTTAGTAGAGACGGGGTTTCACCATGTTGGCCAGGATGGTCTCGATCTCCTGACCTGGTGATCCACCTGCCTCGGCCTCCCAAAGTGCTGGGATTACAGGTGTGAGCCACCGCACCCAGCCCTGACTAGCTTTTTAACCACAAACTCACTCTAAAGGAAACTGGAAAACACTGGTAGGTCAGTGTTTTCAAAATTTTGGGGCTGAAACTCACAGTAAGAAATGCATTTAGGCCAGGTGCAGTGGCTCTCCCCTGTAATCCCAGCACTTTGGGAGGCTGAGGCCGGAGGATCACCAGAGCCCAGGAGTTCAAGACCAGCTTGGGCAACATAGCGAGACCCTGTCTCTATTTTTTTTTTTAAAGAAATGTATTTAACACCACAATGCAGTAACCAGACACACAAACATGATCATAGCTCTTACGATAATTTGTAATTATTCTGTTTATTTATAAATATGTAAAATCAAAGTTGCATGAAGTAACACTTTTACTGCCCGTGAAACACCCTGGCATTTTCTATTATCTGCTGTTCTATCTCATTATTTCTAAAAAGTACTCAAGTGGCTCCCTAAATTATTTCCATGACTTGAATTTTGAAAAGCACCCTGGTAGATAGGAGTTTGGATCCCCCCGCCCGACCCTTGTCAGCAGGAGGGCAAAGCTGGCAGTGAGGACAAAGGTCTGATTCTGTGTACTTAGTGCCTGGCATTGAACTGCACCCTGTGGGGACACAGGAAAAATACTCCTTCCTGGATGTCGCCCTCAAGTCATTTACAAGCAAATGAAAAAAGGCCACACATAAAACAAAGCCAAAGCAAGTTAAAGGCAGAAAGAATAGGTGCCTCTGAAGGACTGTATTATTTTGCCAGGACTGTCATTGCAAAATACCACAGGCTGGGTGGTTTCAACAATAGAAATTTATTTTCTAACAGTTCTGGAATCTGGGTGTCTAAGATCGAGGTGCCAGCAGGGTTGGTTTCTCCTGAGGCTTCTGTCCCTGCTTGCAGACGGCTGTCCTCCTACAGTCATCCCTCTGTGCACATGCACCCCTGGGGTCTCCTTGCATGTCCACACTTCCTTTTCTTAGAAGGACACCAGCCATATTGGATTAGGACCCACCCTGACGGCCTCATTTTACTTAATTGCCTCTTTAAAGGCACTATCTCCAAACAGTCACATTCACAGGTAGTGGGAGTTAAGACTTCAACATATGAATTTGGGGGACACAGTTTAGTGTCCTACTATGTGTGCAGCACATTAGCTCATGTGTTTTCACCCTAACCTGGGCGCTGCAGGCCTTATTCCTACTTTTTTGGGGTTTTTTCTTGAGACAGAGTTTCGCCCTGTTGCCCAGGCTGGAGTGCAATGGTGTGGTCTCGGCTCACTGCAACATCTGCCTCCCAGGTTCAAGCAATTCTCCTACCTCAGCCTCCCAAGTAGCTGGGATTACAGGCGCCCACCACCACACCCGGCTAATTTTTGTATTTTTAGTAGAGACAGGTTTTCACCATGTTCGCCAGGCTGGTCTTGAACTCCTGACCTCAGGCGGTCCGCCTGCCTTGGCCTCCCAAAGTGCTGGGAGTACTAGTGTGAGCCGCCACACCCAGCCTTATTCCTATTTTAAAGATGAAGAGTCTAAGATAACTGTTTTGGAAAATAAAGAAAAAAAAAGGCCAGGCACAGTGGGTCACGCCTGTAATTCCAGCACTTTGGGAGGCCAAGGCGGGTGGATCACCAGGTCAAGAGATTGAGACCATCCTGGCCAACATGGTGAAACCCCGTTTCTACTAAAAATACAAAAATTTGCTGGGTGTGGTGGCAGGCACCTGTAGTTCCACCTGTTCGGGAGGCTGAGGCAGGAGAATCGCTTGAGCCCAGGAGGCAAAGGTTGCAGTGAGCCGAGATCGAGCCACTGCACTCCAGCCTGGCGACAGAGTGAGATTCCAGGAAAAAAAAAAAAAAAAAAGAGAGAGAGAGAGAAAGAAAAGAAAGAAAGAGAGAGAGAGAAAGAAAGAGAGAGAGAAAGAAAGAAAGAGAGAGAGAAAGAAAAGAAAGAAAGAAGAAAGAAGGAAGGAAGGAAGGAAGGAAGGAAGGAAGGAAGGAAGGAAGGAAGGAAGGAAGGAAGGAGAGAGAGAAAGAGAGAAAGAGAGAGAGGCTGGGCACGGTGGCTCACGCCTGTAATTCCACACTTTGGGAGGCTGACTTGGGCGGATCACCTGAGACCAGGAGTTCGAGACCAGCCTGGCCAACATGGTGAAACCCTCTCTGTCCTAAAAATAAAAAATAAAAAAAAATAAAAAAATAAAAATAGTTGGGTGTGGTGGTGCATGCCTGTAGTCCCAGCTACTCGGGAGGCTGAGGCACAAGAATCACTTGAACCAGGGAGGCGGAGGTTGCGGTGAGCTGAGATCACACCACTGCACTCCAGCCTGGGCAACAAGAGCAAAACTCTGTCTCAAATAAAAAAAGAAAAAAAAAATGAGGAGGGCCGGGGCCAGTGATTCACACATAATCCTAGCATTTTGGGAGGCCAAGGCAGGTGGATCATCTGAGGTCAGGAGTTCGAGACCAGCCTGATCTAAAAATACAAAAATTAGGCATGGTGGTGCATGCCTGTAGTCCCCACTCCTTGGGAGGCTGAGGCAGGAGAATTGCTGGGACCTGGGAGGCGGAGGTTGCAGTGAGTCAAGAGTATGCCACTGCACTGCAGCCTGGGTGACAGAGCGAAACTCTGTCTCAAAAAAAAAAAAAAAAAAAAAAAATTAGGCTGGTGTTGGGATCAGCTGGTAATGGCCAGTGGTCTCCCAGCTGAGGAGGAATGTCGCAGCATTTGGGTTCACACTTTGCCCCTCACATGTCACCTTGCTGTGGTTGAAGCAGGTGGGCTAAGTTTTAAAAGGCCATCCTATACTTACCTGGCAGGGGAGATACTATGATCACGAAAGTGGTTTTCCCAGGGCGAGGCTTATCCATCACACCCTGGATGTGCTGACCCCTGCGATTTCCCCAAATGAAAAAAAATTCAAAGAAAGTAAAAGGCCATCCTGCTATGCAGACAGGAGATGGATGAAGCTGGAGGAGTGGCAGGAGGAAGTGCCTAGGCCGGGCCTCATAGCTTTGTCCAGATGGAAGGAAGAGGAGAGCTTTCCAGGCTGGGACAGTGGGAGCTGAAAGGGCCCACTGAGAACTCCTCCCATGTCATTGGGGTGCCTGGCCAGGGGACTGAGGCCTGGAGAGGAGGAAGTGATGCAGTGCTCGCATGTTTATCTCATGTGAAGGCTTGTCTTCTCACTCTTCTCAAGGCCAGGCAGTGCCATTCATTCCTCTGTGTTCCCCATCCGGCCTAGCGTGCCGTTCAGAATGAAGATCTCCGGGTATCCATAGAACCCTCTAGACACGAGACCGTGGGAGGAAGTGGGGCAGTGGGTCTCAGTCTTATGCCCCTGACCTTTAAAGGTGTATAAGGTGTGTACCTGAGGAATAAACAAGCAATTGCTAGTTACAAACACTCCTAGTGCATGAGGGCACGGTATATTTTTCCCGCTGTTTTTAACTTTCCACGAGAGACACCCTTCCGCCAGTATGGAGTCAGCATCAGAGGGTCCTTTCTGTCTTCCGGCTCGTCTTCCTTTCTTCCCTGCATCCACTGGAATTCGCCAGGTCCTCCCATGTTTCTTTGAGTGAGGTTTTTGCTAGACAAACCCATCTTTCTTTGACTAAAATCAGTCACCTCTCATGCTGCCTACTATTTCACCAAAAGTAGGTGGTGTGCTGGTAAGTGTTGCACATCCAGCTCTCCAGAGGAAAAAAGGCATATCCATTACCCCAAAAGAATCAATAATAGTAAAGTGCAGCAAAGTAACTAGGAAGTGCTGTGCTGTGAGTATATGTTACCTTTGTTTTGAACATAATTTATTTAATTCTGAGTTTATAGCATGCATTCTCAACGGAGGCAAAAACTGATTCTTGGTAGGGAAACAAAACAAAAAATCTTGCTGGGTGCAGTGGCTCACACTTGTAATCCCAACAATTTGGGAGTCTGAGGAGAGCAAATCGTTGGAGTCCAGGAGTTTGAGAACAGCCTGGGCAACATAATGAAACCCTGCCTCTACCAAACAAATACAAAAATCAGCCAGGTATGGTGGTACATGCCTTAGTCTCAGCTACTCTGGAGGTTGAGGTGGGAGGATCACCTGAACCTGGGAGGTGGAGGTTGCAGTGAGCCGTGATCGCACCACTGCACTCCAGCCTGGGCAACAGAATGAGACTCTGTCTCAAAAAAAAAAAAAAAAAAAAAAAAAAAAGCAAAAAACTTAATCCTTTTATGTATAAAGCACAGATATATATCCAGTACTTCAGCAGATATGTAGTATCTGTGATATTGAATGTTTATGAGAGAGTGATGGTAGGAGATTGGAGGAGAAAAATGTCTTGAAAGTCTTCTCAGGAGGCAATGATGAACAAAAGGTTGAGAAACACTGTTCATATAATTTATTTTAATTTTAATGATGGCTGAGTTTAACAACCAGTTCACTAAATTCCTGAATATTTAACCATCTGCTCTTGCAAGCCTATGTGAGCTGGCTCCAACACACTCCCAGACCTGCCCCCTTGGGGTGAAAGATGCCCCCAGGCCCCTGCCACCCAAGCGGTACATCTCTTCCACCAGAAGAGATGGCGGTGAGTGGTGCTGCTGGGGCTCCAAACAAATCAGTGGGGGTCACCTCCCCTGTCAGGCGCTGAGTCCCTGCCTGAGCCCCTGGCCCCTGGGTCACGTCATCCCGCCCCTCAGCGGTTCTCCTCTCTAATAGCCCCAGGACCTAATCAGCATGGCAGATGGGTGGTGGCATCCTGCAGGCCCCCCAACCCAACAGGGCACAACAGGGATTTGTGCACACGCCCTCACCCTTGCCCTGGAAAGGAGGCTCAGGGAATCCAAATCATCTTTGTTCGGAGCCTCTGGTCGGGTGGTTCTGCTGAAAGGCCTACCTCAGGCATGGGGGTCAGGCAGGGAGGGGCTCACTTCCCATTGGGAATCAGAGGGGCCCATTCAGCGATGTGCCTCCTAATCAGATGCTCCCAGGGAGAGTAATGAGGATGACACAGTCCTCAATGCTTGATTAGATTGAGCCCATGGAAACTTGAATAGCTATCGGGCACCCTTTCAGTGCTAGCTGGAGTGGGGGAGGGGGCTTGGGGACAGGCCAGGCATGCAGATCCCAACAGACACAAGCATGGGGCCCCCAATTGGGCCTTCAGCTGCTGCCTGGAGGGAGGGGGCGCGATGGGGGAGGGGAAGCTGTTCTTCCTGGAGCATTGACAGTGGTTGCTCTAATTGCTTTGGGGGAATCGGTCCAGAGTCAACCAAAGGCACTTTGTTTTCTGTAAACAGGGCGGAGAGGAGGCACAGGGAACCAATGGAGAGGTGGTTCCCTTTCTTCCTTCTGCTCTCTGCCTCTCCCCTCTTTGAACCAGTAGGAGTCTAGGATCTTGTCCACTGATCCCAAAGGCTCTCTGGATCCCACACAAAGACACGGTGTGACTCCTCAGAACCTCATTCTCCAAAGGCCTAGTGGCCTCCTGAAAGGGTCAGGCTGAGAAGCTGCCCCAAACAGCGATGTTCCTCTCCAGCCTTGTCCTTGGCCTGCGTTCATCATTGCCCTCCCATGCAGTCAAGGAGTGGGAGTTAATTCGTGTGCCTTCCGTACTGCAAGTCTCCTAGTCAAAGCCCTCATGGTGGGGTGGGGTGACTATTCGAGCCCCCCTCCCTTGAGGCTTCATTTATATGGTGCACTCAGTTACTCTCCAAAGACTCACTGGGAACTCCCCACTTTCTATCCCAAAGGACTGCCCCTATTGTCCCCGGAGCAGCTTCCGGCTTTGGGGCTTTTTCAGGCCTCCCTCAAGAGTCCCCTGAGCCCACCCTGTTCCTTGGAGCTGTGGGAGGCTGGGATCCAACTAGAAGGCGATGGCTGGCCTCCAGCGTGATGCAGGAAGGGCTGGCTACAGGGCTCCAAACTGGAGTGGTGGGAGTCTTGACGGGTGCGCTGCATGCCAGGGAGGGCTGGCCGGAGTTCAGGAGCAGGACTAGCAGTCCTCACACTCACCATGACCCTAACCCTCACCCCAGGGCCTTTGCACATGCTGTGACCTCTGACCAGACCTCTTTTCCTTCTTCTCTCCATTGAATTAACTCCCACTCATCTTTTCTGTCCCAGTGCAATTATTACTTCCTCCAGGAAGCAAGTTCTCTCATTTCTATGTTTACAACAAACCCCCGTGATTACAATTTTCATAGCAAGAACCTGGTGGCATCCTGCAGGCCCCCCAACCCAACAGGGCACAACAGGGATTTGTGCACACGCCCTCACCCTTGCCCTGGAAAGGAGGCTCAGGGAATCCAAATCATCTTTGTTCGGAGCCTCTGGTCGGGTGGTTCTGCTGAAAGGCCTACCTCAGGCATGGGGGTCAGGCAGGGAGGGGCTCACTTCCCATTGCGAATCAGAGGGGCCCATTCAGCAATGCTCCTCCTAATCAGATTTGAGACTGGTTGGAGCTTGCTTTTTTTGGATATGAAAATTTGAATAATATCTGTGTCTCCACTAGAAGCTTCCTGAGAGCAGGTAGAGTGTCTGCTTTTGTTTACCATCACACCCCAGTCTAAAGACTTATTGAATGAAACTGGGCACGGTGGCTCATGCCTATTGTCCCAGACCTGCCTACCTGGGGTGAAAGATGCCCCCAGCCCGCCGCCACCCAAGGCCGAGGCGGGCGGACCACCTGAGGCCAGGAGTTTGAGACCAACCTGGCCAACATGGCGAAACCCTGTGTCTACTGAAAATTTAAAAATTAGCCAGGCGTGGGGGTGCGTGCCTGTAATCCCAGCTACTAGGAAGGCTGAGGCAAGAGAATCGATTGAACCTGGGAGGTGGAGTTGCAGTGAGCCATGATGATCACAGCACTGCACTCCAGCCTGGGCAACAGAGACTCTGTCTCAAAAAAAATAAAAAAGACTTGTTGAATGAATGCATGAAATGAGCTACCACTTCTGTGAGGCCCTCCCATCCATCCCAGTGGCATTCTCCACCCCGTGCTGTGGTCAGCTGTGTATAGTTCTGCCTTTCCAGGTCTTGAGGCAATGAGGGGGCTTAGTGAGAATGTGGGTCGTGGAGCCACTCTGCCTGGGTTCATATTCGGGCTCTGCCAATTACTAGCTAAAGAATAACCTTGGGCAAGCTGCTAAACGTCTCTGTGCCTCGGCCTCCCCATCTGTAAAATAAGGGTAATAGTCAGTGTATTCATGCATATGACATGCTTAGAGCAGGGTGGGGCACTACGTTTTCCAATGAATGTGGATGCTGTTACCATATCTATAGCTGAGGCACCCAGACCCCAGGGCGGGAGCAGCCTAATAGGTGCTCAGTAAAGCACATTATTGATTGAACCAGCAAAGTTTGGGGTAGGTCCTGGAAAAAAAAAGAATACTGAGAGGGGAGTGTGAGCCTGCAGGTGAAAAGGGGTAGACCCTAAGGGCAGGGAGGAATGAGACAGCTGGAAACCCAGCTGTCCCCCGACATGCCCCCACCCTAGAAACGTTTTTTCCATCTGACAGCAGCAATTCACTCAAGGAGCAGCAGTTGATTGCGGTTTGTGTTTTTTCCAATACTCACAGAACCAGCCTCATGGTTTCCCCTCAGAGACACCAGCACCACCAGCAGGCAACCCATCCCCAAAGGTCTGAGTTTCAGCACTATGGGTACTCCTGCAAGCTTCTAAGTTTTAACAATTCTCACTGTTTCCCTTTGTTCCTCCAGCCCTAGGGAAGCCCTGGCTGCTTTCTGCGGCTGTGACTTCCATAATGCTTCAGCGTTCTCTTTTTGCCTTTTCAGTTCTTCAGTACCTAATGAACAATTTGGCACATTCGATTCTCGCTGTTAAAATAACTGGTGTGGGCCGGGGCGCGGTGGCTCACGCCTATAATCCCAGCACTTTGGGAGGCCAAGGCAGGTGGATCCCTTAAGCCCAGGAGTTTGAGACCAGCCTGGGCAACATGGTGAAACCCAGTCTCTACAAAAAATACAAAAATTAGCCTCATACGGTGCCCGGCATGTAATCATGTTCACAGGCTACTTGGGAGGCTGAGGTGGGAGAATGGCTTGAGCTGAGGAAGCTGAGGCTGCAGTGAGCCCAGATCGTGCCACTGCACTCCAGCCTGGGCAACAGAGCAAGATCTTGTCTCAAAAACAAGCAAACAAACAAAACACTGGTGTGGTTTCTGTCTCCTGACTGGACCCTAACTAATAGACTCACTGAATCCTCAAACTCAAGGCTCAGAGTGTTACAGCAGAAGCAGGAGCCAGGCCCCCTCTACCTCTGACTTGCCTCATGGCTAAGAGAAACAGTGGTTTCAGCCCTTTTTTCAGGAATCCTGTGGACTAGAAATGGATGTGCTGCTCACGGGGATATCTAATCAGCTCTGGAAAAACTGGGCCAACAGTTAAACCACACAAACAAAAGAGCCACAGCTCCACACAGAACTGTCTGCTGGGCAAATGCCAAAACAAACGGCCATGGTCTCTGGGCCTCATCAGGGCTGCAGGCTTCCTGGGCCCTCACGGAGGCCTCTCAAGAAGTAGGGGCTAAGGCCGAGTGCAGTGGCTCATGCCTGTAATCCTATCACTTTGGAAGGCTGAAGCGGGAGGATACTTGAGCCCAGAAGTTCAAGACCAAACTGGGAAACAAAGCAAGATTCCCCATGTGTACAAAATTAAAAAAATAGCCAGGTGTAGTGGCTTGTTCCTTTAGTCCCAGCTACTCAGGAGGCTGAGACAGGAGGATCACTTGAACCCCAGGAGGTCGAAGCTGTAGTGAGCCATGATCACAACACTGCACTCCAGCCTGGGAAACAGGGCAAGACTCCGTCTCAAAAAAAAAATAAAATAAAATAATAATAATGAAGAAGAAGGGCCTCAGAGTCTCTCCTTTCTGGACTCCAAGTCTTCTCTCATTCCCACCAGGACTGAGGAACAGCCAAATGAATCAGGCTGCCCTGTTCTGCTCCTCTAGAACATTCTGGCCAAACAGGGAGCCTTCAGTGGTTATTGTCCTCAGTGCATGTCAATGGAGTGACGTGCTCATTACATTCGTCTGGGGAGCTGCTAATCTCATCCTGGACAGCACTAGTCATTATGTCACTAAAGTTCCCCAGGTAATTCTACTGTGTAGTCAAGATTGAAATTTGGCTGGGCGCGGTGGCTCACGCCTGTAATCCCAGCACTTTGGGAGGCCAAGGCGGGTGGATCACCTGAGGTCAGATGTTCGAGATCACCCTGGCCAACATGGTGAAACCCTGTCTCTACTAAATATACAAAAATTAGTTGGGCGTGATGGTGGTCGCCTGTAATCCCAGCTACTTGGGAGGCTGAGGCAGGAGAATCACTTGAACCCAGGAGGCAGAGGTTGCAGTAAGCTGAGATTGCGCCACTGCACTCCAGCCTGGTGACAGAACGAGACTCCATCTCAAAAAAAAAAAAAAAAAAAAAAAAATCCACCAATTAAAGAATGTATTTTGATGGCAATTCTCAAATTTCAGAGTGCATCAGAATCAGCTAGAGGGCATATTAAACCAGGGGCTGTAGAGCCTCGCCCCAAGTTTCTTAGCAGGTCTAGGGTGGGGTCTGAGAATGTGCATTTCTCAAAAGTTCTCAGCTGATGTTCCCGGTCTGGGACTGTACTTTGAGATTGCCTGGGTACAGAGTCCAACAGCCCAGGTTCAAATCCCAGCTCTGTCAGATGCAGTTGACTCTCCACCCGAGAGGGTTTTGGGAGGACTGAAGGGCAAAACTTGGATAAAGAGCCTCATATGGTGCCCGGCATGTAATCACGTTCAGGGAATGTGTTTTCACCATGATATGGTTATTAGTAGGAGAGGCTGCAGAATTCTTGAGCTATAGCATGTGACTTTGAACTATCGTTTTAATCAGAGCCTCAGCTTCCTTATCTGTAAAATGTGGTAATAATATCCTGTGGCTCAGCCCTCCTACAGGCTGTGAAAGGATCAAAGCCGTTCCCAGATGTGAAAGTGTTTGGAAAGCTGGAAAGCCCAGTGAGGGGGTCTGATAAGACGGGGTAAGGTGGGAACGCTTCGTCCTGCAGCCATCGTGTAGGGTTCTCTGCTCTCTAGGGACACTGAAGTAGCAGTTGCACATGCTTGTGAAGCAGGTTCCAATGCCCCTCTCCAGCTGCTCATACGCCTTCCCTGCCACCCCTAGCATTTGGAATGCCAACTTGACATGCCTGGAATGCGGGAGTGGCAGGTTGGCTCTTCAGACATCTAAGGGGAAGAGATGGGGGCGTTGTCACACTCCCAGCTCACTCCCTATCCCAGCAGTATTTCTGCCAGGAAAGGGAATGTGCTGGAAGGGACCGAAGCTGTTCCATCGAAGATTCCCTCCACAGGCCCGCACCACACAGTTCCCATCTCCGTGCCCTTCCTCCTCGACCCTTCACCTCCCTTTCCATCTGCCCACCCATGCCCCTCTGTCCACCTGGCTCCAGGGAGGGGAGATGGGCAGAAGCTGCACCCCCAGCCAAGCCAGGAGGGCAGCGAGGAGACAACCGTTCTCAGGTCAGGAGCTCATCCACTTGGTTTCACAGCCTTTCAGTTCAACTTGCAGACAGATATTGCACATCTGCTAGTATACAGCTAGTTAATATTAATGCTCTGTATTTTCTAAAATATGTATTCCAGAGGAATGTCCTCACAGGGCCTGAGTTGGAAAGAGCTGAGAGCCCTTGGCTGTAAGGACATGAGAAGTGAGGGGCCCCCACACTGCCAGTGGGGACAGGGAAACAAGTGGGTTTGACTTAATTCAGGGGCAGTTTGGCAGAACAGGTCAAAAGTCTAGAAATGTACTTGCTATGACCCAGGGATCCAGGCCTAGGTATCTGCTCTAAGGAGATATCACAAAATGATCAGCCTGCTGGGCAAGGTGGCCCATGCCTGTAATCCCAACACTTTGGGAGGCTGAGGCAGGCAGATCACCTGAGTTTAGGAGTTTGAGACCAGCCTGGCCAACATGGTGAAACCCGGTCTCTACTAAAACTTTAAAAATTAGCCGGGTGTGGTGGCTACTTGGGAGGCTGAGGCACGAGAATCACTTGAACCTGGAAGGCGGAGGTTGCAGTGAGCTGAGATGGTGCCACTGCACTCCAGCCTAGGCAACAGAGTGAGAGTGAGACCCTCCCTCCAAAAAAAACATACGAACAACCGAACAACCAAAATGATCAGCCTGGTTTGAGTCTTGGCTCTAGTGATGGGTGACTTTTTAGCTTCATCCCTAAAATGGGACTTCATGGCATTCCACCACACAGGTTTGAGGAAAAACTGAGACAATGCCTGCCTGTGAGGAGCCTGGGACACAGTAAGTGCTCAATAATATAAGCATCTTGGTTTGGGATCCTCCGGAGGCCAACCCCAAGGCAAGGATTTTGGAGGTAAGCCCAGGAAGCACAAGTGGTAATGTGGGGAATTAAGACCAGGACGAAAGGAAGTCCAGTTTCACCATGTTGGCCAAGCTGGTCTCGAACTCCAGACCTCGTGATCCACCTGCCTCGGCCTTCCAAAGTGCTGGGATTACAGGCATGAGCCACTGCGTTTGACCTTGTTTTGTTTTTTGAGATAAGGTCTTGCTCTGTTGCCCAGGCTGGAGTGCTGTGGTGGAATCACCACTCACTGGAGCCTTGACCTCATGGGCTCAAGAATTCCTCCCACCTCTGTCTCCAGAGTAGCTGGGATTACAAGTGCATGTCGCCACGCCTTAGCTAATTTTTTTTGTTTTTACTTTTTGTAGAGATGGAGTGTCGCTTTGTTGCCCAGACTAGTCTCAAACTCCTGGGCTCAAGCGATTCTCTCTCCTTGACCTCCCAAAATGCCAGGATTACCGGTGTGAGCGAGCTACCATGCCCCGGCATAAGTCCTAGCTTTGTGTGCCTCCGTAATTATTTTATGTGAAACAAAAATCAAACTTTCTCTGGTTTAAGCGACTGACTTGCCTTTTCGGTTACATGTGGCTAAATTTAATCTTTATCTGATGCTGGAGACCAGTGGCTGTCTCACCAGGAAGTTGTCCAAGGGACCCACCCACCTTGGAGACCCAGTGTCATGGTCAGGTGCTATGATGCCAATATCACACCAAGGAGATGATCTCACCAAGAGACGCTACTTCCTCTTGGAGCCTTATTATGCAGTGAAAAAAAGGCTTCCCAGGCAGGGATTTATCCTTTTGGCCCAAATTCCCAGGTGTCTGTTACCTCCTCACTGTCCTCTAGCTGCTCAGAGCTCTGTGGCACCTCCCCAAGCAAGTACTCCACACACCCCCAACCCTTCCCACACTCTCCCTCGAAACGTAGCTGTTCCCTCTGCCCTTCTATTTGATCTCTGCTTGTAGGCAACAGCTAGCACATCTGACATGTGAATTGGAGTTACTGGGTTAATGTGTCATTCTCCCAAGTAATAGATGTGCATTTTTGACAGGGCCCTTCTGGAAACAAGGCCTTATGCCCAGAGCTGAATGACGTAAAAATCCCCAGAAAAACAAGAGGCCGCCCTGGTGCTGGTCTCACTTCCTCTGTTCCACTCCTGTTTCCTCCTTTTTTTTTTTTTTTTTTTTTTTTTTTGAGACAGAGTCTTGCTCTGTCACCTAGGCTGGAATGCAGTGGCATGACCTTGGCTCACTGTAACCTTCATCTCCCGGGTTCAAGTGATTCTCCTGCCTCAGCCTCCCGAGTAGCTGGGATTACAGGCATGCACCACCACACCCGGCTAATTTTGTTTTTTGTTTGTTTGCATGTGTTTTTTGTTGTTGTTTTGTTTTGTTTTTTGAGATGAAGTCTCACTCTGTTGCCCAAGCTGGAGAGCAGTGGCACAATCTTGGCTCACTGCAGCCTCCACCTCCCAGGTTCAAGTGATTCTCCTGCCTCAGCCTCCCAAGTAGCCGGGATTACAGGCATGTGCCACCATGTCCGGCTAATTTTGTTGTTGTTGTGGTGGTGGTGGTTGTTTTCCTTTTTGAGACAAAGTCTCACTCCGTTGCCCAAGCTGGAGTGCAGTGGTACCATCTCAGCTCACTGCAACCTCCACCTTCTGGATTCAAGCGATTCTCCTGTCTCAGCCTCTCGAGTAGCTGAGACTACAGGCACGTGCCACCATGCCCGGCTAATTTTTGCATTTTTAGTAGAGACAGGGTTTCACAATGTTGGCCAGGCTGGTCTTGAACTCCTGACCTCGTGATCCGCCCACCTTGGCCTCCCAAAGTATTGGGATTACAGGTGTGAGCCACTGTGTCTGGCCTAATTTTGTATTTTTAGTGGAGACGGGGTTTCTCCATGTTGGTCAGGCTGGTCTCAAACTCCTGACCTCAGGTGATCCGCCCGCCTCGGCCTCCCAAAGTGCTGAGATTACAGGCGCGAGCCGCTGCACCCAGCCCCGTTTCCTCCTGTATCCTGTCCTCTCCCTTGGCACAGCTGGCCTTGGCCACAGCTCCTAACTCAGCAAATGCCAGCTCCCCACCCTCCTCCACCATTCTGCCTGAGCTCCCGTACTGAAAGCGAAAGGAGGAGTTGGAACAGAAAGAAAAAAATAATAAAACCACTGAAAGAGAAGAAACAGCTGGCAGAATATTGGAAAGATTCCCAGGCGGGAATTCCCAGCCCTCAAGGCCTATGCCAGCCAGGCTGAGGAAGTTCTTAAAGAACAATCTTGAAATCAGCTCTTGACGTCGTTCCCAGCTCATGGGAGCACCTAACCCCTTGTCCCTGCCCTGGCCGGGAGGGAGGTATGTTCCTGAAGTTGGAGTTGAGTTTTGAGGGACAGAGCAGAGCTAGGGTGGGAGGGAGAGGGGAGGGCAGGGGGGGACTCCAGGGAAGAATGGACCCTGGTGGGTAGGGTCACAAGGTGCCTGAGGGTCCAGGCCCTTCTGAGCTTCCGGGAAGTGCACAGTGAAAAGGAGGTTTGGCAAAGCCATGTGCCCAATGGTACGTGTGAAGGTGTGGGGAGGGGCACTCTAAGAGGCTGAACTGACAGCAGCCAAAAAATAAAGTTGGCTGCTCTTGCCTAAGGCACAGTGAGATCCTATATCCATTCAGGAAGCACGGAGGAAAACTGGAAGAGGCTGAAACAGGGGTCAGGCTTGTGCTTGTGGGAGTCTGGATCAGGTGTGGCAGTGATGGGCAGACAGGGAGATAAGAGCAGTGGTGTCACCTGCGTAAAAGTGTGGCTCTGGCCATGCAAGGGGTCTGCAGACTGGCCACCAAGGGGCTGGTGTCCGGATTTCTCAAAAAGAAATGTGGGCCAGGCACAGTGGCTCATGCCCGTAATCCCAGCACCTTCAGAAACCAAAGCAGGCAGATCACTTGAGGTCAGGAGTTCAAGGCCAGCCTGGCCAACATGATGAAACCCTCTCTCTACCAAAAATACAAAATTAGCCAGGTGTGGTGGCACACCTGTAATCCCAGCTACTCGGGAGGCTGAGGCAGGAGAATCACTTGAATCCAGGAGGCGGAGGTTGCAGTGAGCCGAGATCGCGCCACTGCACTCCAGCCTGGGTGACAGAGCAAGACTCCATCTCCAAGAAAAAAGAAATATGAAAGGCCCAGCCATGCACAGAAGGGAAGAGGGGATGGGGGTGGGTTAGAGTGGGGCATGGGGGTGCGTGTATGACTCACCTAAACACCAAGTTTGGGGATCGGCTGAAAGAATCCGGAGAGAAGGCCGGAGGCTGGACATTATGCAAAGAATCATCACATCATCTGGCCAAGCCTGGGAGCCCCAGAAAGGCCCTCTCTCTCTTCATGAATTTCAGTGAATAAAAATAAAAACATAACCCACGGTGAACTGGTAATCAGTCCACTTTGACCAGGGAGGGAATGATTTCTGCCAAGTTCACTAATTCCTGTTAAGATATGGCCTGAGAAATGTTCCAAGCCCTATACTGATTCTTCTCTGTCTTCACTCTTTTTCTGCTCCCGAACGAGGCCCCATATCCCTCCAGCTACCTGTCCTCCCATCAACTCCACACATTTCCAGATTAATCTTCCAAAACCACCAGCTCCCCACTCCCCCTGCCCAGCGTTCACCACTCTCCAGACCTGCCCTTATTTCCTGGCCAACTGGACTTTTGGCCACTTTCTTATTGAGGGTCGTGGAGTAGGGGAGCATCATGGTCACCACATGGGCTCTGGGTTTGAATTCTGCCTCCACCATTCAATGCCTTTACTTCCTCATCTGTGAAATGGGAATAATAATGCCACTACTTCGTGTGGGTGCTTTGAGGATTAAATGAATAAATATATACTTAAAATAGTGCCTGACATGTTTTGAGCTCCCAATAATTGTTCATTTTTATTGTTTATATTGTCGTTAGTCACTAAAACGTCCATAGAGGATGGATTTTGCTTTGTATACCAAACCTATCTTGGTGACTAGAACAATGTTGAGCATGTAGCAGAGGCTCAATTAATAGTGTTGATTTTTTCTATTCTGTGAACTCTGTTCCAGCCAAACTCTTTCCCATGACATACCTTGTACATTGCCACCTCTCTGCCTTTGCTCATGCTGCCCCCACCTCTTACAGGGCCCTTGTAGCATCTCACATAACTCCTACCAGCTCCAGCGGCCCCTCCCCTCAGAAGCCCTCCCTGGGCTCAGAACCTGCACAAAACAAATGTTCAGTGGTCTGTGGCTAAGGGTTTTTTTTATGCTTTGGCTCCAAAACAGAGTTTCCTCTCTTCCTGGCACTTAGTGCTCACCACCTCCAGGGATGGCCCCTAAGAAGTGGAGCACACTAGCTACTATATATACGTCCTTTATCTTGTGGCTATGACATCCAGAAAGGGCTTCCCAGGTGAAGCCATCTGAATTACTAGACATAACCAGACATGTGGTCTCCAAGCCACATTTTCTGGGCTTCCTAATTGGTGAGTTGAGAGACACGACATCTGTTTGCCCAAGAAATCTGAGCCAGGCAGTTCCACATCAACAGGCTGCTTTCCACCCTGGACGGCACAACAGCTGCCTAAAACTTAGCTGTTTACACACTAAAAAAAGAAATTCCATGGAGACCAGTTGACTCAAGCCAGCTCCCAGTGTGAGGCAGAGAGGGATTTCAAAGCAATCCCCAATGACACCAAAAGCTCCCCACCCAGTTCTCCATAAAAAAGAAAAAAGAAAACAAGAGCGAAATTAGAGCCAAGAACGAAGACTGCCTGGAGGATGAGGTGTTGGAAGCTGGAGCTGGATTGGGAATCAGCCTGACAGTCCCCTCCAGGCAGGCTTGTCCACTGCCACCCCTGCCCCCACCCCAGGGATGGGACCCTCACCACTTCTTGAGAAAGCCCATTTCGCCATTGGGAAGGTCCTCTCTGGAAGGCTGGGAGTGCAGAGGACAGGAGACTGACCTTGCTGAGTGGAAGCCATGGGCCAGGCTCTCCCCAGGCCTCATTGCCTAGAATATCTTCTCCACATTCACCAGACGAGTACCACTCACACTCTAGACCTTCTTCTAAGTGCATCATGTACATAGCTCTTTTCATCCTCACACACTGCTGGGAAGGTAAGCTTGGTTACTTCTGCCATTTTACAGGTGGGGAAACTGAGGCTGAGAGGTTAACTTCTGCCGGCACCACTTGGAACTGGTTGGTATGGTTGGAAGCCAGTACCACCGGGTCCAGGGTCTGGGGCTAAGTGGAATTCAGTGTGGGCCTTTCCTTTCCCATCAGAGCCCCTCAAGTGTCAGACCCTCTGCCCCCCCTCGCAATACCTCCGCCTTGCCTCATGCCTCCCAGGCGCTATCTCTGTGAACTTTGAGCTCTGCCCCTATTGCCCCAGAAGGGCTCGCTGATGAGGAGGAAATTGCCCAGGTTTATAGTTTCCTCCCAGCCTCTCTGGCGACACCTGAGCCTGCTGCTTCTCCCCTTCCGCCTCCCCTCACAGTCATACACACAGCCACTCATGCGTACTCACATCACACCACACTCCAACCAGCACTCCCCACGCTGCCAGTCACACATAATTACACACATATAATCACATATGTTCCCATATAGACACATTTGCACTCATACCTTCACACATGCACACGCGCGTGCACACACGGTCACTTATTTCTGTGTTAGAGATTGGGTGAGGACATTCAATGGGTGAGGACCAACAGGTGTGAAGATTGCTTTCTAGAAAATGACGCCTGTCTCTGCTGTTCTTCCCAATCCAATGGAGCTACTAGGCTTTTCCCTCATTTCATGTTTAATAAACAAGCCACTCTTGCAGGACGATGGTTGGTTCCCTCATCAACCACCACACACTCCCGACCCCACCCTGCTTCCTGCCCCTGCCAGCAAACCTGACGGGTCCAAGGCCTGGAATTGAGAACCTGTTTTCTACCCCATCCTGCCCCCTTGTGACGGGAGCCCAGAACTGCGGGCTCTGTGCCCAGAGGTTAACCGCATTTCTCAGGAAGGTTCCAGTAGCCAGGCGGGTTGTTAGGAGAGGTTTGTATCCAACTCCTCTCCTCCTGCAGAGGGGCAAACTAACTAAATGAAGATCCTCTCTTCCTTCACCCTGATCCTCAGGGCCACCAGAAGAGCTGACTGCTGTTTCACAGGCACACTCCACTGGCACTGGAGGCGGGTGGGCGCGCCAACTGGACCAGCGTATGGCAGAACCCTTATGATGATCAAGCCTACAGTCATCATACAATCATAGGATTGTTGCCCTATATCCATATTTTCTTGACATCCTAATAGTGCATTTGGCTAAACCTTGGTGAAATAGGCGTGACAGCAGGTGACTGTGCAACCTCTGACACTGACCACCCAGGCCTTTCTCTTCACTCCTTCCCTAAGGCCTTGGAGGCTCTGCCTGTGGCCTTTGGTCTGCTGTTTGAGCTCACAGAACTGGGTGTGGTTGACCCTCCCTTTGTCCTCACCCCCTCCACACACACACAGGGACGCTCTTGCAGACTCCTGGTTTGATGAGGCAGCCCAGGATGTGTCCCCACGTTTCCTCTTTGAGCCCAGGGCCAGTGTATTTCAGGCCGAGTGATTTCATCCAGGGTCTTGTTTCCATTCCATTTTATTTTTAGTCCTCAGGTGCAGTGGGATGAGTCCCTCCTATTCCCCAGGTGATGGCTGGCTGTCATCATTGGTCCTGGCTAGTCACCTCTTGCTTCATGTATTCCCCCCTCACTCTATTGTCATTTCCATGCCCCCACCCCACAGGCAGCCATTCTAGTATATCCTTTATTTGTGTGTGTTCTTGTGCAGTGCTTTGTAGGCATGGATTTTGGTATTGCAAAGTGTTGCATAGTACACATAGTATTGCATAGTGTTGCCTTATTACTATTTCTGTAACAAACTGAATGTGTTACTTTATGTTTTTGGGGACAGGGTTAATGGATAAAACATGTTGGAGTGTGGTGGCACCTTAAGAGTTTATTGAGAATCTCTGCATTAATGATTATGAAAGTGACCGCACGTTTTCACTGACTCTTATTTCCTGAACATAAACTCAAGATCCTGGACCACGGACATGTGGGAATAGCAAGAGAACTAAAATTAGAGCTTGTCACATCTCCAGACTCCACTTTTAGTTCTCTTGCTATTTCCACCACATCTTTCATTACTTCCTCCACTAAAGTAGTTGAACTCTCAAAGCCATCCATGTGGGCTGGAATCAACTTCTTGATGATGGATGAAGCCACTTCCTTGTGGCTGGAACCAACTTCTGTGTTTCCTAAAATGGGGATAGCAATAGCACCTACTCTCTAAAATTTTTGTGGGCCGGGTGCGGTGGCTCATGCCTGTAATCCTAACACTTTGGGAGGCCGAAGTGGGAGGACCACGAGGTCAGGAGATCGAGACCATCCTAGCTAACACAATGAAACCCCGTCTCTACTAAAAATACAAAAAATTAGCTGGGTGTGGTGGCATGTGCCTGTAGTCCCAGTTACTTGGGAGGCTGAGGCAGGAGAATCACTTGAACCTGGGAGGTGGAGGTTGCAGTGAGCCAAGATCATGCCACTGCACTCCAGCCTAGGCGATAGAGGGAAGACTCTGTCTCAAAAAAAAAAAAAAAAAAAAAAAATTTATGAATATCAAATGAGTTAATACAAATGAAGAGTGCCTGGCACTACTAGTGCTCAGTAAACATTGTTTTTGGATGCTTTTTTTTTTTTTTTTTTTTTTTTTTTTTTAGGCCTTTTAATAGCCCAATGAGGTAATATAATTAGTTCCATTTTACAGATGAAGAGAACAAGGTCCAGGGAACAAAGTAACTTGCCCAGGCTTGCATCATGATACTGCCAGAAGCCAAATCTAGATCTTCAGATCCCGAGACGGTCATAGGACCTCGATCCCCATGTGTTCCCTAGAGGTGTTGTTCAGAACCTTCCTGATCCCGATCTGGGTGACGAGCGGTCACCCACAGGCTGCTGGAGATGAATCCTGGCCTGGGTGGCCTTCAGTCCTCCTTGGTCCTTCTCCCGCACTGTGACCTTGACACCCACTGGCCATTTCTGAGAAAGAACCTGCCTTCTCCAGGGCTTTCGTGGGTGTCCATGTTCACCAAGCAGCCTCTCAAGTGATGTGAATCCTAGCGCCAGGCCTGTTAGTAGCACATATGCATGGTAGATGCCTGCTGGAAAAGCAGGAGCCCTAGGAGCCTGCCTTGGGTTCTAGTCCTAGCCATCCATTGCCTCACCCTGGGGTCTCATTTTCTATCTCTAAGCTTCAGTTTCCACATCTGCACAATGGGGATAGGAACTTTTCTATGAGGATCAAGTAGGTTTTAGGAGAATATTCCAATCTTGATCAAATACTAACATTCGCCTGACCCCCGCAGAACAATCCCTGTTTGTTGTACAGCCTGATGCCACTTCAGATGAACCATCACCCACTGTACGCACTGAACATTTTCCTCTCCTCTCCAGGAAGATCATCCTCTGGATCTGCCCTCCTCACAACGGCCTTATTGCTCTTCTGGAGTCACCGAATCCTAGAATATCGGTGCTGGAAAAGACCTTGAGGACCATCTAGTCCCAGTGTGGCAGACTTATCTCCTTATCAAGGACCCCCGCTGCCTCAAGCAGTGGTTGAGACTCAGTCATTGCTCCCCTCACTGCAGGGTGCAGCGTGAAGAGGGGACAGATCATCCTGTGAGTTACGGGCCACCTTCAGCCCAAATACCCCCTTTCTACAGATGGGTAAACTGAGTAAATGATGATCCCAACTTCC
Source organism: Macaca thibetana thibetana (assembly GCF_024542745.1). Taxonomy (NCBI): domain Eukaryota; kingdom Metazoa; phylum Chordata; class Mammalia; order Primates; family Cercopithecidae; genus Macaca; species Macaca thibetana. The sequence goes on along the minus strand of NC_065581.1, from coordinate 37,442,916 downwards.
TTCACCTGACCCTCACTTCAGGGCTACCGGGAGATATGAACCCCACCACCTTCCCCTTGGGCAGAGCCCTATGGGGGTCACATCTCAAGTGATTACTTACAACCATCAAACAGTTAGGGTTTACTGGCAGATGTCTTTGTCTTTTTGACATTCTGTAGAATTATGCTAACAGATTTTGGGAAACAATTTGCCCACAATCTCCGTGACTTCATCCTTTGTTTTTTGTTGTTGTTGTTTTGTTTTGTTTTTTGAGACAGGGTCTTGCTCTTTGCCCAAAATCTATGTGACTTCATCCTTTGTTTGTGTTTTTGAGACAGGGTCTTGCTCTTCACTCAGGTTGGAGTACAGTGGCGCCATCATAGCTCACTGCAGCCTTGACCTTCCAGGCTCAAGTGATTCATGTGCCTCAGCCTTCCAAGCAGCTGGGATTACAAGCGTGCACCACCACGCATGGCTTTTTTTCTTTTTTTCTTTTTTTTTTGAGACAGAGTCTTGCTCTGTTGCCCAGGCAGGAGTGCAGTGGCGCAGTCTCGGCTCACGGCAACCTCTGCCTCCCGGGTTCCAGTGATTCTTCTGCCTCAGCCTCCCAAATACCTGGGACTACAGGTGCCCCCCAACCATGCCCAGCTAATTTTTGTATTTTTAGTAGAGACGGGGTGTCACCATATTAGTCGGGCTGGTCTTGAACTCCTGACCTCGTGATCCACTGGCCTCGGCCTCCCAAAGTACTGGGATTACAGGCATGAGCCACTGCATCCGGCCATGCCTGGCTCCTTTTTGTATTTTTAGTAGAGACAGGGTTTCGCCATGTTGGCCAGGCTGTTCTCGAATGTCTGGCCTCAGATGATCTGCCTGCCTCGGCCTCCCAAAGTGCTGAGATTACAGACGTGAGCCACAGCACATGGCCTTGATTTTTGTATTTTTTGTAAAAATGCAGTTTTGCCATGTTGCCAGGGTGACTTCACCCATTTTCCATGCATAATTTTAACATTGGAGTGTACTTTAGCCAGTGAAATGTGCATGCTTACTTCTTTTAGGAAAAAATGGAAATATTTGCTGGGAACCCCAAGACAGTTGCCACAGGAAAGACCAGAAGAAAGCAAAAACAAAAACAGGGTAAGGAGCATCCTTTAAAGTGAGGGGAGGCTAAGCTCATGCCTATAATCCCAGCACTTTGGGGGGCCAAGGTGGGCAGATCACTTGAGGCCAGGAGTTCGAGACCAGCCTTAGCAACATAGCCAAACCCTGTATCTAATAAAAATACAAAAATTAGTTGGGCATGGTGGCACACACCCATAATCTCAGTTCATTGGGAAGCTGAGGCGGGAGAATCACTTGAACCCAGGAGGTAGAGGTTGCAGTGAGCCAAGATCACACCACTGCACTCCAGCCTGGGTGACAGGGCAAGACCTTGTCTCAAAAAATAAAAAAAATAAAAATAAGTGAAGGGAAAGCCCAGAATGATAGCACGTACATGCTGGCAAATCCACGGACGGTGCATACTTAATGTCCCTGGGGGAGCAAAACTCAGGGGCCAACACCCTTTACCTAGTCAGGCAGTTTATTCACAAACTGTCCACTCCCAGGACTTCAGGATGGGGCAAGCCACAAAGCAGGATGTCTTCAGTGGCGAATGTTTAAGTACTTCAGGGGAAATACCGTATCATGGGCTTTTCAGGGACAGGTATCTGTGACCCACCTGTGTACAATGCCTCTGTAGTCCTGATATTCTGGTGCTGGGCTTGGACTCAAGCTGTGGGTTTCAACCCAGCTTAACCTTATCTGCATGACCTTGGGGAAGGCACTTCCTCTTTCTGGAATTCAGTTGTCTCGTTTGCAAAGTGGGACCATGATATCATCTCTACAACACCCTCTAAATACAAATGAAGAAACTTCCCATACCAAGCACCCAGAATAAAGAAAACAGGCTAGAAAAACCAGAAGCTATCGGGTCACTTTTTTCCTTTTTCTGCTTATATGTGCTCTCCAATTTTTCTACCATGGTCCTGGGTTACCTTTGAATTATTATAAAAGTGAGTAATTAAAGGGGGTGGAGCAGAGCTGATAATGTGAAGGAAAACGCTGAGCCTGGCAACTTTCAGGGCCCTCCTCTGTACCAGGCACAGTTGTTGATGCTTACCTATGTGACTTCATCTTTTTGTCCCAACAAGCCTGAAAGGGAGGCATATGGCTGCCACTTCCAGCTGGGGAGACTGAGGTTCTCGAAGGAGTCAAGCCCTCACTATTACGAGAGCCCCAGGTGATGGTGCTGTACCAGGAAGGGGCACACAGATGTGTGGCGGCAGCAGCAAGGTGAGCACTGCCACTCCGAGAGAGCAGAGCTTCCTCTCTCTGCTGAGACACTAACTCAGAGCCTCTGAGAAAAGCCTTCCCCACTGGTGATCCGCTAGGAACCTGCTCCCGGGGGACCTGCTCTGGGTTCTTCTAAGATCAAGAAAATGTATTATTAAATAGCAGCATTGTGTCCAGTCGGAAAAGTTTCAGTGTATGAACGTACTTTTTTTTTTTTTTTTTTTGGAGACGGAATCTCCCAGGCTCTCTCTCAGGCTGGAGTGTAGTGGTGGGATCTCGGCTCACTGCAAGCTCTGCTCCCGGGTTAATGCCATTCTCCTGCCTCAGCCTCCTGAGTAGCTGGGACTACAGGCACCCGCCACCACGCCCAGCTAGTTTTTTGTATTTTTAGTAAAGACAGGTTTTCCCCGTGTTAGCCAAGGTGGTCTCGATCTCCTGACCTTGTGATCTGCCCGCCTCGGCCTCCCAAAGTGCTGGAATTACAGGCGAGAGGCACCGCGCCTGGCCTGAACGTACTTTTAAAACATGTTTCTGCTGCCAGGCGCGGTGACTTACGCCTGTAATCTCAGCCCTTTGGGAGGCCAAGGTGGGTGGATCACTTGAAGTCAGGAGTTTGAGACCAGTCCAGGCAACATATCGAAACCCTGTCTCTACTAAAAATACAAAAATTGGGCATGGTGGCACATGCCTGTAGCCCCAGCTACTTGAGAAACTGAGGCAGGAGAATCACTTGAACCCAGGAGGCAGAGGTGAGCCGAGATTGCACCACTGCACTCCAGCCTGGGCAACAGAGCAAGACTCTGTCTCAAAACAAAAACAAAAACAAAAACACGTTTCTGCATAAAAGCACTGTTTGCATGTCATATTCTCCTTCTATTGAGTAGCAACACAATTCATCCTGTAAACAAAAAAATGCTAATTATACTTTGCTAAAACATATCTCCAAATATGGACTTAATAAAATTTTAATAAATGCTTTAATAAAACGCTTTTCTCAAAAAAGAAAATAAAAAGGGTCCTGCCATTTGTAAGTAGATTGCTTCTTTCAAAAGGCAAATGCCATTAAATGGCATTTTATCCTGGAGGTGTGTAGTCCACCTGTTCTGTGCCCCTGAACCACCACCTGTTGCCAATGTGTCTGCAGCCAACAGGGCTAGCCCTAGTAGCACGGTGCCCCACCCTACACCACTGCCCCACCCTGATACTGAAACTGCAGCTGATGGGGTAACGCTCTGAGCTACCCAGAGGAATAAGGCAGACAAGTTCTGCCTCAAAAAAGTCTCAAAAAAAAGCCAGTGCAATTCTCAGGATCACAGGTATCTGCCTGTTGCTCAAGACTCCCAACCTGGCCACAGTGAGGGTAGTGAGTGAGAGAAGAGTGGAAAGCAGACAGCCTGTAGGGCTGGCTCGGGCACAAACCGCTGGTGAATCAGACCTGAATTGATTCCTGGAGCCAAGTACTGTTTGCCATCTGTCTGAGGCTTTATCTGCCAGGGAGATGGGCAAGTGGCCAGAGCCCTCTCAGGGTGAGGGGTTGAACAGCCAAGCTCTGTCTGGCACACTGCCATACCAGATGTCATGACTGGTCACTCAGAAAGAGCACTGGATGGGGTGGCAGGAGGCCGAGCCCCTGGAGATGGCCCCCCTACGCTCCCTGAGTCTCAGCCACCCTCTCCTCCTCCCTGGGCCTCAGGCTCTTCATCTGTAGCATGAAGGTGTGGGCAGTATAAGGACTTCTCCCACTACGGCTGCAGAGGGCTCACAGGCACTTGGTTGAGTTAAAAATATATACACATCTAACAATTTTTAAGTTTTCTGGGTTTTTTCCCACATAAAGCCTATTCAACCAAATGCCTATAAACATGTTGGGGTGATCTTCTTCTGTTGTTTGTGCTTCTAGGTTGTTTGTGGGGTGGGCCTTCCTATCCTGTCACCTCGGGGATTGCAAAATAAAGTGTTAAAAAATGTTACCATTTGTACTTCTCTGTACAACCAAAATAACAGAAGGAAATTGGATTTTTCCTGTCTTTATAAGCCAATACTATCTATTAGAACCTATACTTTTTATAGTTGTACCATTTTTAAGCTGTTTTATGTATGCTACATAAGATTTCATTCCAAAAATTTTAACTATATTTAAAGTTTGAAAATCACCATCCCTGGCTGGGCGTGGTGGCTCACGCCTGTAATCCCAACACTTTGGGAGACCGAGGTGGGCAGATCACCTGAGGTCAGGAGTTCCAGACCAGCCTGGTCAACATGGTGAAACACCATCTGTACTAAAAAAACAAAAATTGGCCGGGTGCGGTGGCTCACGCCTGTAATCCCAGCACTTTGGGAGGCCAAGGCAGGCAGATCACATGGTCAGGAGATCGAGACCATCCTGGCTAACATGGTGAAAACCCATCTGCCCATCTCTACTGACAATACAAAAAATTAGCCAGGTGTGGTGGCGGGTGCCTGTAGTCCCAGCTACTAGGGAGGCTGAGGCAGGAGAATGGCGTGAACCCAGGAGGCAGAGCTTGTAGTGAGCTGAGACTGCACCACTGCACTACAGCCTAGGCGACAGAGCAAGACTCAGTCTCAAAAAAAAAAATTCGCCAGATGTGGTGGTGGGCACCTATAATCCCAGTTACTCAAGAGGCTGAGGCATGAGAATTGCTTGAACCCGGGAGGCAGAGGTTGCAGTGAGCCGAGATCATGTCACTCTACTCCAGCCTGGGCAATAAAGTTAGACTCAGTCTCAAAAAAAAAAAAAAAAGAAAAAGGAAATCACCATCCCTGATGATCTCTAAGGTCCCTGTAGCTCTGACATTCTACTAGTCTACCTACCATTCTAAAGCTCTGAACAAATTCATAGGGCTTTACACCCGTCAACATGGAATCTTTTAGTTTCCTGCCTTTGTGTTTTTATGCACCTGGCTCTTTATATATCCAACTTCCTATCCAAATCCCATTCTTCGAGCACTTCAGTAAAACCCCTTCCTCACAAAGCACTTAACATGGGTCTTGGATCTAAGCCTTGGTTTCAAAATAGTTTGTAACAGAGCCTCCCTCAAGTGGTTAGGTTCAAGTGAGTGGGTGGTATGTAAAATGCTTAGCAAAATGCTGATACAGCTCAAGTATCAGTAATTATCGTTACCATTATCTTTGTTAATGTGTTATTATTGTCATGGTGGAAAAGTCAATGCAGACTCAATTCCTGAAGAGATGTGCAACCTCAGGCAAAAAGTCTGGCCCATTCTTGATGGGGTAGTACTGCCTCCTAGTGGGTGGCTGAGCATTTTTTTTTTTTGAGACTGGGTCTCACTCTGTCACCCAGGCTGGAGTGCAGTGATGCAATCACAGCTCACTGCAACTTTGACTTCCCAGATTCAAGCGGTCCTCCCACATCAGCCTCCAGAGTAGCTGGGATAACAGGCACGTGCTACCACACCCGGCTGATTTTTTATTTTTAGTAGAGACAAGGTCTTGCTATGTTGCCCAGACTGACTCCTGAGCTCAAGCAATCCTCCCACCTCCGCCTCTTAACGTGCTGAGATTTCAGGCATGAGCCAGTGTACCCAGCCAATTTTTTTTTTTAAATGATTGTCACACTGGCCAGGAAGCTTAACTGGCTGTAGGGTGAAGAGGACAAAGATATTTAATGTCTGGCACACAAAGAATTGCCCATGCCCACAAGACTGAATCCGTTACAGGTATAAAATATAAGAAGTGCTTTAAATTTTTCAAAACCTGGCTGGGCGTGGTGGCTCACGCCTGTAATCCCAGCACTTTGGGAGGCCGAGGCAGGTGGATCACCTGAGGTCAGGAGTTCAAGACCAGCCTGGCCAACATGGTGAAAACCCGTCTCTACTAAAAATACAAAAAAATTAGCTAGGCATGGTGGCAGGTGCCTATAATCTCAGCTACTCAGGAGGCTGAGGCTAGAGAATCGCTGAATCCCAGGAGGCAGAGGTTGCAGCGAGCCAAGGTCGCGCCATTGCACTCCAGCCCGGGTGATGGAGGGAGACTCCAAATTAAAAAAAAAAAAAAAAAAAAAATCCAAAAGCTGGAGAACTTAGTGCAAGGAAACATTATGTGCACACTTCACATACAGACATACCTCAGATATACATGGGTTCAGTTCCAGACCACTTCAATAAAGCAGGTCACACAATTTGTTTCCCAGTGTATATTAAAGTTATGTTTACACTGTACCATAAGTGTGTAAAAGCATTATATATTTTAAAATGTACAGGAGCTGGGCATGGTGGCTCATGCCTGTAATCCCAGCACTTTGAGAGGCCGAAACAAGTGGATGGCTTGAGCCCAAGAGTTTAAGACCAGCCTGGGCAACATGGTAAGACCTTGTCTCTAAAAAAAATACAGGCCAGACACAGTGGCTCACGCCTGTAATCCCAACGTTTTGGGAGGCCGAGGCGGGTGGATTACCTGAAGTCAGGAGTTCAAGACCAGCCTGGCCAACATGGTGAAACCCCATTTCTACTAAAGATACAACAATTAGCAAGACATGGTGGTGGCTGCCTATAATCCCAGCTACCTGGGAGGCTGAGGCAGGAGAATCACTTGAATCCAGGAGGCAGAGGTTGCAGTGAGCCAAGATCGCACACTGCACTCCAGCCTGCGTGACAGAATGAGACTCTGTCGCAAAAAAAAAAAAAAAAAAAAAAGCCAGGTGCGGTGGCTCACACCTGTAATCCCAGCACTTTTGGAGGCCGACGCGGGCAGACCACAAGGTCAGGAGATCAAGACCATCCTGGTGAAACCCCATCTCTACTAAAAATACAAAAAATTAGCTGGGTGTGGCGGCGGGCGCCTGCAGTCCCAGCTACTCAGTAGGCTGACGCAGGAGAATGGCATGAACTCGGGTGGCAGAGCTTGCAGCGAGCGGAAATCGCGCCACTGCACTCCAGCCTGGGCAATAGAGCAAGACTCCATCTCAAAAAAAAAAAAAAAAAATTGCTAGGCATAGTTGTGTGGGCCTGTAGTCCCAGCTATTCAGGAGGTGAGGCAGGAGGATCACTTAAGCCCAGGAATGCTTACAATCGTATAAGCCTTCAGCCAGTCATAACCTTGCTGGTGGAGGGTCTTCCCTCAGTGTTGATGGCTGCTGACCAGGATTTCGGTTGCTGAAGGCTGGGGTGGCTGTGGCAATTTCTTGAAATAAGACAATAATGAGGTTTGCCACATTAATTGACTCTTGTTTTCCCAAGGTGTCTCTGTAGCGTCTGATACTATATGCATCTTACCCACAGTAGAACTTCTTTCAAAGTTGGAGTCAATGCTCTGAAACTCTGCCATTGCTCCTTCAACTAACTTTATGCAATATTCTAAATCTTTTGTTGTCATTTCAACAATATGCACGGCACCTTCAGCAATAGATTCCATCTCAAGAAACCACTCTTTGCTCATCCACTGAAACAAGTCTTCATCCGTTCAAGTTTTATCAGAGATTACAGCAATTCCGTCACATCTGTAGGCTCCGTTTTTAGTTCTCTTGCTATTTTTTCCATCACATCTGTCATTACTTCCTCCACTGAAGTCTCGAACTCCTCAGTCATCCATCTGGGTTGGAATCAACTTCTTCCAAATTGCTAATGTTGATATTTTGACCACCTCCCATGAATCGCAAGTGTTGTTAATGACATGTAGAGCAGGGAATCCTTTCCAAAAGATTTTCAGTTTACTTTGCCCAGATCTATCAGAGGAATAAATATCTATAGCAGCATAGCCTTATGAAATGTGTTTCTTAATAAGACGTGAAAGCTGAAATGACTCCTTGATCCATAGGCTGCAGAGTGGATGTTGTGTCTGCAGGTATGAAACCACTAATCTCCTTGTACATCTCCAGCAGAGCTCTTGCATAACCAGGTGTATTGTCAATGAGCAGTAATACTTTGAAATAAATCTTTTTTGAGCAGGTCTCAACAGTAGGCTTAAAATATTCAGTAAACCTGGCTGGGCACAGTGGATGACACCTGTAATCCTAGCACTTTGGAAGGCTGAGGCAGGCGGATCACTTGAGGTTAGGAGTTCAAGACCAGCCTTGCCAACATGGTGAAACCTCAGCTCTACTAAAAATACAAAAAATTAGTCGGGCGTGGTGGCAAGCGCCTGTAATCCCAGCTACTTGGGAGGCTGAGGCAGGAGAATCACTTGAACCTGGGAGGCAGAGGTTGCAGTGAGCCGAGATAGCACCACTGCATTCCAGCCTGGGCGACAGAGCGAGACTCCGTCTGGGGAAAAAAAAAAAAAAACAGTAAACCATGCTATAAACAGATGGGCTGTCATCCAGGCTTCGTTCCATTTATAGGGCATAGGCAGAGTAAATTTAGCACAATTGAGGGTCTTGAGAATTTCAGGACGATAAATGAGCATTGGCTTCCACCAGCTGCATTAGTCCTCAACGAGAGTTAGCCTGGGTGGGGCGTGGAAGCTCCATGCCTGCAATTCCAGCACATTGGGAGGCCAGGGAACCCAGGAGTTCAGGAGTTTGGAGAGATGGGGTCTCACCAGGCTGGTCTCCTGGGCAACATGGAGACCCCATCTCTACAAAAAATTTTTACAAATCAGCCGGGCATGGTGGCATGTACCTATGGTCCCAGCTACTCAGGAAGCTGAGGCAGGAGAATCGCTTGAGCCCAGGTTGAGCCGTGTTTGTGCCACTGCACTCCAGCCTGAGCCACAGAGCAAGACTCTGTCCCAAAAACAAAACAAAAACCAAGAGTTAAGACTGTCCTTTGAAGCTTTGAAACCAGGCATTGGCTTCTCCTCTCTAGCTATGAAAGTCCCAGATGGCATCTTGTTCCAATGGAAGGCTTTTTTCTACAATGAAGATGTTTAGTGTAGTCACCTTCATTCGTTATCTTAGGTAGATCTTCTGGATAACTTGCAGCTTCTACATCAGCACTTGCTGCTTCACCTTGCACTTTTTGTTTTTTTTGTTGTTGGTTTGCTTTTTTTTTTGAGACAGAGTCCTGCTCTGCCACCCAGACTGGAGTGCAATGGCATGATCTTGGTTCACTGTAACCTCTGCCTCCTGGGTTCAAGCAATTCTCCTGCCTTGGCCTCCCAAGTAGCTGGGATTACAGGTGTGCACCACCACGTCCAGCTAATTTTTGTGTTTTTAGTAGAGACGGCGTTTTGCCACGTTGGCCAGGCTGCTCTCAAACTCCTGACCTCAGGTGATCTACCCACCTCAGCCTTCCAAAGTGCTGGAATTACAGGCGTGAGCCACTGCGCCCAACTCACCTTTTACTTTTTTATGTTATGGAAATGGCTTCTTTCCTTAAACCTCATGAACCCACCTCTGCTAGCTCCAAAGGTTTCTTCAATAAGGCTGTTTCACTTATTCATGTATTCACTGAAGTAGCACTTTTCATTTTCTTCAAGAAATTTTCCTCTGCATTCACAACTCAGCTGGCTGTTTGGCACAAGAGGCCTAGCTTTTGGTGTATCTAGGCTTTTGACATGCTTTCCTCACTAAGCTTACTCCTTTTCAACTTTTGATTTAGTGTGAGAGATGTGTCACTCTTCCTTTCATCTGAATACTTAAGAGGCCATTGTAGGGTTATTAATTAGCCTAATTTCAATATTGTTTCTCAGGGAATAGGGAGGCCCGACGACAGAGTAGAGGAGTAAGGGCTGGTTGGTGAGGCAGGCAGAACACACATTTATCTTTATTATTTTATTTTTGAGGTGGAGTCTCACTCTGTCACCGAGGCTGGTGTGCAGTGGCATGATCTAAGTTCACTGCAGCCTCCGCCTCCAGGGTTCAAGCAATTCTCCTGCTTCAGCCTCCAGAGTGGCTGGGACTACAGGCACCCGCCACCATGGCCAGCTAATTTTTGTAATAACACACAAATTTATCTATTCAGTTGACCATCTTGTATTGGTGTGGTTCACAGAACCCCCCGCCACCCACAAATCACAATAGTAACATCAAAGATCACTTATCATCATAACAAGTATAGTAATAATCATGAAAAAGTTTGAGGTCAGGCATAATGGCTCACACACATAATCCCAATGGGAGGCGAGGGCAGGCAGACTGCTTGAGTCAAGAACTTGAGACCAGCATGGGCAACACGGTGAAACCCTGTCTCTAAAATAAATACGAAAAATCAGCTGGGCGTGGTGGTCTGTACCCATATCCCAGCTACTCAGGAGGCTGAGGTGGGAGGATCAATTGAACCTAGGAGGTTGAGGTTGCAGTGAGCAGAGATTGCATCACTACACTCCGGCCTGGGCAACAGGCGGAGGCTCTGTCTCAAAAAAAAAAAGTCTGAAATATTCCAGGAATTAACAAAATGTGACACAGAGATACAAAGTGAGCACGTGCTGTTGGAAAAATAATGCCAAACACTTGCTTGATGCAGTGCTGCCACAAATCTTCAATTTGTGAAAAACACAATTATCTTTGAAGTGCAAAAAAAGGAATGCCTGTATTAATCCTCATTAACTCCAAGATAGGTACATCATTACACCACCCGTGTTAAAACGGGAGTTATTTGACATAACAACTTTAAGGCCCAGTTTATGTGTGAAAAATATCACACTTCCTCATTTTCTCCAGTTCAGCAGTCTGTTTGTCCTGCTATGTTATCCCCACTTCTCTGGCTTTTTTCTCCTCTTATTACAGTCAAATAACTTTTCTATCATGACTTTCTGACTCGAGTCTCCACGGTGGTTTTCTACATGTGCCTCCCCTCTTTTCCCGTACACTCTTAATTTTCCCGTAGGCACATGAAAGCACAAAATGGCTTCAAGTGGGTTCAAGCGTCTGACTTACATATTTTTTTTTTTTTTTGAGATGGAGTCTCGCTCTGTCGCCCAGGCTGGAGTGCAGTGGCACAGTCTCAGCTCATTGCAACCTCCTTCCCCCTTCTGGGTTCAAGCAATTCACTTGCCTCAACCTCCTGAGTAGCTGGGATTACAGGCGCCCGCCACCACGCCCAGCTAGTTTTTGTATTTTTAGTAGAGACGGGGTTTTGCCATGTTGGCCAGGCTGATCTCAAACTACTGACCTCAGATGATCCACCCGCCTTGGCCTCCCAAAGTGCTGGGATTACAGGTCTGAGCCACCATGCCCCGGCCTGACTTACATCTTCTGGCACACTCATATCTGATATTTACATACAGAACGTTTATTTTATAAACTGTTTTTTGTGTATTTTTATATTATTGTTAAGGCTTTGCATTTCTATAATCCATATAGAAAATGGATTTCACTTCAGAAGAGTCAAGGGTCATTACCAAATTTTTTTTTTTTTTTTTTTTTTTTTACAAAAAAGGGGCCCATGTCTGATTAAGTCAAGACCACTTTTCCTCTCTGAGCTTCTTGAGTACTGGGAGATAATTCCAATGTCACAAGGTTGATGGAAAAAAAGCATCATTCATGTGCTTGGCATCTATTAATTCTACTTCAGTTTTCTTCCTATCTGGTTGGCTACTTTTTCTCTCCTACACCTTGCTCAGGGGATATCCCCAGTACTGGCAATATGAGTGTGTTTAACAAAGGAGCAAAGGAAAGCATTTTCTGGTGACAAGTCTCATCTGGCTGTTCGGTGACACCAAGGCACACGCCCGGGAAACTGGTAGTTTCCAGTCTGGCACCACAGCCTCTAGAGAAACAGAACTAGGCACCTTTCCCAGCAAGTTTATGGAGCAAAAACAGGGATGGGCAGGTATCAGGCAGCAGGGGCCCAGGCTGAGGGCAGAGATGTGGCTTGTTTCCTATCTAGGCATGCCTGGGGAGAATTAGGGTAAAAAGGCAAACAGCAGGTCAAGGTAGCTTATTTGGGCCAAGGTTGAAGATTGCAGCCTGAGACACACTTCCAGGTTGCCTTAGAGAATATTCCATCAAAGGACAGGCTCAAGTTTTTACAGAAAAAAAGATGAATCAGAAGACAGGTGATTACAAAAGTTGTTCGTCAGAAATGCTCATTGGTTTACAGAAATAACATTGGTTAGTGATTGGCTATCCACTGTTGAATTTTAGGACGATGGCATTTTATGGTACTTGGCGTCACAGTCTAGAATCCACATGGCAAGTGACTTCAAGAGGTAATTATTTAGCTCAAGGAAGGAATGAAGACAGGACTGCTGTTAAATGCCTCTCTGGTCCTAATAATTTAAAAGGAATCACATTCCTCAGATTAAAGGGTGTTTTCCTTCCTTACGACAGACTGGGTCAAAGTGACCAACTGCACTTCTATGGGATCAGAAACACACTTTAATCTTGACTGCCCAGGCAGGATTGCAGTGGCACGATCTCAGCTCACTGAAACTTCCGCCTCCCAAGTTCAAGCAATTCTCCTGCCTCAGCCTCCCCAGTAGCTGGGACTACAGGCGTGCTCCACCACGCCCAGCTAATTTTTTTTTTTTTTTAGTAGAGATGGGGTTTTGCCATGTTGGTAAGGCTGGTCTCGAACTCCTGACCTCAAATGATCCGCCCGCGTGGGCCTCCCAAAGTGCTGGGATTACGAGCATGAGCCACCGCGCTCCAAGTGATTCCAATGTGCAGCAAAGGGGAGAGAAGACAGCATGAATACCCTGTGAAGTATATTGTTATCCCCCAACTTTTCAAACAAGGAAACTAAAGAAGTGATTTGCCCTCAGCACACAGCCAAAAAACAAAAATTTGAACTCAAGGCAGCCTCATTGGAAACACAGTTTTAAAACAGCTATTTAACAGTTTTAACCCACGCCATCTTTCCTACCTGCCTATCCCTTCAGAATCCCCTTTCTTAACATATGCCCAAACTTGTCTGTCCACAAATGTCCCTCTTGACCTTGGACCACTCGATTCAGTAGTCCCCCTTCCGCACTCTTCAAAACTGGACAGATTCAAAAGTGGTTGAGGAGGAGCAAGGTCAGTGGAAGCACACTCCCAGCAGGCAAATTAGGGTCATTTCTGCCTGCCCAGCACCCAAAGGAGCCATTCTTAAGCCATTAGCTGAGTGCTTACTGCATGCCAACACAAGCCTGCACAGAACACCTGTTATTTACTGAGCGGTGTGCTATGCCCTGTGTTGACTGCTTTACTTGCATTACACTATATTCTTGATATTAACAATAGGGGATAGTTGCTTCCTATTATAACCATTTTACAGATGAGAAAAATGAAAACCCAGAGATCACACAACTGGCCCAAAGTCACAGAGCTGTAAGGAAGCAAGGATTCAAATCTGGGCTGCTGTTTCCAAGATTCACGGCCTTAACATTACACTGCTCCCTGTAACAAGCCCTGGATTTGCTGTTGAGGCACCAGAGCCCTTCTTTGCCACTGTGTCCCTGTGTGACCTTGAACAAATCCACTTTCTCATCTCTAAACACAGAATTTGCACTATCGATTCTGAAGCCCTTTCCAGTTTATCTACACCTGGTCCTGCAACCAAATTTACAGTTCCAGCTCAATTACCACTGGGCTGCGAAGTTAGACAACTTGCCAAGCCCCTCTGAACTTAAATCTCTTCCTCAATAAATGGAGTTGCTCACATCAACCTTACTACTAACACCCTTTTGAATCATTTTATTCCTGCCAACTGCTGTCATACCCAAGAGCTGGCATTGGTTCAGGTACCAGTCTTGGATGACACACACAGTAAGTAAAAACCTTTCCTTCCATCCACTTCTGTTGAGAATTAATCAAAATTATTTGAGGAAAGGAATGGAGCTTTCTTCCAGGTCAACAGTTTGCCAGCTGCTGTAGAGAGCTTGGTTTTGTTTTTGTTTTTTGTTGTTTTTGAGACAGGGCCTCACTCTGTCACCCAGGCTGGAGTGCAGTGGCACAATGTGCGCTCACTGCAACCTCTACCTCCTGGGCTCAAAGCGATCCTCCCACCTCAGCCTCCTGAGTAGCTGGCACTACAAGTACATGCCACCATGCCCAGCTAATTTTTGTATTTTTTGTAGAGACGGGGTTTTGCCATGTTGCCCAGGTTGGTCTCCTGAGCTCAGGCAATCCACCTGCCTCAGGCTCCCAAAATGCTGGGAAGAAAAACAGCTTTAATTACCAAATAAGTGAGCACTTAAATTTGTCTACTTAACTTTGACCACTAGTTTTTCACCAACAACTCAGAAATAAGACACAACAGTCTCCTAACTTGGGCTATCATTTTGAAACAAAAGAGCTCATGAATCTCTGGGGGAAAAAAAAAAAGAGAGAGAGAGAGAGAAAAGGTTTGTATACTTTTCTCTGTAAGACTGAAAGCTAATTTAAAAGTCTTGCCTGTTTGATGTTTACCAGTTCTCATCCAAAACTCAATACTCACCAATGTGTTGCCCTAGCATGTCTAACAGTTAAAACTAGAGTGGAAACCCAGACTACTGTAGCAACAGCAGCTAGTTACAGCTTTCAATCATGCCCACGAGATTAGTAACATGGACAGACTGAAACAATGCCAACCGTTCCACGAGCACAGCTTCATCTTCCCTGACAACAGCAACATTGTTGTATTAAATTGTGCAGCCCTTTGGCATCCCTCAGGACAAAGCTAGGCAGGCCTGTCAATAAACGTCTTGCCGGGCACAGTGGCTCACACCTGTAATCCCAGCACTTTAGGAGGCCAAGGCAGGTGGATCATAAACTCGGGAGTTCGAGACCAGCCTGGCCAACATAGTGAAACCCCATCTCTACTAAAAATACAAAAAATTGGTCGGGCGCAGTGGCTCACGCCTGTAATCCCAGCACTTTGGGAGGCTGAGGTGGGCAGATCACCTGAGGTCATCGGGAGTTCAAGACCAGCCTGACCAAGATGGAGAAACTCCGTCTCTACTAAAAATACAAAATTAGCCGGGCATGGTGGTGCATGTCTGTAATCCCAGCTACTTGGGAGGCCGAGGCAGGAGAATCGCTTGAACCTGGGAGGCGGAGGTTGCAGTAAGCCAAGATCGCGCCATTGCACTCCAGCCTGGGCAACAAGAGCAAAACTCCATCTCAAAAAAACAAAAGTTGGCCGAGTGCAGTGGCTCATGCCAGTAATCCCAGTACTTTGGGAGGCTGAGGTGGGCAGACTGCGAGGTCAGAAGTTCAAGACCAGCCTGGCCAATATGGTGAAACCCCGTCTCCAATAAAAACATTTAAAAAAATTAGCCGGGCGTGGTGGCACTCGCCTGTAGTCCCAGCTACTAGGGAGGCTGAGGCAGAACTGCCTGAACCCGGGAGGCAGAGGTAGCAGTGAGCTAAGATCACACGACTTCACTCCAGCCAGGGTGACAGAGCGAGACTCCATCTCAAAACACACACGCGCACACACACGCACACACACACACACACAAAGTTAGCCAGGTGCCTGTAATTTCAGCTACTCGGGAGGCTGAGGCAGGAGAATCGCTTGAACCCAGGAGGTGAAGGTTGCAGGGAGCCAAGATCCTGCCATTGCACTCCATCCAGCCTGGGGCACAAGAGTGAAACTCCGTCTCAAAAAAAAAAAACCGCCAGGTGAGGTGGCTCACGCCTGTAATCCCAGCATGTTGGGAGGCTGAGGTAGGCGGATCACGAGATCAATATCATCCTGGCCAACATGGTGAAACCCCGTCTCTACTTAAAAACATACAAAAAATTAGCTGGGTGTGGTGGCACACGCCTGTAGTCCCAGCTACTAGGGAGGCTGAGGCAGGAGAATCACTTGAACCCAGGAGATGGAGGCTGCAGTGAGCCGAGATCACCACCACTGCACTTCAGCCTGGCAACAGAGCAAGACTCCATCGCAAAATAAAAAAAAAGAAAGAGCCGGGCGCGGTGGCTCACGCCTGTAATCCCAGCACTTTGGGAGGCCAAGGCGGGCGGATCACGAGGTCAGGAGATCGAGACCATCCTGGCTAACACGGTGAAACCCCGTCTCTACTAAAAATACAAAAACTTAGCTGGGCGTGGTGGTGCGCGCCTGTAGTCCCAGCTACTTGGAGGCTGAGGCAGGAGAATGGCGTGAACCCGGGAGGCGGAGCTTGCAGTGAGCCGAGATCAGGCCACTGTACTGCATCTCAAAAAAAAAAAAAAAAAAAAGAAACGTCTTAACTGACTGCTTAAACAATTATGGTACCTGCCCATATAATAGCATATACTATAGGTCTATACACTATATATACACCTTAGATTTACATGCTTCAGATGTATAAAAAGGAAGCTGATACAATGATTAGCATTTCTATCTGTATAAATACTTGCTCATCATAAATGCATAACTTTTAGAATACACAATTACAGATGAGTTGACATGAGAAAAATACACAAAAGTTACCTTTATAAAAGACTGGAGGAGGTAATTATTTTCCAGTGTTTGTACAATTTTTT
Source organism: Macaca thibetana thibetana (assembly GCF_024542745.1). Classification (NCBI taxonomy): domain Eukaryota; kingdom Metazoa; phylum Chordata; class Mammalia; order Primates; family Cercopithecidae; genus Macaca; species Macaca thibetana. Next base: position 37,426,304 of record NC_065581.1, on the reverse strand, counting down.
TACTACAAGCATGCTTTATAATTGAGAAGACATGCTCTGAATCCTGACAATCAACGAGTGGCAACAAAATGGCATTTTATGATTGGGATGAGAAAGTTAAAATGTAATGGAACAGAAAACAAGGGTTTTGGAGTCAAGGCTGCCTTGGGTTCTAAACACAATCATTATTTATATTTAGTAGGACACGTAAGGCATATGGAACATTTTCTGCCCTTTTAACAGATAACCTCGGGCTGGGTGCGGTGGCTCACACCTATAATCCCAGCACCTTGGAAGGCGGGTGAATTGCTTGAGGCCAAGAGTCCAAGGACTAACCTGGCCAACATGGCAAAACCCTGTCTCTACTTAAAAATACACCAGATACCTCTCAAGTGGTTCAACAGCACATATGAAAATGGCTCTACCAAAAAAAAAAAAAAATACTTTATCATCAAAAAATAAAGAAAATGGCCCTCATTTGGCAGAAATGGTGCGACATAGTTTCTTTCCTGACCACTCCAACTGTCTTCACTGAAATGTCCAGCAACCTAAAAGGCAGATACTTTTTTTTTGAGACGGAGTTGTTGCCCAGGCTGGAATGCAATGGCACGATCTCAGCTCACTGCAACCTCCGCCTCCCAGGTTCAAGCGATTCTCCTGGCTCAGCCTCCCCACGGTAGCTGAGATTACAGGCATATGCCAACACGCCTGGCTAATTTTTTTTTTTTTTTTTTTAAGTAGAGATGGGGTTTCTCCATGTTGGTCAGGCTGGTCTCAAACTCCAGACCTCTGGTGATCCACCCACCTTGGCTTCCCAAAGTGCTCAGATTACAGGTGTGAGCCACAGCGCCTGGCCTAAGGCAGATACTTTCAATGATTCAGTTCTTAGCCCTCTCCTTGTCAGCGTGTTCATACTCCAACTTGCAAAGCACGTGACCTCTTCAAACCTCACTCTTTGAGGCCAATTTCATGTCAAATGGATTGCTATATATTGCCAACTGAAATCTAACCAAGACTGCCAGCTCAATAAACCTGTCCTCATTAAACTCCAAGCAGCTAGAATGAGTGAGCCAGCTATTTCATCGATGCACTCTAATACTCCCAACTTCTTGGTTTTCCTGTTAGTATTAAAGCTGGACAAGTTGTCTTAAACATGCTTGTTCAAGTACCTGGCTGAAGGAAAGTAAAAAACCCATCAGATTTGGACCCACTTCAAACTCATGGCTTAAATAAACCGTTTTACCTCAATCCTAGTGCAGTTTACATTCTCAATTGTTTCTGCCTCTAAACCCGTATTTCATGATTAAGGCATTTATTTCTTCCTCTTCACCTCAGATTCGTTAGTCTTTCCTTATCATTTGAATGTGAGCTCCGGAATTGGGATGGCCAGTTGCAGTGGCTCATGCCTATAATCCCAACACTTTGGGAAGCCAAGGCTGGGGGGGGTCCTTGAGCGTAGCCTGGGCAACAGTGAAATACCATCTCACAAAAAACTGCCTGGGGCTGGGCGCAGCGGCTCACACCTGTAATCCCAGCACTTTGAGAGGCCAAGGTGGGCAGATCATGAGGTCAAGACACCGAGACCATCCTGGCCAACATGGTAAAACCCTGTCTCTACTAAAATACAAAAAAATTAGCCGGGCATGGTGGTGTGCACCTGTAGTCCCAGCTACTCGGGAGGCTGAGGCAGGGGAATTGCTTGAACCCGGGAGGCGGAGATTGCAGTAAGCCCAGATCATGTCACTGCACTGCCTGGCGGCAGAACGAGACTCCATCTCAAAAAAAAACTAGCTGGGTGTAATGGCAAGCATCTGCCACCCAACTGCTCAGGAGGCTGAGGCTGGAGGATCACTTGAGCCCAAGAGGTCAAGGTTGTAGTGAGATATGATGGTGCCACTGCACTCCATCCAACCTGGGTGACAGAGCAAGAATGTGCTTCAAAAATACAAAAATTTAAAAACTGGGGTGAGATGAGGCATGGTGGCTCATACCTATAATCACAGTTATTCGGGAGGCCAAGGCAGACAGATAACTTGAGGTCAGGAGTTCCAGATCAGCCTGGCCAATAGGCTGAAACACCGTTCTCTACTAAAAACACAAAACTAGCCAGGCATGGCGGCTCATACCCGTAATCCCAGCTACTCGGGAGGCTGAGGCAGGATAATCACTTGAACCTGGGAAGCAGAGGTTGCAGTGGGCTGACATCACACCACTGCACTCCAGCCTGGGTGACAGAGAGACTCCGTCTCAAAACCAACCAACCAACCAACAACAACAAAAAACAACTGGGGTGAAAATGAATTGCTAAAGGTCAACAGCCTAAACTTGCACTCCAGTCAAACACAAATATTATATAGATTTTTATTTCTAGATATTGAGCTGGTGTTATGATTTATCACCATATCCCATTCCTAAGTGGCTTGTGTCATGGTCTTTTGACATGTGAGGAAAATATGAAAAAATTAAATGACAAATCAACATTCCAATTTGTATTTATAAAATACTTTCATTGAAAACATAGGTAGTTTTATCTAAACTAAAAATAAATGTAACTATGAGATTCTGGTGGCAGAGAGCCAGCTGGACGAGGTGTTTAAAAGTTACCAGCTGCCTGAGCTTAAGATTTAGAATTGTTTCCCAAAGGAGTTATTCTTTCAAAAATGAAACTTCTAGGCTGGGCGCAGTGGCTTATGCCTTGTAATCCCAGCACTTGGGGAGGCCGAGGCAGGCAGATCACTTGAGATCAGGAGTTCAAGACCAGCCTGGCCAACACGGTGAAACCCTGGCTCTACTAAAAATACAAAAATTAGCTGGGCGTGGTGGCACATGCCTGTAGTCCCAGCTACTCGGGAGGCTGAGGCAGGAGAATCACTTGAACCCACGAGGCGAAGGTGGCAGTGAGCCGAGATCAAGCCACTGCACTCCAGCCTGGGTAACAGATTGCATCTCAAAAAAAAAATTTAAATAAAAAATAAATTTCTATGTCTCAAGACTTATACAACTTTTTTTTTTTTAATACTCGAAGATTTCCTTCTCCAAATGACCATCTCCACCCCACCCCCTCCCGCCGCTGCCCTGCTCCAGGCGGAAATTGCACATTTCCTTCTCCAAATGACATCTCCACCCCACCCCCTCCCGACGCTGCCCTGCTCCAGGCAGCATTAGGCAACAACTTCAATAACATTCCCCTTAGGTTGACATTTTGGGGCTTTGTGAGCAAATAAAAAAACAGTAAACAATGCTAACTTGGCCAGGGCAAGGTGACTCAGGCCTGTAATTCCAGCACTTTGGGAGGCTGAGGCAGAAGGATCGCTTGAGGAGTTCCAGACCAGCCTGGGAAACATAACCACATCTCTTAAAAAACATATTTTTGTGGCGTGTGACTGTAGTCCTAGCTGCTAGGGAGACTGAGGTGGGAGGAATGCTTGAGCCCAAGAGGCCAAGGCTGCAGTAAGCCATGGCAACACTGGTCTCAAAAAACAAAACACAAACAAGAATGCTAACTTGCCCCAGATGAAATCTGAATGAAGCATATACTGAAACAAAGGTGCCCAACCACAAATTATCAAGGCTTTCAAAAGCAGACTCCAACCTATAGACTTTTCCGGAAGGTTTAATTTTGCCCTGTAAATAGTCTCCATCTCGGGATCTTCCAAATGATTAGGGAGAAGTATCAATGGTTTGATATTTCCATTTGCTCAAGACACATGTACTCACTTACAGTGAGGCACTACATGGCCATATTCTACATCTTTTGTAGTAAAACAACCATACAATGCCTTATATCAGAAATGAGGAAGACCTAAAGATTAAAAAAGCAATGTTGGTGGAGTTCCAGTTCCATCGGCTCCCATCCGGGCCATCCTGCCGCCTTATCCGCTGCTCCTCCCCAGGATGCGGGCAGAGGGCCTTTCTCCCACTACCCCCACACCCATTTCTGAGTAGCAACAGGGGTTGGAGGCTTATTTTATGGGGTAGGGGGCCGCTGGTTGGCGAAGATTGTCAGAGGGAGAGTGGGAGGATGAAGCCAGTGCGTGGCAGAGACCTGCCAGATGTTGATGCCTAAGAACCAGATTGCCATTTATGAACTCCTTTTTAAGGAGAGAGTCATGGTGGCCAAGGATGTCCACATGCCTAAGCAACCGGAGCTGGCAGACAAGAATGTGTCCAACCTTCATCTTTATGTCATGAAGGCCATGCAGTCTCTCAAGTCCCGAGGCTACGTGAAGGAAGTTTGCCTGGTGACATTTCTACTGGTATCTTACCAATGAGGGTATCTCCGTGATTACCTTCATCTGCCCCCGGAGATTGTGCCTGCCACCCTATGCTGTAGCTGTCCAGACTGGCAGGCCTCGGCCTAAAGGTCTGGAGGGTGAGCGACCTGCAAAGCTCACAAGAGGGGAAGCTGACAGAGATACCTACAGACGGAGTGCTGTGCCACCTGGTGCTGACAAGAAAGCCGAGGCTGGGGCTGGGTCAGCAACCGAATTTCAGTTTAGAGGCAGATTTGGTCATGGACCACGTGGTCGGCCACCTCAGTAAAATTGGAGAGGATTCTTTTGCATTGAATAAACTTACAGCCAAAAAAAAAAAAAAATACACCAATGTTTTGCACATGTATTTCATGTGTTAGTTTAGGAATCATTTTTGGTACCTTCATCAAATCCATAGAAAATACGATACTAAATGAGAATCCAAATACTGTATTATGAAGTACTACAGTCCAACAAGGGGAAAGTTGCATGGACAAAACTAAGCAATTATACTAGGCTAACTAAAAAAATTTTTTTTTTTTTTTTTTTTTGGAGACAGAGTTTCCCTTTCACTCAGGCTGGAGTGAAGTGGCTAGATCTCAGCTCACGGCAACCTCCAACCACCAGGAATAGCGCTTCTCCTGCCTCAGCCTCCCAAGTGGCTGGGATTATAGGCGCCTGCCACTATGCCTGGCTAATTTTTGTAAGTAGAAACAGGATTTCACCACGTTGACCAGGCTGGTCTCTAACTCCTGACCACAAGTGATCCGCCTGCCTCAACCTCCTAGGGTATGGTGATTACAGGCATGAGCCATCGTGCCCAGTCAAAACAAATTTCAATGATCTTGGTCTCAGAACCTTAAGGGGTCTACAGCTGCATTCTCTTCAGGTACCCAATGAATCCTTAATAAAACAGGATGAAAAAAATTAGTGTGGACATATAAAATCAAATTCAACACTACTGGATTATTTAGAGAAAAATATACTTCCAACCCAGTTTTTCTTCAGTAACTTTAATTAGAAATCTTTCTCGAAAAGATGGAAAACCAGAAGGCAACAATCTGGCAATACAAAAATATACAACTATAAGAGATTACCACCAACTAGATATGACAACTAAATCTCATTCAGAACTCTGAAAAAAACATACTTGGACAATATACTAAACTAGTGGTTCTCACATCACCATGAGTATTTATCATGTAGAACTCCTCAAAATTACACAGGGTTAGGTCACCCTGAAAAACTAAGTCAATGAGCCAGGAGTCTGGCTGTATCTATTCTGAAATACCTCTTCAATCCAACAAAATTCCTAATTAAGCAGCACTGTACTAAAATCAATATAGTAATAACCTGGATTTCCCACTCACATATGGGTTTGAGTGAGAGCGACTGACTGCAGTCTAATAAGGTGGGGGTGTCATGGACATTGACAGATCGCATGTTTGTAAGGATCTCTAAGACACTCATATGGTAGATACAGGGTACCTGTGCTTGGTCAACTACAACTTCCTTATTTTCAACTTTCTGTGAAAGACATGGAGGTCAGAAGCAACCCACAATAAACTGTGAACCGGATCAAGCTAAATATTCCTTTAAAAAAGAAAAAAAATTGAAATGTAAATCTTGTCATGCTGGGCAGACTGGCCTCAAACTCCTGGCTTCAAGAGATACTCCCACCCGCCCTAGCCTCCCAAAGTGCTAGGGATTACAAGCATGAGCCACCACGTTCAGCCAGTATCTTTGAAAACATAACCAACTATAATCCTTAATGTTTCTTTACATTGCCATCAAGTGTTAATAATAGTGATTTCTAGTGAACACCTTAACCCTTAAACCACAGGTCTGAGTTCAGTTTTGTGATTTCTTTCAGTTTTACACTCAACCCAGAATATGGACAAGACTGGTTAATGTGACCTGTTATTTTGGAAATTACAGGAACTTTAAAACTTCCAAAGAGCCACAATCTAAATGTGCAATTCAAAGCTTTAACAATTTCCATGTTCTAAAGTTTAAGTCTTGAGGTTTTGCTAGGGCTTCTAAAGTAACTGCAAACTGGGACTGTAAGTCACTTAAGTCAGGGTAACTCCCTGGTAAAGTCACTTTTATTTCAGGTTCTGTATTATTCCTCTTAGCCATATTATACCCATAACTAACTGTCCTTTTTACAGAAACCCTTCCAATTTAAGAGCCTGCATATTTTGGGCATATAGTTCCAAAAAATGCCCATGTAAGTTCTCCATTTATAAGAGCAATGTAATTGACATATTGCGTGGCTTCCATAACTTCTTAGCTATCTTGCCTTGTTCCTAACAGGAACAGTTTTTAGGCTATGTGGGAATACTGAAAGACAAAATGCCCAATGCTAGAGTTCGCAGTAAATCAACAGGCAGTCTGAAAAGTGTCTTTCTTGAACATGCTTTCACTCAGGCTGGAGTGAAGTAGCTAGATCTCAGCTCTTAAAGTTAACATGCTTAACTTCAAGGCTGAATCTTCCTGACACCAATTCTCCCCGCGAGATTTGTGTAAAAGGTGGAAATAATTTAATAATTATTTCGGCCATGTATCTTAATATATTCATATAGCTTGAACTCTTAATGCAATGACTTATCTTTCATATTTAAGACAGTCAATACAGCATAATCCAAAACTATCTTGAAAGAGCATATTTAAGGAAACTAAGCCACAAGACTGTTGCATTATGATTTAATCTAATTGCACAAAAATTTGAAATTACAACTCCTCCCATTTTCTAAGAGGAAGGTTATGCATGCCTCCATATTCAATTCTGCACTGTTACATTTGAACCATATTGTGAACTTTACATCATGATGGATCAGCTTAGAATTCCCATGCAACACCTCAAATTAAAAAATGGAAGCAATTTTTAGACCTGTGGAAAGTTTTCATGCTAAAGATAAAAACGATTGTTAATGGGCAATTTACTTTGTGTTTAAGTACCAGGTTGCTGCTATACTTTAAAATGTTGGTCACTAAATAACATGGACCCTGAACTGGCTTCTACTCCTTAAAAAAAAAAAAAAAAAAAGGTGTTAACTATCACTTAGGTGACATCTATATTCCCTTCACTTCAGAAGACTAATCCATAGTGCCTCTCAGCTGTGTTTCTTATAAAATAAGAATCGTGTAACCAACTGCTTCCCATGGGATAAGAACAATGGTTAACAGTGGGTTCAACTGACTATTACACCATTATGCTAATATTTTATTAATTCAAAAGCACTTTACAAGAAAATATAAGTATGGCTTCCAATAGGAATGTTATACCTGGACTTGGTACCAAGCTCACAGATTTGAGTTTGCAAGGAAAAACAGGCTTTCAAGTTAAACAATAATTTGTAACCAAAACTTTAATCCCAAGGATTCTCACAAAACATATTACAAATGACAGCATGAAAAAAAAATCTCGCACAGTAACTCAAAGTTCGGCTCTACAATGTACCCTTAAACTGCAGGACATTTTTTGAAATCTCAAATTTGCACATAAAGAATGTCAAGAACAGCCATGTATCCATATACAGCAATCAAATAAGGAACTTACGACCTAAAGCAAAGGTAAACTTTCTTGAATAACAGATTCTATACCAACTAGGCAACCTCTGCCCAGGATGAAAGTTGGATTTTTCAAAAACCTCTAATTTAATAGTTCAGCGTTTCTTTTTACCTGATGGCTTGTGTTTCACAGCAGTTTTTAAAGACTGCTTATTCAACTATAGCTGCATCCTATATCCCAGCTATGGAAAAAAAGTAAATCTTAGTTTTTTTGCCAGTTGTTTCTGTATTTAAAAAAAAAAAAAATCAGACTTCTGCTGGGCAGGTTTAGAGGTTTATTATCAGTCTATGCATAACTAAAGTTCAAAGCAAATTCAATTTTGCTTAAGGGAACATTGTAAAGTAACAATTCTTGGTATTACATGCCTCATATGATCCATTTCAAACCATAGAGAATCACACCTTTGTGTCACTGTTTCAAGAGACAAACAGATTTTGAACAGCTAAAACATCTTAAAAATGCACCAAGCTTATGAAGTCTCAAACAAAACTTGAATTTCCTGTACATACTCCCGTCAAATGAAGTAATTTCCTGTACACCACTTCTCTTGCAAACTGTCTTCTATTTCCTTTCATTTGACCTAGATCGGCTAAAAAAACAGAAAACAAAACATTACATTTGTAACTTGGTAACACTTAGTGATGTATCAAAATAGACTTTTAAAGTAAAAAATTCATGGCTTACAAAAAAGGTCTTAGCATACTATGTATGCAAAGTCTTAAATATAAATTATCTTAAGATCTTACCTACGAGACCTAGAGAAGGATCGGGACGGCTTGTGATTTCTCTCCCGAGACAGCGATCTCTCTCTTCTCCTATCTCTAGAAAGGGACCTAAACGACAGAAAAAACATTAGGACCAATGAGGTATGGTAAAATTATACGTAAATATTCTCTTGATCTGGCATGGTGACTCATGCCAATAATTCCAATGTTTTGGGAGGCAGAGGCAGGAAGCTCACTTGAAGCCAAGAATTTGAGAACAGAGTGGACAACAAAGATCGATCCCATCTCCACAAAAAATAAATTAGCCAGGTGTGATAGTATGTGCCTGTAGTCTGAGCTACTCAGGAGGCTGAAGAGGTAGAATCACTCCAAGGACAGGAGTTAAAAGGACACAGTGAGCTATAATCACACCACTGCACTCCAGCCTGCACTCCAGCCTGGGTGACAGACCCTCTTTTTTAAAAAAACTAAATACTTTCTAAAAAGTCTTTGAAAACTCAAAGAAAAGTGACTCATCCTTACAACCTGTTCACTATTAAAGCCAAGGTTTATTCCCATTAACCAAGCCATCTGGAAAAGTTTAAGAACAGCAGAAACACTGCCATTTCTAAGAATGTAGCCAAAAAAGGTAGTCGTTTACCTGCTTCGGCTGCGAGAGAAGCTTCTCCTTCTTGGAGATCTAAAAGCAGAAACAGGAAAATTAGGCTCATCATCAATTAGTATTTATGGCGTGAGGCATTTCCCAACTTTTCAATCTCACTGTTGGGCCCAGTGAATGTGCCGAAGAACTGGCACCCATCGTCCAAAAAAAAAAAGAAAAGAAAAAAAAGGCACAGAAGGATTAAGGAACAAAAAGCTCAAGTGAAAAGCAGGTATTCCAACCATGGATTCACTTTAACAAAGAATGCTTCACAGCAGATCTGTCCAATGCAAAACTTCATGTCAAACTAACCTCACTACCCAAACACCACACCAAAATATAGTCCCACAAGTAGTTCCAAAAACAGTACCATAAACCAGTATTTGGAACCCATGCAAACCTGTAAGTCCATGACAAGACTTAGGTACCAGGTGGATAGTGTAATTTTGTGAAAACGCGGTAGGTGTAAATATTGATGCCATTAAGTGGTACATTAGAACTGCATTTGTGATCGTCACATTTAAGAGTGTGTTTAGGCTTACCAAAATTACCTTAGCTTGGCCCACACTTCAACCCCAAAATTTTAAATTTTGAAACTGTTAGTAAAACCATTTAAAGGTGATAGGATTCAACAAATTTTTGCCAGAAAAGAAAGCTAATCTGTTAGAGATATTAAAATTTTTTAGTTTGGCATCTCGCACATGCAAATAAGTTTCACTTGAAGGTCTAGTTACATTACAGTTCCCTATCACCCTTAAAAGTTTTTCAAGCAATATATATGTACGTTACCATTCAATTATGCACAGCCAGCCTTTGATCCAGAAAAAAGAATTACTTTAAGCCGCTTACTCCTTATTTTAACCAGCAGTAAACTGTATAAGCAGGAAAAACTTACTAGTTTTGGGTTTCAACAAGCTAGAAATGGTGAGGTGAGGCTGCCGGACTGACGGCCAGGAAGAATTTGCTGAAAAGGTTTTGCCAGATGTTGCGTTGGATTTAGTTGGTTGGCGAAGGGGGTGTTGTGGATTTTTCCTGCTTTTTTGTTAGCCGAAGGCTGCTGCTGTAGTTGTTGTGAAGACATTTGGTAAATAAACAGCTGAGCTGATTGGCCAGGAATGTGTGGGCGGTCGAGGTGGCTGCTGCCGATTTGGTTAAGGTTGGAGAGAAGGCTGAGAGAAAACAGCATGCTCGGGAACCAAAGGGCGGTGCAACCTGACGACTGGCCAGCCTGGGTCATGTGAAACGACACCAGCCAAGCTGAATGGGGCGCGCTGGTCACATGACGCTGAAAGGGCTAGTTGACTGGCTAATGCAGATTCAGAGGGTGGTGAGAAGAGACATGATGGTGACTCTGTAACGGGGTTCATTTTTATTAATAGATGGACCAAAAAGCACAAAAAAAATGAAAAACAAGCCATCAGTACAACCATCTATTAGCTAACAAATACTCTTTATTATGATGGGCAACAGTGTGCTGTTGTTTTTCAAAATAGCAAAAGGGGCAAGATTTTGAACTCCTGTCTCCTAGAAGGACTCCACTCACCTGTAAGAGGTAAATTTAGTCCTATAGAAACTATTTTGGAGGTCTGAGGAGATGTGGAGTTAGCAACCAGACAATACTGCCTGGTCCAAGAATGATGCCATTTTCAATTATAAAAAAACTGAATTTTCTCCTATTTGGGATTGAAGAACAGATGACTGGGATTACGTCTTTTTTAGCCCCCTTTATTGGTCAGTGACTTAAGTTAGTTTCAGAATGATTTCTACTTTACCAGTTGTAACATTAAAACAGCTGCCTGTTTGATAAATATTACAATTGTGCTAGTAGTAGAAAACACAAATTTGTGAAGAGCTAGAGTTGAATGTAATGTTTGTCATTATGGAGCCAAGAAATGGAAAAAGGCCTAAATTGAAGTATAAGGGAAGATTTGGAAAGATGCAACTAGAAAGATGAACTAGAAGACAGATCCAAGATAGAAGTTACTGACTACCAACATGAACAGTGACCTAAAGACAAAAGCCAACACTCAGCACAACTCACATACCCCAAACTACACCCAACAAATGTTTCATAGAAACCTCCGATTCTTCCAAAGTTTAAAACCCACCAACAAACTTTTAAGAGAAATACCTGCTCCTACTAGCTACTCCATTACACCAATACCTCTAAACAAGCTTTCTCTCAAGTACCTGCGACGAGGTGGAGGACTCCTCCTACGATAATCATCTCGAGGGCGACGACCCCAAGAGGGAGGTGGGCCACGATTTCTACTTCTTTTTTCACCATTCGACAGTTCCACTCTTACACGGCAGCCACATAGTGTTCTGAGGAAGCGAAGATATTACACTTAAAACAGCCTAACTTTCTGACTTGTGTATTAAAGCCAAAAGTACTCCCAGTTGGCTATTCTGCAAAGAACACATCTGAATGTCTGTGAAATTTAATACCAAATTTCTAGCTCCCTTATTTTTACTAATATAAAGTGAGCTTTGGCCGGGCATGGTGGTACATGCCTGTAATCCCAACACTTTGTGAGGCTGAGGTAGGCGGATCACTAGGTCAAGAGTTCGACACCATCCTGGCCAACATGGTGAAACCCTGGCTCTACTAAAAATACAAAAAATAGCCAGGTGTGGTGGCACATGCCTGTAATCCCAGCTACTCAGGAGGCTGAGGCAGGAGAATCGCTCAAACCCAGCAGGCAGAGGTTGCAGTGAGCCAGGATCACGCCACTGCACTCCAGCCTGGGCAACAGAGCAAGACTCTGTCTTGAAAAACAAAATAAGTTTGTTTCTCAGTTTCAAATTAAAATTTCAATTAATTTCAAATTAAACAATTAAATAGGATTTTCTAAAGTACCAATTCACAAGGAAGCCAACTTCTATTTTATTGCCTAATTGTTAGAGCCAGTCTGACTACTGAGCTCAATATTAATTTGTTAACAGTTGCAATTTAAGTGTGAAGATCCATTTATCCTTGAAAAACAAGTTCTTCTGTATCTTCATTACGACGACTTCTTTTGAGGTCCCAGCACTTATTTCAGTTATTTGTCAGGCTGTATTTATTGGTCTCCCCCCGCCCAACTCCAAGTAAAAAATGGGCTCAAGACAAGACAACCATTTTGGCCATTTTACAGTACCCTCTCCCCTCAATAGTCAGCACAGAACAAATTATAGCTGTGGCCAGGTGAGGTGGCTCACTCCTGTAATACCAGCGCTCAGACAGACTGAGGTAGGAGGATGGCTTGAGCCCAAGAGCTTGAAGTCAGCCTGGGCAACATAGACCGCCATCTGTATTATTTTTTAAATATACATTTTTTAAAAAAAAAGAAATTATAGCTCAGAGTAGTAGAAAAGACCATTACTTCTCACCCTTCATACAACTCGTCATTAAATTTAGATAAGCTATCATATTTGGACAGTGACTGGGAAGAGGTGAGCCCTGGAAAACTTTACTACGACCTGCTTGAATTGACCAACCTTTCATGTAGCTTTACAGTGAACGCTCAGACCCTTTTTTCCATTATATTTCCAAAGATGAGGAAAGGGGGGTGGGGGGCATGGAGGTCAATACTCAGGCCTTACTTAGCCAGCTAACAGGACACTATTAACACAAAGGGAGATAGTAACTGATTCACTTTCTGGAATAAGTATTTCAAATACATAAAAGTAAAGATACAACAAACCCGCATAACCATTTTGTAAACAATTTTTTAAACAAGTATCAGTTCACAACTACTCTTAAAAATATTTGATCCTGGCTGGGCAGAGTGGCTCACACCTGTAATTCCAGCACTTTGGGAGAGCGACCCAGGCAGGCAGACCACCTGAGGTCGGGAGTTCGAGACCTGCCTGGTCAACATGGTGAAACCCTATCTTTGCTAGAAATACAAAAATCAGCCCCACATAATGGCACATGCCTATAGTCCCAGTTACTCAGGAGGCTGAGGGAGGAGAATCACCTGAATCCAGGAGGCAGAGGCTGTGGTGAGCCGAGATCGTACCACTGCACTCCAGCCCAGGTGACAGAGCAAGACTCGTCTCAAAAAAAAAAAAAAATCCCAATTGTATCTAAAGATACAATTGGCCAGTGATTGGGAAAGCCAGATCTAAGAGCCACATATCCTGTACATTTTAAATATGAAAAATACAAGCAATACATTTGTATCAATTTAAATCACCTTCCATCTAGCTCTCGGACCGCATCAGCTGCATCTCGGGGATCTTCAAATTCAACAAAAGCAAAGCCGGGTGGGTTTCTAGCAACCCACACACTTCGGAGTGGTCCATAGTAGCCAAAAGCCCGTTCCAATTCGGTCTTGTTGCCATTGTTTCCAAGATTGCCTACATAAACCTTACAGTCCAATGGACAGGAATCACGATGCATTTCTGTAATGAAAAATACCAAAAATATTCATTTATCTAAACATCTACAGTTAAAACCACAGATCCTTAGAAAGAATTCCATTATGGTGCACAAAAGAGTTTAAGGTAGCATGTAAAGAGAAAAAAAAACTTAATTCCAAAATGCTAGAAACCAAACAAGAAATGTTACTGCTAAGCACCTGTTCCCCCATAACTTTTACTCTCCTGACCCTCAGGAAGCCAGCAATTAGTGAAGGAAAAAACAGCTTCCTTGGAACGTGAGAACACTGGAGGAGCATTTACCATCATCTGGGCCGTGAGTTAAAGACTTAACCTGTTATTTTATTTAATCCCCCAAATAAAGCATTTCTAGAAAAGTATAAAAGAGTTCTGTTGGGGACTCAAAACCAAATACAACAATGATGAAGAAAGCTAGTCCTTTAGGTTACACTACCAGAAAAGGGATTCAAAGTGCCTACATAAGCCAAAACGTATCAGCTTTAATAAAAAGCCAACTTTTCATTTAAAAAAAAAATGCCCATGGACCGGGCTCACGCCTGTAATCCCAGCACTTTTGGGAAGCCGAGGCAGGCGGATCACGAGGTCAGGAGTTCGAGACCAGCCTAGCCAATATGGTGAAACTCCGTCTCAACTAAAAATACAGAAATTAGCCGGGCATGGTGGCGCACACCTTTAGTCCCAGCTACTCGGGAGGCTCAGGCAGAACAATCGCTTGAACCCGGGAAGCGGAGGTGGCAGTGAGCCAGATCGCGCCACTGTACTCCAGTCTGGGCGACAGAGCGAGGTTCCATCGTCAAAAAAATAAAAATAAATAAATGCATGCCTATTTTGGTCATTTGAAATCATAGGAACAAGGAGGCTATCACATGTCATTAAATAGACCAAAGTCTTACGCAGTAAGAATTTCTCAAGCAACGAGACCAACTTTCCAGTTTTTTTTTTTAAACGTAAGCTCATAGCAGCACTTATTCACAGTAGCCAAAAGGTGTTAACCCAAATGTCCATCAACAGAAACGGATAAGCAAAATGTGGTATAGACATAAAATGAGTATTGTTCAGAATGATGTACTGACAAATGCTCCAACGTTGGAAAACCTTGAAAACATTACGCTAAAGAAGCCAGACATAAAAATACACGATTCCATAAATACTAAATATCTAAAATAGCTAAGTTCAGAGAGAGACATTAGTGGTGGCTAGTGACTGGAGGAAGTGGGACAGGGAAACTGGGAGTAAGGGCTCAATGGGTAGGAGTCTCCTGGGGGCGGTGGGGGGTGACGGAAATGTTTTGGAACTACGTGTAAGTGATGATTACACAACACTGATTATACTAAATACCACTTTGGGATAATTTTACTTTAATAAAAAGTTACAAAGAGGTATTTGCTACTCAAAAATTCACTGCACTTTGGGGACTTATTTTTTTGTTTTTCCTTGGCGGACTTACATTTGATTAAGCTTTATTACTTAGTCGTCACTTTGGCGATGAATCTGATAAACTTGTAGACCAGTTTCAATTACATAAAAACCATATACTCAATAATTTAGCTGAAGTGCTTTCCATAAACACCACGTTCTTACTCTGGGCTTGTCTAATTAAAATATCCAGTCCAGACACATCCTACTTGCTGTGACCACACCCTGTGCCCAGGAGTTCTAAGATCAAACCACTGGTGAAAATCTTTAAAAACACTGGTGGCATCTGTCTTAAGCCTACATTTTAATGGGAGGCGGCTGAAAGAACGAATCTTAATAAGTTCAAGGAAGATCGTTCGGTCTTAGAAAAAAGTGATTAGATTCAGGCTGCGAAAACTGAAACTACATGAAAGTAAAAGTGATTACGGGGGCCATTTAACATGAATTAGAAGGTCCAGTCTTGGTTAGTGACTTTACAAAAGCATTCCGAGGAGCTTCCCAATTAAATGATGGGCCCAAAAAAAAGGCGCCATAAACATAAAAAGGCTGCGACCTGGAATACAACTCGGCTATCGGTCCCCTTTGTGGTTCCCAAC
Source organism: Macaca thibetana thibetana (assembly GCF_024542745.1). Lineage (NCBI taxonomy): Eukaryota > Metazoa > Chordata > Mammalia > Primates > Cercopithecidae > Macaca > Macaca thibetana. The sequence goes on along the minus strand of NC_065581.1, from coordinate 37,410,735 downwards.
TCCCGGGTAACCCCCTATCCTGGCTCATCACCCACTGAGGAATATAAACACCTCCACCCCAAGACTAGGAAACCCTCTGATGGGCCGGGAACCCCCGCCACCGCCCCGTGCTGAACGTCACAAAATGGCGGCGGCGCCTCTTTGTCTCAATCTGGCGCCGCCATTGGGCCTGGCTCCTCCTTGGTACGGTTAAATTCCACTTCCACCTCACTCCCTCTTTCGCTGGTCTCTTACCGAGATCTAGGATTAAGAAATGCAGCGGCTCAAATCCACACGCTCCGATGGGTCTTCCTGCTTTCCTCCGACCCAACACCCACCAACGCTCTCGCTCACCCGGCGTCCACGAAATGGCGGACCACCGCGTTCTCCTCGCCTTTATTTATACGCCATACTGGAATCACATGATTGGACGGACTCGCCCAATGAGAAGCAGAAGAGGCCGTGACGTAGTGGCTACAAACGCAGCGAGAGCCGCGGTTGCTGGGAGCGCGCTCTGGCGGTTGCGCCGGGTGGGTGGAGAAGTGCGCCGGCGCGCGCGCTCGTTGTAACAGGCCTGGCGCTCCCTCGAGCGTTCTTCCTAGTGTGTCGACCTTCAAGTTACCCACAGACACCTCTTCCTAACCTCCAAATGGGCTGGGACTTCATAAACAGCACCGTCCCCGTCACGCCCAAACACTAATCGGAGCCGTTGGCTCCTAACAAGATTAAGAGATGAATTAATTAAGTGCTTCACCCTTGTGAGCGGTTAGGCTGGACCTAAGAGCATCGCGTTTACAAACAGGTCACGGAGCTGTTTGTGACCCAGCTGGCACCAGACTGTGGCCGCCTAGATTCCACCCTGAAGGAAAAACCTGGTTTGAAAAGTTTGCCCAACTCTTGCTGGTTTCTCGCCTCTCACGCAAACTTGCAGGACTTGGCGCTGACAGCAAAGGAGACCGGTCAGGTGACCTGGAAACTATCACCTTTAGCAAACACCGGGAAAAGGAAGTTTCTGAAGAAGATTGAATGTAAATTGTGGGCCCCCAAGCGAATGCCGGGAGGGGTATCTCGGGCCTTTCTCCTAGCAGCCCTTGCACTGCCTGGCATGTATTTTGTCCGGACCACTTCCCTTAGGAACACAGAGCCACAAGAATAATTAACTCTAAGGGGAGAGAGACTGTGATAAGCTTAGAAAAATCACCAAGGGCCGGGCGCCGGGCTCACGCCTGTAATCCCAGCACTTTGGGAAGCCGAGGCAGGCGGATCACTTGAGGTCAAGAGTTCAAAACTAGCCTGGCCAACATGGTCAAGAGTTCAAAACCAGCCTGGCCAACATGGTGAAATCCCGTCTCTACTAAAAATACAAATATTGGTCGGGCGTGGTGGCGGGCGCCTGTAATCCCAGCTACTTGGGAGGAGAGCAGAAGAATCACTTGAACCCAGGAGGTGGAGGTTGCTGTGAGCTGAGATCCTCCCACAGCACTCCAGCCTGGGCCACAGAGCGAGACTTCGTGTCAAAAAAAAGGAAGAAAATAAAAATCACCAAGATTTCCTGAACAGTTCAGCTAGTCTCCTGCCCCCAAATATACCCCCACCCTAAACCCCTTTCAGTCTAGTCTGACGTATTGCTAAATTTACTTGTTATATCTGCTCTAAAAAAAAAAAAGAGAGAAAAAGGCTGGGTGTGACGGTTCACGCCTGTAATCCCAGCACTTTGGGAGGCCAAGGCGGGCCCATCACCTGAGGTCAGGAGTTCAAGACCAGCCTGGCCAATATGGTGAAACCCCCATCTCTACTAAAAACACAAAAATTAGTCCGGCGCGGTGGCACACACCTGTAATCCCAGCTACCCGGGAGGCTGAGAGAGGAGAATTGTTTGAACCCGAGAGGCAGAGGTTGCAGTGAGTTGAGATCATTCCATTGCACTCCAGCCTGGGTGACAGAGCGAGACTCCGTCTCAAAAAAAAAAGAGAGAGAGAAAGAACCTGTGTTTTTATTTATTCCCTCTTAGCTGAAAGATATGCCAATTATTACGTTTTTCCGTTTTTTGTTTTTTTAGAGATAGAGTCTTGCTCTGTAGCCTAGGCTGGAGTGCAATGGCGTGACTTCGGCTCACTGCAACCTCCGCTTCCCGGGTTCAAGCAATTCTCCTGCCTCAGCTTCCTGAGTAGCTGGGATTACAGGCATCTGTAAACACACCCGGCTAATTTTTGTATTTTTAGTAGAGACGGAGTTTCACCATGCTGGTCAGTCTGGTCTCGAACTCCCCACCTCAAGCAATCTGCCCGCCTCGGCCTCCCAAAGTGCTGGGATTACAGGCCTCAGCCACAACACCTGGCCAGCCAATTATTATGTTTTAACTTTCCCAGGTATTTTTCTTTTGAAGCCTTACCTCTTATTGTGGTTCTAAAGGTTTATCTGTAGCGAAGGAAAAATACAGATTTATTACATCTCAGCCTAGTTTCCTCACCTGTAAAAGGGGGGTAGGGGTTCCTAGCAAACCTTTTCTTATTTCTCTCTCATCTAGATTTTTTTTTCTGGCTCATTTATATTTGCCTTGATTTGTTCCCCTCCTCTATGTAAGCTTTTCTCCTCTTTTTCATTTTCTTTCCTTCTATCAAATCAAAGGCTCTGGAGTCAGGCAGTCCTGGATTTGGCCCCAGCCCCCACTGCTAGTTACTAGCTGAAGCGTCCTGAGAAGAATGTTTAACTTCTGTATTTCCTCTGTATAAAATAACCCCAGTCTTGCAGGGTTACAGCTGTTAGGTTTTGTCACTTTGGCCAATTGTGGTCACACCTGCATCCCCAGGGCTTGGAAACGACACAGCAGTCAGGCAATACATAGTTGTTTATTTTTATTTATTTATTTTTGAGACTCTGGGTCTGGCTATGTCACCCAGGCTGGAGTGCAGTGGTTCGTTCTTGCCTCACGGCAACCTTCACCTCCCAGGCTCAAGCAGTTCTCCTGCCTCAGCCTCCCCAACAACTAGGACCACAGGCGCAAGCACAAACGCCCAGCTAATTTTTGTATTTTTTGTAGAGACAGGATTTCACCATGTTGCTCAGGCTGATCTGAAACTCCTTAGCTCAAAACCATCCACCATCCTCTACCTCCCAAAGTGCTGGGATTACAGCCGTGAGCCACAGCACCTGGGCTTTTTTTTTTTTTTCCTTTCTTTCTTTCATTTATTTATTTATTTATTTATTTATTTTGAGATAGGGTCTTACTCTCTTACTCAGGCAGGAGGGCATTGGAGCAAACTTCACGCACCACAACCTGGACCTCGTGGGCTGGACCTCATAGGTTAAAATTAGCCACCGTGCCTGGCTAATTTTTTGACTTTTTATAGAGGAGTCTCACTTTGTTGCCTAGGTTGGTCTCGAACTCCTGGCCTCAAACGATTCTACTGCCTTGGGAGAGTTGTTTGAGTTGTTTGAGACCAATCCAACTCCTGAGATTGGTCTCTAATTCCTGACCTCAAACAAGTCTCCGGAAGTGCTGGGATTACAGGCATGAGCCACCGCGCTGGGCTGTTAAATTATTTAATTAAGAGAAATGATGTATGTAAATCGTCTGGCACAATCACTGCTTTTCAAACTGCTGGCCGGCTGGGTGCAGTGGCTCACACCTGTAATCGCAGCACTTTGGGAAGCCTAGGCTGGTGGACCACTTTAGACCAAGAGTTTGAGACCAGCCTAGGCAACATGGGGAGAACCTGTCTTTACTAAAAATACAAAAAATTAACCGTGGTGATGGGAACCTGTAGTCCAGCTACTCGGAAAGCTGAGGTGGGGGAATCGCCTGAACCCGAGAAGTTGAGGCTGCAGTAAGCCAAGATTGTGCCACTGCACTCCAGTGCATTCCAGTGCAGTCGAATGAGACCCTGTCTTATAAATAAATAAATAAATAAATAAATAAATAAATAAATAAATACATGCTGGCTTTTTAAAACTTTGACCATCTCATTTTCCCATTCTTTCCCACCACTTTTCCTGTTTTTTGTTTGTTTGTTTGTGTGTGTGGTGCTAGTCAAGTGTGTTGTCTTTCAGTGGAACTCTCTTAATCCCTCCACCTCTAGTAACGAAAACATTCTGAACCTCCCCTGGCCATCCACAGCTTTTCATCTTCTAGTGACTTCAGACAAATAAATTGTCCACTTGCTGTAGAGGTTTTTTTTTTTTCTTTTCTTTTTTTTTTTTTTTTTTGGTCTCACTCTGTTGCCCAGGCTGCAGTGCAGTGGCACGATCTTAGCTCACTGCAACCTCCACCTCCCGGGTTCACGCAATTCTCCTACCTCAACCTCCCGAGTAGCTGGGACTACAGGTGTGCACCACCACGCCGGGCTGATTTTTGTGTTTTTAGTAGAGATAGGGTTTCATCATGTTGGCCAGGCTGGTCTCAAACTCCTGGCTTCAAGTGATCTGCCCACCTTGGCCTCCCAAAGTACTGGGATTACAGATGTGAGCCATCACACCTGGTCCTGTGGAGTATTTTAATCTTCCTTTAAACTTATATGACCACTACTCTTGTCTGGACCCTCGAATACGTGAAGCTTCAAGGAGACATATCAGAGTTTTTGGTACAGACACAGAATGGGAATCATTATGTTGTAGGAATATCTCTTGATTTTCTTTGGGAAACCACCCTTCTCACAAGTAGTACATATTATTGATTTGAATGTGGTTGGGTCCTATACCCCTCTTTTTCAGGGGTAGGGAGGTAACCATTCTGGATTAATTAAATCACCCAAGTTCTTAGTCCCTCCCTTGCGCCTCCCCCACCATTAGGAATGAGGATGAATAATCCAGTCAGACCAGTCAGCTGCTGAGTCCAGCACTGTTCACAGGCCAACCAGAGAGAGGTGTGCTATTTCCCCTCATTAGCACAGTCCTGAGCTGGGCAGCCAGCCTGTTTCCAGGAGGGAAGAAGCAGCCTGAGGTAGACCTAACACAGTGGGAAGGAGAACTGCAAGGTGGGAAATAAGGAGCCATGGAGAGTCTTGTTTAAGAAGCCTTGAACCCAGCTCCACTTTCTGAATTCCCAATTATTTTTTCTTTTTCTTTCTTCTTTCTTTTTTTTTTTTTTTTTTTTTTTTTGAGTTGGAGTCTTGCTCTGTTGCACAGTCTGGAGTGCAGCAGAGAGGTCTCAGCTCACTGCAACCTCCGCCTCCCAAGTTCAAGCAATTCTTGTGCCTCAGCCTCCTGAGTAGCTGGGATTACAGGCATGCACCACCACATCTGGCTAATGTTTGTTATTTTTAGTAGAGACGGGGTTTCACCGTGTTGGCCAGGCTGGTCTCCAACTCCTGACCTCAGGTGATCCGCCTGCCTCAGCCTCCCAAAGTGCTGGGATTACAGGTGTGAGCCACGAAGCCCAGCCTGAATTCCCAGTTATTTGAACATACAGTCAGCCCTCTGTATCCTCAGGTTCCTGCAACCAACTGCAGATCAAAAATATTTTTTAAAAGAATAAAAAATAATACAACAGTATCAATACAGCATAACAACCATTTACCTATATTGTGTTAGCTATAATTAATGTAGAGTTGATTTAAATTATAAGAGGATGTGCATAGATTATATGCAAATACTACATTTCATATAAGGGACTTGTGCATCCTCGGATTTTGGTATCCTCAGGGGTCCTGGAACCAGACTCCCTACCACAGAGAGATTACCATACAAGTTCCTACAGTTTCCTCAAAGTAGCTTAAGCCACTTTGAGTTGGGTTTTTTCTTGTCACTTGCCATCAGAAAGATTCTAAATACAAAAATTCTTTTTTATTTTATTTTACAGAGGTGGGGGTCCTGCTATGTTGACCAGGCTGGTCTTGAACTCCTGGGCTCAAGTGATCCTCCTGCCTCTGCCTCCCAAAATGGCCACCACACCAAGCCAAGATTTCAAATACAAAAATTATTCTGACACAGACTTCTCACTATCTCAAGTTGAGAGCATGGTACTAAGTTATCTTCCAATTCTAAAATTCACCTGTTACCAGTTCACTACATCTAAGATTTGTTTGTTTGTTTGTTTTTGAGATGGAGTCTCACTCTGTTGCCCAGGCTGGAGTTCAGTGGCGTGATCTTGGCTCACTGCAACCTTTGGCTCCTGGGTTCAAGCGATTCTTCTGCCTCAGCCTCCCAAGTAGCTGGGATTACAGGCATTTGCCACAACGCCCAACTAATTGTTTTTAGTAGAGACAGGGTTTCACCATCATGGCCAGGCTGGTCTGGAATTCCTGACCTCAAGTGATCCACCCGCCTCAGACTCCCCACTCCCAAAGTACTGGGATTACAGGTGTGAGCCACCGCACCTGGCCGCATATATATATATATATATATATATTTTTTTTTTTTAATTTAAAATTAAAAACAAAAAATGCTGAGCACAGTGGTTTGTGCCTGTAATTCCAGTACTTTGGACGGCTGAGGCGAGAGGACCACTTCAGACTGGGAGTTTGAGACTGGCCTGGACAACATAGCAAAATGCCCCCCGCACACCTACAAAAAAATACAAAAATTAGCTGGGCATGGTGTTGTGCACCTATAGTCCCAGCTACTCAGGAGGCTGAGATGGGAAGATCACTTGAGCCTGGGAGGTAGAGGTTGCAGTGAGCTGAGATTGCACCACTTCACTCTAGCCTGGGGCACATAGTGAGACTCTGTCTCACAAAAAAAAAATATTTTCAGAAAAGAAATAAATTACTGATGGCCAGGCACTAAGAGTTTTGTATAAGGATTAATGTTTTTGTTGTTGTTGTTTGTTTGGGATGGATTCTTGCTCTGTCGCCAGGCTGGAGTTCAGTGGCGTGATCTTGGCTCACTCTAACCTCCACCTCCCAGTTGCAAGCGATTCTCCTGCCTCAGCCTCCCAAGTAGCTGGGACGACAGGCCCCTGCCACCACGTCCAGCTAATTTTTGTATTTTTAGTAGAGACGGGGTTTCACTATGTTGGCCAGGATAGTCTTGATCTCTTGACCCCGTTATCTGCCCGCCTCAGCCTCCCAAAGTGCTGGGATTACAGGCATGAACCACCATGCCCAGCCTGGTTTAATGTTTTATGTTTTGGGGGGCCAAGATGGGATAATCGCTTAAGGCCAGGGATTCTGAGACCAGCAGTTTTGTTATTATCTCTACAAAAAAATTTTTTAAAAAGTTAGCAAAGTGGTGCTGTGTGCCTGTAGTTCTAGCTACTCAAGAGGCTGAGACGGCAAGGATCTCTTGAGTACAGGTGTTTGAAGCTGCAGTGGGCTATGATTGTTTCACTGCACTCCAACTTGGGCAACAGAGCAAGACCCTGTCTCAAAAAAAAAAAAATTTGGCTGTAATTCCAGCACTGTGGCAGGCTGAGGCGGGCAGATCACCTGAGGTGTCTCATCTTTTAATGAGTTCGTGACCACCCTGGCCAACATGACAAAACCCCGTCTCTACTAAAAATACAAAAAATTAGCCAGGCATAATGGTGCGTGCCTGTAATCCCAGCTACTTGCGAGACTGAGGCAGGAGACTCGCTTGAACCCAGAGGCAGAGGTTGCAATGAGCCAAGATCACACCACTGCACTCCAGCCTGGGCAACAGAGTGAGACTCTGTCTCAAAACAAATAAATAAATAATACAATATTTAAGGTTTTTTTTTTTTTTTTTTTTTTTTTTTTTTTTTTTTTTTTTGAGACGGAGTCTCGCTCTGTCGCCCAAGCTGGAGTGCAGTGGCCAGATTTCAGCTCACTGCAGCTCCGCCTTCCGGGTTCCCGCCATTCTCCTGCCTCAGCCTCCCGAGTAGCTGGGACTACAGGCGCCCGCCACCTGGCCCGGCTAGTTTTTTGTATTTTTTAGTAGAGATGGGGTTTCACCGTGTTAGCCAGGATGGTCTCGATCTCCTGACCTCGTGATCCACCCATCTCGGCCTCCCAAAGTGCTGGGATTACAGGCTTGAGCCACCGCGCCCGGCCAATATTTAATGTTTTAAGTATTGTGATTGACTTCAAGTACCCATGAAGGAAAGTCTTAAAGAGTATGAACCTTCACAGGCTGGGCATGGTGACTCATGCCTGTAATCTCAGCCCTTTGAGAGGCCAAGGCAAGTAGGTCACCTGAGGTCAGGAGTTCGAGACCAGCTTGGCCAACATGGTGAAACCCCATCTCTACTAAAAAATACAAAAATTGGCTGGGCACAGTGGCTTACGCCTGTAATCCCGGTACTTTGAGAGGCCGAGGCAGGCAGATCACAAGGTCAGGAGATCGAGACCATTCTGACTAACACTGTGAAACCCCATCTCTACTCAAAATACAAAAAATAAGCTTGGTGTGGTGGCACACGCCTGTAGTCTCAGCTACTAGGGAGGCTGAGGCAGGAGAATCGCTTGAACCGAGGAGGCGGAGGTTGCAGTGAGCTGAGATCATACCACTGCACTCCAACCTGGGCAACAAAGAGAGACTCCATCTCAAAAAAAAACTCAAAAATTAGCCGGGCATGGTGGCTCACACCTGTAATCACAGCTACTCTGGAGGCTGAGGCAGAATCTCTTGAACCCGGGAGGCAGAGGTTGCAGTGAGCCAAGGTTGTGCCACTGCACTCCAGCCTGGGCCACAGAGTGAGACTCTATCTAAAAAAAAAAAAAAAGAAAAAGAAAAAGAAAAAAAAAAGAGCATGAACCATCACAACAGTTCACTAACGACATGGTTCAGTCAAGATCCTGGCAGGAAACAGATGGCACACTTAAACGGTTAACCATATAGGGAATTATGTACAGGGGTGTGGGCAGAGTTAAGGAAACCCATAGGAGAAAGGGCAATCCCAAAGGCAGCTCTTAGGCCCAATGGGGCAAGGAAGGGAGCAGGGTTACCAAAAGCAGCCAGGTGCTGTAGCCATGGGAGATGAGCTATTATAGCTTTAGATAGAGGAACTGTGGCAGCCCAGTTTTGGGGGTGTGGGGCTAGAACCACTCTCTCCATTGTCCCATCTTTTAATGGTGACATTTTTTGCTCAAAACCTACTGGAAGCCTGAGGGCAAGAGAGCTGAGTGCTACAAGTCTAGAGGTTGGTTGGCCAGGGCACAGGGCAGGGCTGAGAAGGCTAGAGAACTGATCTAGGATTGTGCTGTCTGATATGTAGCCACAGGTACCTGTGGCAGGTTTAGTCCTAATTGAGATGTGCTGTAAATGAAAAATACATGCTGGATTTCAAAGACTTTGTATTAAAAAATAATAAATTATTTCATTTGATTTCAAGTTCAAATAGTTTTGATGTACTGAGTTAAAAAACTAGATTAAGGGCTGAGTACAGTGGCTCACACATCTAATCCCAGCACTTTGGGAGACCGAGGCAGGCAGATCGCTTGAGCTCAGAAGTTTGAGACCAGCTGGGCAACATGGTGAAACCCCATCTCTATCAAAAATACAAAAATTAGCTAGGCATGGTGGCAAACACCTGTAATCCAAGCTACTAGGGAGGTTGAGGTGGGAGGATCACTTGAACTCGGGAGGCAGAGATTGCAGTGAGCTGAGATCACGCCACTGTACTCCAGCCTAGACAACAGAGAGATACGCTGTCTCAAAAAAAATAAAAACAAAAGTAAACTATATTAAAATTAATTTCAGCCGGGCGCAGTGGTTCACATCTGCAATCCCAACACTTTGGGAGGCTGAGGAGGGCAGATCACCTGAGGTCAGGAGTTCAAGTTTATTATACCGAAAATAATAAACAATAATTCCGTATTACCAAATATTCAATCAGTTTTCAAATTTCCCTTATTGTTTCGTAAGTATTTTTATTTTTATTTTTGAGACGGAGTCACTCTGTCTCCCAGGCTGGAGTGCAGTGGCATAATCTCGGCTCACTGCAACCTCCACCTCCTGAATAGCTAGGGTTTTAAATGATTCTCCTGCCTCACCCTCCCAAGGCACTTACAGGTAAGCGCCACCATGCCTGGCTAACTTTTGTATTTTTGGTAGAGATGGGGTTTCACCATGTTGGCCAGGCTGGTCTTGAATTTAACCTCAGGTGATCTGCCCACCTCGGCCTCGCAAAGTGCTGGGATTACAGGCGTGAGTCATTTGCCAGCCCAATTTTTTAAAAAGTTCATCAAAAAATGAGTAAATGAAAGCTCCCATTCACAGTCTTCCCCAGAGACTTTGCCACAATCCTGTAAACCTTGGTTTTAGAATAGAGACTGATGCAAGGACCCATAGTGATTGTACCTTTGCTCCCTGTTTCTTTCTGTTCTATTCAAAAACATCTTGATAGCATCTGATTGCTTGTCACGTTTTTAAATTTAAATTACAAATTTACCCAGATCTTTATTCTATAGCCAGAAACCTATAACTTGCTTTACAAAGTGTTCTTGTTGATATTTGTTTTTGTTTTAACATTTTAAGGATGGTGTCAGCATATGAGGGCTCGTCATTTCGGATTATAGTTTATGATTCTATTCAAATTATACTTCCTGTCATTTACCATGTTGTGTCCTGTGAAAGTGTAGTCGTCTCGAAGTATATTATAGAATCAAAATATTAGAAAACATTGAATCAGCAAAAGAGGATTTATGTATGTGAGGAAACTGGCAAGGTTAGGGGCCACTGAGTGGGTTTGCTTGTTTGTTTGTTTTGAGAAGGGTCTCACTCTGTCGCCCAGGCTGGAGTGCACTGGTGAAATTTTAGCTTACTGCAACCTCTGCCTCCTGGGCTCAAGCCATCTTCCTGCCTCAGTCTCCTAAGCAGCTGGGAATACAGGCTCGAGCCACCACATCCAGCTAATTTTTTGGGGGGGGTGTGTGTTTTATTTTTTGTAGAGACGGGGGTTTCATCATGTTGCCCAGGCTGGTCTTGAACTCCTGAGCTCAGCGATCCACCTGACTTGGCCTCCGAAAGTGCTGGCATTACAGGCGTGGGCCACCACTCCCCGCCTTGAGTGGGTTTTAAGAAGATTCAGAGTTCTTCTTTTATTTTCTTTTGAAACAAAGTTTTGCTCTTGTTGCCCAGGCTGGAACGCAATGGCATGATCTCGGCTCACTGCAACCTCTGCCTCCTGGGTTCAAGTTATTCCCCTGCCTCAGCTTCCCAAGTAGCTGGGATTACAGGCATCCGCCACCATGCCCAGCTAATTTTTTGTATTTTTAGTAGAGATGGGGTTTCACCATGTTGGCCAGGCTGTCTTGAACTCCTGACCTCAGGTGATCTGCGTGCCTCGGCCTCCCAAAGTGCTGGAATTATAGTCGTGAGCTACCACGTCTGGCAATTCAGAGCTCTTCTCACCATTCCCCCTCAAAGGGTGCAGAACAATGCAGGCATGATCCGCTTTCCAAATATACAGTATTTATATGTGTATATGTATGTCCCTATGTACATACATATAGACACAGAAAAAAAGGTATGAAAGTTTAACACTTAGCTCTAGATGATAAGACAGTTGAGGATTTTTTTTTTTTTCCTGTTTTCTGTTTGGTCTAATTTTTGTTTTTCTTGTTTCTTGTTTTCCTTTTTGGAGAGAGGATCTTGCCCTGTCACCCAGGCCTGGAATGCAGTGGCATAATCACGGCTCACTACAGCCTCGACCTCCTGGGCTCATGCAATCCTCCCACCTCAGCCTTCGGAGTAGCTGAGACTACAGGCATGCACCACCACACCCAGCTAATTTTTTCACTTTTTGTAAAGACGAGGTCTCACCATATTGCTCAAGGTGGTCTCGACTCCTGGGCTCAAGCAATCCTCCTGCCTCAGTCTTTCTTTCTTTTTTTTTTTCCCAAGACTGAGTCTTGCTTCTTTACCCAGGCTGGAGTACAGTAGCGCAATCTTGGCTCACTGCAACCTCCGCCTCCTGGGTTTAAGCAATTCTCCTGCCTCAGCCTCCCCAGTAGCTGGGATTACAGGCACCACCACCACGCCCAGCTAATTTTTGTATTTTTAGTAGAGATGGGGTTTCACCATGTTGGCCAGGCTGGTCTCCAACTCCTGACCTCAAGTGATTCGCCTGCCTTGGCCTCCCAAAGTGCTGGGATTACAGGCATGAGCCACCATGCCCGGCCCTGCCTCAGCCTTTCAAAGTGCTGGGATTACAGGCATGAGCCACCATATCCAGCCTAATTTTCTATGATTAGATTTTGGTGCAAAATTAATAAAAGTTCTTTCTACTGAAGTAGAGAGCCAAAACACCTAAAAGAACAGGTTGGCTTTACAACTTTCATTTTAAATTGGTCCACAGTTAGTTTCCAACTATTGTTAGTTAATTCTCTTATTTCTCCCAATCTGGGAATGGGAATCTCACAAACACCGAAGTGTGGGAGTTTTCTGGGCACATTTGGGTAATTCTACTTTCCTGACACACCGCCCCCTCAACACATTTCTCCACATGCAACCACACCCCACCCCGACACACACATGCACACACACTAATTTTCACCCTGTCGTTTTTCCTGGAATGTACTTGATTTATAAAATGTAATTGTAGTACTTGAAACAAATGAAAACTAGGACACAGAGAAGTTAAGTAATTTGCCCAAGGTCTCACAGTTTATAAAGGACGAAGGTGGAGACCGGGCTCAGTGGCTCACGCCTAAAACCCCAGCACTTTGGGAGGCCGAGTCAGGCGGATCACCTGAGGTCAGGAGTTTGAGACCAGCCTGAGAAACACGGAGAAACCCCTCTTTACTAAAAATACAAAAGTAGCCAGGCATCGTGGTACATGCCTGTAATCCCAGCTACTTGGGAGGCTGAGGCAGGAGAATCGCTTGAACTTGGGAGGCCGAGGTTGTGGTCAGCCAAGATCGTGCCATTGCACTCCAGCCTGGGCAACAAGAGCGAAACTCTGTCTCAAAAAAAAAAAAAAAAAAAAGGATGAAGGTGGGATTCAAATTCCAGGTGAGACTCTGGAGCCTGACGTCCACTTGAGAAGCAGAAAGCAGCTATGATTGGGCCAGGCGCGGTGGTTCACACCTGTAATCCTAGTACTTTGGCAGGCCAAGGTGGCTGGATTGCTTGAACTCAGGAGTTGGAGAACAGCCTGACCAACATGGCAAAATCCTCTCTCTACCAAAAAATATATATATATAGCTGGTCATGGTGGTGCATGCCTGTGGTCCCAGCTACTCGGGAGGCTAACTCAGGAGAATCACTTGAGCCCAGCCATAAGGGAGGCTGCAGTGAGCTGAGATCGCACCCCTGTACTCCAGCCTGGGCAACAGAGGGACTCTGTCTCAAAAAAAAAAAAAAAAAAAAAAAGAAAGTAAAAGAAAGCAACAATGCTTGGAAATTGCCTGCGTTTGGTGTCTCTGGGGGATGTCCGTTTGCTTTTTCAGCCCCCCCTTTCCTTCAGGGAGCCCTAAGGAACACCATGTTACATGGACAGACGTCCTTCCTCGCGTGCTGGGCCCTCTGAGGCAGCACAGTTCCTAAGCTCCAAGACTCTTCCCAGTTTCGATTTCAGCCCCACCCTCTTTTCCCCCTCAGTGGCGCCTGGACTTCAATGCCTGCCTCGTGTGTGTTACCTTATTTGGTTCTCAGACCTACAAAGAGGTCTGGCAAAGGATCCAGGCTAGAATAAAAGGATTGCTTGTGCAGCTGGAAGATGAGAAACCTTTGTTTCGGTGACCCTAGCTGGCACTCTGGAACTCACAAATACAGGGAAGTAAGTTTAGCCTCAAAAGCAACCACAAGAAGCAACTGAAGAGGGCAGAGTAGAGATGTCAAGATGTCACAATCTTTAGTGTGTGCTTAATTCTGTGTTTTGAAAGATATTTGTCTATTTAGCTCCAGTATGGCTTTCTTTCTTTTCTTTTTTTCCCCTGAGTTTCTAGAGTTTACACACTAATCTAGTTTGTAGCCAAGAAAACTCAGGCCCAGCAAGTGATAGCTGTCATAATTCAGCATAAGCTTGTATGTAGCATTTATCACTTTTTTTTTTTTTGATATGGAGTGTCTGTCGCCTGGGCTGGAATGCAGTGTCAGATCACTGCAACCTCCACTTCCCAGGTTCAAGCGATTCTTTTTTCTTTCTTTCTTTTTAAGTATTCTATTGTTTTTATTTTTATTTTTTATTATTTTACTTTAAGTTCTAGGGTACATGTGTGCAATGTGCAGGTTTGTTACATATATACACATGTGCCATGTTGGTGTGCTGCATCCGTTAACTCATCATTTACATTAGGTATATCTCCTAATGCTATCCCTCCCTCCCCCACTTCTCGGCTGGCCCCAGTGTGTGATGTTCCCCACCCTGTGTCCATGTGTTCTCATTGTTCAGTTCCCATCTATGAGTGAGAACATGCGGTGTTTGGTTTTCTGTCCTTGTGATAGTTTGCTCAGAATGATGGTTTCCAGCTTCGTCCCTGTTCCTATAAAGGACATGAACTCATCCTTTTTTATGGCTGCATAGTATTCCATGGTGTATATGTGCTGCATTTTCTTAATCCTGTCTATCATTGATGGACATTTGGGTTGGTTCCAAATCTTTGGAACAAAGTGAATAGTGCCTCAATAAACATATGTGTTTATGTGTCTTTATAGCAGCATGATATATAATCCTTTGGGTATATGCCCAGTAATGGCAGGTTCAAGTGATTCTACTGCCTCAGCCTCCCGAGTAGCTGAGATTACAGGCAACTGCCACCATGCCCGGCTAATTTTTGTATTTTTAGTAGAGATGAGGTTTCACCATGTTAGCCAGGCTGGTCTCCCAATTACTGACCTCAAGTGATATATCCACCTCGGACTCCCAAAGTGCTGGGATTACAGGTATGAGCCACTGCGCCTGGCCCATTTGCTACATTTTTTTTTTTTTTTCTTGTGACGGAGTCTCACTCTGTTACCCAGGCTGGAATGCAGTGATGCAATCTTGGCTCACTGCAACTTCTGCCTCCTGGGTTCAAGAGATTCTCCTGCCTCAGCCTCCAAGTAGCTGGGATTATAGGTGTGCAACATCACGCCTGGCTAATTTTTTTGTATTTTAAGTAGAGATGGGGTCTCACCATGTTGGCCAGGCTAGTCTTGAACTCCTGACCTCAGGTGATCCGCCCACCTTGGCCTCCCAAAATGCTGGGATTACAGGTGTGAACCACCACGCCTGGCTCATTTACTACTTTTTAAACCTGGTTCAGAGCATCTCTCTCTCAATCTCCCTCTCTTTCTGGCTGTCTTTCAGTCTCTATCTTTTTCTCACTCCCTCCTCTACACACGCACACATGCATGCACACACACACACACACACACACACACACACACACACACACTCATCCAATCCTTGAAACTCAGGTAAATGTTATTATCTCCATTTTATAAAGGAAAAAAACAGAGGCACAAGAGGTTAAAACACTTGCCGAAAGTCACAGAGCTCAGAATTACCAGAGCCAGATTTGACCCCTGCAGTCAGGCTACCTAACCATAGACCCATACTGCCTCTGGGGCCCAGCAGATGTCTGAGTCCTTATCTTACTGGACCCACAGCATCTCAACTGGTTAATTCTCCCTCCCAGTTTCCACGTTCCCATCTCTCGGGCACCTCTTCCTCAGTGCCCTCCAGCGTGCTCTTCCTCCTCTGCCTGCTAATGCAGGGGGCCCATAGGATTCCCTCCCATGCCCCTTCCCAGCTCCCTGTGTGCCTCTCTCCATGAAGGACTTCATCGGCTTTCAGGACCTCTGTTCTCTGCTTTATCTTTGGAGGAGTGGGGGCTCTCCCTGACCCCGAGCCATACATCCAACACACATGCTTCTTTTTCACATCCCCAACATGCTTCAGAGCCCCAATTCACCATCTTTCTATTCTGTGTCCCATATCGGAGTGTCACTGCCTCCTGGCACTCTCCACTGGGCCTCATGGCCTTCATACCTAGCCCCTGCCTACCTCCAAGGCATCTCATATTTCCTCTCCAGAAACAAGCTGTGTATCTCTGCATTCAGTCCCCTGTACCTGGAATACTCTAATCTGGATTTTTCAAACTTTTTGATCACAACAGTGAGAAATACATATGACATCACCAGTACCTAAAAGTCTGTGACCCAAGGGTAGACAGAGTTGAGGCTGTCTGAATGTTCGCAAACAGTGGTTGGTGACACTGTGTTCAAATTAGAATACCGTTGCCAAGCCAGGCACGGTAGTTCACGCCTGTAATCCCAGCACTCTGGGAGGCCGAGGCGGATGGATCATGAGGTCAGGAGTTCAAGACCAGCCTGGCCAATGTGGTGAAACCCCTCTCTACTAAAAATACAAAAAAATTAGCCGAGTGTGGTGGCACGCACTTGTAGTCCCAACTTCTTGGGAGGCTGAGGCAGGAGAATCACTTGAACCCAGGAGAAGGAGGCTGCAGTGAGCAGAGATCACGTCACTGCACTCTAGCCTAGGCAACAGAGGGAGACTTGTCTCAAAAAGAAAAAAAAAAAAAAAAAGAATACTGTTGCCAGGTCACACTAGTTAGAATTCCAATCTGGTTTGTGTCCACACCCAAGGAAGTTATTCAAAATATTTAACCACAGTTCAGCCTGGACCCTAACTAATCAAAACAGTCATCAGAGGGTGGCAAGAGAAGAGACTGGGTGCCGGGGATGGGTGGAAGATAAGCACTGGCGTGAGGTCTCAGAGCAGCTGCTATCTACCAATGAACACACAACTATTTGAATATTTTAATGATTGCTACTCTGTTCCAGAGCCTTCCCATCACCCTGTCCACCCTTTAGCTTCTTTTTTTTTTTTCCCCCCCCACAGGCAGCCTTCTGAGCCAGGGCAGGCTCAGAAACTCCCTCCCGCTTAGCTTCTGAGTCCCTCGCTGACTCCACCATCTAGTCCCTCTTTCAGATTCCTGGCTTTTCTGCCACTTGCTACTTTTTTTTTTTTTTTAACAAGATGGAGTCTTGCTCTGTTGCCCAAGCTGGAGTGCAGTGGCACGATCTCGGCTCACTGCAACCTCTGCCTCCCGGGTTCTAGCAATTCTCCTGCCTCAGCCTCCCAAGTAGCCAGGATTACAGGTGGACTCCACCACGCCTGGCTAATTTTTTGTATTTTAGTAGAGATGGGGTTTCACTGTGTT
The DNA here is from genome assembly GCF_024542745.1 of Macaca thibetana thibetana. Classification (NCBI taxonomy): domain Eukaryota; kingdom Metazoa; phylum Chordata; class Mammalia; order Primates; family Cercopithecidae; genus Macaca; species Macaca thibetana. The sequence continues at coordinate 37,393,747 of NC_065581.1, read as the reverse complement.
GCCGAGGCTGGTTTCGAACTCCTGAGCTCAGGCAATCCACTCGCCTCGGCCTCCCAAAGTGCTAGAATTACAGGCATGAGCCACCGCGCCCGGCCACTATTTTCTACCTCTATTCTTGCTTGGAAAAGAGCCCAGGAGGTCTAATTAATTTTAATTTCTGAAAGAAAAACAGAAAACAATGAACAGGGCTTTCATGAGAAAGGCCTGTTGGGTAATAGTGTTCAGTTTCTGTCTTATGCCAGCAGGTGCTGGAAAGGGGAACACAACAGCCTGTGAGACACAGGACTGTAGAGGCCTTGCCCAGATGAGGGAGTTCATGGAAGGGAGGTGAATGTTTCTCACTAGACTCTGACCATGTTACTAGGAAGCAGGTGTCCAGTAACAGGCATGCAGTTACAAATCTTCAAAGTACCTTGGCAACTGAGAGCTTTTATTTTATTTATTATTATTATTATTTGAGACAGAGTCTTGCTCTGTCACCCAGGCTGGAGTGCAGTGGCACGATCTTAGCTCACTGCAACCTCTGCCTCCTGGGTTCAAGCAATTCTCGTGCCTCAGTTTCCCAAATAGCTGGGATTACAGGCGTGTACCACTACACCTGGCTAATTTTTGTATTTTTAGTAGAGACAAGGTTTCACCGTGTTGGCCAGGCTAGTCTTGAACTCCTGACCTCAAGTGATCCTGCCTTGGTCTCCCAAAGGGCTGGGATTACAGATGTGAGCCACCGCACCCAACCGAGAGCTTTTATTTTAGAAGCAAATTCTTATCAGGATTCTTGGTTGTTGGCTGGGATTAAAACCTTGAGCAACTCCTTTTTTTTTTTTTTTTTGAGAAGGAGTCTTGCTCTGTCACCCAGGCTGGAGTACGGTGGTGCGATCTTGGCCCACTGCAACCTCCGCCTCACGGGTTCAAGCAATTCTCCTGCCTCGGTCTCCCGAGTAGCTGGGATTACAGGTGCTTGCCACTATGCCCGGCTAATTTTCGTAGTTTTAGTAGAGCTAGGGTTTCACCATATTGGCCAGGCTGGTCTCGAACTCCTGACCTCGTGATCTTCCTGTCTCGGCCTCCCAAAGTGCTGGGATTACAGGCGTGAGCCACCGCGCCCCGCCAAGCAACTTCTTTAAACTCTTTTGAGTCTCATTGTCATATATTTTGTATTGTAAAAGGAGAAAACAAGAACGACCTAAAGCTGGGCTGATGCCTGTAATCTCAACACTTTGGGAGGCCAAGGCAGGGAAATTGCTTGAGTTCAGAAGTTGAGACCAACCTGGGCAATGTGGTGAAATCCCATCTCTACAAATAATACAAAAATTAGCCAGGCGTGCTGGTCTCAGCTACTTGGGAAACTGAGGTGAGAGGATTGTTTTAGCCCAGGAGGTCAAGGCTACAGTGAGCCAAGATTGTGCCATTGCACTGAAGCCTTTGTGATAGAGCGAGACCCTGTCTCAAAAAAGAATAAAAATAAAAAATAAGGGCCACGCACAGTGGCTCACGCCTGTAATCCCAGCACTTTGGGAGGTCGCAGTGGGTGGATCACTTGAGGCCAGGAGTTCGAGACCATCCTGACCAACATGGCAAAGCCCATCTCTACTGAAAATACAAAAAATTAGCTGGACATGGTGGGGCATGCCTGTAATCCCAGCTACTCAGGTGGCTGAGGCATGAGAATTGCTTGAACCCGGGAGGTCGAGATTACAGTGAACCAAGATCACACACCACTGCATTCCAGCCTGGGTGACGGAGCAAGATTGTCTTAAAAAAAAAAAAAAAAAAAAAAAGAGAGAAAAAATGAATGACCCACCTGAATCAAAAAGGTGTGTGAAGATTAAAACAACTCTTTATTTTGAAAACTGGTAATTAAAAAGACATGTTACCTTCCTTTCCAGTGGGAAATATATTTAGGGTAACTACATCATATCAGTTGATGAAAGAAGGCTCTATTTTATCAAAGAATGCCAGGTAATCCATAGAGAAATAATGTTAGAAATACAAAATCAGTATTTTGCAAGCTTTTTGCAAGCATTTTGCAATCCTTCAAGCAAGAATTATCCATAGGTTTTTAAATCATGAAGTGACCTACCTATTTAGGTCAAATTAAAATGTGAAAGCCTGACCATACTAAGTGTTGGTAAGGATACGGATGAAATGAAACCCTCAAGCATTGCTGGTATAAATGTAAAATGGTACAGCCACACTGGAAAACAGTTCGGCAATTTCTTAAAAAGTTAAACATACACTTACTTTGTGACCCAGGCATTCTACTCCTTGATATTTGCTCAAGAGAAATGAAAGCGTATGTCCACACAAAGACTTGTACATGAATGTTCATAGCAGCTTTACATGTAATAGCCAAAAAAGAAAAAAAAGGAATCAACCCAAATATCATTTAGTAGGTAAATGGATAATGTGGTATATTTGGGATATTACTTAGCAATAAAAGGAATGAACTACTATTATATGCAACAACATGGATCAATCTTAAAATATGCTGAGTGAAAGAAGCCAAAGAAAGGTGCATGATTCCATTTACATAAAACTCTAGAAATGCAAACTAATCTATAGTGACAGGAAACAGATTAGTGGCTATTTGAGGATGTGGAGTGGGAGGAGCAGAAGCAAGGAATTGTTATTATTTATTTATTTATTTATTTTTTGAGGCAGAGTTTCACTCTTGTTGCCCAGGCTGGAGTGCAATGGCACAACCTTGGCTGACTGCAACCTCGGCCTCCTGGGTTCAAGTGATTCCCCTGCCTCAACCTCCCAAGTAGCTGGGATTACAGGCGCCTGACACCACACCCGGCTACTTTTTGTATTTTTAGTAGAGACGGGGTTTCGCCATCTTGGCCATACGCGGCTGAAGCAAAGAATTATTAAGGGGCAAGAGAAAACTATTGGGGGTGATGGAATACACACACACATACACACACAGTCATGCATTGCTTAAGGACGGAGGTACATTCTGAGAAACACATTGTCAGATGATTTCCTCATTGTGGGAACATCATAGAATGTAGTTACACAGGCCAGGTGTGGTGGCTCACGCCTGTAATCCCAGCACTTTGGGAGGCTGAGGTGGGCGGATCATCTGAGGTCAGGAGTTCGAGACCAGCCTGGCCAAAATGGCGAAACCCCATCTCTGCTAAAAATACAAAAATTAGCCAGGTGTGGTGGCGTGTGCCTGTAACTCCAGCTATCCAGGAGGCTGAGGCAGGAGAATCACTGGAACCTGGGGGGCAGAGGCTGCAGTGAGCTGAGATTGTGCCATTGCACTCCAGCCTGGGCGACACAGCAAGACTGTCTAAAAAAAAAAAAAAAAAAAAAAAGAATGTACTTAACAAACCTAGATGGTATAGAGTATCACATACCTAGATTATATGGTATAGCCTATTCCTCCTAGGCAACAAACCTATGCAGCATGTTACCTACTGAATACTATAGGCAATTTTAACACAATGGTATTTGTATATCTAGACAGATTTTAGCACAGGAGAGGTACACAAAAACACAGTAAAAAAGATTTTAAAATTGCACACTTCTATAGGGCATATGTCAGGAATGGGGCTTGCAGGACTGGAAGTTGCTCTGGGTGAGTCAGTGAGTGAATGTGAAGACCTAGGACACTACTGTAGACTTTATAAACACTGTACATTTAGGCTACACTAGATTTATTTAATTTTTTTCTTTCTTCAGTAATAAATTAACCTTACCTTACTATAACTTTTTTTTTTACTTTTTATCCTTTTTTTTTTTTTTTTTTTTTTTTTTTTAAGAGACAGGGTCTTGCTCTGTTGCCCAAGCTGGAAATCAGTGGCGCGATCATAGCTCACTGCAGCCTTGAACCCTTGTGGTCAAGGGATCCTCCCACCTCAGCCTCCGGAGTAGCTGGGACTACAGCATGTGCCACCAGGCCCAGCTAATTTTTTTTTTGGCGAGATGGGGTCTCCCTGTGTTGCCAAGGCTGGTCTCAAACTCATAGACTCAAGACATCCTCCTGCCTCGGTCTCTCAAAGTGCTGGAATTACAGGCATGAGCCATAGTGCCAGGTGTGCTACTTTTATAAGGTTTTTTTTTTTTTTTTTTTTTTTTTTGAGACAGAACTTTGCTCTTTTGCTCAGGCTGGAGTGAAGTGGCATGATCTCAGCTCACTGCAACCTCCCCCTCCCGGGTTCAAATGGTTCTCCTGCCTCAGCCTCTCAAATAGCTGGGATTATAGGTGCTATCATGCTGGGCTAATTTTTGTATTTTTAGTAGAGACGGGGTTTTGCCATGTTGGCGAGGCTGATCTTGAACTCCTGACCTCAGGTGACCCACCAGCCTCGGCCTCCCAAAGTGCTGGGATTACAGGCATGAGCCACCATGCCTGACCATCTTTTTTGTGTGCGTGTGTGTGTCTTTTTTTTTTTTGGAGACAGAGTCTCACTCTCACTCAGGCTAGAGTACAGTGGTGCAATCTCGGCTCATTCCAACCTCTGCCTCCTGGGTTCAAGTGATTCTCCTGCCTCAGCCTCTGGAGTAGCTGGGATTACAGGTATGCGCCACCATGCCTGGCAATTTTTTTTGTATGTTTAGTACAGATGGAGTTTCACCATGTTGGCCAGGCTGGTCTCGAACTCCTGACCTCAGATGATCTGCCCGCCTTGGCCTCCCAAAGTGCTGGAATTACAGGCATGGGCCATCGCACCCATCTAGACCACCATCTTATACGTGGCCTGTCATTGACTGAAACGTTGCCACGCACTGCATGACTGTATATCAAAACGTATCAAATTGTACCTGTGATCGTCCTTTTGAAGTGTCAATTTAGCTAGGCTATAGTGCCAGTTATTCAGCCAAATATATCTAGGTGTTGCTGTGATGGTCTTTCGTAGCTATAAATTCCATAATCAGTCGACTTTCAGTAAGAAAGATTATCCAATCTGAGTGGGTCTGATTCAATTAGTTGAAAGGCTTCAAAAACAGAATTGAGCGCCATTTGTGGTGACTCACACCTATAACCCCAGCACTTTGGGAGGCTGAGGCAAGTGGATCACTTAAGCTCAGAAGTTTGAGACCAGTCTGGGCAACATGGTGAAACCCCATTTCTACAAAAAATACAAAAATTAGCTGGGCATGGTGGCACACACCTGTAGTCCCAGCTACTCGGGAAGCTGAGGTGGGAGGATTGCTTGAGCCCAGGAGGTCAAGGCTGCAGTAAGCTGTAATTGTGCCACTGAATTCCAGCCAGGGCAACAGATCCTGTCTCAAAAAAAAAAAAAAAAAAGAAAAAAGGAATGATCAGAGAGATGCAACACTGCTAACTTTTAAGATGGAGGAAGGGGCCATGAGCCAAGGAATGTGGGCAGCCTCTAAAAGCTAGGAAAAGCAAGAAATAAATTCTGCCTCAGAGCCTGGTCTCTTGGAAAGTCAATATCATGACAAAAGCATTAGAAGAGACTAAAGGCCATGACAATTAGATCAACAAATAGTCCTACATCAATGCTGGTTTCAGGTCAGGCGCAGTAGCTTATGCTTGTAATTCCAGCACTTTGGGAGGCCAAGGTGGACAGATCACCTGAGGTCAGGAGTTCCAGACCAGCTTGGCCAACATGGTGAAAACTTGTCTCTTGTAAAGATACCAAAGTTAGCGGGGCATGGTGGTGCCAGCCTGTAGCCCTAGCTACTCGGGAGGCTGAGGCAGGAGAATTGCTTGAACCCGAGCGGCAAGGTTACAGTGAGCCAAGATTGCGCCAGTGCACTCCAGCCTGGGCGACAGAGAGACTCCATCTCAACAACAACAACAAAAACTGATTTCAACAGATTTGATCTAAAGGACATTTTGGGGCCGGGCACGGTGACTCATGCCTATAATCCTAGCACTTTGGGAGGCCGAGGCGGGCAGATCACAAGGTAAGGAGATAGAGCCCATCCTGGCTAAAACGATGAGACGCTGTCTGTACTAAAAAAGAAAAAAATTAGCCGGGCGTGGTGGTGGGTGCCTGTAGTCCCAGCTACTCAGGAGGCTGAGGCAGGGGAATGGCGTGAACCTGGGAGGCAGAGCTTGCAGTGAACCGAGATCGTGCTACTGCACTCCAACCAGCCTGAGCAACCCAGCGAGACTCCGTCTCAAACAAAAAAACACAAAACAAAAAAAGAAAACAACAAACAGATAAAATAATAATACTACTACTACTAAAGGACATTTTGGGGGAGATCTGAATATGGTATAGATATTAGATAAAGTGAAAGTTTACAAGAGTGAAAAGGAAGAGTTTGTTGACCAAAAAAGAAAGGTTACAAAATAGTACAAAGCTTATTATTTTATTTGGGTGAAAAAAATGTGCATTGAAAAAGTCCAGGCCAGGCACGGGGGCTCACACCTGTAATCTCCACACTTTGGGAGGCCGAGGTAGGTGAATCATTTGAGGTTAGGAGTTTGAGACCAGCCTGGCCAATATGGTGAAACCCCGTCTCTACCAAAAAATACAAAAATTAGCCGGGCATGGTGGCAGGCACTTGTAATCCCAGAAACTCGGGAGGCTGGGATTACAGGCACCAGCAATTACAGAATTGCTGGAACTCAGGAGGCAGAGGTTGTAGTCAGCCGAGATCACACCACTGCACTCCAGGCTGGGTGACAGAGCGAGACTCTGTCTCAAAAAAAAAATAAAAATACAGTTTACAGAGCAATGCAGTACACTCATGCATACACACATACTTATATACTTTCTTTTCTTTTATTTCTTTCTTTTTTTTTTTTTTTGAGACAGGTTCTGGCTCTGTCACCCAGGCCATGGCGCAGTGGTGCAATCTTGGCTCACTGCAGCCTCAACCTCCCAGGCTTAAGTCATCCTCCCACCTCACCCTCCTGAGTACCAGGACTACAGGTGTACGCCACCACACCTGGCTGATTTTCATATTTTTCTGTGGAGATGGGGTTTTGCCATTTTGCCCAGGCAGGTCTCAAACTCCTGAGCTCAAGTGATCCACCCACCTTGGCCTCCCGAGTGCTGAGATTACAGTTGTGAGCTACCGTGCCCAGCCTGCACATACTTTCATACCGTACACAACAGAAATAAAAGCTTTCAGAAAATAATTACCTGCCCTGACTATGTAACACATTCTGAGTTCTTGTATTTGATTATATTCTATCCAATTCTATTTTATTTTTTTAAAAATCTGGTTAATCTATTAAATCAATCTCATGGCCCACTAATGGGTCTTGACCTGCAGTTTGGAAGACTCTTTTAAAACTAATTTAATATGTGTACACACAGACACATACAAACCCCTATGAGGTAAGAACTATTATTGCACCAATTTTTCAGAAGAGGAAATTCTGGCATGAAGAGGTTAAATAACTTGCCTAAGCATACACTGCTAAGTAGGAGAAACAGGGTTCCAACCCAGGGAGCCAGGTCCAAAGTCTGTCCTTCGAACAGTCTGTCCTGTCTCACAGAGCCTCTCTCATTCCATCAGGCACATGTTGATAAATAAATATCTGCTTGGGCCGGGTGCAGTGGCTCATGCTTGTAATCTCAGCACATTGGGAGGCCGAGGTGGGTGGATCACCTAAGGTCAGGAGTTTGAAACCAGTCTAGCCAACATAGTGAAACCCCGTCTCTATTGAAAAATACAAAAAATTAGCTCGGTGTGGTGACGGGCACCTGTAACCCCAGCTACTCAGGAGGCTGAGGCAGGAGAATTGCTTGAACCCAGGAGGCAGAGGTTGCAGTGAGCCGAGATCATGCCATTGCACTCCAGTCTGGGCAACAAGAGTGAAACTCCATCTCAAAAATAAACAAATACATAAATATCTGCTGATACATATTTGACCCTCCAAAGGGGTGATGCAAGTAATATTTTAACAGAGAGCTCTGTTAAATTTATTGGAGTGTTCAAGTTACAGCAGATTTAGGGAGCAGAGGTTGTATTTTCTCACTTTTCTATTTCATGATGAACAGTACTACTGTGCAAAGAGCACAGACTTCAAAGTCAGATAATGCTGGGTTCAAATACTGGCTCCACACCAGGGACAGATCCAGATTCTGTGGGGACTAAAGCTTATGCAATTTTGAAAGCTCCTCTTAAGAAGAATAGGCCAGGCATGGTGGCTCACACCTGTAATTCCAACACTTTGGGAGGGTGAGGTGGGCGGATCACTTGAGCTCGGGAGTTTGAGACTGGCCTGGTCAACATGGTGAAACCCCATCTCTACTAAAAATACAAAAATTAGCCAGGTGTGGTGGCGCATGCCTGTAATCCTAGCTACTCTGGAGGCTGTGGCAGGATAATCACTTTAACCCAGGAGGCAGAGGTTGCAGTGAGCCAAGATAGCACCACTGCACTCCAGCCTGGGCAGCAGAGCAAGACGCTATCTCAAAAAACAAAGACAAAAACAACAAAAACAAAATGATGGATACAGAATTAGGTATAGGGCCTTGAATAGAGCCTATCTAAAGAAGAGTGCTTGAGGCTTGAGCTTCATTCGCTTTCTGGTTAATCTGTGTCTATCTGCCATTCATTTCTGACACTCGGTTTCTAATCTCTGAAATAAGGGTAAAAATTCCTATTTCTCATGGTTGTCAGAAGATCAACTGAGACAACCTAACTGAAGGGCCTAGTACAATGTTCATGGAGCAGGCACTCAATATATGATTGTTGACAATAATAATAATGGTAATAAATAATAAAATACTTCAATTAGAGGCCAGTTGTTTTGTTGTTTGCTTGTTTGAGATGGAGTTTCACTCTTCTTGCCCAGGCTAGTTGCAGTGACACAATCTCATCTCACTGCAACCTCTGCCTCCCAGGATCAAGCGATTCTTCTGGCTGAGCCTCCCGAGTAGTTGGGATTACAGGGCACCCATCACCACGCCCAGCTAATTTTTTTGTATTTTTAGTAGAGACGGGGTTTCATCATGTTGGCCAGGCCGATCTTGAACTCCTAACCTCAGGTCATCCACCCACCTTGGCATCCCAAAGTGCTGGGATTACAGGTATGAGTCACTGTACCCAGCCAGAAGCCAGTTTTTAATCATGGTTTTAAGATAAGAACATAATATGGAGAAAAATTATTTTGTCAGTTCATTTACACTTCAGCTCTGCAACTGCTCTCTCTAGAGGCTAATTATTTTGGTTTATCCGAAGCTGCCTCTCCAGAGAGAACACTAAGTGAGACAAGAAAATACAGCATCCAAGAACAAAGGCAGCCAGGCATGGTGGCTCATGTCTGTAATCCCAGCACTTTGGGAGGCCAAGGCGGGAAGATCACCTGAGGTCAGGAGTTCGAGACCAGCCTGACCAACATGCTGAAACCCCCTCTCTACTAAAAATACAAAAATTATGCTGGGCGCGGTGACTCACGTCTGTAATCCCAGCACTTTGGGAGGCCAAGGTACGTGGATGGTGAGGTCAGGAGATCGAGACCAGCCTGGCCAACATGGTGAAACCCCGTCTCTACTAAAAATACAAAAATTAGCAGGTCATAGTGGCGGGCACCCATAATCCCAGCTACTTGGGAGGCTGAGGCAGGAGAATCGCTTGAACCCAGGAGGCAGAGGTTGCAGTGAGTCGAGATCCTGCCACTGTACGCCAGCCTGGGCAACAGGGAGAGATTCCGTCTCAAAACAAAAACAAAAATTAGTCAGGCTTGGTGGTGGGCGCCTATAGTCCCAGCTACTTGGCTGAGGCAGGAGAATCTCTTGAACCCAGGAGGTGGAGGTTGCAGTAAGCTGAGATTGCACCACTGCACTCCAGCCTGGGCGACAAGACCGAAAATGTCTCAAAACCCAAAATATAAACAAAAAAACAAAGGCAGATAGAGTATTATGGGAGAGAGTCATTTGCAGGAGCCTCAAAAGGCCAGATTTCTACCATGTAGATGTCAATAAGAAAAGATACTTAACCATTTCACACCTTTGTAGTCTTTCTCAGCCTAAGGAAGGCAGATTTCAAGGTGCATTTTGGTGTTGCGAGAGAAGGCAGCTGGATAGACACTATCCTGCAGCTTCAAGTTCTTAGTTACCTGCAGGCAGACTCTTGGCACTTATTCTGCTGTGTCCTGAGGGATTATCTAAAAGTAAGAGGCCCCTGGGGTCGGTTCCTGCCCCTAGAGAACCAAGAGTATTTGCAGAAAAGTTTCCACTTACATCTTATATTCTCTTCCTAGGGTTTGAGTTTCTTAAAAAGGAGGTATCTTAATTCAGATTTCAAAAACAACATGATAGGAGTCCTCCCCTACCTTGTGGCTTCTCTTGGTTATCTGTGGGCTTTTTGTTTAGCGTGATTGGGTTTTGTTTGGATAAGAAACAATAAATGGGGTATGTGGACGAGAAAGGTTGTAGGTAGGAGGCAATTAGATTAATTAGGTAATTAAAGGGACATCTGTGGGTGATTATTAACTTTGTTGCTAGCTACATTTAGGCATCAGTACATGTCTTATTTTTGTTAATATTTACAAATGACTTATACCCTTTGCTACTCAACAATCACAAAATATTCACATTTCTCCTCAGAAATTCCTCTTTGTAATATTGAAGATGAAACAGACCTTCTTTTTCTTTTTCTTTTCTTTTTTTTTTTCCAAGATGGAGTCTTGTTGTGTCACCCACGCTGGAGTGCAGTGGCGAGATCTCAGCTCACTGCAACCTCTGCCTCTGGGGTTCAAGCAATTCTCCTGCCTCAGCTTCCCGAGTACTTGGGATTACAGGCACCCGCCACCACACCTGGCTAATTTTTGTATTTTTAGTAGAGGCGGGTTTTCACCATGTTGGCCAGGCTGGTATCTAACTCCTGGCCTCATGATTTGCCTTCTTCGTCCTCCCAAAGTGCTGGGATTACAAGCGTGAGCCACCACACCCAGCCAAGACTTTTTTTTCTAATCTCTAGCAAAATGATCCTTTCTCTTCCTGCTATACCTATTTGTTTACTTCTTAAGAACATGGGGATTCATGTTCTTAAGAAGTAAGAATTGGATTCATCTATTGTCTCCAAGCCCGTTTTCCCTAGATTCTCAATATCCACAGTACACGCATGGTGCCCTGATGCTATTTTAGCATATCAACTATGGGTTTCATCCCCAGGATTTTCTTTTCTCCATAGCCTTTCCCCAGTGAACTAAGTTGTCTCAACTTAGGACAATGTGAAACCAAAGAGAAAGGAGTCTTTTGTTGGCTTTTGGACCACGATCCTGTGGGAAAGAGAAAGGACTCACGCTCAAAGACAACACATGAAGCTTGCAGGAATCTACCTCCAGATGAGATCAGGTTCTCGGACTGAGGGGAAGGTGACTGGAGAATTCAGAAGCTTGTGGCTCCCAGGCCCTGGGCTGTGCCCCCACATAACTGCACCTGGGAATTAGGAATGGGGATGAGAGGAATTCCCTGAAAACTGTTTTGGTGTCTTCAGTGGTTGTTAGGTGAAATCTTGTACAAGGAGGGTGTGTGGCCACTATCAGGCCACCGTGGGGGATTGCTGCTTTAATAATTTCCAATTATGACTTTGGACAATGTCTGGAAAAACACAGTGAAATTTGCATGCAAACAGTCCATTAACAAAGAAACACGGAAAAAATGAAAATTTGTGAGAATGAGGGGGAACATTCAGATCACTTTAATCTAGTGTGCGCGAAGACGGTGCTCGTTCAGTACATTTCAGCCCAGCCAGTATAACAGATGATATGCAGGAGCAGAAAGCACCCTCCCCCATGTCTTGCTATCAGGGAAGTCCCTGGAAATTAAATACAACCCAGGGGAAAATCTGGGAGTGTAGAATGACCTTAGCATATCTAATTGCAATCTGTGATAATTGCTACTCTGGCAAAGCCCAGGAAGCCATGCAAACCAGTCCAGGGGGACAGGGAAGGGCTCCCTGAGCAGAGACCTGAAGGGTGAGTTAGAGATAACTAGATGTTTGTGAAGGTAGAAAGAAAATCCAGTCCCTGGGCTGGCAATTACCTGGTGAGCCACTCAGAACCATTTTTAAAACATTGTCATGAGGAAGATGATGAGTAAACAGAGAACTTCAGGAAGGGACTGGTCCGTGGTGGCAAATGCTGCAGAGAGGCCAAGCAAAATAAAGACCAAGAAGAGCCCATTGATTGAAATACCATGGAGGACACTGGTGCTGACCTTGTCAAGTACAGCTGGAGCAGGTTGTGGGAAGAAGGCAATTTTTTTTTTTTTTTCCTGAGATGGAGTCTTGCTTTGTTGCCCAGGCTGGAGTGCAGGGGTACAATCTCGGCTCACTGCAACCTCCGCCTCTTGGGTTCGAGCAATTCTCCTGGCTCAGCTTCCCGAGTAGCTGGGATTACAGGTGTGCACCACCATGCCCAGCTAATTTTTGTATTTTTTTTTTTTTTTTTTTTTTTTTTGAGACGGAGTCTCGCTCTGTCGCCCAAGCTGGAGTGCAGTGGCCGGATCTCAGCTCACTGCAAGCTCCACCGCCCGAGTTTACACCATTCTCCTGCCTCAGCCTCCCGAGTAGCTGGGACTACAGGCGCCTGCCACCTCGCCCGGCTAGTTTTTTTGTATTTTTTAGTAGAGACGGGGTTTCACCGTGTTAGCCAGGATGGTCTTGATCTCCTGACCTCGTGATCCGCCCGTCTCGGCCTCCCAAAGTGCTGGGATTACAGGCTTGAGCCACCGCGCCCGGCCAATTTTTGTATTTTTAGTAGAGACAAGGCTTCACCATGTTGGCCAGCCTGGTCTTGAACTCCTGACCTCGTGATCCGCCTGCCTCGGTCTCCCAAAGTGCTGGGATTACAGGTGTGAGCAACTGTGCCTGGCCAGAAGTCAAAATTGCAGGGGGTCAAGACACATGGAAGGTGTAGAAATAGAGATGGTAAATGGAGAAAACTCTTCCCAGAAATTTGGCTGTGAAAGAAATGGTGAATGGCAGTAGTGAAAGCTGGACTTGAGGTCAAAGGAAGAGGCTTTTCCGATAGGGAGCCTTTGCATACGTACAAACATTAGGAGGAAGCAGCCTGTTCAGAGGGCAGGTAAAAGACAGGATGGAGACTCCTAAAGAGCCAGGAAGTGACACAAGCCAAAGCCGAGGTAGGAGCGTGGCCTAAAAGGGAGGAAAAAAGAATGGGAGTGGAGGCAGATGCCTGTACATTTGGTGGCAGAAGAGGGAGCTGTCTACAGCCTCTACTTTCTCTGTGACATGGGAGGCAATAGGATCTGCTAACTGGGGAGGGGACTCAGGAGTGTGGATGGGTTGGAAGGGCTGGCAAAACCAAAGAACTGAAGAAGGTGGAAAGGATTTGAACTAGCCATTACAGTGGTTACAAATTCCAGGTGTATAAGAAAAACTTCATCTTCCTATACTTTTCCAGTGTTTCTATTTGAAGCGCTCGTTCCTTTCGGTGGCCAATGTTTCATCTCAGTCTATTCATGTAGAGGACAGGGAGGCAGCTGGGTACATGGGTCTGGTGCTCAGAAGAGGAGTATGGGCTGAACATGTCAATTTGGGATTCATCAGAATAGTTTGTCTTCTCGAGTCTTGGGAAGTATTGACTCAGCTCAGGGAGATGGAAGAGGCTGAAAAGCCAAACTTGGGAAAACCCCAACATTTAAAGACCCCGTGGAAGAAGAAGAATCTGCGGAGAGTCAGAAGGCAGGAGGAAAAGCAGGAGAGTACCATGTCCCAGAACTAAGGGAAGCGAATATTTTAAGTAAGTGGAAATAAAAAATCAACTAGCATTAGAATTATAAAATATCCACTGGGCCAGGCGTGGTGGCCCATGCCTGTAATTCCAGCACTTTGGGAGCAGAAGTGGGAGGACTGCTTGAGGCCAAAAGTTTGAGAACAGCTTAGGCAACATAGTGAGGCTCTGTCTTTACAAAATATTTAAAAAAAAAATTCACCAGGCACGGTGGTAGTGCCTGTAGTCCCAGCTACTCAGGAGGCTACTCAGGAGGCTGTAGTCCCAGCTACTCAGGAGGGTTACTTGATCCTCAGGAGGTCGAGGCTGCAGTGAGCGATGATAGTGCCACTGCTCTCCAGCATGGGTGACGGAGTGATACCTTGCTTCTAAAAAAATAATAGTAATAGGCCAGGCGTGATGGCTCATGCCTATAAATCCCAGCACTTTGGGAGGGTAGACCACTTTGGTGGGTAGATCACCTGAGGTCAGGAGTTCGAGACAAGTCTGGCCAACACGGTGAAACTCCATCTCTACTAAAAATACAAAATTTAGCCACGTGTGGTAGCACATGGCTGTAATCCCAGCTATTCAGGAGGCTGAGGCAGGAGAATCGCTTGAACCCGGGCAACGGTGGTTGCAGTGAGCCAAGATCGTGCCACTGCACTCCAGCCTGGGCGACAGAGCGAGACTCTGTCTCAAATAAATAGATAAAGAATAGTAATAATAATTAATTAAATATCCACTGGATATCCTGTATTCTTCTTTCTTTGGGTTGAGGCACAAAGAACAGTGAGAAGATATCGTCATGGCAGTAATCATAATATCTACTGTTTATTGAGGACATAGCTCCTAATTATGTCATCCAACTAGCCAATCAATCAATCACATATTAACTGAGAACACACCATGTGCCAAACACTAATGACAGTGTTTCCTCTCATGGTGCTCATTAGAGCGTCTCAACCTTTTTCACTGTCACACATGAAAAGTCATACCCTTTGTACATCCCCAGAGGTAAATGAATGTTGAGGCTACTCAAGGCTGCCTGAGCCCCTTGGCTGCCCTGAGGGCTGGGAGATCAATATCTCATCATCCCCTGCCTCTGATCAGAATTCTTTCTTTCAATATCTATTCTGATATTGAATGTGACTGTGGAGGAGTTTTATTATTATGAGGGCAGAGGTGAGGACCAGCATAGGGTAAAAGCTGATAGTAGTCTTCAGTGGGTTAAGTAAGAACCTTGGAGAATGGGGCTGCTTTCAAAAGCTTGGAGCCGAAAAGAAAAAAATAGAAGCAGGATTAGCTTGTTCCGCTTTCAGTAATGAGGACAGAAAGAGAGAGGGAACCTTTTTCTAAAAATCAGGAAATGGAAAAAGTTACTCTAAAAATTAGGAAGATTAAACTGAGGATCTTTAATCTGAGATTCACTCCTAAGGTTTCAGAGGTGAAAACACTTGTGAGTTTCTGTTGGCACATCCGTTTGTAGATACTGATGCCTGCTCATTGTGCACTGTGCACAAGTGGAAGCACCCTGAGAGAATCTTGTTTCCTGCAATAGAGTGCAACTGAAAATAGGGCTGCAGGAATTAAATCAGACTGTCAATATAATAGTTGAGTTCACTGTGAAAAACAACCCCGTTTAGGTAAAATTCATTTTGATCTATCTGTCGATGGAAAATTATGAAGCCCTTAAAAAAAAAGAAGGGGGCCAGGCACAGTGGCTCACGCTTGTAATCCCAGCACTTTGGGAGGCTGAGGTGGGTGGATCACGAGGTCAGGAGTTCAAGACCAGCTTGGCCAACATGGTGAAACCCTGTCTCTACTAAAAATACAAAAATTAGCTGAGCATGGTGGCATGTGCCTGTAATCCCCAACTACTGAGGAAGCTGAGACAAGAGAATTGCTTGAACTGGACCTGGCAGGCGGAGGTTGCAGTGAGCCGAGGTCACGCCACTGCACTCCAGCCTGGGCTACAGAGCGAGACTCCATCTCAAAAAAAAGAAAGAAAGAAAAAAAAAAGGACTGAGGCATTTCTCCTGATCTGGAAGGCTTTCCAAGGTATATTTTTCAGGAAAGGATAATAAGGTACAAAATTGTATGTTTAGAGTGTTATTAAAAAAATATATGTATAGCTATGTTTGCATATGCAAAGAATACGGAAGGATGCGGAAGAAACTGGTAAGAGGTGACCCATGGAGAAGGGAGCTCAGTGGCTGGAGATCAAGGTGGAAGGTTTTCATTGTATACTCTTTTGAATTTTGTACCAGGTATTATTTATTTAGTGAATAAATATATGCAAATACAGAAAAAAACTTGTGGTGAATCATTTTTGCAAGGTTCATTTGTAATTCAAACAGCCACTCCCTAATTTGCTTTGGAAATGTTGACATTTGTGTACTGGATTTTCTTAAAGCATGAAATACCAGTGTCTGCAAACCACACCCCGAGTGCTTAAATTTGAGGTCACTGACAAAACCAGCCATACAAGTGTGACTTTCCAAAAAGCCAAACATTGTTGAGAGAAGCAGAGTGAGTGCCAGGGCTTGATGCATCCCCAGCATCTGAGAATCTCAGAGAGAAGGGACTGTGGAGAGTTGGAGCAATCTCCTTTTTTTTTTTTTTTTTTTTTTTTTTTTTCTGAAATGGAGTCTTGCTCTGTCACCCAGCCTGGAGTGCAGTGGTGCGATCTTGGCTCACTGCAAGCTCCACCTCCCGGGTTCAAACGATTCTCTTGCCTCAGCCTCCCAAGTAGCTGGGATTACAGACACATGCCACCACGTCTGGCTAATTTTTTGTATTTTTAGTAGAGGCGGGGTTTCACTGTGTTACCCAGGATGGTCTTGATCTCCTGACCTCGTGATCCGCCTGCCTTGCCTCCCAAAGGGCTGGGATTACAGGTGTGAGCCACCGCGCCAGGCCCACAATCTCCTTTCTTCAGAAATCAGGAAATGAGGGTCCAAACAGGAAGAGACTTGCCTAATAAAAAGATTGTGCCATTTTGTGTACAAAAAGTGAGAAACGTAAGTCTCTATATTTGCTTCCAATTGCATGAAGAACTCCAGAAGGATACACAAAAACAAATGGGAAACTGTACGGAGAGGGAAGGGGAACAATGAAAGGATGCGAGACAGAGGTAGAAATGAGATTTTCACTTTTAATCTTTTATAATCCTTGATGTATTCTTTAAAAGAATAAAAAAACATTAAAAAGAGAGATGGACCATGCCATCTCTATGACCCACAATGCAGTTTTCAAGAACGACATCATGAGACTGTGTTCAGAGACAAATTAAGAATCCTGTGTTGGGTGCGGTGGCTCACGCCTGTAATCCCAGCACTTTGGGAGGCTGAGACGGGTGGATCACCTGACATCAGGAGTTGGAGACCGGCCTGGCCAACATGGTAAAACCCCGTCTCTACTAAAAATACAAAAAATTAGCCGGCTGTGGTAGTGGGCACCTGTAGTCCCAGCTACTCGGAAGGCTGAGACAGGAGAATCACTTGAACCAGGAGGCAGAGGTTGCAGTGAGCTGAGATCGTGCCGTTGCACTCCAGCCTGGGCAACAAGAGCGAGACTCTGTCTCAAAAAAAAAAAAAAAAAAAATCCTGTGTTGAAATCACAGATCAAATGCTACTGCTTCAAATACCAATGACTATCTAGAATATTTTGTCATATTGAAGTTTTGTCTTACTGAGATTTGTTTGAGATAATACAGGCCATCAGCTGGGCTTAAATGCCATTTTTAATTACAGGCAAATTTGTCAAAATTCTGTGATAACAGCCCATTGCTAGTCTGTGAATTCAGCCATATGAGGAGGTACCACAGGGCAGGAGAAAAATCAGTGGACAGGAAGTCAGGAAACCTGATTCTAACCAAGTTTTGTAATTTAACTAACGTTGTAATTTTGGGCAACTTAATTCCTCTCCTTAAGCCAGTTTCAACAACTGTAAAACAAAAGGACTACATGAAATGATCTCTAGGTTCCCTCTTAGCTCTGATATGATTGGATTCTGAAACCATTTATTAGCAATTTAGAATGAAAAGGAAATTTACGAGGTCATTTTTGACATCTAGGAGACAGTAACAGGCAGTTGGGCCTCCTTTTGCTCCTTTGACTTGTAACTACATGAGAACTAGCAGGTGATCTTCTTGGCCCCTTTCTCTTGAGCCCACACCCTGATGGTGATTATCTAGATCCAGGTTCCTGAAAGCATGAGTTTAGGAAAATGTTAATCATTCTCCACAAAGCATCTCAAAAACATCTGGGAAATCCTGTACAATAAGTGTTCCTGATGGAGGGTCAGAATGCAATTAAAGGTCCTGAGAAATCCTGCAACAAAGAAACATGTAACTTTTACCTAACCCAGCATTCTGCACATTTAAGGATATAAAATACTTTGGGGGGAGAGACAGAGAGCAAGCGAGAGAGAGAGAGAGAGAGCTGTTACCTTTATTTGGAACAAATGGGATCCAAATGCTTCCATTTTTAGGAAATTTATGAGATCAGTTATCGGATGGCAATTAGGACAATTCTGGGGCCTCTGCAAATATGGGAGGTTTAGCACGTTCCTAAGGGAGGCTGAGAATCTTGTGATTCATGCAGCTCTCTACCCCACCAGTTTTCTTTCAACAGTGGGAGTCTCAGAATCTCTATTGTTTTACAGGGAGGTTCCCATCTAAGCACAATTAGGTCAACGGACATCTTATCCCTTTCACTTCTGACTTTCAGAATTTTTCAGAACTATAATTTTTATTCAGAAATTATAATTCTCTTTCCTTCCCCCCAAGGCCTTCAGTCTACATTTGCATATATATATATATTTTATATGTGTGTGTGTGTATATATATATTCCCTCCCTCCTAATATCTGCAATCCCCAGTGGGTAGGTGGGAAAAGTTACTTACTTAACATCCTTTATTAGTTTTTGAGATTTTTCACCCTCAATTCCCAAAGAAACATTGACTCATCACAACACACACACAGTCATTTGGAAAAAATTAACTTAAAATGTGTATCTCTTAAGACTTCTCAATTATTTTTGTCCCATCTTTAAGCATTCAATTTAAAGACAGCAAAAAAATCTCTAAGCAGGCACAAACATATAGTCAAAGTTCTCATTGTTTTCTGTGTTGCTATATCTCCAAGTCTGAAACCAAGAAACAATATGAAATGCTATTTTTGTATTTAGTGCTTTCTTTACTTGAAAGTTTCCAGGCTTGTAGTTCAAGCATCAGGATAAAAATGACCAGCCAGGCAGCTGTTGCAGGCCCAGCTAATTATACTAGTACTTCCCTGAAGGGCTTGAGCTGCAAATAAATTCTTTTTCTCCTGGCCAGACTTGGTTATTGGCAGTTACTTTGGAGTGTACACTGCCTGGGCTCAGGACTCTCCCTCCATTTTCCTAGAACAGTGGAAAAGAAATGGAGGTGAGGAGGCAGCTGGATTGGGGTGGAGGATGTGCCCACTGACTCTCCCATCCACCCTGTGGCATTATTTTTTTAAACTTATTTTTTTTTTTCAGATGTAGTCTCGCTCTGTTGCCCAGGCTGGAGTGCAGTGGCGCGATCTTGGCTCACTGCAACCTCCGCCTCCCAGGTTCAAGCAAGCAGTTCTCCTGCTTCAGCCTCCCAAGTAGCTAGGATTACAGGCGTGAGCCGCTATGCTCAACCAATGTTTTTTTCTGTTTGTTTGTTTGTTTTTGAGACGGGGTCTCGCTCTGTCACCCAGGCTGGAGTGCAGTGGTGCAATCTCGGCTCACTGCAAGCTCCGCCTCCAGGGTTCAAGCCATTCACCTGCCTCAATCTCCCGAGTAGCTGGGACTACACGTGCCCACCACCACGCCCAGCTAATTTTTTGTATTTTTAGTAGAGACGGGGTTTCACCGTGTTAGACAGGATGGTCTTGATCTCCTGACTTTGTGATCTGCCCGCCTTGGCCTCCCAAAGTGCTGGGATTACAAGCGTGAGCCACCGCGCCCGGCCCTTTTTTTTTTTGAAAGGGAGTCTTGCTCTGTCTCCCAGGCTGGAGTGCAGTGGCGTGATCTTGGCTTACTGCAAGCTCTGCCTCCCAGGATCACGCCATATTCCTGCCTCAGCCTCCCGCACAGCTGGGACCACAGGAGCCCGTCACCATGCCCTGCTTTTTTTTTTTTTTTTTTTTTTGTATTTTTAGTAGAGACAGGGTGTTTAGTAGAGACACCGTGTTAGCCAGGATGGTCTCGATCCCCTGACTTCGTGATCCACCTGTCTCAGCCTCCCAAAGTGCTGGGATTACAGGCATGAGCCATCGCGCCTGGCTCCAGTTTTTTATTTTTTTTTTAAACACTGTCTTTGTCTACCCTAGCGCAATTCCCTGATGGGCTGTCTTGTTTTTTTTTTGTTTTTTTTTTTGTTTTTTTTTTTGTTTTTTTTTTGAGACAGGGACTCACTTTGTCACCCAGGGTGGAGTGCAGTGGTGCGATCTCAGCTCACTGCAGCCTTGACCTCCTGGGTTCAAGCCATCCTCCAACCTCAGCCTCCAAAATGGCTGGGACTACAGGTGTGAACCACCATACCCAGCTAATTTTTTTGTTTTGAGATGGAGTCTAGCTCTGTCACTTAGGCTGGAGTGCAGTGGCACAATCTCAGCTCATTGCAGCCTCTGCCTCCTGAGTTCAAGAGATTCCCCTGCCTCAGCCTCCCAAGTAGCTAGGATTACAGGCATATACTACCACGCCCTGCTAATTTTTGTATTTTTAGTGGAGAAGGGGTTTCACCGTGTTGGCCAGGCTGGTCTCCAACTCCTAACCTCAAGTGATGTGCCTGCCTCAGCCTCCTAAAGTGCTGGAATTATGGGCATGAGCCACCACCCTCTTTTTTTTTTTTTTTTTTTGGCATTTTTCATGGAGGTGGGCTTTCGCCATGTTGCCCAGGCTGGTCTTGAACTCCTGAGCTCAAGCAATCCTCCTGCCTTGGCCTCCCAAAGTGCTAGGATTACAAGTGTGAGCCACATTGCCCAGTTGATGGGTTGTCTTAATTCACCTAGGAGTACCTGCTGAAAGCTATGGTTGATAAATAAAGGGAGGACCATGAAATTAAGCAGGAGGTGGGGACACTAAAGAGAAAACAAAACAAAACAAAATATTGTTGGGGAGGGATTATTTAGGAGGACAGAGGGTGGTTAATTTCATGTGTCAAATTTGTTAGGCTATCGTGCCCCATTGTTTGGTCAAACACTAGTGTAGACGTTGTGAAGGTATATTTTATATGTGATTAACATTTATAATCATTTGACTTAATTTTTTTTTTTTTTGAGACGGAGTCTCGCTCTGTGGCTCAGGCTGAAGTGCAGTGGTGCGATCTCAGCTCACTGCAAGCTCCGCGGCCCGGGTTCACGCCATTTTCCTACCTCAGCCTTCCGACTAGATGGGACTACAGGCGCCCGCTGCCAAGCCCGGCTAATTTTTTGTGCTTTTAGTAGACACGGGGTTTCGCCGCGTTAGCCAGATGTTCTCCATCTCCTGACCTCGTGATCCGCCCACCTCGGCCTCCCAAAGTGCTGGGATTACAGGCGTGAGCCACTGTGCCCGGCCCATTTGACTTAATTTAATTTAATTTAATTTAATTTTTTTTTTTTTTGAGACAGAGTCTTGCTCTGTTGCCCAGGCTAGAATGCAGAGGCATGATCTTGACTCACTGCAACCTCTGCCCCTGGGTTCAAGCAATTCTCCTGCCTCAGCCTCCTGAGTAGCTGGGATTACAGGCATGCGCCACCACACCTGGCTAATTTTTGTATTTTTAGTAGAGATGTGGTTTTGTCATGTTAGCGAGGCTGATCTCAAACTCCTGACCTCGTGATCCGCCTACCTTGGCCTCCCAAAGTGCTGGGATTACAGGCGTGAGCCACTGCACCTGTCCTCATTTGAATTTAAATTAAGCAGATTACCCTCCATACTGTGGGTGGGCCTCACCCCATCAGTTGAAGGCCTTAAGAGCAAAAACTTAGGTTTCTTGAGGAAGAAGGAATTCTATCTTAAGATGGCAACATAGAAATCCCAGCTGAGTTTCTAGCCTGCTGGCCTACCCTGTGGATTTCAGACTTAAAACTGCTATATCAACTCTTTCGAGTTTCCAGACTGCCCTGCAAATTTCAGACTTTCCACCCCCAACAATTGCATGAGCCAATTCCTTAAAACAAATCTCTGTATCTCTATATATTCTCTACATACTTTCTATATAGCCTTGTGATTCTCTTTCTCTGGAGAACCCTGACTAATACAGAGGGTTCCAGGGAGGATGACCCTAGAGAAAAAAATGGAGCTGATAACTAATTGTGAGTTTGACCATAACCTGAGAACATTTTTTCAGTTTTGACAAAGAGCTTGCAGAGAAGTCAGTGATAGCTATTTCAAAATGAAATTATGTAAGAGAAAAAAACTGAAGCAACTGTTAACTCCAGGGAAAACAAAAAGTGGTACATGAAGATAATCTGACTCAATTGTAAACACTGACTATTGATTTAAGAGGGATGGCAGTGGTAGAAGAAGTTGTGGTATAAGTGAATTAAATTCTCATCTTAATTGAGGAAATTCAAAAGATTTAAAAATAAAAACTTAAGAAATAGCAATGTTATTTCAAAACAAGGAGATAAACGGCAGAACAACAACTAAAAGCTTGGAAAGCATCTGCTTCTGCTGAGTGAATCCGGGGGGAGTGGGTGGGGCAAGGAATTGCTGTTTATCATTATGAGTCTTGTAGATCATTTAATCTTTTTCAAGTCTGTACATGTATTACTTTGATAAAAATAAAAACTTAAAAAGTTATGGGGGTCCAGTGTAGAAAATTTGGAAAGTACAGAAAATTATAAAGAAGAAAATATGACCACTCACAATTTCTCCACTCAGAGAAAGCCACTGGGCATATTTTAGAGGAACAAGATTAAATGCATTTGTGAGATTAAATAGAGCTTGAAGATTTAAAACATCACAATTTAGATATAAATGAACAAATAACAGTATAATACCGGATATGTGTAGATATAATTACATACAATATAAGCATATATACTACGATTCCATGTGTTTATATGTGTATTAGAAAGTAGTCTCAGCTGGACATAGTGGCTCATGCCTGTAATCCCAGCACTTTCAGAGGCCAAGGTGGGAGGACTACTTGAACCCAGGAATTAGAGTCCAGCACGGGCATCATAGGGAGACCCCATCTCTTCAAAAAATTTAAAAATTAGCCAGGTGCAGCGGTGCATGTCTGTACACCAGTTACTTGGGAGGCTGAGGCAGGAGGATCACTTGAGCCTAGGAGGTTGAGGCTGCAGTGAGCCATGATTGTGTCACTGCAGTCCAGCCTGGGCAACACAGTGAGACTCTGTTTTAAAACATACACACACACACACACACATATACACTCATGCACACTAGTCTCAAGGCCAGGTGCAGTGGCTCACACCTGTAATCCCAGCACTTTGGGAAGCTGAGGCAGGTGGATTGCTTGAGCTCAGGAGGTCAAGGCTACAGTGAGCTATTATCACGCCATTGCACTCCAGCCTAGGTGACAGAGTGAGACCCTGTCTCAGAAAAAAAAAAAAGATAGTCTGGAGGAATACCCACCAAAATGTTACTTGGTGGTTATGTTACCAGGGTGGGACTAGGCTAAGGCAAGCAAGGTTCCTAGGACACTCAGGTAAGGCTGCCCTCACTCTCAGGGTTCTGCAAATGCAGGAGTAGCACCTGAAAGTGAGTGTTTTCTTAAATGTTATGCCCTCACATGCTTCACCCTGGTCTTGGCCTTGGTTGGGACCTACGGCTGCTGGAATATGGGCACTTTCTCCTTTTTACTTTTTACTTGGATATATGTTCAAGTTCCTTGCTACTCTAAGTGTGGTACATGGACCAGCAGTGACAGCATCACCTGGGGGCTTGTTTGAAATGCAGTATCTCAGCTCTGCTCCAGACTTTAGCCAGATCTGCACTTTAACCAAATCCCAGGAGATTTATGTGCATGTTACAGTTTGAGAAGCACTGGGCTAGCAAGCACCTAAGCATAGTTCCTGTCCTCTTATGAAAGGAATATTCAGAGGCAATTGATGCCACTGCCCCAATGGGTGGGGCACACACTGCTAGGGGGTAAGATGCCTGTTTTTAAAAAGAGCTGTGGTTCTTTCCAAGCGGCTCAGTTTTGGCTGGTGAAGCAATCATAGGTCAGCTTGATAAAGGAAAGGCAGGTGATTCTTGGGACAAGAACGGGCGAGTTGAGCAGGTGAGCAAGACACCCACCTTGGGCACAAAAAACTCAGTAATCAAGATAAAGACTATATTAATGCAATGTTTTTCAAAAATCAAAATGAATGCAAAAAATCCATGATGAACAAGACATCAAAATTTAAAATAAAGCTCGACTCACTGTGTAAGGTGGTTCATGCCTGTAATCCTAGCACATTGGGAGGCCGAGGTAGGAGGATCACCTTAGAACAGGAGTTTGAGACCAGACTGGGCAACATAGTGAGATCTGTCTCTACAAAAAATTAAAAAACTAGCCGAACAAGGTCATGCGCACCTTTGGTCCCAGCTACTCACGAGGTTGAGGTGGGAGGATTGCTTGAGCCCAGGAGTTCGAGGCTGCAGTGAGCTACGATTGTGCTGCTGCTCTCCAGTCTGGATGACAGAGTGAGACCCCGTCTCAAAAAACAAACAAACAAACAAACAAATACTGGGATGTGACAACATCAGAATTATGCAGGTCGGATCATTCTAATTTCTAACTCAGAGTCTGGGATGGGTATAAGTGATTTCAGTTGTGGTGGTGGTGACAGGAAAGGGATTCAGATGCTTGAGTGGCCAAAAAGAATGACAAATGTCCATTATAGTTATTGGAATCTTGGTAAAATGTCACCTTTTGGGTTCCTGCAGAAAGAGCAGCATAATTTGGCTGGGCTGTTTTAAGGAAAACTTTAGTGCTTATTTGAGTTGTGGTACAGATAAATTAATATAGGAGGAGAAGGCCGGGTATGGTGGCTCACACCTGTAATCCCAGCACTTTGGGAGGCAGAGGCGGGCAGATGACGTGGTCAAGAGATTGAGAGCATCCTGGGCAACGTGGTGAAACCCTATCTCTATTAAAAATACAAAAAAAAGAAAAGAAAAGAAAAGAAAAGAAAATTAGTTGAGCATGGTGGTGTGTGCCTGTAGTCCCAGCTACTCAGGAGGCTGAGGCAGGAGAATCGCTTGAGCCCAGCCCAGGAGGTGGAGGTTGCAGTGAACTGAGATCGCACCACTGCACTCCAGCCTGGCGACAGAGCAAGACTCTGTCAGAAAACAAACAACAACAAAAACCCATATATATAGGAGGAGAGAAGATAAAGTGAAATTCCTCTTCTGAAACTGGGAAAGCTCCAGGAGGAAGATAAGGTTTGAGCTGGGCTTTGGAGGAAGGAAAGGGAAAAGGAGAAAGAACATTGGATTTGCAGACAGGAAATGGGGTTCCCCTCTTGGTTACTTGGCTTACTAGCCGTGGGAATTCAGGCAAGTCACTTAGCTTCTCTGAGTGTCAATTACTTTATCTGCAAAACCTCCTGTGTCACTGCCAAAGTGAGGACCTAGTGAGATGAAATAAGTGAAAGTTGTTTGTAAACTGTAAAGCATTATGCAAACATCTTGGACTATTATTAAAAGCTTAAGGATGGGTAGGACTTTGACAACAGGCATTTGGGGAGAAGGGCCTCTGGGCAGAGAGAATGAAAGGCGAAGTGATTGATTGATATGTATGTAGTGATTGACTGAGACAGGATCTCCCTCTGTTGCCCAGGCCGGGGTGCAGTGTCATAATCATGGCTCATAGCAGCCCTGAACTCCTGGGCTCAATCAGTCCTCCTGCTTCATCCTCCCCAGTAGGTGGGACCACAGGCACGTGCCACCATGCTGGCCAACTAAAAACATTTTTTAAGAGGTGGAGTCTCCTATGTTGCCCAGATTGGTCTCAAACTCCTGGGCTCAAGAAGCGATCCTCCCACCTGGACCTCCCAAAGTGCTGGAATTACAGGCACGAGCCACGGTGCCTGGCCAGAAGTGATTTTTGTAAGAGGCTAGACAAAAGGAAACTGGGCTTTGAAGATGAAATGAATTAATGACTCGCAGCACATGCTTCCTTCTCTCCCTAGACGACCCCTTTGCAGGCAGTCAGGGACCATGTCTCATTCATCTTAGTTTCCAGGAGCCTGACACTTTGTAGTTGAGGGCATTGTGCTCCATTCTCAAGAAACGAGGAGTGCCCAAAGGCCATGAAACTTGGGACCTCTTTACCCCCTAAAGTAGTACAGAATAAGAGTTGGGTGGCCTTGAAAAGCACGTTCTTCTGTCCACACTGGGTCGCCCTCTGGGCAACCTCCCAAACCTATGAGAGCTCACCTTATCCCAGGTAAGGTCCTTACTTTGAGGAAGAGGAGGGGGGCCAAAGGCTCCAGCAGACCTGCTCTACACGGGGTAGGGGAGTAGGTGGCAACTATACAGGTGATAACATTTCATATAACTACACACACATACACACGCACATGACTGCATGCCAAACAGGTTAAATCCGAGTATGGTCTGTAATGAAGTTAATTGTATTGGTTTAGTTAACTGTATTGTGACAATGTCAATTTCCTGGCTTCGAGAACGTTGTATCTTATGAAAAATGTTGAGGTAAGCTAAGTGGGTGACGGTATACGGAACCTGTATATATTAATTTTGCAACTTCTTGTGAGTCCATAATTATTTCGAAGTAAAAAGTAAAATAAAAGAAAACAAGGGAACTTCCCCCTCAGCCCAGCCTACTTCGCGACCGCCCCACACTCACACATCTGGCCTCACCCAGGTCCCGCCAGCTCCAGGCTGGGGGAGAAGGGAGGGGCAAGGCGGGGCCACGCACGCGCAGTCCCTCAATCCCGGCCGCACCGGGAAGTCGCGCATGCGTAGTCTCGGCCCCGGGTTGCCGCTCCAACCCGTCTCCGCGGCGGGGGACCGGGCTGCCTTGGCCCCTTAGCGCTCCCGTCTTTTCCGGCAGTTGGAACGCTTCCTGTTGTCCTCACCCGCAACAGCCCGTCGCCCCCTGTCTCAGAGACCCTCACGCGTCCCCTCCCGTCTTTGGCTCGTTGGCTGCCGCCGCCGGGGCTTCGCCAGCCTTCACGTCGAGACTACTGGTAGAAGGGGCGTCTGCGGCTCTCCGCCGCCCCCAGCCCTGCCTCTCCCGGGGCTCTGGTGAGTTGCTTGCTGCCGACGTCTTCACTCCATCCCAGGGTTCTTCCTTTATCTCCTCCTTCCCCAACCGCCGACTCCTCGGGCTTTCTCCTTCTCGCCGACGCCCTCTTTCAAGCCCTAACCTCTCAGCCTCTCGTCCCCTCTCCTCCCCTGTCCTCAGCCCTCTTCTTCCCCCGTCTCCAGATGCCCCTTGTTGGCCCTCCACATTTTCCCAGTCCCAGCCTCTCCACCCCGTCCTTTCTCTTTCTCCTTCTGCAGTTGGAGCGGGAGCCAGGCTCTCCTTTCCATGTTGCCACCTTTGTCTGCTCCCTGCCACCAGTCAGTCCCTCAGGGATCTCGGTCATCACCAGTTTTCATCTCCTTTTCCTTCTGGGGTCTGTGAACTGTAGTCTGAGGCAGAGATGTCGAAAGCCCCCTTGGGGTGTGGTATCTTTGAGTCGGCTCCTTTCTCCGTTAGTCTTAAGATACTGGGCTTCAGATAAGCTTAAAATCACAGGAAAGGCAGGGAAGTTTCTTAAGAAGAGAGTGGAAAAGCAACAGCCAGAGGAAAGGAAAAAGTCGATAAGGGCTGAGAGGAAAGTCTGTGTCAGAAAGCGGGCAGCACGGCCGGCAGAGAGACCAGATCTCTCAGTTCACTCTGAAACGACTAAAAGACACGGAGAGAAACTTGTTCTTTTTGAAATGCACCGAGGAGGGTTGGAGTGAAGTAGACCCTGAGTGTCTCCACCCTTTCAACTCACCCTGCCTCTGAATTAGCCAGGCAGTATATTTGGTTTCCCTAAACATAAAACAACCACCACTACGATAACAGACTCTCCTCCCCACCCTAAACGTTAGATACTAGCTTCCTCGTAAGAGGAGAGAACGCTATAGCAAACCATTTCATGTCCCAGCCCTATCCCCCATCACACATAAACATCACACATAAACACCTCACGCTCGGAATGGCCATCAAAAATGGGTATTTTTCCTAGTTAATCTTTCTTAAGGTGCTAAGTGCATGGCACTGTGCATGAAATGGGGGACGAACATTAAAACAAGCATAAGACGTGGTGCTTGCTTTCTAGTGTAGGTAGGGATTACTGTTCAGTAGGATTTACAGTTCAGTGGGAGAAATTAGACGTGCGGCTTAAGCAGTAATCTTAGCTTCAATGTTGAATCGTCCAAATGAAAGATAATGGGTTGTCAGCCGCAAAGAAATGAAGTCCAGATTGTTGCGAGAGGGTTATTTATAGTGATCATAGAGTACCATTGTAAAGTCAATCAGTTAGCCAGGCATAACCATATAGATTGAATCGCATAATGCTTTTCATTTGACTTCCTTTTGAGTTTGCAGGCCTTAGCCTGACTTTTATGAGGATCAATTCCTTTTGTTAATTTTTAAAACTTTGAAGAATTTCTCAGCCACCTGTTATTTCCTAATTGTGCAGAGCTGAAGAATGAAACAAACAGGGCAAAGGCCTCCAATGGCTTCTAGGTCAGGGCAGGAAGGCTTGAATTATGGAAAGCCTGAGGGATAGTTCTGTCTTAAGAAAAGTTGGCCGACCCGTAAACCTATGAATTGCTATAGGGCAATATTAATTACATCTTTTGCTTAAAGGATATTAGAATTAGGCTAAATTTTTAATATTACAATAGAGGAAGTGGAGGAGGGTTTAAAAGGTCAAAGGGAAGGAGAGTGCAATCTTTATCATTTTATTAGAAACTCTAAAAGTTGAAAAACACTCTGCTTAAGAATTTGTTGGTCTAATATTTGAGCATCTTTGAGTTCATTTATTGTCCTTTTGATCTTTTTAAAAGTTTAGGTAGTAATGCCAGCTACTTAAATTAGTCAAAACATTTTTGATATACCCATCAGTGTAAATGTAGTCTTTATTCTTTTTTTTTTTTGAAAAGGATTCTCACTCTGCCACCCAGACTAGAGTGCAGTGGTGTGATCTTGGCTCACTGCAACCTCTGCCTCCAGGGTTCAAGCGATTCTCCTGTGTCAGCCTCCTCTAAGTAGCTGGGATTACAGGTGCCCGCCACCATGCCCGGCTTTTTTTTTTTTTTTTTTTTTTGTATCGTTAGTAGAGACGGGCTTTCACCATGTTGACCAAGCTGGTCTCCAACTTCTGACTTCAGGTGATCCACCTGCCTCGGCCTCCCAAAGTGCTGGGATTATAGGCATGAGCCACTGTGTCCAGCCATCTTTATTCTTTAGCTTTGTTGACAACTAAAAATCATTAACTTGTTCAACTTACATTTATTAACTGCCTGTTATATGGATGGCACTGTGTGCCTTAGGGTTAAATATTAGCAGATTGTTGTGTTTTGTTTGTTGTTGTTGTTGTTGCTGTTTTTAAGACAGGTTCTTGCTCTGTCCCAGGCTGGAGTGCAGTGGCACAAGCCGAACTCACTGAAACCTCTGCCTCTCCAGCTCAAGCAATCCTCCCACCTCAGCCTCCTGAGTAGCTGGGACTACAGGTGTGCGCTACCACACCTGGCCAATTTTTTGTATTTTTTTTGTAGAGACGGGTTTTGCCATGTTGCACAGACTGGTTTCAAGCAGTCTCCTACATCTCCCTCCCAAAGTCTGGGATTACAGGCATGCACCAGTGCCCTGGCAAATTGTTACATTTTTATGTTGAAGTAATTTCAGTTGTTAAAATGTAACTACATATATGTAATTTCTTCAGGAATTTTCAGACAAGGAAATACAAAACTCTCACTTGCTTTTGACATGTTTTTAGATCTGGTTTTTAAATTTCTTCACCAAACACACTTAGTGCATGTGGTTTTCATTGTGGGTGGAGGGGGTACAGGCTGACAAATAAGGAACCACACCCAAGCTTCACAAACCAAACAGAGGTTTTTTTTTTTTTTTTTTTTTTTAAATCCTTTAGTGATACTGTAAAACATTTGAGTTTGCTTTGGTATTAGTTGAAACTTCCCCATAGAAAATAATGTGATATTTTACAGTAAGGTAGCTCTGAATACAGTGTCTTAAATTTGTTTTTACTGATCTTTTTGGCACATGATGAATCAAAATGTTTGACTCTCAAGTAGAGCCTTGGTTTTGAATCTCTGCTCTGAAGGGATTATTTATGTGATTTTTGTCTGAGTATCTTTTTAAATAATTGCTTTTTAAATAATTTTAAGGCTTTTTTGAACAAGTGTTTTATAAGCCTTAGTTTAATCCACAAAACAATTTAAAAAGCTACTAAGTATTAAGGGGAAAACCTTAAAGGTTTTCTTAAAATGCACTATCTTTGAAAATGGTCCTTGGCTGGGTGCGGTGGCTCATGCCCGTAATCCCAGCACTTTGGGAGGCCCAGGCAGGCGGATCATCTGAGGTCAGGAGTTCAAGACCAGCCTGGCCAACATATGGAAACCCCGTCTCTACTAAAAATTAGCTGGGGGTGATGGCATGTCCTAGTAGTCCCAGCTACTTGGGAGGCTGAGGCAGGAGAATCACTTGAACCCAGGAGGCGGAGGTTGCAGTGCACCGAGATTGTGTCACTGCACTCCAGCCTGGGCGACAGAGCGAGACTCCATCTCAAAAAAAAAAAGAAAGAAAAATGGCCCTTTGTCTCTCATGATTCTTTTTTGCCACAGTTGTGGGGGGTGGTAGAGACAGGGTCTTGCTATGTTGCCCAGGCTGGTCTTGAACTCCTGGGCTCTTGAACTCCTGGACTCAAATGATCTCCCTACCTCACCATCCCAAAGTGATGGGATTACAGGCATGAACCACAGTGTTCAGCCTCTCCTAACTTTTACTCAGCTTTATATTAGGATGAAGAGACAGAGAAGTAGATCATGTGGGAGGTAGGAGTGGTAAAAATAAAATATTGAGCACTATTGGCTGGGTGCAGTGGCTCATGCCTATAATCCCAGCACTTTGGGAGGCTGAGGTGGGTGGATCACAAGGTCAGGAGGTCAAGACCATCCTGGCTAACACAGTGAAACCCCGTCTTTACTGAAAAATAGAAAAAATTAGCTGGGCATGGTGGCGGGCGCCTGTAGTCCCAGCTAGTTGGGAGGCTGAGGCAGGAGAATGGTGTGAACCCGGGAGGCAGAGCTCACAGTGAGCCGAGATCGCGCCACTGCACTCCAGCCTGGGTGGCAGAGCGGGACTCTATCTCAAAAAAAAAAAAAAAATTGAGTGCTATTGCCAATGCTACAGTGAGTCAATGTTAGTGAACAGTTTGGCCAAGTGTGATAATGCAGGTTAACTGAAATATCTGAAGGAAAATGAGGTTTTATTTTATTTATTTATTTATTCTTTGAGACAGAGTCCCGCTCTGTCGCACAGGTGGAGTGCAGTGGCATGATCTCGGCTCACTGCTCTGCCTCGTGGGTTCAAGCAATTCTCCTGCCTCAGCCTCCCGAGTAGCTGGGATTACAGGCACCTGCCACGATGCCCGGCTAATTTTTGTATTTTTCATAGAGACGGTGTTTCACTGTGTTGGTCACGCTAGTCTCCAACTCCTGACCTCAGGTGATTCGCCTGCCTTGACCTCCCAAAGTGGTGGGATTACAGGCGTGAGCCATCGTGCTCAGCTGATTTTATCATTTATTTTTGAGACTGAGTTTCGCTGTGTAGCCCAGTCTGGAGGGCAGTGGCGTGATCTCGGCTCACTGCAACCTCTGCCTCGCAGTTCAAGCAATTCTGCCTTAGCCTCTGGAGTAGCTGGGACTACAGGCGTGCGCCACACAACTGGTTGAAAACGAGATTTTAAATTTAGGAAAAAAATATTCTATAACTTATCTAAACCCATTGGTGGTGTTTTTTTCTTGTGTAAAATGAGGAAGTTAAGATCTCTCGTTTTTAAGATATTGCTACTTCTACCACTAGAATTGTGATTCAGGTTTTTTTGTCATAGTGTTCCCTTTAAGACGTACATCTTTATTTTAACTTGTAAATTCAAATAAACGGCAAACATTTATCAAATACCTTAAGGCTGTGTCAGAGCATGTATGTATCAGTAGATTACCATTTTAATAATAGATTTTTCATTTAACTGTGGATAAAGAGTTATTGGTAACAGTATATGCTGATGGAAGAAAATACAGAAAAACTTGGACTGGGTGCAGTGGTTCACGCCTGCAATCTCAGCACTTTGGGAGGCCAAGTTGGGCGGATCACTTGAGGTCAAGAGTTTGAGCCCAGCCTGACCAGTGTGGTGAAACCCCGTCTCTACTGAAAATACAAAACAAAACAAACAAAAAAATTAGCTGGGCGCGTTGGCTGGTGCCTGTAATCTTAGCTACTTGGGAGGCTGAGACATGAGAATCGCTTGAACCCGGGAGGCAGAGGTTGCAGTGAGCTGAGATTGCATCACTGTACTCCAGCCTGGGTGACAGAGTGAGACTCCACATCTCAAAAAAAAAAAAAAAAAAAGAAAAACATGGGAAAAGCACAAGCAAGAATAAAATTTTCTGTTTTCACTACCTACAGGTATGCCACTAATAACATTTTGATTATATTTTCTAATAATTATGTGCACATACAGTAAACACATAAAGAAAATTGAGATCGTGATATACATTCTGCTTTGTTATCTGTTCTGTTGACTTAGAGTGGAAACATTTCCTCTGATGTTAACTATTTGGACATATTTTAATTGTCCACACATTATTTTATTGAAAGGCTTTTTCATACTGAGTTAATTCTATTGTGTATATTCAAGTTATCCCTAATTTTCCTTTGTGATTACAACGCTGCATTGAATCGCCTTGTGATGAATTTTTATGGGTCCTTGATTTCTTCAAGGTAGATTTTTAGATGGCAAAGAATTGTACTGTATGTGTACTATATGTATATATATTTAGGTCTCACTATGTTGTCCAGGCTAGTCTTTTTTTTTTTTTGAGACGGAGTCTGGCTCTGTTGCCAAGCCTGGAGTGCAGTGGCACGATCTCAGCTCACTGCAAGCTCCGCCTCCCAGGTTCAGGCCATTCTCCTGCCTCAGCCTCCTGAGTAGCTGGAACTACAGGCGCCCACCACCACGCCGAGCTAATTTTTTGTATTTTTAGTAGAGACGGGGTTTCACCGTGGTCTCCATCTCCTGACCCCGTGATCCGCCCGCCTTGGCCTCCCAAAGTGCTGGGATTACAGGTGTGAACCACCACACCTGGCCCAGGCTAGTCTTAAACTTGGGGATTCAAGCAGTCCTCTGTCTTGGCCTCCCAGGAAGCTGAGATTACAGGCGTGTGGTTTACTATATATTCTTAATTTACCTATATGGTATTGTGATCTTGTTCTCTTTTTAAAAATGCAATACGCACTTGCACTAATATGTTTTAAAGATATATCTGTGGGCCGGGCGAGGTGGGCGGATCACGAGGTCAGGAGATTGAGACCATCCTGGCTTAACATGGTGAAACCCTGTCTCTACTAAAAATACAAAAATTAGCTGGACGTGGTGGCGGGCACCTGTAGTCCCGGCTACTGGGGATCCTGAGGCAGGAGAATGGTGTGAACATGAGAGGTGTAGGTTGCAGTGAGCAGAGATCATGCCACTGCACTTCAGCCTGGGCGAAAGAGCGAGACTCCGTCTTGAAAAGAAAGAAAGAAAGAGAGAGAGAGGGAGGAAGGAAGGGAGGGAGGCATATTTGTGTGGGCCGGGCGCGGTGGCTCACACTTGTAATCCGGCACTTTGGGAGGCCGAGGCCGGCGGATCACCTGAGGTCGGGTGTTCAAGACCAGCCTGACCAACATGGAGAAACCCCGTCTCTACTAAAAATAAAAAATTAGCTGGGCATGGTGGCACATGCCTATAATCCCAGCTACTCGGGAAGCTGAGGTAGGAGAATCACTTGTGGTGAGCCAAGATCATTGCATTGCACTCCAACCTGGGCAACAAGAGCAAAACTCCATCTCAAAAAGAAAAAGAAAAAAGATACATTTGTGTGACTTACAGGTACAGGTAGAGTTGCTTCTGGTTTTCTGGTTGTTGCATGCATGGTATCTCCTATGCAGCCACAGCTCTTTATTTTCTTACTTAAGTGCCTCCAACTTCCCATAACACAAATTAAGGCATAGTGAACATCCTGTCTGTACTGAACATCCTGTGTATGTCTTTTTAGAAGCCTATGTGATGGTTTCTCTAGTCTTTATACCTAGGGGTGGGATTTCTGGGTCATACGGCAGTAATTTATATTTATTTTCACTAAGTATTCTCTTTGTCTGGCTTTTGTTTCATATTACCTGTTTGTCTTCCAGAAAACTTGCACCAAATTACATTCCTACCAATAAGGTAGGAGAGTGCACAATGGGTGGATTCTAACTCCAAATCTAATACCTGTTCTTTTCTTTGTTTCTAGCAGCCATGGCAATGACAGGCTCAACACCTTGCTCATCCATGAGTAACCACACAAAGGAAAGGGTGACAATGACCAAAGTGACACTGGAGAATTTTTATAGCAACCTTATCGCTCAACATGAAGAACGAGAAATGAGGTAAAGAATTTTGTTTGAAAAAATTGTGTCATGATTGTGGCATTCCTTTCTCATATTGTAAAACACTTATAATGCTGAAAGGAGGCAAGAATAGTAGCAGCCTTATTATAGACTATCACAATGGAATGACAGTGAAAGGGTTTTCAAAGTCCCTGCCATTAACCCACTTATGCCTACAAGTCAATAACATAAACTTCTATTGAAATCCAAGAAAAAAATGGTACTTGGGAGGTTGAGGTGGGAGGATTGCATTGGCCCAGGAATTTGAGGCCAGCCTGAGCAACAGTGAGAGTCTGTATCTTTAAAAAAAAAAAAAAGGCCGGGCACGGTGGCTCAAGCCTGTAATCCCAGCACTTTGGGAGGCCGAGACGGGCGGATCACGAGGTCAGGAGATCAAGACCATCCTGGCTAACACAGTGAAACCCCGTCTCTACTAAAAAATACAAAAAACTAGCCGGGCGAGGTAGCGGGCGCCTGTAGTCCCAGCTACACGGGAGGCTGAGGCAGGAGAATGGCATAAACCCGGGAGGCGGAGCTTGCAGTGAGCCAAGATCCAGCCACAGCACTCCAGCCTGGGCGACAGAGCCTCAAAAAAAAAAAAAAAAAAAAAAAAAAAAAAAAAAAAAGGCCCAATCCTAGGAGTTAATTGTTAAGGCAGTGTGGTATAATGGAAGCCCTTTTGGAGTCAGACCTGGGTTTAGAGTCCTGCCAGTTTCATTGCATAGCTGTATGAAGCTCTAATAAGTTCCTTAGTCTCTCTGTGAATTGGTTCCCTCATCAGGAAAATGGGGTTAATACTACTTGCCTTGCAGGATTGTGTTGGGGATTAGATATAACATATATGAGTATGTACCATAGTGTTTCACACATAGTAGTCACTTAGTTAATGGTTGTACTATCAGCTATGTTATTACTAATCTGGTGTATACTGTCCACTTGGTAACTCATTATTTATTTATTGTTTTTTTTTTTGAGATTGAATCTTACTCTGTTGCCCAGGCTGGAGTGCAATGGCATGATCTCAGCTCACTGCAACCTCCACCTCCTGGGTTCAAGCGATTCTTGTGCCTCAGCCTCCTGAATAGCTGGGACTACAGGTGTGAGTCACGCAAAAATGCGTGGCTAATTTTTGTAGTTTTAGTAGAGACGCTTGGCCGTAACTCATAATTAAAAAAATTTTTTCCCAGCCGGGCGCGGTGGCTGTCGCATGTAATTCCAGCACTTTAGGAGGCTGAGACGGGTGGATCACGAGGTCAGGAGATCGAGACCATCCTGGCTAACATGGTGAAACCCCGTCTCTACTAAAAATATAAAAAAATTAGCCGAGTGTGGTGGCGGGCACCTGTAGTCCCAGCTACTTGGGAGGCTGAGGCAGGAGAATGGCGTGAAACCGGGAGGCGGAGCTTGCAGTGAGCCAAGATCAAGCCACTCCAGCCTGGGGACAGAGCGAGACTCCGTCTCAAAAAAAAAAAATTTTTTTTCCCCAATATTTTACTGTGAAAGTATTCAGAAGTACAGAAAATTTATAATAATTATACAGTGGATATATACATATATATCATCTAGAGTCTATAGTGATTATTTATGGTATTTGTTTAACTACATATCCATCTATCCATTCTTGTATCTGTTCGTTAATCCATCTTAATTTCT
This sequence comes from Macaca thibetana thibetana, assembly GCF_024542745.1. Classification (NCBI taxonomy): domain Eukaryota; kingdom Metazoa; phylum Chordata; class Mammalia; order Primates; family Cercopithecidae; genus Macaca; species Macaca thibetana. The sequence goes on along the minus strand of NC_065581.1, from coordinate 37,357,796 downwards.
TTTTTTTTTTTGAGACAGAGTCTTGTTCTGTCGCCCAGGCTGGAGTGTAGTGGCACAGTCTCGGCTCAATGCATCAATGCAACCTCTGCCTCCTGGGTTCAAGCAATTCTCCTGCCTCAGCCTCCCAAGTCACTGGGATTACAGGCAGGCACCACCACTCCCAGCTAATTTTTGTATTTTTAATAGACAGGGTTTCATCGTGTTGGCCAGGGTGGTCTTGATCTCTTGACCTCGTGGTCCACCTGCTTTGGCCTCCCAAAGTGCTGGGATTATAGGTGTTAGCCACCGCGCCTGGCCAGTCCATCTTAATTTTTGCCTCACTTCAAAGTATGTTGTAGACATCAGTATACTTCTGAATATTTCTGCTTATATAACATTAACTAGAGTTCAATATTTATACTTTTTGGGGAAGGGTGTAAAATTTATATACAATGAAATTCACAAGTTGAGGGTTACCATTTTATGAGTTTTGACAAATGCGTACACTTTTATAACTTAAACCTTTATCAAAACAGAGAGCATTACCTCTCCCAGAAAGTTTTCATGCCTCTTGGTTCTTCCATCTTAAACAACCACTGTTGTGATTTTATGTCTTTCTTTTTTTTTTTTTTTTTTTGAGACGAAGTCTCGCTCTGTCGCCCAGGCTGGAGTGCAGTGGCACGATCCTGGCTCACTGTAAGCTCCGCCTCCCGGGTTCATGCCATTCTCCCACCGCAACTTCACAAGTAGCTAGGACTACAGGCGCCCACCACCATGCCCGGCTAATTTTGTTTTTGTATTATTAGTAAAGACGGGTTTTCACCGTGTTAGCCAGGATGGTCTCAATCTCCTGACCTCGTGATCCACCTGCCTTCACCTCTTAAAGTGCTGGGATTACAGGCGTGAGCCACCACGCCCGGCCATGATTTTGTTTCTATCATAGTTTTGCCTATTTCATGCAAGTGGAACACATAAATGGAAACGTAGTATGTACTTGTTTGAGCAAGGCATCTTTCATTTAGCATAATTTTTTTGTTTTTGAGACAGGATGTTGTTTTGTTGCCCAAGGTGGTGTGCAGTGGCACAATCATAGCTTACTGCAGCCTTGACCTCCCAGGCTCAATCGATCCTCCTGCCTCAGCCTCCCAAGTAGCTGGGACTATAGGTGCATGCCACCACGCTTGGCTAATTTTTAAATTTTTTTGTAGAGACAGGGTCTCACTTTGTTGTCCAGGCTGGTCTTGAACTCTGGGGTTCAAGTGATCCTCCCACCTTAGCCTCCCAAAGTGCTGGGACTACAAGTGTGAGTCACCACACCTGCCAGCGTAATGTTTTTGAGGTTCCTCTGTGTTGCTGTATGCATCAATAATTTGTTCCTTTTTATTGTTGGTACTATACTGTCTTCTGACTATATCTTCTTAGTTTGTTTATCCATTCTCCTGTTGATAAACACCTGGGTTCTTTTCAATTTTTGGCTATTTTGAATAAACTTCTATGAACATTTTTGTACCAGTCTTGTGAACATTTGTTTTCAGTTCTCAGGTAAACATCTAGAGGTGGAATTTCTGAATCATATACATAGGTATATGTTTAGTTTTATAAGAAACTGCTAGACCTTTTTTCAAAATATTACTAATATATGAGAGTTCCAGTTACTTTACATTTTTGCTAACATTTGTGTTGTCAGTGTTTTAGTTATTTTGGTGGATATTTAGTGATATCTCACTGTGATTTTTAGTTTGCGTTTCCCTGATGACTAATGATGTTGAACATTTTTATGTACTTTTTGGCCATTTGTGCATCTTCCTTTGTGAAATGTTTGTTCAAATTTTTCGAGCATTTAAAGAAATTGAGTTGTCTTTGTTATTGAGTTGCAGGAGTTCTTTGTCCTACATATCAGACCTTTGTCATGTGTATGTTTCGTAAGTAATCTCTCCCAATCTGTGGCTTTCCTGCTCATGTTGTTAACAAAGTCTTTAGGCAAGCAGACATTTTAAATTTTGATGAAATAAAATTTGGCATTTTTTAAATGGTTATTGTATTCTGTGACCTTTCTAAAAAAACCTTTCCTCTTTTTAAAAAATTAACTAATTTGGGGCCAGGCATGGTGGCTCACACCTGTAATCCCAGCACTTTGGGAGGCCGAGGCGGGTGGATCATCTGAGGTCGGGAATTAGAGACCAACCTGACCAACATGGAGAAACCCCGTCTCTACTAAAAATACAAAATTAGCTGGGTGTGGTGGTGGCGCATGCCTGTAATCTCAGCTACTCGGGAGGCTGAGGCAGGAGAATTGCTTGAGCCTGGGAGGTGGAGGTTGCGGTGAGACAAGATCACAGCATCGCACTTCAGTCTGGGCAACAAGAGTGAAACTCAGTCTCAAAAAAAATAAAAGTAAAATTTAAAAAAACTCTAATTTTTTTTAGAGTCAAGGTCTTGTTATATTGACCAGGCTGGTCTTGAACTCCTGTCCTCAAGCGATCCTCTCGCCGCAGCCTCCCAAAGTACTGGACTTACCAGGTGTTAGCTACTGTGCCTGGCCAGAAACCTTTATTTATCCCCAAGTCATAAGGATTTTCTCGTATGTTCCATTTTAGAAGTTTTTTAGGTTTAGTTTTTACATTTAGTTCTGTGATCCATATTGAATTAATAGGTGTGTATGATATGAGGTGGGGAGTTGAGATTGATTTTTATCCTTATGATATCCAGTTATTTTAGCACCATTTGTTGAAAGATCTTCCCCCATGAGATTGCTTTGGCACTCTTCTTGAAAATCAACTGACATATAGATGTGAATTCATTTCTGGGCTTTCTTTTTCTGTCTCATTGATCTCTTTGTCTATCCTTTGCCAGTATCACCCTGTTTTGATTACTGTAGCTTTGCAGTAAGTTTTGAAGTCAGGTAATGTGTAAGTCCTCCAGCTTTGGTCATTTTATTTTAAGATTGCTTTGAATATTCTGTGTTCTTTGCATTTTATTATAAATTTTAGAGTCATCTTATTCTACAGAAAAGCCCAATGGAATTATGTTGCTTTTTTTTTTTGAGACGAAGTCTTGCTCTGCTGCCAGGCTGGAGTGCAGTGGCGTGATCTCAGCTCTCTGCAACCTCTGCCTCCTGGGTTCAAGCGATTCTCCTGCCTCAGCCTCCCTAACAGCTGGGACTACAGGCACGCGCCACCACACCCAGCTAATTCTTGTATTTTTAGTAGAGATGGGGTTTCATCACGTTGGCCAGGATGGTCTTGACTTTGTGATCCACCCGCCTCGGCCTCCCAAAGTTTTGGGATTACAGGTATGAGCCACTGCACTCGGCCTGGAATTACTATTGGAATTATATTGACTCTGTAGATCAATTTGTGGAGAATCAACACCTTAACATTATTGAATCTTCTGTTATACAGACATTGCATATCTCTGTTTTTTGTTGTTGTTGTTTGTTTTCTTGTTCGTTTGTTTGTTTGAGACGGAGTTTTGCTATTGCTGCCCAGGCTGGAGTGTAGTGTTGTGATCTCAGGTCACTACAACCTCCGCCTCCTAGGTTCAAGCAGTTCTCCTGCTCCAGCCTCCTAAGTAGCTGGGACTACAGGCACCTGCCACCACCCCAGCTGATTTTTTGTATTTTTAATAGAGATGGGGTTTCCCCATGTTGGGCAGACTGGTCTCGAACTCCTGACCTCAGGTGATCCACTTGCCTCGGCCTCCCAAAGTGCTGGGATTGCAGGCATGAGCTACTGCGCCTGGCCCATATCTCCATTTTTAAGGTCTTCTTTAGTTTTTCTCAACGGTGTTTTCGTAATTTTTAGTGTGTGCATCTTACATGTCTTGTTAATCTATTTCTAGTATTTGGGGGTTTTCTGGATGCTGTTTAGAATTTCATTGTCCAGTTGTTTGCTGCTAGTATATAGACATATAACTGAGTTTTGTATATTGATCTTGTATTCTGTAAGTTTCTAATTATTCTAGGTTTTTTTTTAATTTGCGTATTTAGAATTTTCTATGTAAACAATCTTGTGATATTCAGGTAGAGACAGTTTATTTCCTTTTCAATCTACTCCCCTTTCTTTTTCTTTTTCTTTTCTTTTTTTTTTTTTTTTTTGAGAGACAGTCTTGCTCGTCGCCCAGGCTGGAGTGCAGTGGCACGATCTTGGCTCACTGCAAGCTCTGCCTCCCAGGTTCATGACATTCTCTTGCGTCAGCCTCCCGAGTAGCTAGGACTGCAGGCGTCCGCCACCATGCCTGACTAATTTTTTGTATTTTTATAGAGATGGGGGTTCACCGTGTTAGCCAGGATGGTCTCGATCTCCTGACCTTGTGATCCACCCACCTCGGCCTCCCAAAGTGCTGGGATCACAGGCGTGAGCCACCATGCCCGGCCTTTTTTTCTTTTTCTTTTTTTTTTTTCTTTTTTCATTGCCTTAGGGCACTAGCTAGAAATTCCAGTAAAATGTTGAATAGAAGTAGTGGGAGTGGATATCTTTGTTTTCTTCTTGATTTCAAGCTAACGTGCTCACTGTTTTACCAAAGATGCCCTTTATAGGTTGAGGCAGTTTCCTTATGTTCTAATTTGGGTTAAAAAAATTTTTTTTTGTTTTTTTAGAGACAGGGTCTTGCTTTAACCCAGCTTGGAGTGCAGTGGCACAATCATGGCTCACTGCAGCCTTGACCTCCTGAGCTCAGGTGATTCTCCCACCTCAGCTTTCCAAGTAGCTGGGACTACAGGTATGTGCCACCACACCTGGCTAATTTTTTTTTTACCTTTTTGTAGAGACAGGATATCACTATGTTGACCAGGCTTATCTTGAACTCCTGGCCTCAGGCAGTCCTCCTGCTTCAGCCTCACAAAGTTTTGGGATTGGAATTGTAAGCCACTGTGCTCAGCCTATGTTCCAATTTGGCTGAGAAGCTGAGAATTTTTATCATCAGTAGGTGTTGAATTTTTTCTTTTCATTATTATTTTTTTATTTTTGTCGTTTGTTTCGTTTTGATTGTTGTTTTTTTATGGGTGTTGAATTTTTTTCAAATGCTTTTTGAACATCTTCATAATGGTCATATTGTTTTTCTCCTTTATTCTTTTAATATGGTGAGTTACATGGACTGATTTTTGAATGTTAGACTAACTTTACATTTCAGGGGTAAAAACCTTGATGACATTGTATTATCTCCTTTATGTTGCTGGGTCGATATGCTAATATTTTGATAAGGATCTTTGCAATCCTGTTCTTCATGAGGGTGTAAATGATAATTTACATGGGATATATAATTTGACCTTAAATATGCAGTTCTGTATGTGGAATAGTCAGATATTTTATGCTTGGTGGTGGCTAGCTGCTGTTCACTGGAGTAAACAAGTGTCTGCACACTGTCCCGTGTTAGGATCATGGGGAATTCAAACGTAAATCTGTACAGGATATCTTTAAGCAGGTGAAACCTGTGGAGGTAGTTATTTCAAATACAGTCACTTCTTGAAATCATAGCTACTGGGGTAGTAATTATAAAGCAAATGTTTATGAGTTTTGATTTAGCCACTTGTTTAGTAATAGTCCTCTGGGTTTTATCCTACTGGTTCTGCCCTAGCTATGGTTTATTATTGGTATGTATCACATTCTGCAGGAACAAGATGATGTATGGTTTTGTTTACATTATTAATAAATGATACATTGTGATTAACACTAAGATTGTACCCCAAAATGAGCAGACAGCAGTGCTTTGCATTCTTTGGATTCTCAAGATAGAAAAGCCGTCTAAAAGTTTCAGTGGTTCCAGAAGCAGAGAGGGTTATATAAAAATAAACAAAATTTAAAAAATACAGCATTGGAGGCCGGGCGCAGTGGCTCACGCCTGTAATCCCAGTACTTTGGGAGGCTGAGGTGGGTGGATCACGAGGCAGGAGATCAAGACCATCCTGGCTAACATGGTGAAACCCTGTCTCTACTAAAAATGTAAAAAGTAGCCGGGTGTGGAGGTGGGTGACCCCCAAGTAGTCCCAGCTACTTGGGAGTCTGAGGCAGGAGAATGGCGTGAACCCGGGAGGCGGAGCTTACAGTGAGCCAAGATCGCGCCACTGCACTCAAGACTGAGCGACAGAGCGAGACTCCATCTCAAAAAACAAACAAACAAACAAAAAAGCATTGGTGGTTTTGCTTTTTTTGAAAGACCAAATTAATCAAAAGACAGAAGAGAATGTTAGATATTTAAGAGGGTTAGAATGTTTGTTTTTGGTTGTTTATAAAAGTGCCATTATTTTTTATTAAAGAATAGTAAGCCACGTGTGGTGGTGTGCACCTGTAGTTCTAACTACTCAGAAGGCTGAGGTGGGAGGATCTCTTGAGCTCAGGAGTTTGAGGCTGCAGTGAGCTATGATTGTGTCACTGCACTCAAGCTTGGGCAACTGAACAAGACACCATCTATCTCTTTAAGAAAACAACAATGCACTAGTACTTTGAGCCTTTCAGAATTAATATATCCTTGTAGATCTTTTTTGTTGAGTACCCTCTTTTTTTTTTTTGAGATGGAGTCTCACTCTGGCACAGGCTGGAGGGCAGTGGTGCCATCTTGGCTTACTGCAACCTCCCGGGTTCAAGCGATTCTCCTGCCTCAGCCTTCTGAGTAGCTGGGATTACAGGAGCGCGCTACCACTCCGGGCTAATTTTTGTATTTTCGTGTTGTTTTTGAGACGGAGTTTCACTCTTTTGCCCAGGCTAGAATGCAATAGCATAATCTCCGCCTCCTGGGTTCAAGCGATTGTCCTGCCTCAGCCTCCCATGTAGCTGGGATTACAGACATGGACTACCATGCCTGGCTAATTTTTGTATTTTTAGTAGAAGCGGGGTTTCACCATGTTGGCCAGTCTGGTCTTGAATTCCTGACCTGAGGTGATCCGCCCGCCTCATCTTCCCAGAGTGTGTGAGCCACAGTGCTTGGCCTAATTTTTGTATTTTTAGTAGAGATGGGGTTTCACCATGTTGACCAGGCTGGTCTTGAATTCCTTACCTCAAGTGATCCACCCACCTTGGTCTCCCAAAGTGCTGGGTTTACAGGTGTGAGCCATCATGCCCAGCCAGAACCCTCTTTTTTGTATGAACTGCTAGTTGGTTTTGGATTTACTGATACAGCTCAATAAAACTTTCAGGCTTTATTGTTCCTAGAAAAATTTTTAAAAAGGGATTGACAAGAATTACCTCAGAAGTAAACTAAGAAGCTTTTTTTTTTTTTTAAATTTTATTTTACAGACAAGGTCTTACTGTGTCACCCAGGCTGGAGTGCAGTGATCCGATCATGGCTCACTGCAGCTTCAAACTCCTGGGCTCAAGCCATCCTCCACCTCCCAGAGTGCTGGGATTACAGGCATGAGCCATGATTGGCCTGAGTTTGCAAGCTTTTTAATGTTCTGGAGGGATGCATTGCGGGACCTTGATGAATAAACAGTTTTAGTGATATGAGACAATTGATAATGAAGAGATAATATATGATGGAGATTTGAAATAATAAGTTTTGGGCTAACAAATTTTGAGACCAAGTTGTAATACAAATCTTCATTTTTTTTCTTTTGTGTCTTGTCTAGGTGCCTTTAAAATGTCTGTTATTCCTAGCATTGCTGTGCAACTCTTGCCCTGTTCCGTCATAGTAGAACACTAGGTTATAGTTGAAGCAAAGGACTTACTGCAGGGGGATATGTGTCCAAAGCCCAGAGATAGAAGAAAGAGTAAAATTCATCTGGAAATTGTTTCCTGTATAAACATAAAATATGAGAACTTTGAGCAGTTTCATAGAAACACTATAGCAGCTTATATAGATTGGTTTAAAAATAATTAAACCCCCTGAATCTAGTGTCCATCACACAGCACTGCGGAATGCCACCTGATGGTCTATTAATACCACTGTTAGATCATAAGCACTCAGTAGGGCAAGTGCATCTGCTATATTCCTTCAGTCTGTGTTTTGCCTTCAATGGCAGCCTCGGTTGTGACCTTCTCGAGGAGCAGCAGCTCTCCTTGTATTCGTTCTGTATGTGATCCTAGGTACCTAGTAGGTATTGACAGTTGTCTACTTATTCATTAAAAAAATGTTTTAGATAATTCATAGCAGTTTGAAATCAAATCTGAGGAAACAGGCGTTTCCTTTTACAAAATATTTTCAGTTGTTTCTTTTCTTCATGAATACTGTTTAGGTGGGTTAATTAAAACCACAAACACCTAATTTAATAAATAACAATGGTAAGCTTTTTTCTCCCCAAATAAAATAGTTTTTCATACATTTTACTGAGAACTTCTATGTTCTGCAACTCCTCTTAGATTTTCTCATCTATGTTTTCTTAACTGTAGAAATTCCTCATTTGGTCTTATCTAATACTAAGTAGAGATACGTGATTATTATTAGTGATCCCGTGTCAGTTTTATTTAAGCCTCAAGAATGAGTAAGTCCAGACCTCCTAATGGTCTTCACTGAGCAGATATCAGTCAAACCAGAGTGTAGAATTGAAGTAATTTGTGGAGATTTTAAAGAATCTGTGTAGTGTTAATTTTAGGGTATTTCTGGCTGGGTGCAGGGGCTCACACCTATAATCCCAGCACTTTGGTAGGCCGAGGTGGGTGGATCACTTGAGGTTAGGGGCTCAAGACCAGCCTGGGCGACATGATGAAACCCCGTGTCTACTAAAAATACAAAAATTAGCCGGACATGGTGGCATATGCCTGTAATCCCAGCTACTAGGGAGGTTGAGGCACAAGAATCACCTGAACCCAGGAGGCAGAGGTTGCAGTGAGCCAAGATCGTGTCCTGCACTCCAGCCTGGGTGACAGAGCCGGACTCTTGTCTCCAAAAAAAAAGAAAAAAGGAAAAAGGCCGGGTGTGGTGGCTCACGCCTGTAATCCCTGTACTTTCAGAGGCCAAGGTGGGTGAATCACTTGAGGTCAGGAGTTCGAGACCATACTGGCCAACATGGTGAGACCCCATCTCTACTAAAAATACAAAAATTAGCTGGACATGGTGGTGGGCACTTGTAATCCCAGCTATTCAGGAGGCTGAGGCAGGAGAATCACTTGTACCGGGAGGCAGAGGTTGCAATGAGCCAAGATAGTACCACTGCACTCCAGCCTGGGTGACAGAGTAAGACTCTTGTCTCAAAAAAAAAAGTATTTCTTAGGCATTTTCTGAATTTAGGCATTTTTAATCATGGCGATATAATCACAGCCCCTCCGCCTCCCCTCCTCTCTTCTCTTGCTGACAGAATCTCACTCTGTTGCCCCTCTTCTCTTTCTGACAGAATCTCACTCTGTCACCCAGGCTGGAGTGCAGTGGCACCATCTCGGCTCACTGTAACCTCTGCCTCCCAGGTTCCAGAGATTTTCCTGCCTCAGCCTCCTGAGTAGCTGGGATTACGGGCACGTGCCACCACGCCTGGCTACTTTTTGTATTTTCAGTAGAGACAGAGTTTCACCATGTTGGCCAGGCTGGTCTCCAACTCCTGGCCTCAGGCTATCTGCCAGCCTCAGCCTCCCAAAGTGCTGGGATTACGGGTGTCAGCCACCATGCCTGGCCCTATTTCTGTTAAATACACTATTTTTCCTGGTTTTCAGTGTCTCACCAAAATACTATCTATTTTCAGTTAGGGTGGAATAGCCCTATTTTCTCATTCCTGCTATCTCCGAATCAAGCTATGCTAAGAGGGGACCCTAAATTAGAAAAGGGGGCTAATTGTAAGTAGTAGTCATGAATGTGTCTGCACATTGCTACTATACATTCTACTTTTTAAAATTTAGCAGCATACATTTAGAAAGTAGCTGTGTACAAAGCACTATTCTTAGTGGAGATGGGGAATTCAAATACAGTCCCTGCCTTCAGAAGGTCTTACCACTCTCTCATACAGGAAATGAACACACACGAAAATAAATGGAACGCATGGAAGGCATCACTGGGGTGAGGCTGGATATGGCCTCTAAGTGTGAAAGTGACTTGGTCTCTCTCCCAGGGTTCTGGTTTGGAACATTGGAATTGAAGGGAAGAGTGGCTCCACCAAAGGCTGGAGTGTTAACCTGGCACTCCTATAAGAGAGCATGCCTGTGTGGAGAGTCCTGCTATTTTTCACTATGAACAATTTTAAACATAGATAGAATAATATAGTGACCCCGTTTCAATATATTCATCCCTCAGATTTAATAATTTTAGGGCTTTGGTATCTTTTCTTCATCTATCCCATTTTGTTTTTTCTTGCTATTGTGTTTTAAGGTAAATTCCAGACATCTGTCATTTTAATCCTGCATACTCTCAAGTATGCATTTCCAAAAATATGGCCATTTTCTTGCATAATGCAAATGCCACTATGAATCTAACCAAGTTAACAGTAATTCCTTTGATATCATCTCACAGAGGATGTCATTTTTAAGTCATTTCAGGCTGTCCTTGCTGTTTTTAGTGTCCTCAGGGTCTTTGTGGACCTGGTCCTAATCGTTATCATGGATAGGCTTTTTTTTTTCTGGATACTTTCTCTAATGAAATAATCTAATTGCGTTCAAGGAGTTAACTTTACTCTCAGGCAGGCATTCTGCTGCAACAAATTTGATTACACTTCAGTAAAGCTGTGGAAAACCTCTTAATTTGTATTTAGATTTAAAATATAATCAGAAGGAGCCAGTTTTGTGACACAGTGGATAGTGCATTGGACTTGTAGCCCATTCTGATGTAGTCATTCAAAAACATATAGTCAGGAGGTGTGATGGTGTTTAGTACTCAGGGCACAAAAAGAGCTGACCACAGCTGTGTTCTTAGAGCTTTGCCTAGCATGTTATACTTTGACTTTTCTTACTCTTCTCTGCTTCAACTACCTAACCACTGCAATGGAATTAATTTACACTCCTGAAACTACTAAGAGTACAGCCTTTTCTCTCCAATACATGTGTACACATAGATGCACATGTATCCCAAACTATTCTGGGAACTGGGAGAACTGTTAATGTTCCTCTCTCTGCATTTTCTATCTTGATTAGTGGCATCATATACCTTTAGACAGGAAATTCTAAGGCTTTTCTCTTGACTCCTGTTGTCAGTTGGTCATCTTTGCAATAGCTCTATTCACTTCATTCTGGTTTTCCTGCCCTAGTTCCAGATCTTTACTGTACATCTGAATCATTACAGTAACTCTCAACTGGCCTCTGATCTTTCTCAGTTGCTTTCCCTGCCAGTCCATCAGATCCTCATTACTGCTGGTTACCATTCTAAAATAGAAATCTTATCACATCACTCCTTTGCACACAAGCCTCTTTTAGCACTCAATTGTCTACAGAATGAGATCCAACCTTCTTGGTGTGGCTTTTGAAGTGCTGTGTGTGTCAGCCACAATGGACTACATGCTGTTTCTGCAGCATACTGTACACTTTTTTTTTTTTTTTTGAGATGGAGTCTCGCTTCGTTGCCCAGGCTAGAGTGCAGTGGCGCGACCTCGGCTCGCTCCGCCTCCCAGGTTCACGCCATTCTCCTGCCTCAGCCTCCTGAGTAGCTGGGACTACAGGTGCCTGCCACTATGCCCGGTTAATTTTTTTTTTTTTTTTTGTATTTTTAGTAGAGACGGGGTTTCTCTGTGTTAGCCAGGATGGTCTCGATCTCCTGACCTCGTGATCCGCCTACCTTGGCCTCCCAAAGTGCAGGGATTACAGGTGTGAGCCACCGCACCCGGCCAGCATACTGTACACTCTTACCCTTTTTTGCTCTGTTTGTATGTATTGCCTGTTTATCTGGAATGCTGATGAGTGGTGGAAGAGAGATTCTAGCCCATGTAGTTTCATTTATTGTGCTGAGTAAATGAAAGTTCTGTGGAATTGGTTGTAAGGAAGTTTTACTGGCTTCTTTTAGTTTTATGAGACTATAGATCAAAAACATTATTGCATGCACTTTCTAAAGTTCAGTACTCCAAAAGTCTGATATCTGAATGTTTTTTTTTTTTCTTCGAGACAGAGTCTCACTCCGACATCCGAGGTAGAGTGCCGTGGTGTGATCTTGCCTCACTGCAACCTCTGCCTCCCAGGTTCAAGTGATTCTTGTGCCTTAGCCTCCCAAATAACTGGGATTACAGGCGCCTGCCAGTACACCCAGCTAATTTATATATATATATGTGTGTGTGTGTGTGTGTGTATACATATATACATATATACATATGTACATACATAGAGAGAGAGATACAGATATATGTTTTTTGATACAGAGTCGTGCTGCGTCACCCAGGCTGGCGTGCAGTGGCATGATCTCAACTCACTGCAACCTCTGCCTGCCGGGTTCAGGCAATTCTTCTGCCTCAGCCTCCCGAGTAGCTGGGACTACAGGCGCTCGCCACCATGCCCAGCTAATTTTTGTATTTTTAGTAGAGATGGGGTTTCACCATGTTGGCCAGGCTGGTTTCGAACTCCTGACCTTATGATCCGCCTTCCTCGGCCTCCGAAAGTGCTGGGATTACAGGCATGAGCCACAATGCCTGGCGTTTTATTTATTTATTTATTTATTTTATTTATTTATTATTTTTTAGACAGGGTCTCACTCCACTGCTGGAGTGCAGTGGCGTGATCTCTGCTCACTGCAGCCTCCACCTCCCTGGTTCAAGTGATTCTCCTATCTCAGCCTCCCAAGTAGCTAGGATTACAGGGGCATGCCACCATGCCTGGCTGATTTTTGCATTTTTAGTACAGATGGGATTTCACCATGTTGGCCATTGTGGTCTCAAACTCCTGACCTCAAGTGATTCACCCGCCTTGGCCTCCCGAAGTGTTGGGGTTACAGGCATGAGCCACCGCACCCAGCCTAATTTTTATATTTTTAGTAGAGACGGGGTTTTACCATGTTGGCCAGGCTGGTCTTGGACTCCTGACCTCAAGTGACCCATCCGCCTCACGTCCCAAAGTGCTGGGATCACAGGCATGAGCCGCCACACCCAGTCTGATGTATGATGTTTTGATAGTGGTGCCAGTCACCTTTTTGATCACTTTTTCCCGTTAAATTTCCAAATTCTGCTTTTACCTTTGTTGTTTGTTACCCATTGCTCATGGCAGGGAGGAGGAGGAAGATGCAGAAATAAAGGAAGTAGATTTCAGTCAGAGAGAGGGAAAGTAACACCATGATATAAGAGTTTATCAAATACCAGCTGTTTTGTGGTTTGGTAAGGAGGAAATAACTGAAAAGAAAATTAAAAAAAAAAGCCAAAACCGAGAGAGGACATTTTTTGAAACAAGATTCTTTGTTGCATTAACATCTTAGACAGGCTTTTAAAAAATGTAGACCTAAGGATGGGGCATGGTGGCTCACACCTGTAATCGCAACACTTTGGAAGGTCAGGCTGGAGTTTGATACTAGCCTGGGCAATATGGTGAGACCTCATTTCTACAAAAAATTTAAAAATTAGCCAGGTATGGTGGCATGCACCTGTAGTCCTAGCTACTTGGGAGGCTAAGGTGGAATTGCTTGAGCCTGTAAGGTGGAGTTTTCAGTGAGCTGAGATTGCCCCACTGCATTCTAGCCTGGGTGACAGAACAAAACTCTGTCTCCTCCCGCCACCCCGCCAAAAAAAAGTAGACCTAACAAAGGATGGAAATCTTTTTACTTGTCTTAGTAACTGTAATTTTTTTGGTTTTAATGAGACAGTTCGAGATTTACCTGTTTGTGTCATTTTTTAAAATGCAATTACAATATTAAGTTACAGAGTTTTCAGAAAGTTATTCAGGTGTGATTTCATGTGTCTTTTGTTTTTGTTTTAGACAAAAGAAGTTAGAAAAGGTGATGGAAGAAGAAGGCCTAAAAGATGAAGAGGTAATTAATATTGGCAGTATCTTCCTTAAAACCCAGCATGGCAGGTTGTATCTTGTCCAGCAAGTTGTTAGCCTTGTTACACATGAGAAGGGTTTCGGCCCAGTAACAGAGGAACTTGAGGGGTAGTGTGCTTCTGGATTTGGGTGTTAATGCAGAGGGACAGATTAATTATTAAGTAACTAGGAGAGGAAGGCTTCTCTAGATGCAGTTATAGTAAACTAGATTTAGAATTCCAAGAGAAAGAAGGAATGAAATCAAATTAAAATTTAAAAGAGCAAGTTATAGCATTTTTATAGAATTCACTGAAAAGTCTCCGTAGGAGTAGGGCAAGTTTTTGAAATATTTATTTACTTTACTTTTTCTGGGATACATGTGCTGAACGTGCAGGTTTATTACATAGGTACGTATGTGCCATAGTGGTTTACTGCACCTGTCAACCTGTCATCTAGGTTTTAAGCTTCGCATACATGAGGTATTTGTCCTAATGCTCTCCCTCCACTTTCCCCCCATGCCCCGACAGGCCCCAGTGTGTCATGTTCCTGAAATCTTTATTAAGGCAAAATATCCATCTCAAATCAGCCCTTCCACCCAGTGCCCACAGATATAGTAGGAGAAAATATAGTTAACAAGGGACTGTGCAAGAAACTGGAATGGCAGTGGAAATGCCTTCGAAAATAGGATTGGCTTGCAGAACCCAGGACAGTGGTGAAAAATACCCAATACTTGTAGAAATAACAGAAAGTTAGAGCATATAATGTGTAACCAACCCAGAGGGAAAGATAAGAACACATTTTTAGTTTATATTAAACAGGATAAAGGAAAATGTTGTTGATTATTTATCCCTTCCTTCACCAAAAATGTTAGGATAGTGGATTGCTGAAGTAGGTTAGTCAGAGTTCCCAGAGGAGGCACTCATCTGTTCAGTGTGGCTTGAATGTTGTGTCTAAAGGCCGGGAAATGGAGAAGTGACCTCTTAAGAGTCCTTCTGGGGTGCTTCCATATGTGAAAAGATTATCCCTAGTCCACTGTGGACCTGTTTTCCAGCTGGGTAAGTGACAAACATGACTTGTTATCAGAATTTCAGCTCCTTCCCCTCTTCTCCCTTCCTTATTTAAATATTAGAAACGACTCCGGAGATCAGCACATGCTCGGAAGGAAACAGAGTTTCTTCGTTTGAAGAGAACAAGACTTGGATTGGAAGATTTTGAGTCCTTAAAAGTAATAGGCAGAGGAGCATTTGGTGAGGTAAAAATCACAGCTACTTGTCAAGTACAAAAATAATTGCAAAACTTCAAAGCTTCTAACCTATCATCAACTCGTAATTGTTGATATAACTGAAATGTATGGAATTACATGAGTCAGGCATGTCATCGCCACATCCTAATTGCTTTGTCTGTCTGCTTTCTCTTTTTCTTCTCTCCAAGGTCCCAGATCTCTGTTCTCTGTTTGCCAGAGATGATCTTGGTGTTTAAATATTGACTTAGGGGGAGAGTTGAAAAGTAGAAGGAAATCAACATTTATTATTTACAGGCTGCTTTTTCCCCATAATCAGGACAGTAACCCATTTTATAGATGATGAAATTAAGACTGTAAAGGTATATATAATGTCCTGTTATCACACAGCCATTAAGCACTGGGACCAAAAGTTGGGCCCTATTTCCTGAACTTAAAGCGCTTGCTTTTCCCCATACTGCACTGCCTCTCCAGAAGGAAACTAACTAATTAACAGTGTATCTCCACCCTTTATTTCTCCCCACCAGATTGATACAGCTCTAAAAAGATGACCCTAGGAGGTAGAATTTACAGAAAGGAGTTATGTAGGTAGTGGTGGAGATTTGAAAGCATTTGCGACTTTGTCCCCACAGTTCTTGGAAATGATCCTGCTTGGGCACAAGAGCAGTTGGTTGGGGAGAGTTTGAAAGAGCCCATGCAAGGTCATTCCCATTAATGAAAAATGCCCAAAGTAGATGACCTACTGATGCAATAGTTGCAAGTATAGGCCGGGCGCGGTGGCTCAAGCCTGTAATCCCAGCACTTTGGGAGGCCGAGGCGGGCGGATCACAAGGTCAGGAGATCGAGACCACAGTGAAACCCCGTCTCTACTAAAAATACAAAAAATTAGCAGGGCGCGGTGGCGGGTGCCTGTGGTCCTAGCTACTCAGGAGGCTGAGGCAGGAGAATGGCGTGAACCCAGGAGGCGGAGCTTGCAGTGAGCTGAGATCGCGCCACTGCACTCCAGCCTGGGCAACAGCGTGAGACTCTGTCTCAAAAAAAAAAAAAAAAATAGTTGCAAGTATAAAAGGAATAGTATGTTATTAAAACCTGGTACCCCAGGGCCAGGCGCGGTGCCTCACGCCTGTAATCTCAGCACTTTGGAAGGCCAAGGCGGGTGGATCACGAGGTCGGGAGTTCGAGACCAGCCTGACCAACATGGTGAAACCTTGTCTCTACTAAAAATACAAAAATTGGCTGGGTGTTGTGGCACGCACCTGTAATCCCAGCTACTCAGGAGGCTGAGGTAGGAGAATCGCTTGAACCCAGGAGGCAGATGTTGCAGTGAGCCGAGATCTGCCTCTCGGGTTCAAGTGATTCTACTGCCTCAGCCTCCCGAATAACTGGGATTACAGGCACCTGCCACCACACCCAGCCAATTTTTGTATTTTTATTAAAGACGGAGTTTCAGTATGGTGGCCAGGCTGGTCTCAAACTCCTGACCTCAGATGATCCACCTGCCTCAGCCTCCCAAAGTGCTGGGATTACAGGTGTGAGCCACTGCGACTGGCCTGAATTTTTTGTTTTTCTTTCTGGACGTTTTTCCTATGCATGAAGTTTTACTTTGTTATTATTATTTTGATTAAGTGACAAGGTCTCACTGTGTTGCCCAGGCTGGAGTTTTGGCTGTTTACAGGCACGATCTCATTACTGATCAGCATGGGAGTTTTGACCTGCTTCATTTCTGAACCGGGCCTGTTTGCCCTTCCCTTAGGCAACCTAGTACCCCCCCGGCCAGTCCCACTTCTGGGAGGTCACCATATTCACCATATTATGCTGAACTTACTTTAGACACCTGATCAGCATAATACACCATAGCTCATAACTCCTGAGCTCAAGCGATCCCCCAACCTTAACCTCCCAAATAGCTGGGACTACAGGTATACAACACCATGCACCGCTACTTTTTTAATTAAACATCGTTGTAATCATTTACTTAGATTTTCTGAGCTGACTGGATGACATATGTCAGGGGTATAATGAGTCCTTAAATTTGAAATTGAAGGTTTTAAATTAGATTGGTTTGTTCAACTAAGGAACCAAAGCTGTTCAGATGTAGAGGTATTTGAGGATGTTTGCAGCATCGACTTTACTGTGTATAATGTATTCATTTTGGAACATTGAAAAGCATTTTCTTCTGCTTTGTTATTACTAGTTGCTCCTGTTAAAATTATAATACTTTTTCAGTTAATTATTGCATCCTATAACACATGAAAGCATTAGCTTGGTAGTGTGAGTTTTTGACTTGGCATTTCTTTTGTAACTTTTTAGGTACGGCTTGTTCAGAAGAAAGATACGGGACATGTGTATGCAATGAAAATACTCCGTAAAGCAGATATGCTTGAAAAAGAGCAGGTAAAGCACAGTGGTAGCAGTGCTTTTAGCTTATTAATTTTTGTCTCCTAAAACTTTTCTTTTTGTTTAATTGAAATATATATTTTTATTACAGTTTTCTTTAGTTCTGTCATGTATGACTGTATATATAATACTACCTTTTTCCCCCTACAAAGAAGCAGTTCATATTTAAAATCACAAATAATTCCTATAGGTTATATGCAATCTTTTAAAAATTGAGAATCTGTTCGAAAAGCAGCTGTTACTTGTGTCTTCCAATGGATCACAAAATGTCCTTATTTTGAGAGCCTTTTTTTTTTTGAGGTCATACGTGGTGTTGGTAGTGTGTTTCTTACCAAATGCTGAGAAATAGAAATTGTAATATATATCTCATAACTAAGGACTAGGAATTAGAATTTGGAATTTATAATCTAAAATGTGTCTTTATATGCTTCATTCTGTTTACCTAAACCAAAGTTGAGTCTTCTAGGTAGCTCATGAGTACCTGAAAAAGACCAGCCTTCCAATTTCTGATTGAATTTGAAAAATATAATGCAAATGGCAGAACAATGCAAATTCTCCTTTAATGATAAAGGATATTTTCTAAAACCAAAACCTGGTTTGCAAATCGATTTATAAAGTGCCTTATGCAAAATAAATAAAGTTTTAAATATTGGAAAGGATAAATTAAAAAGCAAGAATAGACTTTCTATAAATCTAGTCTAATGTAGCTGGTTGCTTAAGAACAGATTGCGATGGGTGATGACTGCAAATGTCCTGTAGAAGATTTGATGTTATAGGAACATGGAGACCCTGTGACAAGAACTCCCAATTTAGAGCCAAAGAGGAAGGATGGAGATTGGCCCCACATCCAATCCTTTCTACCTCTTGAGAGGAGATACAATCACTGGTCTTCCCTGTCTTCATTTAAATGCCACCCCAAAATTTGGAATTTTTATTTTCTCTCGAATTTTCATGTGTTACCGAGAAGCTTTAGACTCCCAGGAATTTCAGTTGAGAGTATCAAATACCCGGGCAGTAAGTCTTCAGACACTATACTTTATGCAAACACCAGCCTTTTTCAAAATTCACAGTAAGCCGGCCTACTTACATACTATCTACAAATTAGTTTGTGGTATGGGTGTGTAGGCACTGAAAAAGTGTCAGTTAATCTTGAGAAGGAAATTATAAGGCTTCTGCATTAATTAGTATGTTTGCATCTCATGAGTAAGTTTTGTTTTTGCAAGATATATTTCTTACAGTTTTAACCAAGGCTTAAGGCCTCTTTTTATCAAATGTTAGCAGTCAGAGTAAAACTGCAAAACAAAGTACATATGATTTTCAGAGTTAGTAATTTTATGTTTACCTGGTGCCCCACATGGTTTCTAAAAGAGGATGGTCCAGACATAATGTGTAAAAAGCCTTTCTCAAATACTGTGCCTTCAAAATCAGTTTCTAAAACTTTTCTAAATGAAAGTAAAGGAACTATTATAATTAACATTTTAAATGATGCATTAACTTATGGATTAAATGGTACATTAACTTAAATTGTTTAGCTCACATTAGCTGAAGACTCAACTCCTCAACTTAACAGATCTCATTATGAGCCAGTTAAAGTCTCTGGCCACAGACTCTACCTGGCTCAGCCATCTTGAAGAAGCCTGCATTGGGTTTGTGCTAGATAAAAGATGGAAGTAGACCAGTGCAAATCCATCACCATTTTGGGGTAGGGCTGACAAAGTACAGGTACAGAGGTAAAATTGCTTTTTTGTTTGCTTTTACTAAATAAACTGGGTAGGAATTAAAGCTACCCACTGAGAGTTCAGGTTATTTTTCTGCTCCACATGATGGAAATTTTTGCTACCTGGAAAAATTTAAAGGGTGAGACATGACATCTAGCTAGCTTCTGATGTTTCTCTTCCAGTGCAAAAGGAAAACCTTCAGTTGTGATGCCAGTATATAGTTATTGATGGGACAAAAAACTGGCTTTTATTTCTGCTTTCTTAGGGCATAGGATAACAACAACCCTCCCCCCACCTTATTAAATATTTATGGAATAGGGGAAAGATAACCTTTTTGTATGAATTGCACCTCAGACTCTTCCCTCCCTTAATCTATATTCAGCCAACTCCACTTTCAAACCATGAGGTTACTAGCTACTGTTTCAGCCTCAAGAGAGAAGGGCAAGGTGTGCTCACAGTAGCTTTCCCCTTGACAAACAGGAAATATTGTGGTCACCATTCTGTCCTCCAGGGTGAGTGACAAGTGGTAATTGTAGTGCCTCCCCTTTTCTTTGGCTCCCTGCAGTAGGTAGAGACCTTAATGGGAGCCAGGGGAGACAGGCAGATGAAGGCTGCCTTCTAGTGTATTAATGTCTTATAGTGACTGGGTCTTAGCCATGGCTGTGGGGCAGCAAGCAACATTGCTGTTTCCCAAAAGCTTTGATCCTTTACTTGGCTTCATTGTGTTTCTTTTTTTTTTTTTTTTTTTTTTTTTGAGACGGAGTCTCGCTCTGCCACCCAGGCTGGAGTGCAGTGGCCGGATCTCAGCTCACTGCAAGCTCCGCCTCCCGGGTTCACGCCATTCTCCTGCCTCAGCCTCCCGAGTAGCTGGGACTATAGGCGCCCGCCACCTCGCCCGGCTAGTTTTTTGTCTTTTTTAGTAGAGACAGGGTTTCACCGTGTTAGCCAGGATGGTCTCGATCTCCTGACCTCGTGATCCGCCCATCTCGGCCTCCCAAAGTGCTGGGATTACAGGCGTGAGCCACCGCGCCCGGCCCATTGTGTTTCATAGCACTGTTTCTTTTCACCCTTATTGTCCATTTTTTTCCCACCCCAATACCATAAGTACAGATGTAAAGATGTAGGTTTTCTGTACAGTTGCAGCTTTTAAAATAATTCCCCAAAGAACGATTTTAGTAGACACTGAAAACTCAAATACATAAAGTCAAATGCCTCTGGGTCCCCAAGAGTTAGCATGGAAGCCTGAAGCAAGTTAGGTATAAGACCAGGGGAGAGGGTGGGATCTGTGTTGAAATGGAAGAGTGCCTTGTCTCCCTAAAGATACGTCAATAAAACAAACAACCATCGTATCAAACATTGTATTAAACCAAACAACAGCCATGGACTAAATTTGCCAACAGAAGTGCCAATTTGTGAATCTTGGTACATGTTTTACTTCAGAACATATTGTAAAAAGTCAAGACCTGTAGCATATATTAAGACCAAAACCGCTACTCAGGGATTGGACTGAGTCTTAATAAATTTAGATCTGAATCAACCCAATTTAGAACTTGTGACACTTAAAAAAGAGGGGAGGGGCCAGGTGTGGTGGCACGCACCTGTAATCCTAGCTACTCAGGAGGCTGAGGCAGAAGGATCACTTTAGACCAGGAGTTTGAGGCTTCAGTGAGCTATGATCACGCCACTGTACTCTAGCCGGGGTGACAGAGTGAGACCCCATCTCGTTTTAAAAAAAGTTTGGGGGGGGGGAATTTGATAATATGCAGTGATGTTTGATTACTGTTCTGCATTTAAATTAAATAAAGTAAATTTGATAATAAAGCATTGCTTTAACAAAATAATTCCAGTTCTCTCAAACTTTCTACAACTTGGTCTCTTTAGCTAGATATTTCAGTGAAAGTATAAAACTGGAAATGTCATTAATTTGAATCTACAACTTTTCTTAGGTTTTCTTATATTTCAATTCAGTAAGGATTGATTGAGCTCACAACAGTGAACTAAATGCTGTGGTATCGTAGCATTCTAGAATTTTCAGTGAGCTCACTGTCCTTGCAGATACTATTGCAGACCTGAGGAAGGAGTCTCACTTTGGGGACTTATTTTTATCATAAAAGATTATTAGACAAAACTGTATGCAGAAGAGTAGTAATTTTAATCAGAGATTCAGTTTATAGCAATGTTAAAGTTGCTATTTGCATTAAAGCCATTCATTTTGCCATTTTTTAAAGCCTTTCATCACTCAAGTTTTCATCATTGAATACCTTCAAGTCAAATGTCAATTTTGAGTTAGTAGGTTTGCCTAAGCAGAAATTGGATCTTTTGTATCATCACGATTAAATACTCAAAACAGTATTTAAACACAGTATTTAAATTGTTTAAGCAAATATACAATCTAATAAAGCAGAGCAAGCTTTGTCATTAATCAAATGCATATACCTCCAGGTTGGCCACATTCGTGCGGAGCGTGACATTCTAGTGGAGGCAGACAGTTTGTGGGTTGTGAAAATGTTCTATAGTTTTCAGGATAAGCTAAACCTCTACCTAATCATGGAGTTCCTGCCTGGAGGTAATTACTTGACGATGAAAGGTCATTTTTTCTTTTTGTTCTGTGGTTTCTTTCTCTCACATCACAATTAACCCTCCTTTCTACTTTTAAATGTACTCACAGAGTTGCTTTCTATATCCTTTTTTAGGTCTATAAAGGAAGTCAGTAACCTGTCTTGTGCTGGGGTGCCTTTCTACAATCTTAGTGCCATAAAAGTAACCTTTTCATTCATTCACATGATTTCAGATGGACATTTCTTTCTTTTCTTCCCTTTTTAAAATATATAGGAATAAACAGGGTGCTCTGCCTGCTCTTCTGTCAATGAGAATCATATATGATCAATAACCCAAGTGGCAACATTGAAGCTATAACATTATTTGCTCCAACTTTTTGTTTCTTTTTGTATAACATATTAATAAGGAGTGAATTTTTTATTACCTATATTAGTAGCCAGAATCAATTTCTCATTTCTGAAATTTTAAGTTTTAGTAACTCAGCACGAACATCTAAGACAGCTCCAAAGTAAACCCAGAACAGAACATGCCATCTGTTCTGAGGAAAGCAGTCTGTTTCCCAGTGAGCAGATGAACTCTGAGCAAACTCTGGTGGGAAAAAAAAAAGAGAACCTTTTCCACAATAATTATATTGTGGCATAATATTTTGATTTTGTGACAACCCTTAGATTTAGGGTCATCAATACTTTTTAATATTTAATACATTTAATAAAAAATAAACAGTTGATTAATGTTAGAAAAGAGTCTGGTAGAATGAGGAGAAACTTTTTTAACATTTAGATGCTAGTTCTTTTTTTTTTTTTTTTTTTTTGAGACGGAGTCTCGCTGTGTCGCCCAGGCTGGAGTGCAGTGGCCGGATCTCAGCTCACTGCAAGCTCTGCCTCCCGGGTTTTTACGCCATTCTCCTGCCTCAGCCTCCCGAGTAGCCGGGACTACAGGCGCCCGCCACCTCGCCCGGCTAGTTTTTTGTATTTTTTAGTAGAGACGGGGTTTCACCGTGTTAGCCAGGATGGTCTCGAACTCCTGACCTCGTGATCCGCCCGTCTCGGCCTCCCAAAGTGCTGGGATTACAGGCTTGAGCCACCGCGCCCGGCCTAGATGCTAGTTCTTAAATTGGAGTAAGAGCCAACTTGGTTACCAGCTCCTAATGTGTCCTCAAGACTTAACCTGTACCATCTTCCGTAGCTTCTCATGTCTCCTGGACCCTGCCCTTTGCACTTGGTGGAGCTAGCCTCCAGAGCCATAGAGCATCTGGCCTGAGCTTCCCAATCATCTGGGCAAACTTGCACAGGTGAGGCCCCATTGGCTGCTCTCCTGAGCCACAGAACTAAGGCCATATAGCTACCTTACTGGGGTAGCAGCCCAAGTGCACTGTCTCCATGTGTCTGGTGGGACTCCAGATTGAAGGGCTGCCAGGAGTGATTAGGGAATCATATTTTTTATGTCTTGGACTGAAAAAGAGCACTTTAATAAACGGTTTAATTTTTGCCTGAGGGAAAAATAGCTACTTTTCTCCAGTAATAAAAAACATAATGTTCTAAATGAAATGAAATTGAAAAAGCAGCATGATGCTCTGTTAAAATCAGAGGTTTCTTTCTCTTTTCCTTGTTTTCTAACCTAAGTGGTTTTATGTGAGGTCTAAACTGAATCCTGTTTCTCTTAGTTTTAAACTCCTTATACATATTTTCTTTGCGTTTCTCACTGTTGAGTTAGGATCTGAATCTTTCTCTGCCATTTTATGTTGCTGGTATTAGACAGAAATGATGAAATTTTGACTTTGCAGAAAGCTAACGAGGTTACCTTTTAACTGCTAGAATACCGATACTGTGTTTTAAAAGTTACATAAAGGGTACTGGTGTCCATTTAAATACCTGTAATAACACACTAGAGGAAAAAAAAAAAAAAACTGACCTTGAGAGATGTCCATTGTACTCTTCTAGGAGGCAGTTATTGCACATTCTAGTGTATAGCATTTTCAGTTCATTTTTAGCTTTTGTTGACTAATGCTTTGCTACCCAAGTCCCTCCTTTTTATTTGTTTGTGTTCTGTGAATAGAAGTTGGAAAGCTTGTTTTCAGCCTCCCCAAGTGTTTACATTTTTATTTGGCATTTCAGCCTCTCTATAACAATGGCAATACAATCTATGTGGAAGTGCCATTTAGTTATAGATGTAGAAAAGCTTGCAGATATTTGTTCAGGCAAAGTGAAAAGTAAAGTAGCTTTTTACCCCGAGTCCAAAAAATTATCCTAAGCAAATATAGTTGTTTTTTAAAGTGTGGCAAGAAATTTTCTTTTTCTCTCAAGAGTAAAATACAAATCATACATTAATGGTCAACTTTAGCTAGCTTAGGTGTGAAAATCCCATTTCTTCCCATGTTGGCAATGTGAGTCTATCTGTGGTACACAGAAGAGGTCTGTTTAGCTGCCTTATGTTGGCAGATAGGGAAGACATATCTGAAAATTGGTACTCACTCGTACGTTGTTTGTGTGTGTGTGTGTGTGTGTGTGTGTGTGTGTGTATATGTGTGGTGGCTTTGTATCTTCTTGTTTCCAGGGGATATGATGACCTTGTTGATGAAAAAAGACACTCTGACAGAAGAGGAGACTCAGTTTTATATAGCAGAAACAGTGTTAGCCATAGACTCTATTCACCAACTTGGATTCATCCATAGAGACATCAAACCAGACAACCTTCTTTTGGACAGCAAGGTATGAGGGGGCATTGGCATGAACTATGCACATTTACTGATCTGAGCAGCCTCTGCTTTAACACCTGCACCCCTGTGGTCATCCCAGTGGGTGAGCTGTGACCTACCTTGTCATGATTTTCTTTTTTTTTTTTAAACAGGTAAGTTTGCTGTCACTTCCTTTCTCCGAAAGGCTGTGATTCTATAATTTGGTTGAACCTTCTCTTAAAAATAAAGGAAACTCTTGAAAATAAGAGCAAAATTGATGTAGAAGGTAATTTTGTAATAAAGCCAAAGATAGTCATTTTCTCTTAGCATGTAATTAACTGTACTACTAATACATCACCTATCTAGAGCCCTTCTGTTGGGCAACCTCATCAGTTAATGAGGAACCCAGCCAAGAAGCAGGAAGTGAGGCAATAACAACAAGAACCTGTAACAAAGTCCAGGTTCCAAATCATGCTCTCTGCTTAAAGAAGGGTCCTACCTAGCTTCTTTTTTTTTTTTGAGATGAAGTCTCGCCCTGTTGCCCAGGCTGGAATGCAATGACACGATTTGGCTCACTGCAACCTCCGCCTCCTGGGTTCAAGTGATTCTCACTGCCTCAGCCTCCTGAGTAGCTGGGATTACAGGTGTGCGCCACCACGCCCCTGCCCAGCCTCTTAAATGGCCTGTTTATATTTATTTTTAGACTTGCAGATAAGCTTCATTGCTTAGTTCCTAAACTTACAGCAAATTAGAAGATAATCCCTGTGCTGCCAGCTAAATTGCTAGATAACCCTTGGCAAGTCTCTTTACCACCTGGATCTCATTGTTCTTTTCCATAAGGTGAAAATACAGATCTAGGAAACCCGTGAAATCCCATTCACCTCTAAAACTTTAGAATGTTGTTTTCTGTTAAGCAGAGTTGTTGTCTTGACTGAATTTTCTTGTAAGGTGAAAAGTAAATTTATTTTCTAGGGTACTTTTCTTCTTTGCTGTCTTTTGATAACTTTCTTGCTGTCCTTGAAAAACCTGAAGTTGTTTTTTTTGTTTGTTCGTTTTTGTTTTTTGAGACGGTCTCATTCTGTCATCCAGGTTGGAATGCAGTGGCACAGTTACAGCTCACTGCACCCTAATTCTTGGGTTCAAGGGATCCTCCTGCCTCAGCCTCCCGTGCAGTTGGGACTACAGGTGCATGCCATTGTACCTGGCTATTTTTTTTTGAGATGGAGTCTTGCTCTGTCGCCCAGGCTAGTGTGCAGTAGCACAGTCTCGGCTCACTGCAAGCTCCACCTCCTGGGTTCACGCCATTCTTCTGCCTCAGCCTCCCGAGTAGCTGGGACTACAGGTGCCTGCCAATACGCCCAGTTAATTTTTTGTATTTTTGGTAGAGATGGGGTTTCACCATGTTAGCCAGGATGGTCTCGATCTCCTGACCTTGTGATCCACCCGCCTCGGCCTCCCAAAGTGCTTGGATTACAGGCGTGAGTCACTGTACCTGGCCTTTTAAATTTTTTTAATTTTTAGTAGAGATGAGGTCTCACTTTGCTGCCCAGGCTGGTCTCAAACTCTCTGGTTTAAGTGATCCTCCCGCCTCAGCCTCCCAAAGCCCTGGGATTACAAGTGCGAGCCACCACCTGCTCTTTTCTTCATTATAATGCACAGAAGTGGAGTAGAATAGTAGACACCAAAGGCTAGGGAGTGTAGCAGAGATGGGGATATGGGAAGAGGTTGGTTAAAAAAAAAAAAAAGGCGGGGCCGGGCATGGTGGCTCACGCCTGTAATCATCCAAGCACTTTGGGAGGCCGAGGCAGGCGGATCATGAGGTCAAGAGATCAAGACCATCCTGGCCAACATGGTAAAACCTTGTCTCTACTAAAAATACAAACATTATCTGGGCATGGTGGAATGTGCCTGTAGTCCCAGCTACTCTGGAGGCTGAGGCAGGAGAATCACTGGAACCCGGGAGGCAGAGGTTGCAGTGAGCCGAGATCACACCACTGTGCTCTAGCCTGCTGTAATCCCAGCACTTTGGGAGGCCAAGGTGGGTGGATCACGAGATCAGGAGTTCAAGACCAGCCTGGCCAACATGATAAAACTTTGTCTCTACTAAAAATACAAAAGTTATCTGGGTGCGGTGGCGGGTACCTGTAGCTGGGAGGCAGAGGCAGGAGAATCACTTGAACCCAGGAGGTGGAGGTTGCAGTGAGCTGAGATCGCACCACTGCACTTTAGCCTGGGGGACAGAGCAAGACTCTGTCTAAAAAAAAAAAAAAAAAATGCATTAACATGGTAGAAAATTTGAACAATACAGACAGTATTAAAGAAGAAAAATTATACTGGCCAGGTGTGGCGGCTCACGCCTGTAATTCTAGCACTTTGGGAGGCCAAGGCAGGTGAATTACCTGAGATCAAGAGTTGGAGACCAGCTTGGACAACATGGTGAAACCCCGTTTCTACTAAAACTAAAAAATTAGCCGGGTGTGGTGGCACGTGCCTGTAATCCCAGCTACTCGGGAGGCTGAGGCAGGAGAATCAGCTTGAATCTGGGAGGCAGAGGTTGCAGTGAGCCAAGATTGTGCCACTGCATTCCAGCCTGGCCAACAGAGTGAGACTCCGTCTCCAAAAAAAAAAAAAAGAAAAATTACCTATAATCTCATCACTGAAAGATAATCATTTCGTTGTAATCACTTTGATGCCTTTCTGTTTGTGTCAATCATTTATATAAAGTTAGCATCCTAAATGTAAATAGCTTTGTATTCTGTGTAAACATTAAAATATTAATGTTAGATATTTCCTATGTCATTAATATCAGATATATTTTTAATAAAACACTGGCCCTACCTTGTGTGATTCAAAGTTCAGATGCCCTGGTTGGTGCCCTAGGTACCTTAGTGCTGACTTCTTTGTCCCCTGTAGTCTATGTTCAGATCCAACAACCATATTAAAGAACTTGAGAACTTGGTCTAACTGAAGAGGAATGGGGGATCCTGTTAGGTGCAGGTTTGCCCTTTATATTATGCTAGCTCACGCTTGTAGTAAAATGTTCTCATGAGCAAGTTGATTTGTGTTCGGCCACATAGATTATAGTCCTAAAAATGTAGGAGTTTTGAGTTCCTGTTGCATACTCAGAATAGCTATAGAATTCCCTGAAAGGCTAAGCTTGAATAGCATTTGCTCCAGGAACTGCTTTTAAAAAGTTTTTCTTTTTTTTTTTTTAATGTTTGTTTTTGAAGTGGAGTCTCACTCTGTCACCCAGGCTGGAGTGCAGTGATGTGATCTTGTAGTCCCAGCTCACTGTGAACCTCTGCCTCCCAGTTTCAAGCAATTCTGCCTCAGCCTCCCAAGTAGCTGGGATTACAGGCGTGCACCATCACGCCCAGTTAATTTTTGTATTTTTAGTAGAGACAGGGTTTCACACTGTTGGCCAGACTGGTCTTGAACTCCTGACCTCAGGTGATTCCCCGCCTTGGCCTCCCAAAGTGTTGGGATTACAGGTGTGAGCCACTGTGTCCAGCCAAAAACAATTTTTCTTAGTCCTTTCTTAGAGTTGTCCAGGTAAGATATGTAATCATGAGAACTATAAACTTCCTTGGCTTGTAGAATAAGTTACTTGCAAATCTTCAAAAAAAGATACTGAGGCCAGGCGTGGTGGCTCACTCCTGTAATCCCAGCTCTTTGGGAGGCCAAGGTGGGTGGATCATGAGGTCAGGAATTCAAGACCAGCGTGGCCAAGTTGGTGAAACCCCATCTCTAGTAAAAATACAAAAAAATTAGCCAGACCTGATGGCGGGCACCTGTAATCCCAGCTACTCAGGAGGCTGAGGCAGAGAATTTCTTGAACCCGGGAGACAGAGTTTGCAGTGAGCCAAGATGGTGCCACTGCACTTCAGCCTGGGTGACAGAGCGAGACTCTGTCTCAAAAAGAAAAAGAAAAAAAAAAAAAGATACTGAGTTAATAGGCTCGAAGCTGTCCCTGTTTGGCAGTTTACCTTGCTGTGTACATACGTACATACACACATCCAAACCTAATTGGATTTCTTTTAAAACAAAGCATAATAAAATTTGACCCATCTGAGAAGGGCTCCTATAGCCTTGTATCTTGGAAAATGTGTATGTTTAAGCCTGATAATGTCCTTGAGAAAGGTGATATTCTGGAAAGACCACAGACATTGAAGTCATTTGGGCTCAAATTTTGGCCGCACCACTTCTGATTGTGTAACCCTGAGCAAGGTAGATCTCTGAGCATCAGGATTCCCTCTTATGTTTTTTATTTCAACTCTCCATCTAGTTAAAATTTTGCCACCCCAAGAATGCCTACTTTTTCCTTAGGGCTAGTTATGTGCCAGGTACTGTGTTAGGAGTCTTACATGCATTATTGCCCATTCCTGCCAGAAAGATATCTTTACTTTCATTTTCCAGATGAGATAAGATGGCAGGGTAAAATAATCCTGGTCTGGGAGGAAGAGCATGGGCTGATTTCTGATTTTGGTTCTGCCATTTTTTTTTTTTCCCTGAGACGGTGTCTTGCTCTCTTGCCCAGGCTGGAGTGCAGTGGCACGATCTCAGCTCACTGCAAGCTCCGCCTCCCAGGTTTACGCCATTCTCCTGCCTCAGCCTCCGATGTAGCTGGGACTACAGGCGCCCGCCACCACGCCCGGCTAATTTTTTTTGTATTTTTAGTAGAGACGGGGGTTTCACTGTGTTAGCAAGGATGGTCTCAATCTCCTGACCTCGTGATCTGCCCGTCTCGGCCTCCCAAAGTGCTGGGATTACAGGCATCAGCCACCGCGCCCGGCGGGTTCTGCCATTTTAACGGCAAGCCGTTTAACAGCTCTAAGTCTGTGATGTGTAGTTTAAGGGTTTTAAATGAGACAACACAATTAAAGCATCAGTCAAGGTGCCTGACTCATAGAAGGTGTGAGTTTTCCTTTATGAAAATTATAAAGTTAGAGATTTATGATTGGAATACAGTATTGTGATGGCAGCGGTGGCCTGTCTGGAGCCTCTGCTGGGAAGATGCCAGCTGCAGTGGGGGAGGCACAGTCAGGGCTGTGTGCTCCATGGAGCTGGCAGGAGCAGGGAATAAGTGGGAGCCCTGCCCTCCCAGGCACAGCTGCAGCTGCCCAGCCACAGCTGCAGACCTGGGCATCCCTGCGCTTGAAAGTGCCTGTTCCTGCTGCCTGACCTCTCTGTGCTCCTGGTGTCCACTCCAATTTCAGAGCAAAGTTGAGGCTGAGCCTGGGTTCTATTGAGACCTGATCGAGTGTGCGCACGCTTGGGGCGGTGCTGACGCACCAGCCCCCTGCAGCCTCAGCCCCCTCTGGACTTTGGGTGCCAAGAAGCAAGAGAGGGAGGCCAAACAGGGGAGGAGGGCAGTTGGGTGCAGGTCTGTAGATGCCCCTTTGCACCAACAGCCTGGGCACTGTGGACAAAATGGTTGATGGCCATAAGAGGCAGACAGGCTCCTGGGTGGAAGGGGGTGGGTCCCTGGTGAAGCCCCACCTTCAAGCCAGGGATGGCCTGAAGCCTGAGGGCCAAGCTGTCAGTTCGGGCTGGACTCTATGGCCCAGAGTAAGAACTTGTGGTGTTTTTTCCGGGCCTGCCTGTGACCGCCCATGGACCAATCAGCACACTCTTTTTCTCTTTTGAAACCCATAAAAACCCTGGACTGAGACTCTGGCAGATGTCAGACAACCTGCTGCAGAAAGGTGCTGTCTGCTCCGGGTCTCCTAAGGGCTACAGACTTGATGGGTGCCGGGTCCAACCTGCAGACTGCGACCCCAGTGATGGATGAAAAAATGCACTCTGACACAGATACCCAGTGAAAGAGCGGGCTAGGGGACTGGGCTGCCTGCAGAAAGAGTTGTAGCAGCCTCGGCCCTGAAAAGCTGGTGCTGCAGGCAACTATTTAGTACAGATTTAATGACAAAGGCCTCAGTCAACACACTTGTGGGTAATTAACATGGTTGTCCCCCCCACCGCCCCCGCCCCCAACCCCACCCCATCTCCGGAGAGAGCAGTCCTGCATTTCGATTATTAAAGGCCAGGTTCTGAGGCCTAAGTAAACTAACTTATCTAGATCAGTTTCTTTACATCCCCTTGTTATCTAACCTAAGCCTTTAGGCACCCGATAAGAGAATCTGAATGCCTTCAGCCAAATCCTTTTCTGAAGCTTTTGTAAAACTTCCTGGCCTTCTAAGAAGGTTTGCATCTTTCTACAATTTTTCCCACCACACTTACCGAATCCCTACAGATGGGATGAACTGCCTGTGTATGGGAGGTACCCACTCTGGGTCTTTTCTGCACTGAGGCTGCACAGATGCCAGGACGACCTGCCAGCGGAAAGGAGCAACCCACTTGGGGTCTCCTGAGAGCTGTACTGTCACTCAATAAAGCTCCTCTTCACCTTGCTCACCCTCCAGTTGTCCGTATACCTCATTCTTCCTGAATGCAGGACAAAAACCTGGGACCTGCCAAATGGTGGGGCTGAAAGAGCTGTAACACAAACAGGGCTGAAATATGTCCCCTTGCTTGCCGTGTTGCAGGCAACAAGAAGGAGAGAAGCACTGTGGCCCTTCTGGGAGCTCAGACCTAGGGGCTTCCTGAGCCAGGGCTGTGACACCCTCTTTAGGGCTCTGCAGTTTCTGGCATCTCCAAGCTTCCAGGTGCCACTACATTCCCCTCGTCCATATGCAGGTGCCCACTGCAGAAGCTGCTTGCAGTGCATCTCATCCAACTGCAGGCTTGCATGGAGCCAGCACCTGTGCTGGCGCCTGGAGCTGCCTGCTGTGCCTGGCTGTGTGCAGTGGCCGCCAGTGTGCCTGGCTGTATGCAGTAGCTGGACCCTGCACTCACACACTCCTTGCCTCTCTGCTTGTCTTGCCCTTGGCAGACCTGGGATCTGGGCTGGTAGCACAAGCCTGCCAGGCTGAGTGGGTGGAATGAGCCCAGCGGACCTGAGTAAAACTCGGGTAAAAGGCACCAGTGACCACAGAGGCTTCCAGCTAGAAGCCCAAGGATCTCGTGGGAGTAGCATTTATCAAGGACTATCCAATAATATTTATTCCCTTTGTCTTTGAAATAGTTTACTGCTGGAATTTATTCCAATGGAATAAGAGGAGAAAAAGCTATATGAACAATTTTGAAAAGATTTACTCTTCATTTAACAACGATTTATTAAGGTCATCCTGAATCATGCCCGGTTAGGTCTGGGAATATAGACTGTCAGAGGGCACCTGATAATCCATGTTGTATGAGAGCTAAGAATTGAAAATGAAATGCACATCCAGTATTAGGGGATGGTAAGGTAAACAATGAAGTGCCAAGTTAATTGAATATTATGGAGACCTTTAAAGTGGTAATTTTGGCCAGGTGTGGTACATGCCTGTAATCTCAGAACTTTGGGAGGCTGGGATGGGAGGATCACTTGACCTCAGGAGTTTGAGACCAACCTGGAAAACATAGGGAAACCCTTTATCTCCAAAAAATAAAAAAAATTAGTCGGACGTGGTGGCACGCACCTGAGGTCTCAGCTACTCAGGAAGCTGAGATGGGAGGATCGCTTGAGCCTGGGAGGTCGAGACTGCGGGGAGCCATGATCACGTCACTATACTTCAGCTTGGGTGACACAGCAAGACCATGTCTCAAAAAAAAACTGAAGACCATTTAGAAACAGAGAGGAATATTTGATTGAGTTAAAGAAGTAATAAAATTGTCTCTAGATGCTAAGGAGGGGTCAAGACCTGTGTTTAAAAATCAGTATTTGGATAAAACCAAAGATGATATGCAGAAATGAAAATAGCTTTATTAGTATAATAGGATTTGGGATTTTAAAAAAATTTTGGCTGGGCGCGGTGGCTCAAGCCTGTAATCCCAGCACTTTGGGAGGCCAAGACGGGCGGATCACGAGGTCAGGAGATCGAGACCATCCTGGCTAACACGGTGAAACCCCGTCTCTACTAAAAAATACAAAAAAACTAGCCGGGCGAAGTTGCGGGCGCCTGTAGTCCCAGCTACTCGGGAGGCTGAGGCAGGAGAATGGCGTAAACTCGGGAGGCGGAGCTTGCAGTGAGCTGAGATCTGGCCACTGCACTCCAGCCTGGGCGACAGAGCAAGACTCCGTCTCAAAAAAAAAAAAAAAAAAAAAAAAAAAAAAAAAAAAAAAAAAAAAAAATTTTATCTGCAATTACATGATTTTTCCTATAATAAAAGAAGGAGCAGTGTACTGTGGCTGTAGAGCTGTAATGGATGCTGGAAGGAGTAGAAGGTAATGTTCTGTTCTACCTCCAAGAATACTCATCCATCTGTCACCTTGTTTCTTCCCCATAGGGCCATGTGAAACTTTCTGACTTTGGTCTTTGCACAGGACTGAAAAAAGCACATAGGACAGAATTTTATAGGAATCTGAACCACAGCCTCCCCAGTGATTTCAGTAAGTAGTAACAATTACGTTAGCCTTTTCATTCTAACTGGGCCTAGAAGAGCTGTTTCCCTTGTAACCAAATTATGCAGGACAGATAGGAGATTCTCACAGCATGAGTGTGTAGAGAATAAAAATACCTTCCCAGGTTTGCCTGTGATTTGTGTTGTCTGGTGAGGCAAGATGAATGAATGGTACCAAATGTGTGAAGACAGAGGTTGAAAGGGGTCTTCTT
Organism: Macaca thibetana thibetana; assembly: GCF_024542745.1. NCBI lineage: Eukaryota > Metazoa > Chordata > Mammalia > Primates > Cercopithecidae > Macaca > Macaca thibetana. Next base: position 37,324,800 of record NC_065581.1, on the reverse strand, counting down.
TAGAGGTCTACTGGGAAGGTCACTGGGGATGAGTATGGGACAGGCAACCAGAAGTAGTAGAGGAAAAACTCCTGGGAACAGCTCTGGGCTAGGTTTATCCTGGGTGCTTCTTTCCTTCACGACAGAAAGAAGTTTATCCTTATGACAGTCACTTCCACTTGAACACTATGAAATCATTGACAACTGTGTGGTAAAATTACATTTCATCCTAGAAAAGCTTATGTCAAATCATGTATTATAAATTCAGATGTCCCTGATCATATAAGTTACTACTACTTGGAAAATTGATGGTAATTTTGAGAAATTGTGACTGTTGTAGGTCCACGTTAGGACCTCGGTTCTAGTTGAGACTGAATTCCCTGTAATTCTGATTAAGTCCTGTATCCTCTGTGGCCAGTTGATCCACATGGGAGTACCTTTTACAACCCTGTGTGAGTCTTTTAAGTTAATGCTTTACAGCCTCTGATTTGAGCTTACTGTAAACTTACTAGGATACGTGTCATCTGGAGCTTTTGATGTATGAGTAGAAAGAAAGCAAGACTTTAGGGTTTCATATGACTTGAAAGAGCCTACTAAAAAAAAGTAGTAAACAGTTTGGTCTGAACTTTGACCGCAGCTTGTATTCTCTACTTTCAGCTTTCCAGAACATGAATTCCAAAAGGAAAGCAGAAACCTGGAAAAGAAATAGACGTCAGCTAGTAAGTAATATCTGTGGCTTCTGAAATGCTACAAACGAAGTATGTATAAGTTCTAAAGATTTGCACATAAAATTGCATTTGACAGGTATTTGCAATGTGTCCCTTGCTTTTAAGATTACCTAAAGAGAGTGCTGTTGTTAGGTTGATAGGACCCAAAGGAATCTTTTGAAGGAGGACAGGTAATATTAGGTTGTTTTCATTGTGACATTTTCCGTGGGTGACCTCATTCTGACCTTTTAGCTTGGTAACAATACCTTTCCTTCCTGCCCCACCTTTTCTCTATTTTTGTAGTGGTAAGGGGGTTGTATTTAAGTTGGAGACCTCTCAAAACTAAGTACAAATACCTACCTAGAGTTTTCAGGCATCAGTTCTCAAACTTCTTAAAAATTTTGATCCACTTGGGCAAGGGCAAATCAAGACTCCTCAATTCATTTGCCTCACACTTTCTGACTTTGTGATGTGAAAAAGAACCTACTTATAAAGATTGGAGAGAAATATAAGGGGAATGCTTATTTATATGCATTTGACTTTGTGCCCATGTAAAATTATGTCCTACAGGCTGAAAAATAAGAAACATTGTGTTTACCTTGATAGTATGTTGGAAGTACAAATTTACCAGTGAAATATTGCTGTCTAGGCAGAATTTATTTTTTAGCAATAGCTGATTAATTGGTTCTTGTTTGAAGTACAGTGTACATGTTCTGGTGTCCAGTTACTGGAGTTATTGGCCAGATAATAGAAATGTGTATCACTACATTCTTAAGCTTTGCAAGAAACCCATAGCAAATGAAACTGATGATGGGTAAAGCCAAACTAACATTTGGTCATTGGAAAGCAGAATAGCAGCAATGGGAAACTGACTAACTTGGAATGATGGTCATGCAAATGTGTTGTCTAGAAATGGCAGCACTTCTGTTTGTCCACATATATGGTAGTAACTTGGCAAGTTTACCAAATACTGTGTTTCTGTTAGAATTCCTAGTGCAATACTGATTTACAGTTCTCTAGAGTACCTTTAATAACACTCTTAGTAAGTCACTAATAGGTGGATGTCAGTTACATGTGAAAATGGAAACCTATGGGATGGTTTAAGAAAGAGTCAAAGGAAAGTTGTGCATTCGTTTTGATTTATTTGAAGCCCACCCATCAGTGGGGCCTCAGACAACATTTACTTGGGAAATCTTCAGTTTAGGACAGTTAGTTACAAAACAGTCTCCCTTCCTTGGGAACTCTGCTACTCTTTAAACTTCTGAATTCTGTATGTGGTTGAAAAATATTTTATGTATCTTGTTGAGGATTAGGGAATGTCAGGAACAAATTTGGTCAGGTGCTTCTATTATGTCTCTCCACAGAGAAGTAGTTTTTAACCTTGGCTGCACAACAGAATCACTTGGGGAACTTCAGAACATGTTGATGTCCAGGTTCCACCCACAGAGATTATGATTCAGTTGGTCTGGGATATACTCTGGGTATCGTATCTGATTTTTAAAAGACTGATTCTACTGTGCAGTGAATGTTGAGAACTTCCACGAAGAGGTTATGTCTTAAATAATAGCTCCTGCATTGTTGGGCAACTAATACTTATCTATTTTTTGGAAACAGAAGGTGAGGAATCTGTGATTTCTGTTCTTTTCTTTTCTTTCTTTCTTTCTTTTTTTTTTTTTTTTCAAGCAGGCCAGCATTTAACCTTTGGCTCCTGTACTAACAAGTATTTTGGGGATAAGGCTTAAGTGTCTTGAATTGTCCCTTATATTCCAAGACAAGCTTTGTGCTCTTGATGTGTACCCCAGGGTCTTGTCATGATTAGAGGAACCATTTCTGTAGTTCTATAAGGAAAGCAGTTTCACAATTTTCGTGTTTGCAGTTAAATGTCATTTAATAGTTAAAAACATTTTTGAAAATCTCAATAAACTTAAGGCCCTGATGCTGTGATTAAGGTTCTTGCCTTTTTATACTACATGCAGTAGAAATGGGAAAGTGTAAATTAAGGTCATCCTCATATTATCTCTTTTCATAACTTGAAGAAAATGAAGCCACCTCTCAGTCTTCTAAATGTTAATTAACTGTGTTACTTTGACCTTTTCTAAGTGATCCCGTTCAGGTAGTACCAAGCTGAAGATAGATATTCGTTAATACTTAATATAAATTTACTGCTCTAGGTTAAGCCTAACATATGTAATTCCTACCCAGCCTATTACTTTTTAGTCCATTGGGAATCACTAAAAAAAGTAGAGGCTTTAGCTTCATTCCTTGGCTGCTTAAATAATATTGTAATGTTTTAAATTGTTATGTGGTCCTATATAACATTAGGCCCTAGTACCTGATTAATATGAGTCAGCTTTAAGTTAATCGCAGATATAAAAGATAATAGACACATAGGCATCCGATCTTGGTCAGTTTATTTTTTTAGGGTAGGATTTACAGAAGTGATTAGGAAATTAAATTGCTTTATTTCTCTTAAAACCCTGACACAAAATCATAAGGTTAGAACACATTTGGTTGAAATGACTGTTAACAACCGACGGAGCTATTCCAGATTGCAGCTTTCATTGACACTTGAAATACCCAGACAAGAAAAGGAAAAACTGGAGTACAGATTTATGAGGTTGGAGTTGGAGGACAGCCTGGTGTGGAAAACTACAAAGGTTTGGGAAGGGAGCAGTCCTTAGATTGGAAAGGACACACCTGGTACAGACAGTGTGGTAAAAAGTGTGGTAAAATACGAGTGAGCTCCTACGGCAGACTCTAGTTTCTGGAATAAGAGCAATACTTTTACCTTGACAGGTTTGAGCCTGCTGTTTGCTATATTTTATAACTCTTAAGAGTTTTTCTTTTTAATGCATTGGTAGCTTGAAGGAGTTCTTTTCCTCTGGCAGTAGACCTCTGGTTTTATCATGGAAATCTTTGAACAAGTAAGATCTGCTTAGATTTACATTCATCTTTGGTAGAGTAAACCTCGTCTCTAAATTAAAGGGTATTTGTATTCTTACCTTTATGATTAGAATGAAAATTCTTAGAGAGGGCCTAATCCACGTTTCAGTCTTTAAAGCTTAAAGACAAAAGACAACACTGGTATTTGTGTTATTTAATATCTGCATTTAAATATATATTATACATATATATACACACACATGCATACACTTAGCTATATGGAAAAAATGGATCCCTACCGTACAGTATATGCAAGTCAACTCTAGATGGGAAATTTTTTTTTTTTAATTTATTTATTATTATTATACTTTAAGTTGTAGGGTACATGTGCATAACGTGCAGGTTTGTTACATATGTATACTTGTGCCTTGTTGGTGTGCTGCACCCATCAACTCGTCATTTACATCAGGTATAACTCCCAATGCAATCCCTCCCCCCTCCCCCCTCCCTAGATGGGAAATTAAACTTTAAAAATTTTTAAAGAAAATACAGGGCAGTGTCTTTATGACCTCAGAGTAAAGAAGGATTTCTTAAATAAGGTGCAAGAAGTACAGCTCATAGAGGGAAAAGTTGGTTTATTTTATTACTTTAAGGAAAAAAAACCTTCTGTATATCAAAAGACACAAAGAAATGAAAAGACAAGCTACACGGTACAGCTACTTTGGAATTACCTTTCAGAGTTCGTGTGTACACCCTACAGCGCTGCAATTCTACCCCTAGTCATAAGCCCTGGAGAAATTGCACATGTGAACCAGGAGACATGCAGAAGAATGTTTATTGCATTTTCATAATAGCAAAAGACTGGGAATAACCCAGTGTCCATCCACAGGAAAATAGTTACATTCTGGAATAGAATATTTTGCAGCAGTAAAAATAATTGAACTACAGCTACGTGTGACAGCGTGAATCAATTTTAGAAACATAAAGTTGAGAGGAAGAATCTAATAACAGAAGACTGTATATAGAATGGTACCATTTTAATAAAGCTCAAAAATAAAATCTCATTTAGAGAGATACCTGGCAAAATTCTTTTTAAAAGCTAAGGAGTGACAAAACATGAAATTCGGCATAGTGGTTAAGAGAAGCAGGAGAGACAGGGAGGAGTACATGTTTAGCTTAATATTGTTATTACTTGGTTCTTCAGTTGAACTCATGGGTATTCATTTTCATGATTATGCATTATAATTTGATAATGTATGTAATTAACACATGTATATATGTGACATATTTTGGTAACAAATACTACTTCATTAAAAAAAAAATCACAATAAAAATAACAAGCCTCATTCTGGGAGAAGATATTTGCAGTATACAAATATCTTAAACAGATTAATGTCCTGAATTCATAAAGAATTCCTATGAATCAGTAAGAAAAAGACAACACAACTTAAGCAAATACTAATGGACAAAGGATCTCAACAGGAATTCATAGTAAAAACCTGGATGGCTAATTAAAATACGAGTGTGCTCAGCCCTACTTGAGATAAAGTAAATGCAAATTAAAACAAGATCCCAGCCATGCTGGCACATCCCTAGAGTCCCAGCTACTCAGAAGGCTGAGGCAGGAGAATCCCTTGAGGCCAGGATTTCAAGGCTACAGTGAGCTGTGATCATACCACTGCACTCCAGCCTGGGTGACAGAGCAAGATCCCATCGCTTAAAAAGAAAAAAAGGTCCCATTTCATATTCATCAGATTGGTAAAAATAAAAATTAAAAATCTGACAAAGCCAAGTCTTGGTGAGATGTGGAGCACCAGAAGCTAATCCCCACCAGGATTGGTTTAAATAGGGACTAACTACTTTGGAGGACTTGGAAGATACTTCAAGTTTAGATGCTTATAACCCAAGGCTCAGCAATATTCTAGTTTAGAGAAATGCTTGCACAGTGCCCAAGAAGGTATTACAAGAATGTTTATTCAGGTGTTACTTGTCATAGTGAAATACTGGAAGCAATGTAACTGTCCATTACAGAAGAACGGATAAAAACTATTGTGATTAATTTATATAACAGTATAGCATACAGCAGAGAAGTGAGTGAACTAGAGTGAACTACGTGAATAAATCTCAAAACTAATGTTAAGACAAACAGGGCCGGGTGCGGCAGCTCATGCCTGTAATCCCAGCACTTTGGGAGGCGGAGGCGGGTGGATCACTTGAGGTCAGGAGTTCGTGACCAGCCTGGCCAAAGTGGTGAAACCCTGTCTCTACTAAATACCCTGTCTCTAAAAATACAAAAAATTAGCCAGGTGTGGTTCATCTCAAAAAAAAAAAAAAAAGACATGATCTGAGACAAATATGGCAAATTATTAATCTCTTTAATACGAGTAATGGGTCTGTATTGTCTGTTCCTTTTTTGTATATGTTTGTAATATTTCATAATACATGTTTTAAAAAACAATACAACTGTAATTTAAAAATTTATATAATATATAATATTTAAAGCACCTAGATCAGCGCCTTACACATGGTAAGCCCTCAGATGTTAAGTACATTAGGAGGCTTTGATTGTACTTTCTCCTCTTATTTTGCAGTCCTGGTATGTTAGAGTAGAATACTGGGATGCAGAAAATGTTTCTCTTGGTCGAGTATGGTGGCTCACACCTATAATCCCAGCACTTTGGGAGGCTGAGGTGGGAAGATCACTTGAGCCTAGGAGTCTGGGCAAGATGGCAAAACCCCATCTCTGCAAAAAAATTTAAAAATTAGCCAAGTGTGGTGGCATGCACCTATGGTCGTAGCTACTCTGGTGGCTGACATGGGAAGATCTCTTGAGCCTAGGAGTTTGAGGTGAACTATCATTGTGCCACTGCACTCCAGCCTGGGCTACAAAGGGAGACCCCGTCTCTTAGAAAAAGAGAACAGTTATCCAAGAACTATGTACAAAAACAATTACGTTTGGTAAATAGGTATTTATAAATGTTAACTTATAGGATATAACTTTAGCTTTTGATCATAAAGCTTCCCTTTATGATTGTGTCAAATCAAAGAATGTGTATCATAGAAAGAGGGATGGTTTGGAGTAAGATATTATAATTTCTATCTTTTTTTTTTTTTTTTTTTTTTTTTTGAGACAGAGTCTCACTCTGTCACCAGGCTGGAGTGCAGTGGCATGATCTCGGCTCACTGCAACTTCTGCCTCCTGGGTTCAAGCGATTCTCCTGCCTCAGCCTTTTGAGAAGCTGGTACTACAGGTGCACCCCACCATGCCCAGCTAATTTTTGTATTTTTAGTAGAGACTGGGTTTCACCATGTTGGCCAGGATGGTCTCGATCTCTTGACCTCATGATCCACCCACCTTTCAGCCTCTCAAAGTGCTGGGATTACAGGCGTGAGCCACTGCTCGCAGCCAGATACTTAATCTCTAAACTGGGCTGTACCACCCAGAACCTGACTAGTTCTGGGGTCTTGGGCAAAGCCATTTTGAGCATCAAATTGTATCTGCAAAGTTAGGCTAATAAGGTCCTCCTTGGAAAAGTTTTGTCGGGATTAAATGAACTCATGTATATGAAATTTTATATATATGTATATATAACTCATGTTATATATAAAGTACAGAGCCTGGTACTTAATGGGTGCTCAGTGAATTGTAATACTAGTTATTATGACAGAGATGCCTTCGCCGTAGTGACTGATAGTTAAGAAGGGTCTCCCACCTCATTAACAAAGTTTTCTTGTTCATTTTGGAAAGTGCTTTGGCAAATCAAGCTTGCCGTTAAGCTACTGGGCAGTCCCGCGTATTTAGCTTGGGGGTAGCTTCTGGTGGTATTCATAGCCTTTGGTTTCTAGAACAGAACTCTGGGCACCTCCTGCCTGGCTGGGCCTCCCTGATGTGTGGTCCATGTTTCAGGCCTTCTCCACAGTAGGCACTCCTGACTACATTGCTCCTGAGGTGTTCATGCAGACCGGGTACAACAAGCTCTGTGATTGGTGGTCGCTTGGGGTGATCATGTATGAGATGCTCATCGGTAAGTTGCATGGTTTCAGAGGACTTTTTCTGTGCATCCGTGACAGACTTCTACGTTGGTATCAGCCTCTGTTTCAACTGGCAGTGATCTAAGTGATTTCCCCACTTGTCTTTCAAAGTGAATTGTTTTAGACAGATGACAACTCTTTCAGTAAGATGTATCCCACTCCATTCTTAGGCTTACTGGCATCCTGCAATTGCTTTGTTGATCATTTTTTATGTTTTTCTTTCTCTTATACCTTCATCTTCTCCATCTAGAAGCTCTTTCAGTCACTAGCACTTATTAACATCTGTTGTATGCAGAGCATTTTAACTGGGCATTGCCTCACTTTTCTAATATGCTGCCCCCTTCCTCTGTCAAAGCCTTCAAATCATGGGACCCTGTGGCCTCTCTCCCTCTTATTGTATTGGTGTATCTCTGTGTTTATGGGATGCATCTGTGGGGGTGGTCATGTGCCAGCGAGCAAGTATACCCTTGTTGGTTCCGAGTGAGTCTATCTGGCTGCTTTGGCTTCAGGAACATGGGAACAATGCCTTTGGAGGTGGGCGTATACCATCTGGAGGGAAGATGGGGTGATACGGTGTGTGCGTGTTTGTCTTCTTGCCTGTAGTTCTCAAAAAGACGCATGGTGGTCCTTTTTAAATCTATGCTTTTTTCTTATTCACGTTATTTGGTACTTTACCCATATAAGGGTATTTCTGGAATGATACTGTTTCATCCTTTCATTTCTTCTTTGGGCATGGTGATTCCCACACCTGCAATTCTATTTATGTCCTCCTTTCTTTTCCCAGCTCTACCTATTAGCTGACTTCCTAGTGGTACCAGAAGCATGATTTCACTTTGGGTCTGGGAGTTTGGGGGAAAATGAAAAATAGGTTTAGATATTTTCTGGGATAAGTGGAAATCCTGTCTATGTCATGGAGGGATGGCCATACAGAGTAATCCAGTAGTCATTAAAGACATACAGAATCGGGCCGGGCACAGTGGCTTATGCCTGTAATCCCAGCACTTTGGGAGGTTGAGGCGGTAGGATCGCTTAAACCCAGGAGTTCAAAACAAGCCTGGTCAACATAGCGAGACTCTGTCTTTACAAAAGAAAAATAAAAAATCAGCTGGGTGTGGTGGTGCTCTTCTGTAGTCCCACCTACTGGGGAGGCTGAGGCAGGAATTCAAGGCTGCAGTGAACCATGATTGCACCACTACACTCAGCCTAGGTAACAGAGTGAGACCCTGTCTCAAAGAAAAAAAAAAAAAAGACATATAGAATTGTATTAAGGAGAGTAATCTTGGTCAGATTCAAAGTTCTGGAGTGTAAAAGCTCCGAAGTTCCTTTTTATTACAGGCTACCCACCTTTCTGTTCGGAGACCCCTCAAGAGACATACAAGAAGGTGATGAACTGGAAAGAAACTTTGACTTTTCCTCCGGAAGTTCCCATCTCTGAGAAGGCCAAGGATCTAATTTTGAGGTATTAGAGAACATCCCTCCACCTTCTTTCTCAGCTTTTTCATATGAATAATTCCATTTTTTTTAAACTGTTATTATCTCCTGAATCTGCTTTCTGTTTCCTCCTGTTCCTCTCTTTAAACAAATAAAAAGGCTGTGTGTGGTGGCTCACACCTATAATCCCAGCATTTTGGGAGGCTGAGGCAGGGGGATCACTTGAGCCCAGGAATTTGAGACTAGCCTGGACAACACAGCAAAACTCCACCTCTAAAAAAAAAAAAATTGGCTGGGCATGGTGGAACCTGTGGTCCCAGCTACTTGGTAGGCTGAGATGGGAGGATCACTTGAGCCCAGGAAGTTGAAGCTGCAGTGAGCCTTGATTGTGCTACTGCACTCCAGCCTGGGTGACAGAGTGAGACCTTGTCTCAAAAAAAAAAAGTTTTTCTGAAGAGACTGCTTGAGGTGTGCTGAAAGGCCTCTGTCTTTTCCAGATTCTGCTGTGAATGGGAACATAGAATTGGAGCTCCTGGAGTTGAGGAAATAAAAAGTAACTCTTTTTTTGAAGGCGTTGACTGGGAACATATCAGGTATATCCATATAAACACTTTCAGAATTATTTCAGAAAGTCTCTAGTTTACTTAATAATAATTTGGAAGGACCATCATTGGCAAGCCAAGTAAGGGAAGAGAGCTTCTTAGAGATTTAGGATCTTTTCCTGATTTTCATTCATGGTGATTGGGCGTTGAGTTTTTTGTCAGCCATGTGTCATGGAATATATTGAATCTAGCAGTTATTTACAAAGTGAAGTGAACTTTTGTTTTTTGTGGTGGAGGGAGCATCTAGGAAGTGTATTACCCTTTACCTAGAACTCAGCAGCCTCTTAGGGCCCGCCAGCGGGCCTGTTCCTGCCCACAGGGTGGAAGGTATCACTGAAACATAGAGAAGGGAGAAAGGAGTGGAGGAAAGATTGGAGGGGTGAAAGTGGAGAGGGAAAGGGGAGAGTGAAAATTTTTATGGTGGGGGTCGTAGACTATGGCCAATAGCCATGAGAGCCTAGACCACCTGCTGTAGTCCAGACCTTCTCATTCAGCAGTCATTGGTTATTAAATAGAAGGTGAAGAAGTTTTCATTTATTTATAATTGTGTTCTGATGTGCTGCTTGTAATTTTTTACCTTTGCCACTTTTTAAGCTATCCTACTCGTTGGCACCTCCAGTAGAAGAAGGGCAGAGCCCTACACAAGGGGACATTTAGAGGCTCAGTTTCCCTTTTTAGTAGACAGGACAGGCCATTGGGAGAGTTGCACTAACTTCAGGTTTTAGTTATTCTTGTCTTTTTTCTAGCTATGAATGATTGAGTTTTTTTTTTTTTTAATCATAATTTACTTTGTTTGGGTACAGTCAGTTGGCTTGGTTGGTCAGTTTTTGTAAGTTTTTCAGAGAAAATAAATGCTGCCTGCCAGTGAAGAGTCTTCTCATGTCAGACCAGGGGTCTTTTTTGGAGAAAGACTTGAGTGGTATGATCCATATGATTACTAACTTAGTAATTTTTGGCATGTGTATTCTTGGCAGAGAGAGACCTGCTGCAATATCTATTGAAATCAAAAGCATTGATGATACTTCAAACTTCGATGAGTTTCCAGAATCTGATATTCTTAAGCCAACAGGTAACACCACCAGCATTGTCTCCTGCTGCCTTATAAGCACATTATTTACCCCCAATTTTGGGATGATGTTTACAAGTCAGGGTAGTGAACATGGAGAGGAACTTCAGTTCTTCACGTTCTTTGTAAGTACTTTTCCAGTTCTAATGCTAGGTAGTGGTGAAACCTTGGTGAATGGAAAATGAATATCAGCTCCCATGTTTAGACTGCTCAACTGGGTAAGTTACAAAAATCTGTTCCTTTGTTATTTACTGAGTGTTAGGTAATCTGAAATGACAGGAATGGGAAAATAAAACATTAAAAAATTTGTGAAGAAATACGAGATTTAAAGAACATGAGCAAGAAAATGTAGAAAATTCATAGCGTGAGGCCAGGCACGGTGGCTCACGCCTGAAATCCCAGCACTTTGGGAGGCCGAGGTGGGCAGATCACGAGGTCAAGAGATTGAGACCATCCTGGCCAACGTGCTGAAACCTCATCTCTACTAAAAATACAAAAATTAGCTGGGTGTGGTGGTGCATGCCTGTAGTACCAGCTTCTCGAAAGGCTGAGGCAGGAGAATTGCTTGAACCCAGGAGGCAGAAGTTACAGTGAGCCGAGATCGTGCCACTGCACTCCAGCCTGGCGACAGAGCGAGACTCTGTCTCAAAAACAAAAACAAACAAACAAACAAGAATATTCATAGAGTGAAAAATAAGCTTTGCCAAATAGAAACTGGTATGTTCTTCAGAGTGCCGTCTTCAGCACCGTGAGTAGTCCTTTGGAGGTAAGGCAGTGAATCAACTCTCACATCTGTTTCTTTCCCAGTGGCCACAAGTAACCACCCTGAGACTGACTACAAGAACAAAGACTGGGTCTTCATCAATTACACGTACAAGCGCTTTGAGGGCCTGACTGCAAGGGGGGCAATACCTTCCTACATGAAAGCAGCAAAATAATTCTCTTGCCATGGAATCCTACATGGAACAGAGTTCTTTGTGCAACATCATGCTTTTCCTCCCACACTCTTGAAGAGCTTCCAGGAAGTTGATGGAACCCACCAGTATGTCATAGTAAAGTCTCCTGAAATGTGATAGTAAGAGGATTTCTTCCATAATGCATCTGAAAAACTGTAAACAAAGACAACCATTTCTACTGCATCGGCCATAAACGGCTATCCTGCTTCTTCCGAAGCATCATGAGCCAATTTGGTAGGTGTTTTAAAAACAACTTGAGTTTTCCTAAGTTCATCAGAATGAAGGGGAAAAACAGCCATCATCCAACATTATTGAGATTGTCTTGTATAGTCATCGAATATCAGCCAATTCCTGTGATTTTGTGACACGCTATCTGCCAAGCCCACCAAGTATTTCCTTTATAGCTGAAAGTTCCATAGTACTAAGGAAATAAAGCAATAAAGACAGTCTCAGCAGCCAGGATTCTGGCTGAAGGAAATGATCCACCACCCTGAGGGTGGTGATGGTAGTTTCTACCCATACCTCAGCCTCAGGCAAGTGGCTTATAGCCTCCATTCATGGTGCACTTTATTATATGGTACTAAGATAAAGACTGTCAATCCATTGATTTATCTCCTCCCTGTCCCCATCTAAAATATCCATGCTGCTTTTCTGAGTGTTGATGGGGGTTACCAGCTTGATCCATTGTTGCTCTTAGAAGGCCCAGAAAGTCTTTGGGCATTGCCAAGGAATCCCGGATTATGTGGAAAACCCTCACTTTCTCTTCACGGCTGTACCAGAAAATCCCTAAGACAGATGTTGCTGTGGACCAGCAATACCTGCAAGTGCTGCCAACGGGAACTCAGTTTATTCCTGGGAACTTAACAAGGAGAGCCCAGGCCTAGGCAGGAGGCCTGGAACCCTCTTGGCTAAGGTGCTTTTCCTGTTCCTGCAAGGTCTCCAGAACCTCTTTGGAAATGGTGAAGGAACCAGCCCAATAGAAGTAGAGCCTGCTGACAAGTCTTTGTAAAGTTCACTCCTCAGTCCTTGGCACAACCATGTTTTGTCTTCTCTCTTGGTATTTCTTCTCTCTCAACTTTAAGTAGCCATTTTGCCTTGGAATCATGATTACAATTTTTTCCTTTGCAGATGCCTTCCTGGGGGATACTCTTCCCCACCCTAAAGGGTCGCCTGCAACTTAGGCGGATTGGGTCTCTCTGCTGTGTCGTTCTCTCATGAGAGACCCTCTGAATTGTATAGCACAAAGTGCCTTCTGTTTCACAGCTGCCACCACCTTTAGAGGAATTTTGTCAGAAAAATGTGGAGGCTCCATATTAATGCATTATTTTTTAAAACGTTTTGATAACTCTTAAAGCATCATTTGCACCTGTGTGGGAACTTTGCCTGCTGCAGAGCATTGTGGCCGAGCTGCAGCTGGGAGCCTGCTTTCTGCCAGTAATGAGGTTGTGAAGATCAGTTTTGAAAGGAAAGTATGTCCTAGCTTAGCCATTCAGAAGAGAAAAATGGAATATCAGAGTTACGGTTGTCAGTGAAACTGCTTTGGGTTTTAACCTCTTAGAGGAAGAAAAAAGGTTAGGGAAGTCTCCACTCTGGATGAAGGTGATGTGTTTGCCTCTCAGTCTTTCATTCATAGCCTGCTAGTGAAAAGGAAGTAAATGAGATTCTTTTGTGTAACTTTGTAGTCTCTTTGTATTACCAAATATTTGGGGTGTTGACTCCTGTGTGTTTTGCAAGAATGTTTGGTAAGCCTGGGTAAAGAGAAGTAACTGCAGTGTTGGGAGAGTCTTTGTGTGGGGGAGTGGCAGGGGATGATTCGTTTTAGGGGAAAATGCCCACATTTTAACTTTTAAACTTATGAATAAACTGTGTGAAAACAGTAGTGGAAATATGTGATGTGATTTATTAAACTGATAAGAACAGATACTGCATTTGATCTTAGCAAAAAGGCCAAGAAGGGATTGTGATGTGATTTAAAGCAAATAGTGGCATATAACTTAGAGGCAGAGTGCTGGTGGCTGCTTTTAACTAACCCCTTTGTCCACAAACCATTAGAACGCCTAATTTCAAGTGTTAATTTCAAAACTGTATCACCATCTTCATGCAAAGTGCTTTTCCATCTCAGGGAAGCTGGGACTGACTTTTGTTCTTAGGGAGCTAGTCTCCTGAATCACTGTGCATATGAAGAGACTTCTCTTGCCCCGACTGCATGTGCTGCTTCCACCCATCTCAGTGTTGCAGGGCAGTGGGCCCTCCCCTCACAGTAAGGCCAAGGGCACATCCTGACAAAAGTGCTGTCATCTGGTGGACCTTTTGTACAGCCCTTTACAGCCTAGCCCCATTTTTTCCCAGCCTGGAGTCAACCAGGAATCTCATGAGCTCGTAAGATGGAAATGTTGGCCAGGTGCAGTGGCTCATACCTGTAATCCTAGGACTTTGGGAGGCCGAGGCAGGGGGATCACAAGGTCAGAAAACCGAGACCATCCTGGCTAACACAGTGAAATCCCGGCTCTACTAAAAATACAAAAATTAGCTGGGCATGGTGGCACGAGCCTGTAGTCTCAGCTACTCAGGAGGCTGAGGCAGGAGAATCGCTTGAACCCAGGAGGCAGAGGTTGCAGTGAGCTGAGATCGTGTCATTGCACTCCAGCCTGGGCGACAGAGCCAGCACTGTGTCCATCAGAGCAGGGTTCTGTCTCTGAGATGTTGTGTACTGAAGGAGTCCCATATGCCCCACTTATTAGCCCCTTTCTGGGTAGGGAAAAGCACCTCAAGGAGTCAAGAAGGGAGGGGCAAAGACCAACTAAGAGTAGAAACTGCAGGCAGAGAAAGCTAAATGCAGCCAAAATGGGTAATGTCTTTCTAAGGCTTATGAATCCTAAGAAACATGTTGGGCAACACTGGCTCAGTGTTGATCCTGTTCACAGAAATTGTTTCCTACTCTCATTGGGGGAGTGAGAAAATAATATGTAACTATTGCATACTAAAATGAAACCATATCATTCGGTCTCCCAGTTCAGGAGTGCATCACCATTTTCTTCAGTACCTGTTTTTCTTTTTAGTTGGCTTGGTTGATTGGCATTTATTTCATACTCCCCTCCCCTGCATCTCATTTACCCTGGCTGCTTTTCTGAGTGTTGATGGGTGGTTACCAGCTTGATCCATTGTTGCTCTTAGAATTACTTTCAAAGGGCTGGGTATGACGGCTCACGCTTTAATCCCAGCACTTTGGGAGGCTGAAGTGAGTGGATCGCTTGAGCCTAGTTCAAGACCAACCTGGGCAACATGGCAAAACCCTGCCTCTACCAAAAATACAAAAAATTAGTGTGGTGGCACGTGTCTGTGGTCCCAGCTGCTCAGGAGTCTGAGGTGGGAGAATCACTTGAGCCTGGGAGGTGGAGGTTGCAATGAGCTGAGATCGTGCCATCATTGCACTCCAGCCTGGGTGACAGAGTGAGACTGTCTCAAAAAAAAACAAAAGGTCAGAAGTAAGATTCACATGAGTTGCTTCAGGATTAATACTCAGATTCTGCAAAACAGATTGCCAATTTGAAAACTCATCTATACGGCCTAATAGGAGTCCCCCTCTGCCATCAGTGGGTAATGCTCTTTGTCAGACTTACTTCCTTGGAAAGCACTTTTTTAGATCGCCTTGTCCTGGTTCTCCTTGGCTTCTGTGTAACCCAAGTGGTGTTTTTAATTGAATTCAGAAGGATTCAGTGAATGATATTTTCATTTCCTACAGAGCATATTTCTCTGGAATGATCCATCAAAGCCAACACTGACAAAAACGGCCTCCGTGATGCTTTTTCACGCACATTTTCAGAGATAAGACACCTTGCCCAAGCAACATTCAAGCGTCTGTGACTCAGAGCTCAGTTCCAGGCAGTCTGGTGAGGCAACAGGGAGCTCACTGTGGTTCTGAATTGCAGATCAGTTTGAAAGAATTCCTACCAAGTGGCTTAATGGAATGTAGCATCACCTTATTTACATTAGTGTTGATGTTGACTGTGATGACAAGCCAACCCAGAGTTATGAGTAGCTTAGTGAAGCATCCCAGAGATGTTTTTATTTAGGCAGCAGTGATTTGGCAGAAGGAAAACAAGTAAGCAGTCCAGGGTTTTGTAGGCTGGTCGTTACGCTCCTGTTGTGGTGGAGGCATGGATCTATGAATAGGTATTACTTTTGTGAAGAGCATAAGGAACACTCTGCAGTCACTTTTGTTTCTCACTTCCCCACTTTAATCCATGCTCGTCTGGTCTCTGCCCCATGTGTGAAATGTTAGTATTAATTATCTGCTGTGTAAAACATGCTTGTATTTGTTATCACTCCTCTAGTCACTGGTGTTCTGCCATATCCATTGGGTTCCCTTCAGTCCTCATCTTGATCTGCTGCATTCATACTGTTAACCTTTAAAACAAACAAACTCTCCTTCCATCTCCCTGACTTCCTTACTAGTTCCACAACACTTAAATGTTGGTGCTGGTGCCTTTGCCCTCTTCAGTCGTGTGATCTCTTGGTGATCTCCATACTGTGGCTTCAACTACCACCTTGGCAGGGAAGTCCTCAAAGACCCACCTACTTTTTTTGTTTTTTTTTAAGACGGAGTCTCACTCTGTCACCCAGGCTGGAGTGCAGTGGCACAATCTCGGCCCACTGCAGCCTCCACCTCACAGGTTCAAGTGATTCTTCTGCCTCAGCCTCCCCAGTACTTGGGACTACAGGCACGTGCCACTACGCCTGGCTAATTTTTGTATTTTTAGGAGAGAGAGGGTTTTGCCACCTTGGCCAGGCTGGTCTCGAACTCCTGACCTCAAGTGATCCACCCGTCTGGCCTCCCAAAGTGCTGGGATTACAGGCATGAGCCACCGCGCCCAGCCCAAATCTTTATTTCTAATTTTACTTTCTGCTAAAAAAAAAACAGACACTCAAATGATAATATTTTATTATAGAAAAAGCATCCCAAATACAGGATTTTGTAAACACTGGTAGGTGAACAAGTGCAATTTTAAAAGTAAATACAAAGTAAAGAGGCAAAACCTACAAGCATTTTGCCTTCAGAAGAAAATGTAATGTTCTCCTGCACTAGTGATCCCACCCAGAACACAAATATGGCTCCGTCTCCCATGAAGGCATCAGATTTGCTTTCTGAGCTCAGTATACCCATTTCAGCAATTGCAAAGTGATGGCAAGAAGTGGCATTGAATACATTACTACAAACCTTTGACTTAAAATGCTGAGACAGGGTCTTGCTCTGCCATCCAGGCTGGAGTGCAGTGGCGTCATCATATCTCACTGCAGCCTCATCCTCCTGAGCTCAAGAGTCATCCTGCCTCAGCCTCTTGAGTAGCTGGGACTACAGGTATGCACTACCATGTCCATGCCTGGCTATTTTTTTATTTTTTATGTTGCCCAGGCCAGTCTCAAACTCCTGACCTCAAGTGATCCTCCCACCTTGGCCTCCCAAAGTGCTGGGATTACCGGCATGAGCCACTGCACCCAGCCAAAACCTTTTTTTTCTTTCTTTCTTTTTTGAGACAGAGTCTTGCTCTGTTGCCCAGGCTGGAGTGCAGTGGCACGATCTTGGCTCGCTGCAACCTCCACCTCCCAGGTTCAAGCAATTCTCCTGCCTCAGCCTCCCAAGTAGCTGGGACTACAGGCGCTCGCCACCACACCCAGCTGATTTTTTTGTATTTTTAGTAGACACGGGGTTTCACTGTGTTGGCCAGGCTGGTCTCAAACTCCTGACCTTAGGTGATTTGCCGGCCTTGGCCTCCCAAAGTGCTGGGATTACAGGCGTGAGCCACCATGCCTGGCCAAAAACCCTTGCTTTTTAACTTCAGAACACTTAAATGTTAACAATACATTATAAGCCTTTCCAGGGCCTAGGGGAAACCATTAAATGATCTGACTCACTTTAACACTGTCATCTTGCCCGCCCTCCAACTCCTCAGTGGCAAATGTTTCCTCATCGAAACAGCATGGTATGATGCAGATGCAAACTCAAGATTCTAAACTTCAGATTCGGGTTAATCTCGGCTTGCCGATTACTCTGGCTAAAACCATTTTCTTATGAAAATGTTTCTCTGTCAACAGCCTGGCTTGCTTATTTAGGCACTTAGAAGAAAACACCAAACCCAAGTTCCACCTTTTTACGATTACAAATGCCTCTTACCCATCTGGCCAGTAACCAACTATGAAGGGGGTGACTTCAACCCAGCCCTTGTTTCTGTGAGGACTGAGAGGTCCTGCTTTTGCAGAATGGCCTGCCCCTGGGAATGGAGCAGGCTTGGGTGAGCTCCAGGTGGAGGGTGATGGGTGGGGCATAGACATAAATCTTCCTCTCCACCAGAAGGAACCTGTGATCCCAGCTTTTCCTTCAGTCACCACCACCTCGTGACACTAGAAAGCCTACCATCAAAGATTTCCAGCTTACTGAAACCCCACAGGTTGGGGTTAAATGCATGTTAACCTAACTTGGGGGAAAAACCTCAATCTGGAAAGCCTGAGCAAAGTAAAGGGTTACACAGAACAGTGTCAAGTATATGCCATACTTCATACCTGGTATTTTCCCTAAGCAAGAACTAATTAGTTTTCATATTTAAGTGTTAGTTGTGGCATGTTTACACTTAAATGTTAACAATACCTAAGCTGTGAAACAGAAGTTATACATACTTATTATGGAATATACAAACACTAGGTAATTCAAATTTCCTTTGTAATGGCATGGAAGTCTACTGAGAAGCAGAAAGGAAGCACCATTTAACAATTATCTGGGCTAGTCAACTGGTAGTGGGTATAAATGTACTGGTAAGGTCAAGGCCAAACCTGACCTCAAATATGAGCCAATTAGTTTCATAGAAGTAAAATTACCTTCTAGCTACAAATAATCCTAACCCTTAATCCAGGCCATTGGCCTTGCAAATGGATGCCAATAGTCATCTGGTGGGGAATAGCTCAATTTAACCACTTACTACATCCTAGTGAAGAACAGAGTATTAATTTCCACAGTGATGCCAGTCATATGTAGAGAACATAAGAACACTTCTTCAGCCCTGGAAAGAGCTTTCAAATCTACCCGGCTTTTAACTTTGGATGATTATGACTAGGTCATTACATGGAATTGAGTAGCCTCTCCTACACAGGATGAGCATCCCAAATCCAAAAATCCAAAATCTGAAGTGCTCCAAAGTCTTTTTTTTTTTTTTGAGTGCCGACATGATGTTCAAAAGCCTTTCAGATTTTGGGTACTTAACTGTTAGGTATTCCAAAATGTGAAACCTGAAACCTTTCTGGTCCCAAGCATTTTGGATAAGAGATACTCAACCTGTATTCCAGTCAGCTTCTACCACAAACTGGGAGATAATCCCAAAATACTTTTATCTGGCTCTGGACTCTAAATTTAGCGGTACTATTAATAGCCATGGAGAAGAGGAAGGAAGATGGTTCAGCACTGTGGGGGCTGAGAAGGGTGATCTGGGTGATCATGCACTGATAATAGAGCTGATAGATCAAATAAAATGACTGGGCTTAATTTCCATTCAACTCACCCTTCCTTTAGGGATGACATTGGTATAATTTTCTTACCCAATGTGTGAGCAGCTATTAGGCTATTTCAAGAACCAAAATACACTGATATCCAAAAATCCCATGGTATGAAAAGATAAGAGAAAAATCCTGCTAGGACAGCGACTGTGCAGATGATGCTTCCCACCCAGCTTCACTGCATACACCCCGTGCTGGCACTCTTACAAGTCTTTCTGTTGAGAAAGTGAGCAATTGTGAGCAATTTCTGTCCTCATCTTAAAAGCCTTTAAGCCATATCTAAGGTCTCCTAGCCACATCCACAGCAATGTGCTGCTCCAGAGTGTTAAGACTTATGGTTTCTCACCAGATTCCAAGCCAGGATAACCCAATTGGCCTGATTTGGAGGTTCTTCTACTTGTGAGTTTCATTCCAAATGAATCATCCATTTGTTTTTAGACTCCAAAACCTTGAAGCTAAAAAGGTCTCATCAACATTATTATTCCATTATCCTTCCTGCCAAAGAATCTGTGGTTTTGAATTGTTTGCTGCGTTAATGAGAAGCAAATCTGAATTTAACCTCTTAGGAATTTCCTTTTGGACATTCTGAATGAGACCCTAGTTCTTTCCAGATGCAATTTGGGTGCAGAGGCCACCAAGAATGGCATCTTCATTAACCTCTAATGAGCATCCGATTGGTGCCTGTTTTTAAAAGTTAGAGATTGTCACCTTTTAAGTTTGGTCCCTTTGCTACTAAGCAATTTGCCTGGTATAAAACAAAACAAAAACAAAACCCAAGAACAGAGTATAAAGGATAAGGACTGCTTTGCTAAACACAAGGCAACAGTCTTGACTTCCTTTCCTGCTTTTGCCGTTACACAAAGACTCAGTGAACAGCACCAGACCCAAATTTTTCAAGTTATCAGGGATGCTGCAAAGATGGTAGCTAATTTGAGTACTTCTTCATCCCCTGCCAGAGGCACAGACTTACTGGAAAGGACACATGTTAATTATGGGAGAAAGGAAAAGGATAGGGGAGAAGCATGATTCCTACTCAGGGTGAGACAAATCATGAGGGAGGGCTGGCTGCAGGCATCTTAGGTGAGATGGGCTCCCACAAGGGGTAGACCCACAGCTGGCCCTAATCCTGAAAGTCGTTAGAAGCCATCTGAGAAAGTGGGGCATTTAGCCGGTCAAGTTCATCCACTTGGGGTGGGTGATGCATTAATATTTCATGGTCCTCCAAGACATCATCTCCAGCAGCTACCAGATTCGTGAGGGATTTGCTTCGAACACACTGGAAATCCACATGGCGACTCTTCCCTTCTTCCTTTTCCCATGACATCTGGATGAAGGGGCGTTGTACATAATTATAGATGACTTCAGACCGGCCACCAGGCCTTCTCTTAATTTTTTCTTTACAGGTAGGGTAACCTGCAACGGAAAAAGGCCATTCTCATGACTAACACATTGTGCTCACTCTGCTGTCCATACTTTCTCCTTTGTAACCACATCAGTTTTCTCCCAAAATCACAGCACAGAAAATATGTGGGAAGTGACCAGTCCCTGCCCCATGCTCTCCCAGCCCCAGTCACTTACATGTTCACTTCCTTTTAGTCAGATAGTAGGTCTTGTCCCTAGAAGGAACTAATCTGAGAAGTAACAAGAATTCTATCCCTTCTAATGGAAAGGAGAGAAGCCTCTAACTAGTTCAGGAGCCTGTTGTTGCTGGCAACAATACCATAGAACAAAAATCCTGCCAAGGCATGGCTACCCTAGTCCTCTTAATTCTGTTGCTTAGAGGGCATACTGTATGAGAAATAGTTAAGGAAATGTGGAATGTTTAGCCTAAAAAAACAAAGATGCTGCCTAAAATATGTGAAAGTCTGTCACATGGAAATGGGAAAAATAGTCAAAGTAGCTTCAGAGGCTATTAACTAGAAGGCACGCAGGAGAGGGAGGCCGTTATGTATTAAATATGTATGGCATAATGTTCTAATGGTAAAACAGTTTGATGGGTGGTTCTGGGAAATGCACCCAACAGACAAGGGAAAGACCGAGTAGGAGGAGATTTAATAATCTCAAAAATGTCTTCCGGCCGGGCGCAGTGGCTCAAGCCTGTAATCCCAGCACTTTGGGAGGCCGAGACGGGCGGATCACGAGGTCAGGAGATCGAGACCATCCTGGCGAACATGGTGAAACCCCGTCTCTACTAAAAAATACAAAAAACTAGCTGGGCGAGGTGGCGGGTGCCTGTAGTCCCAGCTACTCGGGAGGCTGAGGCAGGAGAATGGCGTGAACCCGGGAGGCGGAGCTTGCAGTGAGCTGAGATCTGGCCACTGCACTCCAGCTCGGGAGACAAAGCGAGACTCCGTCTCAAAAAAAAAAAAAAAAAAAAAAAAAAGTCTTCCAAGGCTGGGCACTGTGGCTCACACCTGTAATTCTAGCACTTTGGGAGGGCAAGGCAGGAGGATCACTTGAGTCCAGAAGTTCAGAACCAGTCTAGGTCAGAGGGAGATCTCATCTCTTAGAAAAAAGGTTAAAAAAAATAATAATGGAGCACAGTGGTGCGTGCCTGTGGTCTCTGCTACACGGCAGGCTGAGGCAGGAGGACCAGTTGAGCCCAGGAAGGCAAGAATGCAGTAAGCCATGATTGTGTCACTGTACTCCAGTGTGAGCAGAAGTACTCCAGTGTGTCTCTTTAAAAAAAAAAAAAAAAAAAAGTCTTCCAACTTTATATTCAACTTAAGTCAGACACAATGAAGCTTTGACAGGTTCTGTGGGCAGAAATGAGGCCACAAGAGTAGCAAAGCACAAGAGTCAAACAAAGATTCACGTAGGAGGTCAGGCGCGGTGGTTCCCACTTGTAATCCCAGCACTTTGGGAGGCCGAGGTAGACGGATCACGAGACCAGAAGATCGAGACCATCCTGGCTAACATGTTGAAACCCCATCTCTGCTAAAAATACAAAAAAGTTAGCCAGGTGTGGTGGCGAGTGCCTGTAGTCCCAGCTACTCAGGAGGCTGAGGCAGAAGAATCGCGTGAATCAAGGAGGCAGAGCTTGCAGTGAGCCGAGATGGTGCCACTGCACTCCAACTGGGCGACAGAGTGAGACTCCATCTCAAAAAAAAAAACATCCACATAGGGGAGACCAGATGACTTTAGCACTCTCCAGGAATCAGTCTCTTGAGAGCCTTCCATGGGGACCACAGGCTGGGAGCCACTGCTCAAGATCATTCAAAGTAGTTCTGTTAATATATTCAGACATTCCTCAAAAGTATGGAATAATCTTTTTTTTTTTTTTTTTTTTTTTAGACGAAGTTTAACTCTTGTTGCCTAGGCTGGAGTGCAATGGCACGATCTCAGCTCCCTGCAACCTTTGCCTCTCGGGTTCAAGTGATTCTCCTGCCTCAGCCTCCTGAGTAGCTGGGATTACAGGCATGTGCCACCATACAAAAATACAAGTTTTATATTTTTAGTAGAGACAGGGTTTCTCCATGTTGGTCAGGCTGGTCTCAAACCCTTGACCTCAAGTGATCCGCCTGCCTTGGCCTCCCAAAGTGCTGGGATTATAGGCATGAGAAACTGCGCCCGGCTGGAATAATCTTAAATTTTGAGTCCCCAAGTTATTTTTTCAGAAGGACCCTTCCAGATGCCAGAAACATCTTCACCAAGATTGGTGGCAGAACGACGCTCTCACCTGGTGAGCCCACAAACCCTGCTGTATCTCCCTACCACTGTCCTTTGCCCTCACTGCTCTTTATCCTGAAGTAGTAAACTCGAACTTGTTTCTGTGGCTGCTCTGAACCATTTTCAACTGGAGATAAAATGAAAAGAAAAATGACAAAAACAAAAACAGGAACCCTTCAAACTTGAGTAAGAATGTGGTTTTCATGTATGCCTATTTTCTAGGCCCTCTGGAGGCTAAATTTTGAGGACATAAGCTGTGGCCATAGACCCAACCTGAATATTGACTGGGATTTTTTTTTTTTTTTTTTTTTTACCTTCAATTCCAATGCGAATGTTTTTCAGGCCCCGTTCCTTTAACACTGTTTTTGCAACATCCCTATTCTCAATATATTTGAAGAATCTGTACAGCTTGGAGCTATAAAGAACTGTAAAAGAAAAAATAGGGGTTAGCCATGGAGTAAAGACCTAAGAGGAAAGAGATAAGCTAACAGAATCAAACTAATGAAAGATATACTTGACCACTAATCCCAAATAATCCAGATGGATCAAAGATTAAATGTTAAATAATACATAAACCATAAGAGAAATTTTTATAGTCTCAGGGTGGGGACCTTCTGGGTACAACGTTAAACCTAGAAGTCATAAAAGCTGATGATTATAGAAATACAACATCTCTGCATAGCCTAAACCACCATTTACCAAAGCTAAAAAGACAACCGAATGAGAAAATATTTGCAACTCATAAAAGGCTAATTTCCTTAATTAGAAAGAGCCGCCACAAATAGAACTTTCACAAATCACTAAGTAAAAGGACTAACAATCTGATTTCATAATGTGGCAAAAGGCACAAACACCATTAACAAAAAAGGAAATTACAATGGCTCTTGAAAACTAAAAAGGTTTTGGCTGGGTGTGGTGGCTCACACCTGTAATCCCAGCACTTTGGGAGGCTGAGGCAGGCAGATCAGTTGAAGTCAGGAGTTGGAGACCAGCCTGGCCAACATGGTAAAACCCCGTCTCTACTAAAAATACAAAAATTAGGCATAGTGGTGGGTGTCTGTAATCCCAGCTACTTGGGAGGCTGAGGGTGGAGAAGCAATTGAACCCAGGAGGCGGGAAGTTGCAGTGAGCCGAGATCATGCCATTGCACTCCAGCCTGGCCAAGAGAAGGGAGATACCATCTCAAAAAAAAAAAAAAAAAATTTCAGCCTCACTCATGAAATAAAAAATGTAATTAAAACTCATGCCAATCATGAGATTCTGCGGTTTTTTACCTATTAAGAAAGTAGCAAAGATAAAAGTCTTAAAAACACTGTTTTGGGGCCAGGCACAGTGGCTCACGCCTGTAATCCCAACACTTTGGGTGGCAGATACGGGAAGATGGCTTGAGGCCAGGAGTTTGAGACTAGCCTAGGCAAGGCAACATAGACCCCATTTCTACACACACACACACAAAATTAGCCAGTCATGGTGGCACACACCTGCAGCCCAGGCTACTTGGAGGCTGAGGTGGGAGAATCACTTGAGACTAGGAGTTTGAGGCTGCGGTGAGCCATGGTTGCACCACTGCACTCCAGCCTGGGTGAAAGAGCAAGATTCTATCTGTAAAAAAATTTTTTCAAAAGCCACTGTTGGCCAGGCATGGTGGCTCACGCCTACAATCCTAGCACTTGAGAGGCTGAGGTGGGTGGATCACTTGAGGTCAGGAATTTGAGACCAGCCTGGCCAACATGGTGAAACCCTGTTTCTACTACTAATACAAAAATTAGCCAGGCGTGGTGGCACACACCTGTAGTCCCAGCTACTTGGGAGGCTGAGGCATAAGAATCACTTGAACCCAGGAGGCAGGACTCTGTCTCAAAAAAAAAAAAAAAAAAAAAAAAAGCCACTGTTTTGGTGAGGGGGTGGGAAACAAACCTGTCATGTATTGTTTTGTGAGTGTAAATTGGTACAAATTTTATGGAGCATAATTTGGCAACATCTATCAAAATTATAAAGGTATAATTTTTTTTTTTTTTTGAGATGGAGTCTCGCTCTGTCACTCAGGCTATAGTGCAGTGATGTGATCTCGGCTCACTGCAACATCCAACGTCCACCTCCTGGGTTCAAGTGATTCTCCTGCCTCTCAGCCTCCTGAGTAGCTGGGATTACAGGCATGAGCCACCACGCCCAGCTAATTTTTGTATTTTTAATAGAAACGGGGTTTCACTATATTGGCAAGGGTGGTCATGAACTCCTGACCTCAAGCAATCCGCCCACCTCGGCCTCCCAAAGTGCTGGGATTACAGGCATAAGCCACTGCACCTGGCCAATAGTTTAAATGTCCAGGAATGGCTGGTTAAATCAATTATGGCACATTTGTACAAGGGAATACTATAGAGCCACAGAAAAAGAATGTCGAAGATTTTTTTTTTTTTTGAGACGGAGTCTCACGCTGTCACCTGGGCTGGAGTGCAGTGGCGCGATCTCGGCTCACTGCAACCTCTGTCTCCCAGGTTCACCTGATTCTCCTGCCTCAGCCTCCTGAGTAGCTGGGACTACAGGCACACACCACCATGCCTGGCTAATTTTTTGTATTTTTAGTAGAGACGGGCTTTCATTATGTTGGCCAGACTGGTCTCGAACTCCTGACCTCGTGATTCTCCCGCCTCAGCCTCCCAAAGTGCTGGGATTACAGGCGTGAGCCACCGTGCCCGGCCCATAATATCGAAGATTTTTGTTAACACATGGCACAGAAGAGCTGTATAATATGGTACATGAAAAAGGAGGAGAAAACAAGTAATTGGTTATCTATGTACATTGAATATACTTGGAAGCCTGTAAAAGAAATTGAGAAGCAAAACTGGATGGGGCAGGAGTGAGAGTAAGACTTTTTAGTGTATATCCTGTTATGTTTTTTGAATTCTGATTACCAATTCAAAAGGATTTAAAAATGAATTAAGAGAAGAATGACACCATCATTTAATGTGCTGCTTCAGTATCTTACACAGTACGAGACACCAGAGAAAGAGTGAATGGTGTAACAACATTCCCTGTGTTCCCCAGCATAAAGGCTAGCCCTGCATCACTAAGGATTTGTCATCCAGGTGAGTGTGCTCATCACAGGCTCAACATTGATATTCACAGTGGTTCTAGGATCAAGCTGCTACTCCAGGTAGCGAGTTTCTTGCTGAAAACATCTACACCATGCCAGAAGCTCCTACTTTGGGAATATTCCTCCCCCATTGGTGGAGGGTGGTCTTCATCCCAGTCCACAGAATCCTCATCCGTCAGCACAACAATGTGGCACTCTCGCTCTCCTTTCTTGGCACAGCCCACCATGATAGGCAAGATCAGCTCTTCGAGGTAGTGATCAAACTGCTTATGAGCACCGTCATTGGACAGTTCATGCAGTAAAGCACCTGCAGAGAGAAAATGTGGGTGAACATGCTTTCTGCCTAAATGCACATATTACTGGAGAGAAAAAGACTATGAGGGAATGGCTGTTATCATTGATGAGGTTCAGAGAAGTGGCACATTTAAAGGCAAAGAGATTGTTTCCTGCTCCAAGGTGATAATTAAGCTTTGTTAAGGTATGTCTCCTATTCTACCACTCTTCAATTTACTCATGTTTAGTAATCCTTGAGCATTCTGATCAGCTGGGGTTTTGTTGGACATACAAGGTCAGACCATAAATGTTCATTCTGTAAGAGATGAAATCATCATTTGTAGTACCTCTTCTGAAGATGGTTTGGATCCTGATTTCATGGAGTTAGAGTACCATAATAGAGGAATAATCTGAATTTTGGTGACACCAAAGGACTTACTCTAAATGTATAATACACTCAGTAGAGAAATCACATGTACTTCATGCAACATGCAGGGAAATGTATCATGAAATTCAAAGAATAGTTATTTAAATAATTTCAGGAAGCCCAGGTAATAAGAGCATGGAATTTGCAGTCAGACAATCTGAGTTCTAATCCTAGCCTTAATGCCTAGAGCTCTGAACAAGCTGATTTCTTAAATGAGGTTATCACCCATCTTTCAGGATTGTTAAAGATTTAAGCAAGTCCATATCTATAAAGCACTTAGCAAACACTAAGTTAATAATTATAGGCTGGGCGCAGTGGCTCATGCCTGTAACCTCAGCACTTTGGGAGGCCGAGGTGGCAGATCATTTGAGGTCAGGAGTTCGAGACCAGGCTGGCCAACATGGTGTAAACCCTATCTCTACTAAAAATACAAAAATTAGCCGGGCATGGTGGCATGCACCTGTAATCCCAGCTGCTCTGGCAGAAGAACTGCTTGAATCCAGGAGGTGGAGGCTGCAGTGAGCTGAGATTGTGCCACTGCACTCCAGCCTGGGTGACAGAGTGAGACTCTGTCTCCAAAACAAAACAATAATAATAGCCAGGTGTGGTGGCATGTACCTGTAGTCCCAGCTACTCAGGAAGCTGAGGTGGGAGGACTGCTTGAGGCCAGGAGTTTGAGACCAGCCTGAGCAACATAGCAAGACCCCATCTCAAATTAAAAAAAAAAAGGGGGGCAATATAATGATCAGGAGAACCTGGCCAATTTGTGCTATTTGACTTTTTTAGTGAACTGTTCCTCATGTTGGACAATCAGTATCCTTGTTTGTTAGAGTTGAGACACCAAAGTCCCAAGAGGGAAGCTGTCAGCTTGGTCTCCCACTGGTCAAGCTCCATTTAGAAACTACTATCTGTTTTCCTTTGTCTGCTCCAGTTTCTCACAGTGCTTTGAACCAAGAGAGGAAAAGGGTTAGTCAGTATCACATCTCTGCCTCTGCAGAAGATTTTCAACCTACACGTGAAATTCCTTCTGTTTAATAATAGAAAATGTCAGCTGGGCTTGGTGGCTCACGCCTGTAATCCCAGCACTTTGGGAGGCCAAGGCGGGCAGCTCACCTGAGGTCAGGAGTTCAAAACCAGCCCGGCCAACATGGCGAAACCCTGACTCTACTAAAAATACAAAAATTAGCCAGGCGTGGTGGCAGGCGTGTGTAATCCCAGCTACTCGGGAGGCTGAGGCAGGGAGATTCCCTTGAACCCGGGAGGTGGAGGTTGCAGTGAGCTGAGATCACGCCACTGCACTCCAGCCTTGGCAACAGAGCGAGACTCTGTCTCAAAAACAACAACAAAAAAAAATCAGTGACTTACAAGAAAACACAAAGTTCAGCTGGTTAAGTGCAGCTGGCAGCTGCTCCTGTACTTACTCAGATCTTGACATCGGATAGTGTTGAAATCAAAATTAATGCAGAGATAATCACATGTATCTCTAAGATCTGGGATAGAGATGCCATCAGGACAATTGATGATACCGGTTTTGTAATAGTCCTGTAAATAGATTAGGAAGAAAAAATGTAGGCAAAGAACAAGATGAAAAATTACTTCTTCATCCCTATGCATTCCTGGTTGTTAAAGCAATGAGCTACCGGAATTATCACCAAATTGGATGATTCATTAGATGGCAAAACAGCTCCTGGCTATCTTGACTTGTTTAATCAGAACTTGGTAACTGATAGAGCTCACACACAAACAAGCAAGGACTTAAAAGTTATAGGAACAGAAAACAAAGGGAGAAAGGAAACAACTGGAAACCAGAGACCCTAAAGTCAATAACATAGTTGATGGAACTCTCAAGGATATTGATCACACATGCCCCTGGGGAAGAGAATGTAACAAAAAAGGCTACCACACACCAGCACTGTGCGAAATACAGTTGCACTGATGCCTTCAGCAATCTCATACTCTCCCTTCTCATTGGGCCGAGTGAAGTTGTACTCTCTTCCTGGTCCAAACATCCTGAAAGATACCCAGGCAATAATGTTATCTTCTCCAGCATGATTCTTCACAGATGAGACTTCTCCTTTCTCCACCTCATTCTGGAAGACTCCATCCCACTCTTTCATGGTATAAATTAAAAACATAGCACTGGGACCCAATGCCTACAAGACAACTCAAGTCTTAGGAAACTCCCTTCAGACAGGAAAAGAAGGCAACTGCTTTAAGCATTTGTGTGCAAAGAAGAATGAAGGATCAAGTCCACAAAGTTCATCTGTAGTGAGTTTCTTTGGCAGTAAATGCAGTAAACAGCAACTGCAGAGGTGGCCCTTGGAAAATATCTGTGTTGAGATGGTGGCCTTTCATGCCCTCCCCACTGCCCAAGAACCTGCTTTTCTATACTGACAGCTCAGGAAGACAGCATCTAAGCTCCCTTTTATCCCTGTCTCCTCGTCTGTCAACACTGACCTATCTAATATGCCATTCATCAATATTTCTGAACTTTACTTTTCAACATCTCATCTTCTGTTAGATGCAGCTATGTTAATGCTTTACTGGTATGTCTTAATAGTGGAGCTCTGGGGGAAAAATGGCCTTACTCAATACAAAGAATAACTAATGATGGGATTTTCAGATCGAGTAGAAGAGGGTAGGCATTAGGCTTATCAGCAGTTTACTGCATTTCAGAGAGACAGGCTTGCTGTTAGCATGAACTCAGAAGTCATGAGAGTACAGGGAGGAGAGCTTTTCTTATTCGCCTCTCCCCATCCTTCCTCCCTCTGTCAGATCCCCTGCAGTCTAAATGACCCCATGACTTCCACTCCTGCTGCACTTCTGTGTATGAGCTGTGGAATGGTTAGATAACACAAAGGATAGAGCGGGCAGCTGCTATCTTCAACCAGCCTAAGATTTGACTTCCCAATCAAATGGGGGCTTACTGCTATTTCCTTCCTTAAACTGCTGGGAAGTGTTGCTGTTCAGCTGTTCACAACTGTTGTCCTCCAGCCTGAACTGGCTGCTTTTCAAAGGTCTGAAAATGATTCCATTTCGGCCAGGCGCGGTGGCTCACGCCTGTAATCCCAGCACTTTGGGAGCCAAGGCAGGTGGATCACGAGGTCAGGAGACTGAGACCATCCTGGCTAGCATGGTGAAACCCCATCTCTACTAAAAAAAAAAAAAAATACAAAAAATTAGCCAGGCGAGGTGGTGGGCGCCTGTAGTCCCAGCTGTGCAGGAGGCTGAGGCAGGAGAATGGCGTGAACCCAGGAGACAGAGCTTGCAGTGAGCCGAGATTGTGCCACTGCACTCCAGCCTGGGTGACAGAGCGAGACTCTGTCTCAAAAAAAAAAAAAAAAAAAAAAAAAGAAAGAAAATGATTCAATTTTACATGTTTCCCAAGTAACTGTACCACACATAAGAAATCCATCTTGATAAAAGTAGCCTCCAAAGAATGCAGATGTTTTTCTGGAATGCTCTGGTTGAATGAAGTCTAGCTTAGAGAGCTTTGAATAAAAATAGTGAACATATTGTAAATATAATCCTCCCTATTTATCATCAGTAGGACTTCAGCTCAGAGTATTTAGTAATGGCATGGATCTGCATTAATCCATTCTCTTTCTCTCAGCTTCTCCCCTTGTGACTAGTGGCCCACATCTGTAAGCTCACTGGCTAGGCTCAGAAGTACTGTATATAATCACAGGACAGGTAGCCACAGAACAGAACAAATCTAAATAACTTACAGAATTTACGACCTTGCCAATTCAGCTGAATGAACCATACAGATAAAGAACCAGACTCTCTTCTTCATGGGACAACCCATTCCAAGGTTCAGAAAACCAGTTTCACCCAAGAATATATTACCCAGAAAACATTTGCCTTTCTTCTCTTGATCACTACTTTCAGAGGCAACATACCTAAAACAGCCAGCCTGCACTGAGAAACACTTTTTTCAAGGGGTGGGAATGCTGGTAATATCCAAACTGAGAACAGGAATTCAAGCCTGATAAAAAAATACAGGGCCAGTCTGGAAAATGTGTTAATGTTCTACTTTTATCTTAATTCAGATGTTTAAGAAATATGTAGACAGGTTTAGCTCTAATTAAAAAGTGGTTCACTGTGGCCAGACACAGTGGCTCATGCCTGTAATCCCAGCATTCTGGGAGGCTGAGGTGGGCGGATCACGAGGTCAGTTCAAGACCAGCCTGACCAACATGGTGAAACCCTGTCTCTACTGAAAATACAAAAATTAGCCGGGTGTGGTGGCACACACCTGTAATCCCAGCTACTTGGGAGGCTGAGGCAGGAGAATTGCTTGAACCCGGGAGGCGGAGGTTGCAGTGAGCCGAGATTGCACCACTGCCCTCCAGCCTCGGTGACAGAGCGAGACTCCATCTCAAAAAAAAAAAAAAGTAGTTCACTGTGAATTTATATGTTCAAATACACATATATTTGAATAGCTGGATTCTATTTAGCCTAGAATTCAATAAATTAGTGTGATCGATTCAAATTTCTAACTCAGTTTAAATTAATTCAAAGTCCTGAGGTTAGATCTCTAAACAAAATAAAATCTACTTCTAAGTAGATGAAAATGATCAAAAGCCAAATCTACATGTATAATATCATTATTATTACTATTTTTACTCTTATCCCAATTTGCTCTTCCTTGGGTTAAGGTCTATGGTTGGCCAAAAAGACAATCTCTTAACTCCTAGCCCAGGCTCTGAGACTCCTTCCTGGACAGTTTTCCTTCTTAGTAGGCTATTTCCATTTCCTAAACTCTAACCTTAAAAATCTGAGGGCCAGAGATGGTTAAGAAGAGGGTAAATCTGAATGAAGCAGCACAGAGAATGGACCATGAAGAATAAAGAGGGCAATCGTGAAACAAACAACAAAGCAACTAGGTTTAAAGACTCCACTTAAAGATTACATTTCAAAAAACTTGAATAGTAATGGAAGCATTAGAAAATGACAGCATAGCATCTGTTGCCAAGCATAAAACTTGCAATAGATGGCAGGGAAATGGTTTTCAGTAAAATGGCTTTGTTCTTGGGCCATGTAGAACATTTGCCTAATACTGTTTTTTTTTTTTTTTTTTTTTTTTTAAAAGGGAGCAAGATTTAGGTCTCACCTTACCCCCAGCATCTTTGACCTATGAAACTCTGAAAACATTACTTAGAGTGAATTTGTAGAGGAGCAGAGAATGAGATTTAGCAGGTTATTTTTTCATCGTTTCCAAATAGGTTTTATTTTCTTTTGTGGGGCTCATTTTACTATACTGGCTTTGTAAATGAAGAACTCTCCCCACCCTGAAATACCAACACGTATTAGGCTTTTACCAGCTTGCCCTCCCTTCACAAATGTATGAGGGCAGAAAAATAAAAATACAATGCTTTTTTTTTTTTTTTTTGAGATGGAGTCTTGCTCTGTCGCCCAGGCTGGAGTGCAATGGTGCGGTCTCGGCTCACTGCAACCTCCACCTTCCGGGGTTCAGGCGATTCTCCTGCCTCAGCCTCCCAAGTAGCAGCTGGGATTACAGGCACCTGCCACCACACCCAGCTAATTTTTGTATTTTTAGTAGAGATGGAGTTTCACCATGTTGGCCAGGCTGGTCTCCAACTCCCGACCTCAGGTGATCTGCCTGCCTCGACCTCCCAAAGTGCTCAGATTACAGGCATGAGCCACCGCGCCCAGCCTATGCAATGCTTTTTATTGTTATATCTAATGCAAGATAAACAGCAGGTATTTCTATTTATAGAGAGCAGAGGGAATCTGGAAGAAAATTATCAATTACCTTCCCAGCATGGTATCCGGATGAGCAGTGAAAATCTGTGGATTCACAACAAAACGTGTGCCATCTACAAGAAGCGTCACTTTCTCTGGTGCTTGGGAATGGGAATTACTGCCAAAGCCCACACTACTGTTTCCAAATCTTTCTGGAGCAATAAAAGGTTCATGGTTCCGTTTATTCCCACTTTGGAAGCAAGAACCTTTGATGTCTTCAGCAAGGGACATTATGTGAGGGAACTGAAGATTTGCTGGCTGAGAGGCATAGTCAAGCGAGAGGTCTAAAAGAACATACAAAGAAACCAAAACAACTTGAGAGCAAAAGCCTTGAGAGAAAAACCCTATCTTCTTTAAAACAACAAGCAAACACACAAAAAAACCCCCAAATTTTAGGTGTTGACAGGCAAAAAACCTCTTGCCTACAGCTAGTAAAAAGCAAGCAAACAAACTAGAGACTCATATTGGATCTCCTCCATGTACACGTGAGAGTTGGTGGAGGGAGGGGAAGAAGGCAGAATGCTCACACTTGAACATTATTTAAATCTTCTAAAGTAAACTATGTATATGGTTAAGAAAAACAGTAGAGAAGAATTTATGTGGAGGCCCAAGAGTCTCCCCTGTTATTCCCTGTACCTTCCCTGGTGTTGGTTCAGACGCAGTCGCTTTTTACTTTTCACTTCTATTGCTAAATAATACTTTTATATTTCCTGTGTTTTATTTAAGGAACCTGCTATTAATATGTGCCAAAACTATTCATTTTCAAATTCTTCAAAATTGTTTTAAAATTTATTTCCCAGAAGGGATAATGATAGTCTTTAATTTTCCAATATATTACTTTTCCTAGAAATTCACAGTAAAAGGCATTTTCACTATGTACAGGAGAATCCTAACATCACCTACACTATTTTTTCAAAAAGGCAGGTCTTACTCTCAGCAGAGAAGTTCCAGTGCAAATGACATTAGAATTCATTCGTAAAATCTGTTTCTCAGTATCACCAAAAAGCTGTTTTCTTTAAGCAATTTATTTAATTTTTTTTTTTTTTTTTTTTTTTTTTTTTTGAGATGGAGTCTCACACTGTCGCCCAGGCTGGAGTGCAGTCGTGCAATCTCAGCTCACTGCAAGCTCCACCTCCCGGGTTCACGTCATTCTCCTGCCTCAGCCTCCTGAGTAGCTGGGACTATAGGCGCCCACCACTACGCCTGGCTAATTTTTTGTATTTTTTAGTAGAGACAGGGTTTCACCAAGTTAGTCAGGATGGTCTCGATCTACTGACCTCGCAATCCGCCCGCCTCGGCCTCCCAAAGTGCTGGGATTACAGGCGTGAGGCACTTTGCCAGTTAATTTATTTAATTTTTCTACCTGGCCCATCATCTATAAAATGAGGATAAATAATGTTCACTCCATCTACCTCACAGGGCTGTTTCAATTATAAACTGAAATTAAGGATGTGAGAGCACTTAAAAATAGGCCGGGTGTGTGGCCTGCAAAGTGTTGGGATTACAGGTATGAGCCACCACACCCAGCCCTATTTTATTTTAATGTAAAAAAGGTTTTTAATGAAAAATTCCAAACATAGGAAAGCACAAACTTAATACATAAGCCCTATCACCTACATTTGGTAAGATTTGTTAACATTTTTCTACCTTTTCTTCAGGCCCTTTTTGAAAAAAAAGAAAAAAGAAAAAAATGTTATCAATACAACTGAATTACTCCCACCTGTCATGTTTATAAAATTTGTAAACAAATTCAGGAACATGATTAATGCCTATGACCTCTGGGAAATTAGTCTGATTTCCTACACTCAAGACAACCAAATAAATTGTTGGGCAGAGGACACTTAGTTTTTTTTCCCATTTGTTTGTAGATAAAAGGCAACA
This sequence comes from Macaca thibetana thibetana, assembly GCF_024542745.1. Lineage (NCBI taxonomy): Eukaryota > Metazoa > Chordata > Mammalia > Primates > Cercopithecidae > Macaca > Macaca thibetana. The sequence goes on along the minus strand of NC_065581.1, from coordinate 37,290,489 downwards.
AAAATATAGACCAAAAACCTATTTAGAGTTCACATCCCATAGCTTCTCATAAACTTTCAATGTGGTCTCATGTTTGCACACCAAAAGCTATGCTTCCAGGTAACCCACAGGCAAGCTTGTAGCAAGAAACACTTGGATCACCAGGATAGGCTTTCACACTTGAGGTGCTGTTTATTAAAAATGAAATAGATACCTGGGCCAGGCGTGGTGGCTCATGCCTGTAATCCCAGCACTTTGGGAGGCCAAGGCGGGGAGATCGCAAGGTCAGGAGATCGAGACCATCCTGGCTAACACGGTGAAACCCCGTCTCTACTAAAAATACAAAAAATTAGCCAGGCGTGGTGGCGGGAGCTTGTAGTCCCAGCTACTCAGGAGGCTGAGGCAGGAGAATGGCGTGAACCCAGGAGGCGGAGCTTGCAGTGAGCCAAGACTGCGCCATTACACTCCAGCCTGGGCGACAGAGCGAGACTCTGTCTCAAAAAAAAAAAATAGATACCTGAATTACTAATTCAGTTCCTTATAATGCTTGATTTCTCCCCAATAATGAAGCAATTAAAATGGGTTTATTCCTAAACCCAAGGAAGAAACCTCAGGTTCTATCCTGCTTAAATGGGTGAGTAGGAAGAGAGACTCCTTGCACAAGTTCTCCCTAATGGTGTACTCTTTGACGGCAGTCATATGCTTTTCTGTCAGTTAATACACATATAGAAATAATCTCAGCCCACTCCCTCCTAGCAATGTGAAACTGGGCAAGTTACCTAAGCTTTCTAAGCCTCAGTTTCCTCATCTGTAAAACAAGGATAATAGTTGTAAGGACTAATCTGAAGTAGAGTCAGCAAATTTTCCATAAAGGGCCACAAAGTAAATATTTTAAGCTTGTGGTCAGTCTCTGCCACTACTGTAGCAGGAAGGCAGCCATAGACAATATGGACATGATGGCTGTTTCATTAAAATTTTATTTACAAAAACAGACAGATTTGACCAGTTTGCCACCCCTGATCGAAAGAATGTATGTAAAGTTCCTAGTACAGTGAATGCTCAATAGATGGTAGTTGCTATTATTGGTGCTATTGTTTTACTTAAAAGTTAAAAAGAATCTCAGTTTATTAGGAGCTTTCACATCTATTAACTTGTTAATCTACTATTCTTGTGAGGTAAGAATAATTTCTTTTTTTTTTTTTTTTTGAGACAGAGTCTCGCTCTCTTGCCCAGGCTGGAATGCAGTGGTGTGATCTAGGCTCACTGCAATCTCTGCCTCCCAGGATCGAGCGATTCTCGTGCCTCAGCCTCCCAAGTAGCTGAGATTACAGGCATCTGCCACCACGCCCGGCTAATTTTTGTATTTTTAGTAGAGATGGGGGTTTTGCCACGTTGGCCAGGCAGGCCTTGAAGTCCTGACCTCAAGTGATCCACTTACTTTGGCCTCCCAAAGTGCTAGGATTACAGGTGTGAGCCACCGCACCGGGCCTAGATAGAATATTAATAGCCTTGTTTTCCAGATTAAGAATGTGAGGCTCGCCAGCCTGGGCAAAATGGTGAAACCCTGTCTCTACCAAAAATATAAAAAATTAACTGGGTGTGGTGAATACACCTGTGGTCCCAGCTACTCGTGAGGCTGAGGTGGGAGGATCACTTGAGCCTGGGAGGCAGAGCTGCAGTGAGCCAAGATCACGCCACTGCACTCCAACCTGGGTGACAGAGTGACACCCCATCTCAAAAAAAAAAAGAAAAAAGAAAAAGCAGGGCTCAGAAAGACTAAGGATCTCATCCATGGTTACAACTAATAAGCAGCTGAGTTAGAAGTTGAATGTCTTCTGACTCCAAACCTGTGGCTGTTTGTTTGTTTGTTTTAATACCATTATCACCACATTAGATATGCTAGACTGATTAAATAAGTGGAGATTTTCTGTGAAGGTCAGCTTTATATAATTGTGATATGCAAGCTAAGCAATTAATTGGATAATTTATTTAGATTAAACACATTCATGCCTTCTGGGTAGAGTAGCTGCTTTGGTATTGGAAAGCCCCCCAAATTAAGTCAAGAGCTAATCACTGTACCTTCATTCCTGGGACCTAGAGGATAAGTAAGATTATGAGGACCAGATGAAGCCAGGCTATTTGCTTCTTTTTCTTGGGCTGCAACTGAAGTATCATCCACTAAGCAGCTGGCCTCCTGCCGCAATAACCTGTCACTGTCACTGCCACGGTGAACATTCATCCTTAGATTCTGAGTCCTGAACTGTCCGTTTGATCAGAGAGAAATCCTGGAACACAGGAATATGCATGATTTAGAACTCAAAAAACAGATTTCTAAGGACTTCCATGATATGAAAGCCAGACTAGAAAACTGACAGCTAGCATTCCTGTTCTCAGGAGAAACAGGCATCTTACACATTTTTGTGATTTTTAGATTAATAGGAATTGGGCTGATTTAAATGGTCTTTATCAAATCACTAAGAATGCAGATAAACTTGTTACCAGGGAATAATTTTATCCATGAACAGACATCAGATTCACTGACTTCGGCCACATTCATGATCAATTCTACATTAAATGGTGGTACAATAATTTTGTGGTATTCACATTACAGAGACATAGGGTAGCAGGGAGTTCAAATTTCAACTAAAGAAAACCTATGTTTTTCTAAATTGACACATATGCTTTTGCAACAGTTAAGCACTAGGATATTAAAAAACAATCACAACCTTAAAGCCAGTATGAGAATCATCTGAGCTGAAGAAAAAAGCTAATTCTGATTGTAGTGCTCAAGTTCTCCTTTTTTATCTCCCCTTTTCTCTCTTTCACTTTGTATACCTTATGCTCAATCCCGAAACCCCACCTCAGAATCACACTGACTACAAAGCTAATCATGTCATTCATCTCTCTCGAAAGCAGTGCAAAGTCCCCATGACCAACACACACTATGTAACTGCCACGTGCAAGACCCCCAATGATCAGGCAGGATGGAGACGCCACAGCAGCCACACAGGGGTCTTCATAACTTTCTGCTGGTTAATCATGCCCTGCAACCCCTCCATCCTCGATGGTGGCTAAACTACTCAAAATATTCCTGAAGTTCACTCTACTTAACACTTCCACAGTTTACACTGTACAAGTTTCCACTGGCATTCTGGTGGAAGAATCATCTTAAATCATCAGTAATTTGTATGCATACGGATTACATGCGTAATAATATTTTAGGAAACAGGAAGCTCACTAAGGGCAGTAATGCTTTTTAATGCTCTGAATTTCCTGGTATACCAAGCATGTGGTAGGTGCCAATAAACATCTATAAAAAATAAACATGATATCTGTAATGTAAATTAAATTTTGAATCCCTTCATAATGTATATTAAAATATTTTTAGCATAAAATTGATCAGTTTATGCCCTGGTCCAAGTTTTCACTTAGATGAAATGTAAAAATGACCACTTTGATAAGATGGATAGAGGAATACGCCTGAAAATAAATCATGCTAAAGAAGAGATACTTTCAGTTGATGAAATCTTTCTCAGACAATGGCTCTTATAAAGCAAATTGAAGGAATAAAGTGAATGTATTGATAGAAAACCTTCAATGTGACTACAGCTTTTTTCACAATTATCCTTTCTTAAAAAAAAGTATTTATATTACAAAAATGCAGTCATTTAAAGTTGATGCTTGGCGACTGGTAAAGTCAAACAGAACCACAGATGCCTTCAAGTTTGGCTCAGATGTCAAAATCAAGTCTAGAGAATAAGATAAAGAATGAGGTCCATGGAATTGGAAAGAACATTACCAAAGACGGTCTGCTTCTTTAATCTTAACTGGTTTTAAACCATAATGTTCCAATCTACTTACAGCTCCTCTAGCTGCTCAAGAACCAAGTTCAAACTTCTCTTTGTTGTACTCAAAAAGATCTCTTGAACCAACACACAATAAGCTTGACTAAGCCTGCCTCTTGAGAACGTGCATGGACTAGACTGTATAAGCCACTTAATTTAATCTCATAATGTAAGAAAATCATTTTGTTATCATGGAATAAAAAATGTCCTAGTTTATAAAACCAGGGCTCCAAAATCAGTTTAATTTATATATGGTGAATTAATAAATGGATGTACTTGGAGTTTAGCAGGGTAGGTATCACCAGTGAGGGAAAATAAAGTAACTTTCTCAGCACTTAAAAGGTATTTGCATTTAATTAATTTTTATTGTAAGTAATACACAGATATATTCCCAAGAAAATTCAAACCTTATAGATAATGTGAAAAAGGACCTTTTGATCATCATTCCCAATCCCAGTCATTTCTCCAAGTAACTATCATTACTTGGTATGAATCCTTTTAGACTTCATTAAAATGCATATTTATTATACAGATATACTGGGGAAAGCATATAGTTTTTTTAAAAACACACAAATTATACACTATATGCATCATTCTCATTCTCTAATGTTTTTCTAAATGTTCTTGAGAACCATCTATGATTGAAGATTGAGATCTAGTTCATTTGTTTTTAAGGGCTGTATAATATTCTACTAATACAATTTTACTCTCCTCCCTATGAATATTTAAGTTGTTTATAACAAACAAATGCTTTGATGAATAAGATCAGAGTGTACTATGGAACTCCAAGAGAGGATTCAATTTGCAGAGTTTTCCCAAATGGATTTGGTTTCAGAATTTCTTTTTTCAAGAAATCCTTCAGGGCCGGGCGCAGTGGCTCACGCCTGTAATCCCAGCACTTTGGGAGGCCAAGGTGGGCGGATCACAAGGTCAGGAGATCGAGACCATCCTGGCTAACACGGTGAAACCCCATCTCTATTAAAAATACAAAAAATTACCCGGGCGTGGTGGGGGAGCACCTGTAGTCCCAGCTACTCAGGAGGCTGAGGCAGGAGAATGGCGTGAACCTGGGAGGTGGAGGTTGCAGTGAGCCAGCCTGGGTGAAAGTGCAAAACTCCGCCTCAAAAAAAAAAAAAAAGAAAAGGAAGAAATTTATTTTTTTCGGCCGGGCGCGGTGGCTCAAGCCTGTAATCCCAGCACTTTGGGAGGCCGAGGCGGGCGGATCACAAGGTCAGGAGATCGAGACCACAGTGAAACCCCGTCTCTACTAAAAATACAAAAAAATTAGCCGGGCGCGGTGGCGGGCGCCTGTAGTCCCAGCTACTCAGGAGGCTGAGGCAGGAGAATGGCGGGAACCCGGGAGGCGGAGCTTGCAGTGAGCCGAGATCGCGCCACTGCACTCCAGCCTGGGCAACAGCGTGAGACTCCGTCTCAAAAAAAAAAAAAAAAAAAAAAAAAAAAAGAAATTTATTTTTTTCAGAGACAGAGTCTCTCACTCGTTGCACAGGCCGGAGTGCAATGGTGTGATCTCCGCTCACTGCAACCTCCACCTCCCAGGTTCACACCATGCTCCTGTCTCAGCCTCCCGAGTAGATGGGATTACAGTCACCCACCACCATACCCTGCTAATTTTTGTATTTTTAGTAGACACGAGGTTTCACCATGTTGGCCCGGCTGGTCTCAAACTCCTGACCTCAGGTGATCCACCCACCTCAGCCTCCTAAAGTGCTGGGATTACAGGTGTGAGAGACCACGCCCAACCCAGGATTAATGTTTAATGGCACATACTTTCAGATAGCACCTAACCCAGCATTTCCCAAAGTCCCCTATAAACTCTATTTCCTCTAAAATCCCAGAATGATGGAACAAAAATCTCTTGACCTATGGAACCTAAGAAGCAAACTGACACCGAGTTCTTCAACAAACCAGAGCAGGCAGTTTAAATATAATAGTAAGGTTTCTATTCCCTTTCCAGCATGGATGCTTCATTCAACTTTGAATGATATTTTCATTGCCTACCCTGGTTCACTTCTGTAGCCATCCCGCAAATGAATCTTGGTCCTCAGAACAGATTGAAGGGGGGAAAAAAAAGAAAGAAAAAAAGGCAAGGCGCAGTGGCTCACACCTGTAATCTCAGAACTTTGGGAGGCCAAGGCAGGAGGATCTCTTGAGCCTGAGAGTTCAAGACCAGCCTGGGTAATACAGTAAGACCTCATCCCTAAAAAAAATTTAAAAATTAGCCAGACGTGGTGGCGCATGCCTGTAGTCCCAGCTACTTGGGAGGCTGAGGCGGGAGGATGATTAAGCCCAGGAGGTTGAGGCTGTAGTGAACTGTGTTTTACCACTGCACTCCAGCCTGAGCAGCAGAGCAAGACCCTGTTTCAAAAAAAAAAGAAAGAAGAAAAGAAGCAAAACACAGCCAGGCACAGTGGCTCACCCCTGTCATCCCAGCACTTTGGGAGGCCGAGGCAGGCAGATCACGAGGTCAGAAGATTGAGACCATCCTGGCCAACATGGTGAAACCCCATATCTACTAAAAATACATTAGCTGGGTGTGGTGGTGTGCACCTGTAGTCACAGCTACTCAGGAGGCTGAGGCAGGAGAATCGCTTGAACCCCGGAGGCGGAGATTACAGTGAGCCGAGACCACTCCAGCCTGGGTGACAGAGAGAGACTCCGTCTCAAAAAAAAAAAAGAAAAGAAACAAACAAACAAAACACTTCAACAACAATATAATTCTCTATTGCTGCAAAACTATTTTTTGATCAACAGAACTCTGAAGGTCACAGCAATGTGAAAGAACCAAAGGTTCACCACCCTCTGTTATAGCTTAACAGTAACTGAAGAGACTGCTTTGGAAAAGCAGCAAGAGTTAAAAATATATTAATAATGGAACCCAGAATATACAGCTGTGAAGCAAAGAAAACTTAACATCCAGCAAGCCCAGTTTATGCTTCACTTCCATACATTCTGTGAAAGCATTTTACATACTCTAAAGAGCTATATATTTTAACAGTATATATTTTATTATTTATTTCACAGGCTTCCCATGAAGGCCCATAATTTGTTGAATCTTGATTTTACTGACCTGGAACAGCAAAACAGTTTTAGCACCATCATCTATCCATCTTGGAAAATTTACATACAGTCTTTGATAGTGGAATTATCTCCACATATTCCTTGCACCTAAAAAAGAATGCACTGGTTTCTCTCTAGAACAGTCATCTTGAGTATGAATCTACAATAACCTGTAGATAATAAATTTGTATATTTTCTTATTTGCAATTTCTCCTAGTCAATTATTTCTGAACAAGATATTTACCTAGATCACTATTCCCTTAAATTCAATATCCTACCATTGAGCTACTCAGATTTAAAAAAAAAACAAAAAAACTAGTTGGAATGGGGTGGGGGCAATAATATTGATGTATCTCAAAAGTATAATGCTTTCATACTGTTTTTTTGTTTTTGTTTTTGAGACGGAATCTCGCCCTTCTTGCCCAGGCTGGAGTGCAGTGGTACGATCTCAGCTCACTGCAACCTCCGTCTCCCCGGTTCAAGGGATTCTCCTGCCTCAGCCTCCCAAGTAGCTGGGATTACAGGTGCGCACCACCACACCTGGCTACTTTTTGTATTTTTAGTACAGACGGGGCTTCATCATGGTGGCCAGGATGGTCTCGATCTCCTGACCTCGTGATTCATCCGCCTCAGCCTCCCAAAGTGCTGGGATTACAGGCGTGAGCCACCGTTTCTTAATAGTGCAAAGACATGATCTTTTAAAAAGCAGTACCCTCATTTATACTTAAGACCATATCTCCACTCTGTGTAGGAAGTGGAAGGTGAAGATGAAGTAGGATGCCACAGAATTTGGTAAATAAGCTAATTTGCCCTTAACCCATACCCCATAATCAAACTTAAGAAGTAATTATATCTTTGCCAAACCTTCATTCCAAACTGAAAAATCCTAGCCCTTCCAGTCTGTTCTTATGTGAAAACCACTTGGTCTAGTTTCATTGTGCTTTTCTTTATGCATGCTAATATTAGAGAACTCTGCTAATGTTTTCTATTAAGCAGGTTTTCTGTTTTGCTGCACATAATGCTGTCTGGTGACACCCAGAATTTCTGGGAATAGGTTAAAATGGGATGACGGTTGGGGGAGGGGAAACGGAGGGGGATGGGGGAAATCTAAAATGTCTACAAGACCTCCTTCTAGTACTATTATTAACTCACAGTAAGAGGCTACCATATTCCAAAAGTACTGAGTCTCTACAAAAGATAAGAAATTAGCTGGGTGTGTGATGATGTACACTTGTCTCAGCTGCTCAGGAGGCTGTGGCAGGAGGATCACTTGAGCCTGGGAGGTCAAGGCTGTAGTAACCCATTATCATGCCATTGTACTCCAACCCCGGGTGACAGAGCAAGACCTAGTCTCTCTCATTCATTCATCAATCGAGTTTATACTGGTATTTTCAGTTCAAATTTAATACTGGTTTTTCCTAACTCATTTTATATTAGTGTATCTTTTCCCTCACATTGAAATTCTTGATTCATAGACTAGTTTCAGAATTATAATGTCAAATTACTAGTAACAATAAACCTAGTACGTTTAGGTGTTTTGATTGGGGGGGGCAGTTCTTTTTGTCCTTAAAGCATATCCCACTAAGGATATAGTCAGCATGCTATATTCAAAAGTTACTGTATATTTTTTCTCTGTATGTTCTGTAAGGTAGGTTCATTTGTTTCCCTTTATATTCAATTATTGCATTTTTCCATTATTTTTAAAATGTATTTCCTGAATATGTAAAACATTTACACGGTTCAGAAGTTGAAGACCCATAAAAAAGGAATGTTCAGAGAAGTCTCTGTCCTTCCCCCTTTCCCTCTCAATCTGTTCCTATTTATTCCCTGCAGATAACCAGTTGTCTTAGTCCATTTGTGCTGCTATAAGCAAAGTGCCTGAGACTGGGTAATTTATAAAGAACAGAAATTTCTTTTCTCACAGTTCTGGAGGCTAAGAAATCCAAGCAAGATTAAGATGCTGGCAAATCGGGTGTCTGGTGAGGTCCTGTTCCTCAAAGATGATTGTGTCTAGACATCCTCACATGATGGAAGGAAAAGGGCTAGCTAGGTTCCTTCAATCCCCTTTTATAAGGCCTGATCACCTCCTAAAGGTCTCCCCTCTCAATGGTGTCACCTTGGGGGTTTAACTTCCAACATAACAATTTTGGAGGGACATATACATTCAAAATACAGCACTGGTTTTGTTAGTTTATCTTGCATGTTTTGTATGTTTCTCTTTGCAGATATAAGCAAATATATGTGTATATATACATATATTCTTAACTCCTTTTTTCTCTTATACAAAAGATAGAATACCATATTCTACCAAATAAAATACTCTATTTTGTACCTTGTTATATTACTTAACAGTATATCCTAGAGATCACTCCATGGGAGTTCATACAGATCTTCCTCGTTCTTTATTATGTCTGCGTAATACTACACTGTGTAGCTATTAATATGCAGAGATTAGATACAGAAAAGGGAAAAAGGGCATTCCAGGCAAGATGAATGACAAATAACTGGCAGGTAAATAAGAATAAACAAGGCTTTATTAGTATATGAAAGAGAAAGTAAACCAATCAGGCTAGAGTGAAGGATTAATGCAAAAGGGTGGGAAAAATCAAGGTTACTACTATATCATACAATTCTAGGGAAGACCATGCACATCGTCATCTAAGGAACTGTATAAAGCACAGCTTAGATAGTTGTACACACTACCTTGGGTAAAGCTAAAGACGAAAAGTTGGGGCCAGTTTACAGAGGCACTTAGATTATAAGGTAAAATAGGATTTTGTCTTGTAGCCAAAGCTTCTGCAGGAAGGTGTCATGTTCAAAATGTTGCTTTAAGATAAGTAAGACCACAAACAGACTGGAGGGGGCTATAAGAGGAGGCTACTTAAATTGTCTAGGTGTGAGGTAGTAAGGATCTTATTGGGCTGACGGCAAAGAAAAGGGTATTACCTAAGACACGGTCTTGCTCACCTTCAAAGAGCTTACAATCTAGTTGTTGAGATAATGTATTATTTTTAAGAGTTACATAATACAGAAGTGATATTTTAGAATCAGAAGAGACCTCAGTGATCATATTGTCCAGTGGTTCTCAAATCCAGCTGATAATCAGAATCACTGAGAGGAACTTGTTAAAACATCTTCTTGGGCCCCATTCCCCAGAGATTCTTATTCAATACGTCTTTAGTTGGGTCTGGAGAATCTGAATTTGTGACACACTCCTCAAGTGATCTCCCACTGACTGGCGATGTCTGTGGACTGCTGTTCCAGTATCATCTTTTCATTTCATGGACGAAAAGTTGAATCACAACAATATTCTTTTCCAAGAATATTCAAAGAGATTACAATCTAGGGGTTGGGAAGCCTTTTTAATCAAGACCCAAAACCCAAAAGCTAAATGAGAAAGACAAATCTGACCACAAAACATTTAAAAACTTTTGTATGGCAAAGGATCCTGTAAACAAAGACAAGAGACTTGAAAAACTGTATCTGTAACAGACTACGAAGAGTTGTTATCATAATACTCCACAAGGGTTATGAAAATACATGAAACTAACACAACAGAAAAATGGCGAAGGATGGAAAAGGGGCAAATACCCAAAAGAGAGTTGGTGAAGCTATATTAATAGCCTACAAAATAGAATTTAAGGCAAAAAACTACACAAGCTTGGCAAGGCAGAAAATTCAAAGGATATCTGTGGACAGGACTATTTCTGTTCCTCATTTCTACCTTGGAAAAAAATCGTAACAAGAGAAGTAGGAGAGAAGAAGGCATTACAATTCCACAGGAAAGCTGGTACTCCTCTGACTCCACTTCCCTTTTCCTTCCTTCTTCTCTACAGATCACAGGCCAGGCTAACAAGCTGACAGATAAAAGTACAATGACAGAGTGACAAGATTAGAATTGCTTGGATAAATTTTCCTGTCTCCTCTATTTGACACTCCTAACTTACTACCCTCAGAACTTTTTTGTCAATATAACTTACGTTGAAAGACAGCTTTTGTGCACATAAAAGACTATATGAGTTACTTGGATTTACATTAAGACCTTAAGTTCAGTATATTAACAGTCTAAAGACCCTTAAATATTTTTTATAACTGTATCAGCCTAATTACCTAATTTAAAAATATTAATGTACTACATATAAAAAGATTTAAAGAACCATATAATAAAAACTCTTGTACCCACCTCCAGTTTAAATATAAAACATGAATCCCCTAAATTTGGCATTCCCATCAAACATCTTCAGTACATTTAGCTTAATATATGCTCTTTTCCTATGTTAGCACTTCAAATGCCTACCAAGCAAATCTGTAAATACTCAAAAAGCTCTGGTAGATGTTTAAAAAATTAAACTTATAAATATAGTGTACATAAAAAGGTCCTAAATATTACAACACTTTTCAAACTTAGCAAAGTTTTCTGGCATTCTTAAACTAATAATCAAATCTAAACGCAATTACTCAAGACCATATCTTAAATGAGAATCACAAATTAATCTGCTAGATTCTTTCATATGTCAAATTACTGCAAACATTACATCCTAAGTCCAGATGGACTTAAACTTTATTGATTTAACACATATCATGCACTATATATTATTTAAGTACTTTATAAATATTATTTAATACTCAAAAAACTTTATGAGGTAGATGCCATTGTTACCCTCATTTTACACATAAGAAAACTGAGGGAAGAAGGAGGTTAAGGAAAGCTCCCACAGTCACAAAGCTAACAAGCAGTGGAGCCAGACTTCTGGCTTCATAGTCTATGCTGTTTACCACCATGCAGTGCCACTGCTTCTTACAGGTATAATTCACTTCAACATTTCTATGTAAGTTTTACAGGACTGGAAATATGATTCCAAGAAGAGCTGGGGCTAGGACATATAATCTTTCTGTGCTGATAATGGGCACATCTAGCACCTTTCCTCTTTAAATAATTGCTACAACAGAGCCTCTAAATCAAATACCGCTAGATGGGGGTTGATTTTACAATCTGAATTCAAATGAAGATCTAATTGTGAGGCCGGGTTCGGTGGCTCATGCCTGTAATCCCAACACTTTGGGAGGCTGAGGTAGGTGGATCACTTGAGGTCAGCAGTTTGAAACCAGCCTGACCAGCATGGCAGTTCGAGACCAGCCTGGCCAACATGGTGAAACCCTGTCTCTATTAAAAGTACAAAAAAATTAGCTGGGTGTGGTGGTGGGACCTGTAGTTCTAGCTACGCAGGAGGCCGAGGCAGGAGAATTGCTGGAACCTGTGAGGTGGAGGTTGCACTGAGCTGAGATCACGCCACTGTACTCCAGCCTGGGCTACAGGCTCCATCTCAGGAAAAAGAAAAAAAAAGATATCTAATTCTGCTGTAACTTCTTTCAACTTTATTACCTAAATACTGGTTAGATGGAATTCTACAATTTCCATGTGGGGTGCTTCCTCTTTTGATTGAACTTAACTAGTTAAGGTCATTCTAATGAAACCTTAAGGAGAACAATCCGAGGCACATAATAGGTCAAAGAAAGCTCACAACTCCTACGAAAAAGCTGGTCAACATACAATAGAATTTCCAGGGTAACGTCTTCAATGTCCAGGATACTCCTCTACTTGGCTATTACCTAAAACTCTCTAAAGGAACAACTACATAGGCTGTAAAGAATAATTCAAAGACAAACTTCTAGGAAATCCAAGGGATATACTATTAGTAATAACATTTTTTAAAGCAGTGCAATTAAAAAATTGAAAGTATATTAGCCAATACAGTAGATTATTTTATAGAAAAGAGCTAAGCATTTATATGGCAAGAAAAGAGCTGAAGGCTTTAGAGGACAGATCCATAAATCAGTACTGTAGTAACAGAGCTAACATGTAGAAAATTCATGTTTATAGACAATCCACAAATCACTGTCAGAAGACAGTGTAAAGGTCATCTAGTTAAAGGACCAGCACCAATTGCTGTCAAAAGCTTTCATGCAGTCTTGTCAAAAATTAGTCCAATGTAGATAATGTAACCCACACACCATTTTCTGAGTCCTAAGACACTTGACACTAAGACATCATCAATCTAATAACTTTTTAGGAAAAAGAAGCACTATTATATTTTTAGTAGAGATGGGGTTTCACTACATTGGCCAGGCAGGTCTTGAACTCCTGACCTTGATCAAGTGATCTACCCACCTCGGCCTCCCAAAGTGCTGGGATTACAGGTGTGGGCCATGGTGCCCAGCCATCTTCACTTCTTTTTTAATATTAAAAATGTTTTTTTTTCCTTCATTAGTATAGTGGTCAGTATAAAAAAAGAAAAAAGAGACTTGGACTCCCAGGCTCAAGCAGTCCTCCCACTTCAGCCTCCCAAGTAGCTGGAACCACAGGTACGTGCCACCACGCCTGGCTGATTTTTTTCCCCCTTTTTAAATTCTGTAGAGGCAGGGTGTCACTATGTTGCCCAGGCCAGTCTCAAGCTCCTGGGATCAAGCCATCCTGCCACCTTGGTCTCCCCAAGTGTTGGGATTACAGGCATGACCACCTCACTTGGCCAAAAATGCCTTCTTTAAAAATGTAATAGTCCAGATACCGTGGCTCACGCCTGTAATCCCAGGTCTTTGGGAGGCCAAGGCAGGAGGATTGCTTGAGCCCAGGAGTTCGAGACCAGCCTGGGCAACATAGCAAGACCTTTCTTTCTTTTTGTTTTTGAGATGGAGTTTTGCTCTTGTTGCCCAGGCTGGGGTGCAGTGGCACCATCTCGGCTCACTGCAACCTCTGCCTCCCAGGTTCAAGCAATTCTCCTGCCTTCGCCTCCTGAATAGCTAGGATTACAGACATGCACCACCACGCCCAGCTAATTTTTTTTTTATTTTTAGTAGAGACAGGGTTTCTCCATGTTAGTCAGGCTGGTCTCGAACTCTCGACCTCAGGTGATCCGCCCACCTCAGCCTCCCAAAGTGCTGGGATTATAGGCATGAGCCACCACACCCAGCCTAGACCTTTCTCTACAAAAATAAAAATTAAAAAAATTAGCTGGGCATGGTGGCTCATGCCTGTGGTCCCAGCTACTCGGGAGGTTGAGATGGGAGGACGGCTTGAGCCTAGAAGGGTGAGACTGTAGTCAGTCATGATCATGCCACACTGCATTCCAGCCTGGGCAACAGAGCAAGACCCTGTCTCGAAATACAAGGCTAGATTTTTTAATGCCCTTACATGACAAAATAAAATGCCAGCAACCTTATGATAGTCTCCCAATCACCCACCCGCCACAATTTTACCAATCATGAACCTCAAAATCTGGGATCCCAAACCTTCCACCCAAGACTACAAAACACCTCTACTAGTTCATCCCAGTCTACCTAAAAATATCCAAAAATAGTCTATTACACCCACCGTGACTTCCATGCACTAGTTTAATCCCATCCCCTGGAAAAACATATCCTTCCATCACTTCCAACCCTTTAAATATTAAAGACAAGTACCATAAATTCCCTTTTTTGATCAGCATATTAAATCTACAGTTCTTGCCACGGTTTTGCATTTAACACTATTTCCAGACTTCTTGACATTTTTGCAGTGGCAGATCATGGCTCACTGTAGCCTCCAACTCCTGGGCTCAAGCAATCTTCCTGCCTCAGCCTCCCAAGTAGCTGGGATTACAGGTATGCACAACCACGCCCAGCTAATTTTTTAAATTCTATTTTAAGTAGAGATGGGAGTCTCACTATGTTGCCTAAACTGGTCTCTAAGTTGTGGGCTCAAGCAATCATCCCACCTGGGCCTCCCAAAGCATTGGAATTATAGGCGCGAGGCCCCTTACCCGGCCTCAATATTTGATTAGGATACAGATTTAAAAATAGCAAGGCCTTCTTTAATGCTCAGCATTAGTAAAATTACAAGAAACCATCCCAATTCTCAATTCCACAATATGACTGAGGAAGGTAATGTGGGAATCTCTGAAAAGCATCAGATGAGTGATTTAAAGGACTACATAGTATCTTCATTAATTCAAGAATACAGCCCCCAATGGCTCACACATGCAATCCCTGTACTTTAGGAGGCCAAGGTGGGAGGACTGCCTGAGCCCAGGAATTTGAGACCAGCCTTGGCAACACAGTGAGACCCCCATCTCTCCAAAACATAAAAAATTAGGCCGGGCATGGAGGCTCACACCTGTAATCCGAGAACTTTGGGCAGGTGGATCGCTTGAGACCAGGAGTTCCAGACCAGGCTGGGCCACATGGCAAAACCCCGTCTCAACAAAAAGAAAGAAAAAAAATTAGCCAGGCACAGTGGCATATGACTGCAGTCCCAGCTACTCATGACACCAACATGGGAGGATTACATGAGACTAGCCTGGACAACACACCAAGATTCCCATCTCTTTACCATCTCTTTTTTCCAGATATGGTTGTGCACACCTGTAGTCCCAGCTACTCAGGAGTGGGCTACAGGCTCCACAGGCTCTTTACCATCTTTTTTCCAGGCACGGTTATGCACACTTATAGTCCCAGCTACTCAGGAGGCTGAGGCAGGAAGGTTATTTGAGCTTAGGAGGTCAAAACTGCAGTGAGCTGTGATAGCACCACTACATGCCACTGTGGGTGACAGAGCAAGACCCCGTCTCTTAAAAAAAAAAAAAAAATGGCTGGGCGTGGTGGCTCAAGCCTGTAATCCCAACACTCTGGGAGGCCAAGGTGGGTGGATCACCTAAGGTCAGGAGTTCGAGACCAGCCTGGCCAACATGGTGAAACCCTGTCTCTACTAAAAATACAAAAATTAGCTGGGTGTGGTGGCACATGCCTGTAATCCCAGCTACTTGGGAGTCCGAGGCAGGAGAATCGCTTGAACCCAGGCGGCAGAGGTTGCAGTGAGCCAAGATTATGCCACTGCACTCCAGCCTGAGGGATAGAGCGAGACTCCGTCTCAAAAAAAAAAGTTAATTTTTTAGCGATGGGTTCTTGCTTTGTTGCCCAGGCTGGTCTCAAGCAATCCTCCTGCCTTGGCCTCCCAAAGTGCTGGGATTATAGGCATGAGCTACTGCATCTGGCCTCAGAATATTTTCTAGAACACCGGGATTTCTGCTGCTACCAATGGGCAAGTTTCTATCAGAATAAACCTCCTACTGGAGAGTGCTCAGAAAAGCTGAGTGAAACAGAAAAAAAAAATCTGTCTGAAGGCATCAGACAACTAGTAAAGTGGCCCAGACTCAAGAAGTCAATTCCTACAGAGAGGATGTGATGGTCAATTTTATGTATCAACTTGGCTAGGCTACAGTCCCTTTATTCAAACAAGTGTTATTCATACAAGTGTTGCTGTCAAGGTATTTGGTAGATACAATTAAAGTCTATAGTTACTTACTTTAAGTAAGGAAGATTATCCTAGATAATCTGGGTGGGCCTGATCCAATCAGTTGCTTTAAGGGCAGAACAGAAACTTCTCTGATGAAAAAGAAATTCTGCCTGCAGACTGTAGCTTCTGCTCCTATCCGAGAGTTCCAGCCTGCCCCTCCTGGCTGCAACCTGCCTTACAGGTTTCAGACTTGCCTAGCTAGTCCCCAACACTGTATGAAGCAATTCCTTGCAATAAATATCCTAATACATATGTATGTTGTGAACACACACATACACACACACTACTGGTTCTATTGATTTGGTGGAACGCTAATAGAGAAAGCAAATAAATTAAGGTAAGCCCAACACTCTGTACCACTTTTCTCCTCCAGATATTTGCCAATTTGGAAGCAGCTGCCAAAAGGCTGTAAAGCTAAGTAGAAAGCTGCTAAAAAGTTGAGAAGTTTTTTGTTTGTTTTGTTTGTTTGTTTTTTTAGATGGAGTCTTGCTCTGTCACCCAGGCTGGAGTGCATGATCTTGGCTCACTCAACCATGCCCGGCCCAAAAGTTGAGAAGTTAAACAGAGCTTTTGTCAGCATCAAGGTGCTGGAGAGACAAAAACTGGAATGGGTCTGCAGAGGAGGAAGGATCCTGTGAAATACCCCAAGTTTTCCACTGGGAGCCTAAAAGTAACACTGTAGAATGGGGTGGCAAACTTTTCTGGTAAAAAGCCATAAAGTAGGCCGGGCACAGGGGCTCACGCCAGTAATCCCAGCACTTTGGGAGGCCAAGGCGGACGGATCACCCAAGGTCGGGAGTTGGAGACCAGCCTGACCAACGTGGAGAAACTCCGTCTCTACTAAAAATACAAAATTAGCCAGGCGTGGTGGTACATGCCTGCAATCCCAGCTACTCGGGAGGCTGAGGCAGGAGAATCACTTGAACCTGGGAGGCAGAGGCTGCAGTGAGCCAAGATGGCACCACTGCACTCCAGCCTGGGCAACAGGAGTGAAACTCTATCTAAAAAAAAAAACAAAACACCATAAAGTAGCCTGGACGAGGTGGCTCATGCCTATAATCCTAGCACTTTGGGACACCAAGGCGGGCGGATCACCTGAGGTCATGAGTTCAAGACCAGCCTGGCCAACAACATGGTGAAACCCTGTCTCTACAGAAATACAAAAATTAGCCTGGCATGACTACAGGCAGGTGGGTGCCTGTAGTCCCAGGTACTTGGGAGATTGAGGCGGGAGAATTGCTTGAACCCAGAGATGGAGGTTGCAGTGAGCCGAGATCGTGTCACTGCACTCCAGCCTCGGGGACAGAGCAAGACTCCGACTCAAATAAGAAAAAAAAAAAAAAAAGCTGGGCACAGTGGCTCACGCCTGTAATCCTAGCACTTTGGGAGGCCCAACTGGGTGTATCACCTGAAATCAGGAGTTCAAGACCAGCCTGACCAATATGGTGAAACCCCATATCTACTAAAATCACAAAAATTAGCCGGGTGTGATGGCGTGTGCCCGTAGTCCCAGCTACTCAGGAGACTGAGGCAGGAGAATTGCTTGAACCCGGGAGGTAGAGGTTGCAGTGAGTCGAGATTACGCCACTGCACTCCAGCCTGGGCAACAGAGCGAGACTCCATCTCAAAAAAAAGAAGAAAGAAAATAAAGATGCACATTACAAGGATCACAGATGAAAAAAGACTATCATTACAGATCCCATGAGATTAAAAGGATGAGCACTTATTCTGTACAACTTGTGCCAGTAAATTAGAATTTGCAGATGAAATGAATATTCCATAATTTATTGAAACTGACTTAGAAAAATTAGAAAATCTGCGAAGTCCTATATCTAGTAAAGAAATTTAATTGATAATTAAAACTTTTCCAGAATCAAATGGCTTGACTAGCAAATTTTCCCACACTTTTAAGGAAGAAATTATATCAAACTTTCTCATGAACGTAATCACAAAAATCCTAAACAAATTATGAGAAAATCAAATCCAGCCACATAAAAAAGGGTTATACATTATGGCAAAGATTGGCTTAACATTCAAAATTCAATTCATATGATTCACCAATGAAAAAAATAGGCCAGGCACGTTGACTCACACCTGTAATCTCAGCACTTTGGGAGGCCAAGGTGAGCAGATGACTTGAGGTCAGGAGTTTGAGACCAGCCTGGCCAACATGGCAAAACCCCGTCTCTACTAAAAATACAAAAATTAGCTGGGCATGGTGGCACGTACCTGTAATTCCAGCTATTCAGGAGGCTGAGGCATGAAAAGCACTTCAACCCAGGAGGAGGAGGTCGCAGTGAGCTGAGATTGTGCTACTGCACTGCCTGGGTGACAGAGTGAGACTCTGTCTCTAAATAAATAAATAGAAATCTGTTTGAAAATAACTAAAATAGTGCCAGGCGCAGCAGCTTATGCCTGTAATCCTAACATTCTAGGAGGCCAAGGCAGGAGGATCGCTTGAGCCCAGGAATTCAAGACAAGCCTGGACAACACAGTGAGACTTCGTTTCTACAAAAAATAAAAAAATTAGCTGGGTGTGGTGGCACATACCTGTAGTCCCAACTACTTGTGCAAGGCTGAGGTGGGAGGGCTGCTTAAGCCCAGAGGTCAAAGTTGCAGTGAGCTGAAATCTTGCCACTACACTTCAGCCTAAGTGACAGAGCAAGACCTTATTTCAAAAAGAGAAAATAACTGAAATAGCATGAAATAGTATGGATGTATTAGATTTTTTAAAGGCAGATTGAAACAATAAATGTATCCACAGAAAAAAAGATGGAAAAGATTATTCTCCCTTAACTGTAGAATCACGTGACTTTTCTTTTAAAAAGTTATTGTCTTACTGAATATTCTAAAGTCTCTAAAATGAATGTGTTATTATCTTTAAAATAAGGAAAAATGAAAAGTATCTCAAAAAACAGATACCTCCTCAAGAAAATGTTGGAATCATTGGAACAGTTTCTTAAAAACTGCTTGTAGCTAGGTTCAGTGGCACACTTGTAGTCCCAGCCACTTAGCAGGCTGAGGTGGGAGGATCACTTGAGCCCAGAAGTTCTGGGCTGTAGTGTACTGTATCAATCAGGTGTCTGCACCAAATGTAGCATCAATGGTAACCTCCCAGGAGCAGGGTCCACCAGGATGCTTAAGGAGGGAAGAACTGACCCAGGCTGGAAACAGAGCAAGTCAAAACTCCTGTGCTGATCAGTAGTGGGATCAAGACTGTGAATAGCTACTATACTTCAGACTGGGCAACATAGCAAGACTTCTATCTCTTAAAAAGTAAAATAAAATAAAGTAAATTTTTAAACTGCCTGAAGCAGTTTAAGAGAAAATTTTTAAAGTTTAATCAGAAAACAATATATTATCACATAAAATAGTCTGACATTCTTCCATCTAGATTAAAGAAGAAATGTGCTTAATAGATGAATTAGGAATTTAGGTTAATGTATGGAATAGATTTTCAAGCACATTATTCAGTAGGCTAACAGGATAATCTTAAATATAACACAATGATTTATGCAGAGGCATAATATGCTTCTTAGGATATACAAAAGTAAGCATGGTTCTGAAGAACAGGTAAAGCCAGTCACAAGAAAACGAATGCTGCCTGGGCCTCATGGCATAGGACATAGTGATAACAGCAAGGGAGCATTCAGAGTACCCAACACATAACCTTTTTTTTTTTTTTTTTGAGACGGAGTCTCGCTCTGTCGCCCAGGCTGGAGTGCAGTGGCACAATCTTAGCTCACTGCAACCTCTGCCTCCCAGGTTCAAGTGATTGTCCTGCCTCAGCCTCCCGAGTAGTTGGGATTACAGGCACGTGCCACCGTGCCCAGCTAATTTTTGTATTTTTAGTAGAGACAGGGTTTCGTCATGTTGACCAGGCTGGTCTAGAACTCCCGACCTCAGGTGATCCACCTGCCTCCGCCTCCCAAAGTGTTGGGATTACAGGCATAAGCCACTGCACTAGCCCCAACGCATAACTTCTTAAACAGACTGTCAGGGCTGAACTGTGTCTCCCTCAAAATTCATATGTGAAGCCCTAACCCCTAGTCCTCAGAATGTGTCTATATTTGGAGACAGGGCCTTTAAAGAGGTAATTAAGGTTAAATGAAGTCATTAAGGTGGGCCCTAATCCAATACGTCTGGTGTCCTCAAAATGGGGAGATTAGAACACATAAACAGAGGGATGACAATGTGAAGATGAGAGGTGAAGCCAGCTGGACTTCCTGGGTCAAGTGGGGACTTGGAGAACTTTTCTGCCCAGCTAAAGGATTGTAAACGCAATTGGAGAACTTTTCTGCCTAGCTAAAGGATTGTAAACCCACCAATCAGTGGTCTGTGTCTAGCTAAAGGATTCTAAATGCACCAATCAGCACTCTGTAAAAACGCACCAATCAGCAGGACATGGGTGGGGCCAAATAAGGGACTAAAAGCTGGCCACCCAAGCCAGCAGCAGCAACCCACTCAGGTCCCCTTCCACGCTGTGGAAGCTTTGTTGTTTTGCTCCTCACAATAAATCTTGCTGCTGCTCACTCTTTAGGTGTGCACTACCTTTAAGAGCTTTAACACTGACTGTTAAGGTCTGCGGCTTCACTCCTGAAGCCAGCGAGACCATGAACGCACTGGCAGGAACAAACAACTCCGGACACACCACCTTTAAGAGCTGTGACACTCACTGCAGAGGTCTGCGGCTTCACTCCTGAAGTCAGCAAGACCACGAACCCATTGGAAGGAAGAAACTCCGGACACATCTGAACATCTGAAGGAAAAAACTCCGGACACACCATCTTTAAGAACTGTAACACTATAGCGAGGGTCCGTGGCTTCATTCTTGAAGTCAGTGAGACCAAGAACCCACCGGAAGGAATAAATTCCAGACACAAAGACACAGGTAAAAGAAAATGGTCATCTACAAGTCAAAGACAGAGGCCTCAGAAGAAAATAAACCCTCCTGACACCATCTTGGCCTTCTAGCTTCCAAAATTGTGAGAAAATAAATTTCTGTTGTTCAGACCACCCAGACAGTGGTCCTTTGCTTTGGCAGCCTTAGCAAACCAATACACAGATATAACTGCAAAAATTAAATTTCACCTTCCCCCTGTAAAAAAGAGATTTGAGAACACATGGAGGATGTCTTAGATAATTTTAAGATATGTACTGTGATCTTCACATAGAGGTGTAAGTTACTACCTGTTTTATTCTAAGGAAATTGAACTTCCAATAATCTATGCAACAATAATTCATTGTAACTTTCCTCCATAATTTTTAAGATGGTATTTTACATTTGTATAGCATATAAAATTCAAATTTCATCCCTATTTGTCACTTTATTTGATCCTCACAACTTTCTGTATAAAACAGAAATTTTGAACCTAGAAACACAGAGCTAGCAGTGACAGCGACAACTAGAAGCAAATCATCTGACCTGGATCATGGATTTTTCCACTACATTCCAGTGCTTTCCAAAATTTTAGTAATGTTCCTATTTTAGTAAGGGCAGAGATAAAGCTTACTTTATATCTATACTTATCATTAAACCTCAGTTATTTCAAATATATATACAAATATATATTTGGAGACAGGATGGTGCTCTGTCGCCCAGGCTGGTGTGCAGTGGCACCATCTCAGCTCACTGTAACCTCCACCTTCCGGGTTCAATTGATCCACCCACCTCAGCCTCCAGAGTAGCTAGGATTAAAGGCGCACAGCACCACACCTGGCTCGTTTTTATATTTTTTGTAGAGACAGAGTTGTGCCATGTTGCTTAGACTGATCTCAAACTCCTGGGCTCAAGTGATGTGTCCACCTCAGCCTCCCAAAGTGCTGGGATTATAGGTGTGAGCTACAGCACCCACCGTGAAATATATTATAGATATGTTTTCCTTTCTAAGCACACCGTATATCAAAAATTATAATTTTTTCCTTTTTGTTTTTGAGACAGAGTCTCGCTCTATCGCCCAGGCTGGAGTGCAGTGGTGCAATCTTGGCTCACTGAAATCTCTGCCTCCCAGATTCAAGCAATTCTCATGACCCAGCCTCCCCAGTAACTAACTGGGATTACAGGCGCATGCCACCATGCCCAACTAATTTTTTGTATTTTTAGTAGAGACGGGGGTTTTGCCATGTTGGCCAGGATGGTTTCAAACTCCTAGCCTCAAATGATCTGCCCACCTCAGCCTCTCAAAGTGCTGGGATTACAGGCTCGAGCCACCCTGCCCAGCCTAAAAAATATTTTTTAAAACATTAATGGCCAGCATTTCCTGAAAACTTACAGTTTGTGAGGCACAGCTCTATTAACTTTACATGAATTAACTCAATCCTAAAAATCCTGGGATAGGTAGGTACTATTACTGTCTATTTCAGAGACAGAAACTGATAAAGTACTTTATCCAAGCTAGTAAATGGAGGAGTCAGGATTTGAACCCAGGCAACATTAACTCCACAACCCACATTCTTTTTTTTTTTTTTTGAGACAGAGTCTCGCTCTGTCGCCCAGGCTGGAGTGCAGTGGCGCAATATCGGCTCACTGCAAGCTCTGACTCCCAGGTTCACGCCATTCTCCTGCCTCAGCCTCCCGAGTAGCTGGGACTACAGGCACCTGCCACCATGCCTGGCTAATTTGTTTGTATATTTAGTAGAGACGGGGTTTCACTGTGTTAGCCAGGATGGTCTTGATCTCCTGACCTCGTGATCCGCCTGCCTCGGCCTCCCAAAGTGCTGGGATTACAGGCATGAGCCACCGCGCCCGGCCCACAACCCACATTCTTAACCACTTCGCAACGAAATACAACTAGGACACTCTTAAGCGTATATTTTAATGGCTTTGAAGTCAAGTGGACTTAAACTTTACTACAGGCTCAGCCACTTATTAGGTACATTATTTGGGGCAAACTTAATCTCTTATATCTTAGAGTCTTTATCTATAGAAAGGAGATAATTAAATGGGACAGTGATGTAAAACCATTTAGTAAGTGGCTGGTATAGAATGTATACTAATTATTAAGCCCTTACTATTTTTATTTTTATTTTTACTACTTTCATGAATATACAACAGCAATCAATCCTACAGTGTCTAATTTGGGGATTCCAAGCTAAAACATCAAAAGGCCCTCTTTCTTCATCCGTAATTCTCTCCTTCCTATTCTTCCAGAAATATATGTACTATTCCCAATAATCTCATTTTCCATAAGTTAAGAAATATCGCATTGGATGAGGTTAGTAGTTAGATGAGTCTTAAATTCTTTGTTCACTTTTTAATTTTTAAAATAACACAGACAGGATCTCCCTATGTTGCCCAGGATGGTCTGGAACTTCTGGGCTAAAGAAATCCTCCCCCCATGACCTCCCAAAGTGCTGGGATTACAGGCGTAAGCCACCACACCCAGCCATCAGTCTTAAATTCTATCACAGGGGTACCTAGTAAGTTTGGTAAGGACAATAGTTATACTCTTGACAACAACTTCCAAAGATTCTGGGCATTGCTCAAGCATTTAACATATTTTAAAAATCACCAAAGTAGTTATCTAAGCTTTTATTTAATCTTTTTTAAAAATACTGAGTTCAGGCCTGGCGCGGTGGCTCACACCTGTAATCCCAGCACTTTGGAAGGCCCAGGAAGGCAGATCACCTGAGGTCAGGAGTTTTGAGACCAGCCTGGCCAACATGGTGAAACCCCGTCCCCACTAAAAACACAAAAAATTAGCCGGGCATGGTGGTGGGTGCCTGCTGTAATCCCAGCTACTCAGGAGGCTGAGGCAGGAGAATCACTTGAACCTAGGAGGCGGAGGTTGCAGTGAGCCGAGATCGCGCCACTGTACTCCAGCCTGGGCAATAAGAGCGAAACGCTGTCTCAAAAAAAAAAAAAAAAAAAAAAAAAAAAAAAAAAAAAAAAAAAAACTGAGTTCATAACATTTCTTGGGCTTTACAAGATAGCTATCTCTTGCTCTTATTTGTCCTTTCACTACTTATTTCAAGCTTCAAAGAATTCCTTAGCAGTAGTACTCCCACTTTTTATGATTTATATGGTTACATCATATCCTCCTTCAATCTCCATTTTTCCAGATAAGATACTATTGCTTTTGTAGTCACATGAAAGTCTCTCCATTTTCTCCATCTACTTACAATTTCTCTGGACCTTTTCTACTTTTGAAGCATTTTTCTTGAGATAATTTGGTGGGAAGAACACTGGGCTAGGAGCCAGAAGTCCTCACTCTGCAATCTCATCTCTCAGATTCTTTATCTGAGAGGATTGCACTTGATAAATTTGTAATAGGCTCCTTTATATCTCTAAGCCTCATATATCTAAGACTCTGGATCTTCCAACTAAAAATCATTTGGTATTCTAACAATTCCCCTCAATTTTTTACTCCATTTAGCCAAAGAGGGGCAGGAAGATCAGATTGAAGGGTAGAGGAAGACACAACAATCAGGAAGCTCAGGGCTACAGAAGGAAGACATGACATTTTACGAATCAACAGAAAAAGATTCAATAAGAGAAATCAGACACCAAAAAAAGGAAAAAAGTCAGAGAAACACATGGCCTAATTCTAACCTCATCTCTACACATCTATTTGAAGGGGGAATAAATACAAAAATGTGTATATTATTGTCCTTACTAAAGTTATTAGGTGTCTCTGTTACAGAATTTTTTTTTTTTTTTGAGACGGGGTCTCGCTCTGTTGCCCAGGCTGAGTACAATGGCGTGATCTCGGCTCACTGCAACCTCTGCCTCCCAGATTCAAGTGATTCTCCTGCCTCAGCCTCCCGAGTAGCTGGGATTACAGGTGCCCACCACCATGCCTGGTTTATTTTTGTATTTTTAGTAGAGACAGGGTTTCACCAGGTTGGCCAGGTTGGTCTGAAACTCCTGACCTCAGGTGATCCACCTGCCTCGGCTTCCCAAAGTGCTGGGATTACAGATGTCAGCCACCATGCCCGACTTCCGTTACAGAATTTAAGACTGACCTAACTACTAACCTCATCCAATGTATTTCTTAACTTCTTACGGAAAACGAGATTATTGGAATAGTACGCATATTTCTGGAATAATAGGAAGGAATGAATTATGGATGAATAAAGAGAACCTTTTGGCAGCAGTGGAGTTTATCCAACCCTCATTTCTGCCTCAGAGAAGCAATGCAACTCTGTGCCAAGATATATATGTCTATATCGCTATGCTGTTGATAAAACGGCCTATGACAGTGCTTTGAAGAAAATAGGCATTACGCAGATATTTGATGACTAAATTAATGTCCAGCTGAACTGGAAGCCCTCATAATGCTACTAGTACTGCTACATACCGGATAATATGACAGTCAAGGCCATGGGAATTATATGGCATTGGCTGCCCTGGTTCCATGGGGAGACTGAGTAAACTGGGCGGAGGAGATTTGGCCTAATGGCATTAAGCTCTGACGATACTAGAAGCAGCCCTCAGAAGGAAAAGATAAATGGGCTATCTCTAAACCACCAGAGCAATATCGGAATATGTATGAAAATCATTTCCTACCCCGTGTCAGGGTCAAAAAAAAAGCACTATGTTTTCTCATACTGGCTTCTGGAGAGTTAGAGCTTCTTGTCCTAGGACTGGTTTGGGGCAGGCGACTGGTTTACGACAGGTTTGGGGAGGAATACATCGACAAAGGGTTAAGGTTGTTGGGCAGCCCAGCCTAAAGGTGGTGTTTCTCAGCGTGTGGTCCCTGGACCAAGAGTGGGGGTGCCTGCTTAAATCCCAGACTCAGGGACTCATCACAAATCTCTAGAATCAAATTTATGGAAGAGGTGCTACGGTACTGCAACCGTATTACTAAGGAACAATCTTCTGTTTCAGAACTATGGCCTAGGATTTGGGGTTTCAGGTGGGGGCCTTGAGCGGAAGTCCTCTGACTGGCTTCATCACATCCGACAGACATTACTACAACACTTTGTTTTGGAGACCACTAAAAAAATACCTCAACTTCTCACAGGGCGAACAGGAACAAAACTAAGGACTCTGGAATGTATTTTCATAAGCTGGTTAAACACTAGTTCCTTTACAGCCTTGTTTATTACGTTAGTTTGTTCACTAGATTCTTATTTAAAAATAAATCTCTTCAACCGTAGAATTTTCAGAAAGAATCACAAACTCCAAAACAGAAGAGGTTTTCTCATAGTACAGAACTGGGCTTGTAAACCTGAAGACACTGCTATAAAAAGCAAAGTTTTATTTAAAAGAAAATTGCTGGTTAAGGCTTTCCCCAGCGCTTTTGCACTCAGAGCCACGAATGAAAGCTGGCAATTTGCGGGTGGCAGGGAAGGAAGACGAGGAAACAGGGCTGAAAAGACCGGGCAAAATGCACCCGGCTCCAGAGTTCAGGAGGAAGTCCCACCAACTACCTAATTTTTAATGGAGCCAATAAATTGCCAGAAGAACCGCGTCTGCAAATGTTTTGCCAGTCAACACTCCAGGTTCTCGCCATTCCTCTCGGGATGAACCACCCGAGGCCTGCAAAAAGCAGTCAAGTTATACTTCAGCTGTGCCCACCACCTCGGCGCAGCGTCGCCTCCCTCCCCAGGATCACCAGACTCTGCCCTCCACGCGGAAACAGGACCCCATCACGCCGGTGCCGACAGGTTCCTCGCGCCCAGCTTAGCCCCGCGGCCTTTTGACTTGGGGGTCCGAGCCGCCGCCGCCGCGTGCGGAGGAGAAGCCCCCTCGGCCACAAAGGGGAGACTCGGGCCACGCCCGCCACCACACTCGCCCTGCCCGGTCTTCGCGCCCGAAACCGTCCCGCGCCGCCACTTACTCGTCGCTCCCCGCCGCGCTGTCGCGCTCGGGGATGGAATCCGCCCGGGAGGCGCGCGCAGACCGCGCAGCCAGAAGCCGCAGCCGGGACCGGCTGTGCCGCAGCGGCGCGCGCCCCCCGCCCCAGCCCGCGCGGCCACGCGGCTGAGTCACCCAGCGCTTCACGTTAAGAGTCCCCTCCGCGCGTGGCACGCCGGGAAGGCCGTGTCGGGGGACCCCGCCCGGGGCCGCACCGTAAATGGGAGTCGTCTTTCTTCCAGTCCACTCTGCACCCGACCGCAGCGGGCGCACTTTTCTGAGTTGCGCATACCCTCTCAATTATTAAAGGTTGCAGACGGAAAAGTTAGTAGTTTTCGGAATTGTAGAATGCGCTCGCGCAGCGCCAGGACGGCTGATACTTACCCGAAAATGTGGAACCCTGATCTCCCCATGCTTGGAGCGGGATTGGGGGCAGCGTAGTAAGAATACTGGAGTTGCTTAAACGCATTTGCTCGAAAGTCACTACCCTGGACATACATTCTGGCCAAAAGAAAGGGGGAAACCTCCACGTTTTTTTCAAATATTGAGTTTCATGAAGGTACCTGCTATGACGAAGTTATATTACAAATTTTAAATCCGCCGGAAGCAAGTTACTGGGAAAACTGTGTTATGAGTAAAATATTTCAGCATTCAAAAAACATCTATGTGTGGTCCATGTCCTATAAACCGAATGCTGGAAAACCCAAAAGGAAGTTCTTATTGTCATGGTTTCTAGTGGCTTTTGTACTTTTAAAAATTACACTAGGCCGGGTGCGGTGGCTCACGCCTGTAATCCCTGCCCTTGGGAGGCCGAGGCGGGCGGATCACCTGAGGTCGGGGTTTCCCAGACCAGCCTGGCCAACATGATGAAACCCCGTCTCTGCTAAAAATACAAAAATTAGCCAGGCATGGTGGCGGGCGCCTGTATGATTCTAGCTGCTCGGGAGGCTGAGGCAGGAGAATCACTTGAACCCAGGAGGCAACTGGGAAGTTGCAGTGAAGTTCCCTCTCAAATATATATATATATGTCTCTATATACTAATTAAATATACTAATTATGCAAGCTATTGTAAATTGTTGTTGAAAGCTATATAAACTAATAATAGCACAATTTTTAAAATTCTGGGTCGATTTTCCTTTTCCTTACAAGAGTCTCTAAAAACTAATTTGGAACTAAGGATTAAAATTGGTGTTGAAGTGGAAAGAATGTAAGAAAATAGTTTGACTCATTTCAGTGGGTTTCACATGGTTAACGGATACTTGTATAGCAAACTTGTTTTATCAGGGTCAAAAACTTTAATTTTCAAAACTGAAGACATAAGTTGTTTCATTATAATTTGGTCTTAGAGGCATAGAGGGTCATTTTCCATTTCTGTTCTCCCTCGTTTATGACTGTAAAGTATGCAAGACTGTATTGTGTTTATCTCAACATGGGCTAGGCTGTGAGGCTGCACACTCGTCATCTGTAAGTCAGTCTCACGTCCCCATGGTGACTCAGCTTCCCTGCTGCTTGCGTCTCTGGCTCTGCCATCCTAGCACTTCCGGGCTGGCAGAAGAGCTAGACTGGAGAATCTGTAAGGGCTCTCCTTTGCCTCTGCCAGAAGTGAGTGGCCTTTTCACTTCTGCTGATGTGTTTCACTGTCCTGAACTGGCCACCCGACTCAACCTGACTGACTCTAAGAAGGCTGTGAGATATAAATTCCTGCATGCCTGGAGAAAAGGAATATGAAAAAAGATTTGGTAAATACATGGCTATAAACCAATTTGAGTGAGTTATAGTCTCCAAACTTTACAATAGTAGCAGCATAGAGGATTGTTCAAACTAATGCCTTTATTTCCGTTGTTATAAAGTACAGTGTTACGGCCTTTGAGTCAAAGAAAAAAAACCCTTCTGATATTCCTGCAAAACAGTTCTTGAAACAAATTCTTCCTTTCTGGAAAGATTCCTTCCTGCAGATTTGTATATTGTCTTTCTTTCTTTTTTTTTTTTTTTTTTTTTTTTTTTTTTTTTTGATACGGAGTCTCGCTCTGTCGCCCAGGCTGGAGTGCAGTGGCGCAATATCGGCTCACTGCAAGCTCCACCTCCTGGGTTCACGCCATTCTCCTGCCTCAGCCTCCCAAGTAGCTGGGACTACAGGCGCCCGCCACCTCGCCCGGCTAATTTTTTGTATTTTTTTTTTAGTAGAGACGGGGTTTCACCGTGTTAGCCAGCATGGTCTCGATCTCCTGACCTCGTGATCCGCCCATCTCGGCCTCCCAAAGTGCTGGGATTACAGGCTTGAGCCACCGCGCCCGGCCTTTTTTTTTCTTATTGTGGAGAACGGAGTTCTTATTCTATTGCCCACGCAGGTCTTGAACTCCTAGGCTCAAGCTATCCTCCAGATTCTGCCTCCCTAAATTTGGGGATTACCGGCATGAGCCACTGCACTGGCTGCAGATTTGTGGTTTACAAAAATCTGGCCTGAAGTTTGGAGAATCAGGCTAACTACTGGGTCTTATTTTTTTTTTTAAATACTTTCATTTTGGAAATTAAAGCATACAGAAAGATATAATAAACACTTGTTATCCATCATCCAAAATAAATAAGTGATAACATGACTTTTAATTTATAGTTAATGGTTCTACTTTTGGCTAAAATTTCATGTAATGAACAGCATATCAGACTGGGTACCTTTTTTGGGCAGACTTCAAGGAGACAGGATATGAGAAATGTATATTCACAGAAAGCATAGGTGTTTGCTGATTTTTATCATTTTATTTCTAATTTAATGTAGGTATCTCAAGACCCTGAGTCTCTGAGATGTATTTATATCTGAAATCAAAACCTTTTTTTTTGAGACAGGGTCTCCCTTTGTTGCCCAGACTGGGTGCAGTGGCGTGATCACCACTCACTGCAGCCTCGACCTTCTGGACTCAGGTGATCCTCCCATCTCAAGCTCCAAGACAGCTGGGACTACAGTCATGAACCACCACACCCAGCTAATTTTTAAAATTTTTTTGTAGAGATAGGGTGGGAAGGGGGAGTCCTAGGCTCAAGCAATCCTCCCAGTTTGGCCTCCCAAAGTGCTGGGGTTACAGGCATGAGCCCCTGGGCCCCCTACTGAAACCCTAATGTCAAATTGGTAGACTTGGAGTTTTCAATTGACATAATGGCAATATAGTTCATCTGATTTGCTGAATTATTTAAGTCTCCTTAAACAGCATCTACTACCAGTAAAATTACAAAGCACTCATCCCAACATTTTATATCATTTAGGCTTCTTAATAACCATAGAAGATAGATTTTATTACTCTTATTTACAAATGAGGAAATCAAGACATAAGCATGAAGTGTTTAAGGTCATTAAACTACTAACGAGGTGCTTGTGGGCTGAGAACTCAGTCGTCTAATTTCAAAGTTCTTGTTCGTCATACACTAAATAGTGACAATTCCAAACAACTAATTTAAGGTTGACTCTTAAGAATAAAAATATTTTTTAAATAATAGCTATTGTAAATTGTCGTACAAAAAGCTAATTCTCATTTCTACTGACTAATCTTATGTAGTAAATGTAAAAACTAACCAAAAATCCCCAGATTTTGAACTATCTCTCTCAAAGTAATTACATTTGCTAAATGTTGGTTTTGTTTTCTGAGACAGAGTCTTGCCCTGTCACTCAGGCTGGAGTACAGTGGTGGGATCATGGCTCACTGCAACCTCAGCCTCCTGGGCTCAAGTGATCCTCCCACCTCAGCCTCCTGCGTAGCTAGGACTACAGGTGCAGGCCAACACGCCAAGCTAATTTTTTAATTTGTAGAGAGGAAGTCTCACTATATTGCCCAGGCTGGTCTCAAAGTCCTGTGGGGAGTCAGGATAGAGGAGCCAGGAAATGTGGAAATGTGTTACCCTGGGTTTCGGCGAAGGCTGGGCGTAAACTGATAATGTTTATCTCTTGTTATTCCTGTTACTGGTTTACGAACGGGCTCTGGCCTTCCTATCCCATGTACCGGCTCTGACAGCTCACATGACCTCTTGTTTATGAACATACAAGTCTCATTCTTAAACCTAATACTGAGAATGCCTAGAAGTTTTCTTTTCTTTTTCAGCTTTATGTGAGTGTTGTTGTTGACGATGTTTTGAGACAGAGTCTCCCTCTGTCGCCCAGGCTGGAGTGCAATCTCTGCTCACTGCAACCTCCACCTCCCGGGTTCAAGTGATTCTCCTACCTCAGCCTCCCAAGTAACGGGGATTACAGACACACGCCACCGTGCCCAGCTAATTTTTATATTTTTAGTAGAGATGGGGTTTCACCAGGTTAGGTCAGGCTCTTCTCCAATTCCTGACCTCAGATGATCCACTGGCCTCTGCCTCCCAAAGTGCTGGGATTACAGGCGTGAACCACCACTCCCAGCCACCTTATATGGGTTTTAAATAAACAGCATTTGAAAAAGAAAATAGGCAGGACACGGTGACTCATGCCTGTAATCCCAGCACTTTGGGAGGTCAAGGTGGGAGGATCACCTGAGGTCGGGAGTTTCAGACCAGCCTGGCTAACATGGTGAAACCCTGTCTCTACTGAAAATACAAAAAATTAGCTGGATGCGGTGGTGCGCCTGTAATCCCAGCTACTCGAGAGGCTGAGGCAGAAGAATCGCTTCAACCCAGGAGGCAGAGGTTGCAGTGAACCTAAGGCAGGAGAATTGCTTGAACCCAGGAGGCGGAGGTTGCAGTGAGCCAGGATCACACCACTGCTCCAACCTGGGCGACAGCGAGACTCTGTCTCAAAAAAAAAAAAAAAAGATTCCAATAACCCACTGAGCCACCACAGAAAGCTATGAGATATTTATTTAGTAGATAGGTAAACTTTATTTCGCAAGCCCAAGGGGATAATTTACTTTCCATCCCCCTCTCTTTCAAAATAGAGAACCTCCAACAAATGGTATATAAAGGAAAACAAAGCAAACAAAAGAGGGAAACTTTGCAGTTTATTAACTCAAGCATGAAAGTACAGAAAATAAGCAGGGCTCAACATACTTGGAAAAGTAAGTCTGAATTTATTGCATTAAAACATGGTGTTGCACTAATCCAGCCGGGCGCAGTGGCTCACGCCTGTAATCCCAGCACTTTTGGAGGTCGAGGCGGGTGGATCACGAGGTCAGGAGATCCAGACCTTCCCGACTAACACAGTGAAACCGCATCTCTACTAAAAATACAAAAAATTAGCCGGGCGTGGTGGTGGACGCCTGTAGTCCCAGCTACTCAGGAGGCTGAGGCGGGAGAATGGTGTGAACCCAGGAGGTTAAGCTTGCAGTGAGCCGAGATCACACCACTGCACTCCAGCCTGGGAGACAGAGTGAGACTCTGTCTCAAAAAATAATAATAATAATAATAAAAAGAAAGCATTAATAAAACAGAACCTACTTTTACTTCAGTCATTTGGTCCCTAGGAATTCAAAATAATGCGGAAGGAGATGAAACATAGTAGTTTATAAACAATTTTGAGACCAGCATGAAATGACTAAGGACTATGATATAATTTCCTTTTCAGAAAGCATACAATTCAGGACAAACAGTTATCGATGGAATAAATAAACAAACATACAATTATCAGACACAGCCATAAGACTTATTTAGAAAAGAATAAATAACATATCTTTATCCTAGAGTTAGTTCTAGAGTTATTCTACTACATTCTGGATGTGGTTGAGGGCAGCATTTCCTATAGCTGAATGAAATTAGTGAAAAGATATAGGTTATGCTTTCAGTAGTGAAAAGTGAAAATGATTTATTCTAGAAACCTTGATTATATTATAGTACTGTCAAATTATTAAAATATTGACAAATTATGTACAGTTTAGTAAGAGCTGGCAGCTCGCTATGAGATTCTTTTATTTTGCTCAAATCATGTCCTCCTCCTTTCCCCAAACTATGAATAATTGAAAACATGGAAAATCTGTTTATCAAAACATGTGTCCTCCTGGCCCCTATGTCCACTGTAAGAAACTTCATCATAAGGAACAAACACATAAACAATAAGATAAATAATGAGAACTAGGTAAATTCAGAAAGATTTCTTTGGCTTACTAACTAAGAGTCCAAACAGAGCTTTCTCTTTGCTTATTCAGAGTTGTGATGCCTACTTGGAAACAAGTCAGTGTTTGTGAATATATATATATAAAGTACATGAAAAGGGAAGAATTAAACACATGAAGTGATGGCCAGGAGCAGCGGCTCACACCTGTAATCCCAGCACTTTGGGAGGCTGAGGCGGGAGGATCACTTGAGGTCAGGAATTTGAGACAAGCCTGGCCAATATGGTGAAACCCTGTCTCTACTAAAAATACAAAAATTAACAGGCATGGTAGCACATGCCTTTAAGTCCCAGCTACTCGGGAGGCTGAGGCAGGAGAATTGCTTGAACCTGGGAGGCGGAGGTTGCAGTGTGCCGAGATCATGCCATTGCACTCCAGCCTGGGCGTTGCAGCGATACTCCATCTCAAAAAAATAAACAAAAACAAAAAAAGAAAAAAAATGTTATATCATTTTTATAAGGCAGTATGATGTAGTGAAAACAAATATTGGAAAACAAGCCAGAGGACCTGTGTTTGAGGCTATTTCACACTTACTGATTAAACAAGTCACCCAGAAGGTTAGGTTTCCTAATCTGTAGGTAACTGACCTACTTTTGCCATGAGGTTGTTATGAAAAAGGAAAAATCAAAATGTATGCAAAAATATTTTATAACCTCTAAAAATTAGCTGGGCATGGTGGCAGGTTCCTGTAATCCCAGCTACTCAGGAGGCTGAGGCAGAAGAATCGCTTGAACCCAGGAGGCAGAGGTGCAATGATCCGAGATCACGCCCCTGCACTCCAGCCTGGATGACAGAGCAAGACTCTCAAAAAAAAAGAAAAAAGAAAGCATTGGCCAGGCGTGGTGGCTCACGCCTGTAATCCTAGCACTTTGGAAGACCAAGGTGGGCAGATCACGGGGTCAGGAGATTGAGACCATCCTGGCTAACATGGTGAAACCCCGTCTCTACTAAAAATACAAAACATGTAGCCAGGCATGGTGGCAGGCACCTGTAGTCCCACCTACTCGGGAGGCTGAGGCAGGAGAATGGCATGAACCCTGGAGGTGGAGCTTGCAGTGAGCTGAGATTGCACCAGAAATTTAGATCGCGCTAGA
This sequence comes from Macaca thibetana thibetana, assembly GCF_024542745.1. Classification (NCBI taxonomy): domain Eukaryota; kingdom Metazoa; phylum Chordata; class Mammalia; order Primates; family Cercopithecidae; genus Macaca; species Macaca thibetana. The sequence goes on along the minus strand of NC_065581.1, from coordinate 37,256,292 downwards.
GAAAGGTAAGGTACTACTAGTATTAATATGATATATATACCCCATCCAAACTAATATTATCTTTTTCCTGAGGTAAAATTGTCCTCGTTAATGTCGACCTTAAATTGTTTGCATATCAAAATATACCAGTTAGTTTTCTTAACATTTGTTCTGCAGTTTTTTGTTTGTTTGTTTTTTGAGCTGGAGGCTTGCTATATTGCCCAGGCTGGTCTTGAACTCCTAGAATCAAGAGATCCACCCGCCTCAGCCTCCTGGTTAGCTGGGATTACAGGCACGTGGCACCATGTCTGGCACCATGTCTGGCTTGTTATACAGCTTTAATGAAAATAAAAACATGTTACAGTGATGAAATATTTTCAATTTTTTTCTTTTATCCATAATCATGAAAAACAATAGAATTACTATTTTAAAGAGAATTAAACATCACTGTTTTTTTTTTTTTTTTTTTTTGAGACCGAGTTTCGCTCTTGTTGCCCAGGTTGTAGTGCAGTGGCATGATCTCAGCTTACTGCAATCTCCACCTCCCTGGTTCAAGCTATTCTCCTGCCTCAGCCTCCTGAGTAGCTGGGATTATAGGCGCCTGTCACCACATCCAGCTAATTTTTTGTATTTTTAGTAGAAACTGGGTTTCATAATGTTGGCCAGGCTGGTCTTGAACTCCTGACCTCAAGTGATCCACCCACCTCGGCTTCCCAAAGTGCTGGCATTATAGGTGTGAGCCACCAGGCCCGGCCTAAATATCACTTCTTAAGGAGATATTTGGTTTTCTACCGGATGTGTCCTCTTTAGTGCCTTTTAAAAATCATACACTAAATAATTGTCCTTACAGATTCTTATTCTTAAAAGATTGTCAAACACACACACACACAGTCAATGTCCTAGGCTGAATCTGGAAGGAATTATTAGGAATTGCTAGCTCATTGCTTCCTCAGCTACTCTTTGATTTTTAATATACTATATGATAGCAACATATGAATAAGGCTGACAGCTTTTGGAAAGTTCCTCTTCTTGCTTTGAATCTCTGTGCTTAAGCTAGTAAGTGGGTTGGTCTCTCTTGGTTTTTATTTACTGTAAATGGAAGTAGGTCCATATGATGCTGAAAATTAGTGGATACTCTACCTTGAAATGGGAACCATATGCTTCGAAATTGACTTTAAGAAGGATCCAGGTGAGAGTAAGCTGAATAGGAACTAAGAAGATCTGACAGCCTGGTCACCTTTAGATCAGTCATTGCCTCTCTGGTCTCATCCACTTTTATCTAAAAATGGGGAAGTTTAGATCAAATGATACCTACCATTTGTTGAGTGCATCCCATGTGGTGGGCAGGCACTAGCTCTAATTGGCAAGCCTCATTAGTTCCATATTACAGATGTAGAAATCAAGGTTTAGGCTGGGCGCGGTGGCTAACACCCGTAATCCCAGCACTTTGGGAGGCCGAATATGGATCACTTGAGGTCGGGAGTTCAAGACCAGCCTTACCAACATGGAGAAACCCCGTTTCTACTAAAAATACAAACTTAGCCAGGCATAGTGGTGCATGTCTGTAATCCCAGCTACTCGGGAGGCTGAGGCAGGAGAATTGCTTGAACTGGGAGGCAGAGGTTTCAGTGAGCCGAGATCACACCACTGCACTCCAGCCTGGGTGACACAGCGAGATCCCATCTTAAAAACAGAGGGGAAAAAAAAAAAAATATATATATATATATACACACACACACACACACACACACACACACACACATATATATACACACACACATATATATACACACATATATATATGAAGAAAAAAGAAAAGGAGAGAAACAAACATAGGAAGAAAAATGTAGAGCTGGGGAGAAGGGAAAGAAAAAAGAGTTGCAGGCCTGACGCGGTGGCTCACTTCTGTAATCCCAGCATTTCGGCAGGCCAAGGCGGGCGGATCACCTGAGGTCAGGAGTTCGAGACCAGCCTGACCAACATGGAGAAACCCTGTTTCTACTAAAATTACAAAAAGTAGCTGGGTGTGGTGTCACATGCCTGTAATCCCAGGTACTCGGGAGGCTGAGGCAGGAGAATCGCTTGAACCCGGGAGGCGGAGGTTGCAGTGAGCCGAGGTCGTGCCATCGCACCCCAGCCTGGGCAACAAGAGCGAAACTCCATCTCAAAAACAAAACAAAACAAAAAAAAAGCCCCAGCACTTTGGGAGGCCGAGGCGGGCGGATCACGAGGTCAGGAGATCAAGGCCATCCTGGCTAACACTGTGAAACCCCGTCTCTACTAAAAAATACAAAACAAAATTAGCCGGGCGTGATGGCGGGCGCCTGTAGTCCCACCTACTCGGGGAGGCTGAGGCAGGAAAATGCCATGAACCCGGGAGGCGGAGCTTGCAGTGAGCCGAGATCGCGCCACTGTACTCCAGCCTGGGTGAGAGAGCGAGACTCCGTCTCAAAAAAATAAAAAAATAAAAAAATAAAGTTGCAGAGAGTTAGAGAAGGAGAAGGAGGAATCAGAATGGACGAGAGAAACAGAGTGGTCCAGAATAGGAAAAATCTGGTCTTAGAAGGCAGAGAAAGACTAGAACAAAGGGGAACCACAGTGGAAGCCAGGAGAGATAGGTTAAAGGAGTTCATTTTTTTCATTCAACAAATATTTATTATCCAACCACTGACTGCAGAGTACCCTGATAAATGCATGTCCTGGGAGAAAAAAAAAAATGCATTACTCATGGTCTAACCCCAAATAGAATTTCATTTCTTAGTAACTTGGGTTTTCTTTTCTTTCTGATAATAGAAATAATTTATGCTCATTTAGAAAATATGGAAAACAAGAGCTGAAATAAAGAATCTCTCATTCTAGCCTGGGGCTCAGTTTGAAGGGGCAGCACCACCGAGAGAAAACTCTTCTCATTAAGATAGCAGAGGTGCAAAAGAGCAAGCAGAAAGTAACCAGGCCTCTTTAGACTTAGGCTCGAAATAGTGCATTGTCTCTTCTGTCTCTGTCTCATGAAGCCACTGCAAAGGTGTGGACACAGGGAGGGGTAAAGAAATGGGGCCAGTAATCAGGTATGTATAGAGAGAATATACATATACATACATATACTATTAAAATTAGTAACTCAAGTACCATGTGTGGTCTTGCGGTAAATGATCTGATTTTCTGATACAATGAACAAATCTTGGTAAAATTCAGAAAATCATTAAACAACAATAACAAAAGTATAAGTTTCCCTTGATTTATACCATAGATGCATTCCTGGAAATCTGGTACATATAAAACCCACACAAAAAATATTTTTTATTTATATGTGAAACAGACAAGTTCTAGATTCAGATCATTATGACTGGATTTTTTGCCTATGAGAGTATCCAGAGGGACAGTCAAAATACAGAACGTAGGACAGTTTTTTTGTGGAGGGCAGGACCTTTACAGGCATTGGAGGAGGTCTAACATACCTGACTCTACCTATTAAATTTGGGTTTTGTAAAATTTTGTTTGTTTGTTTTGAGATGGAGTCTCGCTCTGTCGCCCGGGCTGGAGTGCAGTGGTGTAATCTCAGGTCACTGCAACCTCCACCTCCTAGGTTCAAGCGATTCTCCTGCCTCAGCCTCCCAAGTAGCTGGGATTATAGGCCTGTGCCACCACGCCCGACTAATTTTTGTATTTTTAGTAGAGATGGGGGTTTCACCATTTTGACCAGGCTAGTCTTGAACTCCTAACCTCAAGTGATCCACCCACTTTAGCCTCCCAAAGTGCTGGGATTACAGGCGTGAGCCACCGCACCTGGTCTCTATATTTGAATATAACCTCATATTAATGTAACTGTACAATTGCACCCCAACATTTTGAACAATGCCCCCTAGAGACTAGTACACCCTAGTTGAAGTCTACTTATCAAATATCCCATATTGTGAAATTTTTGTTCACTATTGTAACCTTGCATCTAGTTTGATGCCTGACACATAGTAAGAGTTTAATAAATATTTCCTAATGAACACAAGAGTGTTCCTTTTACTTACATGGCATTTTTCATATTCCTTATGATAACGACTCGCATTTGTTTTTCCAGTCCTGACCTCTCTTCTGAGCTCCAAATCCATATTGGCAAATGCCCACTTAACATCTTTACTTGAATGACTTTCACATACCTCAAAGACTAAGTATATCCAAAATTGAACTCGTCATTTCCTGCCATTGCATCCCTCCCCCAGATAAAACCTAGTACCAAACAAGGCAAAATGTTAATTCGTGCTGGTGCTCTCTGGTTTAGTAACTGCCACTATGACCCACTTACTTAAGGGATCATCAGAACCCTGGCATTATCCATGATTATTTTCTACTTATCATCCCATTTTCTAGTCAATCAATTCTAGTTCCTAAATCTAAAATTTATCTCCTTTCCATCTCCAGGGCTTCTACCCTAGTGGATGATTGAATGACTACAATGGTCTCTTGCCTACTTCCAAACCACCTCCATCCAGTAGCCAAAGACATCTTTTAAAACAGAAATCCCATCAGGTCATCCCCCTGTTTAAATTCCTTAAAGAGTTTCTCACTTTTTTTAAGGACAAAATCTAAAACCCTGCATGATTTGGCCCCTGCCTATGTATCTTTTCTTATTTTGTGCCACTTAGTACTCTCCAATCATGCTGAGCTTTTTGTGTGTTTTTTTTTTTGGCTTACATTCTTTTTTAAAATTAATTTTTATTAAATGAATCCAGACACATCATTTAAAAACCAATCATTGTTAAACAGTTTGTTTTTTAAAAAGTTTATGGCACAGTCTTGTTTTCCAGGATCCCTGCTTTCATCTCTGTTGACTTACTCCTTTCTTTTTGTAGAGCCCTTCCCTTCTCCACTAGCTTCCTGATGCAAGGGAGGTTAATTTTTTGAGATGTTGCATGAAAAGGGGGTTTATTCTAGTCTTACTTGTTTGTTAGTGTGAGTAGGTGTACACTCTAGATTGGAAAACATTTTCTCTCAGGATTTTGAAGGCTCTGCTGTCTTCTAACTTCCAATAGTGCCGTCGAGTTTGTTCTTAATTTATTTTTTTCAATCTGGAAGATTTTAGGATTTATCACTGATGAATTCCAAGATGCGTGTGTGTATATTGGTTTCGGTCTTTTCCATTTGTTGTGCTGGGCCTTTTCATCCTGGAGACATATGTCCTTTTGTTCTTCGATGTTTTCTTGCATTTGTTCTTCCCTTCTCTTCCCTTCCCTTCCCTTCCCTCCCCTCCCCTCCCCCCTCCCTTCCGCCACCCCCCTCCCCTCCCCTCCCCTGCCTTCCCTTCCTTTGGGACAGGGTCTTACTCTGTCACCCAGGCTAGAGTGCAGTGGTGTGATCATAGCTCACTGCGGCCTGGAACTGGGCTCAAGTATCCTCCTGCCTCAGCCTCCTGAATAGCTGGACTACAGGAGCAGAGCACCATGTCCAGCTAATTAAAAAAAAAAAAAAAAATTGTAGAGATGGGGTCTACCTATCTTGCCCAGGCTGGTCTTGAACTTCTGAGCTCAAATAATCCTCCTGCCTTGACCTATCGAAGTGCTGGGATTACAGGCGTAAGCCATTGTGTCTGGTCTGGTTAATCTTTTTAATTTTTTGTAGAGATGTGGTTCTCCAACTTCTGGGCTGAAACAATCTTCCCTCCTCAGCCTCCCAAATGCTGGGATTAAAGACGTGAGCCATCACACCTTTGTTTCTTTGATAATTTCTTCTCTACAGCTTTTGCTAGTTTTTCTTTTTTCTTTTCTGGAATTCTTATTATTCAAATATTGTAACTTCTAGATACTCTAATCTTATCTTTTTTTATTGTCCATGTTTGTCTTCTGTGACAACTGAGTTTTTTATTACCTTCAAGGGTGATTTTCAACCACATAAAAGTACCTTTCAGAAAAGTTAATCTCCCTAAGCTGTTAAAAGAAGCATAAAGAGAAAATTATAACATTTCAGCTGATATATTTTATTGTTTTAGTTAAAAGGCTAGCAAATTTTAGCAATCAATTGAAAAGGGACTTTTGCCGCTTAACTAAAGACAAATCGTTTCAAACCACAGGCATTTCAAATATTTCATTTCTTCTTTATATACCTGAATTGTCTGACAAACCTTCTCATGTACTTAAGCATCTATTATAGACCTAATAATGTTATAAATATGCATGATTATTGGTTCTCTTATAAACCAACATCTCTTGGAAATTACAAGTATAGATTTGATTTTATTTGGCCTTTATACACCCAACTATTTCACCAAAACTAAGGAGAATTTCAGTTACGTCATTAATGTTCCAATCCGATTGGAACCTATAATGGCTACCTCATTTGGTTGGATTCAACTAATTTATTTATTGCTTTTCAAAATAGGCCACAACTCTTAGAGACATTAACATAAAATTTTATTAAATTTTAGATCTCTCATGACTTTTTTGTTACGAAAAATTTCAAAGATAAAAAGTTGAGGGTATAGTATTTCAACAAGTATACCCACTACTTAGATGCAATAATCATCAACATTTTGATGTGTGTGTACATTCCAAGATGTGTGTGTATATACTGGTTTAGGTCTTTTCCATTCGTCGTGCTGGGCCTTTTCATCCTGGAGACATATGTCCTTTTGTTCTGGGATGTTTTCTTGCATTTCTTTGTTTCTTTTCTTTTCTTTTTCTTTTAGAGACAGGGTCTTACTCTGTCAACCAGGCTGGAGTGCACTGGCATGATCATAGCTCACTGCAGTGCGCTCCCAATATTTGCTTTATTTCTATGGCTGTTTATTATGAAAAAATTCAAATATAAAGGAAATTTAAGACTAATACAACCAACACTAGTATATCCACTACTTATAATAGATTAAACAATTGCTAACATGTTCTCATATTTTCTTTATTTTTATATTTGTCTATTTTGCTGAACTATTTGAAAGTAAGTGGCAGACAATATGACATCTCACTCCAAAATTGCATTTGGTTTTCTTATCTCTTTAGCCTCTTTTCTTTTTCCTTTTTTTTTTTTTCTTTTCTGAGATGGAGTCTTGCCCTGTCACCCAGGCTGGAGTGCAGTGGCGTGATCTTGGCTCACTGCAATCTCCGCCTCCCAGGTTCACACCATCTCCTGCCTCAGCCTCCCGAGAAGCTGGAACTACAGGTGCCTACCACCATGCCCAGCTAATTTTTTTTTTATTTTTTAGTAGAGACGGGTTTCACCGTGTTAGCCAGGATGGTCTCGATCTGCTGACTTCGTGATCCACCCACCTCGGCCTCCCGAAGTGCTGGGATTACAGGCGCGAGCCACCACGCCCGGCCTAGCCTTTTCATGTAGAGCAGTACCCTTCCCCATCTGCCTACCATTTTGTTCCCCCATGACAATGATTTCTTAAGGACATCAGAGCAGTTTTCTTGTAGAATCTTCTCATGACTTTTCCTGACTTGTAACAATTTCCAAGGTCATTCTCTTTTGGAGCATTTTTTTTGTCTTTATCTTTCACAATGTATATATTTTTACAGATTTCTAATTATAGTATTTGTAATTTCCAGCTGCTCTTGTTTATTCTTAGAGTGTTTCTTCTTTTAGCATCCTGTTCTTGTTTCATGGATATAATATTTCTCTGATGATATAATTTATTTGAAGTATTTTTATGCTCCTTGCATTGTCTCAGTTTTCTGTGATTTTTTCCCCCCTGATTTTTCCATGCTTGAGGTTTAGAATTTTTTTTTATACTGCAGATTTTCCTCTAGTAGCTGATGATTTTTGTACATTTATATTTTAAGAATAAAGTCCTAAAAGCTAATTGGAAATTCTAAGTATATGTTTGCGTCTTATCAATTGAAAGAATTCACTGGAGGCTTTTTCTATGGGAGCCCCCAAAATGTCAGGTTTTTTTCCCCTAAGAAGTACTTTTTTTTTTTTTTTCTTGCTAGAGAGTAGAACCTGGCTATGAAGTTCTATATCTATGCAGAAGAGGCCTGGGTGTTTTCTTTTCAGTAATATGTCTGACTCCCACTCTGATCTATGCCAAGTGTACCGCTATCTGTAACTCCTTTAGTTTACTTTCTCCAGAGATGGCATTTCCCGTTTCCTATGGAGGTAAAAGTATAGCTTGATTACATTAGATGGGGTGGGGCTCTGGGAGACCTGCCTACTTCTTAAACAGATTTTCAAACAAGTTTCCTTTTCGAAGCACTACATTTCTCCCACTTCACTGCTTCTGATACCTGAGTCTTTCCAGGGCTCCTCAGGGAGACGTGCCTTGCTTCTCCTTGGTTTCTCCTTCTCTAAGCACTTAGGCTTGACCTTCCTTGGATCTGCTAAGTCCTTTAATAGCCTCCATCCATTTTCTATTTTCAGGCATTGTGGTTTGAGGTGAGTCTCAGTTCAAGAAAAATGAAATGAGTGTTTCTAGGTGTTTCCCCCCACTTGTTATTTTTGAGAGAGTTGTGCGGGGAATATCTCAGCTATTTTGAATTGAAAGTTCTGTTTTTATTTTTAGTTCTTTACATGCCTTGAATTATTTACTACCTTTGGGCTTTTGCATTTGGTGTTCAGCTCTCCCGGACATTCTTTTTCCCTTGCTCATCCTCCCTCCAGGCTAATTCCAAGTCAAATTTTAGGTCCTAACTTAAACATCATTCCTAGATGAGTCCTTCCTGATCACCTAGACTAGGTTAGGTCCACCCCTCATGATATATTATATCTATCAATCTATCTGTGTGTGTATACATATGTTTTTTATATTTTAATTTGTTGAGACGAGTCTTGCTCTGTGGCCCAGGCTGGAGTGCAGTGGCACTATCTCAGCTCACTGCAACCTCTGTCTCCCAGGTTCAAGCGATTCTCCCGCCTCAGCTCCCTGAGTATCTGGGATTACAGGTGCCCACCACCATGCCTGGAAATTTTGTATTTTTAGTAGAGACGGGGTTTTCCCATGTTAACCAGGCTGGTCTCAAACTCCTGACCTCAAGTGATATCCTCACCTCAGCCTCCCAAAGTGCTAGGATTATAGGCATGAGCCACCACGCCTGGCGCATATGTGTGTGTATATGTGTATATATATATATTTTTTTAATTTTATTTTTTTAGGCAGGGTCTCACTCTATTGCCCAGGCTGGAGTGCAGTAGCCCAATCATGGCTCACTGCAACCTCTGCCTCCCAAATTCAAGTGATCCTTCCACCTCAGCCTCCTGAGTAGCTGGGACCACAGGCACATGCCACTACACCCAGCTAATTTTTCTATTTTTTGTAGAGACACGGTTTCATCATGTTGCCCTGGCTGTTCCTGAACTCCTGATCTCAAGCAATCAGCCCACCTCAGCTTCCCAAAGTGTTGGGATTACAGGCATGAGCCACTGTGCTGGGCCGATGTACTCTTGTAACACCCAGCATGACTCTAATATAGCCTCTTTCTTCTGCTAGACTGTAGCTCCGCAAGAAAAGGAAACATGTGTGTCTTGTTCACTGCTATATCCCCAGTGTCCAGAGCAGTGCCTGGTATTCAGTAGGAGATCAATATATATTTTTCATTGTCAACCAACGTATGTTGATTGCTGTAAAGATTTGTAGCTTAATTTACAGTTGCCATCACTAATAAGTAATTATTTAGAGTTCAGCATTCCTAGTTATTATGATCATCTGTTTATTGCTATGGACAAGAGCCCATTTTATAGTATAGTGTTTCCATAATTACATTTTCAAATTTATCTTACAATGAACACTTCTAAAATGACAATTTACGGCCAGGCACGGTGGCTCACGCGTGTAATCCCAGCACTTTGGGAGGCTGTGGTGGTGGGCTCCTGTAATCCCAGCTACACAGGAGGCTGAGGCAGGAGAATTGCTTGGGCCCGGGAGGTGGAGGTTGCAGTGAGCCAAGATTGCGCCATTGCACTCCAGCCTGGGTGACAGAGCAAGATTTTGTCTCAAAAAATAAAAAATAAAATAAAATGATAATTTACTAACAATATTATGCACTGAGATTAACATAGTATATAAATTTTCTACTGCTGCTGTAACAAATGACCACAAACTTAGTGGCTTAAAACAATACAAATTTATCTTACAGTTCTAGAGGTCAGAAGTCTAAAATGAGTTGGCAGGGTTGCATTCCATCTGGAGGCTCTAGGAGAGAATCCATCTCATCTTTTTCAGCTTCTAGAGGCTGCCTGCATTCCTTGGGTTATAGATTCTTCTCATGTCACTCGGACCTCTGCTTCCATTGTCACATTTCTTTCTGTGAATCTGGCCCTTTTGCCTCCCTCTCTAAGGATTATGTGATTAGGTTGGGCCCAGCTAATCCAGGATAATCTCTTCATCTCAAGAGCTTTAATATAATTACATCTACAGAGTCCATTCTGCCAGGTAGGGTAACATATTCACAGGTTCTGGGAATTAGGATGTGGATATTTTGTGAGGCTGTTATTTAGCCTACAACACATAGACAGCAAAATGTGAACCCATAGATGAATTAATAATTAACAAAAGAAATGATAGGAGATTTACTTTTTTTTTTGGAGATGGAGTGTCGCTCTGTCACCCAGGCTGGAGTGCATTGGTGCAATCTCACCCCACTGCAACCTCTGCTTCCTGGGTTCAAGCGATTTTCCTGCCTCAGCCTCCCAAGTAGCTGGGACCACAGTCATGTGCCACTATGCCTGGCTAATTTTTGTATTTTTAGTAGAGACAAGGTTTTGCCATGTTGGCCAGGCTGGTCTCGAGCTCCTGATCTCAAGCACCTATCTGGGCCTCCCAAAGTGCTGGGATTACAGGTATGAGCCACCATGCCTGGCCAAAAGCTTTACTTCTAATGTATTTTAAGCTTTATATCAGAACAACCCACAAAGAAGATAAAATAAATTATTTTATTAAGTAAAAGCTTTCATAAATATATATCAAAATAATAAGACTTGGCCCGGCATGGTGGCTCACGCCTGTAATCCCAGCACTTTGGGAGACTGAGGCAGGTGGATCACTTGAGGTCAGGAGTTCGAGACCAACCTGGCCAACATGGTGAAACCCCATCTCTACAAAAAATAAAAAATTAGCCAGGCACGGTGGCATGCACCTGTAATCCCAGCTACACAGGAGGCTGAGGCAGGAGGATCACTTGAACCTGGGAGGTGGAGGTTGCAGTGAGCCGAGATTGCACCATTGCACTCCAGCCTGGGCCAAAGGAGTGAAACTCCATCTCAAAAAAAAAAAAAAAAGTAAAGGAAAAGAAAATAATAATAATAAGACAAGATACCTAACATAAACCAGTAATTATTAAATTGACAACATACATCAACTAAATGGTTGCTGAAGCATGTGCAGATACATTCTCATGCTTTCATGAATTCTGAGATTTCCTGGTTATATATAATATTTTCAGGTAGGGCCAACATTTCTTAAGGGTATTTATGCAATTTTTTTTTTTTTTTTGAGACAAGATCTCACTCTGTTGCCCAGATTGGAGTGCAGTGGTGCCATCTTGGCTCACTGCAACCTCTGCCTCCCAGGCTCAAGCTATTCTTCTGCCTCAGCCTCCTGAGTAGCTGAGATTACAGGCATGCGCCACCATGCCCAGCTACTTTTTGTATTTTTAGTAGAGACGGGGTTTCACCATGTTGGCCAGGCTGTTCTGGAACTCCTGACCTCAATTGATCCACCCGCCTCTGCCTCCCAAAGTGCTGGGTTTACAAGGGTGAGCCACTGTGCCCGGCCTGGTAATTATCCAGTTATACTAACAGTTACATAAAACAGCATAGTGTTTTTCTGACATTTATGTACATATATATGTATATATTTTTTCTTTCTTTTTTTTTTTTTTTTTTTTTTTGGGACAAGGTCTCACTTTGTACCCCAGGCTGGAATGCAGTGGTGTAAACACGACTCATTGCAGCCTCAATTTTCCAGACTCAAGTGATTCTACCTCAGCTTCCCGAGTAGCTGGGATTACAGGTGTGCGCCACCACGCTAAGTTTTGTATTTTTTTATAGAGATCAGATTTCACCATGTTGCCCAGGCTATTCTCAAACTCCTGAGCTCAAGCAATCAGCCCACTTCGGCCTCCCAAAGTATTGGGATTCCAGGCATAAGCCACACCACTTCTGGTCCTGACATATATTTTAAAATAAGTTTTAGGCTGTGCACGGTGGCTCATGCGTGTAATCCCAACACTTTGGAAGGCCGAGGCGGATGGATCACCTGAGGTCGGGAGTTTGAGACCCGCCTGGCCAACTTGGTGAAACTCCATCTCTACTAAAAATACAGAAATTAGCTGGGCTTGGTGGCACCACTGCACTATAGCCTGGGTGACAGAGCGAGAGACTCCGTTTCAAAAAAAAAAAAGGTTTTAGATGAAAAATATAATTAGCATTAATTATTTTCCATAAGTACCTATTAACATACTGCAGTATTGTTTGAGGGAAATTATAATAAAAACCTACTTGGGAAAAATAAAATCCAACATTCTTGATAGTTTAGTTTAAAAGGCTGTGGTTAGATATTTTATTCTCAGTTGTCTAGCAATGTTACATGAATGACTAGTACAAAATTACAGTTTCACAATAGGCTGATGAGTAAAGCTGTCAGCCAGCTCTTTCAGGTAAGAACCTCGCCTGGTAGCTGCATCTTGATGATCAACTTTGCTCATTTAGGAACAGTTTTTTTTTTTTTTTTTTTTTGAGTCTCACTCTGTCGCCCAGGCTGGAGTGCAGTGGCACGATCTCGGCTCACTGCAACCTCTGCCTCTAGGGTTCAAGCCATTCTCCTGCCTCAGCCTCTTGAGTAGCTGGGACTACAGGCATGTGCCATCACACCGGCTAATTTTTTGAATTTTTAGTAGAGACGGGGTTTCACCGTGTTAGCCAGGATGGTCTTGATCTTCTGACCTCATGATCCGCCCGCCTTGGCCTCCCAAAGTGCTGAATTACAGGCATGAGCCACCGCACCCAGCCAGGAATTTTAATACTTTCATCAGTTCATCCAGGTCTGATCTGGCTCTGACACATGAGCTGAACAGCATGTCTTACTTGACAAATCAAATTAGGGTCAGAAGTTTGCCTAATGAGTCCAGTTAAAATGCCAGGCTGCCCAAGGCACTAAAAATGCCCAGAAACCCACAACAACTCATTTCTCAGCTCCCTTTCCCCCAGTCTGGCCTGAATTACAAACTTAAGCAATATATTGAGGTAGCATTCTACACTGGAAAATGTGGTACATTTGAAAAACGATGAGTCACAATTCTATTTGACAGTCTTTCTCCCCTTGGTTTGTATGGCTGGCTGTCCGGCAAAGTACAGTACAGTAGCCACTGACTGCATGTGGCAGTATACTGAGTACCCAAAATGTGGCTAGTCTGAATTGAGATGTGCTGTAAGTGCAAAATGCATACCAGATTTTGAAGACTTAAATTAATAAGAATGTAAAATAATTCATTAATAATTTTTTATATTGATTACATGTTGAAATGATAATATTTGGATTTATTTGGGGATAGAGTAAATAAAATATATCATTAAAATTAATTTCACTCACTTCTTTTTACTTATTAAATGTAGCTACTAGAAAACTTAAAACCATATATGTGGTTCACTTATTTGTATTAGACAGCACTGATGTAAGGCTCCTGAAGTCCGCCTCTATTATCTTAGCAGCTCATTGTGGTCTTATCCATTCTTTGCCTTTGCAGTAACTTAGATTTAGAAGTTAGAATAGCAGGTAGATTTAGGAGGTAGAATAGAAAGTTTTGAACCCTGTGGCCACCCTTCAAGTCAAAAGAATTAAATGCCCAGGAAGACAACAAAAGTCATAATGCGGCCGGGTATGGTGACGACTCACACCTATAATCCCAGCACTTTGGGAGGCCGAGGCGGGCAGATCACGAGGTCAGGAGTTCAAGACCAGCCTGGCCAACATGGTGAAACCCCGTCTCTACTAAAAATATAAAAATTAGCTGGGCGTGGTGGCGCACACCTGTAATCCCAGCTACTCGGGTGGATGAGGCAGGAGAATCGCTTGAACCTGAGAGGGAGAGGTTGCAGTGAGCCGAGATGTGCACTTCAGCTGAGATGTGCACTCCAGCCTGGGCAACAGAGCAAGACTCCGTCTCAAAAAAAAAAAAAAAGTCTTAATGCAATTCTTCATCTCATTTGGATTTATTCTACAATATTGGAGGGGAAAAGGGAAAGGGGGCAGAAGAGTAATTTTCATATAAGTGTTTGCAGAGACAGAATGTGTGTGTATGAAGGATCAAAGAGGACTATGAGAATTATTTTGGGGAGGAAACACACACACCCACGAGGAAATAGGACAAAGAGTGTGTTGTATTCCATCTCCACCCCTCTCCACCTCTCTAGGTTTTGATCTACTTTATTTTGGCTATACCAATTTTTCTCTCTTTTTCTCAGTGTACCAATTTACACACTTCCCCTGATGGAATGTGGCTCTTGAAAAGAGGCCAGGCGCCATGGCTCACGCCTGTAATCCCAACACTTTGGGAGGCTGAGGTGGGTGGATCACCTGAGGTCAGGAGTTTGAGACCAGCCTGACCAACATGGTGAAACCCTGTCTCTACTAAAAATACAAAATTAGCCAGGCATGGTGGCACATGCCTGTAATCCCAGCTACTCAGGAGACTGAGGCAGGAGAATTGCTTGAACCCAGGAGGCAGAGGTAGCAGTGAGCCGAGATGGCGCCATGGCACTCCAGCCTGGGCAACAAGAGCGAAACTCCGTCTAAGAAAAAAAAAGAGAGAGAAGAAAGACTAATGGGAGATAAGGATGCAGGCAGGTGTAATAGGTGATAAGGATGCAGCAGCCTAGAAAGATGTTTAACTAAATTGAAAAAGACCTCACTCTGGTCCACCTTCTACGCTAATCCACCTTCTACTCTAATCCATAACTCTCTTATATGTGGAATAAATGCTGCTGATATTGTTAAAACATTAATATTTATCCAAAATACCAAATATTTAACTGAGAAATGGGGGAAAGCCTCTGAAAATATGTTTTTCAACAGGGAAAAAACAAGAAGAAAAAACATGATGGCATTGTTTATGAAACTAAAGAAGTTCTCAATCCATCTCCCAAAGTAACAAATTGTTGCAAATCACTGTGGGTAAAATACAGTTTTCAGAAGGCATACATGACCCAACTTGTCAGCTCCCAGCCAGTTCCAGCAATGTCAAGGAACTCAGGTAAGATCTTATTTGGATTAAACTAAGATAAATAGTTTACTTAGCATGTGTTTTTCTTGATATTAAGACCATAAAATTGGACATTTTATATATATATATATATATTTATTTATTTTATTATTATTATTTTTTTGAGATGGAGTCTCACTCTGTCGCCCAGGCTGGAGTGCAGTGGTGCAATCTCGGTTCTCTGCAACCTCTAGCTCCTGGGTTTAAGTGATTCTCCTGCCTCAGCCTCCTGAGTAGCTGGGATTGCAGGCGCCCGCCACCATGCCTGGCTAATTTTTTCATATTTTTAGTAGAGACGGGGTTTCACCATGTTGGCCAGGCTGGTCTTGAACCCCTGACCTCAACTGATCCCCCCCATAGGCCTCCCAAAGTGCTAGAATTACAGGCGTGAGTCACTGCGCCTGAATCACATTAAATATATTATTTAAATATGAACTATAAGAAAATCTATTCATCCCGGTTCTTAGGTGGCAAAAATCTAAAAGTGACTTTGCTTCATGGTACTAAATCTCTTTAGTTTCTATTAGCCCTGAATCATTGCTGTGACGACCAATTAAGGTAATCCCAAATGGGCTAAAAATAGATCAAATTTATCTTTTAATAAAAATTAGTCTTAAATTGGACCTGATAGTGTCTGTATTGTTAAGGTAGGGAACATTCAGATTAGATTTCTTCTTGATTTTGCCACTAGAAGAGAGAACATGAAGGAAAGATAAATTTGAAATTTTACGTTGCAAAAATGTGATTCCTAAATGTCCCAGAATGCTGGAAAAGTAGTTTTATGTTTTGAAGAGCATTAAAGGGCAGTGTTAGGTAAATTTATGAGGTTTTAGACTTTTAGATAAAAAATATGCTAGATACCCGAGAGGGATTATGAACATTAATTTCAACCTAATATCTAATTTTAAAATAATTACATGCCTCCTGAGAAAGTGGAAATTTCAAGCATCCTGATAGTTGCTTGCCACCACACCAAATACTTTTTTTGTTTTTGTTTTGTTTTGTTTTTTTGAGACAGAATCTCACTTTGTCGCCCAGGTTGGAGTGCAGTGGTACAGTCTTGGTTCACTGCAACCTCCGCCTCCCGGATTCAAGTGATTCTTCTACCTCAGCCTCCCAAGTAGCTGGGATTACAGGCGTCCGACACTACGCTGGGCTAATTTTTATATTTTTAGTAAAGCCAGGGGGTTTCCACCATGTTGGCAAGGCTGGACTCCTGACCTCAAGTGATCCGCCGGCCTCAGCCTCCCAAAGTGCTGGGATTACAGGCGTGAGCCACTGCGCCCGCCCTGCTATCCCATTTTTTAGAAAGCACTGAATTGACTGAAATTTTGAATCTTCTTCTTTTTTTTTTTTTTTTTTTTTTGTTTTTGAGACGGAATCTCGCTCTGTCGCCCAGGCTGGAGTGCAGTGGCGCGATCTCGGCTCACTGCAAGCTCCGCCTCCCGGGTTCACGCCATTCTCCTGCCTCAGCCTCCCGAGTAGCTAGCACTACAGGCGCCCGCCATTAGGTCCAGCTAATTTTTGTATTTTTAGTAGAGACGGGGTTTCACCGTGTTAGCCAGGATGGTCTCGATCTCCTGACCTCGTGATCCGCCCGCCTCGGCCTCCCAAAGTGCTGGGATTACAGGCGTGAGCCACCGCGCCCCGCCTGAATCTTCATTTGTTAATTCCGTTGTCAACAATTATTCCCCAAAGTCTGAGATTGTGTCACCTATGTACACGTTCTAGGAACTTGTATTTATTTTTGAGACGTAATTCACTTAACATAAAGTTCACCCTTTTAAAGTGCACAGTACAGAGGGTTTTAGTATACTCACAAAGTTGTGCAAATCGTCGCCACTATTCTAAGATTTTATATTTTATTGTAAACCCTTTCCAGTATGTTTTCACACTCCACCTCCTGATCCTCAGATTCCTTGTGAAGCTGATCGCTGTCTTCCGAGGTTTTCCGTGGGCGTTGCTACTTTTGCCTCAAATGCTTTTCTAATTACAGTTTCACTTCAAAAGAAGAGGCAGGTGAAGAGTTACTAACGCTGCTGCCCTTGATTATAGAGTAACAACCCACTAGCTAAAGTACATGCTTGTTTTCATACCTAGAACTCTCGTTTTAACATACGCGAGTTATATGTCAAATCTTATTTTGACATATGACTGGTAGTCTGGTGAGCCACCAATGTGCTTTCAATGCCTCCCAAACAATTAGAAACCAGGGATCTCCCAATAAAGAGGTGCCTCCCATGTCCTTCCACTTCTGGCCCAGGAGACCTAAGTTGCCTTTCTGTTCAGGCAGCAGCGCATTTCTCCCTTTCATCTTTATGATACCACTGAAGAAATGAGGGATGTGCGGAATGAGAGGGCGCGAACTTGTTATTACTGCGTCGAGAACGCCAGAGTAACCAAGGACGAATAGAATAACGCTGGTGCGCATAATTCGGGTACCGCGCCTTCCTAACTCCAGCTCCCGCCAGCGGCCCGAGGCGAGCTACGCGCGCGCGGCCGCGGGCCGCGCCACCATGCGCCCTCCCCATTGGCCACAGCTGGCCCACGTGACCTCTATCGCCTAACCTGCTCGTCCGCGCGCGCTTTTTCCTCCACAGAAAGCCTAGGGCGGGAGCGGGCGTCTCACGGGTGCGCGAGGTCGTTCGGAGGACCTGGGGGTGCTCTCTGGCGGGTAGCCTGAGACAATGCCTAAGTACTGTCCAGAGGAAGACTCTTACTGAGGAAGCGGAAGATTGAGGAGGTCCACCTCTCCCCTCAGTGGCTTCTGTCCCGGGCTGTGACACAGACAGACTGAAAATGGAAATCACAAGCCTTTCATTGGCAGGAATGTGACTCGCTGAAGCCAAGATTTATCTCTTTGGGGGCGCTCTACACATACAAACCTAACTCTTCGGGGGAAAATACATAATTTTTGTATGGGGAATTCAAAGCCACTTTTTCTTAGAAGAGTTGAGGGTCGTGGGAAATCCGGAGCAACCATCCTGATACACATCATTTAAGGGAAATTAGAAACTCCTGGGAAAACAAAGATGAGTAAAAGCAGAAGGAGGCCCTGCGCACCATTGCTGTGCGGGAATGGAATGATTTGACAAGGGCCAGTAGTGTAATAATTACAGATAGGAAAGGGCTAAATAAATGTGTGTGCATGTGTGTGTAAGTAGTATAAATGGGAAATATAATTGTAGAATTCAGTAGAGTTCAATTTAACTTATTTTTCTCTTTAAGAGTGCTTTGCTTGCTTTTGCTTTTTTTAATTTTTTGCTTCGAAGGCTTACCAACCCTTCCTCCTCTAGATAAACATTTTCTTTTTTAATTCGTTCATTCCAGAAATACTAGGACCTACTATATTCCAGGCACTGTGCTAGGTACTGAGATGACAATGATAAATAAAAACAGTACCAGTTCCTTCAATCATGGAGCATATGGTCTGGTAAAGGAAGCAGACAGTAGTTAATTGCACATATCAATGTTAAATATAATGTGATAAGTGCTAAGGAGAGGTCTAGATGCCATAATGGGGGATTTGACCTAGCAGGGAGATCAAAGAAGGCTTGCCTCAAGATACAACCCCTGACATGAGACCTGAAGGGGTTAAGGGGGTTGGAGGTTGCAGACAGAGGGAGCAGCTTGTACAAGGGAGCACTGGGAGCCTCTCCCCTTCCAATGACTGCCCACCTCACCCATTTCCACTATACATACATTCATCTTGCCCCTCAGTTCTCAGAAGACATTTGTTCTCTTAATTCCAAGTTCTTAGGGAGTGCCTGGTTGTAACCTACAATGATTGTTAAAGACAGTGTTACCCAATAGGTAAGTATACATATCTAATATAATAGCAATATACATTTAATATACAATATATATTAATATACAGTCTAATATGCGTTATCTGTTGTTTTGTATAAGAAAAATATACAATGACTGTAACAAATCGTAGGATATGATACATCCCAATAGAACTAAAAGTGCTGTAGACAAAGTAGTGAGAGATCACATGATTTTGGAAGACTCAAAAAAGGCATCTTAGCGAAAGTAATTTTCAAAAATCATTGAGTTAAGATTTGGTCAGATAAAGATACAATTTAGTTAGAGCATAAGGTTCTAAAAGAAGAGTAAGGAGGTTGAACCAATCAGTTGAAATACATTCCAAGGGCCTTGAAAACCAGTCTAAAGAGTTTGTAGAAACCAAGCTAGTGCAGTGGCTTGCCTCTGAAATCCCAGCTACTCCAGAGGCTGAGATGGGAGGATTGCTTGAGCCCAGGAGTCTGAGATCAGCCTGGGCAATGTAGCGAAACACACTGTCTAAAATATTTTTAAAAGTCTGTAGAAACTAAAAAGTTCTATTTAAGTTTTGAGAACTTTCCTGAGATACTTTTTCTCCCCTAATATTTGTCTTGGAAAATTTTAAATCTACAGAAAAGTGACAAAATTAACTCTATGGTTATTCATAAACCCTTCCCACAGATTAGTCAGTTTTGTTTTGTTTTGCTTTTTTTGAGACAGGGTCTTACTCAGTCGCTCAGACTGAAGTGCAGTAGTGCGATCATAGCTCATGGCAGCCTTGAACTCCTAGGCTCAAGTGGTCTTCCTGCCTCAGTCTCCCAAGTAGCTGGGACCATAGGCATGCATCACTGGGCCCAGCTAATTTTTTGTTTTTTTGTAGAGATAGCATCTCACTTTGTTGCCCAGGCTTATCTTAACTCCTGGGCTCAAGTGATCCTGCCTTGTCATCCCAAAATGTTGGGATTACAGACGTCAGCCACACCTGGCCTTGGTTTTTTTGTTGTTGTTGTTTGATTTTGCCTCATTTGCTTTATTCTAAGAACAAGGATATTTTTCTGCATAACCACAATACGACACTTGCGAGGTACTTTTTTTTGAGACAGAGTCTCTATCTGTTGCCCAGGCTGGAGCGCAGTGGCACAATCTCAGCTCGCTGCAACCTCCGCCTCCTGGGTTCAAGGGATCTTCTTGCCTCAACCTTCCCAGTAGCTGGGATTACAGGCACACACCACCATGCCCAGCTAATTTTTTTGTATTTTTAGTAGAGATGGGGTTTCACCATGTTGGCCAGGCTGTTCTCAAACTCCTGACCTCAGGTGATCTGCCCGCCTTGGACTCCCAAAGTGCTGGAATTACAGGTGTGAGTCACCGCGCCTGGCCCTGAGATACTTTTAAATTTTGAATAAGTACTTATTAATTAATAAGTGACTTACCAATTTTAATTTCATACTACATTGTAAGTGCTATATGTTTGCTTAAAAATACATTTTCTTGGCTAGAAAAATAAAAAATATGAAAAGGCATACAGTGAAGACTATCTCTTTCATTCTTGTCCCCCATCTGCTCAGTTCTCACTCCCCTAGTTCCCTATCTTAGGCAACTATTGTTCTTAGATTCTCAGGTATTTTTCCAGAATTCCTTTATGCAAACATGGACAATTGTGAATATGGATTTTTGTTCCTATTTTTGGATGAAAAGTATCGTATTAAGCACACAATTCTTACTTGCTTTGTCACTTAATATGATTTGGAGATCCTTCTGCATTAATGCTTAAATAACTTCCTCATTGTTTTTTTACAGTGGCATAGTATTCCATTGTGTGGATATACCATAATTTATTTAGACTGTTCCCTATTGACTTACACTCGGGCTGTTTCCAATTACTTAATATTGAAACCAATGCTGTAACAGATAACCTTAGACATATTTCTGTTTGTAAAATTTGATAGATAGATAGATAGCATTGCTCCCTACACAGGTTGTACCAATCTAAACTCCCACTAGCAATTGTGAGAGTATCTCCAAGCTTTTACAACAGTGGCTGACATATTGTAAGGGCCATATAAGTGTTTGCTTAAAAACTAGATTTTCTTGTTTAGAAAAATAAATAAATGAAAAGATGTACAGTGAAAAGCCTAGCCCTAAACCCACCTACTTGGGTGCTTACCCTTGGGCTGAGGTGAATCAATGCTTTGAGACCCTGGCTCTTTCTTCCCACACTATCTTCTCCCTCCCACTCTTGACTCTGTTGTAGGGTCTTGGAGATTTGGGGACCATCGTTGATCAAAGGCCAAATATTTCACCTGGTTCTAAACCGAGAGCTTTAAATATATGAATGTGCATTATTGTTGCTGTTTTACAACTTTAAATGAAAGGAGAGCTGACTTCAAGACAAATGGAAAGGTAGTGCTGTTTTTAGATAAAGTTACAGAGTAGCTGACCTTTTTCATCCAACTCTAACCTAATCAACAAATATCTATGGAGTACTTCCTATGTATAGGGCACTAAGCTAGGTCTTAAGAGTTATGAAATAGATACTTGCCCTCAAGGATTTCACTATTGTTTAGACTGGCACAAAATATAAATAATCATTATGTCAAGTTTCAACATGCAAAATACACCTCTTGCTTTTGGCACACTCACTGCTTTCCTTCCTGTCTCCTTCCTCCTCTGCCTCTTTGCCTACCTAACTGCCCTGATCACTGAGCTGCCCAAGCCTTGTTGGTTTCCTTGTAGCTCCTTCATTTCTCCCAGTGTCCATTATTGAAACTTACCCAACTTGTATTTCACTTTCCTGATGCAGATATTAGAGTTTGTATTTCTCAAGTGATAATTAGTTATGATTAGTTATTCTGTTAAACTAATAGTTACAAATCAATATGCTTTTGATTGGCACAGGCAGGCCTAGCCCATTTGGAAGTAGGTGAAATTTGTTCAGTCTTCCCAGTTGATTCCTGTGTGAGTACCTTCTCTCCTGGGTGAGCTCTCAACCCTCATTGATATCCTCACTTTTTTTTCAGGTGATTGTCATCTAATCATTAGGGTGTTATTTCAAAATGGTTTGAAGTGAGGATCTCAGGAGTATGTGTTATGTTTCAAGATACAATTTTATAGAAAACTGAAATGACAGGCAATAGGGTTGCAATTTTGATCAGAAGGCTGTAAGCCACCGACTTAGGGACTTACCCTTGGCTGAAGTGAATTAATGCCCTGGCCCTCCCTGCCCCACACTATCTTCCCTCTGCCACTCTTTACTCTGTCATAGGGTCCTGGAGTTTTGGGGACCATTACTGTCAGAGATCTTCGAACCCAGCTGGCAGCTGTTGCTCGGTGGCCTCTGGAGGAGAGTGGGAATGTAACGGTGGAAGTGAGTGGGTACTCTCCAGTGCTCTTAGGCACTCTTCCCTTTGTCTTCTCCCGGTCACCTTGCAGCCTGGCTGCCCATGGTGAAAGGTGATTTTTTTTTTTTTCAATCTCTATCACTCTGTGTAGGTGGCTGCCTTTTCCACTCAGCAGAAGTGGTTCTCACTAGTTGCCCAATGTGTTTAAAAGTGTGGATTTGTATAATGATGCTGTTGTATAATGATATTTGTATAATGATATTTGTTGCATTAATTTTAAAATCAAAGCAACTCAGGTTCATGGAAACAAATCAACAGTACAGAGAGTTTATGGTGAAAAGGGACTTGGACCAGCGCCTGGCACATAGAAAGCCCTCTATTTGTTGAATGAATGAATGAATGAATGAATACAAAGTCAGTGTCCAGCCTGTCCTTTACACCTCCACCCCATCCCACCATTCCTTTACTAGAAGTGAAATTCCTTAATTGGTCATGTTTTCCGGTTTTCTAGATCCATGATTCTTATCCCTGGGTGCATGTTAGAATCAGCTGGGGAGCTTAAAAAACAAACAACAACAACAACAAAAAAATCTATGTGTAGTCTCATTCCCAGACTAACAAAATTACTTTTTAAGCCTCCAAGCTGATTGTCTTGTGCAGCCAGCATTCAGAACCAGTATTCTAAATAATGTGCCTTTACATTTATTCCTCTCTTTTTTTTTTCTTTTCTTTTCTTTCTTTTTTTGAAACAGGATCTCACTGTGTCTCCGAGGCTGGAGTGCATTGGTGCAATCTCAGCTCACTGCAGCCTTGACCTCCTGGGCTCAAGTGATCCTCCCACCTCAGCCTCCCGAGTAGCTGGGACTGCAGGCATGCACCACCATGCCTGGCTAAGTTTTTGATTTTTTTTTTTTTTTTTTTCTTTTTAGAGACGAAGTCTCACTATGTTGCCCAGGCTGGTCTGAAACTCCTGGGCTCAAGTGATCCTCCTGCCACTGTCTCCCGAAGTGCTGGGATTGCAGGAGTGAGCCACCATGCCTGGCCCGCTATCTCTTGGTTAATCATATTCATATCATCCATTGACTCCTTGACATGACAGATGAGGTTTAGCTCATACCGCACCCTCCTTTTTCTCATATTTGATGTTAAATTATTATTATTATTTTGAGACGAAGTCTTGCTCTGTTCCCCAGGCTGGAGTGCCATGGCGCGATCTTGGTTCACTGCAACCTCTGCCTCCCTGATTCAAGCGATTTTCCTGCCTCAGCCTCCCGAGTAGCTGGGATTTATAGATGCCCGCCACCACACCCGGCTAATTTTTGTATTTTTAGTAGAGATGGGGTTTCACCATGTTGGCCAGGCTGGTCTCGAACTCCTGACCTCAGGTGATCTGCCCGCCTTGGCCTCCCAAAGTGCTGGGATAACAGGCGCGAGCCACTGTGCCTGGCTGTTAAATTATTTTAATATTTCTCTCTCTTGTCTTCATAAACTTAAATAATTTGCACTCCTATTTCTTATTCAATCCATTTTCAGCAATGTCACATGAACTCTCATTTTGTAAGATGAAGATACTAACTTCCATGTCTTCTCACCCAGTCTTCTGGAGCCTGCTATTTGCTCCTCATATTTTTTAATTCTTACATTTTTGAAGTAGTTAACATTTGCATTCTGACCTCCAGCCACAATCAGCTCTTCCATGCTATCCATAAGTTGTTTCTTAAAGTTACAAACCAATAAACTTGGTTTACATTATAGTATTTATATAGTGTCTATCACCAGGTCTAGTGATAGTAGCTGACATTTATATAATACAGAATTTATTGTATAGTAAGTACTTTATGAACATCATTGTTTAGTTGTCATAATGATCAGAAGGTCCCTTTTTTAAAATGGGGAAACTGAGGCACGGAGTTGAGGCTTATTTAAGAACAGGAAGTCAGAAAGTAGTTGAGACAGAACTTGCACCATTTTCTACAGAAGGATAGGATGAATTTTTTTTCTTTAGGTGCAAGTTTAGGACCCTTGCCAGATGAAAAGATAATGCACATCAAGGTCAAATACATATTTTTCTCTTCTCTGTTTCGGGGAGGAATAAGGGTGGTCTTTGGGTCTTGTCAGTTTTCTTTTTTCCATTTCTGTTTATTTCTTCTTTTTAGAGATAGGGTCTGGGTCTTTGTCTGTTGCCAAGGCAGGAGTGCAGTGGCGTGATCATAGCTCACTGTAGCCCCCAGCTCCTGGGCTCAAGCGATCCTCCCACTTCAGCCTTCTGAGTAGTTAGGACCACAAGTGCACTCCATCACACCTGGCTGGCTGGCTTTCTTTCTCTTTCTTTCTTTCTTTCTTTCTTTCTTTCTTTCTTTCTTTCTTTCTTTCTTTCTTTTTTTTGGTAGAGACAGGGTCTTGGTCTATATTGCCCAGGCTGGTTTCAAATTCTTGGGCTCAAGCGATGCTCCTGCCTAAGCTTCCCAAAGTGCTAGGATTACAGACATGAGCCACCCTGCCCTGCCACTTTTTAAATTTCTGGTAGTGACTAATTTCAAACACTTCAGGATCTCTTTCCTTCTTAGCAGATGGACCAGTCTCCTGTTTCATATACAAAATTGATGTCATCAAGGGTAAATACCTGAATCTTCCTCACTTCTTCCAGACTTCCTTAAATGAGCATCATATCTTATCTCCTGTCCTGTCTCAAAGGAAGGAGGAACCCTCCTCCTGTTCAAAACTAATCCTCATATTTGTATTCACATTCCTCCTTAACTTCTGGGACTTCACCTCAACAATTTGCCCTACTGTATCTCCCATTTTCTGTGGCTCCTAATCTAATTCCTCTCCTCAATCTGCAAACCTGCTCAAGACTCAATTGAGAAAGTTCCTGCAAGACACCTCCTCCAGCTACTGCCAATTCTCTCATTCCTTCATCAGGACACTTTAGAAGAGCAGTCTACACATATTGATGCCAGGTCCAGTTTGGTAACTCAAATTCATGCTCACTGTCATGAAAATTTCCATTCATCCCTACTGCAAGACCAGTTCTCTTTTCTGATACTTAGAGCCTGGGTTATACCAGCAATTCTTTTTGTTTTATTTCATTTATTTATCTATTTATTTATTTTTGAGACACAGTCTAACTATGTTGCCAAGGCTGCAGTGCAGTGGCGCCATCTCAGTTCACTGCAGGCTCCACCTCCCAGGTTCAAGCAATTCTTCTACCTCAGCACCCCCTAGTAGCTGGGATTACAGGCATATGCTACCATGCCTGGCTAATTTTTGTATTTTTAGTAGAGACGAGGTTTCACCATGTTGGCCAGGCTGGTCTCGAACTCCTGACCTCAGATGATCCATCTACCTCAGCCTCCCAAAGTGCTGGGATTACAAGCGTGAGCCACCATGCCTGGCCAGCAATTCTTTTTAAAGGATCAATTTGTCCTTGGCAAGAGACTTTGAGCCTTCCTGAGATTGATTTGTAGGCCTGCTAAATTTAAGCAAATTATTTTGAAATTATTATTCAGACCAAAGATTGTTAAGAATTAAACTTCTAACTATAATAAGTTTGATTATGAAAGGACATGCCTTTTGAGATGGTGCCATAACTATTGATTTTGTACTTGAAATATTTGCATCTTCAAAACGATTGAATTTAAAGCACTAGCTA
The DNA here is from genome assembly GCF_024542745.1 of Macaca thibetana thibetana. Taxonomy (NCBI): domain Eukaryota; kingdom Metazoa; phylum Chordata; class Mammalia; order Primates; family Cercopithecidae; genus Macaca; species Macaca thibetana. The sequence goes on along the minus strand of NC_065581.1, from coordinate 37,230,361 downwards.
ATGCTCTAAAGTCCTCATAAAAGAAACCACTTTCCTCAACTAAAAGAAGAGGTCACTTTGAGTTTGACATGAAGCCTTGAGTTCTGGTGAGGTGGTTTGTCTCTGAGAAAGGGAGACATACATTTTCCAATCTGTCAGCAGATGGCCCAGAATGTGGAGAGGCCAAGACTTCCAGTACTTTCAACCTAATTTTTTTCCACATTGTGTCAACATTCCAAAGGTAATGTTCAAATACTTTCTTGAAATTCCTTTTAACAGTCTGGGACTTAGGGGTGGTGGCTACCAGCAGTGAAGACTCTATGTCCTAGAATGACTTTACCTTGAGAAAAATCGCCTGAAATTATGCCTAGTTATACAGATAAAGCGCTGCCAGGTTTAACACAGAGGAATATCTTTTTGGAAGGAAGTATAAAACAATCCCTTCAGTTTAAACTTAAGCCACATTTTAATTTGCTTCATATTTGGACTATAAGCTTCCTATATGATCTTTTATTATTTTCCGGACTTTATCATTTCCTTTCCTCCCCTCATCCATGTGATTTGTAATTATTACATCCTCAAACTTCCCCAAGTTCTAAACCATACAGTCGCTTCCACCAAGTCTCCCTTTCCACTGGGAACTACCCTTTGAGAGTTGTTCTCTTGCGCCAATCTGGTTACTCTCTAGGCACATTGCACCATTGAGATCCTGGGACTTCCGTACACATGGTTGGACCCACCTGTTGTTAAATCTTGTGGCTTTTTCTTTCTTAATTTAGTCTTACTCTATTTATTGTGTTTTACTGGAATACTTCCTCAAGAGACTTCCTAACAAATGGTGTATGGGAGAAAAATTCCTGAGTCCTTGCATGTGTGCAAATGTCTTCATTCAATTCTCACATATTTTTTATTTTTATTTTTATGTTTTTAGAGACAAGATCTCACCCTGTTTCCCAGGCTGGAGTGCAGTGCAGTGATCTTTAGCTCACTGTAACCTTGAATTCCTGGGCTCAACCTATCCCTCTGCCTCAGCCTCTTGAGTATCAAGGACTACAGGCTCATGCCACCACATATGGCTAATTTTTAAATTTTTTGTACCGATGAGAGTCTCACTATATTGCCCAGACTGGTCTCAAACTCCTGGGCTCAAGCAGCCCACTCATCTCAGACTCCCAAAGTGTTGGGATTACGGTAAGCCACTGTGCCTGGCCCCACCTTTCACATATTATTGACAGTTTAGCTGGGCATATAATTCTAGATTGAAAATAATTTTTTATAAAACCTTTGAGGGCATTAAAAAATTTCTCCCACTATATTCTAGTATCCATTGTTGTTGATGGGAAGTCCGTTGCCGAATAAATTCCTGTTTCTCCTCAAATGCTTTAAAGAGTCTCCTTATATTTATCCTTGGTGTTTTGAAATTTCAATATGTTCAAAGGGTAAGGTTTTTATTTCCCCATTTGCTGTCCTAAGAACTTGGTAGGATTTTCTAATATGAATGTTTGTGCCCTTTAGGTCTGGGAAGCTGTTTTGCATTGTTCGTTTATTTCCTCCTCTGTTTCACTCTTCCTGGAATTCCTATTAATCAGATGCTGGTCCTTCCATATTGTTCCTCTGTATTGCCTATCTTTTCTCTCATGTTTTTCAACTTCTGATTTTTTTTTTCCCCCGCTGAGATTTCCTTGACTTAACTTTTTTCAGGCTATCAATTGTATTTTTAATTTTGGCAATCATATTTTTGAAATCTGAAAGATTTTGTTCTAGGATTTTTCTTTTTTTATAGCATTCTCTTTTGTTTTATGAACGTAATATTGTCTTAAGTCTCTCTCTAAACAGGCCAGGTGCAGTGGTTCATGCCTGTAATCCCAGCACTTTGGGAGGCCAAGATAAGAGGATCGCTTGAACCCAGGATTTCAAGAGTCTCTCTTTTTTTTTTTGAGACGGAGTCTCGCTCTGTCGCCAGGTTGGAATGCAGTGGCACGATCTCGGTTCACTGCAACCTCTGCCTCCCAGGTTCAAGCGATTCTTCTGCCTCAGCCTTCTGAGTAGCTAGGACTATAGGCGGGCACCACCACACCCAGCTAAATTTTGCATTTTTCGTAGAGACGGGGTTTCACCATGTTAGCCACGATGGTCTGGATTTCTTGACCTCGTGATCCGCCCGCCTCGGCCTCCCAAGGTGCTGGGATGACAGGCGTGAGCCACCGCGCCCGGCCTATTTTTTTTATTTTTGTTTTTATTTTTGAGACGGAGTCTCGCTCTGCCACCCAGGCTGGAGTGCAGTGGCGGGATTTCGGCTCACTGCAACCTCCACCTCCTGGATTCAAGCGATTATCCTGCCTTAGCCTCCCGAGTAGCTAGGATTACAGGTGCACGCCCGGCTAATTTTTCTTTTTTCTTTCTTTCTTTCTTTTTTTTTTTGAGACGGAGTTTCGCTCTTTTTGCCCAGGCCAGAGTGCAATGGCGCGATCTCGGCTCACCGCAACCTCCGCCTCCCGGGTTCAAGCGATTCTCCTGCCTCAGCCTCCCAAGTAGCTGGGATTACAGGCATGCGCCACCATGCCTGGCTAATTTTGTATTTTTAGTAAAGACAGGGTTTCCCATGTTGGTCAGGCTGGTCTTGAACTCCCGACCTCAGGTGATCCGCCCACCTCGGCCTCCCAAAGTGCTGGGATTACAGGTGTGAGCCACCGTGCCGGGCAATTTTTCTGTTTTTAGTAGAGACGGGGTTTCACCATGTTGGCCAGGCTGGTCTCGAACTCCTGACCTCAGGCGATCCTCCCACCTCGGCCTCCCAAAGTGCTGGGACTACAGGCGTAAGCCACTGCGCCTGGCTCCACTCTTATTTTTAAAAACCTCTCTAAACACATACATTAGAATTTGCAAACATTATTTTCTGTTCACTGAATTATGTGTTTTCTTCAGGATTACCGTTTTGTTTATCTGGTATTTATTTTTTTGGCAAGGTCTTACTCTGTTACCCAGGCTGGAGAGCAGTGGCAAGATCTTGGCTCAGTGCAACCTCAACATCTTGGGCTGAAATGACCTTCTCACCTCGGCCTCTGAGTAGGTGGGACTACAGACACACATCATCATGCCTGGCTAATTTTTTGTTTGTTTGTTTTTATTTTGTAGAGATGGGGTCTCACTATGTTACCCAGGCTGCTTTTGAACTCTTGGCCTCAAGTAATCCTCCTGCCTTCATCTCCCAAAATGCTCGGGTTACAGGCATGAGCCACCTTGCAGGTAATTCTTTGTTATTTTAGTGAAAGATACAGTGGGTAGCTAGTGTGGGTTTTTTCTGCTGTTATGTGAGAACTGTTCCCCCAGGTGGGTAGTAATAACTAACATTTATACAGTGTTTACCTGCGTTCTAGGCACTGTTCTGTGTAGTGTATTAACTTATTAAGTCATCTCAACAACTCCTCTATGAGGTAGTTACTATGGTCTTTTCTTTTCTTTTCTTTCTTTTTTGAGATGGAGTTTCACTCTTGTTACCCAGGCTGGAGTGCAGTGGTGGGATCTTGACTCACTGCAACCTCCACCTCCTGGGTTCAAGCAATTCTCCTGCCTCAGCTTCCCAATTCTCCTGCCTCAGCTTCCCAAGTAGCTGGGATTACAGGTGCGTGCCACAATGCCCGGCTAATTTTTGTATATTTAGTACAGACGGGTTTTCCCTATGTTGGCCAGGCTGGTCTCAAACTCCTGACCTCAGGTGATCCGCCCAACTCGGCATCCCAAAGTTTTGTGATTACAGGCATTAAGCCACTGTGCCTGGCCATAGTATTTCATTCAGTTTACTATTCCATCAATTGTAAGATGAACCATTATTTTGTTTACTACTAAAAAGGTAAATAATGCTGTTGAAGTATGACATGTCTTTATAAGATTATAAGACACATACTGATTATGCATGTATTAAAAATCTTAGAATGAATGAATAATACATTACTATTGCCGTTTTACAAATGAAGAAACTGAGGCATGGACAGAATGGATAACTTGTGGCAGGTTACATAGTTAATATGTGGCAGATTTTATATTTGAACCCAAGCTTTCTGGCTTCAAAATTCTACCACTATACCTGAATGCCTCTCCAGGACTCTCTCTAATGGAGGCTCAAATGGTGCATAGGAGGGTTTTGAGTTGTCTGGGATTTAGGGAGATGAGTTAGTTTCTAGCTCCATGTCCCCCAAATGCCAGAACAAAGAGACCTTTAATTTGAGGTGCCAACATCCATAAAGAAGCTTCTGCTTTCACCACAGGGTTTGACCTCTTCCGTTAAATAATGGTCTGGATTCCTTCCCTCCTTCCTTCCTTCCTTCCTTCCTTCCTTCCTTCCTTCCTTCTTTCTTTCCTTCCTTGCTCCCTTCCTTCCTTTTCTTTTTCTTTCTTCTTGCGTTCTTCCTTTTTTCTTTCTTCCTGTCTTTCCCTTCCTCCCCTTCCTCTTTCTCTCTTTCTCCCTTCCTCTCTTCCTCCCTTCCTCCCTTCCTCTCTTCCTCTCTTCCTCTCTCTCTTTCTCTCTTTCTGCCTTCCTGCCTTCCTTCTTTCTTTCTCTCCTTCTCTCTTTATTCTCTTTCTTCTTCTTCTTTTATTATTTTGAATTTCACCCTAGTTGCCCAGGCTAGAGTGCAATGGCTCATTCTCGGCTTACCGCAACCTCTGCCTCCTGGGTTCAAACTATTCTCCTGCCTCAGCCTCCTGAGTAGCTGGGATTATAGGCATGCACCACCACACCCGGCTAATTTTGTATTTTTAGTAGAGACAGCGGTTTTCCATGTTGGTCAGGCTGGTCTTGAACTCCCAACCTCAGGTGATCCACCTGCCTCGTCCTCCCAAAGTGCTGGGATTACAGGCATGAGCCACCGCATCTGGCCTCTCTCTCTCTCTCTCTCCCCCTTCTCTCCTTCCTTCCTTCCTGGTCTTGAACTCCTGACCTCAGATGATATACCCGCCTTGGCCCCCCACAGTGCTGGGATTACAGGCATGAGCCACTGCATGCCCCCCCACCCCACCGGCTGCCTGCTTGCTTGCTTCTTTCTTTCTTTCTTTCTCTTTCTCTTTCTCTCTCTTTCTTTCTTTCTTTTTCTTTCTTTCTTTCTTTTTCTTTCTTTCTTTCTTTCTTTCTTTCTTTCTTTCTTTTTCTTTTTTTTTTTCTTTCTTTTCTTTCTTTCTCCTCTCTCTTTCTTTCTCTCTCTTTCTTTCTCTTTCTCTTCTTTCTTTTCTTTTCTCTCTTTCTGTCTCTCTCTCCTTCCTTCTCCTTCCTTCCTTCCTTCCTTCCTTCCTTCCTTCCTTCCTTCCTTCCTTCCTTCCTTCCTTCCTTCCTTCCTTCCTTCCTTCTTTCTTTCCAGACAAGGTCTTGCTCTGTCATCCAGTCTAGAATGTAGTGGCACAATTATGGCTCACTGCAGCCTCAAACTTCTAGACTCAAGTGATCCTCCCACCTCAGCCTCCTGAGTAGCTGAGACTACAGGCACACACCACCACACCTGGCTAATTTTTTGTATTTTTTCTAGAGACACGGTTTCGCCATGTTGCCCAGGCTGGCCCCGGACTCCTGGCCTCAAGTGATCCACCCACTTGAACTTCCCAAAGTGCTAGGGTTACAGGCCTGAGCCACCTTGCCTGGTCTGAATTCTCTTTTCTTTCGTTTTATTTGCCTGAACTCTCTGCTGGGTACAGTGAGCTGGGGGCACCAAGTGGTGCAGTTGGTCCCCATCAGACTTCCAGTCAAGGGTGCGTCTCCCTCTTCCAGTCTCTGGGTCTTGGCTGGGTAGATGGGCTTCCAAGCATCAGGAGCTCCTGTGGTGGGTTCTCTGTGCTTTCTCTCCTGGTTTGTTTATCTGCAGCTTGTTTCGTCTGCTTTCTGCCTTCCAGAAACACATATAGGTCTCTCATCTGTTGTTTGACCTGCCTCCCATTCTCTTCGGTGTTCTGACCTTGTTCTTTTTCATACTTTCATTTTGGTGAGGTCTTGGGGGAGATTAGGAGAGATGGAGAAACCAGTGCTTGTGCTCAGTCTTGAACCAGAAGCCCCTAGACCCCTATTTTTAGTGAACAAAATCAGGAGTATAAATGGATGACCACCATGTGAGAAAATAAAATATTAACATTATGCCTGGCAGTGGAAAGGCACTTATAAATCTTCACAGCATGTTTGCTTCAAAGCTTTCCTAAATGCAACTGAAAGACAGGTGGTGGGAGGTCCTTACATAGGATTCGCAACATACAATAATATATTTTAAAGTTCCGACACATTGAGGCTGATTATTTCCTTTACAAAGGATTTTTTTTTTTTTTTTAAACATGGTGTTTGTCACCCAGGCTGGGGTGCAGTGGCACGATCATGGGTCACTGCAGCCTCGACCTCCCATGCTCAAGCAATCCTCTCACCTTAGCTTCCCAAGTAGCTGGGACTACAGGCACTACCATGCCCAGCTAATTAAAACTTTTTTTTTTTTTTTTTTGTAGAAACAGGCTCTCCCTATGTTGCCTAGGCTGGTCCTGAACTCCTGGGCTCAAGGGATCCTCCCACCCCAGCCTCCCAAAATGCTGCAAAGTACCTGGCCTATAAAATTTTTTTTTTTCTTTTTTGAGAAAAGATTAACCAAGGCCAGGCATGGTGGCTCACTCCTGTAATCTCAGTACTGTGAGAGGCTGACAAGGGAGGATCACTTGAGCCAGGAGTTCTAGACCAGCCTGGGCAACATGGTAAGACTGTCTCTACAAAAAATAAAACATTAGCTGGGCATAGTGGTACATGCCTGTAGTCCTAGCTACTTGGGAGGCTGAGGTGGGAGGATTGCTTGAGCCTGAGAGATTGCAGTGAGCTGTGATTGTGCCATTGCAACAGAGAGAAGCAGAGAGAGGCAATAGAGAGAGACCCTGTATTTAAAAAAAAAAAAAAAAAAAGGCTGGGTATGGTGGCTCACACCTGTAATCCAAGCACTTTGGGAACCCGAGGCAGGCGGAACACCTGAGGTCAGGAGTTTGAAACCAGCCTGGCCAACATAGTGAAACCCTGTTTCTACTAAAAATACAAAAATTAGCCCAGTGTGGTGGCGGGCTCCTGTAATCCCAGCTACTCAGGAGGCTGAGGCAGGAGAATCACTTGAACCCAGGAGGTGGAGGTTGCAGTGAGCGAAGATTGCACCATGGCACTTCAGCCTGGGCAACAGAGCAATACTCAATACTCCATCTAAAAAATGAGAAACTTTTTTCTCCTAGATATTAATATTTTAATGCTTGGAAAATAATACAGAGTTTTACTTTTTTCATTCATTTTGATAATCTTGCTAAAGGAATTTTTTTTTTTGCCTCCAATATGTGACTAGTTTAGAACTGTGATCTAATGATTTCTTCCCTGTTACGATGTTTCTTACGATATGGTGGTATAGCTATCTTAGTGCATAAATGTCTATAAGGCAAGTGCACCAACTCTCTTTAGCTAGCAAATAATGTCATATATAGGTTGAGTACTGCACAGCTTTCAATCTGTTTTACATTGAACTTTTATAAGGAGTGGCAAATGACCAGAACTAAAAACACAACCTACTAGTATCACGAAGTTAATTTTTAAATTTCACTTCCAGAGTCTGTGCTGAAGCTGATTTATAGCCAACGTATACTCCTACAGTTTTATGTACATTCGACAGCTCTGGACAATGGAAATAATGGATATAGATATTTAAGATGTTTAGCTGCAGGGAAGAGAAATCTACTTCAGTCACCTCCAGAAAGATGTGGTTTCTGGTGAGGATGCTTATGAAAATGAACTGAACTTGAAGGGCTTGGGCTCTGAGGCAGGCTGGCACTGGGGGCCAGTCTTTCTTGAGTCTTCTTTTCTTTTTTTTGGGACAGAGTCTCACTCTGTCACCCAGGCTAGAGTGCAGTGGTGTGATCTCGGCCCACTGCAACCTCTGCCTCCCAGGTTTAAGCGATTCTCCTGCCTCAGCCTCCCGAGTAGCTAGGATTACAGGCATGTGCTGCCACATCCAGCTAATTTTTGTATTTTTCCTAGAGATGGGGTTTCACCATGTTGGCCAGGCTGCTCTCAAACTCCTGACCTTGTGATCCACCCACCTCGGCCTCCCAAAGTTCTGGGATTACAGGCGTGAGCCACCGCACCTGGCCTCTTGAATCTTGGTTTCTTTCTGATTACCTGTTCAGTTCTCCTCTATTAACCAGCATCCCGTGTCTTTTCAATGCTTTCTTCCTCTTCATAATTTTTACTTGCAAGTGGCTTCAACTCATCATGGCCCCAACACAGTCCTGTGGCATTTGTGATCCCAATGCCACCCATTCCCTTAGTCTCCCGAGTCTATTGAGCAGAGAGGAACCTGACTCACCCTGTTCCTTTTGGGACTAGGTTGTAAGTACTTGGCCAGGCAATGGATTATTTGTCCTTGGGTCAGGTGTCCACCTCTGATCCAAATCACTTTGGCCTGGGGTTGTGGTGGAAACATGTAGGAAAGAACCTGATTGCTTAGGCAACAAGATAGATTCTCTTGGAAGGGCGTGTGGGCAAATCAGATAGTGATTGGCATCTTTAAAACAAGGACCTTAAGTTGTGTTTTAGGATTCTGGATCATCATTATTATCACACTCAAACACTCAAATCATTACACTAGTCATGTGTCAATGATGGGGACAGGTTCTGAGAAATCCGGTGATTTCGTCATTGTGTGCACATCGGAGAGTCTGCTTACGCAAACTCAGATAGTATAGCCTACTGCACACCTAGGCTAGATGGTGTAGCCTATTGCTCCTAGGCTACAAACCTGTACGGCATGTTACTGTACTGAATATTGTAGGCAATTGTAACACAATGGTGTTTGTGTATCTGAACATAGAAAAGGTAGAGTAAAAATATTGTATAAAAAGTAAAAAGTGGTTATCTTTTATACCATAAATTGAGCCTGCAGGACTGAAAGTTGCTCTGGGGGAGTCACTGAGTGAGTGGTGAGTGAATGTGAAAGCCTAGGACATTACTGTACACTACTGTAGATTTTATAAACACTATACTTAGGCTACACTAAATTTATTTTTAAAAGTTTTTCTTCAGACCATTCTGGCCAACATGGTGAAACCCGGTCTCTACTAAAAAACTACAAAAAAGGTGTGGTGGCGCGTGCCTGTAGTCCCAGCTACTCGGGAGGCTGAGGCAGGAGAATTGCTTGAACCCAGGAGGCAAAGGTTGCAGTGAGCCAAGATCACACCATTGTACTCCAGCCTGGGCAACAAGAGCAAAACTCCATCTCAAAAAAAAAAAAAAAGTTTTTCTTCAATAATAAATTAACCTTAGCTTACTGTAAGTTTTTATTTTAAAACTTTTACATTTTTAAGTCTTTTGTAATAACACAGCTTAAACACAAACACATTGTACAGCTGTACAAAAATATTTTCTTCACATCTTTATAAGATTTTTTCTATTAAAATTTTTTATGTTTTACTTTGTTAACTTTTTGTTAAAAAGTGAGACACAAACACATATATTAGCCTAGGCCTACACAGGGTCAGGATCATCAACATCACTCTTTCCCACCTCCATATCTTGTCCCGTGGGAAGGTCACAATGCCTTCTTCTGGAATACCTCCTGAAGGACCTGCCTGAGGCTGTTTTCAGTTAACTTTTTTTTTTTTTGGAGGCAGAGTCTTGCTGTGTTGCCCAGGCTGGAGTCCAGTGGCACAATCTTGGCTCACTGCAACCTCCACCTGCCAGGTTCAAGGAATTCTCTGCCTCAGCCTCCTGAGTAGCTGGGATTATGGGTGCACACCACCACGCCCGGCTAATTTTTGTATTTTTAATAGAGACAGGGATTCACCATGTTGGTAAGGCTGGTCTCAAACTCTTGACCTCGTAATCCACCCACCTCAGCCTCCCAAAGTGCTGGGATTACAGGTGTGGGCCACTGCGCCCGGCCGTTTTTTTGTTTTGTTTTGTTTTGTTTTGTTTTTGTTTTTTTTAGTAAGTAGAAGGAGTATACTCTAAAATAACAGGCTGAGCACGGTGGTGCACACCTGTAATCTTAGCACTTAGGAAGGCCAAGGCAGGTGGATTGTTTGAGCTCAGGAGTTTGAGACCAGTGTGGGCAACATGGCAAGACTCCATCTCTACAGAAAATACAAAATTTAGCTGGGCATGGTGGCTTGCACCTGTGGTCCCAGCTACTCAGGAGGCTAAGTTGGGAGGATTGCTTGAGTGACTGGCAGCACAGTAGATTTGTTTACATCAACATCACCAAACACATAAGTAATGTGTTGATGATGTCACTAGGTGATAGGAATTTTTCAACTTCATTGTAATCTTATGAGACCACCATTGTATACGTGATCTGTGGTTGACTGAAATATGGTTATACGACCCTTCTCTGTGTTCTTATACTGTAGTTAACCAAGTAACAGTGTCCATTAATACATTTTAAAAGGACATTTTCAACAAGACTTGAAAGATGCCTTTCCTGACATCATTTTCTTGGTTCCCTTTTTACCTCTTTGATTTCTTCTCAGTCATTTCTGTGGACTTTTGTTCCTTTGTCTATCTTGTTAACCATCTGGTTTATCCAGAGGTCCTGTCATCACCTATATAAACTCTCCCTCAATCACAACCACTCTCCTACATTGTTATTGAATAAATGAATGAATGACTCTTAAATCTTTATCTTAAGTTCTACATCCTCTGTGCTCCGAATGTTATCCAAATGCTTGCTAAAATGTCATAAAGGTACCTACGATTTATTTAGTTATTTTGAGACAGGGTCTTTCTCTGTCACCCAGGCTGGAGTGCAGTGGCACAATCTCAGCTCACTGTAGCCTTGACCTCCTGGGCTCAGGTGATCCTCCCACCTCAGCCTCCCAAGTAGCTGGGACCACAGGCGTGTGCCACCATGCCCAGCTAATTTTTTATAGTTTTGGTAGAGATGGGGTTGAGCCATGTTGCCCAGAGTAGTCTCCTGAGCTCAGGCAATCTGCCTGCCTTGGCCTCCCAAAATGCTGGGATTACAGGTATGAGCCACCATGCCTAGTCGGTACCTAAAATTTATAAATGAACTCAAATTTTCTTCTTTCTCTTTCTGCTGGCCTCCTCTGCCTTCCACACCTGCCCTCTCTCCATCCCATTCTCTGTACAGGCTGATGCTGCCTTTGCCATTTCAATACCTCGAGCCTAAAAAGTGGGAGTTTCCCTTTTCCTCCCTTTCCCTAGCTAATACTAAATCCCAGCCTATTCTGTTTCCTAAATATATAATCTGTTTCCACTATTACATCCCTATTAGTACTGCTTTAGTTCAGGCTCCATGCTAAGGTTAAGTGCATGAGTTTTGCAGCCAGACATACTTGAGTTTAAATCCTGGCTCACATTCACTGGCTTTCAAACCCTAGGCAAGTTACTCAACCTCTCTAAACCATCAATCCTCAAACTTGGCTACACATGGGAACCACCTGTGGAGCTTAAATAAAGTACTGGCCAGGTGCAGTGGCTCATGCCTGTAATCCCAGCAGTTTGGGAAGCTGAAGTGGGCAGATCACTTAAGGTCAGGAGTTTGAGACCACCCTGGCCAACATGGTGAAAACCCATCTCTACTAATAATACAAAAATCAGCTGGACATGGTGGTGCTGAGATCGCACCATTGCTGGGTGACAGAGTGAAACTATTTCAAAAAAATAATAGAAAAAGAAAAAGAAAATTACTGATGCTTGGTCCAACTTCAAGGCTCCTGATTTCACTGGAGCGGAAAGAGGCTTAAGCATTGGGAGTTTAAAAAGTCTCCCCTCGGGGAGCTCTCCTTTATCTCTACTGGATAAAGTTGAAGCCTCTTCTTGTGCTGTCTCTATTAGCTTTGTCTCCTATGTCCCTCCCTTTCAATAACAGAACTACTTAGAGTTTATGCATAAAACCTTCCTGTCTGTCACCCCCAAGCCTTTGCTCACCTGATCCTTCTGCCTGGAATGTCCTGTTTGCACTCTCTCAGGGGGCTCTTCCCCAGTCTGTGTCTTCTCCAGGCTAATTCTTAGTCATCCTTCATCTTTCAAGACTCAACTCAGATATAACCTACTTCGTTTGGGATGTCTTCCTGACCCATCTGTGCAAACCTCATTCTTACTCTAACATGTTGAATTGTAGTTTCTGTCTCTCCCACTCGACTCTTTGAGTTCAAGGCTGAAAATCAAAGGTTCTCCAATTTTATTGAAATGAAACAGGTTCAACACAATTCTTGCTTTCCTATGAAGCCATACTTATGTCTACTTTAGCCCAAATTCATTTCCTTCTCTTCTGTAGTCCTAAAGCACTTGGGAATTGTATCATCTCTAACCTGTGGGTTCTAAGTGACTAAAGGACAGAAACCTTGTTGTATTCTTTAGACCTTCCCCAAAGCACCTAACAAGTGTTAACTTATAGTGTTGCTTAAAAATGCTCATTGGTTGCTGGAAGCAAATAAAGTTTAGAGAGCTCATCAAGGAGAGTGCATAAAAATATTAAATGGGGCTGGGCATAGTGGCTCATTCCTGTAATCCCAGCACTTCGGAAGATAGAGGTGTGAGAATCGCTTGAGCCCAGGAGTTTAAAACCAAGACCAGCCTGGGCAATAAAGCAAGACCCTGTGTCTATTTAAAAAAAAAAAAAAAATATATATATATATATATATATGTGTGTGTGTGTGTGTGTGTGTGTGTGTGTGTATACACACAGAATTTTTATATATAGTTATTCAAAATAGATTTTCCATTTTATATATGTGCACACACATATATAATATATACTACATATTATATATATAGTGGAAAAATCTATTTTGAAAAGCTATAAAGATCTATTACTACTTGTCCAATACAATAGCTACTAACCACATTTGGTTATTAGCACTTGAAATGTGGCTGGTGCAATTGAGGAACTGAATTTTAAGTTTTAATTAATTTTAATTAATTTAAGTTGAAAACTGATAATTGATTTAATTGTTGGAGCCCTTTTAAGTATGTTTGAAATGACCTGGATATGTGAATCTTTTTTTTTTTTTTTTTTTTTTTTGAGGCAGGTCTTGCTCTGTTGGTCAGGCTGGAGTGCAGTGGTGTGACCATAGCTGGCTCCAGCCTCCCCTCCTGTGCTCAAGCAATTCTTCCATGTCAGCCTCAGTCAAGTAGGTGGAACTACAGGTGTGAGTCACCACGCACAGCTAATTTTTTAATTTTTTGTAGAGACAAGGTCTCACTATGTTGCCCTGGCTGGTCTGAAATTCCTGGGCTCAAGTGATCCTCCCACTTTGGCCTCCCAAAGTTTTGGAATTATAGATGTGAGCCATGGCGTCTGGCCTGAATCTACTTTTTAAACTGTCAACTTCATGAAATCTAAGTATAGATCAAGATTTTCCGGTGAAAAGTTAGCATCTAAATTGAGGTGTCCTGTAAGTACAAAATAAACACTGAATTTCAAAGACTTAGGTATAATTTTAAAATGCAAAATACATCATTAATCATTTTATATTGATTAATGTTATAATTATGATATTTTGGATATATTGATTTAGGTAAAATAAATTACTAAAATTAATTTTACCTGATTTTACTGCTAGAAAATTTAAAATTACATGTGTGGCTTGAATTATATTTCTATTGGAGAGAGCTGACCTATTCCAATAGATAGGCTTTGCTTTTTGATAATTATTATAAGAACTGAATTTCAACTCTCTCTCTCTTTTTTTTTTTTTTTTTTTTTTGAGATGGAGTTTTACTCTTGTCACCCAGACTGGAGTGCAATGGTGCAATCTTGGCTCACTGCAACCTCTGCCTCCTGGGTTCAAGTGATTCTCCTGCCTCAGCCTCCCGAGTAGCAGGGATTACAGGTGCCCGCCACCATGTCCAGCTAATTTTTTGTAGTTTTAGTAGAGATTGGGTTTCACTGTGTTGACCAGGCTGGTCTTGAACTCTTGACCTCAAGTGATCCACCCACCTTGGCCTCCTAAAGTGCTGGGATTACAGGCATGAGCCATTGCACCCAGCCCACCCTCTCATTTTCTAAGACAGTTTTTAGTAACTAGTGGTGATTTTACAGATAATTAAGTAGGATTATCTCTTTTGAACTCTTTTTTTCTCAATGCAGATCATAATCTACCTTCTCAGCCCAAGGAGCATAGCATTGGTCAGAAGCATCACCAGGAGGAAATAATTCACAAGTTGGCCATGCAGCTGAGACACATTGGGGACAGTATTGATCATAGGATGGTTCGAGAGGTGAGGCTTCAGTTTCCCCAGCCAGGGCCTGTCAGGTAGGAGGAAAGAGCAAACAAAACCACAGCTGCCAAGTGTCTGAGATGCCCAGGAATTATCAGAATTAATGGATTAATACTGTCTGGATTACCACATATTAGATCTAAATATTGTGAACCTGAGCCAAAGCTGGCATTTAATCTCATACTTGTTACTCAGACTGTGGTCTGTGGACTGGCAGCATCAGCATCACTTGGTTAGATGTGTAAGATCTGAGACTCCAGCCCACACAATCAGAATCAGAATCTACCTTTTTATGCATTCCTCAGGGGATTTGTGTGATCACATGCGCTCTGTGACAGACGGGGTGGCGGACCCCTCAGAGCCCAGTTTCTTGCTCTTAGATTCAACTATCCTGTGAAGCTTTCTTGGTGCAGCTTCCACCATGCTGTCCTCCACCATGCATGCCACAGGGAGTGCCGTGTCCTCTTTTATACTCAGGTCCAAATGTGGACAACACACAGCCTTTTCCTCAGATAAAACATCCTGGAGACAAAACATGGATGGGAGATCCCAACAATAATGCTATAAAAGCAAGAGGGGGCTCATGCCTGTAATCCCAGCACTTTGGGAGGCCAAGGTGGACAGATCACTTGAGGTCAGGAGTTCGAGACCAGCCTGGCCAACATGGTGAAACCCCATCTCTACTGAAAAACACAAAAATTAGTCACGCATGGTGGCACACACCTATAGTCCCAGCTACTCGGGAGGCTGAGGCAGGAGAATCTCTTAAATCTGGGAGGCAGAGGTTGCAGTGAGCCGAGATTGTGCCACTGCACTCCAGCCTGGGTGACAGAGTGAGACTGTCCCAAAAAATAAAAATAAAATAAAATAAAGCAAGAGAGAAATAAAGAGAAAATAAACATAGAGAACATAGGCAATCAAATAAATATTTGATAGGCCAATTTCATTCCAACAAATATTTATTGAATGCCAGACTCAGTTCCACGCATTGGTGGCTACAGCAGTGAGCAGCAGTCTCATAGAAATGATGTGGGGAGGGAGCAGATAACAAGGCAGATGAACAGTAAACAGCCAAGTCAGACAGGGATGTGAGCTCCATGCAGGATCAGGGCACACTGATTGATGGACAGTGACTTCCTATAGGCTGTCGGGGAAGGCGTCTCTGGGAAGGTGATATTTAAGCAGATACTGGAAATGAGGGAGCTAGCCATGGGAACACCTGGAGTGGGAAAGTGTTCCAGGCAGAGGGAACAGCCAGTGCAAAGCCCGGCCCCACCAATCTACGTTGTGTCTCTGTGGATTTGTCTATTCTGGACATTTTATATAAGTGGAGTAACACAATATGGAACTTTGTGTATGGCTTCTTTCACTTAACATACTTTTTTCAAGGCTTATCCATGTTGTAGCATGTATCAGTATTTTACTTTTTACAGTTGAATATTCTATTGTACAGATATACCGCATTTTGCTTATCCATTCACCAGTGGTTGGACATTTGGGTTGTTTCCACTTTGTGGCTGTTATGAATAATGATGCTATGAACATTTGTATATAAGTTTTTGTGTAGAAATGTTTTTAATTCTTTTGGGTACATACCTAGGAATGGAATTGCTGGGTCATGTGACATCTCTGTGTTTCACTTTTTGAGGAACTTTCAGACTGTTTTCCAAGGTGGCTACACTATTATACACTGTGGTCCACCAGCAGAGTATGAGGGTTCCAGTTTCTACACATCTTTGCCAACATTTGTTATTAACTATCTTTTTGATTATCGCCATCCTAGTGGGTATGAAGTGTATCTCATTGTGTTTTTGATTTGCATTTCTCTGATGAATAATATGCATCTTTACATATGCTTATTGGTCATTTTTCTCTTTGAAGAAATGTCTATTCATATCCTTGCCCATTTTAATTGACTACTTATCTTTTTATCATTATATGAGTCTTTTTTTTTTTTTTTGAGGCAGGTTCTTGCTCTGTTGCCTAGTCTGGAGTGCAGTGCTGTGACCATAGCTCACACAGCCTTGAACTCCTGGGTTCAATTGATCCTCCCACCTCAGCCTCCTGAGTTGCTGGGACCACAGGCACGTGCCACCACACCTGGCTAATTTTTTAATTTTTATTTTATTTTATTTTTTTGTAGAGACAGGGCCTCACTATGTTGTCCAGGCTGGTCCTGGATTCCTGGGCTCAAATGATCTTCCTGCCTTGGCCTAGGAGTCATTTGTATATTCTGGATGTAAGTTTCTTATCAGATATATGATTTGCAAATATTATATCCCATTCCGTAGGTTGTCCTTTTACTTTATTGATAGCATTCTTTGAGGTACAAAAGTTTTAAATTTTGATGAAGTTCAATTTATCTACTTTTCTTTTTGTTGCTAGTGCTTTTGCTTTGGGTGTCACATTTATGTTTTCTTCTAAAGGCTTTTTAGTTTTAGTTGTTAAATTTAGGTCTTTGATCCATTTGAAATTAATTTTTGCATACATTTTAGTTGAGTCTGTCTTCCTTTTTTTTGCATATGGATATCCTGTTGTCCCAACATCATTTGGATTTTGTTGTTGTTTGTTTATTTGTTTGAGACGGGGTCTTGTTATGCTGCCCAGACTGGCCTCAAACTCCTGGGCTCAAGAGATCCTCCCACCTCAACCTCCCGAGGAGCTGGGACTATAGGTACATCTCACTGTGTCTGGAGTACCATTTGTTGAAAAGACGATTGTTTCCCTATAAATTGTTTTGGTGTTATGGGATCTTTGGGGTGTCAATTTTCTGGCCAGAAATCTCTGTGGCCATGGCATCTTTTCCCCAAGTTCTTGTCCTGCATCCAGGAAGAATGAGGTATGCAGACAAGTGAAGGGTAAACAAGACAAAGATGAGCTTTATTGAGTGTTACAACAGCTCAGAGGAGATCCGCAGTGGGTAGCTCCTCTCTGTAGGCAGGTTATCCATTGAGTGTTCAGTTCTCAGCAGAGAGGAGGCCCTGGAGAGAGTAGCTCCTCTTTGCAACTAGTCCTCCCAATGTCTGCAGCTCTCAGTGGAGAGGCGGCCCTAGAGAGGGTGGCTCCTCTCTGCCAGCAGGTCATCTCTGCAGCTGTTAGCAGAGAGGGCAGTTCCTCTCTGCAACTTGTTGTTGCCTCATCTCCAGCTATCAGCAGAGAGGGTAGCTTCTCTCTGCAGCTGATCATCCCATTGTCTCTCTACCCTCTTTGTCCTAAGGACGTCATCTGCCCTGCTCTGGCTGAGCCCAAGGCTTTTATGGACCTCAGAGGGGAGGCAGTGCATGCTGATTGGTCCATGGGTGGCCATGGGTGGGTCTGGAAGGGGCAACACCAGTACCCACTCTGGTCCACAGGACTGGTAGCCTAGCCCCCAGCCTTTAGACCCTCTCTGACCTGAAGGTGGGGTCTCACTGGGGACCCACTCCCTTCCACCCAGGAATCAATCTGCCTCTGGCACCATGAGGGACTTGGCCCCCACCCCTACTCAGAGATTGGAGCAGGCTCTGGGAGCAGAGAGAGGCCAGGCAGTGGGAACAGACACCCCTGAGCCTTCAAGGGTAGGGGTATGTCCTTCCTGGGGCCCCCAAGGGTGCAGGCTGCAGAGATGCCTGAGTCCTGCAACTGGGAGGGTGGCCAGAGTGTCACCCAGGGAGCTCCTGCCCCAACTCAGAAGAGGTGGGGCTCCCACTGGCTCCATGGAGCATGCGGCCCAAGCTGCACCTTCCTGCTGCAGCCAGTATGAGGGCAGCAGCCATTGCCATCATTGGCACCCTTGTTGAAAACCAATGGGCTGTAAATATGAGAGTTTCTTTCTGTACTCTCAGTTCTGTTCCACTGATCTGTATAGCTATCCTTATGCCTGCTCCAGCTTTTCTTGCAGAACTTTACAAAGCTGGTTTTGACCTAGACATTTGTTCTGTACTATAAACCTATAAACTTGCACTTTAGAATACCTTTTTTGTTGTTGTTTTTTTGACAGGGTCCCACTCTGTTGCCCAATTTGGAGTGCAGTGGCACTATCTCACTGTAGCCTCAACTTCCCAGGTTCAAGGAATCCTCCCACCTAGGCCTCCAGAGTAGCTGGGACCAAAGTTGCCCACCACCACACCTGGCTAATTTTTTTTGTATTTTTTTTGTAGAGACACAATTTCGCCACGTTGCCCAGCCTGGTCTCAAACTCCTGGGCTCAAGCAATCTCTGCGTCGGCCTCCCAAAGTGCTAGGATTACAGGCATGAGCCACTGCGCTCAGCCTAGAACACCTTTAAAAAGACCACAACACATTTAAAAAATAATAGTTTGAAAAATTCCAGCCGAGTGTGGTGGCCACAGTCCCAGCTACTCGGGAGGCTGAGGTGGGAGGATCACTTGAGCCTATGAGGTCAAGGCTGCAATAAGCTGTGATAGTGCCACTGCACTCCAGCCTGGGTAACAGAGTGAGACCCTGTCTCAAAAAAAAAAAAAAAAAAAAAAAAAAAAATCCTTCTAAGTTTGGCTCTGAAATGCTAAAGGCTTTGCTGCTTCGAAGTTCAAATCAAGGAAATTAACAGAATTTCAAGTCTGGCATGGTAACTTTCTTTCATATATAGTCATCATTTATTTACCTTTTGTACTCTGTTTAATCAAGCAGTCACATCGATTCTCTAGATGCCTTCCTGCCACTGATGTATTTAAAGAAACTTTTATTCTTGCTCTTGGAACTGCCTATCAAGCAGCTCATCAAGTTATATTTTTATATGCTAAATGGATTGTTGTTGAGCTGCCAAAGTTTTCCTCTCTTGTTCTTTTTACTTAAGCAAGTGCTCTGTCTTTTTCAAAAGTGTTCTGTGTTTCTCAAAATAACATCTTTTAGGCTGGGCACAGTGGCTCACACCTGTAATCCCAGCACGTTAGGAGGCTGAGGCCAGGAGTTTGAGTCCAGCCTGGGCAACATAGTGAGACCCTGTCTCTACAAAACAATTTTTTAAAAAATTAGCCAGGTGTGGTGGTGTGTGCCTGTAGTCCAGCTACTTGGGAGGCTGAGGTGGGAGGATTGCTTGAGCCCAGGAATTCGAGGCCTTAGTGAGCTATGATTGTGTCACTGCACTTCAACATGGGTGACAAAGAGAGACCCTGAATCTGAAAAAGGAAAAAAAAAAAATCTCTATTTTACCATTGAGTTGTGTGGGGTTTGGGTTCAAGTATGTTTTTTTAAATCCAGTTTTTTTTTTTTTTTTTTTTTTTTTAAGCCCGGGACATATACATTTCTAGATATAAAGCATGTTTTAAAATAGTTAGGCTTCTCATCACTTTTAGAATTTTAAATATGCCTTCGAAATTTTTCTCTCCTTCTGGGTTCTGGAAACTGCTCCCTCCCTGTCCTTACGCCCCTAGGAGTGGTGACAACTCTGTTGTCACTGGGTCTGGGTACTGCCCCATCCTCTGTGGTTTCTCCACACCTTTGTAGAGTCTCTCTATTTAACTCACCTTGAATTAGCCTAATTTGGGTGTGCCATCTGTTTCCTCTGGGAATCTGACTGATGTCATAATGCATAGGGAATTTCTCAGTTTGTTAGGAGGAAGGGAGGGAAACAAACATTTATTAAATTTTTTTCCAAGTACTATTTGAGACACTTTTTCATGTTTCATTTCATTCTCCCAGTAACCCTATGAACTGCTGTCACAGGTATTTCAGGAGAAGCAGTGGAGTTTCAGAGAGATTACAAAACTTATCAAAGGGCACTTAGCTTCTAAGTGACAAGACTGGAATTTAAATATATGAGCATCTGACTCAGTGTTCTATACTTTTTCTTGTCTGCCATGCTGAAAGGAAACTCATTCCATTTTCCTAGCTGATATCAACTATAAGAGGGAGAGAAAAACATTTATTGATTTTCAGTTACTAGCAGGACAAAGTCTAAGTTCCTTAGCCTACTGCTAATGGTTTTCCATTCCTTTCTCCATTCATTTCTTCAACTTTTATCAAGCACCTACTGTATGTCAGGCTCTGTTTAAGTACTGGAGATATGGGAGTGATCAAAGAGACAATATTCCTGATCTCACAGAGTTTGTAAGGGAGACAAACAGTATCTACACAAATAAAGTAGGTAGTTTATCAGATAGTGATACATGCTTTGGAGAAAAGTAAAGCAAGGAAAGGGATAAGGAGTGTTGGGGTTTGCAATTTTAAGTAGAGATGTTAAGGGAAGGCCTCACTGAGAAGGTGACTTTATTTTATTTTATTTATTTTATTTTGAGACAGTCTCACTCTGTCATCCAGGCTGGAATGCCGTGGAACAAAGTCATCACTGCAACCTCTGCCTCCCAGGTGCAAGCAATTATCATGCCTCAGCCTCCCGAGTAGCTGGGATTATAGGCATGCCACCACACCAGCTATTTTTGTATTTTTAGTACAGGGGTGTTTCACCATGTTGGCCAGGCTGGTCTCAAACTCCTGGGCTCAAGTGATCCACCAGCCTCGGCCTCCCAAAGTGCTCACAGGCGTGAGCCATAAAGAAGGTGACTTCTGAGGAAAACCTTGAAAGAAGCATGGGACTGAGCTGTGGGTATCGGGGAGGAGGCAGAGGATTGGAGGCAGGAGGACAGCAAAGCCCCTGGGGAAGGAATGCATCTCATGTGTTTGAAGAATGGCAAGGAGGCCAGTGTGGCTGAAGCTGAGTGAGGGAGAAAGTCATAAAAGATATGGTCAGGGCCGGGCATGGTGGCTCACGCCTGTAATCCTGGCACTTTGGGAGGCCGAGGAGGGCGGATCACCTGAGGTTGGGAGTTCTAGACTAGCCTGAACAACATGGAAAAACCCTGTCTCTACTAAAAATACAAAAAAAATTAGCTGGGCTTGGTGGTTCACGCCTGTAATCCTGGCTACACAGGAGGCTGAGGCAGGAGAATCGCTTGAACCTGGGAGGTGGAGGTTGTGGTGAGCGAGAGTGCGCCATTGCACTCCAGCCTGGGCTGCAAGAGCGAAAATCCATCTGAAAAAAAAAATCTATCTATCTATCTATCTATCTATCTATCTATCTATCTATCTATCTATCTGTGTATGGTCAGGGGTGGGTGGTGGGCAGATTAGGTAGGGCCTTGAGGTCACTACAAGGGCTTTTTTTCTAGTGAGGTGGCGCCATTGGAGGGCACTGAGCCGAGGAACCACATTTCAACAGTCCACAGAGGGAGCTGTGCTGAGAACAGACTGCAGGGGGCAGGCAGGGGGAGCATTTGTGTCTGACCCACAGTCTTTTTCTGATGTTCTGACATAAACAGTTGTTACTTTCTGCTCCAAAGTACTTAATATTCACCTCACCTCTTTGCCCATCTAAGTCCTAGACATTATTTACGGTTATTATTATTATTATTATTATTATTATTATTATTGAGACATGATCTCCCTCTGTTACCCAGGCTGGAGTGCTGTGCACAATCACAGCTCACTGCAGCCTCGACCTCCCAGGCACAGGTGATCCTCCCCACTCAGCCTCCTGAGTAGCTGGGACTACAGGTGTGTGCCACTATGCCTGGCTAATTTTTTCTAGAAATGAGGTTTCGCCATGTTGCCCAGGCTGGTCTCAAACTCCTGAGCTCAAGCCATTCACCTGCCTTGGCCTCCCAAAGTGCTGGGACTACAGGCGGGAGCCACCATGCCCAGTCTTCTCTCCATTCTTCTATCCTCAAGGCAAATTTGCTTACCCCTTTGAGAGGACTAAGAAAGTGTTTTGGGAAGCCAGGGGAATAGGTTATCAGCCCTGAAAAGGGTGTCCCAGTTTGCTGATGAGCCCCAATTTGTTGAGACCAGCCTAGGCAACATAGTGAGACCCTGTCTGCACAAAATATTTTTTAAAATTAGCCAGATGTGATGGCATGCATCTGTGGTCCTAGATACTGGGGAGGCCGAGGTGGGAGAATCTCTTGAGCCCAGAAGTTTGAAGCCAGATGGGAAAGATGGTCAGATAGGAAAATATGTCCAGAGGCAAACTTCCAAGGCGATGTGAGGATATGGCCATATGGAAGGTGCTGTCCTTCAGCTCATACTATTCATAAAGCAACCCAAGAAGCTTGTTTGCAGCATGGATTGAATTACTATTTTCCATTGGGTTGAATTTTTAACTTTGGATTATTCTATCACTTAAAAATAAAACCTTTCTGTCTCTTTTTTTCAAATAGGATCTTCAACAGGATGGCATAGATGCACTAGATGGTTTTGTCTTCTTTTTCTTTAGAAGAGTTCAGGTGTTGTTGCATTTTTTCTGGAACAACCATTTGCTGTAAAAGGAAAGTAAAGGTCAAGTTCTGCTTTCTTTTTACCCTCTGAGAAACATGAATCCCACTGGGACAGACAGGAAGAACACCCTTCTTCGTCTCCCATCACTGTTGGTCTACACCTGGTTTGTTGAAGAACTGCAGGCTCACGAGCCATTTGTCTCTTCGGAGGAACTAGCTATGAGATGTCTGCAATCACGTCATGATAAAGCCCAAGGAGTAAACCCCAGGAAGCCTTGCTGCCCAGAAAATGCCAGTGCTGTGGATGGTCCCAGGGCTCCTTGTGAAGAAACCTTGAACATTTCCTTCCAGGAATGAAAGAGAATCTCGTCCTCAAACTAAAGATCACAGAAATGGGCACTTTCTCCTGGGCCACTCCCTGGGCACCATGCCCTCTGGTGACCTGTTGGCTCCACTCTCGTTACTCATGTCCAGATCTGCAGTGACAGCTTCTCCTTCTCAGTGACATGTCACCTCCCTGCCCCAGTCCTGGCCCCAACTCTCTCTGGAAAATCGAAGTGAAACATTTGTCTCTAATACTCAAATCCAACATATGGTCCATCTCATCTACCTTCCCATTTCCATGCCTAGAGGCCCCACGACTACCACTAGCACCGTTGGGTGTTTCCTTCTCAGGCTCTGATTCTACAACATTTACGTTCTTGTCTCACCTTTGATCCTCTTACTCCTCTGTGACCCCCTTCAGGTCTTCCTTCAGCACTCCAGTGTTTTCCCATACCACTCAACCCTGCTCCAAGGTGTCTTTCCCTGCTCTGCCATCCTCTTTTAGGCTTGCCTGCTTAAAATTGGGAGTGCTTAGTCCTTAGCCAACAGTCCTGCCTTCTAGAAGAGTGTAAGACCTGACAGAGTTATGAATCCATCACAAGGCAAAAACTTCTCTGTTCCTATTGCTGGATGGTTTTTCTGTTATTGGTTGGTGGGCCCTTTGCCTGTTGAATGTATTTCACTCATTCTCTCCTGCACGCTCTGACGCAGTTCTTTCACCTCCATTCTTCTCCTTTTACGTTTTTGTCTACCTCATAGTCCCTCTCTCCCCTCCTTTAAAATAATTATAAATATTAAGAAGGTTTGTTGTTATAAATTAAAAGTTTATGTATCTTGAGCTCTTCATAGTAGTGTTATTTTTAAAAATTCTAAAACAGAAATAAATATTGTTATTTTATTAAGCATGAAACCCCTGTGCATATTTCTTTTTTTTTTTTTTGAGACGGAGTCTCGCTCTGTCGCCCAGGCTGGAGTGCAGTGGCCGGATCTCAGCTCACTGCAAGCTCCGCCTCCCGGGTTTACGCCATTCTCCTGCCTCAGCCTCCCGAGTAGCTGGGACTACAGGCGCCCGCCACCTCGCCCGGCTAGTTTTTTTGTATTTTTAGTAGAGACGGGGTTTCACCATGTTAGCCAGGATGGTCTCGATTTCCTGACCTTGTGATCCGCCCATCTCGGCCTCCCAAAGTGCTGGGATTACAGGCTTGAGCCACCGCGCCCGGCCTCCCTGTGCATATTTCTTTCTTGAAGGAGGAACCCCATGGCAGGGTCTAGCCACTTATTCCTGCTCATATTGGTTTGTAGACTTTGATTATACATACCATCAACTTTGTCCTTCCAAAGGGAAATGTCTCCATTTTTAGTCTGTCTCAGGCAGTGCCTATTTATTTCTATTACTACTTAGGTTCTGGCAGACTAGCCCTAAAACTTTCTTTTTATAATGTATTTTGAATAGGTTTTTATTTATATGATTCAAAAATCAAAACAAGGCCGGGCACAGTGGCTCACGCCTGTAATCCCAGCACTTTGGGAGGCCGAGGTGGGCAGATCACAAGGTCACGAGATCAAGACCATCGTGGCCAACATGGTGAAACCCCGTCTCTACTAAAAATACAAAAATTAGTTGGGCGCGGTGGCACGTGCCTGTAGTCCCACCTACTCAGGAGGCTGAGGCAGGAGAACTGCTTGAACCCAGGAGGCGGAGGTTGTAGTGAGCCAAAGTGATGCCACTGCACTCCAGCCTGGCGACAGAGCAAGACTCTGTCTTAGGGGAAAAAAAAAATCACAACAATATGAAAAGGTTTACAACAAAAACCCTTTCTCTTATTTTCTACTCTAAATTCCAGTTATGCTTTTTAGTTTTTATGTATTCTTCCAGAGGTTCTTTGTATAAACACTAGTTAATACATACACACACACACACATATATACACACACATATATTTACATACAAGAGGTAGTAATACACACTGTTTCGTACCTTGATTTTTTTACTTAGCATGGGTGGTCAGGCCCTGTTCTGGGTGTTTTACAAATGTTAACTTACTTATTCATAACAACCTTATGAGACAGGTATTATTATTTGCTCTTTTTCACTGTTAAAAAATTGAGGCAGTAGTTAGTAGAGGGAGGCAGTAGAGGGGTTAACAAACTTGCTCAAGGGCACACAGCCAGTAAATGACATGGTTGGGATTCCAAACCAGGCAGGTGTTCCTAAGTCTAGATTATTATCCACTATGCCATACTGCCTCTTGGAGAGCTTGCCATGATCCACAGAGAACTCCATAAAGTGTTGAACTGTATTCAGTTAAATGAATGTACATAATTTGGCTGGGTGTGGTGGCTCACATCTGTAATCCCAGTGCTTTGGGAGCTGAGGTGGGAGATCACTGGAGCCCAGGAGTTGAAGGTTAAGGTGAGCTTTGATGGCACCACTGCACTCCAGCCTGGGTGATAGAGTGAGACCCTGTCTCTAAAAAAAAAAAAAAAAATTTCTGGTGGGCAGATTGCTGGGTGAAAGGAAAATGCATTTGTAACTTTGCCAGACCTTGCCGTGGGGTTGCACCACTTTACACTCCCAGTGGAGTGCCTGTTCCTCTCAGCCTCTCCAGCAGATTATGTTATTAAACTTTTAAATTTTTGCCAAATTTATGGGTAAAAATTTTTGTCTCAGAATAACTTTAATTTGCACATTGGAAATAGTGAGTTCGTCTGAGCATCTTTTTCTTTCTCTGCTGCCCAGGGTGGAGTGCAGTGGCACAATCACGGCTCACTGCAGCCTCCAACTCTCAGGCTCAAGCGATCTTCCAACCTCAGCCTCCTGAATAGCTGGGGCTACAGGTGTAGCCCCACCAAGCCCAGCTAATTTTTAAAATTTTCGGTAAAGACAGGATCTCACCATGTTGTCCAGACTGGTGTCCAACTCCTGGGCTCAAGCGATCCTTCCACCTTGGCCTCCCAAAGTGCTGGGATTACAGGCATGAGCCACTGCGCCCTGGGCATCTTTTCGCATATTCAGGAGCCACTTGGCATTTCCTTTTATGTGGACTGTTTATTCATATCCTTTGCTCATTTTTTTTCTACTGGGTTTCTGGCCTTGTTCTTACTGGTTTCTTATTGCTGGCCTAGAGCTGGTGATAATATATCAGCGCTAAGCCTACTTTGTAACAGCATCTACACCGTCAGATTTTCAGCAGAAGGTTGTTAATGCTTTTCTTTCCTTTTCTTCAGTGTCTGCTGGTTTGTTTTTATGCGCACAACCTCTCTTGAGACAGGGGGAGCTGAGACAGATGGAAAGGGTGATGGGTGGCCAGGCACCAACTCTGGAGCACTCAGAGGCCCAGGAAAAGGTGTCAGTCGGGATCTCGGAGTAGTCTGGTCCCGCTCAGGAGAGCACAGCCGCTCTGATGGTGGCGCTACGGTTCCGGACCTGTGGGGCCTCCGCGGGGCCAAACAGCAGACCGAGACAGTATCTATCGGGGCCGGGAAGGTCACCCACCCCTAAACGGAGAGGCACCAGGCCCAGGAACACCCCATGGGCGGCCCCTTCCCATCCCATGTGCGGAGACTCACAGGGTCTTGCTCCTGGGCTCGGGACCATAAGAGAGGCAGCTGGTCCCGAGTTCAGGACTAGGGGTCCCCTTAGCTCCTCAGATCCTGCAGAATCCCACCTCTGCCCCAGTGGGAGCCAAGGCCTGGTCGCCAGAGGGGCTGTCCACCGGCAGGAGGCTGTGTGCAGGATCCACGCCTCCCAGGCTGGCGAGCGGGAAGCGCCCCGGGGTTGCGCTCGCGCGGGGCGGGCCCCTGCCCTGCCCCTAGCCCGCAGCGGCGCGAGTGGAACCGCATCCCGCTCTTTCGTTTTCGTTTCCCGGAAGGATAGCGATTACCGGAGCGCCTGGCGCCCCTGCCCGCCTGCGGGGGACCCTGGCGCACACGCCTTGGCGCTTCTCGAAAGACATTTCCTCCCACGCGACCTTCCAGTTCTCGGAGCCAGGTTAGGGGTTTGGGGGAGGAGGACTAGGAGCGCGGGCCTAGGGCCCCAGCAGCCACAGCCGGGGAAGCGCTCACGACAGAAGGCCGGTGGCTTCCTCACCTCCACCTGTAATGCAGGTAAGAGCCTGGCGGCTGAACACGCAGCGCGCACGCGGAGCCACCTGCTCCCTCATCCTTTCCCCACTATCCAGATTTCCAAACCTATTTTATCAGACCTTTTACCTGGCGGGAATCTCTCTTTCCAACACATTCCTAAACCTCACAACCCTTTCCACCTCCAGACGCGGGTCACCGCCCCTGACTCAGTGTCATACACAGCTCTGAAGGCATCACGCACAGCCCCTGCAGGCCCTTTCTGCAGCCCCCTTACCACTGGTCGTCCCTACACCAACCAAATGTGAGGTCCTTGGAAGTTCCTGCGCAAGCCGGGTCCTCACAGCTGGTGAACGCATTCTCTCGCAGGGAGCCCCTCTTTAGGAGCCCCTCCCCACTCGCCGGTTTCCTGGGAGCCTCGGAACTGCCCCCAGAGCTGGGGCCCCGTCCCACTCCAAGGCCTTTCTCCACTCGCTTCTCGCCAAGACCCATACCCGTTTATCAGACCCTTCCCTGGCCTCCATGCTGAAACCCAGGAGTCTGATCCTCAGCAGCTCCATGGCTGGCGTTTCTCACGCAGTTACAGCCCCGGAATTCCCCGCTCCTCTTACTTGGATGGGGATAGAGGAGTAGACAAAGAGCCTCCTGCAAGTCCTAGGCAAGTCCTAGGCAAGTCCTGTGACTTGAGCCCCTTCTCCAGCAAGGTAAGCTTTCCTTTCCCCGTTAGGAGGCAGCCCCTGAGGTCTGATTACTTGGGAAACAGCACCAAAGGGGGTCTGGCTGGAAATGAAGTGAGAACGACCCTGGAAGGTGTTGAATCCCCTTTCGCAGCAGCCAAGGCTTCTGGAGTTCTGCTGGCTCCGATCCAAATTCTTTCTCAGCAGATCGCTCTCCTGGGATCCCAAGAGATGAATGTAAAGCTTTTGACAATCCTAGAGTGAAAAATGACTTGATGGAATTGGTTTCACTTTTCCTTTCCGTGCTGTGGCAGCCTGTGGCTGGGCATGAGCCCCAAGGAGCCTCCTATTCCTACAAAATCCTGCCACCTTCTTCATTTTCTCATCTGGATGGATGAACCCCCGTCATCTCTGGGGGCCAGGCTGATTGTTGAATTGTAAAGATACAGGCTTCCCGTGGTGAGACCTTAGGATTCAGAAATTTATCCTTTTTTCTCTTTTGAAAATGGTGTGTGTTTGTTCTGAGACGGAGCCTTGCTCTCTTGCCCAGGCTGGAGTGCAGTGGCGCAATCTTGGCTCACTCCAACTTCCGCTTCCCGGGTTTAAGTGATTCTCCCGCCTCAGCCTCCTGAGTAGCTGGGATTACAGGCGCCCATCACCACGCCTGGCTAATTTTTGTATTTTTTCGTAAAGACGGTGTTTCACATGTTAGGCTGGTCTCAAACTCCTGACCTCAAGTAATCCACCCGCCTCAGACTCCCAAAGTGTTGAGATTATAGGTGTGAGCCACTGCACCTGGCCTGTTTGTTTATTTCTGATTTAAGGTCTTTTGATACTGGCCTCTCAGGTTTCCTGTGTTGTCCTCACCAAGGATCCAGTGAGTATCCCTAGGCTCTCAGATTTCAATCATACAAGTCTTGACAGGGGATCCCTCTTGGAGTTAGGCACATGCATGGAAAGCTTGAATTGGAAGGATGTCATTTATTGTGCCCACTGGGTACAAGATGTTGATGGTACTGGGTTGAAGATATACATGGTTCCTACCTTTAAGGTTGATGCAGTCTATTGGGAGAGATAAACACTCTTTCCCTTCCAAAAAAATTCTTAAGACATTTAAAGATGGCTGAGCCTTCACCAAGACGCTCTTCTTCTGTCCTGGTTTCTCTCTCTCTAGGAGGGAGAATTGGCTGGTTCTCCTATAAGCCCTGTGGCAGCCATGCCTCCCCTAGGCACCCACGTGCAAGCCAGATGTGAAGCTCAAATTAACCTGCTGGGTGAAAGGGGGATCTGCAAGCTGCCGGGAAGACTCCGTAAGTAGAGGGGAGGAGAAAAGCTGAGTTTTTAAAGGTAAATTTTTATTTTGTTTTAGATCCAGGGTCTTGCTCTGTTGCTTAGGCTAGAGTGCAGTGGTGTAATCACAGCTCATTGCAGCATCAACTTCGAGCTCCTGGGCTGAAGTAATCCTCCCACCTCAGCCTCCCCAATAGCTGGGACTACAGGCATACTGACTAATGTTAAAATTTTTAGTAGAAATGGAAATCTCACTATGTTGCCAAGGTTGGTCTTGAACTCTTGGGCTCAAGCTATCCTCTCACCTCTGCCTCTCAAAGTGCTGGGATTACGGGGTGTGAACCACTATACTTGGCCCTTAAAATTAATTTTTTTTTTTTTTAAATAAGAGACAGGGTCTGTCTATGTTGCCCAGGTTGTTCTCAAACTCCTGCGCTCAAGCAATCCTCCCATCTCGGCTTCCCGAAGTGCTGGGATTATAGGCACGAGCCACTGTGCCTGGCCAAGATTTTATATATATCTCATAACATAACTTTGGACCGCATAAATATATACAATTATTATTTATAATTTGTCAATTAAAAATTTAATTTTGGTCAGGTGCCAAAATTAAATTACCTTCCCTCTGTTTGCTGCTTCTTTGCTGAGTTTTCTTTAGCTTTTCCTTTGTGATGGAGTGTTGCTCTGTCACCCAGGCTGGAGTGCAGTGACATGACCTCAGCTCACTGCAACCTCCGCCTTCCTGGTTCAAGCTATTTTCCTGCCTCGGCCTCTCAAGTAGCTGGAACTACAGGTGTGCGCCACCACGCCTGGCTAATTTTTGTATTTTTTAGTAGAGATGGGGTTTCACCATATTTGCCAGGCTGGTCTCAAACTCCTGACCTCATGATCCACCTGCCTTGGTCTCCCAATGTGCTGGGATTACAGGTGTGGGCCACTGTGCCCGGCCAAGGTTAGAAATTTTAACACAACTTCTAAGAAATACTTTCTAATAGTGAAGCTCAAGCACAAGACCCACAACTCTTCTCTGAGCCCTGGGAAATCCTATTTCCCTAAGACTAAACTTCGTAAGTTCAGAAGCTCACTAAATATCTACTGAATGAATGAATGCATGAATGACTCGGGATCTCTGTCAAGAACACCAGGACCTCCAAACAATGCAGGGTCACTTCTGTGGGCCCTTCTGAGATGGCCACCAGATATTCCTGCACACTTCTAGGGACAGGCATTTTATCATCCCCTCTTGAGGCAGCCTATTCTCTGGTTGCATAACTCAGGGTGCAGGTCATCGTGACCTATTTTCTCCTAGATTAGAACTCCTGAGCTACCAGTTCTGTTGCCTTGGGTTAGATTTCCCCAGGAGCAAACCCTAAAATACTGGTGAGGAGTGGGGAGGAAAGACAAATAAGAGAAAGAAATCCCAGAGGTGTTCTTTTGGGCCAGTTAGCACCATGGGGTCTCTGGGGACAGTGAATCCTAAGTTATTCCAACCAATGGGTAAGGGGGTTATCCACTCACTTCCCTTCCATGACAGGACGAATGCTGTTTCCAGGGGTATTGGCTCTCCAGCATTTCCAAGTTACCCTGTACACTGGCTAAGGGCTTCCCGCAGCCAGAAAGAACCCAAGGCAGAGTCAGATGGGGCATTTGGCAGCCTTCAGAGTGCGGAGGTGAGAGGCAGTGCCTATGGGCAGGGCCCCAGCAGCGTCTGCTATACCTGTCATCTTAGATTCCATGACTCATATTTATTGGAACATCTGCAAATATTCAGACAATACAGTTCTGGCCCTTAGTAAATATCTGACAGTTTTAAAAGATAGGGGATGCCAAATGACTCATTTTCCTGTCAACAGCATCCCAAACAAGCCAACTGCTGACACAAAATGAGGGTTCGACTTTTCAGCCCTGTTGGGGGTGATCTCAGCCCAGTTTCCCAAATTTCTGGAAGCTGGATTTCCATCTCTGTCCATCTCGCTTGTTTATACCCCATCACCCACCCCATTCCCTCCCCTACCTCCAGCCTCCCTTTTAGCAGTCAGGACTGATTTGCCTCAGCAGGAAGTGAACAAACAAAACACATCTTGTTTAGCCTTGTGAGCTGACGCTAAGAGGAACACGGAAGTTATTTTCCTGCAGAGCTCCCTGTTTTGGTGTTGATTTTCCTGACAAAGATGTGTAGTAAAGCCGTGGAAAGTCCACTCTGAGGACAACTGTGATGTCCAGGGTTGTGGCAAGGGACATGAGGTCTACTGGGATGGAGGAGTGGGATTCATGGAGATTCACAACTATGCTTCCCTGTATGGAAATGGGGAACAAAAGAGGATTCTCACCTCCCCATCCCTGGTCCACGGCCATGAGGGTCTGCCCAAGGCCAGAGTGAGTCAGGAGCTATGGGGGCGGGGGGATGCAGCTGCAGGGCAGGGACAGCTGGCAGTGCAGACTCTAGGACCACTTTCAGAACTGGGCTGATGTCACAGAGGAGTGAGTCTGGGAGGAGTTGATGTATCCTCAAGGGACAACTTGGGAGAATTTTGAGAGGAGGCAGTTCAGAGATGGTCACCACCATGGCCTCATTCAATGACAGAGAAACTGAGACTCGGGGAGGGCAAGGGTCATCTGTGATGCTACCGGCCAGACTAGGCCTCCAACCCAGGACTCTTACTTCTCGGTCCTGCATCTCTTCTTTTCCCTGGAGCTTATTCCCCAGAGAAAAGGTCTGTGAACTTCTCGCTTTGGATGCAGAGGAAATGAGACTTCTTTGTGTTTTGAAATTGACTTTCAAAGCTCCTAGCTGTAAATAAGCCACGGGAAGAGACGTAGAGTGCCATGTCCTATATTCAGAATCACAGGGAGAGGGATAATACCTCTCTGTGACTCCCTGGAAGTGTAAAGCAGGAGAAATGGGCCTTTGGGAAGCTTGAACAGATTTTGGGTGCCCATGCTCAAGTTCACATCCTTCACGTGTGAGAGAGTTCCTGGGCACTTCATTTAATAGATCAGCGTTAACAATTGTGGCTTCCTGGTATTCCAGACCAGGGCTTCTCAGAGTTTAATGCACACATGAATCTCCTGGGAACCATGTTGAAATGCAGATTCTGGTTCAGCAGTAGGTCTGGGATGGGGACTGAGATTCTGGAGATTTCTAATAAACTCTGCAGAATCTAATAAACTCTGCAGAAGGTAATGCTGATGCTGCTGGTTTGAGAACCACATTTTAATTATTTTCAAAATGCTGGTCAAGACTTACTAAGGAAGTGAAATCAACTTAGTGGACCAAGATAAATATTTTAAAAAATTGAAATAGAACAACACATCAGGGTGCATTATAAATAGTAAAGGTAGCTGAGATTTGTGACTACTTTGTTTAGGCTATTTATATATATATATGTGTGTGTGGGTACAAAATGTATTTGTTTACCATGGGTTGAGGTCAAAATGGTTTGAGAAATGCTGCCCTAGATCATGGCATATGAGAAGCAGGAAACCAGATGGATGTGGGTGTAAAACACCAGAGAGGTGGGGTGGAATGGGAGGATGGAGATTAAAAGCGAATGTTCTAATTCA
This sequence comes from Macaca thibetana thibetana, assembly GCF_024542745.1. Lineage (NCBI taxonomy): Eukaryota > Metazoa > Chordata > Mammalia > Primates > Cercopithecidae > Macaca > Macaca thibetana. The sequence goes on along the minus strand of NC_065581.1, from coordinate 37,198,011 downwards.
CTGGAACGTGTGAGTGTTGACAGTGACATCATCACCTGGCAATGAAAAGGAATATGGTGGTGAGGACCCAAACAAACAGATGGGGAATTGCAAAAACTATTAATATGAGGATAAAGAACCTCTCTCCTCCCTAAACACAAGGTCAGGGCTAGATCATATGCATCTTTGTGCAAATTGGAAAGACCCCTCCTTTGGGGAGAAGCCAATCAAAGTCCTGGCTGGATTTCACCTCCATCCTCCCATTCCCCTCCTCTGATGGTATCTTTGTGCAGTAGACAATGTGAACTATATGCACTGGCCCCGACCCCCACAGTGATGACCATAAAGCTTGGTGTGATTACCAAGAAAAGGATTATCGGCTAAGAATGGGGCCAAGTAGTGGGGTGACGGATTTAAGGGGTCTCTGGAGACACAATGACATACAATAAACTAAGGACATGGTAATTGATAAGCCGTAGTCATCACGGCAGAGAAGCAAGCTAGTCTCTCTGTGTTCAGGCTGGGCTCCGCCAGTGAGGATGCTGATAATCAGCATAAAGGCCATGGTTTGAGTTTTCACTCTTGACTAGGCATTGTGATGGGCATACCGTATTTACTATCTGATTGAATATATTCAGTAGGCGTGGAGAGTAGCTTCTTTTGTTATCTCTGCCTTACATTTGTGAAAAGTGGGCCTTAGGTGAATTATCTTGTCCAAAGCCACCCACCAGTAAAATGGTGGAGCTGGGATTCAAACTGGCATCCCTTAGACCCCACAGCTGCCATTTGCTTTGAGAAACTGCCTCTAGCCTCAGGTTATGATAGCTCCCGTTTTTAGCATACTGGCCAAGCACTTTAACTGTCTCTTGCATTCTTCCTGCGAGAGGATCCTGCAAGGTAGGGAAAAGCCAGCTGTTCATTCTGATTTGGTTGCTGAATGCTGGTCAGGCTCTATGGCTCCTGGAGCTCACTAGACCCAGTAAAGTACAGGGGTGTGGTGGGAAGTGGTGGGAAATAGCTTTGGTCAGGTGGGGAGGGGCACTTTGAGGGGTCTTGAAACCAGGACAGAGGGTTTTTGACTTGATGGGCTTGATAGTTGGGAGCAATAGTTTCTTCAGCAAGAGAGTAAAAGGGATGCTGTGGGAAGAGAGGTCCAGTCGGGGTGGGAGTCAGGGGCTGGAGAAAGGGCAGGCAAAGAAGCCCTGGGGGTGACTGCATACTGCTTTGCTCAACTCACTTATTTAAGCAATTTATTTTTGTTGAGCAGTTACTACGTGCCAAGCATTGCTGTAGGGGCTGGAGAGACCACAGTGACTGAGCCAGGCAAAGTCTGTGCCTCCTGGAGCTTACATTCTAGTTGGGGATTCAGGTGACTACGTAAAGAAGCACTATGTTCACAGATAAGGGCAGTGGAGATGATACAGCTGGGAGGTGGAGGGGAGCCCCCACATCTAGCTCTGCTCTGGAAGGAGGTAGGGGACACAGTGGTGACTCTTCAGGGAGACACCTGAGCCCTCCAATTGTGTCCTGGACAGGCAGCTCCTCTTGCTGCCCCAGCCAGGGGGCTCTGTCCATATCTGCCTTGGGAGCTGGGAGTCAGGAGCTGGCCAAGCTGGAAATCCTCAGTAAGCAGGCCACTGGGCCAGGAGAGTGAGGTGACAAGGTGACATTTGCCTGGAATCTTGAGAGACAAAGATGGTGAATGGGAAAGAAGTGAAAATGCAGTGGATTATTGCCAAGAGAGGGAGAGGCCGGGGGCCGATCTGCAGGGGAAGTCCCACATTCACCTTAGATTGGGAAGGGGAGTCCTAGTTGCTCTCATCCCGGCAACTAGGTCAGGGAGACTTCTTGAGGGTGATTGACGCCTTAGTTAATACCCGCCAGGTGTTGGACCCTGTGCTACGCATTTTACACATATTACCTCATTGACATCTATAGCTCCATGTATGTCAAAAAGCACATGCCACATGCCAGATGCTGCTCTTTAAATGGATTATCTCATAGCATCCTTGTGACAGCCCTGTGTGGACGGTACAGTTTTTTCCATCATCCTTGGTTTTACCGATGACGAAACTGAGGTACTGTCATTTAGGTCACATTATTTACAAGTGGCCTGGCAACATCATCTATGCTTTCTGTTGCTGTTCCATGTTTTTACTTTTTTTTTTTTTTTTTTTTTTTTTTTGAGATGGAGTCTCACTCAGTCACCCAGGCTGGAGTGCAGTAGCTTGATCTCAGCTCACTGCAACCTCCACCTCCTGGGTTCAAACAATTATCCTGTCTCAGCCTCCCAAGTAACTGGGATTACAGGCACGTGCCACCGTGCTTGGCTAATGTTTTTATTTTTAGTAGAGATGGGGTTTCACCATGATGGCCAGGCTGGTCTCAAACTCCTGACCTTGTGATCCACCTGCCTCGGACTCCCAAAGTGCTGGGATTACAGGCGTGAGCCACAACACCCAACCTTCTTCCTTCTTCTTTCTTCTTCTTCTTTTTTTTTTTTTTTGTTTTTTTGAGACAGGGTCCCATTCTGTTGCCCAGGCTGGAGTGCAGTGGCACTATCATAGCTCATTGCAGCCTTGAACTCCTGGGCTCAATCCCTCCCTCCTCAGCCTTCTGAGTAGCTGAGACTATAAGCATGCACCACCATGCCTGGCTAATTAAAAAAAATTTTTTTTGTAGAGTCAAGAGTCTTAACTATGTTATCCAGGTTGGTCTCAAACTCCTAGGTTCAAATGATCCTCCCTCCTCTGCCTCCCAAACTGCAGGAATTACAGGCCTCAGCCACCACAACTGGCCAGGAATCACAGTTTTGAATTTTCAGGCTGACAGCCTCCAATATGGTGAACTAGGGGAACTACACAAAAAATATGAGTTCAGGTACAATGCAATTGGCGGTTGACCCCCTAGCCGCAGAAGCCCTGGCTGGCTGTGGAGGCCTGCCCTCGACCCCTCAGGAATCTGCCCATCATGTGGCCTCCACATTTTACACTAAGTCAGCTTTCAGCATCTAATGTATCACCAGACTCATCTCCCAGCGAGGCTCCAAATTCCTATCTTCACCAGCAAGGCATCCTTTTCCCTGCACTCCTGCTATTAAATGATATCTTATTCTTCTCTGATGGTACCTTTCCCTGACTATTGAGGTGACATGTCTTGTCACATGCTTATTGGTGGATTTGCTGTGCTGCAGGGGATCTCACCTGGCAGCAATTTTGCTGCTCCCTTCCCCCTGGGGACATTTGGGCCGTGTCTGGAGACATTTTTAGTTGTTGGAACTAGGCTGGCGTTGAGTGGATAGTGACCAGGGTATTCCTAAACATCCTACAACACACAGGATAGGCCCTCACAGCAAAGAATTATCAGTCCCAAAGCATCAATAGTGCTGAGGCTGAGAAATCCTGCTTTGCTGGGATTGCTGGGAAGATTTTTTTTGTCTTTAAAAAAAATCAATTTACAGATGCTCTTGACAAGGCATTAACCTTTTATCTATCATCTGCATTGCAAATATTTCCCCGAAATCTATGTTCTTTTAGTTTTGTTTATGGTATCTTTTGCAGCAAATACAGAAAATTAATGTAGTCAAATGTGTGTTTCGTTTTTATTATAGCCTCTGTGTTTCCTGTCATGGTTGAGGTCCCCTCCGCTCTTATTGAGTGCATATGGTTTTTGATTTCTACTATATTAAGATTTGTATTGTTCTATTCTTTAGGCCTTTAATCTACCTACAATTGATTTTTGTGAATGTGAATGGTGGGAGGTTATCGGGAGAAACCCCACCCCCGATATTTATTGTGGGTTATTTTCTATTTCCTAAGTGTCTCAGCTGGTTTGAGAAATAAAGGGAAAGAGTACAAGAGAGAGAAATTTTAAAGCTGGGTGTCCGGGGGAGACATCACACTTTGGCATGTTCTGTGATGCTCCCCAAGCCATAAAACCAGCAAGCTTTTATTAGCGATTTTCAAAAGAGGAGGGAGTGCACGAATAGGGTGTGGGTCACAGAGATCACATGCTTCACAAGGTAATAAAATATCACAAAGCAAGTGGAGGCAGCGCAAGATCACAAGACCACCAGATGGGGTGAAATTAAAATTGCTAATGAAGTTTCGGGCATGCATTGTCATTGATAACATCTTATCAGGAGACAGGGTTTGAGAGCAAACAACCTGTCTGACCAAAATTTCTTAGGCAGGGGAATTTCCTTGTCCTAATAAGCCTGGGAGCACTACAGGAGACCGGGGCTTATTTCATCCCTTCGGCTTCAACCGACCGTAAAAGGCGGCCACCTTAAGGAGGCTGTCTATAGACCTACCCTCAGGGATGTTCTTTGCTGAGAAAAAGAATTCAGCGATATTTCTCCTATTTGCTTTTGAAAGAAGAGAAATATGGCTCTGTTCCACCTGGCTCACCGGCAGTCAGGCTCCAAGTCTTTTCTCCCTTGCTCCCTGAAGATTGCTGTTATCCTGTTCTTTTTTCAAGGTGCCCAGATTTCACATGGTTCAAACACGCATGCTCTACAAACAATTTGGCAGTTAATGCAATCATCACAGGGTCCCGAGGCGACATTCATCCTCCTCAGCTTACGAAGATGACGGGATTAAGAGATTAAAGTAAAGACAGGCATAGGAAATCACAAGGGTATTGATTGGGGAAGTGATAAGTGTCCATGAAATCGTCACAATTTATGTTCAGAGATTGCAGTAAAGACAGGTGTAAGAAATTATGAAAGTATTAATTTGGGGAACTAATAAATGTCCAGAAAATCTTCACAATTTATATTTGTGTTCTTCTGCCGTGGCTTCAGTCGGTCCCTCCGTTTGGGGTCCCTGACTTCCTGCAACAGGAGGTGAGGACCCAAAAATATTTTTTTCCAGGGGGAGAATCAGGTTTTTTTTTTTTTTTTTTTAATATTAGATTAACTATCCTTTCCCTCTGAATTAAAATCCTACCTCTGTCATGTATTAACTTTACAAAATACACATACACACATTTGTATGCATGTGTGTGTGCATGAACACTTACTTACTCCTAGGATCCACCTTTTTTTCCCAGTGATACTTGCCAATCTTAGCATAAGACCTTTCAATCTTAGTTACATGGCTTTGTCATATGTAGTACCACAGAGGCTAGTTCTCACATGTATTCTTTCTTCCCGTCTTAAATCATTTTTTTGGCCATTTCAGACGTTTACTTTTTTCTCTTATTTATTTTTAGGTCCCAAAATAGAAGTAAAGGAAACCCCTCCTCACTTTTAACCTGGGCTCTAGTGCCTTGCTTTCTGTTTTCTCGGCACCATGAGCACTCCTCGCATGCCGTCAGGAGGACTGTCGTTAGAGTTACCGGTTGTGGGACTCCTCCCTCCTGCCAGCCTGGTTCTGTGCCATGTCCCTGGCCCTGCACGGTGACTGACACAAGCTGGTGCTCATTAGATATTGGCTGAATAAATGAACAGTGAAGGATGCAGATCTCCTTTGTTTTAAATGTTAAAATTAAGTTCATTTCTTGTGTTGCTTTGAGTATAAGGGAGCAGAGGCTGGTCTGGTCTTTGTCATTGCCAAGGTGTGGCCTTGGACCCTTGCTTCTCTCTTCTGCCTCAACTTTCTTACCTGTAGAACTGAACCCAGTAAGCTCTGAGTCTTTATACCAGTGCAGTCATAAAATAGGATGTAAATTTATGTATTTTTTTGAGACAGGATCTCACTCTGTCACCCAGGTTGGAGTGCAGTGGTGCAATGATGGTTCACTGTGACCTCCCAGGCTCAAGAGATCCTCCCACCTCAGCTTCCCAAGTAGCTGGGACCACAAGTGTGCATCACTATGCCCAGCTAAATTTTCTTTTTTGTATATTTGGAGAGACAAGGTTTTGCCAAGTTGCTCAGCCCGGTCTCGAACTCCTGGGATCAAGTGATCTGCCCACTTTGGCCTCCCAAAGTGCTGGGATTATGGGGGTGAGCCACTGCACTCAGTCTATTTTAAATATTTTTTGCCCACAAAGGCAAATGTGTCAAGGGCTCATAAAGTCATAATGTAGCCCTGCTAAACACCACCCAAAACTTGGCATTAGGAGCATAGCGGTCCCAGGCAGAGTGGAAACGTGGGGAGAATCAGCAGCCATTTGTCTGGCTACTGCCAGAAATAAAAACACATGCACTGAAGGTGAGTGTAGGAGGCTCCCTTGTCCCCTGGGCTGTTCCCTGAGCAAACCTGATTCCAAGTTGGCACAATGGAGCAGAAAAATTCAATAACCAGACATCCCAGCTGTGCCTCATGCTTCCTGTGTGAGTGTGGACCAGTCACTTAACCTCTGGGAGCCTCATTGCCTCATTTGGGAAATCATAACACCCCTTCCTTTTTCTTTTTTTAGACAGAGTCTCTCTCTGTCACCCAGACTGGAGTGCAGTGGCGCGATCTCGGCTCACTGCAAGCTCCGCCTCCAGGGTTCACGCCATTCTCCTGCCTCAGCCTCCCGAGTAGCTGGGACTGCAGGTGCCCGCCACCATGCCCGGCTAATTTTTGTATTTTTAGTAGAGATGGGGTTTCACCATGTTGGCCAGGATTGTCTCAATCTGCTGACCTCATGATCCGCCTGCCTTGGCCTCCCAAAGTGCTGGGATTACAGGCATGAGCCACTGTGCCCGGCCAGTAACATCCCTTTCATTGGACTGTTCGGTCATTCAAGTAATCACTCAACATGTGTTTTTTGAGCACCTACTGTGTTCCAGGCACTGTTCTAGGTGCTGAATACACATAACATTGTGCCCCAGCACACCTAGTCCAGTGCCAGCACAAAGTAGGTTCTCGTTAAACACTTGTTGAATGAATGATTGGAAAACAGGTGGGGAGGAGGTACCAACAATAAATTAGTGAATACATGCATGATACATATATAATGATAAACACCAACATATGGTTCTATCCAGTGTAAAATGTCATTACAAAGAAGGTAAGGTGCTAGGAAGGAAACGAACAGGTGCCAGGGACAGAAGATGATGGGGGTTGGGAGCCAGGACAGGGGAGTATCTGCTCAGATGGAGTGCTCAGGGTAGGCTTCTTTGAGGAGGCCTACGGGGAGTGATGGGACTGGTTCTTGCTGGTTGCAGGCATCCAGCCCGCACTGTGGAGCAGGGAGGACGTGCTGCACTGGCTGCGCTGGGCAGAGCAGGAGTACTCTCTGCCATGCACCGCGGAGCACGGGTTCGAGATGAATGGACGCGCCCTCTGTATCCTCACCAAGGACGACTTCCGGCACCGCGCGCCCAGCTCAGGTCAGAGAGACTCACAGGTTTTCCTCTAAGTAGGAGCACTGGTAGGCCAGGACGGCCCAAATACCCCAGGGGGGTCCAGGGAGGGAGATGGAGGAGGTCTTCCTTGGGGAACCATGCTCATTTCCAGCACTGCAGATGCCCCTCTGCACACGCGTGTGTCTGGTGGGTCCTAGCTAGAGCAGGCCTTCGAGGCGAGGGAGTCCATTTGACCACGTGTTTTCAGAGCTGTAGGGGCCTGTTTTGCTGTCTCACTTTCTCTTCCCCTTATCTGTGGCCCTTGTCTCCTTTACCCACTTCCATCCTATTGCCTCCCACCCCCTACCCCTACTGAACAAAAAACCAACTAGAGAAAGATCAGATATTCATTCACACTGAGGTATAAATGGCTGGTAACAGCAAAAGCCTTAACTCTCAATATGACTTTTGATTTTAACCAGAAACTAGGTCTGAGGGCAAAGGAATGAACGTCAGATTACGGTGTTCCAGCAGCACGAAGTTTGTGGGGAGGGACTGGTGGTGGGAGGGAGGGTGGCCAGTGGTAGCGGGCAGCAGGGCCTTCCAGGAATCTCTAGAATTGCATTTGAGTCTTATTTGGCTTGTTTTCAGGTGGCTCTTATGTTTGTGCTGATTTGGTGTCTTTTTTTAAGAATTCGCTGATGTTTTCTGTGTACGCTGTCTTTTGGTCAAGCAGGCCCACAGTGTATGTGGCAAAGAGACGTTCTAAAATCTGCTGATTTGCTCCTTTTCTTCTTAACACGCACAGCCAGTCTCATGTCACATCCCAAGTTTTTTTTTCTTTTTTTTTTTTTTTTTTTTTGAGACAGAGTCTCACTCTGTCGCCCAGGCTGGAGTGCAGTGGCGCGATCCTGGCTCACTGCAACCTTTGCCTCCCAGGTTCAAGCAATTCTCCTGCCTCAGCATCCTGAGTAGCTGGGATTACAGGCGCGCGCCACCATGCCTGGCTAATTTTGTATTTTTGGTAGAGATGGAGTTTCGCCATGTTGGCCAGGCTGGTCTCAAACTCCCAACCTCAGATGATTTGCCCACCTCGGCCTCCCAAAATGCTGGGATTACAGGCATGAGCCACCGCTCCTAGCTGACATCCCAAGTTCTATCACCCACTTCCCTCCACAAGCCTCCCACCCACTTCCCTCCTTGAGCCTCTTGTAGCAGCTGCTGGAACTTTCGTCCCTCTAAGAGTTTGGATTCAAGAGCTCTAGTGGGAGGTGAGGGGAAGGTAGGGACAGAGAGACAAGGCTTCCCCACAGCCCTAATGGTCCTGTGCCAAGGCAAAGCGGGGAAGCAGGTGAGCTTGGGGCTGGTCCCCTTCATGCCCTTGTTCATCTCTCCATCTTCCTACAAGCACTCCTGGTGCTCGAGTAACCACTCTCTACATTGTATCCCGGTGGGTGCCTGGGATCCCCAGGTTGGCTCTCTACCCATGGATCCCCTCTTTCCTGTCCTACTATCAGCACCTTAGTCCAAGGTATGAGTCAAGGGAAATTTCTGGGACCCTGGACACAGCCCAATTCTGTTTTTTTTGTTTTTTTTTTTTTTTCTTTTTGTAACAGGGTCTCACTCTATTGCCCAGACTAGAGTTTGGTGGTGTGAACACAGCTCACTTCAGCCTCAACCTCCTGGGTTCCAGTGATCCGCCTGCCTCAGCTTCCCAAGTAGCTGGGACCACAGACATGTGCCACCATACCCAGCTGATTTTTAAACTTTTTGTAGAGACAGGGTCTATCCATGTTGCCCAGGCTGGTCTCTAACTCCTGGGCTCAAGCAATCCTCCTGCCTTAGCCTCCTAAAGTGTTAGGATTACAGGTGTGATCCATCGCACCTGACCTTTCTTTTTTTCAACCATTTATTGAAGCGGCTACTAATTCTGCCTTTTAGGAAGAGGCTAAGGCAGCTTTGCTCCTTAGAAGGCAGGGGCAGACTTTTTAAAAAGCTTGGAATCCCATGAGCCTTAGAACTGTCTCTGCCCCCAGAAACGTGAGGTACAGTGGTACAGTTTATGCACTGTGCACAAGCCCTCAGCCAAGGGTGTGTGCGGGGATTGAGAAGCAGCCTGACCTTGCAAGCTGCATGCCCTGGAGGCGGCCGCGTCTACTGGCAGGATAGGTTGTCTTTCTAAAATTCATCCACCACGGGAGCAGCAGCGTCCCTGCCCATCGCCAGCCCAGCCTCCTGTTAGCTGCAGCAGGAACCCCTTCGCCAGCAGCACGAAGCTGTGACAGGACATGCCAGCCCTCACCCTGAGGCAGGTGGCTGCAGGGGGCCAAGGCTGACCCTCCCCACGTGGCCTGTTCAGCAGCCTGCCCTCCCTCCCACCCATGTCCAGGTGACGTCCTGTATGAGCTGCTCCAGTACATCAAGACTCAGCGGCGAGCCCTTGTGTGTGGGCCTTTTTTTGGAGGGGCCTTCAGGCTGAAGATGCCCACCCAGCACTCTCCAGTCTCCCTGGAAGGTGAGGAAGCTGTTTGTGGTGCTCTGAGTACCTCCCTCAAATCAGCCTCACTGGGAGGGCAGGACGTCCTCAAGGCAAAGCAATGAAGGAGGTGGCCAGTGTGGGCAAGCTCCCCTCCCTCCCCGCCCCCACCTCCTGTCTGGGGTGCTCCTGGCAGCCCTCCCTCTGTGCTGCACCCTCCCTGCCTCCCACCTCCCCGTTTCTCTGCTCTCTCCAGCAAAGAGCTGTTGGTATCGTGTCTCAGTTTCCTCTCTGGAGCCCTCCGTGGAAACCACTCTTGTCAGGGTCTCCAGAAACCTGAAAATAAGGATGTCCATGCCATGGCCATTCTCAGTCCTGATTTACTGTGGCCTCTCACAGCCTTCGACCCTGGGGGTCACCTCTTCTTCCCCCAAAACTCTTTCTTCCCTTGGCTTCCAGGACACCCCACTCACCTGGTCTCCTCTACCCCACTGGTGTCTCCTCGACCTCCTGGTTTCTACTCTTCTCGCCTGCTTCTAGAAGTTGGGGTACCCCAGGGTCAGAGGACCTCTCTGCTTCTCTATCTGCACTCAGATGCTGGGAAATCTCATCTGATCCTGGATCTTAAACACCATGTGGTGCCAATGATTCCAATACATGCCTCAGCCTCTCCAAATTCCAGATATGTGCACCCACGCTGCCTGCCCCACCCCTCTACTGGGGCATCTAGTGGGCATCTCAACCCCCACAGCCCCTAAACCAAATGCCTGATATCCTGCCCTTTTCAGTCTTCCCCAGCCCCACAAACCCCGCCTCCACACTTCCAATTGCTCAGACGTCATTTCTACCCCCACCCCCACTCATCCCACTGTCCACAAATCCTGTCAGCCCTACCCTCAAATCTATCCAGAATCCAGCCTTTTCTCATTCCTCCCCTGCTGCCCCGTTCCAGTCCCCACTGCCTCTGGAGAACGTCCTCACTGGTCTCCTTGCTTCTGCTCTTGACCTCCTGTGATCTGTTCTCCACAGCGCAGGGAGATTCAGAAGTAGGTCACATCACTTTTCTGCTCGGCATCTTCCAGCGGCTCCCTTCTCACTCGGAGTCCAAGTGCAGTTCTTCTGCTGACTCCTGCCCCTGCCTTCCCCTTGCAGCCTTCTCTCTCTTGCTCCTGCTGCTCCAGTCACATGGGCTTTCTTGTTCATTGGACAAGCCTGAGATGCTCCTGCCCCAGGGCCTTTGCAATTACTGTTCCCTCTGCCTGGCATCCCCTCCCTGCTCTAGAAACCCACAGATCTCACTCCTCTACCTCCTTCAGGTCTGTTCAAATGCTAATGTCAGGGAGGCCTGAGCAGCCTCTCAAAAGTGGCAACTCCTGCTCCTTTCCCAGATCTCCCTCTCTGCCTTAGGGTGATTTATTTTGTTCTCCCCACATTGTATACTGTTTCTGTTTCCTTTTTATTTTAACCATCCATCTCCCCTGCTCTCAACTAGCATAGAAGCTCCCTGAGGGCAGCGGCTTTTGGGGGCTCAGCGATATATCCTCAAGATTCTTAGAACAATGCCTGGTTCATAGAAGGCTCTCAATAAATACTTGGGCAAATGGAGAGGTGGGATAGAGCGCCCATGGGTTCTAGACCTTTCTCTGTCACTGCTTGGCTTTGCAGCCAGTTTCACAGATGAGGGAACAGGCTTGACAGATTGTTACTTGTGTGGGAGCTGGGGTTAGCACCTAGGCTGTCTGGCTCTCACCCACTGCCCCCCACTGCCTCCCTGACCTTCTAACCAGGGGTTGGACAGAGGAAGAGCATCAGGAGTGCTGCCCCACAGGGCTCCCAGGCTCACCATTGAGGGATTGAGTTGGGGAGGCTTGGGGCCCACTGCCTGCTACCACTGGTGCTCATCTGCTTGCAGAGGTGACTGGCCCTTCTCAGATGGACACCCGAAGTGGCCACCTGCTGCAGCCACCAGACCCAGGGCTTACCAGCTCCTTTGGCCATCTGGATGACCCTGGCCTGGCCAGGTGGACCCCTGGCAAGGAGGAGTGCCTCAACTTATGTCACTGTGCAGAGCTCACCTGCAGGACCCAGGGGGTCTGTGCCTTCCCTGCGATGCCACAGGCCCCCATTGACGGCAGGATCGCTGGTGAGTGGGAGGCTGCTCCTCTGGCCATGGGAAGGTGCCCTGAGTCTGAGTCCCAGCGTCACGAGTGATAAGGACAGGGCTATTTTGACCTGGTGATGGGAGGTCTGTGGCTGGGGGATTTCGGAGTCCTGCATGACAGGACAGCATGACTGTCCTGTGTGCTGGCCACAATCTGGTTACAGCGGGCAGTGATACCTGGGATCACCAAGCCTCACCCTGTCTCCCACAGAGGGACAATTTACCAGTCATATTCTGACACTCACATTAGCATGGAGTGCCACACCTGCCTTTTAAAACTTTATCTATTTTAAAATAATTGAGCATTCGTTATGTGCCAGGCATGGTTCCCAGGCCCTTATTTAATTCTACAATGGCCTTTTGAGTTTGGTACTATTATTAGCCCCATTTCACAGATATGGAAATTGAGACACAGAAAGGTTAAGTAACTTCTCCAAGATCACACAGCACTGGTAGAGTTGGGATGTGAACCCAGGCAGTCTGGCTCCAGAGCCTGAGTGCTAACCAAATGATACACTTCCTCTCTGCATTCATTGTTAAAGGATTAGCAGGCAGACAACCTGACAGACTGACAGGTAAGCTGAAGGGTGTTTTTCTAGTCATAATATTTACACTGCATTTCTTCTTCTTCTTTTTTTTTTTTTCCAACTTTTAGGTTCAGGGGGTACATGTGCAGGTTTGTTACATGGATAAATTGCGTGCCACTGAGCTTTGGTGTATGAATAATCCTGTCACCAAGATACTGAGCATAGTACCTGATATGTAGTTTTTCTTTTCTTTTCTTTTCTTTTTTTTTTAAGATGGGAGTCTTGTTCTTTTGCCCAGGCTGGAGTGCAGTGGCAAAATCTCAACTCACTGCATCCTCTGCCTCCCGGGTTCAAGCAATTCTGCTGCCTCAGCTTCCCAGGTAGCTGGGATTATAGGCGCCCGCCACCACACCCGGCTAATTTTTGTTTTATTAGTAGAGACAGGGTTTCACCATGTTGGCCACAGGCTGGTCTCAAACTCCTGACCTCAGGTGATCCACCCACCTCAGCCTCCTTTGGCGCTGGGATTACAGGCGTGAGCCACCGCACCCAGCCTGTGATAGGTAGTTTTTCTGCCCTGGCTCTTCCCCTGTAGTGGTCCCCAGTGCCCAGAGTTTATCGTTCCCATCGTTATGTCCACACATTTATTCTATGAAGCCACAGAGTGGGCAGAAGCCTGGCTTTTGGGTTGGAAATGACTAGAAGTCACTAAAAAACAATGATTGGCCCAAAACATAGAAATGATGAATACTTGAGGTGATGGTGTCCTGAATACCCTGACTTGATCATTATACATTCTATGCATGCAACAAGATCTCACATGTACACCAGAAATATGTACAAATATTATGTATCAATAAAACACACAATGATTCACAATAATTGGATTTTTTTTTTTTTTTTTTAAAGAGACTGAGTCTCACTCTGTCGCCCAGGCTGGAGTGCAGTGATGCAACCATAGCTCACTGCTGCCTCAAATTCCTGGGCTCAAGGAATCCTCCCACTTCAGCCTCTTGCAATTACTGTATTCTTCAATTATAATGCTTAACATTCTTCGTGCACTTACACTATCCCAGGCACTGTGCTGAAGGTTTTGTGGTCTATTATGTTACCTAATTCCCTCACCACCCCATACCAGGAAACTGGCTCAGAGGCGGTTGTGTAACTTGCCTGCAATGACCCAGCCGACAGGCCCAGGTCCTGGGATTCAAGATCACACAATTGCTCCCAGATGCCCACTTACCCTCCCAATGGCATGCTTGGTTTTCCTGAACTTCACCATTAGGGAACTTGAAGGGGTGGATATTATAATTAATAGAAGTCCAGGGGGCTAAGTGGGCCAGGGGCAGAGAGGGACCTGCGGTCAGGGGCCTGGCCACTCGGCCTGTGGGCCCAGCACCTACCCTCACGTGGCTCTGATGTCGGGTGGAGCCGGTCAGACTCCCCGCTTTGCCTGCCACTTAGGAGCTGGGCAACGTTAGACACCTCTGCACCTCTGAGCCCATTTCCTCACCTCTTCCTGGGGATAAAGGTAGCCACTTCCCAGACTCATGAGACAATGCATGAGGAGCCCCGTTAGTGGCCGTTTCTGTGGATACCATCATTTTCACCATTCTGCTGGTGCTCCCAGGGCTCTGGCCAGGAGGCCTCCAAGAGCGCCTTTCTAACACCTGTCCTCACAGCTCCAGTGAAGCTGCCTGCACTCCCTGTGCTAAATTGCAGACTGCCGGCTGCTGTGGGAATATGTGTATCAGCTGCTCCTTGACCCCCGGTATGAGCCCTACATCAGGTGGGAAGACAAGGATGCCAAGATCTTCCGAGTTGTGGATCCAAATGGGCTCGCCAGACTCTGGGGAAATCACAAGGTGAGCCTTGGCCGGCAGGATGGTCTCGACGTAACCAGAAGGCGACAGAGTTGGGAGTCAGAGTGAACCGCTAGCACTATGGGACAATCATCAGCTGATGGCGCCTTCACCAGCAGCCCCAGAAGTGTCAGGATAACTTTATTTGGGGAGCTATTGAGGGACAGGCAGTTACCTCTTATGGACGGGGAATGTCTCTGAAACTGAACAATTGTGTCTTCTCATTGCTTAATCTTACCTTTGCTTAGCATTTTAGCCTTTAGAAGCATGTTTACATGAACTGCACAGTTAGGCCAGATGAGGAAGCTGCTTTCCTGCGGGGAGCTGGACAGAAACCCAGGTCTCAGGCCCAACAGGAGCATCCGATGTCAGGCCTGGAAAGGCCTGGGGATGACTGAGGCCAGCATTCCCATGAGGAGGAATGCCTGTACCTAAATGGGCGTCTGCAAGATGATCTTAGGTGGTTTAATATCCTTATAATTATTTATTTTTGAATTACGATTACAAAATGTATCTACCGTGACTATCTCATGATTTATAGCAGTGATATAAGGAATGTAGCCTTTTAAAATAAATAGATTTCTTTAAGTAAAAAAATCTTTTAAAGAAAACTATTAATGATAATGATAATCATCAATTTATAGCCTTTCCTAAGATGTAATAGTGCCTGATTGCCAGGCATTGCCCTGAGAGCTCCACTTGTATTAATTCATTTAATTCTCATACCAACCTCATAAGAGGTTTTATCAAATGTGGAGACTGGGGCTCAGTGAGGGCTAACAACTTGCCCCAAATTTACCTGCTATGTAAGAGGCAGAGCAGGGACTTGAACCCAGGCTGTGGGTTCAAGAGCTAAGAGCAATATTCTATTACTCTTAGCAGTGCTGGTGGCTGGAAGGATGCAGATGACTAAAGTTCAGTGGATGTATTGGTCTAATCCTCATATAGAACAGGGAGGAAAACAGGCCCAGAGAGCACCAGTTCCATTTAATGAGCACATACTACATGCCATACATTGTGCTAATTGCCTTCATGGATTAGCTATTAATAATTTAATCCTCGACCTGTGCGATGGGTGTTCTTCTCATTATGTAGCTGGGGAAGCAGACTCAGAGTGGTCCAGAAACTTGTCCAAGGTGACACAGCTGCCAAGCGCTGGAGCTGGGGCTGAAATCTATGCCAAACCCCAGGCTCTTTGGCCCTACCTCATACTGCCTATCCCTGAGAGAGAAAGAAATGACTTGGCCAAAGTCATCCAGGGTGTGGCCTGGCAAGGCCATCCATGCCACCCCACCATGCTGTCTCTCTGGTTGCATTTCCTGCAAATATATCTATATCTATATCTGTATCTATAGAACAAATATATATATTTGTTACTGTTGTGACATTTGCTATTTAAAAGTAACATGCAGTTCACTCCCACACTATGTTCTCAGCCAAGTAGGCAAGAGAACGCTTCTTTCCTTCCTTCCTTCCTCCCTCCCTCCCTCCTTCTTTCCTTCCTTCCTTCCTTCCTTCCTTCCTTCCTTCCTCCCTCCCTCCCTCCCTCACTCTTTCTTTCTTTCTTTCTTTCTTTCTTTCTTTCTTTCTTTCTTTCTTTCTTTCTTTCTTTCTTTCTTTCTTTCTTTCTTTCTTTCTTTCATTCTTTCTTTCTTTCTTTCTTTCTTTTTCTTTCTCTCTCTTTCTTTCTTCTTTCTTTTTGTGATGGAGTCTCACTTTATTGCCCAGACTGTAGTGCAGTGACACGACCTCAGCTCACTGCAACTTCTGCCTCCCAGGTTCAAGGGATTCTCCTGCCTCAGCCTCCCGAGTAGCTGGGACTACAGGCATGCACCACCACACCTGGCTAATTTTTGTATTTTTAGTGGAGACAGAGTTTCACTATGTTGGCCAGGCTGGTCTCAAACTCCTGACCTCAAGTGACCTGCCCACCTAGGCCTCCCAAACTGTTGGGATTACAGGAATGAGCCACCCTGCCCAGCCCCATCATTTCTTCCCCAACCTTCCCCCTCCTTCCAAACTCAAGTGAGCACTCATAAATCCTCACAGATCCCTGGAATGAGAGGCTTAAGAAGCTGTCCAGTCCACCCCGCTCCCTTACAGGGTGGAAAGTGAGGCCTGGAAGGAGTGGGACATGGAGAGCAGGGCTGATGTGGGGGCTGCTTTGCTTTCCAGAACCGGGTGAACATGACCTATGAGAAAATGTCTCGTGCCCTGCGCCACTATTATAAGCTTAATATCATTAAGAAGGAACCGGGGCAGAAGCTCCTGTTCAGGTGAGTAGCCTAGGGGATGTGGTGAAAGGGGGACACAGAACTGGGGTTGGGTGGGCTGAAATCCCCCTGCAACTGGGGCAGGAGATGATTTGCAGTTGGGGCCTGAATTCTAGATTTCTAAAGACTCCGGGAAAGATGAGCCAGGACAAGGACATCCACCTGGAGCCGCTGGAGAGCCACGAGCAGGACAGAATGGAGTTCAAGGACGAGAGGCCAGAAATCTCTCCATGAGGGGCAGGTGGACTCCAGGCACCCGGTACCGATGGGGCAGGGACCGAGTCTCCTATGAAGGCAGCCTCCTCCTCCCAGCAGAGCAGCAGGATCCCCAGCTAGACTCTATACCCACAGGATTACAGCCATTGCTTGGGAGGGCTGGGAGGCCTCCCATCCAGGACACTGGGGGCAGGAGGGTCATCTTTTGGGCAGGGCGATCCTGGGGCTAAACGGGGTACAGGGGAGTGTTCTCTTTCCTGCTGCAGCCCCGGGAGAGGAAGCCAGGCACCGGTAGAGCATCCAGCCCCACCCCTGTAAATGGAATTTCCAGGATGAAGGGAACGAGGTCCCTCAGTGAGCCTCAGATTTCCTCACCTGCTCCTGAAAACCCCGCGCTCAGGGGCTGATGCAGGAAATGGGAAAAGTGTCAGTGCTTTGAGGCAGCACGAACAGCCTCCATAATAATAAAAACAATGCTAGCTGACGTTTCTTTCTTTTTTCTTTTTTTTTGAGACAGTCTTGCGCTGTCACCCAGGCTGGAGTGCAGTGGCACGATCTCGGCTCACTGCAACTTCTGCCTCCCGAGTTCAAGAGATTCTCGTGCCTCAGCCTCCCGAGTAGCTGGGATTACAGCTGCCCACCACCACCCCCAGCTAACTTTTGTATTTTTAGTAGAGACACAGGGTTTCACCATGTTGGCCAGGCTTGTCTCGAACTTGCGACCTCAGGTGATCCTCTTGCCTCAGCCTCCCAAAGTGCTGGGATTACAGGCGTGAGCCACTGTGTCCAGTCGATGTTTCTTAAGTGTTTGCTATGTGCCAGGCCTTGTGCTAAGGGCCTCTCGGATATCTTATCTCATTTAATTCACTCGGCACCTCCCTCGGGCATGAAGGTGAGGACACTGAGGGGGAGGCCTGCGGAGCTGGCCTGCCTCTCCAGAACCCAGGGCTTCGACCTGTTTTCTTTCAGCACCTCTGACTGTATGTGGGCGCTTCTTAACCAGGCCCCGGCCCCACCTGTCTGCTCGTGGCATCTTCACTGGATAGTCCATTTCACTTGGCCCAGCCCCCTCATCCTCAGTTTTCAGTGACTATGACCCAGTGAAGACTGCCCCCCGTACCCCCGTACCTGTGGCTTCCTATGCTCCTGTCCCTGTATCTGCTGTGGGACTTTGGGCAAGGTGTTCCGCCTCTCTGGGGCCTCAGGTTTCTCGTCTGTAAAATGGGGCTCCTTCTCCTCACCTGACCTCCGCGTTGTCAGAAAGCTTCCATAAGGCCATACTTGTGAAATGCTTAATATTTGCCTGCTCTGGGGGGAGGGCTTAACCTGTGTTAGCTGAGACATCTCTGCAGACCAAAAGCTGCTCTGAAGCATGAAAACACCTCGGTCCAGTGGGTCAGCTTCTCCCTCTGTGCCCCAGCCCCAAGTACTCACTGGGGCCTCCTGAGGGCCAGAGCCTCTGTCCTTGCAAGCCCTCAGGTAAAGCTCGGGGAGGAGAAGGGAGTATTTTCATTTAACCAAGAATAGAACTCCCTGGATTCACATCTTCTTTCTCAGAAGGAGGAAACTACCTCAGCCTCTTGCCCCCAGCCAGTCAGGAAATCCCCCTGTCTCTGCTGGAGCCTGCACTGGCCTTGAGTCACTGCAGAGAAGTTCTTGATAAGGACTCTTGGATTTTGGGGCTCAAAGCTGTGATAACCCACAAGCAGGGAAACTCCAGGCTTAGTCTCATCTGGAAGCCTCGATGGTCCTCACCAGCAGGGGGCAGGCAGGTGGCTTTGGAAAAAGGATCCATGGGAAAATGCTTTGCCCCTTTCACTTTCCCTCTGAGACTGTTCCGGCTCCTTGACTTTGCTCTGGGATGAGCCCATGCACCATGGCCTCTCTTATCACCTCCTCAACCCAGAGCTGCATACCTGGCCCGGGAGGGACTGTCGAAATCAATTTATTCAGGCCCTCATTTTACAGAGAAGGGAACTGAGGCCAGAGAGAAGTGACTTGCCCAAGATCACATGGCCCAGCCCAGCTTCCTGGCTCCTGAAGCCACCTCATTTCCTCACCTCGGCATTGTGGTTGGGTCCAGGATGAAGCAGGAGGATGGATTCCTAGATCACTTCTTTCAGTTGTAAGTGGTGTTTTGCCTGCTGGTGGGTTGACGGATGTCAACAGCTACATTTCCCAGGGACGAGGCCTTAACTCAGGTGATGAATCTCACCCAGCACGGAGACCATCAGGGCCAGGGATGGGCTACCAGGAGAGCAAGTGAGAACCACTGCCGGAGATCCTGACTCCGGAACTCTGCACTCAGCCCTGGGGCCATGCCACCTTTTCTCCATCTCCCCAGGGAGATCAGGCCCTGGGCTGGGGATGGGCCCCTGGGTGCCAGGAATAAAGGGGTTCATTCAGGCCTTCCTTCTACAAACTTTAATTGAATACCTGCTATGTACCGGGTACCAGGTGAGGCATTGCGTTTATATCCATTTTTCATACAATTAAAGTCCTGAAAAGTGGCAGGTCATTGAAAATGACATATGTCAAAGTGGACTTCTCACAAATAATTTTTTTTTTTTTTGAGGTGGAGTTTTGCTCTGTCACCCAGACTGGAGTGCAGTAATGCAATCTCAGCTCACCACAACCTCCGACTCCCAGGTTCAAGCGATTCTTCTGCCTCAGCCTCCTGAGTAGCTGGGATTACAGGCACCCGCCACCACACCAGCTAATTTTTGTATTTTTAGTAGAGACAGGGTTTCACTGTGTTGGTCAGGCTGGTCTCGAACTCCTGACCTCAGGTGATCCGCCTGCCTCAGCCTCTTAAATTGTTGATTACAGGTGTGAGCCACTGTGCCTGGCCAACAAAGAATTTTAAAAAGCAGGAAATACATTCTCATGGTTCAAAAAAGTAGCCAGTGCTCTCTTTTTGTCAGATTACATTACAATTAAAGAATTGACAATAAAGACAATTGATAAAGAATTAATGAAAAAATAAGTATAATAAGAAGTTCATTAATGAAACAAATGATACAAGTCACTGTCTTGGTCCAGTTGAGCCATTTATAGCATGAACCCATGAGCATGAGCTCTGGTCTTCATCTTCTCTATTCGGTGCATTCTTGCCTAGAAAGGCTTTTTCCCTCATAGGAAAGTTCCAGATCTAGCACTTGATTTAATCCTGGTGGCTCTGCTGGGTCTTGGGCTCTTACTGCAGGAAGCCTGCGCTGATGCCGGGGACCCATCCTCTTTGTCCCAGAGGATCCCAGGGTGACAGTCTTCCTTGGCTCCCTCCTCTGGTCCCACAGTGTTAGTGATCCACATTTTCTACTCAAATGTTCTCACAAAAGGTTTGTAGAGACACACAGAAAACACGGACCTTTACAGACCAAGGGCCTGTACCGCAGAAATGTCCAGATCTGGTGGTAAATGGGAGGGCAGTGTGGGCTCAGAGGGAGCCTGCCGAATGCTGGTGTCAGGGCCCCGCGCTGCTGGCGAGCTCCCTCAGTGAGACCTCGGCGCTCAAAGGACCTCAGCAGGAACTAAGCCACCAATGGGACAGCCCTAGAACCTGAGTGAGGAGTTTAAAGCAGGTTGTTCTGAAACCAGTATATGCAACTCAGAAATATTTTAATCGTGATCTTGATTTTTTAAAGTCCAAAATTCTTGTGAGTTACTTGCTCACATACCGGGGATGGGGAGTGATGGTGAGTAAACAAAGGGGAACAGGGCCCTGGCTTGGAAAGTTTGTACAGAAGTAGGGGAAACAGAGGTAGCAGATGAGCAAACCATTGCAGTCCCCAGGGAGAGATGACGTGAGAAGTGCACCCACTGGGGACAGTGCTGGGCAAAGTGGTGCCGGTGAATTCGGCTTGAGAGGCACCAGGGAGCGTTTCCCTCCGGAGAATCACAGGTTTCTGCCCTCTTTTTCCAACTTCCCTTTTGGAGGGCTGAGGTCTAGAAGCACAGCGGGGCTGTGGGCCTTCCGATCCTTGAGGGGTCAGGGAGACTGCACGGGAAATGGGATTCTGGGCTGTGGGCTTCTCTCCACGGAAAGGCCTGCAGTTTATTTTATTTTATTTTATTTTTGAGACGGAGTCTCGCTCTGTCGCCCAGGCTGGAGTGCAGTGGCCGGATCTCAGCTCACTGCAAGCTCCGCCTCCCGGGTTTACGCCATTCTCCTGCCTCAGCCTCCCGGTTAGCTGGGACTACAGGCGCCCGCCACCTCGCCCGGCTGGTTTTTTGTATTTTTTTAGTGGAGACGGGGTTTCACCGTGTTAGTCAGGATGGTCTCGATCTCCTGACCTCGTGATCCGCCCGTCTCGGCCTCCCAAAGTGCTGGGATTACAGGCTTGAGCCACCGCGCCCGGCCAAGGCCTGCAGTTTAAAACTATGTCCACTAGGTGGTGCAAAAGCCTCTTTTTGTGTTAGTGTGGGGCCGGGCGGTGGCTGGCTGCATGTTCTGTGGACAGCAAGCCTGCCGTCTCTCACGGGGAGTTGTACTCTCCAGCTCAGGCATGCTCTGTAAGTAGACATCCAGGCCCTGCTTGAACACCTCCAGTGACGGGGAAC
Source organism: Macaca thibetana thibetana (assembly GCF_024542745.1). NCBI lineage: Eukaryota > Metazoa > Chordata > Mammalia > Primates > Cercopithecidae > Macaca > Macaca thibetana. Next base: position 37,176,737 of record NC_065581.1, on the reverse strand, counting down.
TCACACCTCCAGGGGACAAAGTAAGTAGCAGGGGTGGGGGTGGAATTGAGGGGCACCAAAAAGCCAACTGTCCATTGATAGTGTCAGCCTCCTCTCCTAACCCACAGGACACTGGTTTCTGCAATTCCTATTTTCCCAGTCTCTTTATTGGGAATAACTTCTTATCTCCTCTTCTTATGATCACTTTATCCTTGAGTAGTTTGTCAGCAGGGGCCTGGATGAGGCCTCTTTCAGATCTGGGACATCTGCTAGGGGCGTGTCAAAGCCTCTCTACCCTCACCCTACCCATGTAGACCTGATTAGGAATCAAAAAGACTGGCCGGGTGCAGTGGCTCACGCCTGTAATCCCAGCACTTTGGGAGGCCGAGGCAGGCAGATTATGAGGTCAAGAGATCGAGACCATCCTGGCCAACATGGTGAAACTCCGTCTGTACTAAAAATACAAAAATTAGCTGAGCATGGTGGCACATGCCTGTAGTCCCAGCTATTTGGGAGGCTGAGGCAGGAGAATCACTTGAACCTGGGAGGTGGAGGCAGTGAGTTGAGATCACACCACTGCACTCCAGCCTGGCATTAGAGTGAGACTCCATCTCAAAAGGAAAAAAAAAAAAAAGAGGACTGAGGCTTCCTTAATTTTCTGCTGGCTTTAGTTACACTACCCTTCTAGGCCTCACTTTTCACTTTTGTAAAATGAAAGACAACATCCTTTGCCCTGCTTAGCACATGGAGTTGTTGAGAAATTTCAAATGAAATAATGCATTCATTTAGTTAGCATTCATCGAGCACCTACTGTAGGTTAAGCACTGTCTAGAAACAGGAATATCGTGGTGACCAGGACAGATAAATAAACAAATCAAAACAGAATGTAATGGCAGGTGGTGATATGTGCTGTGAAGGAAAATAAAATAGAATCAAGTGAGAGCGGCCAAATTTAAATTGAGCTGTTGGAGATGTAAAAACGTATAAGTAGGAACAAGTCAGCTTTATCTATGTCATTTTCTCCCCTGTAGTCTGTCTGTCCCCTTTCTTTCTTTCTTTTTTCTTTTCTTTTCTTTTTTTTTTTGAGACTGAGTTTCACTCTTGTTGCCCAGGCTGGAGCGCAATGGCGCGATCTCGGCTCACCGCAACCTCCACCTCCCGAATTCAAGCGGTTCTCCCGCCTCAGCCTCCTGAGTAGCTGGGATTACAGGTGTGCGCCATCACGCCTGGCTAATTTTTGTATTTTTAGTAGAGACAGGGTTTCTCCATGTTGGTCAGGCTGGTCTTGAATTCTCGACCTCAGGTGATCTGCCCACCTCGGCCTCCCAAAGTGCTGTGATTATAGGTGTAAGCCACTGCGCCCGGCCTGTCCATCCCCTTTCTATTTAACCTGCAGGTCACACCATGAAAGATGGACACTGTTGTTAGTTTGTTATGTGCAATCCAATGCAATCTTAATGGATATGAATAACGTAGACAGGCTGGGAGGAGAAGACCACCTTGGCCTAGAGCTCCCCTCTCCCATCCTCTTCCTTTGGGGGAGCCATCAGCTAAGACCACTGAGATCATAAAGTCTCCTGAATAGACCTCAGCTCTCCAGATCCGGCCTATCTAAACATCCCAATTCAAGGAAGCACGGTGTATTATTGAAAGTGCTCTGGCTGGAAAGCCCCAGAGTTCTAAACATGGCTCTTAAAATTCCAGCAATTCTGAGCAGGAAGAGATTTCCCCTCAGTCACATGATCATATGCTCCAGCCAGTGACAAGCTCAGGTTCTTGACCTGTGGTGTGGGATGGGGAGTACATGTCAGATTCTTAGGGGACAGCTGATTGTGGGTGGCTGACCGTGGCGTGCAAATCTCTAGAGAGCTTCTAAAGCACCAACAAAGGCACTTTCTTCTCCACCACCCCCACGAGCGTCAGTGAACTGACCCAGTTTTAGGGTTTTAGGGATGGGGAAACTGAACACCAGGCGGACCTGGAGAGTCTGGGATTCTGGACTTTCAGCCAGGGACCCTTCCAACCTTAGGGACAGAATATGCCAACTCTAGCCCTCTGCAAACTCTAAAGTGATTTGCAATAAGAACATTATTTTTTTCCTGATTGACCAGTGAGTAATTTACCAAGCTGGGTCTTGATCAGCCACCAAAAGGAAAAAGGGCCTATGACAAAGCAGGAGACCTGAACTGGGCATGGTGGCATGCGCCTGTAGTCCCAGCTACTCGGGAGGCTGAGGCAGGAGAATGGCGTAAACCCGGGAGGCGGAGCTTGCAGTGAGCTGAGATCCGGCCACTGCATTCCAGCCTGGGCAACAGAGCGAGACTCTGTCTAAAAAAAAAAAAGAAAAGAAAATAATAAAACAAAAAATAGATAAATTGAATTCCATCAAAATTAAAAGCCTTTGTGCTTCATAAGACACCATCAAGAAAGCAAAAAAAAAAAAAAAAAAAAAAGCACCATAGGATGGAGAAAATATCTCCAAATTATATATCTGATAAGAGAATTGTATACAGGACTGATAAAGAGTTCCTACAACTCAATAATAAAAAGACAAATAGCCCCAAATTGGGCAAAGGACATGAATAGAGATTTTTCCCAAGAAGATACACAAATAACCAACAAGCACATGAAGAAATGCTAACATCATTGTATTAGTCCGTTTTTACGCTGCTGATAAAGACATACCCAAGACTGGGTAATTTATAAAGAAAAGAGGTTTAATTGACTCACAGTTCCACATGGCTGGGGAGGCCTCACAATCATGGCAGAACACAAGGAGGAGCAAGTCACAACCTACATGGTGGCAGGGGAGAGAGAGCCTATGCAGGGAAACTCCTTTTTATAAAATTATGTGGTCTCGTGAGACTTATTCACAATCATGAGAACAGCACGGGAGAGACCTGCCCCCATGATTCAATTACCTCCCACTGGGTCCCTCCCACAACATGTGGGAATTGTGGGAGCTACAATTCAAGATGAGAATTGGCGGGGGTTCAGGGGGACACAGTCAAACCACAATAATCATTAATCATTAGGGAAATGAAGAACAAACTACCATGAGATACTACTTCTCGCTCACTAAGATTGTTAGGGAAACAGAAGCATAGGAGAGCCACAGTGACATCATTTTAAAATCAACTCCATCTTAAAAGTATCAAGGCACGTTCCTTGCTAGTCATGACTCATGGTCCTAAGATGTTTACAGTTGAGGAAACACCTTAAAAATACCTGCAAGGACACACTCCTACAATAACAAAAAATCCAGATGTCCCACTATCCTTAACAAGATATGCTTTTAAGATGACTATAGTCATGCTTTGATGTACTTATGCACTAAAATGCCAAGGATAACTTTCTTTACATCAACAAAGTACTAAATTTTATCATGCTGTCAGCCCACTCACACATAGACATAATTTATCTTAGCTTTTACATAGATGAGACTCCTGTATGAGAAAAGTTTAAGACAGAGATGGCATGTTCCTCCTCTTGCTTTCTGAGGATGCCCTATTCTGTAACTGAATAGCTTTCAATAAACTATCCTCTCTCTGTACTTTGTAACTTGCCTTGAATTCCTTCCTGTGTGAGATCCAGCAATCCTCTCTTGGGGTCTGGATTGAGACTCTTTTTCTGGCAACAGCAGAGCTATAATTAAAAAAAAAAAAAAAAAAAAAAAAAAAAAAAAAAAAAAAAAAAGATGGACATTAACAAGTGTTGGAGAGGATGTGGAGAAGTTAGAACCCTCATACATTACTGGTGAGAACATAAAATGATGCAGCTGCTGTGGCAAACAGCTTAGCAATTTCTCAAAAAGCTAAAATAGAATTACCATATGACCCAGCAATCCTGCTTCTAACTATATACCTGAGAAAATTAAAAACATATGTCCACATAAAAACTTGTACATAAATGTTCACAGTAGCATTATTTGTAGTTGCCAAAATGAAAACAACCCAAATGTCCATTAACTGCTGAATGGATAAACAAAATGTGATCTATCTACACAATGGAACATTATGCAGTCATGAAAAAGGAATAAAGTTCTAACACATGCTGTAACACGGGTGAACCTTGAAGAAATAGTGTTGAGTGTAAGGAGCCAGTCACAACATGTGCTTGTATGATTCCATTTATATGAAATGTCCAGAGAGGCAAATCCACCCAGCCAGATGGGAGATTAATGGTTGACTGGGGTTGGGGGTGAGAGGGCCTGGGAAGGGACTGGTAACGGATATGGGATTTCTTTCCAGGGGTATGAGAATGCTCTGGAAGTGGGCAGTGGTGGTGATTAATGCACATCTCTGTGAATATACTAAAACCCACAGAATTGTATACTTTTAAAGAGTGAATTTTAGCCAGGCATGGTGGCTCATGCCTGTAATCCCAGCACTTTGGGAGGCCGAGGCAGGTGGATTGCTAGAGGCCAGGAGTTCGAAACCAGCCTGACCAACATGACAAAACCCCATTTCTCCTAAAATCACAAAAATTAGCTGGGTGTGGTGGCACATGCCTCCAGTTAAAGCTACATCAGGAGGCTGAGGCATGGAATTGCTTGAACACAAGAGGCAGAGGTTTCAGGGAGCCAAGATCATGCCACTGCACTTCAGCCTGGGTGACAGAGTGAAAAAAAGAGAGTGAACTTTATGGCATGTGAATGAGATCCCAGTGGAGTTATTATTAAAAAAACAAAAACAAATTTATGAGCAAACAGAGGCTCTGCATAGAGCGGCAGCTCCCCCAAAGAGGGCAGCAAATCAGGGGGACTTTCCTAGGCCTGGCAAAGTGGGATGTAGCATGAGGATTAAGAACCCAGGCTTTGAATCTGATGGTTGTGGGTTTGAATCCTGCTTCCATGTCTCATGAACTGTGGAATGTTGGAAAATGGACTCAATCTCTCTGAACCTCACAATTGTCACATGAGAATAACTCCTACTTTGTGAAGTTCTTATGAGGGTTAACTTCTTGGTAGCTTTGAATATTCAGTAAATGATAGGTAGTTTTATCATTTTTTTTTCTCTGGAAAAAAGAAGGAAAGGAGTCTCTGGAAGGCGACTTTGACCTTAGACTGAAGATGGAAAGAATAGGCCCAGTTTAAATAAGTACAAATAGATTTCAGGTTCTAGCATGCGCTAGAGGGATACGGAAGACCCTCTCCAGGCATGGTGGGTGGTCAGTAGGGGTTCAGGGACGGTGACTGGAGGCAGAAAAAGTACAGACACTCAGCCTCCCGCTAGGCTGCCAGGTCTGTGGGTTAGAACTGGATGCTCTGGTATTCAAGTTTTCTGCCAGGAGAAAAATGAGATAAGTTATTACCATCGCGTTTTGTTGCCACAACTTTTCCCCTCACTCTCGGAAAGGAGCTGGGAGCTCCTCTGCAGTCTCACATCAGATATTAAGTGTGAGCCCAGATCAGCGCAGGCTGTCCTCAGCTGAGCTGCTGAGTCTGCGTTCGGATGAACAGCAGCTGGCCTGCTAGACCCAGCATCTCAGTGGGGCTGGCTGTTTTCTTCTCGTCAATATTTGATTCTTGTGGAATAACAGATGATTTTTATTTCATTCTTTGTGCCTCTGCTTAGTTTTCACATTGTCTAAAGGGACGAGGTATCTAATTAAAGTGCTATTGGGAAAACCGTAATAAGCGTGATTCATGCCCGTGTTGCCCTTTGTCTAGACTTTTCTTTCTCTTATCTTGCATGGCTGCCTCCGTCAAGATAAAGCATATTTGTGAGCTGCATCAGTCACGGTTCAGCTGGAGGAAACCACAGCAGCTAATTTTAGCGGGAAAGGCATCAGGGGTTTACAAAGTCATTGGAAGAGGGGAGGAGCGGGTTCCCGGTGGGGCTCCTGGGATGAGCCGGAACCTCAGCACCGCAGCAGGGAACCAGCCGCGCATGGAGGCGTATCATCAGCACGCGAGCCTTGCTGGAACGCGCAGCTTCTCCTTGACCTTGCTTGTTCAGCAGCACGGGATCCGCAGGCAAATGTCCTCACCTCACTTCCTGGGTGAGGAATCCCAAGACAGTTGACAACACATCCAGGTCCAATTTTTTTTTTCCTCACTTGGAGCACTTGAGAGGGAACCCGGGCCAGGGCGTCGAATTGTCAGATCCTAATTCACATCAGAAACTCCAGCTGCTAAGGGGCCAGGGGAGTTTACTTTTCAGTTTTCCCGCCTCTGAGGGAGAAAAAGGGCCTTTGATGGTGTGGTCCAAGCCAACCCACCAGGGCCTTACGTCAAGATTTTAACATGTACTTTGGTTCAGTACTTACTTGAGACAACTGACAATCCTTTTATTTTTGTCTGTATAAAAATTATATTTGCGGTGTGAAGTGACTTCCTCCTGTCTGTGGCGTCTGTAAGTTGATCTCTGAAGTCCTGTCTGTGAACACAGGTGCCCTCAAAAGCTGGAGAAGCGGCTTCCTGTGGAGCAGTCCTGGAATCGGCTCCCGGCATGTGGCATTGGTGGGTGCTGACATCAACAGTTTCCTTTTCCCCGCGAGGTGAGAAGGGTCTGTGTGCCATAGGAAGACAGGGCTTCCACGTATTCTCTTGGTTATAATGAGCACTTCCAGGAGGAAACAATAGAATTTGTAAGTGGATTTTTTTTCCCCCAATAAAGAATCTGCTGCTCAGGAACAAACTCAGAGGCCAAGAAGCATTTGAGGAGATGCTTAACTTCACTGTGAAAGAAAGGCAAATCACATCCAGCACGGTGGCTCATGCCTGTAATCCCAGCACTTTGGGAGGCCAAGACAGGAGGATTGCTTGAGCCCAGGGGTTGGAGACCAGCCTGGGTAACATAGCAAGACCCTGCCTCTACCAAAATAATAGTAATAATAATAAAAAGAAAGAAAGAAGGAAAGAAGGAAAGAAAGAAAGGAAGGAAAGGAAGGAAAGAAAGGAAAGGAAAGAGAAAGGAAAGAAAGGAAGGCTGATTAAGACAAGAGTGGCTCATCTGATGGACAGCAATGAACAGGCTCCACAGTGTCCACAGTGAGTGTGAGGGTGAAGCAGCAGCCACACTCATTGACACAGCTGGTGGTGGAAAGAGGCACGCACTTTTGGAAGGAATTCAGCAGGGCCTACCCAGGTTGTAAGTGTGTCTCCCTTGTGACCCAGACATTCTGTTTCTGAGAATACAACTTTCACAAAACTTCTCACATATGTGCAGACATATATTTATAGAGATGTTCTCTGGAGCACTGGTTATTCTTACAAAACATGGGGAAAATCCAAAGGTCTAGCAATGGGGTTTGGGTAAGTAAATACAGTGGAAAACCCTGCAGCTCACTTAAAGAGAAGATCTGCAAGAACTGATGGGGAAGGACGCGTGATGCCTCTGCAGGTGCAAGGCTGGGGCTCCTGGACCATCTGCCAAGTGGTGATGCTGCCCTGTCTGTGAACATGTAGAGCTGGTAAAATGGATGATGATTCAGAGAACATGGCACAGCAAGGCATAGTTGCTTTTGTTATATAAGATAATTTCTATAAATTATTTCAAGGAATTAGACTAAAATTATGGGATATCCTCTAGTCTGTATCTCTTCCATATGTCATGAGAATTTTACTTACCTCTCAAGTGCCCCAAGATAAAAAAAAAAATTGGACTTGGATGTGTTGTCAACTGTCTTGGGATTACAAAAGGGAGGAGCATTGCCTTGGGGAGAGAGGCAGTGAGTGATCTTGCTGGGGACAAGCTGATTTGGGTTCACCTGCTTGTCCCCTTACCCTATCCCTGTCTGCCTAAGCTGGAGTGGGAATAGGGGCTGCAAGTTCCACTCCAACTTTGCAAGGTTTCAAAGAGAAAAGTCATCAGCGGAAGGTTGAGAAGTTCATGTGGGTGAAATGCAATTATTCCTAATGTCCCCTTCTGTGGAAACCCGCCTTCCTGAGAAGTGATGGTCTCTTGGAGTTCTGAACCCGTTCCCTCACTAAGTTTTAAAAAAGATTTGGGACTTGGAAGAGAGAAGGGAGTCTTCCCCACTCTGTGACCAAAAGCTCCCTTAGGATAATGTTTTTTGGGAACTGCCACCACCACTAGAACAAAATACAACACCACTAACAACAAACAGGCCAGGCCAGTAGCTCGCGCCTGTAATCTGAGGTGAGGGAAGCTGAGGTGAGGCGAGTGGATCACTTGAGCTCAGGATTTCAAAACCAGCCTGGGCAACATGGCAAAACCTATCTCTACCAAAAATTTAAAAAATTCGTGGCTGGGCACAGTGGCTCACGCCTGTAATCCCAGCACTTCGGGAGGCTGAGGTAGGCAGATCACAAGGTCAAGAGATTGATACCATCATGGCCAACAGGGTGAGACCCTGTCTCTACTAAAATACAAGAAATTAGCTGGGCGTGGTGGTGCATGCCTATAGTCCCAGCTACTCAGGAGGCTGAGGCAGGAGGACCGCTTGAACCCAGGAGGTGAAGGTTGCAGTGAGCCGAGATCATGCCATTGTACTCCAGCCTGGGTGACAGAGCAAGGCTCCATCTCAAAAAAATAAATAAATAAAAATAAAAAAGTCTTGGTATAGTGGTGCTTGCCTGTAGCCCCAGCTACTTGAGAGGCTGAGGTGAGGGGAGGTTGAGGCTGCATGAGGTGTGATGATGCCACTGCACTCCAGTCTGGGCAACAGAGTGAGACCCTGCATTAAAAGAAAAAAAAGAGGAATAATATGATGCTATGTGCGTAGAAAAAATATCCTGGAAGAGTTTTTTCTAAACAGTGGCTATTCCTAGGCAGGAAAGTGGCAAACAAGAATCACAGTAACAAAACCCTCAGTGGCCATCGCTAAAGTGTGGAGCCTCTGGTGTTGTAAATGAGACACAGGCATGTACTAATCGTTGCAGTACAACAGCCTGGCTCCCCGCAAGCTGTTTCGACAGGCTGTCTGCTCCTGCTTTGATAAGACCAAAGTCTGTCTTGGACAGCCCATTTTCTGGTTAATGGGGTGTTCTTATCAACTGAGAGGACTGTCACCCGCTAATGCAAGGGCCCGCCCCTTCCCTGAAATATGGCTCCTTCCCTGAAATACAGCCCCTTCCTGCCTGGGCCTCGTGCCTGAGATCCCGCCATCTGATCATACTTCCTGGGAATTGCAGTTTGTTGAGCTCAGAGGGCCTGGCCCTCAAGTTTCACCTTGTGGGCAACCTCTGTGCGTGGAAACCTGGTCTCACCCTGGACTTGAAGGTCAGAGCTGACTCAGAACAAAAGTCACCAAGGGTAGGAAAAAGGGCAAGGAGGTGCTTTAGGGATCAGCCTCGGCATTGGTTTTACATTTTTTACTTCAAGATTAATTATTTTACATCATTTTATTTGCTTATTTTTTAGGGCCACAAAGGGAACACTTTTGAGAGTGACAGGATGGAAGATCTTCAGGCTCTGCCATCGGCCTGGCATCCACCCCTTCAGCAGGACAGTCAGGACGATCAAAGTCAGTGCTCCTGAGGGCCCCTGCCCGCCAGCAGGAAGGGGGACACTCCGGTTGACAGGCAGCTCAACCACGAGCCTGAGCGAGCTGGGTGGGGGCTTCAGGACCTGGAGACCCAGTCTGCTGCGTGGCTGGGTGTGAGAGAGAGAGTGTTATTTTCCTGGGGTGCTGTAACAAATTACCACAAACTTGAGGACTTAAAACAATGGACATTAATCGTCTCACAGGAGGTCCACAATCAAGCAGAGATTGATTCCCTCTGGGCACTCTGACAGGGAGTCCCTTCCCTGGGTCTCTCCCAGCCCCTGGCCTCTGGGGTTGGCGGGCAGACCTTGGCATGCCTTGGTTTGTGGCTGCATCACTCCCATCCCTGCCCCCATCTTCATGTGGCCATCTTCCCCCTGTGTGTTTCTGTGAACCTCAGGTCTCCTCCTGCCTTTTTTTTCAGGACCACTCTCACTGGATTTATGCCCCCTCCAAATCCCGGATGATCTCATCTTGAAATCCTTAATTATGTCTGTGAAGACCCTTTTTTTCCCAATCAGGTCACATTCACAGGTTCTGAGCATTAGGATTTGGACATATCCTATTGGGGCCGTTCTTCCGGCCATGACCGAGAGGGACCCGACACAGCTGAGCCCAGTTGCTGCTCTCCTTCCCTCAAGCTACGGTGATTAATTAGTCATGGCTGTGGCGTGATGGCGGCCAACCTCTCCTTGCCTAACCTTTCATGTAACCTCGTATCTGTAAAAGAGGTCCCAGCTCCAGAGGCCTCAATTACATCCTTTTGATGCAGGGCAGGTGAACCTAATATTGAGGCTTAGCCCAGGAAGGTTCTTGGCTCTGCCCCAGAAATAATCCAAAGTCAAGCTGGTGGTGTTAAAACAGCAAATTTTATTGAAGCGACAGTGTACATCACCAGCAGAGGTCCTGCTCCCCGCAGAGCAGGGCTACCCCATTGGCAGCGTTCCCAGAGCAGCAGCTGAGAGGCAGGGCTGCATTTATATTTATACCCACTTGCATTATATGCAAATTAAGGGGCAGATTATGTAGAAATTTCTAGAAAAAGAGTGGTAACTTCCAGGTCACCAGGTAGTTGTCATGGAAAGAAGCAGTAACTTCCGGGTGTTGCCATGGCAATGGTAAGCTGACATGGCGCACTGATGGGCGTGTCTTATGGAAAGCGGCTTCGCTCTGTCCTGGTTTTACCTAGTCCACAATTTGGCCTGGCGTCCAAGCCCCGCCTTGGCAGTTGAATCCTGACTCCTAGGACTCAACTTACTGTCAGTCAGTTCACACCTGGCTGGAGGGTGTATATAATGGGGCCCATTTGCAGAAGAAACTGTGATGCTCAATGGAAAGAGAAGTAGATGGGCATTTGGGGCAGACAGTTAACTCCTTCTGGAATCCTCTCTCCTCCTCTGTGCTCATAGTCATTCCCAGGCCTGTGCTGGTGGGGAAATCCCTCCACATTCCCCAAGTGTCAGGGCTTGAACTGGATTTGCTCAGTCTCCAGAGAGCTGGAGCCACAGCTTCACTGTGAGAGAGGAGGCCTGGCCGTGCAGCTGGAGTTTCTCTGTGATACTGAGAGGGCCCAATGTGTGAAACCCAGAGTGGATGGGAAGGAATCTTTCCGTGAGGAAGAGTGACCTGGAAACTATCACTGTGGCAGGTACTCCTGGAATCAAACAGCCTTTGACAAAAAGGGCCTGTTTCTATAATTTACCTGGTTGGGGACAGAGCCAGAGAAACACTGGTAACTAATTTTCTTTTTTTCTTTCAGACCAAATCTCGCTCTGTCACCCAGGCTGGAGTGCAATGGCACCATCTTGGCTCACCGCAACCTCCGCCTCCAGTGATTCTCCTGCTTCAGCCTCCCAGGTAGCTGGGATTACAGGCACCTGCCACCATGCCCGGCTAATTTATTTTTTGGTATTTTTAGTAGAGACAGAGTTTCAACATGTTGGCCAGGCTAGTCTCGAACTCCTGACCTCAGGTGATCTGCCCACCTCAGCCTCCCAAAGTGCTGGGATTACAGGCGTGAGCCACTGCACCTGGCCTGTGTAAGAATTTTTTGGGAATATACATGCAGGAGTGGAATTGCTGGGTCCTGGGAATATATACACCAGTTTTGACTAACAGTGCCTGATTGTTTTCCAGAATGGCTGCACCAGTCCATATACCCTCCTGCTCTAGCAGTGCATGGAAGTTCTATGCCCCTGTGAATGTTCTGGCCAACACAGGAAATCTGGTTTAAAAACAACAAGAGGTCAGGCGCGGTGGCTCACACCTGTAATCCCAGCACTTTGGGAGGCCAAGGCAAGCAGATCACAAGGTCCAGAGTTTGAGACCAGCCTGACCAACATAGTGAAACCCCGTCTCTTCTAAAAATACAAAAAGTTAGCTGGGTGTGGTGGTGGGCGCCTGTAGTCTCAGCTACTCAGGAGGCTGAGGCAGAAGAATCGCTTAAAAACCCGGGAGGTGGAGGTTGCAGTGAGCCAAGATCGCACCACTGCACTCCAGCCAGACCAAGACTCTGTCTCAAAAAAACAAAAAACAAAAAACAACAACAAACTAGCATTATGGGAAACCCACCCTCACTCCTATTTCCCACCCTCACTCCTATGCCCTAAGGACAACTAGTCTCAGTTAATTTGTTTTCAATTTTCCAATGGCTACTGTGTTAGTCAGAGTTCTCTAGAGGGACAGAATTAATATTATATATTATATATTTTTATTAAGTATTAACTCACACAATTACAAGGTCCCACAATAGGCCATCTGCAGGCTGAGGAGCAAGGAGAGTCAGTCCTAGTCCCAAAACTGAAGAACTTGGAGTCTGATGTTTGAGGGCCAGAAGCATCCAGCACAGGAGAAAGATGTAGACTGGGACATCCCAGCTACTTTCATTAATCTAGATAACGTTTTGAATATCATTTCAGAGAAATCATTTTTATGGAAAAGAAATATCCTTCTGCCTAGTTTTTAAAATTTCCAACAGAATTGCATATAGAAATTATCAAACATTTTTGTTTGAACCTATTGATATTGTTCCCTGATAGTAACAGTTTCCCAGTCTTAAGTTAATCTTTTTTTTAGTTTTTTCAATTGAGATGGAGTTTCACTCTGCCTCCCAGTCTGGAGTGCAGTGGTGCGATCTGAGCTCACTGCATCCTCTACCTCCTGGGCTCAAGCGATTCTCCTGCCTCAGCCTCCTGAGTAGCTGGGACTACAGGCGCCTGCCACCAGGCCTGGCTAATTTTTTGTGTTTTTAATAGAGATGGGATTTCACCATGTTGACCAGGCTGGTCTCCAACTCCTGATCTGAAGTGATCTGCCCACCTCAGCTTCCCAAAGTGCTGGGATTACAGGCGTGAGACACTGTGCCCAGCTCCAGTCTTAATCTTAATCTTTGATTTCCTAAGACACAGTCTTCTGGGTTGTGATGGCTAAGTCATTTAATGCACTTTCAAATTTAACTTACTGCTTGATCTTAAGAAATACTGTGCATTACTGCTTTATGCGATCCTGTTGTATCTTTGAGAATGACCTAGAAAATCCCAAACATGTGACTCTCAGTATTAATCAGGGTTAGCAAACTAAGGTCCATTACCTGTTTTGGTACAACCTGTGAGCCTTTAAAAATGGTTTTTACATTTTTATATGGTTGAAAAATTTTTAAGGAATAATATTTTATGACATGTGAAATTCATATGAAATTCAAATTTCAGTGCCCACAAATAGAGTTTTATTGGAACACAGCCATGCTCATTTGTTTAAGTATCAGCTATGGCTGCTTTCTCCCTCCAACCGCAGAGTCGAATGGTTGCAACAGAGATCATACAGCCCACAAAGCTGAAAATACTATCTGGCACTTTGCAGAGCAGCTTTGCCAACCCTTGGTATAAATGATTCAAACAATAAAAGTTTACGGAGAACTTAAACTTTGGTGAAGGACAAGCTGTTCTGGTCTCCATGGGCATTTCCTGTCCTGCTAGGGAGACAGTCACAACACAGGGTGATAAGTGCTAGGATGGCGCAGCACAGGTGACCAAGACCTGGAGCCACACTGAGGAGATCAGGGAGGGCTTCCCAGAGGCAGTGACATCTAAGCTGAGACCTAGGAGTGACAAGGAGCTGGCCAGCTGAAGAGGGGTGAGGGGAGGTTAGAGGTGGCAGGAAGAATGTTCCAGGCAAGTGGAACAGCATATTCAATGGCCAGAGGGATCAGGGCTTATTGGAGAAACTGGGAGATGTTTGCATTATTATTTGTATCAAAGGCTTATTTGTAATTAGACAAGTTAATTTGCATATCGATAAATAATCACCTACTTAGGGCTCTTAGTGATATAAGCAAGGAAGGGGGAAGGTCAAATAATTGATCAATTGATCGATTCATTCATTCAACGAGCATGGAGTAAACACCTTCTAAGTGCTGCACACGAGGCTAAGTTCTGAGGATACAGAGGAAAACATGTGGATCCCTGTCCTGAAGCCTTAGTGAGGAAAAGTAGATAGATTTAAAAATAATTTCTGCAAGTATGAGGAGTGTCTATTCTGCCAGGTCAGGGAGGGCCCACCATTTCCATCCCTCTTCCCCCTTGCCACTTAGTCATTTTCCCAGCTCCCTTGCTGCTAGGACTGGATATATATCCAAGTTTTGGCCAATGAGACATAGGGGAGATCTGCTGAGAAGTGTTTAGGAAAACTGTCTAGTTTAAAGGTGATGCCACAGATGACACCATCGCTTTCCCCCTCTTGCCTGCCTTTGAGTGGGACTGTGGTGGTGGCACAATGGGATCTGTGGCAGCCATCTTGTGATCATGAAGTGATGAGCATTAGGACAACATTGGTGCTTATTGGCATCATCAAGCTGCTGCCTCAAACCTGGAACTACCTGCCTTCAGGGACTCCTAGTTAACCTGAGATCATTGCATGTTGTTATTGCTTATGCCAATAGTTCTTAGCTGGGCGAGATTTTGCTCTCCAGGGGACTTGGAGGCATTTTTGGTTTTCACTACTGGGTGGGGTACTACCATCATCTAGTGAGTAGAGGCCAGGGATGCTGCTAAACATCCTACAATACACAGGACAACCCCCGTCCCCTCTAGCAAATAGGTGTCCAGTCCAAAATGTCAACAGAGCTGAGGTTGAGAAACCCTGCCTTACCCAGGTGCTTCCTTTACTGGCACAGTGTGAGAGGACTTGCTGGAGCCACTGGAGGTTGAGGAGACCAGTGTCCACCTTAGGGCCCAGGAAAGAGGAATTTGGGAATTATCCTCGCTGGGCTCAGCCATGTGACAGTGTTGGGCTTGGAGCAAGTTCTGTGAGAGAGCTGTGGGCCCCAGTCCCGTGATGAGACCTCACTGTGGGCTCCTCTACAGCAAATGCTCCCACTACCCAAGTGCCCACCAGCATCCTGTGCCAAGTGCTCACTGCATTGCCTCACTCCAGTTTCCCGCAAGGCTGGTATCATTTATTCCCATTGTAATGGTTTGAAAATTGAGGTTCAGAAGAACAGTGGAGTGTACTTTGGAGACTGGCACATTTTTATTTTTATTTTTTGGAGACAAGGTCTTGCTATGTTGTCTAGGCCAGATTAGAATTCCTAGGCTTGAGAGATTCTCCTGCCTTAGCCTCCTGCGTAGCTGGGAACACAGTTGCATGCCACAAGGCCTGGCTGACTGGCAGGTTTTAATCTGCCGTTTACTAGTATCACTTAAGCATTTTACTCTTTTTTTTTTTTTTTTTTTTTTTTTGAGATGGAGTCTTGTTCTTGCCCAGGCTGGAATGCAGTGGTGCCATCTTGGCTCACTCACTGCAACCTCCGCCTCCCAGGTTCAAGCAATTCTCCTGCCTCAGCCTACCGAGTAGCTGGAACTGCAGGCGCACGCCACCATGCCTGGCTAATTTTCGTATTTTTACGAAAATACGAAATGTTGGCCAGGCTGGTCTTGAACTCCTGGCCTCAAGTGATCTGCCCGCCTTGGTCTCCCAAAGTGCTGGGATCACAAGTGTGAGCCACCGCACCCGGCCTATTTTATCTTTTTGAGCCTTAATTTCCTGATCTGTAAAATAGCAATATACGCTTTATGAACATCATTGTGGGGGCAAAAATCACGTATTTAGAAGCCCCTGCTACGGGCCTAAGGTCTGTCTGGTAACCATTTTGCGAATGGCCGTCGTCTTTGCAATCACCAGCGCGCCCCCTGGGGGTGGGCAGCCGGAGCTGCGGCGCAGGTGTGCCTAATGTCAAAGCCACCGCTTTCCCACTCCATGGGGATGCGCACTCGAGGCCCCCACTTGCAGCGGGGACCCGCAGACCGCCGAGGGAGAGGACAGTCTAGGAGTGCCTGGGAGCCACGAAGCAGGGGAGCCTGGAGGGGAACTGGGATTCACTGAGCACTTCCGGCACAAGACCTAAATCAGGCCTCACACACAGCAACCGAGGGGATATTCTGAGGCTATTTTCGGGCTGGGGACTTTGGTCCTGGGTCCTGACGGGGCTTAAGAAGGAGTGAGGTCATAGTCTTTCAGGTACCTCTCACTGAGGACAGGGAAGGAGACTTAGGGAAGGCCGGTGGGTTGGAGGCCGGAGGTCGAATTACCAGGCGCCAGGCAGAGGGTGTGGCCCGGGAAAGGAGTGAGAGTTCACCAGCTTGCTCTTTGCTCTGCGGTGAGCAGGAGCCGCAGAGCAAATGAAGGCCTGGGCTCATTTCCATATGTAGATAATTCTGGCGGGATGGGGACCGATTTCTGGGAAGCAGCGTTCACACTCAGAGAGGTTAGAGGGTGCCCTGTGAAAATCCTTCTGAGGTTTGTTACTCAGAACCACCACATCCTGCGCTCCTGAGACTGGGGACCTGTGTTCCACCCACCCCTCTCCGTTGGCTACCATCATTTTTATCTGAGACCACTTTTAAATTCCGTGCCCCGCGCTGCACACCCAGGCCACACAAGCGGGTGAAAAATCTTTCTAAACAAATGTACAGACTCTCCGGGAAAAAACAAAAAACAACAAAATCTCAAATTTGTGAATATGCCACTGTTTATACATTTTCCTGTTAATGGGCATTTAAGTCGTTTCAAGTTTTTGAGGGTTTGGCTATCACAGACAGCACTGCTATACACATTCATATAAAAGTTTGGCGGGGGCCATGGGAATGCATTTCTGTTATGTATCTATCCGTGGGTGGAATTGCTGGGTCATAGGGCAGGTGTTTGTTCAGCTTTGGTAGATATTGCCAGCCGATTTTTCCAAGTAGTTGCACCATTTTCCACTCCTACCAGCAGCGTATGAGAATTCTGTTTGCCCCGCACCGGCTCTGACACTTGGGATTGTCTGTCTGAGAATGACAGCACAGCAGTATGGCTGAGTCCCGCAGACATGCAGTGAAAAAAGCCAGGCGTAAAAGAAAACATGCAGACTGATGATGCTCCAAAATAGGCAAAACTAATCTAATCTGGAAGTCATGAGGGGAACAAGGCGGGTTCTGGGGTGCCAGGAATGTTCTCTTTCTTCATCTGGGTGCTGGTTTACACGGGTTTATTCCCTTTGTGAAAATTCATGGAGCTATCTCCTTGTGATCTGCGTACCTTTTTATATGTTATACTTAAATAAACATTTCAAAAATATTCTCTCTCAATCTCCCTCTGTCTCCCTCTCGCATCTTCCCTCCCAGCACATGGTTGGGAACTGTCACCTTCAGAGCCCCCTTCAAGGCTGTGTGACCTGGACAGTTGCACAGGGTGTGCACTCAGAAGGGCCTGGTGCTTGGTTTAAAGTTCTGCTGTCTGTCTTGAAACTATTAATACTTTTTGAGCAAGGGTGCTTTGTTTTCATTTTGCATGGGGGCTCACACATAGTGTAGCCGACCTTGGCCCCGGGTCAGGTAGCTGCCAGAGTCTGTCTCCAGATTTCCAGCCCAGGACGTGATCTTTGGCAGGCACTGAGGGCAGGGCTAGGTTGCTCCCCCGGACCCCTGATGGAAAAGGTGTGGAATGCTCAGAGCGGCCCATGATGGCTGTCCCTCCCGTGAGAACCTACGAGCGCATGTACCTGCAGATGGGATTGCTGGGTACATGGGAGGTGCCTGCACAGTGTCCCACGTGGCTCTCCGCCCCTCCCCTTCTTTTTATTGTGGTAAAATATGCATGACATAAAGTTGACTGTTTTAACCTTTTTAAAGTGTACGGTGCAGTGGCATTAAGTACATTTTGATTGTTGTACCACTCTCCACCACTGAACCATCTCCACAACTCAAAAGTTGAGTTTGAGTTTGCCTTGTGAAAATCCTCCACATCTCAAAAGTTGTGGAGATGGTTCAATGGTGGAGGTGGTGGTACAACATTCCTCTCAAACTGAAACTCTGTATGCATTAAACAACTTCCCATTCCCTTCTGCTTGCTTGTATGGTTTTCTCTGTGTGTTTCTCTCTTCCCAACTACTTTGTGGACTCTGTGAGGGCTGGGCCAGGCCAGGCATATTCACCTCAGAATAAGAAAGAACACATACAATACACACAAGGCCTGGAAGAAGTGGGTGACAGAATAGTTTCATTAAATAAATGAAAAATATGTAATATTATTTAACCTTTGTTTGAAGGCTGGGTGACTTCTTGACTAATAAACTCTAAATTTAGTGCTGAGACAGTGTC
Source organism: Macaca thibetana thibetana (assembly GCF_024542745.1). Taxonomy (NCBI): domain Eukaryota; kingdom Metazoa; phylum Chordata; class Mammalia; order Primates; family Cercopithecidae; genus Macaca; species Macaca thibetana. The sequence continues at coordinate 37,158,672 of NC_065581.1, read as the reverse complement.
TGGCACACAGCTGGATCCAAAACCTGTTGACAGAATGAATGAAGCATTAATAACTCTGTTGCCCGTAATAAAATATTGGGCCTTTATTGAACCCTTACAAGTACCAGGCACTGTTAATACACAGAAAGAAAGATGTTTGGCACTCCATACCCTCCCTCCCTCCCTTCCTCCCTTCCTTCCTCTCTTCCTTCCTTCCGCCCGCCCTCCCTCCCTCCCTTTCTTCCTTCTTTTCTTTCTTTTTTTCCTTCCTTTCCTTCCTTTCTTCTTTTTTCCTTTGACACAGGATCTCACTCTGCTGCCTAAGCTGGAGTGCAGTAGCATGATCACGACTCACTGCAGCCTTGACCTCCTGGGCTCAAGCAATCCTCCTGCCTCAGCCTCCTGAGTAGCTGAGACTACATGCATGTGCCACCATGCCTGGCTAATTTTTAAAATTTTTAGTAGAGATAAGATCTCACTAGGTTGTCCAGGCTGGTTTTGAACTTCTAGGCTCAAGCAATCCTCCTGCTTTGGTCTCCCACAGTGCTGGGATTAGAGATGTGAGCCACCATGCCTGGCCTTCTTCTTTTCTTTATAAGCATTAGCACATTTGGCCCTACAACTACCCTCTGAGATGACCATTTGTTTTATAAGTGAGCACAAGCTCAGCGACATTGTGTCCTCTGCTGAGGTTACATAGCTGGCAGGTGTCTCCAGACGGGGCTGACTCCAAAGTCTGGTGCCTCCGTATTTATTTTGTAATGCCTCCCTGCGTTAATGAACCAAAATAGAATTTCTTAACTTTTTTTTGAGACAGAGTCTCCTCTGTCACCCAGTCTGGAGTGCAGTGGCGTGATCTCAGCTCACTACAACTTCTGCCTCCTGGGTTCAAGTGACTTTCCTGCCTCAGCCTTCTGAGTAGTTGGAATTACAAGTGTCTGCCACCACACCCGGCTAATTTTTGTATTTTTAGTAGAGGTGGGGTTTCACCATGTTGGCCAGGCTGGTCTCGAACTCCTGACCTCATGTGATCCGCCGGCCTTGGCTTCCCAAAGTGCTGGGATTACAGGCATGAGCCACCGTGCCCGGCCTTTGCTTTCATTTTAATAAAACTAGTTTTTCTTTTCTGATTATAAACATGTATTTACACTCTTTTTTTAAATAAGGCATTACAGAAAGTGGAAATCTGACTTTAAGATCCATGGCAACCCTTCCCGGGCGCAGCAGATCTGGAGCACGTGGCTCTTGTGGGCTCTTTCTTCTGGGCTGTCTCCAGGTCAAGGGACATATGTATCCCATCGCTGACCTTTCTTTCTAGGTACCCACTAATCTTCAAAGATAACTGAGGGATGTTGTAAAGGCAGTAAAGCTACCTCCACTTTCTTCCCTAACCTGCGTTTCCCATTAAGGCTTGTTTTCAACTCTAAGGTGGGGCTTTCCCCAGCCAGACCTTAGGTTATTTTCTGAGCTTTGGTTTCTTATTGGGGTTTGGGTGCAATAAGGAAGTTGTCAAGTGAAACTGTTTTTTCCAGGGTAGCTGAGCTAAGCCTCCTATCATTGGAGGAGCGGGGAGCAGTCCTGGGATGGGTGGTAACAGGTGGAGGCAGGTGAGCCAGCCCATGGCTCTCTGGATTGGCTGCCATGAGCTCAGCTCCTGGAAGATACTATATATATGGACGGCCAAAGCATCTTCTGAGACACTCAGAAAATTGCCAGCACCAAAGTCGTGGCATCTTCTCCCTGGGAGAGCTGGGTCTGACTTCTCATTGGACACAACTTCCAGCTGACAGGGGGGAGAGCCTACCACAGAGACCTCCTGTCTGAAGATCCCGGCCCCGGGTGTTCAGGACAAAAGCGATTTCTGTGGTCCAAGGTTGGTTGAACAATACCCTCTCCTTTGGGGGCTGGAGCAGTGGGTATGTATCTTGGGGTCCGGAGAGGAGTTTAGTCCTGGGAGTCAAACCAAGAGACCAGTTCCAATTCTGCTTCCAGCATGCTGGGCCCTCCCAGAGAAGCAGCAGGGGTGGAGGTGGGGGAATCAGTTTTCTTATCTCTAAAAAGATGAAGCAGGGTTCAGTGACATCATCTCAGTGGGGTGTTTCTCAAAGAGCTCTGGGCTCACTTGGACTTAAAACTCTGCATTCAAGTCCCAATCCTGCTTATTAGCCGGCACCCTGAGCAAGGAACTTCACTTCCTTGGGCCTCAGTTTTCTTGTCTGTAGGATGGGGCAGCATTACATAGCTCACCTGCTAGTTTCCCTATAGGATGTGGTAGAGGTCGAGTTCTAGACTTTATGTGAAGGTACATGAGGGGACCCCCGATAAATGGGAGGTGTTATTATTACCTATGGTTGAATTAAGATTCTACGAGTTTTAAGGTTTCGGAAGTTAGTCCAAGAACGGGGAGATCTTATTAAAAAAACTCATGGTCTACTGCTTTCTCAGATGGGAATTTAGAGGCTGGGGGTGGATTATAACCCACAGTCCTGACCGACTCCTCACGCAGTGTTGCATTGCCCGTGGTCTTGGATAGAGGACAGAATGGGGTGGGGAGAGCATGGGTGTCTATACCTAGGCACACGTGATTGTGTGACTCTGTGTGCACAGGTCACTGTAGGTGTGTATGTGAATGTGGTTATTTCCATCAGTGTGAAAGAGCAGGTTTCTCCCCTCTAAGTCTGTATGTAAGTGTGTGCATGTGTATCTATGCTTACATGAGGCCATTTGGTGCAGAATAGAGAAGATAGGATTCAGATCAGGAGAAGTGAAATCGAGTCTCAGCTCTCTGCTTCCCGGCTATGTGACCTGGGGCGTGTCTCTTAATGGTTGAGAGCCTCAGTGCACCACTGTTAGCCCATCTGAGTCACAGCCCTTGGCAAAGATGGAATGAGATCATGTAAAGGAAAGGGCTCTCTGGATGCCGTGTGGCTGCATGAAGGTGAGATGGTTCGGGTTTTCACGTGCCTATGTATCATTTATTTGTTTCACGAACACCGAGAGCCTCCCAGGCTCAGGTCCCCTCTCACGGAACTTAGAGTTAGCACCGATGGCAAGTAGTGAGCTTGGTCATATAATTATTCCCTTACACTTGGGACAGGAGAAATACAGGGCGTCTTGAGTCCGTGTAGGTCTGTGGTGTGCACAAGTGTGTTCTGGTGACACGTGGATGTCTGTGGTGTTGACTGTGGGTCCACGTGTGTGTGCCACACACTCTGTCCCTCAGGGTGCTGCTGTGGGTGTGCCGCAGGTTTTCTCTCTGTGAAGTTTCTATTGTGTGAATCATGGGTGGAAAAGGGGAGCCGCAAAGTTATCTCCATGAAAGGCACCAGAGCAGTTAGAGGGTAAGGCGGCCAGGTGAACAAATTAGCAAACAGCATAGAGATGAGGTCACCGTGCAACTTAGAAAGTAAACAATACACAGCAGTAAGCTTGGGGAAGGCAGGCAAACTTCCTGCTCCAGGGTCAGCTTCGTGAGCCTTCTCTGGTTCTTTGTCGCTGTTGCTGGACATGTCACCAGTAAATGCCACATCTTATCAGAAGAAGTCTTGTGATCTGTAGATCACTCGGGTATTTCTGAGCTGATTTGGACTTTGCTCTGACATCCACAACAAGTTTACGAGAGCAGCTGGGTTTCCGCATAGTGAGGCCGCGCTGCTGGCTTAGGGTTCCTGGTCTGGAGCACAGCCTGCGCGGGGTGGGATTCCCTGGTGGTCGGGCTGAATGTAGTTGAGCACCTGGGGCACAAAACAAAGAAGAAGAAAGGAAAGTCTTGCTTTGATAAATCCTGGATAGCAGAATTTTATACTTGGAAAGTCTTTAATTTTGGCACAGGTAGGAAAGGGGAGGTTATTAGGATTAAAAGACAAGCTTCCCAGGGCTTAGAGACTTCAAAAGTCTGAGGACACACCATCCACAGAGGTTCTTCAGGGGTCTTCCTGGGGGCGTGTTGGTGTGTCTTCCCCAGTCAGCCGCACTCTCTCAATCCCTGGCCCAGAGCTGAAGACAATCTTTGAAACATTACAGAGGAGGAGCAGTTGGAGCGGGGGAGAGGGAGGAGAGAGCTGGACTGAGCACAGTCACAGCCACCCAGGGAGGAAAGAGAAAAGAAGGAAGTAGGGCTGGTATCAAATGCTGCAGCACGTTAGGGAGGACAAGGCATGGGAAGAGGTCACTGGATTTGGAATTAGGAAGCCTTGGGAGACCCTGGAATCTCTTCATTGGGGAAACTCTTGGGTAGCAGAGGCTGGGCATCACCCGGCCCCCTTCCTGCCTCTGGGCTGCAGCAGCAGCTGTGGGGCTCCTGACCTTAGTTTCTCGCATCTCCCCATGGGCTCAGGGCACCGGTTATTCCAGGGAGGGAGCGGCCAAATCACAGTAGCTTTCCTGAAAAAACGTCAGGGAAAGCATGTGCTGGTGGGATTGTGTTAATGTTCTGATCAGGAGGAGCAGCGTGTCCTTGGAATGCATTAGGAGGATACTGCCGCCATTGGCAGTGGCGAAAACCGTTTCCATGGCAATGACAGCTCTTTAAAAGATGACTGCGTCTCTCTTCCCGTTAACTGGGTAAGGAAGCGCTGGCCCTCCGTGCGATGGGTCCCATGGAGCCAAATCTGTGCAGACGGAAGAGAGGCTGAGCTGAACAAGAGTGTCCTGGTTCTGTGGTTTTGTTAATGAACAGCTTCTCTGCCAACCCCATCCAATTTGCCCTGACCACAGGAACATATGGAAAACGCAGAGAGAACCCTGACAGCGTTCAGTAAATATTTCTGGCTCGGCTTACTTTTTTTAAAATATGATCTTAAATCACATAGAACTTCAACCTAAATTTATCTTCTTTTAAGACCATGTGCTTCTGAAGAGACAGCAGATGCAGGGGAATGGAACATTGCTGTCATCACTGTGTACTCACATCGTTATTCCTGCGCGTTCAGAGAAGACCAGAATATTCCCTCTGGGGGCACACACTGCATCTCGTTCATGATTGTATCCCTAGCACCGAGCATAATTTCTGGTGCAGAGTGGGTGCTTATTAAATGTTTTTTGAGAGAAATAAGTGAGAACAAACATAAATTTTTCCCCATGACTTCTTCTCCTTGTCCTACCCCCCGTTGTCTTCGGAAACACAACCGTAAGGCAGCCAGTCTCTGAGTCTTTCAGGAATATTAGTGAATTTCCATATAAGGTACAGATACATACTGCTAAAAGTTTCCGTGTAGCCCAGATGTTCCTTTTAAGGAACATTAAATAACAAATAAGTCCTTTTAAATTGCCTGCCTCCACCCCGACCTGATTTCTCATTTCCTCCAAGGTCATCCACGTGTGGACACTTGGCTCCAATGGCCTCTGGCCTTGGCGACCTGGGGCTGCAATATCGTCTGGTTTCCTTCCCAGACGGGTGCTTGGAGGAGGGAAGGCATCCCAAATGTTCATGTCACCTTCAAATATGTGTGTTCCCATTTCTTTTCTTCTTTCTCTGTATCTTCTTCACTTTCCTGTGGATCCCACACATAAGAAATTGCAATTATAGATTCTTATTTTTGCCTCTAAGCTGAGCATAGCAATAGAATACATTTTAGAGTACATCCCATACCACTAAACATTACTTGGTCAATGCATGCTAAAGCTGTAATGACAAATTAGAGCAGGCAACCTGTGGTCCTAAACTCCACAGGACTCTCCAGGGGCTCAGGTTTGGCATTCAAAACCATATTTTATTTTTCTTTTACCTTCCACTGAAGGGAAGAGGCCTTCTGAACAACTCTGGAAAAATTGGAAAGCCCCAGCAGTTTTAGATTAAATTAAAGACACACAAATGAAGTGCACCGCCCACACCCAGGCCTGCTTGAAATGCTGCCCGGGAGGGAAAGGGTTTTTTTGTCTTTTTCCATTGGCCGCTGCTTCATTCTGGATGGAGAATGGAGGAGTCCCTACTGCTCTAAGATGAAATTGGCCTGAAAGCAGTGATTTCATGTTAACTACACATCCAAAGATACCTTATGTGTTGTGCCATTTACTAAATGTTATACATCTATGCATTTGTTTAATAAGTGCTTATTCAGTAGCAGTGATATGCTAGACATTGTTCTAGGCACTCAAAGACAGAAGACCTAGCAAAATAGACACAGGAGATGGAGAGAGACTCAGACAGAAAACACCTAAACACATAAAGACACGACATTGCACACCACCAGCGCATAGGGTAGGAGGGGAAAGGGTGCGCTGATGGGAAGTGGGCAGGGAGGGCCTCGATGGGAAGGTGACAGTTGAGTACAGCCCCAAAGGAAGTGAGGGAACAAACCATGAACAAACTCATTCTTTCCATGAGGGAAGAATGTTCTAGAAAGAGGGACTGGCCAGTGTGAAGGCGCTGAGGCGGGCGGGCCTGAAGGACAGCAAGCAGGGCTGTGTGTGTGGAGTGGAGTGAGAGAGATGTGGTCAGAGGGGTGATGGAGGCTGGTACGTGTGGGACGTGCCTGCTGCTGTAAAGACTTTGAGTGAAAGGGGACCCTTGGAGGAAGGGAAGTAACTTTTGTTTTAAAAGCCCCCATAGCTGCAAAGAGGAGAAGTTACTGGGGAGGGCAAGAGGAGAGCAGGGAGGTCAGTTAGGAGGCGGTGGTAACAGTTCAGGTGAGTGCAGATGGGGACCTAGAGACCCCAGGGGGCTGCTGGGGTGAGGACAGGCTCTATGTGAGTGAGGCCAACAGGCTCTGCTGATGGGTGGATGTGGGAGTAAAAGAAAGAAAGGAGGCCAGGCGCAGTGGCTCATGCCTGTAATCAGCACTTTGAGAGACCGAGGTAGGTTGATCGCTTGAGCCCAGGAGTTTGAGACCAGCCCAGACAAACACAGCAAGACCCCATATCTATTTTCTAAATAAAATTATTTATTTTTTAAAAAAAGAAAGAAGTCGGGGTGACTTTACATTTTTGGCTTGAGCAGTTGGAAGAAAAGAGTTGCCACTGACAGAGCTGCCTCATGGAATATTCACGACAGCCTGTGAGAGAGGGCAGGGCTCAGGCATGCTTCAGATGAGCACATGGGGCCAGAAGAGGTGCCTGAGCTGCCCAAAGTCCCGAGGCTAGTGAGGGGCAGGACTAGGCCTCTGGCTCCGGCTGTATTCATTTTCCATTGCTACTGTGAGAAAAGCCCCCAGACCCAGTGGTTTTGGACAAGATGAATTAATTATCATGCAGTTCTGGAGAAGTCCCAAATCAGTCTTGATAGACTAAAACCTAGGTGTGGACAGGGCTATGTTCCTTTCAGGGGCTCTGGAGGTGCAGCTGACCAGCCCTGAGATCTGAGCACGATCTTCCTGTGGTCCAGTTTTATCCTCTGGAAAATGAGAATAATGACCCCCATTCCCCGAGGGTTTTGGGGGAATTTGCACAAGACAACAGCTTTGAGAAATTGTTGACATGGGAAGTTGACATTACTCACATTAGCAGGCAGGGTGAATGGGTCCGCTGGTCAGTGCCGGGAGCCAACTTCGGCGTGCCCAGGAGGCCTCTGCTGAGGGAGCTGTTGGGCCGGGCACAGTGGCTCACGCCTGTAATCCCAGCACTTTGGGAGGCCGAGGCGGGCGGATCACCTGAGGTCAGGAGTTCAAGACCAGCCTGGCCAACATGGTGAAACCCCATCTCTACTAAAAATACAAAAATTAACCAGGTGTGGTGGCGGACACCTGTCATTCCAGCTACTCGGTAGGCTGAGGCAGGAGAATAACTTGAAGCCAGGAGGTAGAGGTTGCAGTGAGCTGAGATTACACCACTGCACTCCAGCCTGGGCAACAGACCGAGCCTCCGTCACAAAAACAAAAACAGAAAAACAAAGCAAAACGAAACCAAAAAAACTAAGGGAGCTGTTTGTTTTTGTTGTAGCCCGATGGAGAATCCAAGGTGCCCAAGGAAGCCCCTGGCGGAGAGGAAAGCCAGGTCTCTGGACAGGCCGCTGGCCCCCGGGAAAGGCTTGGAGCCGTGGGACTGCCATTGCCTCTCCCTGCCCACTGCCCCCTCCAGGAAGGCGCTTCACTGGGCGACCAGTGATTGGGCCAGACATTCAGACAGCCCAGCTCCGTCTGCTGAGGCTCACTGCACCACCACTGCAGCCCCCACTCCCGAGGAGACTGGAGAGTTTCTCCCCAGTGAGCAGAGGCCTTCACAAGACACCAAGAAGGGGTGGCTGAAGACCGTGCTGAACTTCTTCGTGAGGACGGGCCCTGAGGAGCCCAGAGAAAAGGCCAGCAGGAGGCCAAGGGGGAAGGAGGGCCTCTCCCAGCCTCTGGAGCCCCTGGAAGCAGCAGGGGAGCCAGCCCTCAGGAAGAGAGCCCACCACGACAAGAAGGCCAGTCGCAAGAAGCAAGGTCACAAGAAACATGCAGCCGAGGTGACTAAAGCAGCTCAAGACCAGGATGCCAGAGGCCAAGAGGAAGGGTTGTCCAAGGCGGCTGCTGCCTCACGCTCTGGGGAGGCTGACCTGGGCCCAGCTCGCAGGGGTGAGTGGACCGTGCCTGTTCCTGTGGAAACCCCTAGGGTGCTCTAAACTTGCTCCAGGAGCCTCTCCACAGAGTGACAAGAATAGTCAGGGGCCGCACCGCTGTGACTTCCTTCCTTCCTTCGTTCCTTCCTTCTTTCCTCCCTCCCTCTCTCCCTCCCTCCCTCCGAACCACTGTGAATCCCTCCCTCCCTCCTTCCCTCTCTCCCTCTTTTCCTTCCTTCCTTCCTCCCTCCCTCCCTCCGCACCGCTGTGAATCCATCCCTCCTTCCTTCCTTCCTTCCTTCCTTCCTTCCTTCCTTCCTTCCTTCCTTCCTCTCCTCCTCCTCCTTCTTCCTCCTCTCTTTCTTTCTCTCTCTCTTCCATTCTTTATCTCTTCCTTTCTTGCTTGCTTGCTTTTTTTTTTTTTGACGGAGTCTCTGTCTGTTCCCCAGGCTGGAGTGCAGTGACGCAATCTCAGCTCACTGCAAGCTCTGCCTCCCAGGTTCACGACGTTCTCCTGCCTCAGCCTCCCGAGTAGCTGGGACTACAGGCACCCGCCACCATGCCTGACTAATTTTGTATTTTTTGGTGGAGATGGTTTCACCATGTTGGCCAGGCTGGTCTTGAACTCCTGGACTCAAGTGATCCAGGGGCCGTGGCCCCCCAACATGCTGGGATTACAGGTGTGAGCCACCACGCCTGGCCCACTGTGACATTTCTTTGAGGTAGAACAGCACCACGGCTGAGCGCTCCAGGGAAAACCACTCGCCCACTCGCAGTGCCGCCGTTCACAAGCTGTGTGGCCCAGGGAGGCAGGTTTCCTCGCTGAGCCTCAACTTTTTTCATGGATAAAATGAAGATAAATAGTTACTGTCTCATGGAGTGGCCACAGCCCACAAGGAAAGTGCTCAGTGCACAATAGCTGTTACTGCCAACTCCTCTAGTTTCAGGAGCACAGACCTAGGAGAAATGAGAAGGCAGGGAGTCAGGCGAGGAGGGAAGCCCTACTCCCACCCCACTGGTGCCTGTGTGCTTCTGGGCTGCTGCTTCCAGACCTTGGTTCTAGACTTGGCTCCATCAGGAGTAAACTTGCTGTGTGACCTTGAGCTTGAGCTGCTCCCTCTGGAACTTTTGATTCCCCGCAGGTAAATGAGGGTGCTGGCTCCCAAGGTGCCTTCCTATTCTGCCTCGCAAGGCTCTGGAGCTGAATGCCCACTGGCACCTAGAGGGAGGGGGGCTCTGCCTCGTGGCACTCAAAACTCGGTGTTTATGATGGGGAGAAGATTGAGGGTTTGCGGGGAGGGGGTTAGCAAGAGAGGTGTCTTGGTGGAAGTAGCCTCTTCTCAGATAAAAACCTTGGTGGGTTTCTAGTTTTTTGGTTAGGCTTGGAGCAGGCTGCAGCAGTGCCTGTTGCACTGTGAATTCTGTGCTGTTTTCTCGTGTTGATGAACAAAGTCGGGAGAATGTCACTGACACACACACATACACACCTACATACCGTTTGCTTTCGTCTCTATTCCAGGTGGGGAAGATTCTGATTGCCACTCCTTCCTCATCAGAGTGGATGGTGCTGGAGCTTTGGATGTTTCTCCCCATGCCACAGGTCACCAGCAAGAAGAGGAGCTCAAAAAGCCTGATAGTGAGTCGGAATCTCTAGTGACCTTTTTGCCTCTGACTGAGGTGGCTGTTACTGAATGAGATGGATTGTTCTGAATGATTACTGAGACCTTGGATAGTGGCTCTCAAAATACATGCACTGGCCTTTCTTGCCTCTTTTGGTGCTTCTGGCCACGTTTGCTTATTTTAGAATTTCACAGAAGGGAGGCTAGGGAATTGGAAAGGCTGCTGGCAAATGCTTCTGCCTTATGTGTTAATGAAAATGGAACTTTTCTTAGTCTTTTAAAATGTATTTTACTTTAAAAAATATATAGAAGAGTGAAAAGTATAGTTCAATGCTTTGTATACTCAGTTGTTTACACTCTGCCAGTTTGCTTTGTGTGCGTATCATTTTGTTGCTGAATCATTTTGGAGTAAATCATGTTCATCCCTAAATACTTAAACATGCATCTCCAAAAAATAAGTACAGTCTCACACAAAACCACAATACCATGAGTGCTCCTAATAAATCGAGAATAATCCCCTATTCATCTAATTCCCTGTAAAAAAAGATGAGCATATTTTATAACATGTGAAATGAAGGAGCTATGCATGTGTCAAAGAATAACTAAAAGGCATTGAGTTAGTTATTTTGCAGCTAATTGTTTTCTTACATGAGAGGGAACCAGCTGGTAGCTGAGTCAAGCAATAAAAGCCAAACAATTTATAAGTGAGGGAAGTGAGAGAGGGAAGTTAGGAGTAAAAAAAAAAAAAAAAAGCAAACCCACAGATAGCCTCAGAACAGGGAACCTTGTTTGCATCTCTTTTCATGTAAACTCATCAGCTGGTACCTATCAGAGGACAGTGTGGGCACATTGTCCTTGAAAAGGCTGACCGGAGTATCAAAGGAAACCATTTCCATTGTCAGTGGCTTCTCTGTGCAGAGATGGGGGTGTGGCTGAGGCATCAGCGTGGCAGGCTCTCTCTGTGTCATCCCTGCTGATGTCCTTTCATCCTCCACCTTAGTGAGGCCAGGTATCCACCATTTTCCCACTGGAATTTTGCAGGTTGGAAGATCAGCATTAGCCTTGCAAAGTGTTCTCAAGCCCAGTCCCTCATATGACAGCCTGACAGCCTTCTGGGGGAGGCAGGACACAGATTATGACCCACATTTCACTGGGAGCGATAAAGGCCCAGAGAGGTTAAGAAACTTATTCAAGGTCACACAGCTTACTGAACCCAAAGTAGATGTTCCGAGATCTGTGACTTTCAAAGGAAACAGTGGGGCACAAGTTGAATGCCTAAAGGGCTGACCTGAAATGTCTTGCATGAAGTGTCATGGTTTGGCTCAGTGCCTTTCCCGTGGATCTTCCAGCTTTCTCTCAGAAGGACCTGCCCCTGGGATGTGGTGCTTTCCCTCCATTGTGTGGCCAAAAGAGTTGTTTAAGAGAACTGTCCAAGACGGTAATTTAGAAGGAGTTGTCTGTGCATTTAGAAAGAATAACCGAATGCGTTTGCTTTCTTCCAGAGGATGCTATCATTCAGATGATTGTGGAATTGCTCAAAAGAGTGGGAGACCAGTGGGAAGAAGAGGTGAGGAGTAAACTTTGCAGGTCTCCAGGGGCTCTCTGCCTTCTCCTCCTCCTCTGTCAAGCTCCACCTGTCCTTACAGGCCGGGCTCTAGTCCCTTCCTTCCCTGAAGCCTCCTGCAGCTTCAGAACTCAGCCCTCCCCCTGCTCTGGCCTCTGCTGCCTCCCCTCTCCTGGGGCCATCCTGCAGCTTGGCTACCCTTCACTTTGCATCCAGAGAGCTTTCCCCCTCTCCTCAATGTCATGAACCTGACTCAGTTTTTCTCCTCTCCCGGCAGCAGTCTCTGATCTCACAGCTGGGGGTGGCCCTGCCAAACCCAGCACTGGCTGTTAGGAAGCAATCCCAAGAGAAAAAGACAAGCCTCAAGAGCACCTTTTCTCTTAAGAAACACGGCTCCGAGGAGGCCAAGAGGAGGGCCGCAGATGTTTCCAGTCCAGAGGCCCGGCCACCCAAGAAGTCCAGCTTTCTGCCCCTGTGTGTTGGCGGCCATCGGCCTTCCATCTCCAGCAGCTATGGTGAGCAGGCTCTGCAGTTGCCATAGCAACCCTGCAGCTGCCTCCAGCTCTGGAACCTTCCCAGGGGATGGAATTGGCCACTTTAAAGGTTGCGTTGCGCCTGGTCTGACTTTTGCTGTCTGCCCTGAGCGGTGTGAGGATGACTGTGGGAAGAGAGAAAGAATGCCAGCGGGTCACGTCCACACACAAAACCTCAGCGAGGTCTAGGCAACCCCAATAAGCCCTTGATGGAAATTATGTTCCGCAATTCCCCAACTATCCACATTTCTTGGCTGCCTCAGCTTCTGCGCCCTGGCAGGGAGGGGAGTAGTGTGTGCAGGAAGGAGCTGGAGCAGGGGAGGCAGTAGACCTGGGTTCTAGCATATTGTCTATGTCATTCCCCATCTTTGTGCCTCGGTTTCTTCACCTGTAAAGTGAGACATTTCCCTGCTGCATATCGATAACTCAATCAGTCCTCACAGCCATCAGATGAGGTACAACTATTATCCCCATCTTACAGATGAAGGGACTGAGGCTTTGGGAGGTAAAACAATGTGTTCAAGGTCACGTGGCCCATGGATGATGGGCCAGAGCTAGAGGGGGAAAGGATCAGACGAGTCATTTCTTCCTGGGCATCAGGGAGAACAGGCCATCCTGTTAGGTCATCCTGGCTGGGAGACTTTACAGCTTAGAAAGGAGGGGTGATGGTTAACACCAAAGAGGGGAATTTCAGGCCACGTGGGAGATATTTTCATGCAGGGGGATTCTGGCTGTGATTCATTAATTCATGTCATGGGACATGACAGGCCTCTACTATTCAACTTGTGGATCAAGTCAAAACGGTGGAGGGAGGAGAGGGCAACAAAGCCCAGGAAAGCCAGTTCTATGGAAGCACAAAGGGATAAGGGAGCTTGGTCTGGGCCAGTAAATCAGAGACACGACCCTGCCCGGCAGCTGTCTTCCAGCCCCATAAGGCCTTAGTGTGATCCAGCCACGGAACCCACTATAGAGTCTGTGCTAGCTTCTGTGCATAGTTGACAGCCGCAGGCGGACAAAACACACCCCTTTTTCTTTCTGCTTCTCAGGCTTGGAAGAGCCTGAAGTCCAGGAGGCCCCATCTACAGAGGCTGGCGCTCCAGGTCCCTTCGTGCTTCCCACCCCATCAGAGAGCTGGGGACCTAGAGAGGAGCTTCAGCTGGACAGAGCCTCGGAATACAGTCAGTACTCCTCTCCTTTTCTCAGACACCCCTTGCAAAATTTCTGCTCTGACTCCCCCACTTGCAAAGAGACACTGAGCCAGAGAGAGGCAGTGACCTGTCCAGACCTCCCTCTGAGTACAGCAGGCTGGGAGGCAGCTTGGGGTCCAGAGCCCAGGCCCAAGCCAGGCTGCCTGACTGAATCTCGATAAATGGCAATAGTGTTGGTGCTCACCCTGATAAGGCAGACAGGAGGCAACGGGAGGCCCACAACAAGTGCTCAGCCGATGGGGTGATCTTACGGACCTGGGTTTGAGTCTGGGCTCTGACCCCTTTGAGCCGTGTGGACTTGGGCAAGTTACTCCGTCTCTGGTCTCAGTTTCTTCATCTGTGAAATGGGGACAGCAAGTACCTACTTTCTAGAATTGTCAAAGCATTTAGGACAGCCCCTGTTAGTGGCTAATATGTGTTAGGTGCCATTTGTTGCTCTTATTGTCATTGTTGGGTGACCCAGCTTGAGAGCAGAGCTCAGAAGTAAAGAGGATAGGGAGAGGGGTAGGAGCCTTAGGAGGGAAGCTCAGCTAATGGCATCTCCCATCACTGTAATTATTATTCTACCATTGGCAGAGCCAGGCCTAGAAATATATATATATATATAAATAAAATCACTGGCAGGTCTGAAAAGACCTGGAAAGATCTCTGCCCCCTACCCCCTGCCATTCTGCCTTGTTTGCTTTTCATAGAAAATATGCCTTGAAGGGGGATTCTGCCTGGGCAGGGAGAAGGTGCATGGTGAGGGCACCTGTAGGGAATGGGCCTTTCCAGATGGCCCTGAGGGGTTCCTCCTGGGCATCTATTTAGAGGCCCTCACTGGTAAAGTGAATGTGTATCCCATGAAACCAGCTCCGCCCTCAGGCCACCTCTGGCAGCTCTTTAGCCCCCTGGAGAATCACCCAGGAAACCACCAGGGCATTAGGAAATGAAGACTGATCACAGAAGAGCTTTTCTAGCACCACAGTGTAACCATGCCTGTTGATCTTTTTCAGAAGAATTCATTCAGAAGATCATTTCCATGCTCCAAGATTCGGAAGAACAGCAGTGGGAGGAGGTGAGGAAGACGCTCCCCATGTAACCGTGACCTCACTGTGGGCTCCCCAACCCTGCCTTCCCTGTCCTTGCCAAACTCTTCTGTGTCCTGCCAAAGCCCTACTCCAGTCCCTCTTTTTTTTTTGGAGACGGAGTCTTGCTCTGTCGCTCAGGCTAAAGCACAGTAGCTAGATCACGGCTCACTGCAACCTCCACCTTCTGGGCTCCAGCGATTCTCTTGCCTCAGCCTCCTGAGTAGCTGGGACTACAGGCATGCATCACCACACCCAGCTAATTTTTGTATTTTCAGTAGAGACAGGGTTTTACCATATTGGCCAGGCTGGTCTCGAACTCCTGACCCCTGGTGATCCACCTGCCTCAGCTTCCCAAAATGCTGGGATTATAGGCGTAAGCCACTGCACCAGGACCCAGTCTCTCCTTCTTGAAGCTTCTCCAGCCCTCTCTAGACCACACATATTTCCCCAGCGTTGAGCATCAACCACTCTTCTCTGGGCAACGCCTCCTAGCCCACCGTGGGTCTCCTTCCCCAGCTCACCTGAGATCTCCTCAAGGTCAGGGGCCCCGACTCAGTTTCTCTCATCTCCCCCACAGCAACCTCAAGTCCAGGAGGAAGAGGTGGGTCTAGAAAACCTGGCCCCACACTGCAGAAGGAAATCTGTAGAAAAAAAGTCGAGCTTCAGGAGAGCGTTTTACCATAAGAAACACAGCTCCAAGGAACCCAGGAGACCGGGGGCTGCCAGCCCGGAGGCCCGACGGCCCAAGAGGCCCAGCTTTCTGCCCCTGTGTGTCGGTGGCCATCGGCCGTCCACCTCCAGCAGCCTTGGTGAGCAGGCCTGGTGTTGCCATGGTAACAGAGGCTTCCTCTTGGGCAGGGCTGCTGTGTGGCCTGTCGCTGACAGGCTGGCATAGTGGGGGATGTCCGCTGTTGCTGAAAGCCCTGTTTATTTCCTTGCTGAGCAGAGTGGGGGATGTGGAAGTGTGGGGAGAGGTGAGGGGCCAGGTGCCAGCAGGACCCCACCCCTGGTAGCCCCTGCTCACAGCACACGCCCTCCCCTCCGTCTCCACATGCAAACACTTAACAACAAATGTGGTGAGAGAGCCGTGCCACTGTGCATCAGAATCACCTGGCCAGTTCATAGAAAAGCACAGAGACTGGGTTTGACGAAGTAGGAGATGGTGTGGGCCTGTTTTTTCACTACACCAAGGCATGAGGGCCACTGGTGTACAGTAATTCCCCTGACATCACAGAGTGCCTACTATGTGCTACTTGCACACATATTATCTCATTTAACCTGCTCGCAGCCCTGTGAGGTCAATCTTATCACTCCCACTTAACACTTGGAGAAAGTGAGGTTCAGACAGGCTAAGGGACCCAGAAAACCTGGCAGAGGGAGAGGGTTTGTTTGGTGGGCCCTGTGGGCACACCTGTTTTAACTGAGCCCCTCCCAGACTGAGGAGGCAGAAAGGGTTGGTGGGCAAAAGTCAGGTTTCTGGAGAAGGCCAGGAGCGCACCACGAACTCCTCTGAGGCAGAGCCGGGGACAGGAAACTCACGGAGGAGCCTGGAACCAGCCCCCGCTGATGCTCGTGCCTCCGAACACCTTGTCAGGAACTAGATTCAGCTCTCTGCAAAAACACTCAACAACCGTTTTTTGCCCTAGATCCCGAAGATCTCTCGGGCCGGGAGCCCCTGCCCGCAGAAGAGGAGCCAGTTGTGATCTCAGAAGCACCTTCCCCGGCCAGAGGCCACACGCCAGAAGGGGCACCTCAGCCGAATGGAACATATGAATCTAGTCAGTACCACCCCTGCACTTACCTGGACAGCTTCCCGGGCGCTTCTCTTCCACATGGAGTTCACAGGCTGAATAGGGGAGGGTTCTGAGGAAGGAATGGGGAAGGCAGCAGGCAAAGACCCCAGGAGACTCTAGGAGGGGGCAGAGGGCACAGGCTTGGCCTTAAACTGGGGCTGTTGGGGCAGAGTTGCAGGTAGAGGACACCTGTCTATCCTGTGGGATGTAATTAACACCCCCCATTCGTTTGCTTGAATGTTTCATATGAAATTCCTAGCTTGCTCCAGGTCTCATAAGCAGTGGTGTGCGGGCAGACAGGTTCTCCATTGGGAGGAGGATGCCCTACTTTGTAGCATTTGCAGATTTCCATGGCATAAATATTTTTACTGTGGCTGATTTCAAGCTGCTAACAGTTTGTAACAACTAGTCCACAAATTAATTAGCCTGGCATGGTGGTGTGCGCCTGTAGTCCCAGCTACTCGGGAGGCTGAGGCAGGAGAATCACTGGAACCCAGGAGGCGGAGGTTGCAGTGAGCCGAGATCGCGCCACTGCACTCCAGCCTGGGTGACAGAGCGAGACTCTGTCTAAAACAAAACAAGACAACTAGTCCACAAATTTCCTGAATATTTACAGTGAACTTAGTACGACCAGGCCCTGGCACACCGCTGCTTAGAACCCAAGTGGACGGGTGCATTCCTAATGGGTCAGTAGCCCTGGCATGTCCCCTCCCTGCATTCTGATGTGCTGCTCCTCGTCCAAACTCCCATTCTTGACTGTGCTACTCTGTAGCCTAGATAAGGGACACTGGGAGGCCTCAGTTTCCCACCTATCAAATGAAGCTGAATGTGGTTACAGGTGAGGCCCAGCAAGCCAAAGTCCCTTCTGTTTCTATAAAGGGAACCCAAACAAGGCTCTCACACTCCAGCATTAGTTTAAGGCAAGAAGTGTCTTGGTCCATCATAACTAATGTGTGTGCTGGGTTTTAGAGAAAAAATACTGTCTTTCCCAGGTGGATGTGTCGTTGCAGCACTTTGTTTTTGGAAGGGAACCGGGCATCACCCAGTCGATAGTCACTCAATTCTCCTTTCTTTTCCTTAGAGGAGATCATCATCCAGAAGCTTGTGGAGCTTCTCCAAGAAGTGGATGGCCAACTGGGGCAGCAGGTGAGCACCACTCAGCCCTCCCCAGGCCAACCCCAGGGCCTCATCTACCCACAGCTGAGACCTGGGTTCCATCCCCAAGTCTGCACCTCTGGGCAACTTTGAGCATGTCCCTTCACCTTTCTGAGTCTCGGTTTCCTCTTTTCCAAAATGAGAGATGATTACCTCCTTGACCAAGCTTAATGCACATGTAGAAAGCGCCAGACATGTAGCAGATGAGGGAACTGTTTAAAATAACACAATGCTCATGTGACCTCCCTGCCCCAGCCAGGACCACTCCTGTCCAAATCAGCTATTAAAGTTCGGCTCATGTCCCCCGTCCTTGGAAGCCGCCTCCCACCTGCCCCACCCGCCCAGCCGATTCCATTCCCTGTGGTCTCCGGGTTCACTCTTGGTCTTGCCACGCCCTTCAGCATTTATTTGGTCTCCCATTCTTTCAAGTTGATTTTCCTCCCCTGATAGGCAGTCTATAACAGAAGGTTCCCCACCCTTGGAAAACACAGTCTATCTGGAGAGACAAACACAGATCACATGTGAAGAGGTCAGGTTAAAGATGAGTAATCAGCATAGCGGACGCTCTGGGTGCCTCTCTTCACCACCAGAGTGCACACTGGCCCGTCCAGCTGCCAGCTCCTGCCTCCTTGTGCCTGAGGACACAGGGCCATTTTGCAACCCATGTTGGGGGCACAATTAACAGCCTCCACTTCCGCATGAGCAGCCCTCAACCAATGGCTGGTGGGAATTGGTGGATAGAGACCCCAGCTCCCTCGCTTTTATGTGGTATAACTGAGGAACGTGCTCTCAGCTGGCTTCCAAGATGCCCTGAGTGGATTAAGCTCCAGTTGCCACCCCTTGGGCCGCCTTCCCATTCTTGTTCCAGGTCTCCTTCTCCCATCAGCATTTCCTGGGATCATTTAATGAATAAAATGCCTATACCCAAGTCCTTGTGTCTGGGTCTGCCTCTGGGGAACTCATTTAGTTATTAAGAGAAAGGAGCTTGTTGGAGGAGGCTTAGAAGGAACTAAAATTCCTCTAACATCTACTCGGCACTAAATCGTTTCTGTAAACTCTCTCATTTCATTCCCCCTCCAATCCCCCCCAGCAATCCTGGGGCTGGGTGGATATTTTACATTTTACAGATGACCAGAGGCTCACATACCTAGTAAGTGCAACTCAAGCATCCCAATTCTAGACTGTCATACATTTAAATAATAAAGTAAGATTACTTGTCAAATAAGGAGTGGCTAGGGTAGATGAGAAGGCTCTGTGGGGTGTTTGCTTCTGAATTATCTGAGTCTAAAGACCTGTACTTCCACCTTTGCCCTCTACTTTGTCCTGCTGCTTTGAGCTGGACCTTGCAGAACAGATTCTGAGAGGCTAGGGGCAGTGGAGGGATGTAACAAGCGGAGCTCATCCCAGGGAAGAGGAGGTGCCCCGCCTGGCTGCATGGAGTTGCAGGAGGGGCAGTTGGCGGGAGGGATACTGCCAGCAACACTAATGACCTGCTTTCATTTCCGCTTCCAGATCAGGCGCCACCCCAGCTTTAAGAGGTTTTTTTATGAGTTCTCAGACTCCTCCCTCAGCAAGCTGGTAGCCACCCTGCGCAGCCAGGTGGCCCACTCCTCTAAGCTGGACAGGAACCGCGCCAGGAGACTCTACCAGTTTGATGTTAGCTTAGCTAACAAATTTGCTGGCAACAACAGCCACGCCATGTGCATCCTCATGGGCCTAAGAGACCACTACAATTGCACCCGGTTCCCATACAGGGAGGACCAGCCGGTGAGAGAGGGCGGGGAAGACAATGGCGATGTGGCATAAGTGACAGCAGGCTCACAGCTGGCCTCCAGTGGGATCTATTTATTCTCCTCTCCCCTCCCCTGCTCAGTTCAGAATTTTGGGGTCTATTTCAAATGCCACCTCCTCACTGAGGCCTTCTGAGACAATTCTAAACCATGACGACCTTTTTCTTTTCTGAAACCTCACTGATTTTACTCCATAATTAGCATCTTCTTTATTTGGCTTTAGTCTTCAATTACATGTACATTTCCATGCTTTTTTGATAGAATGGCATATTGGACGGGCTATGATCTTAGCTTGCCTTGTTATTATTTTGTGGGCTTTGTTGCTTGCCTTCTCAATTCTAGGCTGTCATAAAATGTAAATAACAAACTAAGGTTATCTATCAAATAAGGGGTGGCTGAGGTAGACAAGAAGGCTCCATGGGCTGTTGGTTCTGGAAGGCTTCCAGGAGGTGATCACTCACTGACCTGGCCTTGGTTGCCTAATGAACAGCCTCTCTCCTGACGTCACCTTCACTGTTCTGAGTGCATTTATGCTTTTCCTAATAATTTCCCCTCCTCCAAGTCTCTGAGATATTCCCTTCAGAGATGATGCTTGTCAATGATTTTTTTTTTTTTTTTTTTTTTTTTTTGAGACAGGGTCTTGCTCTGTTACCCAGGTTAGAGTGCAATGGTATAATCACTGTTCACTGTAGACTCAACCTTCCTGGGCTCAGATGATCCTCCCACCTCAGCCTCTCAAGTAGCTGGGACTACAGGTGCATGCCACCATGCCTAGCTAATTTATTTTTTATTTATTTATTTTTTTTGTATAGAGATGGGTTCTCACTATGTTGACCAGGCTGGTTTTGAACTCCTGGCCACAAGCAATCTTCCCACCTTGGCCTCCCAAGGCCAAGGTTCATGCTGGGATTACAGGCATGAGCCACCACACCTGGCCTGATTTTTAAAAATTCTGATCTCTCATATTTTCTGGTAGACTCTGATAAAGATTTCTTCATCCTTTTCTAATTCACTTAACATAACCTGCTTACAAACATTTGACCCAGATCCACAGTGCAGAAGCCACTGAATGAAGGTGTGACTTTAGAGGAATGAAATGTTCTGTTTGCTGGTGTTGGACCAACAGGACCAGAACTTCTACATCCAAGTGGTCCCCTGGGAAAGCAGACCCTTCTGCAATGATGCTACTATCACCCGAAACACTTCTGTCTTTCTTGGAATTACCTTTAGAAGCCATTTGAAAAGTCTCTCAAGACAGCTGGCTTATTTCATGATAGTTGTATCTTGTCATTCGAATGCTCTGCTCTACTTTGGCTCATTTTCCTGGTGGGAAATCCTCCTTACCATAGACCTGTCTCTCTTCTTGGCCTCACTGTCTTCTCTGAGAGAATAGGAAGGTTACAGATAATTTGCCCTCTAGGGTGGTTTAGGTAATAGCTTACAGGTTGATCTGAGTTATTTGTGAAAGATACTATAGAAACATCAGTTGTGACATCCTCAGTTGCCCTGACTCCATCTTCTGGTTTTACTAACCATTCATTCATTCATTCATTTAACTGGTAGCTGTTGACAGCCTCCTATGTGCTTAGTTGTGCGAAGTGCTGTGAGGCTCTGTGGAAGGTTCTGCCTTCAAAAGCTTCATCTGCCAATGGAAAAGACAACTGTTTGATGACAAAATTAAATAGCAACCAAATGCCAAATGAGTGGTAACTGAGGCCCATGAAGCAAGTTGGTCCTGGGAGCCTTCCAGGAGGTGGAGGTGCTGATTTTGACCTTTGAGAATGGGGAGGCTGTCTGGGGAGAAAGGATCAGGAGAGCAATGTCAGCAGGAGGTGTTGCAAGAGCAAAGACCCAGAGATGGAGGCTGGGGTGGGGTGTCAATGGGGTAATGGGAAGTCTGGTGTTTCCAGAGTGAACCCATAAATAATTGAGCTGTGGCTAATATCTATGTTCTTTTTCTCTTCCCAGAACATCACAAGTCCTGAGATTCAAAGTCCAGATTGAAAGCTGTGTCTTGCACTCAAATTCTCTTGAACTAGCCGAACGGTTTGCAGCTTTAGCCAGGAGACCCTGAAGATGCTCTGTGATGTCCCAATCCCTGCTTCACAAACGTAATGGAAGACAAGAGCAGACAACCATTCTGTGTCCATACCCTAGTATCTGAGAAGCACAAAGCATTCTTCCACAAGGCAAGACACAGAGGCCATGTCTGGGGAAATCAGCACTGGACTGGGAGTGAGGAGACCAGGGTTCCACCTGCTGGACCTACCCCAGAATTGCTGGGTGACCCTCCACACATCCCCACTCCTCTCCGGAATTTGGAGTCTAGGATCCTACCCAGAAGGCCTACTGATATTTTCTCAGATGTTCGTTTTAACTGAGTCTAGTTTTTAAACTAAATTTTTATTTAATCTCCAACCAGAACATTCACATGCATCCAAGCAGATGTGCATCGAAGTGTATCCCATCATTTCTTCAGTTGACCGGCAGTTCTTCGTGCTCATATGGACTTGTAGATGCCTCCCAGGAACTCTGCAGGCCCCAGATGGAAAGACCTAGAGACTGCGGACCCTTGGTCTCTCAGAATCCTTCTAACCTGTGTCCTGACATTCTGTGACTAGAGAAATGGAGCTGATACCTTGCACCTCTCCCATCTCATGGGATTGGCTAGGAGTCAGTGAGAAAATGGGTGTGAAGAGTTCTGAAAATTACCTAGTGCCATGTCCATGTATGTACTATAGCTTCTTTTGGGTAGTTTTCAGGAAGCGGAGGAGGGCTTCAGTGGGCTAGACTGCCATGGATTGTTGCACAGGGGTGGATATGGATTGTTGCACTGCCCAAGAGCACCATACTCCAGGAGGTGCTATTCATATCCTGGACATTGTGGGTTTGTAGATTTATGATGACAGTTTTGTAGCTGGTAGCAGTAACACGTCTTGAGAAAGGGCTGTTTTCTGTATTTGCACAAAGGTGAAGTGTGGGGGTGCCATAGGCTTTGCCTTCTGTACAGCTCAAGTTTCAACAGCTTGACTCAGGCGTGAAATTTGCCACATGTTCATATCTATGTGCAGGAAGGACAAGACTATAGACAGACAGCCGGCGCCCTTGGACACTGCCCAGAACATGTGGTCACGGGGGAAAGGGTGTTAAACCTGGATGGCAAGTGAGATCTTGTGACCCTTGGGGACATGGTATTGCTGTGTTGAACCTGCTGTCACACCATGGGGTAGGACTGGGGAGGAGGAGCAGCCTGGGGCAGAGAGGCCCTGGGTGCTTACATGGGACTGGCCTCCAACCTGAGGCACCGGCTCCATAAGTTCAATTCAGCCTATCTGGAAAGCCATTTAGTTTTTATTGCTGCTTCTGAGAAGTGGGGGAGAGGTGAGCTATTTGTGGATTTGTTTTAGGCAGTGTTCACGATCACCCAAGTATGAAGGGTCAGAGTAAGTTATGAAATGAAGGTCAGGAACCTTTTGTACATAGTTTCTTATTTGGAATGATGTTCTTGAAGCCCTATGAGTATTTGATATGTGCTTCTGATGCTGGCATCTGAGTCTCATTTTTGTACTGTGTTATTTGAGCAAATAAAGAAATTAACTTGCGCAAAGGTGTGATCTGGGTTATTCACCATGGAAGCAAGACAGATACCCACCTGCCACATCTATGACAGTCTGGTGCTTGCAAGGCTGTGGGGGTTGGCCTCCCTGTCCCTGCCTGGATCCCCTCCAGGTGTCCCATCCTTGGAGTGCCAGCTCGCTGATGCAGTAAAAAAAAGTGTCCTGGGCTGGGTGTCAGGAGACTTGGGTTTTAGTCTAGCTGCCCCCAGGCTGGGTGACCCTGAGGACAAGATACTTGCCCTCCAGACCTGACATTCTACAACTCACTGACTCTCAATGTGACAGTTCATAGTATGTCCAGGAAAATCAGGAGCAGTACTGATTCTACCTTGTCTCTTATTAGTCCCCCAAATCTGGTGCTTAAATTCTGTCACTCAGAGCCAAGATAAAAAATTGTTAGAACACAGCATTAGGTTTTTGGTCCATAAAATGTGGTCTCCAGGGACAGATATTGACGATGTTCTTTCTCCTCTCAGGTGACACACGAGTATTTGTTCCTCAGTCCCCGAAGGCTCACCCTAATGCTCCAAGGATAGCAGGAGGAGGCGACATTATTATCCTCCTCTCACAGATGAGGAAACAGAGGCTCAGAGTGGGGAAGCGCCTTGTTCACAGTCACACAGCCAGATACAGACAGAACCCAGCCAGGATCAGGCTCTGATAACTCCTATTTTAGTGCCCTTCCCTCCCCTTATGATCTTATCCATTAGTTCATTTATTCAACCAATGTTTATTGAGCACTTACTGTGTACCAGCTCTGGTGCTAACTGTGTGGAATACACAAATGCAAAAGACATAACCCCTGCCCTCAGGATGCTCACAGGCCCCACTGGTTATGGGGCTTTTGTGCCAATATGAATATAGGGCACCATGTGCGGGTGCTGTGGAGGGGTGGGGCCCCTCAACTCCCACCATAGATGTTTTTGGTTTTTTTCCCCCAAGTGCTGGCAAGTATGTAGAGCAACACAGATGGTTTTTACAAGAGCACTGAGGTGCATGGAGGTCCTGCTGCTTTGCATGGCTTTAAAAAGGTGGGCAAGTAATATCATAACATAATTAACCTAATTCCCTCCCTCTGAGAAGTTAGAAGCCTAAGTGGGTGAGTCAGAGATAATGGGGTCAGCTGAGAACCGGTTGAGCTGGAGGTGTGAACTGGAGGTGTTAGCTGGGTTACAGCGGGGTTGTGCTGTGGGTATCAGTCAGAGGTGCTTGTCTGGAAGAAAAGACAGCATTCTGGTGTTGCCCCTGGTACAAGCGAGGCCTCCTAGTTTCAAAGCACAGTGGCTGACATGTAATAATCCATTCATGTTGATTAGGAAAAAAAAGAGAAAAAGGAGAAAGAAACTAGTTTGGGTTGCCAGATTTAGCACATAAAAATACAGGAGACCCAGTTAAATTTGAATTTCAGATAAATTATAAATAATTGCAATATTGAGGACATACTCTTACTAAATAATTATTCATTGTTTATCTGAAATTCAAATTTAACAAAATGTCCTCTATTTTATCTGGCAACTCTGAAACTAATGTAAGAACAATTATTTTAATTACCTCAAAACAAGAAAAATAATTAACCCAAGTGAAGGGAACAAGTGGATGTATTAATACTTTAACATAAATGACATTAAGAGCATCTGAGCTCTAAATACAGACTTTGAATTAAAACAATAATTATGATTAAGTTCTAGTCTTCCTTGGGTCCCAGGGAACAAGCATTCCTGGGCTGTGCAAAAGAGGCCACTCTCCTCCCCCTAGTTCCCAGGCCTCAGGCTTCTGCAAACATGGAGGCCACTCCTGGAAGAAAGGCCTGCGGCCAGGCGGGCCTCTCTGGTCAGTCTCCCCCCAGCACACACCTCCAGCTGCTTCCTTTGGCTGGTCTGGTCACAGATCAACCAGAGTAGGCAGAGGATGCAAGACCCCTGGGACTTTGACCCTTTTCAGGGTCTCAAAGGTACATTTTATTCCCTGAAAAGGCCATGTTAAGTGGGGTCTGTTGCCACAGCTGAGCCCCAAGCCCCTAAATCCCCAACCCCACCAGGCTTAAATTTGCATATGGCCTCCTCAGGCTCCTAAGGCCAGTTTAGCATCGTCCTCCACCCATTCATTCTGGGTTTTGCATTTCAGGATTTGGTAAGCAAATGTACCTGAGGCCTGTGGGCAGCTGGGGCTTCCTTGCTGGGCCTGGCGGTGACTGGAGATTGTCTGCTCTCTGGGGAGGTGGGGGGCAATTATTTTCTGGACAGGCTGGAAAAATTGAGGCTGAAGTTGTCTTCCTCATGGAACATTTTCACTGAGGTGTGAACAGCAGACAGAGAGTTAGCCCTCATTTGTGTTGGCTGCAGGGGAGGGACATTTGGCCTCCTTCTTCCTCTACAGCCACCCAGGACTTCAGGGCAGCCCGTCTCAACACCGCAGCACCACAAAATCCCAGGGGAGCTCGAAAGATCTCGATGCCTGGGCTGCCTGAGCAATTTCAGCCAGTGATTCCAGTGACCAGCTCAGGCCAAGCCGTTAGTACACTGTGAGAATTAAAAAACAAACAATAGAACTTGGGCTCCTGCCACCACAGGAAAGAGGGAGTGTGTCGTTGGCTCAGTCCTGCTGGGCCCCCAAGAGTTTTGCCCTTGGACAGGATCCTGGGGAGAGTAGAAATGATCCGGCCCATCTCAAAGAAGCAAGCTCAGGCCAAGGTTGGGAGGAAGGTCCATGAGCGCCGATCAGTGCTGGCGTCCATCAGTCTGTCCAGAGTAGGGTAGTGGAAGGGTTGAAAGGATCGCAGGGAAGCTGAGATGCTCACCCTGGAAGGGAAACAGATCTTGCGCACCACTGGGACTGGCAGTAGGTCTTGTCCCCGGTCCTCAAAAAGGCCTAGAGTCAGGGGAGTGTGCCGGACAGCAGTGAGAAGCAGGCTTGGCCTCAGGATCCTCAGGTTCTCTCCCATTCCAGCTCCAGTTCTCTCTCACGGCTCACAGCTTCCTAGGAAAAGGACAGATTTGTCATTTCTGAGTCCCCCATCTAGGGCTTCCCTAACCTGAGTTCCACCAAGGATCACCCTTACAGGTTCATACACCTTGGGCAGCCCTGAGCAAATAGCCAGGCCTTTTATAGCCAATGCACGGAAATTGGAAATCTCAAGTTACACCAAAAGCCAGTTAGGGGGTTCATTTCATTACCCAAGGGTCTTTTGCTGCTTGCAAATGTAATCTCCAGTGGGAGGTGATACAAGGGTGTTTGAAACATCATTCCATGTATGAAAGTTCAACAGATACTTGTTTTTTTAGGAAGGGGATAGGGCTGGAGTGGTCTCCGGATGGCTGAGTACAGTTGTACAGAGTTTACACTATACAAGGATACAGTGCCATATAAAGGGGGTAGGCGATTCATAGACTTATGCATGTCTTTGCATGTTCTTTGTAGTTTTCTAAGAGTTGTCAGTCAAGTATCTTACTCTAACAAAATCAGTATATTATGACAATTTTCCAGTGGCTGGTAGTCAGGTTCTCCAGGTACATTCCTGGATGTCATTCTGTTGCTTCAAGACTCCCCAGCACCTGTCCAGCCCTACCTTCCACCACATCTCCAAGTTCACTTCCAGGCCTCTCCGCTACCTCCATCCTTGCAACCGCAGTTAACTGCTTGCATAGACTATTTCCTTGTTCTGGGCCATCCCATGTGCCTGGAATACCTTCCCACACCCCCATCCTTAGTCTGACTAACTTCTGCTCCTCTTCCACACCTCCACCAGGTTCCCTGAGATCCCCAAGCTAACAGAGTGAATTAGCTGCCTCTCCTCTGTGCTTCTCTTCCATAGTAATCCAGTGGTTCTCAAACTCCAGCGTGCATCAGTCATCTGGTGGACCATGCACAATACACACTGCTGGGCCACAGCCCCGTTTCTTATTCAGCAGGTGCAGGGTGAGCCCAAGAATCGGCATTCCTAAAAGCTCCTAGGAGGAACCACGCATTCAGATACCCTCTCTCTGCTCCTTTGTCTTGTGCCCCAGCCTACACACTGCCTGGGACCCTCCCAAATGTCCCATACAGGCCTGGGCACTGGTCATAAGGTCCTGACATGTCTTTGTTACCAGAATCACACAGGACGCTTCCACATTCAGCCTCTCATTTAAGTCCTAAATAACCATGGGTTGAAGGCAGGGCCGATGTTATAGAGAAAAACTGAAACTCCCACTGAGTAACTTGCCAGAATGGAGAAACCAGTGCTTCAGGCACACTCACATTGTAATGGGGGAAATTACACAGAAACTCAAAGAAAAGGATCTCTTATGGTGGAAACGGCATCTCACAGACTTGGTAGGAATTAGGAGGATTTGGGGGCAAGATGGGGTCCTCCTTCTCCACTTGTAGCCTGTAGGCAGCCTCTCAATTTCAGATGACCACTGAACTCTTACTGGAGGAGAGCCAAGGCTAGCAGAGGAAAGCTAGGCTGATACGTACACCCACCCACGCTCCAGGAGAAGAGCAAGTCTGGCATCACTGCTGGTCCTAGAATGAAAGGGGCCTGGAGCAGACTTAACCCAGCCTGCAGCCTAAATACAGCTATCCCAGCCAACACATAGCCCCATGAAAGAGAAACACAAATGTTTGTCCTTGTAATCCACTGAGATTTGGGGGATTGTTTGTTATGCAACGTTATAATAGCAGCAATAACTGACTAATACAATTTGCATCAGAGTATGAATTTGGACCTCTGATTAAAAAGCAATACTGATTAGTGTGTGGGACATCTACACTTTAGCTTTTGTTCTAGCCTCTCTCTGCTTGTCAGCAGGGATATCAGCTGGGGACTCGAAGTTTGCACAGGACTAGCCCATGGATGTGACAGTAGTTGTAGTTTGGGAGGAAATGAGCAGGTTTCTCCTCTTCCTGAATCACTCCCTGCTTCTCTATCCCTAACATTTTTGAGCTTCTCTTTTCTACCCCTTACCCCAGCCTTTGGAATTGCTTAAGACCATCAGTTGGTAAATTGCCACCTCCAGGCAGGCTCATCATCTGTTCTGTGAAAGAACGCAGCAGACAACCACCTGCCTGGTGCAGGAGGTGTGACCCAATGACAACAGTGCTTCCCACAGTTTATGAATGTTGTCTTGTTTGTTTCTGTCACAGCCTGTTTCTTTGTAAAGCACCTTCATTCCCAGAAGGTTTGTCGACCAAAGCGGCTCTTGCTGAATTTGACAGTTCCTGCTTCTCTGCTGCAGTGGGAAGAGAGCTGGCCCTGGAATCAAGGAACTGGAGCCTGGGCTTGGCCTCCAGATAGTGCTCCTAGCCCCAGGGAGGCTCCCCACACCCACCGCAGACCTGCCTGGCTTCCCACGACCGAACTTGACCATGAGCTCCTAGAGACAGAGATAAGGACACTCAAAGGTCAGGAAAGCATTGGGGCTGGAGATCAAGAATGAGTGAGAAGAATCCCAGGCTGGGATTGTTGATCCCATGAACCCAGGGACCTCTAGCTGCCATCCTGCACGGTCCCTTACCTACCTGTCATCCAGAAAGAACATGTGGTTTGTTCCACTTCCTGCAGCAGCTCTGAGAATCTCCTCCTACCATACTGCTTCCCACCACTCACCAAGTGCATTGCTTAGACTTCGAGGTGGGTCTTTGGCCACCAGGTGAGCCTCTGACCCTTGTCTGTCTGATAAATCCCTGTGCTCATCCAGGGACCCCACTTGGGACAAGAACAACCAGGAAGGATGTTGCTCAGAATGATTAGAGGTTTCTCTGACCAACAAAGACTTGAAGCAAATTAAATAGCAGTGTGGGTCTGTTCCATTCAGAGAATACTGTGTTGCCCAGGCCAGACTCCAACTCCCGAGCTCAAGCAATCCTCCCGCCTCAGCCTCCCAAATAGCTGGGACTACAGGCACATGCCACCATGCCTGGCCAATTCAGAGAATACATTGATAACCCAATGAAATAATTGTAAATAATACCTGGCTTGGTTTGAATTTGAGGCTGTCATTTGAATTTGTGAGTGTGTTTGTATACCTGCATGAGCCTTTAATTAAAATATGATGACTCAGTAAAAAAAAATTAAAACTTGGTTTAGGTGAGGCTTAGAGCCACCGTGACTGGCCTGTCTAGTTTTGTTTTTAAGTAGCATCTCTTCAGAAGCAGAGAGGCAACCAGCTAACCTCTGGGAATTATGTAAACATAACATCTACTTATTGTGAGCTATTACACATGCTGCATTCTATGAGGCAATTTACATCATTGATCACATTAAACTCTCACAACTTTGTGAAGTGGTATCATCCCCATTTTACAGGAAATGGAGGCTCAGGGAGAGCAAGTGTCCCAACCATGATCCCTGAGTGGAGTTGTGGCAGAGCAGGAATTTTATGTCGGATGTGTCTGTTCCAAAGCCCAACCTCCCACCCCTCCACTACTCCTCTACTCTCCCCTCCATTCCTCAGAATCTCCCTGAACACAGTTCCCAAAGCTGCTCCTCTCCGTGGGATTTAAGGAACATTAGTCATTCTCACTGCACTTTGCCGCTTGGTTTTTTGGATCGCGGATGTCTTGGGAAACCTTTTCTGGTGCCACTTGTCTTTTGCTTGTTCTTCTTGAAGACCTTATTCACCCAGTTTGAGTCTTCAGCAGGGCTCTCCCTAGGCAAAGAGATTAAGTGGTTCATTATGGGCCTGGCCTGGGCCCTCCAACATCCGGGCCTGCTCAGCTCCGCAAGTGGGCACACCCGTGCTATGGTTCTCAACCCTGGCTGAGCATTGGATTTCCCAGCAAACTTTTAAAAATATAATCGATGAATATTTATCTAAGTAACATCATGTCCATGAGTCAACTGAAACTCAGACTTTTATACAGTTATACGTAAATTTAAAAAGGTTTAAATTATGTGAACAAAATGCATAACTTATGCCTAAGCTCAAAATTGTTAAATTCATACAAACTCTTTCAAAAAGTTTTATGGTTAAAATTATACTTAATGTGGGAAGCAGGTAAATTCTAATACGCTTGATGTGAGAGAGAGTGCAAACATTAAAAGCAAGAATGCCTTGGGCCCTGCTCTCTCAATACCTGCAGCTGTGGTCATGGAGAAACCCAGCCACTGCCAGAGTGGCCCCAAGGCAGGGAGGGATCAGAGGGGGCTGGGGTTGTGGGGAGAAATACCCTCGACCCAATTTCTGATCTCCTGCGGTGCCTCCCCCACTGCCAGTACAAACGGCATTCAGCCAGCAAGGGAGCCTGGGTAATGTGGTCCTCAGGGATGTTTTAAAAAAATGCAGATCCCCAGGCCCTCTCATAGTTATTGCAAAGATACAATGGAGTGTATGTTGCACAACCCAGACACTTGATGTGCATAATAAAAAAGATTTTCTGGGGACAGTCTACAGTCTAGGACTATCAGGTCATTATGAGGCTAATAGAAAATAGTTCGAGTAAGGAAGGCCTTTGATAGAGATCCTTAATTCATGCCATGCAGGAGCTGCCTAAGGCTGGGAGGTAGGATGCCTGCAGGCCTTCTTGAACGGTGGTATCACCGGAGAATAAAATATGAGGGCAGGGGATGCGCATTCTCACACTGCACTCAGAGAAGGAGCATTCCCAGTGTGCAGGAGAAGAGAATGACATCAACACGGACAGGCTCCTTCCCCACACACTGCCCTCACTGAACAAAAGAAGGCGGCTTTGTGAGACGTAAAGGGGTGGACCTGTAATCACACAATCACACACACCAGAAAAGGATCCCAGGGTTCCTGGGGCAGCTAAGGTGGTGGAAGATATGGCTTAGCCGGGCTCCCTTCTCCCGCCCAAAGGAAAGAACGTGCTCCATGGAGAAACTTACATGACATAAGGCTTGCTGACGGTTTCCTTCACATGAACCAGAGGCACGGCGCTTTTTGGATTTGAAGAGACAAGAGGAGCTACAGCTAAAAGTAAAAATATAGGAAACGAGAGGGAGATGGGGAGGGGGGATATGGAGTCATTTTTGAAATAGCAATAGTAAGTAAATGAGAAGGTTTAAAAACAGCAAAGAACTCTCTTGTCCTCAAATTCTCATCTTTACAACCAGAGTCATGCTGTGAGACTTGACTGAGATGCAGGCCTGCGGCATCTGTGGAGGGGCTGACTCGGACCCTTGGTGGAACATTAGAAACAACTCCCAGGGAAAGTGCAGTGGCTCACGCCTGTAATCCGGCACTTTGGGAGGCAAAGATGGGTGGATCACTTGAGGCCAGGAGTTCGAGACCAGCCTGGCCAACATGGTGAAACCCTGTCTCTACTAAAAATACAAAAATTAGCTAGGTGTGGTGGTGCATGCTTGTAATCCCAGCTACGTGGGAGGCTGAGGCAGGGGAATCACCTGAGCCCCAAAGGTTGAGAGTGTAGTGAGCTGGGAGTGGGATACTGTCTCAAAAAAAAAAAAGAAGGAAAAGAAAAAAATAGCGCCCTCACAGAAAGCAGTGTGTTAGGGAAGGTTTTCAGGAAAATCCCCTGGAGGGGGCTGGACTTTCCATCACATGCTTCATGTAATGCTTTTTGCTTGTTTCTTGGAACAGAGTATTAATAGTTTCACAACTGTTGCTCTTAAGTGAGCTCTTTGCATGTTTCTAATGAGTATGGGGGTACATAATATATGAAGGTTAATATGTAATTATGTATTATATATAAATAAAAGTAATATAAAGTATATGTAGGTTCCTCTGAAGTTATTTTGTTAGAGGCCTGTTGTATGTCCCTAACTCTCCCAAATCTATTCACATTGAGGCTTGTCCTTCTGTTTTTGGATTTTCCTAGGGCTTTTAACAATTTTCCTGTTCCCCAACGCCACCAATGGCCATCATTAAATGACTGATACTACTAAACTCTAGGGCAGGGGTGTCCAGTCTTTCGGCTTCCCTGGGCCACACTAGAAGAAGAATTGTCCTGGGCCACACAGAAGATACATTAACAGTAATGATAGCTGATGAGCTAAAAAAAAAAAAAAAATCCAAAAAAAATCTCACAATGTTTTAAGAAAGTTTATGAATTTTTTATAGACTGGTGCATTCAGAGCCGTCCTGGGACGCGCATTGGATAAGCTTGCTCTAGGGCGTCTCAGCTCTGCCTAACTCGCATAGATGGCCTAGGATGTCACCGTTGAGGCTCAGTTGTAGGCTATAACATGGTTTCTCAATCTCAGTACATGCTATTGACACTAAGAGTTAGCACTTTTTACAGAGGCTATTCTGTGAATTACAGGGTATTTTTCAGTGTCCCCAGCCTCTAACCACTAGGTGACAACCAAATGTCTGCAGACATTGCTAAATGTCTCCTGGAGACAAAATCACTTCCAGTGGAGAATCACTAGACTATATATGCCCTCTATCCACCCCCAATATGAGTGAAGATGCCAACTTGGGGCCCAGGATTGCTCAGGTACGTGAAGATGGCCACCTTCATGCACAGGTATGATTAATGTAAAATAAATGTTTTGCATTCAACAGGAAATAAGAGAGCAGGTAAAACACTGTGACCTATTTTCTGACTCTTTTTTTTTTTTTTCTGAGACGGAGTCTCACTCTGTCGCCCAGGCTGGAGTGCAGTGGCAAGATCTCTACTCACTGCCACCTCTGCCTCCCTGGTTCAAGTGATTCTCCTGCCTCAGCCTCTTGAGTAGCTGGGACTGCAGGTACCTGCCACCATGCCCGACTAATTTTTTGTTTTTTAGTAGAGATGGGGTTTCACCACGTTGGCTAGGCTGGTCTCGAACTCCTGACTGAAAGTGATTTGCCCGCCTCTGCCTCTCAAAGGCATGAGCCACAGCCTAATTTTCTTAATGGCCTTTTGTTTCTGTCTCATTAAAAGAGTCAAAGTAAACCTGTTCCAAAGAAAGGGCATCTCTGCCAACTTGGGGCTAATTCCCAGAGGAGGAGACATTGCCGATCTGTGACGTTTACTATAATAGCTCTGGAAATTTGGCTGAGGACCATGAGCACCCTACAATCTGGCTTCAGTCCCTCATCTGGGTCTCTGTCCCTCTGTCCCCACCCAGACCATCCATGGTGGCCACACACATGTCCTCTCCTTCCTAAAGTACCTTGAAAGTACCCTGCACATCCCTGCACTGCAACTGAGCGTCTTAAATAAACAAAATCGGAAATGCTCTTTCTACTCCATCCCATATATCCCACAAACCATGATGTTCAAAATCCTGCCCATTTAAACTCACCTGTCACCTCCAAGAAGCTTTTCATACTCCCCCTGATCTCCTGCGGTGCCTCCCCCACTGCCAGTACAAACGGCATTCAGCCAGCAAGGGAGCTTGGAGGATCTTATTCTCTACGAATACCCTCCAACACTGTGTTTTTGTTAGTTATATAGTACTTAATACTTCCGTTTTTTTTTTTTTTTTTTAATGGATTTTCACTCTTGTTGGCCAGGCTGGAGTGCAATGGAGCAATCTCGGCTCCCTGTAACCTCCAGCTCCTGGGTTCAAGTGATTATCCTACCTCAGCCTCCCAAGTAGCTGGGATTACAGGCATGCACCACCATGCCTGGTTAATTTTTGTATTTGGTAGAGATGGGGTTTCACCATGTTGATCAGGCTGGTCTTGAATGCCTGTCCTCAGGTGATCCACTCACCTTGGCCTTCCAAAGTGCTGGGATTACAGTTGTGAGTAACCACACCCAGGCCCTGACTGTATTTTTGAGGTTAGTATCCGTGTTATCTCCTCTGCTGAAAGGGAGATTTCCTGAGTAAGGAATTGAGAACAGTTTATCTTTGCAGCCTATATAGTGGTGCTTCTGAAATCATCTGTAGTAGTAAGGAACCAGTTTTTTAAAAATTTCTTTGTAGTCTAACAAACTCGTACTTTTGTGAAATACAATGCAAATAAATTAGTAAAAAATGGTCAAGCTCCAGGATGTTGTGGCAATACCTTAGTGCTACAAACATTTTAAGTGATTACTCTTAATTTCTGCATTCACTCCGTGGTGGGCTAGTAACACACAGTTGAGGGCTGGATTGGTCTGCAGACCACTCTTTGAGTAGCATTGCCCAGCACAGCAGGTTTCACAGTAAAAATCTACTGGCCCAGTGGTCTCAAATGTGAGCAGGCAAAAAAATCACCTGGAGAGCTTGTAAAAAAGACAGGTGGGCCCCCCCTCCAAAGTTGGTGATTTAGTAGGTCTGCAATAGGACCTGAGGATTATAATTTCTAACAAGTTCCCAGGTGATGCTTTTGCTGCGGGTGGGGGGACCACACTTTGAGAAGCACTGCACCAAGGGAATGAACCAATGTCCTTTATACTGCCCCCTTGTGGCGGAATGTCCTCATAATGAACAGAGGCGCTGAAGCTCACTGCTAACTTCATCCATGCACCCCTAGAAAAGCAGTTATCGGCCCTGGTGTCCTTGCTCTCTTGCCGAGGGGCTCCAGGAATGAGAAAGCCATAAGAAGCCAGAAGGGTCCATACCTTGGGGCTGTTCTGGGCCTAGTTCCTCCACAGGTGGCTGAGCAGGGAAGGCTGAAAAAGAACCTCGGGGCGGTGTTTGAGGTGCCCCCACAGTTGAAGGCCCCAGGGATGGCCTGGGTGAAGTGAGTGCCTGAGAGTGTGGGGATCTGGGTGGTGATCCAGACGGTTGTACCTGCTGCTGAGGTGACACAGGTGACAGTCCAGGTGGTGTGCTGGGCAGTGATGAGCCAGGTGTGGAGCTGGGTGGCTTGTGCACAGCTGGGAATGATACAGGTGGCATGTTAGTTGGAGAAAGTGGCGTTGAAGAGGCCAGTGGCTGCGCAGGTGGCTGCTCAAGTGGAGAGACTGGTGCTGAAACAGGTGACTCGCATGTGGATTCAAGTGTCTGCACAGGTGGGGACACAGGCGGACTGTGGCCGCCCCTTCCATCCCCTTTGGGAACCCACTCCGTGTGAGGTCGTGGGGCTCCTTCCAGACTGGCCTGCTGTGCTTGAAGGCTTGGTTGACTGCGTTCAGGGCACTCATTGCCAAGGGCGAGTTCTATCTGGCAGTACACTTCCACCCGGGGGAAAATCACTCTCTTGGAGGGAGAATTAAGATAAACAGCATCTAGGAGAAACAACAGCATGGGGTGTTACTCAGCCCAGGCAGCAGCATGGCTTTTGCGAAAATGGTTTCTTGAGTTATTTTCCTAAACAGGATCAGTGCTTTTCAAAGGTCTTTCTGTACTTACTTGAATTTATCGCGAGTGAAAACAAACGTGATGGTTCCTGGCACTTACGGTGTAGTGTGGGGGAGCAGGCGTTGCCCACCCAAATCATCTAGAGTTTCAGCTGAGGCAAGTGCAGGAAGAGAGGAGTGTGGTGCTGTGAGAGACGGCAGGTCATCTGAGGGACTGGCAGTGAGCAGAGATATGAAGGGCACGTGGCCCAGGATGGTCAGGGCGGGGTGGTGAGGGTGTTTCAGCAGAGGGAACAGCACACACAAAGGCCACAAAGTTTGAGGACACTCCAGGTGGTGGGGGCCTGAAAGGTCAGTGTGGGGTGAGGGGACCATGCTGGGGGAGGAGGCTGAGGAGGCAGCAGGGGCCAGACCATGTCAGGGCTGTAGGCAGCAGCTAAGATCCTTGGTTTTCATGGCAAGCATTATTGTAGCACGACTTTTAGGCAGGGGAGGCAACCAGCTGAGGCTGGTTCTGAGAAGGTCACTGTGGTTGTAAGACTCTTGAGAAAGGTAAAAGGGTTGCTTGAGTCTGAAGCTGAAGCTTCAGTGAGCCATGATTGCGCCACTACACTCCAGCTTGGGTGACAGAGTGAGACCCTGTCTCAAAAACGATGGGTGGGGGAGGGGCATTTATCTAGACCATACAACAGCCCTTAAATAAGAAAACAAATAATTCAGTTTTTAAAATGTGTAAAAGAGCCAACTGAAAGGGCTCTCGATGGCCAAAGCTGGAACAATTTGAGGAAAAAGATAAAGTAGTATTGAATAATAACCCAAAGTATAACATAACCGTGAATCTATACTGATATAAACATATGATTACCTAAGTAAGTAAATCAGGGAGAAGAGAGAAAGCTCCCCTGCAGAAGAATTCTAAATAATTTGTGTAGATACTTGACCCTTTAGGGAGTAGAGCATAACTTCTCACTCCTTAAGTATGAGCTGTGCACAGTGACTTTCTTCTAAAGACTGCAGTAAGGATAGAGGGAGAAAGAGTACTTTACAATGGAGAAACCCAATGGACGCTACCTCAGTCAGGTGGTCACAGTCAACGTCCGCAGGGATACGTCACGTTGGCAGCATGTGCCTGTGAGGTAATGCAATGTGAATGGCACCTTACCTCTGTGGTCTCCTCCCCAGAATTCACAACCCCAGCCTAATCATGAGAAAAACATCAGACAAACCCCAACTGAGGGACATTCTACAAAATACCTGACCGATAGTCAACTCTGTCAAGGTCATCAAGAATAAGAAAAATCTCTGTAATCCCAGCACTTTGGGAGGCTGAGGCGGGTGGATCACGAGGTCAGGAGATCAAGACCATCCTGGCTAACATGGTGAAACCCCGTCTCTACTAAAAATACGAAAAACTAGCTGGGCATGGTGGCGGATGCCTGTAGTCCCAGCTAACATGGTGAAACCCCGTCTGGCTAACATGGTGAAACCCCGTCTCTACTAGAAATACAAAAAACTAGCCGGGCATGGTGGCGGATGCCTGTAGTCCCAGCTACTCGGGAGGCTGAGGCAGGAGAATGGCGTGAACCCAGGAGGCGGAGCTTGCAGTGAGCTGAGATCACACCACTGCACTCCAGCCTGGGCGACAGAATGAGACTCTGTCTCAAAAAAAAAAAAAAAAGAATAAGAAAAGTCTGAGAAACTGTTATAGGCAAGAGGAACCCTAGGAGATGTGACAATGAAATGTAATATGATCCCTGGGTGAGGGTTCTTGGAACAGAAAAACGAATTAGGTAAAAACTAAGAAAACCTGAATAAGCAATGGCTCTTACTTAAAAATATATCAAGACTGGTTCGTAAGTTGTAACAAATGTACTGGACTGAATACCATGGTATGTATGTATCATTCTGTAACATATAACAGATGTGAAACAAACACCCTGTATTATTTTCACAAGTTATCCATAAATCTAAAACTACCCTAAAAACACAAAGCTTATTAAGAGTCTAGGTGAGAAATGTGCAAAAGAGTGGAACGAATGCTTCACCAAAGAAGATCTATGGCAGGCAAATAGGCAAATGAAAAGATGCTCAAAGTCATTAGTCATTAGGGGAATGCAAATTAAAACCACAATATGTTACTGACATGCACCTCTTAGAAGGGCTAGAATGAAACATTCTGAGCATTAATTAAAAAGACCAAAAGTTGGCCCTGCACGGTAGCTCAAGCCTGTAATCCCAGCACTTTGGGAGGCTGAGACGGGCGGATCACGAGGTCAGGAGATCGAGACCATCCTGGCTAACCCGGTGAAACCCTGTCTCTACTACAAAATACAAAAAAAACTAGCCGGGCGAGGTGTTGGGCGCCTGTAGTCCCAGCTACCCGGGAGGCTGAAGCAGGAGAATGGCGTGAACCCAGGAGGCGGAGCTTGCAGTGAGCCGAGATCTGGCCACCGCACTCCAGCCTGGGCAACAGAGCGAGACTCCGTCTCAAAAAAAAAAAAAAAAAAAAAAAAAGACCAAAAGTTTTGGAGGAATGGGAATGCTCATCCACTGTTGGTAGGAATGAAACATGGTACAACTGCTTTGGGAAACCATTTGGCAGTTTATTAAAAAGTCAAACATGTATTCTGATTATATATCCAAAAGAATTGAAATAGCATCTGGAAGAGACATGTATACATCCATGGGCACTGCAGCATTATCCACAATAGCCGAAAGATGGAAGCAACCCCAGTGTCCCTTGTCAGATGGATGGACAAAGAAAACGTGGAATATATTTAGCTTTAAAAAGGAAGAAAATCGGCTGGGCGCAGGGGCTCACGTTTGTAATCACAGCACTTTGGGAGGCCAAGGCGGGCGGATCATGAGGTCAGGAGATCGAGACCATCCTGGCCAAATGGTGAAACCCCATCTCTACTAAAAACACAAAAATTAGCTGGACGTGGTGGCATGTACCTGTAGTCTCAGGTACTTAGGAAGCTGAGGCTGGAGAATCGCTTGAACCCAGGAGGCATAGGTTGCAATGAGCCGAGATCGTGCCACTGCCTGGGCAACAGAGCGAGACTCCGTCTCAAAAAAGGAAGAAAATCCTGTCACATGCTACAGCTGCAACATGGATGAACCTTGAGGCCATTATGTTAGGTGAAATAAGCCAGTCACAAAAAGACAAATACCACATGATTCCATTTATATGAGGTACCTAGTGTAGTCAAAACCATCAGCATAGAAAGTGGAATGGCGGTTGCTGGGGGCTGGAGGAAGACAAAAGGGGGAGTTGTTGATCAATGTGTGTAAAGGTTCAGTTTTGCAAGATGAAAACATTCTAGAGATCTGCTGCACAACAATATGAACATAGTTAACACAACTGAACTACGTGCTTAAAATTTGTTATGTGTTTTTTTACCACGATTAAAATATTTGTGGATGTATGTTAAACATGCATGTACGACGCAATCCCGTCATTCCATTTCTAGGTATTTACCCAAGAGAAATGAAAGCATATGTCCACACCAAGACTCATGTATGAGTGTTCACAGCAGCTTTATCCATAATAGCCCAAATCTGGAAATGACCTAAATGTCCATCAACAGGGGAATGGGTAAATGGGCTGTGGCATATGCGTACAGTGGTATATTCAACTCTTTTGGTAGGTGAGCTGTGGTACATTCATACAGTGGCACGGAACGTAATAAGGAACAAACTATTTATACATTCAACAACATGGATGAATCTCAAAATAATTATGCAGAGTGAAATAATTCAGATTTTAAAAAAAGAGTTCACATTGTAGTGAATTAATCTGTGATGGCAGAAAGCAGATCGGGGTTGCTTGGGAAAGGCAGGGGGTGAGGGAAGGTGGGAGGGATCATGAAAGGGCATGAGGAAATTTTGGGGATGACGAATTATTCACTATCTTAATTGTGGTGATGGTTTCACAGGGGTGTGTGTGTGTGTGTGTGTGTGTGTGTGTGTGTGTGTACAGAGAGGGAGACACTTACCAAACTGTGAGAGGGAAGAAGGGAGTCGGGGAGGAAGGCGGAAAAGAGGTTTGGCCAGGCATGCCTGAATGCCGGATGGATATTTTAGACATGGCATCCTCTGAGCTCCAACCTCACTCAGCACCCACGTTCATACATCTGTGTGGGGAATGCGGATTTTCAAGCACGCCAGCGTGCACTGCCCTTCCCTTTGGCAGGAGGCCGCTGCCAGGATGGGCCGAGTGTAGAGAGAGTGGCTTGCCTGGCAGCAGGAGTAATTAATTCTCCTCCCTTGGGTGGGAGGAGAAAGAGGTTGTGAGAATGTGAGCTGAGAAATGGAGGGTGACACCTTTTGGGGTATAGTTTCCTACTGGAGGTGACCCCCCACCCAGAAAGGAGCCTGAGGGAGGCCAGGCGGACTCCCATTTTCTGTTCCCAGATGGCAGGTAGGGATAAGGGTGTGGCTCTGGAGACCAACTGCAATTTCTCAGTATGTGTCAGTAGTTCCTGTTCACATCTGATGCAGGGAGAAAAATCCACTCCCACCAAATCCAAGAGGACTGAGGTGGTGGAGGTGAAATCTGTGCTGAAAAAGCCGTGCCGTACACTGGCAAATTGGAAGAGGAAGCAAAAATAGTTGGTAGTCAGCACGAGACCATTTCTCCCTTAGGAGTTGTATCTGTTCCTACTTGGAGTGATTCCAGGGCCATTGAAGAAACCTGCCCCATCCATATACTGGCTCAATTCTGGGGGCGGATTCCTGAAGTGCCACCATCAGGTTTCACCCTGCAGTAGGCTGGACTGACCGTGGCTAGGACTCAGCACGTCTCATGAGAGCTACCATTTATTTGAGCATTGTGCTAAGGTCTTGTGGCTTCGCTCCTTTAATCTTCGAAATAAAACCATAAGGTTCCATGATTAGGCCCCTTTTACAGATGAGGAAACTGAGGCCCCAGGAGATTAATTACCTGCTCAAGATCACACAGTTAGTAAGTGTCAGGAGCTAGGATCTAAACCCCCTTTTTCATAGGTTAGGAAACCAAGCCTTAGAGAGGGGAAGCGATTATCCGGAGGTCACACAGCTATGGGTGAGGTGGGGGCCTAGAGCTACTTGCCTCTAGAGCCCAGGTTTTCTCCATCCTGCTCTCCTATCTGTCCAGCCTGTCCACCCCCCTTGTTGGGAGAAAGGACCCAGGAGAAAGCAGAGACAGGATAAGGGGAGTTTGGGAAGCAGGAAGGAATTTTGAAGAAGGGAAAAATAAGTGAACACCTCCTAGGAAGAAAATCTCATCCAACCCCTTAATCTCACCCACAGAGTATTTTTTAAAGCTACATACACAAAAAGTTTACCACAGAATTACTCATAATCACAAACATTTGGAAACTCAAAGGAATGATCAAGCAAATTTTTCTGTACAGCTATGATGGAATATTATACAACTGCCAAAAAAGACAGTCACAAAGACGTGTGGCAACAAGGAAAATGCTTCTGATGTAACATTAGGTAAACCCTTTGATCTAGTGATCCTTTTTTCTGAAAATAATTGATTCTAAATATGGCAAAGCTTTTGTTGATTTCTTTCTTTTTTTAAAGACAGGGTCTTGCCTGTAATCCCAGCACTTTGGGAAGCCCAGAAGGGTGGATCATGAGGTCAGGAGATCGAGACCATCCTGGATAACACAGTGAAACCCCATCTCTACTACAAAAATACAAAAAACTAGCCGGGTGTGGTGGCGGGCACCTGTAGTCCCAGCTACTCGGGAGGCTGAGGCAGGAGAATGGCGTGAACCCAGGAGGCGGAGCTTGTGGTGAGCTGAGATCCGGCCACTGCACTCCAGCCTGGGTGACAGAGCGAGACTCCTTCTCAAAAAAAAAAAAAAAAAAAAGATGGGTCTCACTCTGTCGCCCAGAGTGGAGTGCCGTGGTGCAGTCATGGCTTGCTGCCGCCTTGACCTCAAGTAGCTTGGGCTATAAGCATGTGCCACCATACCCAGTTAATTGTTTAATTTCTTGTAGAGATGGGAGTCTCACAATTGCCCAGGCTGGTCTCAAATTCCTGGGCTCAAGTGATCCTCCTGCCTTGGCTTCCTAAAGTGCTGAGATTACAGGCATGAGCCACCACATCCAGTCTTGTTCATTTCTTGTAACAAAGATGTTTGCCATGGAGTTAGCACATAAAAGACATGTCATTGGAATTGTTTCTTCCACCCTGATAAAGCACAGAGAATATATAGGTGGAGGGACCACCATTTCAAACCTACACAGGGCAAAGGCTCTTCTCTGTGATTTGCTGGTCACTCAGAGTCTTACGCAAATATAAACTAGTGACATCCAGTTCTACCTTAATAATGCAATTTTACTGGAAAGAGAATAAAGTGGAAGAGAATGAAATGACATGAAAATGGAATTCTCCAGGGAGATCTGAACTCTGGATTTCCTAAATAGAGTTTTTACATTCATAAACATACATGTACAACTGTCCTAGACACTGTGCCCTTAGTTAACCCCAAAGCCCCCTTTACATGGAGATCCTATTTTCTAGACCCAGCGGTCTGGGCTGGGTGATGCAGCCTGTTAGATCCCCACCCCCATTTCCAGCTCTCCCAGGTGAAGGGCATCTCCAGGTCACAAATTTGGGGGGAATATTCCTCCACTCAGCCCTTCTACGGTTTGAACTGTCCCTACCCTCCAACACTGCCCTTGCCTGGGGCCCCACCGGTACTTACTCAGTCGCCTCAAGTACAAAACTGCATCCTCGTACCCTCGGTAGTAGTAATCGTGCAGGATCTGGGGGCGGGGCACCGGGAGAATAACCAAGGCTGCGGTGATGAAGGAAGCCACAGTTCCCCTGACCCAGGGCTGCTACTCCCATTGCTCTTGAACTTTATTTGATGGACTTTTCAAAACATACCCATCCAGTGTCCCATCCCTCACTATCTACTAAGAAGAATTGGGGAGCAATTCCTGGTCACACGCCCCAGTGATGCTGCGTTCATGAGTGACACTATTCATGGTGGATCCTCAGCCTCCCCTGGGCAGGAAAGTGTTGGGTGCTCATGGCAGAACCAGATGAGGTGCATTGGGGCCATATGAAGAGCAAAGTTTGGAGCCTGAGTTCAGGTCTCTGGGCTGCCCCTTATTGGCTGTGTTGCTCTCACCTCTCACAGCCTCAATTTCTTCATCTACAAAATGGGGACAGCAATAATATTGGTCACAGAGGATGCTAGAGGATTACATGAGGTATTACCCACAAAGCCTTTTCTGTAAAGGGCCAGATAGTAAATACTTATTTTGGGCTTTGCTGGCCACATGCAGTCTCTGCCTAATGTTCTTTTTCTTTTTCTTCTTTTTTTCCCCCATAACTCTCTAAAAATGGAAACCCCTTTCTTAGCTCACAGGCTGTACAAAAACAAGCCATAGGCTGGATATGGCCCGTGGGCTGCAGTTTGCCGACCCTTGCTTTGGTACATGAACTGTCTGAGTGGAAGGGTTCAGTTAATATTTCTATCAGCACTTCTGACATCATCTCGCTTTACAGGGGAGAACATTGAAGCCGGAAGAGCTTAAGGCACTTGTTCAAGGTCACATAGCTAGTTAGAAGCAAGGCCAGTAGGCAGGTCTAGGAGGAAGTTTAAGGGATCATTTGAGGGGAGGAGACTCAGATGGAACTTGAGTGGGCCCCAGTGGCTCTCTAACCCCACCCCTAGTCCCTGGTACCTTCCCCTACTCCCCAGACCCCTCCTGCCTCTCACCACCAGGTCCGGGGGGAACAATGCATGGGTCATCCTGGCGATGTTCTCCAGGGAGAACTGGAAGGAGCAGTTGAACATGCGAAAGTCGTGGAAGATGGCGGGGCAGTCCCGGGGACAGATGTCCTGCTGCCCACTGAAGGTGGAGATGGTGATGGCGTCGGTCCAGAAGGCGCAGGGCTGCATGCCTGTGAAGCCCCCATCAATGTACCTCTGTGTGGGGCAGAGTGAGAAATGCTCACCTGGGGCCAGAGTTCTCAGCCCCACTCGGAGTACCTCAAAATGGCCCATAGGACATGGTACCAGCTTCAAGGGCCCATCAAGGAAGGTCCAGAAGACCCTTCGGGATAAGCCTGGAGATGGAGGTCCTGGTGGGTGTGTGGTGTGCCCCTGGTCACTTGGTGAGTCCGCACTGGCCTCTGGACTCCCAGCCTGGTGCTCTGTCCTGCACTGATCCTCCCTCCGCTATCTTAGTGGTGCTGAGACTGGGGCTCCCAGGGCTCGTGTGCAGGGGACCCATACTCTGGGTAAAGCAGGAGACGTGCCCCTCTGCCACAGCCCCACCACCTGTTCACCCACAAGCCCCGTCCTTTCTGGGGCTTCTGTTTTCTCACCTATGAATGAAGGATGATAAATACTGAGGCTCTAACTCTCAGGCTGGCTGACGTGCAATACGGGCTCCATCTACTACCTGAATCCTAGTCTCTGGCCCTAACTTTCTCTGCATATAAAATGAGGAAGGGGCATGAGCTAGACCATCACTACTCAGAGTGTGGCCCACCCACCAGCAGCATGGGCAGCACCTGAGGCTGGTTAGGAGCGGATCCTCAGGCCCTGCCGCAGATCGCCTGGATCAGAACTTGTGTAGTTTTACGAGACCCCGAGTGATTCACGGGCACATTAAAGTCTGTAAGGCCCTGGCCTAAAGGGCCTCAGAAAACATCCTCATCATTTGAGGTTCCAGGTCCCAGCGCTTCAGGGTCCACCTCCTCTGTTCCGAGAAGTCTGAAAAAGCCTGCCAAGCCTATGGAGCCTTGATTTGCCGGGCTCGGCAGTGGGTAGGCGGATCCAGAGAGGAGCCCACCCCAGCTGGAGAAGTTCATCTTAAAGACCCAGAAAGCCATCTACATTGGGAATTCTGAGTAACAACACGAGAAATTCTCCAACTCTAGGTCCTCCCACTGCATTCTGAGACCACCCTCCTGCTCCCCCAGGTGTGAGTCACAGGGACCCGAGGTCCCCTGGATCCCGGTTCACCCCTCACCATGCTGGAGCACTCACCACACCGCGGTAAGTCGGGGGGATGAGGCCGCAGTACACGGGGACGAAGCAGCTGCAGTATAGGGCCTGTATGGAGAGAACAGGGCTGAGATGCCGGAGGCCCAGGGGGCGGGGTGGGGACGGCTCGTCTGTCCGCTGCTGGGCCATCCACCACCAGGCCGGACCTCCTTAAATCCTAAGTGAAGGTGCCGCATTGGGAAGCAAAGCTCCGAGTTCAATTCCTGGCCTGGTCCTCACTAATGGGGTCCTTGGTAACCTACTTGGTCCGTCTGGCCCTGACATCCCAGCATTAAAGTGGGAGGGGGTCCTCAATAGCTTCAGGGTTCCTTCTGATGCTGAACTTTCATGAATCCAGTGGGATTCAACAACCACTAATGTGTGTCAGCAAAGGAGGCTGAGAGGCCCACCCTTGGGAGTGCTCTACAGGGGGGAGTGAGCAAGTGGGTGACGGTGCAGTGGGGTGACAGGGGCTTGGTGGAGGTGAGCATGGGCACTGTGGCTCCACAAGAGGGGTGCAGGCAGGGTGGGAGGGGATGAAGGCAAGTGCCCTGGCAGGAGGGACTGGGTTTCAGCAGCAGGCAAAGCAGCATAGGAAGGAGGGAGGGGATCCCGGGCAGAGGGAGCGGCAGGTAGGAAGGCCCAGAGGTCTGGCTTGTGTGTGGTTT
This sequence comes from Macaca thibetana thibetana, assembly GCF_024542745.1. Lineage (NCBI taxonomy): Eukaryota > Metazoa > Chordata > Mammalia > Primates > Cercopithecidae > Macaca > Macaca thibetana. Next base: position 37,114,078 of record NC_065581.1, on the reverse strand, counting down.
GCTAGGGTTGGCATGGTAGGAATGGAAGGTGGCAGAGAGGGCCGGGGAGAGAAAACTGCAGCAGTGGGCGATGAAGTCGGAACGGGGGTGGGGGTGAGGAGGCAGATCTGGAAGAGCCGGCTGCTGATAAACCCAGGGGGCCATGAGGAGTGGAGGAGGTGTCCGTGCACACTGCCTATTAATCCCTCATCCCCAGGATTACTGCCAGGCCAGTATGGGATGCAGATGGGGAGGCAAAGGCCCTGTATGTGGGGAAGGAAGGAGAGTAGAGATGTGGGGTGGAGGCCATGCAGCTTGACCCCTTTGTCCCGAAAGACAATGGGACCTATCTGCAGCCCTCTCCAGCAATCATTGTTCATAACTAAAGTTCATATTAATGAGCTTAGGGCAGTGCACTCAGGATTAGCATGCACTTTTCTTTTTTTTTTTTTTTTTTTTGAGACGGAGTCTCGCTCTGTGGCCCAGGCTGGAGTGCAGTGGCCGGATCTCAGCTCACTGCAAGCTCCGCCTCCCGGGTTCATGCCATTCTCCTGCCTCAGCCTCCCGAGTAGCTGGGACTACAGGCGCCCGCCACCTCGCCCGGCTAGTTTTTTGTATTTTTTTAGTAGAGACGGGGTTTCGCCGTGTTAGCCAGGATGGTCTCAATCTCCTGACCTCGTGATCCGCCCGTCTCGGCCTCCCAAAGTGCTGGGATTACAGGCTTGAGCCACCGCGCCCGGCCTAGCATGCACTTTTCTAAGAGATAACTGATTTGGTAGTAATTCAATCCCTTATCAAGGGCCACTGGAAGTGAGGAGGCAGAAAGGGGGCATGGGGGCCCGTCTCCCCTGACTGTTCTCACAAACTGTGAGTAATTCAGAGAGGACGCAGGGCAGCCCAGCCTGGAAGGCCCTGAAAGAGCCCCGGGCCCTCTGCAGGTCACACCTGGGCCTCTGGGAAGCTTCAGACAGGACGGACGTGAAGGCCAAAGCATTGAGGGTGGTGGTCAAGCCTGGTTTGTCCTGGGCTTCTGTGTCCATCTCATCTAACACTGCACCTTGCACAGGGAGACACTGGGGGCATGAAGCAAGGGAAGGACTAGGGAAGTGAGGCAGATGGGTGAGGCATCGGGCTGGGTGGTGGAGAGAGAGCAGGAGCAGCCCTCCCACGCCCCCTCTTTGGCCCTCCCTCCCTCCCAGCCCCCTTGCCTCAATGAGCTCCTCCTTGGACGTGAACTCTGAAACCACCACACTCTCCCCGTCCGTGAAGCGGGTGAGGCTCACATGGAGCTTTCCCGTGGTGACCTTGTAGGAGTCCTCGGGCAGGACCCGGTACAGAAACTGCCTCATCATCTGCACCATCTTGCAGGACGGGGACAAGGGCCCCAGGAAGGATTTCTTCACCTCGGCCACACCCACATTGAGGACTCTGAGGTACTCATCTGCAAAGGAAGCAGAGAAGAGGGGGTGGTCGGCGCCACCCAGTGGCCAGGGGCCAAGGGAGGTCTAGGGTGGTTTCTCCAACTCATCCAACAAATGGGGAAACCTAGAATTCGGGAGCTGGGAAAGCCCCAGGAATCGGCCTGCTGTCCCGCACATGAGGAAAGCAAGACACTGAGGAAGGAAGTCGCTGGCTCCAGAGAGCCCAGAGCTAGGCGATGGTGGAGCTGGACCCAGGCGTCCTGACCTTTGTCCAGGAGTTGCTACGTGACAGACACCTTCTTATCAACAGCTAAAGGAACACTTTACCCCAACCCCAAATAGCTTTCCGCAACTTCTTGTCACTCTGCCTGGAAGTCCACTGCCAGACCACAGTTCTGGGATCCTGTATGAGATTCCTATGAAAACACTGGTGCAGTTGGAAGCTGTTCCCAAGTGATGCCCTGGGATACTTGCTTTGTGCCCATTGAGTCTGTGGGCAGGGAGGGGGTGCTGGCCTTGGGCCGGTGAATCACGTGGAGGAGGTGAACTTTGTCTTGAAACCATTGCGTCACCTTTCCTTTATGGCCCTGGTCCAGGTCTGAGAGGGAGATGACCCTGAGATATGGAGTACGTAAGGCTCGCCTGTGCCATGTGCTCAGAGGGCAGATGTGCTATTCAGGGTGGCAGAACAGGGTGTAATGTTCCCCACCCCAAGTCCCCAGAATCCCACCAGGGAAGTCTGTGTTGTCAGCTTAATAAGAAATGATAACTTGCTTAATTCCCACAACAATACTGGGAGATAGGTATTTCTATCTTCCTTTTACTGATCAGGAAACTGAGGCTCAGATAGGTAATATAACTTTCCCAGGGTCAGCGTCAGCCAGTTAGTAAGTGGATAAAGTTAGCATTTCAACCTAGGTTGTGTGACCCCAGAGCCTGGGCTCCTTCTACTACGCTAAGCCAAAAGCTTCTTCTGGAGCTGAGCCCACACCTACTTTTTGCTGACCACTGCTCATCTCTACCCTGTGCAAGCCTTTGGGAAAATCAGGAGTGAAGATAGCTCTGGAAAGGATTGCTAACTTTTTTAAACAAACATTTATTTGTAAAACATGCTGTAATACGCTATAGTGAAGAACTTTCTTATAGTTAGTGTCATGTAGCAATGGCTACAAGGGAAGCTGTGTGGTCATGAGTTTTCCGCCATGGGAGGTAACCAGGCAGAGGCTGGATAAGTACCTCTGTCAGAGAGTTTATCAAAAAGATTCCTGCATGAGTGGTAGGGCTAGGATTCCTTCCAGTTTTGAGATTCTGGGATTCTCACAGGCACCTCGCAATACATCTGGGAAGTAATCAGTGTGCTTTACTCGCCTATTTATAAACAGAGCAGCTGAGACACAGAGCGGTTAAGTGATTTGCCCAAAGTCACATGGCAATTTGGGGACAAGCCAAAACTAAGGACGCCCTACTCCTCTTGTATTTTACAGTTTACAGATTATTCACCCCAGTCCTGGAGGTAAGATAAGAAGCTTCAGCACCATTTTACAGATGCAGAAACTCACACAGAGAAAAGGTAAGTGTCTTGCCTGAGGTCAGGCAGCCAGGCAGTGATTTTTCTGACTCCATACCCCACCTTCTTTCCCTGGGATTTGGACTGATCTCAGGAATGAAGAGGCTGAGCAAGCCTGGATTGCCATGGTGACAGCCTTTTTTTTTTTTTTTTTTTCCAACCTTCAGAATTACACCTGCTTATGTGTAGTAGGGACCGCCCTGAGCAATGGAGCATCATAGCTGTTACCCTCCTACAGGGGAGGGTGCTCCTGGGAGGCAGAAAGGCCCTACAGTTTTAGTAAGGTTAGACTTACCATGTGCCAACAGTGGTAAACAGTGTCTGCCCTCAAGGGAGGGCAGAGGCTAACCCACTCACAGGTGATGCAGCAACTGCTCATTTGGATACCAAGGTGTTGGATCACTGAGGTCTCGCCCATAAGACCAGCCGGGATGGGGAGTCAAGCCGGGGCAGGGAATTCTTAGTGACCAGCTTAACACCTTGCAAGGGTCAATGGCTTTTCCCATGATGCCTGGGAGCCAGGAATGCCTGATCTCCCAGCAGAAGCCACCCCTGGGAGGGAAGCAAGGAAATTTGTTCTTATTACAAAACTCAGACATGCTCATTATGGAAAAACTTTTAAAAATGCAGATAAGCAGAAAAAAAATAAAATGTCTTGGAATCCCTCCTCCTAGTGACTAACATTTGGTCTGTCTCCTTAAACTATATATTTTATTTTTATTCATACTTATAAAGGGTCATGCAATACATACTATTTGTAATTTGCTTCTTTCACTTAATCTGTTGTGAATGTTTTTCCAGGTCAACAAATATTCATTTATAACCTAATTTGTTTTTTCAAATAAGGTTTTGTTCTGTCACCCAAGCTGGACACCATGATAGCTCACTGCACCCTGGAATGCCTGGCTCAAGCAATCCTCTCACCTCAGCCTCCTGAGTAGCTGAGATTACAGGCATGTGCCACCATACCCAGCTAACTTTTTTATTTTTGTAAAAATAGGGTCTCATTATGTTGCCCAGGCTGGTCTTGAACTCCTGGTCTCAAGCAATCCTTCCACTTTGGTCTCCCAAAGTGCTGGGATTATAGGCATGAACCACTGCACCCAGCCTATACTCTAATATTAAAAGCAGTATGGAAAACTGTTGTAAGGTTATACCATTATTTATTGATCAGGAAACCAAGAGTGGTTGGCTATTTAGTTTGTTTCATTGCTTTTCTAAATAAATGATGCAATGAACAATCTCATGCTAACTTCTTTATCCATATACTTATTTTCCTTAGGATAAATTCCTAGATGTGAGAATGCTAGGTCAAAGGCATGCATATTTAAAGTCTTATAATGTTTACTTTAATGGTGGCTTTAGTATATTATTCATCTACAGTCAACTCACCTATTCAGTGGTGGGAGTGGGTGACAGGAACAAAACATGGGACAAAATAATGGAAACAGTGTCGACATTCCAAAGTACTGACATCTGAAAATGGTGCTATCTGGAAATTAGCAATGCTCTAGCCAGTCATGTAGCCTGGGAGGAAGAGGGCAGGAAGTTGTCTGATACTCTCAGTCTAGCTCTGCTGCTGCTGGCTGAAGCCACACACCAAAAGATACTGTTAGCTCTGCATCTTCTTAGTTCTCTCCAGGTGTGTGTGTGTGTGGGGGTGTGTGTATGTGTGCGTGTTCCTGTCTGTCTTCAAAGTCTCTGTCTTTCTCTGTGTCTCTCTTTGTCTCTGTCTCTGTCTATCTCTCTCCTTTCTCTCTCGCCCAGCAACTAATCTGGTTAAACAAATCTATGCTAGTAGAAAGTTAAGTGTTAAGCATAGCAATTGCTGGGTGCTGAGAGAGGGGATAAATTTAGCTTACTTCTTTATGTATTACCATATTTTCCAGCACCTTCTCCCATTTAAAGGCCTCCTTCCGAGCTGCATGCTGCCAGGCTCTGAGACACAGAGTCCCATACTAACCACAGCAAGGTTATTAGAAGCAGCACCGCAGACCCAATGTGTCCTGATCAGGGTACTCAAGGTTGACTGTTCCCACCCCTCAGCCCACCCTAGGCACATCCACTTCTGCTCAGAGGAGGGGTTTCTCTGAGGGCAAATCTGGTTCTCCTCCTCCTCTCACAATAGCCTATCAGTGAGCTTTGCCCATACAAAGGTCTTCAGAAACCTCCCCTGAGGGCTGGAAATTCCTCCAGGGCAGAGATGGGCCATAATCTATGCCCATCAAGCCTCTCAGTATGTGAACAAAGGAATACAAAAACCTGAGAGCAATGGAGATGCCCCCAAGGAAGAGCTACTTGACTTAATTACCCAATAAAAGCTTGAAGGCAAGATCATCCCAGATAGATGGGTAGACAGCAGAGTTAACAATATTGATTAGTGTGGTCAGCTCACCAGGTTTTATGAGTCTAATGTGCCAAGAAAAATAAGTAAATAAGATGCTGGGTCAATGCTGGGTGTGGTGGTTCATGCCTGTAATCCCAGCACATTGGGAAGATGAGATGGGAGGATCTAGCCCAGGAGTTTGAGACCAGCTCTGGCAACATAGCAAGACCCCTGTCTCTACAAAAAATAAAAATAATAATAATAAAATTAGCCAGGCATGGTGGCATGCATGCTGCCGTCATCCCAGCTACTTAGGAGGCTGAGGTGGGAAGATCACTTGAGTCCGGGAGGTGAAGGCTGCAGTGAGCCATGATTGCACCACTGCACTCCAACCTGGATGACAGAGTGAGACCCTGCCTCTAAAAAATAAAATGTAAAAAGATGTTGAGACCGGGAGATTTTTGAAGGGCACTTGGAAGCTATATTTCCAAGTTTCAGCCACTCGGAGAGTCTTTCTTTTTTTAATTTGATTTAAATTTTTTTTTAGAGATAGGGTCTCACTCTGTTGCCCAGGCTCCTCAAAGTATCCTCCCACCTCAGCCTCCTGAGTAGCTGGAACTACAGGCATGTGCCACCATACTGGATAATTCTTTTTATTTTGTAGAAACAGGGTCTCTAGCCCTGTTGCTCAGGCTGGTCTCAAACTCCCTGGCTCAAGCAATCCTCCCACCTCAGCCTCCCAAAGTGCGGGGGTTACAGGCATGAGCCACTGTGCCCAGCTGATCAGAGTCTTTCCGTGACCACATCCATTTCTTGGAAAGAGCTTAGGCTTTGGAGCCAGGCAGATTTGGTTCAAATCCCAGCTTCACCACATGCTATCTAGATCATCACTGGCCACTTAAATAACATCTTTCATCCTCAACTTCGTTGCCTGTAAAATTAGTCTAAGAATACCTACCTTACTGGATTATGAAGAGGCAGACAGCTTTTAAAGTGCCTGTACACAGTAAATGCTCAAACATTGGGTATGGCAATCATTCCTTATGTGACAAAGCGTTTGGATGTTTCGGACTCCCTACTCATCTGAACAGAAGACAGTGATCCCAGCCCCCACATCCTTATCAAGCTGTGGTCAGGCTCAAGTGTGGAATCAAAAGAGCAAAATACGAGCGTGGAGCGAGAGGGTGCGCCCCAGTTTCAGAATAGTGTAGGCCTGACTGGGAGAACACTCCCTCTCCTGTCAACTTGGGGGATCCTACAGATATAGTAGGGGGAAAAAGGGGCTAGAAAAATCATCAAAGGGGAAGAAAAGGGATAATTGTACATGCGTTTATTTGTTTAGGTGGATAATGTTCCCCCCTACACAAGGGCAAGGATGGTCTCTGTCTTGTTCATTCCTTTGTCCCTAGCACTCAATATAGTGCCTGGAATACGGTCGGCACTTAAGAAACATGCACGCAGGCATGAATAATGGATAAATGAACGAACTCCAGAACCTGAAGCGGGATACTGAGGCCCAGAGAGAGAAGTCGCTATTCAAGATGACCCAGAGGATGAAAACAGAAGGCTTTTCTTCCCCATCTCCACGTGGCCTCTTGCTAAATGAAAAATCATAGAAAGACGGGCTCTTGGGGCTGATAATTTAAGCTGCTGAGGATGCCGTTCACAGGGGGCCGGAATTAGGTCTGCAGCGAGGGATGGATCAGCCACAGAGGATGGGACTGCGGGGCCCCAGGCTCAGGGCGCACTGGTAGCCTAGCAACAACCTCCGGTTCAGCCAATCACTGCGAGGCGCCGCCGCAGGCCCTGCTCCCAGAGCAGCGTGCGTGGTGGGCGCGCGGGGAGCGGGGGGCGCAGCAGCCCCTGGGGAGGCGCCGACAAATGCTCAGAATCCCAGCATGGAGCACCTGAGAACTGGCTGCTCCTATCTGGTCCCTAATTGCAGACTGAATTGTAATCTGCATTTTCCTGTGGGTATATCTTGAATACCCGACCCCAACGTAATAATAATAATTGTTATCATCTTAACAACAATCGTTTCCCTAAGCAGGCTTTCCCACCTATTATCTCAGTTTATTTTCACAGTGACAGCCAGCCTCCGAGGAGCAGTGACCCTGGTTTATTTACCATTTTATTTCTATGCCCTACACTGCAGGGGTATTGATTGAAAAACAGTTTGGCTTGAAGCTACAGTGCCACTACTGGAAGGTTTACAGAGACCCTTTGGGGCAGTGAGTTTTCAGTTAGGGAGCCTTTGTTCAAAAGAAATCTTAAGTGGAAACCCAATATATAAAACAACAAAAAATGTGGCTGTTCTGGGTTGAGGCTGTTCTGAGACTCTGTCCCATCACCCCACCCTCCCTAGGAAGGTAGCCCCCAAAACACTGCCCTGAGACTCCTAAGATTCTGGGATCCTAGGTCAGAAATAGGAATCCCAGCGAATTCTCACATTTTACAGGTAAGAAATCCTGCCCAGGAAAAAGGTGAGGCTCAATAAATATCGGCCGGATGGATGGATGAGTGGATGGATGTTTGGATGGTTGGTTAGATGGATGGATGGATAAAGGAAGGATGTACCCTGGGACCTAGGTCACACAGTTTCTGTTTGCAGAAATAGAACGAGAATGTATGTGAAAACTCACATTTTTCTCTCTGTACTGAACGCATTATAGGCTTTCGCCAACAGCAAAACAACTCTGACCTATTTAGCACTTCAAATCAAACCAAACAAAACAATGTTTTTAATGGATAATAACAATCCTCCACATAGACCTTCTTCTAACGCTAAGAGTTTACTAAACAATTGGATTTAAAAGTTCAGACTGGCTTATATCCGGTTGTCATGGAAACAGAAGTGTCTTCCGCTGATTCATCACCTATGCTCCTAGCAAGGTGTCCACAGGACTCTTTGCTTGCCCTCAGGTAGAGGGCCTGGGGCCTCAGCCCTCAGCCCACTATGAGCTTTTCCCCCCAGAATTCAGGCACAACCTCCAACATCCCACTGCAGGTTCTTACTGATCACCCTGAGGTGAAACAGGCAGAGAGGGAATGCATCTAGAAAGTTCCCTGGAAATGATCATGTATTCAGGGCCATTACCCCTGCTCTTTTCTCTGTTTTCTTTGGTGGACCCAGAAGTCCTTTTGGGGTCCTGCTCCAAGGTAGGAATTAATACTGCCTCCCATCTAGGCTGTGGCCTCTCCTGCCCTATAGATTCTCCCTGCACTACCCAGGGGACACTGGGATGATGCCACAGCTGTGAACTGAGTCACCCCCTAGTCTTAAGACTCAGCTGGACTTGAGGTCTGACAGGGCAAACCACAGGCAGTGTGCTCTATCAACTCTGCTTCTAACTTGTGCTCCCACAGGGATGCATACTAGACTCTGAGTTAGAGCATAGCAGGAGATTCTTTCTTTTTCTGTTTTTTCTTTCTTAATTTTTTTAGAGATAGGGTCTCACTACATTGCCCAGGCTGGACTTGAACTCCTGGGCTCAAGTGATCCTCCTGCCTCAGCCTCCTGAGTAGCTGGGGCTACAGGTGCATCACCACACCCAACTGAGGAGATTCTTCCTTACGTGCTGATTTCATGATTACAGAGTTGGGTTACCCACAGGATTCAAGGGTGAACTCCTAACTCAGGGGAACCAAAGAAGTCTGGAGGTTTATTTACCATTTGTTTGGCTGTCTTCCCCCTAGAATTGGAAAAAGAGCTCAACTGTCTTTCTTGAATTTGAGCCCAAAGTGAAGCAAATAAAACAATGCTATTTTAATACTAAGTGAGTGGGTTTAAAAATGGATCCACCAAATGCAGTGTGGAATCCTGGATTGGATTCTGGGACAGAAAAGAGACATTAGTAGAAAAACTGGTGACATTCTAATAAATCTGCAGTATAGTTAATAGGAATGTACCAATATTAATGTCTTAGTGTTGGCAAATGGGCCATGGTTATGTAAGATGTTAACATTAGGGGAGACTGGGTGAAGGATATGCAGAACTCTGTACTATTTTAGCAACTTTTCTGTGAAGCTGACATTATTCCAAAATAAAAAGTTTATTATTAAAATTTTTAAAAACACAGATCGACCATCCTGGCTAACACTGTGAAACCCCATCTCTACTAAAAAAAAAAAAATACAAAAAATTAGCCGGTGCGGTGGTGGGCGCCTGTAGTCCCAGCTCCATGGGAGGCTGAGGCAGGAGAATGGCGTGAACCCAGGGCGCGGAGCTTGCAGTGAGTGGAGATTGCGCCACTGCACTCCAGCCTGGGCGACAGAGCGAGACTCCGTCTCAAAAAACAAAAAAAACAAAAAAAACACACACACACACAGATCAAGCCAGGTGTGGTGGCTCACGCCTGTAATCCCAGCACTTTGGGAGGCCAAGGCAGGTGGATCATGAGGTCAGGGGTTCAAGACCAGCCTGGCCAAGATGGTGAAACCGTGTCTCTACTAAAAACACAAAAATTAGCCGGGCGTGGTGGTGGGCACTTGTAATCCCAGCTACTCAGAAGGCTGAGGCAGGAGAATTGCTTGAACCTGGGAGGTAGAGGTTTCAGTGAGCTGAGATCTTGCCACTGTACTCCAGCCTGGGTGACAGAGCTAGACTCTTGTCTCAAAAAAATTAAATTAAATTAAATAACACATACACATACACACAGATGAAGCAAGGCTGTTGGGGATACAGTGTCTTGCACTCACAGGGGCTCAGTTAGCACCTTCTGATACCAGGGGGATGGATTAACATATGTCACCTACGTGAGTTGTTTTCCAAATAGATGTTTCTACTGCGTAACGAACACATTCAGAGCTTTACCAGATCTTCCATTCAATGTTCTACTAAAAAGTCCAAGGGATTGTTTGGGGAAAATGAATCTTTACCCATTTGGATGGAGAGGTTTAAACATGTAAAGCATAAGTTCCTTTGAGTGAGATGGAAGATACTGGGTCCAACATGGTAGTGGGAGTTACAACAACTACACAATGACACCATCTCCATAATATTGTATAAAAAGTCCTTTTGTATTTGTCATGCCATTCGATCTCACTTTCTTTCTTTTTTCTTTTTTTTTTTGAAACAGAGTTTCTCTTTTATTGCCCAGGCTGGAGGGCAATGGCACGATTTTGGCTCACTGCAACCTCCCCACCTCCTGGGTTCAAGTGATTCTCCTGCCTCAGCCTCCTGAGTAGCTGGGATTACAGGTGCCTGCCACCATGCCTGGCTAATTTTTTGTATTTTTAGTAGAGACAGGGTTTCACCATGTTGGCCAGGCTAGTCTCAAACTCCTGACCTCAGGTGATCCACTTGCCTTGGCCTCCGAAAGTGCTGGGATTACAGGCATGAGCCACTGCACCCGGCCTGATCTCACTTTCTTAACCAATGTATAAATAATTGCTTGACCCATGGAGTGTAACAAGAAAACTGTCATGTTGCTTGCAAAGCAATTTCTGAAATCATGATTAGAGAGGATGTAGAATGTAGACATTTAGAGAAATACCAGTCTTGGCTCTGTTGTATAAACCTGGGAAAATTATCTAATCTCTCTAAATCCCTGTTTCCTCATTTGTAAAGTGAATATAAATATAGTATCGCTTCATAGGGTTGTGAGGGGATTAGAGTAAATGATGCATATGAAGCACTTAGCACGGGACCTGGCACATTCTAAGTGCTTGGTAAATAGCTGTTATTCGAAAGACACTAGGATGTGAATTTGAGCAGAATACCTTTTTAGAGAAAACACTGCCATCTCAGATAACTAATTTTTGGAGTGATTTTTAATGAAGACATTTTGATTCTGAAAGTGTCCCCAGCAGCCAGGACTGAAATCCAAGTTACATCTGGGCAACATATACATGTACACACCCACTCACACTCACCTACATACCTGCAACAGGAAAAAATGGAGGTTCTCATTCAGGTCTTAAGGAACTTCCAGCTCCAGTAGTACGGTGGGCTGAGCTAAAGAGGAACCTCTCCAACTTCAGAAACAAGAGATCAGGTGCTTTGGCTCATGCCTGTAATCCCAGCACTGTGGGAGCCGGAGGCAGGCAGATCGATTGAGGCCAGGAGTTCAAGACCAGTGTGGGTAACATAGTGAGACCCTGTCTCTACAAAAAAAATTAAAAATTAGCCAGACATGGTGGCACGTGCTTATAGTCCCAACTACTCAGGAGGCTGAAGCAGGAGGATCGCTTGAGCCCAGGAATTCGAGGTTACAGTGAGCTATGATGGCGCCTCTGCACTCCAGCGTAGGTGACAGAGACCCTGTCTCAAACAACAAAAACAACAACAATAACAATAAAAAGCGCAATATTAAATAAAATATAAAACAAAGTTGTAAGACATGGTTGAACTCACGAGAAAGGAAGAAATGAAGAGGGAACTGAAAGTCAGTGACATGAGAAGGAAAGCTGATAATGTGGTAACTGCGGGGACTGTTACCAGACCAGAAACTGTCAGGGACAGGGACTGCATTCTTGGGCTGGGTGAACTGAGACCTCTGCTTAAAGCTAGGACCGTCCAAAGGCTGCTGGGCTATTGCGAGATGCCAGTGGCTTGTGTCTGCACAGGGATCTGGGTGAAAAAACAGTTTCCCATAAAAATGGAAGACCCAAATCTGTATTACATATGGTTTAGAGCTTGAATTGATACAACCTACAGAGTAATTAACATGAAAAGTGTTCCCAAGTCAGCAATAATCCTAGGGTGTTTGGCCAGAGCCAGTGCAGACTAGCTGAGATGGGTCCTTCCACTGCTGGGGCCACACAGAATTCCCGCAGAAAAACCAAGTCCTTGTGCAGATGAGCTCACGATTATCATGAAAAACATTGCTTAGACCAGGCTGGATTCCAGTCATTTTTGTTTTTGTTTGTTTTTTGTTTTTTGTTTTTTCTTTTTGAGACGGAGTCTCACTGTGTCGCCAGGCTGGAGTGCAGTGGTACAATCTTGGTTCACTGCAACCTCCGCCTCCTGGGTTCAAGCATTTCTCCTGCCTCAGCCTCGCAAGTAGCTAGGACTACAGACACATGCCACCATGCTAATTTTTGTATTTTAGTAGAGACGGAGTTTCACCATGTTGGCTGGGATGGTCTTGATCTCCTGAACTCGTGATCTGCCTGCCTCTGTCTTCCAAAGTGCTAGGATTACAGGCGTGAGCCACCGCACCCGGCCTGTTTGTTTTAATAAGGTTTAATTCGTTCTCTGGGACATTCTTGAGTTTGGAAAGTGCTGCTTTATCTATGCTTTTCTATTTCAAGGTAATTTTCCTTTCACCTATTCATCCATTCATTCAACATTCATTCTTCAAAGACTTATTTTGTGACTAATATTTGCCAAGCACTGGGCCAGGAATGCATCCATGACTTCTTTTGTCTTTCACTATAATGTCCAAGAGATGTGTTTCCAATTATCCAAGTTACAGATGGCAAAACCAAGGGCAAGATGGGTCCCTGGCCAGCCAAAAACCCACGGAACTCAAGGGCAGAGTTGGAAGTTCAGCCCCAGCCCTCCTCCTTTCTGGGAACTGTATTCTCCACCAATCCTGACCATGTCTCATTCCTCAACTGAGTGACAAAGATGGGTGCATGAGTGACCAAGGAAAGGAGTTACTAAAGCGAGGTTCTCACAGAGGAAGCCCAGTGCCAGTCCCAGTGGATCAGAATACACCTTGAGCCACCTATCAATGACAATAACCAGCCAGCCTCAGCTCCAGGACTCCAGGAGAATTTCAGCTACTGGACGGGCAGGAGCTGCCAAAGGAAGCACTGGCCTGGGTGTGGGAGGCCAATCAAAATACTTCTCCAGTGCTCTGTCTCCACAGGAGGAGTTGTGCTGGGTCCTGTTGTGCACACATTTGCGGGGCAGGGGGCAAAACATACAGCTACTCTGGATCTCTCATGTGTTTTGCAAGATCCCTTTGAAGCCTGTTTCCTGTCCAGAGGGACAAGCCACCTCCCTTTCTGAGAACACAAGCATGTTTGCACCGGGGTGTAACTACCCCTGCAGATCTCTCAGCCTGGAACTCTCTTCCCTCAGTGCACATGGCTCTCTCCTAGCTTCATCCACCTCAGAGGGGCCTTCGCAGGCCAGCCCACCCAACACTGTGCCCTTGTGTCATTCTCCCATCCTTTCCCTGCTTTATCTTCTCCTTTGAGCACGCATGCTGGCCTTTTTTATATGTTTAATTTTCTATGGTTTAATTTCACCAAGAGAATGTCAGTTTCATGAGGGTGGACATCCACTGCTTTGTTCACGGCCAGATCCCCAGGACCTAGAATGAATGAGCTAATGAATCATCTATTTCATCACCGTAATTCAGCCAAAATCTGATCCTCAACCTCCTTGTCTGCATCTTGTGGGAACCGGGCTCAAACAGCAATTCTCAAACTTTAAAAGAAATTACTGAAAGATTTTCTTCAAATATAATTTTAGAAAGATCCCCCATGTATGAGATGGACAACAGCAGGGCTGTACTAGTGCAGCCAGGGCTTCAGACGTGTCTGTCCCCTGCTTTTCCTCCCCATCTGCAGAACCCTACGGATCCCTGGAACACAGTTTGGAAACTATTGACCTAAGTGAGGTCTGTCTCCAACTAGTCACTTTCTCTCCCAGGGTCTAAATACAATTACCTGTAAAATGAGGGAGTTGGACTTGCTGACCTTGACACTGTAATATCCTAGCATTATCCATATCCATAACTACAGAAAATCATCCAAGAGCCAGGGAAACTACAAAATACAAATTGCAAAGACACATTCAGTGTCACACTGGCCAATAGCCAGCAAACACCAGGACGTTATCAAGGAGCTCTTGTTTTATGAGCAGTTTGTGGGAGCCATAGGACCCACAAGATCTCAGCTTGCTCAGCCAACCTAGTGGATGAAATGAGACACCGTATCTGTAACAGTTAAGACTGTACAACATCAAATGCTAGAATAGGTGGACAGATTTTATGGGCAAACTGGACATCATGGAAAAGAGAGATGGAGTGGGGTAAAATGGGATGGTGTCTGGGGAGAAGGTTTTCTCTCTGAAAGGGGGGCAGAGGGTCATTCTAGGCAGGGGACACAACAGGTGCCATGGTACACTGCCCAGGCCCCCTGCTGCAGGACCGAAGCTCTCATGCTTCCACTGCCAGAAGGGCAGCTGCTGGTGGGCCAGAGCTGAGCCTTTTCCCAGACAACAAACTGGACTTGGCTTTGTGATTGTTTGTTTGTTTGTTTGTTTGTTTGTTTGTTTTTAGAGACATGGTCTCACTCTGTCGCCCAGGGTGGAGTGCAGTGTGGCACAATTGTAGTTCACTGCAGCCTCAGACTGCTGGACTCAAGGGATCCTCCCACCTCAGCCTCCTGAGTAGGTAGGACTGTAGGGATAAGCCATCACATCTGGCTAATTATTTTATTTTTTGTAGAAACAGGGTCTCACTTTGTTGCCCAGGCTGGCCTAAAACTCTTGGCCTTAAGCAATTCTCCCACCTCAGCCTCCCAAAATTCTGGGCTCACAGGCACGAGCCAAGGCACCTGGCCAACTTTGTGATTATAAAGTCATGGTCTTGGTCTCAGGCAGGGGCAGAGTTTCTCCAGGATCCTCATGCCATTGATTATGGTTGTTGCAACGCAGACTGCTCGTTGTCCCCAATACCCATTCTCCCCTTCTTCTTTCGTAATTGAACTTCCGATTTTTAGCTGGCCACATGGCCTCCCAAAATAAAGTCTACATTTCCTAGGTTCTCTTGCAGTCAGGTGTGACCATGTGACTAAATTGCAATCCATGGGATGTAGCTGACAGGACGTGTATCACCTCCGAGTCCTGCTCTAAAGGACTGTGCCCTTCCCTTTTCCCTTTCCGACTAGCTGGAGTGCAGACATGGCAGGGGCACTTGGACCACAGGAGAGGCTACACCTTTCAATTCCCGACGTCAGTTGACTTGCACTGTTTACCATGCTCTGGAGGCACCACGTTTCCCCACTGCGTGGCTTTGTCGTGTTGTCATGCTACATCCCTGCTGGAAGCCTTGGTTCCTGCCCAACCTGTCTCTACCTGTCCAACTTCTACTCACCTTTCAAGCACGGACTAGCCCAAATGCCACTTCTATGAGGCCTTCCATGTTTGGAAGTGTTTTCTCCATCCCTCTGCACTCCTATGCCTTATAATTCTCTAACATTCCATTGCAACTTTCTTTTTTTTCTTTATTCTTTTTTTTGAGACAGAGTCTTGCTCTGTCGCCCAGGCTGCAGTGCAGTGGCGCGATCTCAGCTCACTGTAAGCTCTGCCTCCCGGGTTCACGCCATTCTCCTGCCTCAGCCTCCCGAGTAGCTAGGACTACAGGCGCCCAACACCATGCCCCGCTAATTTTTTGTATTTCTAGTACAGATGGGGTTTCACTGTGTTATCCAGGATGGTCTCGATCTCCTGACCTTGTGATCCGCCCGTCTCGGCCTCCCAAAGAGCTGGGATTACAGGCGTGAACCACCGTACCCAGCTCAATTGGAACTTTCTTGCATTATAACTATTTGGTAGCTGCCTTTAAGTTTGAGTGGACTGTAAGCTCCTTGTAGCAAGATCAGAGTTTCATTTTGTGTTATATCTTCACATCCTCTGCAGGGCCTAGTATATGCTCAACTAACACGGAAGGAAGGAAAGAAGAAGGAAGGAAGGAAGGAAGGAAGGAAGGAAGGAAGGAAGGAAGGAAGGAGGGAGGGAGGGAGGGAGGGAGGGAGGGAGGGAGGGAAGGAGGGAGGGAGGGAGGGAAGGAGGGAGGGAGGGAGGGAAGGAAGGAAGGAAGGAAGGAAGGAAGGAAGGAAGGAAGGAAGGAAGGAAGGAAGGAAGGAAGTAGGGGAGGGAGGGAGGGAGGAAGGGAAGGACGGAGGGACAGACTGGCTTGCCAGTTTTTTATGGAGAGAAAGGTGCCAAGAAGTAGCTTAAGTGGGAGTAGGGTTTTAAGTCTGCCAAATCACTATTCTTTTATAAGAAACATTTTATTTTTCAAAATTATGCAAATGCAGCTTCAAGGCATGTTTCCAACCCCACTTCTGACAAGATTGGAAACTCTGGACCCCCCAGTGGCAATCACGGAGACCACCCCTCCTAGGTGAATGAATGGGTTAATGAAGGTTACCACCTCTCTAGTAAAAACCAGGCACTGTGTTAAGTGCTTTTACAAACATTTGCATGTGACTTGCACTGGCCTGGTCGCAAAACTGGGCATACATGTCAGAAGATGCACCTCTGCCACCTCAGCTTTCACAGAAAAAAAGCACAGGATCTCAGGACAGAAAAGCCCCAAGCTGGCTACAAAAGTGGGGACATGACCTTGAGGAGGGCCTCAGAAAATGCTAGCTGGGTGCGGTGGCTCACACCTGTAATCCCAGCATTTTGGGAGGCTGAGGTGGGTGGATTACTTAAGGTGAGGAGTTTGAGACCAGCCTGACCAATATGGTGAAACCCTATCTCTACTAAAAATACAAAAATTAGCTGGGTGTGGTGGGGGGTGCCTGTAAGTCCAGTTACTCAGGAGGCTGAGGCAGAAGAATCTCTTGAACCCAGGAGGCGGAGGTTGCAATGAGCTGAGATCACACCACTGCATGCCAGCCTGGGCAATAGAGCAAGACTCTGTATCAAAAGAGAAAAAGAAAGAAAGAAAGAAAGAAAGAAAGAAAGAAAGAAAGAAAGAAAGAAAGAAAGAAAGAAAGAAAGAAAGAAAGAAAGAAAGAAAGAAAGAAAGAAAGAAAGAAGGAAGGAAGGAAGGAAGGAAGGAAGGAAGGAAGGAAGGAAGGAAGGAAGGAAGGAAGGAAGGAAGGAAGGGAAGAAAGAAAATGCTATAGGTAAAAAAAAAAAAAGATCCCATTTCCCATAGCAATAAAAAATAAAACTACAAGGGAAAAATAAATCTAATAAAACACACAAAATCTTTACTGAAGGACAAAAAAAAAAAGACCAGAATAGAAAGATCAACCGTATTTATAAATGAGAAGATGCAATTTCAGTCAAAAGCCCAGCAGAGCTTTTCACATGGGGCGGGGAAAGGGCCAAACATAATGGAGGCAATATTTGAAGAAGAAAAAAGGAGGAGGAAGAGGAGGAGATTGCTCGCCATAGGTGATGAACCCCTTATTATAAGACTATAATGATTACAACAGAAATAGACAAATGAGCCAACAGAATAGAAGAGACACTTGAATATTCCAGAAGCAGCATTTCAAGTAAGTGTGGAGATAGCCTCTAATTGGCTATCACATGGCAAAACAATTTAAAAATTAGATCTCTACCTCAACCATCAACAAAATGAATTCCTGAGGAATTAACCTAAATATGAAAACTTTAAAACTTTCGAAAGACAATGTAGAAGAAATAATTGTAATAAAGATATTTTATAACACGTATTATATAAGAGGATGGCCAGGCGCAGTGGTTTACACCTGTAAACCTTGCACTTTGGGAGGTTGAGGAGGGAGAATCGCTTGAACCCAGGAGTTCAAGACCAGCCTGGGCAACATAGTGAGACCCTGACTCTACGAAAAAATTTTAAAAATTAGCCGGGCGTGGTGGCACGCACCTGTGGTCCCAGCTACTCAGGAGGCTGATGCAGGAGGATCACTTGAGACTGGGAGTTCGAGGCTGCAGTGAGCCATGAATGTGCCACTGCACTCCGATGTGGGTGAGAGAATGAGACCCAGTCTCAAAAACAAAACAAAACCCAAATTGTAAGATGAAAAGATGGATACATTTGAGAGCATTAAAATTAATATCTGAGTAACTAAAGACATCAAAGCAAAATAAAAATACAAGACATAGAGTGGGAAAAGAGAGGTGCATTGTGTATAACTGGTGAATGATAAGTGTACAGAATATATAAAGAACGTCTACACATTAAAGAAAAAAGATAACTCAGTAGGAAAAAATAGGGAAATGTGGTGAGCAGGCAAGTTGCAGAAGAGGAAACGTCTAGTGGTCAATAAGTACGTGGGGATGCTGAACATCACTAGCAATCAGGATAGGTAGATTAAATACAGTAGATGAGATACAATTTCACATTTGTTAGATTGGCATAAGATTTTCAAGTGTGACATTGTGGGGAAATTAGAACTCGTATCTGCTGCTTGTGATTAAATTGGTACAACTGCTTTGGAGAGTAACTTATCAAAGTCATTAACAAAGTTAATGACACAAATACCCTAGAATGATATACATTCCATGTGAGCATGGGAGACACAAACAAGCACGGTTGTAACAACAAGGAAATTTGTCATATCCATCAATAAAATGACTAACTGTACTGTGGCATAGGAATACAGAGACTTGAAGAAAAACCGGAGACCTAGCCCTGGTTCCTTTTCGGCTTCTAACTAACAAAGGGACTTTTGCTTTACATAGAATGCTGTCCCCAAGATATTCTTGGGCTCATTCCCTTACCCACTTCAGTTCTGTGTGGAAATTCCACCTGCTCAGAGAGACTCCCCAACCCTGCCTCTGCACCCCTTAACATTGCATTGTTAAGCAGGGCAATTTAAAGGATAAGAATGTAGACTCTGGCTAGACTGGGTTCAAATTCTAGCTTTACCAACTGCTATCCATGTGACTGTAGGCAACTTATTTAAATTTTCTGTGACTCAGTTTCCTCCTCTGTAAAATGGGGTAATAACAGTTTTCACCTGGGAGGGCTGTTGTGAGGACTGAATGAGTTAATATGCCAGAGGTAGAATGGTGCCTGATAGAAAGGAAGTGCTAGTTAAGAGTAAATTGTATGGCAGTTAAATGAGTGAATGAACTAGACTGGAGTGACACTGACAAGTCTCATAAACATGCTACTGAGTGGACAGAGTGAGTCCCACACACACCTCCCTCACCCTTCCCTGGACTTCTGCCATCATTATGAGCAGCCCACAGTTTAGTCCTTGATTACACCCCGCTGCTTGATGTCCTTTTTATAGGTTTTAGTTCCCACCACTGCCGTCCGTGACCATCACAGCCTGGTCAAGTAGGCTTGCAGCGGTATTCAAACTGAATGAGTTAAATTAGTTCTGAAAAGTCTTTTTTCTTTCTTTCTTTCTTCTTCTTCTTCTTTTTTTTTATTATTTTTTTTAATTTTTAATTTTTTTTTGCGATGGAGTCTCCCTGTATTACCCAGGCTTGTCTTGAACTCCTGGACCCACACAATCTTCCTGCTTTGGCCTCTCAAAGTACTGGGATCACAGGCAAGAGCCACTGCGCCCAGATGCTATATTTTAAGATGACATAAAGACAGAAAAGTGAGAGTAATGGAGCAGACGAGCAACGCAGGTGCCTGGAAAAGGAAGGAGAATCCCTGCACCAGGTGTTTCAAGGCAGGAATTCTGTGACTCCAGGACAGAGTAGGGGTTGTCACCCTAGCCCCATTCTGAAGGCCTGGAGTTCACTGTGGAAGAGCCATTAACGGCTACATTCACAGAAGACAGTGCGTTAAAAAGATCTGGAAAGATCCATGCCTAGCCCTTAGCACTGGCTAGAGGAGGGACGGTGGGATTAGGCGCACCCAGGCAAATGGAGGCTTTCTTTCTACTCTTTATTTATTTATTTATTTATTTATTTATTTATTTATTTATTTGAGACAGAGTCTGGCTTTGTTACCCAAATTGGAGTGTAGCGGCACGATCTCACTGCAACCTCCACCTCTGGGGGGTTCAAGCAATCTCCCATCTCAGCCTCCCGAGTAGCTGGGACTACAGGTGTGCACCACCACGCCTGGCTAATTTTTGTATTTTTTTAGTAGAGAAGGGGTTTCGCCATTTGGCCAGGCTGGTCTTGAACTTCTGATTCACCTGTCTCAACCTTCCAAAGTGCCGGGATTACAGGCATGAGCCACCGTGCCTGGCCTCTTTCTACTTTCTACTTTTACTCTATACATTTTCACATTGTTTGAATTTTGTCCAGTGAGAAAAATGTGTTTATTACTTGTGAGATATTAAAAAGAAAAAAAATCTTATATATAGAGGTACTCAGTGAATGGGCATTACTATTATTCTTTAAAATAAAGACTTTCCACCCAGCATAGAGGTCCCCAGCCAGGAAGTACCCTGCTTGGGCTGGGAGGAGGCTATTGTCTGCAGCCTGTCCCTCACACAGCCCAGCCGGCCCTCCAGTAAGTCTCATGGCCTCTACTTTCAAAGCACATCCTGAACCCAATCTCTTCCCTCATCTAGTTTCCACCTTGCCCCCTCAAACACACTCTGCCCATCGGTCAGAGATCTTAAGAAGCCTAATCAGATGGTTGCCACATTCCGAACACTTGCCATATGCCAGGTATTGTTCTAAGCAGGGATTCATATTAGCTCAGCCAATCCTATAACCAGGGGTTCCCAACCCCCAGGCCATGGCCCCGGGTCTGTGGCCTGTTAGGAACCACGCCGCACAGCAGAAGGTAAGCAGCAGGGGAAGCTTCATCTGTATTTACAGTGGCTCCCCATTGCTCACTAACTTACCGCCTGAGCTCCGCCTCCTGTCAGATCAGTGGCGGCGCCAGATTCTCATAGGAGGTGAACCCTCTAGTGAACTGTTCATGGGAGGGATCTAGGTTGCACACTCCTTATGAGAATCTAATGCCTGATGATCTGTCACTGGCTCCCATCACCCTCAGGTGGGACTGTCTACTTGCAGGAAAACAAGCTCAGGGCTCTGATTCTACCTTATGGTGAGTTGTATAATTATTTCATTATATATTAAAATGTAATGATAATAGAAGTAAACTGCACAACAAATGTAATACGCTTGAATCATTCTGAAACCATCCCCCACCAACCCTGGTGTGTGGAAAAATTATCTTCCACAAAACCAGTCCCTGGTGTCATAAAGGCTGGAGACGGCTGCTATAACGATGCCGGGAACCAGGCACGACTAGGATCTCACTTTTCTAGAGAAACAGAGGCGCAGAATGTTCAATAACTTGCTTTGGGCACGCGTCATGAAACGGCAGAGCTGGGATCCCACGTGAGGAGCTCACGCTCTCTGCCCCTCCCCACCCACTGTCACAGCCGCCTGTGCTCCCCTCTCTTAGGTGAGATCAGAGCTTGCTACTGAGGCCACATGACCTGGCCCGGGTTGACCTCCCACCACTTTTTCCACACCACAGGCTTTGTGGCTGCTCCTTCACCAGGAATTCTCCTTTTCAGGAGCTCCCAGTAGCTTGTTCTGTCACCATACCCAGCTCTAGGCTTCAATGTCACCTCCTCAGAAAGGCTTCCCTGACCACCTTCCTAAAATAGTCTCCATTTTATTCTCAGTCCTTTTCCCGCTTTAATTTTATTCATGGATCATATCACTTCCTGACCTTATCCTAGAAGATGCCTTGTTTCGATGTTTATTATCTGCTTCTTTTCTCTAGAATTTCTGCTCCAGAAGGGCAGGGACTTTGTCCTCAGTGCCTGGAACATGGCCCCGTCTAGAACAGGAGCTCCGTAAATGAATAAATACCCCTCCAAGGTAGCCCACTAGGCTGTTGGGCCTGTTCCTCGGGGCTGCTAGACGCATCTGCTCCCTGGGACAGTTTCTCTCTCTGGGTGAGCAACGTAGCAGTCCTTCTCGCTGGGGCTCCTGGACCAGCAGGACAGAAGGTGAAGTGAGAGCTTCTGTCTTCTCTCCCCACCCCTTCCTATTCTTCTCCCACTCTGGGCTCTCTCCTGTCTACCCTTCCAGCCTCGGGGCGTTCGTCTTTCCAGCCACCTGGAAATGGTGGACAATACATCCCAATCGGGGTGATAGAGATTTGAAGAGTTGCCTCTCCCAAGGGTATTTTCATTTTGAAAGAGGCCAGGCAGGAGCAACACTGAACCCCAATGTATGACTGTGCTTCGGTGTAGCTTCTGACAGCACCATGTTCAATGTTTGAGGGAGATACTGCCCTTCACTCTCCCAGGCGCTGGGAGACAGAGCATCTCACAGGTAAGGGCACTGAGGGAGAGGGACAGGGGTCCAGGCTCACCCTGCAGGTCAGAGACTGGGGCCTTGCAGACCTCAACCTTCAAATGTCACAGCTGCTGCTGTCCTACTCCAACCAGTTCTTCCCTTCCCTTCCTGCCATCCAGGCCTGGCTTTGTCCCCCAAAGCATCCCCAGCCTCCCTCAGGCTCCTTCTGTCTCTGTGGAATCCCCCAAGAGACTTCCCAGGGGACCCAGAACACAGGCCTTACCCATTTCAATCCCGCAGATGGCCAGGGCGGCGATCACAGCACCCGCCGATGTCCCCGCGAAGCGGTGGGCTGTTTCCAGCATCCGGGGGGCCAGGTCCCGCAGGGCGTCCACGGCCCCGGCCTGGTAGAAGGAGAGGAATCCACTGCCCGAGAAGGAGATGGAGTGAGGGGTGTCCGGGTCCCCCTTGAACACCTGTTCTTCCATCTCCTCGGCCTCTGGCTTTCCGCGGAAGGAGGAACCACCCTTCAGTGCTTGCCTGCCCAAGCCTGGGCTGCCGCTCCCTGTAGGAACTCCCTGCCCAGCTTCCCTGCCACCCCGGAGCTTGGAATGTGGCCGTCTCTACCCAGCTGGAGCAACCTCAGGCTGCTCAGGAAGCTGCCTCGGCCTGTTAAGCTCCGCCAGGAGGCAACCCCAAAGGTTGGAAAGGGGCCCCAGGATGAGATGCAGACGGCCCTCCGGTGTGTGAGCAGGGTCCTGATCCCGTGAGCCCCCCGCTGGCTTCATTTCTTGGCTAGATTCATCTCGGGCACAGGATCCTCAGCCCTCTGCCCATCTGTGGTACACCAGGGCGCATTCACTGCTCCCCGACACAGGGCCATGCCCAAGGAGGCAGGCTCTGCCCAGTCCTCAGCTGCAACATTCAGTTGCAAAACCTCCGTGATGGTTATCGGCGGACACCTCCCTCCCCAACATGCTCCTGCGGCAGTGAAGGGCTTCCAAGCCCGCCTCCCTCCAGGAGGACGGTGCCCACCCTGTCTCTTTAGGACATCCCCAAAGAGATGCCCCTCCTGGGCTCCTTCAGGCTGTGTGGTATGTGTGGTGTGTTACACAAGCATTTTTATTTGTTTTTCTTATATAAACACCCCTTTGTTTATTCACTTGTCTGTTTATTTACATGTTAGCATCGGCCCTGGGTAAAATTGTAAGAGAAGTTTGACTTTGGGAGCCCCACCCACCACCGCCTCTGCACCTCTCTCTGTCTCTGCTCCTGGGCCCTTCACGGACCCTGTGACCTTGGTCAGTACCCTCTCGCGAAGCCCCAAGCCCTCATGCTATCTTCTAAGTGTGCGGGAAGAAATCAACCTGAAATCTAGATCATTCTAAGTGTGTGAGGCTTCGTGTTGCGTGCTCTTCCTCCCGCTCAGAAATGAGAAGTTTGAGATAGCAATGTTTAACCCCAAGGAGGAGCAGCTGGGGAGGTCACCTGTGGGGATGTCGGGGTCAGGGCAGACAGACATTTTGGTAAGGGAGGTGGTGTGAGAGGACCAGGGTTAGCTCCAGGGGCTGCGGTTCTGTTCCCTGAGGAGCTGTATCATGTGGTCCTGATGGTGGGGAGTGATCCTCACACCCACAAAATGTCCCCTCATGGAGATATAACAAAGACGGTAAGACTGTATCTCCCGCTCCCCTCAAAGACCACACAGCAACAGGACCAGAATCAGAATCAAGACGCCAAGGCCTCCACCAAGTGCCAATCCAGCCCCAGCCTCTCTGTCAGGATGTGACATCAGTAGCTTCCCCGCTCCTGGGGAGCTCACACCATTCTGGTGGACTCAATGATCTGCATGGGAATTCCGCAATGAGGGCAAGGCCAGGCTTCAGTTAGGAGGGAGTTTTCCGTCTTGGGTAGGTAATTCCAGGCATATCATTGCCTCAGGTTGAAAAGAGAGCTTTAGATGAGATAAAGCATGTGTGCGTACATGTGTGTATGCATGTGTGCGTGTGTGTGCAGATATCTGAGGCGTATTGCTGGCGTGGGGGCGGGTGTGTCAGGGTGGAATCCAGTCAGTTTTGGACAGCAGAGACCCTGCCCCCTTCCTGGGAGGTCAAGTCAGCTCCACTGAGTGCTTGTGTGCCCAGTCCTGTGCTGTGTCGGGGCCCTGTGCTGTGTGGGGGGACAAGAGAACATAGAAGCTCCATCCCCAATTCAGACATTTGCAGGCTTCTTGGGAAAAAGACAGGCAAATGTGAAATAAGCAGAGAACCGTACAAGGCAATCTATAATTAAGTACTAAACTGTGCAGGGCTGAGATTCCTGCCAGAAAAGTTAAGAGGCAGGGCTGAGCAGTGTGGGCTGGAACATCTGAGGAGCTGTGCGGAGGTGTGGGCTGCGGGACTGGAGGCAGCTGGGAGGAGCAGGCAGGGCACTGGGACAAGGCACAGCAAGAGCCCCTGGTAGAGGAGGGAAGGGGTGTAATGGGACCTGTTTCACAGGATGAAGGACTTTGGATGAGAGCCCTTCTGAGTCATGACGTTGGATCCCAGTTCTGCTATTTACAGGCAGTGTGACCTGTGCATGATCTCTCTGGGCCTCAGTTTTCCTCATCTGTGAAAGGGACAATACTGTCATTCCTATGCTGCACAGTAGCTGTAAAGGCTAAAGGTAATGGCTGTAGGATGCCTGACACACGGCACGTCTGAGGTTATCAGAGGGTAGTAAGAGTCAAGGCTTCTGGAACAGATAGACCCCAGAGATATGGTGGAATAGAAAGGCAGGGTCCAAAGGGGAAGGCCCACATGCAACATGAGGAGGAGCTTGGAGAGGTCTCAAGCAGCAGAGCGTTGGAAGGAAGATGAGAATGGGGATGGAGAATGAGGAAGGAGGATGGTGGCCCATTCTCCTAGGATGATGGTGGCCAGGCCAGGGTGGCAGCTGCAGGAAGACAAGTTAATGAAGTTATTGCTGCAGAAGACTCTCAGGACGAGGGACTGGTTGGATGGGCAGGGCGAGTCAAGGCTGAGGCCTCACTTTTAGCCTGGGGGTAGGGAGGAGTGGGGCTGTCTTCAGCAGAGTTGGGGAAACTGGGACAGACGTGGGGAAGCTGGGTGGAGGATGCTTTTACTTTAAGATGCATCTGAGATGACAGCAAGACATGGGCACTGTCCATGCGGGGGCAGGAATGGCACCAGAACCAAGGACAGAGACCCCTGCCACTGAGCAGCAGAGAAGGGTAAGCGGTGGAGGAGGGCATGGGGTCATGTTAAGGGGAAGACAGCTATGGATAAGTTTCTTTTTCTGGGTCATCCCAGTGAAACAGAAAGCAAGGCCACCTGCTGTACATGAGCTGCAGGCACCTGGGGCCGCTGGGGACGCACCACCCGTTCAGAGGCAGTGCATCCTGACATGGCCCCCATTGTCCCCACCTCCTTGGACCTGGCTGACTTCCACGAATGCACATACGTTTCTGTTCCCTGTGGACGAGGAGACAGCAGTGCCGCACAGTCTCCTCCATGCAAACACGTCAGCCAGAAATCCGTGACTGTGCCTGGGAAGGCCGTGAAGGAGCTGCTAACCTGGACCCCAAAGACTGAGCCTGCCAGACCGGTCTCCACAGCTAATAAGGGCTGGTGAGTAGCAGGCCTCAGCCTGTCCTCTGCTGGGTGCTAAACTCCTGAGAAGGTTCCTTTCATTTGCCCTCATTCCTGACCCTCTGCTCACGCCCTAAGAACTTCAAGCGAATGACATCGAGGAAGAATCGCTTTCCAGCATCTCTGCATTTGATTTTTAGTCGTCTCATGATCTTCGCAGGTGTTTTTTAACGAAGTTAACACTGCTTGTATGACTCATCCATCCCAGGAAATCACGTGGGAGAAACAGATTGCTTATCACACACACTTCCAACAAGACAACCCAAAATGAATTTCTAGAGGAACCTGGACTTCCCATAAGTTTAAGATATGTGAAGCCACCCAGGACAGATACTGGGGAGAAAGATGCACATAGATTCCAGATTGGCTTTTGCCTGATGGCGTATTACCCTCTGCTTACATCCTGAAAATGTTAATTTAGTGAAGAACCTGGTAGTTTCTTGATTCGGTAGAGTAGGAAGGTCACAACATCACTTGTGAATATTTGTGCCAAAACGATGTCACCTGAATCTAATTGAGGCCTAACGTCCAGCTTACAGTAATACGGAGTATGAAGGATGCCAGGTGCAAACAATCAGATAAACGGAGCCCGTGGGAGGCTGGCAGAGACTGTTGCTGGTTACCAGCAGCCATCTCCGGCCCACTTGCTCCTTGCTCACCTCCCTGTAAAGCAGCTGAAAGGCCTGGTCCTCGGTTTCAGCTAAGAGTGAATCATGAGCTCACGGTGATCATCAGACCCCACCCCCTGGACATGAGAAGTAACAGGGACTCTGCTGGATTGCTTCTTGGAAAGATTTCCCTCCTTGATAAAAGGTAAAAGGCACATAGGAAGACTCCGGTAGCTCCATCCCCTTTTCTTCCTGCCAGAGACACTGTCCTGGGATCATATGGTGTGTGGATCTATAATAGCTGTTTTACCTCCGTTAGGGGAAACGTGGCAGACACACTGAGTGTATTGGTTATCCATTGCTTCATGACAATTTACCCTGAAACATGGCACTTTCAAACAAGCTTGTATTATCTCACACCATTTTTGAGGGTCAGGAAACTGCAAATGGCTTAGCAGATGGTTCTCGCTCTTGTCTCTCAAGGTTGTATTCAGGCTAATAGCCAGGGTTGCAGTCATCTCAAGGCCCACTGGAGCTAAAGAACCCACTTCCAAACCCACCCTTCTGGTTGCCAGTGGGTATCAGTTCTTGGTCAATGTTGACAAAAGCTTTAGTGCCTCATCAAGTGGGCCTCTCCATTGGGTGGCTCATGACTTGGCAGTTGACTTTCTTCAGTGAGAGATGAAGAGAGTAAGAGAGAGAACAAGGGAAGGAGAGCATGTGAACCCAAGACAGGAGCTGCAGCCTTTTTATAACCTAACCTCTGATGTAATCTCAGCTATATTCTATTGGTCACACAGACTAGCCCTGGTAAAATGTAGGAAAAGTGAATACCAGAGGGTAGATATTATCGAGGGCAAATTTGAAGGCTGGCTAAGGCACCAAAAATTGTATAAGAGAAAGCAACAAAAATCCTGGGTCTGGATGAGATTCTTGTGTGACTGCACCAACCCCTACACCATTTGTGTGTGTGCTTCCTATTACGACAGATAACTCAATGTCTTTGTTTCTAGTCACTGTTCCCTTGATATTTGCTGCTGAAAACCTCATGGCCAATGCAAGGGCTCTTAAATATTTCTGGTAAAATGTAACTCTTATTTTGAAAGAATGAATGAAATATGCCTTTTGCTTTTGGTAAAAACAAAAGAAATATTTTAAGGTATAGATACTTTGTTATTGTAGGTAAAATAACTCTGATTCATGAAAATTCTGAAGAACTTAATTTGAAAATTTTTATATACTTTTAGAAATTGTTTACCAACTTATTTTTGTTAGAAGCCGAGAAGTAGATTTTTTTTCTCTTCCCTACCCCTCCTTTTCTCTGAGTGGCTTGTTCTTAGCCTTTTGTCTGGGCTGAGTAGGGGTCTGATAACTTTTTTCTTTTTTTCTTTTTGAGATGGAGTTTCCCTTTTGTTGCCCAGGATGGAGTGCAATGGCACTATCTCGGCTCACTGCAACCTCCACATCCCAAGTCCAGGTGATTCTCCTGCCTCAGTCTCCCAAGTAGCTGGCATTACAGGTATGTGCCACCATGCCCAGCTGATTTTTGTGTTTTTAGATGGGATTTCACCATGTTGACTAGGCTAATCACAAACTCCTGACCTCAGGTGATCCGCCTGCCTCAGCTTCCCAAAGTGCTTGGATTACAGGCATGAGCCACCATGCCTGGTCCCGATAACTAATTAAACAGCCCTCCAATGTAGCACTGGCCTTTTGAGGAGTGTGACTTACTATTTGAATACTTGACCAAACATGTAGACATATCCATGATGGGGGTAGAAGTGTTTAGACGTTTCCAAAAAATCAGGAAGTTTTAAAGATATGATGTAAGGAGAGAGGAGAAAGTTTGACACAGCTGAGATGGGCACAGTGGAGAAGCTTGCTGGCTTCCTGAGCTGTTGTTATTTTGTAGGACCTTGAGATTATTCATGCAGCCTAAATAGTATCTTTTTTCTCATAATGAAAGAGCTCTAGCGTAAAGTATCCAAACTAGTGCAGCAAACATTCATATACCCACCAGCCAGACTGAAGAAGTCTTAACATTTTACTACATTTGGCTCAGCTCTTTCCCTGGTTTTAAAGCAATGAGACGTCACAAGTAAAGGTGAAACCTCCTCAAACTGTTTCCTAATCAGTATCACCCTTCACTTTCCTTCCCATGAGAACCGTGTTCCACGTTGAAAGGACTCTTTCCCTTCCATGTTTTTTATACTTTCAGTACATGGATATGTTTTGTAAACAATATATACTATTGTTTTATAAACCTTTTTAAAAATTTCACATAAACAAACACGTTGCATTTATTTTGCAAATTGCTGTTTTTACTCAGTATTATGATCCCTGGCTCCAGGCTCTTCCATTTTCCTGCTTTCTGGTGACCCATTATGAGACCACGGGACAACATGTATCATTCTCCTCCTGATGGACATTTGGATTGTTTCTAGTGTTTTGTTGTACCCAGCAATGCCACAGTGAATGCTCATGTGTACATCCTTCCTTGGCCCTGCACAGGAATTTCTCAGGTCACAATGTGGGTTTATCAATGGTACCCACAGGACTTCAGTTGATGAAGGTGACTGAGTTACCACATGGAGAGGCTAGTGCCATTGAAGAGATTTCTATTACACGTATTTACATTTCCTTGCCATGCAGGACCACATGGGAAAGCCCCAGTATCGCTCAGGGGGCAGAAGAGACAAAAGGAGAGTGCAGCCCAGAGCCTCTACAGTGTTTTCCGTGGAAAAGGCAAGTCGGGGCAGGGAAGCAGCTTAGGACTGGTTGGTTCAAATCAAGGTGGCGGGCTCTGGATCATAGGGGTGGTCTCTAGTTGACTGGTGCCTGGCTCTGGGTGATTTTGCCTCTTGGAGTATAAGAGCCAGATAGAGAGGGTGGATCAGAGCATGGGCTCTGGACAGGCTAGTTTACATATGAGAGGCGCTGCTGCCGCACCCACCCCAGCCCTCTGCCATCTCTAAGAATGGGGTAGCCCTGGGAGGGGCAGCCTCTCCCTCATCAGTGAGGCCACAAATGCCAGAACATCAAAAATGCACAAAATAGGCCGGGCGCGGTGGCTCACGCCTGTAATCCCAGCACTTTGGGAGGCCGAGACGGGCGGATCACGAGGTCAGGAGGTCCAGACCATCCTGGCTAACATGGTGAAACCCGTCTCTACTAAAAATACAAAAAATTACCCGGGCGCGGTGGCAGGCACCTGTAGTCCCAGCTACTCAGGAGGCTGAGGCAGGAGAATGGCGTGAACCCGGTAGGAGGAGCTTGCAGTGAGCCGAGATCGCGCCACTGCACTCCAGCCTGGGTGACAGTACAAGACTCTGCCTCAAAAAAAAAAAAAAAAAAAAAAATTCACAAAATGAGAAAGCGTGGTTAGTACAGTGGGCATTTCTACAAGGAGCTGCTCGATTGCTCTCTAGAGTTGGCGTGCCAGTTTCCACACCCACTGCGTGTTTATAAGAGACCTAATCACGTCACTTCTCTTGTTATTGCCAGATTTGAAATGTTTTGCCAGTCTGAAGGGTGCGAAATGCTATCTCATTGTTGTTTAATTTACATTTTCCTTATTTTTTGGTGAAGCTGGGCACCATTTCGTTCACTGGTTGTTCCAGTTTCCTCTTCTCTGAATGGCTTGTTCTTAGCCTTTTTCCATTTGGGAATGCGGGGCGGGGGGAGTGTTTGTCTTTTTGTTAATAACATGTAGACATTGGTACTAATATCGGCTCCGTTGACTGCATTGCAAATATCCTCTCCCGGTGTGTGGTTTTTAGTCAACATTTTAATGGTGTCTTCGGTGATACAAGGTTTTAAATTTTAGTGTAATAACATATATCATTCTTTTCTTTTATAGTTTATGTTTTTGTGTTAATGGTTTATGTTTTAAAGGCATCAGGATTCTCTCCCATATAAAATAAAGTCTTGGTTATTTTAAATGATTTGACCATCAAGCCTAAGCTATTCATTCAGTCTCCTTTAAAATGTTGCAGTCTGATGGGCAATTTGGCACCGTCTATTTAAAATCAATACTTGCAGGAATTTATTCTACAGAAATACTCATAGGAGTCCTCCAAAAATATATGCACAGGATTTTTAAATACAGCATCAATTGTAATAGCAAAGATCCAGAAATAACCTAAAAGTATATCAATGGCAAGCTAGTTAAATGAATGATGGTATAGCCACATAATGCAATTCTCTACAGCTATTGAAAAGAATAATTGTGGACCTGGGTGTGCTCATAGGGAAAGTTCTCCAAGATATATTGGTAAGAAGGAAAAATAACGATAAAGAAACAAGGATTCAAGCAATATAGTATGCTACCATTTATGTCTAAAAGGCAGGGGAAGCGCTTCTCTATGTATATGCACGTAACATTTCAGAAATAAAACTGCTGAGGATGGTTACTTCTGAGGAGGGGACTGGGGCTTGCGAATGGAGGGAAACCTATTTTTCACTGCCAGCCTCTTCTGTTGTTTTCATTGTTACTTCCATTACAGTAAACAAAGAAGGATTGCTGTGGATGGTCACATTTTCCGTGCGCTGCTATTTGTTTTGGCATTTGGAATATTCTGAGGTGAAGAGGGCCTTTTGTTCCAATAGCTATGAGGAAATTGAATTATTAGAAATGGGGCAGGAGGTTTCATTACATGTGCTGCGTAGCCCCGCCTGGCTGACAAGATTTAGGCTTGCTTTGTCTGGGGACTGAGGGCAGAGTGGGAGCAGGGGGCATGGGAGGGTTGTCTGTGGGACAGGAGTGGGGTGGGCGAGGTGGGGGCAGGGGAAAGTGGATGGAAGGTGGGACGGTCTGAGCCAGAGGATCAGCCTGGGCTTCTGTAGCTCCAGGACCACCTGTGTGAGGTCTGGGTCACCCCTAGGCACTCACTGTCCTCGCACTGCCTGGCTGCAGGGTTGGAAGAACCTGCAGTAGAGGAGGAGAATCCCAATCTCAAAGGTTCTGGCAGGTGATTCTCCCCAGAGGAAAAAAAGCCATGCTCCTCCTAGGAAAATGTTCATCCAATAAACGAGAAATAAAGGCACCCTGAGTTTACCCTGGTTTAAAGAAGAGAAAGGGATGGGGTCAGCATCCATGGAGCAAAGACAAGATGTGCCGCCAGGGTTAAGTCCAGCTGCCTTTCTCAGGGCCGTACAGTATGGCCACTTAGGGAGTCCGGCTGTCTTTAGTTCAAGACACAGCTATGTTATTTGCACCTTTGACAAGTTATTTGACATCTCTGTGCCTTAGTTTTCTCATCTAGAAAACGGGAAAATAATTAAACTTGCCTCCCCTGGCACATGGCAAGTGCTTACAAAGTGTTAATTGTTTTTATTCTTTATTTCTCACTTTCGTGAGTTTAGTGCAGCTAGGAGCTAGGACAGTGATATGGTCAGTGCATGAAGATTCGAACTGCGTCTGAGGTGGACACACATTCACCAAACTCTCAAGCCTGATGAATGAATTGTAACCTAACTTGATAATTTACACTGGCCTGAACACCTAGGTAAACCCATCAACACTTTCCTCCCTTTTCCTCATGTGGGAGCCCAGACTGTCCTCAGAGGCTCTTTGCGGGATGGGAGCACTTCTGTGCCTTATTTACTTCCCCGGCTGTTCCTGCTGTTTGACTGTAAGCCCCTTAGGGGAAGACACTTTGGTACGCAGGAGGATTGCCATTCATGGTGGTCAGAAAAATATCTGTTGAATGAGTGATGGTCATCACAGTGCTCTCTGTCATAGCAAAACACTGGAAACAATCTAAGTGTCCAACAACAGGGATTTTTTATTAAATTGTGGTCTAGTCACCTCACAGAACTGAACAATCATTAAAAATGATCATTAAAATGATCGTGGTCAAGCTTGGTGGCTCATGTCTGTAATCCCAGCACTTTGGGAAGCCGAGGAGGGAGGATTGCTTGAGCCCAGGAGTTCAAGGCCAGCCTGGGGGACATGGCAAAACCTCACCTCTACAAAAGACATACACGAAATATTAGCCGGGTGTGGTGGTGCATGCCTGTGGTCCCAGCTACTTGGGAGGCTGAGGAAGGAGGATCGCTTGAGCCCGGGAGGTTGAGGCTGCAGTGCACTGTGATGGCACCACTGCATGCACTCTAGGCTGGGCGACAGAGCCTGCACCCTCCTCCCTGCCCCAGAAAACAATCATGTGGAAAGATAGAGAAATGCTTATGATGTAATCTTAGAAAAACAAAAGAAAAATAATCGAAACAGACCTGATGTGGATTCATCTGTATGATATTTTAGGTAAAAAATGAGGTTCAGAAGAAGGTGTATAATATGCTACCATTTGTGTAAAAAAGGGAGCAAAGAACATAAGACTTCATTTGCAGATATAAGGATAAACTACCTCTGAATGAGACACAAGAGATTGAAAACATTGGTGGCCTCTGGGGAGGGGACCAAGAGATGGAGAGCTGGGAAACCTGTCCCTGACAATACTTTTGCACCTTCTGAATGTTGAACCATGTGAATGTGTTTCTGATTCAAAAATTAAATAATTTAAAACACTTCCTGATACATAGTAAAGTAAAATAAATATATTTTTCCATATATTTCTCAATCCTAAGGCACATATTTTCCCCTCATGTTGTAAGGTTTCTGATATTAAGATGTATCTCACCATCAATTGCCATTTTATTATTTTTTTATCCTTATTTTACATTTTAGGAACAGGGTCATACTCTGTCACCCAGACTGGAGTGCAATGGTGTGTCGTAGCTCACTGCAGCCTTGAACTCTTGAGCTCAAGCAATCCTCCTGTTTCAGCCTCCTGGTAACTAGGACTACAGGCGCACACCACAACACCTACCTAATTTTTAAATTTTTTGTAGAAATGAGGTCTCGCTATGTTGCCCAGCCTAGTCTCAAACTCCTGGCCTCAAGTGATCCTCCTGCCTCAGCCTCCCAAAGTGCTGGGATGATAGGTATGAGCCTGGCCTCAATGGTCATTCATTTTTTAAAAAATAATTTCAACTTTTATTTTAGATTCAGGGAGTACATGTGCAGATTTGTTACCTGGGTATATTTTGTGATGCTGAGGTTTGGGGTACAATTGATCGTGTCACCCAGGTACTAAGCATAGTACCCAATAGGTTTTCAACCCTTGCCCTCCTCCCTCCCTCCCCAGTAGTCCCCGTATCTACTGTTGCATCTTCATGTCCTTGAATACCCACTGTTTAGCTCCCACTTATAAGTGAGAACATGCAGTATCTGGTTTTCTGTTCCTGAGTTAATTTGTCTAGGATAATGGCCTCTGGCTAAATCCATGTTGCTGCAAAGGATGATTTTGTTCTTTTTTATGGCTGTATAGTATTAATGGTCATTCTTATTAGGTTCTTGCAGTGTTTTTTTTCTCCTGAAAAACTTTTACTAAATCAATGTTGGATCTTAAAACTGATAGCATTTTATAATCAAGGAAATATAGGACATAAAAATGTGGGTGTGTGGAGAGGGACTGTACAATGAAAACCATTGTGTGGTGGGACTACGGGGATCTTTTTTTATCAAAATAGTCTTTATTAGTATATTTATATCATCTTTTCAATTTTTTTTTCTTTAAACATAGTTTTAACTGCTTTCAGCAGATAATCGATGGTTTTGGGGGAGTTCCCTAGATAACCTGCAAAGCAATAACCCCATGAAAGTCACCACCTCCTCAGCTTAGTTTAGCTTAAATATAATTAGCAGAATAAACCCCGGAGTCCTAAATTCAGCTGTAGTTCCAAGGAAAGACCCTTTGTCTTTGGATTTTTCATGAGAAATCCACCTTCTAGGAACAGATTGTGCAAAACTGAGAAAATACTCACTTAGTCACCAGGAGGGTCTGTTCCAGCAATTGGTTCAGACCTCAAGTTTTGCTCTGAACCATTGCTGCGGTTCATAACACATGATGAGTTGGAAATGGTGATACATCTCAGAGCCTGCTGGCCAGACTGGCATAGTGGGGTAGCACACTGAGCATTGTAACTAAAGGGTGGCCTTGAAACCTTGCTGCTTCCAGAAGTTCAGACCAGTCCTGACAAATCTCTGTGGATAAAAGACTTCTAAATCAAATAAGTATGTTTAAGGACGATTGCAGGTGAGATTGGGATAAGCACTTGGAGAGCGACAATGCAAACCTTCATATTAAAGGCACTGAAAAGTTCTGTGTGGCAAGTTTCATTGGATTCTGGTCCCTTTCTTCCTAACTAAACAAGTCCTAATTCTGTTTACCTTCTTTGGGGCAGCCAAGCTCCCCAGGACAAAAAGACCCCAGAACAAAGGAGTTTAAGAAAGAGCAGATGAAAACAATTCTGGCCCATAAGACAGAGAATAAACCTGCTGGGGAATTCTGAGAAAGATGTCTTCACTCCTTAAAAAGACACTAACAAAAATTTTGCATTCAGTAGCGGCTGAGTAGCTCCCATGGGACCACAAACCTCCCACATGACAAAATTATGAAAAGCAACTATGAAAACCCTGAAGAGCAATCAAAAGTCATGGATATTGGAGGGGAGTCAATACTTGGAAGAAGGGAATACCAATGAATTTTTTTTTTTTTTAGTTTTTTTGCTGAGGGAAGCCCCTAGTCAGGGACATGTGGGGTAGATAAAACTAGGATATAAAGCTCACACTTGTACTGGCATGAAAAATCAGAGGACAGAGTTCTGGTGACTACACAGCTGGAAAGTGAGGAAGGAAATCCTGGAAAGGAGAAGGAGCCACAAATGAGTAGCCTCAAATTCTGTGTATAGACTCTGCTCAAATCTCTGAACCCCACATGTGCGGGACAGACTCCAAGCTGCATGGCTAAGGCTAAATGATCTAAACTAAGATTTCAGCTCCCAGCTAGTACAGTGACTCACACCTGTAATCCAGGCACTTTGGGAGGCTGAGGCAGGAGTATTGCTTGAGACTGGGAGTTCTAGACCAGCCTGGGCAATGTAGTGAAACCTCATCTCTACAAAAATTTAAAAAAATAAGATAAAGATTTCAGCTCCTATTCAGCGGAGGGAAGGGCATTTGCAGTTTGAGAGTTGAGCCAAGTTAACTGCTAGCTAAAACAAATAAACACAAACAGTAATACTTTTCAGAAGACCAAAAGAAATCCAGAGTTCCTACACTATACACTTGCAATATTCAGGAGACAGTTCAAAGATGCTTGACATTAGAAGAAGCAGGAAAATGTGACCCATACAAAAGAGAAAAAGGAATCAATGGAGAACAACCTTGAGATAACCCAGATGTAAAAACTAACAGACAAAAATTTTAAAGCAGTTATTATAAACATTTTCAAGAATGTAAATGTGAATATGCTCACAATGAATTAAAAGATGGGAAATCTCAGCAGATAAACAAAAACTGTAAAAAGACCTCAGTGGGAATTCTAGCACTGAAAAATACAACATCTGAAAGAAAAAAAACAAGCAATAACCCATTTTTTGCCTCTGGCCATCATCAGGATGTAACGTTTATTTTGCTACAGTCAACTTCTGGTCACAAGGATAGCCATACTGAGGACAAGGCCTACGTGCTGTGCCATCTATGGCTGAGCAAGAAGATAGAAGGAATCTGGGTCTTTAATCATGTCTCTGAGCCACTGGATTAATTAGAATTTCCCTGCTGCCAGACTTTTTGTATTGGGAGAAAAATAAAATATCCTTATTTAAGCAATTTCTGTTTGGATTTTATGTTACTAATATGAGAAAGAAAGCATTGTTAGGGTTCAGAAAATGATATCCTAAAGTATGCTGTTTTGGACTTCAGACTGAGAGTACCTGGGGAGCAGCAAATGCAGGGAAGGGTTTTCTCTGAAGTTCTCTATCTAAAGGTTCCTCTGGAAGATATTTAATTGCTGTGAATCCCTTCTCCACATATTTCACCTACTGGAGGAAACTGACGCATATTGCAAAAAGGAAGACTAGAGTTGACACCACACCCAGAGCCCAGGCAAAATTTGTCCCAGGCTATTTTCTGTTCTTTGGAACTATTTATCTCCCCTAAAAATCATTTACTCTTCTTCTAAAATTGCCTATATCCCCCTACATCCTCTCCCCTATGAAGAGGGTATTTAAGCTTTAATCATCTTGCCCTTCTTTGAGTTTCAAGCTTTGTGTGACTCCCATTCATTTGCATGTTAATAAATTGGTATGCTTTTTCTTCTATTAGTCTGTCTACTGTCTGTTTATTTCAGACGAAATTATCAAACCTCAGAAATGTGGTAGGCCAGGCACAGTGCTCATGCCTGTAATCCCAGCACTTTGGGAGGCTGAGTTGGGTGGATCATGAGGTCAAGAGGTCGAGACCATCCTGGCTAACATGGTGAAACCCCATCTCTACTAAAAATACAAAAATTAGCTGGGCTTGGTGTCACATGCCTGTAGTCGCAGCTACTTGGGAGGCTGAGGTAGAAGAATTGCTTGAACCTGGGAGGTGGAGGTTGCAGTGAGCCAATATTGCACCAATGCACACTAGCCTGGCGACAGAGTGAGACTCTGTCTCAAAACTAAATAAACAAATAAATGTGGGGGTAACTTCTCAGAGCATCATAAGTGATAACACTCTGAAGTAAAGAATTTGGCTTGATTTGTTTAACCTAAGGTTCACCAAATGTATGTGACTACATGTTTTTTGTTGTTGTTGTTGTTTTTTCTAAGACAGGTTCTTCCTATGTTACCCAGGCTGGTCTCGAACTCCTGAGCTCAAGGGATTCTCCTGCGTTGGCCTCTCAAAGTGCTAGGACTACAGGCGTGAGCCACCATGCCTGGCTGACCACATCTTTTTAAAGTAACATCCATTGACATATCAAGCACACTTAGGAAAATCTTGTGTAGACCCTAGTTCCTACCTTAAAAATCTGCATCATTCAATTATATCACCTGTAGGATATTAAAAGCCCAGGCTATTTTGACTGTATAACAAGTGAGATACACAAACAACTGGTGACTAGAAGTCTGCTAGGAACCTACTGTTAGAAATTTTCATGTTTGCAAATTGCTGGAAACTCTTGGTACTCAAAGTGTGGTATGTGAACGGCAACATTTCAGCCCAAGCCCAGATCTACTGAATCTAAGATCTGCATTTCAGCAAGACTCCTCGGTGTTTCATATGCATGTTAGAGTTTGAGAAGGACTCCTGTAAGCTATAAACTGCAATAGAGATGTTAGCGGCACTGTAATTAATGAAAAAACTACTACTACTAATTTCTCAGCCTGCTATTTCAGAGACCTTCACAGAATCATCTCATTTGGCTTTCACAGCGATGCTGTCAGTTAGATTTTTGTTTGTTTGTTTGTTTTTTCAGACGGAGTTTCACTCTTGTTGCCCAGGCTGAAGTGCAGTGGCACGATCTTGGCTCACTGCAACCTCTGCCTCCTGAGTTCAAGTGATTCTCCTGCCTCAGCCTCCGAAGTAGCTGGGATTAGAGGCGTGTGCCACCATGCCTGGCCAATTTCGTTTTGGGTTTTTTTGGCGGGTTTTCTTTGTTTTTTTTTTTTTTTGAGACGGAGTTTCACTCTTTTTGCTCAGGCTGGAGTGCAATGGCACGATCTTGGCCCACTGCAACCTTCTCCTCCCGAGTTCAAGCATTTCTCCTGCCTCAGCCTCCCAAGTAGCTGGGATTACAGGCATGAGCCACCTTGCCCAGCTACTTTTTATATTTTCAGTAGAGACGGGGTTTTTCCATGTTGGTCAGGCTGGTCTCGAACTCCCAACATCAGGTGATCCACCCACCTCAGCCTCCTAAAGTGCTGGGATTATAGGTGTGAGCTACTGAACCTGGCCAATTTTGTATTTTTTTAGTAGAGAAGGAGTTTTACCATGTTGGTCAGGCTGGTCTCGAACTCCTGACCTCAAGTGATCCACCTGCCTCTGCCTCCCAAAGTGCTGGGATTATAGGCATTCGATTTTTTTAAAACCTCTGGGTATAGAAGAGGAAATAAGATTCAGCAAAGTAAAGTGACAGATTATATTGAGTTATGATTAGTCCCGTAGTTGAGAAAGAAGTTGCAATTCATTGTCCAGGCACTATGTTATTGTTTTCAATGATGCAGGCATTTGATGCCCAATTAAACTTGGAGACAAGCCCCTGCTATCCCTTTGAACATCCTTTTGCAGTCTCTACTTGGATCGTGCTCCTCTCTCAATGCCCAGGGCTGTCCTGTGCCCCAGAAGGAGAGAAATGATAATCCAGTTCACCCAAGCAGCCGCTTCTGTCTGTCTACTAATGGCCCAGAGAGGTCTCAGCCCCTGAGAGGGGCCTGAATCCAAGGCTCAGAGTTAGGTAGACCCAATGGCCACAATAACAAATTCCTGGTGGAGAAAGCCAGGCCCGTCCCTACAGCCTGCAAGGACTTTTAAAGTCCACTCCAGTTAAGATGGCCCATTCTTTTCTTTTTCTTTTGTTTTGTTTTGTTTTTGTTTTTGTTTGAGACAGGGTCTTCCTCCATCGACTATGCTGGAATGCAGTAGTGCGATCATAGCTCACTGCGACCTTGAACTCATGGGCTCAAGCGATCCTCTGCCTCAGCCTCCAGCATAGCTGGGACTACAGGCGCACCCCACCACGCCCGGCTAATATTTTAAATTTTTTGTTGAGACAGGGTCTCACTATGTTGCCCAGGCTAGTCTCAAGCTCCTGGGTTCAGGCAGTCCTCCCACCTCAGTCTCCCGGAACGTTGGGGTTATAGGTGTGAGCCACCCACCCATCCTAGGATGGCCCAATCTAATCAATTAGGGAACCAAGACCAGGATGAGATTAGGATGTGATTGAAAAGAATTCATGATTAGTGAGAAAAGAACAGAAGCAATTAGTTTTTAAGAAATTTAAGTATTATTTAAATTTAAGTATTATTTAAGTATTATTTAAATTGTTTTTAAAAACAATTCATGATGCATTCTTTACTTGGCTATTTAATGGTTGTTTAGCTGTTTAATAAAGGCTTGCAATTTTGTTTTTTTATAAGGGGAGAAAACATATTGCTTTCTAGCTCAGTTAACAGTAGCTACGACTTTAGCTCTGTATTCAGACCATATGACCTCAGAATGGGAGCAGCATACCCTAACTGTAAGAAATCTAAGATGAGGACAGTGCTGAGGGCTGAGCTCACATGGTGAGAATACAGCCAAAAGACACATTAACTTCTTCCTGGTTCAGGTTAGCCAGTCTTGCACTTTAAATGTTGAACAAAATTCTCATGTGCAACGATAGAACCATTCTAAAAAGCAATTTGCTATTTATCAAGAATTCTGGCCAGGAGCAGTGACTCACATCTGCAATCCCAGCACTTTGGGAAGCTGAGGCGGGAGGATCACTTAAGGCCAGGAGTTCGAGACCAGCCTGGGCAAAATATCAAGATCCAGTCTCTACTAAAAATTTTTTAAAAGTTAGTCGGATGTGGTGATGCATTCCTGTAGTCCCAGCCACTTGGGAGGCTAAGGCAGGAGGATTGCTTCAGCTCAGGAATTTGAGGCTACAGTAAGCTATGATCACACCACTGCACTCTAGTCTGTGACAGAGCAAGACTGTCTTTAAAAAAAAAAAATTTTTTTTTTTTTAAATTATCAAGAATTATAACAGTCGTGCCTTAGGTGAGACTCACTGTTTTCAATATTTCTTTGACTTAGTTATCCCATTTGTGGAAATATATTCTAAGGAAATAACCTAACTCTAAACAAAAGAGCTCCCCGCAGCATTATTTTAACTATTCAAGCATTGTAAAGCTACATTGCAGAGTAAGGGAGTAGTAAAATGATCTACAGTGTATCCACCCAATGCTGTGTTGAGTAGCCATATTTTAAATGATGTTGACATTCATAGTATATTTGGTATTGAACTAGATTTCCCCCTCTATTGCCTTTATTGATTGATTGATTGATTGATTTTTGAAGACAGAATCTCACTCTGTCTCCCAG
This sequence comes from Macaca thibetana thibetana, assembly GCF_024542745.1. Classification (NCBI taxonomy): domain Eukaryota; kingdom Metazoa; phylum Chordata; class Mammalia; order Primates; family Cercopithecidae; genus Macaca; species Macaca thibetana. The sequence continues at coordinate 37,073,739 of NC_065581.1, read as the reverse complement.
GCTGGAGTGCAGTGGCCCAATCTCGGCTCACTGCAACCTCCGCCTCCCAGGTTCAAGCATTTCTCCTGCCTCAGCCTCCCGAGTAGCTGGGACTACAGGAGCACGCCACCACGCTTGGCTAATTTTTTGTATTTTGGTAGAGACAGGGTTTCACCATGTTGCCCAGGCTGGTCTCGAACTCCTGAGCTCAGGCAATCCACCAGCCTTCGCCTCCAAAAGTGCTGCAATTACAGGCGTGAGCCACCATGCCCAGCCCTCTATTGCCTTTCTGTCCAACAAAGGAAAATGGTTGAAACAAAGTTAAAAATGAAAATTGCAAGGCAAAGATTTTTTGTGAAGTACTAGCTGTAACATTTGGTCTAAGATACACCAGGAAGGGCCTACCTAGACATTACCATCTCTTCTATCCACTCAAATCTGAAGCCCAGACATGCTTCATGTCCTGCTCTCTCCACGAGGCTTCCCCTGAATCCTCAGCCCTCCTTTCACAACTCCTACAGCACACTTTGGTCCTCAGATAGACTGTCTTGTGGAGTTGGTGTCTTCATTAAGTACCTGTCTCTTCCCTTGGGCTCCCTGACATGTGCCCGGGTGTTTTTTGACCCCTTTTGCTATGCACACACACAGCCCAACCCCTGAACCCAATCGTTCACCAAGTCCTACCAATTCCGCTTCCTGCCTTCCTTACTCCATCCCCACCTCTCTCTCCCCTCCATGAAGGTCTGTGTTCAGGGCTGCCTCATCTCTCCCTGCGTTACTGCAGCAATCAATGCTGTCACTGTTAGGCTGCTTTGGGCTGCAAGTTACAGAAAACTCAATGTGCAGTGGATTACACAGCAAGACTATTTGTTTTATTGGGGAGAAAAAACTCTTTCTAGAAAGCCCTCAGGATCTGCCAGCTGGAACTGGGTCATGCATCCATGCCTGAGCTGCAGGGGAGGCTGGGAAAGCCCTCATTTGGCATTTTCCATCTCTACCGTGACGCAGCCTCTGCCTGGAGGAAGGAGAGAAGGCAAGGGGCAGTTTCTATTAGGATAGGGAGCTGACAGTTCTGCCTCAAACTTCCTTACCTTGGGTCTCCCCACCCCTTTGCTTCATTCCTGACACTGCCACTATTCGTTCATTAATTTAACTAATCGTTCATTCATTGCATTAGTCAGCTTTGGCTAGGTCTTTTTGTGTTTTTGGAGACAGGGTCTTGCTCTGTCATCCAGGCTGAAGTATAGTGATGCCATCATAGCTCACTGCAACCTAGAATTCCTGGGCTCAAGCAATCCTCCTGTCTCAGCCTCCCATGTAGCTAGGACTACAACTTGCACTACCTGGCCTGGCTAATTTTAAAAAAACATTTTTTTTTTAAGAGACAAGTCTCTCGCTATGTTGCCCAGGTTGGTTTCGAACTCCTGGCCTCAAGCTGTCCTCCCACCTCTGCCTCCCAAAATGCTGGGATTACAGGTGTGAGCCACCCCCTGGCTATGTTGTGGTAACAAACAATCTTGAACTACCAGTAGCTTGGAATAACAAGTTTATATATTTGGCCATGGTATCAACTAAACCTTCACTGGCAACAGGGGGAAGAGAAAAAAAGACCCGTACCAGCTCTGAAATGCTTCCACCTGAACTTGACATGCATCACTCCTGCTCGCATCTTACTGGTTAAAGCAAGTCACATAGCTACACCTAGCTTCAAAAGGGCATAGAAGAGCAATAGAGCAATCATCCTTTGTGCAGGATGAACAGAAGTAACAGTTACCACACTCAACACGTATTTATTAAGCATCTACTATGACATTGCTAAGCAGAGAAGCCTACCCCAGCAGCCCAGGAGTTCTAGGTTGCAGTGAACTATGATGGCGTCACTGTACTCTAGCCTGGATGACAGAGAAAGCCTGTCTCCAAAAAAACAAAAAGATCTAGCCAAAGCTGACTAATGCAATGAATGAATGCTTAGTTAAATGAATGAATGAATAGTGGCAGTATCAGAAATGAAGTGAGGGGTTCGGGAGACCCAAGGTGAGGAAGTTTGAGACAGAACTGTTGGTTCCCTACCCTACTAGAAACGGCCCCTTCGCCTTCTCTCCTTGCTGGAGATGCATTGGTGAGCAAAATGAAGTATGTGTTCTGAAAGCCTTTTGTTCTGAAGGCCGGGCGCTGTGGCTCATGCCTGTAATCCCAGCACTTTGGGAGGCCGAGGCGGATGGATCATGAGGTCAGGAGATCAAAACCATCCTGGTCAACATGGTGAAACCCTGGCTCTACTAAAAATACAAAAATTAGCTGGACTGGTGGTGTATGCCTGTAATCCTAGCTACTTGGGCAGCGGAGGCAGGAGAATCACTTGAACCGGGGAGTCAGAGGTTGCAGTGAGCTGGGATCGCGCCACTGCACTCCAGCCTGGCAACAGAGAAAGACTCTGTCTAAAAAAAAAAAAAAAAAAAAAAAAAAAAAAAAAGCCTTTACAAACAAAGACAGAACAGTTTACCCCCTCCTTTGTGCCCCTATGCTAACATATAGAGACTTCAGTTGTACCACCTCTTACATTTCTTTTTTTTTTTCTTTTGTTGAGATGGAGTCTTGCTCTGTCACCCAGCCTGGAGTGCAGTGGCGTGATCTCGGCTCACTGCAACCTCCTCCTCCCAGGTTCAAGCAATTCTCCTGCCTCAGCCTCCCAAGTGGCTAGGATTACAGCCATGTGCCACCACACCCAGCTAATTTTTGGATTTTTAGTAGAGACGGGGTTTCACCATATTGGCCAAGCTGGTCTCGAATTCCTGACCTCGTGATCTGCCCATCTCAGCTTCCCAAAGTGCTGGTATTACAGGTGTGAGCCACCGCACCCAGCTTGCCTCTTACATTTCTATTGCATTAAAACAACAACTTGCCTGTCTCCCTGAATAGACTATAAAACTTAAAGATGGTTATCTCTTCTTATGAACTATACTTAGAATGGTGCCTACCACTAGTAGACACTTAATAAATATTTGTCGAATGATGTATGAGACAGGATGAACTCAGCTACAAGGAATAAGATACCCAACTGTCATTGGCTTAAATAAGCATGGGTGGTGGTGGTATTTTTACAGAGCAAAAAGTCTAACACCCAATAACTGCTGGGGTTGGTTTCTCTGCTCAGCAATGTCACCCAGCACCCGGGCTCTTTCCAGCCTTACACCATAATATTCTCAGCTTTTGGGCTTTCCTTCCTGTGACTGTGCCTCATGATCACAGGACTGCTGCCACAGCTCCAAATAACATACAGTATTCATATTTAAGGTGGGAGAAGCAGAAGGGACCACGGGGGCTCTTCTCTTGGGACTGTCACTTTAGCAGGGAACAAAAGACTTCCCAGAAGCCACCCAGTAGCTCACATCTCACAGCCAAAGCATGATCACGTGGCAGAACAAGGCCAGGAAAGAGAATATCTGGATTTCCAATCTCTGTGGTTGCAGATGGCAAGGAAGGGGCTGGGAATGGTTTGGGTAGCCAACCAAAAGCATTCACCGCAAATCAGGAATATGTGCTTGATAAACATTTATTGGCGGAGACTCAGATTTTTTTTTTTTTTTTTTTTTTTTTTTTTTGAGACGGAGTCTCTGTCGCCCAGGCGGCAGTGCAGTGGCGCCATCTCGGCTCACTGCAAGCTCCGCCTCCTGGGTTCACGCCATTCTCCTGGCTCAGCCTCCTGAGTAGCTGGGACTGCAGGCGCCTGCCACCACGCCCGGCTAATTTTTTGTATTTTTAGTAGAGACGAGGTGTCACCGTGTTAGCCGGGATGGTCTCGATCTCCTGACCTCGTGACCCGCCCGCCTCGGCCTCCCAAAGTGCTGGGATTACAGGTGTGAGCCACTGCGCCCGGCCGGAGGCTCAGATTTTTATGGTCTGCTTCTTCCTTTGTTTGTAATAGCATATAAAGAACTCATCATTGTAATGACTAACCACTATTGAACACGTTTTCTGTTCATCTTGAACTCTGTGCTAAGCAAGTTATATGAATTTTCTCCTTCTGTCTTTGCAACCCTAGGACAGAGATAATATCAATCTCTGTTTTACATATGAAGAAACTGGATCTCAGAGTCGTTAAGCAACTTGTCCAACTTGTTCACTTACCAGCTAGTAAGTGACGAAACAGGGATGTAAACTCTCATGGTCTGAGTCCAGAGCCCATGTTCCTATCCTAAAATGTTAGTTAGATCTCAGGGGAGCCTAGAGTTCATCACACACAAACCCTTTACTTCCATGGTACTGAAGCTGAGGTCCAGAGATGGCTGGTGACCTGCTCCAAGTCACAGCACAAGCCTAAGTCAGAGCCAGGCCCAGAACCCACGAGTCCCAACACCAAGGCCATTGTTTTATTTTCTGCCACACTGGGCATCCTCTGTTTAGAAACTCCACATCAGTTCACTAATATTTAAAAAGAAAAAATGCCAAATTTGGAATCTTGTGGACAATTTGGTTAAAAATAGAACTGTATTTGACTTAAGGTTTGGCAAATTAGAACAAGTTGTTTCCTTTTTCGGAGTCAAAACCTGATGATAAGCTGGTTCCAACTCTTTTATTCATCTCAGTGGAAACTCCAGTGTGTATAATATTTTTTAGTTCTCAGGAAATAAAAGGAAGAATGTAAGGTCAGAGCCTCAGCTGGGATGTACTGAGATGACTTCCAACCCCAAGCTCACGACCCAGAAATACCTTATTAGTAACGTTTAATCATGTCCTGTGTAACACAAGCCTTGGGAAGTCTCTTGGAGGAGAAAGTGTGCAGGTTATACCACCTCCTAGCTGTGGGACCCCATGACTCGGCCCCTAGCGAAAACTAAGCAGCACTAACGGACAGAAACACATGGCATGAAGTGGGACTCTGTAAGAGCAAGTTCCCTCTCCCCTGGTCTCTGCACCTTCCCTGTTGGGCCTCTCTAGGGCGATATGCAGCCAGCATCCAGTGCAACAAGCAGTACCGACCTTGCCCACACCCATCCTGTTTCAGAAGATCAAGTTCTGGCCGGGCGCGGTGGCTCAAGCCTGTAATCCCAGCACTTTGGGAGGCCGAGACGGGCGGATCACGAGGTCAGGAGATCGAGACCATCCTGGCTAACACGGTGAAACCCCGTCTCTACTAAAAATACAAGAAAATTAGCCGGGCGAGGTGGTGGGCGCCTGTAGTCCCAGCTACTCGGGAGGCTGAGGCAGGAGAATGGCGTGAACCCGGGAGGCGGAGCTTGCAGTGAGCCGAGATCACGCCACTGCACTCCAGCCTGGGGCACAGAGCAAGACTCCGTCTCAAAAAAAAAAAAAAAAAAAAAAAAAAAAAAAAGAAGATCAAGTTCTTCTCAATAGGACTCAGTCTTCTGGGGGGGAAGTTTGCTTAAATTGAAAAGTTGGCCAGGTTCAGTGGCTCACACCTGTAATCTCAGCACTTTGGGAGGCTGAGGTGGGCAGATCACCTGAGATCAAGAGTTCAAGACCAGCCTGGCCAACATGGCGAAACCTTGTCTCTACTAAAAGTACAAAAATTAGCTGGGCGTGGTCACATGCACCTGTAATCCCAGCTCCTCAGCAGGCTGAGACAGGAGAATCGTTGAACCCAGGAGGCAGAGGTTGCAGTGAGCTGAGATCGCGCCACTGCACTGCAGCCTGGGCACCAGAGCAAGACTCTGTCTCAAAAAAAAAAAAAAAAATTGAAAAGCAATTTTGATGCAGCATTTAAGACACCTAAAGAATAAGGTTATAAAGCATGAGCCCGAGTAAAGCAGGGTTTGAATTCAGGCTCTGTCACTTCCTAACAATGTGTGTGGTTACACAACTTCCTTACTTCCTTGTGTCTCAATACAATAGACATAATAATAACAGCCTTCCTCAGAGGGTTGCTGGAGGAGTAGATGAGGTGCTACATGCAGAGTCCCGAGAACTGTGCTGTCGCCCAGGAAGTAAGTTTTGCAGGTTCACCAGAGCCTTGTCGGATCCTTCAATCTGTTCTCCGCTGCATTTTTCTTTTCTTTCTCTTTTCCTTTTTTTTTTAACCATCTCCCTCCCACAGCATTGTTCATCTGAGTGTTCAGTGTGGATTACACCAAACATTTTCTCTGCTTCTTTTAAGGGTGTGGACAATCAGGCAAGTGATTGCATGTGACAACAGAGAGAGGGCATGGCACACGGTGGCAGACGAGCCGGAGACTGGAGGCAGATCTGGGTTCCAGTTCCGGCTCTACCAGCAGCACCCATGTGTCCTTCTGTTCTCTGGGCTCAATTTCCTGTTGTAAAATTCAGAACTTGGAAGAGGTAAATGGTTAGTCACTCCTGAGACATCCCAGATAATCACAGCCATCCAAAAGTTGGCTCGGGAGCCTTGAGTAACCAAGACTGGAGGAAGCAACAGTTTAGTAAAGGTTCAGAATCCTATGATTAGAGCTCAAGAATGAAATACTCTTCTAAGATCTTCTCTCAGACCAAAAAGAGCTAATTAGGAAAGAATGGTGGCATTCTCTTGGGCAAACTGAAGGAGCCCCTGGGCTTTGCCTCCTTATACCTGCCTCCTCGACCTTCCTCTAGCCCACTTGGACACAATGCAACTTCCACCCTCTACTTTTTTCCAGATACTATGGTAAACCTGCTCTCAGATCCTTCTCCACACCCAGGAAAAAAATCATTCTTCAACTATATACTTTAATGAATATGCACTTACTATGTACCAGATACTCTTTGGCTGCTAGGGCAGAGTAGCAGGGACGTAGCCCCTGTCCCCGTGGGGTCAACATGCTGGTGGGGGCGTCAGAGGTAATAAAATACGCAAGTAAGACACACAGTAGACCAGGCAGAGCTGGCAGAGAGCTGGATCTAACTGGATTGGGGTTTTTGCCAAGCGAGTACAGTCCAGCTTGGGATGCAGAGGGGAGAGTACAGAAAAGGTAGGGACTAGAATAACTAACCCTGGAATTTAGGCTGGTAAAGGAGGGAGTAGGGATTTGAATGGGGGTGAGGTCAGTAGACTGTAGGGCCCTGAGGGGGCGATGGCTTCAAGGTAGGAGCCGGAAAGACATTTGACAGTGGCTTCTCTGGAGGGCTCAAGCTTGATGGTGAACCTGAGTGCTGAGCCCCAGAAGATCACTGGGGAGAGGAGGTCAAAGAACTGGGAGGCCAGGGCACCATCAGCGGGGCTGGTAAGTGGATGGTGAAACCAACATGCAGGAGGCAGGAGGAGCTGGAGAGAGGACACCAGATGGGAGCTAAAATCTGCAGGGAGTGCGGAAAGCAAAGACAGCGGTAAGCGCGCCGGAGGCTAGTCCTGAGTCTGGGATGGGGCAATGGAGTTCGAGAAGACGTATTTAAGAGTACTGTGTAATTTTACATGTGGGAAGAACCTTTTGTTTTCATAATCAGAACTACAGAAAGGGACAGAGCTGTTTGTGTCACGAAAAGCAGGCCTGAGCATTAGAAGACTCAGAAACACCTGGCAGGATCTCGTTTCAACAGGGCTCAAAGTCATGGGCGAAAAGGATGGAGCTCGAGTTGTGCAATTGTGAGTGACTCGAAGCTGGGTGGGAAGGCGTCTAGTTTCTTATGCGTAAAGGACCTTCCTGTTGTCTCTGAAATCATACCAAGTAGATCGCCACCGTTTCAGCAGAGGCTTGAATTACATTGATAATGACAATTTATCAGTATCATATAACTAATGTAATTGATTGGTAGGAGGAATTAAGAACACGGGATCTGGCCAGGCACGGTGGCTCACACCTGTAATTCCAGGCCAAGGTGGGTGGATCACTTGAGTTCAAGAGTTCAAGATCGACCTGGACAACATGGCCAGGCAACATGTAAAAATACAAAAATTAGCTGGGCGTGGTGGTGGACGCACCTGTAATCCCAGCTACTTGGGAGGCTGAGATGGGAGAATTGTTTGAACCTGGGAGGCGGAGGGTGCAGTGAACCAATGATTGTACCACTGCACTCCAGCCTGGGTGACAGAGAAAGACCTTGTCAAAAAAAAAAAAAAACAAATCTAAAACTGTGGGATCTGTTTAAACCCTGGCTCTGCTCCCTGCTACTTGTTATCCTCATCTGTGCAGCAGGGGTGATACCAGCCCCCACCCCTCTGTTTCTGAGAAGTAGATGAGCACATATGTGCACAGAGACCTGCCTGCAGTGTTGTGAGGACTCACAAAATGTTGGCTAGATATCCTAATCTTTCTCATGTTTGTTGGCAAACAAAAACAGGCTGAGATGGCCCTGTGCCATTGGTATTTCTGTGTGTGGAATAACAAGACAGTATAAAGCTGAAAAGCAGGTCCTTCCTTGACTAATTGCATTTCAGCAGCCGCTGGGAGGCAGTGTGGAGGGGCGGGGCGAGGAGTGAGACTGTGTGGGGAGTCAGGGGGCCTGGATTTCCTCCTCAGCCAATGAGGCCAAGGCCAAATCAGGATGTCCCTGAGCCCCTGTTTGCCCACCTGTAACGTGGGGATGACGGTTCCTGCCAGGTACCCACAAGGCTGTTGTGAGGACCGAATGAGGAAATGCTCCTTGAAGGTAAATGACAATGCCCCAGAAGAGCAGATGCAGCTCCCCCATGCTGAGTGCCCACTACTGTGTGCTGGGCACAGGGGCAGAGCCACCCACCCCTCCCCGCAGCAGTGCCCGGAAGACAGGACCAGCATCCAGATAGTCAGAGTTGAGACAGAGTTTAAGGGCCTGCCAGGCATAACTCCCTTGCCAGGAATGGAAATAAAGGAAAATCTTGAGTTCTTTCAAGGGAAATTCCAGGCACCTAGCTAGTCCTGAGAGTAAATGAACACAATAAGCAAGAAGGTAATAATAGCTTTTTTAAGAAAATAGCCAAGGAAGTTAGTCACAAAATACTTGGTTCCCTATTGAAACTTAAGATAACATCTTAATGTACGTTTCTGAGTTGTTTTTCAGAAACCCAGGCCCCCCACAGTGGAAAATGCCATCCACTGGCACGGAGACTTCAGTTGGGAGCCGAGGACTGAACTCAGACCACCATTCTTTGTTCAACATTTCTTCCTGAGGGGCCTGGAGGAAGTCACGCCCACAGTCCAGAGCTCAACATTCCTTTCTGCTGACCCCAGGTTTTTAGACAAAGCTTTGCCTCCTTAACCAATCACAAATCAGAGGGTCTTTGAATTCACCTATGACCTGCAGGCCCCGCTTCAAGATGTCCCACCCTTTTAGGTCAAACCGATACACAGCCTCCACGAATTGATTTATGACTTTGCCTGTAACCTCTGCCTCCCTGCCTTTAAAAACCCTTACCTGTGAGCCACTGAGGAGTTCAGGACTTAAGCATGAGCTGCCTGACTCTCATTCCTTGGTGCCCTGCAGTAAATGCCTCACTTTCTCTCGCTGCAAATCCCAATGTCAGTGCTTGGCTTTGCTGCACCTGGTGGGCAGACCCAAGTTTGGCAACAGAGTCTGTGGGAGAAAGTGCTGTCAGAGGAACATGCCTGAGCAGCCAGATTATAGAAGAAAGAAGTGTCATTATGGTTAAGTCTGTGAGCAGATTTGAGGAGAAGGTAATGAGTGGCACCAGCATCTCCCCTTCTAGGGTGTTATCTGACAGATGTGTTATCTGACAGATGTGCTGCTCATGCCTTCTGCACCTGAGGTCAGGGATGCTCACACAGAATGGGTTGTAACTGCGTAAGGTCGGAAGCCCCCTCTACATCCACCAAATAGAGGATAAGTTGAATATGCAGATAATAAACAGAATAAGGAAAGGCTCTTTATGAACTGATACAGAAAGACTACCAATAAATACTAAGTTAAAAAAACACACACAAAAAAACCTCAGTGCCAAACAGTACATATAGGATGCCACCTTTTTTTTTTTTTTTTTTTTCTTGGTCTAAAAAATGGGGAAGAATATCTATGGAATATACTCATTTATATATGAATAGAATATTCTAAAGCTAGTTGCAAGAAACGAGTACCGTTAGTTTTCTCTAGGAAGGAAAACTGGGAAATAGGAGGAGGAGGATTATCACTGTATATCCTTTTGTACCCTTTGATTTTGAGACCATGTAAATGCAATATCTAAAAGAGAGAAAGGAAGGAGGAGGAGGAGAAAGAGGAAGTGGAAGAGGAAGGGAGAGAAAGAAACACTGTGCATGGGCTCTAGAATCAGATGGACTTGTGAATTCCAGCTCCACTACTTCCCAGCTGTGTGACCTTGCCCAAGCTACTCAACCTCTCTGGGGCTCAATCTGTGCAGGAAAGGGGCATGACAATTACATAATGCCTCCAACCCTCGTGGACTGTTGGGAGATTGAGACTAATGAGTTTAAAGCTCTTAGCTGGAAATGGTTGCTATAGATGTTTAGTCAGCCCTGGCTTCCCACTCTCCAGGCTGGCTTCCAAACTTCCTGGAGGGCACATGCAATTCATCTTTTCCTTTCCCATGCAATGCCCCAGGCGCCAGCTCATGGCAGTCCTTATGCCTGCAGGATACCACATCAAAGCAGAGTTGGGGGAGGTGAGTATCTTGAGTCAAAAGCAATACCAGCCCCCAGGCTTCCTCCCAAAGCAAAGCCCCCTGCAGACTAACTGCTGGGCTCTCTGGTAGTAGGGTCCTGCTCTACTGAACCCCACATCCCTTCATCCTGGGCGGCACCTCCTTCCTCAGATGAAAATAGCAATTCTCAAACACAAGTGTGCATCTGAATTTCTGGTGCAGGGCCAATTCCTGGGCCCACCCCAGGACTTCGTTTTGCCCACTGAGTTCTCAAAGATGGAGCTCTTGCCACCTCTCGGGCAGTAGGTCCTACACCCTTTACAATCCACATCTCTCCCCACTTACGCACTGGTTCCCAAACATGTCCAAATCTTTCCTCCCTCACTCTTCATGCTTCTGATTTTGCAGATCTCTCCTTCAAGAATCTTCTCACCATCCCCTACCATGTATTCATGCACATTTTCCCACTTGCCTATACAATGCTTACCTTGATAGAAGCAGCTCAATCATCTCCTCCTCCAGGACGCCCTCTGATGTGGGCTGCCCTCCAATGTGGGCTCCCCTCTGGCTGATTTTGTGTCTGTCATAGCCTCTTCATAGCTTGCTCGAATTAGAATTATCATTGACAACAATGAAAGCTTGGACTAGTGAGTGCATGAATGTGAGTGGTTTATTAACATTGGCCCTCATCTGCCTCACACCCACAAGAGGTAAGTGTTATTGTCCCTTTTCATAGAGAAAGAAGCTGAGTCTGAGGGATGTCAGAGGGTTTGCCCAGGGCATAGCACATAGGGGATGGGTTGGGATTTGTCTGCCTTTACCTGTTTTTTTGTTTGGTTGGTTGGTTTTGTGTGTGTGTGTGTGTGTGTTACTGTGCCCACTTTTGAGACTAAACACTCTCTAGAGTGGTGGTCAGCTTATTTTTCTCTCTTTCAGGGCCAGGCAAAGTCTAATCCCTCAGTTAATACTAACTTGAATTCTCGAAATGGGGGTGTTCATAAGAAAGTTGTCTGGCAGTGACTGGGGACGCTGAGCAGGGAGGATTGCTTGAGCCTAGGAGTTTGAGACCAGCCAAGGCAACATAGCAAGACCCTGTCTCTATAAAATATATAGCTGGGCATGGCGGCGAGCAGCTGCAGTCCTAGCTATTTGGCAGGCTGAGGCAAGAGGATCGCTTGAGTCCAGGAGTTTGAGGCTACAGTGAGCCATGATTGCACCACTGCTCTCCTGCCTGGGTGACAGAGCAAGACTCTGATCAAAAAAAAAAAAAAAAAAAAAAAAGGAAAAAAAGAAGGAAAGAAAAGGAAGGGAGGGAGGGAGGGAGGGAGTAGGGGGGAAGAAGAGAGAGAGAGAGAGAGAGAGAGAAAGGAAGGAAGGAAGGAAAGAAGGAAGGAAGGAAGGAAGGAAGGAAGGAAGGAAGAGAGAAAGAGAGAAAGGAAGAAAAAGAAAAGAAAAAGTAAGAGATGCTGGGTAGAGACAATTCCTGAGGAGTCTTTGTGGAGGTGGGGGTGGCTCGAAGGGATGTAGGTGGGAGAGGAACATCATCACTGAGAGAAAAGATGGTGCAGTACAAACAGGACAGGATGGATGTCATTCTGACCCTGAGGCACTCATGGAATTAAGGGAATTTGCTGAAAATAGGGAGGCACAGGGCCAGGGGGAGCAAACACTATCTTTCCTTTTCTTCTAAGCATCTCAGGAAGTTCCTGTGAAAAACCTACATGTCCACACCCCCATGTGCAGCTGCGCCCTGCTATCTATACACAAAGTTATGCATCGCAGAATCGACTGCAAAAGGCTGGAGCCCACTCAGTGTCTATCAATAGGGAACGGGTTAAATTGACCACAAGATTTTCATATGACGATGGAACATTCTCCAGCCAAGAAAGGAGGAGGAAGTCCTCACTGCTCTGATATGGAATAGTCACCAAGACATATTTTAAGTAAAACAATGCAGCATGCATAACCAGGGAAATGAAAACTAAAACCACAGTGAGTTACAATTTCACACAAAACCATCTACAAAATTAAAAAGCTGATAATTGCAGGTGTTGGTGGGAAGTGGAGCCAGAGGAATGCTCAAACTACTAGCGGGTGTGTGAATGGTTATAACCACTTTTTAAAACTTTGGCATTATCTACTGAAGTTGACAATGTACTTTCTCAGTGACCTTGCAAATGCCCTAGAGAAGTTCTTACCCAACCCCCACCCCCCAACATTCCCCCCAACACACACCAGAAGAAACAATTAAGAACATTTGTACCAGCTCTGTTCCTAGAAGCCCAAAATTGAAAGCAACCCAATGTCCTAAAATAGTCCAGTGAGGCCAAGCACAGTGGCTCATGCCTGTAATCCCAGCAGGCATAAGCCACCCTTTGGGAGGCTGAGGCAGGAGGACTATTGAGGCTGAGAGTTCAAGGCCAGCCTGGGCAACACAGTGAGACCTCTTCTCTATAAAATAAGTTTTACAAATTAGCCAGGTGTGGTGGCTCATGCTTGTAGTCCCAGCTAATTGGGAGGCTGAGGTAGGAGGATCGTTTGAGCCCTGGAGGTTGAGGCTGCAGTGAGCCATGATTGCACCACTGCATTCCAGACTGGGCAACAGAGTGAGACCCTGTCTCAAAAAATAAATTAGAAAACAATAATAATTATTATTAATAAACAGTCCAATGAAGATAATCATAGTATCCCCGTGCAATGGAATTCTATACAAGAGTGAAAAATGAACTAACTCCAGACATGCATATCAGTACACTGAACTTCAGAACTATAATTATGGGTGAAATAAAAGCAAGCTGTAGAAAACTGTTCATAATCCAAAAAAGTGAGGCGGTATACCATATTAATGTGTTATATATATTTATGTCTGTTACATATAATGTTTATTACATTTATCTTATTTAGTATAAAAATATAGTATATTTATTGTAATCTATTATAAACAAGCAGTAGGATTATAAAGAAACAAAAAGTGCAGGATAAGCGTAAGATTCATGGTAGTATTTAGGGGAAGAGGAGGTGGGCCTGGAGAGAGGTACATGGTTTCAAAAGCCCAGCTTCTTTATCTAGAACAGGGCGTGGGTACCCATGCTGGCCTATTGTATTGTGAATGTTTTTAAAATGTATATATATTCTATACTATTTTTGTATCTACTCGATATTTAATTTTAAAATTTTAAATGAGGCCTAGAACAGTATAAAAACTATGCTACCATTTGTATAGAGAAAGGGGACATGCACATCATTCATGTGCATAAAGTATCTCTGGAAAGTTACACATGCAACTGGTGAAATTGGTTTCCTCTGGGGAGGAGAACTGGGAGGCTGGGGACAAGGAGGGACAATAAATCAATTGAACTTAAAAATCACAAAATTTAAAGAGAAGGAGAGGCCGGGCGCGGTGGCTCAAGCCTGTAATCCCAGCACTTTGGGAGGCCGAGACGGGCGGATCACGAGGTCAGGAGATCGAGACCATCCTGGCTAACACGGTGAAACCCCGTCTCTACTAAAAATACAAGAAAATTAGCCGGGCGAGGTGGCGGGCGCCTGTAGTCCCAGCTACTCGGGAGGCTGAGGCAGGAGAATGGCGTGAACCCGGGAGGCGGAGCTTGCAGTGAACCGAGATCGCGCCACTGCACTCCAGCCTGGGGCACAGAGCAAGACTCCGTCTCAAAAAAAAAAAAAAAAAAAGAGAAGGAGATAGGGGAAGGACGAAGAAAAGGGAAGGTAGAGGGGAGAGGCCAAGTCCTGGTCCCGGGAGGGACAGGGAGCAGAAAAAGGAGGACTGGCGAGGCTCTGGCTATCAAAACCTGTGTGTATGCCACAGGCACGAGTGGAGCCAGAAGCCTGAGGGCCCGCCCAGGAAAGCCTGTGTCCTCCGCACACAACTCAGGCCTAGACCCAGAGGATGCTCTTTCTTGCACCTGAGGATGGGGCCGGCTTCAAACAGTTGCCCAGCTTGACCCTGGCTCTGCAGTCTTGTTTCCAGAGCTCTGCTTCCAAACGAGGCTCCCTTGGGTCTTTTTCCCTGGCCCTGCCTTCTTATCTCCAACCTTCACCCCACCTGTGATCCGAGCGATTCCTTTGAAGTTGCTTCAGAGTCTTCTGAGCCTTCATCCTTGATGGCTGAAATGTGCGTCTGTGGCACCAAGGTCAGCCAGCCGCAAGTAGGCCCTTTTCATCTCCTTTTAAACCTTCCCCTCAAGGACTCAGTGTCCTTGCTGTATTGCCTTATCGAAACCTGCTCACACATCCTTTGTTCACACTGGGATACCAGTCACTTAAAGGAAAACAGGCCCACTCTAACCAGGGTCACTGCCATGTCCCCAAGGATCATGCCCTTGAGAGGTAAAAGCATGAAGCACTAAGGGTAGAATTTTGGGCATCAGCCAGTAGACAAGGACACAATGGGTGCGATGCGCAGGGGTCCTTTCTGCGCCACCGGTAAGTATAACACCTCAGGACACAGGCTGGGGTCTGTATTCAAAAATGGGTCCCTCAGGCCTGGCACAGTGGCTCACGCCTGTAATCCCAGCACTTTGGGAAGCCAAAGCCAGTGAATCCCTTGAGCCCAGGAGTTCGTGACCAGCCTGGGCAACATGGCAAAACCCCATCTCTACAAAAAATACCATATTAGTCTAGTCGGGCATGGTGGTGCACACACCTGTGGTCCCAGCTATTTGGGAGGCTGAGCGGGGAGAATCGCTTGAGCCCCACGAGGCACAGGTTGCAGTGATCTGTGATCGAACCACTGCACTCCAGCCTGGGCAACAGAGTGAGACCCTATCTCAAGAAAACAAAAACAGAAAATAAAAAAGCAACCCTCGAGCAGAAGTGGGTCCTCAGAGCCCAATGGCAGTGACGGGGAGGATGAGGTGGGAACGGTTGTGTTGCTCTGAACTAAAAAGGACTGTCCAGTGTGACCCTATTTCCCAAACAGCCCATGCAGGGATCTGGGTGGCACCATAGTACGGAAGTGGGTGCTAAGAGAAGCCTGGGCTGCACAGCCAGGTGCATTCATGCCCTGGCGTCCAGGACAGGATCAGCAGCGAATCCACTCCAGGGAGCTCTCCCCGCTCACCATCCTCTTAATCAGAATTCCCCAGTTGAAAAGCACCTTGGCAGTTCATAACTCTCCCTCTAAAGCCAGAAAGTACTATAAAGGAAAACAGAGGCCTTGCTGCACAGTGGAGCTTAATGGAAGTCACTCAACAAGTGGGTCTGGAGCAAACGCCACAGGCCGGCAGTACTGTGTGTTGGCACAGATGTGGAGCAACTACACTCTGATATGGCCTGGATATGTGTCCCCACCTAAATCTCATGTTGAATTTTAATTCCCAGTGTTGGAGGAAGGGCCGGGTGGGAGGTGATTGGATCATGACTCAGATCTGGTTGTTTTTTGTTTTGTTTTTTTGAGACAGAGTCTCGCTCTGTCGCCCAGGCTGGAGTACAGGGGCATGATCTCGGCTCGCTGCAAGCTCCGCCTCCTGGGTTCATGCCATTCTCCGGCCTCAGCCTCTGGAGTAGCTGGGACTGCAGGCACTTGCCACAGCACTTGGCTAATTTTTTGTATTTTTAGTAGAGACAGGGTTTCACCATATTAGCCAGGATGGTCTCGGTCTCCTGACCTCGTGATCCGCCCGCCTCGGCCTCCCAAAGTGCTGGGATTACAGGCGTGAGCCACCGTGCCCAGCCAGATCTGGTTGTTTTAAAGTGTGTAGCACCTCCCACTTTGCTCCCTTCCTCCTGCTCTGGCCACATAAGATGTGCCTGCTTCGCCTTCCCCTTCAGCTATGATTCTACGTTTCCTGAGGCCTCCCCAGCCATGCTTCCTATACAGTCTGCAGAACCATGAGCCAATTAAACCTCTTTTTTTCTTTATATAAATTACCAAGTCTCAGGTATGTATTTATAGCTGGGAGAGATCAGACTAATACAGGTGGGGAGCTGTGCAAGATCAGATGAATACAGGAGGGAATGTAAATTGAACACCAAATGGGAAACTGGCAGAATCCACTAAAGCTAAACATATATCTGCCCCGTGACCTAGTAATTCCATTCCTGGGACATACAAGCACTTATGTCCATCAAATGACATGTACAAGAATGTTCACAGCAGTGTTATTTATAACAGCCCTAAACCAGAAATAACCCAGTGCCCATCAGCAGGAGAATGGATACACAAACTGTAGTGTGTTTGGATGATGGACTATTACTCAGCAACAACAAAAAGCAAACTATAGCTACATGCAAAACAGGGTGGAGCTCAGAGCTACAATGTTAAATGAAAGAAGCCAGACACAAAAGAGCACAAGCTGTGCGATTCCATTAATGTGAAGTTCAAGAACAAGCAACACTAACTCAGGACAATGCAAGTCTGGATGGTAGTTACACTTGCAGAGGGGGTCCTGACTGGGCGGGGTCATGAGGAACCTTCTGGGGCACTGGAAACATTCTGTATTTTGGTCTGGGTCCCAGTTTCATGGGTGGGTACACATATAAACACTCATAGAGATTAAACTTAAGATTTGTGTGCCAGAGTTACTATATGTAAAACTATATCTAAAACATGCAAATACTCAAAGTTCCGGCTCTGTTCCTCCTGCTCCCGACCTGACTACTCCACTAACTGGTCCTGCCCTCGGAAGCATGTTGTATCTGCTGTGGAGTGATCTTCGTTCCTGATGCTGATGGCTGTACTCGAAAGCAGAGGTGGGAACTTCTCAATCAAGAGGAGAATTATATGGCCATATGGTAGCTTCCTCACTCATTAGGTGTTTGTACATGGGGCAGAATTTGGTCTAGGACTGAATTCCATGGAAATTGACCTGAGAGAGCAAAGTTGTCAGGATGAAGATATGTAGCTCCCATCTAATTTCAAATGCTATGGAGACTAGCAATATTTTAACAAAACAGAGGAACAAACAGGCAATGCTTGGTTTGGGCCAATCCACAATCCACAGCAAGCGAGAAAAAGCCAGACTTAGGCTGAGGAGGTGTGGGGAGGACTTGCATTCCCGTTGTACCATGAACTTCCACAGTGATGTCAGAGAGCTAACAGACTTCTCAACTACCCAGTACAAGAAACTAAAATACATGCTCTACCTAGAAAAAACAAGAGACCATTAAAATGGTAATTTCTGCGTGGTCAGAATAAGGGTAGTTCTTAATTTCTCCTTTGCACTTAAAAATTTTCCCACATTACATACAAAAACTCCCACAAATTTTATAATCTTTCATGAACAGCTTAGATAAAATCGCTTTCAGGTGTCACCTGGGACTGTGAAGCTGGAGGGAAGGGGTCTACCCCTGGGTCCTTATGTGACACTCCCTGCCCATGAGGAACCATCAACGTTGCATCCCCAGTATGGCTTCTGCATCCCCCAAAGGGACCAATACCAGGCAGAAAGGAAGGGGAAGGGATTGAGACACAGCTTCAGGAGTTCAACTGAATCCACCCTCTTCCAACCAGCCTTACGGGTGTCAAGCAAAGGACACAAAATGTTTTCGGAAACAGCACCACAGCCCTTCTGAAATTTGGGGACAATTAGCTTTTTTGACTCTATGTAGCCTGTGATGGGGGTAGAGCTCAGTAGTAGAGTGTTTGACCGCGTGTAGCCTGGGAGTTCTGGCCTTATTATTAAAGTTGAAGAGAATACATATGTATAGGTACACACACACACACACGTACGTATCCCGATTACCTTCTGCCACCCTCGAAGGGAAAGGGCAGACAGAAGGTCACCCCAGGTGCCAGTGAAATGGGAAAAGTTCCCTTATCCCCCTCGCTGGGCATGCGATGGGGTTGTGGCTCGCTTCTTTGGTGCCCCGTAGCTCCAACCCCTAGCGGGAGCATGCAGACAGGCAGGTCATGGGGAGCGTGGGCTCCGACCCCACTGCAGCGTCTAAGGTTTGAGTGTTTACGGCTCCGGAAGCCCCAGTGGGTGTATGTTACAGTGTGCTCTTCCAGTTTAACCACCTGCAGACAGTTTGTGTTAATCGGCTCAATTAGACCCTCTGCCTTATCACAAGGACAGAGGGCTTTCAGTATCCTGGGTTCTTGCCTTGGTGTGGCAGAAAAATAGGATCACCTGTGGGCTTGCTTGGATGATGGGTGCAAGGTTTTATTGAGTGGAGGTAGCTCTAATGAGGTGAATGGGGAGGCCAGAAGGAGGATGAAGTGGGAAGGTGGTGTTCCCCTGGAATTGGGCTGCCCGGCAGCTGAACTCCGACCGCCCCCCGCCAAATTCCACGTCATCGTGCAGTGGATAGCCTGTCGGCATCTGCTGGTGCCTTTCGGTGTGTTCTTCCACTCCTCTGGACTTCCAGCCGCCTGTGTGTGTGTGCCCAATAGGGTCTCGCGGGTTGTATAGGCCCAGGGTCGGGAGCGTGGTGGGTCAGAGTGGTCTTGGAAAATGCAACATTTGGGCTCAAAAACAAGAGCGCCTGTCCTCACCTAGGTCCGTGGGCCAGGTCTGAAGTTCGCGCCCTCACTAGGGGCCCGGCCCTTCTCTCCCCAGCACTTCCCTGCCGCGCTCCCCTATCACCAGGGTGGAGCCAGCACTCCCCTCCAGCTCTAGCCCAGCACGTATCTCCCTGGCACTTCTTCCTCACCACAGAGTAAGAAACTTCTGCCCCACCTTTTGGAGAAACCACTTCCGTCCTCCAAAGACCTCCTTCCCTCATCCCAGCTTCAGGAGAGGCCAGAAGGCTGCAGCCAGCAGGACTAGAGACCTGCACACTTACTGCCCTACTGCAGACACTGTGGGAGGCCTGCAGACTCGGGGTAGTCAAGGCCCACACCCTCCATCTCTCCTTCAGCACTGCTCCGATCTTGGCAGTCTTGCCACTAGCCCCTGCTCTTCTCTCAAAGTGAAGCTCAGAGCCTAGCCAGGTCAGGAGAGCCCGTCTGAACACCGGCACATTCACACTCAGGTGCTAATGGCATCTAATACATTAATGGAAGCAGCCAAGCTGACCAGGGATTTTGGCAAATGCTTTCAATGATTTTTTTAAACTTGTTAGGAGAATGGGATTCTCTATTCCAAGAGTCAGAGTGTCTCCAACACACGTCCCAATATCACGGTATCATTTTAGACTTGAGTTCATGAATTTCAATCACAACATTGATAAAATTTATTAAGGACACTTTTGCCTACTTCGAGTAATATGTAAGTCTGTGGAGACCAGGAAGGGCTGGGTGCTGAGTTCTGGTCCAGCCTTGCCTTTTCCTGTTTGTGATGCCGAGCACATCTGACCTGCCTCTCCCTTCCATCTGTGGCATGAGGGCTTGACATTCCCTGTGAGGCCCTCCCTGGAGAACAGACCCCTCAAAAGGTGCTGTCTCTCCCTCTCCCCAATCCCAGACTTTAAATGTAAGGGGCTTTCCTCGGGTCTGTCCTTCGCCTTCCTTGCTGTCCTTGGCCATTCTTCTAACTGCCCAGGTGGTCTCCAGTGTGCCCACATTTCTGTCATCTGCTCCCATCTTTCTCTTGAACTCTGGGCTCAACTCTCATCTGCTTGCTGGAGGTTTTTCTTAGATGTCCCATAGACAACACAAACTCATCAAAAAACTATACTTTCTCCTCCCTTCAAAACCCACAGTGATCCCTCCAGCAGCCACCCAGTATCCTGTCTCAACACTCCTGCTTTTTAACTTTGAGTTTAGTTAGTTGCCAAGCTCCAGTCAAGTCTCTGCCCTGTTCAGATCTTTCAATGAATGCTGCTACCTGCCATATATGAATGGCACCCACCTTGCCCTGTCTTCGGGATCCTTTATTACATCAGTCTCAGAGAGGCCCAGGGTCACACAGTGAGTGACAGTGACAGGGCTTTTAAGCCCAATATACTGCTCGCCACCTCAGCGGCTTCCAGTCACATGGGAGGTCAGCTAGTCACTGGAGCTGGAATATACACAATCCCTCTCTTGACTTTGCCTCCGCTTCTTAGCCTCACGTGCTAAAATCCTACCCATCTGGCCACTTTTATTTCTAAAATGTTTTATAGAATGAGCTTGTAATTTCACCCTAAATATTTTGTAAATATTTTGCAAATGTCTTTTTAATTCAACTTACAATTCATAAAGTCTTTCTTAACCCCATTTGTCAAGGCTTGAATTAATTGCTGCTTCTGAAAGCTTTCATTACTGCCCAACCAAACATGGTTTCTCCTAAACGCTTCCACATGTCTGAGACTCTCACGCTGGTCTTACGCGGAGTTATGTGAGATGTATCTTATAAATCAGGTTGTGAGTGTCTTGAGACCAGGGTGTGTGTCTTTGCAGCCCCAACACATAATACAAGGATTATCAGCACACCGGCCGTACTTTATCAGTTAGGCCAAAACGAGAACTTCAACACTTTTTTGACTTCAGTGACAAGGCTGTCAAAGGCCCCATCGAGGAAGTGATCAAGAGACCACTGAGTCCTCAGCCACACCACTGAGACAAGCGTAGGAGCCAGGTAGGACCAGAATGGGATAGGAGTAGGGACAGGGGAAAAGCTATTCCATGCCCAGCAACTAAGCAGTTTGTCTCTGGGAACTCTCCTCTGCTTCTGCTTTTCAGGACATTCCCACCCAGAAATGCCAGAGCCACAGCCACTGAGAGACGAACACGATACAGAATAGGCCAGTGGAGTCTTGAAATGCTGTGGAGTCCATAAAGAAAGCCTTGGCCAGATCCTTGTCCCAGAATTCTGCCACAATTTCTCAGCTGGCTGACCTTGGTCTTTTTATTTTGCTAGTCTGTTCCCTTGTCTTTAAAATGAAGACCAGGTAGGCTCAAGGATGCCTTCCAGCTTTAAGAGGAGTGAGGCCTATATTCCCCTGTGTGTGTGTCTCAGCTACCCATCTATAGAATTAAAACAGCAGCAATGAAACAGGAGGTGTGCGCATCCTAGACTCTCGAGTTCAGCAAGCTTGGTAAGTAAGTGCCAGGTGTGTCCAAAGGGTCACTCTCCTTCTTAATGAGGAGCAGAGGCTCCTAAAGGAACATGGCCTCAGGGAAGGCGAGGCATGGGAAGGTAGGACAGACCTTCCAACAGCTACCAGAAGGTGCCAGCGCTGTGCAGGAGGGAAGCAAAGTCAGAGAACATCTTCACACTGCTCCCAGGGGTCCAAGAGATAGAGGCTGGGCATGGTGGCTCCCACTTATAATCCTAGCACTTTGGGAGGCCAAGGCGGGAGGATTGCTTGGGTCCAGGAGTTTGAGACCAGCCTGGGCAACACAGTGAGACTCCGTCTCTACTAAAAATGACAAACACAAAATAGCTGGGCATGGTGGCACGTGCCTGTAGTCCCAGCTACTGGGGAGGCTGAAGCAGGAGGATCTCTTGAGTCTAGGAAATTGAGGCTGCAGTGAGCTATGATCATGCCACTGCACTCCAGCCTGGGCAACAGAGACCCTGCCTCAAAAAAAAAAAAAAAAAAAAGATACAGCCCTCACTAGCTAGGAAACTGCAACAGCTAAACAACCCCATTCTTAATGGTCCTGGCCTGTTGAAGAGGTGGCTGTAGGGAACGGGAAGAGAAGGGTGGGGGGTAGGTCCCTACTGATTAAACACAACACAGCAACTACTGCCCATTAGAACATTTATTTCTCAGAGAGAAAATAAGTTTCAGACAGTCATATTATAGTAGGTAAAATTAACTTTTGTATTCTTTACAAGCATAGATTTTTCTCTGTTTATTACCTCTCTTATACCATCTGTTATAAACAATTCTAGAAAGCAAATAAAGTCACTTTCTACAATAAATAGAGCATCATGTGCTTCACAGCAGACGCGACAGAGACACATAGGCCCCATGCCACAGCAGGATCTGAGCCGTTTCCCATTCTAAAAGAGCATTTTAAAAAATGAGACTCAGAGAGAGAGACTAAAAGATTCAGAGACTGAAAAATAAAGAGAGACTAAGAAGAGAAAGTGTTGGGGGGAAGAGATAGACATAGAAAGAGAGGGAGAAAGTCCCAAGATCTTACAACACAGGTTTAGACAAAGGTCACAGAGTCCACAGCTGACCAACTACCTGGGGAGAGGGGAAGCACTGGCTCCTTTAAATCAACGACACTGTGTGGCCACACAATGGAGGACTCCAATAATGGAAACTATAGGCCTGAATAATTTAGAACAGTATTTTACAATTATATACACCATGTCCTTCCCTAGCCATATGCTGTATTGTTTTTATTATTATACAAAATCCAAAACCCCATCCTTTTAAGTTATAGTGTTTTGTTGGTTCCCTTTTAAACTCTGGCTCATGTCCCAAATGTATAAGAAGTTGTGGTGGTTGGTTGGTTGTATTTTTAAAAAGTCAAGTGTGTAAAAATGGCAGTGATCTCCCCAGTGACTTTGTTTTGTCCAAAACTCCCCTATGAAAAATTTAAAACAATTAAAAAGAATATCAGGTTAAAAATCAACATGGCAATCAGCAGCCTGCAACTGGCCCTGCGACTTTGGTGCTCAGGAGGTGAAAAGAAATGTCTAGAGAACAGACACTGAAGCCTCTGAAAGTTGTGTTGGTTTGTCAGTCAGCATTCCCCGTTCACAGTTTTTTTCCTTCCATTTTTGAGAAGGTGAAGGTGGGGAGGGGGTTGAAGAGAAAGAAGGAAGGAGGCAGAGAGTTTGAAATAAAAGTAATGCATTCCCTGAAGTTGGGAAGTAGGAGTAGCAGAGGCTAGGCAGGGCAGGGCAGAGTGCAGGCCAGGAAGATGTTTGGTGGCAGGCGCCATGCCATCCGGGTGGTGGAGAGTGAAGCTTAAGACTGCAATTGCAGAAAAAGTCCATGAGGAGAGAAGAGAGGAGAAAAGCGGGGAGAGGGCAGACCCCACTGACGGGCACAGCTCCATCCCAACCACCCTCGACGTTCACGTGGACAGATGGACACTCGCACACCCAGCCTGACAGGAGCCTACTCTGGAGGCTTGGACCACCTCGTGGCAGCAAAGGAAAACAAGAGGGGACCCGCCTTGATCCAGGGGGCACACTCGCAGAGCTGGTAAGTTGTGTCGACAGCAAAAGGGAAGGTCTGTGGGTGGGAGGTGATGTCCTGGGGGAGGGGGTCACAGGTTGTGGGCTGGCCTCTGTCTGGGCCCTGAGGAGCCTGGCAGAGACACCACCTGGCATAGCAGCTGGCCTCAAGGGGAATGAGACATTACAGAAAAGGACCAGTGTGGTGACGGTTTCTGTCAGTTTGGCACAAGAGAAAAAGAAAAGGTGAGCAATGGGTACAGAAGATGGGACAGGGAGGAGGTGTGAGAATGGGCGATAAGCGGGAGAGACAGTGAGCTTGGGGAGATTCCCCTTGGGACCCTGGCATATCCACAGCATCTCTGGGATCAGTGTCAGAACCTCACCCGCCCTGAGGTGTAGTTAGTGGGAGCAGGATGGAGGGGGCCAGGCAGCCCCTCAAGAAGGAGCCCAGGACCTCTTGCCATCTGGGTGGGGTCCATCTCCTAAGTTGGGCCCAAGCCCCACAGCTCTTTCTACTTCTAACTGGTTCTTCAGTAAAAAATCCCCTGAGGGATCTTGGGTGGGAGTTTTTGGCACACAGCAGGCCTGCCAGGAGAACCATGCAATTGGTCAAAACTGGGGCCTTGCCCCTAGTGGGGAGGAAGCCCAGTCCCTGGCCTACCTTAGAGGGGGAAGCTGCCGGCCATACATCTGGCAGGGGCAGAAGAGGATTCTCTGTGCCCCGCGGGACGGAGGCAGGGCAAGCAGATGCAGGCCCAGCCCCGCCCTCACAGGTAGCTGGAAGTGACGAAGGAGTGGGGCCCCCGGACTCTGCTCAGGTGGATCATCGCACGGTCATAGGCCACCTGCACTGACTTGCGGATGCTGGTCTTGCGGCCTTCCAGCATCTTGAGCTTGTCCACGGTGTCTTCCACACCCAAGGGCAGGACTTTGTCCCTTGGAAGCCACTGCCTGAAATGCAAGCACAGTAAGAGGCTGGGCAGTAGTGGGTCTCACAGGGGGCTCCTGTGGCCCCACTTGGCCAGGACCAGCAAAACCAGGGAGAGGGTACAGGGCAGAGGGAAGTAAATTGGGAGACTCCATGCAGGAGGCCACCAAGAACCTAGCAGGTCAGGGCAGCAAGCAGGATATGCAGGAGTAGGGTGGGGGAATGGCATGAAATCAATTTTGCAGCTAGGTCCTTCTCTGGGGCCTCACTCTGTTTGGAGAGTTGTCAGGGTCCATAGGCTAAGAAAGGCCCACCTGCTGCCCTCTGGGGCCAGCTGAGCCACCCTGGGGGGCTCTGAGCCTCGCCTTGCCTTGGAGAATTAGGGGGCAATGGCTAGCAAGTACAGCTGATGCCAGGAACTGATAAACTCATCTGTAGTGGGGCCTGCACACTGTGTGTGTGTTTTTAAAGCTTCCCAGGTGAATACAACATGTGGCTAAGAATACAGCCTTTGGAACAAGATCTTGTTTTGTATCTCAGTTCTGGCTATAGGATCTGGACTTTCTGAGCCTCAACTTCCTCATCTGCAAAATGGATTATGAGGGGATTAATGAAGACTTAAATGAGGATTAAAAGAGATCAGATATATAAAGCAATCTGCATAAGTACATGCAGTAAGCACTCAATGGCAGCTGCTATTATCACTATTTTTATTAGCTAGTTCTCCCTCCTCACTCTATAGAAGCTAAGGTGAAAGTACTCTCTTGATGGTGCTAAGAGAAACCTTAAGTACTGTAAACCATAAATGAGCAAGTCTCCTGTAGTGGACACTCCACTGGCCAGAACCCCCCTCAGGATGGAAACATGCTTCCCAGAAGCTACTGGAAGTGTTGGAAGCCGACAGGCTCTCATCTGAGTCCCTCACTAGGAATCACCCTCCACCAAGGAAGCCTCTGGCCCAGGCCACACCCCTCCCTTGGGGCAGTGGCATTCAATTACTAGTTGGCACAGGGCAAAAAGGCACAGCCCCAATTCCTGACATCTCTATCTTGTTGAGCCACCCAGCTCCAGATGTGCCCAATGGATGAGGTGAGACAGCAAGTGGGCTGTATTGCAACTTCTGCCCAGTGCTGCATCACTCCCACTCCACAGCTCTCCTCAATAAGCCTCCTGATGCAAGTCTCGACCTCAGAGTGTTTCCCAGGGAATCTGATCTGCAACACCCCTCAGTTACTATTAACATGGCAAGTACAGGCCTGTTGCTGGCAAGTAATGCCTTCCCCTTCACCTGGGTGGAAACCAGGGTAACTGCATCCATGGCCCCTCTGTGTACCTCACTAGCACAGACCCCTGGCGTGCCCCTCAGCCCCCTCACAGCAGCACCCACTAACCAGGTGCGCTTGTTGTCAAAGAAGAGGACAAGGAAGAGCTTCTCTCCAGCCTCTGCCTGTTTCTGCTCTCCCAGCTTCAGCACGTCCAGCGGGGGGACAGGGATGGGAACGCCATTGTGCAGGAGGCCCTCCCGGGGCATCTTGGGATCGATGATCTGGAGGCAGAATAGAACATGGGCACTCAGTGAGGGAGGCCAGGGTGAGCAGCACCCCTGCTGCAGGACCAACTGCTGAAGCACCTACATCAGGGGAGTATCAGGTCTGAGTGGGATATCTTTGATGTCCAGACCAGACAGGCAAACCTCTTCCTCCAATGTCCCTTAGGACAGAAGAGTACAGGTCACTTTTTTTTTCCTGTCAATTTCCCTTTAGTACCTTTGCAATTCACCTCAAATGCTCGGGGGCCTTCCCTAGGTACCACGGCTATGAAGAAGGCTCTGCATCAGGAAGGCCATCCAGTTGGTTCTAACAAGGTCTCTGGTTACCCACTACCTTTCTGTCTGACTACAATCCTTCCTGATACATGGACCAGGTATATTTGTGACACCTCCATGGTAAGATCAGAGAGGAGGCTCAGTGTATAGCTAGAGAATGAGCTTGGAGGTTGATGGAGAGGGGGATGATGTGGGTGGAAACAAGGGCCACTGGATGCATTAATCCTTGAGGCAACAAGCTCCACAAGGGCAGCAGCTGGGCCCTTCTTCAGGTTTGCTTCTGGCATCCAGCCCCGCCTTGCCTGGCTCAGAGAAGGCGGGTGCTCAGCAAAATGCCCGGCAGCATCAACACAACAATCAAAATCCAGGTCTAGGGAGCACTTTCAAAGTTTCCAGAGCTCCTAATTATTCACACATCATCTCATTTCAATCTCTTGCTGATGCTGAGAAGTCTGCTGACAGGTGTTAGCTGACAGAGGAAAACACCAAGCACAGAAGCAGGATGTAGCTGGCTAAAATCACACCGGGACTAAAACCAGACAAGGCTTGGGCCTCCACAGCCCACTGCCTCCTACGCAGCCCCTGCTTCCAGAGCAGAGAGCTAATAGCTCTGGGAGCAAAGACTGGGAACTTACTGAGGAAGCAGCCTTCTCCAGAGACAGAGCAATCTTACTTCCCATATGCTGTCCCATTGGGCCCCTTCTCATAATAAACTGCTCTCATTATTTACCTTTGCACGTCTGCCAATTTCACGACATCCCTCTTAAGATAAGCAGCTGAAAGCAGTTGTTCTGGTTATGCGTTTACTCTAAGGAAGAACCACCTTACCCCACCCACCGGGTGTGTAATTTGATCAAAACTCTCTCTCCCAGGCTGTCTGTCCCTCCTGGGATTGAAGAGTCCTAACAAGAACCACCATACAAGCCCTTGTAAGCTTCCTTGATTACCAAACAAGACAGTGAGGCTACTCTGATATGTTTCCTCTTGACTAAGGCATGCTGGCTCCTGCCTCGGAACCCAGGGTGCTTGCAGAGGGTAGATTGTGAAAAATTTCCCGAGGGCAAAAGCAAGGTGGATAAGTCTGCCATCTGAGGAGAGCTTTCATGTCCCAAAATAATAAATGGTCCATTCATTCAATGAATACTATGCAAATGTAAAACAGCATGGTAACAAAGCTTGTGATAAAACTTAACATAAGTGTACATACACTATTATTACAACTATAATATGAATATGTGAACAATAAATAGAACGATACAAAATGCTTGGAGTCAACACTAGAATGGTGGGGTTTGTGTTGTTTTTTTCCCCCTGTTTTTCCAAACTTCTATAATGCAGTATATTACTCTTACCCAAAAAAAAGAAAAAATGTTTAAAAGACAAGGAAAAAAACAGACAAGAGCCAGAAAAAATTAAAAACTTTATATCCACTATCTATGGATGCAAATACATACTGAAGAATGCATAGGAAAAAGACTAGGAGAGCATACACCAAAATAAAAACACAGGTTGTGTTCAGGTGGTGGCTGAATTTCTTTAATCGTAACAGAAAATGTATAATTAAGAGGGTAATTTAAAAAAAAAAAAAAAGATGAATTTTAGGCTAGTGTTTTTGCATTGTGAGGTATTCTGTTTGTTTTTTAAATCCAAACCTGCACAGCTTAATCACTTCTTTAATGACTGAGCTGGGAGTCCTGCAGTTTCACCGCTGGCAAGGCAGAGAGCCCTGTGAAGGCAGGCAGCCCCAGGCCCTAACTCTTCAGTTGCTAGATCAGTATGAATTTTTCCCACCTGCTACTGCTAAGGAGGGAGTAGAGTAGGCAACATGGTTTCCAATATGGCTCCAACAAACTGTATTAATACAACCTCTTTGGACTATGATTTCCTTATCTGACCTAACAGGATCAGAATTCCTCCTCTCCATTTCTTAAAAGGCTGCTGTTAAAGTCACAGATACGAAGGGGCTGGGAGAAACCCAGAGTCCTGTATACATGTAAGAGCTTGGTGGGGTGGTTCCCAATCCTGGCTACAGATCCTTTAGGATGTTTTCTAAAAAATATTGATGCCTCAGTCTGGCCTCAGAGAGTCTAATTTGATAGTGCTGGGGTGCAGGTGACTTGACATGGGTATTGTTTTAAAATTTTCCCCAGATTATTCTGACATGCCTCAAAGGTTTAGTATCAGTGGTATCTTCCAGAGCCAGACGGACACTACCTCTCTAACTGAGACAGAGTTCAGAAATAACAATCAAGGTGGCAAAAATTGAATTTTTAGCTGCTGCTACTATGAAAGAAATGAAAAGTTTAGTTACTGCTGGTGTGAGTATAAACCAAAATGAACTTTAGGCAACTTGGCAACTTGTATCAGAATTCTGCATAGACTTTGCCCCAAGAAGGGACTCCTAAGAATTCACTGTAAGGAAATAATCATGGATGTGCACAAGGGTAAAGCTACAATGAAGTTTATTGCCAACTGTTTATCATAGTGAAAAATTCAAAACAATCTAAGTGACCAACTAGGGAATGGTTAAAATATGGTACATGCATACAACTGAAGACGATGCAATCATTAAAAGTGATGTTGACAAAGAATGTTTAATGGCATAAGATGTGCATGTTCATGATATGCTGTTAGGTGAAAGGGAGGCTAAAAGCAGTATGGTCTCATATATATGCATATTTATACATTTTCTATAAGAGTAAGTGGATATACACCCCAAATTATCCTTGAATAGACAGGACTGTGGATGATTTTGAACTCAGTGGCTCAGAACACAGGCTTTCACGTCACACATTTTAAGCCCTGGGCTCAAATTCCAACCCTGTCATTTATTAGCTGAATGACCACAAATAGTCAGTTTTCTTCCTTAGAAAATGGAATAATCATACTTTCCTCAGTATTTCAAGGACTTAGCGTGACAAATATTTAATAAAACGTCTAAGCATTATCAGTAGCTTTAAAGATTCTCTAAAATGGGCCCTGTTACTTTTATGCATAAGGAAATAAATAAATGCTATTAAATGCCATTAAAACTCTAAAAACCCTGGCCTTCATCTGCATACTTTTAGCCTATTTTTAGTGCCCCAAGCTGGGAGCCTTGCTAGTTTGACCCACTCAGGCTGGGGCAAAACCCCCCTCCCATCTACAGCTAAAGACATTCTGACTCCCACCATACTCTGCTGGCTTAATCCAATCAGATTAGCCCCCAAGGCAAGGCAGGGGAGGTAGGAGGGTGGCGTCTGGGGCAGACTCACCAAGGCAGGGTAGGAGGGGTAGCCTCGGCACTTGGCCCACACCAGCTCCAAGGGCTCCAGGTCTCCGCGGTCTTCAAAGGGCAGCAGGAGGCTTCTGCCTGGGGGGTGGGGGAGGGGAGGAGACAGCACCCAAAGGGGACTTGGAATGGTACCCAAAAGGCCTGCCTGTGGCCTCCATTTGACTGGGGCAACCCAGGAATGAGTCACAACATCCCCTCCACCCTTCCTTTTCCCTCTCCTTTCCTTAGAAGTTAGACTGGATCAGGGGTCAGCAAACTAGTTCTGTAAAGGGCCAAATAGTAAATATTTTAGCTTCTGTGGGCAACACGGCCTCTGTTGCAATTACTCAACACTGCTGTTATAGCATGAAAGCAGTCACATACACAATCTATAAATGAATGAGCATGGCTATGTCCCAATAAAACTTTATTTTTTGGACACTGAAATTTGAATTTCATGTAATTTTCACGTTATGAAATATCATTCTTCTTTTGATTTTCTTTTCAATCATTTCAAAACGTAAAAACCATTCTTGGCCCATGGACCATACAAAAATAGGCAATAGGCCATAGTTTACCGACCTCTGAACTAGAACACCTAAGATGGCTTTCCCTGGAAAAATGTAACTGCTTCATCCTCACAGCCTTAGGGAGAAGGGCCAAAATCCAGCTTGGGCAATGCCACATACTGCTCTCTGCGCCTCCCTGAGTGGGGAGTCCTCATGATGGAGGCTTCATGGACAAAGATGCCAGGGAAGACATCCTGGTAAAATTACTTGCTAACTGAGCTCTTTTCTGACAGGGTCACACCTAGCCACCTAGGTCACCTGGATGCACAGCACTTAGCAGAGCTAAGCAGTCTGCAAGTCCTTCGCATGTCTTCTTTTGTCAGAACCTGATACTGGGTATCCCTGGGGCAGGCACTGCATCTTTTCATCTTACTTTGCTCTGCACTCAATGCACTAGCACATGTGAATGAGTGCTTCACAGATGCTTCTGAACACACAGAAGAACCTCTCTTTCCCTCCCCCCATCTATACACTGGAATGGGCAGGTGACCACACTCAACCAAAGAAAAAAGTCCAAATCTAACAGAGTGGAAATTGTTATTTCTAAAGAAATATTACTACCTCACTTTTTAAAAAATTTTATTTATTCATTTTTTGTAGAGATAGGATCTCACTATGTTGCCCAGGCTGGTCTCAAACTCCTGGCTTCAAGCAACCCTCCCACTTCAGCTTCCCAAAGTGCTGGTATTACAGGTGTGAGCTACTGTGCTTAACTCTACTTGTAATTTTAAAAAATGCACTAAAATTATAAGATACTATTTTGCACCTATTGAATCAATAGCAGTAACAATAGAAAGATAAAATCCAATACCAAAGAGGTAGACTGAGTAGAAACTGGTGCAATCACATACTACTAATGCAACTGCAGACCAAACCCATCCTTATGGAATGTAATTTGGCAGTATTTCTGAAGAGCCATTTAAAAAATGTATGAACCACCTGTTCCAGTAAATTCCTTCTCTGGGAATTTATTCTAAGAAAAATAACTTTCAAGATGAATAAAAGGATTTTAAACAAAAATATGGGTTCACTACATTACATATAATGTTAAAAGCTGGAAAAAACCCAAATGCCTAACAATAGAATGGTTAAGTAAATTATAATGCGTTGTTAGATACATTGTTCCAATAACATGAGATATATAAAGATTATGTGTCAACATGAAGAAAGTACAAAAAAAATTGAAAACAGTAGAATACAAAAGTACATGTGTTTGGATCAGCATTTTGTTAAAAATGTGCCTAAAATAAACAGAAGGCAACACAGAGAAATGAAGACAATCATGTTACGGTGATGGAACTACGGAAGGTCAATATCCTTTGGCATCATTTTAATAAGCATGTGGTTTTAAAAGTAAGAATAAGATGTCACCACCAGAAGCACAAAGTGTGCCAATCCACTCCTGGCTTTGTGTGAGATGCTGTACAAATTCATCTTGACATGAGCCCAGCCTTTTGGGCACTGACAATTACGGAAAGCAATGAAACACACAGGCATGCATCCATCAACACACATACGAGAAAGAAACTGATGCTAAGGGAAAATAAAGTAGTTGGGTAAAGGAAAGAAGGAAGAGAAGCCCTGCAGCCTGTGTGTTAGATGGAAACTTCAAAGACAGGGCATCCAGGGAGCACACACCCCTGTACAGCAGGGCTGGACAGAGGTGAGCTCAGAGAACAGCCTGCTCTGCACCTGTCCCACCTGAGCACCACCCCAGGCCTCTCCCCCAGGTCCTGCCCTGCCCTTTATTCCCTTTGTCCAAGGAGACAGGGCCCATAAAACTACAGGGTTATGTATGTGCGAGATTCAGTGATACAGGCTATCACTGATAACGTTTGTGAATGGGGACAGCCAGTATCCATGAAAATTACAAACATACACTTCCTTAAATTCAGTAATTCCACTTCTATGGATAGGCTCCCTATGGATATAAAATTATCTATGCATAAGGTTGCTCACTGCAACACTGGTTATGATAATAAATGAAAACAATCTAAAAGTCCATCTTTGGAGGACTGGCTAAGCAAATGATGGCATTCCTATATAATGGGACACTGGGAAGCCAATAAAAAGCACAGAAGGATTTCCAAGATATATTACTAGCTGGAAAAAAGGAATGGTTTAGAGGAACATGTGCATATTAGGCTTCTCTACTCACTCTCTTAATTATTCATGCAAGTTTTGGCTTGTATACATATGGATTACCTCTGGAAAGATAGAAAAGAAAATGCTAGCAGTTGATGTTCCAGGGAGGTGAGTGCTAGCTTTCATTATACACTCTTTTGTACTTTTTTGATTTTTATTACTATGGGCATGTATAACCTATTCAAATTTAAGATGCAATTAAAAGAAAAAAAAAAAAAGAGTATGATTGGCCTGGGAGAGGGCCATCTCCCTGCCCAAGGGCCCAAGAGTTTGGGGGAGCTCAGGGACTGGCTGCCTGGTACAGAGCCCCAGCAGTGCAGCAGCCTGAAGAGCTGGCTCCTCAGAAGGCCTGGCCCCCTCAGCTCTGCCTGAACACTGCTCCTCACCTGAGCCATTGTAGTCAGAGTCTCCGTTCACACCTTCCAGGAAGGGCACTCGAGACAGGGCTGGCTTCCCACGGCTGCGTTTGGGGGGCGTCAGACCACTGCACACAGAGCAGGGAGAGAGGGGTGAAATGAGCAATTTCAATGACTAAAACGCCCACTCCCCTTCTCCCTTCTACCCTCTCTGACAGGAGTGGAGCTACAAAAACTCTTCAGGGAGGACAGTTCTCACCTTCCCCTAAAAACTCACACTAACCCATGTTTTTGACTGCATAGTTCCCATGAGGTTTTGAGGAACCATTTCATCTACATGGAAGGACTGAACCTGGAAGGAGTTGCTCGTTCCCTGCTCAGGAACCTTGGACTTCATCCAAAGGAAAGGTCACATCAGTCATCTGTCCATCCTTCCAGAGTCTAAGCAGCCTTGCCATGACAGGGGCCATCTTACATCTGCCCAGAATTCTTTGCTCTGGTTCACATTGTGTCTTCTTTAGAAACCAATTTATTTTTGAGATTCAAAAATTTGCCTCTTTGCCAAATTTTCTAAAGTGGACATGTCATACTTCCTTAATTAGAAAAGACATTTTTAAATTGGAAAAAAAAATGCACTTCTCACTTCCAAATGGTTTATGTGTGAAGTTTTTCTTGGATAGAGAGAAGTGGATTTTTTAAAGTAAAAAGTGGGCTGGGTGTGGTGGCTCACGCCTGTAATCCCAGCACTTTGGGAGGCCGAGCTGAGCAGATCAGGAGGTCAGAAGATCAAGACCATCCTGGCCAACATGGCGAAACCTAATCTCTACTAAAAATACAAAAATTAGCTGGCCGTGGTGGCACGTGCCTGTACTCCCAGCTACTTAGAAGGCTGAGGCAGGAGAATCACTTGAACCTGGGAGTTGGAGGTTGCAGTGACCCAAGATGGCGCCACTGTACTCCAGCCCGGCGACAGAGCGAGACACCATCTCAAAAAAAAAAAAAGAAATTTTTTTCATGGCTATTTCAAAGAGGCAAAATATATATTACACAAAGACTAAAAAGTGATAAGTAAAAATTAGAATAGCAATACCAAAGCAATGTTGTAACTGAAGCCCACCCACGCATCAGTATTTTCAAATTGTTCCCCATGCAGTTCTAATGTATACTATAGCTTCTGGGCAAAAATGATATGGCTAGGGCTTTTTTCCATCCAAACTTCAAAAAATATTACTCCTATATAACTTTAATTTTTTTTACTAATAAAATGCTTAAAGAATAGGTCGTCAATCTGCAGAAAAGCAGAAATGCTTAAAGAAACCCCCGGTGGGATAAGCAGCAGCCAGGAGTAGGGACTGGTTAGAGAGTAGGGTACTCCTGTTTTACTGAATCAGAACTGACTTTATCAGGACTGTATGCTAAGAAAACTTTGCTTAACTAAAACCCAATGAATCATGATTTTTCAGTAACCAGTAGTTAAGTTGGTAGTTTTTATTGCTAGTCAAACTAGGAACTGTTTGGGAAAAAACAAAAAATACCCAGTTTACATTTAGGATTTAGTTCCCACTTACCCTACAAAAATCTGCCAACATATTAGAGACATTGAGTCCTTGTACAAATGTAAAGTGCTAGTAATTTTATCAGGAAAGCCTCTCAAAGTTCACATCAAGATGAGAAAAAGAAAAACAAATCAAAGTTCACATCAAGAATCTGGGGAGACATCTTCAAATACAACAGAAGAGAGCACAGCAAAGCAGTTAAGAAATTAAACTCTTGGAGCCTATCTGGGTTCAAAACCCAGCTCTTTTTAACAGTTCTGTAACCTTCAGCAAGTTACTTAACTTCTCTGAGGCTTACACTCCCCATGTGTTGTTGTAAAGATTAATGAATGAACACACATAAAGCTCTCAGTACAGCACATACCATGCATTCAATAAATAGCAGCTGTAGTTATTGTCATACGAAGGGTAGTAAATTTTAATGTCTTACTTAAAGTATTACAAACTGCTAATACTCTACTATAGAATGATGAGCTCTCAGAAGGATGAGCTCAATAAAATAGGATGCAACACCAAAAATAGGTCTGTATGTTCCTGATTTGTAGAAAAAAGCACAACTGACTCAATCATGGCCTGCATTTCAGCCCTTTCTCCAAGTTACCCAGGCCTAAGGAGACAACCCAACCTACAATTATCTTATTTACTGATTTAACATCCATATCCATGAGAACAGACACTTTAGAAGATAATCTTCATGACAACAGGCACCTTAGTGCTTAGAACAGTACCTGGCAAGTCCTTAGAACAGTACCTGGCACACAGTAAGTGTTCAGTTACCAATATTTGAATGAGTGACCTATAGAAAGCACGTGTAGCACCAACCTGCTCAGAAAATCGTCACAAAAGATAAACCAAGGGGCAAGTGAAAAAGGAGGTGTGGGGGATGGGTTAGTGACCAGTTCTTTCAAGATTATTTCTAATTCTGGGATTATATGATTCTGGTCTAATAAATAAGGTCTTCCCTTATGTACTTATTACCACAGTATAGGGGGAAAAAGAAAAACAACGCTTGCAGTTGAAGCCCTTGAATCTCCTATTTTAAACCCTGAAATCCTAATACACACTTCCTCCAAGGGGCCCCAGATAAATCAAGGGCATTGCACTGGAGTTCTGCAGAAAGGCAAACACGCCACCTGAATCAGCAGGCTAACCAGAGCCTGGCCTTGCTTGCTCTTATGGCTCATAGCTGAAAAGAATGCCCTTCATAGAAGAAGGGGCCAACACACATTCCACATTTAGTCAAAAGCTAAAAAAGGATAGTTTGATGGGTCCAATCCTACCCTGACCCCAACAAATTGGGCTTCCAGGTACCTTATCTTTGAAGGGAGTCAGGAACTTCAACCCAGGTCCAGGACAGAAGCATCCTGTAAGATTACGAAATCTCTTTCTCTTTCCTGTGCCTGATAACTTTTTTCCATCTACTTTCCCTATATCTCTGGAGGCTGCAATAGGAAGCTAGGGCAACTTTGAGGGTTGGCTGGGGGTAGGGGAATCACAAAGAAACCACAGCAGGGAACCAGTCCAGGCCAACGAGTAGCTGGGGACCCCCTCAGCCCTACCAGTAGTCCCACAGCCCAGGCAGACTGAATGCCTAAAAGAATACATGCCCAGTCTGCCTTGGAAGCACTTCAAATACAAATACATAGTCTTCTGGTGCTGACCTGGGACCTTTGCTCCCCTACTCTGAACCTAAGATCCATTCAGCAGTCATATGGTGGGGTCATGACATTAGCCTTCAGGACAAGTCACTTTTCCTTTGTGGCACTAAGGGTTTCTCATTTATAAGAGTCCCCCCCACCCGCCCTGGTGTCTTGCAGAATACAGAACACAGAACAGGGGCTCCATAAACTCTTGGGCCTGGAATAAACTTTAAGATTCTGGTCTGAGAAATCCTCCCTTCAGATAAAAGAATGGGAAGAAGTCCATCCCTTTTCAGCTCAAGGATAGTAGAAGAGCTTTGGGACCTTTGTCTGAATAAAAGGCAATTCCAGGCCAGACACGGTGGCTCACACCTGTAATTCCAGCACTTTGGGAGGCTGCGGCAGGCAGATCACTTGAGGTCAGGAGTTCAAGACCAGCCTGGCCAACATGGTGAACCTTCATCTCTACTAAAAATACAAAAATTAGTTGGGCATGGTGGCATGTGCCTGTAGTCCCAGCTACTCAGGAGGCTGAGGCAGGAGAATCACTTGAACCCAGGAGGCGGAGGTTGCAGTGAGCCGAGACTGGGCCACTCCACTCCAACCCGGGCGGCAGAGCCAGAGTCCGTCTCAAAAGAAAAAAAAAAAAGGCAATTCTAAATTTCCTACTTGGTCATTTCATATACCTACACCACACCTCTATAAAGAGGCTATGACACCCCAAAAGGCAAAGAGCAAAACCAAGTCTTTAACAGGCTGGGTTGTCTAAGTATGTGTGTAGGGGCAGCAGGGGACTTTGGCTCAAATGTTAATTTCACTGAGCAATACGAGATTTAGCTTTCCCTATCCTCTAGAGTCCAAATTCAGTCACACAAACCCTGTAAAGCATCAGCACTACTCTTCCTCTCTCAGATCAGACCTGAGAGTCAAGGGTCACCCTGTTTCCTAGGAAATCCCAGAGTTACAGATAAGAGGCCTCAGGAAATAGCAGGAGTTGGGGGAGAGAAAAAGGTAAGCAGGAGAGGTTCAACCTGTAGCTGAATGGAGAGTAAAAGGAGGGGTGGCAGAGCTGCTGACAAAGCTTTAGGAAATGTGTTCTTACCTGCAAGCTTCAAATGCCAGTCCACCACTGAGACCCAAACTACATTCCGAGTCAGACCCGCTTTCGGTGTGTTTTCCAAAGCCGTTGGTCATGCCTGCCAAGGACACACATAGTGAGTCTGAGTGCAGAAATCCCCCTTCCCAACACATGCTACAGGGTGAGGCAGCCACCTCAGGAGGGCTCAGTGAGGAGTGAAGAGGATGGCTATTCCTTTCCCTGTGAGAAATGGGTCTTGGGTGATAAAGAAGATATGATCAAGACAAAAGTTTGGGGGGAAATATTGCTGGCTAGGGCAAGGAGCAGACACTGCAATTTCCTTCCCATCCTTCTGCTTTTACTTTAAGGAAACCATAGCACACAGCTCACTCAGCTACTGTCATTTGGCTACACAGGGAGATACTAAGACTTCTCCCACCCTGGCTTGCTCACAAGTCCCTAGATTTGCTTCTAATTTCAAATCTCAATTATCAGGTAATCTCTGCCTTTTTCAGGAGCCCACCCACCTTGCCTCTTCAGATAAACACTCACATAACCTATGCCTCACATAGCTGGCAATAGCTAGTTTGATTCTTTGGGGGTGATGTCAAGAGAGACTAGAGAAGGATAAGGGCCCTTTGTCAACCACACCCTGAGATACCTCGCAGGGCTAATCCAAATTGAGGATGGGGGTACTCTTCAGCAGAACTAAAGCAGCCCAGAACTTCCTGGCAGGGAGAGTCAGAACCTGGGGTTCTAGGCTGGGCTCTGAAACACAGGTTCCTTTTCTCTTTCTTTGAGGTCTCTTGACCTCTCCTTTTGTGAAGTGAAGATAATACCTTACTTACTATTCAGTATGTATGAGAGAAGGTCTGTTTACAGTGGGGAGTCCTTCAGAGGCGAATGAAGGCTGTTGGTCATCCCAGGTATGTGACCTTGAAGTGAAGGCTTCTACTCTCCTATCTATCCACATTTATTTTTCTATTTTTTTGAGATAGGGTCTCGCTGTTGCCCAGGCTGGAGTGCAGTGGTGTAAACAAGGCTCACTGGGGCCTCAATAGCCTGGGTTCCAGTGATCCCCTGCCTCAACCTCCTCAGTAGCTGTGACCACAGGCATGCACCCTATGCGCAGCTAACTTTTTAACTTTGTAGAAACCGGGTCTTGCCATATTGCTCAGGCTGGTCTCGAGCTCCTGGGCTCAAGTAATCCTTCTGCCTCAGCTTCCCAAAGTGCTGGGATTACAGGCATGAGCCACTGTGCCTGGCCTTTATCTAATTGCCAACCACACTAAAAGTCCTATAATTCTAACAGCTGAGCCAAGAGGTGTGCGGAGATGGACCAGGCACCTGATTTGAAAGCTGTAAATTACAGACACCTTAACTAGAAAACTGTGAGGCAAGTCCCTTCTATAAGAGCAGGTGTCTGAGCCACAATGTCTATCCTGTGACCTGGTTCTGCCTCTAACATTATTACCACAATTTAAATCACTGAAGCCATCTGTGTCTTGGGTGCCTCACTTACAAAGGATCAACACCTCTTTTTGTGAGATTCAACTAAGATTGTATAGAAGTATTCCTGAGTGCCAGGCAATTGGGATGGTGAGAGAGAGACAGGATTCTAGCAGTATCTCCAAGCAACAGGCCCCCTCAGGTTGGATGGGCCTCATGTACAGTTACTTCCCAATAGCAGGATCTCTCATTCTTTTAATGCAGTGTTCTCAGCACTGTATGGCTAAGCCTGATTCAGCTGAGAGGATGACAGTAACTGCCACCATCTACTGCTATATGCCAAGTGCTTTATAAAGGGTATTTCTAGTTCTTAGAACCCTGCAAAAGGTACGTATCAGAAACCCCCTATTAGGAATAAGGAAACAGGCTCAGAGAAGTTAACTAATTTTCCTGTGGTTACACAGCCAGTAAGAAATTGGGGATTTGAGCACAGGTATGCCTAACTTCAGGCCTTAGGCTCTTGCCTCTATATACCAACTTACTCCCCTGACACAGAAAAGTTTTGGCCAGATGAGATGGGAAGGTATTGTTGAAAACAAAATGTCAGGCAAGAAGACAGAAAAGCAAGTGCTGGCCACACAGTCCAAAGTCACCACATAAAAGTACATGAGGGACACAAAGAGCAAAAGCCAAGAGCAGCCCTCCCTGCCAAGAAAGTGGGTCTTCCCTAACCCACCAAGACCTAAGTACTCTGCCCGGCTTCAAAGTCCTTCACATTCAGTCCCATCTTACCCATCCAGTCTTGGCTCCTGATGCTCTGCGAAGCCCCTCTCTAAGCTGTCCCTCACAGAGATTCTGTCCTCCTCCTTGTTCCCACAGACCCAGGCCTGAGGCCTTCATAACCATTCCTTGCCAGTCTGCCCTCATCCCACAGGGCCAGCTCAGGCCAACTCCTACAGCTCAAATTCCCTGAACACCTCTAGCAATGCTACCTCTCACCTGACAAATAACAACATACTGTTCACCACTGTGATTTCTCTACATTTTGAGAGACTCATTTGCCCAATGGCCTGTGAACCTTCCAGAGCTGGAATTAAGTCTGACTTATTTTATTACTTCCCCACACCTACTCATGACTAGCTCTTGCTCTTGCTGGATGTATATTAAGAACACTTTAGGCGGGGCGCGGTGGCTCACGCCTGTAATCCCATCACTTTGGGAGGCGGATAAATCACTTGGGGTAAGGTGACCAGCCTGGCCAACAGGTGAAACCCTATCTCCACTAAAAAAAAAAAAAAAAAAAAAAGAATTCTCTTTAGTGATGGAACCTCCATTATCTACCTCTATCACCACCTCACCCCACTCCAACCCCTCTGCTGCAGCCAAACTGGTTCCCTCACTGTTCCTCAGACATGCAGGCATGTTCCCACCTCCAGGGCCTGTGTACTTTCTAGTCTATCTTTTTGGAATGTTCTTCCCCTAGACATACAAATAGCTCATGCCTTCAATTCCTTCAGATCTTTACTCAAACGTTACCTCTTTAGAAGACCTGGCCACCATCTCTAAGACCACCCTAGAATTCCTTCCCTGCTAGATCGTTCTCCAAAGCTTCTAATACAAGATACAGTTTACTCATTTGCTTTTAATGTATTCCCCCATAAGAGAGGATATTTTTGTCTGTTTTGTTCATTGATTTTTTCCCCCAATGCCTAGAACGGTGCCTGACACAAATATTTGATGAACTGAAATGAAGGTAGGAATCATTTTACTTTATACAACATTGCTTTACCCTCAGGGCCAATGAGAGTCCCAGACACAATCTGGCTCTCTGGAAAATACCTGCTCAAAGCCTATTTCCCCTGGCTGCTACTCACATGCCAGGCCCAACTGTGAGCTATGGTGCCCTCAATGCTACTATTGCTGTCCAATGGGGCCAACTGGGGAAGGTGCTGATTGGCAAGGCAAAGCAGAAAAGCAGATGCGAAGTATCAAGAGAAGTCACAGGCAGGGTCACCTGTCTCTTCCTCCTGCTGGGGGGACCTCTCCCCTTCGCTCTCACT
This sequence comes from Macaca thibetana thibetana, assembly GCF_024542745.1. NCBI lineage: Eukaryota > Metazoa > Chordata > Mammalia > Primates > Cercopithecidae > Macaca > Macaca thibetana. The sequence goes on along the minus strand of NC_065581.1, from coordinate 37,033,450 downwards.
ACAGCTCCTGCTCCTTGGCCGCTTCCGGGAGTGGCGCTCATCCTCGATGCTGGCTGGAGAGGCAGGAGAGCCTGCCACACCATGGTCCTCGCCATTCTCCAGGGCCCTGTCTGGGCTTCTCTGTAGCTTAACCCCATTCTTGGCCTTCTTGAAGAGGACTGATGTGCGGCGACCCACACCACTAAGTGGGGTACCGCCCGGGGTGTCAGGGGCCATGAGGGATAGTCTGTTGATGCCATTGTCACTGAGCAAGCGTTGCAAAGGCTCACTCCCTAGCTGCAGCGGTGATTTTTCCAAGAGCTCATCTTCTTCCACCTTTCTGGGCTTTAGGAACCGGCTTGGAGGTTTGCTATCATTGATGGGTTTCAGAGTTGGGGGCTCCGGGGGGGATTCTTGCTCAGACAAGGAAGGTGCAGGCCCAGTGGGCTCCAGGGTTGGTGGAGGAGGCAGTTTGGAGTCATCTATTAGAAAAAAAGAGAACCTGCTTGAACATTTTAGAAAGAGTCTGCTCCTACAGGCTAGATACTGACACTGATAACCAAGGACCAAAAGCATGGGCTGTTATAAGGCTTGAGATGCATTCAAGGTCTTAGATCTGAAGCAAAGAGAAAGGAGGATTAGGTTTGTTTTCTTTCAGAGACAGGATCTTGCTCTGTTGAGCAGGCTGGAGTGCAGTGGTCTGATCACAGAGCACTGCAACTGCAAACTCCTGGGCTCAAGTGATGATCCTGCCTCAGCCTCCAAAGTAGCTAGATCTACAAGTACACACCACCACGCCTGGCTAATTTTTTAAAAAAATTTTTGTAGAAACAGAGTCTTAGTATGTTACCCAGGCTGGTCTCAAACTCCTGGTCTCAAACAATCCCCCTGCCTCTGCCTCCCAAAGTGCTGGGATCACAGCGATGAGCCACTGTACCCAACCCCAGAAGAAGTAAGTTTTATCTACACTAGTAGTTCTTAACCCTGGCTATGTATAAGAATCACATAGGAAGTTTCTTAAAAATTCCAGTGCCTAGGCTCCATCCCATACCAACTGAAACCAAATTTGTAAAGATAGGCTATTTGTTTTTTAAAGCTTACCAGGTGAGTCTAATGAAGTGAGGATTGCAAACCATTGCTCTACACCCAAGAAAGTCACATGCTTAATCAATAAATAGGTAAGTCTCAGCTTGACAGATTAGGTATCTACAATTCTCACTGGACTCAAGAGTTTTCTCATCGTCTTTCGAGTTTATTTCACATCACCCAAGTGACAGCAAGTACAGCATGCAGAAAAAGTTCAAAAATGTGAAAAACAGAGACCAAGTAAGTTAAATCAGTGGTTGCCAAACATGTCTGCTCACCTACCACCTTGAAACTTTTAAAAATTGAGACTTCCAAGCCAAAGCCCAGACATCCCTAACTGAATCTATGGGAGGTGAGGCTACGACATGTTTTGTTTTGTTTTTTTTTAATTTTCTAGGCGATGCTGTTGGCCTACTGGGCACAACTCTGCACTGCCACAGCCCCAGAAGTAGGGATACAAGTGGCATGCTGACTGTCACATGGGGAGTCCAGAGGAATCACAACGGACACAAAGCCCTCTGATGACAAATGTGATCTCTCAACCACGTCCCCATTCTCTGCCAACCTGAAATAAAATGGGCTGTTACCTACAATCTGGGCCCCTATCCATTGGAAGTAACTTCCAACCTTTTGAACTGTGTGTGTGACAGGCTCTCCCAACCTGTAGGCTCAGATCCAAAGGCAGGTATGAGGGAGACAATTCCATCCCCAATGAAGGGGAAGAATGAGAAGCAGCTTAGCTTATAACGTTCCTGGGTTTCTGAGAATCACTTCCCCAGCTGTCTTTTCTTCTTTTTTGTCTTTTCTCAAGATTAAGAAAATCTGTGGAAACCAACTATCTTTTATAGTCTGGCCTCTCTACTTGAGATGGGCCTATAGATTCAGCCAAATGGGGTAAAAACCATGAGGTGGCTCAAAAGCCCGGGGTCTTTCCTTCTCTGCTATCCCCTCACATCCCAACCTAACCTGCTCTAAGAGTCTCTCCACATGATGATACAAGGTAGGCTGATATTTAACTGGTATGTACAATATGGCTGTATCAGGTGCAAAATACTGACATACTTAATTGGCTAATAAACAGCTGCTGGGCTGCAGCACCTGAAACTCCCCACAATCCAGCAACTAAATATCCACATCAGAAGCCTTTGGGAGCCCACTCCAATACAACAGCCAACATTTACTGAGATGGATAAATTTTGGTCTCTATTGATTGTTAAATATTTTGAACATCATCCCTGCGTATACATGGCAATGTGACCCTTCCAAGGGCTTTTGCTTGCCCATAAGTGTCAGATCTAAACTCGGAAAGGATACCCCATTATTAGATTTCAGCTTAGCCTTTATCCCTCTTTACCCTCCAACCCCCTGCCTGCCTGTGACTATCTCTCACCTCTGTCCCCATCGTCTTCTGGCTCCTCCTGCAAGGCCTGCTCCAGCACAGCTGCATCCCCCTGGGGCCCTGCTGGCAGCTCCCCATTGGATACTGTCTTGTTCAGTGATGGTGGCTGTGGTGGTGGTGGCTGTGCCAGCTTCTGCCGAAGGGTATTGATCTCCCGGCGTAGCAGGCGGACACGGCGGGTGCGGGCCCCACTGGACCGCATGGCGCTCACCAGGTCCAGTTTCTCCAGCAGCTCCTTCAGCTGCACCTCTGGGGACAAATGGGCCCGGTTCTCTGGGATGAGGATGTTGTCCACTGCCAGGGAGAAGGGAGGACAGAAGGGGCTGAAGGACCTGCCCAGCACAGGGCAAGAGAAAGGGGCCGAATCCTTCGGATGCAAAACTCTCTCTTGGAATGCCTGGGCCAGCAGCTTCCAGCAGCGTCACTGTGGGCCTTGGCCCTGCAACACCACTGCCCAGAAGGCAGCCACAGGGACAAGGTCAGAATCTGGGAAACGTCTGCAGGAAGCAGTTCACAGTCACGATTATGGGCTCCATGGAGCAGGCATGAGGCAGCTTGGCAATACCCTGGCCTGAGTGACTGGCTGCTGCCATCGAGAAGCAGAGAGCAGGGACAGGCAGCGTGTGGGGCTCAGAGGCAATTCCATTTTTCTGGTCCTCCACCTGCAATCTTCTGAATGAGCCAGACACACACCAGCAATGCACTCTCCCTGTCCCATGCTCCAATGCCATACAGAGGGGATCCAAGAAAGGAAGACCTCTGATGAGGCTTTAAGCTTTTCAAACAGACCACTAGTACCTGATTCCCCTTTTCTACCACTTAAGAAGTGCTGAGTGCGTTAGTTAAACTTTAACCCTTAGAACTATTCTAGCCACAAAGGTATACCTCAGTCTGTGCTCACCCTCAGCTTTGCTCCTGGAGTCTACCTATAGTCCCAAAGACCACCCTGATCCCTCACTCTGTAGACTCTGTTCCTGTGCCTCCTCCTGGCCCCTCTCCTCCCCACCCATCCAGGCCTCTCACCGTCTTCCCAGGAGAAGCGGTAAAAGTCTTCCAATTTGGGTGACTCGGGCAGGTGAGTGCCCCTCTCGGGGTCATAGCCGATGTTCTCTGCCTGCCGCCGGGCATGCCGTAGGATGGCCCCTCCCAGGTCCCGCAGGCGGACAGCTGCTCGGTGGAAAATTGTGTCTTTAGCATTATACTTCATGCAGTTGGTAACTATAAGGTTAAAGTCCTCCTCAAACTCCTCCAAGGTGCGGTACAGGTGGGACTCCAGCTTCCGCCTCATAGTAGAAAAATCCATTGGCTTGGATATGAATTCCAGGTAATCTGGAACCTAAACATATAAAACCTGTACAATTACAACAACCATTTACTAGCCAAACAGGCACACCCTTCACCAATACTCTTGGCCTCCTCGGTTTCTGATTTGGCCAAGCCAGGCTAACTCAGAGTCCTATGGTCCTGGCCCACCCTGGCCTGCTGACCCCTCATCAAGGGCAAATCTACTAGCTTTGCCAGACCCACCCTCCTACCCCTGGTTTTGTACACCCTGTGGCCCAACTCCTTCCTACCCTACTCAGACCCTGTTCCAGTTCAGGAAGAATTTACTACTTGGAAAGTGGGGGGAACTTGCCTCACTCAAGTTGACTGGTTCTGCGAAGATGTGTGCAGGATCCTTCTCCTGCAGCAGGTCCAGTGTTGTCCTCAACAGAACATTGAATGGCATCAACTCCAGCTCCATGGCAGCCTGCTGGACTTTGACCTGTGGGGAAGGTGGGGTGAGATCAGATCAGGACATCTCCTGCAAAACTGTGCTGAAACTTTTTCGTGATAGCTTGACTTTTACCAATCATGTACAACAAATTTTCATAGAATATTAAGCTGACCAGTATGAGGAGCTATCACTCAACCTTCAGCCTAGGAATAATGATACCAACAGCTACTATTTTATGATTGTTTCCTATGTACCAAACACCATACTAAAATTTACAGTAATAATAATTATCATTACAATTACAATAATTAACACTTCTATAGCCCTTACTAAATGCCAGGTAATGTTCTAAGCATTTTATGTAAAATAAATGAGTATATGAGGTAGGAACAGATGAGGTATTTTACAAAGAGGAAACTAAGGCACACAACAACTAAGTAACTGGCCTAAAGTCATAGCTAATAAGGAACGGAGTTGGAATTCAGTACCAGACAGTGGTTCCACAGTGAGTGCTCTTGACCATTATGCCACACTAACTCTGTACTTGTATTACCTCTATTAATCATCACGATAACCCTGAAACAGAAATTATTATCCCCATTTTACAAATATAGATCAGAACAAGGATCACCAAGGACTAAAAGAAAAAAATACAAATTAAAAAAAAATATATACGGAATCTGAGGATTAGAGAGAGCATGATGCAAGAGTTATTACTCTAAGGTTATCTGGCTAGAAAAGAATAGAGATAGGATTTGAACCCAAGTCTGACTAGTCCAAGGGACACAATGATGATGTAAAATGTGCTTGAACCAGAATTTCCCATTCAGTGTGCTGAGGTACTGATTCCATCAGCCCTTGGAGCATCTGGGTCAGCATGGGGTCACCAGGGCCTCCAGGTTTACCCCCACAAGTGGCAAGTAGCTTCATATATTTACAGTAGTATGCTGTACAAATGCTATTTTCTACATATGCCCCAATGTGAAAAGTTGGGAAGCCACAAATTAAGACTATAGAAAATTCCCACCTTTTGGCTATATCAAAACAGGCCTGCCTACTTCCCCAGGACCAGGGCCTTTTTCTCTCTCTCATTTCTCTGAATCAGAGATGAGATAAGAAGTTCAGCTGTGGGATCATGCCTGGGATAGCACAGACATTTTGAACCCTTGAAGAAGGTCCTGAGATGTCCTCCATGGCCACCCATGGTAAATATGGCATGAGATGCCCAGGCTATGAGGAAGAAACTCAGGCTACTGGCCTGCTAGAAAAGGGGTTGTGCTAAGGCTGAACAACGAATTAGAATTTGGAGAAAGAGAAAGAAACATCTTTTTTTTTCCTCCCTTTTTATGGAGAACAGGTCTTGCTTTGTTGCCCAGGTTCGTCTCAAACTCCTGGACTCAACCTATCCTCCTGCTTCTGCTTCCCTAAGTGCTGGGATTACAGGCATGAGCCACTGTGCCCGGCAAGAAAGGAACATCTTTAACCCGGGCCTCTGAAGCATGTGAGCGACAGCTGCTATTCCTAGCCCAGAGAGAACAGTTTTGGCTTTTCATCTACTCAATTAATAGTATTTGCTCTCTGCCATGTGCAGTAGACACTGCAGGGAAGCAAAAAATTGATAATAATAATAATGACAGCAGCTGACACTTCTCTGTCACTATGTGCCAGGCACTGTTCTAAACTCTTTACATAGACTAAGTCTTCTAATCCTCAAAACAACCTTATGATGTAGGCTCTATAATTACCCCCATATTCCAGGTGAGAAAACCGATGTATTAAGCGATTGAAGAACTTGCTTAACGTCACATAGGTAGTAAGTAGAAGAGGCAGGATTTAAACCCAGGAAGTCTGGTGCCATAGCTCGTGTTCCTAAACCACTATATTACACTACCTACCTCAACATTTCCTATGCTCAGGGGCTTAAAATCTCCTAGAACGGAGGATAAATAGAAAATTTAAATGATTCAAGACCATAAGTGTTTAAGAGTCAAGTGGGAACCCTCAGAAGTTCCCAGGCCAGAGGCTTTCAACTGATGATGCCCATTAGAATGGCCTAAGAAGCTTTCCAAAATCCTCAAGGCCAGGCTCCCTCTGAGACTTCCTGAATCAGAAATTCCAGGGACGGGCCCAGGCATATATATGATATTAAGCTTATGCTTGAGGCTACCAGGAGCTGAAACCCAAAATATAGAAACCACCAGTAGCACCACAGCTAATACAAAGTAGGCAGCTCTTGGAGCCTACAATCCTGGGTAGGGAGGGGAGAAAGCAAGCTAGCATAAGGCAGGGGCTCCCAGATTTCCCAATACTAGACTAATAGTGGGAGAAAGTGACCTTGAACTAGGGCTCTAGGGCTGGGGGCTCCTCCTTACCTGCTCCCGTTTGAGCTTCTCTCTCTTCCGAATCAGCTCAATCAGCAGCCGCGCCCGCTCCAAGTCATGCCGGAGCTTCTGCCAATACTTCAGCTCTTCCTTCACTGCACTTGTCTTCTCATCTTGCTCTCGCTGCAGGAAGGAAGAGAAGAGGGACTAGGAATCTCCTTCTTGCAAAAGTCCTCTCCCTGTTCACACCTCCTGGGGCTGCAGCAGGTAAAAGTCTTGTCCCCTTCCTTAACCCACAGTTCCAAGAGCCCTTCCACCCTTCTCTACCCCATGCCTTCCTCCTGAGCTGCCCCAGTATTATAGCACTGTTTCTTCATTATAAAGCAATAACCTTTGCTGGAGTAGGATCTGGGACTGCTTCCCCCTACCCCCAGGTATACCAGAGAGCAGCTATGGCCCTTTGGTTCAGAAAGAATTTCATTAGAAAACTGACCTCAGGGGTGAAAAGAATTTCACCCTAGAGCTTTCACTTGGCTAGAAAACAAAGTGAGGTTCTTACTATAAGCTTGAACATACTTTGGTAAAACAACAACAAACAAATTATGATTCCTGCCCTAGAAAAGATTACAGTGGGAGTCAGGGGAAGGGAAGAGACCTAGAGCTTGAAGCACAAGGGCATATTAGCATAAAGATAATAAAAACTAATAATATAAATGCTAAGAGGATACAAAATAGAAGATCTGAGTAGGTGGAGGTTAGATCAGAGAAGCTTCCTGGTGAAGAATCTTACTAGAGTTTTACATATAGGTAGGTGACAGACATGGATGGACAAAGTAGTAAGGAAGGTCTCTCCTGGAACCAAAGGGATGAAAGGGGTAGAAATGTAGAGGCAGAATTAGTGATTCTTTGCTTAGTAAGCAAAACAGGCTGACCAGAACAGAGATGCTGGAGAACTACAAAAGTCAAGGAAGATCCAGGATACAGCTAATAAGAAGCTTCAAATGTAAGGCAAAAGAGCCTTAACTTCACCTGCCTAGAAAGAGGAGTATACTCTGGAAGAGGAAGTAAGAGAATGGAAGAGCAGGACATTGCTCACCTAGGCCTTGCTCCTCTCCATAGTCAGACATTCCTGCCCCAAAGCCAAGCTTATAAAATCAAGAACTAGGCCTTTCCCCAAAGGACAGATCCCCACGAATGTCCCTGCCAAGCACACCTGCCCAGATGTAGGCAGCACCCTCCCTCTACAACCTCTTGGCCATGGAGGATCCCAACAGCATGTGAATAAGAAACTACCAGTTGTAGAGCAAAGAAAGAATTAGAGGCTAGAGATCACCTAGAAAGCTACTGCTGAGATTAAGAGGGCATGGATGAGCAGGAGAGCTGCAGAATGAAGACAAAAAACCATGTTGAGAAAGCCCCCAAAGCAGCTTAAGGGATGATTAACAGTGGCCCATTAGGGAGTAAAGAGTCAAAAGTAACTCCAAGGTGGGGAACTCTTGATATGAGTCAGGAGGGAGGGGAGAGCCATAATGATGGGGAAATAAGTTTACTGAGAGGAAAAAAGATAATTAACGTCCAATATTTGAGTTACAAGTTAACCACATCCACATGGAAACGTCCCTGAGGGACTGATGGCAGAAAAAAGGGATGAGGACAAGACAAAAAGTCTGGAGCTGGTATTATACAGTTATTGTCAATTATGAGAGTGGACATGTTCTCTAAGCAAACAAGCAGATAACAGAGCCACTGGGAATGTTACCATTAAAGAGCAAGAAGTGGGATCAGCATAGGGTATGGTCAGAGAGGTAGAAGCAGCAGGAAATGGTATCACAGAGAAGCTCTTAGACAAAGTGATTTGTGGTGTCAAATGCAGCCCAATGATCAATCAGGTGAGAATATAAGGAAAGACTTCCTGGGACAAGGTAGCTGATGTTTTAGGGGAGGCTTCAGTGAAGCAGGTGGACCAAAAGGTTCAAGGGGGCCAGATACAGGCTTATACTTCAGGAGTTTAGTTACAAAAGGCAAAAGTGAGATCAGACAGAATGCAGAAGGCACCAGACTCACATAAAGCTTTGCTTCATCTCTGGAGCAGCAGTGTGGGAACACTTAAAGGCAGAAGGAATAGAACAGGTGAAGGGGGGAGAAAGAACTAAATAGTTCAAATAAGGGAAATTAGAAGCAAAAAACATTAAACATGCAGCAACTCCAGTTGCTAATGGCTAACAGCCACCACAATTGGACAGGCTGTGTGCTACAACTTAGATCGTAAATTTGTGTATTTACTATGAAACATTTTTTGGCAGATGGCAGTATAATGTCTTGAGGAAAGGGCGCCTTTTCCTAATTAACACAATGTGGCCACCCTGGCTCTCATTCAGCCTACTTCTCGCTTTCTGCCACATCTAGAGGATTTTCCCCACATATATGGAAAGCTGGGCGTGCTCTCCACTCTCCCCTAGAATTCTCTACAAAGTCAAGCCTCATCCATTCAGAAGGAGCTGCTTGACGATCTCTATAGTGCTGGGGGTTGTTCCTGGGATGGGCCACCCAGACAGGTAGGCAAAGGCTCCATGGAGGGATCAAGGAGGGATGCCAGCCCCACCCCAACCACCATTCCCTTTCCTTCACTCTCCACCTCCCTCTACCAGTCTCAAATCACCACTGCACCTACCTGCTCAGCATTTCTTTGGGACTGCAGATGGGAGTGCAGGCGCCGGATAAGAGGGACACCATTCCGTGCCTGCCGCTTCAACAGCCAATAGTTGTGAAGCCGCTGCATAAACTGGTTTTTCCTCTGAAAGGAGAGACCACTACAGATCTTGTTCAACCTTAAGTAGAGGCACATGGAAGTGAAAGACAGGGTCAGTAGGCAGCCCAGATTATAGCCCATGCATCCTATCCAGACCCTGGTTCATTTCTGAACCTTATACAGGAAGACAGAATAAAATGGCCAAATACCTCACCTCAGAGAAAAGCTTGAAAAGGACAGTAAAGTTAAGCAGCTCAGATTCAGCATGAGGTATTTCATTTGCTTTTCCACCTCTTGCCTTGCAGTCCTAATCCTCCAAAAGAACCCTCTCCCAGAACCCCATTTCCTATGGTCCTAGACTTCTTCGTTCCAGGTATGGACTGAGAAACAAGCCTATGCCTCAATACCCCCACCCTCCTCTTATAAAAGCAGCGAAAGGGAACAGGAACTGGGGTAAGCTATGGTTAATGTGGCCACTATTTCCTGCCTTCTACGGCTGAGAGTCCCATCAAACCAGGGAGTAGCCCACAACCAGGTTGAGCCCAATGCAACCCCTTAGAGTTGTTTGACCTCTGGTTTTTCATGGTATAAACCTCAGCAGCCTAAAAATGTTAATTTTGAACCAAATGAAAAAAACAATTGGATCTAAAGATGTAAGAGGACGGGAAATGTGAAAATGCAGCTGGCTAAACTACTCAAAAGTCTTAAGGTCAGGGTTTAAGCCAGTAACTCCTTGGGGGAGGAAAGGGTACGAGAGGAATTAATGCAAGCCTATAATATCTGTCTTTAATATCCATATTGCAAGGTGGGTATCATTATTCCCATGTCACAAAAGATGGAAAGGCAGCATAGGAACAGAAGCAGAATAAACTGTCAAAATAACTAATGCAGCTAATAAGATGGTGGACCTGAATCCACGATCTCTCTGCTATACCATGGTACATCCCCAGACTGGTTATCCACAGGGTAAGCAAGGCCTCAGTGCTCCTGTGATGTTTCCTCTCCTTTTTTCTCTTCATGCCACTCCATTGAAACAAAGATAAGCACAGCTAAACAAGTTGAAACCTTAGAAGGATGGGCATGTTGGGCACGACATTGCTCACCTAGGCCTTGCTCCTCTCCACAGTTAGACATCCCTGCCCCAAAGCCAAGCTTATAAAATCAAGAACTAGGCCTTTCCCCAAAGGAGAGATCCCGACCAATGTCCATGCCAAGCACACCTGCCCAGATATAGGCAGCACCCTCCATCTACAACCTCTTGGCCATGGAGGATCCCAACAGCATTTGTGCAGGTAGGGAAAAGAACAGTAATGATAAAATAGCAGCAGCAGCAGCAGCCACCATTTATTGAGCACTTACTATTTGCCAGACACTGTGCTAAGTGCTTTACTTATATTATCTCATTTATTTCTCACAACAGCTCTATGTGGTGGGTTCATTTACAAATAAACTAAGGCTTAGCACAGTTAAACAACTTGCCAAAGGTCACACAGGTACTAAGTGATAGAAATGGGTTTCAAATGTCAGTTTGTCTGGTTCTTAGCAAGCTCTGCTGGCCCCAGCAAGAGGCATCTAGAACAACCTACATGTCAACCAAATATTCTAGCCTCAGGGTAAAACCTCCCTACAGATGGGAACTAAGCATCCACCCACTTACCTCAGGAAAAAGAATAACCTAGAACAGCTCGGTGACTAGAAAACACATTCAGAGTCACTGAAATTCTAACTTGGGTAATAGCTGGCACTAAGAGCCTCCCCCTTCCGATCTTGCACTTATGTCTTCTTCCCAGCCTGGCAAGTCTGGTTGCCTATTCATAGCTCTCATACAACTCTTTCCCCAGCACTCCTTTCTCTCTACGCTTCTCATCAAGAGAGATGGACTACAGGAATGCAACCTAGAGGCATCATGAGACCCAGCTCTTGTGGTATAGGGTCTGTTACTTTCCACCTGGTTCCACCCCTTAGAACAGGACATGGCATGTATTAAGTGCTCAATAAATAAATCATTGAATGAATAAAGGAGTGAACAACTTTACCTCCCGTGTTCGCAGTTTCTTCATCTGGGGGTGTGGGAGAAGGTGCAAGGACTACATCAGATGAACAATCTCCAAGACTCTTTCCTGCTCTAACAGTGTATACTGTTTAATGAACACCACCCAAGATAAGCCTCTGCTAGGAAATCTTCCCTATTCTCTTGCTTCTCTGCTAAGCTCCCATCCCTCCAACGGCTCCAGATACCTCTCTGATTTTTTTTTTTTTTTTTTTTTTTTTTTTTTGAGACGGAGTCTCACTCTGTCGCCCAGGCTGGAGTGCAGTGGCGCGATCTCGGCTCACTGCAAGCTCCGCCTCCCGGGTTCACGCCATTCTCCTGCCTAAGCCTCCCGAGTAGCTGGGACTACAGGCGCCCACAACCGCGCCCGGCTAATTTTTTGTATTTTTAGTAGAGACGGGGTTTCACCGTGGTCTCGATCTCCTGACCTTGTGATCCGCCCGCCTCGGCCTCCCAAAGTGCTGGGATTACAGGCGTGAGCCACCGCGCCCGGCCACCTCTCTGATATTTTAAAACAGGTACCATGGGCTCTCTACAGACTCAATGGGGGTCCACAGAGCTTAGCTACACAGCTGAACTGAATGATCCTCTTATCCCTAAATCTAAAGCTTCAAAAGGAGGAATACCATGTTCTCTCCACACCACCACCCCCTCATACCCAGGACAGAACTTGCTGGACAGCAGATGGCCATGCCAATCCTCTGAAACAGTGGTTCTTCACTGGGTAATTAGTTCTACCCTCCCCAAGCATTTTTGAAAACATGCGTGAAGAGTGTTTGAGGTTGTCACAAAGACCAGGCAATGGGGGAGATGATGCAACTGGCATTTACAAAGACCAGGGATACTAAACATCTAGAAACATACAGGACAGTTCCAATAATGAAGAATTATCCTGTCCAAAATGTCACTTAGTGCCCCTATTGAAAAATACTGTCTAAGATATCCTATCAACTGAGTTTCTAAGTAACTTAAGTGTTTTATTTCACTTTGAAATAAAGGAAATACATTACTCTGAGGGCACAATCAAAACCACAAACCAGGCCAAGCGAGCCTGGGTCAAAAAAAAAAGTTTAAATTTGGGGAAGAGAATAGTGTCCAACTGTGTTTAGGGAAGGCCTGGCACAGGGCCAACACCAACCCAAGAAGAAACCATGAGTCCCTAAGGAGCCCTTCTGGGCATGCTTACCTGTAAGAGGGTATCTGTGGCACAGTGACCAGGGGGAGAGTGGAGGGTGTGTCTTGGCCTGCTTCCTCTGGCTCCTTCTTGATCTTCTGCTTCAAACTCATCTTGTTCTTCTTGGGCACTCCCTTGAGGGGGCCACTCACCCCGCCTTGGCCTTCCTGCTCCTCTTCCTCCACTTCTTCCTCTTCTTCCTCCTCTCCATCACCCTCCTTTAGCCCTTCCTCATCGCCAGTCTCACTGATGCTTCTAGGGGAGTCGCCCTTCCTCCGAGCAGTGGCAGTACTTGGTGGCGAGTGGGCCTCACAGTAGGCAGTCTTGCGCACTGTAAAGATGGTGCCATTGAGGCTGGTTTCGCGCATGGGCTCAATCTTCATGAAGAGCCCAGCCCGCTGTGCACATGTCACGTGGAATGCTGTGTAGCAGTTCACTTTATGGCACTGGATGGCTGCACCTAGCCCCTTCTGCTTGCAGATATAGCAGGTTAGTTTCCAGCGGGCAGGTGGGATATTGTCAATGCCCTCAATAGGTTCCAAGAACACGGTGTTAGCAAAGCAGACTTCAGGGATCCAGATGGCACACACCACATGGGCCCAGTGCCCATCACTGGTCTGTTTGAAGGCGCCACCCTTATTGGGGCAAAGGACGCAATCCACAGGCCGGGAGGGAGACTGCAGGCAGCAGCGGCATAGCCACTGACCCTCAGGGATGTAGGGGACGCCATAGCACTCCTGGTGTACTGCCAGGTTGCAGATGTCACAGAAGAGAATAACGTTGCTATTGTGACATTCATCATCTAGGCACACACAGCAGAAAGCGTCTTCATCGATGAGTGACTGTTGGGCCCCACTGCTGCGACTCTCCAAGTATGACTCTTTCTCAAGCCGGTCTACCAGTAGCTCAAAGGTGTCTGCAGACACCAAACTGTGCCCATCTACTCGCCGCTTTTCATTCACCATGTCCAGCCAGGCAAGGTCCTCCTCATCCATGTCATACTCTACCTCTGCATCCAGGTCTTCAGGTGGCTTCTCAATGTAGCGATAGTAGGCAGCAGGCAGCGGGGGTGCTTCTGGCTGGATGCCTGAGTCCACCATCCGGAAGCTGGGCTGTGGGAGGTGGAAGGAAGTACCAGATGCATGCTTGGAGCAGGATTCCTTCTTTTTGCCCTTGGATGAGGGTTTCTTGGACTTGCCAGGGAACTGAGGCTGTTCACTGTTTTCCTTGTTACTATTGCATTCAGTGATATCCTGGGCAGTTAGCTCATCCTCAGTGATGATTTTGAGTGGGTCATAGATGCTGATACGATGCAGGCGTCCATCAATGTCTACCTCGACAATCCGCTGGGCCTGGGCATATGTTAGGGTCTCCCGGGTGGGTGAGCACTTCAGACTGTAGGGGGACGGGGAACGCCGGCCCTCGGCATTCTGCCGGGACTTCCGACGAGGCTTCCTCATGGCACCTGGGGACTGAGAGGACAGGCCTAAGGAGAGAAGACCAGGAGACTATGATTTGGATGCCCTTATGCACCCATTCATCCTCCTGTATGATCAAGCATCCACCAAGAGGACTGGCTTTTCCCTCTGTCTGAACAACCTGCCCCTCAGGCATCCATATGGCTTGCTCCTTCACCTCCTTTGAGTCTTTCACTTCTTCAAGTGAACAACACTACTCAGTGAGACCTTCTCTGACCACTTTATCTAAAATTGCAAATCCTTTTCCTCCACCAGCAATCTACCTTTCATTCTGCTTTATTTTTCCCTTTAACACTCATCATCTTATACCATGCTACATAATTTACCTACTACTACGTTTATTGTTTCCTTCCTTCCACTAGAATGTAAGCCCCATGAGGGGAAGAATTTTTGTTTGTCTTGTTCACTGCTGTATCCCCAGTTCCTGGAGCAGTGCTTAGCTCCTAAGTAAACACTCAATAAGTATTAGTTGAATGAAAGGAGAAATCAAACACACATGATCCCTGCCCTCAAGGAGCCCTGTCTAACTGAAAAGACAGAAAAGTAAACAGATTATTACAGTGTAACATGGGGAAAGATCTAAATGTTCTAATGATGTACATAAAGCTGTGCAACAGCTAACTACGGAAAAGCCATGAGTAGTTAAGGGTTTAGAAAAGAAAACAAGAACAGCATCCACTGTTAAGCTCTGTACTGAACAATGGGCCCCGTCAGAGGATCAAAAGTCACAGGTCTAGAGTCTTCTCCCAATACATCTTACCACGATCAGAAACCCTACTCCTTGACCCTGCCTAGAGGTGAAGGGGTGAAGGCGTCTGAAATGCCTATAACACATGGTCTAAGGGCTTCAAACTACAGTATGCAGGGTATTCCCTACAAAAGGCAGCATCCAGGACAGCGGTCCCCAACCTTTTTGGCACTAGGGACTGGTTTCATGGAAGACAATTTTTCCACAGATGAGGGTGGGTGGTGAACACTGTTCCACCTCAGATCATCAGGCATTAGTCAGATTCTCATAAGGAGCATGCAACCTAGATCCCTCACATGCGCAGTTCACAGTAGGGTTCCCGCTCCTATGAGAATCAATGCAGCCGCTGATCTGACAGGAGGCAGAGCTCAGGTGGTAATGCTTGCTTGCCCGCCACTCACCTCTTGCTGTATGGCCTGGTTCTCAACAGGCCACAGTCTGCGGCCTGGGGGTTGGGGACCCCTGATCCAGGATACACCAACTAGTACATTTTAAGGCAGAAACAAACCCTAGAAGCTCTGAGAGTGGCTCCAAGAGATCTCTGAAGTTGTAGTGGCCTGTCTAGGACCTTCATTCACCTAAGGCCAAGATGATCTGGGCAGTATCTGAGGTAAACTCTCAATGCATTCTGCTACCTCAAAAGTCTCTCTTAGAACACTTATATCTAGTCTATCCTTGTACAGCCAAGAGAAAGTCCTAGTTTCCCACATCATTCTCTGGATGACAAGCTCATAAGGAGCTGCGGTAGGCAGTTACCAAGGCTGTCACCACCAGGAGAGACCTTTGCGGATACAGGGCCCCATGGTGTGGGCAGACTTGGAAGGATATGAACAGGGAGAAGATTTCAAAGAGAAAAACAATTCATCACCTTGGTTGCAGGGTCTACCATCTATATAAAGTAGGGACAGTGATGATAAAAGCACTTTTTCCAAACTACAAAGCCCTCTTAATATTTCTCACAACTACCTTAGGAGATGGTGTAGCTACTATGATCTACACAGAAGCTCAGAAAGATGTCACTCAACCTAAAGCGAGTAAGTGATAAAGCTACAATTTGAACCCAGATCTTCCAATGCTCAATTCCTCTCGGTGGGAATTAAGAACACCACAAAGGTGCTATGGTCTGGTACAAAAAGAGGCTCTGGGGCAATCTAGGTTCTAATCTTGGCCCTCTGTGACCTGGAGAAAGTCCCTTAAGCTCTCTATGCCTCCATACTCCATCAGTAAAATGAGGGTAATACAATCTAGCTCTCAAGGTGCTACTTGTTAATAAGGTATTATTAACATCCTTATTTGAAAGGCCTTCCAATACCAAAGTGTGACTGAAACAAACAAAAAACCAATTTGGCTGAGGGGCAGTGCCAGGCGGGCTGGCACACCCCATTTGGAGCCAAAGGAAACAGAATCATCGCAGCAATTCTGTCCGGGTTCCAGAGGCCCTTGGCTACTGGATTCCTTAGAAATGCCAAGTCCCTGGGGGCAGACAGGGCCAACAGACCTGCTTCGTCACCCACTCCTCCAAAGGCATCGAGGCCCTAGGAGAGGTGAGAACATCTGCCTCCACACCGACCCCAAACAGCGCAGACAGGCGATGCGGCGCCCCCTTTCATGAAAGCCGCTCCATCTTCTCCCTCCCCACCTGCCACCTCCTCGGCTGCTCAAGCATCTCTCGACCACGCAAGACTCTATACACAGACGTGTTTTGTCCCACCCACGCCTCCAGACACCGGGGAGAAACTCTAGAGGGGGAAAGGCTGCTGCTGAGGGAAATGAAATGAGTTTCGCCCACAAGGAGCTTACAGTCTAGACGAGTTTTTTGGCGGGAGTTTATCAACCTACACAGCCCTTCCCACATACACACCTCCAACACATCTCCAACATCCCCCATCCCCCAGATTTCCTCTCGGCACCCCCTGACCCTCCGCTCGCCCACCCCACCCAGGTCCCCGAAGAATGAGGATCTTCTGCAATCAAACTGTATCTCCTGCACCCCACACAAGCTACTCAGGAGACAAGGAGGACCCTAGCCAAGGCTCCTGCTCCTTTAAGGGGGCACCTCTTCCAGAAGAATCTTGACCCCTCGGAGAAGAAAGGAGGGAAATAACATCTCCTCAGAGGGGAGGGGGCGAGCGCACCAGAGACAGCCTGACGTGGAGTCCGACCCTCAGACAGAGAAAGCGAGCGCCAGCGAATGAGCGGGGCAGAGAGGCGAGAGCCCATTGGTCGCCTCATCTGCCCGTCAGAGGGACCCAGGGGACCAAGGGACGCTCAAGGGGCGGAACTCTCGTCTGGCCAGGCCAATTGGAAGGCGTGGTGGGGGCGGGGCTTGGCGGCTCGGAATCCAAGGCTTGGGGGGAGACAAGATGGCGGCGGCGGGAGGGGGTCCTCGCTTCTCAGCTCCCCCGCTCACCCGCCTTCTCCTTCCCTGCCGCCGCCCTCGCTCCAGGAGAGAGCTTTCGCACCGCCCCCGCCCTGCTCGGAAAGCCCCCCGCTTCTCCGGTTTCCCCCCGTGCAGTCCCTGGTCCCCGTAGGCCCCGCTGCCCCCGCCCCCGCTCTGTCCGGCCCCGCTGCCGCCCCCATTACCTCAGCCGCCTGCCCGGCCCCACCGTTCGGGGCCCCTGGGCGCGGGCGGGCCGGCCGCCGAGCAGGTCGGCGCGGCCCGGGAAGCGGAGCGCGGTCTCCTCCCGCGCCTGCCTCCGTGGCCTCCGCCGTGCCCCCTCCCGGCCCGCGCTGGGGCCCCGGCCCGGCCGCCGCCGCCGCTCCCGGGGGAGGAGGGGGAATGGAGCCGCCGCTGCTGCCGCTGCCGCCACGGAGCCCGGCCGAGGGGAGGGAGGGATCAGCCCCCAGGCAGGATCCGCCCCTCCGGCCTCCCCCCGCCACCTCCACCCCTTCCCTCGCTCCCTCCCTGACTCTGCGGGCTCTCCCGCTGAACAGGAGCGAGAGCGCGAAAGAGGGGGAAACGGGAAAAAAAATCCCCCCGCCCGTGCCCGGCGCGGCGGCGGTCGGGGCGGTGCGGAGAGGAGCGCGGAGGCGCCGCCGCCGCCGCCACGGGGCACCGTCCCCGGCTCGGCCTCACGGTGGCGGTGCGGGCGCGGCGGGGACACCGAGCAGAGACCGGGTCTGCACCCGCCGCGATCCCTGCGCACGACGGCCCTGCCCGCCACGGGGCGAGCCCGACAAGAGGGTTGTGGACGTTCGGGTCTAGTTGGGAGAGACAGGGGTCCCTGACTCTTGAGCGGTCAGTCATTTCCTCCCCAGTCCTTGTGGGTGACGTGGCTACGGTTTGGAGCAGCAAGCCCCTTCCCCGAACTAAAGGGCCTCTCCAAAGGTTAAGCCCGGGCAGTCATTGAGGTCAAAACCGGTCTGTAGTTTCTTGGGTGCAGGTGCCTACACGACTCCCAGAAAGTCGCGTCTCCCCCAACCCCCATGCCCAGGACCTGAGGACAAAGGTCTAGCGATTGTCCGTCCCCTCCCCCAGTGAGGACAGCCGAGAAAGACCTGCCTTTGTTGTGTACAGGTGAGCGTCTTGTTCCGCACCAGACATTCGTTTTTTAAAAAAAAAAAAAAAAAAAAGATCTGACTTTTCGTTTAAAAAGAGTAAACATAAAAGTTTGACAGTCTGCTTAAGTATGCCTGATAGCTGGTCTGTCACTGTGGGCATGGGAAACACTTTAAACCTGACTTGGTTAATTCAGTGCACTAGGCGGCTTTCTAAAAGATGCTTGATAAATGGCAGCATCAGACCAAACTGGCTTTTGTTTTGATCTTAAAAAGAGAGAGAGAGAGGGAGGGAGGGAGAGAAGGCCTCCATTACCACCTCCTTTTGCCTATAAACTGGAAAGCTTACCTCGTATGACTGAAGTCTTAAGCACCAAAAATAATGATGTTTATAAAGGACGTATGGATAAGCTACCTATAAATGTGGAGATCAATGACAGTTTGAAAGTGTTTCCTCTGCCGGCACTTGTGGTGTAGCTGGTGAGACTCAATTTCTTGTTGGTTCTGATGATCAAGGACATGTATTCTAGAGTCAGGAGGATGAAGGATAAAGTCTTAGGATCCAAGTTTTCTGAATGTTTGAAGTGAACATACTGCTACTTTTGAAGTATAGATGTTTGTTATACTAAGGAATTTAAATATAGAGAGTTTCAAAAGTTTGATTAAGGAAGCTAATTTGTTTCCAAGTAAATAGCATCTTCTGGCAAAGAGATAGTGCAAAAATGCTTCTGTTAACCAATTTTTTAAATGCAAGGGGGGTGGCTTGTGGAGCTAAGCACGGGCAGGGCAATGTTTTGAAAGCTGTGAAGATGAAATAGTATGAATTAATGTCAAGTGTTCTGAAGCTTGGGGGAATAATCATTTGGAGGGAAGGTGTGGAAGAAAAAGATGATTAATTGTGGAAGGGAAAGCCCCAGAGGCAATTACAGTACTTTTAGTTAAGAAAAAAAAAGTCTGAAAACTAACAGAAACAATATCGAATTTCTTGTTCTTTTAAAACATGAAATGTAATAATCATTTACACATATGACTAGTAACTTTTATTTCTTGATGGTTGTTCTCAAAATTTATTTAGCACAATTCCCATTCGTGTGATCAGGAGCTATCTTTTTCCACTAAAATGAATGGATAAATACTTTGAGAAAATGCATTGGTTTCTATTTGTAAGTCAAATGATTTAAATGCTGTTGAAAAGGCATTAAGTCAACCTAATGCGTGTTATTTTTTTTCAGATTTTTCTGTTTAAAGCTTTATTTAAAGTTTAATAAGGTCTGTTAAGACCTTATTCAACCTAAGTGTTTCTCTTCCATTTTCAACATTTTCAACTTCTATTTTTTTAATCATAACATTACAGTTGCCCTCACTTTAATTTTTGACATTTGGAATTGGTTTCTATGAGCATAACTGCACAGGTAACCAGTTCCCTGTTATGGAATATTAAATGTAACATGGAACAATTATATTATTAAAAACAAATTTGGAACATATATCAGAAATCCCAGAGGCACTACATTTAATTCACTTTAATCTTTTGCTATTTTAAACGGTTTAAATTCACTAGTCCTTGACCTTTTCAATAAACCATACAGCAATTAAATTCAACAAACAGGGGCACGGGCCTTTAATTCCAAATAGTTGTTTTTAAAAATCGTCCAGCTGTAAGTAGAAATCAACTTATTTGGGATAGAAGGTTTTACCATTTAAAACTAAAAGAAACATGAATACAAAAAAAGATCACCTTTTCCCCACTTCTTTCTTTCACACTTCCGCCTCACACTTTTTTTCAGCCTCTCAGGATATCTTTGTTAATGCTTCACTATTGTCATTAGTTTATCAGGCCAAGAAACCTCTCAAGGGTCAGACACAATACCCACTGGATTAATAACATGTGGATGATGAGAAAAAAATAGGCCTTGACTGATAGTTAAATTATTTTTAATAGAATATTCCTTCCTTAGAAACTTGACTAAAAGGATTCTGAAACCACAGTTGGAAGGAATATTTGAAGTTGGAATCATTGTGATACTTTTACACTAATTAAAATGGTTTAAGAATGTAAAGTGTGCTTAGAAAATGGGAAAAGTTTAGCTAGGTTAACAACAGGTCTTAAATAGAATAACATACCACACCCTGTAGATTTAATTCCATTTATGTATTTCTAAAACATATTCATTGACCACTTAGAGTGTGTCTAATACTGCACAAGTTTCTTAGGAAAATAATGACAAAATCTCAATCTAGAAAGGGACTAATGATCACAAGTATAGATAGAATATATTTTTTCTTGCCTTGAGTAGTGTGCGATCCAGAATAGTAGAAATAAGTAGAAAACACATACAAGAAAAAATAGATAAGGCAGTGAAGAGTATGGAGCCACCATTATTCAAAGAAGGCTTCTTGGAGAATGGGAGATTTCTTTAAGCCAAGTTCTGAATCGTGATGGATGTGAATTGGTGAAAAGAGTGTAAAATGTCCTGTCGGACAGTCCAGGCAAAGGGAAAATGTGCAGGGAATAATAAGGAAATTATCCTAGCTGTATGTATGGGCAGATGATAAGAAAAAGGTTGAATTTGGTAGGAGGTATGGCAAGGGGACAGGGATGATAAAAATAATACCTAACACTTATGTACAAGGTACTGTGCTTAGTGCTTTACATACTTCATTTATTAAAGATCTTTGTTGCACTTAGCAGAAAACCAACTTAAGTGAGTTTAATAAAGAAAATCAACTCTCATAACCAGAAAGCCCAGGGGTGCGTCTAGCTATAGACAAGATCAAGTCAAGGGACTCAAATTATGTCATCAGCATAGTGTATCTTGCAGTTTCTCAGCCATCCTGAGCCAATAACTGTGGCCAGAGGGACATGCTGCTTGTCATGTATCAACTCCTGAAACCAGAGGACATGAGCAGGAGAAGATTCTACAAAGAGATAGTAGGTACATGTACAAACTAGGTCCAATATGCACACCGTATCTTATTTATCAACTTACTAACTCTATAAAATGTTGTTATCCTCTTTATGTATTGGAGAAAGTAAAACAGGAGATCCAGTAAACCTGGAAGAATTTACTATAGGTAATTAGGCATTATGAAAATAAAAAGGCATTAAGCAGAATGATGGAAAATGTGGTAGAGAAAGAGGAAAAGGAAGGGTCAAATCAGATATCAGATGACAAAGCAACTGTTTTGTCTGATTGGACATAAGAATAAAGGAGAAGATTGAAGAAGAATCTAAGTTCAAACTTGGAAGGTTTTCACAGTTTGGTACAATCATTGCAAATTAAGAGGTAGCAAAGGGTCGCTCGGGAGCTCCTATTGGAGGTGGGAACCTGAGGATTGAAGAAATGATGGAATCAGCTCAAGTTCTCTGGAACCTCTTTTGGTCACACTGAAATACCTATTTATTCAATTATTATTTGTGAGCTGCTGGTAAGGTTCTATTTTATGCCTGTAAAGGCCACAAAGGTGAAAAGAGTATGCTTTCAGACTTGAAGGCACTTACATTCTAATCACAGTATAAAGCAAGGGTATTTATAACTGGAACATGCCGCAATATAAGCACTTCAAGAGAGATGCCAACAAAGTGGCAAAGTTTGGAGAAGGGAGTAAGCTCGTCCGTTTGGGAGAAGAGGGAAGGCTCTGTGAAGAAAGTGCTATCTGAGCTCCACCTGAAAGCTCTCCGGTAGGTGTCAGCTAGAAACATGGTGGAGGGAGTGTGGTCCAGGCTGAGCCACCAGCATGAGCAAAAAGAAAGAATGCATCAAAGAATAAAATTTCAACAGATGAGTCCCAAAGATCCAATTGGCTTTTATTAGCTGTTTATGAACTGAGCAACATCCAGTCTACAAAATAGAAAGGAGCTCCTATGAGCTAAACAAGTAGGTGAGTTTTATAGGCAGGAAAAAGTGAAATGAATCAGGAACAATGAGCAAATAGCAGATTGGTCAAGACTATTTTTCTTTATAGGAATATAAATGAAATCTTGTTGGTTTCATGGGATTTGACTGTCATCTCTCTCCTGATTTCTTGAAGGGTCAGATCTTACAGTAAAATACAGGTTTTGGTTTGGTGTCATGGAACCTCTCAGCATGAATGACTCCATTTGGGGTCTGCTGTCTTATCTTTAACACATGGAATGCCATAAGATTGATTCAGGAAACAGTTACCCATTGACCCAAAAATGAGGGATATGAGAGAGAAGGCTGGTAAGGTAAAGTCAGAGCATGAAGACTGTTGGGTAGGGAGCTAGACATGAAGGGGCAGGAGACCCTGATAGTTTTTAGAACTGGGAAATGACTTCAATTTTCCTGCTTTAAGTTCTAGTCAGGCTTGAGTGTGATACAGTGTGGTTTAAATTAGCTATCCAGTATGGCTTGCATTATCCTCTTTGAAGTTGAATTCTAGCTAGAACATTTTGCCATATACTCAGTGGAATGCTAAACCAAGCAAGCATGAGAGCAAGTAGTATGTGACAAGTATAAATTGTTCAACTTGATCTAATGTCTTATCATTTCAACCTTTAGTTAGGATTTCTATTAAATCCTAAACTCTTAACTGTGAGTGAAGCCAGGACACCATAAAATATAATTCCATATTTTAGCAGAAGTACCAACCCTGAAAGTAGCCATCTTCTTGGCATAATTTTACTGAAGGGAGAGAAAATACACAAAAATAATAGCACATAGTAAAGTAGAACCTACATTTCTGTAAGTGATTTATACACATATTAAAGTTGAGAAGCAGTGAATTAGAGGATTTTAGAGAATTCCAGGATTAAAATACTCTCTGAGAAAAAGGTAAAGTTAAAGGATTAATATTAGCTTTTGATTACTCAAGAATACCTGTAGTAATAAAATATATGTTTCCATTTATATGAAATTCTGGAAAATGCAGACTGCTCTATAATGATAGTAGATTGGTGGTTTCCTGGATGTGGAGGGGAGGAGGGACTATAAAGGGCATGAGGAAACTTTGTGGAGTGATGGAAACATTCTGTAAGTTGATTGCAGTGGTGGAGAAACAGGTATATTCCTTTGCCAAAACTTAAACTGTACAGAGTAGCTGTCTTTATTTTACATAAATTTTACCACAATTAAGTTGATAAAGCATACCTGTTGCAATTTTTAGACTAATCATTAACATTAAAAGAATGAAAAAATGAGGATGCAACTCACAAACTAGTACAGAGGAAAAAAAGAATAAAAAATTCGACCAACCTAAAAGAAGTCAAGGAAAGAAAAGGAAATATAGTAAAAGTGAAACAAATAGAAAACAATGAAATGATGGCAAATTTAAATTCAATTTATAATTTACATTGTACACTGTAGAAAGAGTAGTCCACAATGAGTGGGACATTTCTGGAAAAGTTTAATGATTGGATGGTTAAAATGTCTGGCTTGACCACATGCATTTGTCCCCACTCCCTCCCCTAACTTCAATAATGTTAGTAAAGAATAAAAGAAATCCACAAGACAATGAAATTCACAAGAACAAAGAGAATGGAGGAAAAGAACAGCAGATGAGATTTACTATCTCAAGAAATTGAACTAAAGAAGTACTAGACGTGGGGCCACCAGGAACCAATGAAGACAGGGATGAAGTGTCACACTGAAAACGGAAGTTAAAGGAAAACTCTACATACTAAATAATAAGATGCTCCCCTCAGCCCCAATCATCACCATCACATTTCCTTGCCTAGACTGATGAGGAAGGGGAAATCTGATACAAATTACTGGAATCTGGTGGTCTAGAAGGGGGCTAAGAGGAAATTCCATGAAAACATTTCTAGTCAGTCCATCCTTTTAGTTGAAATAAATGTTTCATAGATCAAAATTCTTAGGGGTCCTGCCTCTTCCCCCAGTCACATTGCAAAACACTGGAAGCCAGGTTTATTTTAGAACTTTGCTGCTGTTTGTTTTTGTTTTTTGAGATGGGGTCTGGCTGTGTTGCACAGGGTGGAATGCAGTGGTGTGATCACAGCTCACTGCAGCCTCAACCTCCCAAGCTCAAGCGATCCTCCCACCTCAGCCTCCTGAGTAGCTGGGACTTCAGGGACACAGCATCATGCCTCGATAATTTTTTTTTTTTTAAGAGACAGGGTCTCACTTTGTTGCCTAGGCCGGTCTTGAACTCCTGTGCTCAAGCAGTGCTCCCAACTTGGCCTTCTAACATGCTGGGATTATAGACATGAGCCACCATCCACAGCCAGAACCTTGCTACTTAGATTATTGTCCAAGAACCAATAGTATTGACATCTCCTGGGAGTTGGTTAAAGATGTGGAATTTTAGGGCCCACTCTAGACCTACCAAACCAGAATCTGCATTTTAAGATCTCCCTACATGATTCATGTGCGTATTCAGGTTTGAGAAGCAATGGATTACAGAATGTTAGAGAATTCCGTGATTCCTCTCTGAAGATGGAGAAAAGACCTATTTATGAATACTGGTGATGGAACATCTTCACTAAAACATCCAGCCTGTCACCTTTTGCCTTATGCTGAAGCTCACCTGGTATCAAACATTCCCCACCCCTACCCCAACACACAGAATTTTAAACAGCTTTTAAAAAAATTACCTCAACATTGAATAAACAATCAAAAACCAACAGATATATGAGGAAAGTATCATGAAGGTCAGAATCCAAGAAAAAAGAACAGGGAAAACAGAAAATATAGAGAAAGAAAACAAACAAAAATCTCTATGAGCCTCAAAGAGTAGCTGGCTAGGGCTAATGGCTCATGCCTAGTAATCCCAGCACTTTGGGAGGCCAGGGTGGGAGAATCGCTTGAGGCCAGGAATTTAAAACCAGTCTAGGTGACATAGAAATACCCTGTCTTCGTTTAAAAAAAAAAAAAAAAAAGGTGCTGGGCGTAGTGGCTCACACCTGTAATCCCAGCACTTTGGGAGACCAAGGTGGGTGGATCACCTGAGATCAGGAGTTCGAGACCAGCCTGGTCAAAATGGCAAAATCTCATATCTAATAAAAATACAAAAAAATTAGCTTGGCATGGTGGCAGGCACCTGTAATCCCAACTACTTAGCAGGCACCTGTAATCCCAACTACTTAGGAGAATTGCTTGAACCAGGGAGGCAGAGGTTGCAGTGAGCAGAGAGAGTGCTACTGCACTCCAGCCTGGGCAACAAAGGAAGACTCCATCTCAAAAAAAAAAAAAAAGATGGGGAGGCCAGGCTCTGTGGCTCACACCTGTAATCCCAGCACTTTGGGAGGCCGAGGTGAGTGGCTCAGTTGAGCCCAGGAGTTCAAGATCAGCATGGGCAACATAGAGAAACCTCGTCTCTACAAAGAAAAAAAAAAAAATAGCCAGGTGTGGTGGCATGTGCCTGTGGTCCCAGCTAGTTGGGAGGCTGAGGCGGGAGGATTGCTTCAGTCCAGGAGGTTGAGGCTGCAGTGAGCCAAGGTTGCACCACTGCACTCTGGCCTGGGTGACAGAGACCTCCTCTTAAAGAAATAAAGATAGCAAGGGGAGGGGAGAGAGAGAGAGAAAGGGAAGAAAGAAGGAAGAAAGGACAGAAAAGAAGGAGTCAGAAAAGAGCAAATCTTGAATATTAAAAATGTGAAAAAATTTTAAAGTCTGTAATGGAAGAGTTAGAAGGTGAGGTTTAACAAGTCTCCCAGAGAGAAAAGGAGATGGAAAATAGGACAGAAAAGAGAATAAAAAAGAGAATTTGAAGATGAATTTAAGAAGCTCAACATTCCATTTACAGTAGTTCTAGAAAGAGATGAGAATTTTTCCCAGAAATGAAGGTGGTGAGTTTCCAGAATGAAAGCCTCCCCCAGTGCTCTGGTACAATAAATGCAAAAATATCTAAACCAAGAACACTAGTGATAGAAAAGGAAAGAATCCAAAAAGTTTTTGGAGAGAGAAAGCAGGTCAGATACAAAGAACTAGGAATCAGAATGGTATCAAGAAGCTATAAGGCAATTAAAAAAACTCTTTCAAATGCTGAGAAACAATGTTTCCAATAGAAAAGTATATGCCCAGCCAAAATATCAAGTGTGAGAATAGTATAGACATTTTCAAACATTCAAGATTTCACATTTATCTATGCTTTCTCAGGAAATAACTGCATGACATTTTTCACAAAAAATGAGGTAGAAAAAAAAAACAAGAAAAGTAAAATACATGGGATCCAGGAAATGGCTTTGGATCTGAGTCCCTGCCGAAATCTCATGTCAAATTGTAATCTCCAGTGTTGGAGGTGGGGCCTGGGTGGGAGGTGATTGGACCATGGGGACAGATTTTCTGCTTCCCCTTGTTACTATCATCACAATAATGAGTTCTCATGAGATCTGGTTGTTTAAAAATGTGTGGCTCCTGCTTCCACCCTTCCTCCTGCTCCAGCCGTATATAGTGTGGGCTTCCCCTTTGACTTCCTCCAGGATTGTAAGTTTCCTGAGGCCTCCCCAGAAGCAGGTGCCACCATGTTTCCTGTATAGCCTACAGAACTGTGAGCCAATTAAACCTCATATGTATACACACACACACACACACACACACACATATAAAATTAACCAGTTTCAGGTATTTCTTTATAGCAATGTGAGAATGGACTAATACAGGATTCAGTATAAGAAAGAAGCAAAAGATATCCCCAGGATTATGGATTATGATGAAGGGAAATTCAAGGAAGAGAATTGTGTGGCAGGTCTAAAGTGAAACCATTGGAGTAAGAAGACAAAGGACTCCAGAAACAATCGGAATGGATAGATTAACACATACATTTGACCATATGAGAGGAAGTTTTTCAATATTGATGAAGAGTTTCTGGATGGATTTAATAATGTATACATAGAAAATAAAAATTTTAAATCAGAGAATTACTAATTCCAAGAAAGATAACTCATATTGTTTTAGTCTGTTCTCATACTGCTGTGAAGAACTGCCCAAGACTGGATAATTTATAAAGGAAAGAGGTTTAATTGACTCACAGTTCAGCATGGCTGGGGAGGCCTCAGGAAACTTGCAATCATGGCAGAAGGGGAAGCAAACACATCCTTCTTCACATGGCAGCAGCAATAAGTAGAATGGACAAAAGGGGCAAAAGCCCCATATAAAACCATCAGGTACCATGATAACTCACTCACTATCACAAGAACAGCATGAGGGTAACTACCCGATGATTCAGTTACCTCCCACTGGGTCCCTCCCATGACACATGGGGATTATGAGAACTACATGATTAGATTTGAGTGAGGGCACAGCCAGACCATATCACACATGAAAAAGAAATATAGACTGGGTGCAGTGGCTCATGCTGTAATCTCAGCACTTTGTGAGGCCGAGGTGGAAGGATCACTTGAGGCCAGGAGTTTGAAACCAGACTGGGCACCATAGCAAGACCCTATCTCTAATTTTCTTTTTTTTGTTTTTAATTAGCCAGGCCTGGTAGTGCATGCCTGCAGTCTCAGTTTTCTCAGGAGGCTGAGGTGGGAGGATCACTTGAGTCAAGAGTTCAAGGTTACAGTGAGCCAATCTTGTAAGCAGATCCTTCAAGGATGGTAACCAGACCAGGCACATAGTTGGCATCTGGAGACTTGGATTGTAGGCATGTTCTCCACCACTCTAACCGATAAGAGTGACTCCACTGCGAGAGGATTCATGAAAGCCTGGGCCTGGTTTCCTCTGGACTTCACTCCCTGTGTATTTTCCCTTTACTGATTTTGCTCTGTATCCTTTCAATGTGTCACAGTCATGAGTACAGCTGTACACTGAGTCCAGTGATTCCTTCTAGAAAATCACTGGACTTGGGGGCAATCTTGGGGACCCCAACACACATATTTTAATCCAAATATCTCATTAAAATAATAAGGTTGAGTGCAGTGGCTCATGCCTGTAATCCTAGTGCTTTGGGAGGCTGAGGCAGGCAGATTGCTTGAGCCTAGGAGTTCGAGACCAACCTGGGCAACATGGTGAAACCTTGTCTCTGCAAAAAAAATACAAAAATTAGGCAGGCATGGTGGCATCTACCTGCAGTCCCAGCTACTTGGGAGGCTAAAGTGGGAGGATCGATTGAGTCCAGGAGGTTGAGGCTACAGTGAGCCATGATGGCACCACTGCACTCCAGCTTGGGTGACAGAGTTAGGCCTTGTCTCAGATAAAATAAAACTAAATAAAATAAATAAATAAAACATCAAATAGTGTAGTTACAGGATGTGTGCTTGCAAGTAAAAAAAAAATAATTCAACTGATCTAATTTTTTTTTGAAAGGTGGGGTCAAGGCTGGGCTCAGTGGCCCACTCCTGTAATCCCAGCACTTTGGGAGGCTGAGGCAGGCAGATCTTTTGGGGTCAGGAGTTCGAGACCAGCCTGGCCAGCATGGCAAAACCCCATCTCTACTAAAAATACAAAACATTAGAAGGGCATAGTAGTGGGTGCCTGTAATTCCAGCTATTCGAGAGGCTCAGACATGAGAATTGCATGAACCCAGGAGGCAAGGTTGCAGTGAACCAAAATCACGCCACTGCACTCCAACCTGGGTGACAGTGCAAGACTCTAAGAAAAAAAATTTTTTTAAATTAATTCAACCTTTTTGTGCCTCAAGCACAAAAAGAATTTATTGGAAATTCTAGGGTTTAAGGAGGGCTCACAGAATTGACAGAAGACTGGAGGAGGAAGCTAGAAAGCAAATTTTATCCAGCCTGATCATTGCCACTACTGCCTGTAAGTAGTATCTTAAATTTTCTCCTGTTAGTTGTATTGAAAATATGATTTATTTTTGCATATTCATTTTGTATTTAGCCACGTTGCTAACCTTTATTGTTTCTAATAATTTGGCAAGTTAAGAGTTTTCTCTATAGAATTATATATCTGTGAATAATAGTTTCAGTCCTCTCTTTCAAACATTAGACCTTTAATTTCTTTTTCCCCCCAGCTTTACTGAGACATGAGAAGTAAAAATTGTACATATTTAAGGTATACAATATGGTGTTTTGATATTTGTATACATTGTGAAATGATTACCACAAGCCTGTCTCGGGCTTATTTCACTTAGCATAATGTCCTCCGCATTTGTTCTATCTAGTCAAGTCCAGTGCTGAAGTTCCCACAAAAGTGGCAGCAGAGAAGTTCTTGCAAGGGACTGACCAAACCATCCTGACATGGAGAGAGTAGGGATTCCAAAGAAAGAAGCATTAAATGCCAAAATGATCAGTCTAAAGCACTAATCAGGGGAACTTACGTGCAGAGTGCATCAGCAGTCCTCATGATGGACAGTGAGAAAAAAGATGTTCTACCTAGGTATGTCAACAAAGAGGTTGGGTTATAAAGCTTATATGGGGGTTTAAGGAGTTTAGCTCAGGGCCAAGGCTATTTTCTACATATTTAGCAATTTGTTGATGTTTCAGTGTTTTGGACAACAACCTAAACAAATATATCAGTTCATGGAGACGTTCAAGGTCCCAGCTTGGGTTCAAGCCCGTACGAGAAAATATGCAGCTGGCCAGGCCATAGAATGGTCAAGGCACTCTGTCTCTGAGTCAGAACAAAGAAAGAAAGGGGAAACTGGGGACCCTACAAGGTTCATCCATGTTGTCACAAATGACAGCATTTCCTTCTTTAAATTTTTTTAGAGACAATGTCTTACTATGTTGCCCAGGCTGGATTCATCTCCTAGGCTCAAGTGATCCTCCCACCTCAGCCTCTCAAGTAATTAAGACTACAGGTGTGAGCCACAACACCTGGCTATTTTTTTTTTAATTTTTTGTACAGATGAGGTCTCACTAGGTTGCCAAGACTGAACTCAAACTCCTGAGCTCAAGCAGTCCTCCCACTTCAGCTTCCCAAACTGCTGGGATTACAGGCATGAGCCACCATTCCTGGTGGATTTCCTTCTGTTTAAGGCTGAATAATATTTCACTGTGTGTGTTTATCACATTTTCTTTGTCCATTTATCCATTGATGGAAACTTTGATTTCAAATCTTGGCTATTGTCAGTAGTGTGGCAGTGAATAGTGGAGTGCAGATATATCTTTGACTATGTCCTTTTGTTTCACTTTGAAGAACTTTCCTTAGCATTTGTAAGGCAGGTCTAGTGGTGATGAACTCCCTCAGCTTTTGTTTGTCTGGGAAAGTCTTTATATCTCCTTGATTTGTGAAGAATAGCTTTGCTGGAGTTGGCAGTTTTTATTGTTGTTGTTTTCTTTCAGCACTTTGAATATATCATCTTAGTCTCTCCTAGCCTACAGGGTTTCTGCTGGGAAATTCACTCATAGTGTTATGGAGTTTCTTTGGATGTGACAAGTCTTTTTCTTTTGCTCCTTTCAAAATTCTCTCTTTGGGAATTGGAGTACAATGTGTCTTGGTAAAAATCTCTTTAACTATTTGGGTTTTGGGGGGAATTAATGGACCTGGATGTTCGTTTCCTTCTCCAGATTTGGGAAGCTCTCTCTCATTATTTCTTGAAATATTATTTCTGTCCCTTTATCTTTCTCTTCTTCTGGGAATCCCATAATACATACATTGGTTCACTGGATGGTATCCCACAAGTCCCATGGGCTTTCTTCATTCTTTTCCACTATTTTTTCTTTTTGTTTCCCTGGCTGAATAATTTCAGATGCCTCTTTTTGAGCTCACAGGTTTTTTTCTTCTGTTTGATGGAATCTGCTATTGAAGGTGTCTATGGAATTTTTTCAGTTCAGTCATTGTGTGTTTCAGCTCCAGAATTTGTTTGGTTCTTTTTATGGTTTCTATCTCTGTTGAACATCTCACTCATTTTCTTTATGTCTTGTTTTCCTGATTTTGCTTAGTTGTCTGTGTTCTCTTGTAGCTCACTGATCTACTTTAAAATTATTATTTTTAATTTCTTGTCAGGCAGTTCATAGATCTGTTTCTTTAGAGTTAGTTACTGTGCTTTATTTTGTTCCTTCGGTGGTGGTGTCATGTTTTCCTGATTATTCTTGATCCTCATTGCCTTGTGTTGATGTCTGTGTATTTGAAAAAGTAGGCGTCTCTTCCAGTCTTTGCACACTGGCTTCAGCAAGGAAAGCCCTTCACCAGTCAGCTTGTCCAGAGATTCTGGGCAGGCCAGCTGGTGGGGTCTATGAGAAGGCTTATTGCTGGAGTCCCTGGACAGCATGGCCTAGTGTCTGAATCAGTGGGCAGGCAGGCCTGGTGCCTGGATCTAAAGGGACCAGCCAGAGACTGGGGTCCACTGGATGTATATGGTATCATTTCTCTCTCTCTCTGTCTCTGTCTGTGTCTTTGTCTCTGTCTCCACCACCCCACTCCAACTTTTAGCACAGTTTTGGATAGAAAAAGTGATAGTATAAATCTTTATCTTGTTACTTATTTTATTTATTTATTTATTTGAGACAGCATCTTGCTCTGCCACCCAGGCTGGAGTGCACTGGTGTGATCATAGCTCATTGCAGCCTTGAACTCCTGGGCTCAAGCAATCCTCCCACCTCAGCGACCTGAGTAGCTGGGACTACAAGTGCATGCCACCACACCTGCCTAAATTTGTGTATTTTTTGTAGAGACAGGGTCTCACTATGTTGCCCAGTCTGGTTTTGAACTCCTGGGCTCAAGCAATCCTCCTGCCTCAGCTTCCCACCATGCCCAGCCCTGATTACATAGTTAAGAGGAATGCTTCTGACATTTCCCTATCAAGAATGATGTTTTCTATAAAGGTATGTTAGATACTCTTTAATAAATTAAGGAAAATCGTTTCTACTTTTAATTGTTTTATCATCACAAAATGCTTTCTCTGCATCTATTGAGATAATAATTGGTTTTCTCCTTGTGATATTGTGAAGTATATATTTGGTCTTTATTCTTGTTTCCTGACATACAGCCCCTAAAACCCTTGAAATCTCTGGAGGGGATTTCATGATAAGGGGGTTATAATCATAATTGATAAGGGGATGCTTTGTATGCTAGTGAGATGACTAGTGGCTGTCAGCTCATAGGTAGCTTCAGAATGGGAGCTGGTCACAGGAAAGACCAAGGCATTATTAGAGAATTGGGATATTTAGCCCACCTCCCAACATCCGAGGAGGGGAGAGAAGCTGAAGCTCAAGTTGATCACCAATGGCTAATGATTTAATCAGTCATGTGTATGTAATGAAGCTTCCATAAAAACCCAAGAGGACTGGGTTTAGAGAGCTTCCAGATAGGATTCCTGGAAATTGGCAGGCCTGGAGAGAGCATGGAAGCTCCATGCTCCTTCTCTCATACCTCATCCTATGCATCTCTTTCATCTGGCTGTTATCTATATCCTTTGTAATATCTTTTGTAATAAATGGATAAATGTAAGTAAAGTGTTTCCCTGAGCTGAGTGAGCTGTTCTAGCAAATTAATCAAACCCTAGGAGGGAGTCATGGGAACCCTCAATTTACAGCCAATTGGTCAGAAACTCAGGTTGCACAGTGTAAGCACAATCTATGCTTGTAACTTGCATCCAAAGGAGAGGAGTCTTGTAGGACTGATCTCTCAACCTATGGGTAGAGAACTCCAGGTAGATAATGTCAGAATCAAATAGAACTAAAAGACACTCAGATGTTATCTGCTGCAGAACTGATTGCTTGCTTGATGTGTGGGTATAAACCCCCGCACATCTGGAGTCACAGAAGTGTTGTGTGTTGTAAGGATATAGTAGGAGAAACTGAGTTTGTTTTTTTCCATATCAAGTACTCCTTTAATCTGTAATGTGAAGAATTGTTTCTCTAATATTAAACCATTCTCTTAGCAATGGAAAATTCTGCTTACAAAAAATATATAATATATATTAAACCATTCTTGCATCCCTGGATTAGCCTGACTTTGTCATTATATATTACCTTTTTAAAATATCTCACTGATTTGGTTTGCTAATACTTTAATATTTTTACATATAGGCTCCAGAGTGAGATTGTCTTTTACCTCATAAGTGAGTTGGGCTTATTTTCTCTTTTTCTATTTTCTGTAAGAGTTTTTATAAGATTGGAATAAACTGTTTCTTAAAAAGTTGGTAGAATTCACTGTCTTACTGCGTTTCTGCTGCTGTAACAAAATACCTGACACTGGATAATTTACGAAGAAAAGAAATTTATTTTCTCACAGTTCTGAAAGCTGGAAAGTCCAAGATCAAGGTGCCAGCAGGTTTGGTGTCTGGTGAGGACCTAGTCTCTGCTTTCAAGTTAGCGCCTTGTTGTTGCCTCCTTCAGGGGATGAACACTATGTCCTCACATGGCAGAAGAGGTGAAAGGGCAAAAGGAACTGACTAGTTCTTTGGGCCCTTTTATAAAGTCACTAATCCCATTCATGAGGACTCCACTTCATGAATTAATCATTAGCTAAAGGGGTTACCTCTTTGTTTTATTATCCTCCCTGTTTTGACACAGACGAATTACCTACCTCTTAATACTATTATATTGGTGAGACTGCTTCAACATGAAATAACATGAGTTTTAGGGGACATTCGGATCATATAAATTATGTAATTTTGATGGCTTCATTGTAAGAAGATTCTTACTAACTTCAATTTCTTTACTCATCATAGGACTTATTTCTTCTTGAAGTATGTTTTCCTAAGATTTTGTTCATCTAAGTTTTAAAAACTTTTTTTTTTTCATCTGTGGTTCATCTGTAGTTATGCCCCCTCTGCATTACTAATATTTTTTTCTCCCTCTCTCTTCTCCCCTCCCCCTGCCCCCTGTAGTTTGTCAATTTTATTAGTTTTTCCCTATATAACAAGCTTTTGGTATTGATCCCCTCTATCGTACTTTTTAAAATTATTTTTTAAAATACCATTTTATTTTGTTTTTATAGATAGTATCTCACTGTGTTATCCAGACTGGACTCAAATTTCTGGGCTCCAATGATCCTCTTGCCTCAGCCTCCCAAGTAGTCAGGACTACAGGTATACACTACTGTGCCTGGCTATTGTATGTTCTTGATTGTTGCTTTAATAATTTTTATATGCTTCCTTTTACTTTCTTTGAGTTCATTCTTTATTTTCTACTGTCATCAGTTGGGTGCTTAATTATGTCATTTTCAGGATTTAATTTCCAATATAAGCATACAAGACTATATAAGTTTACCTTGAATTACCACTACTATTTTGTTTCCCAAGTGCTGATACTTAGTATTTTTAATATTGTTCACTTCTAAATAATTTTTACACTTTTATTACAGTTTCATCTTGGACTCAAGTATTGTTTCAGGAGTATGTTAAATTAAATTTTGAGATAATTATAGATTCACATGCAACTGTAAGAAATAATAGAAAGAGATCCTATGTACACTTTACCCAGTTTCTCCCAATTTGTAAAATTTCTCCTAATTGTAAAACTATAGAAAATATCACAATCAAGATATTGACATTAATGAGAAATCAGCTGGTAGTTTTACCAAGGATCCGTTATATGTGATGAATTACTTCTCTGTCACTGCTTTCAAGATTCCCTTTGTCCTTTGCTTTCAACAATTTGACTATAATGTGTCTAGGGGCAAATCTTTTTGAGTTTATCTTATTTTGAGTTTGCTGAACTTCTTAAATGTGTCATGTTTTTCACAAATTTGGGGAGTTTGGGCCTTTTTTTTTCCAGTATTATTTTTAGGTCACTCTCCTGTGCTTCTTTGATTTCCTTTATATGTATGATAGTACACTTCATGGTGTTTCACAGATCTCTGAAGTTCTGTTCATTTTCTTTATTCTTTTTCTCTCTGTTTTTCATATTGGGGCATCTCAATTGACCTTTCTTCCAGTTTGCTAATACTTCTTTCTGCTAGCTTGAATCTACTATTGAGCTCTTCTAGTGAATTTTTCATTTCAGTTATTGTACTTTTCAGCTCTGGAATTTCTGCTTGGTCCTCGTTTATAGTTTTATCTTTTTATCAATATTTTCTTTATAGTGAGACATTATTCTCATGCTCTTCTTTAGTTCTCTAGATACAGTTTTCTTTAATTGAACATCTTTATACTATCCTATTTAAAGTCTTTGTCTACTAAATCCAACATCAGGGCTTCCTGACAGTTTCTATTCATTGCTTCCCCTGACCCAGCCCTCACTGTGTATAGGTTATTTTTCCTGTTTCTTTGCATATCTCATACACTTTTATTTAAAACTGGATGTTTTAAATAATAAAATGTGACAACTCTGGAAATCAGATTCCCCCTCCTCCCCAGAATTTACTGTTGCAATTGCTCTTGCTTCTGTTTGTCTAGTTACTTTCCTAAATTAATTCTGTAAAGTCTGTGTTCTTTATAACGTTTGGCCACTATAGCCTCTGCTTGTTTAGCTTAGTGATCAGGTAATAAATGGACAGATACTTTCTTAAATGCTTTGAATTGATAAGTCTCCCAGCCTTTGCCAAAGGTCTCTGTGTGTGATGGGATATATCCATAAAGCTCTACCACACACTAGACAACTCTGCTTTAGTCTTTACTTCTGCTTGTGCAGAACCTCAAGGTCTGCCAGTGGTTAGAGATTAAGGTCTTCTCAAACCTTTCCTGGGTACACATAGTTCTGGGCAGGAATACAACCTGTACATGCGTGTGGTCACCTGTATATGCATGTGGTTGTCTACATTTCCAGGAATCTGATTAAGTTTTCCAAACACACTTATAAATTTCTTAATCCAGCTGGGCCCAGTGGCTCATGCTTGTAATCTCAGCACTTTGGGAAGCCAAGGTGGGCAGATAATTTGAGGCCAGGAGTTCGAGATCAGCCTGGTCAACATGGCGAAACCCTGTCTCTACTAAAAATACAGTAATTAGCTGAGTATGGTGGTGCATGCCTGTAATCCCAGCTACTCAGGAGGCTGAGGCAGGAGAATCACTTGAACTCAGGAGGCAGAGGTTTGCAGTGAGCAGAGATCGTGCCACTGCACTCTAGCCTGGGCAACAGAGCAAGACTCCATCTCAAAAAAAAAAATCTTATTCCTCAGTTTTTCCTTATAATCTTTTCTTCCCGCAACTGTTATCACCTCAGGCACCCGAGATGTTAAACAGTTGCCACTAATCGTTTTCAATAAATACTCCAAAGAAAAGGCTGTTCACAGTGAATTAACCCTGAGTCAGTTCCAATAAAGACCAACCCTGAGAGCCCCTGTGGTTTCTGGGAAACTGCCAGACAAGTCAAAGATTAACTCATGGAAGATGAGCATTTAGGGGAACTCCAAGCCCATTCTGCCCCCTTCAGTGACTGCTAGGTTGCTGATTTTCAGGGTTACCATGATTGAAGATTGTTGGTTTCCAAGGCTACTGTGGAACTGCAGAAAGAGGGATGGCAATAGGACAAGTTAAAATGCCATCAAGCTTGCTCTTCTTATGAGATTTAGCCATTTGTGTGTGTGTGTGTGTGTGTGTGTGTGTGTGAGAGAGAGAGAGAGAGAGAAAATACTCCTCAGACTTTTGTGAGCCTTTGGTTAATTTTCAGAGTTCTAAAAATACTGATTTTAATAATTTTTTTGCCAGTGCTCTCATTGCTTTTCTGGAGAAATCAGTTTTTGGCAATCCTTACTCCACCATTCTAAATGCAGCTCCAATCTTACTGACATTAATGCAGTCAAGATACAGAACAATTCCATCACCACAAGGATCTCTTCTTGTGTTGTTCTTTTACAGCCACTTGCATTTCCTTCCTATAACTGTCTTAAGCCCTGGCAACCGCTAATGTGTTCTCTATTTCTATAATTTTGTTATTTCAAGAATTGTATAAATGGAACCTTGCAATATATAACCTTTTGGGATTTTTTTTCACTCAGCATCATTCCCTGGAGGTTTATCCAGATTATTGCCTTTATCAATAATTTGTTACTATTGCTAAGGAATAATCCATAATATGGATGTACCACTCTTTATTCACCCACTGAAGAACATCTGAGTTGTTTCTAGTTTAAGGATTTACAGATAAAGCTGCTATGAATATTCATATACAAGTTACTAGGTGAATATAAGTCTTTATTTCTCTGAGATAGATGCCTAGGGGTGTAATTGTTGAGTCATATTTCATTTAGTTTGTTTTTTTTTTTAAGAAACTGCCAATCTGTTTTTCAATTCAGCTCTACTATTTTACATTCCCACCAGCAATGTATGAATGATTTGGTTTCTCTGCATACTTGCCAGCATTTGATGTTGTCAAAATTTTTTATTTTAACTAGAGAGAGTATATGCTGATATTTTATTGTGGCTTTAATTTGCATTTCCCTAATGGCTAATGATATTAAACATCTTTATATGTGCTCATTTGGCATCTAATTGGATTATTTTTTACTGTTGAGTTTTGAGAGTTCTTTTGAGAGTGTATTCTGGATACTAGTCCTTTGTTGGATATGTGGTTTTCTTCAGTTTTTAGCCTTTCTTTTTATCTTGTCAACAGGGTTTCTGAGAGAGCAACAGTTTTTTTTATTTTTGTAGAGTCCAATTTATCGATCTCTCCTTTTATGAATTACGTTTTGGTGTCAAATCTAATAAATCGTTGCTAGTGCTAGGTCTCAAATATTTTCTCCAATTTTTTTTCCTAAGTTTTGTAGTTTTATGCTTTTCACTTAAGTCTGTGATCTATTTTGAGTTAATATTTGTAGAAAGTATGAGACTTACTTCAGAGTTCATGGATTTTTGTTTGTTTGTTTTGCATATGGATCTTCAACTACTCCAGTGCCATATGTTGGAAAGGCTATCTTTTTGTCATTGAATTGCTTTTGCACCTTTGTCAAAAATCAGTTAGACATTTTTGTGTAGGTCTATTTCTGAGTTCTCTATCCTGTTATATTGATCTGTATCTCTCCCTCTTCCAGTACCACACAGTCATGATAGGTGTAGCTCTATAAAACTCTTGAAATTGGGAAGACTGGTTCCCCCACTTTATTCTTTTTTCCAAATTATTTTGGCTATTCTAGTTCCTTTGCCTTTTCACATAAATTTGGGAATCATTTTGTGTATTCTACATAAAACCTTGAGGGATTTTAGTAGAAATTTTATTAAGCTTATATATCACTGTGGGGAGTATTGACATTTTTAGGGGTGTGTTTTTAAATTTCTAAATACATGGAGAGTTTCTTCTTTCTTTTTTTTTTTTGAGACAGAGTCTCCCTCTGTCACCCAGGCTGGAATGCAGTGGTGTGATCTTGGCTCACTGCACCCTCTACCTCCTGGATTCAAGTGATTCTCGTGTCTCAGCCTCCCACATAGCTGGGATTCCAGGCATACACCACCACACCTGGCTAATTTTTGTATTTTTAGTAGAGACAGGGTTTCACCATGTTGGCCAGGCTGGTCTTGAACTCCTGACCTCAGGTGATTTGCCCACCTCAGCCTCCCAAAGTGCTGGGATTACAGGTGTGAGCCAGCACAGACAGCCTTTTTCTTTATTATTAACATTTCATTTAATTATAGTATCATCAGAGAATGTTATTATTATAGCAGTTATTTGAAATTTGCTGACACTTTATGGACTAGTAGGTATTTAATTTTTATAAATGTTCCACATGTGCTTGAAAAGAATGAATATTCCCTAATTGTTAGATGAGGGGTTCTATTGTATTCTATTGTGTGATCAAAAACTAATCGTGCCAGCCTGGCCAACATAGCGAAACCCCGTCTCTACCAAAAAATACAAAAATTAGCTAAGCATGGTGGCACATGCCTGTAGTCCAGCTACTGGGAAGGCTGAGGTGGAAGAATCACTGGAACCCAGGAGGTAGAGGTTGCAGTGAGCCGAGATCGCACCATGGCACTCCAGCGTAGGTGACTGAGACCCTGCCTCCAAAAACAACGCAAAACAAAACAAATTAATTGTGCTATTCAAATCTTTTTTATTTTTTTAACCAATTTTTTGCGTACTTGTAAACCCCTGGCATATTTTTAAAATTATATAACAAACTTCTTCCTTCCTAATAATGTTTTTGTCTTAAAATCCATTTTCTCTAATGTTAATATAACTACCTCAGCTTTCTTTTGTTAGTATTTGTCTGAATTAGTCTTTTTCATCTTTTTACTTTCAACCTCTCTGTTGACTTATGTTTTAAGTGAGCCTATTGTACAGTATATTATTGGACTTTGTTTTTATTTCAAATTTAAGTATCTCTGTCCTAAAAGGCACTTTTAGGTCATCAACTTTATTGTAATTATGATATATTTGGCCTTATTTCCATCACCTTGCTTTGCGCTTTGTCCCCTTTTCACTATATTCCCCCCACCACACACATATACACATTTCTTGTCTCATTTTAGATTTTTGCCCTTCCTTCCTTCCTTCCTTCCTTCCTTCCTTCCTTCCTTTCCTCCCTCCCTCCCTGCCTCCTTTCCTCCTTCCCTCCTTCCCTCCTTCCCCCCTCCTTCGTCCTTTCTTTTCTTTCTTTTGTATGTATCTTCTCTCTATTGGTTTGGAAATTATACATTCTAATTTTATTATTTCGTGGTTACCATTAAAATTTCACCATGCATACTTTAAAATGTCTTGAGCTAATCAAATCAATAAGTCTTCTGAACAACATAGTCTCCCTCTGAGGTTCTGAATCTTCAGATTCAATCAATTGCCGATTTAAAATATTTGAAAAAAATTTGGCCAGGTGCGGTGACTCATGCCTGTAATACCAGCACTTTGGGAGGCTGATCACCTGAGGTCAGGAGTTCAAGACCAGCCTGGCCAACATGATGAAACCCTGTTTCTACTAAAAATACAAAAAGTAGCCAGGCGTGGTGGCAGGCATCTGTAATCCCAGCTACTTGGGAGACTGAGGTACAAGAATCGTTTGAACCCAGGAGGCAGAGGTTGCAGTGAGCCAAGATCGTACCACTGCACTCCCGCCTGAGCGACAGAGTGAGACCCTGTTAAAAAAAAAGAAATTAGGCCTCAGTAAACCTGATATTTTTAAAAAGAAAAAAGAAATTGTATGAACACTTTTACATACCAAATATAAATAGTATAAGTGGGGATGAAGAATTTTAAAATTCATTAAAATGTATAAATATATACCCAATGAGGAAAGAAATATGGGTAGAGGTGATAGTCTCTATTCTGTAATTGCTTATGGGGCTGTGGTTGATATGCATAAATTTTCCTCTCCATAATTTGTGTCATGTTCCCTTTGCCTTCACAAAAGAACTCAGTAAGTTGGAGTTTCTTACCAAACTCAGCTCATAAGAATTACTTCCTTGGTAAATCTGTCCTTACAGGGATATAGCAGTCTTCCATTAACTTTTTCCATTGGATATGGTTGTTTAAGACCTCCTCTAGAATAGCAGACCTGAGTTCTATTAAGATTTTCCTATCCTGAGGTCAAGGCTACAGTGAGCCATGAAGGTGCCACTGCACTCCAGCCTGGGTGAGAGAGTGAGACTCTATATCAAAATTTTAAAAAGATTTCCCCATCCCCATTTTGAAGCAGCAAACTTCTTTCCCACGATGATCAAGATTATTCAGGATCAGTCATCCCAGTCAACATCATGACCTTCTTTTTTTTTTTGCCTGTCGTATAAGAGCCCCAAATGACCAGCAGTGGAAACATTGCTTTGTCTTCTTATAGAAGCAGTTATCTCTTGGATCCCCAAATGCCAAGTCAGCAGAGCCCCAAGTCATGGAGAGGAGAAGCAATAATTTGATGAGTAATAAACACATTAGACTTAATCGTGAAAGGTACGATCCCACTTCCACCCATTGTTTCCGTAGCTGTATATTCTAATTACAGGAGAAGCCACACATACGCATACATTGGTTCATGATTCAGAACATATAATAGATCCTGCATGCCATTGCCCCATCCTCATGAGGTGTTGTCCCACCTGGCACAATTGGCTCTTCAGCAGGGCATTCTGCTATTCTCTAAGGCAAGCTGCCAGAGTAGGCATGGTGGGAGCATGTGTTACTTATATTCAGACAGCTTATTGTATCTTCAGCTATGGCTGGAGCCTCATTCTGTATTTTATACCTCTTATAGCTTATGTTAAAATGTTGCATAGAATGCCCAACTTCATAGCTAGGTAGCTGAGACAACTCACAGTGGGCAGTTTTGACCTTAGCCCTTGGACTCCCCCAGATTCCCAGAGCAAGGCTAGAGCAGTTTTCCAAAGTGAAAAGAATCACTTGCTTATGAGGCAGTGACTTTGCTCCATTACTCTAGGGGCCTCTGCTGTAATTCCTATTGAGACCTGTCACAGATTTCCTATCACATTCACAATTGCCACTCATTTATGGAACACCATTGGATCCATTGGCTCTGGCTCATAAATGCTAAGGGAAGGAGCTTCCTATGTACTTGTGCATTATTTCAAGAAACTTCTGGCCCCTCAACTTAGTGTGGTCCATTGTCAAGTGAACACCAGGGTGGGTCTGAGTTTTGGTTAACCAGCTGAGCATATTGTTAGAACTATTCCCTGCTGCTAGCATAATGAGTCCAAAATCGTAAGGACATCCACATCAGTAAATTCAGTCCCAAACTAAAATTATATTCCTCCTTATTTAGTGGGCAGACACAGAATCCAGTTCTGCTATAAAAGGACAATATCCCTATATTTATTTTTGTGTGTAAAGCTTTTCCTAGATTTGACTTGAACTTTTATCTCTAAAAGCTTACTGGGATTTGCCTTTAGTTAGAGAGGATTGTCTTTCTCTTGCAAAGAAAGGGGATAGATAGATGTGTTTTCAAGCAAGGGAGAGACAGCTTCATCAGATAAGGGAGGAGAGAGAGACTGCTTCAGTGAGTAATGAAAGTGGAAGTGAATGTTGAGGCTAAACACAGAAGGGTAATTGAAATGACAATCTCTTCTACCCAAGTCCTAGCACAGACAGCCCAGAATATTTTTCTAAAAAGAATAGAACACAGAGTCTGGAGGCAGCTAGTGTGATGTCGGCACCTCACCTAAAGCCCTCCTCATTCTGTAATTTGAGAACTTCATTGTAAAGCAAGATTCCTGCACTTTACCCAAAACAATACAGGCCTTCCATGTACCTGGTCCTCAGTGAGATGTCTTCTTTTCTATTTTTACAATATGAGTAGAAAACCAAAGATCACCAGACATTGAGAAAGATCTATAGCATACAATTGGAAAATCAAAATAAAAATAGAAAAAAATCTGACACCAGAGACAATTCAGGAAATAGATTAGAAACAACAACAAATAATTCATATTCTCAAAGATACAGCTTTTTTTTTAATTTAAAAAAGAGTTATAATGTGAAACAGTAACAAAGAACAAGAAATAATTCTTGAGAATTAAAAACATGATTGCTGATTTTAGGAAGATGATGGTAGCATAGTTTTTTTAAAGCAGCTTTATTGAGGTATACTTGGTATAAAATAATCTGCACTTGTTTAAAGTATATAATTTATAAGCTTTGACATATGTATATACCCATGAAACCATCACAGTCAAGATTATGAACATACAGTCACATCCAAAAGCTTGCTCCAAAAGTGTGTGATTCCTTTTTTTTTATTCCTCTGCCTCCCTGCCTGGTAACCAATGATATTCAAATGAAATGATATAGTATTACTGTTTTGTCTGGCTTATTTCACTGAGCATAATTATTTTGAGATTCATCCATATCATGGCATGTATCAATAGTTAATTCCTTTTCATCACTCAGTAGTATTCCATTGTATGGTTATACCACAGTTTATTTATGCATTCACCCATGGATGCACATTTGGATTGTTTTCATTTTTTTGACCATTACAAATAAAGCTGCTATGAATGTTCAAGAACAAGTCTTTATGGGCATATGTTTCCTTTCTCTTGGATAAATTCCTATCAGTGGAATGGCTGAATCATATGGCAGGCTTATGCTCAATTTTTTTTTCTTTAAGAAACTTCCAAATTGTTTCCCAAATCTGTTGTATCATTTTTACATTCCCATCAACAGTGAATGAGAGTTCTAACTTTTCTACATCCTCACCAATACTTGGTATGGACAGTATTGTAAAAAACTTTTTGGGACAGGGTGTCACTGTGTTGCCCAGGCTGGATTGCAGTGGTGCGATCATGGCTCACTGCAGCCTGGACACCTAGGCTCAAGTGATCCTCTGCCTCAGCCTCCTGAATAGCTGGGACTACAGGCATGCACCACCGTGCCTGGCTAATTTTTTAAAAATTATTTTTTGTAGAGATAGGGTCTCACTATGTTGCCCAAGGTGGTCTTCAATTCCTGGGCCCAAGCAATCCTCCCACCTTGGCTTCCCAAAGTGCTAGGATTATAGAGGTGGGCCATTACATCTGGGTACTAGTTTTAATGGTTTAAAACAACTTTATTGAGTTGTTATATAACTTACATACCACAAAATCCACCCATTTAA
Source organism: Macaca thibetana thibetana (assembly GCF_024542745.1). Classification (NCBI taxonomy): domain Eukaryota; kingdom Metazoa; phylum Chordata; class Mammalia; order Primates; family Cercopithecidae; genus Macaca; species Macaca thibetana. The sequence continues at coordinate 36,990,016 of NC_065581.1, read as the reverse complement.
AATATACAGTTCAGTGACTTTTTAGCATCACAGAGTTGAGCGATCAACATGACTATCTGATTTTAGAATTTTAGAAAAAGCGTCATCCCCATTAGCATTCACTTCCTACTCTGCCCTCTCCCTGACTTCATCTCCCATTCTAGGCAGTCTCTAATCTGCTTTCTATCTATAGATCTGCCTGTTCTGGACATTTCATGTAATCTGCATCATACAATGTGTGGTTTTTTGTGCCTGGTTCTCTCATGTAGTATACTGTTTTCAAGGTTCATCCACGTTATTGCATGTATCAATACTTCACTCCTGTTTTAAACATTTTTTAAATTTTGAAATTATTATAGATTCACAGAAAATTGCAGATAGTACAGAGAGGTCTGGTGTATCCTTCATCCAGTTTCCCCCAGTGGTTACATCTTACATAATTATAGTACAGTATCAAAACCAGGAATTTGACGTTGGCAAAAATAAAATGATGTGCACCATTTTATCACATGTATAGATTCATATAACCACCACTTCACTCAACATACAGAACTATTCTATCACCATAACACTCTTCCCCATTACTGCCCTGCACAACATCTCTAAGCCCTAGCAACACTAATCTGATTTTCATCTCTATAATTTTGTCATTTCAAGAATGTTATATAAATGGAATCACACAATGTGTGAGATTGGCATAGTGAATTTTCCCTAGTGTTCAAATAAAGACAGAGTAACTAGATAGTGAAACCAAAACCATGTAGATCATACTTATAAAAAAAACTAGGTGACAAACCCAGAAAATATCAGGGAGCGGGCCAAAACAACAGCCCCAAACCTCCACAGTATCAGCATCTGTGTGAGAGGAAGCAGAGGAAAGATGGTGTGCCTGGGGGACCTGAGAAAATGAAAACCCCAAAATGTTCCCAAGAAAGTATTACTGGAAAGTGAACTAGGGCATTCTGAGAACAGCCACAGAAACCAGGAGGAGTTCTGCTCACTCCACTAACTGGCAATTGTAAGGCCATCCCCAAAAAAGTCTGAGAAGGCTGTGGAAGTATAGCACCTTATTCTCACGAGACTGACCTCACAGGACTTCCACATTGAAGAAAAACTGAGGAGTGTAATTAAAATTCAGCAGGACAGGGACAATATCGGGACCAAAGGAAACAAGGAAGAGCAGAACAAAATTTGGAGGGTCAAGGAGATAGAGCCAGGAAATCCCAGAAAGTAAGCTGCCATTTATTTGAACAGTACACAAAAACAGAAGAAAGAACTCTTTGAGGTTGGAACACCTCATCTGAACCATACTGCCTTCTAAAAGTTCAGAGAAACAAATCTCAGATAAAAATGAGCAGCAGAGGCTGGGTGCAGTGGCCCACGCCTGTAATCTCAGTGCTTTGGGAGGCCAAGGCAGGAAGATCACCTGAGGCCAGGAGTTCAAGACCAGCCTGGGCAACATAGCGAGGCCCTGTCTCTACCAAAAAAAAAAAAAAAACAACTGGGCGTCGTTGCATGCACCTGTAGTCCCAACTACTTAGGAGGCCTAGGTGGGAGGATTGCGTGAGCCCAGGAGTTCCAGACTACATTGAGCCATGATCTTGCCACTACATTTCAGTCTGGGAGCCTGGGTGACAAAACAAGACTCTGACTCAAAAAAAAAAAGAAGAAAAAAAAATGCAACAGAAAGTATCCAGATCAATCTGATATAAAATTATTGTAATAAAAATGGAATAATATATAGGATAACATGCCTACAACTAATGAACACATGCCAGGATGAGCCTATGCAATAGATCAAAACTGTAACTTGTTACTTTAAAACAAGCTAAAAGACATTCAAATAAAATAATACATGGGATGAAGAAACATTAAATCAGAATTAGAAAAACAGCATGAGTGACAAAATTGAGAAAATAATTAGACATAAAAGATCATTTCATAAATGAAAACCAAATTAAAAGAAACACAAGTAGAATAAACAATAGATGATGCCTTAATGTGAAAAGAAAGAAAATTTGCACATAAAAAGAAAGATAAAAAGGATTTGAGAGAAAATAGCCAATATCGAAGATCTCTCCTCTTGAAAATAAAGAAGAGCCAACATATATGTAATAAGAGTCCCAGCAGTTTTAAAAAATCAGGGAATATAACAAATACGAACAACTATAATTCAACAAAAGCTTTCTGATTTAAAAAAACAATGATTTAAAGCTACATATTGAAAAAGACTTCTCCATCCTCTTGTGCCTCTTCCAACACATGTTCTGTGCTGCATATTGCTGAATGTTCTGAAATCCTACGATCATGCTTTATTTTTATACCTCTGTGCCATTGCTTAGGTCAGTCCTATGCCTAAAATGTCTTTCACCATTTCTTCACTTGGCACCCTACAATGTATCCTTCAAACTCAATTCCAACATCACTTCTCTACCATGCATTACCTGAGTCCTCTTTCCCCACCCCATCCCCAGTTCTGGGTTACATGCCCTCTTCTGTGCTTTTATAACACTGTGTAAGTATGTTTTCAGAGCTGTGTCTATCATATCTTCACATATAAAACTAATTATGTGCTTATTGACTGTGTCCAGTCCCTCTCCCTGACTGTAAGTGTTCCAGGTCACAAACCTATCATTTTTTTTAAATCCTCTTTATCTGGCACAATATTTAGCAATCTGCCACTGTAAAATGAGCAAAAGATAATGAATTTTGTATAAGTTACTAGTAGAAAGGTAAAATAGCTCGACTCTCCCATTTGTTATGGTTTAAGAAGGTATGAGAAGAGAGCATCATCCTATTACATTTACACGGCCACTATAATTATATCAGAAACAGTTTTTGCCCTAATCTAGCAAATAATTATAACATTTTATCAGAAAAAAGTATTAAGTAAAAACACAAAATTGTGATAATATATTCTCGATGATGGAGGAAAATGTATTCATAAGCCAAAAGAATGGATTTTTAAAATTTTTATTTTTTCCATAAGTTATTGGTGTACAGGTGGTATTTGATTACATGAGGAAGTTCTTTAGTAGTGATTGGTAAGATTTTGGTGCACCCATCACCCAAGAACTAACTATACACTGCACCATGTTTGTAGTCTTTTATCCTTTGCCCTCCCCCCACTCTTCCCCCCAAGTCCCCACAATCCGTTGTATCATTCTTATACCTTTGCATCCCTGTAGCTTAGCTCCCACATATCAGTGAGAAGATACAATGTTTGATTTTCCATTTCCGAGTTACTTCACTTAGAATAATAATCTCCAGTCTTATCCAGGTTACTGCAAATGCTGTTAATTCAATCTTTTTTATGGCTGAGTAGTATTCCATCATATATATACCACAATATCTTTATCCAGTTGTTGATTGATGGGCATTTGGGTTGGTTCCACAATTTTGCAATTGTGAATTGTGCTGCTATAAACATATGCGTGCAAGTATCTTTTTTATATAATGACTTTTTTTCCTCTGGGTAGATACCTAGTAGTGGGACTGCTCGATCAAATGGTAGCTCTACTTTTAGTTACTTAAAGAATCTCCACACTGTTTTCCATGGTGACTGTACTAGTTTACATTCCCACCAGCAGTATAAAAGTGTTCCCTGATCACCACCACATCCATGCCAACATCTACTGTGTGTTTTTTTTTTATTTTTTTATTATGGCCATTCTTGCAGGAGTAAGGTGGTATTACATTGTGGTTTCGATTTGCATTTCCCTGATCATTAGTGATGTTGAGCATTTCTTCAGGTGTTTGTTGGCCATTTGTATATCTTCTTTTGAGAATTGTCTATTCGTGTCCTTAGCCTGCTTTTTGATGAGATTGTTTTTTTTCTTCTTGCTAATTTGTTGTGTTTGTTGTAGATTCTGGATACTAGTCTTTTGTCAGATGTAGAAATTGTGAAGGATTTCTCCCACTCTATGGGTTGTCTCTTTACTCTGCTGACTCTTTCTTTTGCCATGCAAAACTCTTTAGTTTAATTAAGTCTGAACTATTTATATTTGTTTTTATTGGATTTGCTTTTGGGTTCTTGGTAATGAAATCCTTGCCTGAGCCAATGTCTAGAGGGGTTTTCCCATTGTTATCTTCTAGAATTTTTATAGTTTCAAGTCTTAGATTTAAGTCTTTAATCCATCTTGAGTTGATTTTTGTGTAAGGTGAGAGATGAGGATCCAGTTTCATTCTCCTACATGTGGCTTGCCAATTATCCCAGCACCATTTGTTGAAAAGGGTGTCCTTTCCCCACTTTATGTTTTTGTTTGTTTTGTCAAAGATCAGTTGACTAAATATTTGGCTTTATTTCTGGGTTCCCAATTCTATTCCATTGGCCTGTATGCCTATTTTAATACCAGTACCACGCTGTTTTGGTGACTATGGCCTTATAGTATAGTTTGAAATCAGGTAGTGTGATGCCTCCAGATTTGTTCTTTTTGCTTAGTCTTGCTTTGGCTATGCAGGCTCTTTCTTGGTTCCATACGAATTTTAGAAATATTTGGCATTGGTGTTTCTTTTCTTTCTCTTACTTTTTTTGTTTTTTGGAGACAAGGTCTCACTTTGTCACCCAGGCTGGAGTCTGGTGGCACAATTATAGCTCACTGCAATCTCAAACTCCTGGGCTCAAGAGATCCTCCAGCCTCAGCTTCTCAAGTAGCTGGGGACTACAGGCATGTGCCACCATGCTTGGCTAACATTTGTATTTTTTGTAGAGACGGGATCTCCTATGTTGCCCAGACTGGTCTCAAACTCCTGGCCTCAAACATTAGGAGTATGGGTACGAGCCACCTTGCCCAGCCTGAATTGGTGTTTCAAAGGCTTTCACCCTCTGTGTTTGGATCTCTACCTTCTAACACTTAAAAGGGGTCTAGTTAGAGAGCCAGAGACGACATGGAAGAGCCTCTTCCTGTTCATAGTGGTCCATATTTAAAATGACTGAAAGACTCTCATGTCTCATATTTTTTTAATCTTGAGTCCCTTTGTCTAATACATCCTTTAACAAAGAAGGAATTAGACACATTTGCAGTCATTTTGGTCTAAACTAGCTGATAGAGCAGGCAAATCCATTGTCTGTCATTATTCCAATAAAAAATGCCACACTGGGATAAACACGAAAGAGTCTGGGGAACCTGGAGAGACCAGTTTGTACTCCAGAATGACACAGTAACATTTAGTTGGCAAGAATTTGTGTTTATTGCCGCAGAAAAAAACGGTTACTCCTCAGCAAGGGTGGAATCAGTTAAAAGAATAAAAACAAAGTTACAGTTTTTTGTATGCCTGAGTTATAATTGCAAGTTTTCTTTAAAACTGTCCCTTTCTTTTGTCTAGTATTCTTCCTGGTCATGTATAGTAATTCACTAAAGGTATTCCTAATGGGAACAATCAATTATGACTGAGAGCTGTTTTCTGTATCATGAGTATCAGCGTTCATATTCTCACACCGTAGTGGTGCTCTTTTTGCTAACATTTGCTCATACTGTTCTAATGTTCTGAACAATGATACAGCTTCATGACACCTTCCCGAGGGCTGTCTCCTTTTGCCCTGCACTTCATCTTATGTTATCGTTACACTCACTTAATTTTGTACCCCTTCTCCAAGATTTATAAAAATGGTAAATATGATTATATCTGCATTGATTACTAGGAAACCCCACTGAAACATCTCCCTTTAAAGAAGGATCCATTTACCCCTGTGCTTTCAGCCTGAATTTGCTCTCCCCTAATTTGAGTCAGATAACTCTTAGAGTTCGTCATTTCCCTAAAAAGTTAAGCATAAAATTACCAAATGACCTAGCAATTATACTCCTAGCTATATTCCAAAAAGAATTTAAAATAAGTGCTCATATCCTTGTAAACAAATGTTCATAATGGAACTATTCACAATAGCCAACATGTAGAAATAACCCAAATGTCCACTAATGGATAAATGGATAAACAATTTTGTGGTATGTGCATGCAGTGAAATATTATTCAGCCTTAAAAAGGAATGAAGGGGTCAGGCACGGTGGCTCACGCCTGTAATCCCAGCGTTTTGGGAGGCTGAAGCTGGTGGATCACTTGAGCTCAGGAGTTCGAGATCAGCCTGGGCAACATGATGAAAACCTGTCTCTACAAAAAGTACAAAAATTAGCCATGTGTGGTGCCACACACCCATAGTCCCAGCTACTAGGGAGGCTGAGGTGGGAGGTCCACTTGAGCCTGGGAGGTAGAGGTTGCAGTGAGCTGACATCGTGCCACTGTACTCCAGCCTGATGACAGAGTGAAAACTCAGTCTCAGAAAAAAAAAGAATGAAGTACTGATACATGCTACAATGTGGATGAACCTTCAAAGTATAATGCTAAGTGAAGCTGGCATTCAAAATTGCATTAGTCCATTTATATGAAATATCCAGAATAGATAAATTCATAGAAAGCTTGGGGGTTGCCAGAGGCTTTAGGTAGGAAGGAATGAGGAGTAGCTGCTTAGAGATTGCAGGATTTATTCTGGAATGATGAAGTGTTTTGGAGCTGGAGAGAGGTGGTGACTGCACAGCATTGTGAATGTACTAAATGCCACTTAATTGTTCACATTATTTGTTATTTTTTTATTTTTTTGAGACAGAATCTCGCGCTGTCACCCAGGCTGGAGTGCAGTGGCGCAATCTTGGCACACTGCAACCTCCGTCTCCCAGGCGCAAGTGATTCTCCTGCCTCAGCCTTCCAAGTAGCTGGGACTACAGGCGCCCGCCACCCCGCCCAGCTAATTTTTGTATTTTTGGTAGAGACAGGGTTTCGTCATGTTAGCCAGGCTGTTCTTGAACTCCTGACCTCAAGTGACCTGCCCGCCTCGACCTCACACAGGCGTGAGCCACCGCACCTAGCCTGTATTGTTCACATTAAAATGGTTAATTTTAGGGTCTCACTCTGTCATCCAGGCTGGAGTGTAGTGGTGCAATCTTGGTTCCTCGCAACCTGGACTCAGGCTCAAGCAATTCTCCTGCCTCAGCCTCCCTAGAAGCTGGGACTACAGTTACGCACCGCCGTCCCTGGCTATTTATTTATTTATTTGTAGAGACAAGGTGTCACTATGTTGCCGTACATACAACTTGTCACTTAAAGGAATAACTTTATGGCATCTCTTTGGCATATCTGAATTATCAGTATTACTACTTTTGCACTTTGGGACCAGTATTACATAAAATAAGGATTACTTGAACACAAGCACTGAAATACAGTGATATAATGATATAGTGGTTCAACTGGAAAACCCAAGGGAACCAATTTGAAAACTACTATAAATAATACTATAAATAATAAGAGACTTTAGTCAGGGGACTGATTACAAAATTAATATTTAGGAATCAATAGATTAATAGAAAAAGTCTTACAATAGTCACCAAAAAGATAAAATTTCTAGGAACAAGTTTAACACAAGAAATGTGCAATTTTCTGAGTGACATAAAAGAAGATTTGAACAAATGGAAAGGTGTACCTATTGTGTCTTCTGGGTTTGATTTTTTTTTTTTCAAAAATAATACTACTCAATATTTTGGTGAGTATTTGAAGTAAAAGGCATTTGGCAAAATACGGTAAGATGTGATTTGGTGTACATCTCCCTAAGGTCAGGTTGGCAGTATGTGTCAGTGTGTAAAACATACATGCTACATTTTGTGTAACAAAGGAATGAATAAGAATATATAATATATATTTGCATAAGTGATGCAGGGCAGGTTCTTGACTTCGCCCAGGAAGGAATTCAAGTTCAAGAGCTAGCCGATGGTAGCAGACAGTTTTATTGAAGCTGTGGCAGGGTTATAGCTCCCTGACTGCTCCTGCAGAGCAGGGCTACCCCACAGGCAGTGTGCTGAGAGTAGCAGCTCAGTGACAGTTCTGCAGTCACAGTTATACCCACTTTAAAGTACATGCAAATTAAGGGGTGAGTTGTTCAGAAATTTGTAGGAAAAGGGTGGTAACTTCTGGGTGCTATCATGGCAGTGGTAAACTGACATGTCAGTGGCACTGGTGGGCGTGTCTTATGAAGAGGTGCTTTTTTAAAAAATTATTTTGAGACAGGGTCTGGCTCTGTTGTCCAGGCTGGAGAGCAGTGGTGCTATCTCAGCTCACTGCAAACTCCGCCTCCCGAGCTCAAGCAATCCTCACACCTCAGCCTCCCAAGTAGCTGGGACTACAGGCGGGTGCCACCACACCTGGCTAATTTGTTGTACATTTTGTAGAGATGAAGTTTTACCATGTTGTCCAGGCTGGTCTCGAACTCCTGGGCTCAAACCATTCACCCACCTTGGCCTCTCAAAGTGCTGGGACTACAAGAGTGAGCCACTGTGCCCAGCCTGGAGAGATGCTTTCACCTCTTCCCTGTTTCAGCCAGTCTTCAATGTGGCCTGTAGTAAAGTCCTACCTCCTACCCCATAAGGAAGCTTAGGAAGTCTTCACAATAAAATAATAGGTAAGGTGTTGGTGGAAATGGGATATAGGGGGGCCGAAAAAAGTTTTAAAACCCTACCAGAGCTAATAAGTGAATTTGAAAAATCTGTCAATTCAAAAGATGATAAATATTGTATTGTTATTATAATTAATAATCTTTGACGTTTAAAGCCACCCTCTGTAATCTCCAACTCTGTGAGAGAGTTGAGACACTGCAAGACCAGCAGGTTTTAGCTTCACCTTCCCAATCATACTCAGAAGGCACAATATCCTGTGCAGACCCAAGGTCTTTCTCCACTGCACTCCCCAGATGACTTATGTGCCGTGATAGCACAGCCAGTACTTTGGAGACTTGAGCAAATGGTGGAGGGAAATGCCAATCAGTAATACCGATGATAAATGTTTACCAGATGTCTGATCAATCAATAATGAAGCAAAACAGAAACAGGAACAAAATGAAAGAAAAATTAAGGTAGGGGCAGTGCATTGCCTGTTAGTGCTTGACTGGTGGCCAGCTATGAGACCTCACCTCTCGCACCCCACCATGTTCAGCTGCAATTATGCTTTAAATTTTTACTCTCTCTGACAATTTCCATTAGTTAATGTTGATGATTTGGGTTTGCTATTTTCTTAATTATCCTTTTCAAGGCTAAAGTCAAGCATATTTAGACTACACTTCTCTATGTATATTTACAAGAGGCACTTTCTCAGACTGAAGCAGCCTCTCTTTAAAGCAATAACCGCACACCACGCATACCTCCAATTCTTCTTCCTGAAGCATGTTTTATTCTGTTTTCTCTCTCTAGCATATCTCCTTTGAATTTTATTCTTATGCCCTAGGCCTTATAGCTTCGCTCTGTTATGTGTTGAATTGAAATCCTAAACCCTAATACCTGTGGCTGTGACCTTATTTGGAAATAGGATCCTTGGAGACATGATCAAGTTAAGGTGAGGTCACCCTGGAATAGGGTGGGCCCTAAATCCAATGACTGGTGTTCTTATAAGGAAAAGGAGATTTAAAGACACACACACACACACACACACACACAGGGAAGACAGCCATGTGCAGACAGGCAGAAATTGGAGTGATGCAGCTGTAAGCCACGAAGTGCCAAGAATTTCCAGCAACCACCAGAAGCTAGGAAAAGGCAAGGAAGAATTCTTCCTCCCTTAGAGCCTTCAGAAGGAGCACAACTCTGCTGACATTTGACTTCAGAGTTCTGGCCTCCAGAACTGTGAGAGAATGCATTTCTATTGTTTCAGGCCATCAAGTTTGTAGGAATTTGTTATAGCAGCCCTAGGAAACTCATACTCACTCTTCATCACAGCTTGTCTAAATTAAACATGTCAGACAGAAACACTACGAATGATTTGGTGGGTTATCTTTGTAAGAAGCATACTTGGGCCAGGTGTGGTGGCTCACACCTGTAATCCCAGCACTGTAGGAGGCCAAGGCAGGCAGATTGCTTGAGCTCAGTAGTTCAAGACCAGCCTAGGCAACATGGCAAAATCCCGTCTCTACAAAAAATACAAATAGCTGGGCATGGGGGCACACACCTGTAGTCCCAGCTACTCAGGAGGCTGGGGTGGGAGGATCACTTGGGCCTGGGAGGCAGAGCTGTAGTGAGCTGAGATGGAGCCACTGTACTCCAGCCTGGGTGACAGAGCAAGACCCTGTCTCAAAAAAAAAAAAAAAAAGCATACTTAAGAACCAGCAGTTACTTACAAAATCAGTTACCTAACAAGTCTATCAAATACATTTCTTTCTTTTTTTTTTTTTTTTTTGAGACAGTCTCAATCTGTCATCCAGGCTGGAGTGCAGTGTACATTTCTTACAAATATTGTTTTAAATGAAATAAAAGTGTGATTGTTAAAAGCCATTCAGAACTGAAATTACTATTCCTGATTCCATTCAGAACTCCATTACACAAAGAAAAGGCAAATGGGAAAAAACTAGTTAAATTTTCTTTGATGCAAGAGATGTTGTCAGTTTAAATTCTGTAACAGAGAGCCAGGTGTAGTGGTTCATGCCTGTAATCCCAGCATTTTGGGAGGCCAAGGCGAGAGGATTGCATAAGTCCAGGAGTTCAAGACCAGCCTGGGCAACATAGTAAGACCCTGTTTCTACAAAAACTAAAAAAATTAGCCAGGCATGGTGATATATGCCTGTAGTCCCAGCTCCTCAGGAGGCTGAGGTGGGAGGATTGCTTGAGCCTGGGAGGTTGAGGCTGCAATGAGCCGTGACTGTGCCGTGCCTGCCAGCCTGGGTGACAGAGTAAAACGCTATCTTAAAAATAAAAAATAAATAAATAAATTCTGTAACAGAAACCTTTTCTCTCTTTTTTTTTTTTTTTTTTTTTTGAGACGGAGTCTCACTCTGTCGCCCGGGCTGGAGTGCAGTGGCCGGATCTCAGCTCACTGCAAGCTCTGCCTCCCAGGTTTCAGGTTTACGCCATTCTCCTGCCTCAGCCTCCCAAGTAGCTGAGACTACAGGCGCCCGCCACCTCGCCTGGCTAGTTTTTTGTATTTTTTAGTAGAGACAGGGTGAAACCTTTTCTTATAGAAGTTTCCTGGCTGGGCGTGGTGGCTCACACCTGTAATCCTAGCAGTTTGGGAGACTGATGCAGGAGGATTGCTTGAGGCGAGGAGTTCAGCCCAACCTGGCCAACATAGTAAGATCCTGTCTCATTAAAAGAAAAAATTAAAAAAAAAAAAAGTTTCCTTACTAAGGCTGCAAGAAAAATCGGTGAAGAAGCTATTAATTGACAAGTGAGCACTTCATATAAATTTGGGCCAAACAGGCGGGAATTGCAAAGTTAGGGAAGTGTTTGCTCATTTATCTCCTGAGGTTGGTTCAGGAAATCGGCGACTGCTACCTCCATATCATTTGTTCTCCTTCCTTTTAGAACTCCATGGCAATGTTTTGAGGGTTAAAGAGGAGAGTGATGACTATCCAAAAGTCAGAGAACACAACTATGAGACTAGAGACACTAGAAAACTAAAAAAGTAATGGGCCTTTGCTGACTCAGGGAGATGATTTCCCAAGAGGGAAGAAAACTGGAACCTGAGAAATAAGTGATTTAGTAATGTGGCTGCTAACATACGGAAAAACTAGAATGAATGGCTTACAAATTTTTGAAATGAAGTTAGAAGAGGGTTATACTGTGAAGAAGAATGAAAAAGCTAAACATTTCATTCAGGTAAGCATATCACATAGGAGAAACTCTAGTTGACTTTGGTTTGGCAGTGAGTTTTTAGATACAACACCAAAGCACAATCCATAAAAGAAAAGAAAGATAAGTTGGACTTCATTAAAATGGAAAACTTCTGCTCTGCAAAGACACCATTAAGAGAATGAAAATACAAGCCACAGACTATGAGAAAATATGTGCAAAACACCTATCTGATAAAGGCAATATGTCTAAAATACAAAGAACTCTTAAAACTGAGCAGTAAGAAAACGAACAACCTGATTAAAATATGGGCAAAAGAGCTGAATGGAAACCTCACCAAAGAATATATGTAGATGGCAAATAAACATATGAAAAGATTCTCAACATAATATGTCACTAGAAAATTGCAATTTAAATAAGATACCACTCTACACTTATTAGATGAGCTAAAATCCAAAATACTAAGAACAGCAAATGCTGATGAGGTTGTGGAGCAACAGGAGCTCTCATTCATTGCTGGTGGGAATGCAAAATGATGCAGCCACTTGGAAGACAGTCTGGCAGCTTCTTAAAGAGTAAACAAAGGCTTACCAGACACTCCAGCAATTGCACTGTGTGTGTGTGTATGTATTTATGTGTGTGTGTATTTATGTGTGTGTGTATACGTGTATGTGTATTTATATGTGTGTATTTGTGTGTGTGTGTGTATGTGTACAGTGATCCCTCGGTATCTACAGGGGATTGGTTCTGGAAAGCGCCATGGATACCAAAATCTGAGGATACTCAAGTTTCTTACATAAAATGGTGTGAGATTTGCATATAATCTATGCATATCCTCCTGTATACTTTATTTTTTATTGTATTTACTTATTTTTTGAAACAGCTTCTCACTGTCTCCCAGGCTGGGATGCAGTGGTGTGATCACGGCTCACTGAAGCCTTAACCTCCGGAACTTCAGCAGTTCTGCCAGCTCAGCCTCCTAAGTAGCTGGGACCACAAGCATGCACCACTACACCTGGCTAATGTTATTTTTTGTAGAAATGGAAGTCTCACCATGTTGCCCAGGCTGGGCTTCTGTATACTTTAAGTCATTTCTAGATCACTTATAATACCTAATACAATGTAAATGTTATATAAATAGATGTTATACTGTATTTTTAAATTTTGTATTGTTTTTAATTGTTATATTGTTATTTTTTATTATTGTTGTTCCTGTTGTTTGGAATATTTTTTGTCCCAGTTAGTTGAATCCATGGATGTGGAACCCATAGATATGGAGGACCAACTATATTTATTATTTAGATCAAGATATATTTCAGTATATAAATTTAAAAATATTTTCTGAAATAAAAGAAGATTGACTCTTCTTTTCAAGGAAAGGAACTTACCATGAGCCAGGGAAAATTGATTCAAATATATCCTAGTAAAACTAATGGACTAGGGATCTTTTCTTGCTACCTGAGTAAACAGTGTGAAAAATATGGTAGTTGAAGAGACAAAGTATCTGTCAAAAGGAATTGTCCTTTTGATAAATTTCAATTTTGTAAGAGATTATATATATTTTGTATATATATTTTGCATTATTTGTATATATGTATATTTTATATATTTTATATGTGTGTGTGTTTATATATATGTGTGTATATATATATTTGACTCTCTATATCCATGGGTTCATCTAATTACCTCTGCTTCTATTTAACATTGTACTGGGCTGTTTTGAAGTGACGTTCAGGGTATACAATCAGGACAGTGCAGAAGTTCTGCTCTGTAGAGGAGTTGTATGAGTGGATGTTGAAGTGCCTCAAGTCACCTTCTCAACCCTCCTACCAATATAGCTTCTCCCTGACTGGTTGAGATGAAGACTTAACCTGAAGATTGGTTTCTTGTTACTGGTTTTCTGGTGCCCAGGTTATATGGTTTGGCTGTATCCCCACCCAAATCTCATCTTGAATTGTAGTTACCATAGTCCCCACATGTCGTGGGAAGGACCTGGTGGGAAGTAATTGAATCATGGGGGTGGTTTCTCCCATGCTATTCTTGTGATAGTGAGTAAGTTCTCATGAGATCTTATGGTTTTATAAGGAGCTTTCCCCTTCACTCACCTCTCATTCTTCTCCTTCCTGCCACCATGTGAAGAAGGACGTGTTTGCTTCCCCTTCCACCATGATTGTAAGTTTCCTGAGGCCTCCCCAGTCATGCTGAACTGTGAGTCAATTAAACCTCTCTCCTTTATAAATTATCCAGTCTCAGGTATGTCTTTATTAGCAGCATGAGAACGGACTAATACACCAGGGCTCTCTTAGTGTTTGTTCTTCCCCATCATACCCTTCACATCTTTCTCTGTCCTATCTTTCTCACACACACATATACACACATACACACACTTTAGCTCATTACTGTGATACTGTGGCTTCTGTCCTTCCACAGTATTCATTATTGGACAGAGGAGCTAGGGGATATGAGTTCACAGACCAAACTAAGGTATCTGAGTAAAGCAACCACTTCAAAAAAAAAATCATGGCCAGATGACAGATACCATCAGGAGATGCATTAGAACAGATGAACCAAGAGTTTAGAATAAGCATAATAAATATATTAAAGTATGTAAGTGAGGATATTAGCAACATGATAATAATGAAATCAATACATTGTATATGTACAATTCTGGGTTTCAGGGTTTTACTTTTAGCACGTTAGATATGGCATTCCATTGTCTTTTGGCCTTCAATATTTCTGATGAGAAGTTAGCTGATTTGTCTACTCATGGTTCCCTGTATGTAGTATATGCTGTTTTTCTTGGTCATTTTCCAGATTTTCTCTTTTTTAGTAGGTTGATTATGATGTGTTCAAGAGTAGTTTTCTTTGTATTTATCAAGTTGTGTTGGGCTTCTTGGATCTGTAAGCTTATATTTATCATCAAACTTGTGAAAATTTTGGCCATTATTTCTCCAAATAATTTACTTCTCCAAATTTTTCTGTCCCATTGCTTATTTCTTCTCCTTCTAGGAACTGAATTTTGTGTCTATTAGATGATTTTATATTGTCCTATAAGTTACTGAAGCTTTGATTATCTTTTCAAATATTTTCTTCTCTGTTCCTCAGATTATTATAAATTTTATTGATTTTTATTCAAGTTCATCTTTTATTTCATCTTCAATATTCTGTTAAGCCTGTCTAGTGAGATTTTTCACTTCAGATATCATGCTTTTTAATTTTGGAATTGCCATGTGGTTCTTTTTTGTAGTTTCTAGTTCTTTGTTGAAATTGCCCATCTGTTCATTCATTATGACTGTGTTTTTAAAGTCCTTGAAAACATATATTTGCTCTAAAATCTTTGACTACTAATTCTAATAGTATGAAGTGTTTCAGAATTGGTTCTCATTGACTGCTTTTCTTTTCTTTTCTTTTCTTTTCTTTTCTTTCTTTCTTTTTTTTTTTTTTTTTCTTTGAGACAGAGTCTTACTCTATCACCCAGACTGGAGTGCAATGGCGCCATCTTGGCTCACTGCAGCCTCTGCCTCCCTGGTTCAAGTGATTCTCCTGCCTCAGCCTCCTGAGTAGCTGGAATTATAGGCACGCACCACCACGCCCAGATAATTTTTGTATTTTTAGTAGAGACGGGGTTTCATCATGTTGGCCAGGATGCTCTTGATCTCTTGACCTCGCGATCCACCCGACTCAGCCTGCCAAATTGCTGGGATTACAGGCATGAGCCACTGTGCCTGGCCGACTGCTTTTCTTTTGACTATGGATCACATTTCCCTGCTTGTTTTCAAGTTTAGAGTTTTAAAAAATCTTTATTATTCTAAGCATTATAGATAGTATGATGTAGAGAATCTGGATTCTGTTACCTTCCTCTGAAGAGCATTTATTTTCAGGCAGCTAACTTGGCAGGCATAAAATTCCAAATTCTGTGTCCCTTGAGATGGGCAGCAGCTAAACTTTCTGCTCAGTTCTTTCAACTTCCTGTCTTTTACCTTCTGCTTGTTTCTTGCTGGGCTCCTTAAAGTATCCCCTATGCATGCACAGGTCAGGAGTTGACCAAGGATTTAATCAAATTTTATATGCACTTTTAAGAAGTGGTTAAAAGTGCATATAAACTCTGTGGTTTCTTCATTCCTAGATTTTCTTTCTAAATCCCATTCTCTGACTTGCCAAACCAGTAAGACTAGCCGCTTTCTGGCCATCCTGTGCTACCTGTTCTGAAGAGTACCCTCAGGCAAAAGCCTTGTGATCACAAATCTTCTCCACTGCACTCCCTTCTTCTGGTGGTTTCCTCCCCGTCTCGTTTCTGCCTGCTTTTGGTCTCTCCAGTGCCTTCCAATGGTTGTGTTTGTTTATTATCTCTATAATGACTATAATACAACACAAGCGACTCCACCACTACTAGAAGCAGAACCTCTGACTTTTGATTTAAAACACTCAAGGGAAGACGTTGACTTTTCTGAAATCAAATACAGACACCCAAGGTAGAGATGTGCCTTTGCTAGTCATCAGCATATGGATGGTATGTAAAGCCAGGAGAGTAGAAGAGACCATTTAGAGGGGAGCATGAACAGAAAAGGGCAACCAAGGAGAGAGCCATGGGCACCATTAGGAGATGCATGAGAGGAGTTGGAAGAGACTGAAAAGAAAAAACTGCAGTAAGAGGAAAACTTTGGGGGAATTAAGAAAAAAAGAAACTCTTAGAGATTCAGTTTCTATATTTGTTAAATTGGAATAATTGCTGTGTAATTAGTGTGAAGATTAGAAATGATATATTTAAAGTACCCAGAAGAGTCCACCTCGAAAACATGCAACAAAAGGATAGCTACACTACCCATGACTTATATCTGTTATATTTTGTTTCCTTATTTCATGCAAATAGAATGAAGGTCCCCTACATGTCCTACCAGGGGATAGGTGGTGTTGGAACGGAAAAGGGAGAGAGGATCAACAACCAAGGAGCCAGATGAGAGGGGGAAGGGCCTCCAGGGTGCCCGTCCAAAGTGGACTGTGGATTAATCAGCATCAAAATGGGAGAAATGAAACATGTTTCCCCCACCCCCAGGACTCTGTGTGTTTGCATGACTACTGAGTTGACTCCCTCTGGCTGTGAGCAGTACCACCCGGTCCTTTCAGGGAAATGGGCTCAATTCACACAAAAGGAAGTAAAGCCTACAAATCAAGTCAAAAGGTAGAGCTCTTTAAATATTTATTTACTGGCCAGGCGTGGTGACTCGCGCCTGTAATCCCAGAACTTTAGTAGGTCAAGGTGGGCAGATCACTTGAGGTCAGGAGTTCGAGACCAGCCTGGCCAATGTGGTGAAACCCCGTCTCTACTAAAATTAAAAAGTAGCCGGGCATGGTGGCGGGCACCTGTAATCCCAGCTACTCAGGGGGCTTAGGCAGGAGAATCACTTAAACCTGGGAGGTAGAGGTTGCAGTGAGCCGAGATCATATCACTGTACTTCGGCCTAGACAACATAGTGAGACCCCGTTTCAAAAAAAAAAAAATTATTTACTGGCTGGGCACAGTGGCTCATGCCTATAATCCCAGTACTTTGGAGAGGCCAATGCAGATGGATCGCTTGAAATCAGGAGTTGAAGACCAACCTGGCCAACATGGTGAAACCCCATCTGTAATAAAAATACAAAATTAGCTGGGCATGGTGGTGGGTGCCTATAATCCTAGCTACTTGGGAAGCTGAGGCAGGCGAATTGCTTGAACCACAGAGGCAGAGGTTGCAGTGAGCTGAGATTGTGCCACTGCACTCCAGCCTGGGGTTCAAGCAATTCAAGACTCCATCTCAAAACACAAAATTTATTTACTGCTTGTATTAGTCCATTTTCACACTGGTGATAAAGACATACCCGAGACTAGGTAATTAAGAAAAAGAGGTTTATGGGCAAGGTGCCGTGGCTCAAGCCTGTAATCCCAGCACTTTGGGAGGCCGAGACGGGCGGATCACGAGGTCAGGAGATCGAGACCATCCTGGCTAACACAGTGAAACCCCGTCTCTACTAAAAAAATACAAAAAACTAGCCGGGTGAGGTGGCGGGCGCCTGTAGTCCCAGCTACTTGGGAGGCTGAGGCAGGAGAATGGCGTAAACCCGGGAGGCGGAGCTTGCAGTGAGCTGAGATCCGGCCACTGCACTCCAGCCTGGGCGACAGAGCGAGACTCCGTCTCAAAAAAAAAAAGAGGTTTAATGAACTCACAATTCCATGTGGCTGAGGAGGCCTCACAATCATGGAGGAAGGCAAAAGGCACTTCTTACATGGGGGCAGGCAAGAGAGTGAGAGGCAAGCAAAAGGGGAAACCCCTTATCAAACCATGAAATCCCATGAGACTTATTCACTACCTCCAGAATCATGGGGGAACCTCCCCCTGATTCAGTTATCTCCCACCAGGAACGGGGACCCTCCCACAATACATGGGAATTATGGGAGCTACAATTCAAGATGAGATTTGGATGGGGACGCAGCCAAACCATATCACTATTATTACTTATTTTTATTATGTTATTTATTGGATTATAACCAAAGTATAAAATAAACACCTGTGGGCCCATAGACCTAAATTATTGAGAAAAATCGCCCATGCAGAAATATTCCAAATAATTTATCTAGATATTCCCTTCTCAAAGAAGTGGAGTACTCTTCCCCTCCTTAAATATGGGCTGTGCTTAGTGACTTGTTTCCAAATATTATAGTGTGGGAAGAAGGGGGAGAAAATCACTTCACAGTGGAGAAGTCTGGCAAACACTGCCTTAGCCAGGTGATCAAAGTTAACATCAGCAGTGCTAAGTCATATTGATAGGATATAGCCTTGATATGATGTGATGAGAAGGTTACTTTACTACTGTAGTCTTCCTCCAAAACCACATTACCCGAGTCCAATCACGAGAAAAACATTAAACGAGTCCCAGTTGAAGGACATTTTACAAAATCCCTGACCTCCTCAAAACCATCAAGTTCATCAGAAGCAAGAAAAATTTGAGAAACTGTCATGGCCATGAGGAGTTTAAGACACATCATGACTAAATGCATATGGCATCCTAGATGGGATCCTGGAACAGAAAAAGAACATTAGGTAAAACTTTAGGAAGTAAGTTTCACTGTAGAACTTTGGTGAAAAACAAAGGAAACTGAACAAAGTATGAACTTTACTTAATAATAATGTATCAGGCCAGGTGTGGTGGCTCACGCCTATAATCCCAGCACTTTGGGAGGCCGAAGTGGGTGGATCACCTGAGGTCAGGAGTTTGAGCCCAGCCTGACCAATATGGTGAAACCCCGCCTCTGCTAAAAATACAAAAATTAGCCAGGTGTGGTGGTGCGGGCCTGTAATCCCAGCTACTCGGGAGGCTGAGGCAGGAAAATCACATGAACCCGGGAGGCAGAGGTTGCAATGAGCTGAGATTGCACCACTGCACCCCAGCCTGTGTGAAAGAGTGAGAATGTCTCAAGAAAAATAAGTAATAATATATCAATATTGGTTCATTAGTTGTGAAAAAGTACTGTACTAAGATATTAATAAGAAGGAAGCTGGGCGCAGCATATATGGAAATTCTCTGTACTCCTCTTGCAGCTATTCTATAAATCTAAAATTAAAAAGTTGTTCTTTGTATAAGTTTTTGTTTGTTTTTTAAAGGATGAGGTCTTGCTGTGTTGCCCAGGCTGGTTTTGAACTCTTGAGCTCAAGTGATCTTCCTGCTTCAGCTTCCCAAGTAGCTGGGAATACAGGCATGCCCCACTGTACCCTTAAAATAAAAAGTATATATGTATATATTATATATATTATATATATATACACACATATATATATATATAATCTTAATACTGTACACAGAGAAGTTCTTTTGAGATCATTTTATTCCTGGTTCTGAAAGACGCAGCTGAAGTAATGGCTTCACTGTTTAAAAAAAAAAAAAAAAGGATAGGAACAGGTAGGGCTGGTGTGGACAAAGGCAAGCAGACTCCTAGGCAGGCAGAGATGGGTGCCAATTAATTGGGCAAAAACAATGGAAAGGTCTCAGAGAGAGAAGCAAAGAAACCCATATCCCATCCCACCTATTTTTAAAAATTGATGCCTAGGCTGAACACATCAGAAGTAGTCAGTGGCCAACACTGGTTTAAAAAAAGAAAGGAGGGAAGAAGGAAGGGAGAGGGGTAAGGGGGGGAGAAAGAGAGGGAGAGAATTTCCATTTATAAAAATTACTCTTATTTAAAACAGCTTTTTGGAATGTTAGCAGGATTTCACAATGCAGACATCTCAGTTTGAGACAGCTTGATTGATTTCCTGATTTCCAGGAAAACGGAGCTATCATCTTGTTCCTGCTTCGTTGTTTACTGGCATAAATATGCAGTTCTTACAAAATGTGAAATGGCTGCTGAAGAAGTGAAATTTAATTCTTTTTGATATATTGTTCCAAATCCCCTCAAAAATGAAGAAACCAGTGGAGAAACTTTCTTCCTCCCTTCACAAAAAAAGAATGTGAAGAATTCTGGAAGATTTTGTTCCTTTGGGAGTTTGTACATGAACTAAAGGCTCTGAACCAGTCTGTTGGGGTACAGAGTCAGATGGGAATAAGCACAGTTCACCTCCGTAGTTTCGTGTTATACCTGCACAACCCAACCAAAAACTGGAGGGCAGCAGCCATGTTTTGTAGGTCCCATATTCCCAAGAGTATTAACATCATCCGCAAGTTTTTTGAGTACCCACTGATACAACCACAACAATAGTAAAAATAGCTAATATTTACTGTGCACTCTGTGTATGCACTTTGCCCTCACTAGTCCTATGAGCTAAGCTCTTCCAAGATTCCATCTTGGAGAAGGAAAATAAGGCTCAGAGGAGGAAAACAGCCTGCTCCAAAATGCATAGTGTGACAAGCAGGCTTACATGCCCAGTTATTTGGTTAAACAGTCTAGATGTTGCTGCAAAGAAATTTTGTAGATGGAATTAGCATTTACAATCAGTTGGTTGTAAGCAAAGCAGATTACCCTCCCTACTGAGGGTGGGCCTCAACCTACCAGGAGAAGGCCTCAAGAGCAAAGGGGGAGGTTTCTAGAAAAAGGAATTCTGACTTAAGACTACAACATAGAGATCTTGCCTGAGTTTCCAGTCTGCCTGGCCTGCGCTATGAATTTCAGATTCAAGATTGCAACATCAACTCTTACCTGAATTGCTAGCCAGCTGGTCTGTCCTACAAACTTCAGACTTGCTAATCCCTGGCAATCTTGTCAGCCAATTCCTAAAAATAAATAAGGATGGATGGATGGATGGATGGATGGATGGATGGATGGATAGATATATAGATAGATGAATGATACAGATATAGATAGATGATAAATATAGATGATATAGATAGATGATAGATATATATATAGGTGGATATAGATAGATGATAGAGATTTTTGCAAGTTCTGCATATATCCTGTTGGTTCTGTTTCTCTGGAGAACCCTAATACACATGGCTAGTAAGTGGCAAAGCCAGGATGCAACCCCAGGTCTTTTTGAATGCAAAGCTGAGGCTCTTAACTCCACACTCTGCAGACCTTGCCCAAAAGGCTACGTATACCAGGGTTGTAATATAAGCAAGAGCTGCTGTAACCGAGGTGTGTTCCTACTGTGGGAACTAACACAACCAGGCAGGATATGGTACCTGGTGCTGTAAGCAAGAGGGGGCTATTTTTGGCTTTTGAGCAAGGGGATGTGTCTCAGCAGCATTAAGGAAGAAGAATCTGGCAGCAGAACAGATAAGGAAGAGCCTAGAGGGAGGAAATCATTGTGTATTATTAATCTTATAATAGAACAGGTGCAAAGGGGCCTAAAGTGGCCAACACAGAATAGCTGGGAGGAGCATTATCACAGAGGGGCCCCTAGATGTGGGACGAACAGGGAAACAAGGCAGAGGCAGGGAGGAGCCAGCAAGGTGGCCCTGCTAAATGGCCAAGAGACAGAGGGCATCGTGGGCCAGAGTGGGGGAGTCTGATGGGAGAGCTGGTCTAGGGAGGTTAGTTTAGGAAGGTTAAGTGAGAAGAGATGGGGTGGCTCGGTGGGAGGATTCCACAGAAAGCCTCCGGAGTCAGATCCAGGCTCTAGAGAGAAGACCAGGCTGGAGGGCCAGTACGGCTGGGAAGAAAGGAAAGCCACAGGCTAAGGACTTTGCTCTGTGAGCTAGGTCAAAGGCAGCAGGAAGCTGGCCCAGTGACCAGACTGGGGAGATAGAGCTGGAAGGCACTAGGGGGTGGGAGACAGTCACGCCACTGAGGCAGAGGGGCTCCCTGTAGAGGAGGGTGGCAGGCATGGTGGAGAGGCGTAGGACCCAGGACAGCAAGATTTGTTGATCAGAGACTGCTGTAGAACATGACAGATTCCTTGTGGACGAAGGGTAGATGCCAAAGGCAGGTGTCAGGGTGTTTGCTAGGGAGTCGTGGTGAGAAAACAAAGGTGACAAACACAGACTCCTCTTTGAAGACAGTTTGTCAAGAAGGTAAAGAACCCAGGTGGGAATAAGGTAGTAGACCCATTGAGGAGGGATTTAACATGGACACAAGGTGAATGGGAAAAACTGCTACTGAGAAGGAGGAAGTGGAGATGTCAGGAAGATGGGGTAATTGAGGAGGGAAGAGGATGTGGTAGAGAAAATAATAAAAATAACAGTTAATGCTTGGCAAGCACTTCCTTTGTGCCAGGCACTGTTCTGAGTACATTCCTTATTTTTATTTCTTTAGTGTTACTGTCCCCATTTTACAGATGAAGAAACTGAGGCCCCAGATCACAGGGCTGGTGAGAATAACATGTCGTATGTCTCCAGAGCTAACAGTTAACTACTATAGTGTGTCACACAAGGAGAGAGCAGCAGTAGAGAGGGGTGCCACTTCCTCTGATGGAGGATAAAAAAGAAAGATTGCCAGTATGGGCAACATAGTAAGACCCTGTCTCTACAAAAAATAAAAATAAAAAAATTAGCTATGTATGGTGGCATGTGCCTGTAGTCCTAGCTACTTGGGAGGCTGAGGTGGGAGGATTGCTTGAGCCCAAGAGTTTGAGGCTGCAGTGGGCTGTGGTTGTGCCACTGCACTCCAGCCTGGGCAACAGAGCGAGACCCTGTGTCTAAAAAAGAAATAAGATAAAAGGAAAGGCTGAACTAAACTCAAATTTCTAAAGGCAATGCCCCATCCTGCTGGGCTGGAGGAAATCCAACTGTAACCTTTACTGGGGTTCTTCCTTGGAACCCTAGAAAACTTCTGCATCTTATGGACCCCACAATCTGGAGAAAGCCCCCGTGCGTATGAGTCTGTATTGAAACCACTGAGATGCTGTGCCAGTTAAGAATGTGTGGGCCATACATACAAGAAACCTGCCTGATAGCAGCTTAAGCTAAAAAAATGATTTAGTTATTTCACGTAGCAAGAGGTCTAGAGGCAGGCAGTCCTCAGAGTGGTTTCATAGTTCCCTGATGTATCCAAGCATTTAGGATCTTTCTATCCTTGCATTCCATTGTCCTCAGTGTGTGGGCCTTTTACCCTAGGCTTGCTATCTCATGGTCACACCATGGCTGCCAGAGCTGCAGAGCTCACAAAACCATCTTCAGGGCAGGTAGCAGGTACAGACCACCTGTATCTCCTTCCCAGACTTCTCCCAAGTTCTCTTGGGCAGGACTGAGTCCTAAATCGATCCCTAGCAAAGGGAAAATCAGCACACTTGGTTTAGGGCTTTCATGGGTCACCCTCTGGAGTTGGAGGAAAGGCCCACCTTCCCGAGCAAGCGGCATCTAGAATAAAATGTGGGTTCTTTAAGGAACATGGGAGAATGGCTGTTGGGTGGGTAACCAACACTTCTGTCTCAGAAGACCACTGACCCAGTCCACAGGACTGTTGGGGGTCCATGGTCTGCTGCCCCAGGCCACACTCCGGAGACAGAAATTTCAGCCAAAACCAGGAGCCCTGGGCTTAGGGTCCAGCCTCCCCGGGCACACCCAGCAGCTTCTTCCTGGGCTTTGTCAGGGTGTTGTGGGGAGCTGGCACCGTCCCAAATGCATATGGGTACTCAGGGGCTGCTTTCTACCTCCTTCTGGTCAGGAGAAACCTCCTATCTAAGCCACAGTGCTTCTCAACCACACTTCCCTTCCTCATCCCCTACCTCGTCCCGTCCCGGGGTCCTGGCCAAATATTCTCAATAGTGAGACCTTTGGGAACACAGAGAGGAATGTCTTACGGCAGCTCCTTCTCTTGGCCAGTTAACACAAACCTGTCCCAAGGCGTGGCTGCCTTTGTGCCTATGGTGGCCGGGGGCTCGGGGCAGTAACACAGGGAGCAAAAAACACACATTCATCTCCATCGTGCCCACACCACACTGGCAGCAGGAAGAATGGTGCAGTGGTAAATTGGAGACCTGAGCCCTGGCCCTACTCTGGGCTTAGGTGTCTTCATCAGTAAAATTGCTTAGAGGGACCACGGCGGGGCAGGAATGAAAGAGTTCCACCCATTCTGCAAACTAGATACAGAGGCCTCCACCAATTCCCTAACACAGGGGTCCCCAACCCCCAGGCAGGGGCTGATACCTGTCTGTGGCCCGTTAGGGACGAGCTGCACAGCAGGAGGTGAGCTGCAGGTGAGCATTACAGCCTGAGCTGTGCCTTCTGCCAGATCAGTGGCGGCACAAGATTCTCATAGGAGCACAAACCCTATTGTGAACTGCGCATGCGAGGGATCCAGGTTGCATGCTCCTTATGAGAATCTAATGCCTGATGATCTGAAGTGCAACAGTTTCACCCAAAACCATTCCCCACCACCTTCCATCCTTGGAAAAATTGTCTTCCATGAAACCAGTCCCTGGAGCCGAAAAGGTTGGGGACTGCTGCCCTAGCAAAATGCCCCAGTCATGTCCATTTCTACCTGGATGGTGAGGTTGGGCGGTCCAGAGGAGTGGGCCCTGATGAGTGTGTGGGCGTCCAGGTGCAGTGCTGGAAGTTTCCAACCTGGCTCCGTGATCATAGAGAGTGGAGCTGGGGGGTTTGTTAGGAATTCAGAGGATACCTAAAGCCTCATTTCAGTAGCTAGAACAGCCTCATTCCAATAGCTTATAACTGGGGTCCATGAACTATAGAATTCAGGGGTCTGTGCACTTGGATTGGAATAGAATACAACTTTATTTTCAGTCGTTTCTATTTCCTGGGTTATGAACAAAGGGAGCAAAGTGCAGTTGTATCAGCAGCGCCAATAGAAACCACAGAGTTTTTCATATCCCTTTACAGTTTGCCACAGGTATCTTAGAATATTGTTTATACTCATCTCTACTTCAATTTACCATTGTTTAATAGGCCCACCCCTAGATCTTGTTATTCAATATGTTAATAAAGAAACCTATGCACATAGTACCATGTTACACATTTTAAAAATATTTTGACAACTGTATATAAATATAACTAGCTTACTTTGTAATCCTACATATTTTATGTGTATGAAAATATTATTCTGAAATTAGCCAGGCATAGTGGTGCATGCCTATAGTCCCAGCTACTTGGGAGGCTGAGGTGGGAGGATCACCTGAACCCAGGGAGGTCGAGGCTGCAGTGAGCCGTGATTGCACCACTGCACTCCAGCCGTGATTGCACCACTGCACTGGGCAATGGAGTGAGACCCCGTCTCAAAAGAAAAGAAAAGAAAAGAAAAGATGATTTTAAGAAGCAATCGAGGGCACAAAAAATGGCCAAAAGCCCCTGACTGAGTGTCATCCACCCAGAGTGAGGGCTGCTGTCCAGCTGCCGGGACCCTGCAGGAGGAACCAAAGCAGGAGAATCTCTGGCACCACCCTTGCTCCAGGATATACCCCTGGGTGCTCAACAAAGAAGTGAGGACAACTTGCCACCATCTTCAGTTTGATGGAATGGCCTTAGGCCTCTGCTGCCCATTGTGAAGTCACCAGCCTCTTACCTAAAAGCTCAGGAGGATTTAGGGAGAATGCAGATAGAGCACCTGAGTTCACTGTGTCATGAAAGAAGGGAAGCCTCCCAGCATTAGATCTTAGGGAATTGTTTCAACCAAATTTAAGGATGCAAAAGCCAAGAGTTGGGAGGAGAGGCAAGGAGAGATACCTCCCTCCTCACCTGTGGCTGCAGCACTGCTTGGGGGCATGGAAAAACAGTTTTCCACACCCTAGCAGACAGCAAAAGCTATTTCAATGTGCCAAGTGAAAGTTGAGCCATGCCCTCATCCAAACTAGCCTCCAGCCTCATGCAGGCAGCTCGGGGCACCTGTGCACACTGGGCTCGCCCTTAGGGAGCTGTTCCTCCATCAGGTAGTTCTGGGCACTGGTGTATACTGGGCTTGCCCTTACGGGGGCTGTTCCTCCATTTCTGTCTCCCCTTGTGCTGCCCCTCACTGGGAGCAGCACCACCCCAATCCACACCAGGCAAGCCCTGCCCTGGGACACCGCTGCTCTCTGTTCTCATGGATGACTCAGGCCCCAGCAAAGATACTCTTTGTTCCTCAAAAGAGGGAATGGAGGGCACACTTGCTGTTAGGAAATGCCCCCCACCTTGCAGTCTGGCTTCCTGATCTCTCTGTTAAGATCTTTTAAGCCACCCCATCAGCCACAGAACGAAGCCCATCCACCAAGAGTACCTGAGCTCAAATCTCCCCCTCCCCCACCCCGCCAGCTCCTCTGCCCGCAGACAGCAGGAGAATGGACTTGTTTCCTATCACACAGGCCATGTGCCCACTGGGCAAGACCCAAACCCATGGAGCCCCCACCCCCTCCACCCCCTCCACCCCCCACCTTGCGCTGCTGAGCATTCCACCACCTTTTGTAGAAACTTCACAGGTTTGAGAAAATTCTGTGGGAGGGGGCTGAGGTTTAATTCCGGAGTGGGGACAGCCTAGGGGGACAGCAAAGGATGATGGGGAGGAGTGCGGTCTGGGAGTCTGAGAGAATAGAGATTCTCAAAGGTACAGCCCAGGGTCGCCCACTTCTGCTTCCTGCTGTGCTCTCTGCCACCTTCCATATGACATTGGCCTGGTCGGGGCAAAGAAGTGACCGACAGGCCCCTGGGGACATCATTCAGTCATCATTCATTCATTCACACACAGATATTTGCTTACAGTGGGCAACGGGAAGGGGAGGCCAAACCACACACTGTAAATGCTGCCCACAGAGGGGGCCTGCAGCCCAGGGGGGATGATGGACCACAGCTGCCTGGAGGGAGGCCTAAGGCAAAGCCTTGAAGGCCAAAGAGAATGGAGAGGAGAATGGAGGGCCTTCCACCCACGGGCACTAAAAGAAGGCCAAGCCTACTTGGGGAGAGGCAGTATCGGGACCTGTGCACTGGGCTGCACTGGGCAGAAAAAGGCTATGAGTGTCATGCTGTTGGGAGAAAACGGGTCCTGCGGTTAAGTAAATTTGGGAAGTTCTGGATTAAATGAGTTGAACAGTTCTGTGTACTGCAGCACTTGTCAGGACTTTTAACCTGTGAATGATGCAGAATGAACCTTATGGTGGCTCCCAGGACTGGTGTCTCACACTGACATAAGGACCAGGGGAGGCAGTGGGAGCTGATGAGATTCAAAACACAAGAGGTTTTGAATGCCAGGCCAAGAAGGCTGGACTTTTTCCTTGGGGCAGTGAGGACTCTCAGAAGGAGACTTAGAGGGATCTAGACTCAGGGAACCTGGGGCAGTTTAGTAACCAGCGAGGCCAGGGCTGTGGCAAGACTAGCCAGTCCCAGTCAAGGACTCCCCAACTCCTTGACAGCAGGGCCTTTCTGTGGGAGAGAAAACAGAGACCATGGACACAGTCAGCAGTAAGGGTCTCAGAGAGACCGGCGAGAAGACAGAAGGCTGGGCAACCCTGAATTCAAGCTGGGCGCAGTGGTCAAGCCTACTTGGGTTCCAATCCTGACTCCACCACTTCCCAGCTGTGGGTATCTGACCTAATGTCTCTGTGGCCTCAGGGTATTTGTTTTTTGTGTTTTGAGATGGAGTCTCACTCTGTCACCCAGGCTGGAGTGCAGTGGTGCAATCTCAGCTCACTGCAACCTCCACCTCCCAGGTTCAAGCAATTCTGCCTCAGCCTCCCGAGTAGCTGGGATTACAGGCATGCACCACTACACCCAGCTAATTTTTGTATTTTTAGTAGAGATGGGGTTTCACCATGTTGGCCAGGCTGGTCTTGAACTCATGACCTCAAGTGATCCGCCCGCCTCAGCCTCCCAAAGTGCTGGGAGTACAGGCGTGAGCTACTGCCCCTGGCCCTGTTGTTTATTTTTTAGAGCAGTTTTAGGTTGGCAGAAAGTACAGAGGTTCCCATGTACTTCCCGCCTCTCTCCCCAGTTTTCCTGATGAGTAACATCTTGCATTAGTGTGGCACAATTGTTACAATTTATGAACCAATACTGATACATTATTATTAACTGAAGTCCATAGTTTACTTGAGGGTTCACTCTGTGTTATCCAGTCCTACAGATTGTAACAAATGCACAATATGTATCCACCATTACAGTATCATACAGAAGAGTTTCAAGGCCTTAAAAATGCTGTCTGGGCCGGGTGCGGTGGCTCAAGCCTGTAATCCCAGCACTTTGGGAGGCCGAGACGGGCGGATCACAAGGTCAGGAGATCGAGACCATCCTGGCTAACAAGGTGAAACCCCATCTCTACTAAAAAATACAAAAAACAACTAGCCGGGCGAGGTGGCGGGCGCCTATAGTCCCAGCTACTCGGGAGGCTGAGGCAGGAGAATGGCGTAAACCCGGGAGGCGGAGCTTGCAGTGAGCTGAGATCCGGCCACTGCACCCCAGCCTGGGCGACAGAGCGAGACTCCCTCTCAAAAAAAAAAAAAAATGCTGTCTGGGCTTGCAGGGTGGCTCATGCCTATAATCCCAGCACTTTGGGAGGCCAAAATGGGAGGATCACTTGAATCCAGAAGTTCAAGACCAGCCTGGGCAACATAGAGAAACCCTGCCTATACAAAAAAGAAAAAAATGTTTTAATTAGCCACCTGTAGTCCTGGTGCACCTGGGTGGCATATACCTGTAGTCCCAGCTACTTAGGAAGCTGAGGTGGGAGGATGGCTTGAGCCCAAGAGGTTGAGGTTGCAGTAAGCTGTAATTGTGCCACTGCACTCCAGCCTGGGTGACAGAGCCAGACCCTGTCTCAAACAAGCAAACAAACAAAAAGTTGTCTGAGCCTCAGTTTTAACACCTGTAAGATGAGTGTGAAGCTCCATCTGAAGCCCCCCAGTCTTCTGCTGTAGGTTGATTTAGGCCTCCCAACAAATCAAGTATGACTGAAATCCACTAAATGTCTGATATCCATCAGAATCACTAGGCTTGGGTCAGGGCGAGAGGTCCTCATTCAAATGCACATTCTAAGGTCTCAACTCCAGACCTGCTGAGTCACAAGCCCTGGGATGGGGCCCAGGAATCTGCATTTTAACAATTCCCCTGGTGCACAAGGAAATTTGAGACCCACTGTGCCCCTGATAGCTTGTGCACATGGAAATTCGTTTCTCAGATAAAAACAGAGGTTCTAGCCACTGTCAGGTCAAAGCTCTGGAGAGCTGTGCCATCTCCCAAAGGGAGCAGAACGGTTTGCCATCAAGCCAAGCAAGAGCCCATTTCTGCCTGTGCAGCTCGCAGTCTCCAAGCCTGCTGTTGTTTCATATCTTGATTGCTTATCACTCACCCAAAATAACCTGAATGCAATCGCACCAGCTGCAGCTCTCTCCGCAACTCCCTTAATTTAGCAGCCAAACACATTTGGTTCCTTCACAGAGCACAAGGCCTCAGCACAGGGCCCAGGAAGGGGCCCCTCCCTCCCAGCTATCTGTAGTGAGTTGAATCATTTCCCCCTGGAATTCATGTTCACCTGGAACCTAAGAATATGACTTTATTTGGAAATAGAGTATTTGCAGGTGTAATTAATAAGGATCAAGATAAGATCATACAGGATTAGGGTGGGCCCTAAATCCAATGACTGTTGTTAAAAGAGGAGAGAACGGAAAAGACAGAGACTGGAGTGATGCAGCACTAAGCCGGGGAATGCCACGGACTGCCCACTGCCACCACGAGCTAAAAAGAACCAAGGAAGGATTCTTACCCAGAGCCTTCAAAGGGACCACAGCCCTGCCAACACCTCCATCCCAGATTTCCAGCCTCCAGAACTGTGAGGGAATCAAGTTCTGCTGTTTCAAGCTACTCAATTTGTGGTAATTCGTTAGAGCATCCCTAGGAAACCAATGCAGCATCACTGCCATAGGCCCCTGGCCTGGCTCAGCGCCCTCTCAGCCCCACTCCAGTGGGAAGGAAAGGTCCCCACCTGCAGGCAGTTCTCCAGATGGGCAGTTTAACATGGCCCATTAGGATCAGAGCTAGTTTCTCCCAACCAACATCTTTGAACTCTGCATCTACTAGGCCCATTCCCCACATAAGGAGAAGGACCCTTCTGTCCTCTGCTTGAAAGGCTGTATTCCAAGAAGGGCTGAGTTTGGTAGTGACAAATAAATACTGGTCCTTGGGCAGTGTCTGGCCAGCGGTGCCATGTGAGATGAGTCCCTACAGTTTCATGCCACTCCGGCGCCGCGAGTCCTTCCGGGCAATGGGGCTGAAGTTCACAATCTCCTTGTAGATGTGCTCTGAGAAAGGCAGCATGGTTTAAGGTGGGTAAGGAGGTGCTGAGGCGAGAAAGTCCACCTCCCTTCAGAGAGAGCATGGAGGGCGAAGTCAGCTCAAGGAGAAAGAAGCACCTAGGAGACAATGCCCACCAAGAAGGAGGGGGCAGGAGCCTTAGGTGGCAGGTAGGGCTGGCAGAGGCCAGGCATAAAGATGGAGGAAGCAAGGAAGAGAGGCTGCAGGTGGAGGCGAGGAAGCCCGAGGCCCCAGCTCTTACGCTTCCATTCATCCACTGTGAGTTTCTCGTGTTCTAAGGAATCATCAAATGGCTGTTGGGCCTCCGTCTCTTCCTCAGGGTCCCGGAAGGGTTCAAAGAAGGGATGGGTGAGGGCCTGCGCGGCTGTCAGGCGCTTGTCCACATCTAGCTCCAGCATCTTCTCCAGCAGGTCCACGGCTGCAGGGGCAGAGCCATGAGCCTCACACCGGGGCGGGAGAGCCCGCCCTTGGGGATGCACTGAGAGGCCCCTGGGGAGCGAGCTATGAGACTCACCCTGGGGGCTGGCCCGCGGGAAGAGCTGAGTGAAATCCTTCTTGGGGGTCTGTGGCAGGGACTGGATGTAGGATTTGGCCTGGAAGACAGAAAAGCATCAAACCCCTTAGGGCTCTGGCCTCAGCATGTAGAGCAGGGATTTCAGAAAAGCCTCAGAGCAGGGCTGAAGGCTCAGGTCCGGGTCCACGGTGAGGTGAAGACAAGAGCGCTTGCCAGGGTAGGAGGATGCTGCGGGAAGGTGCGGGTGAGCCTCCAGCCCACTGGGCCCAGTCAGTCAAGCACACTCCCAGGCCAGGCTAGGTCCCATTTACCACCCACCGCTTTGTCGTTCAGCTTCTGCACAAACTCCGTGCCTGGCACCCCGGTCACTTTCAGGATCTGGGTCAGCTGGTCCAGGTCTTGGTGGCAGGTTAAGGCTTAGCCTTGCTCTCCTGGTGGGTCTGAGACTGCCCTTCCCACGACCCCACCATCACTTCACCTGGGCACCGTGGCAACTGATTGTCCAGGCTCCAGCCCTGCCTAACCACCTCCTGCTCTCAGGAGAGGCTCATTCTTCAGGGCTCAGGGCTCTGGAGAGCTTTCCAACATGCCAGGCTGAGGGGGTTCCCTACTGGACAAATACATGTGGACTTCTCAGCCTTCATCCAAGTCACTCTTTTCTGTTTCCTCATCTTCTCACCAAAGGCCTGTCCTGCACACACAGTCACTCAGTTAATGTGTGCGGTGCCAAAATGTATTTTCCACGTGGTGGTAGAATTATAGGTGACCCATTTTTCATCATTTTGCTTATCTATCTATCTATCTATCTATCTATCTATCTATATATATATATATATTTTTTTTTTTTTTTTTGAGACAGGGTCTACTCTGTCACCCAGGCTGGAGTGCAGTGGCATAATCTGGGCTCACTGCAACCTCCACCTCCTGGATTCAAGCAATTCTCCTGCCTCGGCCTCCCGAGTAGCTGGGATTTGACCACGTTGGCCAGGCTGGTCTTGAACTCCTAACCTCAGATGATCTGCCCGCCTTGGCCTCCCAAAGTGCTGAGATTACAGGCGTGAGCCACCGCACCCGGCCCATGTCTGGCTAATGTTAAAAAATTTTTTAGAGATGGGGTCTCACCCTATTGCCACCTCCGGTCTCAAACTCCTGGGCTCAAATGATCCTCCCACCTTGGCCTCCCAAAGTGCTGGGATTACAGGCGTGAACCACCGCATCCAGCCTTATCTGCATTTACAAATTGTTTTACAGGGAGTATACATCACTCTCACATTAAGAAAAAAAAGACAGTTGTTTAAGTAAAGTGTCTGTTGAAGGAAGGAATCCCTAGATGGAATTTGGCTTTTCCAGCAAAGGATACAATCTTTCCCCTTGAACAGAGTTTTCCCTGTCAGCATCTCTGCCATGATACAGCCCACAGACCAGATGTCCACTGCAGAGGGAGGGGGAGTGTCACCTGGACTGTCTGACTGGGGCCTGGCAGTCAATCAGCACCGAGTGACCAGATGGCCCCAGGACTGCCCTCTCAGGCGCTGACCACTGACCTGTCTGGTTGTAGTGCATCCAGCTGAGGATCACCTCGGGGGCCCGGTACCAGCGGGTCACCACGTAGCCAGTCATCTCGGCATCTGCATGCCGCGCCAGCCCAAAATCCAGGATCTATGGCTCGGGATAAATGGAAAAGGAACTTGCTGAGAGGAGGAGGCTCTGGGAGCGGCTTCCAGGGGCTTCCCTGGGGGAGGGCCCATCCCGCCTCTGGGCTGAGCCTGCAGCCCACTCACCTTCAGTTCACAGTCCTCGTTCACAGCTAGGTTGCCTGGCTTCAGGTCCTGGGGAGAGGACAGGGAGTGCATGCTAGGCTGAGGCAGAGATGGAGCTTGTCCTAGCTCCACCACCACCCAGGGGTGTGACCTCAGCCAGGCCCCTTCCCCTTCTGGGCCTCAGTTTCCTCATGTGTAAAATGAGGGTGGGACTAGGTGTTCTCTCGGGGCCCATCCAGCTCTAAAATGTTCCTGATTCTTGAAGCCTAAAACACTCAGCTCAGGGCTCACTTTGTCCGCAGCAATTCCCCATGAAGTCCCCTGGGACACAGCGACTCTGTGGAGCAGGCCTTCCTGGGCCGTGGCTGGGTCTGAAAACTCCACATTCTGGGCTTCTGGGAAGTGTCCTCTCCCTCCACCTTTCCCATTCCTTGATTACCAAAGAACCCCACACCCAGGGATGGGACAGGGGCCTCTGAAGACCATGGCAGAGAAAGCACTCACCCTGTGCACGACCCCAGCCGAGTGGATGTACTGTGTGTGGGAGAGAGAAGGGTGAGTCCATGGCCCAGTTTCCACACCAGGCACTTCAGGCTGGCTCAGAAACCTCCTCCGACCTGTAACAGTGTGCTCCCTCCAGCCTCCCCCAAACCTCAGGTCTCGACAGCAAGGCACCCCTTCTGCCACCCTCCAACTCCCCACCCACCTTAAGGCCTTTGAGCATCTGATACACCAGGTACTGGATCTTCTCCTCACTGAACTCCATCCCCATGATCTTCTGCAGATCCGTCTGCATGAAGGGCATCACCAGGTAGCTGGAAGGCATGAGGGCTTCTTGGGACAGTGCTGGGTCCCACCCAGCCCCAGGTCTGTGCTCAGAGGAGGGGCCTCAGGGCAGAACAGGGGTCATAGAGACACCCTCCAGTGTGCAAAAACCAACCCCACCTCAGCCAGCCAGATCACCACACAGGCCTCTGGGCTCCTGGCTCCCAGCCTTCCTGTGGCAGGCCGCCCAGCTGGCAGAGCTCAGAGTAAGCGCTGCAGTCGGAGCGTGCTCAGGAAAGCCACATGGAACTGTGTTCCCACTCTTCAAAGGTACTCTCTCCTTGCCCTCCTCCACACCCCAGGGAAAGCCACAGCTAGGAGTTAGAAACATCTGCCAGTATTTCCTTTGGCTTCTGTCCAAATATTTTATCCCTCAGAGGGTCATGCCCAGCTGAGATGGCTCCACAAATAATATGTCCACCTTTCCAAGAAGGAAACAATACAACAGTTTCCAGGAGGGTGGAAGGGGGACATGGGGAGGCTACTGCAGCCTCTTAGGGAATTGCACAACAGGATAAGGCCAGCAAAATGTAACTGTTGTAGCAACAGCAAAGTCCAGGACAAAGACAAAAAATAATAAAAATTATAAAATAGGCCAGGGGGCATAGCTCATACCTCCAATCCCAGTGCTTTGGGAGACGGAGGCTGGACAATCGCTTGAGGCGAAGAGTTTGAGACCAGCCTGAGCAACATAGGGACCCCATCTTTTCCCTCCCTCCCTCCCTTCCTTCCTTCCTTCCTTCCTTCCTTCCTTCCTTCCTTCCTTCCTTCCTTCCTTCCTTCCTTCCTTCCTTCCTTCCTCCCTCCCTCCCTCCCTCCCTCCCTTCCTTCCTTCTTCCCTCCCTCCCTCGCTCCCTCTCTCTCTCTTTCTTTCTGATGGAGTCTCGCTCTGTCGCCCAGGCTAGAGTGCAGTGGTGCAATCTCGGCTCACTGCAACCTCCGCCTCCCAGGTTCAAGCGATTCTCCTGTCTCAGCTTCCCTGAGTAGCTACAACTACAGGTGCGTGCCAGAATGCCCAGCTAATTTTTGTATTCTTAGTAGAGACGAGGTTTTGTCATGTTGGACAGGCTGGTCTCAAACTCCTGACCTCAGGTGATCTGCCTGCCTTGGCTTCCCAAAGTGCTGGGATTACAGGCGTGAGCCACCGCGCCTGGCCTGGACTCCATCTTTCAGGAAAAAAAAAAAAAAAATAGCCAGGTGTGGTGGCATGCACCTTTAGTCTCAGCTACTCAAGAGGCTGAGGTGGGAGGATCACTTGAGGTCAGGATTTCGAGATCAGGATGAGTAACATAGTGAGACACCATCTCTATAAAAATTTAAAAACAAAACAAAAAGCTGGACATGGTGGCATGCATCTGTAGTCCCACCTACTTGGGGGTCTGAGGCGGGAGGATGGCTTGAGCCTACAGGTTGAACTGTGTTTGTGCTACTGCACTCCAGTCTGGGCAACACAGCCCTATCTCTAGAATATAATTTTTAAAAATTTGTAAATAAATATTACCTTAAAAATTATAAAATATATATATATTTTTGAAAGGACATGCTGGAGGCATCTCCAGGAGACTCTGGATTTTGGCAGCCCTCTCCTGCCTGACCACACACCTCCCTCGGGGCCCTCTCCATGCCCAGTCCCCTCCTGTCTTTCCCCTCCACTCGGGCACTGGTTTTTTTCATCTTGGCGACAATCTTCCTGAAGCCTCTCTGTGCTAGAACCACATTCCCTTGATTTTGCGCCTTCAACTGACCACCCCTTCTCCCTCTCTCACCACCAAACTTCTAGAAAGGGCGGTCCACATTCCTGGATTCCACTGCCTTAACTCCCAGTCTTGAGATAACCTGGTTTCTGCTTCCCTCCTACTGCCAGACTGCTCAGCTCAAGATCACCAGTGAACACCCAACAAACACACCATGACTCCCTTTTCTTCTGACCTAACTTTTCACCAAGTCTGAAACTCCTGGCCGGGCGCGGTGCCTCACGCCTGTAATCCCAGCACTTTGGGAGGCCGAGGCAGGAGGATCACAAGGTCAGGAGATCAAGACCATCCTGGCTAACACGGTGAAACCCCATCTCTACTAAAAATACAAAAAATTAGCCGGGCGTGGTGGCAGGTGCCTGTAGTCCCAGCTACTCATAGTCCCAGCTACTCGGGAGGCTGAGGCAGGAGAATGGCATGAACCTGAGAGGCAGAGCTTACAGTGAGCCGAGATCACGCCACTGCACTCCAGCCTGGGCAACAGAGCCCTAGACTCCATCTCAAAAAAAAGAAAAAAAGAAAGAAACTCCCTCTCAATTCTTTGCTGACTCTCCTCTGCCTCCGATCAGGCCCTCTCAGCTTCTTCCATCTGCTTATCCTCTCGGATCTTCTCTTTCATGTTGATATCTGAATCAATACTATCTTACCGCATTCTATAACTATCTGTTCCCAGGTGTCAGCTATAATCCATCGGTGATTATTCCAGCACAAATCCACATCCCTAGCCCAGACTTTCCTCTGCTGAGGTTCATATTTATTTGCAACTGTGATTAAACATTGGAATGTTCACAGTCTCTTTAAAAGTAAAGTGTCCAAAATGGAGTTCATTATCTTTCCCCCAAGATCTGCTCTTCCTCCACCTTGTATTCCAAGCAGAACCTGCACATCCCCCTACCTCTGCCACCTCACTTAGCCACTGCACCCCAACAGACGGAACATTGTGTTGGCCCTGCCTCCCAAATGCGGCCTCAAGTCTGCTCTTGGCATCCCATCACCTCTACTTTAGATCACTAACACTGACCTTCAGGCTCTCCCCTCTGCCCCAGAGCTGCTTCCTACTCCTTTCTTGGTGCTGCCAGAGTGCATCCCCCAAATCCCATCTGAACAGATCACCTCCCTGCTCAAATCCCCAGGTCTTGAGGCTGCCTGTAGGATCAATCCAGATTCAGCTTGACCAAGCCAGCTGCTGGCCTCTACACACCACACTGACTTCTCCATCTTGTCCACATAGTCCAGTCTCATTCAGACACTGCACGGGCAAAGCTATACATTTTGCAACTAAATGTTCTGGTTCTCTGCCATTCTATGAAACACCCCCATCAGCCAGAGGCAGCCAAGGCTTCTTAATCCTTGCTTCGTGCTAGAAAGAGTTCCAAGGTCCAGACTCACATCTGTGTCCCCAGGAAAGGTGAGCTGGTGCTAACCCTGTGAGGACTGGCAGATGTGTCTTCATGGTGTTAAAACTGGGTAAAAAACAAAGCAGCTGTGCAGACCTCCCCCTGCCAGGCAAGCACCCCACAGAGTCCTTCCTGCCTCTTCCTGCCTGCCTTTGGCCAAAAGCATCTTTCCAGAGAGAATCACCCTTGACAGGCAAAGGCACTGGACTGCCAGGGAAGGAGTTTCTCCCCACCACACCCAGAACAGAAACCCTGGACCCTCCCCACCTTGCTCTCCGGCAGCAAGTAAGGCCTGCAAATGCCCCAGAACCCAGTGCAGCCCGACTCACAAGTCATGGAAGTTGCGCAGGGAGGAGGCTGGGGTGAAGACATCCAGGAGCCCAATGACCTGGGAAAAAAGTCACCTGTGAGGGCTAGACAGATATTTCCTTCTCCTCCCACCTCCTCCTGGGCCCTGGCCATGCACAGGGCCATCCACCCTTTCCTAATACACCACAGGCAGCAGGAGGCATGTCTCCAACCTTCTTGGAAGCAGTAAAAAGGGCAGAGGCCTAGAGGAATCCCCTGGATTTGGTGGGAGTTTGCAATAAATCATGACAGAGAGTCAGGCTGAGGAGAAGGGAAGGTGGGGAGAAGAATGAGGTGTGCTCATTACTTTCAAGTCTGGTGTTCAGGGCAAGCAATGCAAACCCACTCTCAACTCACACAGGCAGCAGGAAAGCATAAGGGGAGGGCGGAAGGGAAAAAGGAGGGAACAGGGAAGGAGCTTTCCAGCCAGCAAATGCCCTGCCCCGACCTTGGGTCTCCAGCCACATCCATCCTTGCCTGCCACAGGGCTGGTTCAGAGCCAAGGGCAAGATCACCCTGGCTGGAGGAATAGGGGAGGGGTTTGCTGGAGAAGGATGGGCTTAAAATGTGCATAACATTTTGAAATGATTCTTTGAAATGTCTGCCCTCCAATCTAGGTATCCTGCAGCAAAGCCTGCCTGCCAGCTGAGCTGGGCCCCTGGTTTTCCTGGCTGCTTCTATCAGACAAGCCAATCTGATGGTCATGTGCTTAGACCCTGAGCCTCGCTGCCCAGATTGAAACCCCAGCTCTGCTACTGACTAACCATCTAACCTGTGAGACTTGCTGTGCTTTAGTTTCCCTGTCTGTGACACGGGGCAATAGAACTCATATATCATTAGGACCAGATAAGTTAGTGTATGCAGAGCTCTTAGAACACAGGAAGTGCTCAATATGTGTATATTGTTGTTATCAGGGTCACGTGGACACAACACTAACTAGGATTCTAGTCCCAGCTAGCCACAAGTTCTCAGACATGGAACCAATTACAAAGTTCCCCTGTGCCAATTTCCTCTGTAGGATGAGACAGTCTGTACCTCACAAAGTGTGTCCTGCCAAAAATACCCTTTGACCCCTTCCTGGAAAGTGGGCAGGGCAGGTCCCAGTACCCCCTCCTTTCAACAGTGAGGTGAGAGGCACCATCGGGGAGCAGGGAGGAGACTGTCCCGAGCTCTCCACACCGGAGGCCCCGCCTGCGCCTGCCCCTGACTCCCCAGGGCAGCCCCCGCCCCATTCCCCGGGGCAGCCACCGCCTACGTTCTCATGCTGCATGTGCTTCATCAGCAGCAGCTCCCGGTAGGCGCGCTTGGCGAAGATCTCGGACTGAAAGGGCCGGCTCAGCTTCTTGATGGCCACCTTCTCCCCTGACCGCTTGTCGATGGCCGAGCTGTGGGGCACAGGCAGGTCAGCAGGCGAGGCTCTCCTCCTGGGCCGTATCTCCCAGATCGCCCTGACCCCTCCCACTGGGCAGCTGGGCTGAGAGGGGACGATGCCCACCACCTAGAATATGGGGGAGCCCCGGGACGCAGGGCAGGGAGTGGGAAGTCAGGCAGGAGCTGAGAGAGGGGCACAGCGCCAGGGGTAGCAATCGTCTCATTGCGACGGGATCCACAGCAGGGAAGGAGTCTCACTCTCTCTGCAACTTGGCGAGCCACCTCCCCCTCTTGGGGCCTCGGTGTACTTGTCTGTAACAGTGAGGATCTGCCCGATGAACTCCGGGATCTTGCAAGGGCATAGTCCTGGAGAACCAGGCCCAGTCCCAATTCGACCCACAGAGACCGCACTCAGCCACCCGGTGAGAAAAGGGAGATGGCGGCTGAGTGGCCCCGGGGAGGGCGCTGCGCCTTGAGGTCCGCGGTCAAGGTGGCGCTGGCGAGGGGCCAGCCCAGGGCGGGCTGGGAGGAAAGGGGAGCGCACTGCGCCAGCCCCGCCGCCCCCCGCGCCCCCCCCCTCGCCCTCCAGCGGCCCGGGGGTCTCACCACACCGCGCCATAGGCCCCGCTGCCGACGTGCGTCGGGGACACGTAGGTCTTGGGCAGCTCCCAGGCGGTCTTGTTGACGTCCTGCTTGTAGAATCCCTTTTTCCGGATGAGGCTCATCCCGGGCACCCGATGTCGGCGGCCCCGGCGTGGCGGCTGCGTTCGCGGCCCAACGGGCTCCCAGCGCCCCGGCCCCCGCTGCGCCCGCCCCGCGCCGCCCGCTCCTCCCCCGAGCGAGGGCGGGGGCCCCGGGCCGCGACGCTCCCACCTGCCGGCTCGCCCAGGTGCGCTGGGGCCGCCACGCCCGGGCCTGCCCAGCCCTGCGCTCCCGCGCTTCCGCCCGGCCCGACGGAGCCCCGGCTGCAGGTGCGGCCCAGGCACGGGGTCAGGGCTGCCCTGCGGGACCCCGGTGCCTCCCGACCGAGCGCCGGCCAGCGGCGGGGCTAGTGGGTCCAAGCAGGAGGCAGGAGCCGGGAGGCAGCGCTTCCCAGCTCCCTCCAGCCCTGGTCTCCGTAGGAAGAGCTCCTCGTGACTGTGAAGACACAGGAAAGCAAAACAAAACCCCACAACCTCTTAATTATGGAAAATGTCAAACATGCAGGAAAGAAGTGAACAGAGCAAGCCAGCGCTTCTCACACTCGAGTGTGCTCAGGAATCCCCTGGGCATTTTATTTGATTAAAATACGGATCCTGACTCAGTAGGTCCGGGGTGGAGCCGAGAGTCTGCATTTCTAGCCAGCTCCCAGATCTGAGGCTTCTGGACCACATCTGATAGGAGGGTCAATGAACCCCCGTGACCCCGATTCCTCAGCAACCGCAACTCATAATCAATCTTATTTCATCTACATTCCTCCCCCACCATCGTTTTGAGGCAAAACCCAGGCGTCATATCATTTTCTTCATAAATATTTTTGTATCTCTAAAAGGTAAGGATTTTAAAAACTACATATACACAATACTTTTTTTTTTTTTTTTGAGACGGAGTCTCGGTCTGTCGGAGTGCAGTGGCCTGATCTTGGTTCACTGCAACCTCCGCCTCCCGGGTTCAAGGAATTCTCTGCGTCCACCTCCCGAGTAGCTAGGATTACAGGTGCCTGCCACCACGCCCGGCTAATTTTTGTATTTTTAGTAGAGATGGGGTTTCACCATCTTGGCCAGGCTGGTCTTGAACTCCTGACCTCGTGATCCACCCGCCTCGGCCTCCGAAAGTGCTGGGATTACAGGTGTGAGGCACTGCGCCTGGCCCACAATACATTCTTAAACCTAAAATTAACAGCACTAATTCTATAATGCCAAATATGCATGCAGGTTCAAATGTGCAGAATTTTTGTTTGTTTGTTTTTGAGATGGAATCTCACTCTGTCACCCAGACTGGAGTGCAGTGGCGCCATCTCAGCTCACTGCAACCTCCACCTCTGGGGTTCAAGCAATTCTCTTGCCTCAGCCGCCTGAGTAGCTGGGACTACAGGTACACACCACCACTCATGGCTAATTTGTGCATTTTTAGTAGAGATGAGGTCTCACCATGTTGGCCAGGCAGGTCTTCAATTCCCGACCTCAGGTGATCTGCCCACTTCAGCCTCCCAAAGTGTTTGGATTACAGGCGTGAGCCACTGCACCTGGCCCAAAAGTGCAGCTTTGAAGACAGTTTCTGTGGGCTTCCTAAGGCCCTATGAGGACAATGACAAATCAAGGCCCTTGCCACCTGTCTGGTGGCCTGTGCAGCCTGTTGGAGATTCTATGCTCAAACCACAAAGGCCTCTGAGGAGCAAGGTGGGGAGGTGGGGGAGGAAATGGCTGCAAGGGCTCTGGATGCCCAGCCTGACTTGTCCACCCCTCTCTGGCCCAGGCATGGGGCTGCGGAAGGGGCGGGGACCACTTGCTTCACTTTGTGGAAAAGAGAAAAGGTGTACTGAACAAGGAAAGAAACTTGCTAGGGGCTTACGGCAAGCCTGGGGTCCACACTAGGGAGTCTGCAGCCCCCAGACTCTGTGCCCCAAACCCTCCCGGGCAGTCCTGCAGCCTCAGGCACAACTTGGAAGACCATTCTGAGGTGAGGGTGGGGTGCCGGCATCACACAATAACGCCCGCCATTATTTCAGTCAGGCAATCTGTCTTTTCATTTCTGGCACATGGCAATGTATCAGCAAATGTGTGGAGAATGAATGGAGGAGTCAGCCCATTAGATGTAAAAAAGTCATTTAATAAACACTTGTGTTTGCCATGTGCCAGTCATTAAGTGTTTTATATAACTCACTTAATCCTGGTAAGAGGCCTATGAGTCAGTACTATGATTATCCTCATTTTAGAGATGAGAAACCCGAGGTACAGAGAGGCTAAGTAATTTGCCCAAGGTAACACCGCTGGTAAGGGCAGAGCCCGGTTGTAGAGTCCCTGCCCTTGGTCGTGAGGCTCTGCAGTGGCCTAGAGTTAAGAGAAATGCTCCTCAAAGGAAATGGCCTTGCCCACATCATAAGGACATGTCTACTGATCCAACTGGGTCTCCCTAGTCCATC
This sequence comes from Macaca thibetana thibetana, assembly GCF_024542745.1. Taxonomy (NCBI): domain Eukaryota; kingdom Metazoa; phylum Chordata; class Mammalia; order Primates; family Cercopithecidae; genus Macaca; species Macaca thibetana. The sequence continues at coordinate 36,948,720 of NC_065581.1, read as the reverse complement.
CTGCCCTGGGGTATCTGATATTTTCCCCAACCTTTTCCCTCCACCCTCTACTCTGACCCTGAGATCCCATGGGAGCCTAAGGAATGGGGTTGCTTGCCTGGGAGTGCTGCAGGAGTTTTGGACCTTTGGGATCGGTGGCACCAGTGCAAGGTACCTTGATTCCAAAGTTGCGGTGAGGTCCAGGAAGCCAGATTTTAGGCCGGACGCAGGCAAAGGAGAGTAAGTACGCTCAGAGATTCAGGTTTTCTTCTGGTTTGAGGATCCAGTAAGGAAAGGGGCTAGGATGTGGCACCAGGTCAGGATGGTGCTGCATGTCTTTTTTTTTTTTTTTTTTTTTTGAGACGGAGTCTTGCCCTGTCGCCCGGGCTGGAGTGCAGTGGCGCAATCTCAGCTCACTGCAAGCTCCGCCTCCCGGGTTCCCGCCATTCTCCTGCCTCAGCCTCCCGAGTAGCTGGGACTACAGGCCCCCACCACCATGCCCGGCTAATTTTTTTTTTTTTTTTCATTTTTAGTAGAGACGGGGTTTCACCGTGTTAGCCAGGATGGTCTTGATCTCCTGACCTTGTGATCCACCCGCCTTGGCCTCCCAAAGTGCTGGGATTATAGGCGTGAGCCACCGCACCCGTCCGGTGCTGCATGTCTTAAACACCTGAGCGGGGCAGAGTTGGGGAAGGTGGGGATACCAAAGACATGCTCATGGCCCAAGTGGGTGTGACCTTCTGAGGGCACGAGTGGCCACTCTGGCTGTGGCTCCAGATGCTCTTGAGCAAGGGTCAGGAAGTGACTCAGGCCTCCGACTCTGCTGACACTGACCCCCACTCTGGGCCTGACTGGCCCTGTGTTACTCAGCAGCCAGGTAGCCTGGGAGGGAGCCCTTGGAGGATCCAGCTGGGGGAGTCATGAAAGGGATGGGAGGAGGAGAGGGTGACTCAGGTCATCCTCGATACCCTGCCTCTCCAGCCTGAGGCTCTCTTCTTTTGAGTTCCAAGGGCCCTTTGCTCTTCTCCTCCCCAGACACCAACCCAAGGTTGTCCTGTTGGCTTGTGCCCTATGAGCATGGAGGCAGGGGTTCAGGAAACCAGCTTTGGAATGAGACCTGAATGTACATCCCTTCTCTGTCATTACCTCCTGTGTGACCTCGGGCAAAGTTTGGTCCTCTCTCTGAACTTCAGTGTCCTCCTTGTGAAATGGGGATAATACTAAAGTGTGACAAGCATATTGAAAGAGCCTTAGAATTGTGTCATTTCAAGTATATTCCTCACAACAACCCAATGAGGTAGGAACTTTCAATGCCTCTAACCAGAGATCACCAGAAACACGCGTGTGGGGGAACAAGCTGAGCTGATGACTCCTTGCAACAAGGGAGAGCATGCACCATGGGGGTCATGGGGCGCCCCAGGAAGGGGCGTTACTGATGTTTGGAGCTGTGTTAGGTGATTGGGAAGGGGTTAAGGAAGCGAGGTTTTGTTCTGGGTTGATGCTGTCAGGAAATGGAGGTAACACTGTGATTGGGAGTCTTAACACATCTTGCCTAGAAGGAAAGCAGACTAGAGCAAGGCTGAAGCTACAGCTGGTAAACCAGCAGCCTCCACTCAGCTTAGCTCTACAGGGGGATTTGGGTCATTTCTGTGGTTTGACAATATTCATGTTTTGTCTGTGTTCAGATATGATTATGGAGTAGTTTCATTTTTGTGTTAGTCTGCCCTGTTCACGGATGGCCTTGTTCGATGCTGATGTCTGTGAAATTGTCTATATTCAGCACAGCAAGACCGAATTGCACCAAGCTGGACAGCTCTGAGTAACCAAGTCCTGGCTGATAGGACCAGGCAGCTCCCAGATATCAGGGCTGCTCTGGTCTATTCCAATATAATTATTCCCCTGGTACAGATGGAGAGACTGAGGCCCGGAGAGGTTAAGTAATTTGCCCAAGGTCACACATACCTAAGAAAGTGGTGAATATGATCTTCATATCTGGCATCTGGCTCCTAACTCTGCACATTTAACTGCCAACTAGAATGCCTGGTGCCCAGCTAGTGCCTGAGAAGTGGCTGCTGTTGTTGCATTGTCTTCCTAGTCAGCCTGTGAGCCTCTGGAGGCAGAGACATGGTGTGGGAATTGATGACTGGTTTCTTAGAGATTGAGACAAAAGCCCCACAAAGCTATGAGACTGTCATGTCCCCTATCCTGGCCACCTGGACCCCATCTTGCCCCAGGAGCACAGCAGCCACCCTCTCTGCCCGAAATAGCAGGACCAGCATGAACCTCCTCGCCATAATGAGGATGGGCCAGCACGGACATCCTCACCACGAGACCGCCACAGAAATGAAAAAGCATGACACATCTGGGGTCCTATGGGGGTAGGACAGGCCAGGGAGCCCTGGAGCTCTGGCCCCAGCTCTAGAGATTCCCATGCTCTTTCGGGGCTGTCAAAACTCCATGAAACAAGCAAAATTGCAAGGAGGCAGGGAGATGCAGAAGAAAGACTGCAGATGTGGGCTGCTCTGTGGGGTGGTAAGCTGTGTGATCTTACACAAGTTACTTAGCTCCTCTAAGCCTCAGTTTTCTCATTTGTAAAATGAGAGTGGGTGATAAGACCCATGTCACAGGACTGTTGTGAAGACTAAAAGAGATGACTAGAAAAGTGTCCAATTCAGTGCCTGGCACACAGTAGGTTTCTCACCAGAGGCTCCTTCCCCAGTGGACTGTGTCAGCTCTGCCCGGGTACTCCAGCTGCCCAACTCCAGCTCCTGCCCTTTGGCTGTCCAGTCCCTGCCCCAGAAATGGTCCCCTCGGTGAGAGTCAGCTCCAACTCACATCCAACTCCTCTATTAAGTTTTTTGCCAGATAGCCCAAGGATTCATTGACCCATTCGTTCAACATTTATTTGTTGGCTGGGCGTGGTAGCGCATGGCTGTAATCCCAGCACTTTGGGAGGCTGGGGCGGGAGGATCACTTGAGAACAGGAGTTTGAGACCAGCCTGGACAACATGTTGAAACCCCGTTTCTACTACTACTACTACTAATAAAAATTGGCCAAGTATGGTGGCACATGCCTGTGGTCCCAGCTACTCGGGAGGCTGGGGTGGAGGATTGCTTGAGCCTGGGAGGTTAAGGCTGCAGTGAGCTGCACTCCAGCCTGGGCAACAGAGGGAGACCTTGTCTCAATAAACAAATGATTTAAAATGCTGGTATTTAATACTTTCATATGGGTCAACTAAATGTAATGGCAGGTGGTATTAAGTGCAATGAAGAAAATAAGGCAGAGTAAGAATCTAAAAGACTAGTGAGTACTGTTTGATCAGGGAAGGTCTGTCTGCGGAGGCAACATTTGAGCAACCATTGAATGGGTCTGGGAGTAAGCCCAGTGGACACCTGGGGAAAGAGCAAGTGTCTGCCTTCCAAACCCCTCAGGGGACACTTGACCCTGTAGACCAGGTACCCAGCCTCATTCCTCCTGTGCCCATTACTTCCTACTCCAGCATCCCCTGGTAAGTCCCTCAGGGGAATAGCTTAGAGCGCCTGGGACACCTTACTGACCTCTGGAAACTTTTTTTTTTTTTTGAGACAGAGTCTTGCTCTGTTGCTCAAGCTGGAGTGCAGTGGCACGATCTCGGCTCACTGCAACCTCTGCCTCCCAGGTTTAAGCGATTATCCTGCCTCATCCTCCTGAGCAGCTGGGATTACAGGCATGGCCAGGTAATTTTTGTATTTTTAGTAGAAATGGGGTTTCACCGTGTTGGCCAGGCTGGTCTCGAACTCCTGACCTCAGGTGATCTGCCCGCCTCGGCCTCCCAAAGTGCTGGGATTACAGGCATGGGCCACCAAGCCCAGCCAGCCTCTGGAAACTTGATGGGGAGCTGGGCTTCTCCTGTGAGGCCATCTCCCCAACCTTGTGTCCCCATTACCTCTTCCCCTTCTCAAGGGCAAGGGCTGGTCAGCAGACTTAGGGCTCGAGCAGAACATCCATCCCAGCAGCAAAAGATAAGGTGCCATCAGCCAGGTGCGGTAGCTCACGCTTGTAATTCCAGCACTTTGGGAGGCCAAGGAGGGCAGATCACCTGAGGTCAGGAGTTTGAGACCAGGCTGGCCAACAAGTTGAAACCTTATCTCTACTAAAAATACAAAAATTAGCCGGGCATGGTGGTTTTTGCTTGTAATCCCAGCTACTTGGGAGGCTGAAGCAGGAGAATCACTTGAACCCAGGACGCAGAAGTTGCAGTGATCGTGCCACTGCACCCCAGCCTGGGCAACAAGAGTGAAACTGCATCTCAAAAAGAAAGGAAGGAAGAAAGAGGAAAGAAGGAAGGAAGGAAGGAAAGAAGGAAGGAAGGAAGGAAGGAAGGAAGGAAGGAAGGAAGGAAGGAAGGAAGGAAGGAAGGAAGGAAGGAAGGAAGGAAGGAAGGAAGGAAGGAAGGGAGGGAGGGAGGGAGGGAGGGAGGGAGGGAGGGAGGGAGGGAGGGAGGGAGGGAAGAAAAGGCACCCTCCCCCGCACCTCCTGCACCTCCTCCTCTCTCCCCGCCCTCAGCTTTAGCACCCCCTGGTGGAAGACGGGGGTGGGGACAGCTCTGTGAATCGAGCACCTCTCAGCCAGTCTTCTGGGTTTCGGATGACAGGCTTCTCCTCTTCACACCTCCCTCCCCACACCGTCCGGTCCACACTCCCCTTTCCACTCCACCCCAAAGGCCTGCCTCCCTGCACCCAGCCCACAGGTCAGCCCCCTCCACTCCACCCTACAAAGATGTGGCTGGGGGAAGGTCTGGTGCCCAGGCCTCCGCTCCGTTTGATCTTGGCCTTGTCCTTGGTAGCATTCAGCATATTAATTAATCTGCATTGTCTCCAGTGACATGTCCCTCTCCACCACTGGACAATGACTCTGTAAGGGCGAGGGCAGTATTCTGGCCACTGCTGAGCCCCCTGGCACTGTGCCTGGCCCATTGTAGCTGCTCAGTAAATACTTAGTGACTGAACGAACCAAGGAGTTTTGTGTCTCTTCTGGGTACTACCGACAGGAGGAAGATGTGGCTTGAAGACCCAAATGGTGGGACGGACTAAGCAATAGTAGAGGAATACGCCTGGCTCGCCTGCCATGGGCTGGGTGTCTGGGATGTGTGGTCACTGTTCAGCCTGATACAATCTGTCCCAGGATGTTTCTGACTTTGCTGTGTTCTTCCCTTGCTCCCTGAGGCAAGGCCTAGAGGCCTCATCCTTGTGGGGCCCCCAAGGTCCTAGCATGAGGCTGGACCTTCGAATAGTGGTGAAAGAACCAGATTGTACAACCTGAATCTGAAGCCTCTTCTCTTGCCATGAATTTGCACCAAACGTCCACTCCAAAGCAGGTTCCTCCCTGCGGACAGCCCTCCTCACCACTCCCGCTGAAGCTCTGCATGAGCCAGATCCTCTCCCTGTGGAACTGTCCGCCCCTCCTTCCTTCCTCTTTCCCTCCCTCCCTCCCTCTCTCCCTCCCTTCCTTCTTTCCAAGCTTAACTCTAAACTCAGGTCTACAAGGAGGCGTTCCTGAGTGAACTCTAGATCCGCTCACCCCACTAACCCTGTGCATATCCCCCTCTCCCCATGACCCCCATCGCACACCACCTGCTTCCCCCCCACAGGCTTCGTGACGTCCACATTCTGGAAGCGTGCTTGTACTCCTGTGAGCCGGTGGAGAGGTAGCCGAGTTCTGGGAGACGGGGCTGAGTCCGAATCTCATGCCTCCACTTGTGGCTACAGGTGAGCGCATGTCTCTGAGCTTCCTCATCAGTAAGATGGGAGAATGTCACTTGCATAGCCAGGGACACCAGGAGGGTTTACTGAAGCAACACATGCCAGGTTGCAGCACTGTGAGTGGTGGTCCCTCTGGTCCTTCAGGACTGCTCATGTGTCACCTCCTCTGAGGTCCCCCCGACCTCCTCATTACAAGCCATGCTCACCTGGCCTCATGTCCTTCAAGCCCTGTGTACCTGTTTATCGTCTGCCCCCCTCTAATAGAATGTCATGAGGTTGGCGAGGGTAGGGGCTTTGTCTATTTTGTTCATCGCTAAATTCCAAGTACCTAGAAGAGTGCCTGGCGGCCGCTGACTGGCTGAACGGCAGAAATGTAGCAGGGCCTTATCTCCAGCAGCCTTGTTATCGCCACATCTCTGTCTGTGCAGCTGGTATGCAGGCCCAACTCGCCTTCGTGCCTGGGGCAGTCTCTGCTCTACTGACCTGACAAACCGCAGTAATGGGGTCAGGTCCTGCCTGGACTTCTGTGTGCGGCCTGCCTCAGGCGGGGGAGGCTGTGCACCCTGGAGGCCACCTCGACAACCTGCCTGTCGCAGGCAGAGGCCACGGGGTCTCCCTGCTCCACCCCTTCTAAGTAAACTATCCAATATCAGGACACATAGATCCTCCCCAGAAGCCCTATGGACCCTGGTCAGGGGCAGATGACCCCAAACAAGACTAGCAGGGCTACCTGCCATGGCAGAGGTTCGGGCTCTGATTCCAGCTCTGTCTCTAATTTTCTATGTGACCTCAGGTAAGTCAGACTGCCTCTCTGGATACATTCATTTTCTTTTATATGCATTTAATAAACATGGAAAGAGCACTAATTACTTGGCAAAAGTTGTTATGAGTTTTACATACATGTAACTTAATCCTCCTAAGGACTCTATGAGATGGGTTAACAGTACCCCCCATTTTATGTATAACAATGAGGCACAGAGAGGTGGAGTGACTTGCCCAAGGGACACACAGCTAGTAAGTACTAGAGCTGGGAGTGAAGCCCAGGCAGTCTTGCCCAGGGTCAGTGCTGGTAACCACTATGCTTAGCTGTGCTGGATGATGCTTGTGAAGGGCCAATCTTTCCTAAGAAATAAAATTAAGTAGAAAGAACATTGCGAGACCCTGTCTCTAAAAAACTAAGAGTCACAGTGAGAGAGCTCCAGCACACCACTGTCACTGCCAGCCCGAGCACAGGTGTGGTGACAGAGATGAGTAAGGGGCTGTGGAGAGGAAGCCACCAGCTTGCCCCTGATCCTGGTGACTACACTTTCCTGACAAATAGCTTCTCCCTGCTTCTCAGGCCTGGTCTTCACTCCCTCACACTTGCCCAGGGCTGCCCTTCCTAAGCCAGGGGGCATCCGGATCCAGCTTTGGTCACCTGGAAAGCGGGTGCTCCAGGTGGGCAGCTTGAGGGCAGCACAGCTCCCGTGTGACAGGCAGCCAGCGGCAGCCCAGCTGTGATCAAGCTTCCTGTTTCAGAGCAGCCTTGCCTCCCCGTAACGCCCCACCCCTGGTAGCTCTCAGTGGCCTCCAGGATAAAGATTAAACTTCTTAGTCAGTTGGACAAGGCTTGCCCCCATCTGGACGGGCCCTGCCTTTCTTGCTAATCAGATCCTCCAAGATGTCTGTGCCCAGGCAATCTCCATTCTAGCCATCCGCAAGCGCACCTTCCTCATCCCCGTCACCACGACTTTGCTTGAGCTGTCTGTGGCCTGTCTGGAACGCCATTCCTCTGCTTTGCCAAGCACTGGGGGGAGTCCTTGTTCCTTACAACCTGCTCAGCAGCTCTTCCTGGGCTGGCTTTGCCAGGCCACTCTCACCAGCGCCCCTAGACTTGGAATTCTCAGCTAACTTTCAAACAAACCTAAATTGTAAGTTCTTGAGGGCATGAGTGTCTTATTTTTCTCTATCCTCCTTACCTACTTGGTGATTAAGGTAAAGCCTTAATCCATTCAACCAAATTTTGCCAGGCACCTCTCAAGACATTGAGAATACACAGACAAATGTCACAGTTCCTGCGTCAAAAAGCTCCTATCCTAGTGAGGGCGGCAACAGGAAACAGTAACAACACTTGTTGGCAGGTGGGAGTGCAAACTGGGGCAAGCTTTTAGGAGAACCATTTGGCAATGCTGCCGAAGTGTCAAAATGTGCACCTTGTTAATCCTGGTAATCCCATAGCCATCAATTTGAAACAGCCGAGGGACACACACTTGTCACCGCATTGCTCATCATCTGTATCAATAAAGAGAAGTTTCCAGCATCATGGGGGCGGCGGGGTTGGGGGAGAGGAAAAGGAAACACAGTGCTTGGATAAGTTGTCTCAGATTTGGAGAGAATGTTTGGGATGGCCTGCCTTAACAGATACAGAGTAAGTGCTGAGGCTGAAATTCACTCGGCCGGTGGGGGTGGCAGGAGGAGTGAAGGTCCTTGTCAAGGCAGAACGCTGAGCTGTTTCACACACATGCCATATTCACTTCTGATATTTTAGAAATAGAACATCATAGATATCATCATGATGAAAATGGTGACAAAAACATATAGTTCTTACTATGAGCCACACACAGTTCTAAGTGCTCTACGTTGGTAACGAATTTAACCCTCACCACAATCCTGTGAAGAAAGCACTATTACCAATGTCATCCCATTTTACAGATGTGACAACTGAGGCCCTGAATGATTAAGCAACCTGCGGAGGTTATACATTGTCAGTGGTGGAACCGGCATTAGAACCTAAGCTGTCTGGCTATTGACAGCCGAAGCCCTTTCATGCCCCTCTCTGATTCCATGCCCTCTCCCTCCCTAGAGGTGACCCCTCTACAAGTTGGTGTTTATTATTATTTTCTGCTTTTAGTTTTACTGTGTATGTATGCATCTGTAAACGATGTCAGATAGATCGTTTTGTAGCCTCCTTTTTCACTTAAGGTTGTTGGTGAGATCTGCCAAGATGTTGAGTCATCTCTCAGTTTCTCAACCTCGGCACTGCTGACACGTTTTTGCTGGATAATTCCTTGCTGTGGGGGCCGTCCTGTGCATTGCAAAATGTTCAGCAGCATCCCTGGCCTCTGCCCACTATTACTCACCACCCTCATCTCCAAGTGTGACAACTAAAAATGTTTCCAGACATTACCTATTGTTCCTGGGACAGAGACAAAATCAGGGGTCTGGGGTGGGGGGTGGGGGATCATTCTAGTTCATTTGTCTTCACTGCTGTTTAATATTTCATTGTATGAATACATGCTGCAGTGTATTTCCTATTCCCCGATTGATGGAGTTTGAGGTTTGTTCCCATTTCTTTCTGTTATTACAAATGATGTTGAGTGAAAAGTCTCTGTACTCTGTTCCTTGTGGACATATGAGAATGCTTCTAGAAAGTTCTAGAATAATTACCTAGAACTGCAGCTATGTACAGCTTCTGCCCTTACTGAATCCTGCCAAATGGACACCAATGTATGAAAACTCTATAGTTTCTGTATGAGCAAATTCATTTGCCTTTTCCTGCATGATTTCTAGGTTTTGGGACATGCTTTGAAAGCCTTTCTCCATTTAAATCTTTGATCTGTCTGGAAATGATTGTGGCTGAAGGAGGAAAGTGGCTATCCAGCTGTTTCAACATCATTTGACACAGATCACTGAATAATAATGAGTTTTAAAAGCAATGTATTTTTCCAGATTTAGGAAAATTTCCAGGAGTTACACCAATCTGTCAACAGCTATTGTTTCCAGGTAGTGGGATAATAGATGTTACTTACCTACATTTAAACATTTTCAACAATAAATATGTTTTGTGTCATGAAAGAATAATAGTTAAAGTAATGTGGTAAGTGCTTTGACCCTAGAATGATCAGCACAAGTTACATAAACACTTGCGGGGGCACCTGACTCAACTGCAGGCTGGGGACAGGACTGGTTGAGTGGGGGCTGTTTCCTCACCGTGAAGCAGGGTGGGGTTTGTGGAGGGCACAGCAGTCACTTGGCTGTGCCTCCAGATAGGGACACTCCCCACCACAAGCACTGTGTCAGCAACCATGATCAGAGAGTCGTTGCCTGTCTCACTGGGCAGAGCTGTGAGTGGCTGAGTTTCATACAGGACAATCAGCTCTGTCACACTTGAGCAATGGTCCGGGGGAAATGGGTCTTCGTGTAATGGCAGTGGATGGTGACCTCACACCTCACACTGGAAACACACAGTGGAGCCAGCTGATGAGGTCGAGGTAACCCAAGAGGACATGCAGCCCTGGACACCATGAGAAATTCTACTGTCTGTCCGTTGAGTGCCAGGGAGGTGGATCAAAGGTGCACCGGCCCAGAAATGGCCTCCAGCAACAGGTGCTTAGAGGTTCTGTTCTAGGGGTGCCAGCGAGATGGTACGGTCATTGTTTACCACTGCCTTCTCCCATGAAAGCAACGAACAATTCCATGGGGACAGGAATTTGACTTTTATTCTTTCCCATATTCCCAGTGCCTGATAGATGGAACGTACCTAATAGAAATTTGTAGAATGGCTGAATGAGGGTGCAAGAAACCATAGTGCCTTCCAATTCTCTTTCTTTTTCCTTGCTATTTTCATTTTAAAGTGGCAGATGGATGGGGACACAGTAGGAATTATCTAGATTATGGCCATCAGCCACTTCCAATAATCTTTTGGTTCTTGTTCTAATTCATTAAATTGCTGTGCATCCAACTTAAATTACACAGCAAGGCATAACAAAGAGAATCAGAAGCCAATTTTTCTAACACGTGTCTCTTTTTAAACAAGGAAATTCCACACAGCACCGTTTCTTAGGCAAGGCAGATAACCCATACATATTTGGTTTCTTTCTTTAGATGATCTTTGCTTCTAAAGACTATTGATTGTAAAAACAGGAAGCAAAAGACAAGGTGATCTGCAAGGGATTAAAAGCCGACAGTCATTTACTGACTCGGTCAGTAAGGACTGAATGCCTACTGTGTGCCAGGTACCAAGCTAGGTGAAAGGGACACCACAGTGAATAAGACATGATCTGTCCTCGATGACATGCAGCCTTAAGCCAGTATTTAGCATTTTCTGTTATGCTCAGGGCTTTTCATATCTTAACTCATTTAGTCCTCACAACCCTACAAGACAGACTCTGAGAGACTGAGTAATTTGCCCAAGATCATACCAATAGGAGACAGCAGGGCTGCGATTTGAACAGTCCCACTCTCTACTATTGGTACAATCTTGGGCAAATTACTTAGTCCCATCAAAGGTTCCAGAGCCTGTATCCCTAACCTTTATATGTTTTTCCTTTTTGAGCAGGTGGTACAAACAGCAAGCAATGATAAAGCAGTGTGATCAGTGCCACCACTGATCATTCCAGAAGATTACAGTGTGCACGCAGATGACACACCTAATCCAAGCTTGGGAATGGTCAGGGATTTACAGAGCGAGTGATGTCAACGCTGAACAGAAGAACGAATACATTAGCTCAGAGGAATGAGGAGGAGGAGAGGGTTCTAGAGAGAGGGACTATCATGCACAAAGACCAGGAGAGAGAGCAAGAGCACACAATGACCTTGTCCCATTAGAGCAGTGCTATAGACAGTCAGAGGGAAGCGTGTTAATCTTCTAGGACATACAAAGCGAGTGCTGGCTGAAGACCTTTTGGCTGAAAGAGGGAAAAGGTAGTTCCTCTTCAGAGGACTGGAGGTGCATTTCTATCCCAGCTGAGAAGCGAGGGCAAGGGGGCTGGGACTAGGGAGAGAGACCCAGTGTGTGCTGAACGAGATAAGGCACCAAGTGCCTGGCTGTGGCTGCCAGGGACTCCTCCCCAGTTTGGCCAGCAGCAGCCAGAGAGTCCTTATGGAAATTATGCTGAATTATTTTTTTTTTTAATTTTCTTTCAAAAAACCAAAAGAGGTGTGTCTAACACCAATGCTATAAAACTTTGGAACCAGGAGTCTTTCAATGTTGATACCAGGAGAGTCTGTTGAATCTAGCCTCAGTTGTAACGTGACTGAGAAAGAGACATTACTTGTATAGAATATGCAAGAATGTAAATTGCCTTACATACAGTAACAGTTCATTAAAATAACTACTTTTTAGTAGGGAGGTAAGGAAAGTAGGGGGAAGGAGGTGGAAGAAGGAGGAAGACAATAGGGAGCCAGGTCTGTCCTGCATTGTGGAGGTTTCACTTCTTAGGACTCCAGGTGTCCAGGGTCATTTGGTCTGTCAGCAGTTCTCAGCGGGTGCACTGAAATCTCTCGGGTCATTTTGGCTATCATACTGATCAGGAGTATTACTGCTATTTGAGCATGCAAGGGCCACTGTGCAGAGTGGGATTCTTAACAAGAATTGCTTCACACGACAAACATCCTGCTGAACATTCATGAAGGTGGAAAAAACTATTTATGGTTATCTGAGCCTAGACTGTAACTTGGTTTTACATATAAAACAAATACTTTTCTGCATATTAATATACTTAAATTTCCCAGGATCACAACTGCATAAATCAAAAAGTTCTCCAGGCTGGGCAACAGACTGAGACCCTGTCCAAAAAAAAAAAAAAAAAAAAAAAAAAAAAATTCTAATTGTTTTTTTTTTTAATTTTCCCAAGAGTTGCTTACCAGTTTCAGAAAAATCATGACTGACGGCAGTCAGCCATGGTATTTGAGTTGCCAAGACAACACAACTGTATCAGTATGCCTGTGGAGCTGTCATATTCAAGGTGATTCTATGTATAGGTACAAGCATCTAACTACTTTATTGTATCTTTTATGTAGTTATGCTTGAGCTTTTTTTTTTTTTTTTTTTTTTTTTTTTTTTTTTTTGAGACAGGGTCTCACTCTGTCACCCAGGCTGGAGTGCAGTGGAATGATCATGGCTCACTGCAGCCTCAACCTCCAAGGCTTAAGCAATCTTCCTGCCTCAGCCTCCTCAGTAGCTGGGACTACAGGTGTGTGCCACCATGCCCAGATAACTTTTTATTTTTTCATTATTTATTTATTTTTGAGACGGAGTCTCACCCTATTGCCCAGGCTGGAGTGCAGTGGCACGATCTCGGCTTACTGCAACCTCTGCCTCCCAGGTTCAAGCAATTTTCCTGCCTCAGCCTCCTGAGTAGCTGGGACCCAGGCCTGCGCCACCAAAGCTAACTAATTTTTCTATTTTGTACTAATTTTGTATTTTTAGTAGAGATAGGGTTTCACCATGTTAGCCAGGCTGGCGAGTGATCCACTTGCCTCAGCCTCCCAAAGTGCTGTGATTACAGGTGTGAGCCACTGTGCCCCGCCCCAGTTAACTTTTTAAAAATTTTCTGTAGAGCCGGGTTTCACCATGTTGGCCAGGCTCGTCCTGAACAACTAACCTCAAGTGATCTGCCCGCCTCAGCCTCCCAAAGTGCTGGGATTACGGGTGCGAGCCACCATGCCCAGCCAGCACTTATATATGGAAATGTATTAGTATTTTTCCTTTGTCATTTATGTTAGATCATTATATTTCCTTTTTTTTTTGAGACCAAGTCTCGCTCTGTCGCCCAGGCTGGTGTGCAGTGGCGCAATCTCGGCTCACTGCAAGCTCCGCCTCCCGGGTTCACGCCATTCTCCTGCCCCAGCCTCCCGAGTAGCTGGGACTACAGGAACCCTCCACCATGCTCGGCTAATTTTTTTTTTTTATTTTTTAGTAGAGATGGGGTTTCACTGTGTTAGCCAGGATGGTCTCGACCTCCTGACTTTGTGATTCGCCCGCCTTGGCTTCCCAAAGTGCTGGGATTACAGGCATGAGCCACTGTGCCCAGCCGATCATTATATTTTCTTTGAAATTGTGTGAATTATCTATGAATTTCACCTCAGGATTATAAAAGAGGTATTATGAAATATTAGTTATGCAAAGGGTAATGGATCTGATAAGAGTTCAGAACCACTGGTTTTTGTTAAGAATCTAGGCTGGGTCTGTGGTTTTACATCTTATTTTTTGCTGCAACTGACAATCAAATGGTGGTGGCATAATTTTTATTTTTAGTTGCAAAACTGAAGGTTACTTCCTTAACTTATAATAACTTCTAAACAAAGCACTTAACTGAACTACTCAAATAGGTCTGCAATATAACATTATCCCACTGGCTATGAGTACTTAGACCACAGCCTATGGCTTCAATAATGGGTTTTCCAGAAACTGCCTCAGGACCATTTGTCCTCAGGAGCTCTTTTCCCAGTTGGCTTCAGAGGCACGAACTGTTCCCAGATGCAGAAGGCTGCAAACTCCCCCTAACAAGACAGCCTCGATGTCCAATGTCAACTTGTGAGATGCAGACTAACCAGTATCTTAGGTGTCCACAACAGGCACATTGAGGTTTGTTATTTCATTACTGGTCTAAGAAAATCTTGTAGTCATACCCCAGTTTAATTACCAGATTTTCTGTCTGTGGATAATGGCAAAGAGCTTCTGAACAAAGGATAACTTAATTTACTCAACATCTACATCTACTTTTTTTTTTTTTTTTTTAAAGAAATGACCTTAATTCAGTACCAAACATATTTTCTTCTAAGCTACCATCTTCCTTTTCCCCTAAAAATATTTTGAGTCTAAAAAGGCCTTTCCAATTTGTACTTTCCCTCCAAGATGTCAAGCTACTTTTTTTTTTTTTTTTTCAAAAGGCATTCCACTCTTGTCGCCCAGGCTGGAGTGCCGTGGTGTGATCTCGGCTCACTGCAACCTCCGCCTCGCAGGTTCAAGCAATTCTCCTGCCTCAGCCTCCTGAGTAGTTGGGATTACAGGCGCCTACCACCAAGCTTGGCTAATTTTTGTATTTTTAGTAGAGACAGGGTTTCATCAAGTTGACCAGGCTGGTTTTAAATTCCTGACCTCAGGTGATTCACCCACCTCGGCCTCCCAAAGTGCTGGGATTACAGGCATGAGCCACCGTGCCCGGTTGCCAAACTACTTCTTTAAGTTACAACAGGCTACTGGGTGTTAAATTTTTTTTTTTTCCAAGAAAAGAGGCTTTGGTGTTCTGCAAGACTAGGAGGGATGAAGTGTTAGATTCGTGGTTTTCAACCAGGGATGATTTTGTTCCCCAGAGGCCATTTGGCAACAACATCTGGAGACATCTCTGGCTATCCCAGCTGGGGGAAGGGAGCATGTGTGCTACTGGCATTAGTGGGTAGAGGCCAGGGATGCTGCCTAACACCCTACACTGCACAGAACAGCTTCCACAACAAATACTTATCTGGTCTGAGATGTCAATAGTGCCAAACTTGAAAAATCCTGCTTCAGATTCTTAAAATACACCCTTCTACTGAAGAAGAAATCACCAAATCCTCCCAGCTGGGTGGAGAATCCCGCTACAAAGTACTGGTGCAGCTTTGCTTGCCAGAGGCCTAATAGCTGGGTGCAATTTCTTTCCAGCAACTGTTCTCCTGCCTTGGAAGGCTGGGCTCTACCCTGGCAAAACTGAAATTTGAGAATGGTTCTCCAGGTCACATAGACTTTAAACACCTTTCTCATTAAGAAACAAAAGAAAGAAAAAGTTTCTTCTGATCACAAAACAAAACCCTCAGTGTAAAAAAAGGCATACATTACAAAAATAGCATAAAAAGTAAAGGCCATTGGCCAGGCACGGTGGCTCACACCTGTAAATCCAGCACTTTGGGAGGCTGAGGCGGGCGGATCACGAGGTCAGGAGATCGAGGCTCTCCTGGCTAACACAGTGAAACCCCGTCTCTGCTAAAAATACAAAAAATTAGCCGGCGTGGTGGTGGGCGCCTGTAGTCCCAGCTACTCGGGAGGCTGAGACAGGAGAATGGCATGAACCCGGGAGGCGGAGCTTGCAGTGAGCCAAGATTGCACCGTTGCACTCCAGCCTGGGCGATGAGCAAGACTCCATCTCAAAAAAAAAAAATAAATAAATAAAAATTAAAGGCCACAATCCCACTACCTAGAGATGGTTGCTAACAGTTCAATGTATATTCATTTCCTAGCCATGCATTATCTATCAACAAAAAAGGGGGCCAGGGTACTATAGTTTGCCACTGACTTTTTCTCCTTGCTGGATGGTATTCCACTGCACGGATGACCATCTTATTCAATCAAGTCCTTATTCATAGATATGTGGGTTACTTCCAGTATTTTGCTGTACAAAGAATGTGACACTGAAAACATTCTACGCTGTGCACTTAAGACCTTTTATTTTTTTGAGACAGGGTCTCACTATGTCACCCAGGTTGGAGTGCAGTGGCACAACTATGGCTTACTGCAGCCTTGAACTCCTGGGCTCAAATCCTCCCACCTCAGCCTCCCAAGCAGCTGGGACTAACAATGCATGCGCCACCACACCTGGTAATCAAAACAAAATTTTTGTAGAGTCAGAGTCCCCAGCTATGTTGCTCAGGCTAAAGGCTTCTGAGAAGTGTAAATGCTAAGTTCAAAGGGCATGTACATTATGAAAACATATCTGCATTATAAATAAAAGGGGGTCTTTATTATTTGCATATTCATTAACCAAGTCCTTGCAGCTACCAAATTGTATACAAAAGTGAAAGTCATCCCCATGTGAAAACATTCACTAATGAGCTATTTATAAAAAGTTAGTCTCTCTTTGCTTCCTAAGTACCTGAAGCCAAAGTATTTATCCTGCCCACTGTATTCTGGTCTTCTGTTAGTCTCTATGGTTATATTGTAAGTATATGACAAATGACACAAATAGAATGCAACTTAATTGCAATAATCACAAATCTTGCAAATGGTGGTGGATTTGATGAATAATGCTAGAAAACTACTCAAACCTTAAGCAAAAGCCCTAAAAAGTGTGGGTGACAGACTCAGACCAGTTAACAATAAAAGGAAAGTGGAGGAGGTGATCACTGATACTTATAAAAAAGAATGTGAATATCAAAATATTAAGAGACTCTGAAAACTGATGAAACTATCAAATATTTTTGCAAAACTCCCTTCTATGATCATGTTGCAAAAACCAAATAAGATTATTGTAAGATGCAAAAATCAGTTTCACTTCAAAAACAACTTAGTTTCCTTCTTTGTCAGAATTAATATATCTTTAAAATTATGAACATGCTTTCATCATTATGTTCCATTTTCATGATTAAAGTTCCATTCAGGCTTCCCCCTACCCCCAGTGTCCACCACATTCTATGAAATTTTGGTCCCCATTTTAAGTGGTTTCACTTCAGGGGAGCTTTTTCTGGTATCAACTCTCCTTGGGCTAAGCAGGCCCTCTTCTCAGAAGCCTAGGAGGAAGGCTGCTGTCATGTCTGGTATGTGAATGCAAAATACTCCCTACAACTGTCTGATTCTTACAGGAGCTAAAGGACCCCATGTAATAACCAGGGCCCTTTTCTCTCACCTCCTTACGAAGTCACTGGGGATGGAAAGGAGACTATGCTTGGTCTGCCTTCTATCACTGCCTTCATTCCCCGCTGCCAGCCAGGGCCCAGACAAAAACCCAGCTCTCAATATCCTCACAGGCTGAGCCCCACGGTCCACCCTGGGACACCTGCTGGCTGTCATTCCAAGGACACCAAGAAAGGAAGCACATCAGCAAAGTCCCTGAGAAATCAGCTCTGAGATGAGACCCTGTGGCTCTTTCATCCCGTGATGCAATTCAGTCATTCTGAAGAGTATTTTCAAGGACCGTAGCCAGCTAAGAAAAACAGTCATAAAATACATTCGCCTAAAAGCTTACAAACAATGTACATATATATATATACACAAACCCAACCTTCTCTCTGGCAGTTTTATAATAAAAATATATGGCTTATAGTCTCGAATGTTAAAGATGAAGAAAACTTGAGCTTCACTGTATAGATGAGAAAACTGTAGCCCTGGGCCAAGGGTCAGCAGACTTCTCTAAAGGGCCAGATGGTAAATGGTTGACATTTTGGAGGTCGTATAGTTTCTGCTGCAACTATTTGCCTCTGTCACTGTAGCACAAAAGCAGCCACAGACAATACATAAACAGATGAACATGGTTCTGTTCTCATAAAACTTTATTTATGGATACTGGAATTTAAGTTTTACATTACTTTTTACCTGCTACAAAAACTACTACTTCTTTTTGTTTTTCTTTCCCAACCATTTAAAAATGTAAAAGCCATTCTTAGCAGACTACACCAAACGAGTGGTGGGCCAGATTTGACCTTCAGGCCACAGTCTGCTGAGCCCTGTCGTTTCGGCCACTCTTACCTTTGCGTGTAGATAAGACAGGCCCCAGTGCTTAATACCTTGTCATTTGCTCCTTGCTTTACCCATCCACAGCAAAGACCTGGATACTCTTCACCAAAAAATGTACAACTAAGGAGCTTTATCAACATTTTCTAAATGTTAGGAGTAATATTAAGATGTGTCAGACAAGTATGCCAGGTCACAGTTTAAAGGATATTGATATAATGCCATATTGTGCATTAAATAAAAACAAGAGGAAAATATAATAAACTTGAGAAACTCACTGAATTTGAAAAATAGGCTTTATTTTAACCAGTGGTATTGTCTGACATCCTATATGGCATAACTGATTACAGCCAAGTTCATGGATACAAATAAAATAGCAATTTCCCTCATTCTCTCTTTTGTTTTCTGTTCAGAGAAATCAGGAGATGGGAGCATTATGCTCAGAAACCGAAGAGCTCTTCCGAGAGCTCCAGCTTAAGAGTCCAGGCTTCCGGAGCATGCAGCCTCCTAACACGTATGTGGTCACATGTGCAAAGACCTTTATTACAAAATATTCAGAGCAGTATTTCTGAAGGAAATCACACTAGCATTTACAACCAAAACATGGCTGACAAAATTCATCTTGCTGTGGATGGTGAGGATTTGAACTGCAATAAAGGAGATGAGGCCTTTACGTTCACTCTCCTTGAAAGGGGGAGAGTCCCGGCTGAGAGGGAATCAACATCAGTCTGTCTCCTTCCTTCTTGCTCCAGTTGACTCGGGGGTCCACCCGGTCCCTCTGGAGTACGTTTATCACTGCACTGATTGAGAAATGGAAACACCGTGGCCCAAATACAAGATTCTGTCACACAGCCAACACTGGAAGTGACTTTATACTTTCTTATTACACAAAAGGCTTAAATATACGAGTCCTCATGTAGAACAAAATGCCTGAAATTCAGCAAATTATGAAAACAACTCTTCTCCACCCCTGAGGATATTTTATCTTTATAAAGTTGAAAATACAAAATATTAAAATAATTTGCCCTTTCTCCCCATCAAAAGGAATCACATTTTCAAAGGATTCCTGCAATATACAAAATTCTGAAACAAAATTTATTTCTCCCCAAACCAAGAAGTCAATGATAAGCTGCCAAGAAGACCCTTTTCCATAGAGGAGTGGAAAAGACACCTTGTTACTTTTTTATTTTAAAGTAATCATATTTAGAGGAAGATAGCAGTTTTCTGGCCTTATGGGCTTTAATTTTTTACTTTGATTTTCAGCATTTCTTAGCATTAGTTATTGGGAGTGAAGAGAATAACTTGTTTCTGAAGTTTGGGATATTCCTGGGAAAAGCCCTGATCTTTCCCATGATAACTCCTCAAAAATAGTTGGTTGAAAACAGATGGCATGAATGAAAATGCTGTACATCCATCTGTTCCTCTTTTCATGATTTTCACATCAAAAGCACCTGAAGTATCAATTGTGTTCAACACAGAATAGCACTAGGGGCTGAAGAGAGGATGATGTCACTTGCCATAATATCAGCTGAGGTGACATGGGATCTAAACTACCCAAGAAGTCTTCACTGGCAAACCTGCCTGACACCAGGGCCTCCTGAAGAGAGCAGGACAAGCAGCTGTGCATGCTCAAATAGCAAGACATGCAAAACACATCCTCACTCTGCTAGAAATAGAGTACACAGGAAGTACATGACATCAAGAACCTGCTTCTGACTACTGGGGCAGATATTCAAGAAACCTCTGCACCAAAGGTGAAGGGTAAGCAGAGAAATGGCAACACCTGGGGGTGAGGGAGAAAGAGAGACGCACATATACGCATGCACTCACATGCACACATGACCGCCTCTGAAGGCTACCTGGTTACTCCGGGCCCACAAGCAGCCGTCCAACAACCCTCTCGACTTGCCCAGCTCAGAACTTCAGCAGCTGCAGTCTTTTAACTATCTACACTTTCTTCTCTCCTTTTAAGGCACAAACATATTTACAGTTTCAAATACACCTGTCAAGATCTGAGAACCATACGAAGCAAGTTAATCACAGGCTAGTGCACAGAAGCCGGTTGGTCCTTTTTGGCTGTACGCATCACTGAGGGACAGCGTTGGGTCTGAAGCAACCAGAAGGTGTGGGCCTTCTCTTGTGCCACTGTGGGATGTTGTCAAGTCTATGCCCCACCGTCAAGGTGGGGGTCACAGGAGAAGCCAAAGTGGCAAAAGCATGACCAGGATTGGGGACAATTCATATTTTTTTACTTTGCATTGAACATATTCCTAAAAAGACAGCAGCTTGCCTGCCTGAGCCAACTCTCAGAAAGAAGAGCAAGGTGGAGGCTGCCCTGAAGCATCCACAACCTCATGTAAAGTCACTGTGATCATAGTTTGTTCATATTGTCTTACCTTCCCACAAAGACAAACACACACATGCACACACACTAACACGCGCACACACACCCCCTTCCACCATGGAGGAAATCTCTGCAACAAGAGGCACTTGAATGATATTTGGAGAGTTCCCGTGAAAAGGCCTTCCCCTCACAGTGAAGTGGGATCGACAGAACAGAAACCAGGTGCTCAGGACTCCATCTCTTCTTGGTCGAGGGGCGGTGGCACAAAGCTGACGACTTCATCATAGGTCAGGCCTAGACATCGGGAAGGAAAAGTAAGACGTGAGAGTTTAGGCTGTTCTCTTTGCTGGCGAGCACTCTGACTTCACTCAAGATCCTTCCTCCCTGTCCAGGTAGTGGTATGATGGGCTACCTCACAGCTTGTATGTAATATTCTAATGGAGCACGTTATCACACAGAAGTTCGAGGGACATAGAAAAGAACCTTTTTTTTTTTCTCATGTTTTTCATTGCTGAATGCCTCTTAAGTTCTCTACGGAGGTGCTCAAGAATGAAAGAGCACTCTCACAAGCTACGGCAACAGATGGTCTTGGCTCTTTGGATTTAACTGGAGTTCTGAACTTGTGTTTTATGGAAAGAATATGGGACTGGACACAGGATCCACGGGTTCCATTCCTGGCTATGTCCCTAACTAGTTCTAAGTTAACTGATAAGACATAAATTCTCTTTGCCCCAGTTCTACTAACTGTAAAACTGTAAAAATATCCTATTCTTTACTTAGCTCAGAGAGATGTTGTAAATGCAATAACTCTGAAAACCTCAAATCTCCATGCAAAGCTCCTGTATGTGAGGGGCTGTGCATAAAATCAGACCAGATGTTAAGTATCTCAAAGGTCCAGAGAGTATCACTGTCTACAACACTTTCCACCAGAGAACATATTCATTCTGCATTACAGACCTCAACTACAAGCTTTAGCAAGTTGGTTATGACCATTCAGTTTTTATTTTTCCCACCGCTTTCGGTTAGTGGTACAAGATGTTAATCCTACCCTTAGGACTTACTTTTCCACTCATCTATAAGGAGGTCCCTGCTTTCAAAGGACTGATCATAAGGATCGGCCACTGGTTCATCATCAGGATCGTGGTACTGAGCAAAGTAGGCATGTGCAAGGGCTTGGGCTGCTGTAATTCTCTTATCTGAGTCCAATACAAGCATCTTCTCCAGCAAGTCGACAGCTATCAGTACCATAGACAGGAAGGAAAATAGTTTTTAATATGTTACAAAAAAGTATGCCTTATTAAGCAAACATAGTTTTGACCCTTCATATCCAAACAAGGAATTCTCCTCCAAAAATACCTACTCTAGGATATACTGGCCCTTTTCTCCTTTACGTGTGTGTGTGTATCTGTATTTTGTATGTTTAAAATGTTTTATTTTTGATTCGGGGGTACGCGTGCACATTTGTCACATGGGTCTCACGGATGGGGACTGGGCTTCCAGTGTGCCCAATAACCAAATAGTGAACATTGTGCCCAACAGGTTATTTCTCAACCCTCACCCTCCTCCTGTATTTTGTATTTTTAAAGAACATGTTACTAAAGAAGAATTTTTTTAAATGACTAGGATTGTGTTTGAACAGGCTTTTGTGGAACGTCAATGTCAAACTGCTACCAGTGTAGTCAAACTGTATAAAAACAAAAGCCTACAGCTACAGTAATCTAGAATAGGTAGGCAGGACTGTTTTTTGTGTGTTTGTTGTTGTTGTTTTTTGTCGCCCTTCGCTGTTTATTTACTAACATAAGACAAATAAATATTCATCAAACAGATCTTCAAACAGTGAATAAACTGGGGGTTTTACATGGTGATGGGGGTGAGACATGGTATTAAAATCAAAGGGAATTTTATTTTAAAAAATTTCACTATGAAAAATTTCAAATATACAGAAACAGAAGAGTAAAAACAAGGATAAAGTGAACACTCACATGCCCAGCATACAGATTCAACAATTAACATTTTTGTATTTATTTATATGTTTTTCTGAACTGTTTTAAAATAAAATTATAGACATGATACTTTACCCTCCCCAAATATTTCAACACAAAGACATCTTCCTATATAATCATAATACTGTTATCATCTCTGACAAATAATTTCTAAATATCATCTAAAATCCAGTTCATGTTAAAATTTCTCCAATTATTCCAACGTTGTCTTTTAGAACTAGTTTGTTCAAACCAGGATTCAATTAGGGGCCATGCACTGCAACTAACTGGATTTCTTTAGTCTCCCTTAGTCTAGAATAATCTCCTTACTTCTAAGCCCTGTTCTTTCCCGATTCTGATCTGAAGAGACCCTCTGGTTGTCCTGAGAATGACTGTTTCTCGGGATGTGTCTGATTTTGCTTCTTTTGCTGTCATGTGTCTATACCCTGCTTTCCACTATCCCCTGTACTTCCCAAAAACCAGAAGTTAGGTAAGAATCAGGTCAAACATTTTCAGCAAAAATACAGGTGATGCCATGCATGTGATAATGCATTAAGGCCATCTGTCCCACTACTAATGAACTAAAATTGGTCACTGGGTTAAGATGTTTCCCCTTTGACCAAAGCAAGTAATCTGTGGGATATTTTGGTACCAAATAAATATCCGTTCCTTTCACTTATGGCTTTTTGCATTCACTGGGTTTCCTTTCCAAAAGCAATTATTTCTTTCATAAGGGGTTACAAAATGGTGATTTGTCTAACTCTGTATTTCAAATGAGTATTTTTGTGTTTCAGCATGGCAGCACTTGGGAGGATAAATACTGCCATATAACCAGTTATCACTGTGGTGAAATAGGCTTTTGAGACTTTGCAAATTACTTCTTAAATGTGGAGCGGGTGGGGGTAAATAGTGAAGAGGACAGCTTTCTATGGAGATCGACTGCTGTGTATACTGGAGGCTGTAAAACACCCCTGTCCTACAGCTTGAATTCCAGAGTAATCCACTGGAGAAATATGGGCTTCAGGGGGATACAGAAACAAAGTGAATATTCATGTGTCAATTCAAGTTCATTAGTTTACACTTTACAGTACAGTACTAGGTGAATGCCTGGATTATATATACATATATTCTTCTGATGGTCTTCTCTTCTTAGAAAAAGAAACCTTATCAGCTGTTGATTTTATAATTGAACACAGATTATATGACAAGTCTCTATTACCCCTAGGGTAAAAACTACCATGTTCTTATAACCAATAAGGTCAGGGGCAAGAAAAAGATTCCTCAAAGATATTATTAGCTGGGCATGGTGTTATGCGCCTGTAGTCTCAGCTACTTGGGATAGGGAAGAGGAAGGATCACTTAAATGCAAGAGCTTGAGGTTTTAGTGAACCATGACTGTGCCACTGTACTCCAACCTGGGTGACAGAGTGAGATGCTATTTCTTAAAAAAAAAAATCTTGACAGATAAATATATACACTAACATCAAGGGGTAATTTAAGTTTTAATTCATGTTTTGGGAATAGCAGTGAAACAAAGTCAGTGGCTGACGAAACAGAGCTGTTAATATTTATATTGCTGGCATGTTCCTGCTCAGTTAATATGCTGGGCATGAGCTTGTGAGAGTAACACTGTACTCCATCTGCCCGGCAAGGGGAACCTCATTATATGACATCACTGTTTGGCAATGGGCTGTAAGGCACGTTTAAATGCTGAGAAGTACAGTGCTGAGCACCAGATGGACCAAAGCCTCCTTTCAACTCATTGGCAAAGTGGTATCTAGTTCTTTTGGCGGTTTCAACGTCATGATTTCAAAGAATGGGAAGACCTATCAGGAGCTATGTGACCTAAATAAGCTGCTGGAACACAAATATCTCCCCTCTCCCACTAAAACATGAATTAACAAATCTTTCTGAGTCCGTTAAGAGGGTGTCAGTGAGTACTGCCCTGTTTAAAACTTAGGGCTTAGGGCTGTTCTGGACAAATTCAGAACAGAATGACAGACAAGAAAGAACACAACGGGCCGGGTGCAGTGGCTCATGCCTGTAATCCCAGCACTTTGGGAGGCCGAGGCGGGCAGATCACGAGGTCAGGAGATTGAGACCATCCTGGCTAACACGGTGAAACCCAGTCTCTACTAAAGATACAAAAAATTAGCCAGGCGTGGTGGCACACGCTTGCTGTCGCAGCTACTTGGGAGGCTGAGACAGAAGAATCACTTGAATCCAGGAGGCGGAGCTTGTAATGAGCCAAGATCGTGCCACTGCACTACAGCCCGGGCGACAGAGCGAGACTCCGTCTCAAAAAAAAAAAAAAAAAAAAAAAAAAAAAAAGAAAGAACACAACATCTTTTCCCAACATCCTGTAGTACTTAAGGCTCAAAGAAAGCTTCTCAGCTCAAATAAATCATACAAAGTCAATTAGAGCATGCCAGGGCAGATGCAAACCTAAACCAATCTCAGTAGAATCGTACCTACCCCTGATGAGACTGTGGATTCATCCTTGGGCAGGAGAGCAACCCAGCTGAGATATGACATACTCTCCGTCTCCAAGGCTGACACGAACTCATCCACAACTGCCCAATACTTCAAAGAGCATGAGCATCTCTGCTATTGTAAGAATTATCACTGCGACACTAAAATTCCTCTTCATAACCACTATGGATGAAGTACTTAAAAAGGTAAAATCACCTAGCCTTCACCCCAGCTTCTAAAGAAGTCAGCATGGCTGTCGGCCCTCAAAAAGATAAAACTAAACCTGAAGCATAGCTGCCAAGACCCTTAAGAAGACACATGACCCACACAGATGCAAAGAAATGCAGTGAGATTTTAAAACATACCACGCAATACAATCTTAAGAAAAGTGAGAAGGTGGATTATACTCGTTATCATAGCATAGCTCCCTTCCCTATTGTAGGGAGGTCCTGGTCTGATCTTTCTGTGTCTACCATTAAACAGCACTGTCCACTGCCCTCTTCTAGAGTCAGGGAATGAGGCTCAGGCAAAGCAGCTTTCAGGGACCATCTGAAGCACACATCAGTCCTCCCCTTCAAAGAATATAGTCAGCCAGGCATGGTGGCTCACATCTGAATCCCAGCACTTTTGGAAGTTGAGGTGGGCAGATTGCATGAGCCCAGGAGACAAAGATTAGTAGATGGTGAGACCCTGTCTCTACAAATAATTCTTTAAAAAATTAGCCAGGCATGGGGATGCATGCCTGTAGTCCTAGCTATGTGGGAGGCTGAGGCAGGAGGATCACTGGAGCCCAGGAGTTTAAGCCTGCAGTGAGCCATGACTGTGCCACTGTACTCTAGCCTGGGTAACAGACTGAGACCCTGACACTACCAAAAAAAATAATAACAATAATAATAATAATAAAGCAATTGCATTTTTAGCCAAGGCAACACATATCTTCAACTGCCACCATCACTTCCCTCTGCCAAGGATCTTGAAGGCATATGAAGCCATTTCTTTAAGTTTAGGTAGCAAATAAGCTCCACAAAGAGGAGAGGATAGTTACACCTCTGAGGGGCAGAGAAAGAATAAGGGAGGGGAAAAGTTCATGTGTGTGGAAGATGACAGGATCTGTAGCAACGGCAGCTACCGACAGAGCAGAGCACCCTGCAGGGAGTTCCTGGGTGGGTCCTCTAAACACCCACCTGTACTTCAGTGGTTTTTGTCCTCCACTCAGGGACACCATGAATCCACAGCAGTTGTGAACAAGCTACAGCTTTCTTCTGTATCTGCTTCTTCCTGCCTCTCCAATCCTTTATCTCAACATTCCTATTACTTTCTCTCCTTTCTCCACTGTACCTGCCCATTCCCCCGACCCCAAGGTCTGTGATCATTTAAACATATAAGCATCTCATGTAATTAAAAAAAAATCTGACAACACAAATAGATAATAAAAGCCATATTTATCACCTTCCAAGATTCAACTAATGGTACGTTATTTGGTCAAAAGGAGAAACTCTTCTTCATATCCCCAATTTATATCATAACCAATTCAATATCCATGAGGTGAGGATATTTTCAACTTACCCAGGGGATTGGCACCAATAAATACATTCGCAAAGTTCATCTTCGGCATCTGCGTCAAAGACTGAATATAGTTTCTTGCCTGAAAAAACAAGGGTTTTCAGAATTACTTTGTTCAATAATGTTACTTCTCTCAAAGAAAGAATCTTGGTCCTGCTAAGGAACGAGTGTTAACTGACAAAGTCCACTAACTCCAATGTTTATAACTGTCTTTGATAAAACTTCTCCCTTACTGCCATCCTAACTTCCTAGTTATGATCATCACCTTCTTTATTCCTGCTATCTCTCACAGTTGCATTTCAAGTGAACGAGAATACTCATCAATCAAATTCTCTTTCATCAGGTTTCTGATCACAGGATGAGAAGTTTAAAAACTGAGGCCGAGATATGTAAGAAGTAGCCCTTTCTGAGACAGCCTTCTCAAAAAGCTAAAATTGTTAGAAGGGTTGGTATTCCCAAAGTAAGTCTTGGACCAGCAGTCTTTTGATAGTGCTGACTTCAGTAGGTGCTCTTAGCACATCAAAGGACATCAATATTAAACCTTGCTAACAAAGTAACACTGGTAACAAAAAAGTTAATATAAACTTAATATAACAGTCCTACCTCACAGGGTTGGAGTGAAGATTAGAGATAACAAACCTAGTACTTTCTTAACACAGTACTTGGTTCCAAGTGAGAGTTCAAGAAACATTATCTGCTATCCTACTATGACCTTCAGAGAAAAGCAAAGTCTGCTGTCTATCTTAACCACCTTTTTAAAATTTCTGTTTTAATACAGTCCAACAGTAAAAGTATGTATGTATATTTATGTTTACACATACACACACAAGGTTGTAAAAAGTTCTGGTTGCCCAGACACGGTGACTCACGCCTGTAATCCCAGCACTTTGGGAGGCCAAGGAGGGCAGATCACTTGAGCCCAGGACTTTGAGACCAGCCTGGGTAACATGGTGAAAACTTGTCTCTAAAAACACAAAAAATTAGCCAGGCATGGTGATGCATGCCTGTGGTCCCAGCTACTTGGGAGGCTGAGGTAAGAGGATCACTTGAGCAGGGAGATGGAGCCCAGGAAGCTTGAGCACAGGAGCTTGAGCACAGGAGCACAGGAGTGAGCTAAGATTGTGCCACTGCACTCCAGCTGGGGTGACAGAGTGAGATCCTGTCTTAAAACAAAACAAAAACAAAAACAAAATCTGGTTGCTTGGGCAAGTTCACCTTATTTATTAAAAAAATTTTTTTAGACACACAGTCTCTGTTCTGTTGCCTACGCTGGAGATCACTGGCACAATCACAGCTCACTATAGCCTCAAACTTCTGACTCAAGCAACCCTCCTGCCTCAGCTTCCCAAGTAGCTGAGACTGCAGGCGTGTGCTATCATGCCGTAATTTTTAAATTTTTTTGTAGACCTGCAGTATTGCTGTGTTGCCCAGGATGGTCTCAAACTCCTGGGCTCAACTGATCCTACCATCTCAGCTTCCAAAGTGCTGAGAATTGCAGATGCACGCCACCACGCCCAGCCTTCACCTTCTTAATGATTGCATGTGGAGTCAGGAGGAAAGGTCTGCTTTGAAAAGCAACTGAGAATCTTTCTGATTTGAAAAGAAAGTTGTAGGAATTGAATATATAAATGGCTGTAATCCCTTTCTACTTGAACATGTAAATAAAAAGATGAAGGGAAAACAGGTAAGAGACAATTATCTCATTCAGAGAACAGTCATCCCTTTAATAAAGATAAATCAACAGATGACCTGAATATAGCCGAAGTAGAAACAAAGTTGCTGGGAGGGGCTCTCTGTGATGCCAACCCGGTTCCCCAAAATATTAAGGGTATCTTAGAAAGAAAGAAGTGCCCCAATGACCTCTGATAATAAAACAAGAGTTAGACTAAGTAGTTAAGAATAAAGAAGGTACCTAACTGTACCAAAGTGTTTGTATTTATTTTATATTATTTGTGTATTTTCTTTTAAATATAGTATGTATAAGTACTGGATATTTCAGTTTTGTTTTGTTTTGTTTTTAAATAAAGAATTCTCTTTTGGTCATTAAAAAAGTGGATGAATTAGAAAGCATGCTAATGGACTTCAGTTAACTACCCTTCTGATAAAGGACATGATAGTAGCACACCCTAGCTACAGGCATAGCACCTAGAAAGAAACCGCCTCACGAGCACTAAATTCACAAAACCAAATATAAAAATAACAATTTTCCATTTACAAGCTTACTAATTATATCCCCAATCTCACAAGACTGGATGACATTTTATCCCAAAAGTCAACATCTTGCAATAGCACATAGGCAGGCCTCCAGGCACATGCAAGCATCCAGTGATGTTAAAAACTGTTGGTTATACAGTGGCAATAAAATGAGAACGTGGCTTCAGTGCAACATCCCTGTACAGTCTCTTTGTTCTCACCTCATGGCTTGGCATCCTGTTAATGAGATAAGCGGGGGGTGTTCCCGTCAGACGCATAATCTGCTGAAGCTGGTTAATATCTTAGATGCCTAGTCAAGGGCATTGTTAAACATACAGTGCAAAAAATAATTTTCAACTCAAGTTTTTAAAAAGGTCAAAAAGCCACCCCTAAACAAACAAAAAAACCTACCCCCCATTCACCCTACCCGAGGACCCAAGGCTGCATTGTTAAAGCTTCTGTGAATGACATGAGTCGCTTCTGTGAATGACATGAGTAACTAGGCATGTAGTCAGTGACTGGCCATGCAGATAAGAAAAATTACTTTTCTTTGGTTTTAGCATCATCTTTACTGTTAAATATTTTAGGTTCCCTGGAAACAGACTGCCCCTTGATCCAGGATGCCAGCCAGAGAACTGTTTTCAAGTACTGACGGCCAAAACCTGTTTGTGGGAGAAATATAGATGATTCTAAAATTTTTGACTCAAACTTTGAACAAAATAAAATATCCAACATATCCATTCAAGAAAGAGACTAAACTTTTGCAGCAGGGGTTCTCCAAGGCACCATCCCTCCGAATTAAGATACACGTGGGCATCTGGGTTAATAAGCAATGCCACATTTCAAAGATATTATTTAGTGGTACATTTAAAATACTTGCCACAAACACAAAATGGTAAATGAAGAAAGAGGAGACGGGCAGAAGGTTAGAGGCTAATGGCAAAGGCAAAACAGAAGTCACAGGCTGCTGACAGTGTTAAAGCATGCCACATGATTTCCTCCACAAGTCTCTTCAACAAGCGAACAGACTAACCTCACTTAACAAACAGGTGGAGGGAAGTCTGCAAAATACTCTGCAAGTATCTGACAAGGGCAGAACTATGAGATTTTCTATACGTATAGGCACATATGTAAGCTGTACCACAACTTCTCTCTTTTAACTGTTCTATCAATGTTAATACAACTCGCCCTCTTCTAAAATGTAAGAACTGTTTATCATGTTCCTACTAAGAGCAGAAGTGAGGAGATTTTAAAAATCTTCAATGTAATTCAATAAACCCCTTTTCTAGTCCTTTTCTTGTTAACTACTAATTCCCTCATTCAGGTGAAGCATCATCTTCAATAAGCACCATGGCCAAGCAATTTTACTTCTTTGTGGCTTTCCCAAATAATTTTTCTACTTTAGCTCGTCCTCTGAACTGAACTCCCTAGTGGTCAGATGACTTAGCAGTAATCTGTTTAAGGCTGGCCACAGGGAGAGAGCTAGAGCCATGTGCTCCACGCTGCCTTTCACGCTCCCTAAACCCAAAGACAGAGGCCAGTAAATTCCAAAAGAGGTTGTAATTACACTTTGATTTGTGGTCCTTTTAAGAAACGTACCAGATCCATACCAGATGATGGAATTCTTTGTTTTGTTAGGAGTTTAGGAAACAGAATTTAGAGTTACCTTTAACAAATCACATAACAAATGACACTTTTCATGCCAAGAGAAGTAACAAAAAGGGGCCACAAAATAAACCAGCAATAGCAATATACCAGTTGGGTCTTAAAATGTAAAAATCCTCCACTTCTCCTTCCTTTCTGTGAACAATACCTGGCCTGCGCATTTTCTGTCTTTGTCTCCTTTAGTCAAAGAGGTTATTTTTTATATCCCCTTTCTGTCAAGAAGTTAGAAAGATTCTATTTCTGGAGGAAAATATGAATGAGTCAGGTCTTTGCTTTTTTATCTAATTTAATTAATTAGTTTATTTATTTTTAAAGACAAGGTCTTGCTCTGTCACCCAGGCTGGAGTGCAGTGCACGATCACCACTTCCTGCAGCCTCAAACTCCTGGCCTCAAGTGATCCTCCTGCCTCAGTCTCCCAAAGTGCTGTGAGGACAAATGTGAGCCACTGTGCCCAGTCTGCTTTTGCTTTCTTAATATGATTTTCTTGTTCTTTCACTGATTATTACAAAAACTGGGACATTAACCAAATGAATTCTCTTTCCTTGGCCTCCATCACAACCCATTTATACCTTTTCCTATGGCTCATCCTAATAGGTTCTCAATCCATTACTGCATTCTCTTACTCAGCATTCAATTTCTTCATAATTATTGGCATCGCTACTTCACTACTTTTCAGGAGAATGAAAATAGCTGTTGGCTTTCTATTTTCTGCATTCCTTCACTAATGTCTTTTTTCTTTAATTTTTAAAATTTTAAAAATCTCTGAACAATTTTACTCACCTGGCCTTATTTATCCATTATGTTACCATAAGATAAACAGGTACTTGGGCCGTGTCGTGAACACGAAATTAATCTTGTCTACCCCTTAGGATGTTTAAACTACTTTTATCCACTTGCCCCAATTATGTAGGAAAAAACAAAAAAAACTTTCTTATTCTTACACTCAATATAATATTATTTGAGTCAAGTTCTGTATTCTGGTACTCAATTTCAGTAGAGCTGTTGAAATATATAATGTGCCTCATTTCACAGAGGGACCTCCACTATTAGGCTGTGCACCTAGTGTTTCTTTCTTAAAAATAAGTGATGGATTAATGAGAGATAAATACTATTGACTATTTTACCTAGACTTTGGTTTGAATTCCTTGCGACTAATAGCACATATCTATAGGGCAGATGGCTGGGATGGAAGAGAAGACTAAGAAAGGGCTGCTAAGAGTCACTCTCAGGAAAGAAATGAATTTGCTTGGTCTCATTAGCACTATTTATTAATTGAGCTCCTTCCCAGCCCTCCCTCTGCCCTTAGGGCCTCTTACTGTAAGACAGTGTTTCTAAGAAAAAACATAAAAAAAAAAAAGTACTGCCCTTTCTAAGCATCATCTGATATCTTTGATTCACTCTAATCCAGCTTCTATATATCATAAAGGGGGAAAAAATACCTCTTTAGGTTGACATTGTGGTAACACTGACAACGACTTCCAAAATAGTATGTAATCACATGCGATTATAGTTTGGATCATGTTATCCAGCATCTGGGATCTATACTCAGCTCTGCCACGTGACTCAGTGCATGACGTGGAAAAGTCACTGCCTTTCTGGGCCTTTGCTTCTTTATCTTAAATAAGTAAATGAAACAAAATTCAGAGTGGAGGTTCAGAAATACACTGGGCTTTGGCATCCTTTCAAGAAATGTACCGGATACATACCAGATGACGGTATTCTTTATTTTGTCAGGAAGGTGAATGAACAGTTCCAACTCACCTACTTATGCCTGCCTCAAGCTACCCAGCAGTCTTCCCAACTAGGCAAAGGGCCCCGTTAGTCATAAATGTTGGGAGGAGAATCCAGGAAGGCATAACTGGAGCTTGGCTCCGTAGCTCATTTTTTCTTTTGTTCAACTGCCTGGCAGCAGATTGAGGGAAAAAGGAAAAAAAACTGGGCTTTCATGGCTTCTCTCATGCCTCTGGCCCAAGAAAATGACCAAGAGCAGGAAATCAAGCAAAAGTAAGCCAGAGTCACATTCCCATGGCTTCTGTCTAAGTCCCTGCTTAGAAGCAAGAAAGCACTAGCTCCAAACTCTGTCTCGGGTTATTTAACTTATAATTACAAGGCAATAGGAGGAAAATTTATAACCACATTCCTGTGGATCTGAGATATCAAGAGTGGAGTTGTTTCTTCTGAGTGGGGTCTAGGGGCTGGGTAGAAAGGTCCCTCTGTTGGGAACGAACATTTTACGTAGGATATGTGAGTATCTATTCTAAAACAATAAAAAATAACTTATGGGAAGGGGCAACAGTGTGCAGACAATGTACATTTTATTCTTTTAGTGATTAAGTTACACTAAATACATGGTGAAGTTCATGCGCTGAGAACAAACACTAGAAACAGTGAAAAGAGCTCTAGAGCATACGTGAAACTTCTGAGAAAGATGAAAGTCAGAGCTTGAGGACAGAGACACACATTTTGCATTAATCTCTTGGATTAATGAATTAGAATCTCAAATCTCATTGCTTTACTGGGATACTATTGCCTAATAGAGGCTCCCATGATCTTAGTGTGTACCCAGATAGAGAATAAAACACACTTGTGCATGCAAGCAGGCACACATGCGTGCACGCGCACACACACTCACACTATCTTATACCTCACTCATCCTGGAAGTCAGCACACAAAGGGTATGTGTGCTTACAAACACACCCAGGTCAAAGTACAGATTGGTAGAAGGCAAGTGGCAGAGGCTCCCAACAGGGCAGATAATTACAAAGCATCAACTCACAGACTCTGAGGAGATTTTCTTCAAAAGCTCAGCCCCTGGGGTTCCAACGAGTCTTAAAATGAGCTTCAACTGATCAATATCTAATGGTGGACCATAAAGGAAAATGTTGGGACGAAATAAAAATGAAAAACAAACAATGACAAACAAAACAAAAACAAACAAACAAAACACCCCGAGAACAAAAATGAAACACCCCAAACCTAGCCAACACGGTGAATCCCTCTAGGTCAAGGTTCCCGCAGGATGATCACTTCACGTAGGACATGCTCCTCCTGTACAAAGATTCAAAATGCTACCACACACGTATCCACTTTATATTCATTTTGTGCATCTGTCAACAGCACGTATCAGTAAAGTGAGGCAACGTTAGGTGGTTCTTAGCTGCCAAAGATAGCAGGTGAAAACACAAGAGCTTCACTCAGTTTACATTGCCCTCTTCATCTGCCATCACAGTGTCAGTAATCAGTCCAGGAAAGAGCACTGGTAATTAGAGGGCCACAGATAAGGAAAAAAGCAACAGAGCACAGGAGCTAGGGATGTACAAGTCTATTTATGAATATTCTCCTAAACATGACCTAAAGAGCTTATGATATGACAGTGGAAGGCCTGTGAGACCCCAAAACCTGACCACTGGAGCACACCCTCTGGGAAGCCTCGCCTCTCCCACTGGCTACAGTAGGCAGAGCACGATGAGGGAGAGTCGCCAGCAGAGGGCGCTCTCCCACTGCATGTTCCTTCAGGAGCGCCATGAGAACACAAACACAGGCAGTTTCAACCTTATAAAATGCAAATGAACAATGCTTAACAAATTCCACACATCCCAAAGGCTCTAAATAATAGGCCACAATGCTAAAACTTTTATCCTGGTAGCCAACACTTCAATGTATACTCAGAATGTATGTGCATGTGTTAACCAGAAGACAAAAATTTCCATTTGTTCTCATTGCTTTTAGTCTTACCTAAAAAGGAAGTTAAAAAGAGGGGGGAAAATATTATAAAATAGCTTTTAATATTTTATCTGAAAATGTGAATAGTTTATCCACGTTTATACTGACTGACATTCCACGGAGGGAGAAGGGGAGGATGACTGTCTTCTGACCCATCAGGTTTTTCACATGACTAAATCCTCTTGGCCTCAGGTCTCAGCTTCAACTTCACCTCCTCAGGGAGGTCTCCCCTCAACACTCTATATACATGATACCCCACTCCCCCCCAATTCCTTCTCAGCATCATGCTTGATAACATCATAGTGCTTATCACAGCCTAGAATTACTTTGTTTGCTTACTGTCTGCCCCCTGTACTGGTCTACAGCTCTGTGAGGACAGGAGCCACTCTGCCTCTTCACCATTTATCCTCAGCCTAACATCTGGTACGTGACGGGTAGTCAAAATATTTGAGGAAAAGGTAGAGCAGGATGAAAGAAATTTTTGCTTATGGTTATACATATAAAGGCAACATAGCAACACTTAAAAACAGCAGTCTCTATAAGCCACAGGTGCCTACGTTATAGGAATAACTTATGCAGTAATTTGACATCTTGTCTTTTACTTTCTTTTAGATATGAAATCAGCTTAAACAGAAGAAAATTCTAGGCTGAAGTCAGCAAACCCCAATCTCTTCCTGTTTTATATATAAAGTTTTATTAGAACACAGCCATGTCCATTCATTTATGTACAGTCTACAGGTGTTTCCAATTACAACAAGCACAGTTACCATACGGTTCCCAAGCCTAAAATATTAACGACCTGGCCCTTTCAGAAAAGGTGTGCCAAACCCCATCCTAAACCCAAACAACTTGTGTTCTTTAGCAAGCAAAACAAACTAGAAACAAGTCCACTCACGTAAGTTATTTCTAAATTAAGAATAACAGGGAATTCTGTCATCTGCAAATGGTAAAAATCAGTGTGTTATAAAGGTTAAGATTTAAATACTGGCTTCTCAGTTCAAGATGTTGACAAGACAAAAATTTTGAAGCATATGTTCATAGGACAGAGCAGGAGTGGGGGTGGGATGGATACTGTCTTGCTCTAAAATAATCAGATTAATTATATCACAATAGAAATCTGTAAAAAAAAAAAATTCTTGCTGCTCTAAAATGACTCAATTTACAAAAATTTAGTTCCCTCACATTAACACTCTTCAGGAATATATTTAACTGGGTAGCCACCACAAGATAAAGTAAATCATATATGGGAAAAATCTCAATGACTTCATATCTCAAACAGGTGGCTTTACAATATATGCATCAAAAGTAATCTCTAAAATGAAGCGTTTGATATTAGTATTCTTAAGAGACTTCTGACTACTTACAGTGAGAGTCAATTTTTATACTCTCTCTAAGGAAGACAAGCTCTCTGAGCTACGAATTTCTCAACTACCTGAACTTCACCCCAACCTACCTGAAGAATATGCAATTTCCACTAGTCACAGTGGCTCATTACGTCAATGAGCTGGGAAACCCTCTCTCTCCCACCTCTGCTGGCATGAAACAATACCAGGCCTGAAGAATCAAGCCCCAATTCCTCAGCCTCACATTCACAGCCGTCTGTGATTTGGCATCAAGCTTCTTTTCTGACTCTGGCTCAAACTACTATTCTTTAATGCACTCAGTGCTTCAACTCACACCAGATATTCCAGGCACTTCTAAGCTTCCAAGTACTTATTTATGTAACTCATAAACCAGAACACCTCCCCTCCTCCCATCCTTCCAAGCCTTTCCTATTCCTATTTACTCTTTGAAGTCCTATTCAAACAAGAACTCTGCCATGAAGTCTTGGATATATTGAGGTGGAACTAATTCTCTACTTTTTTTCCAAAAGCTTATCTATTATTCTAGTGTATTTATCACTCCATCTTATTTTATAATCAGGGACAAACAGTTGTTCAAGTAACTCTTGTAACTCTCTTTCCACTGAGTCTGATCATTCTGGTTTTAAGGACAGGTACCATCCTGTCCCCACACCTTCCACAGAGCAGCTTGATAAATACTGGTTGACTTGAAAAGATGAGCCATGGCACATCCTTTCAGCACCTCGGTAGGCACCGGTGTCTCCAGCCGTGGCACTGGCACCTGCTGACACTGCTGCCTCCAGTAGTTCTTTCATTCTCTTCCCTTTGTCACCCCTACACCTTGGAGGTAAACTTCTCTCCTGAGGGCTGTAAAGACTAGTTTGAAAAGGGACAGCCAAGAACCAACTGAATCTTCTCAGAATGGAAACACTGTATTATTTTGGAGGAGTTAATTTCAGAAGGAAAATGGGTCAAGCTTGAAAAAACAACGTAGGTGGCTCCTACTGGTAAAACTGGAACTTGGGACTCAGTGAAACGTACAACCAGGAAAGAACAGACTGGTGATGATGCAGCGATCATCCCTGTGCTGCAGAGAACGCTTCACTACGAGTGTATCATTCTGGTGAAACAGTCCTGACGACCAACAGGTGGCTACTGCATAGAGTTCCCTGCAGGTCTCATAGATTATGGTGAAATCCCAGGAGCAGCTGCTCTTCGGGAGCTTGAAGAAGAAACTGGCTACTAGGGGGACACTGCCGAAAGTTCTCCAGTGGTCTGTATGGACCCAAGTTTGTCAAACTGTACCACACACATTGTGACAGTAATCATTAACGGAGATGATATAGAAAATCTAAGGCCCAAGCCAACGCCAGGGGATGGAGAATTTGTGGAAGTCATTTCGTTACCCAAGAATGACCTGCTGCAGAGACTCGATGCTCTCATAGCTGAAGAACATCTTACAGTGGATGCCAGAGTCTATTCCTATGCTCTAGTGCTGAAACATGCAAATGTGAAGCCATTTGAAGTGCCCACCCTGAAATCTGAAGGCCAAAGACAACACTGGCCATTTTTGTAAACGAGACTACCAGGCCTTCTTCACAAAGACTTTGTATTCAACTTAGTTTAATGTAGATTTGAATTAGCTTTTTCGTAAAATAAAAGCAGCACAAAATGCAAAAAAAAAAAAAAGAAAAGAAAAGATGAGCCATATTACGCTTTTCAACTCAGTCCTACCCCACTGCCTTGCCCTCAAAACACAGAATGACCATACTCCATGGAAAAATACACAATGTAAAATAAAAATCTTAGTAGCTAAAAGCATTTGCATGAAGGAAGTTAAAACATGCAAACCTCAGAAGAAATCACCATGGGTTCTTCAAAAGTTGGCAAATCCACTGAAATACAGGCCAGTCTTCCAACAGTACCAGCTACTATAAGGCCATTATGATTTGTCCAGGCAGTTAAGACCAGAAGGAGCTTCACGTAGCCATATTAGCGGAGTAAAGCAAAACTTACCACATCATGATAATCAGTATTTCCACAGTGAGTCATCCTTTGTAACAGGTTTAGCCCTTTTTCTCTTAGGTAGAAAATATTTTTACTATTAGTTTAAAATGTGTTTTAACTGTAATGATCACAACGTCAAAATTTAAATCATAAATCTCCTGAATCCTTCTAAAACAAATGAAGAAAAGAACAACTTAAGCCTAAGATTACTCTTTAGATCAAGTCATCTTTAACAGAAGCAACAGTCAGAATGAACAGGTAAAGAAAAAAAACAAAAACAAAAACTAAGTATAACAGGATATTTCTAGGGAAAGTAAAAGAGGGGTATTTTAGTCAGTTCTAAGTGCTCCAGGCAACTCCTAAAAAACCTCCACAGACCACAAAGTTGAAGACGAATAAAAGGACCAGTTGCAGGACCTACCTGCCATGAGCAGCAATTTTCAACGAAATAAATCCACATAGGGGCAAAATGGAGCACTAACCTTTGGAAAAGTAGGAAACCTTCCTAGTGACAGACAGGATAGATGAGAGTAAGACTTAGCCTAGCTCCTTATCTTCCAGGTTGTCAAAATAGTCATTTTCACTGTAACACAAAGAAAATGTCTTAAGGTACCCTTGGTTTATGGACAAATCTGAGGATTCTACCTTTTTCTGAGAAAATGTATTCTCAAGTCAGAGAAGAAAGGGCAAATAATCTAATAAAATATTTTTCTTCTTCAGTGTTTACTAGGACACTTGCTTTTAGTGTCTAAAGTGAAACTGCTTTTTAAAAATGAGAGAACATCCAGGCTGGCCAACATGGCAAAACCCTGTCTCTACCAAAAATACAAAAATTAACAGGGCATGATGACGTGCGCCTGTAATCCCAGATACTCGGGAGGCTGAGGCAGGGAGAATCACTTGAACCCAGGAAGTGGAGGTTGCAGGGAGCCAAGATGAGGCCATTGCACTCCAGCCTGGGCGACAGAGCGAGACTCTGTCTCCAAAAAAAAAAACAAAAAAAAGAGAGAGACAGAGAATATTCGGCAGGGTGCAGTGGCCACACCTGTAATCCCAACACTTTGGCAGGCCAAGGTGGGCAAATCACTTGAAGTCTGGAGTTCTAGACCAGCCTGGCCAACATGATGAAACCCAATCTCTACTAAAAATACAAAAAATTAGCTGGGCGTGGTGGTGTGCGCCTGTAGTCCCAGGTTCTTGGGAGGTTGAGGCAGGAGAATTGTTTGAACCCAGGAGGTGGAGGTTACAGTGAGCTGAGATTGTGCCACTGCACTCCAGCTTGGGCGACAGAGCGAGACTCTGTCTCAAAAAACAAACAACAAAAAAAGAATATTTGAAACCAATGACTGAAAGTGATGGGCAGATGTGAGAGAAGGGTCTCCAGAAACTTTAGCTCTACTGCCAGTGTTTTAACCCACAAGCAGGACAGTATGAACAGAGGTGTTCATTATATTACTATTTGTCTACTAGTATGTCTGAAATATTTCAAAACATGTTTGCAAAAGAAATGGAAAAAAAAATAGAAGCAGCAAATTTAATACACTAAGAAAATTCCTATAGACCAGGGCAGCAACTGATGGCAAGTGGATTTTAACTCAGCTCCATTAACCCATAAGAGCACCATTTCTGTTAAAATTAAAGGTTTTACACATAAAGGAAATTCACTTGATTATGTAGAAAAGGAAAACAGCAGCAAGCCAAGGCTGTGATCTCTGGTAGAAAAACAGTATTTGATGAGTAACAGGGCTATGAAACTTTCTCTCTTCCTTAAGCTGCAGAGTGTTAAGTGTCGATAACAGAATTTTCTAAGTGGCTTATTCATTTCAAGATCTATGGTATTTGAAGTAAGTTAGTACTATACCCGAAGAGACATTCTGTATCCTCCCCCTCCTTTCTAGTACAAAGTTCTGTCAGCTGTGTCCACTTGAGATCCCTAGTCAACTAGGCTTTTAAGAAAGGGCTTCATTCTTTAAAAAATACTACTACTATTATTAGGCCAGATGGAAGGGGTTCTGCAAAGTCACAAACAAGAATTTCTAATCTGATAACACATAATTGGCTTTAAGACAAAAATGAGTATTTCTTATATGTTTTTTAAATTAAATTAAAATTCTGAGATACATGTGCAGCATGTGCCGGTTTGTTACATAGGTAAATATGTGGCATGGTAGTTTGCTCCACCTATCAATCCATCACCTAGGTGTTAAGCCCCACATGCATTAGCTATTTATCCTGATGTGCTCCCTCCACCTGCCCCCCACCCCACCCCACCCCACCCCACCAACAGGCCCCAGTGTGTGCTGTTCTCCTCCATGTGTCCATGTGTTCTCATTGTTCAGCTCCCACTTGTGAGAACATGCAGTGTTTGGCTTTTTGAGGAAAATGGCTTCAAGCTCCATCAGTGTCCCTGCAAAGGGCACAATCTCATTCCTTTTTATGGCTGTATAGTATTCCATGGTGTATATGTACCACATTTTTTTATCCAGTCCATCACTGGATAATGGGCATTTGGGTTGATTCCATGTCTTTGCTATTGTGAATACTGCTGCAGTCAACATACACAAGCATGTATCTTTGTAACAGAATGATTTATATTCCTTTGGGTATATACCCAGTAATGGGATTGTTGGGTCAAATGTTATTTCTGATTCTAGGTCTTTGAGGATTTCACCACAGTGTCTTCCACAATGGTTGAACTAATTTTCATTCCCACCAACAGTGTAAATGTTCCTATTTCTCCATAGTCTCACCAGCATCTGTTGTTTCTTGACTTTTTAATAATCACCATTCTGACTCGCATGAGATAGTATCTCATTGTGGTTTCCATTTGCATTTCTCTAATGGTCAGTGATGTTGAGCTTTTTTTCATGTTTGTTGGCTGCATAAATGTCTTCTTTTGAGAAATGTCTGTTCATGTCCTTTGCCAACTTTTTTTTTTTTTGAGACAGAGTCTTGCTCTGTCGCCCAGGCTGGAACGCAGTGGTGTGATCTCGGCTCACTGCAAACTCCGCCTCCCGGGTTCATGCCATGCCCCAGCCTCCTGAGTAGCTGGGACTACAGGCGTGCGCCACCATGCCTGGCGAAGTTTTTGCGTTTTTAGTAGAGATGGGGTTTCACTGTGTTAGCCAGGATGGTCTCGATCTCCTGATCTCGTGATCCCTGCCTTGGCCTCCCAAAGTGCTGGGATTACAGGCATGAGCCACCATGCCTGGCCCTTTGCCAACTTTTTAATGGGGTTTTTCTCTTGTAAATTTGTTTAAATTCCTTGTAGATTCTGGATATCAGACTTTTGTCAGATGGATAGATCACAAAAATTGTCTCCCATTCTGTAGGTTGTCAGTTCACTCATGACAGTTTCTTTTGCTGTGCAGAAGACCATTCGTCAGTTTTTGCTTTTGTTGCCATTGCTTTTGATGTTTTCATCATGAAATTTTTGCCTATGCCTATGTCCTTAATGATATTGCCTAGATTTTCTTCTAGGGTTTTTATAGTTTTGGGTTCTACATCTAAGTCTTTAATTCATCTTGAGTTAATTTTTGTATAAGGTGGATGGAAGGGGTCCAGTTTCAATTTTCTGCATATGGCTAGCCAGTTCTCCCAGCACCATTTATTAAATAGGGAATCCTTTCCCCATTGCTTGTTTTTGTCAGCTTTGTTGAAGATCAGATGGTTGTAGATGTGCAGTTTTATTTCTGAGATCTCTATTCTGTTCCATTGGTCTGTGTGTCTGTTTTTGTACTAGTACCATGCTGTCTTGGTTACTGTAGCCTTGTAGTATAGTTCAAAGTCGGGTAGTGTGATGCCTCCACATTTGTTCTTTTTGCTTAGGATTGTTTGGGCTACATGGGCTCTTTTTTGGTTCCATATGAATTTTAAAGTTTTTTTCTAATTCTGTGAAGAATGTCAATGGTAGTTTAATGGGAATAGCATTGAATCTATACATTACTTTGGGCAATATGGCCATTTTCATGACACTGATTCTTCCTATCCATGAGCATGGAATGTTGTTCCATTTGTTTGTGTCCTCTCTGATTTCCTTTAGCAGCGGTTTGTAGTTCTCCTTGAAGAGGTCCTTCACTTCCCTTGTTATTAATAGCTATAGTCCTGCGTATGTTGTTCTCTTTTAGCAGTTGTGAATGAGTTCATTCATGATTTGGTTCTCTGCTTGTCTATTGTTGGTGTATAGGAATAGTTGTGATTTTTGCACTTTGATTTTGCATCCTGAGACTTTGCTGAAGTTCCTTATCAGCTTAAGAAGCTTTTAGTCTGAGACAACAAGGTTTTCTAGATATAGGATCATGTCACCTGCAAACAGAGTTTGACTTCCTCTCTTCCCATTTGAACACTCTTTCTTTCTTTCTTTTGCCTGATTGCCCTGGCCAGAATTTCCAATACTATGTTGAATAGCAGTGGGGAAAGAGGGCATCCTTGTGCCAGTTTTGAAGGGGAATGCTTCCAGCTTTTGCCTATTCAGTAAGATACTGGCTGTGGGTTTGTCTTAAATGACTATTTTGAGGTATGTTCCATTAATACCTAGTTTATTGAGAGCTTTTAACATGAAGACATGCTGAATTTTATTAAAGGCCTTTTCTGCATCCATTGAGATAATCATGTGGTTTTTGTCTTTAGTTCTGTTTATGTGATGAATTATGGTTATTGATTTGCCTATGTTAAAACAGCCTTGCATCCCAGGGATGAAGCCAACTTGATCGTGGTGGATGGATAAGCTTTTGACGTGCTGCTGGATTCGGTTTGCCAGTATTTTACTGAGGATTTTTGCATCAATGTTCATCAGGGATATTGGCCTGAAGTTTTCTTTTTCTGCTGTATCTCTGGCAGGCTTTGGTACTGGGGTAACACTGGCCTCATAAAATGAGTCACAGGGAGTCCCTCCTTTTTGTATGTTTGGGATAGTTTCAAAAGAAATGTACCAGCTCTTCTTTGTACCTGTGGTGGAATTTGGCTGTAA
Source organism: Macaca thibetana thibetana (assembly GCF_024542745.1). Classification (NCBI taxonomy): domain Eukaryota; kingdom Metazoa; phylum Chordata; class Mammalia; order Primates; family Cercopithecidae; genus Macaca; species Macaca thibetana. The sequence goes on along the minus strand of NC_065581.1, from coordinate 36,906,556 downwards.
ATTTGTCTGGTCCTGGGCTTTTCTTCCTTGGTAGGCTATTTATTACTGCATCAATTTGAGAATTTGTTATTGGTACATTGAACATTTTCCTGGTTCGGTCTTGGGAGATCGTATGTGTCCAGGAATTTATCCATTTCTTCTAGATTTTCTAGTTTATTTGCATAGAGATGTTTATAGTATTCTCTGATGGTTGTTCGTATTTCTGTAGGGTCAGTGGTGATATCCCCTTTATCATCTTTATTGTGTCTATTTGATTCTTCCTTCTTTTCATTATTCTAGCTGGAAGTCTTATTTTATTTTAAAAAAAACAGCTCCTGGAGTCACTGATATTTTTGGAAGGGTTTTTTGTGTCTCTGTCTCCTTCAGTTCCCCTCTGATCTTGGTTATTTCTTATCCTCTGCTAGCTTTGGGTTTGTGTGCTCTTGGTTCTCTAGTTCTTTTAGCTGTGATGTTAGGGTATCAATTTGAGATCTTTTTAGCTTTCTGATGTGGGCATTTAGTGCTATAAACTTCCCTTTTTTAAATTATACTTTAAGTTCTAGGGTACATGTGCACAACGTGCAGGTTTGTTACATATGTATACATGTGCCATGTTAGTGTGCTGCACCCATTAACTCATCATTTACATTAGGCATATCTCCTAATGCTATCCTTTTTTTTTTGAGACGGAGTCTCGCTCTGCCACCCAGGCTGGAGTACAGTGACGGAATCTCAGCTCGCTGCAAGCTCTGCCTCCCAGGTTCAGGCCATTCTCCTGCCTCAGCCTCATGAGCAGCTGGGACTACAAGCGCCTGCCCCCACGCCCGGCTAATTTTGTTTTTGTATTTTTAGTAGAGACGGGGTTTCACCGTGTTAGCGAGGATAGTCTCAATCTCCTGACCTTGTGATCCGCCCGCCTCAGCCTCCCAAGGTGCTGGGATTACAGGCGTGAGCCATCGCGCCTAGCCCTGCTATCCCTCTTAACACTGCTTTAGCTATGTCCCAGAAATTCTGGTATGTTGTCTCTTTGTTCTCATTGGTTTCAAAGAACTTCTTGATTTCCGCTTTAATTTCATTATTTATCCAAGAGTCATTCAGGAGCAGATTGTCCAATTTCCATGTAATTGTGTGGTTTTGAGTGAGTTTCTTAATCTTTTTTTTTTTTTTTTTTTTTTTTGAGACGGAGTCTCGCTCTGTCACCCAGACTGGAATGCAGTGGCCGGATCTCAGCTCATTGCAAGCTCCGCCTCCCGGGTTTACGCCATTCTCCTGCCTCAGCCTCCCGGTTAGCTGGGACTACAGGCGCCCGCCACCACGCCTGGCTAGTTTTTTGTATTTTTTAGTAGAGACGGGGTTTCACCGTGTTAGCCAGGATGGTCTCGATCTCCTGACCTCGTGATCCGCCCGTCTCGGCCTCCCAAAGTGCTGGGATTACAGGCTTGAGCCACCGCGCCCAGCCTCTTAATCTTGAGTTATAATTTGATTGTGCTGTGGTCTGAGAGGCTGTTTGTTATATTTTCAGTTCTTCCACAGTTACTGAGGAGTGTTTTACTTCCAATTACGTGATCAATTTCAGCCTAAGTTCGATGTGCTGCCGAGAAGAATGCATATTCTGTTGTTTCTGGATGGAGAGTTCTGTAGATATCTATCAGGTCCAGAGTTCAAGTGGAGTTCAAGTCCTGAATATCCCTATTAATTTTCTGTCTTGATGATCTGTCTAATATTGACAGTGGGGTATTAAAGTCTCACACTCTTATTGTATGGGAGTCTAAGTCTCTTTGTAGATCTCTAACAACTTGGTTTATAAATCTGGGTGCTCCTGTATTGGGTGCATATATATTTAGGATAGTTAGCTTTTCTTATTGAATTGAACTCTTTACCACTATGTAATGCCCTTCTTTGTCTTTTTTGATATTTGCTGGTTCAAAGTCTGTTTTGTCAGAAAATAGGATTGCAACTCCCGCTTTTATCTGCTTTCCATTTGCTTGGTGAATTTTCCTCCATCCCTTTATTTTGAGCCTTTTGTATGTCTTTGCGTTAGATGGGTCTCTTGAATACAACAGCATACTGATGGGTCATGACTCGTTATCCAGCTTGCCATTCTGTTTTTTTAAATTGGGGCATTTAGTCCGTTTACATTTAATGTTAACATTTTTTATGTGTGAATTTGATCCTATCATCATGATGCTAGCAGGTTATTTTGCAGACTTGTTAAGGCAGTTGCTTCATAGTGTCACTGGTCAAAGAAACAGTGTGCTTTTGTAGTGGCCAGTACATTTTTCCTTTCCATATTTAGTGCTTCCTTCAGGAGCTCTTGCAAGGCAGGCCTGATGGTGATGAATTCCCTCAGCATTTGCTCATCTAAAAAGGATTTTATTTCTCCTTTGACTATGAAGCTTAGTTTGGCCAGATTATGAAATTCTGGGTTGGAAATTCTTTTCTTTAAGAATGTTGAATACTGGCCCCCAATCTCTTCTGGCTTGTAGGGTTTTTGCTGAGGTCCACTGTTAGTCTGATTGGCTTCTCTTTGTAGGTGACCTAGCCTTTCTCTCTGGCTGCCCTTAGTATTTTTTCCTCCATTTCAACCTTGGAGAATCTGATGATTATGTGTCTTGGGGTTGATCTTCTCATGGGGTAGCTTACTGGGGTTCTCTAGGGATTTCCTGATTTGAATGTTGGCTGGTCTTGCTAGGTTGGGGAAGTTCTCCTAGATGATATCCTGAAGTGTGTTTTCCAATTTGGTTCCATTCTCCCCAACTCTTTCAGGTACCCCTATTATTCGCAGGTTCAGTCTTTTTACATAATCCCATAGTTCTCAGAGGTTTTGTTCATTCCCTTACCTTTTTCTCTAATCTTGTCAGCAAGATAGTCTTCAAGCTCTGAAATTCTTTCCTCCACTTGGTCTATTTGGCTATTGATACTTGTGGTTGCATTATGAAGTTCTGATGTTGTGTTCTTCAGCTCCATCATTTATGTTCCTTTCTAAACTGGTTATTCTGGTTAACAGTTCCTGTAATGTTTTATCATGGTGCTTAGCTTCTTTGCATTGGGTTAGAACATGCTCTTTTAGCTCAGTGAAGTTCATTACTATCCACCTTCTGAAGAATGGAATTCTGTCAACTCATCCATCTCAGCCTCAGCCCACATCTGTGCCCTTGCCAGAGAGGTGTTGCAACCATTTGGAGGAAAAGAAGCACTCTGGTGTTTTGAGTTTCAGTGTTTTTTCATTGATTCTTTCTCATCTTCATGAGTTTATCTAGCTTTGATCGTTGAGGCTGCTAATCTTTAGAGGGGTTTTGGTGGGGACCTTTTTGTTGATGCTATTGTTGTTGCTTTCCATTTGTTTTGCTGATGCCAGTGGGCACACTCTTGTATAAGGTGTTTGGCGACCCCTGTTGGAGGGGTCTCATCCAGTCAAGAGGCACGGGCCCACTTAATCAAGCACTCTGGCTGCCCCTTGGTGGAGGGGGTGTGCTGCGCTGGGAGGAATCCCAGTCATCCAGATTGCCTGGATTCCTCAGAGCCAGAAAGGGGAAAGACTAAGTCTGCTGATCTGTGGAGACCATGGCTACCCCTCCCACCAGGGGCTCCATCCCAGGGAGATTAGAATTCTGTCTGTAAACCCCTGGCTGGAGTTGCTGAAATTCCTGCAGAGAGGCCCCACCCCGTGAAGGGGTATGAGTCAGGGTTCAGCCTAAAGAGTCAGTCTGGCCATGACCTGCCACCACCACTGTATGGTCTGCACTGTGGGAAATTCCTTCCGGGTCCCAATCGCCCAGTCTCTCCAGCACCAGCAGGTGAAAATGGCAAACTGGAGCTACAGTGATGACAGCAACCCCTCCCCCAAGGAACTCAGTAGTCTTATGTAGTCTCCAGTCAAGAGGCCACCAAGAATTTACACAGCTCTGTGCTTGGGACCCAAGGCCCTGGTGGTGTGTGCTCATGAGGGGGATCTCCTGATTCACAGGTTGCACAGATCCTTGGAAAAAGCATGATTTCCTGGGCAGGGTAGCACAATCACTCACCACCTCCCTTGGCTGGGGGTGGGAGTTCCCCCTGCCCTTTGCAGCTCCCAGGTGGGCTGTCGCTCCACCTGCTTTTCCTCACTCTCCATGGGTCATGCCAACCACCTAGTCAGTCCCATTGAGAGAAGCTAAAGACCTCAGCTGCTGGTGCAGGATTCACTCACCGTTTTCGCTCTTCTTGTTGGGAGCCTCTGACTGCAGTACTTCTTATATCTTTAAAGGAAATCCAGGAATTACTAACAACCAGTACCAAAATAATCTTTCAAGAAGGAGACTAATTATAAAACCCAAGAAAAAGTAGAACAGGAAGACAACTTGAAGAGATCTAAAAATGCATAAACCATTACCACTAGCCATGTGTAATTAAGTTTAAATGTAATCTAAATAAAATTTTAATGACATTTAAAATTCAGATAAAAATACTCAGAAGACTTTGAACAGAAGGTGATAGGATCTGGATGTTTTGTCCCTTCCAAGTATGTTGAAATGTGATCCCAAATGTTGGAGGTGGGGCCTGATTGAAGGTGTTAGGGTCTTGGATCCTTCATGAATGGCTTGGTGCCCTCCCCACATTAATGAGTGAGTTATCGCTCTATTAGTTCATGCAAATGCTGGCTGTTTAAGAGTCTGGCATCTTTCTTGCTCCCTCCTTTGACATGTGAAATGCCTATTCCCCCACCACAACTGAAAGCTTCCTGAGGTCCTGACCAGAAGCAGATGATGGCACTATGCTTCTTTTACAGCTGTGCAACTGTGAGCCAAATAAACCTCTTTTCTTGATAAATTACCTAGTCTCAAGTATTCCTTTATAGCAATGTGAAGTGGACTACCAAAGAAGAGAACTTCCCCAACATGATAAAGGGCATTTATGAAAAACCAATAGCTAATATCATACTCAACAGGAAGAGACTGGCAGCTTTCCCCCTAAGACAGGAACAAGACAAGGATGCCTACTTTCACTGCTGCTATTCAGCATTGTAGTGGAAGTTCTAGACAGAGCCATTACATTAGATAAGAGAAAGAATTAAAAGCATCTAAATTGGAAAGGAAGAAATAAAACTATCTCTGTTTGCAGATGACATGACCCTATATATAGAAAATCCCAAAGAATCTAGAAGAAAGCTGCAGAGCTAATAAATAAATTGAGCAAATTTGCAGGGTGTACGATCAACAATCAAAAATTAATTTTGTTTCTATATACCAACAAGGAACACATCAAAGAAATTCCATTTATAATCGCAGCAAAAAGAATAAAATACCTAGGAAAAAATTTAACCAAGGTGAAAGACTTTACAACCGCAAGCTATAAAACACTACTGAAACAAAATTAAAGACTTAAATAAATGGAAAGAGATCCTGTGTTCATGAACAGGATGACTTCATAGTGGTTAAGATGTCACTATCACTTAAAGTGATCTAAAAATTTCACACAATCCCTATCAAAATTCTAAAGCCTATTTTGCAGAAATAGAAATGCCAATTGTTAAATTCATATGGAATTACAAGGGAACCAGAATAGTCAAAGCAATCTTGAAAAAGAAGAACAAAGCTGGAAGACTCACACTTCCTGATTTCAAAGCTTACTATAAAGCTACAGTGATCAAAACAGTGTGGTACTGCCATAAGGATAGATATACAAACCAATAGAATAGAATTCACAGTACAGAATTAAACCCACACATGTATTGCTAATTATATATACCAAATTTCTAAGAAACAGGTAAAAGGTGAATGAAACCAAAAACAAAGGAGAAATCCTACCACATTGATTTGATGGGGGAAGTAATAGTCGCTTTATGGTGCTAGAATAACTGGACTTCCAGATGCAAAAGAATGAAGTTGGGCCCCTACCTCACATCATCTATAAAAATTCAAAACGGATCAAAGACCCAAGTATAAGAGCTAAACCCTATTACATTCCTAGTAGTTATAAAACTCTTAGTAGAAAACATAGGGGCAAATTCTTCACGACCTTGAATTTGGCAATATAGTCTACAACATGACATCAAAAAAGCATGAGCAATGAAAGAAAAAAAAAATGGAACTTTATCAAAATTAAAAATGTTTCGTGTGTCAAACGACATTGTCAAGAAAATGAAAAGACAACCCACAAAATACGTGAAAATACTTGCAGATCATGTAATCTGATAAGGGTCCAAGATATATAAAGAACTACCACTCAACAACAAAAAGACAAACAACCCAATTAAGAATAGGCAAAATACTTGAATAGACATTTCTCCAAAGAAGATATACAAATGGCCAATAAGCAGATGAAAAGATGCTCAAAATTGTTAGTCATGAGAGAAATGCAAATCAAAACCACAATGAGATACCACTTTGTAACTACTAGGATGGCTATTAAAAAAAAAAAAAAAAAGAACAAGTGTGGAGATACAGGAATCCTCATACATTGCTGGTGGGCATTTAAAATGGTGCAGCCACTATGGAAAAGAGTTTGGTGCTCTTCAGAAAGTTAAACATATGACGCAACAATTCCACTCCTAGGTGCATAACCAAAAGAACCAAAAGCAGGGACTCAAACAGATGCTTGTATGACAATGTTCACTGCAGCATTATTCACAACAGCCAAAGGTAAAAACAACCCAACTGTCTACCAACAGATGAACAGGTTAACAAAATGTGGGATATATTAAATACTTACAATGGAATAGTATTCTGATACATGACACATCATGGAAGCACCATGAAAACATTATACTAAGTGAAATAATCCAGACACAAAAGGACAAATATACTATAATATGATTCTACTTCTATGAAATATCTAGAATAAGCAAATTCACAGAGACAGAAAGAACAGAGGTTACCAGAAGGGAGAATGAATGGGAAGTTACTGTTTCATGGGCTGAGTGTTTCCATCTGTGGTGATGAAAAAATTCTGGAAATAGATAGCAGTCGTGATTGTAAACCATGAATGTAATTAATGCCACTAAACTGTATACTTAAAATGGTTAAAATGGGGCCGGGCACAGTGGCTCATGCCTGTAATCCAGCAATTTGGGAGGCCGAGGTGGGCGGACCACTTGAGGCCAGGAGTTCGAGACCAGCCTGGCCAACACGGTGAAGCCCCATCCCTACTAAAGATACAAAAATTAGCCAGGCGTGGTGGTACACACCTGTAATCCCAACTATTTGGTAGGCTGAGGCAGGAGAATCGCTTGAGCCTGGGAGGCAGAGGTTGTAGTGAGCCAAGATCATGCCACTGCACTCCAGCCTGGGCAACAGAGCAAGACTGTCTCAAAAAAAAAAAAAAGTTAAAATGGTAAATTTTATGTTATGTACATTTAACCACAAAAATATTTTCATTTCAATTTCCAAGTTAAACTAGCTACATTTCTTGTTTTCTTCTCCACAAAAATGTTACTGCTCATCACTAGCTGCATTTCAATTGCTTAATAACTAGCCACAGGCAGCTGGTGCCTACAACCACCACACTGGATAGCACAGATATAAAACATTTGCAATACCATTTGCAATACCATTTGCAATGCCTAGTTCTTACTTACAAGCCAAAATCAACAATTCCAAATGCAAAATGATCAATAAATAAGGAAAACAGGGAGAAAACTGGACACTCAAACAATGAGTACCTTCCAGAACAAGCTTTTCCAACCCAGGGCCTGCGGGCTGCATGTGGCCCAGGATGGCTTTGGATGCAGCCCATCACAAACTTTCTGAAAACATTATGAGTTTCTTTTTGCAATTTTTTTTTAAGCTTATCGGCTATCATTAGTGTATTTTATGTGTGGCCCATGTGGCCCAGGGAAGCCAGAAGATTGGACACCCCTGTTCTAGAGGGTGCATTTAAAAATCATAAATAAGTGGTAGTTGCATGTCTTTCAGGCTGAAGGAAGAGGGTATGAGGCCAATACATTCTCCAAAGGTTTTGAAAAGAGGAGTTCTACAAATTAGAAGAATAGCAAAGAACAGAATATTAGAAAAGAAATTGTGGCCTACGTGACCGGTAGCTTTGGATTATATTCTCTGGGTCTTGGTTTCCTCATCTCTTAAACAGGCGATTCAACTAGATGTTTTCTAATTAACCTCCTGATCTCATTGGTACTTTTTTAAAAAAAAGAATAAAGATTACTAACATCTTCAAGATCAGTCAAGATTAAACTAAAATTCAACTGGGTTAAACTCTAGTTGTACTCAACACTAGCTGCAAACTAGAAGACTGTGCTTTGACCCATGACAACAAAATGGAGTCTTTAGGGTGGGGCCAAGGCATCTAGAGTTGTTAAAAGCTCTGCAAAGTGATTCTGACACACTATGAGGGTTAAGAACCACTATGCTGGAACACAAGTGACTGTATAGTTCAGGCAGGAAAAGATAATGGGAAACATTTTCCTCTTTTCTTCTTGTCAGGCAATCGAAGCTGTATCTACACAGATGGCAACTTACAAGAGAAAGGTTAAGTATATTACAAATAAAAATCCTTTGAATTCGACTTTTACAATCCAGGAGAGAACATCTGTCTGAAAAAGAGCCAAGTAGAATAGAAACAATAAATAACTCAAACCAAAATTTTGAAATGAATTCTCATGTATTAAAAAATGAATCCCCTATTAATAAGTTGAAACACTAGGTTGTTTATCTAAAGTTCACAGAAGAAAAAGACGTAAGCACAAAGGGAAGATTTCCTATAGGCGGAAAGTCAGCATTTAAAAGGGTCAGGGAATAGACAGGTGTCTGTGAGACCGGACCACAAAGGTGCAAGACCCACATTGCTTTGAAAACTTTTTAACATTAGTCTGCCAAGGAGACTAATTCTACCTATCACAGAATTAAAAACAAAACAAAACATTAATGATTCACAGGTAGACAATAAAGTGGGAGGGTGAAGGGGTAATCTGTTTTGCAAGGTCATTACTAAAGATGATGGCTAACATTTACTGGCAGGCTCGTCTCAGTACTTTCCAGTTACTATCTGGCTGAATTCTTACGACAACCTTGTGAGTATGTATGATTACTATCATTTTACGGTTAAGGAAACTGAGAGACATAGAGGTTAGAAAACTTGCTCAAAGTTACACAGCTGGAAATAAAAGAGCTAAGCTCTAAACCCAGGAAGTCTGGCTCCAGAGCATGTGCTTAACCTGTATGTTATACTGTTTTTCCCTCTCTGCCACCTTGTATGTCTACACCGGCATGGAGGTCTGTGACTGACTGAATGGTAGCTGGAGATACAGACACAAGAAGAGGAAGGGGAGTGGGGAACAGAGAATAGCATCAGGATAGCAGCTACTCCAGAGGACAAACCAAGGATGGGACTCTGAGATATGTACCTGAGGAAAGGGGGAAGTATAAATTTTCCCTAATTCTCTTACCTTGGACTGTAATATATATATACCAAATTTCTGAGAAACAGATATAAGGTGAATGAAACAAAGGACAAAGGAGAAATACTAGGTATTCAACTAACTTAAAATCCAGAGGTAGGGAGTAATAAGGTAAGCTATGTACAGGGAGACTGCATTCTGTATCAATCCTAATATTCAGAGAAAGAAACAGCTTTACCTGAGAAATAGAGGATTTTTCAGTTCATAATGCAAGTACATTCTCTCTAGCAGAAGACAGTTAGAACACATGGGCAGATATCACAAACATCACAGCCATTATAGAAGTACATCCCAAACTGTAAGCAAGTGAACTGACATTCTGGTTTATAAACTCAATGAGTTTATTTAGGTAAGGGACTAAAACGACTTTTAGATCTCTAGGCATAATAGATCAGAGGTAACTGTAGCATGTCTAATAGCCCAACCAAAACCAACTGAAGGCTAGTTAACTCAATTCTATAGAAAAAAAAAAAAAATCCCTAAAACTAATTCTAGATATATATTTTAACATTCTTTCTCACCTAAACATCTTCCATAAGTAGAACTGATAAGAGTTCCAACAAACCACATTTCTCATAACATTATTACTGAACAATGAAACAAGCATACTGCAGATAGGAAAGGAACTAAAATAAAGGGGCTATAATAAACCGTAAACTAGACAGTAAGTCTTGGAGTAAATTAGGGTTTGGCTGCAATCTGGGAAAAAGTTTGTGCTGGAAAAACAAAAGTACATTACATGGTAACCTTTTCACTTCTTGCTTTTACTCTTTGTTGTCAAACAACAAACATAACAAGTAAGCAGTATATCATTGCAGGTACCAAACATAGCCTTTTTAATACACAAAACAAACATACTAGCAAGATGTCCTTCATTTAGAAACAGGTATCTTGTGCTCATTAAGTGTTTATACAAGCAGACTAAACCCGTCATTGGGATCTGGAGTTTCTCATGAGTATGCTCAGGTCTTAGAACTGCTGTGGGATGATTAATAAGGGATTGCTGCAAAAAGAAGACAGATTTGATGGGTTTTTCAACTTATGAGGAATTTTTCCAACTCATAAAAGTAAACTGAAGCCTCTTTCTTGGCAAGGCAAGCTACTCAGTAAGAAGAAAAACTTCATAATGCATTATCTAGACTATAAAAGCAAAAAACTGAGAGCCTTCCCTAGAGATAAGTAAAAGGAGTATACATCCATGGACACTGGAATACAGATAAGAAACAAGAATCCAAAACTTTTTAAAGGATACGGTCTGTGCCAGGAAACAATGTTCTTCCAGTCAACAGCTCGGCCATTATGCATCCCACTGACCAAATATCAACTGGCAAAATTAAAGAGAAATAAAAGTACATGCAATGTCACTGTTACTATTCTTGGCAACAATGGCAACAAATGAAACCGTAACTAGGGGTGAAATATTCAAATTACTATTTAAGACATCTGAGGCTCAACAATCATAGTCATTTTTACAGAAATAAATAGCTTACTAAGATCACCTGACTAAAGGGCTATTCAAAGGTGTGGTAAGTCAAAACATACTTAAAAGAAATAAGCTGTTTAAAAAGGGGTAAGTTTCGTATTAGCAGAATGGTAGATTCTTCTAAGTAACATTGAGGGGTTAAAATTATGGATTCATTGTCTTTAGGTATAAGTACTCAGAGAATATATTAAAATCTAAATAAATAAAAACCCAATTGCTAAATCACAAGATTTAAAGGCTGTGTATAAAACTCCACTTCCCCATCTGAGGAAGTGAAATATTTTTACTTGTAGGCTTTAAAAGGATCACTGAGGGAAGAAAAGATATTTCTTCCCACTCCCACCATCTCTACTTCTGAGAATCCCAAATGCATCCAACATGGAATTAAATAAGGCCCTAAATAACCAAGGCAAGTAATACCTGTCTGGTTGTAATGCATCCAGTTCAGCATGATCTCAGGAGCCCTGTACCACCTAGTGGCCACGTAGCCTGTCATTTCATCATCTGTGTGCCGAGCCAGTCCAAAATCCAGAATCTAAAGGGCAGAAGAGGAACAGACAAACTGCTAAGACTGAGAAACAGGCAGGGGAAACAAACAAACAAACAAACAAACTTCTGCCACCTTATTAAAAAGGAGAACAAAATAGCACTTTCATAAAGAGATTTCCTGGTCCATGCTTAGAATGTATGGGAAATATACAGCAAGAACTTAAACTGAAATTACAAAAAGCAAAACAAAAACCTAGGTATTTAATCAAGTGCAATGAGAACTTATGTCCACACAAAGGTTTGCACATAAATGTTTACAGTTGCTTTACATAGCCTCAAACTCAAGCAAATGTCCATCAGCAGGTGGACAGATTTAAAAATTCTGATATGTTCATAAAACAAAATACTATTACCAATAAAAAGGAAGAAACCACTGACACACACAATACTGAATCATTACACAAAGCAAAGGTCAGACACACAAGAATACACACTATATGATTCCATTTACATGAAACTCCAGAAAAGATAAACCTAATCTATAGTGTTAGAAGCAGATGCATAGTTGCGTGGAGCCAGAATTAGGGGTGGAGGGATAGGGATTGACTAGACTAGGAAGGGACACAATAAACTTTTTCTTTTTCTTTTCTTTTTTCTTTTTTTTTTTTTGAGACAGGAGTCTCACTCTGTCACCCAGGCTGGGGTGCAGTGGCGCAATTTCGGCTCACTGCAAGCTCTGCCTTCCTGGGTCCATGCCATTCTCCTGCCTCAGCCTCCTGAGTAGCTGTGACTCCAGGTGCCTGCCACCACGCCAAGCTAAATTTTTATATTTTTAGCGGAGATGAGGTTTCACCGTGTTGGCCAAGATGGTCTCTATCTCCTGACCTCATGATCCACCCGCCTTGGCCTCCCAAAGTGCTGGGATTACACGCATGAACCACTGCGCCTGGCCATAAACTTTTGAAAGTAATCCAAATGTTCTTCGCTGGGAGCAGTGGCTCACACCTGTAATCCCAGCACTCTCAGAGGCCGAGGCAGGTGGATCACGAGGTCAGGAGATCGACACCATCCTAGCCAACATGGTGAAATACCATCTCCACTAAAAATACAAAAATTAGCCAGGCGTGATGGCATGCACCTGTAATCCCAACTACTCAGGAGGCTGAGGCAGGAGAATTGCTTGAACCCGGGAGGCAGAGGGTGCAGTGAGCCAAGATCTCACCACTGCACTCTAGACCGCAACAGAGCGAGACTGCATCTCAAAAAAAAAAAAGAAAAAAAAAAGAAATGTTCTTTATCATAAATGTGATAGTTAAGTGGATACATAATTTTGCCAAAATGAAAATGGTGCGTTCTAATGTATGGAAATTTTTTTTTTTAAGTTAAAAAAAATGAAATGGAACAAAATAAGTTCTAGAGCTGCTTGCTCTTTAGAAAAAATTAATTCACTTATCTTTTATTTGAATTATTTTGAGTGGGTTTCTGTCATTTCTCCTCTTAGAAATGTATTTAATGTAGTTATCACCTCTTTAGGACCACTTACTTGATATTTGACTATTATCTTCCTTTATTATGAATATATTAAATTTATAATTTAACTTTATGTTAAAATAAAAACAAGTGATGCCACTTTCAATGTCACTTAGCTTACTCAGAAATGGTTTACATTTCAAAGTCTGGTAATAAAAATAATATGAATTTCGGATAGTCATGGCTCATAAATCTACTCCCTATGAAAGTCTGCCTGCTTAGTCAAACATACAATCTCAAAGTAAAGCAAACAATGAATACTGTCTCTTCATTTTACCTTCAGCTCACAGTCTTCATTCACAGCTAGATTACTAGGTTTTAGGTCCTAGGAAGCAAATACAGGGAAGACAGGATCAACTTCATGATGCATGATCAATTTTCCCCCTACAGGTAATAATGAGGATCCAGACATAAAAGACTTCATCCAGCTATCAAAACATAATCTCCATCCTACAGTCAATATCTAGTCCAAGTTAGCTTTACATAGAACAAAACTACACAACTTCTTTCTTTAATCAGCCTAAACCTAGAGTAAAGTTGCAATCAATCAACATTTCAATGGCTAAAGTAAGTTTAGATTAGGATCTTGGCTAAATCCCATTCTTCCACTCTCACCCCGCTTCCCCAAAATAATGTAATCAAAGTCATAATACATACCCTGTGAATTATGTCGGCTGAATGTATATACTGCAAAAAAGAAAAAAAGTCAGTTACCTCCAACCTTCTATTGTCACATTATATAACATATTTGCTGCACATTTTCATGAATCAGTAAGAACTGCTAGTGTTAACAGTAAGATTAGAAATCAGCGTAAGTAACTATCAGTATTGTGTACATTTACCATAACTATAATTTCCACAGCCATTGACTCCACTCAGTTGAGCTTTTTATCTATTTTCTGGTTGGCACTCTGGAGCTCAATAAGGACTCAAAGCAGCTAAATATCAAAGATGGTTTAATTTTAAAACACTGTTTACCTGCCCCTCCAACAAATAAATTAGTCTTTCTTGAGGATTTTTTGAAAATCTCAACATTACACTGACCAGATATTAGATCACATCAATAAATTATTGTTTAGATGTAAGAATGAAGAGTCCTTATCTTTCAGATGTGCATACTGAAGTATCTATGGGTGGTATTATATAATGTCTAGACTTGCTTTAAAATAATCCAGGGCTTGGGAAATACAAAAGAAACATGATTGGCCATATGTCGGTAACTGTTGTCACTGAGTGAACATGGCAGTTTATTGTACTATGACCTTTACTTGTGATTTTATGTGTTTGAATTTTCCATAAGAAAAGTTGTTTACTTGTTTAAGCCCTAAAAGGAGGGGAGAAAGGCAGAATTAATTTTTTAAAATTATTACTTATATTATCTGTACCTTTAGACCTCGGAGAATTTGGTAGATAAGGAACTGAACATGGTCATCTGTAAGCTTCTGACATTTCACAATGTTGTTCAGATCTGCCCCCATGAGATGGGTCACCAGATACCTAGAAATTAGTGAAAAGTTACATAACAATCTAGAACCCCTAAGATAACTCTTATCTTCACAAGACTTTTATAAGTTTTCTGTTTTTTTTGTTTTTGTTTTTGTTTTTTTTTGAGACGGAGTCTCACTCTGTTGCTAGACTGGAGTGCAATGGCGCAATCTCGGCTCACTGCACTCCACCTCCCTCCCAGGTTCAAGCGATTCTCCTGCCTCAGCCTCCCGAGTAGCTGGAACTCCAGGTGCCCACCAACACACCCAGCTAATTTTTGTATTTTTAGTGGAGACAAGGTTTCACCGTGTTGGCCAAGATGGTCTCGATCTCCTGACCTCATAATTCTCCCGCCTCAGCCTCCCAAAGTGCTGGGATTACAGGCATGAGCCACTGCACCCGGCCCGACTTTTCTAAGTTTTTAAGGGAAGGCCACCCTTCCCTTAAAATGGTAGCTGTACCACGATGACACCTAAAAGTTAACAACTACTCGTTTTTTGAGGGGAGGGGCACCTCATTACCTCATTTTCAACATTGCTATTCTTTTACTTTTCTTTTTTTAGAGACGGGTCATGCTCTGTCATGCAGTGGAGCAATCATAGTAACTCACTGCAACCTCAAATTCCTGGGCTCAAGCGATCCTCCTACTTCAGCCTCCCGAGTAGCTAGGACTAAAGGTGTGCACCACCACGCACAGCTAATTTTTAAAAATTTTTCTGTAGAGATGGGGTCTCACTATGTTGCTCAGGCTGGGCTCTAACTCTTGGTCTCAGGTGATCCTCCCAATTCAGCCTCCCAACATTACTATTCTAACGTTAACTACCTGCCATCTATTCTAAACATTTACATACTTATTCCTACTTGACGTAACTTTTTTCAGGTTATTTCAAGAGAAAAGAAAACAGGCCAAGCTTTGTGGCTCACACCTGTAATCTTAACACTCTGGGAGGCTGAGGCAGGAGTTTGAGATCAGCCTGGGCAACATAGGGAAACCCCATCTCTACAAAAAATAAAAAAATAATAATAATAATAATAAAAGCAAAAGTAGGGATTAGAAAGATACATGTGTCAGTATCAGTTTTCTTAAAAATATTATTCTTGCATGACAAAATATACAGTATAACTTAGTGCATGGCTATAATTAAGTATCTTGTAGTTTTAAATCCACCAGTACATTTTCACCTTATTATAAGCCTTCCACGTTGTAGGTTCTAAAATAGGAGTATTTTTTTATTTTCTTTTTTTTTTTTTTTTCTTTTTGAGACGGAGTCTCACTCTGTCGCCCAGGCTGGAGTGCAGTGGCCGGATCTCAGCTCACTGCAAGCTCCGCCTCCCGGGTTTACGCCATTCTCCTGCCTCAGCCTCTCGAGTAGCTGGGACTACAGTAGGCGCCCACCACCTCGCCCGGCTAGTTTTTTTTTTTGTATTTTTTAGTAGAGACGGCGTTTCACTGGGTTAGCCAGGATGGTCTCGATCTCCTGACCTTGTGATCCGCCCATCTCGGCCTCCCAAAGTGCTGGGATTACAGGCTTGAGCCACTGCGCCCGGTCTATTTTTTGATTTTCAAACTATAATTCTTTTTCAGGAACGACTAGTGAAAGGATTTTGTTCATTGACAATATTCCTGCATTTACCTTAAAGGAAGGAGGAACATATTTTATCTGGAGGCAAGATGAGGCATTCCAGAATTTCTCCTCACAGGTGTGGTGCTGGTTATTAATTCCATCTTTATGTGGTAAGATTAGGGAATGATTACATTCAAGTCCAACAGGTTCACCACACATATTCTAGACACAATGTCTTAAGCCACTCATTACTGTATTACGCAGTTATGGAAACATAAAAAGTAGATCAGTACTAAAAAGGCTGAATTTTTTTTTTTTCTTGAGACAGTCTTGCACAATCTCGGCTCACTGCAATCTCCACCTCCCGGGATCAAGTGATTCTCGTGCCTCAGCCTCCCGAGCAGCTGGGATTACAGGTATGCACCACTGCGCCTGGCTAATTTTTGTATTTTTAGTAGAGGCAGGGTTTCACCATGTTGGCCAGGCTGGTCTCGAACTCCTGACCTCAAGTGATCCTCCCACCATAGCCTCCCAAAGTGCTGGGATTAGAGGCGTGAGCTACTGTGCCTGGCTAAGAGGCTGAATTTTTTAAAATATGTGTAAGTTTTATTTACTGTCTAAGAATCATTCCTATTCCTAAGGTTGGGTAATAATATATATCACCTGAGCTATAAAGAATGCTGATTTCATTTCATTTCTATTTTCATTTTTTATGAATTTTGGAGGGAAGAAAGCAGGTCAGTAATTTAGATCTATTATTAATGTATTATAAGAATAAACATGCGTGTGTGTGACCTCTCTATATACCTACACACACAACTCCAAGAAGAATGGAATTTTTTTTCTCTATCATAATTTCCCTGTAGGGCTGCCATGGTTAGTTCTCAATTTCATGGAGATCAACAGGACCTAATCTAGTTGTAACCTTAAGATTTTAGCATTTCATATTTTTAAAACTTACATGTTTATACTGCCTTGAGGAAAGAGTAGACTCTAAATGTAATTTAATAAGTAAATGAGATTGAAACGTTTTAAGAAATGTTCCAATCTCAACATAACATAACCAAAGACACTAACTAGCACTTATTCTGTGTCCAGCACTGCAGTAAGCAGTTTATTATGTCCACGTCTCATATACTCCTCCCAATAACTCTGTGAGATAATGTCCATTAGTGTTCCCATTTACTGACAAGGAAACAGAGACAGAACAAGGATAAGCCATCTACTGAAGGTCAAAAAGAGTAGTAATGTCAGGAGTTGAATCTAAAACTAACTGACCCCACAGACCATGATCTTAATCACAGCACATATCTTCCAACAATTCTTTCAGCTGATACAAAATTTACATCAAGGGAATGACCTTTTTAAAAACTCTTATAAATGTCACAATAACTAGCGAAGCAGTATGTCTGAATAATGTCCTTAATAATTCTAAACACTGTATTTACTATCAAAGCTAATCTTAACTAATAAAGAAGGCTGGCAAGAACATAGCAATATTCTGTCCTAATCACAGTTACTATATTCTTTAACTCTAAATTGATGCATAAGCTGAGGAAGACAGAATCCAATTTCAGTATTATAAGACTACTTTGCACATAATTATATTTTTTGACATTGGAAAATAAGAGGGTTATTCTTTCAACTTTTCTAAATAATTTTATGGAGAAGGGACAAACATAACTTATCTTTAAATAAAACCTAAAAGTCCTAACTAATATGCCTGAGCTAGTTCACAAAGGTTAGGCAAAATTACTAATGAAAGTATAGCAACTTCAAGTACAACTATTGTGTTTAAATGGTTATCAGTGACTTAAGAAATCTTAGGCAGCCAGAGGACCACTGACTGCATGGCCCGAGAGAGAGACAGTGTGCTTTTAGTTAGAACATTTTACCACGATGTAATTTCTCTCAAACCCTTTCCCCCTCAGAGACCACATCCATTTTATCACCAAAATTTAGAGAAAGGGTGAGACTGCCAAAACATGTAAGTTTGTAAGATTAATCACTCTATATAGTAATAACTACCAAGCATTACTACTAAGCTACAATGAAATAAAATGAAAGGCATTATTTATGGCAGAAGTGTCTTGCAGGAACTAACATAATCACTATACTTGTTTCCAGGAGGCCCAAAGACCAATCCATGACCACCAACTGTTACATTCTAACTCCCATATAGAAAGATTTTCAAAATAAGTCTTGCAACAGAGGACAAAAGCAAGCATCATACAAAGTTGCTGACTGTTTATGGAAGACGCACCAACTTCTAAAAATAATGAACAGGATGGGGGGCAAGGAATATAGATGAGCACATTTTAAGTAAGTACATTCCAAAGGAGGCATTAATGGAGAGTCACATAATTTCTACAGTATTTGTTTCTGGAAAGCATAGTCAATTACATTTTAAAGACATGCCTAATATTGTCAATGTATATAACACCTAAAGTAAATTAAGGAAGGTCAGACTTGAGTATGGTTGGAAAGCTATCTAGTTCTCACATCTTTACAACGGAATTAAGTAAGTTGGCCTTTGTTAGGCTAAAAGCTGAAAACAGAACTTCATGGACTGATACAAATCTTGTTTTTCACTTTCCTTGTGAAGTTGGTCTTCTTTAAATTTAATCAAAGTATAGAGATCACAAATCACATTTCTCAAAGTGACTCCTGTGAGTAAAATGTACTGTGACAGCAAGAAGGAAGAACTCTGTCATAAATGCTTTTCAGTACTCTAGACAGCACCCCATTCTACAGCTTCATTTATACTTCTTGGATAATATCCAATTGTTAAGACCAGTACCACCGTCCCTGCCCTCTTTCTCCCCACCCTCCACTTTTTAAAGCACAGAATAATCAGAAAGAACCTATGTAGAGGGCGGGCGTGGTGGCTCACGCCTGTAATCCCAGCACTTTGGGAGGCTAAGGCAGGCAGATCACAAGGTCAGGAGATCGAGACCATCCTGGCTAACATGGTGAAACCCCGTCTCTACTAAAAATACAAAAAAATTAGACGGGCGTGGTGGCAGGCACCTGTAGTCCCAGCTACTCGGGAGGCTGAGGCAGGAGAATGGTGTGAACCCGGAAGGTGAGCTTGCAGTGAGCCGAGATCGCGCCACGGCACTCCAGCCTGAGCGACAGAGTGAGACTCCGTCTCAAAAAAAAACAAAATAAAAATAAAAAAAGAGAAAGAACCTTTGTAGGAAAAACTCTTCTATATCTGTATCTACAGACTGGCATCTCTTACCACTATCAGTCCTATTCAAAGAAATTATCAAAAGGCAAAAAAAAAAAAAAATTTATTCCATATTTAAACAGCATGCTTAAAACAATCACAGAGATTGACAATTTGTAAGCACAACCTTCTGCAACTCACCTAGTGATCCCTGGGACTTACTACAGTCTATTCTCAACGCAGGGGAAGAGTGATTCTTTAGAAATAAAAATCAGATCAGGGCATTCCTTTCCTCAAAAGGCTCCCTATTTTACTGAGAGTAAAAGACAAAATTCCTTTCAATGGCAGAGAAAGCCCTACCTAATCCAGTACACTGCCCCCAATTATGTCTCTCATTATTTCATAGTCTACATCTCTCTCCCTTGCTCTTAGCTCCACACTGGCCTCCTTGCTCCAGTTCCAATATATCATGCAGTCTGCCTCAGGACCTTAGCACTGACTGCCTCTTCTGCCTGGAATGCTCTTTCCCTAGATATCCCCAGGTCTAATTCCTCTGCTTCTTCACATTTTTGCTCAAAATTCATCTCAATAAGGCCTATCCTTACTCCATTTAAAATTCTATCTTCCCCCCGCCCTTGTACTCCTAATTCCCCTTTCCTGTTCTACCTTTTCTTTTTAGTTATAGCATTATTGTCTGCTAACAGACTATGTAATTTCCTTTTTTATATGCTCACTGTTGTTTATTGTTATCTGCTTGTACAATGTTCATGGAGGGCAGGGTTATTTTTTGTTCCCTGTAGTATCTAAAGTACCGAGAACAGTGTCGGATAGATAGTAGGCACTCAATTACCACTGAATGACTCAGGACAACTCATACAGCACTACTAGTAAGACAAGACAAGGGCTCATTTTATTGAAATATGTGTGCCAAAGGTTTTATCTGTTAAGCAGACCAGACTGTTCTAATTTAGGGGTAAAAGAACCATTCAGCAGCCAAGTAGGCAGCTTAGTAGGCTTATTTCACAACAAATTATTCTCACTTGAAGCAAAGATTACTAAATGATGCCCTCTACATTACCTGCATCAATGAAACTAGACTCAATATTTTAACATATAGTCTACATTACAGGAAGAAAACAAAAAAGCTAGTCAAAGGAGAGAGCACTGAGCATGCTTTCAGACAACCAAATCCTCAACCAGTTATAAACAGTGACAGCGCAGTCATTTATTCATTTTATCACTCCATCAACAAATATGTATTTCTGGGCCCTCAAGATGCAGCAGTGGGAAAGGCAGATACAGCATTTAGATGAAAGGAAGGCATATATGAATATATAATCATAATAAAAGGACATATAGTGCTGGAGAACACACAGGAGAGGGTCCCAGCACAGACTTAGGAAGGAGTGAATTAGAGAGAGATTGCTGAAGGACTCAAACTCTAAGCTAGGCCTTGAAGCTTCTTTACCTTTTAAAACTAGCTAATCTGAGAAAAAAGTGGCATCTTACTGATCATGTCAAGCAAAAACTGAATGATATTTTCTTGAGATAGGTAACTTATTTAAGATTTCTAACGTGAGTTTGTAAAAACACCTACAAGGAGTTTCACCACCCACCATCTCCATTTCAGCAGACCTCTCTGATAAAAAAAATAAATTGTAAACACAAATGTTAATAGTTAACTCATTAATCTTTTTCCCAGACCACTTCTCTTCCTGTGTTCACTAACTTGAGCACTTAGCCTAGTTTCAAGCAACTAGGCTAGGTATTTCTTTCAGCATTATTTCCAAAAATACCATTTTAGTAGCTAAATTAGGAAATAACCTATAAGTCCAAGCAACCAGGCTAGGTATTTCTTTCAGCATTATTTCCAAAAAGATCATGTTTATTAGCTAAATTAGGAATAACCCTAAACATACACATATGCGCACACACACACCCAGAATTCATTAATGCACAATTTTCATCCAAGTACAAAAGAAGAATCAATAGTTATTTTCATTTAATACTCTCCATTCCATACAAATCTCTTTTCTGTATACTTTACATATTTCCTTCATTCTCTGTCTGGAATAAATTTCAGCTTCCACATCCTATTCCCTGTTTGCTTCTTCGGACAGTTATTACCCTCTTTAGAGGCTTTTCTCCACTAAGCTTCTCTAATATTCTGAGTTCATGCAGCACCCTGTAAGTTGTCTAGACATTACAGATTTGACTCACCCCTTCAGTTATTTTAGGTAAGCATTTCTTAATAAGAAATGCCTCATTTCTTTAATAAGATCATAGCAATTGGAAAACGAGACAGGCCCTTAGTTTCGGCATCTTACATAGAACTTAACACAGTATTTACTCAATAAGAAGGGGTAGCAGACTTTCAAATAATAATCATAGCCTTAGATCAGAAAAATGTGATGAGAAATAGGTTTAGAGCCAAAAGACCAGGGAGAGATGCAATTTTGTATGTGATATTATACAATTAAGTTCATCTCTCTCAACCTCAGTTCCCTCATCTGAAAATTAGAGATAATATCATCTATTTCACAGGGTTGTTGTGTCAAATGAGATTATGTGAAAGCCTTTTGTACCCTACAAGATGTTACTGAAAAAAAGAAAGCTGGTGTTACAGAACTGCTCACCCACATGTTTTGTCAGTTTCACTCACAAGCATAAGACCCTGTTTTTAAAGAAAGGACATAGTTGTAATGTTGGCAAGAAGTCAAACCAAAATAAATTCAAGTCACATATTCACAATGAGAAGCATCATTACAAAAATTTAAGTTCCCAGAAAAGTCTTAAATCCATTTCAGATTTTCAACTAGTATGCTCATCCAAAATATTTCCTAATGTGTTAAGGATCCAGAAGAAAACTGCCTCTGGTAAAATGATATCTTTTTATCACACACTATGGAATGTGTTTGTGTGGGGAGGAAGGGGGAAAGAGTTGTAACTATGTCATCCCACATAAAAATAAAACCTTTCATCCTTTTTCCAATTCCATTTCCAGTTCCCAGTACCCTTTGATCTCTTCTCTAAAGCAACCACCTTAATGAGGCTTAGCTTACAAAGCCCCAAAGATCTAGTCCCTCCCCATTCCAGCTTCATCTTTTGCCATATACACATCTATTCCCACCAAACACACACATACACACACACACACACACACACACACACACACACACACACACACACCCCTCTTCTGCCCTCAGCTCCCTCTCTTAGCCCCTGGATGAACTTGCACTTTCCCCACCTTTCCAACTCTCCTTCATCCCTTAAGCCCTCTATGTATACATCTTTTTTGCAGAGGCTTTCCTGAAGACACTCCATGTCTGGGTTAGGTGGCCATACTATGCAGTCCTTTAGCACTCTATACCTGCCCTATAATGGCAGTTCTTGTGTTCACCTGTTTAACAAACAATAGAGTGCATGTTACTGTTCTAAGTGCTAATGATTCAGCAATGACGAAAACAAACTCCATGCTCGAAAACAAACTCCATGCTCGAACAGAACTTACAAACGGAGGGAGAAGACAGACATTAACAAAATTTGCTAAGAACAAAGCAGGGTAAGGGGTAAACAGTGACCAGTAGGGATACTATTTCAGTTAGAGTGGTAACAAAAGAAGAACTTCTAATGAGAAGACCCTTGGGTAGAGTCCTGAAGGAGACAGTCATGTAGGTATGTGGGGAAACAGTTCCAGGGCAATAACAGAAACTGGTGCAAAGGTCTTATTGCAAATGTGGTTGTCTGTACTCAAAGAACAAGAGGCCAGAGTGACTGGGGTGGAGACAGAGTGGAAAGAGGACTAGGTGAGGTTAGATTAGAGAGTACACAGGAGACCAACTCATATAGGACCTTTTAGATCTTACCACATGGTATTTTGTTTGATCATTTACACTGTTCTTCTCTCCCGTTAAGAGCCTCAACTCTTATTTATTGCTGTATTCCTCAGAGACTATTACTGTGCCTAGCATAAGGTATTCAAATATTTATTGAACATCATCAGGTTAAAATGTAAATCTAGAAATTTCCTTTACCAATTCAGTGTTTTCAGCAACTTTTACATTGAAATAAAAAGCTAAACGTATTAGTTGAGCAATCATTGTCAGTAGGTGGAAGAAGTGATCTCTCCTCATTGGTTTTCACTATAACAAGGGCTGCTGATTAGCCTTGTTGTAGGTCTTCTGCTCTACCACGGTAGAATCCAAAACCCCACTTCAATTTCACTCTTCAAGAATGAAGCAGAGATAAGGAATTCAGTGCAAGAAACCTGGGATGGGAACTTGTAAAATAAAGGGAAAAGTATCAGAAGACTAATTTCCACTTATGACAATTCAGTTTCCATGAAATTTGAGGAAATAGTTCCCAGGAGGAATCAAAAAATTCTTCACTGCCTACTAGGCTTGTGCAAAGAACCACTACAGTTAAGAAAAGGCGGGGGCATGGTGGCTTATATCTGTAATCCCAGCATTTTGGGAGACCAAAGTGGGAGTACTGGTTGAGTCAAGGAGTTCAAGAACAACCAAGGCAACACAACAAGGCCTCAGGTTTACAAAAAAATAAAAATAAGCTGAGTCTAGTGGTGTGAGCCTGTAGACCCAACTACAAAAGGAAAACACACACACACATACACACACACAGAGAAAAGGCAATACTGTAATAATACTAAATTACAGCTTGCTCTGGTGTTAGGTTCAAATATTGGCTATTTAAGATTTTTGCATTTCTACTGGTAATATTTGCTGCATACACAGGAATATATATGCATGCAGTCTCTTGCCAAACATTACTATCAAAAAGCCAACAGAGAGGCCCAAATGATTTCCAATCATTTAAGAGATCTAGATATGCTGTATCTTTACAAAATGTTGCCATCTGTACAACCACATCCTATGGCGGTCAAGAGCAACTCAGTATATCCATCTTTTAACACTACATTTTCCAAAAATAATCTCCATCTGTTAGATTCAGTAACTGTATATTGTTCCTAATGTTCAAAAGGCACTACCTATTATTCCTTTCTCAAAGGTATAGTCTTCATTTGTAAGAATTTAAAACATAGCAAAAATCTGAAGTAGTCATGTACCACAAAACAATGTTTCAGTCAACAGTGGACCACGTATATTACTCTGTCACCCAGGCTGGAATGCAGTGGCGCAATCACAGTTCAATAAAACCGCCGCCTCTGGGCTCAAGTGATCCTCCCACCTCAGACTCCCCAGTAGCTGGACTACAGGCATGCACCACCATGCTCAGTTAATTTTTTAAATTTTTTTGTAGAGAAGGGGTTTCCCTATGTTGCTCAGGCTGGTCTCCAGCTCTTGGGCTCAAGTGATGTGCCCACCTTGGCTTCCCAAAGTGCTGGGATTACAGGAGTGAGCCACTAAGTC
Source organism: Macaca thibetana thibetana (assembly GCF_024542745.1). Lineage (NCBI taxonomy): Eukaryota > Metazoa > Chordata > Mammalia > Primates > Cercopithecidae > Macaca > Macaca thibetana. The sequence goes on along the minus strand of NC_065581.1, from coordinate 36,882,075 downwards.
TGGCCTATAGTACCCTATTTTTACTGTATGTTTTCTATGCTTAGTTATGTTTAGATACATAAATACATAGCACCATGTTACAGTTACCTATAGTATCCAGTACAGTAACATGCTGTGCAGGTTTGTAGCATAGGAGCAACAAGATATACCATATAGACTAGGTGTGCAGATTATACTATCTAGGTTTGTGGAAGTACACTCCGTGATATCTGCACAATGACAAAATCACCTAATGACATATTCCTCAGAACACATCCCAGTCATTAACTGATGCATGGCTGTATATAAATTAAAAGTGCTAACCGAAACATAAAGGCACAAATACACGTACCACATGATTAAAAGTCAACTGTAGGCCAGGTGTGGTGGCTCACACCTATAATCCCAGCATTTTGGGAGGCTGAGGTGGGCAGATCACTTGAGGTCAAGAGTTCATGACCAGTCTGGCCAATACGGTGAAATCCCATCTCTACTAAAAATACAAAAATTAGCCAGGCGTGGTGGTGTGCACCTGTAATCCCAGCTACTTGTGAGGCTGAGGTAGGAGAATCACTTGAACCTAGGAGGCAGAGGTTGCAGCGAGTTAAGATCGTGCCACTGCACTCCAGCCTGGGTGACAGAGAGAGACTGTCTCAAAAAAAAAAAAAAAAAGAAAAGAAAAGAAAAAAATCAACTGTAAATCTGAAAGTAATTAGAGATTTTGCTAATTACCATTTAAAAATTTGTGTTCAAATTATAGCCTGCTCTAAACAGGCGGCTTGTAGAACCACTCTAGCCTAAATTATGTCTGGCTTGGCTGGAAGTGTAGGTTTTTGTTTACTTGTTTTGTTTGAATGTGAATTTGAATACTTTTAGGAGGTGCAGATGTATTTTGCCACAGACCCCACCACTCCCAATTGTGTAACACTGAACCTCATTTATGTTCTTTGTGTGACCCTAAATAACTTTAGAAAATACTGAAACTGCCGGGAGTGGTGGCTCATGTCTGGAATCCCAGCACTTTGAGTGGCCTAAGAGGGAGATCACCTGAGCTCAGGAGTTCAAGACAAGCCTAGGCAACATAGCGAAACCCCATCTCTACCAAAAATACAAAAATTAGCTGGACGTGGTGGCCCACGCCTGTAGGCCCAGCTACTTGGGGGACTGAGATGGGAGGATTGCATGAGTCTGGGAGGCAGAGGTGGCAGTAAGTTGAGATCTCGCCACTGCACTCCAACCCGGGTGACAACAGGGCAAGACCCTGTCTCAAAAAAAAAGAAAACACTGAAATAACTATTGTCCTGAACTACAGTGATTTTTTCCGTGATATGAATGTCACAGAAAAAGTAAACAATGGAATATTTTTCTAAGGGCAAACAAGTTCATTCTATTTTCAGAGACTTTCTGTAATTTGAAACACCTCAGAAGTCAACGACCTCAATTCTCATCATTTTACAGGGAAATGACTGGGCCTATAGTGGTAAAGTGACTTGTCCAAGGTCATACAGCCAATTGGTAGCTTGGATACAACACTGCTTTGAATTTGTTTCCCGCAACCAGACACTTTCATCAAAAGGAAGGGCGACTGTTTCTGATTATTCTGAGCCTGTGCCAACACTCTGCTCCGTGTTCTGCACTCAGTAAGTATTCAACAAGTAGTAATGAGATTTGCTTCCAAGAGGTAAACTCAGTTATTGTTTATAAAGAACAGAATCCAGCTAAAGTAGAAAAAACAGATTCCTGCTCATCAGCCATAGTATTTGTTGAATGAATTAATAAATGAATGAATGGTTGAATGAATGAATGAATGAAACTTTAGCTCAAAGGTAGACTTGTAGTTGCTGGGTCCTTACATGGATAAAGGATCCAAACAAAGGCAAAACTATCAGTAACATTTAACCTTTTAAGAAGACACTGGCCTTAATTAAGGTCTTTTCACACAGGAAAAATAGGTTCTCAATACAGTTCCAGACTGTCCAGTTAGGCCAAAGTACAGCATTTTGCACTTTGCACAAGTCAGCAAATAATCATTTCCTTTGTTATATAAATCCATCCTTAGTAGACCTAAAATTTTGGGATCTAACAGCTCAGATCTAACTCAAATGTTTTCCAAAGTAATTCACTAACACATTACTTCAGCATTTCTTCCACATTTAGGGAAACTATTTTTTAAAAAACCATCATTCTGCAACATTCCCTTTTCCAACTACAGCATACAGTAGGGCTCAACAAACTGTAATATACATGCCCTTGGGTAACATCCAGTAATCTCTGGAAGCCTCCATATTCTTGTACCAAGCAAGGCTGCAAGAAGAACAATTTTTCTTAGTTATTGGCTATTTTTTTCCTTTGTTTCTTAAACTTTCATTAGCAGGGTCAAAGTTAATGTGGCCAAGGAGATCTTGTAGGTAGACCAAATTCTCCTCTCTCAACTTCTACTCTCAGCCATACACTGTTCCAACTAAATTCAAATGGTGGAGAAATGTTTTTGTCACCTTTCCTCCTTCCCTTTCCATTTCATCTTCTTTATTTCTTTCTCCCTTTCCTTAGACAGAACATACAAGTTCAAACAAATCCCCTGTGTGTTCTGTGGGAAAGGAGTAAATGGTGTTTGTGATCAGTCCAGGATAAGAATGGGAGAAACTGAAACCAGGATAAGGGTGAAGAGAAACTGGTTAGGTTCAGCACCGGAGTCAATGGGGGAATGGAGGTTAAGGAAGAGAAGTAATGATCTTCAATTCTGTTTTGGCTTTCATAACGTAACCGTTTCCATTTAGGAATGCCAAAATTTCAATGGGACCAAAAGTATAACTGCATTTAAGGTTTTCTTCTCTTTTATGGTATAGTGTATCTGTGAACTGGGGGCAGGGAGAGCTGTGTCAACTCAGATACTAGAAAAGCTATTATAGTAGAGAGCTCACACATACATGGGAACAGTTGCTGGAATCTGTCTTATGCTCACCAATGTGCAACCTGGGCATGTGAAGGCACTAATGACACATGTGGCAACCCCTGCCAATGGGGTCAGGAGCCAGTGGATTCATGATCCCTATCTGAGACGCATTATGTACAGCTTCTTAGATCTTAGCAGTTTTCAGCCCAGTTGTCCATAGTGGTGACCAAATCAACATATCCTCATAGAAGCTTTCTCTCCTTCCCTGTTTCATTTTCCCTAGCCCCTACTACCAGTTCCTGAGAATCCCAGGCTCTGCTTTCTAGGGGGATCCCAGGTTAAAATAACAGAGGTGGTTACAAAGCTGGGAGAAGCCTTTCTCAACATGTCTGCCCCTTATCCCAGTGTAGCAATCTAATACTTCAAGGATCAGTATGTAGTTCTAGTATCACCACCCACATGCATGGGCGATAAAAGTGGAGGGAGTTTATATGACTGGGGCTCCATTACATTTCTTGAAGAGCACTTTAAAAAGTTGGGAACGGCCAGGCATGGTAGCATGTGCCTGCAGTCCCAGCTACTCAGGAGGCTGAGGTAGGAGGAACATTACAGCCCAGGAGCCTGAGTTCAGCCTGGGCAATATCACAAGACCCCGTGTCTTTTAAAACAACAACAACAACAACAAAAAAAAAAACCAAACCTGGGATAAACACTTTGAAAAGAAAAAATCCATAGTCAAAACTCTCTACTCCTTTCTCCATCGAACTTTTGTAAGAATTCAAGACTGACCCTTCAGTGGGGTACAATGTGCCTGAAATGATGCAAATACTAACACACCCCACCCATAACATATATCTTCTGGTATCCACCCCTACACCCAGAAAGAGTTGCATGATAGGAATAAAGAATTTTTTGAAGTCTGTATGTTGCTAAATGGTTCAGGAATAGAAATGGGCTATTAGTCTTCATTCTGTAGACCAGGAAGGCAAATGCAAAAGATTTACTCACACATCATTGAATTCCTCCAGAGACCTTGCAGGTGTAAAAACGTCCAACAGACCAATCACCTGTAAGAAAATATAAAAATTAAACAGTAAATAAATATTAAACTCAGTAGAGTACCCATCAGGTCTTAATCTTCTTTTCTTTTTTTTTTTTTAAGAGTCAGGGTCTAGGCCAGGAGCAGTGGCTCATGCCTGTAATCCCAGCACTTTGGGAGGCTAAGGCGGGTGAATCACCTGAAGTCAGGAGTTCAAGACCAGTCCGGCCTACATGGTGAAACCCTATCTCTACTAAAAATACAAACATTAGCCAGGCATGGTGGTGGACGCCTGTAATCCCAGCTACTCGGGAAGCTGAGGCAGGAGAATTGCTTAAACCTGGGAGGCGGAGGTTGCAGTGAGCTGAGATTGTGTCACTGCACTCCAGCCCGGGCGACAGAGCGAGACTCCGTCTCAAAAAAAAAAAAAAAAAAAAAAAAAAAGAGTCAGGATCTCACTCTTGACATGCAAGCTAAAGTACAGTGACACCACCACAGTTCATGGCAGCTCAAGTAATCCTCCTGTCTCAGCTTCCCAAGTAGCTGGGACTATAAGCACATGCCACCACCATGCCTAGCTAATTTTTCTTTTTTTGTACAGATGTGTCTCACTAGATTGCCCAGGCTGGTCTGGAACTTTTGGCCTCAAGGGATCCTCCCATTTTAGCATCCCAAAGTGCTGGGATTACAGCAGTGAGCCACCATGGCCAGCCAGGTCTCAATCATTTTAATAGGAACTAATTCAAAACCAGCTACCTCAGTTTCATAACATCACGTCACATCCTTAGTAACTCCAACTAATTTTCTACCCAAATTATGCTTTTGTTTTCTACTTGTTAACATCAATTCTCATATTAACCCATTTTACCATTAAAAATCTTCATCTCTTTAGAATTTAATCATATGTAGTCAGTAGTTTACCAGAAGGCAAAAAGATTTAGGGTACCTGCGTTACGTATGTACTAATGGTCTAATGAATTAATCCAACAGGAAAAAAAGGTCACATGTCCATGGTTGTTACCATAATATTGTTTTTAAAAAATGTATTCCATGAAAAATTTCCATCTTAACTGTATAGCCTTCAAAACTGACATATTTATAGCCTCAAAATATTCTCAGTATATTCTTGGTATTATTCTCACAAAGTCTTAATGGATCGGGTATTTAAATCAGACAATTTAAAAATGAAAAAAAAAAGTCTATCTTTACACAGGGATAAAGCAAAGAGCTACTTAATACTCAATAACCCAAGGTCTTTGAAAAGTTTTCTGATCATGAATTCATCCACATACAGCACCTCCATCCCCCACCTCCCATTCATTTTCCTTAAAACCCAGGCCATTCGTTTCTACAGAGTTAGGTATTGACAAGACAAATAAGAAATATTATAATTCATTTGTAATACGCCCAGCCATATTTGAGAGTATCTGGATATGAAGCAAGACTGTGGCCTCACTAGCACACTGTTCTAACCTGCCAACTTAAACACGAAGCTCTAGAAGTAAGATATGTTAATACTCAAAACATTATCATGAAAAAGATCTTCTAATTAGGATGTTACTCCACTCATCCAAATATCAGGCTTTTTTTTTTTTTTTTTTTTTTTGAGACACAGTTTCGCTCTTGTTGCCCAGGCTGGAGTACATGGCACAATCTCAGCCCACTGCAACCTCTGCCTCCCAGGTATAAGCGATTCTTCTGCCTCAGCCTCCCGAGTGCACCACCATGCCTGACTCCAAATATCAGACTTTTTAAAAGCAACTTCAATTTTACAGTCTGAACCTGAAAAGGAGGTGGTGGGACACATACTTGGAATTTAAGAATAGGTTTCAAGTCCTTGAAAATTGTTCCAAAGGAAATAGAGTCACTTTCAGATCCCTACCCAGACAACAGTATACAAGAAAATCAAAATTACCCATAATTGTACCACCCATTATAACCATCATTAACATTTTGAGATATATTTCCTTTGATTTTCTGATGTACATAAATTAAATTGGGGTTATACCATGCACAGTTTTATATCCTGCCTTTTTACTTAATATTTAAACATTTGTATACAGCATATCTATCATTTGTGTATACCATAACTTAACCAATTTCTTATCTTTAGACATTTAAGGAATACTGCAAGAAAAATATATGTATTTTGCACATCTCATATTTTCTTCCAGGAAATAAATTTCAAGAAACAGAATTACAGAATCAAAGGACATCAATATATTTAAGAATCTTAATATTGTCAAATTGTCCTCCATAGAGGTAAGGCCAACTTACATGCCCCCCCTCCCAATACAGTACCTGTGACCTCATTCATAATAGTGCTTTAAATTTAAGTCAAATCCATTTTCTTTTACCTTTTCCATCTAAACTGTAATTGTTTCCCTTGAGTTTGGTACACTCCTGGCTTAAGACCTCTGGACTTTTAATCATTCTCCCTTACACCCACTTCTACTTAAGGTAACTGAGGTCCAGAAGCTAACTTTATTCACCTGTTCCAATATTTTCTAATCAAAGATTCTTGTTATTTGAGATGCCCATCTCCTCAATATAATAGAAAAGTTTACAACTATTTACATTGTTTTACATTGTTTCCATTGTGATTGTGAAAATCACCCTCCTATGGAAATTAAATCATTAGAGATCCGATTTACACATGCAAGAGTTACCTCAAAGACAAAAAAAAAGTCAAAACTATTTTCAAATAAAAACTCCAATTTCAAACTGAAAACATAACAGACATTTTGGAACCAAACAGCTATAAGTTTGAACCCCAGTATCAGTCTGTGATTTCTTAGATCCAAGAGCTTATAATTTCTTCATTCCAATAACCTTGGCACTTGGAACGGAGCCTGGCATTCAACAGGAGCTAAAATGAATGGCCATTATGTAAATAATAATTGGCAAATACATTTGGTATCTTCTCTTGAGTTCCATTTTCCTCGTATGAAAAACATGAGGACATCATTGCTTATTTTCACAGTCCTGACAGCAAGACTGAGCAGATAACGTATCTGAAGGTGGCTAGGACAAAGGACTGACCCACTGTGGATCATCAGAATAAGTGGTGACCACAGCCCATACAGCTGAATAGAGAATTACAAAATACAATATACCTAAGCAAACTATCTAAAGCAGCTACTTCCATTAACAGAATTTAAGACATAAAGCTCAACTATTCAAATGATTAAAAAGCATGACTGCAAGAAGAAAAACAAAGTAACCCGAAAAAAAATAGAGAAAAGCCAACTAGTAAATACCCTAGCAAATTTTAATTTCCTAAAAAGGGCAATATTTATAACATTTAATGTATTTAACATAAGGACACCAAAAATAACAATTTTGAGATTAAAACTACTCATGTTAAATCAAAGTACTTAAATTTTTGATGGGTTTTCACAAAATACCCCTCCCTCCATTAATCATATTTATGAAATATTAATCATAAGGAAAATACTGTAAAACAAAAAATTCTCAGCATTAAAATAGATCTGGAAAATATTTTAGGAATCTATTCATTTCTCATTTCTTTTTTTTTTTTAATATAATAATAGAGACTGGGTTTTGCCATGTGGCCCAGGCTAGTCTCAAACTTCTGGGTTCAAGCAATCCACCCACCTTGGCCTCCCGAAGTGCCAGGATTACAGGCATGAGCCACTGCACTCATTTCTTAAATGGAAATTCCCTTCTAAATCAAGTCATATTTTAGTCTATTTCCTTAACTCCTTCTGCTGTTACATGACTTCAGTCACCTCAAAGTAATCCAGGAATAAAAGTTTTAGAAAAGACATTTATAATACAAATAAGCAGCAAATATCTCTAATGATTATCCCATCATGGTCCAAAGCCTGGCAAATATAAGTCATATTTTTTATCAAATTAGCACACATCCAAAAAAAATACTTTAAAACTCAGTATCCAAAGACCATATTTAGCATATTTAACAACAGCACATCAAAACAATCTCTTGGTCTACAATGGTAAGGTTAAATCTAAGGTTCCCAAATAAAATTTACAAAAGAATTTCTTTGATCATTTTTAAATTCTAAAATGTACAGATCTCTAGACCCGTATGTGGGCCATTTCTGTAGTGTCTGCCCAGACAGCAAAAGGATGCAGCTGGCAGGCTGCCTCCCTTTAATCTTTCCTTAGAGCAGGTGTTAATGAGATCAAGGTCAGAAGTTCAATCAGGAATGGTCCAACTAACTTTGTTCAGAGAGAAACTCTCACAGTCACAGAGGACATCCCCTAGCTTCAGTCACTCACCTAATAAATGTTTTATTTATTATTCATGATCACTAACAGAAGAGACAACTCAAGATGAACTACCGACTGTGGGTCAGAGGCATTTTTGTGTAAAAGATCACATGTGCCCTCTGGCACCTGAAAATTGTATTGTTACCAACACTTAAAATGGTCACAAGTTTTAAGCTTCTGTTGCTGCTGCCTGTAGGAGGTTTGGCAGCTATAAAAATTGGATGGTGACCCAAAACAGTAATTTTTTTAAAAAGAAGAGGAAGGTAAACGAGACAAATTTCTCTGAAAACCCTCAATTAAACTTACTGGAAGTTTTGGTTCTTTATTGGGTAAAATTACTTTTACATTGTAAGCACCTAACAAATGTTTTTAAAATAGGCTAAAATGCAGGAATTTTTCTACATTGAGTCAAGTCTTTTGGCTTCAAACATTTGCCAACGGAATAGAGAACTATGAGACATTCAGCCATGTATCTTATTTTGTTTAAGTAACAAATCACTGATATCTAGGTGACCATCTACCGCTAGTAAGCAAGACACTTATAAAACAATACATGGAAATTAAAATCCTATTTTTCTAATACTATGATCCCTAAACACTGGCTTAACATATTTAGGAAGAAAAGCAGAACAATCAAGTGTAGCACTGATAATCTCTTAAACTAGATGTTCTTAAATTAGTGTAGCCACATCAATAAGATCCTAGGGGCTCCCAAAGGTGCTCTGGGGTTCCATAAATGCTTGGCTTGCATTTCATTTTCAAAATATCCTTTATACTTGCAAAGCTGTGACACTATCTCTGTCACATATAATAATGTGTAATGAAAAACAGCATACACACTCAAGTGTGTTAAAAATCAAATGCAAACACATCCCTTAAAGCTGCCAGGCCACCTTGATTTTATGCAGACCTAGGAATAAAGTTTCTGCTGCCAGCTTTTTCCGCATATCTCAACTTCTTGTAAACATGTCACTGATTAGGAAAGCTGCAGCTCCACACTGAACATTCTTAAAACTCAGGTTTGCACATAGCTACTTATGTAAAATTATATTCAGGAATAGAAGTTTTCTGTAGAAATAGGATTTCCTCGATACTATACAATCAAAATAAAATGTGAAAATAAAAAGCAGCAGCTGTGATTATAATGGTATCCATAATCCAATTACAAATTTAAGTCTTAATGTTCTCAATTTAGAAGAAATTTGCACTAATGAAACAAGTGTATGCTAATGAAGAATCACTTATCTGTGACTTTTTTCTCGCTATGAAGAAGTTAAATTACTAAAACAGTCTAAATAGTCAAATAATAAATTCACAGATTTTGAATTTTCTTCTGCACAAAAAACAAGCAGTACAGCCAAAGGACTTTGAAATCTCTATGGCCAATGCTTCCACGATGCTACAAACTCCACAGTACCCTTCATACAGCAGTCACAGAAATTCACAACTTGATTTTGAAGTTCAGTAAAATGTCTTCAGTCAACTGTCTTTTTACTTTCAGTTAATACTCCAATTATATCCACTTATTTACCGTATTAGAATTTGTAAGCATCTTGGCAGAATGGCAATGTCCTCGAATTACCAAATTGGTAAAAAATAAAAAGTTATAATTAACTTAAACAATGCCTCCGACATATTTATTAAAATAACTGAATCTGGAAAAAAAGAAAAATTATTAACAAATATATAAAATAATAGCCCTCTTTGATAGGACCTTCAGTGAGCCTAGGGCACTCTTCCTCAGATTTTTCCACTTAAAAATATTAAGGCTATATTATGAGAATATGGGAGTCTGTGGCTATTTTGTGTTTTGATAGCCACAGACTCCCACATTCTCATAATAGAGCCTTAGGAAAACCAGGCAAAGAATACACAACCTTTTAATATTTTCTCTTAACAATTCTTGTGAATTTTGTGTTATATTTCATAATATATCCTTTTACTTTAAAATTTTAAAGAGTTCCTTCCCCTCTAAAAACCTTTGAGTAAAACTAGAACTCCAGGAAGATGCATCACTTTCATTCCAAGTCTTTGACCTGACATAACCAAGTGGCCACTAACACCCCAGGACAAGAAGCAGGGACCAACATTTGATGCACTCCAATGCATTTCCATCTGCAGTAATTAAAACATTTTCCCCAGCCTATTCAAGATCAAAATTTATTCTTCCTTGAATGAATTAACTTACATTTTCATGTTTCATATGTTTAAGTAACCGCAGTTCTCTGTAGGTTCTTTTGGCATGAATGATGGACTGAAATGGTCTGGAGAGCTTCTTCACTGCCACACGTAACCCCGTTTTTGTGTCAAAAGCGGCACTAAGGAGAAAAAAGGGAAAAAAACCATTAAAAAGGTGTTCTAAATACCATTTTGGGGTATTTATACGGCTATTTCCAAATTAAAGGGTCTATAACAAAATACAAAAAAAAAGCATAAAGATAAAAAGCAAAATGACCTATTATCCCACTATCCAAATAAAGCTTATTATTTTTGGTGTTTTCTCCTTGTCTTTTCTATGTATCTAAATCAGGAGTCAGCAAATTTTTTTCTATGAAGGGCCAGATAGTAATATTTTCAACTTTGCAAACCCTAAGACCTCTGTCACAACTACTCAACTCTGGTTGTAGGAGGAAAGCAGCCAGAAAATAAGTTTAAAAATGGGTGTGGCTGTGTTCTAATAAAATTTACAAAAACTGGCAGCTGCCTGATCTAGATGAGCCAACAGATTAATAAACAGAGTTGAATTCTGTCTTCCCTGCCTAGGCCTCACTGTCGTCACCTTGCCACATACACTGCCTGATTAGAGTCAAGGCCCAGGAAACCGTGTTTTCAGGACAATAAATTGCCACAAACATTTCTGGAGCACCTACAAAGTACTTGGCCCTTCAGGGAATGGGGGAAGAGCAAAACAGAATAATAAAATAATTTCAAATGGTGATGAAAATACTATGACTAAATAAAAGGGTAATGGGATAAAGAGTGACAGAGAGCCAGCGGAGTTATGACACTTTAGCTAGGATGGCTAAGGAATCACATCTGACCTGAGAAGGAAACAATGTAATGATTAAATTCCCTATATAAATATATAAGAAAAAGAGCTTCAAGCAGAAGAAATAATAATATTAATGTTTATTGAGTCTTTACCCACACATACAAGAAATTATTCTAAGCCCTTTACATTAATTTGTCTCAATTCAGCTTTTGTAATTCCCCGAATCTCCTATGAAAAAACACTATTATCATTCCCCAACTTACAAATAAGCAACTGAAGCACAGAGAGGTTAAGTAACTTGACCATGGTCACAAAGCTTAAAAGTGGCAGAGCAGGGAGTCTGGATCCAGAGCTTATGCTACTGACCACTTGACTCTGCTATCTCTCAGAAGAGCAAGTGCAAACAAATGAAAAAAGAAACAGAGGTAGGAAAACTATGGCATGCTGGAGTGAGTGACAGAAAGACGGAAGGGCTGTGTGGGTGGAGCACAGGGTGCAAGGGGAGAGTGGGAAGGGATGATATAAGAGATGCAGGCAGTGGCTAGATCATGGAGGACATCTACAGCAAAAATGAGATGTGTATTTTAATTATTTTTAGAAATCATCACCAGGCATGGTGGCTCACGCCTGTAATCCCAGCACCTTGGGAGGCCGAGGCGGGTGGATCACAAGGTCAGGAGTTCGAGACCAGTCTGACCAACATGGTGAAATTCCGTTTCTACCAAAAATACAAAATTAACCGGGCGCAGTGGCGGGTGCCTGTAATCCCAGCTACTCGGGAGGCTGAGGCAGGAGAATCGCTTGATCCCAAGAGGCAGAGGTTGCAGTGAGCTGAGATTGCGCCATTGCACTCCAGCCTGGCAACAAGAGTGAAACTCTGTCTCAAAAAAATATATAATAGTAATAACAGAAATTGTCTGGGCCAGTTCCATTATGCCTCATCCTCCAGTTTGTCTCGGTCTCTAATATGTATCTAAGACTTTCTGGTCATCTATTATCACCAAACTCTCTGCCTGCCAAACTTGCTTTTACAACTCTGTACCTACTCCAGTTCCCTTCCTTTCACTCCCAAACTTTTATGCCATGCCCTCAATCTTCAAATCCCAATTTGTGATAAACTCCTATAAATCTGCAACCTCTTTTCTGAACCTTCCCTCCATCTCTGTGAAACTAGGCCATTTCTAGAAGACACTGCTTCTCTTATAGCCCTGCCATTAGAAAGCATTCTCTAATAGCCCAGATACCTCCTGGATAGCAGGTGGGTAGGAGTCTTCCTTGGCAGCCATTATCACTTCAGGACCATTACTTTCCATTTGTTCTGTAAAATACCTCCTGCTCACAACCCTGATAAACCTATCCCTCTCTGCTGCTGGTATCCACTAACCTGACATTTTCCATCATTCATTGAAAAGTTAGTGTCTATCCAGAAGATCTCTCTACACTCCCAACTTCTGTCATCACTCTTGGCAACTTCAACATCCAGGTGAACGGCACACCCAACATCCTGTTTCCTGATCTCTCTAGGAAACTCCACCACACCCAGCCGTCTTCACAGTCACACTCTAGACCTTTATTCCTACCAAAAACTGCCCAACCTACAAAATTTTGAATGCCAGCAGCATTTGCTTTTCATCACACACCTAGTTACTTCTAGTTTACTTGCACCCTGAATACAACAATTTGTTAACCTCGTCATTGTTTGTTTCTATCCTTCAGCCCTCTTCTGTCTTCATTTCCCTTCCTGTTCCATGATTATAATCACTTCCTTGTACTTCTCTCTCTCTCTCTCTCTCTGATGTACTCACCTGGATAAAATTTAACCTTGGGTAATCTCAACCACTTAATTCTCCCATGACTGAATCCAAAGAACTAACTGAGGTTGAACAAAAAAGACCGTAGAATCAGATTTTCATTCTTAGTTTCTGACCTTAATCTCAAAGAGGCTCTCAATAAAGCCATTTTCTTCTAGTAAGTTCATTTTCCTACTCGAAAATGATCATTTGACATGATCTCTCTCAAATCTCCAACTCACCCTCTTCCCTCAAGAGTTGCCCTTACCTTCACTGAGAAAACAGAAACCATCAAGAGGGGAGCTCCATTTGCTTATCCCCAAATCTATAAACCCATCGTCTCCACCTTCCCTGTTGCTATAACTAAGAATATACCCTTTCTTATCAAAATTCAAGACCACAATATATGCTTTGGAGCCACCCTCCTCATCTTCTCAAGGATTTCCCTTCTTCCTTCCTCTTCTCCCTTGCATCATCAGTGTCTCCCTATCTACTGGACCATTCTCATCAGCAGAAAGGCACTCTACTTGTTTGCCACCTTCAACCAACAAACAAAAGACTTCCCTTGACAGTTCTCCATCACAGTTAAAATTCTCCAAAAAAATCACCTACACCAGAGGTTCCCAGATCAGCAGCATCAGTTTCACCTGGGAATTTATAGGAAATGAAAATTCTCAGGTACCACCCCAGAGTTACGGAATGAGAAACTTTGAACTAGGTCTAATAATCTGTATTTTATCAAGCCCTCCACATTAGTCTGATACATATTACAGTTTGAGAACCACTAATCTATACCTTTGCTACTCAAAGTGTGCTCCATTGCTCCATGGACCAGTAGCACTGGCATTATCTGGGAGCTCATTAGAAAATGCAGGATCTCTGCAGACAACAGGAAAGGAGAAAGGAGAAAGGAAAAGGAAAATGAAGAGGAAAAGGAAAGGACAGGACATCTTGGGCCCTAAAATAGAATCTACATTTTGACAAGATTTCCAGGTGATTAATATACCTCTTAAGATGTGAGAAGCACACATCTACACAACTGACTCATTTCAATTCCATTCTTCCCTCAATCCATTCCACTGAAACTGCTCTTCTCAAGGTCATTAATGATCTCTGCTACCAAATCCACTTTTCTAAGATTAGTAATTGACATAGTCACCACTTTCTCTAAATACTGTCCATCCTGGAGTCTTTATCAACACTTCTATTGGTTTTCTATGACCCCTGTGGCAGCTCCATCTCTGTCTCCACTGCATGTGCTACTTCTACTCAAACTCTCTATGTTGGAGTTCTTCAGGACATGGTACTGGGCCCTGTTCTCTCTCCCATATTCTCTTTCTAGATAATCTCATCTATGTCCACAACTTTAAATTAAATGCCATCTATATATTGAAAACTCCCAAATTTATGTCTCTCACTGAAATCTCTTCTCTGTGTCCTGACGTCTCCATGAGAAAGGCACATAAGCACCTGAAACGCAGCAAGTACAAAACACCCAGAACTATTCTTCTCCATGTCTCTGTTATCCAATAAATGGATTGTTCATCCAGTTGCTCGAGCTAGACATTTGATTGTCATCCTTGATTTCTCCCTTTCCTCAGTCCCCATTCAAATCTATTGGCAAGTCTCATGGTTTTCACCTCCAAAATACATCTCAAAGTCAACTGCTGTTCATTTCACCACTATCATATTAGTCCACGTCACCAGCCTGCCGGTCCTTCTAATATGCTCTCCAAATGCAGCCAATACAGTCTTTTAAAAATACAAATGATGCCAGGCACAATGGCTCAAGCCTATAAACCTAGCACTTTGGGAGGCCAGGGTAGGAGGACTGTTTGAGCCCAGAAGTTTGAGATCAGCCTGAGCAACACAGCAAGACCCTGTATCTACAAAAAATAAAAAATTGTTTGGGTGTGGTGGCTCACGCCTGTAATCCCAGCACTCTGGGAGGCCAAGGCGGGTGGATCACTTGAGGTCAGGAGTTTGAGACCAGTTTGGCCAATATGGTGAAACCCGTTTCTACTAAAAAAATACAAAATTTAGTGGGGCGTGGTGGCACACACTTGTAACCCCAGCTACTTGGGAGGCTGAGGTGGGAGGATCACTTGAACCCAGGAGGTGGAGGTTGCACTGAGCTGAGATTGTATCACTGCACTCAAGCCTGAGCAACAAAGTGAGACTCTGTCTCAAAAAAATAATTATAAATAAATTAAAAATCAGTCAGGCAGCCAGACGCAGTGGCTCACGCCTGTAATCCCAGCACTTTGGGAGGCCATGGTTACGAGTTTGAGACCAGCCTGGCCAGCATGGTGAAATCCCGTCTCTACTAAAAATACACATTAAAAAAAATTAGCTGGGTGTGGTGGCAGGAGCCTGCAATCCCAGCTACTCAGGAGGCTGAGGCAGAAGAATTGCTTGAACCAGGGAGGCGGAGGTTGCAGTGAGCTGAGATCACGCCATTGCACTCCAGCCTGGGCAACAAGAGCAAAACTCCATCTCAAAAAAAAAAATTAGGCATGGGCCACCATGCCCAGCTACTTGGGAGGCTGAGGCAGGAGGACTGCTTGAGCCCAGGAGGGTTGAAGCTGCTGTGTGCCATGATGGCACCACTGCACTCTAGCCTGGAAGATACAGTGAGACTGTCTCAAAACGAAAAATAAAAAATAGCAATTAAAGTACAAATTAGATCACACCGCTCCCCTCCTTCAAACCGTTCAAGAAATCTCCTTGGCATACAGAGTAAAACACAAATTTCTCATGATGGCCTACAAGGCCCAGGTGATCTGGCCACCACTGATTATTCTACCTGCTCCTGTGCTACTCTTTCCCTCTCTCTCGGCCACTGTGTTCTGCTAGCTCCTTTCAGTTCTTTTAACTATTCAGACAGGCTGCTCCTGGTTCCTAGGACTTTCTTCTCCTCCGCACCCATCCCACTCCATAGCTAAATCCTTACCCTTCAAGTATTGGTTTAAATAGTCACCTGCTCAGGAACCTGTCAGGGACCTCTAAGAAGCAATTACTCTGTTACAACGCCCTCACTGACTCCTTCCTTATCCCACATAAAGGAGGGTGGTTGTTCTCTTCTTTCCCACTCCCACTGCTCCTACAGACCCATAAATTAGTAACTTCTTCTCTCTCAAAAGTAGCAAGTAAATGTATACTCATCTCTAAACCCAGTTCTCTAAACTAGCTCTGGTGAGACTGGAAAAATGGCCATTGCCCCTGCGGGACCCAGCTTCTTCAACTTCCCACCTCAGAGTTTGCCTGCCACCTGCAAGTTGAGCACTTTCTTCTCTCCTCCGCTGGTAAGTCTGCTGGGGAGCAAGGAACAGCAGTAGTTTTCTAGCTGATCTGACTGATTAAGTGTGCAAGTTCAATTAACTAGGGAAGAAAGAAGCCCACTTAAGTTGCCTGTCCAAGCCACTCTGCATGCCAGCTTTACTAATAAAGTAAATATTTTTATCTCTATTTGACTCCTGAATCTATTCAGCAAAAGGCAGGCTAGAATTAATCAGTACCCTACAGACCCCAACAATCACAATTTATTATTACATGTTTATAATACTCCAACAGAGTGATTAAATAAGAGCCGAGACTTTGGAATTAGACTATCTGGATTTTAATTCCAGTTCTGTCACTTAATAGCTATATAATCTTGAGGATGTTAATTAAATTTTTTCATGAAATGAGAATTATGTTTATATTTCATCTGTAGGGTATTTGTTAGAACTAAATGTGATAACTTTTATAGTGGGTTTGGCAAGGAGCTTGGTCCATGGCAAAGCTGGAATACTCCTCTCAATCACATTTGTAAAAGTAGAGCTACAAGTAAAACCTTGTTTTCATGAACAGCATTATAAAATGAAATTATCTTTATGATAAACAGGTTCTCCAAACTAAAATTCAGGACATACTGTTTAACAAGTTTTTTCCCCAATTGTGAATTTACATGAAGCCTTCCAAAGTTATCAAATTAATTCACATCTTATAAAATCATTGGTATAGTAAAAAATAGCTGAAAGAAACATAAAAATTAGAAGCAGTTATTACAATATTAGGATGTCATTGTCACTCATCTACTGCTGTGAATCCAGTACATAACATACAAGGATAATCATTAAATAAACTTCAATGTTTTGTTACACATTCATACTTGCCTCCCCTTGTGTCACACACACATAGAAAATCTGGGTTACTAGATTCTTCATATATCCTAATAAAATTGTTTAACTTCTAAATTTATTGATGCATACCTTCCTTTATTCACAATGGATTTAAAGCAGACTGGAATTGCATATATAAAACCTGACAAAATGGTAAGAGATTACGGGAAAATAAGAAAGTCTGTACAGGTGAGGTTAGCATATATCATGAGGTCCTTTCTTTCTTTTTTTTTTTTTTTGAGACAGAGTCTTGCTCTGTCACCCAGGCTGGAGTGCAGTGGCACGATCTCGGCTCATTGCAAGTTCCGACTCCCCGGTTCATGCCATTCTCCTGCCTCAGCCTCCCCAGCAGCTGGGACTACAGGCGCCCGCCACCACACCCGACTGATTTTTTTGTATTTTTAGTGGAGACAGGGTTTCACCATGTTAGCCAGGATGGTCTCAATCTCCTGACCTCATGATTCGCCTGCCTCAGCCTCCCAAAGTGCTGGGATTACAGGCATGAGCCTGCAAGTTCCAAATGAAAATAGAATGATAAGGTATTTCTTGCTAGGTGCAGTGGCTCACACCTGTAATCCTAGCACTTTGGAAGTCTGAGGCAGGAAGACAGCTTCAGCTCAGGAGTTCAAGACCAGCCTGGGCAACTTCATGAGGCAGTGAGACCTCGTGTCTAAAAAAAAAAGAAAAAAACATTAGGCGGGCATGGCGGCACACACCTGTTGTCTCAGCTACTTTGGGTGGCTGAAGTAGGAAGATCGCTTGAACTCAGGAGTTCAAGGCTTCAGTGAGCCATTGATTGTATAACTGCACTTCAGCCTAGGTGACAGAGCAAAACCCTGTCCCCCAACCCAGCAAAAAAAAAAAAAAAAAAAAAAAAGATATTTCTTCATTGTACCTTTAAAAGTTGATTGTTTATGATCTCAAGGAACTAAGAAATCTAGCTGAGGAGTCAAAATGAACAGAGGGACACGTAAATACATTTACCAGACTTTTACAAAGCAATACAATTGTTTCCTCTAATCCATTCTTTACACTCCAGCAAGACCAATTTAAAACAATTTTACTCAACAGTTCACAACTCAAGAAACTCCAACAGCTCTCTACTACCTAAAGAACCATTTGTAGACTTTTTAGAAAAGCAACTGCCTAAGTCCACTCCAGACCTCATTATTAATTTCTGGGGGTATGTTTAAAAGTTCCACAAGTGAGTCTGAAGCACAACAAGAATGAGAACCACAACTGGGTTCACCCTACCTGAGATGTTCCTCCTGTCAGGACAGTCCTTTTCATATCCATTCTCTTGGTTTATGTTTTCTCTTGTCTGAAAATGTTTGCTTTTCTTCTGTCCAAATATCCATCTTTTTAAATAATCTTCAAATCCTTCCTCCTCCATGAAACCATACTGACCACTATAACTCACAATGTCTCCACTTCTCTGTACACATCAATACCTTCATACATATATACACAATTTATTAATATTTTAGGTCTATTTCTTTTACACACTGGTGGGCATTTAACACTGTCTGATGGACGACTGGCAAATTTCCTTCACCACAGTAAATCTAACATGTAAGCATCAATATTTACATCCATATATTTCAAACTTTCAAAATACGTTGCATTAATACCTAGAGTTATTGAAAACTTCAGGTAACTTCTGGTTCATTCCTGACTGGAATTTTTAAAACTACTGTCAATCATCAGGCTAATGATGATATCCGCTTCACATATCTAAACTGAATGAACCATTCAAGTTTGTAACATCAATCCCATTCCAAGAGAAGTTAGTGCTACATCTTTGGTATCTTCAACAAGTGTGTAGGAAAGTAATCAAGGGAAAGCATGAAACATTACATCTCAATAGATTGAGAATCCAAAGGGTCAGACATTCTTGAGAATATGTTTGAAAGTACAAATTTGGAAGTATAGTATATGAACAAGACCATTGTTGAGACTATGAGATAATGAATTCAAAAAGCATATGCAAAGAGAAAAGAAAATTTAAGAATGGATCATGGAGCAGAAAGAAAAGAGGCAGGAAAAACTGACCAATGGATGAAATAGGAGAATTAGAGAAACACAAGGAAAAATCTGAATACCAGAGTACTTTAAGGGGGTGTTAAAAAAAAATAAAAGAGCACATTAAATGTTAAGATGTATACATCATGACACTAAAGTTAGTTACCGCCTCACAGCCTTAAAGTAATTAAAGCAGTAGCAATGATAATTCAGGAAAATGCATTGTATCTTCTAAGGTATCAGAATATATAATGTGCCTAAATGACATTCTAAATCAAAGAAGGCTGATCTTCCTGAGTTCCTGCTACCGTGGATCCATAAGATCTTCAAAATTTCAGTCTGTTATTACCTAATATTTTTAAAACTAAGCAAGCCTTCCCAGATGCAAGAGCCTTCAAAAACGTACAGAAAATTAATACACAATGGACTACTTCTTTGTGTAATTCACAATGGACTAGCTCTCTTTGTGGACTTCTAAACAGCATTTCATTTCTAGGAGTTTGAAAATGCTAAATACTGAAAGACAGGAGACGAAGGACACAGAATACCAGAAGAGACACTACGGAAAATGCTGCCTACCTACCAACTGGGACTTCATGCTAATTTCCTTTCCAGAAAAAATTCAAAACACCCAAAGCTGGGGCCATGACAATGACAAAACACAATTGTTCATGAAAACTGGGTCTCCCTCACTAATCAGTTGTTTCTCAAACGTGCCAGTGATACACCTGGCCTCTTCAAACATGCTTGTGCAAGTTCTCCCATCCATTAAGCTTATCGGGTTATAACTAGGACCTGGACCATTAGAAATGCTGCTATTCTCCTAGAAATAATAAAAATCATGTTTAGAGGCCGGGCGCGGTGGCTCAAGCCTGTAATCCCAGCACTTTGGGAGGCCGAGGCGGGTGGATCACGAGGTCAGGAGATCGAGACCATCCTGGCTAACATGGTGAAACCCTGTCTCTACTAAAAATACAAAAAAAACTAGCCGGGCGTGGTGGCGGGCGCCTGTAGTCCCAGCTACTCAGAGGCTGAGGCGGGAGAATGGCGTGAACCCGGGAGGTAGAGCTTGCAGTGAACCGAGATCGCGCCACTGCACTCCAGCCTGGGCGACAGAGCGAGACTCCGACTCAAAAAAAAAAAAAAAAAAAAAAAAAAAAAAAAAAAAAATCATGTTTAGAGAGGCCCAATTTATAATGCAAAAAGTATAGCATTTCTATCTTTTTGCAGGTGGAAGGTTCATATTATCCCATCTAGTTTTTACTCAGGACCAACCAATCCAAATATATAGGGTTATACAAGTGATTCTCAACTAAAGGTGATTTTGCCCTCTCTACCCCTCAAGAGGTATGTGGCAATGTCTAGATGTTTTTGGTTGTCACAACTGGGAACCGCTATTAGTATATAGCAAGTAGGAGACAAGGATGCTGCTAAACATACTACAACGCACAAGTCCGTACCCCACAACAAAACATTATCCCACCTAAAATGTCAATAGGTTGAATTACTCTGGGTTATACAGGTTGAGTAACCCTAATCTGAAAATCCAAAACCTAAAATGCTTCAAAATCCAAAACTTTTTGGGCATCAACATGATGCTCAAGAGAAATATGCATTGGAGCATTTCAGATTTTGGATATTTTGAAAAAAGATGCTCAACTGGGAAGTATAATACAAACATTCCAAAATCCAAAACATTTGTGATCCGAAGCATTTTGGATAAGGAACACTGAACCTGTACTATATTTGGGAATGCAGAAAGAGCTTAATAGATGCTCATAGTACTTACTGCCTGTTCTCTTAATTTGCTAACTTTTTTCTGTTTGCTCTAGCATCAGTATCATTTAATATTGAGATTGCTCATTTCACAACAGATCATTCAAAGCATAACGCACTCAGAACACTAAACTAGGAATCAGAAAATGAGGCAAGCCAAACTTAATGTCAAATGAGGGAATGACATAAGAAGTATATCAGTATAAGAAGCCAATATCAACATTTCACTTCAACTTAATACTATGCTCATTAGTACATAATGGTTTATTACATTGAATGAGCAAGACAACTAATATTTTCACCAGCATTTGGTAGCCTGTAGAAGAAAACATAAATAGAAACTATTTATTTAAAAGCCTAAGTTCCAGAAGGTTCATGCCAGCTAAAGCCCTAAATAAAAGATTTGACAGGAGAGAAAAAAAGAGATAGCTATTGGAGATATTAAAAGCAAAGCAATTATTTCGAGAATCAAGTTATACCTACTACAGGGATGAGGAAATACAAGAAAGATGAGTTAAATATACACTTGCATAAGCCAGACATCTCAACCGCGTGTCAGACAAAAGTAAGGGTATGATTAGGGCCACATGTTATAGGTGAGAAGACTGTCACAGCCAGAGACATTACCCCAAGTGCAAGTATAGGGATGGGTTAAGGAACTAAAGGACTCTTACCCTCACAGTTCCTTTTTCCTCCTAAAACATCCTCCCTGAGCCCTTGGCAGATCAAAAGATGTTGTTTTGACTTCGTGTGAACACATGCTGATGTCATCATTTCTACATCTGAATCATCAGATGTAAAGGCTTATCTGACACAAATTTCCAATATATACCTTTGCATAAAATTACCTTAGATGTAAAAAGTGACCAGTATGTCAATCTTAGTCCATTTTGTGTTGCTATAATAGAGTATCACAGATTGGATAATTTATAAAAAAATAAACTTATTTCTCACAGTCCATGAGGCGGGGAAGTCCAGTATCAAGGTGCTGGCATCTAGTTAGGGCCTTCTTGCTGTGTAATCCAGTAGTGGAAGGCAAGAGGGTGACAGAAGACAAGAGACGGTGAGAGAGAGAGAGCAAGAGGGGACTGAACCTGCTTTAATAATAAAGCCACTCTAGTGATAACTAACCCACTTCCTTGATCATGACATTAATCCAGTCAGGAGTGCAGAGCCCTCATGACCTGATCACTTCTTAGGCCCCACTCCCCAACACTGTTGCATTGGGGATTAAGTTTCTGACATATGAACTTTGGAGAATACATTCAAACCACAGCAGTCACTCAATTTGAGACATAGAAAAATCTAAAAAGATCTTAAGAGAAGAATTAGCAATACAAAGGTAGATTTCAAATGCCAACTTAAGCAGGAAGAATGCAGAAAATAAAAGCTACAAAGGACTCCTAAAGCCATCTCTGAGGAAACATAAATATGTCTCCTCTGGACTGATACTTTTTTTTTTTTTTTGAGACTGAGTCTTGCTCTGTTGCCCAGGCAGGAGCGCAGGGGTACGATCTGGACTCACTGCAACCTCCGCCTCCCCGGTTCAAGCGATTCTCATGCCTCAGTCTCCCAAATAGCTGGGATTACAGGCACACACCACCACGCCCAGCTAATTTTTTCAGAGACGGGTTTCACCATGTTGGCCAGGCTGGTCTCCAACTCCTGACCTCAAGTGATCCGCCCACCTCAGCCTCCTAGAGTGCTGGGATTACAGGCGTGAACCACCACACACAGCCTGGACTGATATTTTCGAAAGCAGGTACCCTTCTTCTGTTTTAAATCTCTGTAAACAAAACACCTAGTATAGTGCACTGGAAATACTAAATTAATGAACTTATGAAAACAAAGGACAAAACTGGTATTTTTTTTTTTTCTTCACATGCTCACATGTTGTGTGGTGTCTACATTTTAAGCCATAAGCTTGAAAATGCAATCAATACATACTTTTGAGTAGAATGACAGTAAGGCACACATACTCACACACACACCTTCCTTCATATCACAGGCACAGTGACAATATCATGAAGGTCTAAGAGAAGTAAGTTTTGAGGAAAATAAGGAATTTGTAACCACACATTCAAGTAACAGGAGCCAACATGTTCAGGGTCTAATGTTACTCAGACAGCAGGTCTAGACAAAATAAACATTTGTTCTATTACCTTTCTGTTATGTTGCCATGGGAATCTATGTTTGCAGGAAAACTTATTTTCTGCAACTTGATGATAGAGCAGTAAAAGAGGGAGAGCTCTGATGAAAAGAGGAGGGGGGCTTACATCTGTAAAGGCAGGGACGACAATAAATGATATGGGTTTTTATAGGGTCACATGTCTGTAGAATCTTTCAATCTATACAATGTATTCAAGTTTAACAGAGAAGTCCTTGGGACCTCAAAGCCAAGATATTAATGACAGATAACAATGGTCCAATCTCTACTAAAAGTATTATAATGGGGAAAAGGCAAAGGAATGTAAGTCAGAAAAAGAGTCAAATAAAATCAAATAAATAAGATCTTAAATGTTTAACTGTTGAAAGAAGGTAAAAATGACTTTTAAAACACGATCCAAAAGTAAGAAAAACCCTAAAAGGCAAAGAAGTTAAAAAACAATCTGCCAGCAGACTCATCTTCCTTTTCCAGCTGAGCTAAGCTCTGCTCCCTTCCTTTTGGCAACAAAAACCTGAAAAAGTAAAGGAAGCCCATGTTATTTAAAGAGCTGGACTGGAATACCCTAAATTTCTAGGGCCCAACAAAAATACTGGCTCTGGCACTCTGGGACTGCTGGAATGACAGTTGTGAGCATGGGTCAGAGCTCTGCATCAATTCATCTAACTCCACCATTCTATCCTATTCACAGTAGTCATTTAGGGTAGAATGGGTAAGGAACCGAAATGAAACACTTGGGACCCTAGAGCGCAGTGATCTGTCAAAACATGATTTAGGTCATGTCCTTCCTCTGGTCACAACCCTCCAAGGCTTCCCCTCTCACTCAAAGGAAAAGTCACAGTCTTTATAAAGGCAAATAAGACCCTACATGATCCCTGAACATCTGCGACCCATCCCTCACTCCACTTTTCTCCCTATATTTGGCCCCTGGTTCATTTAGCTCCAGCTGTACTGGCCTCTTAGCTATTTCCTGGAACACAGGGCCCTTACCTCAGGGCTTTTGCACACTTGTTAATCCTCAGCCTAGAATGTTCTTACATCCTCACCCATGTCCAACCAGTGTTCTATATCACCTTCTTCAGGTTTTTGCTCAATTGTTACTTTATCAATGATGCTTACCCTGTTCACCTTGCTTAAAAGTGCAATAGGCATCCTAGCACTCACTCTCCTTCCCTTGTTGCATTTTCTCCACAGCACTTACCTCACACACTATAAATTTTACTTGTTTATTATATACTTCCACTGCCATCCCCATTAGAATATAGCTTCCTTTTTTTGTTTGTTTCTGGAGACAGGGGCTCACTCGGTCACCCAGGCTGGAGTACACTGGCAGGATCACAGCTCATTACAGTCTCAACTTCTCAGGCTCAAGCAGTCCTTCCACCTCAGCCTCCCAAGTAGCTGAAACTACAGGAGTGTGCCACCAAGCTTGCCTAATTTTTTATTTTTATTTTTTAGTAGAGGAGTCTCCCCATTTTGCCCAGGCTGCTGGTTTCTAACTACCGGGCTCAAGGAAACCTCCTACCTTGGCCTCCCAAAGTGCAGGGATTACAGAATATAATGCCTCACTGTACCTGGCCAGAATATAGCTTCTTAAGGCAGAAATTTTTGTCTTTGTTATTCATATTTCATCTCCAGCACTTACAGCAAACCATACATGGTAGACACTCAAGGTATAATGAGTCCTGTCCTCAAGGAGATTACCATGAACCTATGTTCCTTCCCCTTTCTCTCTATAATCTTGTACCCTGTAACACTCTTTGTAACTTTGTAACACAAAGTTCAGAAAACGGCACTAAAATATATCCATTTGCCCAAGGCCAAAACTTGGAAATCCTAGACTCCTCACTCTCGTATACTTCTTTCCCCACTACATTCAGCCTTGGAGCCAAGCATGCCCAAAACCCAGTATTTTGTTAAGTGCAGAATTTACAAACCACCACTTCTTCTTCCCTAGAATAAATTATTAATAGACTTGAACACTGCATGAGAAAACTGGTTAATTTTGTAAATCCTTAACACATACATCCAAGTGTACCTCAGAGATATCATGAGTTCAGTTCCAGATAACCACAACAAAGTGAGTATCACAAAAAAATGAGTAACATGAATTTTTTGGTTTCCCAATGCAAATACAAGTTATATTTACATGATACTGTACTCTATTAAGTATGCACTAGTAGTATGTCAAAATATATATATACACACACACACATACACACATACCTTAATTTAAAAATATTTTATTGGCTAGGCACGATGGCTCATATCTATTAATTCCAGCACTTTGGGAGGCTGAGGCAGAAGGATAGCTTGAGGTCAGAGTTTGAGACCAGCCTAACCAACATGGTGAAACCCCATCTCTATTAAAAATACAAAGATTAGCTGGGCATGGTGGCGCATACCTGTAATCCCAGCTACTCGGGAGGCTAAGGGGGGAGAATTGCTTGAACCTGGGAGGTGGAGGGTGCAGTGAGCCGAGATTGTGCCACTGCACTCCAGCCTGGGTGACAGAGCGAGACTCTGTCTCGAAAAAATAAATGAATGAATGAATAAATAAATAAATAAATAACACACTTTTTTGCTAAAAAATGCTAAGGGTCACCTGGGCCTTCAGCAAGTCATTATCTTCTTGCTGGTGGAAGGTCTTGTCTCAGTGTTGATGGCTGCTGACTGATCAAGGTGATAATTGCTGAAGGTTGGAATGACTATGGCAATTCCTAAAAATAAGACAACAGTGAAGCTTGCTGCATTGATTTACTCTTCCTTTCGTGACAGATTTCTCTGTAGCCTGCAATGGTGTTTGACAGCATTTTACCCACAGTAGAACTATTTTCAAAATGGCAGTCGATCCTCTCAAACCTTGCTGCTGCTTTATCAACTAAGTTTATGTAATATTCTAAACCCTTTGTTGTCATTTCAACAATGTTCATAAGCATCTTCACCAACGGTAGATTCCACCTCAAGAAACTACTTGCTTTATTCATTTCTGAGAAGCAATGTCTCATCTACGGAAGTTATTATTATTATTTTTTTTGAGATGTACTCTTGCTCTATCACCCAGGCTGGAGTGCAGTGACACAATCTCGGTTGCCACTTGGTTGCAGTGGCTCACTGCAACCTCCACTTCCCGGGTTCAAGCAATTCTCCTGCCTCAGCCTCCCAAGTAGCTGGGACTACAGGTACACGCCACAACACCAAAAAATACAAAAAACAAATTTTTGTATTTTTTGTAGAGGCAGAGTTTCGCCATGTTGGCCAGGCTGGTCTCAAACTCCTGACCTCAGATGATCTGCCTGCCTCAGCCTCCCAAAGTGCTGGAATTACAGATGTTAGCCACCGCCCCCAGCCACCTTGCACTATAAAGTTATGCTATGGAGACAAGTTCTTTCCTTAAACCTATGAACCACCCTCTGCTAGCTTCAAACTTATCTTTTGCAGCTTTCTCACCTGTCTCAAACTTCATACAATTAAAGAGAGTTAGGGCTTTGCTCTAGATTAGGCTTTGGCTTAAGGGCATGTTGTGGTTGGTCTGTTCTTTTATCCAGACCACTAAAACTTTCTCCATCTCAGCAACAAGGCTGTTTTGCTTTCTAATCATTCATTTGTTTACTGGAATATAACTTTTAATTTCCTTCAAAAACTTTTCATTTGCATTCACAAATTGGCTGTTTGGTACAAGAAGCCTAGCTTTCAGCTTATCTCAGTTTTCGACATGCCTTCCTCACTGTTTAATCATTTCTAGCTTTTGATTTAAAGTAAGAGACATGCAACCATTCCTTTCACTTGAACACTTAGAAACCACTGTAGTGCTATTAATTGGCCTAATTCCAATATTATTGTGTCTCAGGGAATAAGGAGGCCTTAGGAGATGGAGAGAGGCAACAGCTGGTTGGCAGAGCAGTCAGAACACACACAATGTTTATCAATTAAGTCTGCCTATGGGCATGGTTCCAGATACCTCAAAACAATTACAACAGTAACATCAAAGATCAGTGATCTCAGATCCCCATAACATTTAATAAGAAGAAGAAAGTTTGAAATATTGCGAGAATTGCCGGGCACGGTGGCTCACACCTGTAATCCCAGCATTTGGGGAGGCCGAGGCAGGCAGATCACAAGGTCAGGATTCGAAAACTGCCTGACCAACATGGTGAAACCCCATCTCTACTAAAAATACAAAAATTAGCTGGGCGTGGTGGCACATGCCTATAGTCCCAGCTACTCGGGAGGCTGAGGCAGGAAAATCACTTGAAACTGGAAGGCGGAGGTTGCAGTGAGCCGAGATCGCGCCACGGAACGCCAGCCTGGGCGACAGAGCGAAACTCCGTCTCAAAAAAAAAAAAAGAAAAAGAAAAGAAATATTGCGAGAATTACCAAAATGTGACATGGTGACATGAAGTGAGCACATGCTGTTGGTAAAATGATGCCAATAGACTTGCTTACCACAGGGTTGTCACAAACCTTCAATTTGTTAAAAAAAAAAAAAAAAAGCAATTATCTGTGAAGCATAAGATGAGTTGTGCCTGTACTTAATTTATGGGAGCACTGTGAAAGACAAACAACTCCAAATACTGATGTTTCTTTTACAAAAAACATTTCCAAGTTTAAAGAAGTTTCTGGTTATTTTTCTGATGAAATAGGTGCATGACTTCCATAGCAGCCATGAGAAGAAATTCCTAAGCTCTAAGTCAGGGGCACCCACTTTATAATGAGACACTTCTGAGCACTGCAGTAATTATACCTCTTAGATAAGAACAAATCAGTTTTACAACAAATTTTACTGCAAAAAGCAAAAATCTAATATATTTTCAAAGGGCTGGAGAGGCAGTTATTTCTATTTATATCCTATATGTACATAACACAAACATGTATGGACAGTCCCAACTTTACATAAATGTACACTAAAGAATTTCAAACCAATAGGATTCATATATTCAGGAATTAACTATTTGCACTGCCTAATAATTCCTTCAGAAAAAAATTTAATCTAGGCAATGAGTGCATTTTTGGTTTATCAGTTCTGAGAAGGAGACATGACTTTAATGGGTTAAATTAAGTCATTTCCCCTCACATAAACTGGGCAATGACACTGGTGGGATTGCTTTCCTACACTCAAGCTCTATTCCGAGTGACTCAGCAATCCCTTTTTCACAACAGGAGGCGAACTGCATAAGAGAAGGTGCCACCACACAACCTCAGCAGCCCACATCTATCGGAAAGGAGACTACTAAAAGTAGCACTGACAAGTATGCCATTCTTTTAATGAATGAGTCCATCTATAAAATGGGGTTAATAAATATCAGCCTCCATGGAGCTAGTGAGAACTGATTGATAACGCTTTGAATGAAAACACTTTATAAACTGCAAAAATCCCTAAAAATGTCATTTAATTCTAAAGTGAGGGTGATCTACCCCAGTGAATTCTTCCATCTTTGAACTGTAGGCCCTAGAGGCTCAGCAATATCTGTACTCTTGCCCATGAAAGGCAAAGTCAACACAGATCATCTCTGAGACTGGGCTAGGAAGAAATCAAAAGCAGAGTACTCCTCAGTATCAAGAAATCAAACTGCCAGAATTGAAAACCTGGAGATCCCAGATAAGCTTATTTTAAAGAAGAACCAGTGGAGGCCAGGTGCAGTGGCTTACTCCTGTAATCCCAGGACTTTGGGAGGCCAAGGTGGGCGGAGCACGCGGTCAGGAGTTCAAGACTAGCCTGACCAACATGGTAAAATCCCATCTCTACTGAAAATACAAAAATCAGCCAGGCGTGGTGGCGTGCACTTGTAATCCCACTACTCAGGAGAATTGCTTGAACCCGGGAGGCAGAGGTTGCCGTGAGCCGAGATCGTGCCACTGCACTCCAGCCTGGGCGAAAAAAAAAAAAGTGGAAAAATGGGATTTGATAAATAAAATGACTTTACAGTCAGCCTCAAATGAACTCTTTCTTAAAACAATCTTTATACATAAATAATATAAATGTTTGCCATTAATTATGTTTAAAGATTTCTTATTGACTAGCACTGGTAACATACAGGCAACTACCTTACTTTTGGTTACAAAGAAAAGAATGGAAAGCTCAGCATGGACCTACTATCACTACTAGAAAAGCAGACCTTCTCACTGGTCAGGAGTCAAGAAAGTCACCCTTGTATACTTAATAATGATGCATTTTTATTTCTTTGCGCCCTGGCTCATTCTAAAAAAAATAAAAAATAATTTAAAAAAAGATTTAAAATGGTGAATGGCCACTAATAGTTTTAAAAAAGTTAGCTTCATTTATTTTTATTATACTAGAATAATCTTGTTCCACAAAGCACTTAGGAAGTTGTATTTTATTTCTTAGCAAGTTTTGCTATCCTTTTACCAAAGGTTTTGTTATATACTTTCTATGCTGAAGATACAGTGCACACCACAATGCTAGAACATAGCAAGCAATCCACAAAATGTAGTTATTAAACCCACTAGACTATAAGCTCCAGTTGAGAATGGATTGTCTTGTTTCTGTCTTGTTTAGCACTCTACTTCCAGAACCTAGCTATCTGGCCCATAGTAGGTATTCAATAAACACTGTTGAATAAACAGTTGAATATGATCTAAGAGTAATTCTCAACTATCACCTCCTATTTTATGGTTACCAGTGCCCCACCTCCTCTAATCAACAGCAAGGGCCTGGAAAAACAGTACCCCAGAGGAAAGGCACTTTTAAGTTCCTGTTTGTATTTCCTTAAACTCACCACAAAGATTCTCCCCTTCTGTCCCAAAACCCCAAAATCAATGCTTTGCAACAATGTATTCTTAAACAATTTTGCTTCATTTCCCCTCACAGACAATGCATAAAGTTCCTTAAAACTGCAAGACCTAGTCTAGTTCCCTTTACTCTTTAAAGGAAAGGCATATATGTAAAACCTTATTTTGATTCATAGTTGGTTATCACACAGGCTGCTACTTGTTTTTTTACTATACTTAGTATAAATTAAAATAATATAGGCTTAAAATAATTTATAAATGTTACACATCAAAGTATACCGCACTTCAGAGCAATAATTAGGAAACTGACAAATATTTCAATGAATGAATTTTATTCATTGAAATATTCTATTATTTTCATTCTTGAAAATAAAATTCAGGGACTGGGTGTGGTGGCTCATCCCTATAATCCCAGCACTTTGGGAGGCCAACGTGGGAGAAATGCTTGAGGCCAGGAGTTTGAGACCAGCCTGGGCAACACAGTAAGACCCTATCTCTACAAAATAAATAAATATTAATAAAATAAAATTCGGAGATATTTTTGGAAGCAGACTTCACGTCCAGTTCAAGAAGTCACACAAAAAATGCTGTGTCATTACTTTATAGTTGTAACTTCTATCTGACCTAAAACAGTAGTATCACCAACCTGATTGCCTAATCTTTGAGTCCAAATTCCCTAAATTATTTGGATTCAAATGGACTGTTATTCCCTAAAATCAAATCTGCTCTCAAAAAAATGAAGATGGATGGCCAGACACAGTGGCTCACCCCTGTAATCTCAGCACTTTGGGAGGCCAAGGTGAGCAGATCCCCTGAAGTAAGGAGTTAGAGACCAGCCTGGCCAACGTGGTGAAACCCTGTCTGTATTAAAAAATACAAAAATCAGCCGGGCATGGTGTTGCACACTTGTAATTCCAGCTACTTGGAAGCCTGAGGCAGGAAAATCGCTTGAATCCAGGAGGTGGAGGTTACAGTGAACAGAGATGGTGCCATTGCACTCCAACCTGGGCAACAGAGTAAGACTCTGTCTCAAAATAAAAAAAAAAAAGAAGAAGAAGAGTATCATAGGCTCCAAAGTGGATTCTAAAAGAAGTTCCAAAAAATGTTTTCTGCCACACATAAAAAGGTACTCATTGAAAGAACAACTTCAGGCCGGGCACAGTGGCTCAGGCCTGTAATCCCAGCACTTTGGGAGGCCAAGGAGGGCAGATCACTCAAGGTCAGGAGTCTGAGGCCAGCCTGGCCAACATGGAGAACCCCATCTCTACTAAAAATACAAAAATTAGCTGGGTATGGTGGAGGGCACCTGTAGTCCCAGCTACTCGGGAGGCTGAGGCAGGAGAATCGCTTGAACCCAGGAGGTGGAAGTTGCAGTGAGCCGAGATGGCACCACTGCACTCAAGCCTGGGCAACAGAGTGAGACTTCATCTCAAAGAAAAGAACAACTTCAAATAACTACACCGAAACTCTGAATAAGATAACACTTAATTGTAAATCTAAATTCTGGTATTTTCATTCCAATATTAGTTATAATTGTTTATTGTTAACTGTCAAATAATTTCAGTTTCAGTTGTATTTTCCTTCACCAATATGCTGTAGGTTACATCTTAAATCCCTTTAGTAGAAAGACTACTAAACAAACAAGCAAATAAAAAAACTCTGCCCCCCTGGAAAGACACAAGACACTTAACAGCGCTTGTCTTTGAGAAAGACAGTAGAGTGGCTCTGGAGAACAAAAAACGAGACTTTTCACTGAATACCTTTTTTTTTTTTTGAGACAGAGTCTCGCTCTGTCGCCCAGGCTGGAGTGCAGTGCCGCGATCTCGGCTCACTGCAACCTCCGCCTTCCGGGTTCACATCATTCTCCTGCCTCAGCCTCCCGAGTAGCTGGGACTACAGGCACCTGCCACCACACCAGGCTAATTTTTTGTATTTTTAGTAGAGATGGGGTTTCACTGTATTAGCCAGGATGGTCTCGATCTCCGGATCTCCTGATCCACCCGCCTCGGCCTCCCAAACTACTGGGATTACAGGCTTGAGCCACCGCGCCCGGCCCACTGAATACCTTTTTAAAACTTTCAAATTTTATACAATGTCAATATATTACCTATTTTTAAAAATCTGTTCAATAAAAGTACTTTTAAGTGTCAGATACTGCTGGCTTTTTTTTTATTTTGAGACGGAGTCTCGCTCTGTCGCCAAGGCTGGAGTGCAGTGGCGCCATCTTGGCTCGCTGCAAGCTCCGCCTCCCGGGTTTACGCCATTCTCCTGCCTCAGCCTCCCGGTTAGCTGGGACTACAGGCGCCCGCCACCTCGCCCGGCTACTTTTTCGTATTTTTTAGTAGAGACGGGGTTTCACCGTGTTAACCAGGACTTTCTCGATCTCCTGACCTCGTGATCCGCCCGTCTCAGCCTCCCAAAGTGCTGGGATTACAGGCTTGAGCCACCGCGCCCGGCCTCTGCTGGCTTTTATACCACAGAAAAATATACCACTAAAGAAATGTGGAGTTAATTTTAATGGTACTTCACTGTAAATCTGGATCTCCTGTTCCAGTGCAGAGCTAGTCACCAACAGTACTGAACCTTGCGAGGAATTCAACTGGAGTTCACCCAAACCCTCTATAGTTGAGTTATTCTGCTGTTATCACTCCATTAAAATTTAAATAGCATTGAA
Source organism: Macaca thibetana thibetana (assembly GCF_024542745.1). NCBI lineage: Eukaryota > Metazoa > Chordata > Mammalia > Primates > Cercopithecidae > Macaca > Macaca thibetana. Next base: position 36,849,576 of record NC_065581.1, on the reverse strand, counting down.
AACAAAAACGTGATACTACAGAAATGAATGTGTCAATTCAAGAATGAAAAAATGGAAGTATATTAATGAGCTATAAAATATTAAAAGAACAATGATCCAAATACATCTTTGAAAATTAGCAAATCAACTAGATATACATAATATGTATATACTGAATGGATATACATATATTAACATGTATATATCGAATGTAAAATGCTGCAAATCAACTATACACACACACACTCTGAATGTAAAATCCTGCAAATTCCTTTAAAATGTAAACTGCCATGCTGTAAAAATGGGAGAAAGATGTCACGCACGGTGCCATCTGCAACATAACTTAAGCAGCTTGAACTAGAAAATGCAATATGATCTGTTACTGGACACAATTGCACAATCTCAATTACCCAGAAGATTCTACCAAACAGGAAATTCATGATGTGACTTTGGGAAACACAGAAATCATATTTAAAGATTAACACATCCAAAAGCCTGGAATTTGTTCCAAAACAAAAAACGATTTTACAGGCCCCTTTTCAAATGACGCATACAATACGAATTACTAAAACACAGAAAAAGCTAACAGTTAAATCTGATATTTAGTTTCAGATTCGTAGCTTTTAAATTATAGAAAATCTAAAATACAGGGTATAAAACCTTGAAAATTAGAGAGCAGTTAGTGAAATATTTCAGGTCTGGAAATTACATGGTATCGACTTAATTTAAAACACACTCACGGTGTAAATTAAAGCTAAAAAGTATCTCTTCCCTTCCTTTTCTATGTGGTTCCATATCCTTACGAAAACCATCGTGTACCTCAGGCCATAAATGCAGATAACTAGATAAATCCCTGCAAACTCTGAAAGGGACTTTTAAAACACAGTATTCGCAGGAATTATCTCAAAAAATACTTACAATACCTCCTACCACTGTTAATAATTTTTTGATCTTGAGGGCGCCTTACAGATCTGAATCTTTCTTGCTCCAAATGAAAAAACTGTTTTGTCGAACAATACTTAAATGAGCAGTGGTATGTGACTAATCAGTGAGACTGCCAGTTTCTCAAGCTGCAGCGTTCTTGCAGGCACTACCACCGCCGCCCCTCCACAGAAAGGAAATACGCTTTCAACCGAATCGGAAACACACCACTCAAGCTGGCACAGTGTTCACCGAGATAAAGTCGGTATTTTAAGCTCTATGGATCGCTGCTAATTCAAGTGCGAATTCAAAAAGAACACTTCTCGAGATGGGATTTCGACAGAGGTTTGGGGAAAAAAAAAAAAAAAAAGGCCCGGAGAGAGCTCCCTTCCTGGTCAGTTTTGTTTAGATGACCGCAGTCTTCGGGTTGCGCTCTGCCCTTCTGCTTCTCCCGGCAGCTCCCCAAGCTTGTCTGCTCAGAGGACAGGGTCCGGCGCCACAGCGTGGGCGCATCGCGGGAGAGGGTCCTTCTGCTCCAGGTCCGGAGGGAGACCCCCAAGGAAGCAGCCCTTCTCCCGGTGCCTGCCGCCGAGCAGCAACCTTCCGAGAGGCGAAGGCGCAGGGTGCTAGCCAGAACCGAGCTCCAGCACCACCACCTACCTCTCGCAGCGGACTTGAGCGCTGCACACGGTGGACCGCAATACCCGCGTGAGTGCAGGGCGAGGGGTGCAGGAGGTGCAGAACAGGCAGAGCTCGAAGGGGCAGCAAGGCCCTCCCCCGAGGAAAATTCCTGCCACTTGACGCAACGCAGAGCAGTGGTGCAGGCCTGGCTCTCGGGCGCGAGGGGCCACCCTGCCCACAGCGGCCCCAGGCCCGGCGACACTCACCACACAGAGCCATAGGCGCCGGAGCCCACTGGAGACAGGTTCTGGTAACGCTCGGGCACCTCCCAGATTGTCTTGTTCAGCTCCTGCCGGTAGAACGTGGGCCTCTCCTGAGACATTTTCCAGCGGCAGTCGCCGGGCAAGAAGGTGGCCCTATGGGGCCCCCGCCTGCACCCGCACCCTCTCCCCGGCCCTTGCTGCCCGCCCAGCCGGGCGGGGACCTTGTGCTGGTCGCCCGCGCAGGTGCGGCTGCCGCGACCCCGCAGACTCCCGCGCGCGGCTGCTGTCAGCCGCCGCGGCTGGATGCGCCCCTGCGACTGGGGCAAGCCCCGCTAACGGCAGGGACGCGCTCCGGCGCTCAAGGCTGCGCCCGCCGCGATCTCCCTGCACCTTCGTCCCTACAAGGCCGACTCCGAGCTGCGTCGCAGTACTCCGGATCCAGCTGCTGCGCCCGCTGAGGCTCCAGTGGTCGCGGTTCCACAGCCAGCAAACAGGAGCCTCCCGGAATACTCTCGCGAGAACTGCTCCCGGGACTCTCCGAGAGCCGAGATTTTACCCAATATGGAACCTCTTCGCGGGCGGGGCTTCGTGAGAGGAGAGGATGAGAGGAGCAGTTCTCGCGAGAAGAGAGCAACAACTGGAGCCCAAAGGCAGAAACTCCCAGGAACAGTCTCCTTAAGGGCGCGAAGGCGGACCAGGGAAGGAAGAGATAAGCGGGCAGCACACGCCGCGCGCGCCCCACCGTGGCCGGCAGGGCAAATACCTGGCTCTGTGGTGGAAAACGACAGTGACAAATAGCGTGTCGGGGAAAGAGTCAAAAGATCTTTAACTGCGAGTAGTTACCAGCAGCGGAGCACCTGCTCAGCTGAACCCCAAATTCCAAAAAACACTTGCATGAAAAAGAGACAGGTGGCAGGGCGCGGTGGCTCACGCCTGTAATCCCAGCACTTTGGGAGGCCGAAGCGGGCGGATCACCTGAGGTCGGGAGTTCGAGACCAGCCTGACCAAAATGGCGAAACCCCCGTCTCTACTAAAAATGCAAAATTAGCCGGGCGTGGTGGCGCGCACCTGGAGTCCCAGCTACTCGGGAGGCAGAGGCAGGAGAATCGCTTGAACCCGGGAGGCGGAGGTTGTGGTGAGCCGAGATCGCGCCATTGCACTCCAGCCTGGGAAACAGGAGCGAAACTCCGTCTCAAATTTAAAAAAAAAAAAAAAAAAAAAAAGTGAGAGACAGGTTCTGACCAGAAGGCTGTTGCATTCCCATCTGCTCAAGGACATATGGGTTACTCTACATGTGGGTTACTCTTCGAGATGCTGACGAAATATGTCCCAAAGGCAAATGTTAACCCTGCATCAAAGCTGAGGCTTTCCAGGGGCTGGGGCGGTGGCTCACGCCTGTTATCCCAGCACTTTGGGAGGCCGAGGCGGTCGGATCACGAGGTCAAGAGATAGAGACCATCCTGGCCAACATGGTGAAACCCCGTCTCTACTGAAAAATACAAAAATTACCTGGGCATGGTGGCTTGAGCCTGTAGTTCCAGCTTCTCGGGAGACTGAGGCAGGAGAATTGCTTGAATCCGGGAGGCGGAGGTTGCAGTGAGCTAAAATCGCGCCACTGCACTCCAGCCTGGCGTCAGAAGGAGACTCCGTCTCAAAAAAAAAAAAAAAAAGCTGAGGCTTTCCATTCAAACTCTCCTAATAGTTCTTAAACTTACATGCAGAAAAATCACCCTGGGAGTTTAAGATGCAAGTTCCCAGGACTCACAGGGAGTCTAATTGGGTAGGTCAGAGGAAGGCATCAAGAGCATGTATTTTTATAATACATCTTAGGTAATTCTGATTCAGGAAAGTCTGATATCTCCCTTTGAGAAGCATTTAAAAAACCATTACACTGAAGATTTGAAACTGACTCCTACCCTGAAGAGCCATCAGTGAAGAGGATTTTAAGCATTCAACTCAGGCCTCTTCGAGTAAGGAGAAGAGGGCAGAAGTCTCATCGAATTTAGGCAAGTCAAATGACCTTTCCTGAACCTTAGTTCCAGCTTCTACGAGAGATTTCCTGCCCTGCATTCCCGACTAACAGAGTCATTTGTAAAAACTAAACCAGATAAATGTGAATGGGCAAGGCATTATAACCCCATGCCTACATCCATTATCAACCTACACCTATGCTAAAGCTTGTTACAATGAGCAGAAGAATCAGATCCTGCATCATTGTCTTAGTTTCTTGTATTACAAATAACTAGGTCCAAGCCAGGACATTTCTCAACATTTCCTGTGATTATTCTATTTTGTGTCATACACACCTTGGAGGGCTCAGACTTTGCCTATCTTGTCCCAATATCTAGCACAATGTCTATAACATAAAACATGTCCCATAAGTATTTGTTATAAAAATTGTGAACAATGACCATGATTTCAATTTAAGAAGTGGTACAGGATTATCAGTCCTCCTCAAGGAAAGCAATATAAAACCAAAAAACAGAGTCATGGGTGATTCATGGAAAGCTGTTTTGGATCCAATGTAGCTTAGCTGGAATTCTCTTATCTACAAAAACATGATGCTTGAGAATGTTCCAAACTAGGGAGGCTAGGAAGCTTTCTAAGAAGTAATGGAGGGTGAAGGGGAAGTAAGAGCAAAAACATGGTTGTGAAGAAATGAGGGATGGGGTTGGGGGGATCGAGGGAATGAGGGAATGGTTACAAGGGGTGAGGAGGAAGGTTGGAAGTAGGAATCCTCAGAAATGCACATTTTTATCCTACAAATTGGGATAATGAGGTGAGGGTGAATGGAAGGGTAAAGATAAAGTAAGCAGTATATTCATACACTCATTCAACCAATGTGTATTAAATGCCTACTAGGTGCCAAGCACTTGTAGTTAAAAAGTGATTAAAAACTACAGTTGCTGCCTGCGTGGAGCTTACAGTCAATGGGAGGGCAATCATTCAACACAAATTCATTGAACACTTCCTATGTCCACCACAATGTTGCAGGCACTCATAATAAAACAGTTAATGAAAGGGATAAAAATCCCTGCCCTCATAGGGCTAAGATTATTTACAAAAAGGAATACACAAAGTGCATAATAAGGTAGACATCAACACAGTCATCAAACAAACAAGTGTAAAACTGTAACTGGGCCAAGCAGGAATACAAGGTGGAGTGAGAGACAGTGATAGGGACAGGGATAGGGTGGGAGGAGGGTAAAGGGAGTGAGTGCAGACGGCATGTCTGCATCCAGAGCCGACGATCTGGGCAGGAAGGTGTCATCCAGTGGGGAGAGCCAGGCCTGTGGGGCAGAGAGCCTATGGTTGGAGACCTGGGTAACCCTCCTAGCCTCCATTTCCTTTTACCGCTTCTGACCTGAGGAAGGCTAAGTCTTCCGGAGACGATAGTGAATTACCGTCTGTGCAGTACACATGTGCATTGCTGTATGTTCAGGGCACGAGGACTGGCACCAAATTGGCCCTCGATCAAGAATAGTAAAACCTCAGAGAGAGTAGGAGCTTCGGTACCCAGGTTTACCAAGTACCAAGGGGCTCCCACGACTCAGGTATGAGGAGGGCGACCTAGGTACCCCTTTCCCGGCTCCCTAGCCCAGCTGCTCATGCTCCCCTTCCTCGTCCCCTCCCCCACTCTCATCTTCTGCCCGCCCGGAACGTCCGCGGGCTAAGCCACAACGGCTAGGGAACCGCCGGTATCCGCGTCCGCAGCGCCGCCAGCCAGGCGGGAGCCGTGTGGGATCCCAGCGCCCGCACTCCCGCCCCCGCCAAGGAGCCAGGTGAGCCGCTGCCGGGAGACGCCCGGGCGCCGGGGGCTGCAGGCGGTGAGCGGCGAGGCCACAGCGGGTCCCATCGCGGGGGCTGCGTCTGTCACCGGCAGGTACCCAGGTATGCCGCAGAGCCAGGCACGCCGCAGGCGCTCAGTCAGTATCTGTGGAATGAACGAATGACGGTCGTCCCTGGGAGCTTATCTCTCAGGTATTGTCTCTACTTTCAAAGGCCGTGTGGATGGCAATGACAAGAGACAGTGTGTGCGCTTTGCAAGCTGCATCCTTTCAAATTCTCCTGTCTATATTGTCAAAAGCCCCAGAACTGATGTGCTACCTGCACCCCACCGCCTATCCCATCCATTTCCTCCCGAGGCCTGACTTCCCGGCCGGCCGTTCCTCCTCCTTTCAGACCTCACTGCTTTTGTTCATTTTATTCCCTGTGACTGAATCCCCACCCCCACCTCCTTGCCCCTTTCTTTTCATGTCAAATGCTATTGATGTGTCAGGGGCCCCTGTGAAGCCTTCTCCAGCACCCCCACCCCAATAATGAGCATCTCTCCAACACACCGTGTTACAGTCTCCACATTGCACGGAAGGTGGTTGTCCTATGTGTCCAATGGTCATCCACTTAAGGACTGTCATCTTATTAGTCATCCCTAGCCGCTATTCAAAGTGACTAAAGGATCTAAAGGCCAGGCTCTTTGCTTATACTTTTTCTGTATTCCCAATACATTCTCCATAAAAACCCAGGTAGTGACACGCTTAGGGTTGTTTCTGATGGAATTACAAATGCTTATTTTGAAATTTTGGAAGTGAATTTAGCCTTTACATGATTATAGAAAACATAAGAAAGTTCAGGGGGAAGATATTCCTGGAACTAAACTAGCTTTCAAGATTTCATATCATTTGGGTCAATAGCCATAAAATTGGATTGTATTTAAACTTTTTATTCCTGACTTTTTTTTTTTTTTCTTTTTTGAGACAGAGTCTTCAGGCTGGAATGCAGTAGTTCCATCTTGGCTCACTGCAACCTCTGCCTCCTGGGTTCAAGCAATTCTCTGCCTCAGCCTCCTGAGTGGCCAGGACTACAGGCACACCACCACACCCAGCTAATTTTTGTATTTTTAGTAGAGAGGGGGTTTCGCCATGTTGGCCAGGCTGGTCTCAAACTCCTGACCTCAGTTGATCCAACCGCCTCGGCCTTCCAAAGTACTGGGATTACAGGCATGAGCCAGTGAGCCATGCCTGGCCTATTTTTTACTTTTAAAACACTCTGAACACAGATAATGTAAATAATTAGATAAATGGATGGATGGATGGATGGATGGATGGATGGATGGATGGATGGATGGATGGATGGATAGATAAGGGTACTATGGAGGGTGAAAGAGCTAGGCCAAAAGTGCTTGTATTTTAACAGGGCCCCCAAACTTAGCACTGAAAGGCTCATGAAAGATAATCCACTATATTTATAGTGGTACTCATACTTTAATTTTTATCAGAATCACCTGGACAGCTTCTTTGCTTTCTTTTCTACCTAGCAAGACCTACCGAATCAGAAACTCTGGGGGCCCAGCAGTCTGGACAGCTTCTTAAAACAGACTGATGGCCCCAGAGTTTCTGATTCAGTAGGTCTTGCTAAGTGGGGCCTACTCAACAGTAGGAGTTTCTGGTCATTGCATCTTCTTGGGAAGGGTCCTGCTAGTACATGAAATCAATCAAGAAAGACATAATGGAGCTGGAGAAATTCCAAAGAAAATTACTTAAAAAACAATAATAAGGAAACCATGTGTTTACTCTTGCTGCTGTTAGCCAGACATTTGTTGGAGTTCCTTAAAGACAACTTTCCACCTGCTCCTCCTGGCCATCCTCACTGTGGTTGTAGGAGTTTATGACTTGATAACCTCTCCTAGATTATCATAATATTAATGGTCTCCAATTGGCTGTTTTGCCTCAGTCTCTCCTATCTCCACTGTCCAACAACTTTTTGTGATGATGGAAATGTTTTATATCTGCACTGTTTAGTAAGGTAACCACTAGCCATATGGCTGTTGAGCACTTGAAATCTAGCTAGTATAACTGAGGATCTGAATTTTTTATTTTAAGTTTAAATAGGCACATGTCACCAGTGGCTACCATACTGGACAGCTCAGCTCTAGAACACAACACTAGCACATTTCATCTTCCCAAAGTGCATCTCTGTGCGTATTACTACTTCTGCTGAAAGACTTTAAATAGGCCTGGCGCGGTGGCTTACGCCTGTAAACCCAGCACTTTGGGAGGCCGAGGCGGGAGGATCACCTAAGATAAGGAGTTCAGGACCATACTGGCCAACATGGCGAAACCCCGTCTCTACCAAATATACAAAAATTAGCCGGGTGTGGTGACGCACGCCTGTAATCCCAGCTACCTGGGAGGCTGAGGCAGGAGAATTGCTTGAACCTGGGAGGTGGAGGTTGCAGTGAGCTAAGATTGCACCACTGCACTCCAGCCTTGGTGACAGAGCTGGACTCCATCTCCAAAAAAATAAAAAATAAAAAATATACATATACATACATATGTAGATGTATATGTAAACATATGTAAAGTAATTGACAACATTTAAAAGTCAGAAGATTCCACATAAAAATCTGGCATTATGGCTTCTCCTGGAAAAGATCAGATCTAAGCTATTCCGGGCCCCACATTGACCAATGGCAAGAATGGCTGGAGCTAAGCAGCTTCTGCTGCCTTTGCCAGCCCCACTGTTCCCACCACTCCTTGACAGTCATATTTTGCCTATTTTACACCAATCCTGCTTTAATTTCACTTTCAGAACAAAATGCTGGATTCTAGACTCTCGATGTGACCCAGGATATCAGTTTTGTCATTAGCAGACTAATTAGGCTTGTTTAGGTTACTGGGAACAAAGAGACTACTCATGGAAGTACACTGGACAATTATATGGGGAAAGTAAGGAAGATTGGGTCTGTATTCCTACGTGTGGGGAAAGAAAGGCGGGGTGGGGGGCGGAATTCCTTACATTTTAATACACAGTTCTACCTTTTTTTCTTTTTGTGAGAGACATGAAGCACTAATTATCTTAAGTGATATATTGTAAAATACCTCTCCCATCCTCTTATGTATTCCCCAGTCACCTCAATGGTTTAGTGAATTTGTGATCTTTAGTTCATGGTTGTTATACAGCATACTACTTCTACGCAATGCTTTGAGGGTAAAAATACAATATATAACTATGGCCCAATTACTGACGTTTTCTAAAATCTTAGTTTTACACCTGTAAAATGAAAGAAATAGTAGTACTGGTATTATTGTGGAAATTTAATGACATAACTCGTGAAAAAATCTAGTGCAATGCATGGCATAGGATAAATGCCCAATAAATGTTGGTGATGATGATGATGATTGTTCTGAAGGAAAACAAAGTTGCTGACACATTAAACTTATGTGTGGTATCACCCATCATCTATATAATTGTGTAATCTATATAATTTGAGGGTTTACCAACATATTTTATAGGTATGTGGTTTATACATATGCTTTTCTACATTTATGTGGAAGAATTTTAGAGTTTATGTTTTTCTTATTGTTCAAAAACATAGATTATTAAGAATGGTTATACTTTCTCCCAGAGATGGATCCCTATCCATCCTCATTTACTCTATCTTTTCAATCTTTTTAAAAAGCAGGATAATATAGATATATTTTCTTTTTGTTTTTGGTTGTTTTTTTTTTTTTTGAGACAGAGTCTTGCTCTGTCGCCCAGGCTGGAGTGCAGTGGTGTGATCTTGGCTCACCGCAAGCTCCACCTCCCGGGTTCATGTCATTCTCCTGCCTCAGCCTCCCAAGTAGCAGGGACTACAGGCACCCGCCACCACGCCCGATTAATTTTTTTTTTCTTTTATTTTTAGTAGAGATGGGGTTTCGCCATGTTAGCCAGGATGGTCTCAATCTGCTGACCTCATGATCCACCTGCCTTGGCCTCCCAAAGTGCTGGGATCACAGGTGTGAGCCACCGCACCCAGCCGATTTTTTTTTTTTTCTTTTTGAGACAGGGTCTTGCTCTGACACCCAGGCTGGAGTACAGTGGTGCAATTCTGGCTCACTGCAACCTCCACCTGCTGGGCTCAGGTGATCCTCCCACCTCAGCCTCCTGAGCAGCTAGTACTACATGCCCATGCCATCATGCCCAGCTAATTTTGTTTCTATTTTTAGTAGAGAGAGGGTTTCACCATGTTGCCCAGTCTAGTCTCAAACTTCGGTAGCTTTTTCTGCTACACCATGAGGCCACTAACTGTATACTTGGCAGTCATTCAAGAAATATTTGTTAAGGGCCTGCTAAGTTGCTAAGTGAAAACCATTATTTTGGGTCCTGGGGCTGCTGCTGTGAATAGTCACAGTCCTGCCTCCTGGTCTTACTTTTTTTTTTTTTTGAGACGGAATCTGGCTCTGTTGCCCAGGCTGGAGTGCAGTGGCCGGATCTCAGCTCACTGCAAGCTCCGCCTCCCTGGTTCACGCCATTCTCCTGCCTCAGCCTCCTGAGTAGCTGGGACTACAGGCGCCCACCACCATGCCCAGATAATTTTTTGTATTTTTAGTAGAGATGGGGTTTCACCTTGTTAGCCAGGATGGTCTCAATCTCCTGACCTCGTGATCCGCCCGCCTCAGCCTCCCAAAGTGCTGGGATTACAGATGTGAACCACTGCGCCCAGCCCCTGGCCTTACATTTTGTGGGGGAAACAGACAGTGGACAAACAGACAAATAATGAATCAGGTGCTGGCAAGTGCTGTGAAGAAAAGTAGAAGGTAAAGGGGTAATGATGGCTGCTATTTTAGAGAAGGAGTTAGAAGACTTGTATTGAGCACTTAACCCTTCATATGGACTTCATATATGCTGGATAGTGAGCATTTTCAGTGAAAGTTGTTGATTAATACTGTCTATCTCTTGATCATTTTCCTACAACATATCAACGCAATTGAATATAAAGAAAACTAGGCCTCCCACCAGGACACCTGGGTTCTAGTCCTGGCTCTAATAAGTATCAAACAGCAAAGACTGTTTAAACTTCTGGGTTTTGTTGTCTCCATTTGAAAAATGAAAAGAATACACATAAAATTATACAACATTGAGAAAGAGTTTTGTACAACTGAAAGATGCTATGAAAGTGTAAAACATTATTATATAGGAATTTTATTTCCTCAAAAATACGCTGAGGATCTGGATTACTGAAAATGCTTTTTTATTTGATCTCTTCCCACTCATCCAGGAATGGCACAACTAGAGAGGAGCGCCATCTCTGGCTTCAGCTCTAAGTTCAGGCAAAGCTCATTCCCATATGATGTTAAACGTGAAGTATACAATGAGGAGACCTTTCAACAGGAACACAAAAGGAAGGCCTCCTCATCCGGGAACATGAACATCAACATCACCACCTTCACACACCACGTCCAGTGCCGGTGCGTGTGTCCGATCGTTCAGCCGCCACCGAGCGGGGCAGGACTGAAACCTAACCTGACTCCTTTGGTGTCCACTTCTCTTTCTTGTCTGAGTTCCTGTAATCAGAATCCTGTAGTTGATTGTGTAATTTTTCTTCAGTCATTTTTGTGGTTTGTCTTGTAGTACCTTTTTGATTGTAAACTTCCTGGGCATAAAGATCTTGGGTGTCCCTACAGTATCTAAGGAGGATATTTCATAATTCCATTGTTCAATCAACCACGACTACCAGACTCCTGACCAAAAATAAGATAGCCAGCAAGACACAGTGGCTTACACCTGTAATCCCAGCACTTCAGGAGGCCAAGGCAGGCAGATCACTTAAGTCCAGGAGTTTAGACCAACCTGGGCAACATGGTGAAACCCCGTCTCTACTAAAAAAAACAAAAATTAGCTGGGTGTGGTGGCACGTGCCTGTAATTCCAGCTGCTCAAGAGGCTGAGGCATGAGAATTGCTTGAACCTGGGAGGCGGAGGTTGCAGTGAGCCGAGATTGTGCCACTGCACTCCAGCCTGGGCAACAGAGCAAGACTCCGTCTCAAAATAAATAAATAAATAAGATAGCCATGGTGGACTGATGAATGGTAGGGGAATGAGATTCTTCTAGTCTCATATCCAGCAGTGCCCACATGGTGGTACTCATGGTCATCAAGGTAGAGTCTACCACCACCACCTCTGATACCCACTGTGACTGGCTAGGTCCTGCAGTACAGGGGCTCTTAGCCTGTTTTTGTGCTTTGAACCTCCTAGCAGTCTGATAAAGTTAATCAACCTCTTTCAGAATAATTTTTAAAATGTTTTTTATTGCAGTGAAATACGTCTCACATAAAATTGGCTATTTTGACCATTTTTAAATATACAATTCAGTGGCATGATTGACATTCGCAATGTTGTGCAACCACCACCGCTATTTCCAAAACTTTTTCATCACCTCAAACAGAAATTCTGTTAAGCAATAATTCCCCATTTCCCCTCCCCTCAGCCCAAGTAACCTCTCTTCTGCTTTCTGTCTCTACGAATTTGCCTATTCTAGCTATTTCATTTAAGTAGAATCATACAATATGTTTGTCTTTTTGTGTCTGACTTCTTTCACTTAGCGTAATGTTTTCAAGGTTCATCCCTATTGTAGCATGTATTAGAAGTTCATTTCATTTTATGGCTGAATAATATTCTCTTGTATTTATATACCACATTTTGTTTATCCATTCATTAATGGACATCTGAGTTGTTTCTACCACCGTTAGGCTACTGTAAATAATGCTGCCATGAACATTGGCACAGAAGATCTGTTTGAATCTGTTTAGGGATATAACTAGGACTAGAATTGTTGAATCACATCATAAATCTTTGGTAAATTTAACTTTTTAAGGAACTGCCAAACTGTTTTCCACAGTAGCTGCACCACTTTACATTTTCATTGGCAACGTACAATTTCTCCATGTCCTCTCCAACATTTGTTATTTTCCATTTTTTTAATTATAGCCAACTTATTAGGTATGAAATGATATCTCATCGTGGTTTTCTGTTTTTGCTTTTGCTTTGCATTTTCCTGATGACTAAAGATGATGAGTATCTTTTGGTGTGTTTATTGGTGAATTATTTATCTTCTTTGGAGAAATGTCTCTTCATTTCCTTTGTCCTTTGTAAAATTAGGTTGTCTTTTTGTTGTTGAGTTATAGGAGTTCTTCATATATTCTGGATATTAAACTTCTATCAGATATATGTTTGTAAATCTTACATAATTTGTAAATATTTTCTCCCATTCTGTAGGTTTCACTCTGTTGATAGTGTACTTTGATGTAGAAAAGTTTTTTGGTGTTTTGTTTTGTTTTATTGAGACGGAGTTTCACTCTTGTTGCCCAGGCTGGAGTGCAATGGCACAGTCTCCGCTCACTGAAACCTCTGCCTCCCGGGTTTGAGCGATTCTCCTGCCTCAGCCTCCCGAGTAGTGGGGACTACAGGCACATGCCACCACGCCCAGGTAATTTTTGTATTTTTAATAGAGATGGGGTTTCCCCAAGTTGGCCAGGCTGGTTTTAAACTCCTGACCTCAGGTGATCTGCCCGCTTTAGCCTCCCAATGTGCTGGGATTACAGGTGTGAACTACCACACCTGTCTGATGTAGAAAAGTTTTTAATTTTGATGAAATCCAATTTTTCTGTATTTTCTTTTGTTGCCTGGACTTCTTGTGCCATATTTAAGAAACTATTATCAAATTCAAGATCATTCAAGATCATGCATATTTTCTTATCTTTGTTTCTTTTCTTTTCTTTTCTTTTCTTTTTTTGCAGTGGCGCAATCTCCACTCACTGCAACCTCCACCTCCCAAGTTCAAGCAATTCTCCTGCCTCACCTCCCGAGTATCTGGGACTACAGGTGCACGCCACCATGCCCGGCTAATTTTTGTATTTTTAGTAGAGATGGGATTTCATCAAATTGGCCAGGCTGGTCTCGAACTCCTGACCTCACATGATCTGCCTGCCTCGGCCTCCCAAAGTGCTGGGATTACAGGCGTGAGCCACTGCTCTGGGCCAAGATGATGCATATTTTCATCTATGTTTCCTTCTGTGAATTTTATAGTTTTAGCTTTTAAATTTAGGTCTTTGATCCTTTTTGAAGTAATGTTTGCATATAGTGTAAGGTAAAGGTCCAGCTTTATTCTTTTACATGTAGATATTCCATTTTCCCAGGACAATTTGTTAAAGAGATTGTCTTCACCTAGTAAATGGTCTTGGCCAAATAATTTTTTAGTGCATAAAATAAGCAGGATTATAAGGAAAACCAGTTACATTGAAATACAGTTATCTAAATATCAAAAATACCAAAATTCTGTTATTTAATAATATAGGTCTAATAACTACCATAATTTCAAAGTAGTGATGAATGTAACTAATATTTCAAATCTCCTTAGCAATTGTAATGTATATAGAAATGTTTGTGGTTTCTACTGGTGACAAAGTCAAGTTCTGCTGATACTATTGTGGTTTGTTGCCAACATTCATAATTGAAGGAAATGCTAAAGAGGTTAGTGAAGTAAAGATATAAGTTCTCCTACGTAACTTCACATATATCCCCAAATACTATCTACAGATCCCTTGGGGGTCCACAAACCTCAGGTTAAGAATCCAGGCCGGGTGCAGTGGCTCACACCTGTAATCCCAGCACTTTGGGAGGCCGAGGCGGGTGGATCACTGAGGTCAGGAGTTTGAGACCATCCTGGCCAACATGGTGAAACCCCATCTCTACTAAAAATACAAAAATTAGCTGGGCTTGGTGGCATGCGCCTGTAGTCCCAGCTACTCGAGAGGCTGAGGCAGGAGAACTACTTGAACCTGGGAGGCAGAGGCTGCAGTGAGCTGAGATCATGCCACTGTACTCCAGCCTGGCAACAGAGTGAGACTTGTCTCAAAAAGAAAAAAAAAAAAGAATCCTTCATGACCTACATCATTATAGCAATCGTAATTACTCAAGTTGTCATCACTCACACTCTGAATTTACTAGTCCTTCTTGTCCCCTGGTTTATCACCCACAATTGGCACATGTTGGTATGTTGGCATGTTGGTGACAATTGTGGAAGGTCCCTACACAGCCCTGATGCAGACTGTCCCTTCCTTGAAACATTTTCCTTTGTCCACATCCTGCCTTTTTTAAGTTGTGCTCTTGGATATCCCTCTCTAGTCCTCTCACTTCCTCTGCTCCATGATGGATCTGGGGACATGTGCCAAAGAGGGTATTTGGGGGCAACATTGGCTTTGTCTCTATAAAATGATGGTCTTTTCCCCTAACTTTACCCTCATTATAAAAAATTATTCCCAGTGAAATTTCAACCTAACTCCTTTCTACCTTTCTTAGACTTGCCATCCAGACACTTAAATCTGACCCATTCTGCCTCCCATAAGCTTTCTAGCAACTGTTACTCCCTACTTCTAAAACATACGGTTCTCTCCACTTCTGAATTTTGACCAGAAAGGTAGCACAGCACAGTAGTTAAGAGCACAGTTCTAGCTGGGCACAGTGGCTCATGCCTGTAATCCCAGCACTTTGGGAGGCTGAGGCTGGCAGATCACGAGGTCAGGAGTTCAAGACCAGCCTGGCCAACATGGTGAAACCCCATCTCTATTAAAAATACAAAAATTAGCTGGGCATGGTGGCGTGTGCCTGTAATCCCAGCTACTCGGGAGGCTGAGGCAGGAGAATTGAGACCAGAATGCAGAGGTTTCAGTGAGCTGAGATTGCGCCACTGCACTCCAGCCTGGGCTACAGAGTGAGACTCCATCTCAAAAAAAAAAAAAAAAAAAAAAAGCACAATTCTGAAGCCAGGCTGCCTGATTTTGAATACTAGTCCTGCTGCTTCTCAGCTGTGTGACCTTAGGTAAGCTATTCAACCCTGCTGTGCCTCAGTTTCCTTTTCTGTAAGATCAACATGATAATAGTACCTGTCTTATAAAGGGATTATGAGGTTTTAAAGAGTAGTTGTAAAGCAACTAGGAAATAGCACTAGATAAATGAGGTTTTTTTTTTTTTTTTTTTTTTTTTTTTTTGAGATGGAGTATTACCATGTCATCCATGCTGGAGTGCAGTGGCACTATCTCAGCTCACTGCAACCTCCGCCTCCCCGGTTCAAGTGATTCTTCTGCCTCAGGCTCCCAAGCAGCTGGGACTACAAACCTGGCTAATTTTTGTATTTTTAGTAGAGATGGGGTTTCACCATATTGGCCAGGCTGGTCTCAAACTCCTGACCTTGTGATCCGCCCACCTCAGCCTCCCAAAGTGCTGGGATTACAGGCATGAGCCACCGCGCCTGACCATAAGTGAGTTTTTTAATGTAAATAAAATAATATTTTAACCCCATCTCTTTCTTTCTGCAGAAAACCTCTTAATATCTTTCCTCATTTTCTTCCTCTTTAACAACTGCAAATCCCCCCTCTTATCAAAATCTCCTCTGTGCTTTCATTTTGATTTTTCTATTTCTCACTTTTAAGATGTCTTAACTGAAATCCAGATTCATGTCTAAATGCTAATACTGTTTCCCCATCAGCTTCAACTTCCATTCCTCTAATTCCCTCCTTAGTTCCTGTCACTCTTAAAGCCTCATCACTCCATGTCCATTGTATTTTTCACCATGGGGAAGAGCTTTGATGACTTTGCCTTGGGTGGCTGGCTGGTCTTTCCCTAAGTGACACACAGAGAGGAAGGGAGACTGAACCAGGTGAAGGAACAAACTGTTCCAGTGTCATGCTCTACTCTCCTCCACAGAGGCTCATAATTAGAAAGAGCATACTTTGTACACCTGCCACACACCCAGGGACTCTCCTAAGAACAGCAATGTGATGTTCCTTCCAAACCAATGGTCTTGCTCATGGCTGTCAAGCAGCATTTCACAGCTGCCAACAGGAAATTTGGAGGCAGGAGAGTGGCTAGAACACTGAGCTAAAATCAAGGACCTTGTTTCTAGCCCCATCTCTGCTCATTCCTGTGACCTTGGTAAAGTCATATTTATTTGGCATTAATTACCTTAGCAATAGTAATGCCCATAGTTGTGAGAGTAAAACATATGTAAAATTACTTGTCTGAGCATGCACTTCAGCCCTGACTACGTTAAAGTTATATTTGTTGTTGTAGTCAAATCCCAATTATCTAGCTCAGTTTACACACGAAAAATCTTCATACTTTTTGCTTTCAACCCATGCTAAGATCTAAATAACAAAAAGCAATTTAAAACCAAATTGGTTTTCCTGGTTGATTAATGATGATTCTGTCATTTTAGATGATCTGAAAGTTAAAGCAGGTTTTCTCAATCTCAGGATCATTGACATTTTGGACCAGAAAATTCTTTCTTTTGGAGAATTGGTCTGTGCATTCTGTGATGTTTAGCCTCTACCCACTTGCCAATTGCAAGAGTCAAAAATGTCTCTGGGCCAGGCACAGTGGCTTATGCCGGTAATCTTAGCACTTTGGGAGGCCGAGGCGAGCAGATCACCTGAGGTCCGGAGTTTAAGACCAGCCTGGCCAACATGGTGAAACCCCACTTCTACTGAAAATACAAAAATTAGCCAGGCATGGTAGCACATGCCTGTAATCCCAGCTACTCAGGAGGCTGAGGTAGGAGAATTGCTTGAACCCGGGAGGCAGAGGCTGCAGTGAGCCAAGATTGTGCCACTGCACTCCAGCCTGGGCGACAGAGCAAGACTCTATCTCAAAAAAAAAAAGTCTCTGGACATTGCCACATGTACACAGGGGAACAAACTGCATCTAGTTGAGATCTACTGGGCTAAAGGATAATAAAGTCTTATTTTATAAAGTTGTTTCTTTACATAACTAAGTCCTTAAGCACAGGACTTCATATTCTGTATTTTCTACTAATTTCTACGTGTCACAGGTCAAGGCCAGAGTAAATGTTTGGTAAAAATTTTAGTGCCATGTTCTCCTCTCCTCCACAGAGGGTCATAATTAGAAAGAACACACTTCATGCACCTGCCTCGCACTTGGGGACTCTCCTAATTGGGAATGACATGAATGTGTTAACTGCCCTTCCGCCTATCAATGTCACCCTCAAAACACTGTCCTTGTCAAGAGAAAACAACAGCAGTCCATTTTTCTACTGGAAAATTGGTAGGTTTAATTTTTCCCAAACATCCTATGAAAACACAGAACTGATTACATGCTGGATGTGTATGGCTTAGTTCTTGACATATACATAGCACTTGGTTCTGAAGCTAAGGTGATTTAGTCTCCCAGGGAACATGTGGTGATGTCTGGAGACGTTGTTGTTAGCTGTCACAGCTGAAGGAGGGAGTTCTACTGATATCAAATGTGTAGAGATGAGGGATGCTGCTAAACATCCTGCAATGCACAGGACAGCCCAACAACAAAGAATTATCTGGTCCAATATGTCAAACTGTCAGTAGTGCTGACAAGACTCTGCTTTTTCTTGGCTATGTGGGCCAAATGCCTTTTATTGGCTATGTGGGCATTTTCTTTGGAGAAACTAACCAAGTCTCTGCTCTTCTCTCACACAGCTGCTCATGGCACAGGTTCCTACGATGCATGCTTACAATCTTTCCCTTCCTAGAATGGATGTGTATGTATCGATTAAAAGATTGGCTTCTTGGAGACTTACTTGCTGGTATAAGTGTTGGCCTTATGCAAGTTCCCCAAGGTAAGGAAGATATGAAGCCTGTTCATCCAAAGACAATGTATCAGACCTTGTCCACATGCCCAGGGTAAACAATTACTTGTGCTAGATGAATAGAAAAAAAATATTGAATTTTATTCACAGCATTACCATTTGTTCCCTTATCTGCCAGATTTCTAATGTCTCCAGGGTGGTTCCAAAAGACTTGGTTTAGTTTAGACCCCTGAATGCTTTCCAGAGTACTTGTAACATCCACTCTTTGTTATTTTTTTCCTTAACTAGTTATTTCATACTCATGACTATAATACATCTCACTTGGCATTGGTTTTACCTAGAAAGGGGAAGGATAGGCTGGGCACAGTGGCTCATGCCTGTAATCCCAGCACTTTGGGAGGCCAAGGCAGGCAGATTGCTTGAGCTCAGGAGTTCCAGACCAGCCTGGCTAACATGGTGAAACTCTGTCTCTACAAAAAAATACAAAAATTAGTGGGGCCTGGTGACTTGTGCTTGCAGTCTTAGTTACTCTGGAGGCTGAGGTGGGAGGATCACCAGAGCCCAGGAGGTCAAGGCTGTAGTGAGCAGTGATCACACCACTGCACGCCAGCCTGGGCAACAAAGCAAGACCCTGTCTCAAAAAAGAAGAAAAAGGTAAAGGATAGGAAACATAGCATGCCAGCATCTCTCCAGCAAGTGACAAGCAATCCAGTGCCCACTCTTTGGTCTTCCAAGTAGCAGTTCAGACGCAAGACAACAAGATCACACAGATAGGTGTGGGAGCTTATCTGGGCTTTACAAACTTGTTTCCCAAATAGGAATCAACAACTCTTGTAACTGTTCCATAAATATTGCTCCCAGAGTCCCACAAGGGACAAGTTCAGTTGTAAGAGTCACTATGCTCAGAGGATCCCAAAGGTAGGGCTTGCAACTGGATATATCTTTCATTCACAGTCGTCTTGGTCCAGATGGAATATACTATTTGGGCTCGTTTTTACCATAAGCAATTCTGCCTGGTAACACAGTTGCCATTCTACCATTATAAGGTTTCCAGGGAAACAGAGCTAGAAAGTTAACCCAAGATCAAATTCGTCTTCAAAAAATAGAATGGGTTTTATAAATCCTTTACTCACAGTAGTTTATAGTTCCCCAGATAGTCTTTAAACACCTCCATTTCTCTATTTTTCTGAGGCCCAGCAGGCAGGGTTGAAGCTTGTGATCAGGCAGGCTGTGGATAGCACAAAAGAGGTCAAGAACATAAACAAGTTGTGGCTGAAATCCGACTCTAGTACAGCACTGTTAACGGGGGAAAACAGATGACTTTTTAAATCTTTACTTACTTATTTGTTTCTAAATTATCAAATAATAAAATTGGCTTTTTTTCCCTTTTGGTGTATACTCAGATTGATTTTAACACACATGGCTGGGACTGGTGGCTTATGCCTGTAATCCCAGCACTTTGGGAGGCCTGGGCAGGCAGATTGATTGAGATCAGGAGTTTGAGACCAGCCTAGGCAACATAGCAAAACCCCATCTCTACTAAAAATACAAAAATTAGCTGGGCATGGTGGTGTGCACCTGTAATCCCAGCTACTTGGGAGGCTGAGGCAGGATAATTGCTTGAATCCAGGAGGTGGAGGTTGCAGTGAGCCAAGATGGTGCCGCTGCACTCCAGCCTGGGTGACCGAGCGAGACTCCATCTCAAAAACAAAAAACAAAACAAACACAGATATACATTTGTGTAACCACCACCACAATTGATGCAGAGCAGTTCCATCACCTCCAGAACTCTCATGCCATGCTTTTAAAGTCACATCCCCCTGCCAATCTATAACCCTTAGCAACCATTGATCTGTCCTTTAGCACCATAATTCTGTCTTTTTGAGCACATCATATAAATGGAATCATACAGTAGGTAAATTTCAAAGGCTGGCTTCTTTCATTATGCATTTTGCCTTTGAGATTCATGCAAATTGTTGTGTGTATCAATAGTTAATTTTTATTGCTTAGTAATATTCTACTATACAGATATATCACAGCTTTTTGTTAATCCATTCACTTGTGGATAGAGATTGTGTTTCCAGTTTTGGTCTCTCACAAATGAAGTTGCTATGAACATTCATGCACAGGTTTTGTGTGAACATAGTTTTTATTTTACGAAGCTGGAGCTGGATTGCTGGTCACAAGGTACGTGTATGTTTAACTTTATAAGAAACCACCAAACTGTTTTCCAGAGTGGTTTTTGCTACTATTTTACATCCCCACCAGCAAAGCATAAGAATTTCATTTCCTCCACATCCTCATGAGCACTTGATATTGTCAATATTTTTAAAATTAAACTTTCTATTTTGAGATAATTATAGATTCACATGCGTTTGTAAGCAACAACAGGTAGAACCCATGTACCCTTTACTCAGTTTCCCCAAATGGTAATATCTTGCAAAACTATGGTACAGTCTCACAACCAGGATATCAGCATTGTTTCAGTCAAGATAGAGAACACTTTAACCACCACAAAGATCCCTCAAGTTGTCTTTTGCTTTTGTTTTTGTTTTGTTTTGTTTTGCTTTTTTCAGACAGTCTCCCTCTGTCGCCCAGGCTAGAGTGCAGTGGCGCGATCTTGGCTCACTGCAAGCTCCACCTCCCTGGTTCACGCCATTCTCCGGCCTCAGCCTCCCAAGTAGCTGGGACTACAGGCGCCCGTCACCAAGCCCAACTAAATTTTTTTTTTTAATTTTTTTTAGTAGAGATGGGGTTTCACCGTGTTGGCCACGATGGTCTCGATCTCCTGACCTTGTGATCCGCCTGCCTCGGCCTCCCAAAGTGCTGGGATTACAGACGTGAGCCACCGCGCCCGGCCAAGTTGTCTTTTTACAGCCACCACTACCTGCCTCCTGTCCTTATCTCCTCTTAATCCCTAGCAATCATTATGTTCTTCACTTCTACAATTTTAACATTTCAAGAAAGTTATCTAAAGGGAATCATACAGCATATAACCCTTTGGTATTGGATTTTTTTCACTCATAATTCTGTGGAGATTCATCCAGATTATTGTATATATCAATTGTTTATAACTTTTTTAAATTAATTAATTAATTTATTTATTTATTTTTGAGATGGAGTCTCACCCTGTCACCCAGGCTGTAGTGCAGTGGTGCTATCTTGGCTCACTGTAAGCTCCACCTCCCAGGTTCACACCATTCTTCTGCCTCAGCCTCCCGAGTAGCTGGGACTACAGGCGCCCGCCACCATGCCTGACTAATTTTTGTAATCCGCCCACCTTGGCCTTCCAAAGTGCTGGGATTACAGGCATGGGCCACTGCACCTGGCCATAACTTTTTATTTTTGAGTAATAGTCCGTGGTATAGTTAAACACTTACCCACTGAAGGATATCTGGATTGCTTCCAGGTTTTAGTATTACACATATAGATGATATGAACATTCATGTGCAAGTGTTTTTGTTTGGTGGTGGTGGTGGTGGTTGTTGTTTTTGAGAGGCAGTCTCGCTCTGTCACCCAGGCTGGAGTGCAGTGGCACAATCTCGGCTCACTACAACCTCTGCCTCCTGGGTTCAAGCAATTCTCCTGCCTCAGCCTCCTGAGTAGCTGGGATTACAGGTGCACACCACCACACCCAGTTAATTTTTGTATTTTAGTAGAGACAGGGTTTCACCATGTTGGCCAGGCTGGTCATAAACTCCTGACCTTAAGTGACCACCCGCCTTGGCCTCCCAAAGTGCTGGGATTACAGGCGTGAGCCACAGTGCCTGGCCTCATGTGCAGGTTTTTAAAATAAATGTTAAGTCTTCATTTATCTGGGATAAATGCTTAGGAGTGTAGTTGCTGGAGTATATAGGAGTTGCCTGTTGCCTTTTTTCACCAACCTGTTTTCCAAAGTGGCTTAACATATTACATTCCCACTAGCAATCTATGAGTGATCCAGTTGCTCTGTATTCTCACCAACATTTGATGTTGTCACTATTTTTTATTTTAGCTATTCTGATAGTCATGTAGTGATATCTCATTGTGGTTTTAGTTTGCATTCTCTTAATGGCTAGTGATATTTAACATCTTTTCATATGCTAATTTCCATCTGTTATTTTCATAAAATGGCTCTTCACGTTTTTTGCCCATGTTCTAGTGAAATTCTGTTTTTACTATTGAGATCTGAGCATTTTTTGTAGATCCTGGATACTAGTTATTTTGTTTTTGCAAAATATTTCAGGTTTTGCAAATATTTTCTCCCAGTCTGGAGCCTGCATTTTCATACTTTAACAGTCTTCCAGAGCAAAAGGTTTTGATTTTGATAGTCTCATTTTTAGTACCTTTTATTTTAGCCATTCTAAGAAGTACGTAGTGGTATCGCATCATTGTTTTAATTTGCATTTCCCTAATGCTTAATGAGGTTGAACATCTTTTCATGTGCCTAACTTGCTATCCTCATATCTTCTTTGAAGGGTCTGTTCAAGTACTTGGCCTATTTTTCCACTGAGGTTTTATTTTTTTCTTGTGGTTAATTTTTGAGCTTTTGTTTTGTTTTTAGAGACAGGATTTTGCTCTGTCACCCAGGCAGGAGTGCAGTGGTGTGAACATAGCTCACTGCAGTCTGGAACTCCTGGCCTCAAGCATCCTCCTGCCTTGGCCTACTAAAATGCTAAGATTACAGGCATGAGCCACCATGCCCGGCCTCAACACCATTTTTAAAGAATATCCTCCAGTGAATTGTTTTTGCACCTTTGTTAGAGATCAAATAGGCATCTTTTGTGCGAGTCTCCTTCTAAATTCTCTTCACTCTATTCTATTGATCTATGTGTCTATCCGTTTACCAATACCATGTCTTGACAGTGAGTTTTAAGTTTGGGTGATATGCTTCCTCCAGCTATTTTTTTTTCCAAAATTGTTTTAACTATTCTTCCATATTCATTTTATAATCAGCTTATCTAAATTTACCAAAAAAGGTTTTTGTTTAGATTTTGATAGCTATTCCATTAAATCTACAGATTATTTCAGGGAGAACTGGCATCTTTATTATGTTGTCTTCCAATCCACGATTATGGTGTCTCTCCATTTGTTTAGGTCCCTTGATTTCTTTCATCAGCCTTTTGTAGCTTTCAGCATACAGATCCTACAGTTTTGTTAGATTTGTGCCAAAGAATTTCATTTTGGGGGTTTAAATGATGG
Source organism: Macaca thibetana thibetana (assembly GCF_024542745.1). NCBI lineage: Eukaryota > Metazoa > Chordata > Mammalia > Primates > Cercopithecidae > Macaca > Macaca thibetana. The sequence goes on along the minus strand of NC_065581.1, from coordinate 36,826,216 downwards.
TTCAGTCTCCAGTTATTCATTGTTTGCATATAAAAATACAATTGATATTTGTGTGTTTTTCTTGTAGCCTGAAACTTCTTTATTAGTTCTAAGAATTTTTTGTAGATTCCCTGGAATTAACTACATTGACAATCATGTCATCTGTTAATAGGGACAGTTATGTTTATTTCTTTTTAATATGAATGGCCTTTATAACTTTTTATTGCTTGTTGTACTGGCTAAGACTTCCCATACTATGTTGAATAAGGATAGTGAGAATAGACATTCTTCCCTTGTTCCTGAACACAGGGGAAAGCATTCAGTCTTTTTTCTTTTTTTTTTTTTTTTTGAGATGGAGTCTCACTCTGTCGCCCAGGCTGGAGTGCAGTGGCGCGATCTTGGCTCACTGCAAGCTCCGCCTCCCGGGTTCACGCCATTCTCCTGCCTCAGCCTCCCGAGTAGCTGGGACTACAGGCGCCCACCACCTTGCCCGGCTAGTTTTTTTTTGTATTTTTTAGTAGAGACGGGGTTTCACCATGTTAGCCAGGATGGTCTCGATCTCCTGACCTCGTGATCCGCCCGTCCCGGCCTCCCAAAGTGCTGGGATTACAGGCTTGAGCCACCGCGCCCGGCCAGCACTCAGTCTTTTACCACTAAGTATGATGTTAGCTGTAGGATTTTTGTTGATGCCCTTTATTAGGTTAGGGAAGTTTTCATCTACTCCAGTTTGCTGAGAAATTTATCATAAATGAATGTTGTATTTTGTGAAATGGTTTTTTTTTTAATCTATTGATATGACCATGTGGTTTTTCTCTTTAGATGTTTAATATGGCAGGTTACATTAACTGATTTTTTGAATATTGAACCAGCCTTGCATTCTCAGAATAAGAGAATATTCACACTAAGTTACCATATGTACTAATTGCATTCCTGCAAAAAGAAATTTTCATGTGGCAGCTACAACCAAAATGGCCCATTTGTATTAATATAGTCATTTTACTTCTATGAAAAAAATTTCTAGCGTATTCCTATGGTGCTGCAATGAGACAGCTAACTCTTGGAACTGATGCTTTAACTATGAGCCCCCTATCAGTTTCTACTTATATTTAAATAAAGACCAAAGTTGGAGGATATCCCATTGCTAAATTAGCAAGCCATCAGTATAATCTTGTATCAAAATAAGAATGACATAAGAGTAATATCTAGCATCCACCACAACACCTAGCACATAGTAGGTATTCAAAAGATATTTGTTGAATAAAAATTATTACATAGCTGGTTATGGTAGCTCACACCTGTAATCCCAGCACTTTGGGAGGCTGAGGAAGGTGAATCACTTGAAGTCAGGAGTTTGAGACCAGCCTGGCCAATATGGCAAAACCCTGTCTCTACTAAAAATACAAAAAGTAGCCAGGTGTAGTAGTATGTGCCTGTAATCCCAGCTACTCGGGAGGCTAAGCCAGGAGAATTGCTTAAACCTGGGAGGCAGATGCTGCAGTAAACTGAGATCACACCACTGCATTCCAGCCTGGGCAACAGAGTGAGACTCCATCAGAAAAAAAAAAAAAAAGATTACATAGCTATGTGAATGAATGAATCCAACCAGCTCTTTTTTTTTTTTTTTTTTTTTTTTTTTTTTGAGACGGAGTCTTGCTCTGTCGCCCAGGCTGGAGTGCAGTGGCACGATCTCCGCTCACTGCAAGCTCCGCCGCCTCCCGGGTTCACGCCATTCTCCTGCCTCAGCCTCCCTAGAAGCTGGGACTACAGGCACTCGCCACCACGCCCGGCTAATTTTTTTGTATTTTTAGTAGAGACGGGGTTTCACCGTGTTCTCCAGGATGGCCTCGATCTCCTGACCTTGTGATCCGCCCGCCTTGGCCTCCCAAAGTGCTGGGATTACAGGCATGAGCCACTGCGCCTGGCTACCAACCAGCTCTTGATTAACGGATTGAATATTAGTTTAATTTATGTGAATAAGATAATTTGCAGTGTGAATAATTCAAAAATTGTACTTACATTTGAATACCTAATGACAATAATTTTATTCAAATGAAACAAAAATACTATATGATGAAGACCTTATTAAAAAGGTGCTGGATCTTCCTCATAGTAGAATTCCAATGTACAAATGTAGAATTAAAGAAGAAAATACAAAATCACCTTTATGAAAATACTACAGTAATAATTGTACATAAGATCTACCCAGTGGATGCTAAAACTAGTGGGTGAAAGTTTGCAAAACTAAGAAACAGTATTTGCATATTTTCAAAGTATCTCCCTTGAGATATTTATTAACTACCCCACTACTTTACAATAGAAGACCGAGGAGAAAATAGCTTAACTAAGTGATCAATGTGAGCATCACCAGTAGTAAAATATATGAATATTATGAATCCCGTGATATGATGTAATAAGAAAAATACAACATCATTTCTGTAGTATTCTTGCCAAAAGTGTATAACCTTAGTACAATCATGAGGAAATATAAGACAAACCAAAATTGAGGAGTATTTGACAAAATAACTGATCTATTAATACTCTTTTAAAGTGTCAAAGTCATGAAAGACAGGTAAAAATTAAGGAACTTTTATAGATTGCAGGAATAAGGGGAAATAACAACTAAATGAAATGTGAGACTCTAGATAGAATCCTAGAACAAAATGAAAGACATTAGAGAAAATACTGATGAGATTCAAATAAAGTTTTTAATTTCTAATGTTAATTTCCTAGTTCTGATCAATATACTATGACTATATGAAATGTTAACTTTAGGAGAAACTGTGGAAGGGATATGTGGAAACTGCATTATTTTTGTAAGTTTTCTGTAATTCTAAAATTAGTTTAAAATTTTTGAAAATTTTAAGATGTTGGGAAGTTTGGAAATTTTAATTCCTTCTGTTTCACTATGGCCTAAGTTTAAATGAGGCTAGATGACTTAATTCTCAGATTGCTAACCTAGTAATTCTCTTACCTTCCCAGCATTGGTTAGTTATTTAAAACCATAAATTTCAAAAGATTTTCTCTTCATGCTACACATTGCTTTTCAAGAGTAAATGGGGGCCAGGCATGGTGGGTCATGCCTGTAATCCCAGCACTTTGGGAGGCCAAGGCAGGCAGATCTCTTGAGCTCAGGAGTTCAAGACCAGCCTGGGCAACATGGTGAAACCCCATCTCTACTAAAATAAATAAACACATTTGAAAAAAAAAATTTTTAACTAGGTGTGGTGGTGCAAGCGCATGTAGTCCCAGCTACTTTGGGAGGCTGAGGTGGAAGGATCACTTGAGTCTGGGAGGTTGAGGCTGCAGTGAGCCAAGGTCATAGCACTGCACTCCAGCCTGGGTGACAGAGCAAGACACTGTCCACAAAAAAAAAAAAAAGTAAATAGGGGCTGTTCAAAATTATGATGGAGTGCATACACAGTATATTAAAGTAAGAAAAAGAAACACAAAGTATAAGAATTATAAAGGAATAAAGCTTCATTATTCACAGATGATTTTTTATGCAAAGAATTCAAAACAGTATAAAGAAAATTAATATGATTTTTAAAAGCAAAAAAAGATTTTAAGAAGGCATAAAAAATAAAAGAAAAACAAAGAAAATAATAAGATTTTATGAATATTGCTGGATACTAAATCAGCATATAAAAATCAATTATGCTTACGCGCAGTGGCTCATGCCTATAATCCTAGCACTTTGGCAGACTGAGGCAGGTGGACTGCTTGAGCCCAGGAGTTCAAGACCAGCCTGGCAACATAGCGACACCCTGTCTCTATGAAAAATACAAAAAATTTGGTTGGGCATGGTGGTGCATACCTGTAGTCCCAGCTACTTGAGAGACTGAGGTGGGAGAATTCCCTGAGGCTGGGAGGTTGAAGCTGTAGGGAGCTGTGATTACACCACTGCACTCTAGCCTGGGCAAAAGAGCGAGACTCTGTCTCAAAAAAAAAAAAAGCAGAAATAAAATTGTGTTCAGTATAACTCTTAATATAAAGTTCAAAATGGGAGCAAATTAAACTATATTATATAGGGATATGTACACTACTGATAAAGAAAAGCAAAGGAATTGTTATCATAAATGCCAAAATAATGAATCCTTCTGTGGGGAGAGGTGGTGTTGTAATCAGACCTGGGTGGTAGTTACGTGGGTGTTTGTTTTATAAATATTAAGTAAGCTTGACATCTATTAATCTATTTTAATGCATTTTCTACATGCATGTTATATTTCACAATAAAAATGGAGATTACTAAATTAATTACCAAAACTATTACTAAAGTAATTAGAGCAATTAAGACAGTACAATATTGCAAAGATAAACAATTAAGCCAATGAAACAGGAAAAAGAGTCACACATATATGAATCACACACACTGTGTATCAGATATGTCACTACAGAGACAGGCCTTTAGTGACAAATGATGTAAAACACTTGGGTCTCTATACAGAAAAAAACATTTCAGGCCTTTACCTTACACCATACACAAAAATCTATTCCTGGTTGATTAAAGACCTAAATGTAAAAGTTAAAGCAAAAAGGACATTTTGGAATAACATAAGAGAATATCTTTATGATCCTGAGGTAGAAAAAGGTTTCTTAAATAAGACACCAAAAGCAAAAGGAAAAGCCCAAGGGAAAAGACTGATCAATCTGAAGTAAGTACAATTTAAGAATTCTATCTATTCAAAGCCACTGTGAGTTTGAAGAGCAGCTAGGCACGGTGGTTCATGCCTGTAATCCCAGCACTTTGGGAGGCTGAGGTGGGTGAATCATTTGAGGTAAGGAGTTTGAGACCAGCCTGGCCAACATGGCGAAGCCCCGTCTCTACTAAAAATACAAAAATTAGCCGGGCGTGGTGGCGCGCGCCTATAGTCCCAGCTACTCAGGAGGCTGAGGTGGGAGAATCACTCAAACAAGGAGGTGGAGGTTGCAGCAAGCCAAGATCAATCACCACTGTACTCCAGCCTGGGAGACAGAGCAAGATGCCATATCAAAAAAAAAAAAAAAAGATTGAAAAGCAAATCACAGAATGGGAGATACTTGCAAAACAATATACAACGAAGGATTTATTTGTAATATACATACTCCTATAAATCCATAAAAATAACTAGACAAGGGTGCTCAACATTATTAGTAATAAATAAAGCAGAAAATGAAATTGAAATGAATTATCACCATGCACACTAAAATTAAAAATCTGGCATATCATGTGCTGGCATAGATGTGGATAATGGGAACTGTCATACATTACTGGTGGTAGTATAAATTGCACAACCATTTGGAAAACAGTTTGGCATTATTTAATAAATGCCCCAGAAGTTGAAATTCAAGCTATATATTCTTGAGTAACTTGTAAATCTGTGTACCAGGAGACATGCACAAGAATATTCATAGCAATATTGTTCATAATAGTCCCAAACTGGAAACAAAGACAGGATACCGTGAACCCTGGAGACAAAGAGAATGGGAAGGTAGCAGCCTTGGATTCTGATGGCTTTTTAGTTTGGTTCCAGTCTCTGATGAGGTCTAATTGCCCTTTGCACCCTTTTAATAAATGTCCTATTTTGTTTAAGCTAATTTGAGTAGATTTTCTGTTTCTTGCAATCAATAGAGCCTTGCCTAGGGGACAAAAATGTGGTGAAGAAATCCTATAGATTACAAGAGACTTAAGAGACATATCAACCAATTAAGGACCATATTTGGGTCCTGATTAAGACACACAGATTGTGAAACAAAGCACAACATGTAACAGCAAATAATTTTTTAAAGATCACCCCAAAACTCACCATACCTCTGGTTCAAGGTGAGATTGCAGTTATCTCAAGGTTCTACTGAGGCTGGAGGATCTGCTTCCAGGCTCACTCATATGGGTGTTGGCAGGCCTGAGTTCCTCCCCATTCTGGCTTCTCCATATTCACAGCATGGCGGCTGGCAGGACCAACTATATGTGTTGGGCCCAGTACAAAATAAACACACAGGGCCCTTAGTTCAGAAATTATTCAGAATTTCAAGACAGTGACAGCAAAGCATTAAACCAAGTGCAAAGTCCTTCTAAGCCTAGGACTCTGTCTTGACTGCATTGATTACAAACCTTTGAAGTCACCTCTGGCAGGTAGTGAATGAGAGAGCAACCAAGATGGAAACCAAAAGTCTTCTTGCAACCTAACCTCAGAAGTGATATCCTGTCATTTTTGTTATAGTCTACTCCTTAGAAACAAATTAGTAAGTCTATTCCACACTTAATGGGGAGGAAATTATATAAGGGCAAGAATACCAATTGATCATTGTACATCATCTTAGAGACCCTCTACCACAACAATCATTTGTAAGATAATCAGGGAAATTTGAACACTGAGTGGATAACGATGATATTGTACTAAAATTACAAGAGTATTATCATTTAGAGACACATACCAAAATATCTACAGATTAAATAATCAAATGCCTTGGATTTGCCTCAAAGTAATATAGGGTGAGAGAGGAGTAGGAGCATAGATTGGTTATGGGTTGACCATTGAAGTGGATGATGGGTGTATGGAATTCATTAAACTCTATTTTTGTATATGTTTGAAATGTCTTATAAAAAGGAGCCTTGCTTATCTAAGACAATAAACCACCTCACTAAATTCATCATTGAATTTAGATGAGTATATTGGTATGATGTAAATTGAGGACAGACTCTTAGGGAAGGAAATAGGGGCTTGAAACATCAAAAGGATGACACTATGCTTGTTAGTCTATTTGCTTCAAAATTTCCAAATTCTCATGGTGCTTCTTAGAAAAGAAAGTATTAGAGAAGGAGCTGAAGGAAGAGGCTGGAGTGACTGGCCTATGGAAGAGAACCAACACATACCAACTTCAAGTCAGTGAAGTGTGATTCTTGCCTTGCTCTCCAGTTTTATCTTCAGCCCTGGAGAATTCCCAGGGCCTGCTTGTGCTTAGCTAGGAATAAGGATGGGGCTGCTTTTGAGCTGTTGGAATTAGGGATCTTATTGCTGTGGTATTTGCTTCACAAGTTTAGTATTAAGACCTTGCAGTGAACGATGTTTCAGCCTATGATACTGGATTGAAGTGTAAAAAGCATATGGCAAAATAGGAAGAGAAGCTAGGAATCAAAGCAGATAATAAAAAGTACTAATGAAGTACTATATGTTCAGAAATACTGTTACCACACTCAGTCAGCTATACACATGGATGATTTTTATTTTAAATATTCTTTACAGCTTTTATTTAAGGTGACTTTTAAAGCCAAGCTGCTTTTTCTTAAATTATCTTGTTTTTCAGGCCTGACACTTAGTTTGCTGGCAAGGCAACTGATTCCTCCTCTCAACATCGCTTATGCAGCTTTCTGTTCTTCAGTAATTTATGTAATTTTTGGATCATGTCATCAAATGTCCATTGGTGAGTTCAGCACTGAAATACACATGTGGTGGACGAAGTTTCCATCCTGATCATATATTTATTGCTAAGGAGCCCAACATAAAACTATCTTTAAGATAAAAAGAAAGGAAGCAGGAGGTGGACATTCTATCCATACAGTTAGTGTTCAGATTGTAGAAATAAATACTTCTAGTGTATCATTATTGTCACCACCAGAAAACAGGCCAGCAAGTTGTTTCCCAAAGAAATTAAAGGGTAGAGGTACTTTCCTTGAGAAATCACCACACATTGGCATCTGACTTCCCTCAACCCAGAAGATTCAGAAATGATTATGTGAATACTCCTAGAGCAGATATTTCTTTCATCTGACCCATATTAACCAAACTCCATGGGCTGACTTGTAATACAGCAAGCCAGCTTACCAATTTACAATGAGAAAATGTTACCACAGTAATCAAAACACTGACATCCCTAGGATAAGTACTTCCCTTCCCTGAGTCAAAAGTCCATCTACTAATTTATAATTAGAAATAACTTATTACAGAGGCCAGACTAATTAAAGGTCATAGAATCAGCACATTTACTTCACCCAGGTGAGCCTGCATAGAAATCAAATCACAAAATTCCCCCATAAGTTTAGAAGGTTATTGCCAGTATTTACTCAGTGATGTGCCTTTTCCTAGATTTCTCCACTGAACTGACCAATCCACCAACATTTACCATTCTGAATGACACATTTTTTTTTTTTTTTTTTTTTTTTTTTTTGAGACGGAGTCTCGCTCTGTCGCCCAGGCTGGAATGCAGTGGCGCCATCTTGGCTCACTGCAACCTCCGCCTCCCAGGTTTACGCCATTCTCCTGCCTCAGCCTCCCGAGTAGCTGGGACTACAGGCGCCCGCCACCGCGCCCGGCTAGTTTTTTGTATTTTTAGTAGAGATGGGATTTCACCATGTTAGCCAGGATGGTCTCGGTCTCCTGACCTGGTGATCCCTCCGCCTTGGCCTCCCAAAGTGCTGGGATTACAGGCGTGAGCCACCGCGCCCAGCTGACACATTCTTTATATATGTTTTTATGTTCAGTCTGATTAACATCCCATCCTTCCAGATGTGAAGTGCTACTTTTCCTTTTTTAGGAATAGCTGGGCCGGGCACGTTGGCTCACGCCTGTAATCCCAGCACTTTGGGAGGCCAAGGCAAGCGGATAACGAGGTCAGGAGTTTGAGACCGGCCTAGCTAACATAGTGAAACCCTGTCTCTACTAAAAATACAAAAAATTAGCTAGGCGTGGTGGCAGGTGCCTGTAATCCCCGCTACCTGGGAGACTGAGACAGGAGAATTGCCTGAACCCGGGAGGCGGAGGTTGCAGTGAGCCAAGATCACGCCATTGCACTCCAGCCTGGGCAACAAGAGTGAAACTCCATCTCAAAATAAAATAATAAAAATAAAGAATAGTTCATGTCTTTATTCAATCCATTATGTGTTGATTTTACATTTGAACACCAAGAAAACAACTTTATTCCTATATTTCCAAGTTTCTGAGGAACCTCACAATCATTTCCAAATACTTATAATAAGGGTTGTTAGAAATTTATTTATGTTGGGTAAATTTAAAGTTAAGGTGTACCTTTGCTCTCATATGTGGTATGACAATATGAGGACTAAACAAAATAATGTTTGAAATAAGTTTAATTTACCTCAGTGTCAGTATTATTTTTCTTCCTATTGTTACTGATTGCTTCGTTTTCTTTTTTCTTTTTCTTTCTTTTTTTTTTTTTTTTTTTTTTTTTTTTTTGAGATGGAGTTTTGCTGTTGTCGCCCAGGCTGGAGTGCAAATCATGCCATCTCGGCTCACTGCAATCTCCGCCTCCCAGGTTTAAGTGATTCTCCTGCCTCAGCCTCCTGAGCAGCTGGGATTACAGGCATGTGCCACTACGCCCAGCTCGTTTTGTATTTTTAGTAGAGATGGGGTTTCTCCATGTTGGTCAGGCTGGTCTCAAACTCTTGACCTCAGGTGATCCACCTGCCTCAGCCTCCCAAAATGCTGGGATTACAGGTGTGAGCCACCACACCTGGCGGTTGCTTTGTTTTCTAGTATTTTCGCTGCCATCTCACTTTTAACCTTCTCTAAGAGCAGACACAGTAGCTGAGCCGACACCCATTTCAGTCAACTTCTCTATTCCACTCAACATGCCCATAATACAAAGAGACTAAATACCTACACCACCACCATCTAAATTCCATGAGTTGGTCACAATATGTGGAGCCACAGTTCTCTTTCTCAATCTTTCTTACTTCTCAATGGCCACTTTGAAATGAGAAAAGTTATTCAGATGAAGGACAAGCCAGAATTCAACTATACCTTGCTTTTGTCAATATCAGTTTACCTGGACTTGAAACTTCACCTTCCGCCTAACATCTTCTTCCATAGGTTCCTTCTTCCTGGTGAGTGCTCTGCTGATCAATGTTCTGAAAATCAGCCCATTCAACAATGGTCACCTGGTCATGGGATCGTTCCTCAAGGATGAGTTTTCTGCCCCCTCCTACCTTATGGGCTATAATAAATCCTTGAGTGTGGTGGCAACCACAACTTTTCTGACTGGGATTATTCAGGTAGGATCTGAGTCTTCAAATCCCTTAAAAGGAACTGAATAAAGGGGCTATAAACAGACCCCTTCCTTATACTGCTCCTGTGATCCATTGTGATATACCTGGAACTGCAGTGATTGATTTTTTGAAAAATCGGAGGCTGTGTGAATAGGGTGTCTCCTTAGTGATAAACTTCTCTCTCTTCAGAAATCATCTACCACTGATTTAGGATGAGATATTGAACATTCTCTTCAGTCCTTTCTCCTCTAAGACAAAGGGTGTAAGGGACAATGGTCCAGAGCAGTGGTCCCCAACCTTTTTGCAACCAGGGACCAGTTTCCTGGAAGACAATTTTTCCACAAATGGCAGGTCAGGGCCAGGGAGGGTGGTGGTTTTGGGATAAAACTGCTTCACCTCAGATGACCAGGCATTTGGTTCTCATAAGGAGCACGCAACCTAGATCCCTTGCATATGCAGTTCACAATAGGGTTCATGCTTCCCTGAGAATCTAATGCTGTGGCTAATCTGACAGAAGGCAGAGAGCTCAGGCAGTGATGCTTGCTTGCCCGCTGCTCACCTCCTGCTGTGCAGCACCCAGTTCCTAACAGGCCACAAACCAGTACCAGTACCGGTCCGTGGCCCCGGGGGGTTGGGGACTGTTAGTCCAGAGTTCCACTCCTGATCTTACCTTTTAAAAAATTGCTTCATATTCTTTTTTTTTTTTTTTTTTAGATGGAGTTTTGCTCTTGTTGCTCAGGCTGGAGTGCAATGGGACAATGGTGGCTCACTGCAACCTCCACCTCCCAGGTTCAAGTGATTCTCCTGCCTCAGCCTCCCGAGTAGCTGGGATTATAGGTGCATGCCACCACACCCAGCAAATTTTTGTATTTTTAGTAGAGAAGGGGTTTCACCATGTTAGCCAGGCTGGTCTTGAACTCCTGACCTCAGGTGATCCACCCACCTCGGCCTCCCAAACTGTTGGGATTACAGGCATGAGCCACTGTACCTGGCCAAAAATTGCTTTATATTCTATCAACAAGAATAGCCTCATCTAGCTGGGCATGGTAGCATGTGCCTGTAGTCCTAGTTACTCAGGAGGTTGAGGTGGGAGGATCACTTGAGCCCAGGAGGTTGAGGCTGCAGTAAGCTGTGATCATACCACTGCACTCCAGCCTAGGTGACACAGTGAGACCCTGTCTCCAAAATAATAATAATAATAATAATAATAATAATAATAGCCTCACAGGCTCACACATTATCTTTGGGTTAGTAAGCTTTAGAGTCAGATCTGGAATCCTTTTTCTGCATTGACAAGGACCACAGCTAAAGGACAATAATATGAATGACTCATTAAAATCTCAAAATTTATTTTGACACTGTCTTTAATTTCCTCTGAGAGTCTATCACCAAAAGTTCATCCACTGAACTCAAGTTACATCTTCCAGGCTTATTTCTCTTTTTTCTCAACTAACCCACTCTCTAGTTGATTTTCACTGATCTCCCCTGGGACTGTCTTTCATTAGGTAAAGATTTATTGGGTACCTACAAAGGCAGGCTATCAACGTGGGCAGACTCCAGCCCTGACACTATGAGCTGTGTGAACTTTGGTAAATTATTTTACCTTGGTGGGCCTCAGTTTCCTCATGTGTAAAGCAGGAATAATATTTGTTTTGCAGGGTTCTTAGGAGGATTAAGTGAAAAAAACGCATGCAAAGTATTTAGCCTAGAGCCTGTCACATAGTAAGCATCAATAAGTTATACTTAGTTGGCACAGAGAAATGAATTTGGTACTTTAACAGGCCAAAAATTTAAAAAACAATATATAGTTTCCTGTGGTTAAAAAGTTTAATCTTGTGGGATAAGACAAAATACACAAGCAGCCTTTTAATTGTCAAGCGGCCTCATACATGCTTTCTCTCCTCCTTCAAGCCTCAGCTTTTTTCATCTAAAAAAGGAAGAGGGCTGGGCATGGTGGCTCACATCTGCCTCAGCATCCCCAACAGCTGGGACTACAGGCGCACACCACCGCGCCCAGCCAATTTTTGTATTTTTAGTAGAGACGGTGTTTCACCATGTTGGCCAGGATGGTCTCGATTTCCTGACCTCGTGATCCACTTGCTTCAGCCTCCCAAAGTGCTGGGATTACAGGCATGAGCCACCACGCCTGGCTATAATATAAATTATATATATGTATATTGACATGTAAAATACCTTTTTTTATTTTTCTTCAGGATATGCATAATCCTGAAAACAAATAAATTCAATTTAATCATTCTCAGTAAAGATAAGAGTCAAAGGCCAAGAAGTTTGAGCTTGATCCCACTGTTTTGGAATTATCTTCTCCTTTGTGAAAAGCTACATTCCTCAGAGGAATGTTAACATCTCCTGAAAAGGGCTATCAAAGCTTCTAATGAAAGAGGTTTAAAAAGGCAAAGGCAGGCCAGGCACAGTGCTTTCATGCCTGTAATTCCAGGGTTTTGAGAGGCCAAAACAGGAGAATCACTTGAGGTCAGGAGTTCGACACCAGCCTAGGTAACATAGCAAGACTCCCCACCTCTACGAAAAAAAAAAAAAAAAAAAAAAAAAAACTTAGCTCAGTGCTGTGTGCGTCTGTAGTCCCAGCTACTTGGGAAGCTGAAGCAGAGGATCCCTTGTGCCCAGGAGTTTGAGGTTAGAGTGAGCTATGATTGCACTCCAGCCTGAGCAATAGAGTGAGATCCTGTCTCATAAATGAATAAATAGGCAAAGGTTTGTTCTGATCACCTTGTCCCTGTTTTCCCCAAGTCAACCTAGAGAGCAGTAGATTCCAGGGCAAGAACTTAAGTGAGCTGACTGCTCACAAAGGAGGAAAGGAAGTACTAGTGTGGGCTAGCACTTGTCAGGAGGCTCTGATCAACATACAAGGACCCATGTTATCAACTTCTGTTCATTAGGGAAAGAGAGTTATAAGAGTTACCAAAGGGGCCTATCTTAACTTTTCTATTGGAAACTCTTCTTTTCCTGGAGAGCGCCATTGGTGCCATTGCTGGATTGAAGACATTCTGCCCCACTCTGGTTTTCTCTTCTCTGCAGCTAATAATGGGCGTATTGGGTTTGGGCTTCATTGCCACTTACCTTCCGGAGTCTGCAGTGAGTGCTTACCTGGCTGCTGTGGCACTGCATATCATGCTGTCCCAGCTGACTTGCATCTTCGGGATTATGATTAGTTTCCATGCCGGTCCCATCTCCTTCTTCTATGTGAGTAATTTCAACTCTTATCGAGAGTTACAAATGCCACTCCTCTTGCCTCCAAAGAGAGGTGGACCTCAGTGGGGAGACTCCTGCCCGTTCTGAAAGGAGACACAGCCAATAGCAGCTTAGTCAAGAGGGTACTAGAAATATTTTCCTTTATTGGAGAATTAGGGTCTTGATTAATTGCAGATGCCAGACCATGCTTTCAGTTGACTAACCATTTCAGTCAGCCTTTTAAACTATCATGATATACATTAAAATTTGACCTTTAAGATATTGTATATATCACAGTTCTTTTCATTACCTACCTTATAACAGACATGTCTCCTAAAACATCTGAAGGATATACAATACTAAGTAGTTCCTGAATGTAAGAATAGGGTAGGAGCTAAGCTACAGTATATTATTTGGGAAAACTAAGAACTATTGGCTTATAAACAGAACTTCTAGGGCCTGTTCATTATACTAAAACATACAGTGTATTCTCTCCTTGTCCTTATTGAACATTACTGTCCCTCTTTTTACATAAATGGTCACCCCCACCATGCTTGCCCTCACTATTCTAGTAATGCCCATAGAGACCTTTGTATCCAGAAACTCTACTTGGGGACTTCTTTTTGAGTTAATCTACAGTGTCCATTTCTAGACTTAGGCAATTACTATATCCCTTTCTAAGCCTCTGTAATTTTATTTTCTTTCAGGACATAATTAATTACTGTGTAGCTCTCCCAAAAGCTAATTCCACCAGCATTCTACTATTTCTAACAGTTGTTGTTGCTCTGCGAATCAACAAATGTATCAGAATTTCTTTCAATCAGTATCCCATTGAGTTTCCCATGGAATTATTTCTGGTAGGTGTTTTTGACGTCCCAAATTCATAGTTTACATAATTTTAATATTTTTTAAAAAGTTGAGTTGAATTGTGTAAAAGCTGAATACATTTAGTTTTCGATATATGCTTATATTTGTGAAAACATGCTTATTTTCTTTTTCTAAAATATTTTGATACTATAGTTGACAAATAAAAATTGAATCTATAGTTTATGATGTGATATTTTGATGTAGATACACATTATGAAAAGTTAAATCAAGTTTTGTTTTTTTTTTTTTTTGACAGAGTCTTGCTCTGTTGCCCAGAATGGAGTGCAGTGGTGCAATCTTGGCTCACTGCAACCTCTGCCTCCCAGGTTCAAGCAATTCTCTTGCCTCAGCCTCCTGAGTAGCTGGAATTACAGGTGTGTGCCACAATGGCAAGCTAATTTTTGTATTTTTTTAGTAGAGATAGGGTTTCACCATGTTGACCAGGCCGGTCTCAAACTCCTGACCTCAGGTAATCCACCCGCCTCGGCCTCCCAAAGTGCTGGGATTACAGGTGTGAGCCACCACGCCTGGCCTAATTATCATTTTTAATTTTTTTCACCTTGCACCCCTAGCAGCGGTTATTATTTTTGTTGTGAGAGCATTTAAGATCTACTCTCTTAGCAATTCCAAGTACACATTATTAACTATAGTCACAATAGCACAATAGATCTGCCTCACAAAATGCTTATTTCCAAGTACTTTTATCTATTGCCTCATTCTCATAATATTTCAAAGATAAGGTTTTTTTCCCCTTGTGAAAGAAATACAGGCTCATTCTAAGTTTGAAAAACATAAGGAAGTTTAAAAAAGTGGTAGAGGAAAAGAAATTCCTATAGTTGCACCGTCCAAAGTCAACTACTAATGATATTTTAGTATTTTCAGTTATTCACTCCTTTCTTCTCTCAGACAAACATATGACAGGCCTAGCCTCAATGTTGGTGAATTTCCATCTTTTTCTACATAAATGTTTTATTTTTATTTTAATGTAGTTGAAATCATACTGTTATTCAACCTCCATTCCTTCTCACTATGCTACAATAAGGAAATTGAGGCAGCTCATCCCTGGACTTGAACATAGGAGCACATCTAGATTAGAAGATGTCAGACTCAGAGGACCTTCCTAAAAAAATTAAAATAAAATGAAATCCAAGAATTGAGGCACAAGCAATCTCATGTTTAAACGATAACAGACAAAGGGCCAAAGAACCAAGGAGGAAATGAACAGCCCTTTCCTATGGCTAGAACCAGATGCATTCACAAAGGAAAGATACGATGTTCACGGAGAAACAACTGGAAGATCTGAACATCTTGTTCAATAAGAACCCATACCCGAACCCCAGCCTTCAGAAAGAAATGGCCTCAAAAATGGACATGTATCCAACAGTACAGGTTTGGCTCAAGAACCACAGAGCAGAGGCTGGGTGCGGTGGCTCACGCCTGTAATCCCAGCACTTTAGGAGGCCAAGGCAGGCGAATAACCTGAGGTCGGGAGTTCGAGACCAGCCTGACCAACATGGAGAAACCCTGTCTCTACTAAAAATACAAAATTAGCCAGTTGAGGTGGCACGTGCCTGTAATCCCAGTTAGTCGGGAGGCTGAGGCAGGAGAATGGCATGAACCCAGGAGGCGGAGCTTGCAGTGAGCTGAGATAGCACCACTGCACTCCAGCCTAGGCGAAAGAGCGAGACTCCATCTCAAAAAAAAAAAAAAAAGAACAAAACTCAAGCAAGCAAAATGCAAGCTTATTCAGCAAACACAATCTCAACAACAGCAATTAGCTGAGGATAGAGTCAAGACCAGTCCTTCCCAAGAAATACAGACATACCAGTCAAATCTCCTAATGATGCCTATCTTGTAGCCCTAGTTTATATAGATCACTGGGCACCCTGGTTGCGACTCACCTTATGCCCCAATGTTAAGGTCCCTACAGATGACTTTGTTGTCCACAAAACAGTTCATTTTGGCTACTGCCAAGATCCTAGAATATACTGCTTCTGCTTCTATCCCATTTTTGGAATCCTGATTTTATTCTCCATGCTTCAATTCTAATTGTTTTGACTGTTCACCTCTACAAAGTAGAGAGAGATACTAGACACAAAATGTAACATATTGTAATGTGTGTAATGATTTCCTACAAGAGAGTACTTTTCAGCAATAAGGAACAAACTGGAGATAAACACACACACGTTGTGTGTACAACATGGATGGATTTCAAAAACATTATGTAGCATGAAAGAAAAAAGACACAAAAGGCTACATACTGTATAATTCCATTACATGAATTCCTAGAGCAGGAAAAACTAATCTGTCATGACAAAAAGATTAGTGGCTGCCCACGTGGAAAAATTAAATAGTAAGTGGTAGAAAACTAATTTATCAGGGTGATGGAAATGTTTCATGTGTTAATTAGGTGTTAATTAGGGTGGCAGTTACCTGGCATATAAATTCCTCAAAACACATAGAACTGGCCGGGCGCGGTGGCTCACGCCTGTAATCCCAGCACTTTGGGAGGCCGAAGTGGGTGGATCACAAGGTCAGGAGATCGAGACCATCCTGGCCAACATGGTGAAACCCCATCTCTACTAAAAATACAAAAACTTAGCCGGGCGAGGTGGTGGACGCCTGTAGTCCCAGCTCCTCGGGAGGCTGAGGCAGGAGAATGGCGTGAACCTGGGAGGCAGAGGTTGCAGTGAGCCGAGATCGTGCCACTGCACTCCAGCTTGGGCGACAGAGTGAGACTCCATCTCAAAAAAAAAAAAAAAATAGAACTTTATATCTAAAAGCTTTGCACTTTATTGTATCTAAATTATACCTTCATAAAAATAAATATATATAACAAAGAAATTGAGGCAAATGAGATGTTAAATGTTTTTTCTAATCTATGTCATTAGTAAGTAGCAGAGCTAGGGCTCGCTGTCTAATAATAATGTTTCTTGTATCTTTTCTTTTTTTTTTTTTTTTTGAGACAGAATCTCGCTCTGTCACCCAGGCTGGAGTGCAGTGGCGTGATCTCGGCCCACTGCAACCTCCGCCTCCCAGATTCAAGCGATTCTCCTTCCTCAGCCTCCTGAGTAGCTGGGATTACAGGCACCCACCACCATGCCCAGCTGATTTTTATATTTTTAGTAGAGATAGGGGTTTCACCATGTTGGCCAGACTGGTCTCGAACTCCTGACCTCAAGTGAGCTGCCCGCCTCAGCGTCCCAAAATGCCAGGATTACAGGCATGAGCCAACGCACCTGGCCTCTTGTTTCTTTTCTAAAATCTGCTGGTAAAATTTATATGTTACAGTTATAATTAACATTTTACCATGATAAAGATATTTTCATCAATAAAGCTCAGATTTTCTAAGTCAGCATTTTTCATTTTAAGATTGCTGAATTCGGGGCCTGGCATGGTGGCTCATGCCTATAATCCCAGCACTTTGGGAGGCTGAGGTGGGCCGACCCGCTGAGGTCAGGAGTTCAAGACCAGCCTGGCCAACATGGTGAAACCTTGTCTCTACTAAAAATACAAAAAGTAGCCGGATATGGTGGTGTGTGCCTATAATTCCAGCTACTCCAGAGGCTGAGATAGGAGAATCACTTAACCTGGGAGGCAGAGGTCGCAGTGAGCCGAGATCACGCCACTGCACTCAAGCCTGGGCGACAGAGGGAGACTCCATCTTAAAAAAAAAAAAAAAAAAAAAAAAAAAAGAATTATTTCTTTTTTAAGAGGTGGTCTGTGGCAAAGATGCTTCAAGTTAACCAAGTAATCGTATGCCCCCTGCACCTCCCAGTCTCTCTTGCAATTAGGAGGACCCAGTGACTTCAGCCAAAGAAGAGGTGAATAGGTGCAAATTCCCTCTTCTTTCCTCCCCTGCTGTGATGATGACAGGAGCAGTATGTTAAGAAAATGGAGACTGGGAGCAGTGGCTCACGCCTGTAATCCCAGCACTTTGGGAGGCTGAGACGGGCGGATCATGAGGTCAGGAGATCGAGACCATCCTGGCTAACATGGTGAAACCGGTCTCTACTAAAAATACAAAAAAATTAGCTGGGCATGGTGGCGGACACCTGTAGTCCCAGCTACTCGGGAGGCTGATGCAGGAGAATGGTGTGAACTCAAGAGGCAGAGCTTGCAGTGAGCCAAGATCACGCCACTGCACTCCAGCCTAGGCAACAGAGCAAGACTCTGTCTCAAAAAAAAAAAAAAAAAGAAAAGAAAAGAAAAGAAAAGAAAAGAAAATGGAATCCCCAGGTGAAATTAGCTCAAATCCCCGGGGCATTGTTTGCAAAGAAGCTGCCTGAGAGACACCAACACACCACGGACTTTGAGTGGGCAAAAAAATAACTTCGATGTGTTAAAATGCTACAATCTCATGACTTGTATGTTGCCACAGCATAACCCATCTTACACTAACTAATCCAGGTCTATCCTCTTTAAGGTTGAAAAATACTGTCTTGAGACTTTAGACTAAACTTTCCTATGACTGTTGCCTACTTCTTTTTTTTTTTTTTTTTTTTTTTTGAGACGGAGTCTCGCTCTGTAGCCCAGGCTGGAGTGCAGTGGCCGGATCTCAGCTCACTGCAAGCTCCGCCTCCCGGGTTCACGCCATTCTCCGGCCTCAGCCTCCCGAGTAGCTGGGACTACAGGCGCTGCCACCTCGCCCGGCTATTTTTTGTATTTCTTAGTAGAGACGGGGTTTCACCGTGTTAGCCAGGATGGTCTCGATCTCCTGACCTCGTGATCCGCCCATCTCGGCCTCCCAAAGTGCTGGGATTACAGGCTTGAGCCACCGCGCCCGGCCTGTTGCCTACTTCTTGTAGAGGTGCATATTATTTTCCCTTTGAACATGTGAAAAGCTATTAATTCATAATGGCCAGAAGCTGAAAGGCTTGTTTTTCAAAAGATTTTTCAAAACCCTGAAGGCAGATCCAGCAATCCCACTATTGGGTATGTATCTAAAGGAAATGAAATCAGTATGTTGAGTAGATACCTGCACTCTCATGTTCGCTGCAGCACTATTTAAAACACCCAAGATATGGAATCAGCCCAAGTGTTCATCAATAGATAAATGGATACATGTGGTATATACAGGTATTAGTTGACAGACATGTAACAAAAAATGATTTTTAAAAAATTGTGGTATACATATACGATGGAATACTATTCAGCCTTTAGAAAAAAGGAAATCCTTCTCCTTAAAGACTGGGTATTTGGTTTTAAAAAATTAAAATAAAATAAAAAATAAAAAGAAGGAAGTCTTGTCATTTGGGACAACGTGGATGAACCCAGAGGACATGTTAAGTGAAATAAGCCAGGCACAGAAAGACAAATACTGCATGATCTCATTTATATGTGGAATCTAAAAAGGTTGAACTCATTGAAGTGAAGAGTAGAATGGTGGTTACCAGGGGCTAGAGTTGCAGGAGAGTGGTTTGGGGAGATGTTGGCCAAAGGATACAAAATTTCAGTTTGATAAGAGGAATAATTTCAAGAGATCTGTTGTACAACATAGTAACTACAGTTAGTAACAATGTATCATATTCTTGATACACCATGTTGGCCAGGATGGTCTCGATCTCCTGACCTCGTGATCCACCCACCTCGGCCTCCCAAAGTGCTGGGATTACAGGCATGAGCCACCACGCTCAGCCCTCTCTTAAGCGACATCAGCACCAAGGATCATAGTGATGTTCCTTCAAGCAGCCTGTAAACCCAG